>NC_138175.1:26823598-29818878 GCF_964165515.1 Mesoplodon bidens
GGATGCTACCTTTGAAATAACTAATAATCTCGGCCAGCGCAGGAAGGCTTCTAAGCATATTCTGTGATTATGCATTGCTATTTGACAGGCAAAAGTTAAATTTCAAGAATAATGATTTTCACTTTAAGATAGACTACCTTATCCAGGTTGGCAAAGGGGTGGAAAACAGGAGGTTAAAACAGATTTAACCAAAAGTCAAATGATATGTTGGATGCGGTAAATAATCTGAACATAAATCAGAACACCATACTCCAAACTATTTTTGCAGGAACTACTTAGAGATACCAAGTGGCATTTAAGGTATAGTAAGGCAGCAAGCTACAAAATTAGCAAATATGCATGCAAAAATCCCCTTTTTAAATAATTAGACTTAGTAAGGGTTAGTAAAATAGAAATAATATTAAGAGGTTATCTCTCGGTTTAGAATTATGAGTGACTTTCATTTCCTGCTTTGTGCTCGTTTTGTTTCTCATCAAAAGTTCTATAATGAATACGTATATCTTTGTAATTAGATAGTATAATAAGTGCTACTTTAAAAAAAATTACCCCTAGAAAAAGTTTACTAAACCTCATCACTACTGACATTGGGGACTGGATAATTCCTTATGGTGAGGGACAGCCTGTGCACTGTGTTTAGCAGCATTTCTGTCCTCTGCTCAGTACAGGTCAATAGAACACTGTCCCAACCACACCTCAACACACACACACACACACACACACACACACACACACACACGTTTGTGACATCCAGAAATGATGCCAAAATTCACCACATGCCCAGTGAGTGGGGCAAAGTGACCCCCAGTTGAGAATCAGTACCTTAAAGTACCCATATATGAATGAAATTGAAAAGTCCTTAAAGGTTGACCCTAAACTATAATAAAGAACAGTTACTAATGATTATATATTGCTGATCTCTCAGTTAAAGATAAAATAAAGACATTACATTCCGTCTCCTTGATGATTCTGAAAATAAGGCAGTCCTCAATAGGCAGAAACCAGCCTTTGTGGATCTAATTTTCTTCTTCATATGAGTTCACTGTTATACTCCAGAAAGCCCAAATGATGTTGTACGGTCTTCTGTTGTACACCAAAGATATTCCCACAGAGCAGTGGGGCATGAGGATGTGGGGTTAGAGGCCACAAGTGCATGAACAACTATGCTCTCCTCCTTGAGTTTTTGTTTAATTACCTATAAAACGCAGTTCCTGCATCACAAGGAGATAAGGTTACTTGTCCAAGATTCCACAGCTAGATCTGAATTCTGGTTCTTATCCAGACTATTTAACCACAGAAGGCTGTCTTCTCCACTGCCATCTCCTCATATGAAAAATATGAACATTAATGATGACATGGGTACTATGAGTTGTACACAAGCATATGCATGGAACCCTTCCTGGCACACTTCAAAGCACTAAAGACATATCAGGAAGTACTATGAATGACAGTATTATTTTTACTCTATGATAGAGGCATTTCTGCCTCTAAAGTTAGGAACATATGCAGCACTTCAATTTGATTGCATATTATACAGAATTAGGAAATCGGATGTGAAAACAATTTTAGTGAGGGCCAGTCATTGTTCTGGATAAATCCACGTGTTTTGTTTCAAGAAATGTGCAGGTCAAATGTCCAAGATGAACAAACTTTCCTTAGTGGTACTTTGTGCAAATAAATGGGGATGTGGGAAAATGTACAACAGGGACCTGCAAATTGAAAGATGCACAAATCACACTAGTTAACAGATGGTGTAGTGGTGATGGGAGGCTGAGGTTTCTAAACTAAACACCATTATAAGACACTTCCATCATTACCTCGTTTCTGCTCTAGAAATCTATTAACATAATGTGTTCGGCCCATCAAGTTAGTGTTATTATAATAAGGAACCATCAGATCCAATTAAACTATAGTTATAATATCACCTTGCATTTTAAGACTTTAAATCAGTGCTTTATGCCCTTATGGTATTTCTTTATTCTTAAAACAATTCTGTGAAGTACTCAGGGCAATTCAGTTGCCAGCATTTCAGTGCTTATTCGTGATAGACATACATCAGGGGCATACATCTGACATTTACGTCCTTCTGTGCTATACTTCCCTCTCCAATTGCCGTTGGCTGGTCAAGGACACTCAAACACAGGTCTGTAATACCCCAGGGCTTACTACTTACTTAAAGTGATGTTACAAATCTCCCAGCCCAGTAAGTTGCATTCACTTGGCTGCATGTCACTAACAATCTCTCTGGCATTACCTTCACAGACCATGAGGAGATTTTAAGCAAGCTTTCCAGACCTTGATAAATGGAGCAGAATGGTCCTGGGGTGTGGCTCAGTGAAAGGTCATAAAAGGTGTGAGAGTAGAAAGCTAGTACTCGATCTGGCTCTGGACCTCTTTTATTTCCTCCAGCAGATAATCCTCACTGTCAACTCCAGGCTTTCACATGTGCTATTCACTCTGTCTGGAGCCCCAAGCAACCCCCACCTCTGCACGCCTTACCTCTACCCACCTTCACCTGAATGACATCCGCACATCATCAGGGTTCTACCTTCGAGGCTTTACTGCACATTCCCCAGCTCAGCTCCCAGGCCTGGGTTGGGTGTCCTATCTCTGTATGCTAGTCTCCTCTTTTCAATATATTAACCCTCTAGTGTAATTGCTGGTAATTTCATTTTCCAGAACAAACTGAAGGAATGAGAACTGTCTTGTTCTCCAATATTTTGCACAGTGTCTGTGCAAAGTGATAGACTTTGAATATAGATATTCAAATGACTCCAACACACATCCTAGTCCACTTCATTATCTGGCTTTCTGTATTCATTAGATCTTGCTGTTTAAAATAAGGCCCCCAAAATCTAGCGGTTTAAAACAACTATTCACTTAGTTCAGGCTTCTGTGGATCTACTGGGGATCACTCTGGTCTGGGCTGGCTCCATTAATCCCTCCTGGAATCCCTAATAGGTGAGCAGTTGTCTCAGGTTAGCCTGGGATTCTTCCCTAGGTAGTTAGGTACAGGGTTCCCAAGAGCAGCGGAGGAAGGAAGACCTTGATGTACAAGTTCTCACCTAGTCTCTGTTTGCAGCAGAGACATCCCGTTGCCCACAGAGGGTCACATGACCCAGAAAATCCCAGTAGGATTACCCAAGGGTGTGGCAACAACGGGATGTGAACAAATCAGGTGCCAGCACTGCAGCCTCACTACATGTTTGTTTCTCAATAAATCCTGTAACTGATTGTTACAGATACCCCCATGTCTGCTAACATGAGAACCGTTTTTACTTTATCAAGTGATAAATACAACTATGACTGTGCTCATTAATACAAAGATTTACTCTTGAGAGAAGGAGTGGTGGAGAAGAGGGGAGGAAATAAGATTGTGAGGCTGCTTGCTAAATATATTATGCATCTCCTACTAAGCCATTCTCCAGGAGCAGAGAGAACTCACTTTGCAAGATTTTAAAATAGAGTTGTTTGAGCTATCAAAGAGAAAATATTATGCTACTTGAAATATGTTGATTCACTCATTCCCTTTTACTCGTCTCAGCCTCTTTCCTTAACCCCTGATTACATAAGCTTGTGACAATAAAGTGAGCACTTCCAGCAGCGGCTTCTCAGTCACAAATTCCCAATACAACTTGTTTGGTAAAGCTGATTAAAAATAAAAGTGTGTTATTTTAACTGGCTTCCTCCCTTTCTCCACACATCCTAAATCCCTTTCATTATCCAGCTTTCCTTTCCCAAGAAATTACAGGGGGCATTTACAGCCTTAAGTCTCTTAAGCTAACTTCAACTGACCATGTTAGCCTACATTCACAAGCTTATTTCAGAGAAGCCCCTGAAACACAGAAGGACGTGTTTACTAGAATGTGGCTCCCTGGGGATGAGCCAGGCACATCTGTAATTCTAAGGAGAGTGTAATGAGGAAAAACTGGTGGCATCCTGAATGGTTCACAGCTGTTCTGGAAGCTGATAAATAAGATGCTCAACAGGAGATCCCTAATTGGAGCCAGTTTTTCTTAAGTGGATACACAATATGGTGCAAGACTGGAGGGTTGGAACGCTGATAGTCTTGTTCATGTGTAACTTACTTTGTCTTGTAAACAGTTCCAATTTCAAACAGTATTGCCTTCTTTGTTCAAAAAGGGAAAAAATGTTCACTTTATCAATTTTTTTTCACACTAGTTAGAGGCAAGCTAGCATTACTTTTTCTGGTGTTTTTCTCTACAAAAACTCCCCTAGTTTATAGCCTGTTTCTTCCTTTCCTTCTTTCTCTTTTTCATTCTTCCTCTTTCTTCCATCCCTCCCTCCCTTCTTGCCTTCTTTCCTTTTCTTTCTCCCCCTTGTGTTTTTTTTATTTCTACTTTCTTCCCTCCTTCTTTCCTTCTTTCAGTCCTTCCTATCTTTGGGGGGTACCAGTTCTTCTGTGCTGGGATCAAAAGCATTTAATTCACTTTTCATTTTCAGACTCTGGCCACCCAACCCTAATGCTGGGATTTACTTGCTTGAAGATTGTGGCCTTATGGCCTTCTTAAAACAATATCTGTAATATTTCAATTTTCATCTAAGAAATAGCCAAATAGCTTCTAGAAGAAAGTAAGAGATTTCCTATGCAGGGAAAAACTTTAATGGACTCCTCCTGAAACTGTGTTATCACGAAAGCCACTGGAAGTAGCTTTCCTTTTCTGGGTGATATGCCTCCTTTGCGGTTGAGTAAGAGATGACATTGCCCTCATGAAAATTGCCCTCAGGCTATACTACCCACCCTGGACCTTGACATTAGCACCATCCTCCAGCAGAGAGCTGTTAGCAAACTGGTTTACAGACTATACATTTAAAATAATAAATAAGCAATGGACCTAGAGATTATCATACAGAGTGAAGTTAAGTCAGAAAGAGAAAAACAAATATTGAATAATATCACTTATATGGGGAACCTAGAGAAATGGTACAGATGAACTTATTTGCAAAGCAGAAATAGACTCACAGATTTAGAGAACAAACTTATGGTTACCAAGGCGGGAAGGGGTGGGGAGTAGGAAGAACTGGGAGATTGGGATTGACCTATATACACTACTATGTATAAAACAGATAAGTAGGACTTCCCTGGTGGCACAGTGGTTAAGAATCCGCCTGCCAATGCAGGGGACATGGGTTCGAGCCCTGGTCCGGGAAGATCCCACACGCTGCAGAGAAACTAAGCCCACGCATCACAACTACTGTGCCTGTGCTCTAGAGCCCCCAAGTCACAACTACTGAGCCTGTGTGCCACAACTACTGAAGCCCTCACGCCTAGAGAAGCCCACAACGAGAAGCCACCACAATGAGAAGCCTGCACACTGCAACAAAGACCCAAAGCAGCCATAAATAAATAAATAAATAAATAAATAAATAAATTTATTTTTAAAAAATAGATAACCAATGAGAACCCACTGTATAGCACAGGGAATTCTACTCAATGCTCTGTGGTGACCTAAATGGGAAGGAAATCTAAATAAGAGGGGATGTATGTATATGTATAACTGATGCACTTTGCTGCACAGCAGAAACTAACACAACACTGTAAAGCAACTATAAAAACTCATAAAATAAATAAATGAACAATATATTACACTATGTAAAACTCACTATGCTCTTGCCTCCTGATGTTTAAGGAGTACGGGAAAAGGGGACAAAAAATCCAGAACCTTTCTAACAGAATACATGCTTTCCTTCCACAAATGGAGACTTTTACTCATTCCCATTTTCATAAAGTAAGAAATCCCTCCCAGCATACGATGTTTTGCTTTTAGAAATATTAACTGCCACAGCAATACTTTCTGTTTTTCATTATGGGATGGTATCCATCCATTCTATCCAGAGCATTTCAACCCCTCATTCCTGCTAATGAGACACAGACTAAATCCCAGCATTGAAACTCCATGTGATAAGCATAATGATCATATTTTCACACCTTAATGGCCCTCCAGTGCTCCATGATTGGGGTGGGAGTGGGGATTCCATTCTTCTACACATTTAGTGGTTTTTAGAATGTGGAGGCAGAATTAGAGTCTCCAAGAGCAGGTATAACTCTTGAACATAAATGAGGATTCCTGAGAAGTAAGAGTAGCATCCTTCTGACACTGATTCCTTTTTCCCAAGTTCCCATGTGAAATAGTGTATGGAAAGGTAGAGTAAAGTAAGACTATCTTTAAAGCAGCAAGAGAGTCTACAGTGTCCATCCACTCACCAATCATCAAAGCATCATTTGTGGTCCAGGTACCACTAAATGCTAAAGATACAGAGATGAAGAAGATACTGCCTTGCCCTCAAAAGTTCCACAGTCCTGCGAACTACAGCCTGGAAACTAAGGTCAGAGGAGAAAAGAAAATGCCATCAAGTGCAGTTAGATCATCTTAACAGTCCTGCTAAGAGTAGCTCCTTCTGATTTGGGAGATAAGTTCTTTTATGGACAGTCATAAATTTTAAGCAGGAAGTGCCTGTACCCCTGTTATCATACTTCATCCCCTGGGAACCACGAGACATTTACTTAGATTAATCCATCTTAAATATTTATCCAAACTGATGAGAACTTCTCTCCCACCTGGCTCAGCTCCATGGGAACATATTTATACCCTTATAAGGTCTTGACAGAAGGAAAGACAGAGAGTTCTGGATCCTGATGACTTTGGCATACTATTTTAGAAAAGATCACATTTCCAAGGATCATCGTGGACTGAAGGACATCAAGCTCTAACACTGGCTTAGCTAGAGCCAGTCACCAACCTGCTGATACATGGAAGTTCAGACAGGTCTAGAAAAATGTTTCTGATAAAATAAAGTTGTAGTCATGACAGGCAAGGGATGAAAGAAAAGCCAGAGAGGGAGGGGGGAGGGGTGGAGGGGGGAGGGGTGGAGGGGGGGAGGGGTGGTGGGGTGGTGGGGTGGTGGGGTGGAGGGGTTCCTCTCCTGTATCAGTCATTAGCCACAAACATAATATTTCCCTCTTCTCTGAAGGCTACAGAGTATAGAAAGAGATTTTCCTTGACACATTCTTCCCAACTAAAAAATATATATATATTATAGTTGGATTTAGAGGAGCTAGTGCTCTTTGGCAGATTACTTTCAATAAAAACATTGCTTCATTTCTAAAATGAGGAAAAAAAATACTAGACTGCTTATCCCAACAATGAGTGAGGCTCAAATAAAATTGTCATCCTAATACATACTTGGTGGCTACATATCAGGTAAACAATTTCTTTTAATACCATCAAGAGATCTATGATAGACACATTATTATTATTCTCATCATAAATGAGGAATCTGAAGCTAGTAGAGAATAACATGCATAAAGTTAACAGCTAATAAGTGGCAATACGGATATTAGAATGCTACGCTTTATAAAGTTGCAGGAATCGGCTACATGAGGGCCACATTCTGCCTTTAATAAAACAATAAAGCAAATGTTGGCTCTACTTTCATTTTAACATCCTGTGATGAGTTAAAATTAAAACATGAACACAAGGGCATTTATTATTAACTGCACATTCATTCATTTTTCATTTAGGTAGACATCATCAAAAGCCAAGTGGTGACTTCCTCGTGCACTCATTTTTTATACTGTGTTTATAACTCTTTTAATAATGCAAATATTTATTATGGGCATCCCTGGAGAATCAAAGGTGCTTGATGAAGAGACTTCTAAATATCACGATCCACTGCCGAGTAAAAACACCAGGATACTTCTACTGTTTAAAGGGTCAGAGTCACAGAGTCTGTCAAAAGGGTCACTCAGCACAAAAACAAGGCAGAAGGTTATCCAGTTTCTGGAATAAAGTAGCAGCAGGTATAATCTTCACCAACAGAGAGAGAGGAGGCATGAGGAGAATTTCTCCAGGGTAAGCAAAACTACATCACAGGCCAGAAATGGCACCAAAGACAATTATTACACAGCGGACATGAACACTATAAAAATTCAGCATTTCTAGTAATATTTTCCATACAAACAAAGTAATTCAATTTTAATAAACATTTGAGTGTTTCCTATATATAAAGCATCCTACTAGGTCCTGGGGACTTTTAAAATAATTAAATAGGGCCTCCCTGGTGGCGCAGTGGTTGAGAGTCCGCCTGCCGATGCAGGGGATACGGGTTCATGCCCCGGTCTGGGAGGATCCCATGTGCCGCGGAGCGGCTGGGCCCGTGAGCCATGGCCGCTGGGCCTGCGCATCCGGAGCCTGTGCTCCGCAACGGGAGAGGCCACAGGAGTGAGAGGCCCGCGTACCGCAAAAAAAAAAAAAAATAATAATAATAATAATTAAATAAATATAGTCTTCTGCAAAAATCTTAGTCTAGTAATAGAAGCAAGCAAAGTTCAGTTCATTGAAGGACTTGTGTACTCTGCTAAGGATTTGGGACTTTATCCTGGAAGAAATGTTAGTTAAGCACCCAAAAGGCCATTTTTTTAAAGCATGTAATTATCTGGTACAAAATGAAAACCAGAATGGAGTGTGCCAGACTAGACATATGGAATCCCCTTAGGAGATTGTTGCAATGGCCTGACCAAAACCTCATGAGGACTGCACTGCAGCAGTAGCCACAGGGATGCAAAAAACACAATGGATTTGAGATACTTTTGAGGTTAAACACAGCTAGAATTCATGGTTGATTGATGTGAGATATAAAACAGAAAAACACATTTAGAATGCCTGTAAGCTTTCTGTTTCAGGTGCCTGGGAAGATGATGTAGAAAAAAGATGGAGGTAAAGAATGGAGAAGAAATAGCAAATGGCTGGTTATTGGGGAAGATGTTGAACTCCACATTGGACTTGACTTTGATGTGCCTTGGGACATCCAAAAAAAAGATATTCTGCAGATATTTTAGTATAACATGTTATCTGTGAATATTTGGATATAACAAGTTATAACTTGTTCCAAAAATCCATTCCTTTAATATTTTTTCTAATTAATTGTTCTAACTTTCATGAGCCTTATTAGCAAGAGGCCCACATCCTATCTCTTGAGCCTACTCTATTTTTTGAATCCTCTAAGAAATTTGAGAACTTAGGCCAAAGGAGATCAGTTACAGTCGCACGTGCAGAGTAAAGGATATGGTTAGTTCACTACAGTTTGTTTCTCATAGCTGCATGATTTCCCTTAGTCCCCCTTGACCTGAGAGATATTTTCCCACTGCCATAAAAGAGGTCTCTGAACAAGCCTGCAAGATGATTCCTTTTCCCCAAAGCTAAGCTTGTCAAAGGCTAATGCAGGTTGGGACTTCAAAAAAATAAAGAACTTCGATGTGCTCTGACATTCTCTACTTATTTCTCTCCAAGCCCAGTGGCACCAGGGTGAGTCATTCCCAAAGAAATGATCACATTAGATTCACAGTGAGTCAAAACTGCCCTCCGGGCTTTCCTGGTGGTGCAGTGGTTGAGAGTCCGCCTGCCAATGCAGGGGACACGGGTTCGTGCCCCGGTCCGGGAGGATCCCACGTGCCGCGGAGTGGCTGGGCCCGTGAGCCATGGCTGCTGAGCCTGCGCGTCCGGAGCCTGTGCTCCACAACGGGAGAGGCCGCGACGGTGAGAGGCCCGCGTACCGCAAAAAAAAAAAAAAAAAAAAAAAAACTGCCCTCCTCCAGGACCTCCAGGTGCATGAGCTGTTCCAGATGATCCAGTCTACATATCCCGTGTTCTCCTGATGTTTCTCTTTTTCCTTGACAATTATCTTGGTTGGGGCTATCCTTATTAACAGAAAAAAAAACAGCTCACTGTCAAGTTCAGAGAAGAGAGGGTAGCCTTTCAACTGCTTATCTCCCAAAAGTCAGTAAGACTGTTTCACAGCTTTGTATATCTAGGGTGACAGACAGTAACAACCATGATTAATTCAGAAAAATTCCCGATTCAACTGTAATGCCACGACAAGGACTCCTTATATTATTATCATGAAGAGAGAGTAGACCTACCCCTAACAGGAAAACAGTATACATTACACCATTGACATAGATCAGATGCTATCTCCCCTCTGAACAGAGGAGAGTTCTGTACAACTAGCTATTTGTTTATTCTCCTACTATTTCTGCCAATGGACTTGCTGGCTAAAGAAGAGTGTAGTTTCCCAGGTATGAGCCTGAAGAGAACATTCACCCCCTGCTGCTCCCTTGTAGCCCAGCCCCCTCATCATACAATACATATACTGAATAACTAGAGGAACAAAGACTCTCTTTTAGTGAGCAGCTCTCTTGCTCCGGGCACTGTCCTCAATAGTCTCGAGTTGATGATTAAAGGCTTCCGAGAGATGTTTGTGCTTAAGTAGTAGAAGCTGGCTAGATTAAGAAGGGGGCACACTCTTTATGAAAACTACCTGAATCTTAACAATTAAGGCAGCTCCATTCTTCTTTATATATATATAAATATATTTATTTTAATTTATTTATTTTTTGGCTGCATTGGGTCTTCGCTGCTGCACGCGGGCTTTCTCTACTTGTGGCGAGCGGGGGCTACTCTTCATTGTGGTGCACGGACTTCTCATTGTGGTGGCTTCTCTTGCTGTGGAGCATGGGCTCTAGGCACATGGGTTTCAGTAGTTGTGGCACGCAGGCTCAGTAGTTGTGTGGCTCACAGGCTCTAGAGCACAGGCTCAGTAGTTGTGGCGCACGGGCTTAGTTGCTCTGTGGCATGTGGGATCTTCTCGGACCAGACAGGCAGATTCTTAACCACTGCGCCACCAGGGAAGCCCAAGGCAGCTCCATTCTATCTTTCACGAAAATATCTTCATGGTATAGACAGTAAAGTAATTCTTCACAGAAAAGGGGAAAATGGGCTTGTTAAATGTAGAATGTGTCTTGAAGGGATATTTCTTAGTGAGGCCTTTGGATTCTCAAACTACAGAGAAAAACACTGCAAAATAAAATTTCTAGAAGGGGTTTAGCATACAATATTAATATTTGACATTTAAAGACTAAGACCCTTTCTTTCAGTAAATACTCCATAAATCTCCCCGGCAAATCATCTCCATTTCCTGGACCTTCTTAATTGACGCTTAGCTCTTCTATGAAGCTGTGTTTATGACTGTGGATCATCTGAGAGCATGGGCCTTCCATTCAAGTAATGTATTCTGTGCTGACTCTAATCTATCTTTAACAAAGCAACAGATTCCTATTTAAAACTATTCAGCTAAATACTCCAGAGATCAAATATAATTTCCTTCAGTTGCTCTCACACTGTCACAATTCTAATTATGACACTGTTGGGAATATTCGCTTTCTTAAAAAATGTAAAATGCAGCATAAAAATTTATGAAGAAAATTATTGCAGGCATAACTGTTCAAGGGTGCAGTGGTCTCTTTGTAACTCAGTTTCCTCAACCAGTGCCCTTTTACACTTCATTTTATGGTCAATGTGATGCTTCATTGAAAAAAGAATATTAAAAATAATTTATTAAGATTAATTGCTTCTTCAGAAGGCATGATTTTATCTTTCTCATTTTACAAGAATCCTGTTTTAATTTGCTTCCTATGCCATCCCTAGCATGAATTTAAGGATTTAATGGAGTACAGATTGAAGGCTGATATTGATTAAATGATTAATTTTATATTTGAAGGATTGGTTTGTTTGATTTAGGAGAAAATTTCAATGGTCAATTATCCCTGGACTCTATTTAGTACAAAGTGCTGGCCAAATAGCAATTCTCATTCATCTCTTACCACTGCGAATTGGAAAAGACATCTTTGTGATGACTCTTGATATATTAAAGGTTAAAATTAGATAGAAATACTGTTGCCCATTCCACAAAAACAGATGCTTTCATAACAAAGCTAATTCTTTAAAGTATTAATACCTTCAAATATAGCTCTCTGAGTATGCATAACCATTTTGACCATGTATTCAGTCAACCCTACTTATTGACCATGCCATGTCTTATCTGTTGTCTGCTACTTTCGGAGAACAGTTAGTGTGTTCTGTAATTGACATGCTTTGAGGTCTTTTGTGCATCCAAGTGGCTATATTCAAACACATAGCAACATTAGAACAGGCTTCAGTGCTTGAAATAAAATTTAATGAGATTTTATTTCAGGTCTAACTAAAAATGATTAACAAAATTATCAGAAACAAGGTTAACAAAATGAAGGTAGAGTGAATAGTCTGGGCATACAAAGTCATAAGGTTTGTTTGTTTTATTTTGCCTTGACAAGAGCTAAAAGCATGTGAATAATTTGAGGTCATTTCTAAAGTGACCTATATTCAGAAACAGTAAGGAATATATATACACATATATATGTATATACACACACACATACACACATATATATACATATATATATGTATATATAGATAACTGAATCAGTTTTCTGTACACCTGAAACACTATAAATCAACTATACTTCAATTTTTTAAACAATGGAGACAAAAAAAGAAAGAAAGAAACAGTAAGGGAACCTAATCTAGAAGGATTTAAACAGATGGCCCCTAAATCCCAGGGAGAGCAATGGATGTGTCTAAGGTTCTGTAGAAAACAAGTGATAAAACTGGCCCAGAACTCAGATAAACAAAATTTCAATTGAAAGTCCTTCCCAACTCTAGAATTCCATGCCTTCCTTTTATTGAAGAGTGAGTGTTATCACAGGGAAAATAGTTCAGTAAGGAAGGTAAATTAGTTGTGCACATTAGTAGGAATTATTTAATATACATTTGTGATTCAATAGATATGTAGAGAGAGAGAGAGAAGACAGAGAGAGAGAGAAACTTTTATATGCCAGGCAATGAGTCATTGCCTTTGAAGAAGCTTACAGTCTATTAGGAGATAAAACAAGAACATATGAATTACAATGCTGTGTCCAAAGTGCTCTGATGGGGAAATTTAGGGTGATACAAGAGCACATGGACGTCTCAACAGACAGCATGATCACAAATAGATCTTAAGAGGAACTTATATCTAAACTCAAACTGGAAGGATGAGTTGGAGTTAACCAGAAAGGGTAAAAGGAGGGAAGAGTGTTTCACACACATGCAAAAGTCAGGGAACAACCATGTATAATGCATCTTTGATAAAGTATGGTATTGTGGATGAATCAGAGAGTGAAGGAAAGACAGGCAAGAGATAAGATCAGAAAAGAAAGAAAGCATTAGATTATGAGACCAGCAAACCATATTCAATAGCTTGGACATTATTCTGAAAGTAAGGGTGGGCCATTCAAAGATTAGAGTACAGCAGGGCATTACCATATTTCATTTTCTGAAGAATTTCCTTGCTGAAATGTGAAGAGTGCATTAGAGGAAACTAGAGGTTGAAGGCAAGTCTTAAAAGATACAAAGATGAATCTGAAGGCTGGTAAAGACATACAGGCATTCTTCTGATGGTGGTCTAGAAGAATCATGTCACTGTGGATATTCAAAAAAGGATTTGAAAATATATAGGAAATAGGATGGACAGAACTCAACGATGTTTGTGGTAAGATGTTAAGAATGAAGTCCAAGATGGTGGAGTAGAAGGACATGCTCTCACTCCCTCTTGTGAGAACACCAGATCACAACTAGCTGCTGGACAATCATCGACAGGAAGACACTGGAACTCACCAAAAAGATACCCCGCATCCAAAGACAAAGGAGAAGCCACAATGAGACGGTAGGAGGGGCACAATCGCAGTAAAATCAAAACCCATAACTGCTGGGTGGGTGACTCACAAACTGGAGAACATTTATACCACAGAAGTCCACCCACCAGAGTGAAGGTTCTGAACCCCACGTCAGGCTTCCCAACCTGGGGGTCTGGCAACGGGAGGAGGAATTCCTAGAGAATCAGACTTTGAAGCCCAGTGGAAATTGATTGCACAACTTCAACAGGACTGGGGGAAACAGAGACTCCACTCTCAGAGGGCACACACAAAGTAGTATGTGTATCAGGACCCAGGGTAAGGAGCAGTGACCCCAGCGGAGACTGAACCAGACCTACCTGCTAGTGTTGGAGGGTCTCCTGCAGAGGTGGGCGGGGTGGGGGGAGCTGTGGCTCACCATGGGGACAAGGACACTGGCAGCAGAAGTTCTAGGAAGTACTCCTGGGCGTGAGCCCTCCCAGAGTCTGTCATTAGCCCCACCAAAGAGCCCAGGTAGGCTCCAATGTTGGGTTGCCACAGGCCAACAACCAACAGAGAGGGAACCCAGCTCCACCCATCAACAGTCAAGCAGATTAAAGTTTTACTGAGCTCTGCCCACCAGAGCAACAGTCAGCGCTACCCACCACCAGTCCCTCCCACCAGGAAACTTACACAAGCCTCTTCGATAGCCTCATCCACCAGAGGGCAGACAGAAGAAGCAAGAAGAACTACAATACTGCAGCCTGTGGAAAAAAAACCACATTCACAGAAAGGTAGACAAGATGAAAAGGCAGAGGGCTATGTACCAGATGAAGGAACAAGATAAAATCCCAGAAAAACAACTAAATGAAGTGGAGATAGTCAACCTTCCAGAAAAGGAATTCAGAATAATGATAGTGAAGATGATCCAGGACCTCGGAAAAAGAATGGAGGCAAAGATCGAGAGGATGCAAGAAATGATTAACAAAGACCTAGAAGAATTAAAGAACAAACAAACAGAGATGAACAATACAATAACTGAAATGAAAACTACACTAGAGGGAATCAACAGCAGAATAACTGAGGCAGAAGAACAGATAAGTGACCTGGAAGACAGAATGGTGGAATTCACTGCCACAGAACAGAATGAAGAAAAAAGAATGAAAAGAAATGAAGACAGCCTAACAGACCTCTGGGACAACATTAAACGCAACAACATTCACATTATAGGGGTCCCAGAAGGAGAAGAGAGAGAGAGAAAGGGCCAGAGAAAATACTTGAAGACATTATAGTCGAAAACTTCCCTAACATGGGAAAGGAAATAGCCACCCAAGTCCAGGAAGCACAGCGAGTCCCATACCAGATAAACCCAAGGAGAAACATGCCAAGACACACAGTAATCAAATTGGCAAAAATTGAAGACAAAGAAAAATTACTGAAAGCAGCAAAGTGAAAAACAAAATATAACATACAAGGGAACTCCCATAAGGTTAACAGCTGATTTCTCAGCAGAAACACTACAAGCCAAAAGGGAGTGGCATGATATACTTAAAGTGATGAAAGGGAAGAAGCTACAACCAATATTACTCTACCCAGCAAGGATCTCATTCACATTCGATGGAGAAATCAAAAGCTTTACAGACAAGCAAAAGCTAAGAGAGTTCAGCACCACCACCAGCTCTACAACAAATGCTAAAGGAACTTCTCTAAGTGGGAAACACAAGAGAAGAAAAGGACCTACAAAAACAAACCCAAAACAATTAAGAAAATGGTCATAGGAACATACATATTGATAATTACCTTAAACGTGAATGGATTAAATGCTCCAACCGGAAGACACAGGTTCGCTGAATGGATACAAAAACAAGAGCCATATATATGCTGTCTACAAGAGACCCACTTCAGACCTAGGGTCACATACAGACTGAAAGTGAGGGGATGGAAAAAGATATTCTATGTAAATGAAAATCAAAAGAAAGCTGGAGTAGCTATACTCATATCAGATAAAACAGACTGTAAAATAAAGAATGTTACAAGAGACAAGGAAGGACACTACATAATGATGAAGGGATCAATCCAAGATGAAGATATAACAATTAAAAATATATATGCACCCAACATAGGAGCACCTCAATACATAAGGCAACTGCTAACAGCTCTAAAAGAGGAAATCGACAGTAGCACAGTAATAGTGGGGGCTTTAACACCTCACTTACACCAATGGACAGATCATCCAAATTGAGAATAAAAAAGGAAACAGAAGCTTTAAATGACACAATAGACCAGATAGATTTAATTGATATTTACAGGACATTCCATCCCAAAACAGCAGATTACACTTTCTTCTCAAGTGCGTACAGAACATTCTCCAGGATAGATCACATCTTGGGTCACAAATCAAGCCTCAGTAAATTTAAGAAAACTGAAATCATATCAAGCATCTTTTCTAACCACAAAGCTATGAGATTAAAAATGAATTACAGGGGAAAAATGTAAAAAACACAAACACAAACAAAAAACACTAAACAATACGTTACTAAACAACCAAGAGATCACTGAAGAAATCAAAGAGGAAATCAAGAAATACCTAGACACAAATGAAAATGAAAACACAATGATCCAATCCTATGGGATGCAGCAAAAGCAGTCCTAAAATGGAAGTTTATAGCTATACAAGCCTAACTCAAGAAACAAGAAAAATCTCAGGTAAACAATCTAACCTTACACCTAAAGAAACTAGAGAAAGAAGAACAAACAAAACCCAAAGTTAGCAGAAGGAAAGATATCATAAAGATCAGAGCAGAAATAAATGAAATAGAAACAAAGAAAACAATGGCAAAGATCAATAAAACTAAAAGCTGGTTCTTTAAGAAGATAAACCAGGGCCTCCCTGGTGGCGCAGTGGTTGAGAGTCCGCCTGCCGATGCAGGGGATACAGGTTCGTGCCCCGGTCTGGGAGGATCCCATATGCCGCGGAGCGGCTGGGCCCGTGAGCCGTGGCCGCTGGGCCTGCGCGTCCGGAGCCTGTGCTCCGCAACGGGAGAGGCCACAACAGTGAGAGGCCCGCATACCACAAAAAAAAAAAAAAAAAAAAAAGAAGATAAACCAAATTGATAAACCATTAGCCAGACTCATCAAGAAAAAGAGGGAGAGGACTCAAAGCAATAAAATTAGAAATGAAAAAGGAGAAGTTACAACAGACACCGCAGAAATACAAAGCATCCTAAGAGACTACTACAAGCAACTCTATGCCAATAAAATGGACAACCTGGAAGAAATGGACAAATTCTTAGAAAGGTATAACCTTCCAAGACTGAGCCAGGAAGAAACAGAAAATATGAACAGACCAATCACAAGTAATGAAATTGAAACTGTGATTAAAAATCTTCCAACAAACAGAAGTCCAGGACCAGATGGCTTCACAGATGAATTCTATCAAACAGTTAGAGAAGAGCTAACACCTATCCTTCTCAAACTCTTCCAAAAAATTTCAGAGGAAAGAGTACTCCCAAACTCATTCTATGAGGCCACCATCACCCTGATACCAAAACCCGACAAAGATAAGGCAAAAAAAGAAAATTACAGACCAATATCACTGATGAATATAAATGCAAAAATCCTCAACAAAATACTAGCAAACAGAATCCAACAACACATTAAAAGGACCATACACTGTGATCAAGTGGGATTTATCCCAGGGATGCAAGGATTCTTCAATATACACAAATCAATCAATGTGATACACCATATTAACAAACTGAAGAAGAAAAACCGTATGATCATCTCAATAGATGCAAAAAAAGCTTTTGACAAAGTTCAACAACCATTTATGATAAAAACTCTCCAGAAAGTGGGCATAGAGGAAACCTACCTCAACATAATAAAGGCCATATATGACAAACCCACAGCAAACATCACTCTCAATGGTGAAAAACTGAAAGCATTTCCTCTAAGATCAGGAACAAGACAAGGATGTCCACTCTCACCTCTATTATTCAACATAGTTTTGGAAGTCCTAGCCACAGCAATCAGAGAAGAAAAAGAAATAAAAGGAATACAAATTGGAAAAGAAGAAGTAAAACTGTCACTGTTTGCAGATGACATGATACTATACGTAGAGAATCCTAAAAATGCCACCAGAAAACTACTAGAGCTAATCAATGAATTAGTAAAGCTGCAGGATACAAAATTAATGCACAGAAGTCTCTTGCATTCCTATACACTAATGATGAAAAATCCGAAAGAGTAAGTATGGAAACACTCCCATTTACCATTGCAACAAAAAGAATAAAATACCTAGGAATAAACCTACCTAGAGAGACAAAAGACCTGTATGCAGAAAACTATAAGACACTGATGAAAGAAATTAAAGATGATACCAATAGATGGAGAGATATACCATGTTCTTGGATTGGAAGAATCAATATTGTGAAAATGACTCTACTACCCAAAGCAATCTACAGATTCAATGCAATTCCTATCAAATTACCAAAGGCAATTTTTATGGAACTAGAACAAATCATCTTAAAATTTGTATGGAGACACAAAAGACCCCGATAGCCAAAGCAGTCCTGAGGGAAGAAAATGGAGTTGGAGGAATCAGACTCCCTGACTTTAGACTATACTACAAAGCTACAGTAAATCAAGACATTATGGTACTGGCACAAAAACAGAAACATACATCAATGGAACAAGAGAGAAAGCCCAAAGATAAACCCACGTACCTATGGTCAACTAATCTATGACGAAGGAGGCAAAGATATAAAACGGAGAAAAGACAGTGTCTTCAATAAGTGGTGCTGGGAAAACTGAATAGCTACATGTGAAAGAATGAAATTACAACACTCCCTAACACCATACACAAAAATAAACTCAAAATGGATTCGAGACCTAAATGTAAGACCGGACACCTTAAAACTCTTAGAGGAGGGCTCCCCTGTTGGCACAGTGGTTGAGAGTCTGCCTGCCGATGCAGGGGACACAGGTTTGTGCTCTGGTCCGGGAAGATCCCACATGCCACGGAGTGGCTGGGCCTGTGAGCCATGGCCGCTGAGCCTGCACATCTGGAGCCTGTGCTCCACAATGGGAGAGGCCACAACAGTGAGAGGACCGTTTACCGCAAAAAAAAAAAAAAAAAAAAAACCTCTTAGAGGCACACATAGGAAGAACACTCTTTGACATAAATCACAGCAAATTCTTTTTTGATCCACCTCCTAGAGTAATGGAAATAAAAACAAAAATAAACAAATGGGACCTAATGAAACTTCAAAGCTTTTGCACAGCAAAGGAAACCATAAACAAGATGAAAAGACAACCCTCAGAATGGGAGAAAATATTTGCAAACGAATCAATGGATAAAGGATTAATCTCCAAAATATATAAACAGCTCATGCAGCTCAATATTAAAGAAACAAACAACCTAATCCAAAAATGGGCAGAAGACCTAAATAGACATTTCTCCAAAGAAGACATACAGATGGCCAAGAAGCACATGAAAAGCTGCTCAACATCACTAATTATTAGAGAAATGCAAATCAGAACTACCATGCGGTATCACCTCACACCAGTTAGAATGGGCATCTTCAGAAAATCTACAAACAACAAATGCTGGAGAGGGTGTGGAGAAAACGGAACCCTCTTGCACTGTTGGTGGGAATGTAAATTGATATAGCCACTGTGGAGAACAGTATGGAGGTTCCTTAAAAAACTAGAAATAGAGTTACCATATGATCCAGCAATCCCACTACTGGGCATATACCCAGAGAAAACCATAATTCAAAAAGACGCATGCACCCCAATGTTCATTGCAGCAGTATTTACAATAGCCAAGTCATGGAAGCAACCTAAATGCCCATCGACAGATGAATGGATAAAGAAGATGTGGTACATATATACAATGGAATATTACTCAGCCATAAAAAGGAATGAAATTGAGTCATTTTTTGAGACGTGGATGGACCTAGCGACGGTCATACAGAGTGAAGTAAGTCAGAAAGAGAAAAATAAATATCGTATATTAACACATGTATGTGGAACCTAGAATAATGGTACAGATGAACCAGGTTGCAGGGCAGAAGTTGAGACACAGATGTAGAGAACAAACGTATGGACACCAAGGGGGGAAGACCGTCGTGGGGTGGGGATGGTGGGGTACTGATTTGGGCAATAGGGATTGACATGTATACACTGATGTGTATAAAATTGATGACTAATAACCTGCAGTATAAACAAACAAACAAAACAACTAATACTAAACTTTCTTTGGGTTTTTAGTATGGAAATATATTAATATAAATGTTTCTGACATTACATGAAATTTCTAAAAATCTTGTATGTTCTGGTATGTTATAAGTCATAATTCTAGTTATTACTTTAAAATGTGTATCTCAGAAATAACTAAATTTCCTTGTCAATTGCATTATTATGAACTTTCATCAAATCTTTAACCTTGGTCATTTTTAAGTCTTTTGTCATTTACAGACAGTTCTGGGTGTACTCTGATGCTTTTGCAAAAATGTTCCTATAAAAGGGTTTCATCTTCAAGGAATTCATGGAAAAGACTCTGACAAGTACAAGTTTCTGGTAACTGACTATACTGCTGAACTGAATGAATAAGCATTTTCAGAACTCTAATGGAAAACTGATGAATTCATAAAAGTGCTAACAAAAGATCAAGATGAAAAAAAATTAATTACATGGGACTGAGTGAACTGATGAGGATGATTATAATTTTTGTGACTTTCTGTTTGAATAAAAAAAATAAAAAATTCCACAAGGACTCAGAGGCAAAAAATATACAAATCAATTTTCACTGCAAAATAAAGGAGCTGTTACAGTGGAGGATTGCTGGACTGAATGTCAATATTATGACATAGTATGAGTGTGTTTCGTGTTTGGTAATTGCAATCATTGTTGCTTTTGTTGTGGTCATCCAAAAAAAAAAAAAAGAGAGAATGGACTTAAGGACACAGGGAGGGGGAAGCATAATCTGGGATGAAGTCAGAGAGTAGCATGGACATATCTACACTTCCAAATGTAAAACAGATAGCTAGTGGGAAGCAGCGGCATTGCACAGGGCAATCAGTTCGGTGCTCTGCGACCACCTAGAAGGGAGGGATTGGGAGGGTGGAATGGAGACGCAAGAGGGAGGGGATATGGGGGTATATGTATACGTATAGCTGATTCACTTTTATACTCCAATAAAGATGTTAAAAAATGATTAAAAAAAAGAATTAAGTCCAACTTTGTTGACTGTGCAAATGGAAGATGACCAGACCATCCACTGCATCCAGCATGGCTGAAAGAAGAGCTATTTTCTAGGACAATTAATGTGCTCAGTAATTGACATGTTTTGTTTGCGGTCCTTTGTGCATCCAGGTAGCTCCATATCCAGTGGGCAGCTGGAGGTACACATACAAAACTCATTACAGAGATCTGAGCAGGAAATAATGACTCAGAAATGACCAAAATCAGCGGTCTAGAAAAATCAGAGAGTCTGCAGATTGGGATGAGAAGATAGCTAACAGAAAAGATTCTCTAGACATCAAATCTAAAGATAAATATTCCAGCTCAATTTGCTCATTGGTCTAATTACTGATGCTAAGTCTTGAAAAAAACATCTCTTTTGTGGGGGAAAGGGGTTAAAAACAATGCAGAATGCTGGGATCTAATTTGACGCCCAGATTTAATGCATGTGACAGCTTATAGAAGTTAAATGGCCCTCTTGAGGCTCTGTTGCCTTCTCTATAAAAGAGAATAATAACCCATAATTCAGAAAATGGTTGTGAAGATTAAGTTTTGTTACAACTGGTACAGTTGGAATCACTTCACATAGTATTGATACCTGGAGCATAATAGGAGTTAAATAAATGTTAGTTACCATTCTTTCATTAGTTTATTCAGATGCACCAAATAAATTAGTAAAACATACATAATGGGCAGAACAACCAGAAAGTTATTTATTTTTGTATAAAGAAATAATTTTTAAAATTAGATTCAGTCTTATTTGTTGAATCAGTTTCCCCATATATGAAGAATATTTGCTTTTTACTCTAGCTCCTAAAGAGAAATTGTCTATTTATATTCAGGGTTGACTTGGTTTCATGAGCCATAATAGCGTCAGTTTTTTTGCAGTTCATTGACTTGGCCATTGGTAAGCCAAATCACCCAGTAAAGTACCATGGTCTGGTATTTAAATTGCACAGATATAGCTCAACTAAAAAAAATGAAATAAAATTGCATTCTGGATTATATAATTGGATTTGGCATTTTACATTTTGATTGTTTTGCTATAGGTTTGAGATTGGTATTGCCAACAAATGAACATAACTGCCATTCAATTTAAAATGCTGAAAATGAAAATATGTTATTTTGTGTGGTCCAGCTTATGCACAGTAAATTCAGGATACTAATTACAAGGCTTTAACAGTAAGAATAACTTGGTTATTAATTCACTGCTTCTCAGTGACCCAAGTCCTGGATTAGAGGAAGCCATTTCCAAAAAGATACTAGTCAGTGATTCTCTAATCTTTCTGTTGATAAAACTACTGGAAATTCTGATGATCTGCAGAACATCATAAATTATAAAATGTTAAACTTAAAAATAATTTAAAACATTATTCTTATTTAATCAGATACTATCCTATATTAGTGGGAGGTGGTACACATGTGGTTAAGGTCACAAGTTCTAAATCAGACTGCATTTTACAAATGGGGAAACTGAAACACAGATAAAATAAGCTCCTTGCCCAAGGTTACACAGTTATGAAGTGGCAAAGCCAAAATTCAAGCTCAGTCAATACTAATAGCTACTGTGTCAAAAATTATTTGTAAGATTTAATAATTTAAGTCATGGAAAATGTCTAGCACAGTGCCTGGCTACTGATATCTATTGACCATTTACTGACATAGACAAGACATTGTACATACCAATATTTTAACAAATAAAAGAGAAAAATACAAGTGAGGAAATTTCATTCACTGTATTAATTGTCCTGAAATTTTGGAAATGTTTTCTTTTGTTTAATGGCAGAATGGCACTGCTGCTATATTTCATATGTGTTACCAGTGTAGGAAGTTTATGCTGTTTGATGGAGAGAGTGAGTTATAGAGAGAAACTGCCTGAAATCTAATCATAGAACTGACATTTAATAGCTGTGTGACCTTGACAAGTTATATAACCTCTCTGGGCTTCAGTCGTAAAATGGAGATAATTATAATACTAACCTGGAGAGGATTAAATGAGCTAATAGTGTGTACAATAGTTTCTGGAATTAATAGAGACTCAATTAATGTCACCTACTGCTATTATTACTATTTCCAGAGAAGTCCTCACACAGTGAAGAATCACTGTAAATTCAAAGAAACATTTTTCAATACCAATATATAATACATTTACATATAAAATCAGAAAACTAATTTTCTACTGTGAATAAATCACAGAATTTAAAACTCAGGCTATTTTTATATTTTTCAAATTAGAATTTAAAAGAATACACTAACTCTTTTGTGAGGGCAATAATGATAGAGAAAAAAATTCTAAAAGGTGCAAATTATATTATAAAGAAAAAAAACAGAATTGCAAGTACATTCTAACCTGAAAAGACATACACACACACACACACACAAACATTTCTGCATTTTATGTCTCCCTCTCAGGAACTCTTTTCTCCTAATTTTTCATATGTCTGCTTTTCCTCATCCTTCAAGGCTTGCTTGAAAATCACTTTCTCAGAGAGAACATCCCTGACCCCACGTTTAGAGAAAACTTCCCTCTTTAATTCATAATCAAGCTTCCATCCTGTATATTTCCTCCACAACAATATTGTAATAACAATATGTAATTATTTTATTTGTTTTTTCTTATCTCCCTACTAGAATAAAAACTCAAGAGTGAGATTTCTCTACACTGTGTCACTGCTCATTCATTAGCTGCCTAATCTGCTATTTGGTACATACTGGCACTTAAAAAATATTTGTTGACTAAATTAATAAAGGGCATATTATTTTTATATTCCACTGGCATTTGATGCTTTGTCTACAGAAAGATCCAATAATAATTTGGCCCTGAATTCATCAAATACAAACTTTGGATATGTCTGCTTAGCCCCCAGTGGACTTCTTGGCTTGCAGGAAACTCAGGAACTGGGAGGAATGGGATGGGCAGGGACCCACAAGGACAGAGAGAAAAGCCCCCTGCCTTGAGAGAGGTAGTGTGGCCACACAAGGGAGTTCAAATTCTACAGGCACTGGGATAATTAGAGCCTCTATTCGCTCCTGCCTGACCCTGAAATAGACTCTTAAGTGGTCTCTTTGTCTCAACTTCCTCCACATGACTACAGAGAGGTCTTTCTGGAAGAGAAATCTTACCAAGTTTGCTTGGTTAGTGCTCTGCAGAGCTTCCACAAAGCTTTCTGAATAAAGAACAAGCCTTGTGGCAGAAACATCAGGATGAACCTTCTTTGTCAGGTTGCAAATTCTCCAAACATTTCTTTCACAGCTTCTCCAGGGACTCAGAATCAATATGACAGATGCACTGGGTGGAAGGTTTGCAATTCCAAGAACTTCCCTCTCTCTCTCATTTATCCGTGGTTTTGCACTTCTCATTCTTCTGCCTGGAATATTCACCTTTATCTTTCAAAACTTGTTTGAATACTTCAGGTTCCGAACGGAATACTGCACACAGATATCTGTCCTTATGTGTGGCTGCAGATACACTTCCTCTCTTTTCTTCACAGCCATCCTTTGGATATATATCAATTGGATGAAACACACACACATACACAAGGCCCAGACATGTTTATTAAGAACAAGCACTAGGCCTCTGAAAAAAAGAGTCAAAAAATTCATATTCAGAAGTAGAAATATGGTCCTGCCACAACATAATCTGTACTACTTTCCTGGTTATCAGTTGAGATAGTATTTTACATTACTATGTAGAGGGCTAATTTCCTTTTTTTAAATGTTAGCTTTCCGATTACACCCTGAGGCCCCTCGGGAATTTTCACTGGAGTCATCTATCCCTTGATGGTCACTCCCTAGTTACAATACACAAAAAATGTTAGAAGCTTCAAAATTAGAATGGTTATTGTCATCATTAGTTTTGTTGTTTCTTAAATGGGTCCAAATTTTTGGATAGGACAGTCTTCTGTAGTTTCTGCAGATGAAAAAAGCCAGGACAAAGACTTTGCTATGTATTCATATTTCAATATTCAGTTATTGAGGAACCACATATAAGTCACTGTATTGTATATGAACCAGGAAACTGGAGAGGGAGATGGAGGAGGCAGAAGAAATGACCACATGGCAACACATGCGATGTTGTATATGTGCCTGTGAATATTCATAAACTATGTACATGAACTCTGTTAATGCAAAAACTGGACAAAAATTACATATACATATATATAGTTTTATACATATTTATACAGTTTATTCTTGCTATTTGCTGTTTTTTAGGTTCCTGCGAGCCTCTTGTCACAACGTTTTCATCAACTGATTAATACATAACTTGTTGGATGTGCATTTCTGTTTAAAGATACCTTAGTTAATATACATTGTTGATTGATTAACATTGAACACACAGCCAACAGCTCTATAACTCGAGCCTGAATAAAGCATATCTAACACATGTATTTTCTCTGAAAGGCAGATCCCAAACTTCTTGCCTTTGGGAACACTAGACAGCACTTCAGCACTAACCTTGGGGCAATCTTACACAGTGAAATCACCAACAAAAGGCACAAAAATGTGGAAAATGTGGCACTAAACAGACCACAGAAAGGACTTGTTTACAGTAGGAAAGCTGAAACAAGAAGGCAGAGTTGTTGCCTTGTCCAGCCTCAGCTGGGAATGTGCACACTGGGTGACTCAAGGTTCTGTTGCTACTTAGAGCATGTGTATGTCCACAAATGACAGATAAAGCACCTCAAGTGTTGATCTGGGGGTTACAAATATATTTTAATGAGTAAATGAATTCACAAATATGGAATTGTGAATAATGAGAATCGACATATTTGTATGTGTTAATATATAGATCTTCTACATGAATGAAATCTATAGGGTCAATGTTCATCTTGTATACTATTTGCTCGACATATAAGAGGAGCTAATAAGTATTGAAATCAAAAATAGAAATAAACATGTCTTTTCCAGGTAATCTGTTTATTCATGGTCCTTGAAATGGTGGCTAGAGCCTTTTTTTTCAAAGAGATCAGGTTTCTATTACTCTTTTTTTTTAAATGTATAACACCATTGCTTTTTTTAATGATAAAGATATATATTATCATTAGTAAAATATAGAAAAAAAATTCAAGAAATACAAAGTACAAATCACCAGCCTTCCTATAATGAGATAAAGATCATTAAATATGATGCATTTCTTCTCAGTGTTTTTTTTAATGCAATGCATATATAGGTGTGTAAACACCTTTTAAAATAAAATTGGAATTATACTGTTTTCCAGCCTGCTTTTATTTTTTTAAATTAATGCTATATCAACATCCCCCTCATCACTGTATTTCAGCTTTATATTCCTTCCCGATCTTCCTTTTCAGAAGGACACACCCATCTGAGATTGCTAAATGCACCGTAGGCTCAGTAAGCTGCTGCCTTTGCTGAATAAATGCAGATGATGGCCTCTACTGGGGAGACTTAGAAGAAAAAATATAGAAACTGTAGTGCTTGACTTTTTTCTTTAATTTTTGTATTCCTTGAGAGATTCTCATTTAGCTAAAAAAGGAATCATTTCCAAAGGTGCAAGGAAGCTTACCCTAAAATAGATTACCTATATCATAATTGACCTTTGCATAAATGCACGCATTTCATAGCACTTCAGCGCAATCAAATTTCCTAGGCAGACATATTCACAAAATTTAAACACCAGAGTTAAAGTTTTAAAATGTACATTTTAGTAACTCTCCAAAAGCCAAAATTTTCAATCTCTCATAACATCATTGTTTTCCAATACAATGAGAGTTAATGATGGACTTTTCTGTCTTATGAATTACAAAAGGTACTTTGTGCTGGAAGTAAGGAGCAATCCCCATTCTTTTGTTCTCTTAGGTGTTGCATGATTATCTTACAACAGGCAATTACTAAGCAAACTTAATCAACTGTAAAAATATATAAAACTATCATAGCAAAATTCTCAGGCTCAATTGATACTTAAAATTCCCAATTTTTCTTTTCTAATATTTTATTCTTTCCCCTAACAAGAAGAAACCACAGTTGCAAAACCAAAGAAAACTGAGGTAATTATGAACAATTAAATGAATTGAGTCCATTTCTTTCTTTCTTTCTTTTTTTTTTTTTTGCTATATGCGGGCCTCTCACTGTTGTGGCCTCTCCCGTTGCGGAGCACAGGCTCCGGATGCGCAGGCTCAGCAGCCATGGCTCACGGGCCCAGCCGCTCCGCGGCATGTGGGATCCTCCCGGACCGGGGCACGAACCCGTGTCCCCTGCATCGGCAGACGGACTCTCAACCACTGCGCCACCAGGGAAGCCCGAGTCCATTTCTTAAGATACCATAACACATACATAATTTGTTTATTATGTGAAAGGAATTAACTAACTCAAAAGAAAGTGTTATACAGGGAAAAATTTATGTCATACACTGACATATTCTAGATTCCTTGAATGCCTTTTAAATCACCATGTTGTCATTAGGTAATTGTTGAAATTAAGCTAATTTTAGGCTGTTATTCCCAAAATATATCCAAAAAGTTAATCATTACAAGTTATTTAAATATCGAAATGAATTAAATTAACATGGGAGTCATTTCTATTAACTATATATTAAAATAAATGTTACTGAATATTTCTGGTCTCCCTCCAAAAGTGAAAAACAATACTGTTAATGCATTTAAAAGTATTTAAAATCTTGTTGTAAGTGGCATAGCCCCAGACTTTAGCGCAACAGAACTGGGTTCAAAACCAAACTGGAAACTTCCAATTCAACAAACACTGATTTTCTTTGTTTCTAGAAGCCTTCTTGATTCTCTCAAGACACACTTTCATCATCATTGGCTCTTATAAAAGTTTTTTTACCCACTCAGTGCAAGTATTTGCTCCTTGTCCTGGGGCATTCCTGAATAAAGGATGGTTTTAATCCACAATCTTTCCAAAAAAATCTACAAATCAAACTGACACTCATGGATCCTAAGTCATTATCAGCGTGCTATATACCAAGTGTTGTCTTCACTCCCAGAAGAACAGGAGGCAAAGTGTACCACAAATCATAATATTTAACATTCATTGGGTTTTTATCGAATTTGGAACTTCTCCCTAAGCAGTTTATACACATTGTCTCACTCCATGCTCAGAAAATCCATACAAGATAATTATCAGTAGTGTGCCTCTTTGGGACAGTAACTTAAAACTGCAAACCTTAGTTTTTTCATATATAAAATAGGAGCTAACTAGTAAGTTAGCTGATTAGGTAGTACTAAGTGAGAGAGAGACAGGATTCAAATCCAGGATAGTAGGTTCTACTCCCAAGCTTGAACTCAACCTACCTTAGTCTTTTAACACTTTAAAGTCCTTGGGTTTTGGCAAGTAAGCAACCTGCCAGTTTTCAAATTTATCAAGACATAATGTTAGTGGCTTTACAGGGATACTGACAGGATTAAATTCCATGCAGTGTGTGGATCACAAATCAGTTCATGTGGTACATCTTTGGAGCTTCACAAATGTTAATCCCTTTACATAAAGACTTAGGCTATGAGTATCAAGACTGTAGTTAGCAAACTAACTAGGACATGTGGCATAACAAGTATGTGTGCTCCACATGGTAAAAACACAACCAAATATTTCAGTTCAATAGCACCTTTGCACACTAGGTTATATGTATGTTCAACACAGCTACTGGCCAACTATAAAAGGGTTGAAGTGACTGGAAATGGTTGTACGTCACAGAGCATCATGTTGACAGTAGGCAAAAATTGCACCACAGTTGAACAGGCAAGGAAGACTTTAAGACTATTATAATAAGAGAGAGAAACCAAAGCTCAACTGGAGCTCAACTCCACTGAAACAGAGTGGGAGGATTTTTAAGTGCTAGGTGAGAGGGAGAACCTGGGCCATCTGCGTTTGATAACTGGCTTTACCCAAAAGAAAAGTAGAGATTCTCATCTTTGTGACAGGGAGTAGTTTTACAACTTGGAGTAAGGCATCCACTGAAGTTAGGCTCCCACCCGCTACAGAACTGTCAGATAGGGATGTTATATCCCTTGATGCTTATATTTCAAAGAGATGGTTCGCTGGCCCTTGAGAAAGACATTCTCGGGTTGTAAAACTGGCAAGAGGCTTTTAAAAAGATGTACATGTAGCTCAAAGAGGCAGAGAAAGAACTCAATGACAAGTTTTCCAAAGTAAATGCTCTAAGAAAAGGGAGGTCAGGGCCTAGAGTTAGAAAGAAGACTGTCTAAAGTTCAGTCAAACTAACTATTCTGGCCATCTTGATCAGGATAACACCAGCGAAGGTGGGACGGGTGATGGGCAGCAGCTCCACCTTCTCCCCATAACCTGCAACTTCATGGCACTGCATTTCATGTACCATCTTTTCTACGCTTGTTTCCATATCAGATACTTCTAACAAACAGAGAGAGAATCTAACAAGCAATTTCAGATGAGGAGAAAAATAAACAATCTGAAGAGCCTGATTTACTTACACGGTTACTGAGGCTCCTAAATCAGTTAATTACACAGCAAATTGGCATCAAATTTAGGTTTAGAACATACACTTTCGTGCTTGTTATTCAATACCAGAATGACATCCATGAAAATATTCCAAAAAGGCATCAAGAGATAAATGAAGTATGTATCAAACAAGCAATAGAAATAGTTAAGCGAAAGTTTTTTTATGTTTTTCTAAAAAAATCTATACTAAGCGCCTCTCCCACCAGCATGTTAATTTATGGCAATATTTAGTTTGGTGTGTAAGCTTCATCTTATTATATTTCAGTTAAGGAAGAACCTCCTCATTTTCTGAATTGTGTTGACTAGAAGTCTCCTATGGAGTCAGTCTTGACAGTTGGTTTATTAGTTAATTAGTGTCATTTTATACCTTACATTCTAAATTCCAGGCACCCAAAAGAGCTCACCCTAAGATTCTCTTCTCCATCAGGTATCTGCATAATTAGTCTCATTTCAAATACCTATTATTCAAGGCACAATAGAACAGAGCAATTAATTTGGACCACATGCAATTATGCTGAAAGGTCAGGTGCTACCCATAATAAAACTCTGTTCAAAAGTGTGTTTGGGGAGAGCATTAACATGGTTATCCAGGAGACTTTAAGAGGCAGAAAATCTCCAAATGCAATTAAATGGGCTGTAAAGTAATCACTTGCAATTTTTCATTTTTAAAGCAGGAGATTTTTTGAATGTTGTGTAAAATGAATACTTCTAAGACCAATCAAACTTGGGAGAATTTACATCAAGAGGTGACAAATTCATACCCTAAAGGAGAAAGCACATTTGGCCTGCAACTTCCTGTGTGAGTTTCAAGTTATAAAGAGCTTTCATGGAGCAGTTATTAAAAATCCCTCAAATATAGTTAATAATGAAAGTGCTGGCTTTATCCGTCTTGGGTAATTTGAACTACATAGCCATAAAAGCTACAGTTAGAAGTATGGATGTGTGAGTTATAAAGTATCCCCAGTACCCAAATGTCCATGAATTTATAATTCTGTGTTCTTCAACAATATTATGTTTCCCTGTTAAATATAAATTTCTGAAGTTTATTTCACTCCAGAGAACATGGCAAAGATACCTCTGTCACTATTAAAGGTATATGTATATTTTACAGCTCTAAGCGGGTCTATAAAAAGATTTTGCTGATAAAAGAGAAAAATGGTGGAGGGACAAAAAGGCAGAAAAGTACAGTAAGAGTTGAAAACAAAATGCTTTTCTCCACACCAACCAATTATAACATACATCTAGACATAAACAACATTTTGGTTTAAGAATAAATAAGAAGAGGGCTTCCCTGGTGGCGCAGTGGTTGAGAGTCCGCCTGCCGATGCAGGGGACGCGGGTTCGTGCCCTGGTCTGGGAAGATCCCACATGCCGCGGAGCGGCTGGGCCCGTGAGCCATGGCCGCTGGGCCTGCGCATCCGGAGCCTGTGCTCCGCAACGGGAGAGGCCACAACAGTGAGAGGCCCGTGTACCGCAAAAGAAAAAAAAAAGAAGAAATAAGAAGAAATATTTACAACATGAGTGATGGGAGTATTGTTATTTATTTCTTAGCCACAAAAAGACAGCACATCTGGAATTTTATAGCTTTACACTTCAAGAATTGCAAATGCATTAAACATGTATGTATCATGGAATGTATTAGTGGTTGTCTGAGATAAAAGCATGATTAAGGCATAGTCATTACGTCAGTGATTTTCCTTTAGAATGGAAATATTGAGAGTGCATCTGCACCCCTTATAAAGATTTGCACTCTGAAATTAGATCTCAATTTCAATGTTGGTCCAATTTTTTACTAGTTCAATGACTTTGGGCAAGTTCCTTAAGCTCTGTGTGCCTCGATTTTCACAGCTGTAAAATGATAATTTAAATAATACTACCAGGTACTTTCAATTGCTAGTGACAGGATAGTTAGCTCAAACGTGCTGAAGCAAAAGGAACATTTATTTGCTCATATAACCAAAACGCAGAGGGAAGAGTAGAATTGTCCTTGAGAAAGACTAGAACCTAGGACTCAAAATCCTATAAATTTTAGAATTCGGAAGTCCATCCCTTTATTCATAATTACTACATTCTCATCAGGACAATTTGTCTCTTTCTGTTTCTCAACCCTGGTGGTGTTTTTAGAGCTCCTGTTCCACTAAAATGAAGGAATGAACCTGTTTTTTAAAAACAAAATTTGATACCAATGTTAATGTTTATTTAGAAGAGGTCCATGTAAATAACCTGAAAGTTACTCTTCATTAGGCTCATGGTAAATCCGTCTCATACTAAATCATAAGCTCTTTAAGAGCAGAGAATTTTGCTTTTTAACCTATGTAACTCATTTTTTATTTCCTAAGTAAAGTCTAAATAAATGCCTGCGGGGGGGGGGAGAGAGAGAGAGAGAGAGAGAGAGGGAGGGAGGGAGGGAGGGAGGGGGAGAGGGAGAGAGGGAGAGGGAGAGAGGGAGAGAGAGAGAGAGAGAGAGAGAGAGAGAGAGAGAGAGAGTGTGTGTGTGTGTGTGTGTGTGTGAGAGAGAGAGAGAGAGAGAGAGAGAGAGAGAGAGAGAGAGAGAGAGAGAGAGAGAGAGAAGCATCCTGGCCATATCAGTCCCCGGATGAAAACGTCTCAGTCATTCTATTTCACAGATTACAAAATCTAATCTCATTAGCACAGCATTCAAGGTCTTTTTCAACCTGCCCTAAAGCCTACCTTTTCACCCCTACACCCGCTTCACTCACTGTTCACTTCAGTTGCATCTAATTAACTGACCTTTTCAAGGAAGCTAGACCCTTCTCCACCTCCAAACTTATTCTGAGCAGCTCCTTCTCCTTCATGTGATTTCTCCCATTTCTGCATTTCAAAAGTCCTCCCCATCCTCTGGGACCCAGCTCAAATACCATCTCCATCATAAAGTGTTCTCTCTGATCTGCCTATTCATAAGTTATTTGAACAGACATACTTAGTACCTACATTATCCCAAGTGTTTGAGATAAAATGATGAATAAGATACACTTCTTCCTTTGAGGAACTCACAGTTTAATGGGACAGATTTTTCTATTACAATGGGATAGGATCAGATGGAGCTATCTATGGAGTACAAAGGAGCCAACCCAATCAGGACTAGGGAAAGCAAGTCTTGGAAAGGTTTCCTGAAGGCTGTGCTGCCCAGTGTGCAACAGCGGATTTCCTTTTACTACGTTCCCATTAAATTCCATAAAAGAAACCCAGTGAGCGTCTGCAGTGCTGCTAGATGTCCACATGTTTTGCTTTTTAATTAAAATATTAGTGATAACTAATAATAATAACAATAAAAACAAACATGTCAGTTTTGCCAGTCACTGTACAATTGCCTTCTATAGATTAGCTTAATCTTCACAGCTGCATCTCTATGAAGAAATACTAAAGCCATCACTGTAATTTTACCTTACATGTTGGTAGGTACGCTGGTCTTAGAGAAAACAGTCAAGAAGAGACAGTGACTGACTCAGGGAAGGTCACATGAACCGATCTAGACCAATCAGATTTCATCCCTGATGTTTTTGTGGAATTCACAAGCCTCCAAGGCTTTTCTTAGGCTATTTCATCTGCCTGGAAGACCATCTCTGCTTCATCCACTTGGTAAACTCCTGCCCATTTTTCAAAATGTCACTCATGATTTATTCTCAGAGCTTCCCACACACTGTTCATGTCTTCCTTTTTTGACCACTGGTGTTTCTTAAACCCATCTCCACTATGGCACTTCCCATAATGTGTTAGTTGCACAAATACTGTACACTAAAATGTGGTCTACTTGAAGGTAGGGCCCATGGCTTATTTATCTTTTTATGGCCAGTGTTAATTCCAGTGCCTAGCATATATTTATTAAATGAACAAATGAATGGACAGATGAATAAATAAATGACATTTATAAGGTTGGGTTGGATACAATTCCCTATAACATTTATCAGCAATAACTAGGTTCCCAGCTGAATGTTGTCTCCTATTAATTTGACAGGATGCCTTGGGTTATTTTTCTCATTTATTTCCCACATGTTGACTTCTGTGGACTACCCAACACTCATCATTTTTCTATTTGTCTATGTTACATTGTAAAATATCACAATTGTTACACACGATTATATATAAAGTAAATAAACAACAAGGATCTACTGTATAGCACAGGGAATTATACTCAATATCTTGTAATAACCTATAATGGAAAAGAATCTGAAAAAAATATGAATCACTTCACTGTATACATGAAACTAATGCAACATTGTAAATTAACTATACTTCAATTTTAAAAAGATTAAAAAAAGAGAGATATCAAAGTTTGTAATACAAAAAAAAATCACAATCATTGGTATATACCTGCTGAGGTTTGTCATTAATTCCACCCAATCTGTGAAATAGCTGCATTGAGAAAAGAATAGTGGTCTCATCCTGAGTCACTCCACTAACTTCCTCAGGAAAATATTAGAGACTTTTGGTGCCACTATCTCATCTAACAACAAACTTAGGAGATAAGATGTCAGAATCATGGGCTTTTATCTGTGTCTCATGGTTAGTCCTTCTGAGTGTGGAAGAGAACATTTGGATTATTCTGAATGAAAGACAGTGAAGTAGATGTCTCTGACACTTGAATCCACCGTATCGGAGTCTCTTAGCAATGATAATCCTGTCACAGCTGTTAGAATTTATTCCTTTATCCATGTGACATTTTAACAGGAGACAAACCCAAGTTATTAAAAACAGATAAAAACCATTCAATCCAAAATGGCTCGTATTAGCAACTTCATCAAGCTGACAAGCCTTGTTTCTGAAAACCTGTAAATGTTATTCTTGTGCGTTCGATTTTTTTTTCCCTCTACAAAGCCAAACCTGATTCAGGCTTTTGTCCTATGAAACTGCCAGCTTAAAAGGTTTATTTAATTACATCCTAGGATGAGAGAGATGGAAATATACAGCCATTTAACTAGCTAAGTGATGGAGAAAAAGATTGGGTGACTGTTATTTGCTTGATTTTAGTGTTCTCTCAGTACCAGTGGCCTTAGGATCAAACAGGAGAGGGAGCCATGGAAATTGAGGAATAAATTGAATGGATATTTGGAAAAGGCATTTTAGTGGGAGGAGAATAAGAGATTTCAAGTAAATTACTAGTTTATATATATATTTCCCAGATGACTCTGAATTCTTTATTTGAACTGACATGGGTTGGATAAATATATTGCTATCCTCCTTGCCTGGTAGAAAGAAGAAACAGACAGAAAAGGTGTGAAATTTAAACAGTATATGAAGAATAAATGCACGCTAGAGGAAAGCCTGCAGTTCCTAGGTCTACACTGTTGAAGCATCTATAGATACATATTTCCAGCCCTATATTACACTTCCACTGTATTCTTAGTTCTCCTCCCCTGGTGGGTAAGTGCTCAGCTAATGGAACAAAGATGCTTGTTGAATGAATTACAAGGAAAAATTTTTCTCCCCTTTGGATAGGCAGACCAGTTTTCAAACCAAAAGCAGAGCAATAAAAACTACTGTAAAAACAGTACAATAAAATGACACGGCCGGACATCACTAAAAAGAAGAAATGCCCAGTTCGTGGGGAGTTGTCATGGTAGGCATTTATTCCTGGGTACGATTTAGGCTTCCCAGGCAAAATGTGCTTACACTGAAATATAGTCACTTGAGATTTTCTGACTACACTGAGCAGAAGAATGAGTTGAAGTTAAGGCCAATGAGAAAGGTGGTACCAGGTCAGGCAATCATCAATCTGCTTGTTTCCAGGTTGTCCTTTGGAAACAATGGTATCCACCATTCCCTGGCTTAGGACTTTAGTCATATTATGTTTTATGCCAAATCATGGACAGAAAGCAGCTGACTACCAATCTCTCCAAGGAACTATGTAGTGCCCCTGGGCTACCAGAGGCCCTGCAAAGCCAGGTTGGTTCAAAGAGAGTGGTGTCCAGATTAGTTGTGTCAACATTTGATTAAACATGATCTTAAGGGTAAACTGAATACATAAAACATGTAAAGTGAAGACATGGATCTGGTTGATTTTTGAGTTAAAGAGACTAACAATCCATACCTTTACCGCTTCCTTCCTCCCTGAGGGAAGCCATGCAAACATTAGGCATATTTAAACTCCCTAAATTATATCAGCTGTGAAAATTCTACTGTACAAAGGGTCCATATTTATAATGAAGACTAATATAATAAGAGGACAACTGGACTGATATGAAAGACCAGCGTTGAAGTTCTGGCTCTAACATGAACCCGACAGTACACAGGAACCACTGTAAGAATCCTAGATAAATATATGTAAGACAGCCATGCTCACCTTTATTTTCAGTTTTTCTCTTTCCCACCATAAAATTTACTCTCATTTTCTCAAATGTTGAGTGACTTAGCCAAGATCACAAAACCAGCAAGTGATCCAAACAAGACAACACCCTGATCTTGCCCATGGAAGCCAGGTACTCATCACAGAATATCCACCTATATCACAAAATTCATAAATGCTTATTCAACACTTATCTTGGAAGAGAAGAAGACCTTGATTTGGAAGCTTTATTTCATAAAAGAAAGAAAAAGGAAAGAAGGCAGGGAGGGAGGGAGGGAGGAGAAAGAAAAGAAAAGAAAAGAAAAGAAAAGAAAAGAAAGAAAGAAACAAAGAAAGAAAGAAAGAAAGAAAGAAAGAAAGAAAGAAAGAAGGAAAGAAGGAAAGAAAGAAAGAGGAAGGAAGGGAGGGAGGGAATTAAAGGGGAGGCAGCCATCAGGGGCTTGAGAAGCTTGTCACATAGTCCAGGTTGACGTGTACACATATAGCAGAGATTGGAGAGGGTCTAATCTACACACATCCCTGGCAAATGGAATCTGGCTGCACACACAAAGGAGATGCAATAAAGCCCAGTAGAAAGTATAAGGCAGACCAGACTTAAATATGGCCTAATGTTTGAATGTACTGCTGAGCCCACCCACAAATCCACTGCCAGAGAATAAAAGCTTTGCTAGTTCAAATGTTTGAGCACAACCTCTGGCCAATTTTTGACGGCTCACCAAGCTATGCAGACATAGGGGCACCCCCTAGGAATCAAACAAAAATAAAGGCAAGAAAAATAAAAAACTAATCAGAGGCATCAGCAGTCACACATTATAGGAAAGACTTCACAGATTTCATTTAGGCAAGTTACTAAGCAAAGAGCAACAATTCTCAAAGGGAAAAAAGAACCCAGAGTTGTTACAATATATTATCTAAAATGATCAGTATTCAGCAAAAGATTATGAAACATGCAAAGAAATATGTGTGACTCATAAAAAAAATAAAGCAGTCAATAGAAATTGTCAGTGTTCTCAGATATTGGATTTAGCAAAGATGTCAGAGAAGTTGTTAAATATGTTCAAACTACATGAAACCATGTTTAAATAATTAAAGGAAAGTATGACAATAACTCAGTAATTAAAGAATCTCAATAAAAAGAGTTAAAATCAGTTAAAAATTGAAATTCTGGAGTTGAAAACTCAATAACATTAACCTACAGATCCAAGAAGTTCAGTGATAAGATAAACATAAAAAGATCCTTATCCAGACATATCATAATCACACAGAGAAAATCTTGAAAGCATTAAAAGAAAATGACTCATCACAGAGCAAAATTTATAGATCTAAATACATATGTAAGAAGAGAATAAAGTTATCAAATCTTTTAAGAAACTATAAAAACAGAAGCAAATTAAACCCAAAGCAAGTAGAAGAAAGAAAATAATAGATCACAGTAGAAATCAATAAAATAAAATGCAGAAAAACAATAGAGAAAATGAATGAAACCAAAAACTATTTTTTAAAAGATCACTTGACTCAGAAAGAGAAAGACAAACACCGTATGCTAACACATATATATGGAATTGAAGAAAAAAAAATGTCATGAAGAACCTAGGGGTAAAACAGGAATAAAGACACAGACCTACTGAGAATGGACAGGAGGATATGGGAGGGGGAAGGGTAAGCTGTGACAAAGCGAAAGAGAGGCATGGACATATATACACTACCAAACGTAAGGTAGATAAGATAGTGGGAAGCAGCCACAGAGCACAGGGAGATCAGCTCGGTGATTTGTGACTGCCTGGAGGGGTGGGATAGGGAGGGTGGGAGGGAGGGAGACGCAAGAGGGAAGGGATGTGGGAACAGATGTATATGTATGACTGATTCACTTTGTTATAAAGCAGAAACTAATAAAAAATAAAAAATAAAAATAAAATTAAAAAAAGGAAAAAAAAAGATCACTTGACTTACACAAACTGACCAAGAAAATAAGGGAGAAGACTCAAGTTACCAAATTAGGAATGAATGGAAGAATATCATTAATGAGCCTATAGAAATTAAAAGGTTATAAGGAAATATTATCAACAACTTTATTTCAACAACTTAGACAACTCAGACAAAATAAACAAATTCCTAGAAAGCTTCAAATTACCAAAACTGACTCAAGAAAAAATATACAATTTGAATAAGACAATAATGTATAAATAAATTGAATTAATCATTTAAAAATCTTCCCACAAAGCACAGAAAGTTTCACTGGCAAATTCTATCAAATATTTAAAGAAAATAACACAAATTCTTTCAACAAATAGAAAAGAAGAAAGCACTTCTAACTCATTCTTTGGAACTAGTGTTAGCTTTCATTAAAGCCAAACAAATACATCAAAAGAAAATCAGTATTCTTTATGAATATAAACACAAAAATCCTTAATAGTCCCAAACGGAATTCAACAACATATAAAAACGATGATATACTATGACTGAGACTTACCCCAGAAATATTAGGTTGATTTGATATCCAAATTTTACTTAATGTGTTATACCATATTAATAGAATAATGGACAAAAGTCACATGGTCATCTCAATAGATGCAGGAAAGACATTTGACAAGATTTCTGGGGAACGTTACCTATGAGTTTCTGAGATAATATTGGGGATAGAGGATATCACATCAAATGGCAGACTGACAAACAGGACCTAAAAGGGGTGAAGAGGAAAATGTCCTTATATACGGTGACAATGTGCAGTTTTGAAAGGCAGAGGTGAGGTCTACCTCAGAATGGGAGACAGCTGGCTGGGTTACTACCATTCCTGGACGGCACAGTGATGGGAGATGCGGATCCATTAAGCCTAGTCGTGGAAGTCCTTCCTCATTTCACAAGTCTTCACAGCTCCCTACTCACAATTCCATCCCAGAACTGGTCTCAGGTGAGGCTAAGCCAGAATCCCAGACTCTCAAATATTGGTATTATCCTTTTCTCCCCATTTCTACTTCTGTGACTGCTACACATTTATTTTGTTTTTGTCCAGCTTTACTGAGGTATAATGGACAAATAAAAGTGGTACACATTTAGGGTGAACAAGGTGATGACTTACTACACGTGTATGTAATGTGAAATGATGACCACAGTCAAGTTGATTAAGACATCCAGCACCTCACATAGTTACCATTCCTTTTTGTTGCTGTTTGTTTGTTTGTTAACTGCTACCACCAAGTGTAGACTGCAAACAGTCTCTTCTGACTCCTTTTCTTTAGTAAGCATACACTGAAGAATGTATTAGTACCAATTCAAGTTTTCTCATTTACAAAGTATTTAAAATACATACTGTAGATAGCCTCATCCACCTGAGGGCAGAAAGCAGAAGCAAGAAGAACTACACTCCTGCAGCCCGGGGAACAAAAACCACATTCACAGAAAGATAGACAAGATGAAAAGGCAGAGGGCTATGTACCAGATGAAGGAACAAGATAAAACCCCAGAAAAAAAACTAAATGAAAGGGAGATAGGCAACCTTCCAGAAAAAGAATTCAGAATAATGATAGTGAAGATGATCCAGGACCTTGGAAAAAGAATGGAGGCAAAGATCGAGAGGATGCAAGAAATGATTAACAAAGACCTAGAAGAATTAAAGAACAAACAAACAGAGATGAACATTACAATAACTGAAATGAAAACTACACTAGAAGGAATCAATAGCAGAATAATGGAGGCAGAAGAACAGATAAGCCACCTGGAAGACAGAATGGTGGAATTCACTGCTGCGGAAAAGAATAAAGAAAGAAGAATGAAGAGAAATAAAAACAGCCTAACAGACCTCTGGGACAACTTTAAACGCAACAACATTCGCATTATAGGGGTCCCAGAACGAGAAGAGAGAGAGAAAGGACCCAAGAAAATATTTCAAGAGATTACACACGCAAACTTCCCTAACATGGGAAAGGAGATAGCCACCAAAGTCCAGGAAGTGCAGCAAGGCCCATACAAATTAAACCCAAGGAGAAACATGCCGAGACACGTAGTAATCAAATTGGCGAAAATTAAAGACAAAGAAAAATTATTGAAAGCAGCAAGAGAAAAATGACAAATAACATACAAAGGAACTCCCATAAGGTTAACAGCTGATTTCTCAGCAGAAACTCTACAAGCCAGAAGGGAGTGGCATGATATACTTAAAGTGATGAAAGGGAAGAAGCTACAACCAATATTACTCTACCCAGCAAGGATCTCATTCACATTCAAAGGAGAAATCAAAAGCTTTACAGACAAGCAAAAGCTAAGAGAATTCAGCACCACCAAACCAGCTCTACAACAAATGCTAAAGGAACTTCTCTAAGTGGGAAACACAAGAGAAGAAAAGGACCTACAAAAACAAACCCAAAACAATTAAGAAAATGGTCATAGGAATGTACATATTGATAATTACCTTAAACGTGAATGGATTAAATGCTCCAACCAAAAGACAAAGGCTCACTGAATGGATACAAAAACAAGACCCATATATATGCTGTCTACAAGAGACCCACTTCAGACCTAGGGACACATACAGATTGAAAGTGAGGGGATGGAAAAAGATATTCCATGCAAATGGAAATCAAAAGAAAGCTGGAGTAGCTATACTCGTATCAGATAAAAAAGACTTTAAAATAAAGAATGTTACAAGAGACAAGGAAGGACACTACATAATGATCAAGGGATCAATCCCAGAAGAAGATATAATAATTATAAATATATACACACCCAACATACACCTCAATACATAAGGTAACTGCTAACAGCTATAAAAGAGGAAATTGACAGTAACAAAATAATAGTGGGTGAATTTAACACCTCACTTACACCAATGGACAGATCATCCAATATGAAAATAAATAAGGAAAGAGAAGCTTTATATGACAAAATAGACCAGAGAGATTTAACTGATATTTATAGGACATTCCATCCAAAAACAGCAGATTACACTTTCTTCTCAAGTGTGCATGGAACATTCTCCAGGATAGATCACCATCTTGCGTCACAAATCAAGCCACAATATTTTTAAGAAAATTGAAATCATATCAAGCATCTTTTCTGACCACAACACTATGAGATTAGAAATGAATTACAGGGAAAAAAAACATAAAAATCACATGGAGGCTAAACAATACGTTACTAAATAACCAAAAGATCACTGAAGAAATCAAAGAGGAAATCAAAAAATACCTGGAGACAAATGACAATGAAAACACGACGATCCAAACCTATGGGATGCAGCAAAAGTAGTTCTAAGAGGGAAGTTTATAACTATACAAGCCTACCGGAAGAAACAAGACAAATCTCAAATAATTAATCTAAACTTATATACCTAAAGGCACTAGAGAAAGAAGAACAAACAAAACCCAAAGTCAGCAGAGGAAAGAAATCATAAAGAAAAGAGCAGAAATAAATGAAATAGAAACAAAGAAAACAATGGCAAAGATCAATAAAACTAAAAGCTGGTTCTCTAAGAAGATAAACAAAATTGATAAGCCATTAGCCACACTCATCAAGAAAAAGAGGGAGAGGACTCAAATCAATAAAATTAGAAATGAAAAAGGAGAAGTTACAACAGACACCGCAGAAATAAAAAGTATCCTAAGAGACTACTACAAGCAAGTCTATGCCAATAAAATGGACAACGTGGAAGAAATAGACAAATTCTTAGAAAGGTATAAACTTCCAAGACTGAACCAGGAAGAAACAGAAAATATGAACAGACCAATCACAAGTAATGAAATTGAAACTGATTAAAAATCTTCCAACAAACAAAAGTTCAGGACCAGATGGCTTCACAGATGAATTCTATCAAACATTTGGAGAACAGCTAACACCCATCATTCTCAAACTCTTCCAAAAAATTGCAGAGGAAGGAATACTCCCAAACTCATTCTATGAGGCCACCATCACCCTGATAACAAAACCCGACAAAGATACTGCAAAAAAAGAAAATTACAGACCAGTAACACTGATGAATATAAATGCAAAAATCCTCAACAAAAGACTAGCAAACAGAATCCAACAACACATTAAAAGGATCATACACCATGATCAAGTGGGATTTAACCCAGGGATGCAAGGATTCTTCAATATATGCAAATCAATCAATGTAATACAGCATATTAACAAATTGAAGAAGAAAAACCATATGATCATCTCAATAGATGCAGAAAAAGCTTCTGACAAAGTTCAACAACCATTTATAATAAAAACTCTCCAGAAAGTGGGCATAGAAGGAACCTACCTCAACATAATAAAGGCCAATACGACAAACCCACAGCAAACATCACTCTCAATGGTGAAAAACTGAAAGCATTTCCTCTAAGATCAAGAACAAGACAAGGATGTCCACTCTCACCTCTATTATTCAACATAGTTTTGGAAGTCCTAGCCACAGCAATCAGAGAAGAAAAAGAAATAAAAGGAATACAAATTGGAAAAGAAGAAGTAAAACTGTCACTGTTTGCAGATGACGTGACACTGTACATAGAGAATCCTAAAAATGCCACCAGAAAAGTACTAGAGCTAATCAATGAATTTAGTAAAGCTGCAGGATACAAAATTAATGCACAGAAATCTCTTGCATTCCTATACACTAATGATGAAAAATCTGAAAGTGAAATTAAGGAAACACTCCCATTTATCACTGCAAGAACAACAAAAAAAGTACCTAGGAACAAACCTACCTAAAGAGACAAAAGACCTGTATGCAGAAAACTGTAAGACACTGATGAAAGAAATTAAAGATGATACCAATAGATGGAGAGATATACCATGTTCTTGGATTGGAAGAATCAATATTGTGAAAATGACTCTACTACCCAAAGCAATCTACAGATTCAATGCAATCCCTATAAAATTACCAATGGCATTTTTTATGGAACTAGAACAAAAAGTCTTAAAATTTGTATGGAGACAGAAAAGACCCTGAATAGCCAAAGCAGTCTTGAGAGAAAAAAATGGAGCGGGAGGAATCAGACTCCCTGACTTCAGACTATACTACAAAGCTACAGTAATCAAGACAATATGGTACTGGCAAAAAAACAGAAACATAGATCTATGGAACAAGACAGGAAGCCCAGAGGTAAACCCACGCACCTATGATCAACTAATCTATGACAAAGGAGGCAAGGATATACAATGGAGAACAGACAGTCTCTTCAATAAGTGTTGCTGGAAAAACTGGACAGCTACATGTAAAAGAATGAAATTAGAACACTACCTAACACCATACACAAAAATAAACTCAAAATGGATTCAAGAGCTAAATGTAAGACCGGACACTATAAAACTCTTAGTGGAAAACACAGGAAGAACACTCTTTGACATAAATCACTTCAAGTTCTTTTTTGATTCACCTCCTACAGTAATGGAAATACAAACAAAAATAAACAAATGGGACCTAATGAATCCTCAAAGTTTTTGCACAGCAAAGGAAACCATAAACAAGACAAAAAGACAACCCTCAAAATGGGAGAAAATATTTGCAAATGAATCAACGGACAAAGGGTTAATCTCCAAGATATATAAACAGTTCATGCAGCTCAATATTAGAAAAACAAACAACCCAATCCAAAAATGGGCAGAAGACCTAAATAGACATTTCTTCAAAGAAGACATACAGATGGCCAAGAAGCACATGAAAAGCTGCTCAACATCACTAATTATCAGAGAAATGCAAATCAAAACTACAATGAGGTATCACCTCACACCAGCTAGAATGGACATCACCAGAAAATCTACAAACAACAAATGCTGGAGAGGGTGTGGAGAAAAGGGAACCCTTTTGCACTGTTGGTGGGAATGTAATTTGATACAGCCACTATGGAGAACAGTATGGAGGTTCCTTAAAAAACTAAAAATACGGGCTTCCCTGGTGGCGCAGTGGTTGAGAGTCCGCCTTTCGATGCAGGGGACACGGGTTCGTGCCCCGGTCCGGGAAGATCCCACATGCCGTGGAGCGGCTGGGCCCGTGAGCCATGGCCGCTGAGCCTGCGCGTCGCGTACCGCAAAAAAAAAAAAAAAAAAAAAAAACTAAAAATACAATTATCATATGATCCAGCAATCCCACTACTGGGCATATATATACCCAGAGAAAACCATAATTCAAAAAGACGCATGCACCCCAATGTTCATTGCAGCACTATTTACAATAGCCAGGTCATGGAAGCAACCTAAATGCCCATCGACAGACGAATGGATAAAGAAGTTGTGGTACATATATACAATGGAATATTACCCAACCATAAAAAGGAACGAAATTAGGTCATTTGTAAAGACGTGGATGGACCTAGAGGCTGTCACAGAGTGAAGTAAGTCAGAAAGAGAAAAACAAATATCGTGTATTTATGCATCTATGTGGAACCTAGAAAAATGGTACAGATGAACCAGTTTGCAGGGCAGAAATTGAGACACAGATGTAGAGAACAAACCTATGGACACCAAGGGGGGAAAGCGGCAGGGGCGTTGGGGTGGTGGTGTGACGAATTGGGAAATTGGGATTGACATGTATACACTGATGTGTATAAAACTGATGACTAATAAGGACCTGCTGTGTAAATAAATAAATAAATAAAATCACCAAGAACTTTTTCACTGTCACACCCGCAGGCATACATTTCTTTCGCTGGATAACTTTCGCTGGATCTCATATTAGCCTTCATTTCCTAAAGGAATGAGTTGTCCCTCCCACCTCTCACCAAGTCTGGGTCAGATACCACTCCTGTGTGCTCCTGCAACACCCCGAGCCTCCATGTCAGATCCCTAATTCACTGAAATGTATCTTCGGCTCCTGTTGGAAAGTCCATATATTCGTGTTGTATCCCCTGTACTGAGCCCAGTGACTGGCATGGGACAAGTATTCAACTAATGCTTATTGAATGCATGAATGAATTTACTGTATTAATCTTTGAATGTATTACCCTTCCATTTAAATATGCATACATTTATATTTAAATAAATAAATAAAGTACATACTGATGTATGATGCTATGAATTTGACTTTTTACCTGTTGTGTGACCTTAAACCCTCTAAGCCTCAGTCTCCATATCTATGAGATGACGTTTATAATAATAGTACCTGCCTGAAAGATCTGTTGGGAAGATTAATTGGAATAATGTATATAAATGCAAAACACGTAATGTGACACTAGTAAGAGTTAAATTAATTTTAGTTATTTTGTTATTAGGTATCATATTAGTCCCTGAATGTTAAAACATTATACATGGTCTTTACGTGCCTTTATATTCTGTTCTGAACCTTTTTTTTCATATCCATCTCTTACTATATATCTACATTCATCCTGAACCCCAGCCTAATTGAACTACTCAATCTTGCTTGGATAGTGTGTAACACAACTGTATGGAAAATACTATGGCATCAATAAAGTTAAACAGTTTCTTACATGTTACTTTGCATTGAGCAAAATGTAATTATTAAAGTGATTTAAAGATACCATGAATTTTTGACAGTTGTCTCCTCAGGGGTCTAGCTTGATGTGATATTAAAATATATTTCATTATATCTAGTGGAAATTCAAGAGGAATGTTCTTTGCAATTCAAAAGGGACAAAAATCTCAGAATAAAAATTCATTTTCAATCCCTGCAGAGTTCATTATGAACAACAGAGTGCTAGAAATTAAAACATTTTAATAAGGTTCTATAATGGAATGACATTTATGTTTAGATAGATTCTCTAGTCTCTCTCCCTCTTTCTCTTTTATCCTTCCAAATTCTATGCTTAGGGAAAAAGTGAACTGCTGGTGTGATTTAATTGGTTAATTATGAATAGATTCCCCAGCAAAGTGGAGAGTTAAAGCAATTATCTAGATTATTAAAGTTTAGAAAGCTTTCCCCTCCAATATCTTGATATTCCAGTCAAAGTGGGTTGCGATTTTACATTAATTGAGACCAAACTGTTTCTAGTTGTGGGAAGGTGCATGCCTGGAGAATAAAATTGCAGTATTTTGGCCAGAATTAATTGAATCAGAAGAGGAAATTAAGGCAACTTAGAAAGTTGCTTAAATTTTCAGTATTTTTCATCCCTCCTCATATACTGTACTTTAAACCTAACTATTACTGAAAAAAATACTTTTGTCTAATCATCCATAGAAGTAGTTTAAGGCCATGTGCCAAGACAGCTTATGGTATTTGTTTTGAAATGTTAAAAAAACAAGGTTTTGAAATTTTGTAAGACCTCACTATATATTTAATAGAACTATTAGCATCAAACATATACTAGTAAAAAAAAAAAAAAAAGCTTCAATATTGACCATACTTCATCCCCAGTGTCTTGGCGTAAACGTACATTGGTCAACTTTGGACACAAAATCTTTCTATGCCATATTCCACCTCTAAATTATTTATCTTCATGCAACTGGTGAAATTTAAGCATAAATCTAATCCAATGAATAAGATATAAGTACTTTTATTTCCCTGTCCTACTTTTATTACATATCGTTTGTAGTATTTTTAAACAGAAAAAATAAACTTCAGTAATCAGATTGATTATGATCACTAGAATTTGAAATAATCTACACAAACTCTTTATCCTGGTTAGTTTCTTTTAAGTCCCCCAAATTATGGTTTAATTAAAGCTAAACTTAAAGAAAAAAAAAAGAGATTATACACATGCCTGGTAGTTATGATTTGCCAGTTTGTACCTCATGTAACCAAATTTTATTACACACACACACACACACACACACACACACATTCTATTATTGGTCAGTATTCTTAATTGTTGTGAAAAGTTCAGGGACAGATTTTAGGTCAGACTTTTGAATCATAGTCTCACCTAGAACTGTCTTTCTCACTTACCGGCTCTTGACTCTACATTCTACTGTACTAGTTTCACATTCAGACAGGCTGCTACATAATGGTGGGTTCTGGAAACTCTAGGTTTACAAAATTTTGTTTCAGTAACCCCTGAGTAAAAACAGTTGCCTAATTTAAATAGCACCAACAGGAGTTCCAATATTAAATCCTGCTGACCTGATTTAGTTTCCAATTTCTATTACCCAACCAATCACTTGTGTCCAGAAAGATGTAAGACATGTCTGACCTGGATTGCGTTATATGCTCACTCCTAGACCTGACATTGCAATGAATTTCGCTCAAAACCTTCTGTGTTAGTCAGACTGGCCTAATTATCCTGCAGTAACAAAGACTTTAAAACCATGACTTGACTGAGGGAGGAAGAAATTTTCCCCTACCCTTCCAGGTTCTTCTGGCTGGTCTAAGTATTAAAATGACATAAGACAGATTAATAGGAGAAAATCAAACAAAAGCTTAATAACATATATTCATGGGAGAGACCATGGAAAACTGAGTAAGTCACCAAAATAGCCAAAGCCCCACCTTAAATACCATCTTCAGCTAAAGACACAAAAGGATGCTGAGGATAGTGGTTTTGGATGTCACAGGGGAGGAAAGTAATTCACATGGAAATGGAAAAGCAAATGTTTGGTAAATAACTGCTGGGCCCTGCAGAGACAATGCGACACAGAGTGTACCTTGATCTCTAGGCCCTGCCTAGAGTTTCCTCCACCACCCCTAGCCCATATTCTTTCAGATATCTCTGGTGATAGCGCTATTCCAGAAACCCTCTATGTAAATTCTTTTAGACAGTTAGGAGGAAGTTCAAGGTTTCTTCCTGAGTCTGCTGCACCTTCAGTGTTTTCAGCTTGAAAAAATCCACATGCCAAAGAGACATTTAGGGTGGCAAGCTTTGCTCCCCTACACTTGCAGCAACAAAGATTTATTTCTCTTTCACGTTGGTTATCAGCTATGGGTAGACTGTGGCTATTTCCGCCCATGTGTCTTCTCCATTCCAGGATGTAGGCTGAAGGAGCAACTACTATTTAGGACATGCCATCCCAAGGTAGAAGATGAAGGGAAAGACATTTCGTGCTTGTAAATGATTCTTTTAAGTTTCTACTTGGCACTGGCATATGTTACTTCTGCTCACATTTTATTGGCTGAAGCAAGATACACAGCAGAGCCTAAGAATGGAACAGTTCTCTCACAGAAAGGAACTACAATACCATCTACCACATACTTAGTTAAAGAGTAGGCAAAGCTTCATTCCCCAAGGAGATTTCCAACAGGAAAACAACAGATTTCCACTACAATCATTTACTCTCATAGTTTCAAGCTCCAACTGAACTTTCTATGCAGAGTATCTCTCTATCCCAAGAGACCTAACATTAAGGTCATCTATGTGAAATATTAGTCAGAATGTTGGGCAAACCTTCCAGACTGGATAGGGTGATGTGCAGTAGCATTAAAACATGGGGGGAAAAGATGCACTTTTGAAGTCATTTTCAAGCAAAATGGGGAAGACCCAAAGTGGATAATCGGACAGCAAAACTTAAAAGATGGGCTGAGACAGGGAAAAGATGGGTTGAGATGGCAGAGGTAGACCCGCATGGCTTGATTTAGCAATGGGGGAACAATAAGTGAAAAATGCAAGGTGAAAACAGGAAGAATGGCACATTCAGGACTAAACTCCAAAATTCTGTTAAGTTTTGAAGACTCTTGGCCCATTTTAACACTTCTTTAGGGTAAACTAAACACTATAAAAGCACCATGTTTTCCAGATTCTCTAAAACATTTTCCTTGAACCCAGTGACTACTCTTCTTCTCCATGTATTTGATCTCTAACTAGTTGATCTAACTGATTGGTATCCAAGATCTAATTGGTTTAACAGATCTATGTATCTAACTGATTCAGCTCTGTTTAACACATGCAGTAGAACCTTTTTCATAAATCAGCTGCACCATATGCAAATAAGGCTGCTTCAAGACTCTAATTTTTTCTGTTTTTCTATTTTTTTTAATCCTTGTACCAATACCACACTGTCTTGTTTATTATAGCTAGAAAATTTTTATCAAAAATGGCACACAGATTAATTTAAGCATTGGTCCAATTCGTTATTCCCACGAAGGGAAATTGCTTATAATTAAAGAACTAAACAACAGCAGGCATACCATCCATGTATTGCCAAACAAGACACTTATGCCTAACAGCAAAGCTTTTAGGAGGGCAGAAATTTGATTGTGACAGCTCTGCACTTAGAAGTCATAACAATGTGACCACCAAGCTCTACGGTTACCATGCTAATTTGGTGATGAAAGAAAGCACTCTTACGGAGAAAAATAGTCTTTCTGTTCTTGCAACTGATTGCTGATGGTGTATACATCAGAAAATAATTAAGACTGGCCAACTTGAAAAGGAAAATTAAAAACAAACAAATTCTTTTCTCAATGGGACCAATAATTGAAGAACCACACAGTTTGCTCTGCTACCTGCATTATCCATATTTCATGGTCAAAACTTCTGAGGGCTTTTAGCACTTTCAGCTGTTTTCCAACTGATCTGATACTTCTAAGGAGTTATATATTTCTGAGATGAATTTTTTATTTGTTTTTGATTGCCAACAGACTGTAAACAATAATACTTTAAAACACCTGAGTCAATTGGAATAGTTCTTTTCAGTGCTTCTCGAACTTTAAAGTGCGTATGATTCACCAGAGGATTGTGTCACAATTCAGATTCTGATTCAGTAGGTCCGGAAGGGGACCTAAGGTTATGCATTACCTCAAGCTGGTCTGATGTTAATGACTTTCTACACCTTTTGTTTCTAACTCATAATAAGGACTCTCTGAATATCTTTTTTTTTTTTTTTTTTTTTTTTTTTTTTTTTTTTTTCTTTTTGCGGTATGCGGGCCTCTCACTGTTGTGGCCTCTCCCGTTGCGGAGCACAGGCTCCGGATGCGCAGGCCCAGCGGCCATGGCTCACGGGCCCAGCCACTCCGCGGCACATGGGATCCTCCCAGACCGGGGCACGAACCCGTATCCCCTGCATCGGCAGGCGGACCCTCAACCACTGCGCCACCAGGGAGGCCCTCTGAATATCTTTTTAACTGAGTGAATGAATTAAAAATTAAATTCATGTAGGCTATATAATGTATTTTTACAAACAGGAGGTGGAATATACAGATAATTCAAGTCTTTCCTTTCTCCACAAACTATTATTTAGAAGAAACTTGGAAGGTCATTTTATTTAGACAGAGTAGAAAGTAAGCAAATACAAACAAAATAGTTACAGAATAAGACAGCACAATGCCAGGGCACATAGTATTGTTCACCTGTGTTGTACTTATTGTTCTTGATTTTATTTAGTCTACAGGCAAAATCTACCCATATTGTCTGTATTTCTAAACTGTCCAAAGTCTTTCTACTATTGCTACATTTTTATTTCTCTTGGACCCTAGTTTTTTAAATTGTTGCATTACCATTTCCTTCCACTGTTCAATAGATAACACTCTGTCTTTGAGCAGATGCTTCAAAGGATGGCTCTCTAGTTCGCTTAGAAAGACATACTAAGTCTTTTTTCCAGTTTTATTAGGAAATAAGTGACATTCATCATTGTATATGTTTAAGGTGTACAGCATGATGATTTAAATTACATATATTTTGAAACGATGCCCACAACAGGTTCAGCTAACATCTACCTTCTCATATGGATACAATAAAAAGAAGAAAAGAAAAACTAAAAAATATTTTCTCCTTGTGATGAGAACTCTCAGGGTTTACTCTCTTAACAACTTTCCTGTATAGCACACATCAGTGTTAACTATAGTCATCATGTGGGACAGGACATCCCTAGTACTGGTTTATCTTATAACTGGAAGTCTGTACTTTTTAAACACCTTCCTCTAATTCCTCCCTCCCCTCTGCCTCTTGTAACCACAAGTCTGATATCTTTTTGTATCTTTTCTTTTTGATATCGTTTTTTTTTTAGATTCTATACATAAGTGAGATCATATAGTATTTGTCTTTCTCTGCCTGACATTTCAATTAGCATAATGTCTTCAAGGTCCATTCATGTCATCGCAATTGGTAGAATTTCCTCATTTTTTATGGCTGAATAATATTCCATTGTATACTACGCCACGACTTCTTTATTCATTTATCCATCAATGGACACTCTTAGTATATCCCAAATATCACCTGGTTTATAGTCAAATAAACCACTGTTCATCTGAAATTCAGGTTTAACTGGGTGTCTTGTATTTTTATTTGCTAAATCTGGGAAATTCTGAAAGAATGCATCCCTAGCTAATTGTGATGTCTGCTTAACTGTGTGCTGTTTTGATCATTTGTGCAGATCATTCACAGCAATAGAGCATACAAGGGACATCACAAGGTGTGATAGTAAAGTCTATGCTTATCAAGACCAGAAGTCCTCTGACATTTTTTGCAGTCTTCGAAAAGGTCCAGATGGTACAATAAAGAGCTTCAGCAGGATGGAGAAAAAGCCTGGTCTGATAGTCCCACAACAGATGGCCTGCTTACTGCACCAAACTTCCAGGTTGCTGATGCCAGAAAGAACTGGGTTTGATTTCTGTAGCCACAGTTAAAAGCCATGGACCAGTTACTTGATCCCAGTGTTTTACATTGTTTAAGTAGGTTACAAACAGAGACTGTGGAAAGAGACTGGGTACGTTCAAACCCTGACTCTGCCGCTTAATACGTCTAAACCCATAGGCAAATAGTTTGCTTTTTCTGTACCTCAGTTTCCACATCTGTAAAATTATGATAATAATAGTAACAAATAATTTTAGGGGCGATGCAGATTGAAAGCAGTCATGCATGTCAAGTTAGGATGTTGTACCTGGCATGTAAAAGGGAAGGACACTTATTGTGCTTGTTCACAATTAATTGAAGCTGACATACATCAACTGATGGCAATTTAAGACTCCTGTAGAAAACATCGGCTTTTCTCCATGCTGTTCCCTCCACCACCATATTACACCCTACCTAACCCACTTCTGACTGATTTCTATTTGTACGGCATGACCTGGTTCAGGTAGGCCTCCTGCAGGAAGCCTTCCTTGATACCTGCGCTTTTGCTACTAGCCCGACAGCCATATGGTTTGGGCATGATAATGTTATCATGCCTCCATCCATAGTTGCAAGCTCCTTGAAGATAGAGATTGTTTTATCAGCTCTCTAATTTCAATGCCTAGGAAATTTCGTGGAATGTCATCATATAATAACAAATGTTTGGTGAATGAATGACACTGACTGTCCCATATATAGGGGTAATTTTAAGTCATAAATAATGATACTAAAGATATTAACAATAACAACTACATCAACTTACATATGCCAGATACTGTACTCAGAGCCTCACACTTAATTCCCGTAAACTATCCCGTGGGACTGCCATTATTATTATCCCATTTTCCAGGTGAAAAAAATGACGCGTTGAAAGGGTAAGTGATTTTTCCAAATTCTCCTAGCTAGAACAATGAAGACCTAATATTAGAATAAACTGAAAAGTCACTACATCCAGGCCTCAAGTGAATAAATTTCCATTTATTGGAATCTCAGCTCTAACAAGCAAGGGAAAGACCAAAAGGAAACCTGGTTGATAAAAGACACTGGATTCCAAACAAACAGAACAAGTCTTTCTTGCTAGAAGTGAAGAATACCACCAATGCCTGTACTGAGGCTACCTGGATTCCAGGTTTGGGGGACTCCAACAGATGGCCTTTCTATTTGCCTTCATATAATCAGGAACCAAGGAAGGGTGGGTTTGCTGAATCCTGCTATCTTCTTACTCTCCTTCAAACACCTACATGTATTTTTTATTTCATCTCTGAGTATATTTGGGCTTCTCTATGTATCTATCAATTTTCAAAAGAAACACTTCCTCGTAAGTAATGCTTACCTATTTAAAAAGGTATTCTTTCTTCTTTCACCTTGAATCTTAGTTTTGTTTCCTTCAAATTCCTTGTGAAGTTCCAAACTCTAAGAAGAAAGCAATATTCCATCTTGCAGCCTCACAGGCACTGTATTATAGATAAATCAATCTGTGCTTATGGGTAGCCTCTCTACTTTTGCCTGCAACTGACAATATTTTACAAAAATTAAATCCCAGTCCTTCCTCCAGTTTTTCCAAATTATTGGTGAAGTGACCTTCAGCCCACTTGAATGATACTACACCATCTCCAAACAAAGACCCATGTGTACACTCAGGGGAACACACACACAGATAAAAACACACACTTCTCTCTTAATCCCCCATCACTGTTTGCCGTGGTAAGAATCATGGCATCTCAAGGTATCTAGTGTTATATATCCCCAAAGTTCCATGGTATGGATTCTAGCACCTGATTTTCTTGCAAGAAAAGCACAGCTTAGGTATAGAATATTATAGGTCTTTTTTTTTTAAGTCAACTGCTGAATTCCCCAATTTCATAGGGAAATAGACCTAGTTAATAGTCAAAAGGAACAAAAGGTGATTCAACAATATTTTTGCCTTTCTATACCTGCCAGAACATTTCCTAATCTCTTTTTTCTTTTTCTTTTTCTGTTTTTTTAGTCACCAACTTTGGTTTATAAATAAATACCATATATTCATTGCTGCTAACTTTATATGATTACAGTGAATACAGTATTCATAATTTAAACTTTCAGGGTTTTGAATGCTTCTCATCTCCAAAGTGTTATTTTTTTTTCCTTAAGACGTGCCTCTGCTTGCTCTGATCTGGTGCTGAAACAACTAAATATAGGAGTAGGGAAAGCAGGCAGTGCTTCATTACTATGCTATAGAGCAGGGCTTCTCAATCTCGGCACTGTTGACATTTTGTACTGGATAATTATTTGTTGCGGGGACTGTCCTGTGTATGTAGGATGTTTAGCAGCATCCTTGGCGTCTCTCCACTAAACACCAATAGCATTCCCCCCAGTTGTAACATCCAAAAACTCTCCAGATATTAACAAGTGCCCCCCGAGCCCACCCCGGAGGAGCAAAAATTGCACCTGGTTAAGAATCACTGCTGTGGAGGGAAAAAATTGGGAACCAATGTCTGATGAGCATAAGCATGTACCAAGTACTTTATCTATATTTTATAGTCCTACTCTTCCCAACAACACTCTAAGATAAGCCTAATGTCCCTGCTTTACAGATGGAGAAACTGATATTCCAAGTAATGCAATAATATGCCTATAGGCTCACCATTCAAAACCAACAGAGATGACTGAGTCTGACTAAATCCTCTCCTCTCTGCTACCTAAAAAATTTGCCTACCATCTCCAGAGAGCCACCCACCATCTCAGTGATTCTAAATCCATTTCTCCTGCCAAGATACACCTGGCAAGAAAAACTCCCATCATCACCAGTAAATTTTGCTGTACTTCTACACCTTTCTCCCTTAGTCAAAAGGATGTCTCAGAGTTGCAGTGTTAGAGCACATTTAAAACTCACTATAATAACATCAGCTTCAAATATATAATGTAAATTAATCCTTAACTAAATTTTAATAACCTTTAGTTCAAACAGCGTCTGTGCCCCATCTTAATCTTCTTTTCGAGAATTCTTGGTGATGAAGGATTCATACTTGATACTAAACCAAATGGAAATCAATGTAGGAACTTTATCAATGAAAGGTTTCCTAGAACATTCTATTGAAGGGTGTTTTGAAAATCTGAGGCAGTGGCTTCCTACCTTCTACATCACACAAACTGAAGACTTTGTCAGTCTAAGCAACTGACAAAATATGTTCAACAGAACTCTAGATTGACCCATGAGATATCAATCAATGTTAATTTTTTTTAAATCTCAGATAAGCGTTTTTGGGTAATTATTGAAAACAGCAATAGTAAACATAGTTTATCTTTTTGTGTTATATGTGCATTGAAGAGGAATATATACTGTACTATGTGTCCCAAACTGATCTGACCACAGATTTCCCTTTGCCCATACTCTGAAGGAATTAGTGCTTTGAAGAATACATTTTGCGAAAGACTGTATTGTATTTTCTCTTTTAAAGAGTTTATATTTTGTTCTGAATGCAATCCTCTAGAGCTCTCTGTCCCTGATTTTTCTATATATTTTATGGCAATTTTATGCACTTATTCTGTTTTATCAAATATTTTAAATAACAGAATATAAGTCACTTTTGGCTTAGCCATAATCTGTGAAACCTTTGAAAAATCAGACATAAAGCATAGTGTATCCTTTTCAGACAAACAGGGTACATAATGTTCAAACTACAGTACCAAGGAAGAAAGCTTACTGTCATCTTTCCCATTTTCAGTTGACAGTTTCTCCAGCAGAAACCCCACCTCCACATACCTACAAGATGTAGGGAGATATAGTACCAGTCAAAACTCATCTTGGCCAGAGCAGATAAGCTATCGTGAAAAGATATGGAGATTAATTCTGTAAACACATTCAAATGGTTTAATACCCATCTCCACTTACATTTCACCTTCACTGACACAAATGAATGATAAGGGCTTATGAAAGCATGAACATAGAATTTACACCTCAACACAGGCATTTCTATTCAAAAAGGGTGCAAGAGGGAAGGGATATGGGAACAGATGTATATGTATAACTGATTCACTTTGTTATAAAGCAGAAACTAACCATTGTGAAGCAATTATACTCCAATAAAGTTGTTAAAAAAAAAGGGTACTAAGAGGATAACCACATTTTAGCTGCCCAACCAGTCAGTATTAATCAGCATGAATAAGAGCCACATCAAGTCAACAAATCTTAAGCCCCTATGAATACAGAGCTTCATATTTCGAGAGGTATGTACTTTGTGGTGAGCCCTGAGTCACTCACCTAGGCCTATGGATTCCTCCTCCCTGGTTGAGGCAGGGTACAGAAGGTGATAAATATCATTACTCAATTCCAGAGAAAGACTTTTCTAATATAACAATAATAGAAACTCAGTTTTGTTTGCCTAGATCTCTATGTCTTTGTTACTGCATCTTACAACTATGGCTGGCTGGATGTTCACTCAATTTGGAAGGGTTTGTCTGCTTAGAATATGAACTATGTGTTATGGCAGGGGATTATTTATTTAGTAAGAATGAATTATGTACTTGAGTAAATTATTACTTGAGACAGTAACAGCATTATGACTGGTACACCCTCAATGTTACTACTATGGAAAGCAATAATGAGTATCAAATGATTTTTTTTTGGTCAGGTGCATTATACTGTGTTTATCACATACACTTAGTGTTTAATCCCCTTATGGTTATGATGATTTAATATGCTAATCCTACTATTTATATGATGAAACTGAAGCATAGAGCAGGTAAGTACTGCCCAAAGTTATATAGTCATTAAGTGTCTGAGATACAGCATAACTTTAGAGCCTGTTTCCTGAATCACAACTTGATCCCAATAATAAGCAGTTAGACATTGTTCATGAATTTAGTGGCCAGAGTAGAATGGCTTCATATTTCTAATGAGCAATTTGTAAAAAGAAATAAAAGAAAATTTAAAAGTCCATTTACAAGAAGAGTAAAACCCTAACACTAGAAAGAGGGAGAGAAGTGATTTGATTAGTAAAACCTTAGCTGATTTTGAAATAAAGATTAAGGATGGGAGGGATTACAGTGAGCACATTAGAAATGGTAGTGTCAGTTCTAGACCTTGCCTGCCTCTATGTGTGTATCTTGGAAGTCACTTCTATACTCTGGCTGCCTACTAGTGATAATAATAATAACAATAATAATAGTAATAATAAATTACTTGTTCAAGAAATATGCCCCTAATTGCTTTCCACAATGTTTTTGGACCTATACTCCTGGAGAAAGAATATGGAAAATATTTCATCATTCAGGAGTGATTTGTAGTGCAATCCCCAAATTCAACTTGCCAAAAACAACACAGAAATCTCTATTTCCATTGCAATTTTAAACTAATCGTAACTTTGGTAAGTCAAGCCTTAATTCAATTCTTCATCTATTCAGGATTCTCTTTCCTGTAACTTCAGATCCACTTTCCATTGTTGTTCCTTCTCATTAGTGATTAAGCAAGTCTCCTTTTCTCATCTATCAGCCTTCTTCCTTGATTCTGATTCTTCCTTTACCATCGCATATTTTCTCTCCTCTCTCACTTGTCCAAACTTCCCAGAAGAATTGTCTACACTCACTGTCCACATGTCCTAAGCCTTCTTGCATCCCTCAAACCTCCATTATCATGTATTTCATTGTTCTAATGAAGCACTTTTTCCAAAGGTCACCAATGGCTTTCTAACTGAAATGCCCAACAGAGTTTTTACTATTCTCACCCTTCTCATCCTTCTTATATTGGGAGACTATTTTTCCTTTCTGTTTTTCACAGTCTCTTCTGTTCCACCATCTCCAAATCACTGAAGTCCTAAGAATATACACACTGAACAGAGCCTCTGGTGAGGGCCTCTGAGATCTATATCCCAGCTCAGACTTCTACCAACTTGCCATGCTTACTCTGCTTGAGTATTTGCTACAGATATGCAAACAGACATTTGCAAAACCTCCCATTTTTTTCCTACACGTTCCTTTAATTTTTGTCAGCTCCATCCCTCTTGTGAATGAAACCAGAAATCCAGTAGTTCCCCCTTGTTGCCTGGCTATTACATTCCCATACTTCAGCTAATAAGTCTTGATTTTATTTCCATCATATTTCTCAAAGCTTTGTCTTCTTTACCATCTTAATTTCCATTGCCTTAGTTCAGGTTAGTCATCATTTTTCCCCTAAACCACAAATTGTTCTGTCTCCAGGCAAGCTCCTCTTTTTCCTCATCAGGGTTTCTAAAACCATCTGTAAGTCTGGAGAAGCAGAGGGAGCTAGAAGCTACTGGGTTTCCATGACACAAGTGTTTGAGAAGGTGATGAAATCTGTGGAAAGGTTTCAAGCATAACAGTCATATGATCACAGTTATCTTTTATTCTCACCACTCTCTGCCTCACACTTCACACTCTGGCAACAGAAAATGCACAGTGATGTTTTCCAACTTCATGGCTGTGCTGGTTATTTTATTTTGGTCCCTCCAGTTTCATTCTTCACCCTTCTCTTGCTTCAGAAGAACTGGGTTCCAGTACCCTTTGGCTTTTTGCTGGACTTCTTCCCATTGGGAATTCCAGATCATCAGAGAGCTGGAGGAGAGGGAAGTCAGGGTATTTATTGCCTTGGCTTCTTCCCAACCAGGCCACGGTTTGGCAATGGCTGTGTTTCTCTAATGAAGGGCAATATTTCTCTTTGGAGCCTTGCTCGGTTTAGGTAACTGCTCCTTCCTCTTGTCCTTTCAAACATAAGAGTGGTAACAGCTTCCAGCTTTACTTGACCTGAGTATGCTTCATCATTCCTTATTGATTTTCCTTAACCCTGTATTTAGATTCATAAATAATTCCTTCATTAAAATCTCTTTGATCACCCCTACTGAGTGTGCTGCCTGCTGAGACCCTGACCTTTACAGTGCCTTTATATGGCCTTCTAATATCCACCCTCTGACACTCATCTTAACCTGAGAAATCGCAAAGGTTATCTGGAAGGAAAAATCTTTGAAATAACATGCCAAGTGTCTTCTGATATCTCTATAGCTGTGTTTATCACTTATTACTTTAAGATCTATTTCCTCTACCGGAAGGTGAAATTGTTTAAGTCAAAGTTACAAACAGGTGATACTTCTTTTGTATACTCTGTTTCTAACTCACTGTCTCATGCATAGCAAATTCTGGTTGAATAAATAAATGAGTTATTGACAAATGTTTGGATCAGATTCCCAGGTTGTAATGACCTCAACTGATATTGTCCTCCTGTCATATAATACCTCCTGCTGTTTTATCTCAGGCCTCATTAATTGGACATCTCTGGGAAATCCTCAGTGATAATGGGCACTCATCTTTAAACTGAAACTATTGCTGGACTATTAAGTGGATATTAATCATTTATATATTGGTATGAATTAATTTAATAAAAATTGCTCTGTTAGACTTTAACTTGTATCTGCTCTAATGTTAGAATTAAAAAATCAGTTGGGGCTAGGAAATAATTATTTGGTAAAGCCCATGGAGTATTTAAGTGATGGTCCAACAGTCAACAATGAACCCATATTTCTGAGCACTGGAATAGAAGATCACAGGAAATTGAGCAAGGGGACTAAACTTTGGGAGCTCTGACAGATAATTTAATTTTCATCTACTACAAAATATTTCATATTTGATTTAGGAAAATCAGACCACTTACCTTTTTCTCCTCCTCAACTTGTACTTTTTTTTATTTTTTGCCTTTATGTCTTTTTGCTTTATTTGTTAGTAGTTAATACCTTTATGCCTTTTTGCTTTATTTGTTAGTAGTTAATAAAGTGTGAGGTCTTTGTTCCTCCTATTAAAAAGACTGTTTCAAAAACCCAACCCATTTATAAATTGAACTGCTTATAGTTTTACTTGTTAGAGGAGGACAGACGGGAAGTACAATATCCTTCTGTCCACTTCCCCAGTGAGGTTTCATATTTTAACCTAAATGTGCCTTTTAGCTTCGTGTAGTACGTGATCCTTCTTTTGGCCTGGGTAGTGAGATGTTGGATATTAAACCAACTCAGTTTAATAAACATTAATCGAGTACATTACACGGAAGTAACGTGGATACAAAGAGGGAGCTCCACTTGGTGATCTTCTTTTGATATCTAATGCCTAGATACTTTTTTTTTTTTTTTTTTTTTTTTGCTGCGTTGGGTCTTCATTGCTGTGTGCGGGCTTTCTCTAGTTGCGGCGAGCAGGGGCTACTCTTCATTGCAGCGCGTGGGCTTCTCACTGCAGTGTCTTCTCTTGTTGCGGAGCATGGGCTCTAGGCACGTGGGCTTCAATAGTTGTGGTGCACAGGCTCCAGTAGTTGTGGTGCACAGGCTCAGTAGTTGTGGCTCATGGGCTCTAGAGCTCAGGCTCAGTAGCTGTGGCGCACAGGCTTAGTTGCTCTGCAACATGTGGGATCTTCCCGGACCAGGGCTTGAACCCGTGCCCCCTGCACTGGCAGATGGATTCTTAACCACTGCGCCACCAGGGAAGCCCCATACTTAATAAAGGTTCAGTGTGTTTTATTGACTTCACCAGAGGAAAAAGTAAAGTAGAAAGGAAAATGTCTAAAGGAAAATGTCTAAAGTACCCAGGCTGCCCTCATTAAAAGTACACAGGAAATTTTATGGAGATTTGGGGGATGCACACCAGGGTTGGATAATTTCCCAGCCTTATGTAACCACATTGTACTCTATAAGCCATTTTGTGGAACTTCTATGAAATCCTTCTATTTCGTCTTGGCATAGCATGTGTGTATTTTACAAAATGGATTTTTTTTTTCTTGTAGGATTTGGAATTCATGGCTAGACTACGATAAAGAATATAATGATTCAAGTCAGCTGGACTCTGTGTTATTGTGATATTTGGGTTTGGTCACAGAAAGCTTTGAGCATCTGCATCAATTCGAAGTCTTTCTTTTATGGAGGGAGGTGGTGGGTAGAAGGAATGGGCAGATTATTGCCTACCAGACAATAAAGGCGAAAGAGCCATGCCTTCTAACAGAATCACCAAAACAGCTTTTAGAAAAGATAGTATATTTTTCCCCTGCTGTGCAGACTTTTGAACTTGCTGAGGAGCCCAACTGTTTAGCCTGTGTGGAGGCTGAAATATCAGCAGCTTCGAATGACAATGAAGTCACAATTGGGAAGGGCGTTAAAATAGGAACCACTTGAAGCAAGTGGCAAAAGGAAATCAATCAGCGTTGTTATTTTTTGCTTCTCCTGGAGAGATAGCAAGGCCATGCATGAAGACAGTGGCAAAAATTTGCCTTTGAAAAATCTCACTATAATTATCTGTCTAATGGCATAGCGTAACTCCCATTCAAGGAAAGGGCAACATCACCTCTGGGTGTCAGGTCCTACATTTCATGATGCCTATTAATCATTATAATGGCTGTAATACCACTGTGCCTCTGTCTTGTGCTTTGGCTTTTACACTGCATTTTTAGACATTACATCATGGAGAAGCAGTGTGACAGAGTGGAAGAAGCATGCGACAGTGTATGGCAGACATTGATTTCAATTCCAACTCTGCTGTGCAAGCCTAGGTAACCCTAAGCAAATTGCCTAACGTCCCTATGGCTCCTTGGCTGGAAAGTGAGGATGACGATGATACTGATTGATCTTAAGGGTCATTGTGAAGGTTATAGATAATGTCTGTAAGGTACTCATAATATATTAAATGCTAAATAAAGAATAACCATTATTATTACTAGTATTGTCAGATCCTCAGAGATAACTCTAAACTTAGGGAATATATAAAATATTCAAAAATAAATGAAAAGAAACTGGTTTCTATAGGGTAGCAGTACTTGTCTCAGATAACACAAATGGTTAGTAAAAGTATCAGAATTCTGATATAGAACTTTCATGTCCTAGTTCTGAGTCCTTAGAAAATCAGTATCTTAAATGCCCTTTTCCATTAGGAGAATATTGACAGTAAGAGTAGTTGTTACAAGAGAATGAGAACACAGATAGTTCTTCATCTGCCTTTCATTTCTGAATATGTATTTTTTTATGTTATTAGGGTAAACAACCATACTACATATCCCAAAACAGGTCCAATTTCCATGTATTAGTATACCATTTAACCCAACAATGATGTTAGACAAATAAGCTACTGTATCTGTATAAACCATACCAACAAGCACACACACATACACACACACACTAATTCAGGGAAGCGGGAGTACATTGCGTTTAAGCCCTTTGATTCATCAGGGAGAAATTGTATTTGTTTAGAAAAAATGATCTATAACAAATTACACCCTTTGTTCACCACAGAGTGCTGGGCCAAATTAAGCCATATAGTGTATCTTAGAAATACATGCGATCTCGAGAAGGCAAGTGCCATATGTTGCATTTTCCCTCAGTTAAATAACATTTTTTGGTCTCTAATGATATCAGTAAATTGAATAACTGAAATTGCAAACATAGGCAACAGGGTGGAGTGAGGGGTTGGGAGGAAGCTACTGAGGATCTTGTTAAATTATTGATTTACAAAGTCCATGGATATCAAATCATTATTTTGTTACCTGATGGATCTGCAGGTCTTGCACAACTAAAGATCTTTTAAGCAGCAGGACTGATGCTTTAAGTTGGGAAACAGTATATCAATAAAGGTCATTGAAAAATGGGCAGAAGACCTAAATAGACATTTCTCCAAAGAAGATATACAGATTGCCAACAAACACATGAAAGAATGCTCAACATCATTAATCATTAGAGAAATGCAAATCAAAACTACAATGAGGTATCACCTCACACCAGTCAGAATGGCCATCATGAAAAAATCTAGAAACAATAAATGCTGGAGAGGGTATGGAGAAAAGGGAACACTCTTGCACTGTTGGTGAGAATGTAAATTGATACAGCCACTATGGAGAACAGTATGGAGGTTCCTTAAAAAACTACAAATAGAACTACCATACGACCCAGCAATCCCACTACTGGGCATATACCCTGAGCAAACCATAATTCAAAATGAGTCATGTACCAATATGTTCATTGCAGCTATATTTACATTATCCAGGACATGGAAGCAACGTAAGTGTCCATCAACAGATAAATGGATAAAGAAGATGTGGCACATATATACAATGGGATATTACTCAGCCATAAAAAGAAATGAAACTGAGTTATTTGTGGTGAGGTGGATGGACCTAGAGTCTGTCATACAGAGTGAAGTAAGTCAGAAAGAGAAAAACAAATACCGTATGCTAACACATATATATGGAATCTAAGAAAAAAGAAAAAAGTCATGAAGAACCTGGGGTAAGACGTGAATAAAGACACAGACCTACTAGAGAATGGACTTGAGGATGTGGGGGCGGGAGGGTAAGCTGTGACAACGTGAGAGAGTGGCATGGACATATATACACTGCCAAACATGAAATAGATAGCTAGTGGGAAGCAGCCGCATAGCACAGGGAGATCAGCTCAGTGGTTTGTGACCAACTAGAGGGGTGGGATAGGGAGGGTGGGAGGGAGGGAGACGCAAGAGGGAAGAGATATGGGAACATATGTATATGTATAACTGATTCACTTTGTTATAAAGCGGAAAATAACACACCACTGTAAAGCAATTATACTCCAATAAAGATGTTTAAAATTTTTTTTAAATAAAATAAAATAAAATAATAAATAAATAAAGGTCATTGTGACAATATGATTTATTCAAATGCAATGCAAATGCAAGCAGTCAGTTTTTACATTCCAGAATGGCAGGTATTTTTCATTTGTATTTAGGTTCCTCACAGAAACCTTGTTTGAAATGTTTCATTATTTATCGTTGTTTTTAGAGATGAAAGGAACCAATTTATTTACCTCTCATGATCATTTCTAACTGTAGGGTCCTACAGCAAAAATCAATTGGTTAGTAAAATAGTTAATTGACTAAGTGCTTGTTGTGATGGGCCAAAAGCACAGACAGTGCACAACCAAAGTATGGGCACTTAATTAAAATGGGGCTGGTTGTCCTTAATGAAATTCTGCTGTGTAGATAGGAATTAATGCTGGAAAGACATCTGCATTTATTATTATATTGCAGAGTGGAAGCAAATTAAAGTAGACCAATTAGGCCTTTGTCTTAATGTTCTCCACATATGGGCACTTGTGGTAGCAGAGCAGTTACAAGAAATTCTAAAAATCATTGTTTCTTAAAATGTGAGAACTGATTAGTTATACATTTTACATTCTAATATGGTATATGAAATATAAACTGGGACAAATTAGCTAATATTCTAATTTTTAAATGATTTTATAAATGATGTTTTTGTTACAGATAGATGGAGATGAGGTGTTAGACCTGGTGTGGCAAAACTTGTGTGTATGAAAGATTTTGCAAATTTACTGTTTTCAATAAAATAGGAGAACATCCGCAAATGACAACCATCCTTGCCTCTTTCTTCATACATTATCAGCCATATTATGGCAATATGAGTGATTTTTCCCTACAAATGGAAAAAATCTGATTTATTGGAGGAAACAGGAGTTCTTTCTGGGTTTTTTTTTTTACCATGTCTGTAACTTTTAAATTTTTAAAATCAGTTTTGTTATGGTAAAATTTACATATGATAAGTTTCACCAATTATGGTGTTCAACATCAGTTTTTTTAGCAGCATTTTTGAGGTATAATTGACATACAATTAGCTCTGCACATATTTAAAACATACATTTGGATAAGTACACATCTCTGAAGCCATTACCACAATCAAGATAAATATATCAATCACAAACAAAAATTTCCTTATCCGTTTTGTAATCACATCTCCAAGACCTCACCCCACCCCACCACATTCTCAGTCAACCACCAATATACTTCCTATCACTGTAGATGGGTTTGTACAGGCATACCTTGGAGGAATCGCAGGTTCAGTTCCACATCACTGCAGTAATGCAAGTATCTCAATAAAGCAAGTCACATGAATTTTGGGGGTTTCCCAGTGCCTATAAAGGTTATGTTTACACTACACTGTAGTCTATTAAGTGTGCAATAGCATTATATCTAAAAAAAATGTACATACCTTAATTTAAAAATTGCCCCAAAATGCTAACTATTATCTGACAACGGAGGGTTGCCACAAATCTTCAATTTATAAAAAATGCACTACCTGCAAAACACAATCAAGCAAAGCACAATAAAACAAGGTATGCTTATATTTTTAGAATTTGAAGTGATTGAAATCATATGGTATGTAGTCTTTGTTTGGCTTCTTTCACAACATAATTATTTTTAGATTCACCCATGTTGTTGCATGCATCATTAGTTCATTTCTTTTCATTGCTGCATAGTTTCTCATTTTATGGACCACATTTTTCATCCATTCACCTGAATGGGATTTTGGTCTGTTTTGTTTTTAAGACTTTGACTACTACAGGTGAAACTGCTATGAACATTTGAGAGTAAGTCTTTATATGGATACATGCTTTCATTTCTCCTGAGTAAATATCTAGGAACGAAATGTCTGAGTCATGTGGAAGGTGCATGTTTAATAATTTTAAAAGCTGTCAAACTGTTTTCCAATGTGGTTGTACCACTTTAACTTTACATTCCCACTACTGTCTATAAGAAATCCAGTTGCCCACCTTCTTCCCAATATTTGTGCAGTAGCATCTCATTGTGATTGTTGTTCCCTAATAATTAATATTGAGCATGTTTTCATGTAATTATTTGATATATGTATACTTCCTTTGGTGAAGAACCTGTTCAATTTTTCTCATTTTTATTGGGTTGTTTGTTTTGATATTACTGGGTTTTTGAGAGTTTTTATATATTCTGGATACAAGTGCTTTTTTCAGATATGAGATTTTCTAGTATTTTCCCTCTGTCTGGATTACCTTTTCATTCTCTTAATAATAGTATCTTTCAAACCAAAAGTTTTTAATTTTAATAAAGTCTAAATTATCATTTTTAAAAAATTTTATGGATCATAATTTTGGTATTGCATCCAGTAAATCTTTTCCTGACCCAAGGTCACAAGATTTCCTATCTTTTTTTTTCTAGAAGTTCTACAGTTTTCAAGTTTTCACTTAAATCTATGATCCATTTGTTAAACGTTTGTATTTGGTGCAATGTGTATGGACCGTTGTCAAAAATAAATTGACCATATGTGTAAGGGTCTATTTCTGGACTCTATTCTACTCAGTTGATCTATTTGTCTATTATAATGGCAGTGCCATGCTGTCTTCATTATTGTATCTTTATAATAAATGTTAAACCCAGGAAGCAAAATGTCTCCCAACATCATTTTTCTTCAAAATTCCTTCAAAGAATTTTCAACATTTTCATTTAAATTTTAGAATATGTATATCAATTTCTACCAAAAAAAGACTTCTGGGATTTTTATTAAGATTGCAATGAAGGTAGATCAGTTTGGGAAAATTGTCATCATAACTATATTGCGTTTCCAATCCATTTATTTAGTTCATTTTTAGTTTATCTCAGCAATGTTTTGTAGTTTTCAGTGTACAGATCTTTAATATCTCTTGTCAGACTTACTCTAAGTATTTAATATTTCTGAAACTATTTTAAGTGGTTTTGGTTTTTTATCTCAATTTCTGATTCATTGCTAATACATAAAAATACAACTGATTTTTGTACATTGATCCTCTATCCTGCATCTTTGTTAAATTCAATTGTTAGTACTGTAGGTTTTTTACATTTTCCATTCCATTTTCTACATAGATTACAACATCTTCTACAACAAAAGACAGTTTTACCTCTTCTTTTCCAATATGGATGGCTTTCCAAATTTCTTGCCTTGTTACACTGGCTAGATCCTCCAAATATATAACGTTGAATGCAAGTGGTGAGAGCAAATATTCTTGCTTTGTTCCTGATTAAAGGGGAAAGTATTCAATCTTTCACCATTAAGTATTATAGAACTGCAGGGTTTTGGTAGAGGCCCTTTATCAAGTTAAGGATGTTCCAATTGATTTCAAGTTTACTTAGAGTTTTTATCAGGAATGGATGTTGGCTTACTTCAAATATTATTTGCATGTATTGAGATGATCATGTTCTTTTCTTTTTTCATTTGTTAAAAAGGTAACTTACATTGATTTTTAAATATTAATGTAAGCATGCACTCCTGGAATAAACTCCACTTTGGTCATAATGTATTATACTTTTATACACTGTTGGATTCAATTTGCTAAATTTTTAAGAATTTTTAATTCTATATTCATGAAGTAGATTGCTTTGTAGCTTTCTTTTCTTACAATGGATTTTTCTGGGTTTGTTATGAGGGTAATGCTGACCTCATAGAATGTGTTGGAACATTTTCCTTCTTCAAATTTCTGGAAGAGCTTGTGTAGAATCATTATTAATTCTTCCTCCCTAGTGAAGCCATCTGGGCCTTGAAGTGATCTTTGTAAAAAAATTTCTTCTACAAATTCAATTTCTTTTACAGATATAGGCTTATTCATGTTATTTATTTCTTCTTGAATTAACTTTGGTAGGTTGTGTCTTTTAAGGGATTTACTCATTTCATTTACATTGTCAAATTTATAGTCATAAAGGTGGTCATAATACTCCCTTATTATCCCTTCAACATTTGTAGTAATATCTGTAGTGATACTATTCTCTTATTCTCGCCTTTGGTGACTTTGCTTGCCTTGTTCTCAAGAAATCCACTTCCACCCTTACTTTCATTTCTATATATATAATTTTTCTTTTAAGATTCTTCCCTGGGCTTCCCTGGTGGCGCAGTGGTTGAGAGTCCGCCTGCCGATGCAGGGGACACGGGTTCGTGCCCCAGTCCGGGAAGATCCCACATGCCGCGGAGCGGCTGGGCCCGTGAGCCATGGCCGCTGAGCCTGCGTGTCCAGAGCCTGTGCTCCGCAAAGGGAGAGGCCACAGCAGTGAGAGGCCCATGTACCGCAAAAAAAAAAAAAAAAAAAAAAAAGATTCTTCCCTTTATCACTGGTTTTAAGCAACTTGATTATCATGTGCGTTGGTATAATACTCTTCATGTTTCTTGTGTTTGGGGTTCATTGAGCTTCTTGGTATTATGGCTTTAGAATTTGTATATATTATGTATTATATATTTAGAACTTATATACATTTGGAGTCCCAGAAAGTGAGGAGGTATAGAAAATTATTTGAAGAAACAGTGGGAACAGTTTTCTTCCTAGTTTGATAGAAATTCTAAATATAGAATTTTTTGTATAGATATGTATGTATATACACACACACACACACACACACACACACGTATATCTCCTTGAAATTTTCCCAGAGCTTACTGAGGCATTGTTTCTTTTTTTAGCCTTTTCTTCTATGTTTCATTTTACATAGTTTGCATTACTATATCTTTGAATACACTAATATTTTCTTTCACAATTTCTAACCTGCTATTGCTTCCATCCATTTATTTCAGACAGTAATTTTTATCTGTTTTATTTCAATTTTTGTATCTTCCACATCTTTACTAATATGCTCAACCTTTCCTCTAGTTCCTTGAACATTTGGAATTCAGTTATGCTGTTTTAATGTCTTTGTCTGCCACTAATTATGGGTAGATTTTTTTTGCATGCCTGGTAAATTTTAATTGGATGCCAAACATTGTGAATTTTACCTTGTTTGTGCTGAATAGTTTTTGTATTCCTATAAATATATTAAAGCTTTGTTCTGATACGTAGATAAATTACTTGGAAACAGTCTCATACTTTTGGGTCTTGCTCCACTACATATATTATTATGTTAGTAAAAAGAGTTGAATAAGAGTGTCTATCAAGTTGGAAAACTTGGCAAGTCTTATGTGCTCTAGAGGGGGAAGATAAACCATACAAAGTTTCAAGGCTTTGCCACCTGAGTAAAATGTTAGGAACCCAGTGGTCAGGAGCATTCTGGGATATCCCCTCCAAAGGATTAAATGTTACACCTGGTACCTTACTCCATAAAAAAGAAACACAACACCTAGTGGACTTCTTTGGGTTCTAGAGACAACATGTTCATTATTTGGGACTACTCTTATCCATATACCAAGTGTCGCAAAAGGCTGTCATCTTTGAAAAGGGACCAGAGCATGAAAGGACTGTGCAGGAAGCTGAGGATGCAGTGCAAAAAGCTCTGCCCCTTGGGATATTTAAGCCAGGAGAATATATGGTTTTAGAGGCACTGGTGAAAAAGATGTTGTGGGGGTTTATGACAAGCCCCAAAGTGAAAAATCACAATGAAGACCCCTAAGTTTCTGGAGTAGGGCCATGCCAACTGAAGAAAAGAATTGCATAACTTTTTGAAGGAAAAAACTCTGGCATGCTTCTAGGCCCTGGTAGAGAGAAAAAAATGCTTGATGATGGTGTAACATTGTCTGTACAGTCAGAATGTCCATCATGAGCTAGGTTCTGTCAGACCCACAAAGTATTAAGATAAGACAGGCTAAGCAAAAATACATTGTGATATTGAAATGATACATTCAGGACTGAGTACAAACTAAACCAGAGCGCATAAACAAGCTACCCATCTGTCAACCCAGATCTAGGATCTACCAGAGCTCAAGTTCCTGACCAATAGCCATATGGGGGTTTCCATTAAGACCAGTTGCATCTTATAATGAACAAAGTTTAAAAGAGATAAAATTAGAGAATTGTCAATGGCAATCAAATTATAGAAAGTTTTTAAAAGATGTATAAGTGTGATTTTGATTATTTGCAAAGAGGATTCTATGAAAATAACTGAATCAATGCTCACAATAAGTTAATTTAAGCTTTTTGACAAAGATTTCAGTGGAAAGGGAAAGGTTCTAACATTCCAGATTCATGATGAAGCACCAATTATGTGCCAGAACCTATGCTAGGCATCTGGTATCTCCTATCTCACTGAATCCATAAAACTAATCCTAAGAGACAACTATCATTACCACTCATTTGAAGATAAGTTGATTTTCAAAAAATAAGCAACCCATCTATTGGGTGGGCCAAAAAGAGCCTTCAGTATTTAAATAAAAATAAAAGACACATTTTTCATTTTCACCAAGAATTTTATTGAACAATGTATTCACCCTTTGGTTCCACTACCTTCTGCCATTTTTCAGGCAATTTCATAATTCCATCTTTCCAAAACTTTTTATCTTTTTGAGCAAAGAATTGTTCCAGGTGCCTTTTACAGTCTTCCAGGGAATTGAAATTTTTTCCATTAAGAGAATTTTGTAAAGACTGAAATAAATGGAAATCTGAAGGTGCAATGTCTGGTGAATATGGTGGAACTTCCCTGCCAAACTGTAACAGTTTTTGCCTGGTCATCAAAGAAACATGCGGTCTTGTGTTATCCTGATGGACTACTGTACAATTTCTGTTGACTAATTCCAGACGCTCTTCAAGGAATGCTGCTTTCAGTTGGTCTAATTGGGAGCAGTACCTGTTGGAATTAATCGTTTGGTTTTCCAGAAGGAGTTCATAATAGAGGACTCCCTTCCAATCCCACCATATACACAACATCACTTTCTTTGCATGAAGACCGGACTTTGGTGTGGTTGCTGGTGGTCCATTTCACTTGCCCCATGATCTCTTCTATTCCACATTGTTGTACAGTATCCACTTTTCATAGCCTGTCACAATTTGTTTTAAAAATGGAATGTTTTCTTTACGTTCCAGTAGAGAATCACATGTAGAAACACAGTCAAGCAGGTTTCTTTCGCTTAACTTATGTGGAACCCAAACATCAAAGCAATGAACATAACCAAGCTGGTGTAAATGATTTTCAACACTTGATTTGGATATTTTGAGTATGTCAGATATCTCCCGTGTAGTATAATGTTCATGGTTCTCAATTATTGTTTCGATTTGATCGTTATCGACTTCAACTGGTCTACCTGACCATGGGGCATCGTCCAGCAAGAAATCTCCAGCACGAAACTCTGCAAACCACTTTTGACATGTTTGATCAGTCACTGCACCTTCTCCATACACTGCACAAATCCTTTTGTGCATTCCAGATGCGGTTTTACCTTTCTTGAAATAATAAAGTATAATAAGCCAAAATGTTGCTTTTTTCTTTCCATCTTCAAAAATGGCTACACAAAATTCACCAATGTTGATGTCTTTTTTTAAAAATGCACACTGATATGACAGCTGTCACATACAATCTAACAAAACTGTTTCAAATGAAGTTAAAGACAACTAAGTGCTACTAGAGCCATCTTACAGAAAAAAACGAATGAACCTTTTGGCCAACCCAATAAATATACACAGAACATTGTTAAATTAGGAGGAAAACTCTGACTTCAAAATAAAATTTTCCTGTACACCATTCAAGCTAGCAGTGCAAGAATAGTTAACATATAGTATCATATGTAGAGAATGCTCTACAACAGCAAGTAGAGAATTTGTTGCCAGGATTCAGAGACCAGGATTTCCTAAGCAATTTCCCCTAAGACTGAGTCTCCAATTCACTAGTAACCATTGACTCAGGCACTGAACCTGATACCAACAGAAAAGAACCCTTCAGTCATCAAACAATAGGGCCAGCCATCCTTAGACTCCCGATCACACACAGCCAAGATTGTGACTGCATTGTGGTTCTTAAGAATTCTGCCAGGTGAAAGCATGTCTAATGGCTGTGTCTTCTGGTATCTCATTACAATATAGCTCTCTGCCAATCTTTTGTGGTCTAGTCTCAGTTTGCAGGCCCTAACTCTGCCTCGGGAGAAACTGGATGAGAATCAGCAAGTTCACTGGGAGGAAGAAAGTTTATAGTAGCAGAAGATAAACAAAACAGATGAGGAAAAGGGGAGGGGAAAGGTTTTCTGCATGTATATTATACATATAGTATTATCTTTACTAGTTGAATTCTGTTCACTTAATAAATTATATATATAATAATATAAATAAATTACACACACATACATACACACATACACATGCAAGTACAAAGTTTAATTGGGAATGAGATATTTCATTGCATTCTAAGGCTTTCCCATTGTTATCCCAGCCTGCATTCTTCTCCTCCAATCATCCTAATAACTACTATAGATTAATCTTCAATAGATTATTATCTTAGGATAAATTCTTTATTTGTGTATTTCCCATAGAACGTAGAGCTCTGTCATGTGTGATTTGTTTAATGCATGTTTTTAGAACAAAATTAAAGGTTCTAGAAAATGAAGTCATCATATCTACATTATTGTGGAATTTGAAAGTTGAGAACTTCCTTATAGACTTTTTAGTACAAATTTTCATACTTTATGATGGTGGAGAATTGGGACTTAATTGATTTGCACAAGATCACAGAACCAGGTATCAGCAAAACCAATTCTGTTAGCAAATATTAAGCCAGTACCTACTACGTAATAAGGCCTGGGATTATAATGAAGGTCTTCCATTACCTAATTTAGTACTCTTTCCAAAATACCTAGGAACTAGTTTTCATTTACTCTTAATATAAGCTCCAAAGGAGGGGTTTTGTTCTGTTCACTTCTGTATATGACCAGCAAATTGAGCAGTGCCTGGCATTTGAATATTTAATGAGTATTTGAAGAATAAGTTGATGAACCATCAATTTTCAGACTACGTAAATATCTTTTGATGATCTACAAGTTACTGAAGAATCTTATCAGTTCACATCTGGAAATGTCAGTGATTACCATACAATTCAAAGATTGTAGAATTCTGATCAAGTGTGTTTCTCTTTCTCATAAAAAGTGTCATATGTACGGGAAGAAGAGTTTCAGCTATGTGTGCTTTGTGATTGCATTCAATATAAGCAAGAGTTTATTCTTTCTTTTTCAAAAAATGTTCATGTTTGGGTTGAATTTTTTGTTTCCTTCCCTTTTTTGGGCACAGTGTAAACACAGCTAGAATCTATAATTGGCCATGCTATCGCTGAGCCCTTATTTACCCAATGGAACATCAGCTTTATGAAAGTAGGTTTGCTTTCCATGTTCACAGTAGTGTGTTGAGTTTTCTAAGATGAGGCTCTTGCAAGCCATTATGGATGAGAAACAGTAAAAGGCTAGTGGGGACCAGGTTTGTATTGCTTCTTTTTAAGGCTTTTTACAAAGGTGTACTTGGGAATGCTGTTCTTCAAAATCCTGTCCTGACAAGTTAAGTACTAGCAGTTCTCTGTTGAAAGACCTTTCATCTTTTTTTTTTCTTTCCTTTTCTATTTAGAAAAGTTTCCTTCCTCTGAGATAGGCTCCTTTGGTCTGTAATATGCCTATTAGATGGCAGGCAGAAATTCACATATTCACTCTCCACCACCCTCCCTTATTCTGAACACAGGAAAATTGTTAGCTATACATACTGCTTGAGTCTGAAGACATGCCACATTCTTCATGTTTCAGTAATTTGATTCATCATTCACAAACATTTCCTGAGTACCTGACATATGCAAAGGGACGACATAGGAGGCTGCAGAGAGGAATCAACCCTTAAAATCCTGGTATAGGTACAGTAGAAATGATTTTTACTGCCTGCCTTCTATATTCCAAACACTGAGTGAACCTCTGACATTACATAATTTAATATTTTTTAAAAAACATAAAGTAGGCACTAAGATTGTTATTCTTAAAAAGAGATAAGTGAGCCTTGATAAGATTAAATAGCTTTCCAGGGAATTCCCTGGCGTTTCAGTGGTTATGATTCCGTGCTTCCACTGCAGGGGGCATGGGTTCAATCCCCGGTCAGGGAACAAAGATCCTGCAAGCTGGGCAACACAGCCAAAAAAAAAAAAAAAAAAAAAAAAAAGCTTTCCAAAGGTCACACACAGATAGAAGACAGTATACTCTGATTTCAAACTGGTCTTCTTGCCCATAATCTTCATGCTCTTCCTATTCTAAAAAACTTTAAACTCTTTAAAACTTCACAAATCAAATTTAGGAAATAAATCAAATGTACAACTAAAATAAAATATAAAATTAAATTATTAAAATAATTAATTTTAATTTATAAATTATACATTTATGAATTATTATGATGAAAATTGTTTAATTGATCCTAATAATTAAAACCCCATGGCTTTGGGGTCTTATAAAGCTACTTATAAAGGTTAGACTAGGCAAGATTTTGGACACACTGATGAGAAAGAGAACACTGCCTGGGAATTACATCCAAGCAACCTTCAGGCCCCAGTCTTCGGTAAAGTGAAGAAGTATATTCTACTAGAGGTTTTCAAACTGGGCACCTCAGAGCACTCCTTTCTACAGAGGGGTCTCAGGGGCCTAGAAGGAAACCAACTGATATAATACTCTGAGCCCTCCCATTCTCGTCCATCCACCCCCAGAACACACCTCCAAACGGAACAGCTGCACTTTTATCAGTCTAATGTATTGGATTTCCATTCAAGATTATCTTTAAAGAAAATATTCAACTTCTAACAAATAGCCACTTGAGTCTAAGTTTTAGCATCTAAGGCCTCTTCAGATTCTGTGATTCTAAGGCCAAGATAAGTAGCAAAATATGTCTAGAGCAGCAATGACAAATTCATATTTCATCAGGGGCCAGGCAGGACCAATAAACTTGGAGGAGAAAAAAAAAAAAAACCTGGTTAGAGATCATACAGGTAATGCTATTCTGCAAAAACCTGAAAGTGTATGCCCTACTTTAAAATTTTTGAACTTTTAAGTGTTTTTTTTTTTTGTCTTTAACACTGTGCTGACAAACAAGTCTATATTTCTAACATGTGACTCCCAGTCTAGAAATCTCTAGAATGAGAAGCTCTGTCCGAGAAGAACTCTGAATTATAGAAACTGTGAAGGGGAGGGTTATGTTCGTATCGACCACCTAGGTTTGAATGAGCACCATTATTATTTCATTCAAGAAGAACCTAATGATGACTTAAAATGCAACTGTGGTGTGTGAAACTTGTACCCAGATGTCCACATTGCAGAAAGCTGAGAAAACGGATCAAAAACAAACAAAAGCAAAACTATGACCATTCATTTTTGCCCTCAATTTCCTCATATATAAAATAGACTCTAAGTATGCCAAGCTGTTCCACTACGACTGTCCGGCTTATGGGATCTCTCTCCTCAGTTGTGATCCTGGGTGGGTTATTTTCAAATAATAGGTCATAGACTTTCCACACTGTCTTTTGCTAAGGATGAAGAGCGTGCATGTCACACACACACACACACACACACACACACACACACACACACACACAGAGGCATGAGGTGGATATGGTAAGACTTAATCCCTGCTGTTCATTGTTCACTGCATCAAAAGGGAGCCTGCCAGCCACTTCTCTGTGAATGCACTAGTCTCAGAGCAGGGTCAAGAAGAGCCTTCTTCCTCTGGCTCCCAGCATTAGCTGTCTTATGTTTGACACTTCGTGCTGAGAGGCCTTACTTGGCTGGAAGCTCTGTACTAACTCAGCTCAGTCTGATGAGCCACTTGGAAGAACCAAGCTGAAGCTGTCTTGAAACTGCAAAAAGAGCCAGAGGGTCAGTGTAGTCAGTTTGTAAAGAATCAACCTGGTTAATGAAGGGGCCAGGAAAATCTAACTCACTAATGTAAGGCTGTCTTTTGATCCTGCAGGAGAAAGGAATTAATGCTTTTATTTTACAGTAAATGTGCTTAGTAACACTGAATCTAATCCTCTGTTCCATTTTATTCCACCTTGGAATAGAAGTTTGCACAGAGCTCCAAAGGATGGGTAGGGTTATCCCGAGATAATAAAGCAGAGTAGTCTCAGAGGGATAGGGAAACTGTGAGCAAAGTTCTGAGGAGAGTCAAAAGTATGTTTGGGAAGTGTTTAGGTGGGAAGGGTCAGAAAATGCATCACTTACCATTGCTTACTCCTACAGCATAATGAGACTCACAACACAGAGTTATTGTTGAGAAAATTAGATACAGCAAGGGAAGGGTTCACAGTGTTCTTGGTTCATACTAAGTGCTTAGTAAATATTGGTTATAATTTCTTGCAATATTATTATTATTTGAAAGAAAAGCTTTAACAACACACTAACAATATTAAGCTTTTATAAAGCTTATGAGGTAAGAGTGCTTTATATATACTAATTTATTTACTCTACATACAACCATGCAAGATAGATGCTATTACTATGTCAGATGAGGAAACCAAGGTAGAGAGAGGTGAAACAATATACCCAAGATTACTCAACGGGTAAGCAGGTAGTCAGAATTCAAACCAAGGCAATATGCTACTGAATCCATGTTTTGATCACCATGCCTTACTGTTTCTTCACATCTTTTTTTTTTATTATTAGATTCTGCTTTATAACAAAGTGAATCAGTCATACATATACATCTGTTCCCCCATCCCTTCCCTCTTGCGTCTCCCTCCCTCCCACCCTCCCTATCCCACCCCTCCAGGCGGTCACAAAGCACCGAGCTGACCTCCCTGTGCTATGCGGCTGCTTCCCACTATCTATCTACCTTACGTTTGGTACTGTATATATGTCCATGCCTCTCTTTTGCTTTGTCACAGCTTACCCTTCCCCCTCCCCATATCCTCAAGTCCATTCTCAAGTAGGTGTGTCTTTATTCCTGTTTTACCCCTAGGTTCTTCATGACATTTTTTTTCTTAAATTCCATATATATGTGTTAGCATATGGTATTTGTCTTTCTCTTTCTGACTTACTTCACTCTGTATGACAGACTCTAGGTCTGTCCACCTCATTACAAATAGCTCAGTTTCGTTTCTTTTTATGGCTGAGTAATATTCCATTGTATATATGTGCCACATCTTCTTTATCCATTCATCCGATGATGGACACTTAGGTTGTTTCCAGCTCCGGGCTATTGTGAATAGAGCTGCAATGAACATTTTGGTACATGTCTCTTTTTGAATTATGGTTTTCTCAGGGTATATGCCTAGTAGTGGGATTGCTGGGTCATATGGTAGCTCTATTTTTAGTTTTTTAAGGAACCTCCATACTGTTCTCCATAGTGGCTGTACCAATTCACATTCCCACCAGCAGTGCAAGAGTGTTCCCTTTTCTCCACACCCTCTCCAGCATTTATTGTTTCTAGATTTCTTGATGATCTTCACATCTTGAATGGCCAGGAATGTCATGTTAGGAATATTCATTTCATTCTTTCATTTTTTAATTTAATTTTATTCATTTTTTATACAGCAGGCTCTTATTAGTTACCTATTTTATACATATTAGTGTATATATGTCAATCCCAATCTCCCAATTCATACCACCACCACCCCACGCCTGCTTTCCCCCCCTTGGTGTCCATACATTTGTTCTCTACATCTGTGTCTCTATTTCTGCCTTGCAAACTACTTCATCTGCACCATTTTTCTACATTCCACATATATGTGTTAATATATAATATTTGTTTTTCTCTTTCTGACTTACTTCACTCTTTATGACAGTCTCTAGGTCAATCCATGTCTCTACAAATTATCCAATTTTGTTCCTTTATATAGCTGAGTAATATTCCATTGAATATATGTACCACATCTTCTTTATCCATTCATCTGTCGATGGGCATTTAGGTTGCTTCCATGACCTGGCTATTGAAAATAGTGCTGCAATGAACATTGGGGTGCATGTGTCTTTTTGAATTATGGTTTTCTCTGGGTATATGCCCAGTAGTGGGATTGCTGGATCATATGGTAATTCTATTTTTAGTTTTTTAAGGAACCTCCATACTGTTCTCCATAGTGGCTGAATCAATTTACATTCCCACCAACGGTGCAAGAGGGATTCCTTTTCTCCACATCCTCTCCAGCATTTGTTGTTTATAGATTTTCTGCTGATGCCCATTCTAACTGGTGTGACATGATACCTCACTCTAGTTTTGATTTGCATTTCTCTAATAACTAGTGATGTTGAGCAGCTTTTCATGTGCTTCTTGGCCATCTGTAGGTCTTCTATGAAAAAATGTCTGTTTAGGTCTTCTGCCCATTTTTGGATTGGCTTGTTTTTCTAATATTGAGCTGCTTATATATTTTGGAGATTAATCCTTTGTCCGTTGATTCGTTTGCAAATATTTTCTCCCATGCTGAGGGTTGTCTTTTTGTCTTGTTTATGCTTTCCTTTGCTGTGAAAAAGCTTTTAAGTTTCATTAGGTCCCATTTGTTAATTTTTGTATTTCCATTACTCTGAGAGGTGGATCAAAAAAGATCTTGCTGTGATTTATGTCAAAGAGTGTTCTTCCTATGTTTTCCTCTACGAGTTTTAGTGTCCAGTCTTACATTTAGGTCTCTAATCTATTTTGAGTTTATTTTTCTGTATGGTGTTAGGGAGTGTTCTAATTTCATTCTTTTACATGTAGCTGTCCAGTTTTCCCAGCACCACTTATTGAAGAGACTGTCTTTATTCCATTGTATATCCTTGCCTTCTTTGTCCTGGATTAGTTGACCATAGGTGTGTGGGTTTATCTCTAGGCTTTCTATCTTGTTCCATTGATCTATATTTCTGTTTTTGTGCCAGTACCATACTGTCTTGATTACTGCAGCACTATAGCATAGTCTGAAGTCAGGGAGCCTGATTCCTCCAGCTCCATTTTTCTTACTCAAGACTGCTTTGGCTATTTAGGGTCTTTCGTGTTTCCATACAAATTGTGAAATTTTTTGTTCTAGTTCTTTGAAAAATGCCATTGGTAGTTTGATAGTGATTGCACTGAATCTGTAGATTGCTTTGGGTAGTATAGTCATTTTCATGATATTGATTCTTCTAATCCAAGAACATGGTATATCTCTCCATCTGTTTATGTCATCTTTGATTTCTTTCACCAGTGTCTTAGAGTTTTCTGAGTACAAGTCTTTTACCTACTTAGGTAGGTTTATTCCTAGGTATTTTATTCTTTTTGTTGCAGTGGTAAATGGGAGTGTTTTCTTAATTTCACTTTCAGATTTTTCATCATTAGTGTATAGGAATGCAAGAGATTTCTGTGCATTAATTTTGTATCCTGCAACTTTACAAAATTCATCAATTAGCTCTAATAGTTTTCTGGTGGCATCTTTAGGATTCTCTGTGTATAGTATCATGCCATCTGCCAACAGTGAGCTTTACTTCTTCTTTTGCAATTTGTATTCCTTTTATTTTTCTTTCTTCTCTGATTGTCATGGCTAGGACTTCCAAAACTATGCTGAATTAACAGTGGTGAGAGTGGACATCCCTGTCATGTTCCTGATCTTATAGGAAATGCTTTCAGTTTTTCACCATTGAGAATGATGTTTGCTATGGGTTTGTCGTATATCGCCTTTATTAGTTGAGGAAGGTACCCTTTTTGCACACTTTCTGGAGAGTTTTTATCATAAATCGGTGTTGAATTTTTTCAAAAGCTTTTTCTGCATCTATTGAGATGATCATATGGTTTTTACTCTTCAACTTGTTAATATGGTGTATCACAGTGATTGATTTGCGTATATTGAAGAATCCTTGCATCCCTGAGATAAATCCCACTTGATCACATACTTCTAATGTGTTGTTGGATTCTGTTTGCTAGTCTTTTGTTGAGGATTTTTGCATCTATATTCATCAGTGATATTGGTCTGTAATTTTCTTTTTTTGTAGTATCTTTGTCTGGTTTTGGTATCAGGGTGATGGTGGCCTCGTAGAATGAGTTTGGGAGTGTTTCTTCCTCTGCAATTTTTTAGAACAGTTTGAGAAGGATGGGTGTTAGCTCTTCTCTAAATGTTTGACAGAATTCACCTGTGAAGCCATCTGGTTCTGGACTTTTTGTTTGTTGGAAGATTTTTAATCACAGTTTCAATTTCATTACTTGTGATTGGTCTGTTCATATTTTCTATTTCTTCCTGGTTCAGTCTTGAAAGGTTATTCCTTTCTAAGAATTTGTCCTTTTCTTCCAGGTTGTTTATTTTATTGGCATAGAATTGCTTGTAGTAATCTCTTATGATGTTTAGTATTTCTGCAGTGTCCGTTGTAACATCTCCTTTTTCATTTCTAATTTTGTTGATTTGAGTCCTCTCCCTCTTTTTCTTGATGAGTCTGGCTAATCGTTTATCAATTTTGTTTATCTTCTCAAAGAACCAGCTTGTAGTTTTATTGATCTTTGCTATTGTTTTCTTTATTTCTATTTCATTTATTTCTGCTCTGATCTTTATGATCTCTTTCCTTCTACTAACTTTGGGTTTGGTTGGCTCTTCTTCCTCTAGTTCCTTTAGGTGTAAGGGTAGGTAGTTTATTCAAGATTTTTCTTGTTTCTTGAGGTAGGACTGTATTGCTATAAACTTCCTTCTTAGAACTGCTTTTGCCGCATCCGATAGGTTTTGGATCGTCATGTTTTTGTTGTCATTTGTCTCTAGGTATTTTTTGATTACTTCAGTGATCTCTCGATTATTTAGTAACATATTGTTTAGCCTCCATACGTTTGTGTTTTTTAAGTTTTTTCCCCTGTAATTGATTTCTAATCTCATAGTGCTGTTGTCGGAAATGATGTTTGATGTGATTTCAATTTTCTTATATTTACCGAGGCTTGATTGGTGACCCAAGATGTCATCTATCCTGGAGAATGTTCCAATTGCGCCTAAGAAGAAAGTGCATTCTGCTATTTTCGGATGGAATGTCCCATAAATATCAATTAAATCAATCTGGTCTATTTTATCATTTAAACCTTGTGTTTCCTTATTAACTTTCTGTCTGGATGATCTGTCCATTGGTGTAAGTGAGGTGTTAAAGTCCCCCACTATTATTGTTACTGTTGGTTTCCTCTTTTATAGCTGTTAGCATTTGCCTTATGTATTGTGGTGCTCCTATGTTGGGTGCATATATATTTATAGTTGTTATATCTTCTTGGACTGATCCCTTGATCATTATGTAGTGTCCTTCCTTGTCTCATTACATTCTTTATTTTAAAGTCTATTTTATCTGATATGAGTAGTGCTACTCCAGCTTTCTTTTTATTTCCATTTGCATGGAGTATCTTTTTCCATCCCCTCACTTTCAGTCTGTATGTGTCCCTAGGTCTGAAGTGGGTCTCTTGTAGACAGCATATATATGGGTCTTGTTTTTGTATCTGTTCAGCAAGCCTGTGTCTTTTGGTTGGAGCATTTAATCCATTCACATTTAAGGTAATTATTTATATGTATGTTCCTATTACCATTTTCTTAAATGTTTTGGTTTGTTTTTGTAGGTCCTTTTCTTCTCTTGTGTTTCCCACTTAGAGAAGTTCCTTTAGCATTTGTTGTAGAGCTCATTTGGTGGTGCTGAGTTCTCTTAGCTTTTGCTTGTCTGTAAAGTTTTTGATTTCTCCGTCGAATCTGAATGAGATCCTTGCCGGGTAGAGTAACCTTGGTTGTAGGTTCTTCCCTTTCATCACTTTAAGTATATCATGCCGCTCCCTTCTGGCTTGTAAAGTTTCTGCTGAGAAATCAGCTGTTAACCTTATTGGAATTCCCTTGTATGTTATGTCATTTTTCCCTTGTTGCTTTAATAATTTTTGTCTTTAATTTTTGTCAATTTGATTACTATGTTTCTCAGCATGTTTCTCCATGGGTTTATCCTTCCTGGGACTCTCTGTGCTTCCTGGACTTGGGTGGCTATTTCCTTTCCCATGCTAGGGAATTTTTCGACTATAATCTCTTCAAATATTTTCTCGGGTTTTTTCTCTCTCTCTTCTCCTTCTGGGACCCCTATAATGTGAATGTTGGTCTATTTAATGTTGTCCCAGAGGTCTGTTAGGCTGTCTTCATTTCTTTTCATTCTTCTTTCTTTATTCTGTTCTGTGGCAGTGAATTCCACCATTCTGTCTTCCAGGTCACTTATCCATTATTCTGCCTCAGTTATTCTGCTATTGATTCTTTCTAGTGTAGTTTTCATTTCACTTATTGTACTGTTCATCTGTTTATTTGTTCTTTAATTCTTCTAGGTCTTTGTTAAACATTTCTTGCATCTTCTCAATGTTTGCCTCCATTCTTTTTCCAAGGTCCTAGATCATCTTCACTCTCATTATTCTGAACTCTTTTTCTGGAAGGTTGCCTATCTCTGCTTCATTTAATTGTTTTTTTGGGATTTTATCTTGTTCCTTCATCTTGTACATAGTCCTCTGCCTTTTCATTTTGTCTATCTTTCTGTGTATGTGGTTTTCATTCCACAGGCTGCAGAATTGTAGTTCTTCTTGCTTCTGCTGTCTGCCCTCCGGTGGATGAGGCTATCTAAGAGGCATGTGCAAGCTTCCTGATGGGAGGAACTGGTGGTGGGTAGAGCTGGGTGTTGCTCTGGTGGGCAGAGCTCAGTAAAACTATAATGTGCTTGTCTGCTGACGGGTGGGGCTGAGTTCCCTCCCTGTTGGTTGTTTGGCCTGAGGCGACCCAGCATTGGAGCCTACAGTCTCTTTGTTGGGGCTAATGGCGGACTCTGGGAGTGCTCATGCCAAGGAGTACTTCCCAGAACTTCTGCTGCCAGTGTCCTTGTCCTCGCAGTGAGCCACAGCCATCCCTCTACCTCTGCAGGAGACCCTCCAACACTAGCAGGTAGGTCTGGTTCTGTCTCCTATGGAGTCAATGCTCCTTCCCCCTGGGTCCTGATGTGCACACTACTTTGTGTGTGCCCTCCAAGAGTGGAGTCTCAGTTTCCTCCAGTGCTGTCCAGGTTCGGTAATCAAATCCTGCTAGCCTTCAAAGTCTGATTCTCTAGGAATTCCTCCTCCCGTTGCCAGACCCCCAGGTTGGGAAGCCTGACATGGAGCTCAGAACCTTCACCCCAGTGGGTGGACTTCTGTGGTATAACTGTTCTCCAGTTTGTGAGTCAACCACCCAGCAGTTATGGGATTTGATGTTATTGTGATTATGCCTCCCCTACCATCTCATTGCAGCTTCTCCTTTGTCTTTGGATGTGGGGTATCCTTTCTGGTAAGTTCCAGTGTCTTCCTGTCGATGATTGTTCTGCAGTTAGGTGTGATTCCAGTGCTCTCGCAAGAGGGTGTGAGTGCACATCCTTCTACTCTGCCATCTTCTCATTCTTTCTTCAAGGAGAAGCTCTTTATGGTTTTTGAGGGAACTGAAATAGCCAAACCATGCCAAAGGAGGAATCACTAGAGAGAGAGAGACTACAGATATCAGAATCTCTTAGGAGATTACTGAAAGGCAAGAGAAGGCACTGATCGAAAGCAGTGATGAGATGGAAGCAGAAAGAAGGAAACATAACAGAACGAATGCAACTGACGTGAGGTGTGAGAGACACAGGAGAATCTCAGAGAGCTCTGAAGCTTGAGTTGGGCAAAGAGAAGGAGTGTCTCCCCAAAATATATGTCCAAGTCCTAACTCTGTGAATATGATCTTATTTGGAAAAAGGGCTTTTGAAGTGGTAATTAAGAATCTTGAGATAAGATCATCCTGGATATAGGATCCAGATCCAAAATCCCATACTGGATCTAGTAACCAATGTCCATATGAGAGAAAGGAGAGGGAGATTTGAGACAAAGAGACACAAGGGGAAAGGCCAGGTTAAGATTCATAAGAAGATGGAGGCAGAGAATGGTTTCATGTAGCCCCAAGTCAAGGAATGCCTCTAGCCACCAGAAACTGGATGAGGCAAGGAAGGAACCTCCCCTAGAGCCTCCAGAGGGAGCTCAGCCCTGCTGATACTTTGATTACAGAGGTCTGGACTTACAACTCCAAGAGAATAAAATTCTGTTGTTTTAAGCCACCAAGTTTGTGTAATTTGTTACTACGAGACTAATACAACACACAATTTGCAAAGGACTTGCATCCAAAGTACATGTTCTTTTAGCTGTATCATTAAGAGACAAACAACCAATGGAAACATTGGCAAAATACTTGAAAAAGAAATCCACAGGGTGGGAGGGAGATACAAGAGGGAGGCAATATGGGGATATATGTATAAGTATAGCTGATTCACTTTGTTATAAAGCAGAAACTAACATACCATTGCAAAGCAATTATACTCCAATAAAGATGTTAAAAAAAAAAAAGAAATCCACATAACATGGTACACAGGTGACCAGTAGATACATGAAAAGATGCTCAACTTCTTTTGTCATCAGGAAAATTAAAATTAAAATCAATAGGATGAAACTATACTATACCAGACTGGCACAAATTTAAAAAAAGGCAGGCAACACTAATGCTGAATATATACTCTATCACTCAGCAATTCCACTCTCCTAAGCGTTTTACATCAGTTCTCAGTCTATTCTCGCAGTAATCCTATGAGGTATATATAACCATTTTATAGGCGAGGATAAAGGGGGTTCAGAGAAGGTAAAACAATTTTCCCCAAGTCTAATATCCATCTTGCCGTAATGTCTCTGTATTATGCACAAGGTTATTTATTGAAGAACACGAGACATTTGGGTACAGATCTGTAGAAAACAAAAAGCCCCAGAGTAAGAAGAGGTAAAGCAAGAAAAATGCAGCGTATGAAGCGAGAATAAAAAGTATATATTCTTTTTACTGGAGAAAATCTCTAGAATCACATTGTCCCCTACCCCCACTCCTTCACAAAACAAACATCATCAACCACATGGCCAACTAGCAGAGAGCTAGGTTAAGTTCCAGATCTTCTGGTTTCCAGCTCCATATATTTGCTTTTGCCCTATACAATCTTTCAATCCCAGTTCTTCCAACATACAAACCTTGATTAGTACCTAGTCAGATAGAATTATCATAGAAGTTTCTCCATGTCAGGATGGACAAAGCAAGCAAACTTACAGAAAACTAGTGTAGTATTCTAATTCCATAAGCCACTCTAAAGATCAAATTTGATAGACTATATATGGAGGTGATTGCTTGTTAACCAGTAGTTGTTATGAGTATATTAAAACAATTCAATCCGACCAAAGGGCCTTATTCTTCCTTACCCTGGATGCCTCTATCTGTTGCACATGTTTTCTCGTAACAAGTTATATCTCTGGATCTCAGAGTGCTTTTAAAACATCACACTTCCACTCCGAGGCATTTTCACTGCATTTCTGTGGACTATTTAAATCTCTTCTATGTTTGTCGTAAATTGAGGTGATCCAACAGTTCCAACTAGAAGGATAAAGTTTAGCCCAGTGGGGGAGGCATTAAACCTCCTTGCAAGTCAGCAAAAGCAAAAGTGACAGCCTGGTAGCAATTTAAAATTACTCTTGAGGCCACAACTGCCAATTAAAATAGACTTTCATGGTAACAGATGAACATCTGCTATCTTCCATTTGCAAAGAAAAATTAAAAAGAGTTTACATTTCTTAGTAATGAAAAACTTAGATATAAGCTTGCAATGTTTTAGTTTGGGCTCTGCTAAAATTACATATTCTTTCATTATGCCTTCCAACAGTATGATGTTGCCTTTTTTGTTGTTTTTTTTTAATAGTCACAAAATGTTCATAACAAAACAAACTAAGCAAAAGTCAGAATCCATGATTCATTCACAGTCATTCTAAAAGCTGCACATGATCCTCCTCTCATCTCCTGCAAAAATAGATTTGGAGGAGATTATCCTAAAGATGCTATTTTGATGAAGTGTACGTGATCTGAATTCTGCAAAAGCGTTCCTGGAAAAGGACGCTCAGATCTCAGTTGGAGAGAGGAAGGAAGGGATGGTGGGAGGAAGGAACAGATACACGCACATACCCCCAACACACAATCTAGACTCCTAGTAAATAAAGCTTGATTCTTACTCTACTTTTTACTGAGAACCCCCCAAATAAAATCAAGTTTTTGAACATGTGGATTCCTTAATAAGCTGTGCTTGATTAGAGGAAACCCCACAAAGTATTATCTTACCTTTTAAGATACGGATTCCAGGATAACTAATAATCCATTTAGAGAGGTACGTCTTACATTCAAATGTTACATCTTTTGAGAAATCTGCTCTTACTACTCAATTCATCCATTACATCTTCCTGCAATACATGCCTCCAATATAGTAATTAGCATTGAATCATATTTATTGTCATGTCTTTTTTTTTTTTTTTTTGCGGCGCCACGCAGCTTGTGGAATCTTAGTTCCCTGACTGGGGGTCGAACCCAGGCCTCCTGCAGTGGAAACTCAGCGTCCTAACTACTGGATCACCAGGGAATTCCCTATTGTCATGTCTTACTGTCATGTGTTCCTAAATAAACTTTGACATATTTCTTTCTACTTCTTATCCAAGACCCAAACCTAACACAGAAATGACATTAAATAAACTTTGATGAGTAAATGCTATCATAAGAATCCAGTAAAAAAAAATTATCCTCAAGTGAACCTCCATCATTTCTGCTATGAATTACTAGTCAATCTCTTTAATTTCACATGCAAACCTCAAGTTCCCCTCATGCTCAAAAACTATTTTCTATTTTTCCATTTTTTAACAATGTGTGACCTAGATAAGTTCATTGGTATTAACAGGAAGCATCTTCCACACTTATCTGTCACATATGGACATGCACAACGTGCTTCTCTAGAAAAGCTCAACTTTACCCACCTTAGTTACAGAGCATCCATTTCCCCCACATCTTTTGCTCACCATCTGGTAAAAAACCGTTTCTGATGTCATTTCCTTCTCAGACACGCAATACATCTGTCTTTGTTTACTCAGTAAATTCAACCTTTCTTCACACTGCTTCTCAAGCTGGTATCAAGATGAGGAGACATGGGCTATGAACCAAAAGAAGGAGAAGCACCAAAGAGAAAAGCAAAACACTTGTGTGATGTGTGACTCCTTGTGACTTGCACTGTGTGTCCAGTCTATGAGGTAAATTATATCACCCCTACCTCTGCATATGGTAATATTAAAATGTAGAGAGAGGGCTTCCCTGGTAGCGCAGTGGTTCAGAGTCCGACTGCCGATGCAGGGGACACAGGTTTGTGCCCCGGTCCGGGAAGATCCCACATGCCGCGGAGTGGCTGGGCCCATGAGCCATGGACGCTGAGCCTGTGCGTCCAGAGCCTGTGCTCCGCAACGGGAGAGGCCACAACAGTGAGAGGCCCGCGTAATGCAAAAAAAAAAAAAATGTAGAGAGAGTAGGTGATTTTTCTACACATGAAAGTCTCAAAGATCTGTCTTTTAGTTCAGAGAAAGTAAGTATGAAAACTTATTTTCCTCTATTAGACCTTAAACTCCTTGAATACAGGGGTTATGTCTTTTTCTTTAATGATCTCATTTATTTTAAAAAAAAATTTTAGTGGAGTATAGCTGATTTACAATGTTGTGTTAGTTTCTGCTGTACTATCTCGGTATCGAATCACATCAGTTAGTCCATTCATGATCGTTAAATGAATGAGCAAAATGTGCCCAGCATAGGACTTTCCTAGGCTGTCCCACCTAAAAACTTTACCCTCCCATCACCTCCTTCAAGGAAAATAAAGAATTATGATGCCTAAAGTAATGGTCATATATTATTGATTTCTCCATTTTCAGGCAAAAAAATAAAATAAAAAGCTGAAGACCAGAGAATTTAAGCAACTTACCTAGTATCACACAGTTAGTGAATCACAAAGACAAGATTCAAACACCAGTTCTATCTAAATTCCATAATGCATGCTCTAACCATTATGTATTTTTCCGTTTATTTTCTGAACTACTCATGCAAGACACTTATATTGCCTAAAATTGCACACCAAGACACAGGTGGACTCTAACCGTAGAGATATACCTTATTAATCAATGTAAAAGCACACATAGTTAAAAGTTGACTCATTATACCCTACTTATTGGTGGGTATCCAACAGAACACTGGAGAAAAATTAGTCTAATCTCTTTGTTTTACACAGATGGAAATAAGGCTCCTGAGCAAGCAAGTGATTTCCTCAAGTGTCTCCAGCAAGTGATGCCAAGAAAAAAGTAGATCCTAGTGTCTGTTCGCAAATCTAGTCCTCATGCTGCCACACTACTCTGCCTCTCTTAATTAATTGCTGCTTCTATGATAATCAGAATGGCCTTGATTTAATAATTCAACAAAGCTTTTATAGCAGCTTATGTGCCAGGCATTGGGATTGCTTTTAGGGGAAGCTGTGATAAGACACGTTCCCATTTCATATTGAACAAGCCCCTTGAAATGGAAAAGAGGACAGTCTTTGTGAGTTACACAACACACACACACACAAACACACACACACAATTCTCACTCCTTGATATTTAATGGAAACTTCCATTATCTTTATGTTGCTTGCCCATGCCCATTGCTTTCCTCTTTATTCTCTCTGGCCAGAGTGATTAGTTTATGAAGCTGAGCTAATCCTGTTAGTGCCGGGATGACTTTTCTCACACTTGTGTGTCTCATAGCTCTTAGAAAGCCAGAAGGAGTTACTGGACATTGAATTCACCTTGCCAGAAAAATGACAAACGGGGGGAGGGAGGGAAAGGGAGCGTGGATGCCCACCTGACCTGTTCTTTAACCTTTCCCTCTGGAAGCCATTCTTCCCTCTGTGGGTGTCGGTGCAGGCCAGAGGCATGGATAACTCTGCCCTTGAGATACAAAGAGAGCAAAGATGATGTCAGCTGTTTCTTCCTGAGCAAACATTCCAGTAATTCCACGCCAGACAGCTTGCAAAATTGCCTTTGTAGGACTGCTGAGGTCTCCTTTCCCGTCAAGTTCACTTTGTATTTATTCAGCAAAGATGCACCTACCACAGAGTGCACCAGGAGACATGGTGTCAGAGTCGCAGCGAGCCCACTTCATGGATGATTAGCATTCTCTGACCCGGTCACCATTTTCAATCACTTGCACCTGTAGACTTCTGGCTGCAGCAATTACTTCTATCCTTTGAAACCTTTTCCTCCTCAACAACATCAGAATAAGTCTGTTAAAGCACTCTGCTTTAAGTGGTGCCTTGCTTGGAGCAGCACTCTGATACCAAGTCTATATCAAAATACACATATTCTGGGGCTTCCCTGGTGGCGCAGTGGTTGAGAGTCCGCCTGCCGATGCAGGGGACACGGGTTTGTGCCCTGGTCTGGGAAGATCCCACATGCCGCGGAGCGGCTGGGCCCGTGAGCCATGGACGCTGAGCCTGCGCGTCCGGAGCCTGTGCTCCACAACGGGAGAGGCCACAACAGTGAGAGGCCCGCGTACCGCAAAAAGATAAAATAAAATAATACACATATTCTGAACACACACCCCAGAAATTTTAATTCTGTAAATCCCATACATCTCCCCCGTTAAGAATCACTGAATGAGATGAGTGGCCATGTGTCTATTTGATTCTTAATCTAAAGCAGAGTTCCTAAAATTAATTCATTTGATTTTCACTGAGCACCTACCATGTCCTAGGCATTGTACTAGACTCAAGGCTCCTAAAAGTGTGAGCTTCAGACTGGCAGTAACAGCAGTACCTAAGACTTGCTAGAAATGCAAATTCTTGGGCACCACTCCAGACCTACTGAACTAGAATCTCCCATGGCAGGGATCCAGAATTCTGGATCTCTGGGTGAATCATATAGGGTTTGAGAAGCCTATTGTTAGTGGTAAACTGTATGTAGCTAAAATGTCAGTGGGAAGGCTATGTGGACCCTGAGATTAAAATAGAATTGTTGGAACCTGGAGTCCATGGCTTGGGTGAATTAGTTTGCAGGGGCTGCCATAACAAAATACCTCAGACTGGGCGGCTTAAACAACCCAGAAATTTGTCTCACAGTTCTGGAGGCTGGGAGTCCAAGATCAGGGTGTCAGCAGGGTTGATTCCTTCTGAGGACTGTGAGAGAAGGATCTATTCCAGGCCCCTCTCCTTGACATATAGATGACTATCTTCTCCCTGTGTTTCTTTAAATCATCTTCCCTCTATGTATATCACTATACAAATTTCCCCTTTCCATAAGAACACCGGTCATATTGTGTTAGGATCCATCCACCCCAATGACCTCATTTTTACTTGATTACCTCTGTAAAGACCCTATCTCCAGGGCTTCCCTGGTGGTGCAGTGGTTAAGAATCCACCTGCCAGTGCAGGATACACGGGTTGGAGCCCTGGTCCGGGAAGATCCCACATACTGCGGAGCAACTAAGCCCATGAGCCACAGCTGCTGAGCCTGCGCTCTAGAGCCCATAAGACACAACTACTGAGCCTGCGTGCTGCAACTACTGAAGCCCACGCACCTAGAGCCCGTGCTCCGCAATAAGAGAAGCCACCGCAATGAGAAGCCCGCGCACTGCAACGAAGTGTAGACCCCGCTCGCCACAACTAGAGAAAGCCTGTGCACAGCAACGAAGACCCAACACAGCCAAAAATAAATAAATAAATAAAGAATTTTAAAAACACCCTATCTCCAAATACAGTCACATTCTAAAATACTGGAGGTATAGGACTTCAACGTATTAATTTGGGGGTGGGGGAGCACAATTCGACACATAAACACTGAGGAATTTCCTAAGTCTAAGTATGATTTTACAAATATGAAACATTGGGCTAACACTATGGCTTTTGCTATCATACTCACACTGGCATCACCCTGGGTATGATGCTAATTGCTTTCTTTGGTTCCCATGTGAACTCTAACAATGCCAAGTTTTCCATGAATTTTGGTAGATTTTATTGTATCTTCAAGGTGAGTGTCACAGGGAGAGGAGTGTTGCTTATGGTTTAGCATCTGCCCCTTACTCTCCTCTCTCCCTCTTCCATTCTCTACCTACTTTTTTAAGCACAAACTTTTTGCCAGCAGCTGTGCTAACTATCAGTGATTCAAAGATGGAAGGGACACCGCCATGATCCCTCTCATGTACATTAAAAGGCTGTTCTTTCATATTATCACCCCTGATTTAACGTGGTTAAAATGGGTGGCCATGCAACACGTGCTTCTGAGTTACTTTAAAATTCTTGATGCAGACATTGTTCATTATGCCACTCATTTCAAAAATCACATTCTTCCTGATGCAAATGGTTTGTGAGCTTCTGACTTCCAGATGCTCAAATGTGAATGGTCACGAATTTCTTTCTAAGTGGCTGAAATATAAATCACATATTCCATCACAGCTCTATTAATCTTTATCGTTAGGGTGCTTACTTTCTGCCTCCTTCAATGGATGTTAATCTTTTATTACTAGTTCAATAGATGCCTTGTCAAGGTTAATATCAATGAAAACCTCCTCAACTTTTTGGGGGGCAGGGACTGTGGTCTAAATAAATCCCACAGGGTATATAAAACACTTATTCATGTAATAATCAAGCAGCATCCCCTAGCAACCATAATACCTTAAAGTGCCCCAACAGAACTCTTGCTGTCACCCCTTCAAACCTCCCTCCTCCTTGCCTTTCCCAGGAAATGGCACCACCATCCTCCAGGCATTAGCACCAACTTCTCACCTTTTCTTCACTTTCCACATCCAATCCATCAGCAAATGCGTCTGATATTACCTCAAAAATAGGTCCTAAACTGCGTCACTTCTCTCCGCCTCCATTTTTACGTAGTCCTGGCCACCACATTTGTTGAGTGGATCCCTGAAATAGCCTCCTGGCTGTTCCATTGCACCTCTCAATCCCAATCTTTCCGTTAACTCACTACTGCCAAAGTTATCTTTTAAAAACCTAAAACATACCAATACTTCTCTAGTTAAAACCCTTCAACTCTGTACTCTGATTTACAAAACCATGCACAGCATTTCTCTTTCTGACTTTAACTCATACAGCACTCATTAGGCCCGAAATGGTGCTAAATACCCAGCAAGGAACATCTTTTTAAATCATCACTGCAATGCTTCAATAGAGTAGCTGTTGGAGAGAATACTAGAGATGAGGATTTAAGAAGGTGAAAGAACTTGCCCAAGTGCACAGCGCCAGCAATTTCTGCAACTGAGATTAATACCCAGTGTTTAACAACAACTAGTTAGTACATGCTATGTGCCAGACACTGGGCTAAGTCCTTTATACATATTTACTCATTTAATACTTATATCAGCTCTGTGAGTCAAGTATTATTACCACCTTCATTTTATAGATAAGGTGACTGAGACTCAGAGGTTTAATAACCAGTTTATGGTCATATCAGTACAAGCCAATTAACAGCAGCATTGGGATTTGAACCCAGGCAGGCAGCTCCTAGTTTCATGCTGTTAATACTAGGTGCATTGCTACTACCACTTAAATTCTCTACACTTCAGCTTCCTCATCTTTAAAATGCAATTAGGCTACCTACCTTGCAAGGTTATTTAAGGATTAAAACGACAATGCATACTTGAAATTAGGAAAAAAAAAAGTTCCATTTAATCACTACAGTAAGAAGGAGATGACCCAGGGCTTAAGTTTGTGAGATAAAATAAGAAATATAAGCTTCCATACTTGACAGTAGATTAAGGAAGGGTAAAAGAAATAGAAATATCATCTAGGTGGTGTGCTGACTTGGGAGATTGGGATTGACATGTATACACTGATGTGTATAAAATTGATGACTAATGAGAACCTGCTGTATAAAAAAATAAATTAAATTAAATTCAAAAATTAAAGAAAAAACCTAATACTAAACTTTCTTTGGGTTATTTGTATGGAAATATGTTAATATAAATGTTTCAGACATTACATGAAATCCCTAAAAATCTTATATGTTCTGGTATAACGTTATACGTCATAATTCTAGTTATTACTTTAAAATGTATATCTCAGAAATAACTAAATTTCCTTGTCAATTGCATTATTATGAAGTTTCATCAAATCTTTAACCTTGGTCATTTTTAAGTCTTTTGTCATTTACAGACAGTTCTGGGTGTACTCTGATGCTTTTGCAAAAATGTTCCTATAAAAGGGTTTCATCCTCAAGGAATTCATGGAAAAGACTCTGACAAGTACAGGTTTCTGGTAACTGACTATACTGCTGAACTGAATAAATAAGCATTTTCAGAACTCTAATGGAAAACTGATGAATTCAAAAAAGTGCTAACAAAAGATCAAGATGAAAAAAAATTAATTACATGGGACTGAGTGAACGGATGAGGATGATTATAATTTTTGTGACTTTCTGTTTGAATAAAAAAAAAAGAGGGAGGGGATATGGGGACATATGTATGCATATGGCTGATTCACTTTGGTGTACCACAGAAACTAACACAACATTGTGAAGCAATTATACTCCAATAAAGATCTATTTTTTTAAAAAAAAGGAGAAAAATCTTTCAGGCAAAGAAGATGATATTTAATGGAATGAAACACAACAAAAAAGGAATAGGAAAATAAAACCAACACCAAAAAACAAACAAACAAACAAAAAACCAACACCAACTGCTGCTGCCACCAGGATTCCAGAACACAGATAATAGAACAGCTTTTGCCTTATCCTTGTAGTGGGGTTAAAATAATCAGCCTGAAGGATTCAGTGGGGATTCTGGATCAATTTCCCAAGATTACATGGAGTAAGAGGAAAACAGGGTGGTTTTGTGATGGCAACAATGTTTTCTGGGAGCCTATAGGCTCTGGTCTTTTTCACCCTCTTATCCATTCCATCACCTCCACCAAGTGACTGAACATCACATATGGCAGACAGCCTACTAGGGTGGCCCCCATGACCTCTGCCTCCTTGTGTTCATGCCCTTTAGTGATCCCCTGACCTTGAGTATCTGCTGGCCTAGTAATTTACTTCTAGCTTTATAGAATATGGCAAAGTGACAGGATGTGCATGATTATGTATGTATACTTGATTACATAAGATTATAATACCCATATTTTAAGGCAACTCTCTCTTTTGCTATAAAGAAGTAAGAGGTCATATTGGGAGGCCCATGTGTCAAAGGAGTTAAGCACAGCTTCTAGGAGCTGAAGGTCGCCTCCGCCAATAGCCAACAAGAAGACTTCAGGCCTACAACCACAAGGAACTGAATGTTACCAACAATCATGTGAGTTTAGAAGCAGATTCTTCCCCCAATCAAACCTCAGGTGAGACCACAGCCCTGGCCAACATCTTGATTATAGCCTTGTGAGACCCACAAGTAGAAGACAAGCTTAGGCATCCCTGACTCCTGACCCACAAAAACTCTGTGATAATAAACGTGTGCTGTTTTAAGCTGCTAAATCTGTGGTAACATTGTTATAGGTAACTAATGTATCACATTTGCTTCCATTTCTCCATCTGAATCAAGGGGAGAAATCATATAAAGCTCATTCTCACCAGTAATGAGAGAGCAAAAATCTATAGCAGCAGTGGGCCACCAGGTCTATATGATGATGCCTAAATTGAAATGGGCCTTATTCCAAAAATTGGTGCTATATTTTGTGTTTCTTTCTTCATTGATTTTTCCTTTTTATTTGCAGTGAGAGAGAACGACATACCTTTGACATATAATAGAACTCCATGAGCAGATGATCTTCCTGGGACATTTCCCTGACTTCCTAATTGATTTACCAGGTTCCAGGCCCTGACTTCATTAAGCCACTCTCTCAGTTCTTGACCTTCCAAAAAGGCCATTCCAACCACATCACATTCCTTTTCCAAAACCTCCACTTCCTGGAGAATCAAAGCCAAAATCTTTAGCAAGGCCCCCAAGGCCAGGTTTGTTGAGTGAATAAAGAAATGAGTCGTCAGAATGGCCATCATCAAGAAATCTAGAAACAATAAATGCTGGAGAGGGTGTGGAGAAAAGGGAACACTCTTGCACTGCTGGTGGGAATGTGAATTGGTACAGCCACTATGGAGAACAGTATGGAGGTTCCTTAAAAAACTACAAATAGAACTACCATATGACCCAGCAATCCCACTACTAGGCATACACCCTGAGAAAACCATAATTCAAAAAGAGACATGTACCAAAATGTTCATTGCAGCTCTATTCACAATAGCCTGGAGCTGGAAACAACCTAAGTGTCCATCATTGGATGAATGGATAAAGAAGATGTGGCACATATATACAATGGAATATTACTCAGCCATAAAAAGAAACGAAACTGAGCTATTTGTAATGAGGTGGATAGACCTAGAGTCTGTCATACAGAGTGAAGTAAGTCAGAAAGAGAAAGACAAATACCATATGCTAACACACATATATGGAATTTAAAAAAAAATGTCATGAAGAACCTAGGGGTAAAACGGGAATAAAGACACAGACCTACTTGAGAATGGACTTGAGGATATGGGGAGGGGGAAGGGTAAGCTGTGACAAAGCAAAAGAGAGGCATGGACATATATAGACTACCAAACGTAAGGTAGATAGATAGTGGGAAGCAGCCGCAGAGCACAGGGAGATCAGCTCGGTGCTCTGTGACCGCCTGGAGGGGTGGGATGGGGAGGGTGGGAGGGAGGGAGATGCATGAGGGAAGGGATGTGGGAACAGACGTATATGTATGACTGATTCACTTTGTTATAAAGCAGAAGCTAATTTAAAAAAAGAAATGAGTAAAGGCATGTGGTAGAACACTTAAAAAAAAAAGAAATATCATCTAGAAGATACACACAGATTCATGAAAATGTATTTTTCATATGAAAGGCCCTGGGGATAAGGGTGGTCAAACTAAAGATATAGATGGTCTAAAGTCCAATTTCTTAAATACACTAAGCCCATAGCAATTTGGTTGAAGTGAGATCATAATTCCACAATGTTCATTTTCTCCTCTTCTGTGTCCTCTCCCACTCCACTAAATACCCAGCCTTCCTGAGGCAAACCTAGCGGCCAGAAGAGTGGTGTGACCCCTGGAGGAAGCCACTTGGCCTCTGAATCTGACATGGTGCAAAGTCCATGTCCTGCTGTCTTTCACAGTTTTATTTGAAGATGATTCAGAGCGTGGCTCCCGTTGTTCCTGGTACAGGCAGGCGACACAAGTGCAGCAATTTGACTTGCACGAAAAATTAATTTTTCTAAGTTGGCAACGACCATGACCAGTTGGGAAGCTCCCTTCCTTAGCTGTATTCCATGAACTACAATACAAAGAGGAAAAGACAGAACTATCTTTGCAATCTCTCTGTATATCCCCTAAAAGTTATTGCAGCAGGCGTTAGTAGCAAAAATGAATGAATCATCCATATTGAAGGTTTTGTAGTTGCCAGTGCAGTCCCTCTCTTGGTCTCCTCCTGCCACTCTGCCTGAGCTATTCAGACCACCAGTCTTCTGATTCTCTAACTCCCCAACCTCCATTCTAGCTCAGGGACTTGAACATGTGGTCTTCTGCCTGGAACACTATTGGTGCAACTTGTTATGAGTTAAATTGTGCCCACCCCACCCCCCAAAAAAAGTATGGTGAAGTCCAAACATCAATATCTCAGAATATGACCTTATTTGGAAATAGGATCTTTACAGAGACAATCAAGCGAAAATCAGGTCATTCAGTGGGCCCTAATCCAATATGACTAATGTCCTTATAAAAAAAGGAAATTTGGACACAGAGACAGACACACACAGAAAGAATGATGTGAAGAGACAGAGAGAAGACTGTGCTTTACAAGCCAAGGAATGCCTGAGGAAGCTAGGAAGCCTGAAACAAATCCTTCCCCAATGCCTTCAGAGGCCCAACATCTTGATTTTAGACTTCTGGAATTCAGGATTGTGAAACAATAAGTTTCTATTGTTCTAAGCCACCCAGTTTGTGGTACTTTGTTACAGCAGTCCTAGCTGATGAACATACTGACCTCTGTATAGCTGTCTTCTTTTTATTCTTCAGGCTCAGCTTGGCATCCTCCAACATCCTAACTAAAGTACCTCTTTGACATAGACACACTACTATATACAAAACAGATAACTAATAAGGACCTACTGTATAGCACAGGGAACTCTACTCAGTACTCTGCAATGGCCTATATGGGAAAAGGATCTAAAAAAAGAGTGAATATAAGTATATGTACAACTGATTTACTTTGCTATACAGCAGGAGCTACCACAACATTGTAAATCAACTATACTCCAATAAAATTTTTTAAAATAAATAAACAGTAATCTCCCCCCCACCAAAAAGTACCTCTCAAGAGGATGTAATGTACAGCATGGTGGCTATAGTTAATAATACTGTATTGCATATTTGTAAGTTGCTAAGAGAGTAGATCTTCAAAGTCCTCATCACGAGAAAAAAAATTTTTTTTAACTATGTATGATGATTGATATTAACTAGATCATTTTGCACTATACAGTTGACCCTTCAACAACTTGGAGGTTAGAGGCACCAAACCCCCCTCACAGTAAAAAATCCACATATAACTTTACAGTTGGTCGTCTGTATCCTCAGTTCCATACCCATGGATTCAACCAACCTCAGATCATGCAATACTGTATTTATTGAAAAACAATCTGATTATAAATTAACCCATGCAGTTCAAACCCATGTTGTTCAAAGGTCAACTGTACACAAATATTGAATCATTATATTGTACACCTGAAACCAACGTATTATGTCACTTGTACCTCGGTTTTTAAAAATTTCAGAATATTCTGATTGAAGAGCCCCACTGAGTGTCAAGAATGGTGAATAAGGAATGACCCATTAAAAAAATACAGGTAGGCAAAAAACAAAAATAAAAAAGGAAGAAAGAAAAGAAAATTTAGGAATCTATCACCCATAGACAACCACAATCTTCTGGTCTTCTTTTCAATGATATACATTTTTGTCTACAAAAATAGGATCATGATTTTTGTGTCTTTATCACATACACTAGAACTATGCTAAATTCACTTACCTAAAGTTTCTTTTGTAAATATTGGGTTGGCCAAAAAGTGCCTTTGGTTTTTAAGTAAAAATAAAAGACACATTTTTCTTTGTCACCAAGAACTTTACTGAACAATGTATCCACCCTTGTGTTCCACTGTTTTCTGCCATTTTCCAGGCAACTTCATAATTCTATCTTCCCAAAACTTTTTATCTTTTTGAGCAAAGAACCGTTCCAGTTGCCTTTTACAGTCTTCCAGGGAATAGAAATTTTTTCCTTAAGAGAATTTTGTAAAGACCAAAATAAGTGGAAATCCAATGTCTGGCGAATAGGGAGGATGAATCAGAAGTTCCCAGCCAAGCTGTAACAGTTTTTGCCTGGTCATCAAAGAAACATGAGGTCTTGTGTTATCCTGGTGGAAGATTATGCGTTTTCTGTTGACTAATTCCAGACGCTTTTCATCGAGTGCTGCTTTCAGATGGTCTAATTGGCAGCAGTTCTTGTTGGAATTAATTGTTTGGTTTTCCAGAAGGAGCTCATAATAGAGGACTGCCTTCCAATCCTACCATATACACAACAGCACCTTCTTTGGATGAAGACCGGCCTTTGGTGTGGTTGGTGATGGTTCATTTCCCTTGCCCCATGATCTCTTCTGTTCCACATTATTGTACAGTACACACTTTTCATAGCACGCCACAATTTATTTTAAAACTGGAATGTTTTCATTACTTTTAAGTAGAGAATCGTATGCAGAAATACGGTCAAGAAGGTTTTTGTCGCTTAACTTATATGGAACCCAAACATCAAAGCAATTCACATAGCCAAGCTGGTGCAAATGATTTTCAATGCTTGATTTGGATATTTTGAGTATGTCAGCTATCTCCTTCGTGGTATAACGTTGATTGTTCTCAATTAATGTCTCGATTTGATCGCTATCAACTTCAACTGGTCTACCCAACCATGGAGTGTCGTCCAGCAAGAAATCTCCAGCACGAAACTTCACAAATGGCTTTTGACATGTTCGACCAGAGAAAGCACCTTCTCCATACGTGGCACAAATCTTGCTTTGTGTTTCAGTTGCATTTTTACCTTTCTTGAAATAATAAAGCATAATATGCCAAAATGTTGCTTTTTTTCTTCCACCTTCAATATTAAAATGGCTACACAAAAATTCACCAATTTTGATGTCTTTTTTTAAAAATGCACACTGATATGACAGCTGTCACATACAATCTAACAAAACTGTTTTGAATGAAGTTAAAGACAACTAAGTGCTACTAGAGCCATCTTATGGAAAAAACCGAACGAACCTTTTGGCCAACCCAGTACCATGGGCTTTTCTACATAAGCAATCACATCAATTGCTAATACAGTTTTACTGTTTCGCAAGAGGAAGGAAGGAACAGAGGAAAGGAGGGAGGGCCTCTGAATATTCTTATGTCTGCACCTTTTTCTTCCTTCAAAGTAGTAAGCACAATCAGTACCTATTCAAGCTCTCTCACTTGTCTCACTTGCTCTCGGCCTCTCTCATATTGTGTGTGTGTGTGTGTGTGTGTGCACGCACGCACGTGCGCATAATGTAACTTTCATCAGAGAAGGAACCATGGCTTTCCTATTCATGTTTATATTCTAAGCATCTGGCATGGCTTCTGGCACATAATAGCTGCTCAAGAAATAAACGTATCTAATGACTCGAGAAGGACCTAAAAACAAAAACTGAATGATTTTAAAAACAACAGCAGCAAATGAATAAGTGTAAATATTACTTTCTGTGACATGTCCTGGAAATTTGGTGAGTTTGTCCCACCAGAACGCAATTTAAAAATGTGGCCCCAATGAAAATCTGCCCCAAACCCTTGATGAGATCCTTCTCTTTCTCTTGTTATCATGCATCTCAGAACTTTTTGACTCACGTTACATTTTACCAGACCAGTGAGTTTGTAGGGAGCCATTCAATATTCATTTGGAGCCTCTGGGAAGTCTTGCTGAGGCAGGCTCTGTAGGTTTCTTCCTTACTAGGTGGGAAAAAATTGATCAAACAAGAGAGTGCTTCACGAGATGTCAGGGAGAGTGAAGGGAATAGGAGAAAAGCTTGGTTGTTATTTACCAGCTCCTGCTGGCACCTTCATGCCTAGAAAATCAGCATTAGGGAATGGAGACTTTAAAAAAGCTGCCTCTCATTGCCCACAGCTCAAAGGTCAGAAATGAATAAATGCTAACACTGCACAGAAAATTACCTCTGAAAAGTTCCTCTCTCCTTAGATCTATATCCAACATGCAAATGTAGCAATATCTTATTTTTTCTTCTTAACCCCTGAGGGATGTAGATGTCTCACTTTCATACCAACAATGATGATAATTTTTTAAATTAAACCAGGAAACATTTATTGAACATATACTATGAGTCAGCACCAGTTAAGGTACTGACAATAGACCACTGAACAAAACATCCAAAGTCCCTGCTGTCATGGAAATGACATTCTAATGGGTGAGATGAATAATTAACAAACAAAAAATATATGTCAGATGGTGAGTCATCATGCAATTTTAATTTTCCAGACCTCTTCTCTTTTGAATGTAAAAAGGGGCACTTTTTATAATTATTCTGGAACAACAGGTGTAAAGTAAGACTGTCCTAAGCAAAAGTAGGCATCTGGTCACCCTAGGAATGAAGAAGAATAAAACCAGTATGCTCACAGAATATGGTGACACATAAGCAAGAATCAGGAGACCTGGCTTCTTGATCTGAATTGTTTTCCCATGTTACCTTTGGCTAGTCCCCTCAATTTCTATGAGCCATTTTCCTCTAATCATTAACTAGTTATCAGCAATCTGCCACCTGTATCACCTGGGGAATTCAAGGAGTTCTGTCGTCAAAGTATACTGACTCTCTAGAGGAATGATACATGGTCTAGAAACTCGAGTTCCACTCGTTGGGGCTCAGAGCAGTCTGCCCCCAAATACGCAAAAGTAGCATACTGATCATTTTGAATTAGTTACTTAAGAAATGGCCAATGCAGGAGGAATAGTTTGTCCCTCCCCTCTGTCTCCCTGAAAGCAGGAAATAAATCTCCTATGTGAAAGCTACCCTCCCTGCATCTGGAGGAAGAAGGACACCCTTATCGCCAGAAAGAGGGAATTCAGGCCAAGAAGCCTATATAAACAAACCCTGTTACTTCTTTAATTTACTATCCCAAGCCCAAACTCTTTTTAGATTCTTCACTGGTTAAACACCCAAGCTTACATTTCTTTGTCCTGTCAACCCCTCACAAATTTATCATTTCTTTGGCTAACAAGTATAAAGGCTGCCAGCTTTGGCCACTGTTTGGCCCCTCAGGATGATGCTTTTTCATTTATTGGGAGGTGGTAATGTATTCCACGTATGAAATTCTTACCATTTGTGTTTGGCCTCCTTTGCGATTCTATGGGTTGTGAGGGGCAGCACTTTAAAATGAACTTGCTGGGTGTTCTATCCGTGAGAACCGGGAGGCGGCAAACCTGGTCTGAGTACTTTTCAGACACATGCCACCTACCTGCCAGAGCGAGGTCAAGGAGGACTTGCTGTTAGTCCTTCAGACTCATCTGTAGGGGGTTCAAAATGCTGGCCAAGAAGCTAGACGAGATGAGTTTTGTTCTTTGTTTTTTGACCATTTTCCTCCCCATATCATTCTGTCTTTTTTCTTTTTAACTTTTTTATTTTATATTGGGGTATAGCCGATTAACAGTGTTGTGACAGTTTCAGGTGCACAGCAAAGCGACTCAGCCATACATATACATGTACCATTCTCCCCCAGACTCCCCTCCCATCCAGGCTGCCACATAATATTGAGCAGAGTTCCCTGTGCTATATAGTAGGTCACTGTTGGTTATCCTTTTAAATACAGCAGTGTGTACATGTCAATCCCCAACTCCCTAACTATCCCTCCCCTCCCTGGTCACCAGAAGATCATTCTCTCAGTCTGTGAGTCTGTTTCTGTTTTGTAAATATGTTCATTTGTATCATTTCTTTTTAGATTCCACATATAAGCGAGATCATACAATATTTCTCTTTCTCTGTCTGACTTACCTCACTCAGTATGACAATCTCTAGGTCTATCCATGTTGCTGCAAATGGCATTATTTCATTCTTTTTTATGGCTGAGTAACATTCCATTGTATATATGTACCACATTTTCTTTATCCATTCCTCTGTTGATAGACATTTAGGTTGCTTCCATGTCTTGGCTATTGTAAACAGTGCTGCAATGAACACTGGGGTGCATGTATCCTTTTGGATCATGTTTTTCTCCAGATATATGCCAAGGAGTGGGATTGCAGGGTCATATGGTAGCTCTATTTTTAGTTTTATAAGGAACCTCCATACTGTTCTCCACAATGGCTGTACCAGTTTACATTCCCACCCACGGTGCAAGAGGGTTCCCTTCTCTCCATACGAGATGAGGTTTTTTAAATTAGAAAAATGGCTCTGGAGGTTACTGGAAATCACTCTGAAGAAGGAAGGGCGTCACTACTGCAGGGGTGGGAGTGGACTCAAAGTGGAAAGAGCATGGAGATTGTTGTGTGTTGGGCTTGGGTGGGCTTGTTTTGATTTGACAGTGGTGTGGCCTGGACAGGGGAGAAAGCTTCCTCCCTGGTGATGGATGAGACAGAACCAGCCTCAGCTTGGATAATCCCACAGGAAGTTCGTCTGTGGGATGTGATGCTGAGCCACAGAAGACCAGCATCTGGGTTATAAGTCTGGATACAGACTAAAAATGACTAAGGAGCTGGATGAGGTCGGGGCAGGATGAGATGGGCAGCTGAATTCCTGGCACTTAGGTTAACTTGCTACAGGCTGAAAGCAGCTTAAGGCAAAAGCTGTTACCTACACTATAGTCTTCAAAATTCACCCGAAGAGTTCTGAACCTGGGGCTTAAAGCCACTTGAGATCCATTTTTGAGGAAAGGGAAACAACAAAATTGCATTTAAATTTTTCCCAGTGGAAAAAAATGGCATCTGCTCAAAACAAAATAACCAGCAATCACACATTTTCTTTTTAGTATGAAAATATTATTAGCATAATTGGTTTCTGCAGCGCTGCCACTGGGGACAACTGGGCAGGGGAAGTTGTGTGCCTTATCCCAGCTTCAGCTTGTTATTTCATGGCAATATAAAGAATGACAATTTTCACCGAAATGGGTCAAGATAAATGGTCCCCTCTCTGCCTAGGGCTTTCTGAAAGGGAGTCCCTGTTGCTACCCAGATTTCTGGATACTTGGTCTCCAAGAGATCACATTTTTGAGGCTGAGGTTTTTTAGGGTTATTATCAAGGGACCAAGGACCAAAAGCCAACCTGGGAGTAGGTGTCCAACAATGGTAAGTATTTTCATCTTGAACTCCAGTTCTGGATCTCACCATTTAAAAGGCACATGACCGAAACAAGACAAAACCAGAGGAAAGTCACAGGTAAGGTTATAGAAACAAAGGTAGAAGGAGAATGTAAAACCATGGAACACCATGGTGACTAAAGGACCAAGAGATATTTATCCTGGAAAGTAAAATGCATTATGATCTGTGGGTTTCTGGAGGAAAGAAGTAAAGCCAGTGAGTATGATATTAGATTGAACAGGACTTTGGCTCAACTTGTAGAACTTTCTAAATTCTAAAAAGATCTTATATTGAGATGCCCTCTCTTAGAAGCAGTTGAGATGCCTGGGTAAGAACAGGCCACTCCCTGGCCTATTCTAGGGTGGAGACTTGTAGAGGAGTTGGACTGGGCAGTCTAAAGCCCCTTCAACCCTGAGAGTGAGTGACTTTATAAAACTTGCCCCAAGGTCCAGCCTGTCTCACTTAACCAGTTTGCTTCAGAGATAACATTTGGAACTTTTAATTTGTAGAATCCCAAAGATATCTACCTGTACTGGTGAAGGAAATTCAAGGGCTGGGCACCTCGGTTCTTTTTACGTTAAGATTCCCTTGCCCCAAAGGCTCATCATTTGGCATAAAGAAGAAGTAGCTGCTCTGTCAAATTTTTCTTTGTTTCTCCTCTAATGTACTAATTGTCTAGTCAGCCTATAAGGCTCCAGGCAATTTAGAGTCATCCTTTCTCTGACTTCTTATCATCTGCAGGGTAAAGCCCAAAGTTGGTCCATGAAATCTTCCATGGTCTGGCATCTGCCTCTCTCTTCAGGCTCATTTGCTTTTCTCTCCCCCCTCTCAACATACTCCTATTACAACTCTGTCAAGAGCTTCTGAGCACTTCTGAAGAAGTCCCTCCCCTGAGATTCTTGTACAATACACAGATTTGTATAATAAACATGTTTCCATAATTATACTTATCACACCATACTCTGAATACCCTATTCCACTGTGTGCTCCTTGGGAGAAGGGCTTGAAGTATTCACATCTAAATGTCCCATTACCTAATATATCACTATGTACAGAGTAGACCTTCAATAAATACTTTAAATGAATCATATATAACCACAGTAGCATGAAATTGAATATATAGCTTTTAAAGCCAGAGACAACAGCCTTTTTTATTGATTCTAGTAAAATACACAGAGTAGTTTTTTTTAAATACTGTTGGCAATTCAGTAAAAGGATACATTGTCTCTGGCATAAATTCTTTATTCTTCTCAAATTATATTAAATGCACTTAACTGGAATAATACTGTTCATTTGACAATATCAATATTTTTGGTCACATATTTTGTCTTCCAGCTTTTCTTCTCTCCTCTCTGTAATTTTTGCTCTTTCTTCCATCCTTCATTTTCAACCTACTGCCCATCTCTGGTAACTAAGCTAAGATGCTCTTCATCTCCCCTTGAAGTCTTCCTTTCTCTTCTTTTTTTTTTTTTGTGGTACGCAGGTCTCTCACTGTTGTGGCCTCTCCCGTTGCGGAGCACAGGCTCCGGACGTGCAGGCTCAGCAGCCATGGCTCACGGGCCCAGCCGCTCCGCGGCATGTGGGATCTTCCCGGACCGGGACACGAACCCGTGTGCCCTGCATCGGCAGGTGGACTCTCAACCACTGTGCCACCAGGGAAGCCCTTCCCTTTCTCTTCTTCTAAAACATTTTTCATTACATATTAGATGCCAGAAGTAGTAAGTTTTGTACTGAAGACACAGAAATTAAGGGAACATGTTTTTCATTTAATGACCTCATAATCTAGTGGAGAGAACAGAGAAGAGAAACAAAACTAAAGTATGGTAAGTGTGGGAATAGGGAGTGGTAAGGATAGAGAGTTATAGGAAAACAGAGATGAGCCACCCACCTTAATGGGGATAGCTTGGAATGCTTTCCAAAGGAGGTGATGCTCCATTCCATTTTAATATCCTACCATAAATTGACTTGCCCAAACCCCATAACTGGAATCAACATATTCTATAAGTGGAAAAGTCAACTTCTATGTCCAGAATGAAAAAATTCCCAGGCTTCCCTGGTGGCACAGTGGTTGAGAGTCTGCCTGCCGATGCAGAGGGCACGGGTTCGTGCCCCGGTCTGGGAGGATCCCACATGCCATGGAGCGGCTAGGCCCGTGAGCCATGGCCACTGAGCCTGTGCATCCGGAGCCTGTGCTCCACAATGGAAGAGGTCACAACAGCGAGAGGCCCGCGTACCGCAAAAAAAAAAAAAAAAAATTCCCCAAACACTGGTTATGGGAGTCATAAGCATCATCTATTCCTGTAGGAGCCTATAAGAGCTGTGTCTCTTCATTCTAGTCACCTTCACCATGGGTACTAATTGCTGAAGGGCTATATTGATCTTCTAGTAATTCACATCAGCTGTTAGGAATGGCTAGAGAACGAGTAAGAGTAGATATGAACACAGACTGGTTTCCATAACTTAAATATTCAATAATGGAAAAAAAAACTGACTAAAGAGCAATGTATCCATAAGATGAAATATTTGAAATTCAATAAAAATAATAGCATAGATCTACATTTATTGACTAGGAAACATGCCCACGACATGATTTTGAGTGGAAAGGCAGTTTACAGCACAGCATAGACAGTACTGCTTCACTTAGGTGAAATATACACAATCAGTGATGTGCATAAGACACAGAAAGGTATCTGAGCAGGATATTAATCAAAATGCACCATTTTAGGGCTTCCCTGGTGGCGCAGTGGTTGAGAGTCCGCCTGCTGATGCAGGGGACACGGGTTCGTGCCCCAGTCTGGGAAGATCCCACATGCCGCGGAGCGGCTTGGCCCGTGAGCCATGGCCGCCGATCCTGCGCGTCCGGAGCCTGTGCTCCGCAACGGGAGAGGCCACAACAGTGAGAGGCCCGCATACCGCAAAAAAAAAAAAAAAAAAAAAAAAAAAAATGCACCATTTTTTTGCATGCCCTAGATGGAAAATTTGTGTTGAATTTATCTTTCTTCTTTGTATGATTGTGGGTTTATTTGATTTTTTTAAATTAGTATGTCAATGGAAGAGCAGCAGTAACATTTAAGAGCAGCGCTCCAGAATCTGTTAAATTCAAGTTCTTTCATCTACTGACTTAAAGACCAGAGGCAAGTAGCCAATCCTGTTTCTGCTTCAATTCTTCATCTGTGAAATAGCAGTAACAGTACCTAACTCAAATAGGTGGTCTGAGGATTGAAAAATAGGCACAGTATGCTTAGAATGGTCCCTGGAATGTAAATGTTTAATGAATTTTAATAATTGGTACAAAGATTATTTAACAAAAGCAATAAAAATATAATTTAAATTATATGACTTACTCCTTTACCCTCTTCAAATCTTGAGTCAAGTTTCATCTCCTAGAGCATTTCGCTGACCAACCTAAAATTGCAAACAACTGTCCCACCCTCACCAGCGTAAGCTCTCTCTCTCCCCTCTCTTTTTTTTTCCTCCATAATGCCTTTCCCTACTTTATTTTTCTCCTTACCACTCACCAAAATCTAACACAGTATGTTATTTGTTTTTTAATTTATTTATTCATTTATTCATTCATTCTGTTTACTGTTGATCTCTGCCCAATAGAATCTCAGAAGCACAAAAAGAAAGATTCTTGTCTATTTTATTTATTGATGTATCCTCAGCACCTTCAGCAATGTTGACACATGGTACACACTCAATAAATATCTGCTGAATGAATGAATGCTAATAAAGAGTTTGCAGTTATCTGATAAATGCTATATATTGTATATATCCATTCAACTTGTCCTTTTAGTAGAAAGTGCCTTGGCCGAAAATACTCACTTAATGAAACCACATCAGTCTATTTGAACTAGAGATGGAGCTTGATCCAAGGAGGCGGGGGGGTGGGGTGGGGGATGAATAGCTAGGGTTCGACACACAAGTGGTCTCTCTCTTTCTTACTCTGTGAGGGCAATGGTAAATAACTATGCCAACCAGACTGGCTTCTTCTGAAGCTTTTTCTAGAGACCATCACGAGGATGAGCCAGGTGATGGAGGCAAAAGAGAAGATTCACAGAAGAAGGAGAGAGGGCATAGAACAATGTCAAGAGGGAGAGAGAAAAACTGACTAGTGCCTCCTCGACCTCTAACAGCTCTCAGTTCCAAATCCAAGTCAGAGCTGCCATTCAAGAATGCACAGGCTCCTCTGTTGTTTTCTGTTGGTTGGCTTGTTTCCTTTAAGTGAACTGAATTCATTTCTCATTCTTAGAATCCAAAGAACTAAGTTAACAACTGAAAACTGGTTAACTAGAATAAGTAGTATACAATATTGTACTAATCACAGTTATTGTTATTATTACTACTTTTAATATGCTTGAAAAGAAAAGACTAGAAGAAAATGATCCATCATGTCATGGCACAAATGGTTTCTTCTGAATAGCAAACTAGGTTATGATTATTTTTCTTTTGTAATATATTTTAATATTTATCTTCCAAATTTGCCATGATGAGTATGCTAAGAGTAAACATTTTAGGCACTTAAATACCACTATGTAGTAAGTACTCAATACTTATTGTTTGTTCATTTATTTATCAAAAACTCAAATGAAGCACCTACCATTTACCACCTGTCTCTACAGAACAGTAAGTAAGATGATGTCATTAGTAAGTTTCAAGAGTTATTTAGAATCATTGGCCAGAATATCCTTAAAAATTAATATTATATTTTAAAACTACTGTGAATTCTAATAATACTATCTTATGTGAAAATTAATTGCTTTTGAGAAGGACAAGGTACAGAAAAGCCTTTTTCAGCTCTACCCTCAGGAACGATGGTCAGATTTTGATGTTTTTACCTGTAGAAGAAGATGAAGTTCTAAGTGTTAATTCCACTATCATTAATATTATGATTCTAATTATTCTCATTATACATTTTTATAGCACCTTTCAACTTACAATCTTGCAGTAACTAACTGCTTTGTCTAGGAACTGAATAACTCTGCACGGAGTCTGATGAAAAATAAATTAGATTGTCATAATGGGGTTCACATACCTGCCGATGAAGTGGAATGAAACTAACGTGGTTGGTTTCACCTTCTTTTAAATTTGATATAATCTGAGCTGAACAGAGACTGACTGCAAAGTCCTGAAATCATCTCCCCCAGAATGTGAAGAGTGACAGTATCTGATCCAGCGGTTCCAGCGAGTGCATTCAATTTTGAAAGGCCAGTTAGATAAGGGAATATTGGCACAACTCTCCAGATATCTACTGCCCAATTAAAAATGTCATTTTCTGTTTTTCTAAGTGAGGACTGGGAAACTTGTCTTGGCATTACCAGCCTCTGCATGGAGCTTATACTTTTCACAGATGGTGACTGCTCCAATTCCACAGCTTTGGAAAAATGTGGGGAGAGGTCATGGAAGATGATGGGGAGAATAAGGATAATAATACAGAAAGGCAAAGGCTGCTTTGTCAGTCTCCCCCGTACCTTGGGAACACCTGGCCCCACCATGACCGTGCCCTGGCTAACTTCAGATACTCAGACTCCACCTTTACTTCCACCTATGTTGGTGGCCCCAAAAGATGGGCAGGTCTAAAACATCGTGAGGAGGACCTTCAAGATGGTGGAGGAGTAAGACGTGGAGATCACCTTCCTCCCCACACATACCTCAAAAATACATCTACATGTGGAACAACTCCTACAGAACACCTACTGAATGCTGAAAGAAGACCTCAGACTTCCCAAAAGCCGTGTGGTTGACAGGGTCTTGGTGCTCCAGCCGGGTGTCAGGCCTGAGCCTCTGAGATGGGAGAGCTGAGTTTAGGACACTGGACCACCAGAGACCTCCCAGCTCCACATGCTAGCGATCGGCAAGAGCTCTCCCAGAGATCTCCATCTCAACACCCAACACCCAGCTCCACTCAACGACCAGCAAGCTACAGTGCTGGACACCCTATGCCAAACAACTAGCAAGACAGGAACACAACCCCACCCATTAGCAGAGAGGCTGCCTAAAATCATAATAAGTTCACAGACACCCCAAAACACACCACCGGACGTGGTCCTGACCACCAAAAAGACAAATTACAACCTCATCCACCAGAACACAGGCACCAGTCCCCGCCACCAGGAAACCTACACAACCCACTGTACCAACCTAACCCGTGGGGTGGAGACAACAAAAACAACTACAAACCTGCAGCCTGAGAAAAAGAGATCCCAAACACAGTAAGTTAAACAAAATGAGAAGACAGAGAAATACGCAGCAGATGAAGGAGCAAAGTAAAAACCCACCAGACCAAACAAATGAGGAGGAAATAGGCAGTCTACCTGAAAGAGAATTCAGAGTGATGATAGTAAAGATGATCCAACATCTTGGAAATAGAATGGAGAAAATAAAAGAAACATCTAACAAGGACCTAGAAGAACTAAAGAGCAAACAATGATGACCACCACAATAAATGAAATTTAAAATTCTCTAAAGAAACCAATAGCAGAATAACTGAGGCAGAAAAATGGATAACTGACCGGGAAGATAAAATAGTGGAAATAACTACCGCAGAGCAGAATAAAGAAAAAAGAATGAAAAGAATTGAGGACAGTCTCAGAGACATCTGGGACAACATTAAACGCACCAACATTCAAATTATAGGGGTCCCAGAGGAAGAAAAGAAAAAGAAAGGGACTGAGAAAATATTTGAAGAGATTATAGTTGAAAACTTCCCTAATATGGGAAAGGAAATAGTTAATCAAGTCCAGGAAGCACAGAGGGTCCCATACAGGATAAATCCAAGGAGAAATACGCCAAGACACATATTAATCAAACTGTCAAAAATTAAATACAAAGAAAACACATTAAAAGCAGCAAGGGAAAAACAACAAATAACACACAAGGGAATCCCCATAAGGTTAACAGCTGATCTTTCAGCAGAAACTCTGAAAGCCAGAAGGGAGTGTCAGGACATATCTAAAGTGATGAAGGAGAAAAACCTGCAACCAAGATTGCTCTACCCAGCAAGGATCTCATTCAGATATGATGGAGAAATTAAAACATTTACAGACAAGCAAAAGCTGAGAGAGTTCAGAACCACCAAACCAGCTTTACAACAAATGCTAAAGGAACTTCTCTAGGCAAGAAACACAACAGAAGGAAAAGACCTACAATAACAAACCCAAAACAATTAAGAAAATGGGAATAGGAACATACATATCGATAATTACCTTAAATGTAAATGGACTAAATGCTCCCACCAAAAGACACAGATTGGCTGAATGGATACAAAAACAAGACCCATATATATGCTGTCTACAAGAAACCCACTTCAGACCTAGAGACACATAGAGACTGAAAGTAAGGGGATGGAAAAAGATATTCCATGCAAATGGAAACCAAAAGAAAGCTGGAGTAGCAATTCTCATATCAGACAAAAGAGACTATAAAATAAAGGCTATTAGAAGAGACAAAGAAGGACACCACATAATGATCAAGGGATCGATCCAAGAAGAAGATATAACAATTGTAAATATTTATGCACCCAACATAGGAGCACCTCAATACATAAGGCAAATAATAACAGCCATAAAAGGGGAAATCGACAGTAACACATTCATAGTAGGGGACTTCAACACCCCACTTTCACCAATGGACAGATCATCCAAAATGAAAATAAATAAGGAAACACAAGCTTTAAATGATACATTAAACAAGATGGACTTAATTGATATTTATAGGACATTCCATCCAAAAACAACAGAATACACATTTTTCTCAAGTGCTCATGGAACATTCTCCAGGATAGATCATATCTTGGGTCACAAATCAAGCCTTGGTAAATTTAAGAAAATTGAAATCATATCAAGTATCTTTTCCGACCACAACGCTATGAGACTAGATATCAATTATAGGAAAAGATCTGTAAAAAATACAAACACATGGAGGCTAAACAATACACTACTTAATAATGAAGTGATCACTGAAGAAATCAAAGAGGAAATCAAAAAATACCTAGAAACAAATGACAATGGAGACACAACGACCCAAAACCTATGGGATGCAGCAAAAGCAGTTCTAAGAGGGAAGTTTATAGCAATACAATCCCACCTTAAGAAACAGGAAACATCTCGAATAAACAACCTAACCTTGCAACTAAAATAATTAGAGAAAGAAGAACAAAAACACCCCAAAGTTAGCAGAAGGAAAGAAATCATAAAAATCAGATCAGAAATAAATGAAAAAGAAGAGAAGGAAATGATAGCAAAGATCAACCAAACTAAAAGCTGGTTCTTTGAGAAGATAAACAAAATTGACAAACCATTAGCCAGACTCATCAAGAAAAAAAGGGAGAAGACTCAGATCAATAGAATTAGAAATGAAAAAGGAGAAGTAACAACTGACACTGCAGAAATACAAAAGATCATGAGAGATTACTACAAGCAACTCTATGCCAATAAAATGGACAACCTGGAAGAAATGGACAAGTTCTTAGAAATGCACAATCTGCCAAGACTGAATCAGGAAGAAATAGAAAATAAGAACAGACCAATCACAAGCACTGAAATTGAAACTGTGATAAAAAATCTTCCAACAAACAAAAGCCCAGGACCAGATGGCTTCACAGGCAAATTCTATCAAACATTTAGAGAAGAGCTAACACCTATCCTTCTCAAACTCTTCCAAAATATAGCAGAGTGGGGAACGCTCCCAAACTCATTCTATGAGGCCACCATCACCTTGATACCAAAACCAGACAAGGATGTCACAAAGAAAGAACACTACAGGCCAAGATCACTGATGAACATAGATGTAAAAATCCTTAACAAAATACTAGCAAACAGAATTCAACAGCACATTAAAAGGATCATACACCATGGTCAAATGGGGTTTATTCCAGGAATGCAAAGATTCTTCAATATATACAAATCAATCAACGTGATACACTATATTTAACAAATTGAAGGAGAAAAACCATATGATCATCTCAATAGATGCAGAGAAAGCTTTCAACAAAATTCAACACCCATTTATGATAAAAACCCTCCAGAAAGTAGGCATAGAGGGAACTTTCCTCAACATAATAAAGGCCATATATGACAAACCCACAGCCAACATCATCCTCAATGGTGAAAAACTGAAAACATTTCCTCTAAGATTAGGAACAACACAAGGTTGCACACTCTCAGCACGATTATTCAAAAGAGTTTTGGAAGTTTAGCCACAGCAATCAGAGAAGAAAAGGAAATAAAAGGAATCCAAATCGGAAAAGAAGAAGTAAAGCTGTCACTGTTTGCAGATGACATGATACTATACATAGAGAATCCTATAGATGCTACCAGAAAACTACTAGAGCTAATCAATGAATTTGGTAAAGTAGCAGGATACAAAATTAATGCACAGAAATCTCTGGCATTCCTGTACACTAATGATGAAAAATCTGAAAATGAAATCAAGAAAACACTCTCATTTACCACTGCGACAAAAAGAATAAAATAGCTAGGAATAAACCTACCTACGGAGACAAAAGACCTGTATGCAGAAAATTATAAGACACTGATGAAAGAAATTAAAGATGATACAAATAGATGGAGAGATATACCATGTTCCTGGATTGGAAGTATCAACATTGTGAAAATGACTCTAGTACCCAAAGCAATCTACAGATTCAATGCAATCCCTATCAAACTACCACTGGCATTTTTCACAGAACTAGAACAAAAATTTTCACAATTTGTATGGAAACACAAAAGACCCCGAATAGCCAAAGCAATCTTGAGAATGAAAAATGCAGCTGGAGGAATCAGGCTCCCTGACTTCAGACTATACTACAAATCTACAGTAATCAATAGAGTATGGTACTGGCACAAAAACAGAAAGATAGGTCAATGGAGCAGGATAGAAAGCCCAGAGATAAACCCACGCACATATGGTCACCTTACCTTTGATAAAGGAGGCAGGAATGTACAGTGGAGAAAGGACAGCCTCTTCAATAAGTGGTGCTGGGAAAACTGGACAGGGACATGTACAAGTATGAGATTAGATCACTCCCTAACACCATACACAAAAATAAGCTCAAAATGGATTAAAGACCTAAATGTAAGGCCAGAAACTATCAAACTCTTAGATGAAAACATAGGCAGAACACTCTATGACATAAATCACAGCAAGATCCTTTTTGACCCACCTCCTAGAGAAATGGAAATAAAGAAAAAAATAAACACATGGGACCTAATGAAACTTAAAAGCTTTTGCACAGCAAAGGAAACCATAAACAAGACCAAAAGACAACCCTCAGAATGGGAGAAAATATTTGCAAATGAAGCAACTGACAAAGGATTAATCTCCAAAATTTACAAGCAATGTTATTGCTCAATGTTATAAGCTCAATGTTATTGCTCAATGTTATTGAGCTCATGCAGCTCAATAACAAAAAAACAAACAACCCAATCCAAAAATGGGCAGAAGACCTAAATAGACATTTCTCCACAGAAGATATACAGACTGCCAACAAACACATGAAAGAATGCTCAACATCATTAATCATTAGAGAAATGCAAATCAAAACTACAATGAGAGATCATCTCACACCAGTCAGAATGGCCATCATCAAAAAATCTAGAAACAATAAATGCTGGAGAGGGTGTGGAGAAAAGGGAACACTCTTGCACTGCTGGTGGGAATGTGAATTGGTACAGCCACTATGGAGAACAGTATGGAGGTTCCTTAAAAAACTACAAATAGAACTACCATACGACCCAGCAATCCCACTACTGGGCATATACCCTGAGAAAACCATAATTCAAAAAGAGACATGTACCACAATGTTCATTGCAGCTCTACTTACAATAGTCAGGACATGGAAGCAACCTAAGTGTCCATCATCGGATGAATGGATAAAGAAGATGTGGCACATATATACAATGGAATATTACTCAGCCATAAAAAGAAACGAAACTGAGCTATTTGTAATGAGGTGGACAGACCTAGAGTCTGTCATACAGAGTGAAGTAAGTCAGAAAGAGAAAGACAAATACCATATGCTAACACATATATATGGAATTTAAGAAAAAAAATGTCATGAAGAACCTAGGGGTAAGACAGGAATAAAGACACAGACCTACTAGAGAATGGACTTGAGGATATGGGGAGGGGGAAGGGTAAGCTGTGACAAAGCGAAAGAGAGGCATGGACATATATACACTACCAAACGTAAGGTAGAAAGCTAGTGCGAAGCAGCCGCATAGCACAGGGAGATCAGCTTGGTGCTTTGTGACTGCCTGGAGGGGTGGGATAGGGAGGGTGGGAGGGAGACGCAAGAGGGAGGGGATATGGGAACATATGTATATGTATAACTGATTCACTTTGTTATAAAGCAGAAACTAACACACCATTGTTAAGCAATTATACTCCAATAAAGATGAAAAAAAGAAGAATAGTAATGAGTTCCTAATGTAGAGTATATAAGAAAATTATCTCAATGAAAAAAATCAAGACAAGGGAATAGTATTAATCTACAGTGGTTTATTCTGGCCTGCAGATGATAACATTATCTGAAATCCCAATGATCCACCCTCTTGCTATACCAATCAGTAGTTCAGACAGCAGCCTACCTCAAAGCTTACCAGTCATTTGAATTCTAGCCAATAGTCTACTTTTTCACCCCCTCTTTTCTTGATAGCTATTGGAGGAACAATTCCACTTCATGCCTGTTCTGATCTATGAGACCACAGCCAGGGGCCATTTTTGGTGACACGGTTTTTCTATTCTATAATAAGACTCTAACAAAGAAACCATTGGAGTGTCCAATGTCAGAAACTTTGACATCAATTTTCATGTAACTATCACACACCAGCCACTGAGCCTACTTTTGGCTCTTTCAAGAAGGTTGGATGCTGAACCATCAATAACTGACAACAGTGACAAGAAGACAGAGCTATCTGATGATAACCTGATGGAACCTGTCACAAGAAAGAGCTCATCTTTGCTGAACACATGCCGTGCTTCTCCTGTAAAATATGCCTTGAGTGAAAAGTTATCATGTGCACGTGTTTAATTGATGGAGAGACCATGTATTCAAATTTTATCTGGACAAACCTAGAAAAAGGAATAGACATTGTCTGTGCTTATACGGCAATGGGTGTTGGAGGGTGAATATCTCCAATATCAAACAGACTGAATTCTTTGGAGCCAGACAAAAGTAAGTTGAGGAGGCATTTAGAGACTTGCCAAAAAAAAATATTCAGAACAGCTTTATATATAATAGCTAAGAAGCAGAGGCAACCCAAATGTTCATCTACAGGAGAATGGCATATTCACACGTGTATATACACTGTATGAATTACTGACTGATTCATACATTGATTTACATTGTATGAATGGTATATTCACACCATTTGATATATTGTTGTTTATTAATACAATGGAACACTATTTTGCAATTTTAAAAAGTAGCAAACTATTGATACATCAGCAATGCAGATGAATCTCAAAATTTCATTCTGAGAAAAAAGGAGACAAAGGAGAACATACTCTATGATTCTATTTATATGGAACTCTAAGAACAGGCAAAATGAATGCAATAAATTATTGAATAGTGAACCTACTTGGGACACAAATAGCTGTACCCTTAACTCTACACATAATGAAAACTGAAGCTGCTGAAACAGATTGGCAAGGTTACAAGAATAATTAGCAACAAAACTGAGATATGAATTCCCAGACATAGGCTGTCTCCTCTTGGCTCTTATTTATTCAGTCAGCACATGTTTATAGAGCCTACTCTTTGTTCCAGGTGCTGTGCTAGGCATGAAAATCAAATGATAAAAGTAAACTTGTCCTATGCCCTAACTGACAATAAAGCATAGAGGGCAAGTATATATTTATTGCAAACCAAATGTACTGGATTCACAGTGTGTAGAATAAAACTTCTTAATAAGGTATAGGGAGGGTACTCATCTCACACCTTTAAGAGCTCACTTTAACGCTACTCAGGAATATACTTAGCAAAAACTTCAGTCCTTGGGTCATAATTTTTTTTAAGAAGGGTACAGAGGCTGAAGGTCTGTCCTTAAATGCAGCCATGTGAAAGGAGGCTGCTGTTTTCTGCCACATTTCCAAATCCCTCCTCCATTCCACAAAGTAAAGTCTCCCCTACTGTGGGAAATCTAAGAATTCATTTCTTCTCTCTTTATGAAAGCTATAGTTGTCATTAGCTTGTTATTCCAAGCTATGGTTGTTTTTGCATCTACTTATTTCCCGCACAATGTCGTGAACTCCTTGAAGGCAGAGTATTATTTCATTCATCTCAGTATCGACTGAACACACATCCCCAAGTGCCTATTGCCTGAACACTACCCTCTGCCTGGTAATCTGGACCCTTTCCATCATCCACTGCTATATTCTTACTTGAGCACATGTGGAACTGTCTAATATATAGGTTCTATAGCCCTATATATCGTATGTTCTGAAGGAATAATGGCCCCAATGAAGGCTTAGACCTAACATAAGACATGTGTACATTGATCTTGAATTAGACCAGAGTCCCCAAACTTCAGATTTTCTCCATGACCTCAGAATCACCCATTCTAGTTCGTCATCATCCCTACCTCATCGACCTAGATATCAGGTCAAACCTCAGGCTCTTGAAAGAGGGAGATAATGTGGGAAGAATAAAACTTTATCTGATTCGGCACTTTGCCCTTGGCCTCCTGGAACCAGTCACCTGAATAAACAGGGAAGCAAATATCCCTCAGGGCTAAATTTGAAAGTTCTCATGTGAAGTTACAAAATACAGGAGTAAAAATGGAAGATCATTCTTGGAAGCTGTATCTTGGAAGATAATTATCTCAGAAGGTAATGCTCATATTAGATACCAAGTATTGCATACACTGTGACAAAATAGCCACTGAAAAAATAAACTCAAACTGACTATTTGCTGTCAGAAAGACAAAGAAAAGCCTGAAATTTTATCCTTTGTTTTTCTGTTCAACAATGTTGAATGTGTAAACAATAGTTCAGACAGAAATGATGCACGTGTCGATCCAGCATCACCAACTCAACGTGATGGAAAAGAGTATCTACCAAGTTGCTAGTGGCCCAATCACTGATTGGAGACCCTCCTCCCATCACTCTTCTACCATTATTTAACCAAAAAGTTACATTGGCACCTCAGGCATGATAAAATAAAGACGGTTTTAATATTTTCCTGCTATTGCTCTTTGTTTTTTGTTTGTACTTTTTTCAAAAGCATAACATAGTGTTGAGAACATATTTGAATTTCAGCCTAACAGTTGAAACAAACTTTTAAACCCAGATATATTATTACTCTTTTGCCATGAGCATGTGTTCAGCTTAAGAATATTTATTCAGGAACCAAGAAATAGCTCTAGGCTCTGCTTTTTTTCAAGTTCACTCACTTTGTAACTGAACTTTTTTTCAAGTTCAGTTACAAAGAACCTTCATTATGAAAATTTAATCGAGCCACGTGGTTTTGTGTCAATATGCACTGTGAAATATTTTGCTTCTACCAGTTGGAAAGATATTATCCTCAGTTAGGTTTATAAAAATCCTACAACTTTAATTCTTCTCTACCATTCTGAAATATCTCTGGTTTCTGGCAAATTGAGTCAGTAAGTAGAATTTATTTTTTTCCTTGTAATTGTTTTATTTTCCTAAAAAATATGTGCAACATGGGAAATGAAGCAGGACTGGAATAAATGGCTGCCAAATCAACAAACCTTAAGTAAATTTTATGCCTGGTACTGCCATTGGCATTCAATATCACTAGATATTTTACCTTGAATAATCACTGATGGACATTGATTTTGCCTTTGTTCTTCACAACACAGCAAAATTAATGTGAAAGTCAGACTCAAATGAGTCCCAATGGTGTCCTCCGATCTCTGCTGAGAAGCGTATTTCAAATACAGAAGAAATGGCAACCAGCTGAGAGCCAGTGTACCTTGTATTGTAACAATTAATGGATATGAATAGGCCTCACAGGAGAGCTCAGTTTACCTTTATATCAACTTTGGAGGTGAGAGCCTGAAACAGTTCATTGAGGTTAATATGTAGTGGATTTATGATTTGATTAATCCCCACCAATTAAAAAAATGATGTTTCTCTTTTTTCACATTATATTTTTGTAATTATTCTTTTGGGTATGTGGATGTAACAGTGAAATGTCAACAAGGGTGCAATAATTGCAGAGGAGTTTAAAGTCAGGGAAAAACATGTTTTCCTGAATGTTTTTTTTTTTTTAAAGAGAAAGATAGAATGTAATGCAGTGTTTAATGGGAAAGTATCAATAGCAGTAGGTCTTTACCCTTGATTGAAGAAGGTATGTTGGTGATGTGTCATACTGACACTGCCTAAAACTCTACCCTACCAATTATTTGGTTCAGAGTAATTCAGACCATGTGATAGAAGACTTAAGGAAACATGAGCGACCATTCTAGGTGAGCTTTGGACTACTAAAGATGGTGATTCTTTATAGATAGGGAATGTTTCTTCTTTGTTTTTACATCTCCCAGCACCTACTAACTCAGCTCACTGGGCACAGGAGGTGGGGTAGGTGCTTAGTAAAATCTGAAGTGTAACAAATTAAAGCCTTACTAGACATTACCTCTGTGTAAGGAGAGTAACAATACCTAACCTTCAGATGTAGTTGGTGCCCCACTCCTAAGCCCTTGGATCTCACTTCTCAGCTTCTTACTTACCAATGGCGTTTTACGGCAAACACCTGCAACTCTCTGCCTAAAGATTTTTCTCATCACACAAACATTCTTAGTCCACACAAGCAACCCATCAGTGCTATGTATTTAATATCACTAGAAACAGCTCTAGATGAATGACAGCAGGATTTGGCGGAAAATAACTTAGTATTCTCAGATCTTGTGGGGGACAGCTTTGAGGGATACTCAGCAATGTCACCCAGAGTTTCTTGGTGAGATTAATCCCAGGGCTCACAGCAGTAATGATCTGACTTATGCACCCTATATTTTCTCCCTTCTCTTCCGTGTCTCACTTTTGCACTTCCCTACTGATGCCTACTGGAATCACCTTCCAGGTGCTTTGTCTTGTCTTAGGTCTGCTTCTAGGGTAACCCAAATTAAGACACATTGTTTGGCAACATTCCTCAGGATGCTAAAAAAAAAAAAAAAAAAAAAAAATGGTACATGGCATTCTTTGCCACACCATGTTTTAAAATGCAATGCAAATAAGCAGCTGTGATGCTCATTCCCAGTATCTACAGCCTAACACCTTTTCATTACAGCAACATGTTTCAAGCATGTATGTTAACTGCACATCTCCTGTAGGTGTTTGTATTGTATTTATAGCACCTGCTCTGTGACTAACCCAGTGATCACAAAATCAAAAATGTTCTACACCGTTAATCAGATTGCTTCATGGACAGGGAAAAAAAAACAAATCCAATCATTTATTTTCAATGTTTTACTTGTCCAGTCTTATCCCATGAGCTGTCTGTGCAGCATACACTGAAGAGATTTGGCAATTTATTTGGTATAATTTAATCAAAATTGATGGCAAATCAAATAATGCAAGGCATCGAGTTACGTGGAGACCAAATTTCTTCTGTGTTGATGCTACAAATGCCAAATTATCACTTTAATCTCTCCTGAATCTTTACCTCTCTTAGTTGAACCAGTTGTAATCTCACTGGAATTTTGTTTTACCATTTTCACATTCAACAGAGTTTTGATCAGTTGAATTGATTCTCTCATCCTCAGTCTATCTCAGTGCTTTTGAAATATGTTACTTCAAGTATTAAGACGATATTACCTCTATTTTTAAAATAGATGTTCCCATTAATAACCACTGACGTAAAGGATCCTTGAAGCTACATACTGCTAGCTAAACTTATTACCAATTGTGTGACCTTGAACAAAATCCTTGATCCCCCTAGGTCATTTATTATCTATATGATGAGAATAACAATACCTAATTTTTAGGAGCTTTATGAAAATTATCAAAAATACATTTAATGTTGCTAGCACATTGCAAGTGCTCAGAGTTGTAATTTTTGTTTTGGTATTGCTCAATCTTCCCAGGCTAATTTCTAGTCCAATTGTATTAATTGCCTCTGAAATTGATTATGCTTCTTTGGAAAGCTTTGCATTCCATGTTTCTCTCAATTCACATAGGACCAGTTTTAGCCAAGGCATTCATATGCTTACAATTTCCATCAAGTCAACAACTAAAGCTTTGCATGGACAGCTCATGAGGTAGAATGGAGGTGCCTGTTTCTCTAAGTGAAATGGTTTCCATGGAAAGGAAATATAATTTTAAGATAAACTTAACAATTTAATTAAGTGTAATGTATCACTAATCTAGGAAGAAAAGTGAATCTGAAATTATTACTTTGGAGTTTATGTTTTAGAATTTAGCCTACTAAATTGCCAGCTATAAAAATTGTTATTATACTAATGCAAAGATTAAATGAGATAACGTAATTAAACCACCTAGCACAATAGCTGGCAGAAAAGGCATTCAGATAAGTATGACAACTTCTTAAGAAAAATATGAAATTACATTACCATTCTTTCTATATCATGGTACAAGATAATTTGGATTGACATATACTATTTTATCCTGATATTATACATCACAGACATTAAATATGTAACCTATTCTTATTCATTTAAGACCTAGAGACATCATTCATAAGGAAACAGAATTTTAAATGCCTTCTTCACTTTTTTGCCCATAAACTGCATTTCCTTTCTGTCTTGAAACTAAACAGCTGGAAAATATTCCCAACCAACCTCTCATTCTCAGTGATTTAAATTTAAGATTTTTGTTTTAGGGAGAATAAAATAAAATATCTTATAAGGGTAGGATATATCGCATGGCACACAGCCCAATTTGTAGAAATGATCCAGGTTCATTCTTTCCAGAAAGCATCCCTAAACTTTCCATTTGGGATTTGAATTCCCAGAAGGCATGTAATGCAACATAGATAAGAGATCTCTTCTATCCTATATTAAATGTCCAAAAGATCATGACATTTTAGATCTATGCCACAACAATGCAATTTGTACACATACACACAAACGAACAAACAGGCACAAGATTACAGCTGGCACTTTTATTTAAGACACCTTTCATTTCATTTTAATTTTCAAACTTTCTACCAAGCAACTCATTGGTTAGTTAGTGATATGTGCAAAGAACCTTTCTTTCTTTCTCTTTTTATTTTTTTGGGGGGAGTAGAACATATTCATCTTTATTTTGATCCTTTCAGACATGCTTTCACTACTTGTAAAACAACAAAAAATTGGGCACAGTGTGATGGCATCTCTAAATTCTAATTTCTATAAACATACATCAGTTACAAAGGGACCAACTCAGTCAGAACTATAGGTTAAAACTTTAGCTCCCCCCTTCCCACTTTATTCAGATGAATCCTGCCAGTTTTATAAAGTGAGGTCCTAAAATTCAGTTACTTGATAAGCTGTGGAAAAAGTTTCAGTATGTTGATAGCTCAATGGGAAAAGTTTCCTGAATATCTCCATATGTGCATGGTTTCTTTAAAAACTGACACACACTGTTATTTTACAAAAACACAGTTTTCTTTTATTCAGGTCTCCTCCCCTTTTTTTTTTAAAGTTTTAGGCGTTTTTTGTCTGTTTGTTTTGTTGTTGTTATTTATTTATTCATTTATTTAGGCTGTACTGGGTCTTAGTTGCAGCACACAGGATCTTCGTTGCGTCATGCAGACTTCTTAGCTGCTGCATGCATGTGGGATCTAGTTCCCTGACCAGAGATCGAACCCAGGCCCCCTGCATTGGGAGTGCGGAGTCTTACCCACTGGACCACCAAGGAAGTCACAGGCCTCCTCCCTTTAGAGTCATTACAGCTTGACAGTGATGAGTATTCTAATAATATAATACAATAAACAGTGATCCCTTCCTGCTACCCACTGTTGATAATAAAAGAATCTTTATATGAAGAACCTTCTATTTTCAGTTAGGCATGTCCATTAGACAAATAAATGTGAAGGTTTGGGTCCTCCCTACCTTCAAATTAGCAGGCATGTTAACTAAATTTGGATGGTAAGCCATTTAATAATTCATAATAAATTAAATATGACATAAAAGACCATTGCAAATTAGTACTGTTTTGCCTTCCTCTTAATAATAACTGAAGAAGAGAGTTGGCCCTGTGTGTTGCTAATTGAGGTGGAAATGGGAATGGGGAGCTCATTTCTGAAAGCACAATCCCTGGGCTTGGTCAGCTTGAATTTCAACACTCAAAATGAATCCAGCAATCATGATCCCAAACCATAAATGCTCCATCTTGGACCCAGGATGGGAGTCAGGACTCCTTTCCCGTTTCAATAATAACCTATTGTCTGGCACATATCAATAGGTACCAAAGCCAAGTTCTTTGCAAGAAAATGAATATTAGGTCTTACTGCTTGAATAATAATTAAATTTGGATGGTTAACTACACTAGATATGACAGTCTCTTAGGGAATGTTCCATTAGAGAATTGAAGTATTTGGATATATTACAGTCACCGTAATATACTCAAGTCAATGGATTTGAAGGCCCTTTCAGTATGAAAATGCAGATATAATCTCAGAATTATCTTTGCAGAGACATGCATTTATAGACATGTCAAAAGGTCTAAAATATCTGCAGATAAACTAGATTTGGGGATGCCAAATAACTATATAAGATGTCAAACTTATAAGAGTAAAATGTTTAGCAAACATGTACCTATCTATCTGATTCTCATTAAATTCCCTACGAGTTATCACAAGTTTTAGGGATGAGGGAATTAAGGCTCCAAGTGTGTCAGTAACTTAATAAAAGTCACATGATACAGCAGATGGTATTTTCCAAAGACAGTCACACCAATACCTCCACATGCTCTTCTACAATGCAGCCTTGAGGTGAAGTCTATACCCTCTCTCCATTTTTCTGGGAAATCTTGTATCCACTCTAACCAACACAGTATGGCAGAAGTGATGCTATGTGACTTCCAAGGCTAGGTTACAAAAGACCATGCAGCTCCTGCCTCATTCTCTTTGGATGAAAGCTAGGTACCACATAAGAATTCCAACTACCCTGAGACTACCACATTGAACTGGTCACATGTAGGTGCCATAGCCTTAGCTGAGCTTCCGGGCAACAGCCAACATCACTTGCCAGTCATGTAAGTGTGCCTTTTTGGACATCCAGCCCAGTTGAGCCTTCAGATGACCGGAACTCCAGCCACCATCTAACTGCAACTGCATGAGAGACCTCAAGTAAGAACTTCCCAGCCAGGCCCTACTTAAATTTCTAACCCACAAAATCATGAGCAAAATAAAATAGTTTATTTTAAAGCACTAAGGTTTTTGGGCAATAATAACTGAGAAGCACAGCTAGTAAATCATAAAGCTAGGATTTGGAGCTCGTTGCATCTGATCCAGGGGTATTATTTTTCCCAATTATATATTCCCTGGGGTATATAATTCTCATTATTTTTCACATTCTGGATGTGGGATTTCAGTGGAGAGAACATACAGCTTTGAAATCACCTTTCCTTTAGTGAACTGAGTGGTCAGATAGGTAGGTCCAATGAATACTAACGTGCAGCAAAGGTAAAAGAAAATACGAGGTAGAATGCTGAGACACGACATTTACTAAACCGTTAAGCTGAACCAGAAGTATAAAAGCGATCTTTAAGGCACTGGAATCTAACTCAGTTCTTACGATTTAATGGTTAGTTAGGAGAGAAAAATGTACCAGAATAAAGGTCCTTACATTCTCCCCACTCCCTCAAAATATCGTCTGCTACATCTTCCAGAAATCAAATGTGGCAAGTAATTGAAAAATAGACAGCTATTTAGATGTTAGCTTCAACACAGCTCACAGATGGGAGGGGACGGTTAATGGATGCAGAATTCTAGTGGAGGCAAGCATCTTTCATAAAGGTGAAGCAGAGTAATTGAATTTGTTCTTGTCAGTCATCATCACACAAGATACATTGAGTATCCACAGTGTACACAGAATCCTGAGGTAGAAAAAGAAAAAAGGAACAGAACATAATTTCTATCCCCAGAGCCCTCTGGCAAGCTCTCTAGGGATAAGACAAGCATATGTGAAGTGATGACACAATTTACTCACTTTTTGCTTAAAAACATGTACTTTCCCCAAAGGACCAAAGGACATCATAAAAACAAGAAGAGAAGAATTCTGATATGAGAGACATAATCCAACATTTGAAGGTCCAAAGCAGACACTGTATTTACACAAAACTGTAAGATAAATTCTTTCTTTTTCTCACTTGCAAATAAAAAGGCACGATTAAACAGGTTAGGTGACTTGCTCAAAGTCACCCGACAGAGTTGAGGTTTTTTTGCAGCCTATCAATTTAGAATCACACTTTCTATTCATTGTGCAATGAAGATGAAGATGGACAAAGAAGAATAGTGGACACTGAGCACTGGGCTCAGGACTGCTCTTGAAATGCAGAATTAAAAAGAATTAATAACAAACAAACAAAAAAGAGGAGTGCATCAGCGTTCATCCATCTCCGTGTTCCCTGCATCCCTTGATTTTCTGTATCCTTTACTTTTTTTTCCTGCCCTTGAGTTAAGCTAGAATTCCTGCTTACCCTGATAATACCTGAGAGCATCTTTAGACATGCTACCTTTTTGGCCTCTAATGTGCCTCCAAGCCACATATGTATAACCAAGTTAAGTGCATTTTTAAAAACTTCTTTTATGAATTTGTCTTAGTTCCTTGATAAGAGCTAAGCCTGAACAGTCTACTTCATATTCGCATTCATCTGTGCTTCACAACTGTTCCCTACGCCCCACCTCCTCATTAGAAGTACTCATTTGATTGTTAAGAAATCTACACAATCATACTAAGAGTTTAAAGGGAAAACTGTGCCTGCACCTGAACTTGTCAGGGATGGTTTTTGTGACTAAGCAGGGCTTGAGCGTGACATTAAAAATGGTGGAGTGAAAAATACGCAATAAATATGGAGAGGCTAGTGTAAGGGAAAGTACCTAGGTGTGGGCTGGTGGGGGAAGATAATTAAGTCATATAACATGTTATATTTGTTTCTAGTAATTTTTTTTAAATGATGGAATGACAGATCAGCAGGAAAGGTGGGAAAAATATAATTTCAGAGGGGGGTTGAGGATACAAATATCACAACGTTTGATCATTTTGTCTTTCAGTAAAGTGTTCTTTTTCCTAAAATTTAAAATAAAAGATAAACATATCAGGTACCTATTTTGCCACAAGCATTCTGCTGTGTACTTGTATGTTATTCACATTGATAATTAATAGGGTTTGCATAGAAATCCTAATTAAAAGATGGAGACTCCACTGTGGGCTTAATTTCATGGCAGGTTTAATCCTATCTTTGCAGCTTGGAGGCTTTTCCCAACACAAGACAGATGATGTAAACCCAGCAGAGAAGTCTTGAAAAGACAGTTGTGTATTGAAGATATTCTCTCAGATGCAAATTGATATCTGGGGCAGTTACCTTAATGGCCCCCTCCACTCCCACGGAGCACTTAGTGCTTTCTGGAGAGGTTTTCGTCCCTTTTAAAAATAACATTATTGGCTCTTTATTTTAACTATCTTTCAGAGGCATGGAAGAAAGGTCCTAGATGTTTGTGGCTTTTAACTTATTTTTTAAGGGAAATACTCTCTAGCTGTGTTGATTGTAAGGTGGTTTTTTTTTTGCTTTTCAATTCTCCATTCTAGTTTACCCTTTGGTATCAAATTGATGGTCAACATTAGTTAAGCAAAAATCTGTCCTATTTTCCCACAATTGCCTTTTCAGCAAATTTCACTACCTGAAAGTCATTTATATAGAAAAACAGCATAAAAGCATGGCTCTGGAACCAAACTGCCTGAGTTAACTTCTCAGCTGTGTCGCTTATTTCATCTCAATAGCTCTATGGATACAGTGCGTAGTCTCTGTGCTTCAGTTTCCTTACTTACAAAAATAGTGATAATTAAAATCTCTCATAGGGTCATTCAAATGATTAAATAGGGTAATATTTATAAGTGCTTTGGGAAATTCCTGGCACAGAATAAGTTCTTTATACATGTTAGCGATTTTAAGTATTAGGATATAAGATCCAAGAGGGCAGGAATTTTTATCTGTATTGTTCACTATTGCACCTTCAGTAACTAAATAGTACCTACCACATAACAGATGTTCAATACATAATCGCTGAATAAGTATATCATTTCATTTGCCTATTTTCTTTCTTTTTTTTTTTTTTTTTGCGGTATGTGGGCCTCTCACTGTTGTGGCCTCTTCCGTTGCGGAGCACAGGCTCCGGACGCGCAGGCTCAGCGGCCATGGCTCACGGGCCCAGCCGCTCCGTGGCATGTGGGATATTCCCGGACCGGGGCACGAACCCGTGTCCCCTGCATCGGCAGGCGGACTCTCAACCACTGCGCCACCAGGGAAGCCCCATTTGCCTATTTTCATAATAGCAAGGGAGACTCTTCTAGGATTCTGTTATTCCAGAAAAATATAAATAAAAATTTAACTGAAGAGAAAATAAATTCTGCCGCTGATTGAAAAACTAGACTCAGACTTAATGAATCTTACCAGTGAAGTGGCTCTAATAGCCCAGAGAATCTCAGGGTGAGTTGCAGTAATATATGCAGTTGTAGTAAATATTTATTAAGCATTTACTATAAACTAGGTACTTGATATGCAATACCTTATTGAATGTTAGCATGTCCTTATGGGGTAAGTTGATTTTTTTAGTATTTTTTTAATTAATTTATTTTATTTTATTTTTGGCTGTGTTGGGTTTCGGCAGGTGGGATCTTCGTTGCAGCATGAGGGATCTTTCATTGTGGCGCGCAACCTCCTCTCTAGTTGTGGTGCGCGGGCTCCAAAGTGCGTGGGCTCTGTAGTTTGTGGCACAAGGGCTCTCTAATTGAGGCCCGCAGGCTTAGTAGCTGTAGCCTGCAGGCTTAGCTGCCCCACGGCATGTGGGATCTTAGTTCCCTGACCAGGAATCGAACCAGCGTCCCCTGCATTGGAAGGTGGACTCTTAACCACTGGACCACCAGGGAAGTCCCAAGTAAGTTGATTTTTATCCTGATTTTACAGATGAGGATTTTGAAGCTCATAAAGGCTAACTAATTTGCCCAAGGTTACAAAGCTAAGAAGTGGTAGAGTCTGGTATGGAACCCAAAGATTTCAGACTTCAGACAACAAGTTTTTAACTACTTCACTATGTGCTATTATATTTATTCAACAAGCAATGCGTGGGGAGTCTAAAATATCTCAGGCTCTATTTTGAGTACTCCGCAGAGGTAAATGTGGTGGAGGAACAGTTCCAAGGTAAAAAGGGCAGAGTTGCAACGGGACAATTAAAGGAGAACGTGAGCACTTTAGTAACTAATATAAAGGGATGTCTATTCTAAACAGAATGATGAATATTGAGATATTTCCACAAAAGCTGGATTATAAAGCCAGTGACTGGAGAGAAAGGAAGAAAGCAGTCAGTTATAGGTCTGAGAACAAACAGAAAGGTGACCCTGAATGAATCTTGTGACCTGCCTCTGGCTTTTTCCTTTTCCCTCTGACTTGGTATCTATGAAAGGATGACAGGAACCCATATGATGCTAGACCTCCCTCTACACAGAGCATACTCTCTATTCATGACTCCTAACCCTGCCCCTACTGTAGTCCCTTACTGTGATACATCATTGCAGTGTATTTAAAAGTTCCTATCTCTCACTAAATATCACCACTTCGTGGGCAAGGAACATGTCTTTATTAACTGTAGTATATCACCTTCTCACCTTCCTCAGTCGTGTGGCACAGCTGACACAGTACACATACAAAACACAACTGAACGAAACAAAACTTCCTTATTACAAGTTCAGAGAACTCTAGAAAGTAGAACCATCAACCCAAGAAGATGTGGGATACGGTTTGGGATTGAGACAGCACCCTAGCAAAGAAAAGCAATCATGAAAACCCTCAACCTTTGGAAAAGCTTATGTGGGCGCTGCAAAACCAGACAGATGGATCAAGGCAAGTTATACCTACGGCAGCTGAGGTCAGAAAATGCTTGTGGCTTTTGAGGACATTTTCCCTGGAGTGATTCAGCACTCCTTATATGAGCATTTACATAGTGTACTCCTATTAGAGTTTAGGCCTGGCAACATGAACTCTGACACATTTCAGAGGTATGCAACCACTGATTCCCTTTTCACATTGTCTTCCAGGAAGCTCAAACTATAATTATCCATCTTAGCCGCAGCTGCAATAAATATGTTTAAATTGAATTTCTATTATAATTTTCTTTTCTTCTCCACTGTCCATTTTAGCTACTTATCTCTTCACTCCCAATTACCCTATGGAGAAAAAAATGTATTTGTAGTTTGCTTAAGATTAGCATATCCCTCTATTTTATTAAAAATATAATAAATATTGTTCTTGGATGGGCACAAGTGCTATGGAAGAAATAAGAAAATTCCTTAAGTATATCCAAGACTACATCAAAATTAATGCCATTAGCTCTTGATCTATGTTGAAAAGCTTGACTCTTTCAACCCTACTAAAACACAAAACTACATGCTACAACAGGGATGAACCTTGAAAACATTATGGTAAGTAAAAAAAACGAGACACAAAATGCCACATATTATATGATTCCATTTACATGAATAGTCCAGAATAGGCAAATTCATAGAGACAGAAAGCAAATGGGTGGTTTCAAGGGGCTGTGGCAGAGGGGGAAATGGGGAATGGGTACGGGGTTTCTTTCTCGGTTGAGGAAAATGTTCTGGGATTAAGTGGTGATGATGGTTGAACAACATTTTAAATGTGCTAAGAGCCAATAAACTGTACACTTTAAAATGGTTAATATGGTGAATTTTATGTTATGTGAATTTTACCTCAATTTTTAAAAAACACAAAAATACTAATAACAGGATCTTTGGCCCACAGAAGGTCTTTTTAACTTTAATTCCAAAGCCTCTGGATATTCATCTGAAATCAAACCACTCTGAAAGTTGCCAACATTTACTCTTATAGAGATCAAGAAATGGAAGTAGAGAAAACTGAACAGTTTGCTTCTAAAATAAGAGGTCAACCTCTTCCGATAAAACAATTACAATAAAGAAAAAAAACCTGGGCTACTTTTTCCCAAATTGCTTCCAGCAGAACTGCCCTAACATGTGGCAGGTCTTCATTTTCAAAATAAAATCTTGAAAAATACTTTAAGGAGACTAATTTTAGATGGCACAATATTATTTTAAATTTCTGATTAATTATTAAGGCCCAGAAAACAGCCAATATTTATTTACAGCAAACAAACCACAAGGAAAGGAATTTATTACTTAACATACTTTTTAAAAAAATTATCATTATTTTCTCACTGCAAATAGTTGGTCTTCCCACTACTACTAAATAAATCGAGTTCTTGCCAAGTTTTTCTAACTCTGCCTCCATCCATCCATCCACAGTGTTTCGATCCTTTACAGGACTCTGCAATGTCCTCCCCTTACACTGAGTACCCAAGTGCTCCTTCCCTGGCAAAGAAAAGGTGAAGCTCATAGAGAAAAGAGAGACAAGGTAAGGGATAGGAAATGCATTGGAGATTATGAGGCTAAGAGTTTAGAGCTTGTTGGCTAAAGAAAACCAGTTGTGCAGCATTGTTAGTCATTGTTGATACACAGGCTGCCATTCCAGAGTGAGGTCAAGGTGTAGGTTAAGGTGATAAGCTTGGGTTCCGGCACCCTGGGTTTGAATCCAATTTTTTAGGAGTATGGTCAAGTTTTTATCTACGTCTCAGTTGACTCATATGTAAAATGGGATTAGTATTATCTATTTCCCAAAATTATCATGATAATTAATTAAGATTATGTTAGCAAATCACTTCCACAGAGTTCAAACTAAACCTTGGGCATCACCAAGAAAGAGAACACCACTTTGCTACTATCAACATTACAGACCTTACTAATCTATGAACATGGTCTAAGGACATATTAGACTGTTTGGCTTTTATATTAATATTTATTATATTGAGCATTCAACAAGCATTCCAATGGCTTTTTTGACCATTTAAAAATGTTATCTCCCCCCATCCTAATCATTCACTTTTTACTTACTTAAAGGACTTTTACGTTTATCCCCTCTCCCTCTTGTATAGCATCATTCCTTCTCCCTTTTTGTGACATTCCAATATCCTACCCTTTGTCTTTAAGCAGACTGATTTCAGCTACTTGGTTGTTGCACTGCAATTCCAAATGATATTAATGAGTCAAATATTAGTCAACTGAATAACTGAAGAGGACAGTCCTTCCACTTCCATTTGCCTGTTAGTAAAGACTAATAAGTTGATTCACAGTTCATGGCTCAGGATTGAACCTGAAGAGTCTGTTCCCAGCAGGCAGGGCATATGCCTTCTGTGTAAAAGCTCTTTGTTCTATAACTTCAAGCACAGTATTGTGCTAAAACAGCAAGTAATGTAATAAAAATGGGACAATTCAGCTTCTCCTCTGTGCACTGGGGCATGTGAATAGGAAAAATAAAGAAAAAAAATCTAATTTTTTCATCACTGAAATGGAGGCATTGCCCAAAAAACAGCTGGGGTAGAGGAAAGGTCTGGAAGATTATCTTTCCATTTCTCCTTTGCTAAAGAGAAACCCCAGTTATTCTCTGGCTTGCCTTCTGATGTCTTGCCAGTACCATCATATTCTCTGAAATGAAGCAAAGAGATACTGACAGCTGTGCCCAGCATGGAAACCGCCAAAATGCAGAAAACTTTATAGCCTATCACGTGGCATCAAGCCAAAGGAAGATATCAATAAGATCCCAAAACAGCTCACACGTATCAGAGTATTTAAGAGAAACAGAGGGCAGGGCCTTTGGAAGCACCATGGCCTCTATGATATATTTCTTTTCTCCAAAACATGAGAATGACAGGATTTCCATGAATGTGCTAGGTAAATGGACCCAGTAAAAAAGCATATCACTATGCATGGTATCAGATGAAGTTCCGGGGAAAAAAGAAAATAATACTTTTTAGGTAATCGCAATGCCATGCTACTCCACATATGTCATTCAAATGATCTTCATGCTAACCTTCTGAATTAGGGAGAACTTTTTAGTTGATAGGAACCAATTTCAAACTAGCTTACACAGTAAAGAGAATTTATTAGCTGGTCTGGATTCATGAATATTAGATACCCTAGTGGACACTCCTGTCAAATTTACATGATTTTCTCCTTAGATGGAATTTCTCCTCTTAGACGGTGAAGTTGATTAAAAGAGAAGGAAAGTATTGAGCTTTCTCCATCATCAATTCCTTTCAGTCAATGTTTGAAAGTAAACAATCACCATTTCTCCCATGTGCTCTCAAGATTTCCTATCTCCACACTGCTAACCATGTATCAAAGATCCTTGCTGAAAGGGAAGGAGGCAAGAACAATGGAGGAGAAACAAGGAGAAACGACGGAAAGGTTATAGAAGAAAGAGGAGACTATCGATGGATGAGAAAATAAATGAACGTTCTAGCGTGCTCCACTTTCCCTCTAAACATAACAATAGATTAGGATTTCATTACTCTAACAATATGTTCATCTGTACTGTTTAATATGGTAGCCACCAGCTACATGTGCTTACTTCAATTTAAATTAATTAAAATTAAGCAAAATTTAAAATTCAGTTCCTCAGTTACACAAACCACGTTTCAAGTGCACAATAGTCACATGTGGCTAATGGCTACCATAACAGGCAGCATGAATACAGACTATTTCCACCATCACAGAAGGTTCTATTGAATAGCACTTATATTTTTAAGCCTTAATTTGGCAAGCAAAATAATGAGAAACACAATGCATACCGGAAGAAATACAGAATTCAGAAGTGAAAAGCAAAAGGAGAAAATAAATTTCTGATGGGAAAGGGTAGTGAATATTGCATCTACAGGGTCTTAAGGACAAAACAGTCAGAAAACCAGTTGAGAGGAAACATATCAGCCTTTAATGGATAAATCTTTCTATACTAGAAAGAAGTAAGAGGTAAGGTTAGAGCTGGAAAGTGAGAAAATGTGATCTGTAATATGGGACCCAGGGGACATATAGAGTCAAAGTTTAATCTCAAACTTGGGGATCAGAGATATGCCACTCAAGGTGAGGGATTTTCATCTGCCTAAAAAATGTATTTTTTTTTAAATGGAACTGAAATAAAATATACTATAAATTGGCTAATCAATCAGGTTGCTCTATTATCTTCATTTCTTAAGGCAAACACTAGAGATTGCAAATTTTATTATGAACTAAGTGCTGAATAATACATTTTCTCTTAACTGTCTTAATTTCAGTAGGCAGATAATTCACAGATACAAATAGCCATGATCTTAAAGTGGAAATGATAAAATATTTCTTATACCCTAGATTTAGCATGAAATGTGACACCAGATGTCAGTAAGTGTACATAATCTGAAATTCTTGTAAATCTAAACCTGTGTGATATGAAGCAAAATTTTTTCTCTAACCTTTCAGATAGATTAGTACATTGACCATGGTATCAGAAAGTCCTATGATTCTTGATATACCAACTAAAAATGAGGATGAAAGTCAATATTTTCACTTTTTTTGTGACTATGGACTGACTTATAAAAGAAAGTAGTGGATTTTTAACTTAAAAAAATAAAAATATGTTTCCAATGTCCTTGACAGACATCTTTAAATGTGTTTAAAATAAATACAATTATTATTTCTATGATAATATACTCATTACAGAGAAAGATAAAATATAGAAGAAAGGTAGAATTAGGATTAAACATTCAAACATATTTGTACAACTTAAATACAATCCCTAGAGACATTTTGATGTTTTGGGGTTTTCGGGGTTTTTTTGTTTGTTTGGTTTTTGTTTTTTGCTATTTGTAGCTGAAACAAATGTGTTTTTATCATACATTTAGATTTAGGATTATTTTTTAAAGCTGTCAATATAAATTGTTTATATCATTTTATGTAATGTAATTTACCTAGCCATTCTCCTTATATTGTTTTTAACTTTGGGATCATCATAAATACAAAGGCAACAAATATTTTAGGAGACCGACATTACACAGAGCGTTGAGGTTTTAGTGATTTTGTCTTCAAGCACCAATGTTAGGTCCCCTGGGTTGAAGACCTGACTCTACCGTTTCCTACCTGTGAGATCTTAGAGAGCAGCTGAAACACTCCACGCCTCAGTTTCCTCATTTGTAAGACTGAATTCATTCTGTTTTAAGAATTAAAAAGAGATGACAGCGCCAGGCATAAAAAAACAGCCCATTCTCTTGATAAATAATAGTATTGCCATAATGGATTTCCAGAACTGAAATTACTGGACCAAAGCTATAAAAGGCTTTAAGTCTATAATGAAATCTTGCCAAGTACACTTTTTTAAAGGTTGTGTCAATGGTTATGCCAGCAGTCATTTTTGAGCATGCCCATTCACTATTCAGTCACCAGCACTGTTCCTAACTGATTTCTCATTTTAAGCAAGTAATTGTACAAACAACAGCCTTTTCCAGCCAAAACAGAAAATAAAGTTCTACCAAAAAGAAAAAAGTCAAAGTTAGCATCTTGCTCTAAAACACCTGGAAAGAAATAATCAGGGCATCTATTTTTTAATATTTAGCACTCCTTTCTCAGAGGCCTTTATTTTTAATGACATTCTCAGTGGGGAAAACAGTGTCCTGCCAGCAAATGGAATATTGCTATTTATAAGTAAAAGTAACAGTATTCAGGGGACTTAGAAGAGATGAATGGAAATGATAAACATCAAATGATAATAAGAGCTTCATCTTTCTCCTGTGTTACAGCTAAATAAAGCTTTACAGTAGATCCCAGTTGAGGAAATCTGCTGGCAGGTTTTGACTACCCAGAATTTCTATCACATTTCCCAAGGTTAAATACGTTGCCTTGAGGCAGCTGCTCAAAATGATAAAGGGGACACTGCAGGACAGTGGTGCTCTTTGTAATGTTAATAACCCTTGATTCTGATGTCTGATGCAACTCTGGGGAAATCTGCCAGTTCCAGACGTTTTAAAATCTAACTCAGTTAAGTGCACATTACTGCCAAAAAAAAAAAGTTTTTTTTTTTAATTTGGCAGGAGCAGGAAGATAATTTGAGTATTCCACATATTTACTTTAAGTACCTTATTTACATCACTGAATTGAATTTCCACAGGACAACATGTTGTGATATAAAATTAACGTGTTTTTTTCCTACAAAAGCAGATGGTATTATATTTCAGAATTCACATATATTTATCCGCTTACTGGATTCATTTTTATGGTATAAGCTAACCAGGGTAGTGATCTTTTATCATACTTTTTACTTATTTATTTATTTATTTAAGATTTATGCCCCATCTGGCTTCATAGGGGCATGAGACTGTCTGCAGATGAATGCATAGGTAAAGTGAGACCTAAACCCATCATAAGTTTAATCAAAAAGAGCAGAAGGAATGAGCACATTCAGAACCAGAATTAATGCAGGTACTGCTTTGGGTAAAAAATCGAGTCCTCCATATTTCCTAATTGCTAATTTTCTAAAATGTATATATGTATATATACATATAGAATCCACATAATAAATCTCCACCCATCCCCCTGGTTTTAAATAGGAAGGATAATATAATCCATCTAAAGAAGAAATGAATGTGATGGAGATGTGGGGTGTCATAGGAGCCAAGAAGAAGGGAGGCAAAGAAAAGGAGAAAGATACCACAAGGGAAGGCTCTAAAGGAATGTGCCTTTCATGGGTATGACCTGCACTGTGGCTGGTTTAAGGAAGGCGATAACGAATACACTGAAGTCGCTCTCATGGAACAAGTTTTGGCAAATAGTAACTATTTAGCAAATGTTGAAAGCAAATGAAAGTGGGTACTTTCACATGTTATCGTCTTTACTTAACACGATGATTGACTTGAACTTCCTTTTGAAGACACTAAGTTAACCAAGTAATAATATACTTAACCACCATTTTACAGAAGGCATTTTCACATTATTCAATTCACTGTCACATTAACTCAATAAATGCTGAAGACGAAAGGAACATTATAATTTGTATTCTGATGGTCCAACTTTTAGGATAGAGTTTGGAAAAAACGGGAGCAATTGATAAAGAAATAACAATATTGACTTTCTCAAATATCAACTCCCTTATAAACAGAATATTTTTTTCCTTAAGACAATACTGCCACATACCAGGGCTCATTCACTCACTTATTAATTAATGGAAAGTATTTCTCTATTCTGTGTACATGCTTAGTCATGACTGTCATCTAGCTGTCACCTCATCACTTGTGCATATGGCAGTGTTAAATTTTTATTTGTAAACTACAGTGATTATAGCCATTTGTTATGTTTCCAGTAGTCAAATAAAATGACATCAAAAGATTTCAAGCATAAATCGCTACTGAAGCAGAAAGAAAGATGTTAGAACTAGAATAACCTGTGATCCAGCAAGAGCAAAATTACAGGTCACATTTTAAAAGTAAGTCAGAGCTAGTAGATAACGTGAAGTTAATCTGGTTGCGTTCACCCCTCTTCCAGAGGTCATTGGAACAGGAGAGTGACTTGCTGAAGGTCAGGAAACAATAAAAGAGAAATGCTGGATTTACAACTGAGTTAGGCATCCCATCTGCCCATAATCCTGACCTTTGGGTTCTGCCTTTCCCCAACTCTAGGATTCTTTGGGAGCTAAAACGAGACACACTACTGCTAGACACAGAGATGTGCAGCTAGATCAGTCTCCCCTTCTGGAGTATGACTCTTTATTGAGGGCTCAGAGACACAAATAGTTGCCTCTGAGGCATCTCACTGTGATACTTTGAAGTGATGTGTCATAAATTTCTGCTGATGTGCCAAGAATTCTTCAGGCTGGTCTCCTTCCTGAGATGAAAATTGTTAGCATTGTCGCACCTTCCTTTCTATAAATTCCCTCTGGGCTTCGGATAGCCAGAGTTACATCTGGCAAAACAAACAAAAAAACCCCCGTGATATAAGGTCTAGATATACTGGGCAAGTCCACTCTATCTAGTATTTTGAATGAATCTAAGGACTTCTTTCTTAGCTTCAACAGTAGACTCTGGGAAAGGAACTTGTTTTGTACAAGTGGCTTATTTTGGAAGTGATCATGGGAAGCAGGCATCAGGACTAGAAAGAATGAAATAAAGGAGAAAGGAAAACAAAGAAAAAAAATGCATTATCCAGTTGGCTCTGATGATACCACTGGACCCTTTGGAGAGTGTGTAGAATTATTCCCTGTAGGAATGAAAGGAAAAGCTATCCATTGACTCCTGTTCCACTCTTATTTTGGGTCATCTATGGGCATTTAGTACTTTTCCACAATTCCACGTCTGCCCCACAGTCTCCTACAGGTATCCTCTGCTATGGAAAGGCACTGGGAGAAAATAATAGCTAAGAACTAAAGAACTAAATAATAAAGGGAATTAATTAACTAGGATAGAGATATACAGAAAAATATTTTGGACTTATACATTGCCTAACTTAACACTCAGGTATATATCATTTCAATTTACTGACGAAATAACTCACATCTGGAAAGTTTAAAGGATTTTCTCTTGACCACAAGGTCAAGAGGTGATGAAGTAATGATTTTATTATTAAGTTGGGAAAGTCAATGATGAGTTTCCTCATTGACTCATGAAAAATATTTTTAAAGCTTAAACACACATTCTCCACGTTTTCCACCTAGTGGTCTTATTGATATTTATATGTAGTATTATTTTTTTTCCCCAGAGTCTTTAGGCAAGCATTCTTATTTTATTTAACATAGCTTTTCTCATTCTATTAGCTGGGGGAGGGGGGGGAGGGGCAAATAATAATAATAATAATAATTAACTGAACTTTTATTAGATCTAGACAGTGTTCTAATCTAAGCTATTTACATGCATTGACTGACATCATTTTTTATTTTATTTTATTTTATTTTATTTTATTTTATTTATTTATTTTTTTTGCGGTACGCGGGCCTCTCACTGTTGTGGCCTCTCCCGTTGCCGAGCACAGGCTCCGGACGCACAGGCCCAGCGGCCATGGCTCACGGGCCCAGCCACTCCGTGGCATGTGGGATCCTCCTGGACCGGGGCACGAACCCGTGTCCCCTGCATTGGCAGGCGGACTCTCAACCGCTGCACCACCAGGGAAGCCCCATTTTTTATTTTAATTTTCACTGCAACTCTATGTCATAGCTCCATTATAACATTTATTTTATATATTAGAAAAATGAGGCACAGAGGAGTTAAGTGATCTGCCCAAGATTACCCAAGAAGTCTCATTTTAAAGTAGTGACTTAATCTCTGCCCTGTCCTGCCTCATATTATGCATGTGTCTGTACCATTCAAAGCAGTCCAGTCATGAGAAGTTCACTCAGAGATTGAGGGAAACCTAGGCTGTTTTCTGTCTGAGTTCATTTCCAAAACTATTTAATTCTTACCTCTGCATGATTACACAATAAATTAATACTGGAAACAGAAATCAGCACTATTTTTGAGCTCTTGTTATTTGCTAAATGTTTTAATACAATACCTTGTTTCATCTTCTCAGCAGTCTTGGCAGGTAGGACTTAGGAGATAAAGTCTAGGGCTCAGAGACATTCAGTAACCTACCAAAGATCACACAGTTGCAGTGATAGACATAAGTAAATTAGAATTCTGGCTGAGACTTCAAAGACCATGCTTTTCACACAATTCAGTCATGTCCTCTGTAGTCTAAATATGTACGGATATTTGTGGGAAGGATGGCTTTATTCAAACATCAAATGTGGAACTGCATTCTGCAAAGTACAATGGTTTACTTTTTTTTTTTTTTTGTCTTTCCAATCTTATCTAGCAGTACTAATAGGACCTTTTTTTTTTACAGTGACAGATTTTTTTTTTTTTTCTGCGATACGTGGGTCTCTCACTGTTGTGGCCTCTCCCGTTGCGGAGCACAGGCTCAGGACGCGCAGGCTCAGCGGCCATGGCTCACAGGCCCAGCCGCTCCGCAGCATGTGGGATCTTCCCGGACCGGGGCACGAACCCGTGTCCCCTGCATCAGCAGGCGGACTCTCAACCACTGTGCCACCAGGGAAGCCCACAGTGACAGCTTTTGAACAAATGCTAACTATATATCAAATCATTATGTTGTACACTTAAAACTAATACAATGTTGTATGTCAATTATATCTCAATTTTTTAAAGCTACCTGTATAAATATGTGCAATGGTATTTATATAATTTTATTCAATTTTTAATTAATTTAAATACCACCACCACTCCCTCACAAGGTGTTTCCATTTGTTTCCTGGCCAATCTACGTAGCAAGAAGATCTTCCTAGTGTTCCCACTGAAGGCTGAGGAAGGCAATATCCAAGGACGGAAGGAAAGTTTCCAGGAGAGACAGACAGAAATTAAATTGATATTGGTAAGAGCAGGAGTCAAGTGGAATAGGGAAAAAGGGTGGGAGAGGGTAACAAGAACAAAAGTATAGGAAGGAGTCTGTGGAACTGCACATGAAAAATTGGAATATCAATACTACTTATATCATAGGTTCACTGTGAAAATTAAACAAGCCACACAGCACTTACATCAACACATGCTCTGTAAATTTTAAAGTTCTTTAGCCTCCGTCACATCACCACCATCAGTACTGTCATCATCATCATCACCATCACCATCACCTCTACCATAATTAGGCCCCTGCCTACCTCCCAAAACCTCACTTTCCATTGCCCCGGAATTTTCCATAGTCTTATAATGTGACATTTCTACTATGAGCAAAAATTGGTGGAAATATCATAAACTCTGCAGACCTTAGTAAAGTTACATAGATTCTAATGATGAAATTATTATTTCTTAACAGATTTATTAAAAGGGGAAATCTGCAAAGTACTTGTACTGGCTGACAGAATAAATGTGCAGTAAATTGTTGCTCAAGGTAACATAATGATACAAGATGGTATGGAGCCTCTCAAGTGGGGTTCCAGCTGAAAACATGTGGCACTTTGAAATTAGGATAATTTGAGGAGAGTTTAATAAATACGCTATTTTAAAACGTGAGAAAAAGGATATAGAACTCATGGAAGATATTACAGTACCTTAGAGTTAAAATACAGTGGGTAAAAAGGGTCAGTTTTGCTCAAAATGGACAAGGTTGTGTGCTGAGAGCCATTCTAGGCAGCTGAGAACTTTCAGTTAAAAGAGAGAACAAGCCTACAGCGAGCCACAGTGAGGATCTGGGGGATTAAACCCCCCAAGCTCACTCTCCACCCTCCCTCTTTCCATGTATGTAGTCTGTACAGGTCAGCCTCTCATGGCACAAGACAAGAAGGAAAAAAGTAGAAAGTGGATCTGGAGAGGCAAGCAGAATATGTTCCACTGAGGGTATATTTAAGTAGGTTAGCCTCTGTATATATGTATGGAAACATATAAATACACATATGTTCACTAGTGAATTAGGCATAAAGTTTTATTCTGTTTCATCAAATGTGACAACAGGTTTCCTTTAGCTTAACAGTCAAATAATGAGTTCATATATTTATTTTTCTTATTGTTAATACCTTGACGGCAAGGACTGAATTCCTTTTTGTATCTCAGTGCTCAATGCCATTTGATACGTACTAGTTAGGTATAGTTACCATGAGTGTTTATTGTATTGAATTGAGTTAAATGTTTGTTGAAGGCCACCCTTTCATTAAATAAGGAATCTCACTTACATAGGATTTTGACTTTACATCTGAAAATAATTTTGTAGGAAAGGTTAAGCGTTTTAGCCAAGGTCACAGAGCTGATGAGCCATAATATTGGGTAAGAGCCAGGGTCCCAATTTTTGATCCTGTCCTTTTCTAATATGCCATTCTCGACATACAAATTCTCTTTACACATGCACTTGACAACTCCATCCATTCAGAACCCTGGACAGTGCTTGGCACGTGGGAAACAGAACCATTTTTGTTCATTTGCTTTGCCTTTCACAGTCATGTTCCCTGATCCTAGAACAGTACTAGGAATATGGCAGGTGTTCTATAACGGTTTATTGAAGAAGTAAAAGAATGAGAAGAAGAAGAAGGAAGAAGGTTGTTCCAAGCAAACAGTATGTTATTTCTTCCTATTTATGAGTCTTTCCCCTTAGATACATTTTTGGGGCACCCTGCACATATATGCTGATTAAGTTCATTGCATTAGCAACTATGTATTCGGGCAACATTAATTGTTAGGGATATTCTTCATCAGCTGATTTCTTGGCCATGGAAAACCAAAGGAGATCACAAGCAGAATTTTCTGTAAAGAGACCAGTCATTTTTCTATGTTCTCTTTCACAGCATTAAAATACTATTCCCTATTTAAATACCAAAAAAAGTATTTCATGTAAGAGCTCATTCTGGGCTCAATCTCCCAATCTATGGGTGGAATGACTGAATCTGGTTTTTCTCTCAATGAAAAATTATTAATGGGAGAGCTTTAGAAATCATTTCCTTGTGAAATATAAATCTGTCTCTTTGAATAAAGCATTCTGACAGGAAGCCTAGAAAGTACTAATACAAGGTAACAATCTATCTATACTTCTGAACTTTATTTGACTGCGAGGAAAACAGTAAAAGTTCTATTATGGCACATCAGAAAAGCCTGGCTCTACCCAGGCCTATGTATTTCTTTTACAAAAATACTCGTAAATCATTTAAAATCATTGACCATATCTTACACCTCTCTTTCAGCCACAGTTCAGATGGAAGCTGTGTTATACTCTAAATGACTTTGCTTCTCAGATGTAAAACAGAATTTATGTTTACTCTTCTTCAGACACCCACACTTTCCTTCTGCAAGATAAACCTTATAACTGCTTTAAATCATCTGTTTTCTTTATGTGATTACTGAAAGAATGGCAGATTTACAGGCATAAGACCATCTGTACGAAGAAAAGAAGATGATTTTTTTTCTTAATAGAAAACATGGCATGTTTTATTATCACTTTTATAATCTTGCTTATCTGCACACAAGAATCCTCCATGTTTGACCTATAGGTATCTCCTCTATGAAGCCAATGAAACACACCCACCTTTATGTTAAACCAAGGCTTCTCAGCCTCCCAGCACTACTGACATTTGAGTGATGAATAATTTGATAATTCTTTGTTGGGGAGTGGGGAGGGGGGATGGCCTGTGCAATGTAGGATGTTTAGCAGCATCCCTGGCTTTTACCCACTAGATGTCAGTAGCACACCCCACCCCCCCACGACGTGACAATAGAAACGCCAAATGCCATATTGCAAAATCACCCCCAGGTTGAGAACCACTGTGAACACATTCCACACCTGCTTAGTAAACTACAGGAAAAAAGTTAAAGTTAAGGTACACCTACTAAGGACCCGAGAGAATTCATACATCCATTCGCACACCCGTTCATTCATGCATCAACTCTTTCTTTCCTTCAGTCACTTTTTCCTGACCATTTGGAGGTTCAGCAAATCTTGCCCTATAGTAAATAACATTCCCATGTAGGCCTGGTTCTAGTTATTTAAAGGGTGTAATTATGCACTAAGTCCTAGAAAGGAAAGTCTAGGAAGGAATGAAAAATTTGAATAAATCTGACTCTTGACTTGGAACTCACGAATTCCGGAAAAAGTAGTCACAGCACTTATAGTCACCAAGATTTTACTTTGCGAATTGCAGTTAGAAGAAGACATAATGCAACACTGAGTTTTAGAGTGCTAATACCTCATAAGATATCTTATACTTCAAATGCCAACTCTCCAAAAAAAAACCATTACATTTTATTAAACATAAGAGACAGACGAGCATATTTTTTGAGACATTTGGAGTAAATCATTTAGTGAATATACAAAAAAACCTGGATTAGAGGGTTTTTTTCATTTGCTTGATACTTTATAATTTCAAGTTTTTCTACAAGTGTGCATTTCTTTTATTATTAGAAAAAATCAGTAAGCTTTATAAAGTTCATTAAAAATTCTGGCTCCTGTACATTTGAAGTTAGGCCCAGTGCAGTGAACACTTTACAGTAATTTTCAGCCTCAGATAGGATTATTTATGGGCAACCACAGAGTACCCCTAGAGAGCGGGGAAATAAAGTTGACATGTGGCATATTCCAAATTGCTTCTGAACACACAAAACAGCAGCAGGTCTTTGAAGATCAGGCCTGCAGTCTCTGCCCAGGGAACAATGGCCCATGTAACAAAGTCATCTCTCTCTCCAGTCTTCCTACCTCTTGCCCAAGTGATTTCTGCTGCAGCACCTAAAGCCTCTAACCTTCCACACCCAGGCCTCTAGAAGGTCACATCTGCATTGGCTAGAAGGTCAATCCAGGTGGTACTGCCCATGGATACTGTATGTTATTGCTCGTTGGCTGATACTGTATGTTATTGCTCATTGGCTTAATTACAGATTCTTCCCTTGCCAGCCTTTCCTTCCGGATCACCTTCTGCTGTGTGCTGCTTGGACATTTAGCTAGAAATAGCAGGAAAGGAAGTAGAAAGCAGAGGATCGAGCTATGGATCTGTGAGGAAGACAATCTACAGGTCCATGCAAGTTGCTTGCAGGATACAAATGAGGGGAATAAAAGTCTCTCAGAGAAAAATTACTTCCTTGAGAACACAAATAAAATCTCTGTTGAGGCTGTGAGGAGAAATGGCTTGGATACCATGTTGACCTGGGGTCCAGTCCCAGCTCTGTCTGCATTAGCTGTGCCACCTCAGGAGATCCCGCTAAGTGCTCTAAATCCAGTTTTTCCCTTCTGAAAAATGGACTTTATAATACCTATCACAATCTGCAAACTAAATGATAACTACTATAGACAATATTTAGGGTACTTAAGTCATCCATTTATTCATTCAAACAATTAACTGAGTGCATAATTTGTGACAGAAACTCTGCTACACGTTGAATAAAACATGGTCAACAAAAGTAGATACAGTGCTTCCCCTCAGGGAAGCATCCAGTCTTATTAGAAATCTGTATACTTAAGAAATAAACACATAAGTATAATAAACACATAAGTATATGATTAATCGTGCTACTTACAACAAAGCAGAAGTTTGTGGAGGCCATTTGAGGGTTGGGAAGGCTGTGCTGAGGATCATCAACTTGAATCTGGAAGACAGAAGATTTACCAGGTGAAGGAAAGAAAAGCATTCCATATGGACTGAACAACACAAAAAAGTATCTTATGTTATTATGGAACATAGGAGGCCCAAAAAGCCATGTTCTTTGTGTATTCAGTACATAGCACAGTGCCTAGCATATAGAGGTCAATAAGTATTTGTTGAATGAATAAATGAAATTTCTAAGAAGTATTCTGTGAGTGTTGATTCAGTTACTTGCTAGAGGTACATTCTTTGGCAAATGAATTACTTGTCTAAGCCTTAGTCTCCTTATTTGTCGGCTACTATTATTTGTAATACTGACATCTCTAGATTATGTTTAGGATTACATGAAAAAGTGGACATGAAAGGACTTAAGAGCTGCACAAACATTAGTTAAGTCTCTCATAAATAGGAGTTTTCCTCCATAAATATCACTAAGATGACAAGTTCCCTGAGCACAGGAGCCAAATTTATTTAGTTCACCCCTACATTCATAGCATCCATTGAAGTACCTGGACTAAAGCACTCACTCAATAAACACCTGATGATGAAATACCCATTGATACTGATTATGCTTTTATTTTTCAGTGTGTATACAGCTATGTGTGCACATATATCTCTTTGATTTAGGTTCCTGTGTTGTTTCTGTCTAAGGCATCAAGACACAAGCATATTAAACCAAATATGATTACACAGTCTCCCACTTGTGCTCCCTGCACTATTCACCAAATCTATGCCTATTAACCAGCCTGAAAAGGTCCTGAAATATTTCTAAGCAGAGCTGGTGCCTTTACTAACTGAGCCTTTCCCTTTATTCTCTAACTCAATTTGCTTCTAAAAAACAGGAGTGGGGCACAAGAAGAAGGAGTGGCAAATTTATTTTATAATTTATTGGAAGACTAATATGGCCACCTCAAAGTGTGAAAAGCAATAGAGCACAGAAGTGTTGAGAGGCACCATTTGCCATAGACCTCGAGCATCCCAGCACATACTTGCCGGGTATGCCAAGAATGCAAGATCTTGAGCTTTCTTTACCTGGACCATTTCTCAGGACTCTATTAGCAGAAAGCAACCTTGAGGAGGAATGAGATAATGTCTCTACGCCCTCCAGTCCCCTAGCAGAAACTGCTTCCACTTACTATGACACTGGTGAATCCTATAATCCAGAGTTTCTCTCCTGTAATGCACTCCCTTAGACTTGGTGAAGGGAGAAGGTGGGGGAACCAAAACAAATGATCGTAAAGCTCTGGTTTCTGCTTTTGTTGTGAGGAAAAACATTCTGTTCTCTGAACCAGGAGTCTCATGTCTTCAGTCAGTCCGTTATACTGAAGCAGACTAACTTGTTAGCCTCTAAGTAGAGTAAAATCACAGCCTTTTCACTGTTCTGGACATTTGGTAATAATTTTGGCGTTAGAATCTAGGTCTATTTTTCCATTTAACTTTTTTTGAGCTTCGGTTTTTGTCTTTTGAATGCTAAGATCATAACCACAACCACAAGTGCTGAGCCAGAATTACATTTTTTCATTTGCAGTCAAATAAGTCTAAATACTGCATTGTGCTAACAACAAAACAATACAAAAGTAAACAACCACAAGCTTCCTGGTCACAGGAGAGTCAGAAATGGAATACTTCTGGGTGCTGTCTCAGACATGGGAATTCCCAGGCCATCATCGCTAGGGTTATTTTGAATGATATAACTCCAATTACCTTCTATCTTTAAGTTCAAGATTCTAATTCATAGGGCTTCCTGGTGGCGCAGTGGTTAAGAATCCGCCTGCCAATGCAGGGGACACAGGTTCGAGCCCTGGTCCGGGAAGATCCCACATGCTGTGGAGTAACTAAGCCCGTGTACCACAACTACTGAGCCTGTGCTCTAGAGCCCACAAGCCACAACTACTGAGCCTGTGTACCACAACTACTAAAGCCCACACACCTTGTGCCCATGCTCCGCAACAAAGAGTAGCCCCCGCTTGCTGCAACTAGAGAAAGCCCGCACGCAGCAACGAAGACCCAACCCAGCGAAAAATAAATAAATAAAATCAATTTAAAAAAAAAAGATTCTAGGGCTTCCCTGGTGGCGCAGTGGTTGAGAGTCCGCCTGCCGATGCAGGGGACACGGGTTCGTGCCCCGGTCTGGGAAGATCCCACATGCCGCGGAGCAGCTGGGCCCGTGGGCCATGGCCACTGAGCCTGCACGTCCAGAGCCTGTGCTCCGCAACGGGAGAGGCCAAAACAGTGAGAGGCCCGCGTACCACAAAAAAAAAATAAAAAATAAAAAAAAAAATAAAAAAAAAAGATTCTAATTCCTAGAAAAGGAATATTGATTAGTTGAGCTTCGGTCATGTCTTTTCCCTTTGACCAAGGTAATGTGATAGGGAGAGAAGAGGGACAGGCATTTTACTTTATTTTTTAACATCTTTATTGGAGTATAATTGCTTTACAATGGTGTGTTAGTTTCTGCTTTATAACAAAGTGAATCAGTTATACATATACATATGTTCCCACAGCTCTTCCCTCTTGCATCTCCCTCCCTCCCACACAACCTATCCCACCCCTCTAGGTAGTCACAAAGCACAGAGCTGATCTCCCTGTGCTATGCGGCTGCTTCGCACTAAGCTAGCTATTTTATGTTTTGTAGTGTATATATGTCCATGCCACAATCTCACTTTGTCACAGCTTACCCTTCCCGTTCCCCATATCCTCAAGTCCATTCTCTAGTAGGTCTGTGTCTTTGTTCCCATCTTGCCCATAGGTTCTTCAGGATGATTTTTTTTTATTTAGATTCCATATATATGGGTTAGCATACGGTATTTTTCTCTCTGACTTATTTCACTCTGTATGACAGACTCTAGGTCCATCCACCTCACTACAAACAACTCAATTTCATTTCTTTTTATGGCTGAGTAATATTCCATTGTATATCTGTGCCACATCTTGTTATCCATTCATCTGTTGATGGACACTTCGGTTGCTTCCATGTCCTGGCTATTGTAAATAGAGCTGCAATGAACATTTTGGTACATGATTCTTTTTGAATTATGGTTACCTCAGGGTATATGCCCATTAGTGGGATTGCTGGATCATATGGTAGTTCTATTTGTAGTTTTTTAAGGAACCTCCATACTGTTCTCCACAGTGGCTATATCAATTTACCTTCCCACCAACAGTGCAAGAGGGTTCCCTTTTCTCCACACCCTCTCCAGCATTTACTGTTTGTAGATTGATGATGGCCATTCTGACTGGTGTGAGGTGATACCTCATGGTAGTTTAGATTTGCATTTCTCTAATGATTAACAATGTTGAGCATTCTTTCATGTGTTTGTTGGCAATGTGTATATCTTTGGAGAAATGTCTATTTATGTCTTCTGCCCATTTTTGGATTGGGTTGTTTGTTTTTTTGATACTGAGCTGCTTGTAAATTTTGGAGATTAATCCTTTGGAGCTGATTGCTCCAGCTCCATTTTTCTTTCTCAAGATTGCTTTGGCTATTCGGGGTCTTTTGTGTTTCCATACAAATTGTGAAACTTTTTGTTCTAGTTCTGTGAAAAATGTCATTGATAGTTTGATAGGGATTGCATTGAATCTGTAGATTGCTTTGGGTAGTAGAGTCATTTTCACAATATTGATGCTTCCAATCCAAGAACATGGTATATCTCTCCATCTATTTGTATCATCTTTAATTCCTTTCATCAGTGTCTTATAATTTTCTGCATACAGGTCTTTTGTCTCCTTAGGTAGGCTTATTCCTAGATATTTTATACTTTTTGTTGCAATGGTAAATGGGAGTGTTTTCTTGATTTCACTTTCAGATTTTTCATCATTAGTGTACAGGAATGCCAGAGATTTCTGTGCATTAATTTTGTATCCTGCTACTTTACCAAATTCATTGATTAGCTCTAGTAGTTTTCTGGTAGCATCTTTAGGATTCTCTCTGTATAGTATCATGTCATCTGCAAACAGTGACAGCTTTACTTCTTCTTTTCCGATTTGGATTCCTTTTATTTCCTTTTCTTCTCTGATTGCTGTGACTAAAACTTCCAAAACTAAGTTGAATAAGAGTGGTGAGAATGGGCAGCCTTGTCTTGTTCCTGATCTTAGTGGAAATGGTTTCAGTTTTTCACCATTGAGGACAATGTTGGCTGTGGGTTTGTCATATATGGCCTTTATTATGTTGAGGAAAGTTCCCTCTATGCCTACTTTCTGCAGGGTTTTTATCATAAATGGGTGTTGAATTTTGTCGAAAGCTTTCTCTGCATCTATTGAGATGATCATATGGTTTTTCTCCTTCAATTTGTTAATATGGTGTATCACATTGATTTGCGTATATTGAAGAATCCTTGCATTCCTGGAATAAACCCCACTTGATCATGGTGTATGATCCTTTTAATGTGCTGTTGGATTCTGTTTGCTAGTATTTTGCTGAGGATTTTTGCATCTATGTTCATCAGTGATATTGCCCTGTAGTTTTCTTTGTGACATCCTTGCCTGTTTTTGGTATCAGGGTGATGGTGGCCTCGGAGAATGAATTTGGGAGTGTTCCTCCCTCTGCTATATTTTGGAAGAGTTTGAGAAGGATAGGTGTTAGCTCTTCTCTAAATGTTTGATAGAATTCGCCTGTGAAGCCATCTGGTCCTGGGCTTTTGTTTGTTGGAAGATTTTTAATCACCGTTTCAATTTCAGTGCTTGTGATTGGTCTATTCATATTTTCTATTTCTTCCTGATTCAGTCTTGGCAGGTTGTGCATTTCTAAGAATTTGTCCATTTCTTCCAGGTTGTCCATTTTATTGGCATAGAGTTGCTTGTAGTAATCTCTCATGATCTTTTGTATTTCTGCAGTGTCAGTTGTTACTTCTCCTTTTTCATTTCTAATTCTATTGATTTGAGTCTTCTCCCTTTTTTTCTTGATGAGTCTGGCTAATGGTTTGTCAATTTTGTTTATCTTCTCAAAGAACCAGCTTTTAGTTTTATTGATCTTTGCTAGCGTTTCCTTCATTTCTTTTTCATTTATTTCTGATCTGATCTTTATGATTTCTTTCCTTCTGCTAACTTTGGGGTTTTTTGTTCTTCTTTCTCTAATTGCTTTAGGTGCAGGGTCAGGTTGTTTATTCGAGATGTTTCCTGTTTCTTAAGGTGGGATTGTATTGCAATAAACTTCCCCCTTAGAACTGCTTTTGCTGCGTCCCATAGGTTTTGGGTCGTTGTGTCTCCATTGTCATTTGTTTCTAGGTATTTTTTGATTTCCTCTTTGATTTCTTCAGTGATCACTTCGTTATTGAGTAGTGTATTGTTTAGCCTCCATGTGTTTGTATTTTTTACAGATCTTATCCTGTAATTGATGTCTAGTCTCATAGCATTGTGGTCGGAAAAGACACTTGATACAATTTCAATTTTCTTAAATTTACCAAGGCTTGATTTGTGACCCAAGATATGGTCCTGGAGAATGTTCCATGAGCACTTGAGAAAAATGTGTATTCTGTTGTTTTTGGATGGAATGTCCTATAAATATCAATTAAGTCCATCTTGTTTAATGTATCATTTAAAGCTTGTGTTTCCTTATTTATTTTCATTTTGGATGATCTGTCCATTGGTGAAAGTGGGGTGTTAAAGTCCCCTACTATGATCATGTTACTGTCGATTGCCCCTTTTATGGCTGTTAGTATTTGCCTTATGTATTGAGGTGCTCCTATGTTGGGTGCATAAATATTTACAATTGTTATATCTTCTTCTTGGATCGATCCCTTGATCATTATGTAGTGTCCTTCTTTGTCTCTTCTAATAGTCTTTATTTTAAAGTCGATTTTGTCTGATATAAGAATTGCTACTCCAGCTTTCTTTTGGTTTCCATTTGCATGGAATATCTTTTTCCATCCCCTTACTTTCAATCTGTGTCTCTAGGTCTGAAGTGGGTCTCTTGTAGACAGCATATATATGGGTCTTGTTTTTGTATCCATTCAGCCAATCTGTGTCTTTTGGTGGGAGCATTTAGTCCGTTTACATTCAAGGTAATTATTGATATGTATGTTCCTATTCCCATTTCCTTAATTGCTTTGGGTTCGTTATTGTAGGTATATTCCTTCTGTTGTGTTTCTTGCCTAGAGAAGTTCCTTTAGCATTTGTTGTAAAGCTGGTTTGGTGGTGCTGAACTCTCTCAGCTTTTGCTTGTCTGTAAAGGTTTTAATTTCTCCATCAAATCTGAATGAGATCCTTGCTGGGTAGAGTAATCTTGGTTGCAGGTTTCTCTCCTTCATCACTTTAATTATGTCCTGCCACTCCCTTCTGGCTTGGAGAGTTTCTGCTGAGAGATCAGCTGTTAACCTGATGGGGATTCCCTTTGTGTGTTATTTGTTGTTTTTCCCTTGCTGCTTTTAATATTTCTTTGTGTTTAATTTTTGACAGTTTGATTAATATGTGTCTTGGCGTATTTCTCCTTGGATTTATTCTGTATGGGACTCTCTGTGCCTCCTGGACTTGATTAACTATTTCCTTTCCCATATTAGGGAAGTTTTCAACTATAATCTCTTCAAATATTTTCTCAGTCCCTTTCTTTTTCGCTTCTTCTTCTGGAACCTCTATAATTCAAATGTTGGTGCGTTTAGTGTTGTCCCAGAGGTCTCTGAGACTGTCCTTTGTTCTTTTCATTCTTTTTTATTTTGCTCTGCATCAGTTATTTCCACTATTTTATCTTCCACCTCACTTATCCGTTCTTCTGCCTCAGTTATTCTGCTATTGATCCCATCTAGAGTATTTTTCATTTCATTTATTGAGTTTTTAATCGATGCTTGATTCATCTTTAGTTCTTCTAGGTGCTTGTTAACTGTTTCTTGCATTTTGTCTATTCTATTTCCAAGATTTGGATCATGCAAATAGAATCTTGGATCATCTTTACTATCACTCTTCTGAATTCTTTTTCAGGTAGACTATATTGCCTCTTCATTTGTTAGGTCTGGTAGGTTTTTACCTTGCTCCTTCACCTGCTGTGTGTTTTTCTGTCTTCTCATTTTGCTTAACTTACTGTGTTTGTTGTTTCCTTTTCACAGGCTGCAGGTTCAGAGTTTCCGTTGTTTTTGCTTTCTGTCCCCAGTGGCTAAGGTTGGTTCAGTGGGTTGTGTAAGCTTCCTGGTGGAGGGTACTAGTGCCTGTGTTCTGTCGGATGAGGCTGGATCTTGTCCTTCTGGTGGGCAGGTCCATGTCTGGTGGTGTGTTTTGGGGTGTCTGTGGCCTTATTATTATTTTAGGCAGCCTGTCTGCTAATGGGTGGGGTTGTGTTCCTGTCTTGATAGTTTTTTGGCATAGGGTGTCCAGCACTGTAGCTTGCTGGTCGTTGAGTGAAGCTGGGTCTTGGCGTTGAGATGGAGATCTCTGGGGGATTTTCACCATTTGATATTACGTGGAGCTGGGAGGTCTCTTGTGGACCAGTGTCCTGAACTTGGCTCTCCCACCTCAGAAGCACAGCCCTGACACCTGGCTGGAGTACCAAGAGCCTTTCATCCACACGGTTCAGAATAAAAGGGAGGAAAAAAAAGAAAGAAGGAAAGAAAGTAGATAAAATAAAATAAAAATGAAGTAAAATAAAATGTTATTAAAATAAAAAATATTAAGAAAAAAAATTTTTAAGTAATTAAAAAAATAGACAGACAGAACCCTAGGACAAATGGTAGAAGCAAAGCTATACAGACAAAATCACACACAGAAGCATACACATACACACTCACAAAAAGAGAAAAAGGGAAAAATATATATATATCTTTGCTCCCAAAGTCCACCTCCTCAATTTGGCATGATTTGTTGTCTATTCAGGTATTCCACAGATGCAGGGTACATCAAGTTGATTGTGGAGATTTAATCCACTGCTTCTGAGGCTGCTGAGAGAAATTTCCCTTTCTCTTCTTTGTTCGCACAGCTCCTGGTGTTCAGCTTTGGATTTGGCCCCGCCTGTGCGTGTAGTTCGCCTGAGGGCGTCTGCTCTTCGCTCAGACAGGACAGGGTTAAAGGAGCAGCTGATCCAGGGGCTCTGGCTCACTCAGACGCGGGGGGGGGGGGGGGGGAGGGGTGCGGATGCAGGGCGAGCATGTGGCGGTAGAGGCCGCCGTGACGTTGCACGAGCCTGAGGCGTGCCGTGCATTCTCCCTGGGAAGTTTTCCCTGGATCATGGGACCCTGGCAGTGGCGGGCTGCACAGGCTCCCAGGAGGGGAGGTGTGGATGGTGACCTGTGCTCGCACATAGGCTTCTTGGTGGCGGCAGCAGCAGCCTTAGCGTCTCATGCCCGTCTCTGGGGTCTGCGCTGATAGCTGCCGCTCGCACCAGTCTCTGGAGCTCCTTTAAGCGGCGCTATTAATCCCCTCTCCTCGCACACCAGGAATCAAAGAGGCAAGAAAAATTCTCTTGCCTCTTCGGCAGCTCCATACGTTTTCCCGGACTCCCTCCCCGCTAGCCGTGGTGCACTGACCCCTTCAGGCTGTGTTCACGCAGACAACCCCAGTCCTCTCCCTGGGATCCAACCAAAGCCCGAGCCTCAGCTCCCAGCCCCCCGCCCGCCCCGGCGGGTGAGCAGACAAGCTTCTTGGGCTGGTGAGTGCTGGTCGGCACCAACCCTCTGTGCGGGAATCTCTCCGCTTTGCCCTCCGCACTGTGGCTGTGCTCTCCTCCGTGGCTCCGAAGCTCTCCCCCTCCGCCACCCACAGTCTCTGCCCACGAAGGGGCTTCCTAGTGTGTGGAAACCTTTCCTCCTTCACAGCTCCCTCTCACTGGGTGCAGGTCCCATCCCTATTCTTCTGTCTTTGTCTTTTTCTTTTTCTTTTGCCCTACTCAGGTACGTGGGGAGTTTCTTGCCTTTTGGGAGGTCTGAGGTCTTCTGCCAGCGTTCAGTAGGTGTTCTGTAGGAGTTGTTCCACATGTAGATGTGTTTCTGATGTTATTTGTGGGGAGAAAGGTGATCTCCGCATCTTACTCTTCTGCCACTTGAAGCTCCTCCCGGCATTTTAAATATGGACTGGTTGGAGTAGCAAATGCCCAAAGAAAAAGCAGAAACCACAGATGTTCTTTAAATATCACTCTTGGCATATGTAAATACTCAGTACATATTAGGTGTTACTATCTTGTTCTTTAATGTTGTTGTTGTTGCCATGATGGTTAATAATAATAAAAATCTTTTTACAAAGCTGTCAGTTACTGACAATATAAGCTCATTAACAAATACCTTCCACTGTTAGAAAAACCAAATATATCAGGGAGAAATGTCATAGATGTAAATTTAAGAGCTACCAGATTTTTTTCAATGTTAAGTTTACATTAGTCTAGCAACCAGTGGGTGTGAAGGCCTGGACTGACAATTTGTCTTCAATTTGATAAGAAAATGAAGAATGTAACCCCTTGATTAGGAGTACAGACTCTATAGCTGCTTTGAATCTCAGCCTACCCACTTCCTTATTATTTGATTCTGGGAAATTAGATTAATCTCTCTACATTTTAGTTCTCTCATATTTAATTCATTGCGTTAACTGAAGTAGACAATCCACTTAAAGCATTCACAGAGTCCCTGACACTTAGTACATGCTCAGTAAATGTTAACTATGACTATTATTCAGTGAGTGGCAAAAGTTCATGACTTCACTCTTTTACCTGCCTGCCCACAGCATATAAATGATAGATCTGCAAAACCAGGCATGGCCTCTATTGGACATTTTTGTGTGTGTGTGTGTGTGGTATGCAGGCCTCTCACTGCTGTGGCCTCTCCTGTCGCGGAGCACAGGCTCCGGACGCACAGGCCCAGTGGCCACGACCCACGGGCCCAGCCGCTCCGCGGCATGCAGGATCCTCCCGGACCAGGGCACGAACCCGCATCCCCCACATCGGCAGGCGGACTCCCAACCACTGTGCCATCAGGGAAGCCCCTGGACATTTTTATAAACAAAAATAGCAAAACAATTATGAAAACTCTGCATGCTGAGGATAGAGACTTAATCTGGCAAATATTTTTCCAAGGGAAAAAAAGAAATGATTCACTAAGATTTTAAATTTGCTTGTATAGAAAAAAAAGTGCACTTAAAAAGAGATTTATTTAGCAATAAAATTCTCCTCTTTTATTGTGATTTCAGTGTGCAATTTAACCACACTTTTTGATCTCATGTGTGTGTACATTGTAATCATTCAACTGTCTTAATTTAGCTATTTGTCTCCTTTGTCTTATAAATTGCTTTATTTTTGCACTGAAACAAGCTTTTTAAAATTATCACAAATATTTGTTTTACATAACCACTGTTGAGGAAAAAAGAAAAGCTTGTTGGGACTTCCCTCATGGCACAGTGGTTAGGAGTCAGCCTGCCAATGCGGGGGACATGGGTTCAAGCCCTCATCTGGGAAGATCCCACATGCCATGGAGCAACTAAGTCTGTGCACCACAACTACTGAGCCTGTGCTCTACAACCCACAAGCCACAACTACTGAGCCCACGTGCTACAACTACCGAAACCCGCATGCCTTCAGCCCGTGCTCGCAACGAGAAGCCCCAGCTCAATGCAACTAGAGAGAGTCCACGCACAGCAATGAAGACCCAACGTAGCCAAAAATAAAATAAATAAATAAATATATAAACAAATTTATTTAAAAAAGAAAGAAAAAGCTTGTTCATTTCCATGTAATTCTAAAGGGTACAGAAAATGATACTTTCTTACTCCCTGCATTGTCAGGCTATAGTTACGTAAATGGGATCTGTGACCAAGTATTTACTGCACTTGCATTCACTGAACACTGCAGCTGAGCAGGACCCAGGAAAAATAAAACGTGTAAATTTACTGATCTATAGCATCTCTTCCTTGTTCAATCTATGGCTTTTTAAAGATGCAGAAGAATCTAACTAGGGGTTTACCAAAATGTTAGTTCCATAATAGCTACTGACCCCGGTGGCTGGGCATGACTTCTAAAGAAAAGGGAAAAAAATCATCATTTTCACATCTCTCATTAGTGGGTTTTTGCTTTGGAAGTCCCCATTCTTATGGACGTGAATCCAGACAAACCTAGGCCCAAGCTCTGTTTTTGCCATTTACTCCCTATGTAACTTCATATTTCAGTTAACTTTGCTGAGCCCTGGTTCCTAGGAATCCTGGTCTTTATTTTATTGGGTCTGTGGAAAAATCAGAATAATATTTCTGAGTTTGTATTTGTGGTCCCAATTATATCAGAATGGTCCTCCCTTGCAGAGGTGACTTTATTCTTCACAATGACCTTGGTTTGCATATTCCTCAACCTTGATAATCCTGACCAAAGAATTAGATTCCCAGAACAAATTCCTGTTCTGCTTTTCTTTCTGCCTCTTTACTCTTTTGTCCCCATCGGCATCTCTTCTTCTTCCCACTATTCCACGCACAGAGAGCCCCATAACATAACTGAGTCCTTGGCCCCATGTTCCCTTATACCTTCATTCCTAGAAACAACTTTAAAAAATTCTTATTCCGCTAATAATTGGCATCAACTAGCAACGGCAGGCATCCTAATTCTTGCAACAATTCTACAAGCTGCTTCTAATATTTGCCTCTTTTACACATTGGTTTTATTCCTAGCCTTCAAAAGAAAACTTAAAACCAGGTTTGCCTGACCCGAATGATCATACTCTTTCAGATATACATGCTATTTCTTTATTTACACCTTGGCTCTAGACTTGACCACCTGAGTCCTTGGCTTATATATACAGCTAATTAGGTCTGAGTGTTTTTAACTGGAGGGTAATCAATCTCCCATAGGCATACTCCTCTATGCCCATCCCAGTTTCTGTCCATTAGAATTACCACTATCCTCATAATTTCCTCAATGGCTGGGATCTTACGGTACCTACATCAAAGGGTCAGTTTTAAGGACAAAATATGTAAATAGGTATAGATGGGGTAGTATGTGGCACATGATCCATTCTCAATAAGTTGTTGTTCTTGTTATTACTAATATAATAGTACTACTTTGAAAATGCTCTAAAAGCTTAAGATCTAGAAAATGAGTAGATACATAGGGAGTAACAATTCAGTCAGTTAAGTGCTCTGACAGATATTTGTATAAGATGCTCTATGATCACAGCAGAGAGTGTCTAAATGTACAATGCCTGCACTTTTTAATATTTAGTCACTAAACACACACACAGACACACAAGCACACACACTGACTATATGTGCACCCCATATTTTGGAGAAGGAAAGTATACTGGTTAAGATTCCTCTGGACTATCCCCCATGGAATGAAATTCTTAGTGAATGCCACTCTGAAGTGAGACTTTCTATCTTCAGTTACCAGATTGTCTCCTGAAGTAATTGAAACTCATGAGCCTTGAATATAAAGCTGCTCAGTGCCATTGATCCTAATAGAGCAATGCGAGCTGAGGTGACAATACTGTTTTTGAAATGGGAGGGTTAGCTTAGCCAATATAAAATATATAAACATATATTTATTTAAATACATATTTTTTTAAAGGATTTGTGCCTGAGTGGTGCAGATCCTAAATCTCTAATTACATTTAATATAGTAAGGAAGCCTAGTCATTGCTTCCTGGTCCTTCCAACAAGAGTCAGGATAACATCCAGGGAACTTCATGAAGCAAAAGCCCAATGACCTCCTCTCTCTTTGGAGAATCCTAAAGCAACAGAGCCTGAACTTGGTCCATGCTGCTACTGACAGGATAGTTCCTTGCTAGCCATCACCTGAAGGGATGAGAAAGTAACCATTAAACTCCTACATCTCTTAACTTATTGAGATCTGAAGAGGAAAAGGATAGGAGATGGCATTAAAGCTTACCTCCATTTATTTCTACTTTTGCCTCTGTGAAAATTAGAAAATTAATCCTTACTTGGACTAAGTCAGAGGAGGAAGTTAGATGGGTAGAAAAGGAACCACATGCTTCTTAATAACCTCACTGTCATTAATGCACCCTGAGGAAGGCACCAGTGCCCAGCAGTCATGTGAGAAGCAGGGGAGATAGTTGTTTTATTCAGAGGCACAGTGATTGAGTAGGGTGGTGTTCCAAAGAAAGACAAATGGAGGAACTCTTGAAACAGAATTGCTCGTGTTTAAATCCTGTATCATATTTGCCAGCTGTGTGACTTTGGGCAAATGATTCTAACCCTCTGAATTCCAGTCGTCTCAATTTGTATAATGGGGACAAAACTTACGTTAAAAACCTGTTGATAGAATTTAAAATGATGCAGGTAAATGGTGTAGCATATAATAAATATCCAAACAATTATGGTTTCCTTCTTTGTTTTGCCTACCAATTCTATTTCCTCCAATACCACATTTAAGAGCAGTACATCAACTGATATAAAACTCAAATCATTAAGAAAATTTAAATTACTTTCTGATTAAAAAGAGGAAAGAAGTTGGGAAAATCTTTTTGAAATTTGTGTTGAAAAATATTCTGAGGTCAAGTTAGGACCTAAGTGGGTAGAGTGTTCTGATTGGTTAACAATATCTACATAGACAGAGGAGGTGACGGTAGATACTTGCATACCATATAGTTAATGATCTCTCAGCTAACATGTCTTAGAGATATTGGCAGCATAGGAATCACAAAGTCCTAAATATCCAACTACAAAGAAACTAAATTATGACTGACTTTTGCCTTTTATTAAATTTTATTGGGAGTATAAAGAGGAATGACATGGTCCTTGTCCTCCATTAACCAGGTAAATAAGGATAGAAAAGACATTTTACAGAAATAAATGACATTTACAATCAAATAAATAAATAAATAAAGGACCTAGGAATAAATTTAACCAAGAAGGTAAAAGATCTGTACACTGGAAACTATAAGACACTGATGAAAGAAACTGAAGACACAAATAAGTAGAAAGATATCCCATGCTCGTGGACTGGAAGAATTAATATTGTTAAAATGTCCATACTACCCAAAGCAATCTACAGATGCAATGAAATCCCTAACAAATTCTTAATGGCATTTTTCACAGAAATAGAGCTAACATTCCTAAAATTTGTATGGAACCATAAAAGACTCCAAATAGCCCAAGCAACCTTGAGAAAGAAGAACAAAGCTGGGGTTATCATGCTTTGTGATTTCAAACTATATTACAGAGCAATAGTAATCAAAACAGTATGGTATTGGCATAAAAACAGACACATAGATCAACAGAACAGAAGAGAGAGCCCAGAAATAAACCATGCACATATGGTCAGTTAATCTACAACAAAGGAGCCAAGAATATACAATGGGGAAAGGATAGTCTCTACAATAAACAGTGTTGAGAAAACTAGATAGCCACATACAAAAGAATGAAACTGGACTACTATCTTACACCATATACGGAAATCAACTCAAAATGAATTAGACTTGAACATAAGACCTGAAACCATAAAACTACTAGAAGAAAACATATGGGTAAGCTCCTTGACACTGGTCTTAGCAATGATTTTGATTTGACATTAAAAGCAAAGGCAACAAAAGCAAAAATAAACAAGTGAGACTACAACAAACTAAAAAGCTTCTGCACAGCAAAGGAAATTAACAACAAAATGAAAAAGCAACCTATGAAATGGGATAAAAAAATTGCAAACCACATTATCTGATAAGCAGTTAATATCCAAAATATACCTGGAACCCATACAACTCAATAGCAAGAAAAAACAAATAACCTAATTTAAAAATGGGCAAAGGACCTGAATAGACATTTTTCCAAGGAAGACATGAAAATGACCAACAGCTACAAAAAGGTGCTCAACATCAGGGAAATGCAAATCAAAGCCACAAATGGTATCACCTCATACCTGTTAGGATGGTTATCATCAAAAACACAAGAGAGAAATCATGGTGAGAAGGCAGAGAAAAGGGAACGCTTGTACACTGCTGATGGAAATGTAAACTGGTATAGCCACTACGGAAAACAGTATAGAGGTTCCTCAAATTAAACATAAAACTGCCACATGATCCAGCAATCCCACTCCCGGACATATATCCAAAGGAAACAAAATTACTATCTTGAAGAGAGAGTTGTACTCCAATGTTCATTGCAGCATTACTCACAATAGCCAAGGTATGGAAACAACCTAAGTTTGTCAGCAGATCAGTGGATACAGAAAATGTGATTGATACACACACACACACACACACACACACACACACACAGAGGAATACTCTTCAGCCTTGAAAAAGAAGGGAATCCTGCCATTTGTATGAACCTGAAGGTCATTATGCCAAGTGAAATAACCCACAACAGAAAAATGAACAGTGTGTGGTATCACTTATGTGTAGAACCTGGAAAAAAAAATGTTGAACTCATAGAAACAGAGAGTAGAATGGTGGTTGCCAGGAGATGGGGAATAGGAGAAAGAGGGAGAGGTGGTAAAAGGGTACAAACTTTCAGTTATAAAATGAATAAGATCTGAGGACCTAATGTATAACATTGTGATTAGAGTTGATAATACAGTATTGTATAACTGAAATTTGCTGAGAGCGGAACTTAAGTGTTCTCACCAAAAGAAAAAAGAAAAGTGAATAAATATGTGAGCTGATAGATGTGTTAATTAATGTGATGGTAGGAATTCTTTTACAATATATACATATATCAAATTATCACACTGTACACTTTATAAATTGTAATACAATTTGTCAATAAAGCTGGAAAAACATATGAGGAGTATTCATACTCGTCTTATCAAAAGGTGGAAGTCTATGTCCCCTACTGTGAATCTGGATGGGGTTGCGCTTTCCAACATCAATTTTCTAAAACCAACGAGGTGTCCTACAATTCAAATAAATTCTGATACTAACTACCCAGATATAGTACAGACCCCATAGGCTCAAAGGCTCAGTGCTATGAGACGGCCCCTACTTTGGGCCCCAGCTACAGGTGCTAGAGACTACTATACTTATGACCAATAGGCTTGGCTACAAATTCAGGGGTTCCCCTGATCCCTTACAGTTTCAGTAATTTGCTAGAACAACTCACAAAACCCAAGGAAGTGCTACATTTAAATTACCATTTTATTATAAAGGATATAAATGAACAGCCAGTTGAACAGGTACATGGGGCAAAGGTCCCAAGCACTGGAGCTTCTGGTCCCATGAAATCAGAGTATGTCACCCTCCCAGTACATCAATATGCTCACCAACCAAGAAGCTCTCTAGTCCCTCTACCCTCTAAGAGGGACTAGAGAGGTCAGGGGATGGGACCGAAATTTCCAACCCTCTCATCACATGGTTGGTTTTGCAGTCAATCAGCCCCCATGCTAAAGCTATCTAGAGGCCCCACTATGAATTACCTCACTGCATAAGTTCAGATATGGTTGAAGAGGGGTCATTATGAATAACAAAAGACACTCTAATCCCTCAGAAAATTCCAAGGATTCTTGAAACTCTGTGCCAGGAACCAGGGACAGACCAGATATATTCTTTATTATACCAGACCTCGCATTGCGATTGCTTTCACAAAGAGAGAACTGTTAAAGTGATTCTGTGTGATGCACAAAGCTGAGTCATAAAAGGCCATGCAGCTTCCACCTTGTTCAGTGGACCATTCATACTCAGAGTCCTGAACCATACTCTAAAAAACCTAACTCCACGAGGCCTCCATGCCATAAACCAATCAAACCACATGTAGGCACTCTGATTTGAGTCATTCTAACAGATATGAGATGAGTCTTTAGAAGTTTCTAGCCACCAGCCTTCTTGTCAACTTAGCCAGTGAGTCTTCCCAACTGAATCCCCAGAATGTGGATCAGAGAAAAGCAATCCCTGTTGGGTCCTATCTGAATTCCTGACCCATAGAATATGTAAGCACAATAAGAGGGCCATTTTAAGCTGTTAAATTATAGGGTACCTTGTTACACAGCAATAGTAACTGGAACAAGTCATAACAAGTGAGGCTGGAGAAGTAGAATGGGGCCAGGTCGTGCCATGTGAAGAGCGTTGGGCTGTATTCCATAGACAATCAGTTCTTAGAGTGGGGAGGAATGCATCAGAGTTGGACTTACTTTTTAGATAACTCATTCTGGCTGCAGTGAGAAGGTTAAATTTAAGACAGGCAAGACCGGAGTCAGGGAGATGGTAAGAGACTATTGAAAGATGAGGAGGACATTTACTAGGACAGTAATGATACAAATAGAGAAGGGAGGATAGCCTTGACAAAAAAACAAAACCAAAACAAAACGAAATTTAGAAGGTAAAAGCAGCAGAATTTGGCAGAAAATCCAATACAGAATTCAGGAAGAGGAGGGAGAAGGAAGAATTAATGGTGACCCACATGTTTCTGGATTGAATGGCTAGGAAGCTGATAGGGCTATCAATTGAGATTTAATACTAAAGAGGTTAACTTCAGTTGACGAAAAGATAATATCCACCAAGTTTTGAATGTGTTAAATTGAAATTTCTTTGGAACACTGGATGGATATACCCAGCAAAATGCTCAAAAGCCTAAAGCTTGGGAAGGAAGTTAGGACAGATGGTAGTAGATTTGAGAATCAACAGTCTCTACACTTAGACCAATGAAAACAGATTAGATCATTTAGGGAAATTATTCAAAATAAGTAAAATGGAGAATCAAAGATAAATCTCTATAGGTCCAGTATCTAAGAGTCTTACAGGGTAGGAATGACCAAGGAAACAAAGAAAAAAGGAAAGTAAGGCCAGAGAGGAAAGCAGGAGTGACACTGGCTCCAAGGAGTAAAGAGTTTCAGAAAGCCTTTATTGCTCTCTGTCATTAAGTGGAGCGGAGAGTGCCGCTAACCCCATGCCAAGACCTTTGCAAGACACTGAGAATATAAATCTGAATACATCATCACTCTAGCCTTCACAGAGACATAGACAGGTAAACAAATATGTGACAGTAGAGAGGGAACAGTGCAAAACAGAACCGTTATTCAGTACAGAATTACCTCAAGGAAGGAGAAACTGAGTTAGTGAAAATAAAGTCTTCAGAGGATATAATACATCAGGTTTTTGTCTTCTAAAATGGTGTGCAAGCCACTTGAATTCAAGAATCAGAACTTTTTTCATACTCAAGCCTTGAGGACCGCTACGTGGAGTTCAGTAAGTGAGTACACACGATGGACCTGAAATTCTGTTAACTTCTGGGAAAGTCACACATTCTGAAATAGATAATTTGCATTAAAGTGTAAAAAAAAAATCCCACCCAGAGAAGGAAGAGGGTTGCCATTCACACAAGACCCCAAGGGAAGCCAGACCCTTTTTCCTGTCTGGCATCAGTACAACTAATCTGTAAACTGCCTTTCTGCACCCTGGACCTCCCTGCTGGTATTCTGACCCTGTGCCATTATGTGGGGTGGAGAGCACCTGAAGGAAGCATTTATTACTGCCTTGAATTGAAATCTAGAAGGCAGAATTGTTTGGGAGCTAAAAGCAATTTATTCCTAAGCTTTCATGTTTATAAAGTTGAGGTGATTCCCATGTCCAGTCCCTCCTCCCCCCAAGCTTTCCATCTGCAAGTTTCAGGGCAAGTGAGTTAGGCTTTGGGGCTGGTTCAACTCCAGATGGTTTCAAACTTTTGCACAGGCCTAAGGATTTACACAACCTCAAGTTTTATCTTTAAAGAAACAGCTAGCCATGTATTTTTGGATGTAGAAGAATTTCTTCCATAGTCAAATGCACAAATCCATGTAAGTACCACACATACACCTGGTAATTTTAGTATGAAACCTGTCCCTTCAAAGTGCTAGCGTGTGTGTGCATGCGTGCATGTGAGTGTGTGTGTGAAAGAGAGACAGAGAGAGAGAGAAGAGGGAGAAAAAAGAGGGAACCATGATTTCAACCAGGGACTATTTTACCTTCCAGGAAACACTTGACAACATGTGGAGATATTTCTGGTTGTCACAACTGAGGCAGGGCAGGGGGTGCTACTGGGATCATAGCCCAGGGATGCTGCTAAACACCCTACAAGGCACAGGGCAGCCCTTCAGGACCAGGAATTTTCCAGCCCAAAATGTCAATAGTGCCACTGTTGAGAAATCTTCAGAGAAAAAGACAGGAAGAAGAGGAATCAAGCAGTTATTCTAATGTTTTTTCTGCACAAATCAAACCTAGTCACAGAACCATCACATCTTCGGGTTGGGAGGATATTCTAGTCATCACGCAGTCTCATGTACCATGACATACCGCAGCAGGATGGCAAGACTGGTTTGTGTATTATAATTCTATTAGACAGACTTGTTGGATTAAAGAGAAAACATGGAACACAATTCCATAATAAGGCTACAAAAACATTGCCCTGTGCTGTGACTAAAAAGAGATAACCCCTCAAGCTAGCAACAGAAGGAAGCTGACTGCATGAGGAGACAACAAGAGAGAAAATATGTTTAATGTTCCAATTGCAAAGAGGCGCCAGCTAGATACGGCGTTGAGATGGTCTTGTAGATTTAGGAACCAGAAGGGAAAATGGTCTTTGACCTCGAGGAGTTGCTGGGAAACAGATGCCTGAAGAGCCCAGGGAAGAATTTTTGACCCAACAACAGGCTTCTTGCATGTGTCAAATGGTATTTCTTTGTGTGTGAAAATTTGCTGTTTCTTGTTAAAATATGAGAAAATGTCCAAATTCCCGTGCAGCCTCCCTGAGGCTTCAGCTCATCTGGTTGGCCACACTCCCAGCTGGAATTTCTGATACCCAAATTCTTTCACTGCATGTTACTTAAGGATCCGCTGTTCTAAGAAATAGCATGGGGTTTTCCCCTTGTCTCATGGCTCGCTGGGCAGCACACGTCTTTGTAGAGATTTCAGGAAGTTAGAGGTATATTCACAGTGAAAAAACATGAGCTTGAGGAACAGACAAGCTTGAGTTTGAATCCTGGTTAGATTCCTATCCGAGCCTGTGACGTTGGTAACATATTAACTTCTCCAAATCTCAATCTATAAATAAGTCAATGAGGAAACATGATTGTTGTGAGAATTAGGTGTGACAACATGGTTAATTCTGCCAGGACACTGCCTAGTTTATGGTGGGTATGCAGCATTCAGATGGCTATTATTGAGACAGGTATTATTTCTGAAACACAAGATTTAAAAATACTTTTCTACCTATATTATTTTGTGTTTCTGCTTATAATCTAGCTGAGACAAATACAAAGTTGAACGATGTTCCTTGTACTTCTCACTAATCATGCTGGTGACAAAGCGACAAAGGTACAGGCCACACGGGATGGAAATAAAGGTACTAGAAATTGAGAGAGAGACAGCTTTTCCTTTCGAAATAAATTTGAGTCTGCACATACCTGTCCATATTTTTCCTGAACTTCTTCACAATGAAGAAATACAGTAGAATGTCTAATTAGAGTAGATGAGGAGAGGTGATTCATATGAATGCATGGCCTCTTAAAAGAAGACATTTTCTTATACTCAAGTACTTTTAATACCTAAAGAGATATAGTGTTTATCATTTTTCCCTTCATGTGCACACTTCCCACAGTCTTCTAGAGGGCAGTGGAATGGAATGGATATACCACTCTGAAATACAGTACATGAAATTTCATGCAGAGATTTCAACTTTGAAAAATCATTCTAGACGTTAGGTCCACTTGATAATGATAATCATTTCAAAAATGAAGGCACTAAAAAATGAAACATCGTTTTGTTTTAATCCAAGGATCCAGTGCTTCCATACGACCTCTAAGTTCTGAAGTTCTACCAGCTCCTACCCTCAAGTGTCTTTCAGAGCCAGTGCGCTAAAGGAAACACCACAGCAGGCCAAGACAGATGCTAGAAACAGCATGCTTGGGTGTGAGTCCTGTCACCAGCACCTACCAGCTATGTGAATTTGGCAAAGTAATTTCACTCTTGTGAGGCTCTGTTTTCTCATTTGTAATATAGGAATTTTCTCATCTACCCTGAATGTTTGCTTGAGGGCATTAAGTAAGATAATGCATATAAAGCATGTGAGATAGCCCCTGATGATAGCATTAGCTTTGCTACTACAGATTCCCATTTCATCTTTCCTCAGAAAAGTTGCACAGTGTATCTGTGGTGTCCTATCAACTCCATCTGATGGCTTGCTGCTTACTGTTTCTGACCATTCTCTAAATTGAAGCTTTTCTGGCACACTTCCAAGCCACTAAGAGAAATACTACTTTATTTGGACAGATTCCCAGGTATGACCACTATCCTACTGGACTTCAAAATGGAAACACCCTAGCCGATGTCTCACCAACTGTGATAAGCCTTCTGCTATGATTATTGCAATTATCTCTAACCTCTCAGAGCCTTTTGGATCCTTCACCCCAGTATCCTTGTATTTTTCAGGGTTCTCCAGAGAAAAAGAACAAATAGAACGTGTATAGAGATTCATTTTAAGGAATTGGCTCACATGATTATGGAGTCTAGCAAGTCCAAAATCTGCAAGGTAGGCCAGTAGGCTGGAGACTCAGGGAAGAGCCCAATGTTTCAGTTCAAGCCCAAAGGCTGTCTGCTGGCAGAATTCCCTTTTACTCAGGGGAGGTCAGTCTTTTGTTCTATTCACACCTTCAATTATTGGATGGGGCCCACCCACATTTAGGAAGGCAATCTGCTTTACTTAAAGTTCACCAATGTAAATGTTAATCTCATCTAAAAACACCCTCACAGAAATCCAGAATAATGTTTGACCAAATATCTGAATACCATGGCCCAGCCAAGTAAAACAAAATTAACCATCACAATCCTCTCTTAGGGCTGTTGTCCAGGCAGGTTATATTATCTGAATGCCCTCAACCCCAACATAAGTTTTCATTTGTTGCTGGTCCCCTCTGTACAGGTTTTGGCACACAGCTTTCTGTGCTGTGATACCAATCCCTAACTGTCAAGCAGCATAATGTCCCTAGTCATTTCAAGAACAATCAGGGCTTCCCTGGTGGCGCAGTGGTTGAGAGTCCGCCTGCCGATGCAGAGGACGCGGGTTCGTGCCCTGGTCTGGAGGATCCCACATGCCACAGAGCGGCTGGGCCCATGAGCCATGGCCGCTGAGCCTGCGTGTCCGGAGCCTGTGCTCCGCAACAGGAGAGGCCACAACAGTGAGAGGTCCGCGTACCGCAAAAAAAAGAACAATCAGATCATCAAAATCATAAATCTATCATATTTTAGGCCAGCCCATAGTACCCAGCATTGCACTCTTCAGACAGTAATATGTACCACAAATATTTGTTAAGAACATACCAAATTCTAGGCTTTTATCAGTCTTAAATATGGGGAAAAAAAGAAGCCCCCCCATTCACACAAAACGTATTTGTTGACTTCATTATTTTGGAGGACACCTAGTCAGAAATGACTCCTTTCATTGAATTTATCACAAGCTGAAATCATCAAGGCACTGTGACAGAGTCTGAAGATGGAGGGCAATTTAGATGCAATAGCCTGGGAAGGTCTGAGGAAGACATTTGAGCTGAAACTGAAGGATCAGAAATGAAAAGAGCTGTGAAAAACTCCAGGTAAGGGAACAATAAGAAAAAGATTTTGAGATGCAAAGAGCAGTGTGATTGGAGTACACAATTCAGAGGACAGTTTGGCGGCAAAAGGTCTAGATCATATAGGATGTGGTAGGTCATGGTAGCACTTACGTTACATTAAAAATGCCACAAGACACGAGTGCATTTTAAATGAGGATGTGGGACAAACCAATTTACATTTTAAAACATATTCCTTGGACTTTTATGAAGAAAACAGAATGAGAAAGTGGCCTACAATATCTGCCCCTCAATTATCTATCAACCGTCTATAACATTGGACCTGCTCGTTTATATTTATTCCAGTTGGCACAGTTGGGAGATTTAGTTAAATGCTTCCATCATCTTACTTGCCTTGATGGTTTAATTTCTGCCTAATCCCATTAGTCCTACAATAGAGGCTTAGTCACAGTTTGGAGTAATCCCTGAAGCTTGAACAGTCTTGGTTTGCACCATAATCCATCCTTACCATTCATTCAAGGAAACAGGAGCTTGTATACTTTATTATAGTTAGGGATAGGTTTTAAAAGAGATATAGAAAATGAAGACATTATAGTTCTTCAGAATCTCTATATTAGCATTTATGCACACACTTAAAATATTTACGGAACGTGTACTATGTTTCAGGCACTGTGTTGGCCACTAGGGTTATAGTAATTGATAAGACAGGCTATTCCTATGTGAAAGAGAATAAATGACTGAATAAATGCATCTCAAAGTGTTAAGGTCAAAGGTCATATTAATTAATAAAATTTTCCTCTAAAACAAGAAAGTGTCTTCATCTGGAAATGGGAACAATAAGATTGTTTTAAGGATAAAAAATTTTAAATTGTCACATTGACTAGCACATAGCAGATACATTTTAAAAAGCCACATTTATAGAGCTCTGGATATCAGAAAGTGAAGTGCTTAGAATTATAGCACTACTCTGATTTCCTGTCCTATAATCAAGGCTTCTTTGAGCTGCAGATGCCAACGGATTTTAGGAATGGATTTATATATGATCTGCTAGGAATGAGCAATTTCTTAGCAGATTACCTAGACCACACCAGTTGGGTGCATCCTTCAATTATATTGTATATATTGTTGTATATTAATACACATTTTATCTATCAAAGGGGCCAAGCTATCCTAAAGCTTGGCTTTAGGAACAAAATTAGTTTTAAAAAGCTAATTTTTTTAATGTACAAATAGAGATAGCAATCTGAATCTGACTGGTAGCAGAACAGCATTTAGGGACTCACAGACAGTGGGTATCACTTTCTTCCAGACAAGATATAAGTGAGGTATTGTATTATAAGTTTAGTAGTAACAATTGCATCATCTGTGTCTTAAAAACAAATATGAACTTTATGAATAATAATCTATTCTCCTGGACTGGAGATAATCTAATAATAATAATAAATTCCATTCATTGAACGTCATAATGACAATAGTTATAATGGCATTTATTGACACTTATGTATCTGTCTTAAGCACTTTGTATCTCACTTAATCTCCTAGCAGCCTAATAAAATTGTCTGTTGCCTCCATTTACACTTAGTAAAGCTGGGGCTTGGAAAGGTTACGCTAGTCACCAGTGGAACTGATAATCAAACCAAGGCATTCATCAAACCAGAGCCATGCTCATGATGCACCAATACTGCACCAATATAGGGTAGTGGTCTCGTGTAGGTATGCCTACCTGGCCAGAGGTGCTGCTTCAGACCTCCTTTCTGGATGAACAAAGTAAGATTGTTCAGGAACTATCTATCATGCTGGAAATGAGCAGCTTTCAGATGCCGGTGGCAATGACACTGAAAGTACACTGGTGGTAAAGAGGAGCCTTTTGTAACAAGTAACACAGGCTTTTGCCAAAGATGTAGTTGTAACACACTGGCTGAGAAAGCCACACTCTGTGAAATCTGCAATTCTGCACACTTTGCAGAATTGTACTATATTACTTCTGAGCACACTGAATTTTAGAGCATTCTCTAGAAGAGAAAAAAAAAGCAAACTCAGTAAATCCCAGTATTTTTACTGCCTTTTCCAAATTTGACATCTTTCAAAGTAACTGTAAGAAGCACAGACAATCTCTGCCAACCGCATGATTTAGCAGCTATAAAATCTCTCTGAATCAAACCCATTTTGAAATAAAAAGGAACCTGCTTGAGAATTTCATTGCACTGTTGGATACCTACTCAAAGATCAATCACCTCTCTTCATTCTGTATTCCTGGTATATTTTTAAGCTTAATCTTTTTTGCAGCTTACCCATTTAGTTAAGGGTAGAATTTTAAAAGACTAAAGATTGAGAGAGGAGGAGGACATGAAATCTGAACAAAGAGTTTCTTTATCTTCTGCACAACAGAAATGAAAAGGATGGTCTATTTTCTTTTCATCTTTTTCCCCAATGGTGCAGTACCTAGATTCTCAAAACTTGAGTGTCCTTTCCCCCAAGGAAAATAGTATCTCTCTGCAGGCTGTCTAGTATGATAAAACAGCTGTGTTTCCTACTCCACAGGGGATTTCTTCAGATGAAAGTCTTTTTTTTTTGCTGAATATGATGGGGTGAGCAGAAGGCTAAACACATTGCTTATGGTAGGCCTCCAATGACAATTGAAAAAAGGTGTTCATAAAATGTAGTATAAAAGGAATTAGTTTAACTATCTTGAGACTGAAATATACATTGTAAAATAAAATACTGGCTATAAGGAATATAAAGGTGTGAATAGCACCAAGCCTCTAAGGAATAAAAATAAAATTGTTTGAATTTGGGTCTCTATAAAGGTTTAGTGTCTATGGAAAATAAAATTCTTGGCTCTCACTTTGAGCCTCACTAACGCAAACATTTCAGTTATGACATATGCACGGACACTTCAGTTATACTGTATGTTTAAAAGTGAAAGCAACAAAGGAAGATACTTTTCCTCACAATAAGAATGTTTATTTAAAGGACTAATAATATTGATCTATAGAACTACTAAGAAAATACTAAGAAAAGTCAGATATGAGCTAAATTCCCATTAAGGGGCAAAACCTTATGTTGGAAATACCTCATAGCCTTTATCTTCTTCTCTCTGAAACAAGTCCCCAAAAGAATCACACCTAGAAACCATTCATAGACTCTAATTGTCTACTAGACAATATTTTTCTGGTTTGGACAACCAATAGCATTTTATTAATAGCCCAAATTCATTTCAACAGTAGTCAACTTCAATGTGTATCCATTCATGTGGAATTGGTATGGCGCTCCCATCATGAGGAACAGATTTGCAATTGTGTCAGTATAAGGAGCCCACAAGCCACAACTAAGGAGCCAGCCTGCCGCAACTGAGATGTGGTGTGACCAAATAAATAAATATTTTTTTAATAAAGATAAGCTTTTTGAAAGGGTGTATGTTTACTCTGCATAAAGCCATGAAGTTGCTAAATTGTGATTAATGTCTTAGATGCAAAACACACATAGTATCTGCAACTTCCTTATAAAATCCACTGTAGGCTAGATTCTGTGTGTGTGTGTGTGTGTGTGTGTGGATGGGTGTGTGTGTGTGTGTTGGAGAGTCTGGACTACAGGAAAATTTAGAAATAAAAATAATAATTTGCCACTGAAACATAAATTAGAATGTGGGTTATTAGTAGAGTGATCATATAAATTATTATCTAAAATGGACAATCATGAGAGTTAAAGGGGGCACAATTAATAATTGCACTGAGACAACAGGCATAAACTAGGATATACAATGACACTATATATTAGTAAAATATTCTCTTCCTAATCAGAACATAAGAAAACAGCAGCATGATGGGGGGGAGGGAGGGTGTGCTTTGGAAGCAGCTAGGCTTAGATTTGAATCTAAACTCTGACTTACATTAGTTATATGCATTTGTTTCCATATCTCTCCATTTCCTCATCTGTAAGACAGCAGGATGTATATCTAACTTTGATGTAGTGTTTACAATGCACCAGAAAATATGCTAAGGTGTAATATTGAATGGCTTCATTTAAATCTCTTAACAACTACTCATATTGTTACTCTTTTCCCTATTCTACACGTGAAGCAATGAATTCAGTGAGGTTAAATGACTTGCTTGTCCTCATTCAGCAAGTGGTAGAGCTGAAATATGAACCCTGGCAGTTGGTCTTCAGTGTTCATACTCTTAAGCCTTGTAATATCCTGAAGGTGTCAATACCAATTTTTCAGAGTTTTTGTTAAGACTAAATGAGATACTGGATGCCAGACAACAAACACAATGCCCAAAACATAGCAGAAAATAAAAACAGAGTTACTAAAATGCTTTTTGTGATAACCCATCCAGGACTACTTTGGAGGTGACATTTATTTATAATGTGGCCCTTTGGTAATTCTATAGCTAAAGCTCTCACTTGACTAGAAAACTCTACTAACCTGATTGATACTGAGTAATTGTCTATAAATCACAAGGTGAGACTGAAGTAATAGTCATTTTAAACTCCTGGTAATCTGGGATTATAGCCATTACTGAAATGTTTTACTCAAGTCACTCAATAATTTTTGTACAAGTATTTCTTCTCAAGAAGTAAGAAGAATCAATCAGGTTGAAAATGTCTTGTCAAAAAGCATTTGACAAAAGTCAACATCCATTCATGGTAAATAACCCTCAACAAACTAGGAACAGAAGAAAACTTTCTTTAAGCTAATAAAGGGCATTTAGGAAAAAACCCAGGTCAGTAACATCATACATCATGGTGAAGGCTGAATACTTTTCTGCAGAGTGGACAAGACAAGGATATCCACCCTCCCCACTTCTATTCCACAATTATACTGAAGGTCCTAGCCAGTGCAACTAGTCAAGATAGGTAGATAGATAGATAAACAGATAAATGTATAAATAACAGTATATATATTGAAAAAGAAGAAATAAAACTATCCCTATTTTCAAATTATAAGATTGTCATCACAGAAAACCCAAGGAAGTCTACCCAAAAAAACCAATAGAACTAATAAGTGAATTTAGCAAAGTTGCAAAACTCAAGATCAATATAGGGACTTCCCTGGTGGCGCAGTGGTTAAGAATCCGCCTGCCAATGCAGGGGACATGGGTTCAAGCTCTGGTCCAGGAAGATCCCACATGCCGTGGAGCAACTCAGCCTGTGCACTACAACTACTGACCCCGTGCTCTAGAGCCCGCGAGCCATAACTACTGAGCGCACGTGCTGCAACTCCTGAAGCTCGTGCACCTAGAGCCCGTGCTCCACAACAAGAGAAGCCACTGCAATGAGAAGCCTGCACACCACAACGAAGAGTAGCCCACACTCACCGCAACTAGAGAAAGCCCGTGTGCAGCAACGAAGACCCAATGCAGCCAAAAATAAGTATGTTAATTAAATTTTTTAAAAAGATCAACATAAAAATCAACTGTATTTCTTCATATAGTAATGAAAAATTGTACACAGATTTTTAAAGCGTCGCCTTCTCTCCCTTAGTATGTGTAAATCTAGAAAGAGTATCACTCCCACTTAACAATAAGGAAAAGCCGGATAATCAACAAAACTATAACTTCTGTCAAATCTTTTGGAGAGCTGTGGTCACAGCAACCAAGTAGCCTAAAGAAAGACAGACATCTCCAAGGAGAGATGAAAACACATCACTGCTTTACCTAAGACACAGCACTTGACAAAGACAAAGCCACCATAGAAGCAGGTAAAAATATTTCCGTTAAAATTTTTAACAAACTGCCGAAGGACAGAACCCCTAGGAGCTACAGACACAATGAGTGTCTGTAGTCCATTTCTAGATTCTTCCCCATAGAACCTAATGGGTGCTTGTTATGGTTTGAAAATTTATATGTTGAAGTCATAATCCCTGGTAACTCAGAATGTGGCCTTATTTGGAGACAGGGTCTTTATAGAGATAATCAAGTTAAAACGAGGTCATTCCAGTGGGCACTAATCCAATATGACCCGTGTTTTCATAAAAAGGGGAAATCTGGACAGAGATACACATAGAGGGAAGACGATGCAAAGAGACATGAGAAGAAGGTGGCCACCTACAAGTCAGGTAAAGGCGTGTAACAGATCCTTCCCTCACAGACCTTAGAAGGAACCAAACCTGCCAACACCTTGATGATAGATTTCTAGACTTCTAGCCCACAAGACAATAAATTTCTGCTATTTAAGTGACCCAGTTTGAGGTCCTTCGTTGTGGCAAGCCTAACAAACTAATGCCATGCTCATGAGAAAAATGGAAGTAGAGTGGGAAACCAGAGATAGCTTCCCTGATTGGTGCTGGCCTGGCAGAAAGGAGCAGCAATTCACTGCAGGAAAGGCACAAAGCCCCATACGAATCCTTCTCTCCTATCTCCCCTAAAGAACAAAAGTCATAAGCAGGAAACCCTGTGGCCCACACAGCACAGGTGAAGACCCACTGAAGCAACTGGAGGGAAACAAAAATTAATAATAATCCTCTGCCTCAAGAAGGGGCAAGACTCCATCCTGGACCTACCATTAGAAATACCCTAATTCGGGGCCTCCCTGGTGGCGCAGTGGTTGAGAGTCCGCCTGCCGATGCAGGGGATACGGGTTCGTGCCCCGGTCTGGGAGGATCCCATATGCCGCGGAGTGGCTGGGCCCGTGAGCCATGGCCGCTGGGCCTGCGCATCCGGAGCCTGTGCTCCGCAACGGGAGAGGCCACAACAGTGAGAGGCCCGCATACCACAAAAAGAAAAAAAAAAAAAAGAAATACCCTAATGCTATCCACTAGGTAAGGGCAGAATCACTGAAAAATCCTCACCTTCAAGACCAAGAAACAATGGGTGTGCCTAAGACTGAGGCTACAATGAGACAGAATCCCCCCCACCCCGACACATACCACCAGGTAGCAACGAGCAAGTCACACATAAGAGCAGTCTAATTCAGGGGAAAGGTACAAAACTTAGGGAAAAGCTCTCACTCTTGACGTTCACGCTGATAAGAGAAGTCTAAATCTAGAGTAGAACAAAAGAACTGAGAGAAGCCCTCCAATACCCAACCCCAACCTAAGCAGAAAGTAATCAAAGGAATTTGAAGCCAGTGATTTACTGAGAGGAACCACTGTAATAACAAAACACAAACCCAGCACACCTCTTGGGTAAATTAATTGAACTCCACACACTAATAGTCTAGCAGAAAAAGAGCTATGTCTCTTTCCTGGCATACACCTTAGTCTGTACTGTTCTACACAGAATATCTCCCATTCAGCCAAAAGTGATGAGACTTAAGATTAGAAAGAAAAAACAAAACAACAAAAAAACCATTGTCAAGAGACAAAATAATCAATGGAATTAGACTCATGATAGTTCAAAATATCAAAGAATTTAAAATTCCTTAAGAAAGTCCTTAAGACAAGGAATGAAAAGTAACTTGCTATAACTCCAGTGGTAAAGGTGAAAAATATAAATTAACAAATGGAGAATTTTAACAGAAAGATGAAAACTGCAAGAAAGAATCAAATGGGATGTTAGGGGAAAATGGTAAAAGAAATTAATAATGCTTTTGGTGGGTTCATCAGTACTCTAGGCAACTGAGGAAAGAATCAGTGAATTTGAAGTTAGGTCACAGAAATTATCCAAACTGAAATGCAGAGAAAGAGTCAAAAAAAAAAAAAAAAAAAAGAACAGAGTATGCAAGAGCTTCAAGACAATAACAAAAGGTCCAATACACATGTAATTGGACTCCTCAATGGAAAAGAGAAAGAACAGGGCAGAAGAAACATTTGAAAAGATAATGGCAAATATTTTCCAAAAATAATGGAAGATGTAAAATCAAAGATCCAAGAAGTTCCAAGAACACCAAACAGGATCTTTCAAGTAAAAAAATGAAACATCACATTCAAACTGCTGGAAACCAAATATAAGGAGAAAATCTTGAAGGCAGTCAGAGGAAAAAGATATATTACATTAAAAGGAACGAAGATATTAATTATAGAAGAACTTCTCATCAGAAGCCATATAAGCCAGAAGGGAACAAAGTGACATTTTTAAGGTGCTGAAAGAAAAAGAAAATCCTCAACTCAGGACTCTGTACTAAGGGGACAATATCCTTTAAGGTGAAGGAAAATAAAACAGCAATGAGATACCACTACACGTATATTAGAATGACTAAAATCCAAAACACTGACAACACCAAATACTAGTGAGGATGTGGAGCAACAGAAACTCCAACTCATTGCTGTTATGAAGGCAAAACAGTACAGCCTATTGGAAGGTAGTGTGGCAGTTTCTTACAAAGCTAATCATAGGTCTTACCATATGATATAGCAATCATGCTCCTTGGTATTTACCCAAAGGAGTTGAAAAGTTACATCCACATATAAACTTGGATACAAGTTTACCATAGCTTTATTCATAATTCCAAAAAGTTGGCAGTAACCAAGATGTCTTTCAATAGTTTAATGAATAAACAAACTGTGGTAAACACAGTATGTATTCGATACCTAAATGTAAACCCTAAACCTATAAAATTTCTAAAATAAAAATAGGAGAAAGTATTTGTGACTTGGGTTAGGCAAATATTCTTAGCTACAACACCAAAATCACGATCCATTAAAAAAATTAATGAATTGTTAAATAGGATAAATCAAAATTATAAACTTCTCTGTAAAGGACACAATTAACAGAACGAAAAGACAAACCACATTCTGAGATAAAATATTTGCAGAAAACACATCTGACAAAGGACTTGCATCCAGAATATATGTCCAGAATATTAAAAAAAATCTCAAAACTCAAGAAAGCAAACAACACAATTTTTTTAATTGCAGAAGATTTGAACACACACTTCACCAAACAAGATATAAAAATGGCAAATAAGTACATGTAAGATGCCCAACATTATTAGCCATTATGAAAATGCAAATTAAAAATATAGTCACCTCATACTTGTTAGAATGGCTATTATCAAAAAGTCAAGAAATAACAAGTGTTGGAAAGGATGTGGAGAAAAGGTAACCTGGTGCACTGCTAGTGGGAATGTAAATTGGTGCAGCCTCTATGGAAAATAGTATGAAGGCTTTTCAAAAAATTAAAAATAGAACTACCATAGGATTCAGCAATTCCACTTCTAGGTATTTATCTGAAGGAAATGAGAACGCTCACTCAAAGGGATATCTGCCCCTTCATGTTCACTGCAACATTATTTACAAAAGCCAAGACATGAAAACAACCTAAGTGTCCGTTGATGGATGAATGGACAAAGAAGATGTGAGATAGATAGACAGATATAGATATATTATTCAGCCATAAAAAAGGAAATTTTGCCAAGTGTAACATGCATAGACCTTGAGAGCATATGCTAAGTGAAATAAGTCAGACAGAAAGACAAATTCCGTATGATCTCACTTTTATGTGGAATCTAAAAAGAAAAAAAATGAACTCATAATACAGAGAACAAATTGGTGGTTGCCAGAAGCAGGAGACGTGGAGTGTGAGAAATGGGTGACGGTGGTCAAAAGGTACAAACGTCCAGTTAAAGAATAAATAAGTCCTAGGGATGTCATGTACAGTATGGTGACTATAGTTAATAATACTGTATTGTATATTTGAAAGTTGCTAAGAGAGTAGATCTTAAAAGTTCTCACCACAAGAAAAAACAAATTTGTTACAACATGCAGTGATGGATGTTAACAAGACTTATTGTGATCATTTCACATTATTACATACGAGCAGTCCCCAACCTTTTTGGCACCAGGAACCGGTATCGTAGAAGACAATTCTTCCACTGACTGGGAGGAGGATGGTTTCAGGATGATTCAAGCGCATTACATTTCTTGCATACTTTATTTCTATTATTATTACATTGTAATATATAATGAAATAATTATACAAAGCAATTGATTTATTATGGTCTCTGTGCAGTCAAACTTCTCTGCTAATGATCATCTGTATTTGCAGCCGCTCGCCAGTGCTAGCTAGCATCACTGTCTCAGCGCCACCTCAGATCATCAGGCATCAGATTCTCGTAAGGAGCATGCAACCTAGATCCCTCACATGTGCAGTTCACAGTAGGGTTTGCGCTCCTATGAGAATCTAATGCTGCCGCTGATCTGACAGGAGGCGGAGTTCATGCAGTTATGCAAGTGATAGGGAGCGGCTGTAAACACAGATGAAGCTTTGCTCTCTCGCCCGCTGCTCACCTCCTGCTGTGAAGACCAGTTCCCAACAAGGGGCTGGGGACCCCTGTTATATATAATACACTGAACCATTATGTTGTAACCTGAAACTAATATAACATTATATGTCAATTATAACTATATTTTAAAAAATTAAAAAACAAAACCAAAAAAAACCATAATGAGATATTGTACCAAGTGCTGGCAAATATGTACTTGGAATTCTCTTATATCACTGATGGGAATGCAAAATATTACAGCCCCTTAGAGAAGTTTGGCAGTCTAATAAATTAAACATACACATACAATATTACCATGTAGTCCTACTCCTATGTATTTACTCATGAGGAACGAAAACTGGTTTACACAAAAAAACTGAACATAAATTTTTAGTGTTTTTTATTCATAATCGCCTACCCTGGAAATAAATGAAATATCCACTGGTGAATGGATAAACCAACTGTGGTACATCTATACAATGAAATGCTGCTTAGCAATAAAATGAACTGAACTACTGATACACACAACATCGTAGATAAATCTTATACGTATTTTGCTAAGTGAAAGATACAAAGGCCATGAGGGAAATTTGAGGGGTGACAAAGCTATCACATATCTTCATTGTGATGGCAGTTACATGACTGTGCATTTTTCCAAAACTCAGAACTCTTAACTTTTACTCCTAAATTTTCTCTACTTAGCATTAAATTACTTATTTTCTCTCAATTCTTTAGAAAAAAAGAAGCATCTGCATCCTCTACTCATACTTTTATAGAACAGTAATTAAACATCTGAGAATGATGGATATGATTTGAAATACTGTGCAAATAGAGAATTATTAGAAAATAATTTGTTGGTTCATTCTCTCTAATATTTATTTTTAAAAATACCCACAGAAGAGGGGGGAACTTCAAGATGGCGGAGGAGTAAGACGTGGAGATCACCTTCCTCCCCACAAACACGTCAAAAATACATCTACACAGGGAACAACTCCTACAGAACACCTACTGAATGCTGGCAGAAGACCTCAGACTTCCCAAAAGGCAAGAAACTCCCCAAGTACCTGGGTAGGACAAAAGAAAAAACAGAGACAAAAGAATAGGGATGGGACCTGCACCTCTGGGAGGGAGCTGTGAAAGAGGAAAAGTTTCCACACACTAGGAAGCTCCTTCACTGGTGGAGACAGGGGTGGGCAGCGGGGAAGCCTCGGAGCCACAGAGGAGAGCACAGCAACAGGGGTGCAGAGGGCAAAGCAGAGAGATTCCCGCACAGAGGATTGGTGCCGACCAGCACTCACCAGCCTGAGAGGCGTGTCTGCTCACCTGCCATGGTGGGTGGGGGCTGGGAGCTGAGGCTCGGGATTTGGAGGTCAGATCCCAGGGAGAGGACTGGGGTTGACTACATGAACACAGCCTGAAGGGGGGCTAGTGCACCACAGCCAGCCAGGAGGGAGTCCGGGAAAAAGTCTGGAACTGCCTAAGAGGCAAGACACCACTGTTTCTGGGTGCGCGAGGAGAGAGGATTCCTCCCCTGTCTGCCCACAGAGGCAGAGCACCGCGTAAACGAGCTCCAGAGATGGGCGCGAGCCTCAGCTAATACCACGGACACCAGAGATGAGCAGGAAATGCTAACGCTGCTGCTGCAGCCACCAAGGATCCTGTGTGCAAGCAGAGGTCACTATCCACATGGCCCCCACGCACACTGGGAGCCTGTGCACCCCAGCCACTGCCAGGTTCCCGTGATCCACGGACAACTTTCCCGGGAAAACACATGGCGCACCTCAGGCTGTTGCAACATCAAGCCGGCCTCTGCCACCGCAGGCTCGCCCCACATTCCAATTATAACTACCATACCCCTCCCTCCCCACCCCTGGCATGAGTGAGCCAGAGCCCCCTAATCAGCCGTTGCTTTAACCCTGTCCTGTCTGGGCGGGAACAGAAGCCTGAGGGAGACCTACACACACAGGCGGGGCCAAATCCAAAGCTGAACCCCAGGAGCTGTGCAAACAAAGAAGAGAAAGGGAAATTTCTCCATGCAAGCTCCGGAGCAGCCGATTAAATCCCCACAATCAACTTGAGGTACCCTGCATCTGTGGCATACCTGAATAGACAGCTAATCAAGCCAAAATTGAGGTGGCGGACTTTCAGAGCAATGGCAGACTTAGGCCTTGCTGTCTGCAACTGACTTATTTCAGATCTTTATGTGTATCTTAGTATACTTATTAGCACTTCTTATTATTGGTGGATTTGTTTATTTGTTTGGTTGCTCTTTTTTTAACTTTTTAACTTTTACTTTAATAATTTTATTGTTTTATTTTAATTATTATTTTCTTTCTTTCTTTTTTTCTCACTTTTCTTCTGAGCCATGTGGCTGACAGGGTCTTGCTGCCTAAAATCATATTAAATTCACAGGAACCTCAAAACACACCACCAGATGCGGCCCTGCCCACCAGAAAGACAAGATCCAACACCACTCACCAGAACACAGGACCCACCCCCTCCACCAGGAAGCCTATAGAGCCCACTGAACCAACCTTACCCACTGGGGGCAGATGCCAAAAACAATGGGAACTACGAACCTGCAGCCTGTGAAAAGGAGACCCGAAACACAGTAAGTTAAGCAAAATGAGTAAGACAGAGAAAAATGCAGCAGATAAAGCAGCAAGGTAAAAACCCACCAAACCAAACAAATGAAGAGGAAATAGGCGGTCTACATGAAAAAGAATTCAGAGTAATGATAGTAAACATGATCCAAAATCTTGGAAACAGAATGCAGAAAATACAAGAAACATTTAACAAGAACCTAAAAGAACTAAAGAGCAAACAAACAAAGATGAACAACACAATAAATGAAATTAAAAATTCTCTAAAGGAATCAATAGCAGAAGAACTGAAGCAGAAGAACGCGTAAGTGACCTGGAAGATAAAATGGTGGAAATAACTACCACAGAGCAGAATAAAGAAAAAAGAATGAAAAGAACTGAGGAAAATCTCAGAGACCTCTGGGACAACATTAAACGCACCAACATTCAAATTATAGGGGTCCAGAAGAATAAGAGAAAAAGAAAGGGACTGAGAAAATATTTGAAGAGATTATAGTTGAAAACTTCCCTAACATGGGAAAGGAAATAGTCAACCAAGACCAGAAAGCACAAAGTGTCCCATACAGGATAAATCCAAGGAGAAACACGCCAAGACACATATTAATCAAACTATCAAAAATTAAATACAAAGAAAAAATATTAAAAGCAGCAAGGGAAAAGCAACAAATAACATACAAGGGAATCCCCATAACATTAACAGCTGATCTTTCAGGAGAAACTCTGCAAGCCAAAAGGGAGTGGCAGCACATATTTAAAGTGATGAAAGGGAAAAACCTACAACCAAGATTACTCTACCCAGCAAGGATCTCATTCAGATTTGACGGAGAAATTAAAACCTTTACATACAAGCAAAAGTTAAGAGAATTCAGTACCACCAAACCAGCTTTACAACAAATTCTAAAGGAACTCCTCTAGGCAGGAAACACAAGAGAAAGAAAAGACCTACAAAAAAACAAACACAAAACAATTAAGAAAATGGTAATGGCAACATACGTATCGATAACTACCTTAAATGTAAATGGATTAAATGCTCCAACCAAAACACACAGACTGGCTAAACGGATATAAAACAAGACCCTTACCTATGTTGTCTACAAGAGAGACACACTGTAGATGTAGGGACACATACAGACTGAAAGTGAGGGGATGGAAAAAGATATTCCATGCACATGGAAATCAAAAGAAACCTGGAGTAGCAATTCTTATATCACACGAAATAGACTTTAAAACAAAGACTATTACAAGAGACAAAGAAAGACACTACATACAAGAAGAAGTTATAACAATTGTAAATATTTATGCATTAAACATAGGAGCACCTCAATACATAGGGCAAATTCTAATAGCCATAAAAGGCGAAATCCACAGTAACACAATCATAGTAGGGGACTTTAACACCCCACTTACACCAATGGACAGATCATCCAAAATGAAAATAAATAAGAAAACACAAGCTTTAAATGACACATTAAACAAGATGGTCTTAGTTGATATTTATAGGACATTCCAACCAAAAACAATAGAATACACTCTTCTCAAGTGCTCATGGAACATTCTCCAGGATAGATCATATCTTGGGTCACAAATCAAGCCTTGGTAAAATTAAGAAAGTTGAAATAATATCAAGAATCTTTTCCAACCACAACGCTAGAAGACTATATATTACAGGAAATAAACTGTAAAAAATACAAACATATGGAGGCTAGACAATACACTATTAAATAACCAAGAGATCACTGAAGAAATCAAAGAGGAAATCAAAAAAGTACCTAGAAACAAATGAAAATGAAAACACAATGACCCAAAACCTATGGGATGCAGCAAAAGCAGTTCTAAGAGGGAAGTTTATAGCAACACAATCCTACCTCAGGAAACAAGAAAAATCTCAAATAAAAAACCTAAACTTACACCTAAAGCAATCAGAGAAAGAAAAACCAAAAAAACCCAAAGTTAGCAGAAGGAAAGAAATCATAAAAATCAGATGAGAAATAAATGAAAAATAAATTAAGGAAATGATAGCAAATGTCAATAAAAAGAAAAGCTGGTTCTTTGAGAAGATAAACAAAATTGATAAACCATCAGCCAGACTCATCAAGAAAAAAGGGACAAGACTCAAATCAACAGAATTAGAAATGAAAAAGAACAACCGACACTGCAGAAATACCAAGGATCATGAGAGATTACTACAAGCAACAATATGCCAATAAAATACACAACCAAGAAGAAACGGACAAACTCTTAGAGAAGCACAAACTTCTGGGAATGAACCAAGAAGAAATCGAAAATATAAACGGACCAATCACAAACACTGAATTGAGACTGTGATTAAAAATCTTCCAACAAGCAAAAGCCCAGGACCAGATGGCTTCACAGGCGAATTCTATCAAACATTTAGAGAAAAGCTAACACCTACACTTCTCAAACTCTTCCAAAATATAGCAGAGGGAGGAACACTCCCAAACTCACTCTACAAAGCCACCATCACCCTGATAGCAAAACCATACAAAGATGTCACAAAGAAAACTACAAGCCAATATCACTAATCAACATACATGTAAAAATCCTCAACAAAATACTAGCAAACAGAATCCAACAGCACATTAAAGGGATCATACACCATGATCAAGTGGAGTTTATCCCAGGAATGCAAGGATTCTTCAATATATGCAAATCAATCAATGTGATACACCAGATTAAAAAACTGAAGGATAGAAACCATATGATAATTTCAGTAGATGCAGAAAAAACTTTTCAACACAATTCAACACCCATTTATGATAAAAATCCTCCAGAAAGTAGGCATAGAGGGAACTTACCTCAACATAATAAAGGCCATATATGACAAACCCACAGCCAACATCGTTCTCAATGGTGAAAAAGTGAAACCATTTCCATTAAAATCAGGAACAAGACAAGGTTGCCCACTATCAACACTATTATTCCACACAGTTTTGGAAGTTTTAGCCACAGCAATCAGAGATGAAAAAGAAATAAAAGGAATCCAAATCGGAAAAGAAGAAGTAAAACTGTCACTGTTTGCAGATGACATGATACTATACATAAAGAATCCTAAAGATGCTACCAGAAAACTACTAGAGCTAATCAATGAATTTGGTAAAGTAGCAGGATACAAAATTAATGCACAGCAATCTCTTGCATTCCTATACACTAATGTTGAAAAATCAGAAAGAGAAATTAAGGAAACACTCCAATTTACCATTGCAACACAAAGAATAAAATACCTAGGAATAAACCTACATAAGGAGGCAAAAGACCTATATGCAGAAAACTATAAGACACTGATGAAAGAAATTAAAGATGATACAAACAGATGAGAGATATACCATGTTCTTAGATTGGAAGAATCAATATTGTGAAAATGACTATACTACCCAAAGCAATCTACAGATTGAATGCAATCCCTATCAAACTACCAATGGCATTTTTCACAGAACTAGAGCAAAAAATTTCACAATTTGTATGGAAACACAAAAGACCCCGAATAGCCAAAGCAATCTTGAGAAAGCAAAATGGAGCTGGAGGAATCTGGCTCCCGGTCTTCAGACTACATTACAAAGCTTCAGTAATCAAGACAGTATGGTACTGGCACAAAAACAGATATATAGATCAATGGAAAAGGTAAGAGAGACCAGAGATAAACCCACACATATATGGTCACCTTATCTTTGATAAAGGAGGCAAGAATATACAATGGAGAAAAGACAGCCACTTCAATAAGTGGTTCTGGGAAAACTCAACAGCTACATATAAAAGAATGAAATTAGAACACTTTCTAACACCATACACAAAAATAAACTCAAAATGGATTAAAGACCTAAATGTAAGGCCAGACACTATCAAACTCTTAGAAGAAAACATAGGCAGAACACACTATGACATAAATCACAGCAAGATCCTTTTCGACCCACCTCCTAGAGAAATGGAAATAAAAACAAAAATAAACAAATGGGACTTAATGAAACTTAAAAGCTTTCGCACAGCAAAGGAAACCATAAACAAGATGAAAAGACAACCCTCAGAATGGGAGAAAATATTTGCAAATGAAGCAACTGACAAAGGATTAATCTCCAAAATTTACAAGAAGCTCATGCAGCTCAATATCAAAAAAACAAACAACCCAATCCAAAAATGGGCAGAAGACATAAATAGACATTTCTCCAAAGAAGATGTACAGACTGCAAAAAAACACATCAATGAAAGCTCAACATCATTGATCATTAGAGAAATGCAAATCAAAACTACAATGAGGTATCATCTCACACCGGTCAGAATGGACATCATCAAAAAATCTACAAACAATGAATGCTGGAGAGGGTGTGGAGAAAAGGGAACCCTCTTGCACTGTTGGTGGGAATGTAAATTGATACAGCCACTATGGAGAACAATATGGAGGTTCCTTAAAAAACTACAAATAGAACTACCATACGACCCAGCAATCCCACTACTGGGCATATACCCTGAGAAAATCATAATTCAAAAAGTGTCATATGGGGGCTTCCCTGGTGGCGCAGTTGTTGAGAGTCCGCCCGCCAATGAAGGGGACACGGGTTCGTGCCCCGGTCCGGGAAGATCCCACATGCCGCAGAGCAACTGGGCCCGTGAGCCATGGCCACTGGGCCTGTGCGTCCGGAGCCTGTGCTCCGCAACGGGAGAGGCCACAGCAGTGAGAGGCCCGCGTACTGCAAAAAAAAAAAAAAAAAAAAAAAAAAGTGTCATGTACCACAATGTTCACTGCAGCTCTATTTACAATAGCCAGGACATGGAAGCAACCTAAGTGTCCATCATTGGATGAATGGATAAAGATGTGGCACATACATACAATGGAATATTACTAAGCCATAAAAAGAAATAAAATTGAGTTATTTGTAGTGAGGTGGATGGACCTAGAGTCTGTCATACAGAGTGAAGTAAGTCAGAGAGAGAAAAACAAGTGCCATATGCTAACACATATATATGGAATCTAAAAAAAAAAAATGGTCATGAAGAACCTATAGGCAAGATGGGAATAAAGACACAGACCTACTAGAGAATGGACTTGAGGAAATGGGGAGGGGGAAGGGTAAGCTGTGACAAAGTGAGAGAGTGGCATGGACATATATACACTACCAAACGTAAAATAGCTAGCTAGTGGGAAGCAGCTGCATAGCACAGGGAGATCAGCTCTGTGCTTTGTGACCACCTAGAGGGGTGGGATAGGGAGGGTGGGAGGGAGGGAGACGCAAGACATAAGAGATATGGGAACATATGTAAATGTATAACTGATTCACTTTGTTATAAAGTGGAAACTAACACACCACTGTAAATCAATTATACTCCAATATAGATGTTTAAAAAAAGTATATGTAAAAAAATAAATAAATAAAAATTAAAAAATAAAAGAACTACAACGAGGTATCACTTCACACCACTCAGAATGGCCATCATCAAAAAACCTACAAACAATAAATGCTGGAGAGGGTGTAGAGAAAAGGGAACCCTCTTGCACTGTTGGTGGGAATGTAAATTGATATAGCCACTGTGGAGAACAGTATGGAGGTTCCTTAAAAAACTAAAAATAGAACTACCATATGAGCCAGCAAATCCACTACTGGGCATATACCCTGAGAAAGCCCTAATTCAAAAAGAGTCATGTACCACAATGTTCATTGCACCTCTATTTACAATAGCCAGGACATGGAAGCAACCTAAGTGTCCATCATCGGATGAATGGATAAAGAAGATGTGGCACATACATACAATGGAATATTACTCAGCCATAAAAAGAAATGAAATTGAGTTATTTGTAGTGAGGTGGATGGACCTAGAGTCTGTCATACAGAGATAAGTCAGAAAGAGAAAAACAAATATAGTATGCTAACAAATATATACGGAATCTAAAAAAAAAATGGTACTGATGAACCTAGGGGCAGGACTCGAATAAAGACACAGACGTGGAGAATGGACCTGAGAACACAGGGAGGGGGAAGGGTAAGCTGGGATGAAGTGAGAGAGTGGCATGGACATATATACACTACCAAATGTAAAACAGATAGCTAGTGGGAAGCAGCTACATCGCACATGGAGATCAGCTTGGTGCTTTGTGACCACCTAGAGGGGTGGGATAGGGAGGGTGGGAGGGAGACACAAGAGGGAGGGGATATGGGGATATATGTATAAGTATACCTGATTCACCTTGTTATACTGCAGAAACTAACACAACATTGTAAAATAAAGATGTTAAAAAAATACCCATAGAAGATAACATATTAAAATGATTAACACAGCAATCATGTGACCAAGGAGCCAATCAGTTTATTAAAGTTCATTCATTCTACTAGCTCATCTCAGGAAGAAGTTGACTAAATTGAGCATAAAGAACTTTGTATCCAATTTGAGACATATATATTGTTTTTCATATGCTTATGGAAGATTTAATAACTTGGAAAATGTACCAAAATAACACTTAGGAAGATATTTTAACAAAACTCCCCAATCAGACTTTTTAAACCTTATGACTATGATTTAGGATGCTAGTAGTAGGTAAAATTATTTTCCATTACCCATTTAGAATACTTGATAACTAATTTACATAGGCAAGGCATCAGAGCATAATGAATGTATGTCACCTTTGAGAGAGAGCCTTTTCAGAACTGAAAGTGAGTACCCTGTTGCCTTCAGCCCAAGAATGCTAATGATTCAAATACATTTCTGTCCTATCAGATGAAAGCACCATAAAGCACTTACATGCAGGGAAGTTGGATGCTGGTTAATACAAAGCATGTGGGGAGATGAAGCAATCTTTCATTATTTGATTATAAATAAAGTGCCATCTTTACCCTTCAACTCTGAATGATTTATTACAAGAGGATTAAGACTGTGTGTTGATGCCTAAGAGGAACTTCTTTGATTTATGACGATTTCACACAAAATCACAACTGTCTCATTTAAAGTCATTCTAAGTTGCAGCCCATGTTTGAATACAGAAAAATAATTTAAAAGTTTACCATGAACAATTCAAGATTGCCATCAAAGTTTGGATTCACAGTGAGCTTCTTCCTGTATGTTTCTCTCCTGACAGCTAGTATGCTTGTTCTTACGTAGTATATTCTCACACTACAAAGCACGGGTGGTAGTTTAGCCCATGGATATGCTTGACTTCTAATACTACTCACCATGCTTAGTGGACTGTTGTTGCCAGATCCAGTCCTTTTTCTAAGATGCCTTATCAATCTCCAGCAAACCAAAAAAAGTGACATTTTAATGAAAAATTCATTATTTTCAATTCTAAATATTTCTTCTATATACGAGTGACCAATAGATTAAAATAAACATTTGAATGCTTCAGTTATATTAGATTCTGCTAAGAATATATATCTCTATTTTAATGAATAGATGATAATGTGGACTATTAACCAACTAAGATAGCCTTAAAAAGTAGTTCCAGACCTACCTCATCTAAAGTATGTGATCTTGAGAGGTAATGCAGGCAAAACGCCTGGAAAGAAGTGCCAGCTATTTAGAGCTGCAAAACACTGATAGATCACTTAGGCTTTGTCAACTAGTGGATTTTTTCTTAATGTCGTTGTAGCTTGAGTAGTAAGTGCATTTTCTTGCTTCCTGTAGTTTCATGGTTTAATCTCTGCTTTCCCTTTCTCTTTTATAAAGCCTTTTTAAAAAGACTCAGATTACCTCATTTTTGGTCTACAAACCAAGGGGTTTTCACACATCACCACTAAGTATTTTAAGGGCGTGGGCCAGGGTAGCAGGCGGTATTCTCCGGAAATTTGTATGGTGACAACATCTCATATCTCAAGAGAGAGAGAGTTAGAGCTACCTTTCCCATCTGATCTTCCCAATCTGAAGGTTTTATTTTTTCTATGTTCCAGGTATTTGTATTGCTAAGGGAGGCAAGTTCTCCTTTTCAGAACATCAAACAACATTTTTATTCTAGGACTGTTAATTTGTAATGGTAAAGAACTGTAAAAAAAAATTATTTTTGAGAAAGTAGAGTCTGAGTTTTTGTATTTGATTTAGCAGACCCATAGATGTTTTTATGTTAATTGTTAACTCTGACTTTTTATTAATTTAACAAACATTTTTTCGTTCCTCCCATGAGCTCAGCCCTTGCTTGATCTCAACCTTTTTACCTCTGAAAGGTAGTTTTTAGTTTACAATGTATTGATCATATATTACAAGCTCATGTGAATTGGTGACCATTAAAAAGCATATTCCTTATTTAAATCAAGACAATTTCCCACATTTGAAATTTTAAGGGATTTTTTTGTTTAGTTGTTTTTGGTTTTTTCATTGTTGCTTTTGTTTTTTATGTGTGTGTGTATTTTTTTTGCAAGTAGGATATATGAGCCAGATAATTATCATTCCTCTTGAGGTTCTGTGGGCCTACAAATGTGAAACTTGGTACCCCTCTTATATTATACCTCAGTGGGGGTTTCTACTAGGCTGACACTAGCCCAGAGAAGAGCAGTGAAATTTTGAGAGCCTCTAAACTTTTGGGCAGTTTTTAAGAGCTTTGCACATTTCATTCTGTCATTTCAGAAGGGCAGAAAAGAGAAAGAAGCTGCTATGCAGAACACAATCTCTCCTGCCAAGGGAGATGGAGAAATCGAGATAGCATTGCTTCTTTGCTCTGATCACATACTGATGGGTACAAGTCACCTGTTTCAGGCTACTGAACTGTATTTTCTCCACAACACCACTGAGTGTTTCATAGTCCAGGCTGGCCTCATATTACAATGGGTCCTCAAACCTGTAAGAGGCCACATGTCTGCATGGCATGATGTCTCAGCTGGAATTTAACTTCTATTACTATCTTATTTTGTGACCTTTGGCAAGTCTCTTAACCTTTCTGAGAATCTCTTAACATTTTTCCAGTTCCAGGCTTTGCAAGGTATGGATAACAATAGACACAGTGCTTGCCTTTCAGAGGTGGCATGAGGATTAATTAACTCATGTTTGTTAAGAGCTATATAAATGCTAAGTATTATGATTATTCTTTACTCATGTTAGCATTACAAAATGTCAGTGTGTTGAGTGGCAGAAGATGCGGTTATAGGACCCTGGTGCAGAATGACTCTTTTATAAGTTTCCCCTCTCTCATGAAATTACTAGAACTATGTTTAGTTAACCTGATTAAGGGCTTCATTACTACCAGGAGATAGCAATTAGCTCATTTGAATTAATGCACACAACTATAACTCACAGTTTTATATGGACCAGAAGACTCAGAGAGGGACCTCACGGGATAATCTGCAAAGTATTGAACTATATAGCAGGGCGTGATTGTTCCTTGGGATCTACATTTGACTGCTTGGAGTTAAACATGCTCTGTACTGGACCAAGGCAACATCAGATCCGCAGAGAGAATTGGGTTGTTCCACTAACTGATTCCTCCTGTTCAAGTAGTGAGCCTGGGTGGTGGCTCTAGATCCATTAATCACTCATATGTTATGCTCTTTTTTTTTAGACATGCAGTGTGGAACAGTGGGCAGACAAATTTAAACAAATAAATATATAAATAAATTTACAAAGGCAATGGGCCTTTTAGCTAGTAATTTCATAAGAATGCATAGCAATATTTGACTCTGATGGGTCTTCCATTCCTTCCACCACTGCATATATTTTAGTCTTTACTAACTGGGTACTCGGAAGTGTGAACAGACCTAGCATCTGGATGGCATACATATTTTCAAAGCAGTGAAGTCTTAGTTTAAAGGAAAATATTTTATCGCTTATATTTAGATATGAGAAATGATTTTTTAATGGCTATCCCAGGGCCTGCATGCAGCCTCTAGTATTAATATACTTCCTTAAAAGTATATATTACATTATTGGCATTCCAGGACAAATGATCCCCAACCCTGATACATTGCTGGAAGTCACTGATATTTTTCTTTAATTTACTTGCATTTGGTAGTTGAGAGTCAAGGATACCAACCTCTCATTCCTTTTTGACAAGTAAATAGTGCTCTCAACACCACCAAAAAAGATCAGGATAGCAATTTGCATAGAGGGTCATATGGAGAAGAAGGTTAGGAAACATGCTTAATCTGAGCTGCGTTTTCTCATACTGGGTCAGTTCCCTATCACACTGGAGAACTAAGGCAGATCATTAGACATGTACACTTCAAATTTTCCCAGGGAAATTATCTATATGACCACTTAGAGCTAGATAATAGATGAAAACAAATTTCTGTAGAAACCATAGTATATTCTGATGCTGCTTTGTATTCCGTAACACTCTTACCCTGACACCAAAATCATATTACTAACTTACCCTGACGTGTATGAAACACCAGAGATGAACAATAACCATTGGTGAGCAAACAGAGATAAGGAATGCTCTAATAGATGCATATTAATAAGAATCCAGTGTGAGCCTGGTAAGGAAAATGAATCTTACCTGCTCTGAAAGGTAATAGCACTAGCCAAGGTATCACATAACTATTTAGAAGTCAAAGACTTACTCTCAGTTTGGATAAATGTTTCTCTCACATGTACACTTAAATGTCTTCTTTTTTTTCTTTTCAACATCTTTATTGGAGTATAACTGCTCTACAATGGTGCATCAGCTTCTGCTGTATAACAAAGTAAATCAGCCATACGTATACCCATATCCCCATATCCCCTCCCTCTTGCATCTCCCTCCCACCCTCCCTATCCCACCCTCTTTTTTCCCCCAGAAAAATGAATGGTATTTGTCTTTTTCTTTTCTCCCTACAGACTGCCAGATTATTATAAAAGAGCATTTTATATAGGTGAGTATGGTACAGCAATTGAAACACAATTGTATCATCATTTCAAGCTCAGTAGGCACAAAATACATCTCTTACTTGGCAATTCCCAGACTGTTGTCAGGAAATAGACACAAATCAACTGAAAAGCTTATATTTATTCATACCCAAGACAGGTTTTCTTGTCAATAACTATGTATGGATTTTTCCCTACTGATTTAAACAAAAGGAAGATGCAGAACGTTTTGGTTGTTTATTCTTATCTTCATTTGTATCTCTATAAAAGTTGAGTTAGTATTATATGGTGCCAATATATTGTGAGCAGAGTAACACTCTCAGTACAGCTATGACCTTTTCCCCTGTAATTAGTTCCAACTGAAATTAGATTCAGTAAAAGCATGGCTCCAATTAGAGTTAAATCAAAACAAAACTCAGGGCTTGATTTCATATAGCAAAAGCATGGAGGAAAAAAAGGGGTGAAAGAAGAGGGGATATTCTTCCAATATAGTTCAGCAGATCAAACCATATGTAAGTCCTTTGAACTCTGGAGAAAATGTGCATTTATTTCCATATAGGACTATGTTAATATTTTCCATGAATCATAGGAATTTTTCAGTCTCACCTTGGTTGACCAGTTTTCCAAAACTCTGCATGCAAAAAGCAAATCAAAAATTTTCAAAGTTCTGATCTAGGAAAAGAGCTATTTTCTCTAGGAGAAGAAGAAAAGAGAAATCTTCAAGCTTCCTTTGGGGATAACCTTGTAAAACAGAAAGCCAAGATTATGAGAGTTATTGGAAAACATTTACTACTTGTCTCACCCTGAATAACTCTACATAGCTTCCTGACATGCAAGTCTGTAATGCAGTAGAATTTCTTTCTAAGTTCAGTTTCCTTATCTGTAAAACAAATGTACAAGTAAGTGAGCAAATAAACAAAAAGAATGGTAAAGCTAATTCCTGATTCATGAGGCATACTATAAATGTGAGTTACATTTCTTCCCTTTCTCTTAACAAACTTGTGTTAAGGCACAAAGCAGGAAAGTCCATAACCTAACCAGAACATAGGCTTCATGAAATACAGTAGTGGGAAAATTGGGCTTCAAAAAATGAGGTTTGGGGGTTTCCCTGGTGGCGTGGTGGTTGGAAGTCCGCCTGCCGATGCATGGGATGCGGGTTCGTGCCCCAGTCTGGGAAGATCCCACGTGCTGCGGAGCGGCTGGGCCCGTGGGCCATGGCCGCTGGGCCTGTGCGTCCGGAGCCTTGCTCCGCAACGGGAGAAGCCACAGCAGTGAGAGGCCTGCGTACCGCAAAACACACACACACACACACACACACACACACACAAAAATGAGATTTGGGAGCTTCAAAGTCCAAGTTAAGAAGTTGTGGCAAACATAAGGATGTGCCTCACAGACCTAAAGGAACAGACAGTTACTTCTGGTATGAATTTGTCTTTCATTCACAGAGAGCCTATTCCAGCACTGCTATCTGGGGATTTATGGAATTTCTAGTCCACAAGCATGAAATTCCATATCGCATAGCATCCAAAGATGGGACCCGCTTACAGCAAAAGAGGTGTAGGAGTGGACCCAAGACTATGGGAGTTACTAGTCATATTACATACTACACCATCCAAAAGTAGTCAGTTAGCTTCACAGAACACTAGAACAGCTTCTAAAGGCACAAATAAAGCGCCAGCTTGGAAGAAACACTCTAAAAGGATGGGGTGTCATCCTTCAAGATATAGTAAACTTACTAAGTTAGAGATCACTATATGATACTGTCTCCCCAGGAGAAGGAATATATGGGTTTGGGAGTGAAAGAGTAGAAGTCTTACCCTTTCTCCCAAAGACTCTCTCTCCCAATGACCCACAGGGGGACCTTGTGCTTTCTGCCCCTTTAATTCTGGGCAATGCAAGGTTGGAGATATTTGTCCCAAGAGGGGGCAAACTCTTATAAGCAAACATCATCAGGTTCATTCTACTGAACTACAAAATACAGACTCCTCCAGGGCCATCTGGACTCCTTGTGTCCAGAGGCCAGTAGATGAAAAGAGGAGTCACCATACTGGCAGGAGTAGTTTACCCTCATCAGCAGGAGGAGATAGGGCTTGGGAGAAATATATGTTGAACCTAGGTAATCCATTGGGTGTCTCCAGGTACTCTCTTGCCTCAGAATAACTGTGAATGCACATATTTAACAACCCTAAACTGGGAAGGGTATGATTATCAAGTGTTCAGATCATTCAAGAATGAAGGTTTGGGACTTCCCTGGTGGCGCAGTGGTTAAGAATCTGCCTGCCAATCCAGGGGACACGGGTTCGAGCCCTGATCCAGGAAGATCCCACATGCCGCGGAGCAACTAAGCCTGTGCGCCACAACTACTGAGCCCGTGTGCCACAACTACTGAAGCCTACGCACCTAGAGCCCATGCTCCACAAGAGAAGCCACTGCAACGAGAAGCCCGTGCACCACAACCAAGAGTAGCCCCCACTCGCCACAACTAAAGAAAAGCCCATGCGCAGCAACAAAGACCCAACGCGGCCAAAAATAAATAAATTTTTTTTAAAAAGAATGAAGGTTTGGTCACAGCACCAGGTAAGCCACACAGACTTGCCAAAGTGATAGCTGAGAGTAAAGAGAATTTAAGAACGGATAATAAAGGAGGAGAAAGTGAGTATCAGTGGCAGCCCCAAAATCAACTGCAGTGATGGGAGTTACAGTTCATCTCAGTGACCTCCTTCTTTTTGAAATTCCCCTCAAGAAGAAAGGCTGCAGAAACCATGGAAGAGTTGTTTCCCAAACCTGTGTGGAAAAGTAGATATGTGTGGCACGAGGGTAGAGAATGTTCCAAGCAGATCTCCTATAACAAGTCTCAGAAAGGGTGAGAATCTCCAAGGACCTCGGGTTTAGAGGTCATTAAAACTTCCATCTAGAAATCTGCCATTGCCTTGGCTCAGAGCCCACTTTCTGGTTTCTATTTTTCACATTTTAAATTATCAGACAAAGAATATGACTGATCCAGCTTGGACTGGATGTCTAACTCTGGTCCTGTCATCTCTTCCCAATGCGGGAGGGTTATCTAGCAGAAAGTGGCTGTCAGAGTCTCAGCCCTAGAGAAGGCGCCCACTGAACAGACACCCATCTGCTAAGAAAATCAAAAGCACTAGTTTAAATTGATATGACAAATACACCCTCTAAAATTCCTCTGATGCAAAAGAATCCACTTTTTTCAGAAGCAGCTTTTCCATCTGGAGACAGTTCTAAATATTTCTCCCTGTTCCTGGGTATTTTTGTAACTGCATGAGGTCACTGCCTCTTAAGGTAATGTTACTGAACCCAGGTCTGGCTGCTTGCCACTCAAAAGCCAATTTTCGAGAGACAAGTGTTGGTAGGAAAGGAAAAGATGCTTTATTTTGAAGGCCAGCAACCGGGGAGCGGGGGAGGCGGGAAGGGCGGATGCCTGTCCAAAGGCCAACTACCACCCCGCCCCCGGCCCGGACAATCAGCAGGCAAGAGCTTTTATAGACAGAGGGAGGGGGCTAGCAGAAACAACACAGTCAGCTCTGTCAGTCATCTTGAAATTGGTCATCGGTGGTCTGACCACCATCATCTTGATTGTTTTAGGTACAGTTAATCTTCAGTTCCAGGGTTGGTTTGCTTCCATTTCTTTGAGGCCAATTCTTGAAACTGTGGCAGCTTATGTTATGGCTACAGCCTGGACATCATGTAGTCAACTTCTCCCACCTGGTGGGGGTTTCAGTGTCTATAAGACAGCTCACAGGATATGGCCCAGAATATTATCTATAGCCCTTAAAGAAGAACTAAAGGTCCTTGACTATGCTTAATGACTAAACTATTATTATTTGGTCTCCTTTACTGTTTTCCTGTTTCTGCATTTTCTCACTTCTCTGATTACACTTATTCTTTGGCTAAATTTTTTCCACAGACAAAAGGCAGGCTGAGGAGACGGCGGGGGTGGGGGGGACAAGGACCATAGGGTCCTGCTCCATTTCAGTAACACTGATGATACCTGCTGTCTCTCAGAATTTCAATAAGTGACCAGGAATCTGTTATCTTTTGAGCCTCTGGAAATTTCATCATTTGATGTGATTTCAACCACTTTTTTCTGTCACTTTTCACTCCATGCCCCATGCACCACTACAGATGAGGAAAACAGCTTAAAGATACGTGTTATTCTCCTGTTTGGGCTACTCACTTGCAAGTGTTGCGAGGCCAATGGTTATTTCGGACAGAGCAAATCTCCACTTAAGCCAATGAGGGGCGACAAAGGAGAGAAGTTCAGACTTGTCATTTTTTTATGCCTGCATTTCCATTTTGTTTCCTAAACTTCAATCTCTCCAGAAGGCAGTGTTTATTAGGATTCTGCATCTAAAAGAAATTTCGATGCTCAAAGCTTTTTATCTTCTGTTCCACAAATGAAATCCATCGTCCCATAATACAAAACATCACTTAGTGTGAATCCCTTTGGAGAGACATTATAGCAATATTTAAGCTTTATCATAATGGAGCTCCATCTGAAGATGTCCAACACAGAGACATCCTTCTTTTCTCTGGCCACCTGAGAGAGTGTGCTCTAAGAAAATTCTTGGAATTGTGCCACAAACATTGACAGGAGCAAAAAGAGCCTAACTATTGGCTGAGAAAAAAACCTGAAAAGTAGGCTAAAAGAAAGGAATGCTTATAGAACCCCTCTGAAGGCCAGACACTGGGCATCCAAGGGCATTAACTTATTTAACATTTACAAGGAGCCTGAGAGATGGGCTTTATCCTTTTTGTCTTCAGGTGGGGAACTGAGGCTCAGAAAGGGTAAGCAACTTGCCAATATGATCACACAGTTTATACACTGAAGAGATGGGACTCAAAAACAGATCATTCCAACATCCAAGCATATATTTTCAAAAACACAGCAGGGCCCATTCTCTGGTCTCACCTGAACACTACTATTCCTCCTCCCTTGAAGGGAATATAAGAAGTTTTAAGAAGCAAATTTGGCATGACTTCACATTGAGTGGGCAGTTGCTGTGCCTCATAGCAATGTCTGTAGGGGAAATAAAGACCTAAAAAAAAAAAAACAGAAAAGAATAGATAATTATAGTTTAAAAGCTAACCAAATGAGTAGAAAATGTTAGTGGCAATCAAGATTATCTAACATCCTACCCTTATCCCTACCCCCATGTGTGCTGAAATAGAGAAAATTATATGTCCATGTGGCAAGCAGAACTAGAGTTTATTGAACAATATTATGTACTTCGTGTTGTAGATGCTCTATCTTGTTGAATCCTAACAATCCCCTCATTCAGAGAATACAGTTCTTATTTTACAGATGAATAAACTGAAGCCCAAAGAGAGTTTAACACTTACAATTGTTAAATTCTACCTTTGTTAACTGTAAAACTGTTAAATTCTACAATTGTTAAATTGTACCTACAAGCTACAGAAAACCTGACTAACAGTGACTTGGGCAAGTAAAGCCTTGTTTCTCATGAAATAGGAAGTGTGGGGTGGACAGCAAAGGCTAGTACACAGAGTCGACATTGCCATCAGGGACTCGGGCTCCTTCTGCCTGCCTGTACACCATCCCCAAGCATGTGGCTTTTATCCTTATTCTTTCAACATGGCTGCTGGACCTCTGGGCATTATAAATACATTCCAGGTAGGAAGATGAAGGAATATGGAAGAGCAAAAGGTGAAGAGAGGGCTTCCCTGGTGGCGCAGTGGTTGAGAGTCCGCCTGCCGATGCAGGGGACGCAGGTTCGTGCCCCAGTCCGGGAGGGTCCCGCATGCTGTGGAGCGGCTGGGCCCGTGAGCCATGGCCGCTGAGCCTGTGCATCCGGAGCCTGTGCTCCGCAACGGGAGAGGCCACAACAGTGAGAGGCCCGCATACCGCAAAAAAAAAAAAGGTGAAGAGAAAAGAACCACACCAGCCAAACCTGTCCCTTTTTATCAAAAGGACAACAGAGTTTCTTAAAGCCATACCCAAAGCTTAATCTTCTTGCTCAGAACTCCATTACTTAACCACCTATACCTGAAAGAGAAGCCAGTGAATTGAGTATTTAGAATATTCTAAACTCCAGTGTAGTCCTGACTAAAATCAGAGTTAGTCATGAGTTAGTTAATATTTGTAAAGTGCTTAGAATAAAATCTGACACATAGTTAAGTGCTATGTGCTTAATACATGAAGAAATGAAGGAATTAAGTAATGAAAGAATAAATGGGACTGGATATCGGGTAGGCAAGCAGAATTATTTAACATAGAGATAAATGACTTGCCTAAATTGCCCAGCTAGCAAATGGTAGTGATATAATTTCCATTCTGAGTTCTTCTGATTTCAAAGGATCTTTTTACTATTTTTCTTTTCTTATTATTACATAACACCCTCCCCCCCAATCACACACACAGTTTTTAAACTCCTATGTGACTATGTCTGTGAACATCATATGATTTTCCTGAGGGCTGCTTAAAATATTAGGATTCCAAGTGAAGAATCCAGTTATAAGAAAACAGGCATGCCAGTCTAACCAACTTCATTCTCTGGTGGGCTCCTTAGCCTTTGATATGCCAGGCTGGAAAAAGATCACAAATAGCACTGGCATTTACAGAAGCCCAAACCTGGCTTAACTGTAATTGTGCACTAAACCTAGAGCCACTGATAAACTGAAAATAAAAGACACACATGACTCCCCAATAAATACTGACAAATGAGCACTTGATTGTAATGTGGGGACTGCCTTTTGTCAGCTAGTTTTCTAGCCCTTCTGGTTTTTAGCCCTTAGGATAGTGAATGATCTTAGTGTGCTATGTCACCTATTGGTAGTACATCCATATATCAACACAGTTGGTAACCTCCTTTGTTTGACCTTCAACATCCTTAAATGTCAAATATCACCCTCTGTATACAGACTACCAGGTCAACTCGAGTTTATCCTAGGTGCGAGAAGAGAGAATCAAAGATCAGCCCTTATAAAAATTCATTACTGATGAATATTGAAATATTACTGGAAAATCAATCAATATTAAACATCAAGAGATTAATCCTGGCTCATTCTATGGGAGATGGAACCAACCACTACAGAACACCTATTAAAAGTGCTGAATGGGAATGTTTAAATATATATGTATATGAATGTGAAAATGACTAACTTTTCAAAGGTCAATCAAGGATAGAAAGCAAATGGAGAACTGAGTTCAATGGCACAGAAGATTGTCCGTGGCTGTTCTCAGCAGTCCTGTCACACCCACAGAGTTCATATTGACTCTCCCTGAAGTACCTCTTTACTAATCAAAGAAAGGGAGTTTGGCCTTTTGCTTTAGCTGAGATCCACTGTGAATTCAGTGGATATCCACTGACTAGGTCGAGACCTTAAGAACCAAATCAAATAATGAAATCCCATTGCTTCCCAAAAAGAAATTACTGTTTTCTTTTCATGTGGATTATGACTTGTTTAAACCCCAATGACTGTTCAGTTTCTGCTCACAGAAGACAAATGTTTGCTAATCAAGGCTAAGAGGAGGTAGAACCAGAAGGTCAGTCTGCTTATTCCTTGCCAGAAATCATACAAGAAGCCTTATATCTTCTGAATTGTTTTACAAAACGTTTAGAAACTCTTGTCTTGTCTTCCATATATACTGACACCGTTACTATTCTTTAAAACATGCCTTCCTTTGTGAAATTATTATTGTGAGTCCCAGAATAAGAACAAAGGATGATTTCTGTCCTAGACACGCTTGAACTGTTTCAGTCTGAATCTTGGATAATCTCCAGTTCATGTTCTGGAATTAGATTCCCTGAGTTTGAATGTGGGTTCTACTACTCACTCCCAGTATGGTCTTAAACAAGATATTTCATCTTGTAAGTCAGTTTCCTCTTCTAAAACATGATGATCTTGATAGTATGTATACCACAGACTTGTGGTTAGATTTAAAAGGGATCATACATGTGAAGTGTTTAACCTAACTCCTAATAAATATCCAATATGCAAGACTAGTTATAACTTAAAGCAAAACAAAGTATACTCTTCTAGGTAGAAGGCATTGAATCTTCTTATGATGGATTTACAGTGGACTCATACATAATATTTTTCCCAGTCACCCTGTCCTCTCAGGAAATTAATAAACTACCTAACAATATGAATACATTTCAAAAATTCCAAATGGATCTTAACGCAACGCCAATTCTCCGGCACTCAATGGCTCACCATCTGATTAATGTATTTATTCCTTTCCTTTTCTTCTGGAATGGAGTGATATAGTAGAAGGAATACAGACCTATCATCAGAGTGGTAAGCATTATCTATCCCAAGATAAGAAGTATGATCTTTAGGGAATGTCAGAGCCCCCTGCTTATAAGCCTTATAAGTACATAAATGGATATGTATCAAGGTGCATCTCATTTGCTTTAGTAAAACCTCCCTTTGAGAGACATTAACTGAAATATTTAGGGATCACAGCTGAGTCTGCAATTTGAAAGGAAGCCAAATATTGAAAAAGGTCTCTCTTCCATTGTGCTATTTACTGTTAGTAGAAATATTCCAGCTGTGGCTCAGAAGGCTAAAACAATACTTCAAAGATGTCATGCATTTACTATCCCCCTGTCCCATGGGAACCAGAGAAATGAGTCAGGATGTAAAGTGGTTCTCCTGTAGAGAGAGAACCACCACCATTTTGGTGCTGCAACAGTGGGATGGAGGAAAAGAGATATTCTGGCCTCACGCAATAAACCCAGAGTACGAAAGGTCTCTAAAACTACAGTAACGGGCTGGTCCAAAGTCCAAATTATTGTGCCAATAGGCCAACATCTGTGACCTTTCTAGATATCACTGTGTCAAATGCATCAATAAACTCTGATGAATAATTTTACTTCTAGAATTCTCTTCTAATAAAATGATCAGCGTTGACATACCTCTCACTCTCAAATCTCTATTCTACCTCCGTTCAAATTCCTTTTAAACTTTACATAACAAACTGTCTATTCTTCAGGAATACCTCACAGCTTTTAAACCAAGACTCCTCCACAGGCTGGCTTCTTCTATGTTGCCTCTCCAAGCACATGGCACCACAGTTACTCCAATGAACGCCATCTGTGACTGCTTCTTCTCCCTTAGATGCTTAATAAAATCAAGTCTCTTCCATATTTATTTTTGAAAAATCTTTTTCTCCATCCTAATTCCCACTCTCCTACTACCTTAGGCCCAACTATCATTATCTATACTTTGCATCATGGGAATAGTTTCTTAACTAGCCTCCTTGTCTACTTTGTTCTACCAATGCAATCTCCACAAAGCCGCCAGTCATCTTTCACAATGCATTTCTAATTATGTTGCTCCCTTGATTAAAACATTTTAAATACTTTCACTGCCTTCAGGATAAGGAACAAACTCCTTACATTTTTGGAAAAGTCCTTTCATGATCTAGCCCCAACCTATCTTCTCAAGAAATCAATCTTCCAGATGTACTAAATTACTTGTAGTTTTTCCAACTTGTCATGCTTTTTCTTGCCCATAGGTCTTTGTACGTGATGTTCACTGCATTTAGAAAAGTGACTCTTCCCCAATATTTTCATTTATCTCATTAACTCTTATTCACCCTTCAGGTTTGAGTCTAGTTAACTTCCTTAAAGTTTTCTGACTTCCAATTATATCCAGTACTTATCATATGCCCTCAGCACTTTTCACAGAATAATGTAATCGCCTTTTTTTAAATTCCTCTCTAGACCTCTTAAGATTCTTAAATTCAGCAATTGTGTTATGGCCTTGCACATAGTAAGTCCTCAATAAAGAATTTTTAATGAACACCAAGATATTTGTCAAGGTTTGATTACAAAAACAGAAAACTGATAACTAAGCCTAACTATGCAAATGAGTAAACAAATTTTGGTGCATCTATAAGGTAGAAAATAGCATTTTTCCTTCTCAAAGTAAAAAATGTTTTTGAAATTTTTTCATAGATGGGAGCATAGAATTGATGGAATATTGAGTGAAAATCACAGATAAAATTTGAATTAACAATAAGATATATGATAGGTAGATAACAAAGATAGGTAGGTAGGTAGAGAAATAGATGATAGAAAGAAAGAAGGAGGAAGGAAGAAAGGGAAGGAAGGAAGGAAGGAAGGAAGGAAGGAAGAAAGAAAGAAAAAGAAAATTATACAAATATGACAATAGCTTTTATATTTGGCTTATGGGTAATATGTGTTTGCTTATTATGCCTGGAAGTGTATTTCTGATTTCCTGTGATGAGTCAAGTAAAAACACAATAGAAAAGCAAAAGAGCCACAGTGAATATTGACTTCATCTTGGCCAGTATCTATAACCAAAGCAGTCACATTTGCAGATGTGGAACATCACAGCTGGACTCTCAGGACAGAGCTAATGTTGAAAGTTAGATGGGTGGCAATATTGGGGTCAGACACTAGGATCAAAGGCAGGAATGAAAACCGGGGAGCCAAGAGCAAGTCCAGAAAGCAGGGCTCAATGGCCAGGGACCAGCTGAAATTTCCTAGAATAGCTCCTAGTATCATGAATTGCACCAATAACAATCTAGTCCATAGATCTGGGTGGGCCAGCAATGCCAAAGGGATGGGACTAACAGATCAAGTTCTGGAAGCGGAGAAAAATCTGAGCTGCTAATTAGGAGCTAAAGTAGACTTATATAGATTAGATATGCATGGTTAGGATTAGGGTAATCATAATTTGGGGGCATGAAAGCAGGCATAAGATATCTAGACTTATTTCAATAAAACTTATACTGAACCCCACTAGCTAGTGGAAATTAATTCCCCCACGTAAACCTATCTTCCTCAAAATGTGCACAAGGCCTAGAGAGGGGATAGAGCAGTAAATGAAAGCAATGATTTTATGTTTAAGAAGAAGGGTGGGGAAGTCAGAGGCAGAAGAAAAAGCAATTTTATGACTATTCTCAGATAAAGGAAATGCTCCAGCATGGAACTAAATAATAAATGTTCTCTTTGAAAAGAACAATTACCTAGTTAATTTAAAGAGTGTTTTCTTATGAGGATTGCAATTAAAAATAGAGGGCAAGAGAAACTTGCTTTAGCCATTTGCCATCACCCCAGGGTTTGTTGATCAACTTTATGCTCCATTTATGTCTCTATAAATCATACCATGGAATTAAAAGTGTGTGGCTGACATGAATATTGCCCATTTTGCAAATGAAAAACAAGGAGTAAGAAAAACTTTATGCAGAAGCATGAGTCTATCATACAAAAATTCTTTACAATTATTATCTCTGCTTCCCCACAGAAGTGAGATTACTCTCTTGGTGGATGTCATAGAATTGAGGCTTTGAAATGGAGGTGCCAAGCTGTAAATTACATTTCTGAATCAATTATGCCTCTATCAGAAAGGCTATAAATAACATGCAGAATTACCAGATGTGTAATTTTTTGTTACACTTGAACATTTGGCACGTTTAGAATGTCTAAGTGAGGGACTTGGGTTAATCTGTGAATTTCACGGATTCATCTGACAAGACAGCAGAAAAATGTGGGTGAGAATTATGATGACCTTGCTTCAAGGAGACTTATCACAACAAGGTCAACTCAGGAATTTGCCTGCATTTGTTTTAAAAGGGACCTGGGTGGGAAATGGTCATTAAAAAGCCCCTTGGTGTTTCCATTGGCTGAATTCTCAGAAGAGTTGAACAAAGGACACATTTGGTTTCAGATGGGTTACTTGAGCAAAATATAATTCAGTGATGAGCCTTTTTTTTGACAGCCTTACATTGATTTTGTCACCTTCTTCAGACGTCTAAGAGAGAAACTGTTGAACAGTTTATAATAACCAGTCTCAGCATCCAAAGTTTAAACATCAAACAGTGGGTACGGACAGGCCTGGAGTTTATCAACCAGCCTCAGGCAGTGGTCTTCCCAGGAATATCACTTATTCCTGGGTCTGGTACATCATAGCATTTTCCCCTTGTGGCAAGTTCAGGTTTTATTCCTTTTATTGTTACGTGAGCACTGAGTTATTAAATTTGGAAGCTGTCAGTAATAGGACTAAAGAGAAAAATATGCCTCTCTTTTTATGAGAATATAGCCCCCACCTTACCCTGGGAATTTCTGGGGATAGGTAGGAGCTATTCTTTGTTACAGCACTAGAGGAAATCTGGTTCCCTCGGCAGAGTTAGGTAAATATTGTGCAATCAGATAAATTTTTACTGATCATGCTAGAGTTGACTACCACTCTTAAAGCTAGCACATGGAATTAGGTTGTTTTTTTTCCTCCGCACAGCATTACAGAACAAACAGAAGTTTGGAATCATCTGGAGCCCAACAGATGAAATATATCTAAGATCACAGTGTCTAAAACACAACACTGAGATTCCAGCCCAGCTCAGTTTGCTTATCTATAAAATGGATATAATGGTATCTACTTTCCAGCATGATTTTTAAGGTTAAATTGGATAATGCTTGCAAAATATTTAGCATAGTTCTCTACTTATAACTGGTACTAGAGGAAGTGATTCTCAGTATCATTTAGAGTCTTTAATTCAACATGATTCCCCCACGATTCTTACCTTCTACCTACAACCACCTGTCCCCAGAAAGGAGTGTAGCATCGCAGTTCAGAGCTTAAACTCAGTTAGTCTGGGTTTGAATCCCAGGTTCAGATATGTACTCATCAGCTTCATGAGCTCCAGCAAATTATATAACTTTTCTCTGCCTCTGTTTTCTCATCTGTTAAATGGGGATAGTAATAGTAAGCACTCCATAGAGATGATACTTTCCTTACCTAACTAGTGTTTGTTTTCAGGTGTAACTGAAATAAAAGAGGAAAAGCACTCAGAACACTGACACAATAAATGCTGCTTCTACTATGAATACATTTTAATATATGAATCCATTCTCCCTCCTCTATTTTGTTGGCTTCAAACTTCCGTTGACATGTAAACTCCACAATATATGAGAAGCATGTTAACTTCTTGTTAAAGTGGTCATCATCAACTCTTGAGTAATAGGATAAAAAGTGGACTGGTGATTGGATCTTCGAAGAATACTGGCAGATGTCAAAGCCAATGCACTTATCAGAAGAAAAATCAGGCTCAACGATCATAATGGGATACACCCAAACCAAATAAGTTAAGAATATGAAAGCTAGTAGCAAATCCTTCACAAAACCAAGCAAGAGAAATGAGGAGACAAAGAGGGCCCACAGTCATGCACATGTGTGTGATTTCCTGGAGGGATGTTCTTGAAGGCACTGGATCTCACCCTTGAAAAAGGCCTCTTATATTCTGATTTCCAATTATTAGAGAATTAGCAGCCGTGCATTTTTAGGAAGCTACTAATGCGTAAGTGCTTGTGATGACTTGACAGCGCTGTTTTTAGTGTTGATGGAGAGAAGCAGTAGAACACACAACAGTACAAAGTCACCCAGGGTTTTGGCCTTGCAATTTCCAAAAGGATAAACCATCTGAATCATTTCTTTTTAACACGAAGGGTGAAGTTGTCACACTAGAACTTGACAATGCACTCGCCATCATCACTGATCCATGAAGATATGTTAAATTGAGAGTCAAGGTTTCAACCAAATCCCAAAGATCCTGCAGTATTCCCATGAACATTTTGCATGTGGTTACCCTCAGAATGAAGGATATTGTTTCCCATTTAGAATAACAATAGACAGTAGGATCAAACAGGATCAAATTTCTGATTAAGGCATAGTTGTCACATCACATCACACGACACCGATCATTTACACATTAAGCATTCTTATTTGTTTAAAACACAGTGTTTTTCTCCCATCTGAATGACAGCTTTTAGGCAACAGAAGGAGAAACATTAACATCTTAGTGTTTACTCTTTAAAGCATATAGTTATCAAAATCAAGTCATAAAAGGAAAATTGATGGGGTCAAATCTTCTCTTATGCCAACAGTGAAGTGTGAGTAAATAAAAAGGAAAGTTGCAGGATTCTACAGATAAAATATATAATACAAGTTCAGCACAACTCACGCTAATTTGAAGCAAGAGTAGGACAGTACGGAAAAAACTAAATATATTTATAATTTAATGCTCGGTCAAATGTGGATCAATTGACTATGAAGACAAAAAGAATTACTCTCACAACTTGAATATTTTTTAAAGATATGGCTTGTGCAGCATGAATAATACATACTAGTCTATAATTTCTGATTTAGTGTTTTGTTTTTTCTTTTAATTTTTATTTATTTATTTATTTATTTTTGGCTGTGTTGGTTCTTCATTTCTGTGCGAGGGCTTTCTCTAGTTGCGGCGAGCGGGGGCCACTCTTCATCTTCGTCCCGGTACGCGGGCCTCTCACTATCGTGGTCTCTCTTGTTGCGGAGCACAGGCTCCAGACGCGCAGGCTCAGCAACTGTGGCTCACGGGCCTAGTTGCTCCGCAGCATGTGGGATCTTCCCAGACCAGGGCTTGAACCCATGTCCCCTGCATTGGCAGGCAGATTCTCAACCACTGCACCACCAGGGAAGCCCTCTGATTTAGTTTTTACTTTTATTTCTTTCACTGGTTAAATAGTCCTAAATTGATTATAACCCCAAAATGAAAGAATTAATCCTTCACCATTCAAAAACTTTATTTAAAAGATAGAGTTTTGGTAGTATGTGAGCATTTTTTCGATGAATGAAAAAAATTCCACTGTTGCTAAAAATCTTGACTAGTTGAGAAAATTTTATTAAAAACAGCTTTTGATAATTGACTTTATTCTCAACACAGTTTCATGGGAGATGGTATATAAAGACAGGAAGATAGACATATAGATTTGAAAATAGGAGCCAGTGACTGAAACATTGCATTTAACCTGGATCTAGCTTCGATGAGGAACGGAAGTGAGGCAGCTGATGTTCTAATTCAGGCAGTGTTCTGGGAGAGTTGGTTCCCATGGGTTTTTACATGAAAAGATGTATGTAATTGACAACAATGGCATTCTCATGTGAAAAACAATATCAACGTTGTATATTCTCATTTACCTATTTTAGTATCTTATTTACAATATTATATCCAATTTTTTCCCCTCTAAAATATAGCTAGATCACAAGACTAATCCAAATCCTGGCTAGCTAATTTACTCTGGTAGGCCCCTATTATATAACTCAAATTTATATATTTATTTGTTTATTTATTTATTTATTTATTTATTGGCCGTGACACACGGCTTGCAGGATCTTAGTTCCCAGACCAGGGATCAAACCTGGTGAAAGCACTGAGTCCTAACCACTGAACTGCCAGAGAATTCCCTATAACTCAAATTTAAAGAATTATAATTAGGCTAGTAACAGGCTAGGATTTTTTATAATAATCAATTTTATAAGGTACTTGCACAAATGCCACACAGTAGGCTGTTTAATATGAACTTGTTCACCTATCACATGTTTGAAACAAAATCCTGGTGAGCTGTGTCAGCGTCTAAATGAAGCTCTGGGCTCCTCTTGGTCCCATTCTCCTTCCCTACATTTGTAAGGATGCTGATATGGATTGGCCAAACTCCAGGATAGTGTAACATGTCACAGATTGAGAGATTGAGAATTCCAAAGAAGTGAAAAGATCAAGCGTACGCATTGAATACTGCCTCTTCACAGATGTGGCTAACGGAAATGGGCCTAAGAAGTATTGAGAGCCACCCCGGGCATGCAGCCAGAGCCACCACACCATGCTACCTTCACGTTTGAACCGTTCTCCTTCTTTCCTCAGGTGGCCATGCTCATACCTGAATGATACGAGCCAAAGTATGTGTTTTTGCTGCAGTAGGGCATAGAGATATAACTTGTCTAGGTAAAAGGAGTCCTCCAAGAAGAGTTAAAATTTGTGGTTCGAGCCAAACTTCCAACTGGTAGTAACATATTTCTACAACTTATTGTACCAAAACTCACAAGGAAGGAAAAATCTCTAGAAGCTATATTTCTAGAGGTTTCTACTTCTCTATGAGTATATGTCAAGACAATTTCCTATCTCCATGAAGAAAACTTCTAGAGCATTTTCCTGTAATTCCTTTTCTGAATGAAGGGAACAGGCTTGAGTTGCATTCTTTACCTTCTGCACATCTTACTTATCTCACATCCTGATAGATGATATAAGGGACTTTAAGCAAGGTTCCTGTCATTATGGTCATGACAGGATTATTTAAACAATTGAGAGAACACACTTATACAATCATAACTCACAGACTTTCTCATCCTTTGTTCATGTGGCTAAATTAGCCACACAAATCAGTTTTCAAAGCATTCAGAGACACCTACTCAGAATTCACAGGTTCTATGCAAAATGTTGGTATTACTAAGAAAAACACCAAAGATCTCCTACTGAAACAATTTGGGCAAATAATAGAATGCCAACTTATGAAAATTTAGACAGAAAATAGATTCAAGTAAATAAACATTTAACAACTTAAGCAGTGACCAACTGATAATTTTACTCAGTAGCTGGTAGAAAATTCTGGATTTGTGAAGGGTTCATTATCCCTTGACAAGCAACTGTTCTTCATAGTTTCATAGAACTATTCAAAAAGATAAACTGTGCACATTATCATCTTCAGGGCACAAAGAAGTTCTCTTTTTCACCACAATAAAGGAAATTAATACTTCCTTTATTCATTTTAATTTTTTCTTTGTTGTAATTTTTTGACAAAGTTCAGTCGGATAACTTTTTTAAGCCAGAGACCTGAGTTCAATTCCACATGAGCTACTTAAATGTTTGACCCTGAGCAAATTGCTTAATTTCTCAAATTTCCCCATCTGCACAGTGGGAATGATTACAAATGCTACTTACAAATAAGTCTGTTGAGAGAACTAAATGAGCTAATACCTATTAAAGATGCTCAGCAAGTGGTGAGTGTCTCCTGCACTTCAGGCCTTGTACAAGGCATGGAAAAGCTAAAAAGATATTTAGGGAATGTCACTACCTTTAAATAACTGAGTTTAGTTAAGAGACTGTACTTAATTAATTTTTATTATTTTCAAATAATATTATTGGGACCACAATGTGAAGATTGAATTAGGATGCTATTCAACCATATCTGCCCCTTTTGTCATCAGGTTCTTTTTTGCCCCAGTCCATACTCAAGACAGAGACCACTATTCTCAACTGACAAATCCATGCTATCCTTGGCAATGTTCACCCATCCTAATATACACTCGCTTGAGTATGTGTTCTTTCTTAGTTAGGAAACAGGGAACTAAAGGAACTAACTAAACAGTAACATTCCTGAGAATAAAAATGATATTTTGTTAATTATTTTATTGTCAAAATGTAACAGGTATTTCAATAAATTTTGGTTGCATGAATGAATATCTGCTTTGTTCCCAATCCTCTACCAGAAGAAGGTGACCATGTGCTTTCTTAGTCAATCCTACAAACCACCCTGATAGTGAAATATAAACACCATTTTGCATGGAGAAAACTGAGGTTTAGGATGTTTACTGATTTGCCAACATCTCATATACACTAATAGACTGAGTTGATATTTATTTCAGATCTGTATAACTTCAAAGTTCCTGCACTATCAACTGTAGCATCCTCTCTTCCTACATGAGGCTGGGTTAATCAAAAGATTAAAAAAAATATTGATAATGCATTAGTAAAATCCTTTATGACCTCCTGCCCAGAGAATAATGATAATGGACTAAGAATCCCCAATTAAGAGATGAAGTAATTATAATAATAACGTCCATAATCATCAAGACTTTCAACTTTTGTACAGTTCCTTAAAGTTTACAAATACTTTACACATTTGATTTAGAAATGTCAAGTGACTTGTCCAGTGTCACATGATTATAAATGATAGGGCCAAATTTCTTTGTGATTCTGAAGCCCATCCATGAAATAATTCCTTATCCCCTAAAAAGTGGTAGCAATGTTGAAGACGCAGATACCTTGGCTGGACATTGCTTGCGAGTTTTCTTACAAACTGAAGGAAGGCCTTTCTCTGAATTGCCCTCCTCTGTTCCATTCCATTCAAACAGCCCAGTAATATGAGTGAGCAAGACAGCAACTCTTGTGTTGGCACTGAAGGCTGAAAATAAGTAAGTCTGGAAACAGCAGTGAATACTGGTAAGGTTTACTTCCTTGACATCTGATTACACAAAATGCTTCCCCAGCACGTGCATTCTATAATATTCTCTCCTTTGTACAAACATTTCAAATTAACCATAAATATTAATTCTGGAAAATGTTTAGAAAACATATCTAGTCTTTTCTAACCAATTTGCAGATGAAGAATCTGAAATGCAGGAGCTGACTTTCCCAAGGAAAAATCAAGATTAAGTCAAGATTAATGGGAAAGTCAAGATTAAAAACAAAGTTTCTTTCCTTCCTCCCTCCTTGCCTCCCTTCTACAATAATTAATTACCTGTCAAATCAATGTAGGATTCAAAGAATACAAATTATTTTCCTCTCTCTAGCTCTCTCCCTCTCTCTCTCTCTCCCTCCCTCTGTGTGTGTGTGTGCGTGTGTGTGTTCCAAACAGGGTCCTTGCCACTGAAGATACAGAGTTGATCCTCTAGGAATTCACTGTCTATTACTGGAGAAACAAAATTGTAAATAAATAACCACCCAAAAAAGCAGTTATAAGTGTCATGATAGTGATATTTTTAAGACAGAATATTCCTCCTTTGAGCCAAACCAGCTTGTTGGTGCCTTCTGTTTCTTAGTCTACAGCTTGTTTCTTCCCCACAGATTGATTCTTATCGCCTTGTCAATTGCAAACCTCCTAGGAGACCAGAGTGGATGACATTGTAACCTAAAGCAGACTTTAGGGACCAGCCACTGTAGCTGCAACTATGACACTTTCCTTCCTTTAACCCTGCCTGAGTACTAAAGATGGAACATTTTGGTTTACAATTCCCTAAACACCTCTTGAGTTCAGCATGCCTCAAGTAGGACCACATGTCAGAATTACACTTTTCCTAGCTTCAATGCCTTATACTCTGCTTAGTTGCAGGGCATTCAGGTTTCAAACCTGTTTTTAAAAGTTACTATTTCAAATATTCAGGAAATTCTATTTGATTGTTTTTTTAACTCAATGGAAGAGATTAACAGAAATGGTTTTCCACTTAAGAAGAAGCTAGTATAGAAGCTGGACTCTAATTAGTATAATTGGTGAGTACTCAACTTTTGTTTGGAAGAAGCTTATCCGCCCACATCATCCAACATTCATATGTGCTACTGGTGTCCATTTTTGCACTTCATAAATGGTTTAGGCAAAGGGATTATTTATAAGTTTAACCAACATGTTCTTCCCTCCTCAAAATAACAAATCCATAATACTGAAAAGTATATACAGATAAATTTTAGAAAGAGCAGGTATACACCAGGTTAGGCTAGTTCTTAGCCAATATTTTTACAGAAGTAATGGACATAGTAGCACAATAATGATCAATCACAAAACTCATTAAATATACACAAAACATAATCAATATATATCCAACTGAGCCAGTCTTAACATCTGACTGTTGTGCACACTTGGACCAATTACTTCCATGAGGAGTAAGATTCCATCAGGTTTCCATTATTGACATTTTTAAATCACACACTAGCTCTGGTTTCCTAAATACTCAACATACTAAAGGCTCATGCCACATCTAGTAACAGTCACTTAGACTCAGGAGTAAAATTTTCTGGCTTAAATCATAAAAACTTTTCATGTCTGAGAGAAAGCCAAACAAAAAGTATATTGCTGGTATTTCTAATTCTAATCTTTCTTTGCCATGTACTAGTCTTTTTATCATATTCTTGAGTGAAACCAAGTTATTGTCGAAGCAGGTGAACATTTTAGAAGAGTTGTGTTAGGTAATATGCAAAAAAAATCCTCAATAAATACTTCTTCTGAATCATTTAATCACTTATACAGAACATATTTTTCCTAATTACTACTTTGTCCCATTCACCATACAACTTCTCAGAATGCCAAGGTGTGTAAGACTTGTCCTCTTTTTGGAGTCACTGGAGCCTCTTTTTTGCAGACACACAAGCAAATAATTAAATGTCATTGCCAGAATAATAGTATGGATGCAAACAACATAACCTGACATCACAGAAGAAAAAATAAAGAGCTGATGTAAGGGAAGTCAAGAAAACATAATAGAAGAGGTGACATCTGAGGACTGAATAGGAGAGTATTTTAGGTGCATGTGTCAGGGAGAACAGGAAGAGGCAGATGCAAAGTGGGGAGAGAATCCTAGTGGGTTTAATGATCCACCAGTTGCCCAATTTTAAGTGAAAAGGAGAGCAGGAGTGAAGGGGACAGAGCTAAAGTATTCCTGTTCCTGCATACTAGCACCTATTTCATATATACAGTTATTGGCCAGGTAAAAAAAAAAAAATCCTTAAAAATTAAACTGTTACTATTTATGGTAAAGATTTCCTGCTTTTCCTTCTGCTCTCCGTAATACCTCATCCTTCTCCTTGCAGCCCCTCCCTCCCAACAGAAGCCCTCAAGTCCCTTCTACAGTACTTGTTAGGCAGAAGGCTGAGTGATGAAAAGGTATTCAAACAGCGTAACAGACGCTAACTATTCCAAGCGTATCTACTGACTGAAGAGATCTGCATTATGAACTAAGTCAGTGCAAAAAGACAATGGTAAATAGCAGCAAAAACAAAGAAATTATCATTTAAATAAAGAAAAGGCATTAACAGCACCACCATGTATCCATTTCTCCTCAGTTGAAATTTACCCTAGAGGAACTAATACAAACTAATATGAAAATATTACTTTTATTGTGTACAAGAAATCCAGTGGAATGGAATGCTAATTCTGTATCTCCGACAGTCAAGCAGAAAAACAATATATGCATTCAGCTGCAATACATCCAGTTTCTGCTGTACACACACTGTAAAATTCTGGAGATATAAAGATAAGATAGTCATTGCTTTCAAGGATGTAACAGTTCTTCAAAGGACACAAATAAGAAATTGCAGTGCAAACTGGTGAAGTGGACAAAGGATGGGTACACAAAATGTCATGGGAGGATAGAAAAAGGAAGGAATCAACTTACTGTATTTGGCTGATATTACGTGGGGGAGGGAAGATAATTAAACAGGAAAACTTAAGAGGTTACATTCAAGCCAGAATATTAATAAAAGGAAGTGCTGATGGGGGCTACAGATGACCTGGGAGATGAAGTGGCCTTTCAGGAGGAGGGAATGATGTACGATGCCTCAAGAATATGAAATAACATGACCAGAGCAATTATTTCTGTATAGTAAAGGAAAAGAAGTATCAGTGAGGCCTGATGGAAAGAAGTTAAATTACAGGGGAGTAGTGATGGGAGTTTAAGCTGAAAAAATTGCATGGAGCCAGTCTGTAAAGAGCCTGTTTGCCACACTAAGAAAGTTACATCATATCAGATGCTTTAAATGATCAGATTTGCTTTTCAAGAAGAAAACTAGGGACAAGGTGAGACAAGGGATTTTAGTTAGAAAGACCTAGGAAGAAGTTATTTTAATAATTTGAGGTGGGAGATGCTGTAACCCAAATCAGGATTTATACTGACTGGGGTAACTTTTATAATTTAGTCATAAAAAAAACTAAAGAATACTTAATGATGATAAAGTGCTAAGCCTTCCTCCTAGCCTGAAGCACTTTTATTTTTAAGTAAAAGCAGTAAGGAGCTCCATAGGGATTTTGCTTTCAGAAATCCCAAAAATCCCCATATATTCTCAAGACCTTGAATACTGCCTGGCAAATATCAGGTGTTTAATACTATCTGGAGAATGAATGAATGAATGAAATAAAATTTTACTTTGCATCTGACTTAGATCAGTTTCCCCAGGAACTAGACTTTGAGGCAGAGATTGGAGTGCAAGGTGTTTGGGAAAGCAGTCTCAGGAACAACACTTGTAAGAGGATGAGAGAAGCAAGACTGGGTCAGATAAACCACAAAGAAGCCTCGGCCAACCCTAGAGGAAGCTCTGCATGGCTCCTCAGAGCTATCCTGTTCTTCTTGACCACTACATCAACTAGTCATCGGATAAGGACCACTCCCTTGGCTAAGGGAAATTCCCAGAGAGGGATTCAGTTCTGAACTCTTGTTAGCAGCCAACCTTCCCATCATCTAGAGAAATGAATGCCTCATTCTAAAGGCAGGGGGTGGGTCTGTGCTGTACTGCAGCTTCTACTACCTCCCAATATATAAAGGAGACAACAAATGATTGGCTCATATTGATGGCAGGAAGGGGACACAAGAAATCAAAAACCCAATTCTTCTAGTTTAGGTCCCAGGGCAATACAGGGTGTTTGTAAAGCACCTGGGCTATAATCCAGTACTAACCACATTCTATTTGCACACTTTCCCTGCTCTCTCTAGGAATCAGTTTCCTAGTGTAGAAACTGAACATAATAGTAATGCTTGTCTCACAACAATTCCTGAGGATTAAGTAAGATAATATATTTCATGGTGCATGGCACATAGTAAACATTCACTAAATGATTAAATGTTAGTATTGTTTTGGAACCCTTGGATTACAAGAGTGATTTCCTCCCATATTTTTCCCAGTTAGTCTCCAATAAGTTATTTTGGGGAATTAAATTTTCCAAGTCTTAATTATCTGAAGTTCAAAACTCCTTGAGGTCAGGGATTTTCTTCTATACAGTCAAATCCCAAAGTCTTCCACAGAGTGAACGTGAAATAAATATAAACTAATGGTTACAGAGAAAGGGTTAATTCCCCTGATGAGCAGGACTCTCCTCTGCAATCATGTCACAGGAGTGAGAAGACATCGGAGCACTTCTCAGACCTGTGAGTTTAAAGAAGTTGCTTAATCTCTCAGAACTTAACTTTTTTCACCAATAGTAGGCCTTTCCTCAAAAGGTTGAAGAGTACATGAAAGAACACCCAAAATAAAGGGCCACCTGACCTGTCAAGGGGCACTGGCTATTTAAGGGGTTCAGATTCCAAATGATAACTTCCTTTTTTTATTCTTGGTCTCTGTTTAGTTTCCAAGAGACCTAGACACAGTTGGAGAAGTTAATTATTTTCATTGAGCTGTATGGAATTATACCCCCAGAGATTCAAAACATCATGAAATATCTTTACCTTATTATAAAGAGGAGGATTTTTTATAAGCTATGAATAAAAGTACATAAATATTTATGGAAATAATCTATACAAAATTCAAGATAGAAGAACCTCTGGGAAGGTTACAGAGGGGAGGAAAATACAATTTAGGAAAGTTTTTGTTTGGGTTTTTTTTTTTTTTTAACTGAAATAATTGTGGCAAAAGTTAAATTTGGTAAAGCTGGGTTGTGGGTATAGGAATGTCAAATATATTATTTTTATTTTGTCTATATTTGAAATATTTCATAACTATAAAAACATAAATACGAAAAGTCTGTTGGTTTAGAAACCTGAATGGCTAACAGCTGGCAAATAACGGCAGAATTAAGGAAGATTTTTTTAATTCAACAAAAAAGGATACAAAAATCGTGTACAATGTATGAAAATAGCTGTATTGTGTTGTATTATCTGTAGTTGGACTAATGTGCCAGATTATTTATTGGTTTTGCCATGTCAACTTCCTTGGACCCTAACTTTGCACACTGCTATATAGTTATACTAATATTAGTGCAGCCTTGAGAGCAGGGGTTATAGCATCAGACAACCTACATTCAAAACCTCGTTCTGGGACTTCCCTGGTGGCGCAGTGGTTAAGAATCCACCTGCCAATTCAGGGGACATGGGTTCGAGTCCTGGTCCGGGAAGATCCCACGTCTCGGAGCAATTAAGCCTGTGTGCAACAACTACTGAAGCCCGCGTGCCTAGAGCCCATGCTCCATAACAAGAAAAGCCACTGCAATGAGAAGCCCACACACTGCAACAAGAGTAGCCCCCGCTCACCGCAACTAGAGAAAGTCCATGTGCAGCAATGAAGACCCAATGCAGCCAAAAATAAATAAATGTATTTAAAGCAAAACTTGTTCTACCACTTTACTAGCTATGCAATGAATTAAGATTCTTAAACCTCCACTGCTTAATTTGCAAAGTGTGCATGAATTGCAACATCTAACATAAGATTTTGTGATGACTAAATAAGATACTACATGTAAAGTACTTAGGGTAGTACCTGACGTGTGATAACTCTTATCAGTATAAGCAGCCATCATTTTTGAACACTGCATTAGTTTGTTAGGGCTGCCATAACGAAGTACCACAGATTGGGTAGTTTAAACAACAGAAATGTATCTTCTCACAGTTCTGGAGGCTAGAAGGCCAAGATCAGGGTGTCAGCAGGTTTGGTACCTCCTGAGGCCTCTCTCCTTGGCATGTAGATGGCACCTTCTCACCGTGCCCTCACATGATCCCTTCTTTGCGTGTGTGCCTCCCTGCTGTCCCTTCCTCTTCTTAAAAGGACACCAATCATATCAGATTAGGGCCTCATCGTAATGGCCTCATTTTAATTAATCACCTCTTTAAAGACCTTCTCTCCAACTACAGGTACATTCTGAGGTACTGAGGGTTGGGACTTCAACATATGAATTTGGGGCAAGGGGACAAAATTCACCTCATAACAACCACTTACTATTTATTATCTATTATGTGTCAGGCACAATGCCAGAAACCACTTTCTTCTGAACTAGACCCAAACATGTTCTTAACTTTACTTCTTTTTTTTTCAATTTTTATGTAAGTTTTATTTTTTAAAATCTTTTCAGGAGTCTAACCTTTATATAAAAGAAGGTGCAGGGCTTCCCTGGTGGCGCAGTGGTTGAGAGTCCGCCTGCCGATGCAGGGGACACGGGTTCGTGCCCCTATCCCGGAAGATCCCACATGCCGCGCAGCGGCTGGGCCCGCGAGCCATGGCCGTGGAGCCTGTGTGTCCGGAGCCTGTGCTCCGCAACGGGAGAGGCCACAGCAGTGAGAGGCCCACGTACAGCAAAAAAAAAAAAAAAAAAAAAAAAAAAGAAGGTGCATACAAATAATGCACAGGTAGAATCCTTTAGGTTTGACCCCAAAAGAATGTTGATCATTTTTCTGCACAGGTTGAGTGTGGAATGCGAAAAACATTTTATACAAGATTCGGGAAGCAAAAATGAAGCATCAGCCGTGTTCTTTTTACACTCAGAAGGCTGATGCTAAACACCAGAAGTCACGGCAGCTCACACATGCTGCTATTTATCTGCTGGCTCAACCTGGTAGGTTGGTGAAGCAACTAAGTCAATAACTCTTCCAGCTCATCTTGTCCAATAGATCTCATCTTTATCTGACTCTTGGGTCAGGTGTGTGTTTAGCTTTCTGATGAAAGGCACCATGTTTTCTGATAGGTCACCCCCAGTGTTGGATGTTGGAGGCTTGGATTTCAGTCCATCCTCATGGGTTTCTGCTTGTACTTGCAGATTCCTGTTTGTTCTTGATCATTCCCCTTACCCATTTCTCATTCATCTTTCCTTCCCAACTTCTTGCCCTGCCTCAGGCCCCAGAACCAGAAACATGAGCAACAGCACCATACAAAGTGTTTAGCCTTAGCTTTACTTCTTTTCACTCTTTTTTTTTTTTTTTTTTTTTTTTTTGCTGTATGAGGGCCTCTCACTGCTGCGGCCCCTCCTGCCACGGAGCACAGGCTCTGGACGCGCAGGCTCAGCGGACATGGCCCACGGGCCACGGGCCCAGCCACTCCTCAGCATGTGGGATCTTCCCAGACCGGGGCACGAACCCGCGTCCCCTGCATTGGCAGGCGGACTCCCAACCACTGCGCCACCAGGGAAGCCCTCTTTTTACTCTTTAAGTCAGCTCTTTTAGCAGTTTACCTACCCTTATTTTTTTTCCAAAATAGAAACAGGGTTTTTTCCTAATTATTTAATATACATAATGTATGCTCACTGTAAAATACTCAGACAATACAAAAATGTGCAAAGATAAAAGGGAACCTACCCATAACCCCACTACAAAGAAATAACCACTGTTTCCAATTTTGTATATGGACTGACATTGTTTTCTTTTTCTATTTACACATATACAAATTTGTTATTTTCCAACACGGGGATTATACTCTGTCTATCCCCAATTTTTCACTTAAAATATTTTAGACATTTTTTTCAGGTCAAGAAGCATAAATCTGTATCACAACTATATAATATTTCTATATAATATTTCATAATACTATATAATATTTTATGGTGACTGTTTTCCAACATTAACTTACTGCCAAATTTTTTTGCTGTTATAGAAGAAAAGTTCAGTGAGCATCCTTGTTAAAGCATCTGTGCCCTGATCATTTCTTTCATATACCTTCTTAGATGAACAACTTTCAAAAATCTTAGATTTGTTGATACATACTTCCTGATTTCCCTCCAGAAAGATGTTCCAATTATACTCCTTCTAAGTGCTAACAGGTTAATATAATTGCCAGGAAACCTGCTGATTTTGCATCAACCCTCTCCTACCCCCCGCTTCCCCCAACTACAACCATCGCTTTGAGAAGCCCTGTAGTATTAATCAAACCAATATAACATGGCTCTTTCCCCTCAGAGTGAAAAGGCTTAAACAGATGATACAATTTGCAAGTAACACATGGAAACATATATCCAAGTGCTAAATTACATGTAGTACAGATGCTAAGCACCCTGGGAGGCTCAACTTACTTTCTCCTGCTTTTAGTCCCCAAACAGGGTTGAACTGAAACCGATCCATGAGTTGTAATGTGTTCACTGTAATGTACTAAAGGAATACTTAATCTGGCTCAACTTTAGAGAAACTGATGCAAAAATAGCCCCCATCAACCATCCTCTACCTTCACTTGGTACCATGATTACCTTAACCACTAAACACCAGCCACATTGGTTTTCATTATGTTTCTCTAATATCAAGTTCATTCCTGACCAAAAGGCTTTCCACTTGCTCTCACTCAAATGCTCCTCCCCTGGGTCATCCGCCAATGGTTTCTTCTCACTATTCAGCTGTCAGTGTCATTCATCTCACTCATGACGTCTTCAGAAAGGCCAATATATCATTCTTTCTTTTTTCATAGTATATACCATGGGCAAGAATTACCTTGCTTATTTTGTACTCGTTTCATATTGGCCTTTACATACTAGAATGTAAGGTCAGTGGAGGCAGTAATCTTGGCTGTTTCATCCATCACTGAATAGAATCCTATACTTCTTATCTAACATATACCGTATTTCTTAGACTTTAAGAGTTGGGTTTTTTTTTCACATTTTAACATCAAGGTGTGTGTTACACTTAGTGTCATTGAGACTGCAATCAGATATAATTGGCATTGCCTGGACATGCTCAAACTTGGTCATATCTGCTCATGTTGTTATTTCTTCATTGGAGTTTGTATACTGTTGAAACTACATGTGTGAAGTTTAACTGCCATGTAAAATATCTTCGAAAATTATGTTATAATTTAGCACTGAATTGAATACACAGAAAGTCACAGAAACACAGTGCCAGAAACAGAGTATATGTTTGATGTTAGTGAAACAAATAACCATAGCAAGAGATGTAATCATATTTTCATATTTTCCTTCCAAACAAAAAGAAATGCATTATTGGGCCTACGAAATGAAGATTTATCCAAGAAGATTAAGCTGTGTTACATTTTGTAACTAAGACACATTCAAAAATGATGTCCATGCCAAGCAAAAGATTTAAAACTCATGAACATTTACACACCTAATAATAGAGCTTCAAAATACATGAAGCAAAAATAAATGTTAAAACTTCAAGTAAAAGTAGAAAAATCCATAACTACAATCAGATATAATTAATAGAACAAGTAGACAGAATATTAGTAAAGATATATATGTCTTGAAAACCACAAATTTGAATTAATTGACATTTATAGAACATTCCTCCCAGTAACAGCAGAATACACAGTCTTTTCAAGTGCACATGGAATATTTCAAAGACAGAGCATAATCTGGGCCATAAGTTAAGTCTCAGTAAATGTAAAGTAAGTCAGGACATACAAAGTATAGTCTCTGCACATAATGAAGTTAAAATAGAAATCAACAGAAATATCTCTAGAAAATCCCAAAATATTTGGAAATGAAATACCAGCCTTACAAATAACCCATAAATCAAAGAAAAAATTAACAGAAAAATTAGAAAGTTTTTTAATTGAATAAACATAAAAGTACAGCATAATGGTCTTCCCTGGTGGCGTAGTGGTTGAGAGTCCGCCTGCCGATGCAGGGGACACGGGTTCGTGCCCCGGTCCAGGAGGATCCCACATGCCGCGGAGCGGCTGGGCCCGTGAGCCATGGCCGCTGAGCCTGCGCGTCCGGAGCCTGTGCTCCGCAACGGGAGAGGCCACAACAGTGAGAGGCCCGCGTACCACAAAAAAAAAAAAAAAAGTACAGCATATTAAAATTTTAAGGATGCTTTCAAAGCAGCAGTGGGGATGAAATTTATAGCACTGAACACCTACGGTTTTTTAAAAAGGAGGAGGAGGAAGAGAACAAGAAGGAGGATGGGAAGAAAGGTCTCAAATCAATGACCTTAGCATCCATCTTGAGAAATGAGAAAAAGATCAAATTAAACCCAAAGTTAGCAAAAGAGACAAAATTATTAAGATTAAAGTGGAAGTCAGTGGGGCTTCCCTGGTGGTGCAGTGGTTGAGAATCTGCCTGCTAATGCAGGGGACACGGTTTCAAGCCGTGGTCTGGGAAGATCCCACATGCCACGGAGAGCCACAACTACTGAGCCTGCGCATCTGGAGCCTGTGCTCCACAACAAGAGAGGCCGCGATAGTGAAGAGGCCCGTGCACCATGATGAAGAGTGGCCCCCACTTGCCGCAACTAGAGAAAGCCCTCGTACAGAAACGAAGACCCAACACAGCCAAAAATAAATATAAAAATAAATAAATAAATAAAAGATTACTATTAAAAAAAAAAGTATAAGTCAGTGAAATAGCAAAACAAGAGAGAAAATCAACAAAACCAAAACTGGGCTGTTTGGGAAACCCAAAAATACTGATAAACCTCTACCAAGATTTTTCACAAAAAGAGAGAGAGAACAAATTACCTATATCAGGAATGAGAGAAGTAAAATCACTACAGATTCTAAAGATAATGAAATATTATGAATAATTTTATATCAATAAATTAACAACTTAGACAAAATGGAAAAATTTCTTGAAAGACACAAAATACCACTCACTTGAGAAGAAATAACCTGAATAGTCCATATCTATTAAATAAATTGTATCTGCAGTTAAAAGCTTTTCCACACACACACACACACACAAAAAAAAGAAAAAAAAAATTTCCAGGCCTAGATAGCTTCACTGGTGAAATCTGCCAAATATTTAACTAAGAAATAATACCAATTCTACACAACTCTTGCAGAAATTTGAAAATGAGGGAATAGTTCCTAAACCATTACACAAGACTAGCATTATCCTAATACAAAAATAAAAGATATTACAAGAAAACTATATGCCAATAACTCCCATGATCATGAATACAAAAATTCTAAGCAAAATTTTAGCAAAATAATTCCAACGTTTACAAGGATAATACATCATGACCAACCTGAGTTTAATCCCAAAAAGACACAGTTGGCTCAACATTCAAAAATCAATGTAATTCACCTTATTAACACACTAAAAAAAAAACCTGTATGATTGTCTCAGTAGATACAGAAAATACATTTGACAAAATCCAGCATTAATTCCTGATTTAAAAAAAAAAAACTCTCAGCAAACTACAAACAGAAGAGAACTTTCTCAATGCAATAAAAGCAGTCCACCTAAAATGTACAGCTACCATCAAAAATAATGGTAAGAGGGCTTCTCTGGTGGCATAGGGGTTGAGAATCCACCTGCCGATTCAGGGGACACGGGTTCGAGCCCTGGTCCAGGAAGATCCCACATGCCACGGAGAGCCACAACTACTGAGCCTACACTCTAGAGCCCACGAGCCACAATTACTGAGCCCACGTGCCACAGCTACTGAAGCCTGCATGCCTAGACCCGTGCTCTGCAACAAGAGAAGCCACGACAATGAGAAGCCCGTGCACCGCAACTCACTGCAACTAGAGAAAGCCCACGTGCAGCAAAGAAGACCCAGCGCAGCCTAAAATAAATAAAGTTTTTAAAAACAAATTTTTAAAATAATAATAATAATGGTAAGAGACTGAATATCTTCCCCCTAAGAACAGGAACAAGACAAGGATGTCCATTCTCATCGGTTCTGGTCAGCACTGTACTAGAGACTCTGGTCAGGGCAATAAGGCAAGGAAAACAAATAAAGGGTATCCAGTTTGGAACAAAAGAAGTAAAACAGTCTTTATTCATAGAAGACATGGTTGTCTATGTAAAAAACATAGATGTCATGATGGAATGTGCAATCAAGCAACTAGAACTGGTAAGTGGATTTAGAAAGGTTGCAGGATACAATATCAACATACAAAAATCAATTATATTTCAACTTACCAGCAGCAAACTATTGAAAATTGAAATTTTTTAATATATCATTTTCAATACATCAAAAATATTAAATTATTAGGGACAAATTGGATAAAGTATGTGCAAGATGTGAACACAGAAAACTACAAAACACTGTTGAGAGAAACTGAAGACCTAAGTAAATGAAGTGATAAACCATGATTATGAGTCAGAAGACTCAAAATCATTAAAATATCAATTCTCCCCAAACCAATCACATAAAATCACAATCAAAATCCAAACAGACCCTTTTTTGTAGAAACTGACAATCTGATTCTAACACTTATATGGAAATACAAAGGACCAAGGATATCCAAAACAACTTTGAAAAAGAAGGAAAAAGTTGGAGGATTAGCGTTATTATTACAAAAGCTATGGCAATCAAGAGTGAGCTATTGCCAAAAAAAATTAACAAACAGATCAACCTAACAGAATAACGAATTCAGAAATCAGATTCAAACATATATAAACAACTGGTTTTCAACAAAGGCACACAGACAATTCAGCAGAGAAAGAATAAACTTTTAAACAGATGGTGGTGCAACAATTGGATATCCATATGCAAAAGCAGAAAAAACTTATCTGATATATCCTCATATCACATAGAAAAATTAAGTCCAAGTGGGTCACAGACCCATTGTAAAAACTGAAAATTATAAATTTCTAGAATAAATCATGGCAGAAAACTTTTGAAATTTGAATTAGGGGGAAATTTCTAAGATATGACATCAAAATAATGGTCCATAAAAAAAATGATATATTGGACTTCGTACTAGTCAGCATTCTCCAGAGAAACAGAGCCAATAAGATGTACAGAGAGAGAGAGAGAAGAAACTTATTGTAAGGAATTGGCTCATGCAATTATGGAGGCTAAGAAGTCTCAAGATCTGCAGTCAGCAAGCTGGAGACACAGGATGTGTACTTCTAGTCTAAGTCCAAAGGCCTGAGAACCAAGAGAGCTGATGGTGTAAGTTCTAGTCCGAAAGCCAACAGGCTTGAGAGTAAAGAAGAGACAATGTTTCTGTTTGAGTCCAACACCAGAAAAGACTGAAGTCTCAGCTCAAAGCAGTCAGGCAGGAGTTTCCTCTTATTAGAGCAGGAGATGGGCTTTTTTGTTCTATTCAGGCTTTCAATTGATCGCATGAGGGCCATCCAAATTAGGGAGGGCAATCTACTTTACTTAGTCTACTGATTCAAATGTTAATCTCATCTAAAAATATCCTCACACAGGACCTCCCTGGCGGTACAGTGGTTAAGACTCTGTGCTTCCACTGAAATGGGCACAGTTCGATCCCTGGTTGGGAAACTAAGATCCTGCATGCTATGCAGTGCGGCCACAAAGAAAAAAAGAAAAAATCTTCACAGACACACCCCTAATAATGTGGGTCCAAATATTTGGGCACCCCATGGTCTAGTAAAGATGACCCAAATTAACTATCACAGACATCATCAAAATTTTAAACTACTCCTCCTTGAAAGACGCTCTTAAGACAATGAAAAGACAACCAAGACTGAGAGAAAACATTTGCAAAGCATGTACCTGGTAAGGGACTCTTATTCAGAATATATTAAGAACTCTCAAAATTCAACAATAAGAAACCAAACAACCCAGTTTTTAAAAATGAGCAAAAGATTTGAACATACGGTTCAACAGAGAAGATGTATGAATGGCAAATAAGTATATTAAACCATTCAACAACATTAGTCATTAGGAAAATGCAAATTAAAACCACAACAAATCTATTTAAATGGTTAATTTTTTTTTTTAAATGACCATACCAAGTATTGGCAAAGATGTGGAGGACTGGAACTTTCAAACATTGCTAATGGGAAAGTAAAATGGTAGAACTGCTTTCGAAAATGTTGGGCATTTTCTTTAAAAAGTTAAACCTACCATATGATCTAACCATTCCTCTCCTAGTTATTTTTTTAATAAATTTATTTATTTTACTTATTTTGGGCTGCACTGGGTCTTTGTTGCTGCACGCAGGCTTTCTCTAGTTGCGGCGAGCGGGGGCTACTCTTCGTTGTGGTGTGTGGTTTTCTCATTGTGGTGGCTTCTCTTGTGGAGCACGGGCTCTAGGCATGTGGGCTTCAGTAGTTGTGGCTCGCGGGCTCTAGAGTGCAGGCTCAGAAGTTGTGGTGACAGGTTTAGTTGCTCCGCGGCATGTGGGATCTTCCCGGACCAGGGCTCGAACCTGTGTCCCCTGCATTGGCAGGCTGATTCTTAACCACTGCACCGAGAACACCTACTGAATGCTGGCAGAAGACCCCAAACCTCCCAAAAGGCAAGAAACTCCCCACATACCTGGGTAGGGCAAAGCGGAGAGATTCCCGCACAGAGGATCGGTGCCGAGCAGCACTCACCAGCCTGAGAGGCTTGTCTGCTCGCCCACCAGGGCGGGCGGCGCTGGAAGCTGAGGCTCGGGCTTCGGTCAGAGCGCAGGGAGAGGACTGGGGCTGGCGGCGAGAACTCAGCCTGAAGGGGGCTAATGTGCCACAGCTAGCCGGCAGGGAGTCCAGGAAAACTCTGGAGCTGCCGAAGAGGCAAGAGACTTTTTCTTCCCTCTTGGTTTCCTGGTGCGCGAGGAGAGGGGATTAAGAGCGCTGCTTAAAGGGGCTCCACAGACGGGCGCGAGTCACGACTGAAAGCGCGGAGCCCAGTGACGGGCGTGGGACGCTGGGGCTGCTGCTGCTGCCGCCGCCAAGAAGCCTGTGTGCGAGCGCAGGTCACTGTCCACACCGCCCTTCCGGGATCCTGTGCAGCCCGCCACTGCCGGGGTCCCGGGATCCAGGGGCGGCTTCCCTGGGAGAACGCACGGCGCGCCTCGGGCTGGTACAACGTCACGCCGACCTCTGCCGCTGCAGGCTCGCCCCGCACTCCGTGCCCCTCCCTCCCGCCCGGCCTGAGTGAGCCAGAGTCCCCGAAGAGGCTGCTCCTTTAACCCTCTCCTGTCTGAGCGAAGAACAGACGCCCTCCAGCGACCTACACGCAGAGGCGGGGCCAAATCCAAAGCTGAGACCCAGGAGCTGTGAGAACAAAGAAGAGAAAGGGAAACCTCTCCCAGCAGCCTCAGAAGCAGCGGATTAAAGCTCCATAATCAACTTGATGTACCCTGCATCTGTGGAATACATGAATAGACAACAAATCATTCCAAATTGAGGAGCCAGGAGTCAGTGCTGTGCCTCTGAGGTGGGAGAGTCAACTTCAGGACACTGGTCCACAAGAGACCTCCCAGCTCCACATAATATCAAACGGCGAAAATCTTCCAGAGATCTCCATCTCAACAGCAGCACCCAGCTTCACTCAACGACCAGCAAGCTACAGTGCTGGACACCCTATGCCAATCAACTAGCAAGACAGGAACACAACGCCACCCATTAGCAGAGAGGCGGCCTAAAATCATAAAAAGTCCGCAGACACCCCAAAACACACCACCAGTCGTGGACCTGCCCACCAGAAAGACAAGATCCAGCCTCATCCACCAGAACACAGGCACTAGTCCCCTCCACCAGGAAGCCTACACAACCCACTAAACCAACCTTAGCCACTGGGGACAGACACCAAAAACAACGGGAACTACGAACCTGCAGCCTGCAAAAAGGAGACCCCAAACACAGTAACATAAGCAAAATGTGAAGACAGAAAAACACACAGCAGGAGAAGGAGCAAGATAAAAACCCACCAGACCTAACAAATGAAGAGGTAATAGGCAGTCTACCTGAAAAAGAATTCAGAATAATGATGGTAAAGATGATCCAAGATTCTATTTCCCAGATCCAAAATCTTGGAAATAGAATAGACAAAATGCAAGAAACAGTTAACAAGGACCTAGAAGAACTAAAGATGAATCAAGCATCGATTAAAAACACAATAAATGAAATGAAAAATACTCTAGATGGGATCAATAGCAGAATAACTGAGGCAGAAGAACGGATAAGTGAGGTGGAAGATAAAATAGTGGAAATAACTGCTGCAGAGCAAAATAAAGAAAAAAGAATGAAAAGAACAGAGGACAGTCTCAGAGACCTCTGGGACAACATTAAACGCACCAACATTTGAATTATAGGGGTTCCAGAAGAAGAAGAGAAAAAGAAAGGGACTGAGAAAATATTTGAAGAGATTATAGTTGAAAACTTCCCTAACATGGGAAAGGAAATAGTTAATCAAGTCCAGGAGGCACAGAGAGTCCCATACAGAATAAATCCAAGGAGAAATACGCCAAGACACATATTAATCAAACTGTCAAAAATTAAACACAAAGAAATCATATTAAAAGCAGCAAGGGAAAAACAACAAATAACACACAAGGGAATCCCCATCAGGATAACAGCTGATCTCTCAGCAGAAACTCTACAAGCCAGAAGGGAGTGGCAGGACATAATTAAAGTGATGAAAGAGAAAAACCTGCAACCAAGATTACTCTACCCAGCAAGGATCTCATTCAGATTTGATGGAGAAATTAAAACGTTTACAGACAAGAAAAAGCTGAGAGAGTTCAGCACCACCAAACCAGCTTTACAACAAATGCTAAAGGAACTTCTCTAGGCAATAAACACAACGAAGGAAAAGACCTACAATAACGAACCCAAAACAATTAAGAAAATGGGAATAGGAACATACATATCGATAATTACCTTAAATGTAAATGGACTAAATGCTCCCACCAAAAGACACAGATTGGCTGAATGGATACAAAAACAAGACCCATATATATGCTGTCTACAAGAGACCCACTTCAGACCTAGAGACACATACAGACTGAAAGTAAGGGGATGGAAAAAGATATTCCATGCAAATGGAAACCAAAAGAAAGCTGGAGTAGCAATTCTCATATCAGACAAAATAGACTTTAAAATAAAGACTACTAGAAGAGACAAAGAAGGACACTACATAATGATCAAGGGATCGATCCAAGAAGAAGATATAACAATTGTAAATATTTATGCACCCAACATAGGAGCACCTCAATACATAAGGCAAATACTAACAGCCATAAAAGGAGAAATCGACAGTAACACAATCATAGTAGGGGACTTTAACAACCCACTTTCACCAATGGACAGATCTTCCAAAATGAAAATAAATAAGGAAACACAAGCTTTAAATGATACATTAAACAAGATGGACTTAATTGATATTTATAGGACATTCCATCCAAAAACAACAGAATACACATTTTTCTCAAGTGCTCATGGAACATTCTCCAGGATAGATCATATCCTGGGTCACAAATCAAGCCCTGGTAAATTTAAGAAAATTGAAATTGTATCAAGTATCTTTTCTGACCACAATGCTATGAGACTAGATATCAATTACAGGAAAAGAGCTGTAAAAAATACAAACACATGGAGGCTAAACAATACACTACTTAATAACGAAGTGATCACTGAAGAAATCAAAGAGGAAATCAAAAAATACCTAGAAACAAATGACAATGGAGACACGACGACCCAAAACCTATGGGATGCAGCAAAAGCAGTTCTAAGAGGGAAATTTATAGCAATACAATCCCACCTTAAGAAACAGGAAACATCTCGAATAAACAACCTAACCTTGCACCTAAAGCAATTAGAGAAAGAAGAACAAAAACATCCCAAAGTTAGCAGAAGGAAAGAAATCATAAAAATCAGATCAGAAATAAATGAAAAAGAAATGAAGGAAACGATAGCAAAGATCAATAAAACTAAAAGCTGGTTCTTTGAGAAGATAAACAAAATTGATAAACCATTAGCCAGACTCATCAAGAAAAGAAGGGAGAAGACTCAAATCAATAGAATTAGAAATGAAAAAGGAGAAGTAACAACTGACACTACAGAAATACAGAAGATCATGAGAGATTACTATAAGCAACTCTATGCCCATAAAATGGACAACCTGGAAGAGATGGACAAATTCTTAGAAATGCACAACCTGCCAAGACTGACTCAGGAAGAAATAGAAAATATGAATAGACCAATCACAAGCACTGAAATTGCAACTGTGATTAAAAATCTTCCATCAAACAAAAGCCCAGGACCAGATGGCTTCACAGGCAAATTCTATCAAACATTTAGAGAAGAGCTAACACCCATCCTTCTCAAACTCTTCCAAACAATATCAGAGGAAGGAACACTCCCAAACTCATTCTACGAGGCCACCATCACCTTGATACCAAAACCAGGCAAGGATGTCACAAAGAAAGAAAACTACAGGCCAATATCACTGATGAACATAGATGCAAAAATCCTCAACAAAATACTAGCAAACAGAATCCAACAGCACATTAAAAGGATCATACACCATGATCAAGTGGGGTTTATTCCAGGAATGCAAGGATTCTTCAATATACGCAAATCAATCAATGTGATACACCATATTAACAAGTTGAAGGAGAAAAACCATATGATCATCTCAATAGATGCAGAGAAAGCTTTCGACAAAATTCAACACCCATTTATGATAAAAACCCTGCAGAAAGTAGGCATAGAGGGAACTTTCCTCAACATAATAAAGGCCATATATGACAAACCCACAGCCAACATTGTCCTCAATGGTGAAAAACTGAAACCATTTCCACTAAGATCAGGAACAAGACAAGGCTGCCCACTCTCGCCACTCTTATTCAACATAGTTTTGGAAGTTTTAGCCACAGCAATCAGAGAAGAAAAGGAAATAAAAGGAATCCAAATCGGAAAAGAAGAAGTAAAGCTGTCACTGTTTGCAGATGACATGATACTATACATAGAGAATCCTAAAGATGCTACCGAAAAACTACTAGAGGTAATCAATGAATTTGGTAAAGTAGCAGGATATAAAATTAATGTACAGAAATCTCTGGCATTCCTGTACACTAATGATGAAAAATCTGAAAATGAAATCAAGAAAACACTCCCATTTACCATTGCAACAAAAAGAATAAAATATCTAGGAATAAACCTACCTAAGGAGACAAAAGACCTGTATGCAGAAAATTATAAGACACTGATGAAAGAAATTAAAGATGATACAAATAGATGGAGAGATATACCATGCTCCTGGATTGGAAGAATCAATATTGTGAAAATGACTCTACTACCCAAAGCAATCTACAGATTCAATGCAATCCCTATCAAACTACCACTGGCATTTTTCACAGAACTAGAACAAAAAATTTCAAAATTTATTTGGAAAAACAAAAAACCCCGAATAGCCAAAGCAATCTTGAGAACGAAAAACGGAGCTGGAGGAATCAGGCTCCCTGACTTCAGACTATACTACAAAGCTACAGTAATCAAGACAGTGTGGTACTGGCATAAAAACAGAAAGATAGATCAGTGGATCAGGATAGAAAGCCCAGAGATAAACCCACGCACATATGGCCAACTTATCTTTGATAAAGGAGGCAGGAATGTACAGTGGAGAAAGGACAGCCTCTTCAATAAGTGGTGCTGGGAAAACTGGACAGGGACATGTAAAAGTTTGAGATTAGATCATTCCCTAACACCATACACAAAAATAAGCTCAAAATGGATTAAAGACTTAAATGTAAGGCCAGAAACTATCAAACTCTTAGAGGAAAACATAGGTAGAACACTCTATGACATAAATCACAGCAAGATCCTTTTGGACCCACCTCCTAGAGAAGTGGAAATAAAAACAAAGATAAACAAATGGGACCTAATGAAACTTCAAAGCTTTTGCACAGCAAAGGAAACCATAAACAAGACCAAAAGACAACCCTCAGAATGGGAGAAAATATTTGCAAATGAAGCAACTGACAAAAGATTAATCTCTAAAATTTATAAACAGCTCATGCAGCTCAATAGCAAAAAAACAAACAACCCAATCCAAAAATGGGCAGAAGACTTAAATAGGCATTTCTCCAAAGAAGATATACAGACTGCCAACAAACACATGAAAGGATGCTCAACATCATTAATCATTAGAGAAATGCAAATCAAAACTACAATGAGATATCATCTCACACCAGTCAGAATGGCCATCATCAAGAAATCTAGAAACAATAAATGCTGGAGAGGGTGTGGAGAAAAGGGAACACTCTTGCACTGCTGGTGGGAATGTGAATTGGTACAGCCACTATGGAGAACAGTATGGAGGTTCCTTAAAAAACTACAAATAGAACTATCATATGACCCAGCAATCCCACTACTAGGCATATACCCTGAGAAAACCATAATTCAAAAAGAGACATGTACCAAAATGTTCATTGCAGCTCTATTCACAATAGCCCGAAGCTGGAAACAACCTAAGTGTCCATCATCGGATGAATGGATAAAGAAGATGTGGCACATATATACAATGGAATATTACTCAGCCATAAAAAGAAACGAAACTGAGCTATTTGTAATGAGGTGGATAGACCTAGAGTCTGTCATACAGAGTGAAGTTAGTCAGAAAGAGAAAGACAAATACCGTATGCTAACACATATATACGGAATTTAAAAAAAAAATGTCATGAAGAACCTAGGGGTAAAACGGGAATAAAGACACAGACCTACTTGAGAATGGACTTGTGGATATGGGGAGGGGGAAGGGTAAGCTGTGACAAAGCGAAAGAGAGGCATGGACATATATACACTACCAAACGTAAGGTAGATAGATAGTGGGAAGCAGCCGCAGAGCACAGGGAGATCAGCTCGGTGCTTTGTGACCGCCTGGAGGGGTGGGATGGGGAGGGTGGGAGGGAGGGAGATGCATGAGGGAAGGGATGTGGGAACAGATGTATATGTATGACTGATTCACTTTGTTATAAAGCAGAAACTAATAAAAAAAAATAAAATTATAAAAAAAAAAAAAAACACTGCACCACCAGGGGAGCCCCTCTCCTAGTTATTTACCTAAGAGAAAGGAAGCATATGTCCATACAATGACTTGTGCACAAATATTCATAACAGATATATTTGTAATGTCAAAACTTGGAAACAACCCAAAGGTCCGTCAATGGGTAAATGAATGAATAAATTGGTATATCATACAAAGGAATACTACTCAGCAATAGAAAGAAATGAATTATTAATAAACACTACAAATATCAATGAACCTCAAAATGACTAAGTTGAATGAAAGAAGCCATATCAAAAATAGAAATTATTATGTACTACAATGAATTTAAAATTATAGAAAATATTAAGATAATCCATATCGATAGAAAGCAGATCAGTGGTTGCCTAAGACATGGCTGGAGTTAAGGGGAGATTTGTGCAAGCTTGGGAGATCGGGATTACAAAGGGGCATGAGGAAACTTTTGGGGGATAATGGATGTGATCATGATCTTCACTGTGCTGATGATTTCCTGGGTGTAGCATATATCAAAACTTATACACCTTAGGTATGTGCAGTTTATTATATTTATTTATAATTCAATAAAGCTACTACCAAAAAAATCCTGCATCCCTAACATGACAATTTTTAAAAGAGAGCAAATAAGAACAGGAAAGAAAGTATAGGTTAGTTCCCCCATATTATACATAAAAATAATTTTTAATGAGGAAAAATAAAGCTTACCTATAAAGATGCAAATAATATCTTATACAAAATACCCCCACTATATCATTGTCCTATGATACAAATTTCTCTATTTAAAATTAAAGATCCTGGGCTTCCCTGGTGGCGCAGTGGTTGAGAGTCCGCCTGCCGATGCAGGGGACACGGGTTCGTGCCCCTATCCCGGAAGATCCCACATGCCGCGCAGCGGCTGGGCCCGCGAGCCATGGCCGCGGAGCCTGTGTGTCCGGAGCCTGTGCTCCGCAACGGGAGAGGCCACAGCAGTGAGAGGCCCGCGTACAGCAAAAAAAAAAAAAAAAAAAAAAAAAAAAAAAAAAAAAAAAAATTAAAGATCCTGTTCATAGGTTAGCAAAAGAGAGTTTCTAATTTCTGATTTTGTAAATAAAAATATTTTTTAAATTATAAAATTAAAATCACATTAAATATATATTTTATAAAAAGTAAAGAATAAGAAATTATATATGAAGCTACCTAAATATGTTTATCAGTGAACTTTTTCAAATAATTAACACATAGTCATGTCAATTTTATGTAAAATATATAAATTTTAAAAGGAGAAAAATAATAATATATAAATTCATATCCCCAAAGCAACTATTCTTTGTTTAAAAACAAAACCAGAGGGCTTCCCTGGTGGCGCAGTGGTTGAGAGTCCGCCTGCCGATGCAGGGGACACGGGTTCGTGCCCCGGTCTGGGAAGATCCCACATGCCGCAGAGCGGCTAGGCCCGTGAGCCATGGCTGCTGAGCCTGCACATCCGGAGCCTGTGCTCTGCAAGGGGAGAGGCCACAACAGTGAGAGGCCCGCCTACCGCAAAAAAAAAAAAAAAAAAAAAAAAAAACCAGAAAGATATCAAAATGTATTTAAACAGATGATTAAAATCATAAGCACTATATAGTTTTGTGTTATGATTTTTTCTTAATATTGAATCAAAGTCATGGGGATGTAATGTACAGCATGGTTATTATAGTTAACACTATATCAAATATTTGAAGAAAGAAAGTAGACCTTAAAATTTCTCATCACAAGAAAAACATTTGTAATTATATGTGGTGATGGATGCTAACTAGACTTCCTATGGTGATCATTTCACAATATATACAAATATCAAATAATTATGTTGAACACCTAAAACTAATATAATGTTAAATTTCAATCTCAATTTTTTTAAAAAACTGAGTCAAGTATTTTCTCAATCACAATATAAACTCTACAATAAATCAGTTTAATTTTGGATGGTTTTAGTAAATCCTAGGTGTGTGGCTATTGTTCTTTAATCTCTTTAAGGCTTTGACTGCTCTTTATATAATAATAAGTATTGAAAAGATACAGGCATGATCTTAATTCCACATTCTGTAAGCCCCTCACCATTCAGTAGGACTAGAGGAAGATTCCAGTATTTTCTCTGCAATTTGAAGTCTTTTGGGGTTTAAATAGTTGTAGGTCAGCTCAGCAACTTGTCTATAAAACACAAAATAGAATATGTCCAAATGTTGTATTTTTCAGGACTATTAAGTTCCAATGTTATTAAACTCAAACTTGAACTAGCCCTGTAGGGTGAAGTGCAAAAAACACACTCATAAATTCTCTGTGAATTCAGTAGCATTCTCTTGGACAGTCTGCATACTTCTTGAATATTCCCAACAGGCTTGTTCCTGCTTTGGATTTTTCCAATATATGTATACTTACTTATAAATTTTATGTATATACAAGTCTACTCATATAATATACATTTTAAATACCAGAAAAAAAGATATTTTTAAAACATGAAATAAGGATGAAATCGGCCATGTTTTTAAAAATAATTATTTTAGGGCTTCCCTGGTGGTGCAGTGGTTGGGAGTCCGCCTGCCGATGCAGGGGACACGGGTTCTTGCCCCGGTCTGGGAAGATCCCATACGCCGCGGAGCGGCTAGGCCCGTGAGCCATGGCCGCTGAGCCTGCGCGTCCAGAGCCTGTGCTCCGCAACGGGAGAGGCCACAACAGTGAGAGGCCCGCGTACCACACAAAAAAAAAATTATTATTATTATTATTATTTTATGTATTATTGGAACAAGTAACCTTGTTATTGTCACTAAAAATGTATCACTATGATTCAAAGGTCTGGCTCTTAGTTGAACTTATTTCAACACTGGGTTTTAGTCACCAGTATAACTAAACAAGCTACCTCTCACAACACAGAGAATTCTAAAAGGGGGAGGAAATGCATCATCAGCTTGCTAAATAAGTCATGATATCCATTTACTAATCACATAGAGTTCACTTCATGTCTCATTTTTAAATACCTTGCTAAGGGGATGATTTCATACAAGCTTTAGTCAATATCTCAAGGCAAAATAAATAGAATGTGGTATATTAATAATCGTACCTGTTAATCATAATCCAAGTAGTTTCCTAGAAAAAAAATTTTTTTCAGTTTACTTCTTCTTTGACTTGATTAGCTTATTGTTTTTGACCTCACTGTGTACTCCAAAAGGCTTGTACTGGAGGTGGAAGGAATGTGGCTCTATCATTTTCTAGTGTTTGCTTTTTTCTTGCATTATTGATATAACTTAAAATTCATGATTTCTTTGCAGTAATCACTTTTAACAGCTTTACTGAGGTATAATTGACATACGGTAAATTGCACATATTTAAAAGTGTACAATTTGATTAGTTTTAACATATGTATACACTAGGGAAACCATCATCACACTGTCTTGATTATGCAACTTTATATTAAGTCTTGAAATCAAGGTAGGATAAGTCCTTCAACTTTATTCTTTCTCAAAAAAGTTTTGGCTATGCTAAGTCCTTTGCATTTCCATGTGAATTTTAGAATCAGTTTGTCTATTCTGACACACAAAGACTGCTGGGGGTTTTGGCTGGGACTGCATTGGATCTATTAGATAAATTGGGGATAATTTACATCTTAATTTTGAGTCTTCTTTACCAGATTTCTGTCTATTCTCCTATCAAGTATTAAGAGAGATGTATTCAAATCTATAACTAAGGGACTTCCCTGGTGGTGCAGTGGTTAAGAATCCGCCTGCCAATGCAGGGGACACGGGTTCAATCCCTGGTCCAGGAAGGTCCCACATGCCATGGAGCAACTAAGCCCGTGTGCCACAACTACTGAGGCCCGCGCACCTAGATCCTGTGCTCTGCAACAAGAGAAGCCACTTCAATGAGAAGCCTGTGCACCACAAGGAAGAGCAGCCCCCACTCGCCACAACTAGAGAAAGCCCGTGTGCAGCAATGAAGACCCAAACCAGCAAAAAATAAATAAATTTATTTATTTTTTTAAAATCTATAACTAAAATTGTGGATCTGTTAGTTGCAATTCTATCAGTTTGTAGTGACATGTATTCTGAAAATATGTTATTAGGTGCATAAACATTTAGAATTATTATGTCCTCTTGATAAACTGACCCCTTTTGTCATTATGAAATCATCTTTTACTCTGGTAAAGTTTTTTATCTGAAATTTACTTTGTCTGATATTAAAATAGTCACTCCAGATTTCTTTTAATCAATGCTAGCATGGTATATGTTTCCATTCTTTTACTTTTAACCTACTTGTTACTTGAGATAGAGTATTTACATCTAATGCTATTATTTATATGATTCGGTTTCAGTCTTACTATTTGTTTTCTATTAGTCCTATCTTTTATGTTCCTTTTTTTTCTGCCTTCTTTTGTAAAACTTATTTTTATTAATCTATTTTATTCCCTTTATTGTTTTATTAGCCATAATTTTATTTCATTATTTTAGTGGGGTTTTTTTTATTGCTTTGAGGTTTATGGTATTCATCTTTATCAGCTTACCTGCAAGTGATATTATATTCTCTGTACAGTATAATATTCTTACAATAGTATACTTTCATTTCTTCACTTCCCCTTTTACACGTATATTATAAACCCATACACAGTCCAACTCATTCCTTCCCCAGGGAGAAGCTGGGATGTGGGGTTTTTTACCTGCTTGCTCTGTGTGGAGCCTGAGGGAGGGGCTATGGTGACTGCTTGCTGCTACTTCAAACCACCATTTTTGTTCCCACTGGCCCCCAGGGCACCTAGAATATGCCAGGTCCCATGAGTGCTCCAAGAGCACAGGTGAGATAGAAGCCAGTACCTTGGGCAGCCCCCCCCAAAAAGCTGGAGTGCTGGACACATCGTCCAACTCTTTCCCTCTCCATGAAGAAGTGGGCGCTAGGGGTTTCCTTCTGATTGTATGGTGCTGTGCCAGGGGTAGGGATTATGGTTAGAGGATTCTCAACTTTTCCTACTGGCTTCAAAGTGGCTGGATTTGCACTCACCCAGGGTGCAGGAGCCTCTCGATTTGTTTCTGGATTTCTCATAAGGGGGTTTGTCCATTTACTGTTGTTGAATCAATGTGTTCATGGGGGAAAGGAGGGTCCAGGGATTCCAATTCCACCATCTTGCTGACGTCACCCCTCCTTTTCTCTTAAATGATAATGTGAATCTTTGGGTGATGGTCAAAAAATGTACAGAAAACATTATGAACTGAGTTAAATGCTATGAAGCAATACAGTGAACCACTTAGAGCATTTAACCAAGGAAACTGTTGACTGTATGAGAAGGAAACACTTTCTTGAGAAAGTTAATAGATAAGTAGTGGAAAACTTCTCCAAGTAAAAGAAGTGTCCCTTTATAGCAGGGGTCCCCAAGCCCCGCGGTACCGGTCCGCAGCCTGTTAGGAACCGGGTCACACAACAGGAGGTGAGCAGTGGGCGAGTGAGTGAAGCTTCATCTGCTGCTTGCTCCCCATCGCTCGCATGGCCTCCTGAACCATCCCCCCGCCCCCGGACATGCAGGCTCAGCGGCCATGGCTCATGGGCCCAGCCGCTCCGCAGCATATGGGATCTCCCCAGACCGGGGCACGAACCCGTGTCCCCTGCATCGGCAGGCAGACTCTCAACCACTGCGCCACCAGGGAAGCCCTAAGATATGTGTTTTGAAGAGACTTTTTTTTTTCAATTCCTTCCAGAAAATCAAAAAGGAAGGGAAGAAGCAGTATGAAAATCTAGTTGCCCTTGACCTAGATTAGTATGTTGGAAAGATTCTCAAACAAATATGGGAAGGGAGAAGAAAGAATTCACCAAGTATCAGTCCACAGAATACATAGGGTTGGGAGGCCGTCACCATGGAAGGGTAAGGGAGAAAATCGACATGAGGAAGTATTGTATGCAGTTAAAACTGCCCTAGACTGTAGGGTACAACAGACTTGAATTCAATTCCTGACTTGGCCACTTACTAGTCAAGAAATTCTAGACAATTATCCCCATTCTACAGATTAAGAAGCTTAAACTCAAAGAGGCTAATCGTACCTACCTCATACAGTTGTAGTATGGCATGTAAACCTCTCAGTATAATGCTAGCCCCATAATAAGTGCACCAAAAAAATGTTAACTCTTAGGTGTGGTGGTATTGTAAAACTAAACTGACTTAAAAAGATTAAGTGATATATGCGCTAGGTCACACAGCTGGTAGCTATAAAATTGTTTTTTAAAAAATTACCTTTTCAATTCACATAGACTATTCGGCATAAGAATTATACTGATAGCCTTGCAAAAAATGCCAATTTCCCACTCTGATACCAAGTTTAAAAACTGTCATTAAAAAAATGTTATTTTATTCAACAAGATTTTAAATGATTGTGTTCTATTTCTGGATTTCCTAGCAAAAAAGATTTATTTCATACACAAATGTTAACTTCTGTGGTATTATATGACTGTAAAAGTCTAGATCAAAGGTTATGCTAAGAAACAGAATGTAGACTACAATATTATAAAGTCAAAATATTCTGTTATAATGTGTTTTATTATCTATTGTTATTTTGCTGTCATTCTTTGACTTGAGTTGGTAAGGGCTATATTGTTATTCAAAATAATACATATTTGCAACGTTAAATAGGAAACATGGAGATTACACATACATAACATCCTTAATATATCACTTATATATGGAATCTAAAAATAAAATGATACAAATGAACTTATTTACAAAACAGAAACAGGCTCACAGACCTCGAAAACAAACTTATGGTTACCAAAGGGGATAGTGGAGGGTAGGGGGAGATAAATGAGTTTGGGATTAACAAATAACAAATTAACACTACTATTATATAAAATAGATAATCAACAAGGACCCACTGTATAGCACAGGGAACTCAATATCCTGTAATAACCTATACGGGAAAAGAATCTGAAAAAGAATGGATATATGTATATGTATAGCTGAGTCACTTTGCTGTACACCTGAAACTAACACAACATTGTAAATCAACTATAGTCCAATATAAAATAAAAATTCACACACAAAAATAAACTCAAAATGGATTAGAGACCTAAATGTAAGACCAGACACTATAAAACTCTTAGAGGAAAACATAGGAAGAACACTCTGACATAAATTACAGCAAGATCTTTTTTGATCCACCTCTTAAGAGTAATGGAAATAAAAACAAAAATAAACAAATGGGACCTAATGAAACTTCAAAGCTTTTGCACAGCAAAGGAAACCATAAACAAGACAAAAAGACAACCCTGAGAATGGGGGAAAATATTTGCAAACCAATCAACAGACAAAGGATTAATCTCCAAAATATATAAACAGTTCATGCAGCTCAATATTAAAAAAACAAACAACCTAATCCAAAAATGGGCAGAAGACCTAAACAGACATTTCTCCAAAGAAGACATACAGATGGCCACGAAGCACATGAAAAGCTGCTCAATATCACTAATTATTAGAGAAATGCAAATCAAAACTACAATGAGGTATCACCCCACACCAGTTAGAATGGGCATCATCAAAAAATCTACAAACAACAAATGCTGGAGAGGGTGTTCAGAAAAGGGAACCCTCTTGCACTGTTGGTGGGAATGTAAATTGATACAGCCACTATGGAGAACAGTATGGAGGTTCCTTAAAAAACTAAAAATAGAACTACCATACGACCCAGCAATCCCACTACTGGGCATATACCCAGAGAAAACCATAATTCAAAGACACATGCACCCCAACGTTCACTGCAGCACTATTTACAATAGCCAGATCATGGAAGCAACCTAAATGCCCATCAACAGACGAATAGATAAAGAAGATGTGGTACATATATACAATGGAATATTACTCAGCCATAAAAAGAAATGAAATTGAGTTATTTGCAGTGAGGTGGATGGACCTAGAGTCTGTCATACAGAGTAAAGTAAGCCAGAAAGAGAAAAACAAATATTGTATTTTAATGCATATATGTGGAACCTAGAAAAATGGTACAGATGAACTGGCCTGCAGGGCAGAAATTGAGACACAGATGTAGAGAACAAATGTATGGACACCAAGTGGGGAAAGCGGTGGCGGGGGGTGTGTGTGTGATGAATTGGGCAATTGGGATTGACATGTATACACTGATGTGTATAAAGTGGATGACTAATAAGAATCCGCTGTATAAAAAAATAAATATATATATTTAATTAAAATTAAATTTTAAAATACCCTTAAAAAGCATATGCATGTTTAATTGACCTACTAAGTGCACATTACAATTTTTCCTACTAACGTGCTGCCCATCATCGAATAGACCTTCAATGGAAGATTTGGGGGAATAGCAGTTTCAGGCGGCGATGCTCCCAAATTTCAATCTATCTCATCTCTATACAGTATGTCAATTTCCTTGGAGATATTCCAGAAGTCGAATACTATGAAAAAATGTTTAGAATTAAAATGATTGTCATCTCTGATTAAAATCCCAGTAGATGTGCCTTTTAGGGAGAAAATTTTTTTGAGTACAGTTATAATTGGACATGTTTTAAGTTTCTTAATAATTTACATTTCCTATGCTTGAACCAATGTAATGACAAAACTGAATGACAGCTAAACAGCTCCCTTTTATTTTCCCTTTTATTTGAGTGTAAGGATCAAATTCCATGAGGATGAACAGGGCCCACATAGTGCCCTGTGTTTCTACTTCAACTCATTTTGCTGCCTCTTTAGACAAATCACATAAAGCCAAAAATTCACCCTGTTTGTAATCAACAGCTCAGTCTCTAATACCATCACAGTTTTCTCTGCAAATGTTGCCTGGGTACTTGAAAAATCATCTTAAAATATATTTCTTCAAGTGGCAAGCATAATTGGTGTAACATAAATTAGTCCGACTAATATTCAGACTGATGATGCTTATTTTGATCTCGTTCAGGCAGTCATCACACTCTTATGTGTAACACAGATATGGAAAAAGAGCTGATTAGTGGTAATGGGAGATCTAACTTTCAAAGTTCAATGCTGACCCTGACCCTTGAATTTTTCTTTTAGTTCGAAAAAGTGAGTTCAGCTCTTTAAGTCAAGGTTAAGTAAATGAGGTTATTATTTGGACCAGGTGTGGTCTAGGGAAGTTTTCAGTTATGTTTTATGAATCCCTGACCAAGGTCATGTTGATAATAAGAGCTATGTCCCTACAATGGGGGTAATATAGGCTTATGCAAAGGTGAACCTATCCTTAAAGGTTTTTGGAAGCAGAGTATGGGAGATACAAGTATATTAAAATGGATATGTCTCAAGGTGGTTTTTGAATTGCACAGGTAATTTTTTTTTCTTTTAATGTTCTTTATTGCCTCAGAATTAAACATACTCCTCAATTGTTCTATGCAAAGCCCTTCTCTTGTTTTACTTTATTTTTGTTTTTATTTTCCCTTTTATCTTCAGTGCCCATTTTCTTTCTTCTCCCTACCCACAGTCTTGGCTATATATGTAACTTTGTAAAACATATGTTATTTGATGTGTCTTTGTGTTTTCAGCTTATGCAAAGGATGCTTAATTTCCTTAATTTATCATTTAAAACTATGTATTTAAAATCTATCTCCAAGTTTTACTATGAATGAATGCACCCCATTCATTGATTGTGATATTTTACTTATTTTACCAGAAATAGACATAGAGGTTACCTCAGATTTTTCACTGTCACAAATCCTCTGAAACCCAATTAAAATCTAAAAAAGATCAACAGAAAAACCATGTTAGCAGGACTTGGAGAAGGGACAGTATGCCAATGTTGGGCATATACCCTTTATAGACCTCTGTGACATTTTCAATGGGGCAGATTCCTAGTCCATAGATCATGTCCTTCTTAATTTCATTACTAACTTCCAAACTGCTCTCCAAAATTACTTTATCATCTTTTAGTATCTCTGCCAGCAATGCAAGAAGATTTGTGTTCGTCCACATCTTCATCAAAGTTTGGTATTTTCTGACTTTTCTTTTTTTTTCAACAATAATAAGTGAAACTATAATAGGTGAAATGGTATCTCATTGTTTAATTTGCCTTTTGTCCCATTATCATAAGCTTGTGTATCTTTTCTTATACTTGCTTATCATTAAAATAGGATAAGCTAGGCCATGCTGAAACATCAGTGGCAAAATTCAACAAACTTCTACCTTTTATGTTGGGCAAGGCTCCAGGGCAACTCTCCTTGTGGTTGCTATAGGCAGCTCCCATCTCATGACTCACTACCTCAGCTGACAGTCTCCAATGCTGCCACTGAGCCGGAGAGAGGATACAGGAGGCATCCCAGATCTTTCCCACCTTAGCCCAGAGGTGGCTTTGTCACTCAGAGACTGTTGGCCAGAACAAGTTATATAACTCCAAGGATGCCTAGGAAATATAGAGAACTGGATGTACTGTCTGCCACAGTGATTTAACTTTCCAACAAGTCTGTGTGCTTTGGGTTGTTACAATACCTTTTATGCCTTTATAATAAAGAAAAAAAAACACGTAAGCAATGATCAAGAAACCAATTTTGTATGTCACTGCCAGATGTAATCATGTCAGTCCTCTGTTCACAAGCTTTAAATGGAGCCCCACTGCCTAAGAGGCTAAATAAACTTCTTGGCCTAGGTTTTTCTCCAGTAATAGCAGATCAAATTTAGGATGACCATTCAATCCCATAAATGTTTGATCAGTTTTTATTCAATCTTTGTGTAAATTGGAAGATAGTGATGGTCCCTTAAGAACTGGTATAGAACTGAATGAAATTTAATAAGGTGCTTGACAGTTATGTGACTGTGATTTGTAGAGCTTTCATTTTATAACCTTGAGCAATATTGACCTCAGAGAAGACTAGACAGAATGAGGGACAAAACGAATGAATACGTTATTCATCTTTCTTCTAATATTGCTACTTGCTAACTGCCCCAATAAAGTCTAAATTAATTTCTTAATAAAACTTTCACCAATTTTCTTTTGAGAAAGTTGATTCATTGCCAATACATTTCACCTACAATATGCAAGAACAGATGATGCGTAAATGGATTTTACAATGAACACGCTGACAGATACTATGAAGGTATAGAAATGAACAAAAAATAAGTGTCATTGGGTGATTCTCAAAGGGCAGCCTAGGGGGTTTGGGAGGTCCCTTTAACATACCTGGGTTTACTTTGAACCCCAAGAGATCGCCTTGATTCTCTCAAGCAGAAAAAACACATTTTGAAACTATGTTCTTCAATTATTTCAGTAGAGCAAATAGCTCTTAGGGTGAGCTGAAGTATCTGGAAGCTTGCAAGCCTGTTTTTAAAAAATTTACCTCTGCTAGATTTTGTGAAATGTCATTTCAATTATTTTTGCACAATAGCATTGGAGAAACAACATTTTCTCTGATTAGCCTGACACGCGGTAATTCGGCTAGAGTTTAACTTTATCTTTGACTAGAACAAATTGTCTCTCTGCCCTTGTTTATACAAAATGCTGTTATTTTTTCTCCTTTCATTTGTATAATCTGTGGCTTGGTTTCATCTTAAACGCTTAAAATTGGTACACTGAGGCAGGCTTTCACGGCATCAAATTCATAGCTAAGAAAGCAAAATGATGTGCAGAGGAGAGGTGGGGGAAGATTCAGCACAAACGTAAGACTTTTTAACCAAAAGCCAAGGATAATTTTTTTTAATCCTCTGACAGAACAATGAAGTAGCAAGGAGTTTCCAACTTAAAAAAAAAAAAAAAAAAAAAAACAGGTAAAAGGAAAACTGAAGAAAAGCATTTCCAATGCAACTTGGTTTCAATTCTACGTTACATTGAAGGCTGTTTCCTTACTCTCAAATTTACATCTATAAGTTTAGATCAGGAAGACTCTAATAATTTGGTCTCGTCCTAACAAGAAAAGTTCACATAGGAAGTTATAAGGCCTCTTTAAAGAGTGTTGGCACATTAAATGACGTTCAGAAATGGCAATTAGCCTTGAGAACATGTAAACACATACACTATTGTGAATATGTGTAGCATATTCCCTAAATTATGCTACATTTAATTGGACGATTCTGGAGTAGATCACAGAATCAGACAAAACCTAGAGTTTAAACGTTGTCTCAGAGGCTACTTCAACCCACAAAGCTTATTTATTTTCTCTCTCCAACACACTTTATTTTGATTCTGTTGACTTAAATTTTATTCAATGTCAATTTGGCCTTTGTATTTAATAACCAGACAAATTATTTTCATATGCGGGCTCAACACTGAACATAGAAAATAAACAAAAAAGGAAACTTATTGAGCACCTAAAAACTGGCCACTCTTTTAAGCCTTTTATATGTATTAACTCTCACAATTATCACAATCTTCACAATTATCAAAATTTATACCTATTTAATTGAATCATTTTATATTTATATTTTTTGCTTTTACATACTATTTTTTATAAAATTAATAATGTTCCTCATAGAAATTGTGGAAAGATGTTCAGAGGAAACTACAAATCATTCATAATCTACAGTCTAGATATTATCACTATTAAGCTTCTATTCATTTTCCACATGGAAGTCTTAGTTTTTAATGTAATTGGAATAACACAGGTTATAGTTTCTTGCCCTTCAATTTTTACTGAAATTATATCATCAACATTTTCCTATGTCATTATAAACTCTCCAACCATGACTTTGAAGGGCCCATTATGTTTCATCATTGAATGCACCATAATTAGTCTAACCTTTTTGATATTGTGGGGATTGGGGGGGTAATTTGCTTAGAATCTTACTTTCTATGAAACCAGGTTGCATCTAAAATAGTAATACCATGACCTTCTGTGGCCACAGCCGCCCTCTGAGGTTACTGCTGTAACACATTTGAAATCTAAAGGTTGGCACAAAAAGTATGTTAGCAGGAGATGAAGAGCTAGGGATAGTCTGGAGAGATATTTAAGAGTCAGAAGGATGTACTGCGCTCTGCTCTCTTACTGACTCTATTATTTCAGCCAGAATTTAGAAGGGTTAGGTTCAAGATATTTAGGCATTTCCATTGGGCTCCAGATCTTCCTGAAGCCTAGGCAAACTGTGCACACCTCAGTAAACTCCTAATATAAATTCTTCTTTTCTGGTTGTTGGGGTTTTTTTTAGTTAGTTTTTTAGTTAGATTGTTTTACAACTTGCAACCAAAAGAGGTCTAATACATATTTACTAATGAATAAACATATTTAGTGTCTATAACAAAAGTGGTAACAGTCCCACTCTCTTCTGAGCAGACCACACTGGGATTAAAATAAGTTAGCTCATTTAAAATGAATATTGAAAAAGTAGGGTCCCTCTACCCCAACAAGACAAGAGACAAGCACATAATAGTTTCCAACCCAGTTCCTACAAGCAATGGTAAAAATAAATGGTATAGTTAGCATAGTGAGAATTATCCATAAATGTTGAAATATTGTCTTATAAGAGGAGAGAGATTTGCTCTGTGTGGGTGCATGGCTTAGAATTTAAACCAATGAAATATAATTTTGTTTAACAGAATGAAGAACATTCCAAAAGAGTGGAATAAAAATGGACTGGCCTGCCTCAGGAAATACTGAGTTCTCTGTAACTGGAATACGTAGGTATATACTTAATAATCATTTGATAGATATGTTAAGAAGAGAAATCAAAATATTGGCTTCTTAAAACTGCTCGGGCTTCCTTGGTAGCACAGTGGTTAAGAATCCGCTGCCAATGCAGGGGACACGGGTTCAAGCCCTGGTCCAGGAAGATCCCACATGCCACAGAGCTACTAAGCCCGTACAGCACAACTACTGAGCCTGTGTTCTAGAGCCCGCAAGCCACAACTACTGAGTCCGTGTGCCACAACTACTGAACCCCACACGCCTAGAGCCCGTGCTCTGCAACAAGAGAAGCCACCGCAATGAGAAGCCCGCGCACCGCAACGAAGAGTAGCACCCCCCCCCGCCGCAACTAGAGAAAGCCCGTGCACAGCAACAAAGACCCAACGCAGCCAAAAATAAAATTAATTAATTGATTTTTTTTTTAAAACTGCTCTAGGGACTTCCCTGGTGGTCCAGTGGGCTAAGACTCCACGCTCCCAATACAGGGGGTCTGGGTTCGATCCCTGGTCAGGGAGCTAGATCCCACATACCACAACTAAGAATTCGCATGCTGCAACTAAAGATTCCTCATGCTGCAACTAAAAAGATCCTGCATGCCACAGCTAAAGATATCGCGTGCCACAACTAAGACTTGGCACAGCCAAATGAATGAATGAATAAATAAATAAGTAAATAATTTTTTTAAACTGCTCTATTATTGACATTCCAATTGACATACAAATTTGATGTTTGTTTTCTTTCCTTATTATACTATAGGTTATTATAACAAGAAGTTACCTTCTTAAAGCTTAAAATTGTTTTTTGTTTTTTACTTTTTTTCAGACTGACTTTTCTTGGAGGGTCCAGGACAAAAGCTTGGTAGGAATGTTACCTACTGATGTGCCACCAAGATTATTTTTCCAAGAAAGTATGAGAAAGTGTCACTGAGTGAACACAAACTACAGTTTAGAGGGAAGGACGTCAGTATCCAGGGAAACAGTGTCAAGTCTGAGGGTGAGAAAAAGCAAGAAATGTGAGAACTAATAACACGATCAGGAAACTTTGAGAAAAAGTCAGAAAGCAGTGAAGGGAATGGGACAAAGTAAGTGGGTCAGAAATAGCCACAGTGAACAATGAGCAAGTGTTACCTTCCATGGTGCTTTAAGCCAGGCATGGGTCTTAATGAAGAGTGACGGCCTCGAAAAAGAGGAAACGTGTTTATGGAGACCCTAGGTTGGTTGTATTTTCATCTCAAGCATTTACATAAAATAAAACTTTAAGAAATTTGATTCATTAATAAAGACAGAATATGTGACAGAAATTCAAAATGCTCAGGAGAAAAACAACTGAATTTCTTAAAATTTCAATGTAAGTGAAAATTTATAGAAATAAAAACATGGATGAGAAAAAAACAATCACACTGCAGCATTTGTCTTTTGTAGTATTTAACTCTTGAGCTCTCAATAAGAGAATCTCTTGCTAGAAGACATTTCATGCTTCTTTCAGTCAAATTGAACCCATACAACAGTCATGGGTTCATGACACGGAGGCAAGGAGCATGAGCTTTGCAAATATACAGGCATGAGGTCAAAATCCAGCTTTGCTTTTACTACATTACCTTGTGGAAAATGGCATGACTTCTCTTGTGTTTCAACTTTCCCATTCGTAAATTCAGAGTTGTTCTGAGGGTTAAATGAGAAAATATATTTGATGTGTCTAGCATAGCTCTTGGAAAATTGTAAGTGTACATTATAAGTGTAGCTATAGTTACGAGTTCTTTAAAGGTCTGATGCATGAATCTGTTCATTAATTAAAAGTTTACTGGCTCTCAAAGTTTTGCCTCATCTATTCAACCATCACCATTAGGGGCTTCCCTGGTGGCGCAGTGGTTGAGAATCTGCCTGCTAATGCAGGGGACACAGGTTCAAGCCCTGGTCTGGGAGGATCCCACATGCCGCGGAGCAACTAGGCCCGTGAGCCACAACTACTGAGCCTGCACGTCTGGAGCCTGTGCTCTGCAACAAGAAAGGCCGCGATAGCGAGAGGCCCGCGCACCACTATGAAGAGTGGCCCCCACTTGCCGCCAACTAGAGAAAGCCCTCGCACAGAAACGAAGACCCAACACAGCAAAAATAAAAAATAAAATAAAATAAAATGTTTCCCTTATCAAGAAAAACTATGGGACGTTAAAAAAAAAAAAAAAAAAACCATCACCATTACAGAGGCTACAGATTTTCACAAAATTCAAGCAAAAGGTGAACTCAATGATGGCATCCAAATGAGAAGCAACATCCCAAGTTAGAATTTGGAGCTGTGATGAACTTTTAATTCTGCCTTCTGAGGAGTAAAACCAAAATGGTCTTTGTTGTAAACAGATCTCTGTGTGTTGCAATGTTGCAGTGTGAAGTGAGTGATGGTGTTGTCCTAGAGTTCACTGGTATAAACCAAGAGCCCAACAGAATTTGGGTTTCTCTGGACCAGCTGAGTTTCCTCTAAACCTATTACCTACAATTGAGTTAAAGAGCAGCCAAAATTTTTTAATTCAGATAATTTATTTTGATAAAATGTCTTCTAAATTCAGCTTCCCAGGGTTAAGACAGTCACTTTACCTAATTTACAACTCTGTTAGCGTGACAGCATATACCAAAGATAGAGCAAGACTTGGCAGGTGACCAGGGAAATTGTGCACGTGCTGGGTCAATTTTCAAAAAATGTTTTCAAATTTCAGTGAATCCATGTTGTATTTCCTGGCATATAATGATTGCAATGGACTCATAAACAGGAAATTTGGGAGGGGAGAAAGATGGAAAATGTAGGATTTGAGAGAAAATTCTTAACCTTCCACAGAAGGGTGGGATGAAAGAGTAGGAGATGTAAAAGAGGCACTGCAGCCAGAGAAAGAAGTGCACAGCCAAAATCCGAGACCCTCAACCACCCATATAATCTATAAATTACTAGAATGACAGTGGTGTAAATAACTTGTTTAAATATCTAGTTCCAGTTCCATTTCTATATGACAGATAAGCAAAAGGAAATCCCAAGAAGTAAAATGGCTCACTGCTTTCCAAAGTATATATCTTCTTGCAGTACCAGAGATAGAACTATAGTTTCCTCAATTTTATGCTATTTCCATGTTACATTTTAAAAGTGATATTACATCATGAAGACCATACCTTAGAAATGCAGCTTCAGAAAAAAATAAAGCATAGACAGAGACGTAGTAGAAAGTAGAGTCTACTGGTTAAAGCGTTAATACCAGCAACAAACCAACCTAGATCTGATTTTTTTTTAACATTGCTAGTTGTATGGTCTTGAGTAGTTTGCTTACTTTTTCTGAATGCTGCTTTGGTTTTATTTTTTTCGTTATTTCTAAAAGATTTGTGTATTAGTTGGTTGGATGGTAATGAGGTATAAATATACCCATCTCATCCAGTTTTTGTTGTTATACTACTAAATTATATAACAAATGTAAGGTACTTAGCATAATCCCTGGCACATATGGGGTATTTTGTAAAAGGAAGGTCTTACTGTGATGGTCAGAGTTTTGAATATAATCTTCCTAATCAGACCATTAGAGCTAACAGATCCACTTTACTCTGAGATAAACACTGAAAACTTTAACAATACAAGAAGGTAAAATCTGATTATATTCATCGATTAACTATAAAGGGCATCACATAATCAATACAATATATTCATTTTCATACACAGATGAGGTGCTGAAGCTGACTGAATCAAATGTTAGGTGAAGACTTGGTTTTATTTCTTTTAAAGTACATAAAAGCAAAGGTTTGAGAAACCAACTGAGGAAACATGCAGGAAAGTGATGGAGCAGAACATGACCCATCCAGGTCGACCTGTCAGAAGAGATCTTAGTCATGCTTGCCGATGACCATGGAGAAAACTGAAGGTCAGGGATCTTTTGGCCTCCTTCTGGGTATCCATAGCTAAACTACTTGTTTTTAATGTCAAATAAGACAATAGGGGGACTTCCCTGGTGGTCCAGTGGGTAAGAAGACTCCATGCTCCCAATGCAGAGGGCCTCGGTTCATCCCCTGGTCGGGGAACTAGATCTCGCATGCATGCCACAACTAAGAAGCCCACATGCTGCAACTAAAAGATCCCACATGTTGCAACGAAGATCTCATGTGCCACAACTGAGACCCAGTGCAGCCAAAATAAATAAATAGATAGATACATAAATAAATACAATAGGAGTTAAATATTCAAGTAAAAAGAGCCTCTGTCAATTAACACACTCTTGGAGGAGTGTTATTAAGTCCGATGATTGCAATTTTTGCCCATCTAGACCCTAAATCTGAATCAAGTGTTTGCCGGGGAAGCACAGGCTTTTGTTATTATTGTTGACGATTTTTTTCTTTCAGTACAAACTTTGAAGAACAAAAGGAAGTGGAAAAAAATGTTCCTTTTTTTTTTTTTTTTTGAGTTACATTCCTGCTCCTCATTTGGAGAATGATCCTGAAGGAACTATGTCAATGTGTTCTCCAGAGCTAAGCCATGGAATTATCATGAGCAAAACTAAATTATAAAAGCCTGTATACTGGGACTTCACTAGTGGCACAGTGGTTAAGAATCCACCTGCCAATGCAGGGGACACGGGTTCAAGCCCTGGTCCAGGAAGATCCCACATGCCTTGGAGCAACTAAGCCTGTGCGCCACAACTACTGAGCCTGTGCTCTAGAGCCCGTGAGCCACAACTACTGAGCCCACGTGCCACAACTACTGAAATCCGCGCACCTAGAGCCCGTGCTCTGCAATAAGGTAAACCACTGCAATGAGAAGCCCACATGCCACAACAAAGAGTAGCCCCCACTCACCACAACTAGAGGAAGCCCACATGCAGCAACAAAGACCCAATGCAGCCAAAAATAAATAAATAAATATATATATATATTTTAAAAAGAAAAAAAAAGCTTATATACTGAAGAGAGGTTTAGAGGAATCACTTCTGATAGCTGTGGAATTTTCTCTTTTTACTATTTGGAGATGATAGGTAAAAGGGAGGGAAAAGTATATACAACCTTTGTTTTCTTAATATTCTACACTTTCAGAAGTCAAGATGGAAACAGAGGCAGGAGCAACAAATCTGTCAATGGCTCTGTTTTAGATGACATTACATAGTGGCTTCTGAATTCCCTCACCTCTGTCTGTCCCAGCCACCAAAGCCAAAGATCCATTCTCTGAACCTCCCATCTGTGTCTCTCTAGCTTAACCCCTCATAATATTCATTTTAAAGGCGACTGACAGAAAAAAAAAAAAAATTAAAAACCTCACCTCTTATTTAAAGTGGGGTTCTTAAGAAATTTTTTAAATAAAAAATAAAGTGGGGTTCTTGCTTGTACATTGTTGGTTGGGAATGTAAATTGGTGCAGCCACTATGGAAAACAGTATGGAGGTTCCTCAAAAGACTAAACGTAGAGCTACCATATGATCCAGCAATTCCACACCTGGGTATATATCTGGAAAAAATGAAAACACTAATTCAAAAAGACACATGCACCCCAATGTTCAAAGCAGCACTATTTATAATAGCCAAGACATGGATGTGTGTGCACACATGCACACACACACACACACAGGAATATTACTCAGCCATAAAAAAGAATGAAATTATGCCATTTGCAGCAATGTGGATGGACCTAAAGAATATTATGCTTAGTGAAATAAGCCAGACAGAGAAAGACAAATACGGTATGACATCACTTATATGTGGAATCTAAAAAATAATACAAATGAATGTATATGCAAAGTAGAAACAGACTCACAGATATAGAAAACAAACTTGTGGTTACCAAAAGGGAGAGGGAAGGGGGGAAGGACAAATTAGGGGTATGGGATTAACAGATACAAGCTACTATATATAAAACAGATAAGCAACAAGGATATACTATACAGCACAGGGAATTATACCCATTATCTTGTAATAGCCTATAATGGAGTATAATCTGCAAAAATACTAAATCACTATGCTGTACATCTGCAACTAACATAATACTATAAATCAACTATACTTCAATTAAATAAATAAATAAATTTGGCGACTTTTAATTAATTAATTAAGGTGGGTTTCTTGGAATTAATTGGCAGCTTGCTAGAAATACAGATTCTTGGGCTCCACTCAGAATCTGCATTTTAACAAGATCCCCAGGTGATCCAATGCACATGAAAGATGAATAGCCCTATTCTAGATATTTCCATCATCCAGAGGAACACAGCAAAGTCTTCTGCCTGTTCGTCTATTATGTCCAAACAGAGCACTGGCAGCCCAAACTGCAAAATGATTATGTGTTAATCGTGCAGGCATTAGACAAGCCCAGCAAGCATCCTGATTCAAATGCATCCAAAATGACTCTGCTCATCAGTAAGAGCACAATTTGTGAATTTACACCTGGCTTGTGGAAACCATGACTATTAATCATTTGCACATCTCTCCTATGTGGAGAGCCCTGCAAATGAGAGGCTGTACATTCATGATGATCATGGTCTGACGGTCTGTTAACATCCATATTCTGAATTCTGAACTGACCTTACAATAGCAGGCCTATTTTTCCCAGAGTCAAGCTTGTGCCAGCAACCATCATTCTTACTCACTAACACTAGTACCTCACTTCTCGAAACATCTATCTTATGTGATACAGGACATGTCTAGGATTTGCTCATAAGTTTCAACCATGCATGTGTTGTAGATATCTATGAAAAGGCACTCTGGATAAAATTCTAGTGCTTATAGAAAAGGTATTACTCATACATTCCTACATTTGTTTCTTTTTTTCAATATTTACTTATTTATTTTGGCTTCACTGGGTCTTAGTTGCAGCACACAGGATCTTCATTGCAGCACGGGGATCTTTAGTTGCGGCATGCAGACTCTTAGATGCAGCATGCGGGTTTCTTAGTTGCAGCATGCATGCAGGATCTATTTTCCCAACCGGGGATCAAACCCTGGCCCCCTGCATTGGGAGCACAGAGTCTTACTCACTGTACCACCAGGGAAGTTCCCCTACATTCGTTTCTTGAAGAGTAAATGTTTCTTTTTCTCTCTTTTCTCTTTCCAGCTTACTTTGAATGATAAATATTTCTTGAATGGTTTTTATATGCCATGTTGGTGACAAAACACATACAGGCTTACAATTAACTTCAGGGAGAACAGGATAAACTAACAGACATTATGATGCTCAATTATATGCACTAACTAGGGAAAACTTAGGGTAATGTAAGTACAATAAAAGATTCCCTAATAAAATCCTGAGAGATCAGAGCATGTTACCTAGAGAAGAAGACATTTAGGTCAATGTGGAAGAACAGCAACTATATGATGAACACAGAGAGGAAAGAAAAGAATGTACCAGATTGGGGCGTGGGAGGCAGAATGTACAAAGGCCTAGAAGGAAGAGGGAACATTAAACAACTGGGGGAAATCCCTGGCAGTCCACTGGTTAAGACTTCATGTTTTAACTGCCAAGGGTGCAGGTTCAAACCCTGGTCAGGGAACTAAGATCCTGCAAGCCACATGGCAGAGCCAAATAATAATAATAACAACTGGGAAGCTAAATGGAGTAATCCACTATGTTTACAGTATAGGAAGGGGTCACAGACAAGGGGCACAAAGGATGAAGCCAGAGGAGTAAGCAGGAGACACATCGTGAAGAACCTCCCAAGCCATATTAATGAGTTTGGATGATATTGAATGCAATGGGAGTTGGAGCCTCAGACTAACTTCTTGGGTTTCTTTGGTTGCTGTTTGGGGAATAGATTGGAGAAGGGTAGGACTAGAGGCAGGGAGACTAGATAAGAGATACACAGGTTCAGAGGTAAGGAGGGGCTCCTGACATCTGTCTGCAGAGCTCTACAGAAGGCTCAAGAGATAAGATCAGTAATAAGGAAATGAAGCAGAGATTCTGAAGCCCAGAGGGATCTGATTAGTGCATCCCATGAAGAGATTAGGCAAAGTCAGAATGAAAAGGGTGAAAGACCAACAGTGAAGATGGTGAAGAAAACGGAGAAGTTGGTGAAACAAGGCAACAGGCACTAGCTGTCCTTTCAGGGCAATATGCACTTCTCCAGGCCACAGAAACCTTCAAAGAGGACAAAGAGGGATGAAGACGGAGCCTATTCAATTTTTTAAAATACCACCTGTCATCATTAACAAAGGGTAATTTGAAGCATTTAGTAAAGTATACACACATACACACACACTGCACTTTGGATGTAATACTAAAGCTGATGAAAATATGTTAATCTACTATGGATTAGTCTGTCATGGAACACACAGGCAAATACAAAGTATTGAAGAGCCAAGACTGAGGAAAGTTTCAGTTCCAAATATCCAAATATTTGAACCTTGCATCTTAATGGGAGAGTGGAAAAAATAAAATCCAAGCAAATTCAGCATGTGGATGGACACGTGATTTATTAAGGTGCACCTGATTTTCCACAATAGAAGTTGTCTGTGAACTGAATTTAGGGCTATTGCCCAAATATTATACATCTTATTGGCATAAAAAACTTTGCTCATTTATTAACCCCCTGGTAGTATGAATTCCCTCCAATCACACCCTCCCATGCAGACTGGTCAGACCAACATATGTTGTGTGTGTATGTGAGCACGCACACGCCCTGTTCTGTCTTTATAGAGCAGAGAATATCTGCCTTGGAACAGTTCTTGTGATTGCAGGGAGGTAAGTAGTAACTTCCAAATCCAACATTCTATAACTCTAAACTAGTCACTACCTCCTTTGGTAACATAATAAAACAAAAATTTTTGTTCTATTGCCTTAAAATACTATGAAATATTTCAGTAAGGTTTGAGAGTTAAATCTCATCCATTTTGGCTTAGTACCACATAGACAAAAACCATACATTAGGTGTTTGACTGAGGAAACCACCGTGAATTTGGATAATATTTTAAAGTTTCCTTAGGTGCCTTATCTTCCCAAACCTACAGTAAGAACCAAACGTCACATCTGTACTGGGTTGAATAGGATGCCCCCAAAATTCATGCCCATCCAGAACCTCAGAATGTGACCTTATTTGGAAATAGGGACTTCACTTTGTCAAGTTAAAGTGAGGTCATACTGTAGTAGGGTAACCCCTAATCCAATGATGATGTCCTTACAAGAAGAAGGAAATTTGGACACAAACATAGAGAAAGGAGAATGCCATGTGAAGACATGCAGAACACCATGTGACAACGGGGACAGAGAAGGAATGATAGGTCTATAAACCAAGGAATGACAAGGTTGCCAGCAAACCCCAGGAGCTAGGAAGAGACAAGGAAGGAAGCACCCCTAAACCCTTCAGAGAGAGCAATGTCCCTATTAACACCTTGACTTCAAACTTCTAGCCTTCAAAACTAGAATAAGACATAAATTTTTGAGACAATTAATTTCTGTTGTTTTAACCACTCAGTTTGTGGTAATTTGTTACAGAAGCCCTAGGAAACTAACACAGTCTTTTTACTATTGCACTGGCTCCATCAAATAACAATTCTCTAGAGATTTCCTGAAGTACCCACTGTCCCGACTTTGAGAACTAACCTTTCAGAGTCCACTGAGTGGAAAATAAGGTGGAGAGAAGAACCTCAGTCACGGTAAGTCCATCCAAATAAAACTTTGGCTCAATGTGCATTTTATTACTCCCTCCACACGCAAACAAAATAATTGCGGCTCTTAATTGGAATCTCTGAAAAGTGATCCAAAAAGAGTGCCTCATCCTAAAACCTGAAAAAGTGAGGTTGAAAATGTCACAGAAAGTCCCCATCACAAGAGATTTGTATTAATTTTCTACTGCCGCAAAACAAATTACCACAAATGTAGTAGCTTAAAACAACACCTATTTATTATATAATGGTTCTGTAGATCAGAAACCTGATGGGCTCAGCTGTGCTTAAAGTCTTGGAAGACTGGAATCAAGGTGTCAGCAGGGCTGTGTTCCTTTCTGGGGACTCTAGGGGAGACTTGGGTCTAGGTTCATTCAGTTATTGGCTGAATTTAGTTCCATACAGTTTTCTTGTTTTCTTGGTGGCAGTCAGTGGGGGACCACCCTTAGTTTCCAGAGGCCTTTCTCTAGTCCTTGCACATAGCCCCCTACATGTTAGAACCAGCAGTGGTAAGACAAATCCTTCTCACACTGCCCGTCTCTTCTGTCTCCTATTCATCTGCAGCATCTCTCTGACTGGCTCTTCTGCCTTCCTCTTCTGCTGGCTTTTATGGGCTCATGTGATTACACTAGACCCACCCTGACACCCCCATGATAATCTCCCTATTTTAAAGTCAGATGATTAGTAATCTTAACTGCACCTGCAAAAAATCCTTCACAGTAGTACCTAGATTCATGTTTGATTAATAACCAGAGGACAGGAATCTTGGGAGACACCTTTTGAATTCTGCCTACCACAACATTATAAAATAACTCAGACAGCATGAACAGATTCTGGCATGATGAAAGCTGTGCTGTCTATCTTGTGGTTGGTCAGGTGAATTTGAATGCCCTTGGGAATCCTGGGTTCCAGCAGCATTAATGCCAATCACACCACAGTCAGCCCCAGAATTCCCTGTTAAACACTCCAGGGCCCTATCTCAGTCCTTCTGACACACTGGAGCTTCACATAATCTAACTACCAGCTACAAAAATGCAATAAACTAAGAAAATAACCAAACAAAAAAGGGCGGGAGTAATTTTCTGCAAACCTAATATGATATAGTTAGGCAACATGCTCTCATTCCTGGATCACAAGGGCCTAGGGTTCTGCTCTGGGCCGAGGGTTCTGCTTTTCTTTCTGATACACCAGGAACTCACCACCCAGGTGCTGAGAGAAGAAAACCCGATATGTGTGCTCAGGTTGTTATTACTTAACTGCAATTATGCTTTCAAGAGAGTGTTGCTTTAAGGACCGCCCATTTAATTTCTTAGACTTTGAAAACCTTCAGGTACAGTAACTGCCTGACGTAGAACACCTAGGAGGCGAACTGAAATAAAAAGCCTTTTACTGAGTGGCAAAAAGAAAGTATTAAATGCTTGATTAGAAGCTCTATGTCGCTAATAGTGAATGCAAAAAAAAAAAAAAAAAGCCAGGTGAATGCTCCTCTCTTACATCCCATCTTCACAACCTGACTTTCTCTTCTCTGTCATTGTGGAACGTGCAAATTCCCATTCTACATTGGATACCCCAAACTGGCTTTGAAATTTTGTTTTCCTTACTGAAAACAAGGCAATTCATTCAACTGGTCTGTTGAGTATTTTTCTCACTGAAATCCCTTCCTTAAAAGATTGCTTTATAAGGGCCTCCCTGGTGGCACAGTGGTTGAGAGTCCGCCTGCGGATGCAGGGGATACGGGTTTGTGCCCCGGTCTGGGAGGATCCCATATGCCGCGGAGCGGCTGGGCCCGTGAGCCGTGGCCGCTGGGCCTGCGCGTCCGGAGCCTGTGCTCCGCAGCGGAGAGGCCACAACAGTGAGAGGCCCGCATACCGCAAAAAGAAAAAAATAAAAAATAAAAAATAAATATGGGCTTCCCTGGTGGCGCAGTGGTTGAGAGTCCGCCTGCCGATGCAGGGGACACGGGTTCGTGCCCCGGTCTGGGAAGATCCCACATGCCGCAGAGCGGCTAGGCCCGTGAGCCATGGCTGCTGAGCCTGCGCATCCGGAGCCTGTGCTCTGCAAGGGGAGAGGCCACAACAGTGAGGCCCGCCTACCGCAAAAATAAATAAATAAATAAATAAATAAATAAAGATTGCTTTATAATGCTCCAGCTTCATTAATGTAAAGACTTTGAGCCTGACATACCTGAGTTCTGCCACTTTCTACCATTATGACCTTATGTAAGTCATGGGAACCTTCTGAGCCTCAGATTCTCAACGATGATATGGGAATAAAAACATGCATTTCTTGGATAGTTCAGAGAATTAAAACACAGGAAATTATCTGGTACCTAGATGATGCTCAAATGTTAAGTTTCTCTTCCCTGTTCTCCTGTCTCCTTGTTTATGCTCTAATTAATCTCTGGCTTGTGCTTGCAGGAGTACTGCAAATAGACCATAAGTCCTCTAAAAGCAAGAAGTATACCAATGGGATTCCATGAAGAGATTCTTTGATTGGCATGCAGGAGATTTAAGCCCAGGAGTGCAAAAGCGACCTTGATTAAGCCAATTGCCCTCTCTGTGTTACAATTTCCGCAGGTATAAAAGGCTATTTAACCACATGGATTGCCCAGCTCTAAAATGTCATGTTAACACCTATTTTTTTTACCTCTTTAAAGACCCTCCTGAGCAGGCAGCGGGCATTCAATTAATGCTTGCTGACTGATGCCGAATGAAAGTACTCAATATGTTAGGCTTAGTGGCCATAGATAGTGGGTAGTAATGGGAAGAGATCCAAGGCAAATCACTCTTAATTTTAACCAAATATTTCTAAGAGAGTTTCAAAACAAAACAAAAGTTTGCTGTGGGAGTCAGAAGATAATAAATTGTAGCTAATGCGCAATTTTCTCGTAAACTGGGTTTGGATACAGCCCTGTATCTCCAGCTTCTTTTTGCTCCCAGTGATGTCATTGATCATTTCTCACTTCAGAGTTGAATTGCTATTCACCACAGAGAATTACACATAGGAAGAAACGATGAAGAATTCCTAAAGGTTATGAAATCTTATACAAAGTTCTTATAGATTGTGATCTCACATGAACTTCTGAGATAGTAAGGAGGAGACCTCATGCATTTTCTTGGGAGTTATTTTTTATTGAATTTTAATTTACGTAAAATTAAATGCTCATTTTTTAAGTGTATATTTTGATGTGTTTTGACAATGTATACACTTTCGTAACTACCATTCCAATCAAGATATAGAATATTTCCCATCACCCCAAAGTTCTCAGTGCACCTCTCCAGTCAACCCTCCCAAGGCAACTACTGCTCAAATTTCTATTACATTAGCTTAGTTTTGTCAGTTCCAGAAATTCATTTACAGACTATACAGACTATACAATATGCAACTTTTGTGTCTGGTTTCTTTTGCTCAACATAATGTTTTGAGATATATCCATGTTGTTGTATACATCAGGAGTTCATTCCTTTTTATTACTGATTAATATCTTATTGTATGAAAATATCACCATTTGTATGTCCATTCAGCTGTTGGTAGACATTTGAGTTGTTTCAAGTTTTAGGCTCTTATGAATAAAGCTGTGAGGAAAATTCTTGCCCATTTTGGACATATTTTGTATTTCTCATTGGTGAATGACCAGAACTAAAATTGCTGGGTCACAGGGTGGATATATGTCCCAACGCACTTTTGTTCTTTTATTCCTGAGAATGAAGTTCACAAAACATTTTTCCTTCTTCTGGCCTCCATCCCATTACAAGAAAATTCATATTAATCTCCAAAAATAAGTAATACGTATTTAGTGCTCACTATGTGCTAGGACCAGGGATGAGCTTTCTGCATGCATTACCTCATTTAATCTTAAAAAAACCCTTTAAATGATCATCATTTACAAGGCCCTAGGAGGTTAATAAGGCTGTTGATCTTGTGTAAGAGTTGGGAGCCAATAGAAAGTAAGTCCAGGACCAGCATTCTCTCCCATTTTACTATATTACCACTTTCTTTCACAAAGCATTTTCTTCTCAGCAAGAAGAACTATGGAGGGTTTTGGAGATCAAGATGGTGGAGCAGGAGGATACTGGGCTCACCTCCCCTCGTGAACACACCTAAACTAAAACTACCCACAGAGAGATTCTAACTGAAATGGACCTGGGAACTGGCAAAACAGCTCTTCTACAACCAAGGCTGTAAAGAAAGATTCACACAGATTCTGCTAGGAAGCAAGGAGAAAGAAACTGGTTGGGAAACAGAGAAGCGCAGGAGGGTATCACAGGATAGGAGCCCTTCCCTGGGGAGCAAGGGGTTTGAGCCACATATTAGGCACCCCAGCCTTGGAGTCTGACACCAGGAAGATGACACCCCTTATCTGGTTTGAAAACCAGTGGGGCTTACCAACGGGCTGTAAGATACCAAGACTGTGCTCCTGAAGAGCACACGCACTGACTTACAGTCACAGTGTGGTGGCAGCAGACTGAAAACTGCCTGCGGCTCTGGCCAGCTTGCCAGAACCACCCCAGGACACATCCCAGGCTCCTGCCGCAGCCCCTCTTGCTCCAGCACTGCTCCCCACTAAGGTGGAGATTTCCGTTGCCACCAAGAGTGTGCAAAATTGGAGGAAACAAAGACAGCCCGAACCCCAGCCCTGACTCTGACCAGGACAGAGACAAGCATTGCCAGCTCACAATTCCCTGCACACAACCTGAAGCTAGCTCCAGGGCAGAGACCACCTTTGCTGGAGAACCTGTCCCTATACACACTTGGGAAGGCATATGGCCAGCTCAGTGATGTGGCACCAACCCCTCCAGCCCTGACCCAGCCTCTAACCAAGGCACACACACTGGGGAAAAAGTGAAACCAGCACAGAAGTGCAGCTCCAAGCCCTCAGGCTCTGCCACATACCCAGAAGAAACCCAACTCCTTCAAGGCTCCTGCTCCAGCCCCTCAGCCCCCAACCCCACCCCAATAGGGTGGTGGCAGCCACTGAACAGAGGAGAAGCCCCAGCTTGCACCTGGCTCTGGCTGCACCCCCTCCATCTCCAGTCCTATCTCCTACCAAGACAGTGGCTGCAGCACTCCCTGGGGGGAGACATAGTCCATGCTCACTTCAGATCCAGCTCTCCCACCAAAGCCACCGGGTACACGCAGACTACATAGGGACACTAGTTCACTGTTGGTGGGATGTAAACTGGTACAACCACTATGGAAAACAGTATGAAGGTTCCTCAAAATATTAAAAACAGAACTATATATTATCCAGAATTCCACTCCTGGGTAGATATCCAAAGAAAACAAAAATACTAATTTGAAAAGATATATGCACCCCAATGTTCATAGTAGCATTATTTACAATAGCCCAGATATGGAAACAATCTAAGTGTCCATCAACAGATGAATGGATAAAGAAGATGTGGTATAAAAGGGGAAACATGGGGGGAGGGATAAACTAGGAGCTCGGGATTAACATACACACACTACCATATATAAAACAGATAACCAACAGGGACCTACTATATAGCACAGGGAACTCTACTCAATATTCTCTAATAACCTATATGGGAAATGAATCTGAAAAAGAATGAATATCTGTATAACTAAATCACTATGGTGTATACGTGAAACTAACACAACATTGTAAATCAACTATACTCCAATAACATTTTTTTAAAAAAGAAGGTGTGGTATATATATAATGGAATGTTGGAATATAATGGAATATTACTCAGCCATAAAAAAATGAAATTTTGCCATTTGCAGTAACATAGATGGACCTAGAGGATATTATGCTTAGTGAAGTCAGAGAAATACAAATACTATATATTATCACTTCTATGTGGAATCTAAAAAATAAAACAAACGAATAAAACAAAAGAAAAACAGACTCATAGATACAGAGAACAAATCAGTGGTTACCAATGGGGAGAAGAGTGGGGACAGGGCAAGACAGGGAAAAGGGATTAAGAGGTACAAACTACTAGGTATAAAATAAATAAGATAGAAGGATGTAATGTACAGAACAGGGAATATAACCAATATTTTTATAATAACTTTAAATGGAGTATAATTTATCAAAATATTGAATCACTGTACTATACTCCTGAAACTAATATAACATTGTAAATCAACTATACTTTAATTAAAAAAAAAATACCGATTCTTTGAGGCAAAACAATGAGTGCCTTCTCACCAAGTGGGAATGTTTCATCTCCCAGAGCCTCCAAACTGAAAGGCACCAAGGTCCACAAGAAGTTGACCCACAAAGAGCCATTTACTCCCCCAGATATTACAGTTACCAAGTGAGAGAGTATTGATAGCTCAGTGGGATACCCAATTCCTCTAACAAGAGTAAAATTTACAATGAAATACTCTGGTTCTAAATCAAGAGCATCATCTCTGTGGGACAGATTAGTACTAATACCCAATCTTTAGAGTGTAACAGAATCACCTGGAGAACTTGCTAAACTACATGTATGTGGGCCCCTCCATCAGAATATCTAACTCAGTAGGTCTGGGGTGGAGCCTGAGGTCTTGCATTTTTAATAAGCTCCCAAGTGATGCTGATGTTGCTGGTCCTCAGACCTTTGTGTAGCACTGGGCCAGACTATCCACATCACTGTAATAACTCTCTTGTGAGAAACTGAGTTTTAGTTAGAGAAAATGACTAAGAAGGTTATCCAGCCAATTAACAGTAGGCCTGGAGCTGCAAGGTAATCTTTGAAGTCTTGACTCTACATCACTGGTATATAGAATTAGAGTTTCAAGGACCAGTTAAATTGCAAAGTTAAATGAGAATGATCTTGTGTCTGCATTTTGAGATAAATAGGTAGATGATGATGATGATGATGAATAAGATAGATAGGTAGTGATGAAATAAAATTCATATTTTATAGCAAGACAAGACAAATTTAAACATAAAATTTTTCTCTGCCTATTTGGGTCTCCTCCCTCCCCTTTACTGTGTATTGTGAATCTGCATTAACCAGAACTCCTTAGAAGATAACATTCCTTCTTAATCTTGTAAGGAATCAGGATGACCCACTACTTGCCTTGTACATGAAGATCTGGATTGTGTAAAGTATCAATATGTCATCTGACATATAACCCTTTGTCTCAAAAACTTATATAACTGTGCTTTGACCTCTAATGGGTGGAACAGTCCTCAGAGCTTTCTGAAAGACTGTCTCCCGGGTTATAATCCTCAGGTTGGCTCAAATAAAATTTTCCATATCTTTCTTAGATCAACCACTGATTAATTTTTTTCACTGACAGTAGATAGATGATAGATAGATGGATAGATACATATAGAATGATATAATCTCAGAATGTGTGCCTTTTAAATAAAGCAAAAATCATTTTCAGAAAAAGTCACTACCCTGCTCTAATTTTTATGCTTTTACCACAAAAGAGGGAAACCTCTAAGGGGATTCAGTGTTCTATGGGACCATACATCAATATTCCTTTCTGAAATGCTTTTTCAGTGGCCACATAGACCCAGCTCTACATGGACCCTTAATCTGATTTCCAGATTGAATATTTAATTTCTTTACCAAAGCAAAAGTTGGCAATTGCTTGATTAACTTAACCTCATTCTTCTTTGTCATTAGAACAAATCTAAACATCTCAGCTGACAACACCACTTTAGAAACATCCTGATTCTGATAAATGCCTTCCTTAAATGCCTTAAAAGTATTATTAGCATAGATGCTTGTTTGATTCTGAACTCCTGCTCTCCTGAGAGCCATGGGGTGGGAACTGAATTCAGATTGGGAGGGGATTGCCATGCCCTCAGGCAGAGTTTTAGATTAGTATGCAGAATCTGTATGCGTGACTCTGTGAATTTTTTAAGTCTTTTTTTTCCCCTACTTTTCCATTTTCAGGTTCCAAAAGGGGAGCTCAATTATTCACTGTTAAAAAATGGCCATTGATTATCTTGAAAATCCAGGCCAAGTAAAGGTAAAGACACTGATGCTCAGCTGCTTAAGTAGTCAGTTTTTGTTAATAGATATAATTATTTTTCACACCTTACTAAAGAACATGAAGAGCAGTAAAGAAACAGTATTATGGGTGATTTTTAATCAGGTTTCTATAAGACCCAGTCAGAAAGTAATTATTCAAACAAATGAAGGAAGACAGCATAATCCATAACTGTACTAAATATCTATTAAAGGAATAACATCTCATTTTAAGATAAAGTACATAAGTGATATACAATACAAGTAAAGCATCTTTGTTATGCACTTTACCACTTCATAAAAAGCAAATTACAAGTAATTCTATTTAATGATTATATGTTATGTACAAAATAATGCACCATTACTATTTCTAATATCTTTATCATTACAAAGATATTAGAAATGTCTTTAATCATTACAAATTATTATTGTTAACATTAGTAATATTATTATTATTAACTGTAACTATAGCTCATTTTATAAAGCACCTTTTTCTGTGCAAAGCGTTTTGCAGCATTACTGAAGTTAGTCCACAAAACACTAGAGTTAGATATTCTTCATTTCTTATTGAAGAAACTGAAACCAAGCAGGACCCTGTGGGGCTCCTGGGCATGGAAGCCTTTCTGTCCCCCATTTCTTGTTTGTAGGGAAAAGACTCCAGCCTCCATGAAACTTCTCTGAGTCCCAAAGGGCAGATTCGAACAGTTGCTAATCAGGGAAGGGAGGGGATGCAGAGACAAGGGAGGAGCAGTCAAGAAACAATAGTGCAACTTTGGGGCAGGGTCCTGGTTCCTCCTCAAGGGATACACATAACGTTACCTTTGAGCTCTTTACAAAACTAAAACCCCCCAAAAATGGAGGATGTTAGCATTCTTCATTCCAGATTAAAGGATCCAGAGAAGCTCTTCAAGAGACAACCTGAGGCCAAATTAAAGGAACAACAGAAACTCATCAGGCCACCTGAGGCCAGATTAAAGGAGTGCAGGCCCTACACACACCTTGATCCTTATCAGCAACCCCACCCTTGAACTACTGTTATAAAACTCTTCATCAAATCCCCCTGGGTTGGGACACACAGTTTTGAGAGGCACGAGCCCACTGTGTCCCCCTTTGCCTGGCAAAGCAATAAAGTTATTCTTTTCTGCTTCACCAAAAACTCTGAGATATGATTTGGCACTGGTACACAGAGGCTGAGTTTTCGGCATCAAAACTGAGGCTGAGAGAGTTTAAAGGCCTAAGCGTCAATCAGCTAGTAACTAGAAGACCTGCCTAGGAAATCAATTTGTGTCTGCCTGTCTCCAAAGCCCATGATTCTGGTCCCTCCCACACTACCACCAACTGTGAGGGTCAAAGATAACACACTCGATATAATAGGGTTCAGTGCTCAATACAATGACAGAGGTGTTTCTCTACATGTGCTAGCCCAAAATGGCATTTGAGAGCAGAACAATTTTGCATTCAGTGTCCTCTACCATCAGTTTCTTATTTTCCTTTTTCATTTACTAAAAGTAGTATGTTCCTACTTCTATATCCTAATTCCTGTTTCTCTTATTTTACTGCAAGAGAAAAGTATACTTTTGCTTTGTCTAGGGTAACTTATTTACTACTAAAATACCATTCAACCTCTTGTTCTCTCAAGAGTCTATCAAAATAGATTTTGTCCACAATAGCCAGAGCTAATACAATTATCCCAGGACTAGGAATGAGATGCACTAAAGGAAAGAAACTCATGACCTCCACCTTATGCAAACATCCTTCTTAACCACTCCTAAAGTTAGTCCCTATTCCTTCACCTCTTCCCTTCCATAAGAAATGTTTCTGATTATTTCATCAATACAGGTCACTCTGGTACAATGGAAAGAAGACAGCCTCTGGAATCAGACAGACCTGTGTTACAATGCTGGTTCTATGTTTTAATACTTGTGACTACACCATTAACTTCTCTGACCTCAAATTTCATGTCTGTAAACTGCTATGAAGAGATGTTTTGAGGATTTAAGGGGCAATTATAGGTAAGAACCTGGTACATCAGAAACTTTTGGTGGTGAGCAAAATATAAAATATAATGTACACATGAAGCTTATATAATGTTATATAATGTTATATAATGTTATAAACCAAATAATTATGATGTGTTCATTTTCCCCCTCCATCTTCTGGAGATGTAATGGAATAAAAGGCACATGCAAAGAACAGTAGGGGAGGGAGATCTCGATGCAAATCAGTATAAAAATTATGCTAAATAGGCCAGTAACTCATGTGCCTCTGTTTCTTTCCTTTATTCAGAAAGTATTTATTGGTTGTCGACTATACTCCAGGCACAAAGGATGACAGTAATCCAAACATTTACAGAAGAGAGTTCCCGGAAGTGGGGGCAGAGATAGGTACGAGGGCCCAGAGAGAGAAATATCGGATAAATTCAAACATCAGGAAGCAAATTAACACAACTGCAATATGGTGAACCTGGGGAGTGGTAAGAAATGGCATTGAAACCAGGCAAATCCTAGGCTATGGGAAATCTAATACAGTCCTTTCACACTCAACTGGTCATCTTCTTAAATTAACACGACTTAACTTTTTACAGAACTACATGATATGAATCTTGCTTTACTTACAGACGATCCTGCCTCTATTGGCGACTTGTTACAGAGGTTTTTTGCTTTTTTTTTTTTCCTACTGTTGCTACAGAGATTCTGACTTAAGTGCGTATCATAAACAAAATGTATGACTAAAGCATTTTAGACTTTTCAGATGACCAAATCTGGCAGGGTTGCAGAACAGTTAAAAGCATAGCTTTCAGAATAGCAGCAGCCAAGTTTAGATCCCCAGCTGAGGCATGTACTGGCTCTGGGGCAGACAGCAAGTGCCTTCACTTCTCTAACCCTGTCTCCCCTTCTATAATGGAAGCAGATGGTTCTAAGAATTAAATTCTGCTCCAGTGCACCTAGCACAGCACCTAACACATAAGGGCCAAGCACAAGACACTGATATTATTAATATGTAGTATCACATTTCAAAATAAACATATCACTTGACTCTTTCTCTCCAAAACCAGAAGGTAAAGAATAGTCTATCTTATTAAGTTTAGTTTGTAACTGCCAACATGTTTACCTGTGCCTTCTCTAAATTAGGTAAAATAATGACTTAATCAAATTTAATGAATGAAGAGTTTCTGTTTTCATAAAGACTCATCTTACAGGAACAGGCATGCTTCTAAAGAAAGTCATGCAGAAGATGGCGGAGGAGTAAGACGTGGAGATCACCTTCCTCCCCACAAATACGTCAAAAATACATCTACATGTGGAACAACTCCTACAGAGCATCTACTGAACACTGGCAGAAGACCTCAGACCTCCCAAAAGGCAAGAAACTCCTCACGTACCTGGGTAGGGCAAAAGAAAAAAGAAAAAACAGAGACAAAAGAATAGGGATGCGACCTGCACCTCGGGGAGGGAGCTGTGAAGGAGTTAAAGTTTCCACACTAAGAAGCCCCTTCACTGGTGGAGACAGGGGGTGGGCGGGGGGGAGCTTTGGAGCCATGGAGGAGAGCACAGCAACAGGGGTGCAGAGGGCAAAACAGAGATTCCCACACAGAGGATCGGTGCCAACCAGCACTCACCAGCCAGAGAGGCTTGTCTACTCACCTGCTGGGGCGGGTGGGGGCTGGGAGCTGAGGCTCGGGATTTGGAGTTGCTATGAGACTAGGTATCAATTACAGGGAAAAAAACTGTAAAAAATACAAACACATGGAGGCTAAACAATACACTACTAAATAACCAAGAGATCACTGAAGGAATCAAAGAAGAAATCAAAAAATACCTAGAAACAAATGACAATGAAAACACGATGACCCAAAACCTATGGGATGCAGCAAAAGCAGTTCTAAGAGGGAAGTCTATAGCAATACAATCCTACCTCAAGAAATAAGAAACATCTCAAATAAACAACCTAACCTTACACCTAAAGCATTCAGAAAAAGAAGAACAAAAAAACCCCAGAGTTAGCAGAAGGAAAGAAATCATAAAGATCAGATCAGAAATAAATGAAAAAGAAATGAAGGAAACAACAGCAAAGACCAATAAAACTAAAAGCTGGTTCTTTGAGAAGATAAACAAAATTGATAAACCATTAGCCAGACTCATCAAGAAAAAAAAGGGAGAAGACTCAAATCAATAGAATTAGATGAAAAAGGAGAAGTAAAAACTGACACTGCAGAAATACAAAGGAGCATGAGAGATTACTACAAGCAACTATATGCCAATAAAATGGACAACTTGGAAGAGATGGATAAATTCTTAGAAAAGCACAACCTTCCAAGACTGAACCAGGAAAAAACAGAAAATAAGAACAGACCAATCACAAGCACTGAAATTGAAACTGTGATTAAAAGTCTTCCAACAAACAAAAGCCCAGGACCAGATGGATTCACAGGAGAATTCTATCAAACATTTAGAGAGGAGCTAACAACAAACAACCCAATCAAAAAATGGGCAAAAGACCTAAACAGACATTTCTCTAAAGAAGACAAACAGATGGCCAAGAAGCACATGAAAAGCTGCTCAGGGCTTCCCTGGTGGCGCAGTGGTTGAGAGTCCGCCTGCCGATGCAGGGGACACGGGTTCGTGCCCTGGTCCGGGAAGATCCCACATGCCACGGAGCAGCTGGGCCCATGAGCCATGGCCGCTGAGCCTGCACGTCCGGAGCCTGTGCTCTGCAATGGGAGAGGCCACAACAGTGAGAGGCCCGCATCCAGCAAAAAAAAAAAAAAAAAAAAAAAAAAAGTTGCTCAACATCACTAATTATTAGAGAAATGCAAATCAAAACTACAGTGAGATATCACCTCACATGAGTTAGAATGGGCATCATCAGAAAATTTACAAACAACAAATGCTGGAGAGGGTGTGCAGAAAAAGGAACCCTCTTGCACTGTTGGTAGGAAAGTAAATTGATACAGCCACTATGGAGAACAGTATGGAGGTTCCTTAAAAAACTAAAAATAGAACTACCATACGACCCAGCAATCCCACTACTGGGCATATACCCTGAGAAAACCATAATTCAAAATGAGTCATGTACCACAATGTTGACTGCAGCTCTATTTACAATAGCCAGGACATGGAAGCAACCTAAGTGTCCATCGACAGATGAATGGGTAAAGAAGATGTGGCACATACATACAATGGAATATTACTCAGCCATAAAAAGAAACGGAATTGAGTTATTTGTAGCGAAGTGGATGGACCTAGAGACGGTCATACAGAGTGAAGTAAGTCAGAAAGAGAAAAACAAATACCATATGCTAACATATATATATGGTATCTAAAAAAAAAAATGGTACTGATGAACCTAGGGGCAGGACAGGAATAAAGACACAGACGTAGAGAATGGACTTGAGGACACGGGGAGGGGGAAGGGTAAGCTCGGACAAAGTGAGAGAGTGGCATAGACATATATATGCTACCAAATGTAAAACAGAGAGCTAGTGGGAAGCAGCCACATAGCACACGGAGATCAACTCTGTGCTTTGTGTCCACCTAGAGGGTTGGGATAGGGAGGGTGGGAGGGACACACAAGAGGGAGGAGATATGGGGATGTATGTATATGTATAGCTGATTCACTTTGTTATACAGCAGAAACTAACACACCATTGTAAAGAAATTATACTCCAATAAAGATGTTAAAAAAAAAAAAAAGTCATGCAGTTATCTTTCAGCAGAACAGCCTTGGGCTGGAATAGCTCTTGTCCGTTCATTTACTCATTCCTTCATTTACACATTCATTATCATGTGCAGGACCCTATGTCATGTACTGGGCATAATATGGAAAGGTATAAGTCACACTTCTTATCCTCACAGTCTTACAGGTTTAAAAAACAGTAAACAAACACTTCTATTAAATTGGTTATGATACAAAAGAGCACAAAATGCCAAAAGAAGCATTTTAGAAGTGAAGATGGAGGTCATGACTTACATCACAGTAGGCTTTGGGAAAACCTTCCTGAAGAAAATCACACGTGCACCAACCTTTTAAGGGTAATTATGAATTTATAAGATAATGAAAGGAGAAAGTGTATGCTAGGTGGCCCTGGTTGGAGACCTATTTAGCGGATGAGTGGTGATCAAAGGGGTTCTTAGGGTTGTACTCAGAAGGCTTAGCATGAGTATAGCACTTACAGGCGGCATGCGAGGGGCAGTTGAGAACAGAGAACTAAGGTTTCCCATGGTGGTGGTAGTCTTCTCATCTGCTGGGCTCAGATGTGGGTCCAGCAACTGAAGAGCTTCATGTGCTACCCATATGAAGACCAATCAATCAGCAAACTTCTGGAGAATCCAGCAATGCGGGATCATTCTAGCTCCCACCATGCTTAATTCTCTCCTTTTTTATTTTGGAGGGTCCAGAATATAAGGCTGTCTCCTCTCCACTCAGTCCAAATATGAAGCAGAACCAAAATACCGGGAAGCCCCATTCCCTGGTTTTCTTTCTCCTTTTCATGCTGGGTTCCCTTGGAGGGACATTGTGAAGTCTCAGTGTAGATCACTCATCCTCTCTTCTTAAATATAACTCATGAAACTCTGCCTCCTGATAAACTCAGCAGTATCAAGTTCAGCCAAGAGGTCTATGCCCTCAAGGAACACGTGCTCCATGTGGTTATGACTACACCCTGAAAGAGGCAACTGCTTCAGAGTCTCTGTTCTCATTGAGGGGGATCCTGCAACATTTCTCTTAGATTCTCAGATTATATTGTGTGTCTGGTAGGCTGTCTTGTCCCTCAGGCATTCAGGAAAACAAAACAAGAAGCACCTCAAATTGCACAGTTGCCCCTTCTAGCTTTAAAATTCAAGGAATCAAGATGGACCTCATTTCCCTAATCTTTACAAACAAATTCACAGAAGCCCTCTCTCCTGAAGACTTGTATAAGGCTGGTCTCTTAGTCATAAACCTAAGCATATGGCTTGCTAATATTAAAAAGAGGAGGAGGGCTTCCCTGGTGGCGCAGTGGTTGGGAGTCCGCCTGCCGATGCAGGGGGTGCGGGTTTGCGCCCCGGTCGGAGAGGATCCCATGTGCCGTGGAGCGGCTGGGCCCATGGGCCATGGCCGCTGGGCCTGCGCGTCCGGAGCCTGTGCTCCGCAACGAGAGAGGCCCCAACGGTGAGAGGCCCCAACGGTGAGAGGCCCGTGTACCGCAAAAAAAAAAAAAAAAAAAAAAGAGGAGGAAAATAAAGTTATAACTAGCATTGGAAAGAAGACTAGCCTTGTTATTTCTTGGTTTATACCCGCATCTCACATCAACATGATGTGTCCTAGCCTACAGAACATACATACAATAGTTCGTCTTCAGGCAGTACTTTTAGAGAACTTTTAAAAAAACAAGACAAGCCATCTGTTTCAAATGGGTTTCTTTCAAAGGAAACCCTAAATCATATTCTTAATTAACCCACATGACTCTATCATCCATTAATGTACCTAACTGAATTTTCCCAGAATGCAGCTTAATTTTAGAAAAGAAAATAAAGTTATACAAAATTAGCTGATGTCTCACTCTGCTGAGCATTTCTGATTACAGTATTTCTGATTCTTTTTCTAAGTTCTTTATATTAACTACCTGAACTAGCTCATCAAATAATGTGGTAGGAAGAATAATGGCTCCTCAAAGATGCCCACATCCTAATCTCTGAAACCTGCGAACGTAAAAGAACTTTGTAGACATAATTAAGGATCTTGAGGTGAGAATATCATCCTAGATTATCTAGGTGGGCCCAATATAATCACAAGGACTTAAACCAAGCAGGACCCTGTGGGGCTCCTGGGCACGGAAGCCTTTCTGTCCCCCATTACTGGACTCCAGCCTCCATGACCTTCCCTAAGTTCCAAAGGGCAGATTCAAACAGTTGCTAATCCAGGAAGGGAAGGGATGCAAAGACAAGGGATGGGCAGCCAGGAAACAAAAGTGCAGCCTTGGGGCACGGTCCTGGCTCCACCTCAAGGGATACAGGTAACAATGTCTTTAAGTTCTTTATGATATCAGCATTTTCATACCAGAGAAAGATCACCTGAGGCTACATTAAAGGAACCAGAGAAGCTCATCAAGATTACCGAGACCAGATTAGAGGACTGGAGGCCCTGCACACACCCTAATCTTATCAGCAACCCCACCCTTGAACCATTGCTATAAAACCCCTCATCAAATCCTCCTGGGTTGGGACACATAGTTTTTTGGGGCTGGAGCCCACTGTGTCCCCGTTTGCCTGGCAAAGCAATAAAGTTATTTTTTTCTACTTTTCTACTTCACCCAATGTCTCCAAGATTTGAGTCAGCACCAGTGCACAGAGGCCAAACTTTCAGCATCAGGATCATTATAAGACTGAGGCAGGAGGGAGGGGGAAAAGAGGAGTTGTTATTCAATGGGTATAGAGTTTCAGTGTCCCAGGAAGAAGAAGTTCTAGAGTTCTGTTGCAAAACAAATGTACATACAGTTAACACTACTGTACACTTAAAAATAGTTAAGATGGTAAATTTTATGTTGTGTGTTTTTTACATAATAAAAAAAAAAAGGGAGTAGGAAGACAGAGTGTTAAGAAAAGGCAATGTGACAACAGAGGCAGAGGTTGGAGTGATGTGGGGTTAGAAGCCAGGGAATACGGGCAGCCTCTCTAAGTTACAAAGGGCAAGGAATGGATTCTCTCCTAGAGCCTCCAAAAGAAACATAGCCCTGCCTATATCTTAATTTTAGCCTTGAAGACTCATTTGGGACTTCTGACCTCCAGAATATAAGCCGATAAATTTGTATTGTTTTAAGCTGGTAAGTTTGTAGTAATTTGTTGAGGCAGCAATAGGAAACTAACACAGACAATAATTCCTTCCATTTGCCCATTGGTTGACACCACTTTTATATATATTACACAATTTACTTTTATGATTTCCATTTTTCAGATAAGGAAACTGAGCTGTACAGCACTGAATAGATGTGTCCAAGAACAAATTATGAGTTAAAGCTATAACGCATATCTGATTCCTTGTCCTTTCTCTTCAGTGTAGCGGCTGTCTGTGATAACAGGTCCCATTTGCATCAATTTTTGTACCGATACTTCTTTTTATTGTCATGTAACTCTCTCAAGCTATAAAATGGTAGTAAGAGACATCTTCGCTCCTCTTTGTATACCTGTCATGATTTATAGGCTTTAAGGATATGCCCTCATACCCCTTGTTACAGACTGTTCATAGGTTGAAGACCTAACTCCCATTATGATGATTTTAAAAGGTAGGGCCTTTGAGAGATAATTAGATTTAGATGAAGTCATGAGGATGGGGCCCTCATGATGGGATTTGTGTCCTTATAAAAAGATGAAGTGACACCAGAGCTCAGCCTTCTTTAACTGGCAACAATCTCCCCAGAGGATGGAGAGGTTCTTCACTGCATGCCTTTATCCTAAGCAGACAAAGGTCAACTGACTGACCACCACACAACTAACTCCGGGTCAACACCTTAAATGACACTTTCCAGACAGAACAAACACAAGATTGGGTTTTTTTCCATACTTCATTTCATCTACTTTTCACAACCATCTGGTGAGGCAGGTACTCCAGGAACGCTGGATTGATTGATCAAGTAATCAATTGATTTTTACTATTTTCACTAATTTAAGACAAACTGCTTTTTGAGAACATCAGATTCTTAGCTGCCTTCATATATCTATGGCTTATCCATCAGCATTAGCCACTTTTGTAAGTTTGAGGCCTTACCTGCTTCAGCCTTTATAGTTAAGAGTTGGAGGAATGGAAGGTATGCCTTGCAATTAGATTTTTACATCAGAATGGATTTGATTTTTGACATCAATGAACAAATTCATTTGTCTATCCCTGCACTGCAGGACTAGAAATCCATCATAATTATCTGCCAGCTGTTGGTTCACCCCAGTCATGGTTTCTTATTCAAAAATGTTTCCTAACCTCCAGAAAGTCCTAACTGAATTTGTAGTTTGCAGGTATCTAAAAGGCTTATATTTTTAATGAATTCCTAATGTACTCGCTCATGCAAACAAGGAAATTATAACCATGGAACATTACATTTCAGACATTAATCATAATTGCTTAATAATACCAAACAAGGAGATTTTATTGCAAACTGAGACTTCTTATTTAACTTCAGAATCAGAATAATTGTCACATTCGCACATATTCTAAATGATACCACACATTCCAAATGCCTACATTAAACAGTTTAGTCATAAAGAAGTATTTTGTCAGTTAATTTAATTGCATGGCAAAATCGTTTCACCTATTTCTCTAAAAACAGATATTTTAATAAGAGAACTACAAGGAGGTTATTAAAATCTCACTTTCTCAATTGCTATTAAAGGTCTCCCTGAAAGTTGCCAGACAATTACACATTCGGGGGGTTTCTATAGTTCCTCAATGTATTTGTTATATATCATTAGCCACCAGTGAAGCCCTTCACTAATAGCAATACCCTTCAACAATAACCCCAGAGAATTTAACACTGATTGATGGCAGGTCACCTGGAACTGGTTGGCAGAATTTCCAATTTTCTTTTGGGAAATTGCTTATTTCTCCAAGTCTATTCCCATTTTTACAAGTGGACAGCGAGCTGAGATTATACATTATTATATGTCTAAATATAAAATTGTGATGGATGGTGTCACACATTTAAAAGAGTAAAGAGTTTAATTTAAGATTTAAAAAGTTTAAAGAAGTTTAAAATGTATTTTTAATCTTCCTCAGAAATTCATGGGCTGATCCAAATTGGGGGAAATACTAAGAGATTGCCTAAGGATTGACATTTATATGGAGCATTATTATCATAAAATTACCCTTTTAGACTCTCAGAGCAGTAGCACCATAACTTTCTTGTAAATACTATATCTAAAGATCTCAAGCTTATCAAAAGACTGAAGGGATAAATAGGTTCTTTTTGTAACAGTAGTAACATTAAATTTGCCAGAGAAAAGAGGAAAGTAAGCAACCAAAACTCAAAAGCCACATTAAAAACAGAAGACAAAGCTTGCTATTTACATTAAACTATCGTTTAAAAACATATACTAGGGGTCGATTTTAAAAGTGTGTATTTAGGATGCTAAAATATCATATATTGCAGTAATATTACTGTATACCTTTGCACACAGAAACTCTACCAAATTCTTGAATTAAGCATTACGTCACTGGCTGCCTATATAAAGATATTAGAGGCAACAGGTAACAATCCAATGACAACTTTGAAATTTAGTCAATATGGGTCACTCCGGAGAGACAAACTAGCAAAACCCCCAAAATCTGCAATGCTCAACACAAGTGCTTAATCTATTTGAGGATTAAAAATGCCTTTATTACTTTAGATTTTTCGTACACACACACACACAAAAAAAAAACTTGTTAAAAAATAGAAACAGAAAGAACAAAGTTTAAAAATGCATAGAAAATTCAAAGAAGAACAAATTAAACTGATTTCTCTCCACTCAGAAATAATTAACATTAACATTTTATTTCTTTTTTCATACGCACATAAAAACACACAAAGATGCTACGTATATATAGAGAGAGAGAAAGAGAGAGAATAATACTGGACAGTGAAAAGCCTGCTTTGCAAACTATACCTTTTCTTACACTCTATTATGAACATTTTACCACATTAAAAAATATATATCCATATATTTATTTCTAAAAATGCCATTTTAAAGGCTGCATAGAGTTTCATTATATGGCTACCTAATGCACTGGTGAATAACCTACTGATGGACATTTAGCTTGTTTTGTTTATGTTATTTATTTCTTAAAGGATTATTTATGGAATATGTGTTCATTGCTCATATCTACCTTGTCCCAGATTGGGAATACAAAGTCTCTGTTCTCACAGAGCTTACATTTCTGGGACTGAGGGATAAAGACAGACAAGAAAAACAATGCACACAAATAAATATAACAGCTGGTGATTAAGTCCTACAATAAAACTATAATAATCATAATAAAGCAGGTTAAGAAGACAAAGAGTGACAAGAAGTAGTAGATGGTCTCTATGATAGGAAGACCTTAGAACAGGGATCTGAATAATGGTATGGCATCGGCCCAGTGGAAATCTGGGCAACAAGCCTTCCAGATTCAGTAAAACAAGAGGTAGAAAAGGGAGTATGCTTGGCATGTTGATATAATAAAAAGGAGAAAAGCATAAAAAAAAAAAAAAAAAAGGGCTTCCCTGGTGGCGCAGTGGTTGGGAGTCCGCCTGCCAATGCAGGGGATGCAGGTTCGTGCCCCGGTCCAGGAAGATCCCACATGCCGCGGAGTGGATGGGCCCGTGAGCCATGGCCGCTGAGCCTGCGCGTCCGGAGCCTGTGCTCCACAACGGGAGAGGCCACAACGGTGAGAGGCCCGCGTACCGCCAAAAAAAAAAAAGAAAAATCTTTTGTGTCTGAATCTTTACACACATATCTTCAGAAAATATTCCCAGGAGTATATTTGTAAGGTCAAAAATATGTTCATCTTTTAATCAGAATTTTCTCAATATCTTATGAAAGGAAATTTTTTTTATTGAAATAGTCCTTTTAAAAACCCTCTATATCTCATTACTTAGTGAAGTATTAAGAATCTCTAAGAATTAGTACACTCCCAAGAATCTGCTATGTATGTTTCTCTCATTTATACATACAACCAGCCTATCATTTGACATTATTTAACAGTTGTTGGTGATAAATGTCAGCATGCCGTGATTTGCATGACAGCTATTTTGCATGTTCCCTACCAGACTAGACCCTCACTGCACCACTGTATATGACAGCACTGCACATTCCAGAGATTCTGTAACTGCACGCCTGACGTTGTATAACATTTCCGTTTTTTATGTTCAATTCACTCCTTAAGTGGTGAGAATGGTGACCATGTAGCGTTTGCCTTTGTCTCCCCAGCATCCAGCATAAATGCCTACCATGAGGGAGATGCTCTATAGGTACCATAGATGAATGAATCAACAAAAACATCCTCCTCTGTAATGACCTATATGAGAAAAGAATCTAAAAGAGTGGATATATGCACCTGTGTAACTGATTCACTTTGCTGTATACCTGAAACTAACACAACATTGTAAATCAACTATACTCCAATAAAAAAAACCACTTCTGTGATATTATAAGTGAGATAAGGACTAGCTAATAGCCAAAGAATAATTAATTTTAAATAATCAATAAGTTGTCAAAATGTATCAACAACCGTCTGCCCCAGGAGACTCTCTGTGATTTCTAGTGGCTCATTGGTCCCTTAAAAGACTGCACATTTGACCCTTGAACAACAGGGGCCTGGGGCACCAACCCTCTTCACACAGTCAAAAATCCCTTATAATTTATAGTTGGCCATCAGTATACGTGGTACCTCTGTATCTCAGGTTCTGCATCTGCAGATTCAACCAGCCAGGGACTGTTTAGTACTATAGTATTTACTACTGAAAAAAATCCATGGATAAGTGGACCCACACAGTTCAAACTCAGGCTGTTCAAGGATCAACTGTATAGTGTCTTAAAAGTCTCTTATCTTAAAATCATTTTAATCCTATGTGCTAATCCCACAGTTCTAAGCATGCCTGATAGAACAAGAAACATGAAATACCTCCCAGCAATTACAAATCATTTGTGTACATATTGTTGAATGCTAATATAGGCCAGGCATTGAATTAGGAGCTAGAGATGATATACTGACATGGTTCATGTGGATGGGAGGAGACACCAGAGCACACAGTTCCAGGAATGTGATACTCCTCCCTCTAGTTTTAGAGAGAGACGGTTTTGCTGTTGTTGTCTGTTTTGCATCTGGTTGGTGGGTAAAAGACCAAAGTTAAATTTACTGTCTCACATAAACACTAAACTGGCCAAGTGAACAGGAGGGCCTGGTCTAACTCCTGCCAACCTTTTCCATTTTCTCTGACACGCCTCACCCTTCACTCACTGACTTATTAAAACTAAGATAAGCCAAGCCCTTTCCAGGCTCAGGACCTTGAAATGGTTATCTTCTGTGTTCATGCTATGAACAATCCACTCCTGCCTTTTCAATGTGACTGGTCCCTGGTCCTTAAGGCTCCACCATCAAAGTCCCCTTCTCAGAGACACTGACCACCTTACATCAAATGTCACCCCTCCCCCGTACTTGGTTATTTATCCTTCACATAACCTACTTCATTTCCTTCATAATTCTTACAACTAGTGTGATGATTTTGTCACCAGCAAAGCCCATTAACAATTTCCGGGAGATAAAAATAGAAGTTGGGTAATAAAATAAAGTCCAACTAGTTTTTTTCCTTTGTGCTCATAGGGTGCCCCATGCAGAGGCCTAGCATCCGACACTTCAGACCAGAGTTCCCTGTGCAAAATGGCTATGCCCATCACCTCAGCTCAGCAGAAGTGCTGTGACGACACCTCAATTCAACATGGCAACAGTGGGCCATATGCAGAGATGCACTGCAATCTGGAGCCACGAGCAGCACAGCTGCAGCCCACCCATAAGAACTCCACCGCCTCCCCACTGAAGAGAACCCTGTAAGGCAGCCCTGCCACCAATGGCCTGCCCAGAAGAGTGTGTACTCAAAAGCACAAGCTTGCACCTCTCCCTTCTTTGATCAAAAAATAAAGCTTTCCTTTGCTTCTGAACCAAATTTAGTCTTAGTATTGGCTCCAATAACACCGGGCAGGAGAAAGGGTCAGTAACAAATGTAGGCGACCCAGATGGGATGCACTGTGGCCTTTCCCCCTGCACCTATCCACTAGGCTCTGGGCTCACCCTAGCTCCAGTGGGAAGACAGCTGAGGCTTTGAGAGGTTCATGTGAGGATGACTGACTCTGGTCTTTGAGTTCACTCTGACGGGATAGAACAGCAGGAAGCCTAAGGCCAAACTCAGAGCAACTCTACCCAGCAGCCTGATACCCAGTTGTGGTGTACACATAGGGTAGCCCCTAGAGTAATCTGGACGGCGCCCCCTTGAGGGGATCACACTGGGGCATCGTTGGTGATGAGAGACTGAAATTCACGTATGTCTGCCTGCTGCCTCTGGCTGGCCTTCCTGAGGTACCAGATGCCCAGGGACGGTGGGGATGAGAGGAAGCCCAGGCAGTCTTGCCTGTGGCCTCACCAGTAGTGCTGTCCCCTTAACCCCAGTACAAGGCAGTAGCGGCCGCACCAGGACTTTTTGCCGTCCTTGCCAACCTCAGGGGTCAACAGTATCATCCTCCCTAGTCATTTTCAGCTTGGTAAAGGAAAGTGGCCAAGAGACGAGACTAGGAAGATGTCCAGGTATTGAGGACAGTCTGACAAAACACAACAAGGTCGCGCAATCTGAGTTCAGGAAAAGGCACTGCAGACGCCCAAGTGAGAAAGGGTCCCAAGGTAGGTACACAACTGGTGACTTGATCTCTCTTCCAGTCAGTGCTAGTTTCTCTGAAGTGGACTAGGGAGCACTGCGAGCCACTCGCAAGACCAGGAACCCCATTACTGGCAAGCTCTTGAGCTGCTGGCAAGAACAAGAAGCACCCACCACTCGACCTCTTCTCCCTCGGCTGGCAAGGCAGAACTTGAGTGATTCTTTATCAACCAAGGTTCCACAGGCTCGCCTCCTGGTATCAGCAGAAAATCCCAGTTGCCCCAGCAATCTGGTGAATAACCTACAGGGATCCCTCAGGCCTTTAACTCTCACCCAGTGGGAAGTCTGAAAACTCCTCCTTTTCAGCCAAAAGGAGGAAAGAGAAGACCCCCACCTCAGAGAGCTATGCCACCCCCTAAGGGACCAAGTTGGTCAGGAACTAATGTGGCTGAGCTGCTCTGGCCCGCAGGTTGTCCTGTCTAACCTCCCGTGGGATATCCTGACTGAGGAAGGACTATCTCAAGCATGGGCCGTTACAAATTCAAGGGGGACCCCCAGTTATATCAGAGTCCATGCCATTTGGATGTCCCCTATTTGGGCCCTTTTAGGAATCCATTAACAGTTTGGTGCTGGTTCCAAATTTCCCAAACCAGAAATCTTATTTGGGTCAAATCTTCTGACAATTCTGTGCCAACAAATCACTCTAACTGCCCTCTCAGTAGTTGGAAACAAATTCAAATCAGAACATCTAAGGTACGGGGAACCAAATATCTACCATACCGAAGGATAGCCCAGTAGGGTGCCTCCTGCAGAACTGGCAGTTTTTCAGGTATGACCTCCTGACCCAAAAATAAATTAAGCTTCCTATATAATACAGCCTGGCCCCAATACCAGCTGAGAGATGGGGAAAGTTGTCCCATCCATGGGTCTCTAAGTTACACTATTTTACAATTGGACCTGCTATGCCAGAGACAAAAGAAATGGGGTGAAACTCCCTATGTCCAGTTTTTTTATGGCCTTGTATCAGAACAAAGGCCTTCAAAAGGCATGTGGGCTCTCCTCCCCTGGTAAGTCCTTGACCCTCCCCTGAGGACCTCCTTGATCTCTTCCCTAACCCTCCTCCTACTGCTCCCTCCCTGCCCTCTTCCTTCATATGTCCCAACTGGGGCCACAGGCCTGAAGGGCCCCCTCCATGCCAGCCCCCTCCCTCCAGAACCCAGTCCAGCAACTACACAATGCGGGATGAATTACCAGCCAGGGGCCAACACCCCACCAGGAAAAGTACTCCCTTTGAGGCAGGTCCTTGCTGGAGAAGGAGGGCTCTCATCCCATCCAGGTACACATCCCATTTACCACTTTGGATCTGTGTAGCTGGAAAAGTCACAGTAAAGGGTTGAAGGAAGATCCAGAGGGGTTCCTGAATCTGATCAGGGGAACGTTTCAGACCCATGACGCCACCTAGGCTGACATTCAGAGCCTCCTCAATGTACTCTTAATGGGGGAAGAAAAGGCCACAGTCTTTTCAACAGCCTGAGAGGAAGCAGACATAGAGAAATCATGCAGGTCATGCTGTTTTCAGATCAGGGAAGCAAGTGGTCCCAGATAATGAACCCAACTGGGACCACTGGGACCATGGAGAAGCGGGTGGAACACAGAGACTGACCCGTTATAAAACTATGATCCTAAAGGGAATCCAGGCAGCAGGAAAGAAACAAATTGGAATAAGGGAAATCAACCAGGAGCCAATGGAAAACCCTTCAGCATTCCTAGACTGCCTCAGGGAATGTCTCTGAATCTATATGACCACTGACTGAGTCACTGGAAAGGAATGCAATCCTGAGGTCATATTTCATTTCCCAAAGTGACCCTGACCTTAGGCTTAAACTTCAGAAACTAGAAATAGAACCAGATATTCCGACCTCTCACCTGGTCAAGGTTGCCTACTGGGTGTTTAATAACAGTGATACAGAGGAGAAAAAGTCAGAGGATAAAAAGGCACGGAGGCAAGCCCACCCACTGGCTGTTGCCCTCCAATGTCAACCGGGCAGCATGGGAATTTGGACTCACTGCCCACGGAGACTCTTAACTCCAGTGAGTGACCCCCAACCCCCACCGAGGAATAGCAAACCGAGGAAACAAGGACCCAATCAGTGTGCCATATGTAAACAAGAGGGACACTGGAAGAAAGAATGCCCTCGCTGCCCCAGAAGGGGGGAGGAAATGGCAGATCCCAGCCACCACCCTCAAAGGCAGATGGTCCGAGCCAATGAAGAATGATGGGGTCAGGGGGCTCCTAAGCTGGCACTTCAATTGAGCCCCCCGAGGAGTCCCAGCTGACAGTGGACATAGGGGAAAAGCCTGTCGAATTCTTAATCAACACTGGTGCCACTTACTCAGTTCTGAACACCAGATCAGGCAAACTCAGTCATAAGAGTTGTAAAATTATGGGGGTATCAGGGAAGGCCCAAGAAAAGGCATTCATAGAGCCATTAGAATGTAAACTGGATGAATACACACTCACCGATCCCTTCCTATATGTTCTTGAATGTGCTATACCCCTGCTAGAAAGAGATATCTTACATAGATTGGGGGATACTATCCACCTAATGGGAGACAAACTAGAGACTGGCGTCCCCTAGACAGGGGGCACAAGATGGTAATGTTAACAGCTGAGGACAAACCTCCCCACACAGAGCAAGTCGACCTCCATGGAGTAAATCCCAAGGTATGAGCCTAGGGATGGGTGGGACAAGCTGTAGGAGCCAGTCCCATGATAGTTCATCAAAAACCAGGACACACATGGCCCAACAGAAAACAGTACCCTCTTCATCAGGAGGCCTTCTGGGCATTGCCCCTGTTATACAGGGCCTAATTGACCAGGACCTAATTAGACCATGCTAATAAGCCTGTAATACCACCCATTCTCCCTGTAAAGAAACCCAATGGGGAATATCAGATGGTGCAGGACCTCAGGGCAGTCAATGAAGCCCCCAAGGATATACATCCAGCCCCCCCCGCAACCCTTACACCCTGCTGGCCACTCTATTTTCCCCAAGTCCTAGTATTCTGTATTCAATTTAAAAGATGACTTCTTCTGTATTCCATTAGCCCCAGACTCACAAGAAAGTTTTGCTTTTCAGTGGCAGGACCCAAACACGTAAAAAAAACAATACTGCTGGACAGTCCTGCCCCAAAGGTTCAAAAATTCCCCCACCATCTTTGGAGAAACTTTAGCTAAAGACCTGAAAGATCGACATGTGGAGGAGGGAACCTTCCTCCACTATGTAGACAACATTCTGATCGCCAGCCTGATTAAGGAAGGCTCTGAACCATCCTGAACCACCTAGCCAATAAAAGATATGAGGTCTCCAAGAAAAAGGCTCAAATAGCACAAACTAGGGTGACCCACTGAGGCTTCATTCTCACAGAAGGTCAGAGAAGCCTACCCCAGGAAAGGAAAGAAGTCATTTGCAGCCTCACCTCCTCCTAAAACTAAAGACAACTTAAGGGTTTCCCGGGGATGGCCAGGTTTTGCCACATCTGGATCCCTAACTATGGTCCATTAGCTAGGCCTCTATATGAAAAGTTCAAAGGAAAGGATGATGATCGTTTTGAATAGAATTCAGAATGCAAAGGGGCCTTTCAAGAATTGAAAAAGCAATTACTTCAGGACCCTAGCAACCCCCACCCCGGATTTAGTTAAACCCTTTGACCTTTACATTCATGAGAGAAGGAGGATCTCCCTGGGGTATTAGGTCAAAACCTGGGACCCTTACTCGGGTGGTTGCTTATTTCTCTAAACAATTAGGTCAAACCACAAAGAGATGGCCTCCTTGCCTTCGGGCTGAGGAAGCTACTGCAGCCCTGATAAAGGAGGCTGAAAAGTTAATGTTTGGTCAGCCACTCACTATATGGACTCCACAGCAGATTCACGTTTTAGTAAGTTCTAAGGGAACAGAATGGCTATCCCCTGGAAGGTCGACCCAAGTTCAGACTATGCTTTGAGACAATCCAGTGGCTATCATAATAACCTGTCACGCACTAAATCCTGCCACCCTGATACCCACAGAAATGGGGTCCCTGGAGCATGACTGTATAGAAACCACAGACGCCATCTATTCCAGTTGCCCCAAGCTAGGAAGTGAGCCTCTTCCAAATGCCAAACGGGAATGGTTCACAAACAGGAGCAGTTTTAGGAGACGGGGAAAAGTCTGGCAGGATACACTGTAACCTCCTGGACCCAAGTCACAGAAGCAAGAAGCCTACCCTCCAGGGACTTCTGTCCAAAAGGCAGAGCTGATAACTCTCACCCGAGCCGTAGAGCTCAGGACTGGGAGGATCTTCAATGTGTACACAGATTCCCAGTATGCATATGCCATCCTCCATGCAAATGGGGCTATTTGGAAGGAAAGAGGTATGCTTACTGTGGAGAACAAACAGCTGGAACGTGGCTTAAGCATACTGAAGCTCTTAGACGTAGTACAGCTTCCCAGAGGTCTCTCTGAGTGAGCTGGAGCATGGCCACGCTGCTCGCTCCAGAGGGCCACACCATGGCCGAGGAGGAGCTTGAGGCGCTAAGGAAGCACAGGCAGGCCGAGCTGCAGGCGAAGCACGGGGACCCTGGCGATGTAGCACAACAGGAAGCAAAGCAAAGGGAAGCAGAAATGAGAAACAGTATCTTAGCCCAAGTTCTGGATCAGTCAGCCCGGGCCCGATTAAGTAACTTAGCACTTGTAAAGCCTAAGAAAACTAAAGCAGTAGAGAATTACCTTATACAGATGGCACGGTATGGACAACTAAGTGGGAAGGTATCAAAACAAGGTTTAATAGAAATCCTCGAAAAAGTAAGCCAACAAACAGAAAAGAAAACAACAGTTAAATTCAACAGAAGAAAAGTAATGGACTCTGATGAAGATGACGATTACTGAATTTAAGACGTCTAGAGACTGGGACTTAATGGAGCAATTCTAGGACAGCTAACACTTGGCAGAAGTTAAGATCTTGATGGGACGTTTACTTTGTTTATTGTCTACATGCCTTTTAAAAATAAACTTGTTATGCAAAATAAAAAATAAAATAAAAAGTAGTACAGCTTCCAAAAAAGGTGGTAGTAACTCATCGTAGGGGTCGCCAAAACGGGGATGCAGAGGGAAACAAGGCAGATGCGACTGCCAAAAGGGTGGCCAGAGAACTAGTAACTTGGCAACTACCCCTCATACCTCGAAGGCCAGATCCATCCAATTATTCCCCAAACTGCATAAAGGAAGAATTAGACAAAGCGCAAACACGGGGCTTCATTAGAGATCTAGGAGGCCACGGGTGGCTAGTTAATGAACACGAGCCATACTTCTTTCCCCAACTGCAGATTGTTAAGCCATCAGGGAGGCTCATCAAAAAACTCACTATGGGAGGGAAGCCCTATATAATTGGTTAGTTGAGGTCACGGTAACTCCTGGCATGAAAAGTATAATGAGTCAGATAGTTGAGACATGCTGCTCTTGCTAATATGTCGGCATGTACCTTGACTTGACTGGTGTCCTTGTCACCCATGCCATGCGGCCCAGGCCCTGGGTGCAGAAACTGCTTTTAACTATAGAAGCTAGTTGTGTTCTATCCACAGGATGCCACAAAGGCCCACAACAAAACCAGACCAAACTGGCTAGATCCAAGATAGCAGGCAAAGTAAACTAAAGGTCACCGCTTTTCTTCCCCTCATTTATCTGTTTCCATACCAACTCCTGAGAGCTGAACACTTGCCCAGATTCATTTCTGTGTTTGTTTCAAAAGTACCTGGTGTTTGGCAGAGATGTTTTGCAGCTGTACTTTGAAAAGTATATGTTTTGAGAGATATACAGCGGTCAACCGCCCCAAACCGGCTCTGAATTGACCACAGGGACGCACCTGCGCAGATGAAATCTGGAAGTGTCTGAAAGTTACCTTTACTTCATTACCACACTAAGAGCTCCACCCAAAGGGGCATTTTTACTCTGCTAGACACAGTTTGTGCATGTGCAAGAGGGCCCTGTGTGTGCAAGAGGGCCTGAGGGACTGCGCATACCCTGGCTGTTCCTGGAAATCTCTGTCCTTTTCCCCAGTTTCTGATGACGCACTTGCCTCTCACCCCTTAAAAGTCCCCCACTTTCCTCCTTTCAGGAAGAAGGTGCCTTTAGAGCATGAGCTACCCTTCTCCATCCCCTGGCCATTGAATAAAAGCCTGTCTTGCTTGCGCCAAACTCAATTTCAATATTGGCAGCACGAACCTGAGGGGGAAAGAACACCCTGACCGAGCCGGGGGCGCTTCAGTTCAGCTAGGACCCCAAGAGGGGGGCCTCACGTCTAATTCGGTAACATCCTCTGTCTCCAAAAGGTTATAAACTGTCTCACTCAGGGATACGAACAGTTAGGGCCAAAGCCTGGTGACATACATAAAGGGAGCTGGGGAGTTCATACCCCGGGTTATGACGACGCCCGAAATCACTAGGCAGTAGTTACAGGAAATGAACCTGCGCCCTTCAGCGCCCCTCGAGAATGAAGAGCAGGAAAAAAGCCAGAAGAGGGATTTGCCACAGGTAAAGCCCATTAACAATTCCCAGGAAATAAAAATAGAAGCTGGGTAATAGTGTCTTACCTTTTCTTTTCCTTTGTGCTTATTCTAGTTTCACCTGCCCATAGGCTGCCACACGCAGAGGCCCTGTACCCAGCCCTTTGGACCAGAGTTCCTAGAGCCACACAGCTGGGCCCGACACCTCAGTTCCACAGCCCCGTGCAGAGGCGCGGCGCACAGCACTGCGATTCAAGATGGAGGCGGCGGGCCCGTGTGCGGAGACGCTGTGCGTGACCCCGTGACCTGGAGCGTGAGAAACTCGCCTGCGCCAGACCCGCGAGAACTCGGCGCCCCTCCCCGCTAGGAGAACACTAGCAGCCCTGCCCACGGCCTAAGGGGAAAGTGCGAGCTCGCACCTCTCCATTTTTTGATCAAAGAATAAAACTTTCCTTTGCTTCTGAACCGAACTCAGTATATCATTCTATTTGGCTCCAACGACACTGGGCTGGAGGACCCTGCTGGGGCCGAATCGAAAGGGTTGTTAACATTTTTGTTGATCAGTTTCTTGTTTACTTGTTGTCAGGTTCCCCCACTAGAATGTGAGCTCCAGTTACCACGTCGCTCCTGCTCAATTCAGTGCCCCAAACCGCACCTGCCCGATACGGGCACTCAGGAAATGTGAGAATAAAGATAATACTAAAGGAATGAGAGAATGCATGAGCCGACTTTGATTACAGACATCACACGACAGACTAGTCTCCAAGGGTGACCTACAGCATGTAACTCGAACTACATTCCATAGAAAGAAGCATGCCCTGGGAATTCCCTGCCGGTCCAGTGGTTAGGACTCCACACTTTCACTACCGAGGGCCGGTCGGGGAACTAAGATCCCGTAAGTCGAGCAGTGGCAAAAAAAAAAAAAAAAAAAAAGCATGCCCTGAAGAAGTTCTTAATCCCTGATCTAGAGTTATCACATATTTGAGCACACACTCAGCCTACTAAAATGAATGAAACAGAATATGTGATGATATGCTTTTAATCTTTTATACAAAGTTAAATATAGGATAATATACACAACCATTTTCTTCCTTTCGAAACATCACAATTCATCATTCTAATCAGGGCAGGTATGCACCAAGCCTTGCTGGCAATGTGTTTCCAATTTCTTTATCCACCTCTCCTTTGCTGTACCGACATCCACTTGCTAACTACACAGTCCTCAGTATCATATTTAGGAGTTTAATTCTGGTAAGAAGTGGATGTTCCCTTTTTCTTTGGCAATTATGGCCAAGTTGCTGGTGCTCTGAGTAACTATTAGCATTGTAATTAGTCACGTAGATGTCTATTTTATTCAACGTATTCATTATCATTTGAAATTATTTATTTTGTCTCTCCAATAACATGTCAGCTGCATGACAACAGAAATCTTGTCATAATTGTTCTCCTTCTATCCCTCTCCCCCCACATCCTCAGTGCATAAAACACTACTAAACTCAACACTGGCACTTAATAAATTTTTGCATGAAAGTACAAATGATTAAGCAAATGAATGAACCAATGAACTGTGTCTCACTGTTAGCTATGGCTTTCATGTGTAAGATGTCTTTCTATTCTTGTCTGTTTCATCAGCTTTAGCTGTACTCAGTTACCCATGTAAACACAGGCAGAATATAGAAACCTAGCTTCAGTCAATGGTCATTATTTCTAGAATAAATCCAAACTAAATGATGTTAATTTTGTGTCCCATGTTCCTCATATGCAAACTCAGTGAAGCAGATGCTGTCATTGCTCTGACACCATCTGCTGCTCCTTATATACCAAGGACTGCTTCTCTTCCTGATGATGTCTTGGAATATGATAATATGACAGTGCCTAGGAATTAATGCCTCAGAAGCAATCCTCAACTAATGAAGGGTAGGAGCTGGCGGATAAAATCTAACGTTTCCCTGTCCTTCAGTGGAACAATGCTGAGGCATATTCTATACAGCATTTCCAGTGGCTTTTGGAGCCCTGGTTGCCCATGGCAGATAGCACTAATTAACAGAACTTATTTGGTTTTCCTCCTTTCCTTGACTGACTTCTCCACTCTCTCATAGAAGACAGAGCACCTGATATCATTGCCCTGGGAATGAATCCAAATCCTTGTCCCCAGGTCTCCTTTTGGGATGATACGAGGTGAGACATTGGAGACTAATTTAAGTATCTATCACATACAGTTGTTGAAAGGGTTCACTGAGTTAATACAAGTGATTAGAAAAGTGCCTGGGATGTAGTCTATGGTTCATAAATGTTATTTATGAGTTGTTATCTAGTATTATTTGTCTCCTCTGACCTACTTCCCCTTAATTTTGCCAATATTGGTTCTCTATTTGGGTCCACACCTTTCCTCTTCATAGTTGTCTCAATCCCCAATCAATCTCTGAAATTTCTAGATGAAGTTCATCTACCTCCTTTTGAACCACTTTTCTTTATTGCTCTATGCATTTATTAACTAATATTAATACAGCAGAGGGGACAAAAGCTCACAAACACTACACACATTCCACAAGACGCACTGCAAAAAAAAAGTAACTAAGAAGGATCAATAGTATCCTAGGGTCTTGGTGGCCACATTCATGGTGGAGGTGGACCTCTTATTCCTGGTGGAGGGGGTCTCAATCCTGGAGGGGGCATGCCTATTGGAGTCCCTCAAGTAGGGGAAGCCTAATTGGTGGGCCCATGGGTGGTCCCATACCAGGTGCAGGAGCCATAATTCCTGGAGGTAGGGTTGCTCAACCAACAGGTGTGGGGGCAGTCCCCTGTCCTGGTGGATACTGAGCTGGGGCTCCAGCAGTGCTGGCAGTAGCAGCACCTGCAGCAGCTGCTACAGTGCCTCTTCCCTGTAGGGTCATTACCTGTTGGGATGCCTCCCCCCACCGCAACCCCTCAGACAGGGCCTGCTAATCTAGCAGGAGCCTGGGGAATTGGAACACCAGGTGGAACACCTCTGCCAGCTGCTCTGCCAACCGCAGGGCCTCCTCCAGCTCCAGCAAGTGATATCCAAGCAATGCCAATATCTTTGGGGGGTGGTCCCTCCACAGTCATGGAAACCAAGTTCTCCTGGTGCAGCAACACCAGACGCAAAGCCCACTTTTCTTCACGCTCTGGCTGCTTCGAATTCTTTGGCTTGATCTTCCTGAACTCATCACAACAGAGCATCAAGTTCATATGCTTGTCAAAAGCCTTAAAGGTGCCAGTGAAGATCCAATCATCTTGCAGGACACATCTCATCCTATAGTCAATGTGCTGCAGCATCTTGCTTCTCTTTCCCACAGTCACGATTGCTGCTCCACCAAATCCAATGTCCACAGGAAAGTTTCGGGATCCTTAAGACCTAAGGGAAGGCTACAGATTAAGGTATGCCGAAGGTTCTCCACCAAACAATGCAAGCTGGGGCAGAAGCTTCAAACAGTAGATAGAGCCTGTTTTTACTTTGCTTGTTTGTTTTCTCTTGAAATCAGCTACCTGGGTGTTCCAATACTGCTTTAACCTCCTCTTGGTATCTCAGCTAAGAATACCTGTCTCAGTTCTGCATGGAAATCCACCACAGGGACTTGCTGCTGCTGCTGAGATCGCCTCGGGTACAGGTGACACTCCTGGTTGCTCAGTGAGGCTATCCTTCTATGTTTGACTTGGACTTCTACCTCTGGTACGTGCTGTTCCACAGTCTACCTCAGGTGTAAATGGTCCCTAGCCGGCTCCATCACACCGCTGGCCTCAGAACACAACAGAACAGGTCAGGCATCTCCAGTGGCCGTCCCACTCTACGCTGCTCCTGCCACGGCAGCACCATCCAATCACTCCGGCTCAGGCTGCACAGGTGTGGCCACCCCCCTGAACCCACTTTTTTTTTTTTTTTTTTTGCGGTATGCGGGCCTCTCACTGTTGTGGCCTCTCCCGTTGCAGAGCACAGGCTCCGGAAGCGCAGGCTCAGCGGCCATGGCTCATGGGCCCAGCTGCTCCGCGGCATGTGGGATCCCCCAGACCGGGGCACGAACCCGTGTCCCCTGAATCGGCAGGCGGACTCTCAACCACTGCGCCACCAGGGAAGCCCCCTGAACCCACTTTTGATAGCTGCCTTTCAACTTGCCTTTCTCTAGGCCATCCCCAACAGCTTCAGAGGTAGGAATGTGAAACTTGACAGATCTGATTTAAAAGACTTACATCACTGCTGAGAAACAGCTGAGGAGACTCAGGTTTTCCTGTTTGGCCATTTTCCCCCTGGAGAAATATACTGCTAAAGCAACCGCTAGGTGAGCATTTAAGAACAATTATAGTAGATCCAACTGACCAAGTATGTTGCTGGAAAGCTCATTGTCCTTTCTTACCAGTGTCAGTGCTCTGAATTTCTTGAGTTAATTTTCAGCTAAGATTTATTCTAGAACAATTCCAGAATGTCTGACTTTACAAAGCAGCTGTGTCAATTCCCTTAATGTGTTATGAGCTATGACTTTGCTATATAAAAACCCTTAGAATACAGTCAAGTAGTCACCTTTTTGATATTCATTTTTATCCTTTCTCCCAATGACTAAAGGCTAAGAAACACTGTGAATATGCAATAAATACATCTTAATAGATTGGTATTAAAATTATAAAACAGTAAATTCTCTTTTGCATGTGGATATCTCTGCAACAACCCGATAATCTCTATTTAAACTAGCTGCCCCAAGAACCCTCCTACACTGTTGGTGGGAATGTATGTTGGTGTAGCTACTACGGAAAACAGTTGGAGGTTCCTCAGAAAACTAAAAGTAGAGCTACCATATGATCCAGCAATCCCACTCCTGAGCATATACCCGGACAAAACTATAATTCAAAAAGATACATGCACCCCTATGTTTATAGCAGCACTATTCCCAATAGGCAAAACATAGAAACAACCTACGTGTCCATCGACAGACGAATGGATAAAGAAGATGTGGTATATATATATATATATATATATATATACAATGGAATAAGACTCAGCCATAAAAAATAAGGAAATAATGCTATTTGCAGCAACATGGATGCAACTAGAAATTATCATGCTAAGTGAAGAAAGTCAGAAAGAGAAAGACAAATAACATGTGATATTACTTATATGTGGAATGTAAAATATGGCAAAAATGAACCTATCTACAAAATATAAACAGACTCACAGTAAAAGAGAACACACTTGTGGTTGCCAAGGGGGTGGCGGGAGAGAGAGAGGGATGGACTGGGAGTTTGGGGTTAGTAGATGCAAACTATTACATTCAGAATGGATAAACAACAAGGTCCTACTGTAGAGCACAGGAAACTATATCTAATCTCCTGGGATAAAGGATAATGGAAAAGAATATTAAAAAGAATGTATATATGTGTATAACTGAGTCACTTCACTGTACAGCAGAAATTAGCACAACATGGTATATCAACTATACTTAAAAAATTAAAAATATTCTATCAAACATTTAGAGAAGAGCTAACACCTATCCTTATCAAACTTCCAAAATATAGCAGAGGGAGGAACACTCCCAAACTCATTCTATGAGGCCACCATCACCCTGATACCAAAACCAGACAAAGATGTCACAAAAAAAGAAAACTACAGGCCAATATCACTGATGAACATAGATGCAAAAATCGTCAACAAACGACTAGCAAACAGAATCCAACAGCACATTAAAAGGACCATACACCATGGTCAAGTGGGGTTTATCCCAGGAATGCAAGGATTCTTCAATATATGCAAACCAATCAATGTGATAAACCATATTAAAAAATTGAAGGAGAAAAACCATATGATCATCTCAATAGATGCAGAAAAAGCTTTCAACAAAATTCAACACCCATTTATGACAAACACCCTCCAGAAAGTAGGCATAGAGGGAACTTACGTCAACATAATAAAGGCCATATATGACAAACCCACAGCCAACATCATTCTCAATGGTGAAAAACTGAAAACATTTCCTCTAAGATTAGGAACAACACAAGGTTGCACACTCTCACCACAATTATTCAAAAGAGTTTTGGAAGTCCTAGCCACTGCAATCAGAGAAGAAAAAGAAATAAAAGGAATCCAAATTGGAAAAGAAGTAAAACTGTCACTGTTGGCAGATGACATGATACTATAGATAGGTAATCCTAAAGATGCTACCAGAAAACTACTAGACCTAATCAATGAATTCGGTAAAGTAGCAGGATACAAAATTAATGCACAGAAATCTCTGGCATTCCTATACATTAATGATGAAAAATTGGAAAGAGAAATTAAGGAAACACTCCCATTTACCACTGCAACAAAGAGAATAAAATACCTAAGAATAAACCTCCTAAGGAGGCAAAAGACCTGTATGCAGAAAACTATAAGACACTGATGACAGAAATTAAAGATGATACAAACAAATGGACAGATATACCATGTTCTTGGATTGGAAGAATCAGCATTGTGAAAATGACTATACTACCCAAAGCAATCTACAGATTCAATGCAACCCCTATCAAACTACCAATGGCATTTTTCACAGAACTAGAACAAAAAAATTCACAATTTGTATGGAAACACAAAAGACCCCGAATAGCCAAAGCAATCTTGAGAAAGAAAAACAGAGCCAGAGGAATCAGGCTCCCTGACTTCAGACTATACTACAAAGCTACAGTCATCAAGATAGTATGGTACTGGCACAAAAACAGACATATAGATCAATGGAACAGGATAGAAAGCTCAGAGATAAACCCACACACATATGGTCACCTTATTTTTGATAAAGGAGGCAAGAATACACAATGGAGAAAAGACAGCTTCTTCAATAAGTGGTGCTAGGAAAACTGGACAGCTACATGTACAAGAATGAAATTACAACACTCCCTAACACCATACACAAAAATACACTCAAAATGGATTAAAGACCTAAATGTAAGGTCAGACACTATAAACCTCTTAGAGGAAAACATAGGCAGAACACACTATGACATAAATCACAGCAAGATCCTTTTTCACCCACCTCCTAGAAAAATGGAAATAAAAACAAAAACAAATGGGACCTAATGAAACTTAAAAGCTTTTGCACAGCAAAGGAAACCATAAACAAGACAAAAAGACAACCCTCAGAATGGGAGAACATATTTGCAAACAAAGCAACCGACAGAGGATTAATCTTCAAAATACATAAGCAGGGGCTTCCCTGGTGGCGCAGTGGTTGAGAGTCTGCCTGCCAATGCGGGGGACACAGGTTTGTGCCCCGGTCCGGGAAGATCCCACATGCTGCGGAGTGGCTGGGCCCGTGAGCCATGGCCGCTGGGCCTTCGCATCCGGAGCCTGTGCTCCGCAACGGGAGAGGCCACAACAGTGAGAGGCCCGCATACCGCAAAAAAAAAAAAAAAAAAAAAAAAAATAGAAGCAGCTCATGCAGCTCAATAGCAAAAAAACAAACAACCCAATCCAAAAATGGGCAGAAAACCTAAATAGACATTTTGATCTAGACTGCTGAGAAGGAGTTTCAAGTTGAAAAGAAAGTGTAAGGGAAAAGTGCATTATAAACTGGCAATAACATATGTACAAAGGCAGATGGGTTTGAGAGACTGGGACCAGTTTGGTCCCCAAACGTATTAAACGTCATGCAAAATTCTTTTTTATGTTTGTATCAATGCATATAATTCAAATTTCATTCATGAAAGTATAAAATGGAATGGAGATAGAGTCCATCCCCCAGATTAGTTGCCTTTTGTAATCAAGCCCAACCCAGACCCAGGCATACAAAGCTTAACTTTGTTATTAGACCACCGTGATTTAGCCAGTCATCTGGGATTGTGACAGGGGCAGAAGGTAGATGCCCCACAGTCAATCTGACATGGAGTGTTTAAAAAACCTATGAACCATGTCTCCATTAATTTGATCATGTCATAGAACCATTGTAACCATAAGTAAGGGTCTCTCTGTATGGGGCACCATGGTAGACATTCCTTTAAGAGAGTCCTCATCATCCTTGCATGATTAAAATCAAAGTCACAGAAAACTGATACAGACAGATTCAAGAACATCTGAATATAAAGTTCCATCCAATTACATTTATTTATTTTACTTATTTTTGGCTGGGTCAGGTCTTCATTGCGGTACGCAGGAACTTTGTTGAGGCATGCAGGATTTTCATTGTAGTGCGCCGGCTTCTCTCTAGTTGTGGTGTGCGGGTTTTCTCTTCTCTAGTTGTGGCGCGCAGGCTCCAGGGTGCATGGGCTCTGTAATTTATGGCACGTGGGCTCTAGTTGAAGTGCATGAGCTCAGTAGTTGTGGCACAGGGCTCAGCTGTCCGGCAGCATGTGGGATCTTAGTTCCCTAACCAGGGATCAACCCCACGTCCCCTGCATTTCAAGGCGGATTCTTTACCACTGGTCCACCATCAAATTGTAAACCCACACAAATGTATATGTCATATATATATATATATATATATATGACAGGTATATATATAAATATATGGGGATATATATATATATATATATACACATATATACACTTAAAAAATATTATTGAGATTTTATATATATATATATATATATATATATATATATATATATATATATATAACTACTTAGGATACATATATCCTAAAGAAAGAATGCATAATGTAGAATAGCGGATAAGTAGGTGTCATTGGCAGGTATGTATATTAATAGAGTGGATCAGTGGATCTTTGGGGAAAAGTCACTACTTCTTGCATTTATCAGGAAAGTTCACTCAAGGATGTTTTGGGAAAGTTCAATTTTTAAAGATGATCTACACTTTGCACATAAAGAGCTAACCATTAAGGTAGTAAATCATACATCACAGTTAACGTTACCTAGATGGCAGAAAAAGGCATTATTCATATGTAAAAAGTAAAAAATTTACTACCAAAGTAATGTTATCAGGTGTCTCATTATTTTTACCCATGGAAAGAAAGTGTGATACACAAATCTTTCATTAATATTTGGGTGCATATAAGCTAACCTTTTTTCTCTATCCCCAGAGCCAACATTTGTGTAATTATTTAATATATATACAATTTTTTATCAAAAGCATTGGTGCACATCAGTGAGAACTTTCAACCACCTTGAAAATGACTTTTAGAATATTTCATTAGCAGACTGTCTTTCAGAGCCTGAGATGACATTCATGTTTCTTCATACTAGTCTTTCATCCATAAAACCCTTTGTTCTGCTGAACAGTTTTCAGACAATGTGGGCAATCAAAAAAAAAAAAAAAAGGAAAGAAAGAAAAGAAAAAGAAAGAAAAGAAAGCATCCATTCCACCATTTGATTAGTCTTATTCAAATCCCATCTATTAATAATCTTTTTAAATCTTTCTAAGAATTTTATTTCCCTTCTTTCAGTATCATATTATTTCAAAAATAAGCAAAAAAAACCTCCCCAAGCTTAAGGAAATGGGAGCTTGATATTTCATAGGAGTGAGGCACAATTCATGGTTATATTTTATCCATTTTTATCACTTTCAATAAAGTATATGGGAAAATAACAGCTGTGTTCATTTCGAAGATTTATTTTTAATTACAGAAGATTGAATTTGCAGCACTCAAACAATTGGGGAAATAAACACTCAATTACTTAAGTAGCATTATATACACCAAAAAAATAATATGTTCAAAATGAAATAATCCAAATAGTCAAGTAGATATTTTTCAGTATTTTAATAACAATCAAATGTTAAGTGATTATTTTGAGGAGCAATGTATTTATAACACATCCTATAAAGTGGGTGTGTTTTGGAACCACAAGACTCAGGACTAAGAACAACATGGAAATCCACTGTGTCTAGTCTCCACAAGGCAAGAATCACGTTGACTCTCTCAACCCTTCCAATATTTATATGCAAAATGTGTATCATTTCAGCTGATCTACTTTGGAAGCTTAAAAATGGAGCTATTCCTAAACAAGTAAAATTTTAATGTATCTTGGCATGTGAAAGTACATGACCTGTGAAATATGTACATTTCAGAAGCAGAAAATTCTGCTTTTCCTGCACAAATATGCCTACTAATCCTACTATGGTAATTTAAACAACCACTTGGAGAGTTTAGTCTTAAGGGTTAAAAACAAACCACTAAAATCTGAGAAACACCAAGTTCAACTTGATTTACTATCTTTTATATATTACACTTCTGCCTGTCGTATAAAGGCCCCAGGGGCCAGACTGAAATTTGCCAGATTCCTTTTCATAATAGAGATTTTAATTTCACCTTTTGTTCTAGAACTTAGAATTTCCAAGTTTCATTATGTTTTAATATTTTGTTGTTCAGGCTAGTTTGCTTTTATCATACTTTGTGATATTATGGTTTGTGAACGAAATAAAAAGTAGAATTGGGTTTCAAATTGTGTAACTTAGAACAGAGAAATGGAAATTGTCAAAAAATTAAAGGGTTAGAAGAAGCAAGATTCTTTCTATACTTTTCTTTCCACAAATATTACTGAGAATTTTTAAATATGTCAAAATACCTCTTTAACAAGAGAACCATATCTAAAATAGTCATAGAGTACTTAAAGCAACTTTCTACCCCCTTCAGCCAATTAGACAGGAAATATTTCTCAGTCAGTCTTAGAACTCACACACTGTAATATCAGGTTGGAAATGGAACCAGTTAAGATGGGAGAAAAACTACTTTCTAGAAAAGCCTTCCAAAGAAGCTTCACAGAGAGAGAGTTTCGCAATACACTTAAATTCACATGAGAGATGTTCCAGCATTTGTGCAAAGCTGATATGACTTGTCAAATAAGAATCAAACTTTCTCTGGATAGGAGGAGTTAAAACTCTTTTAAGGAAAACTACTTATGGGAGGAACAGAAGGAGTGATGAAAGTGAGATGTATAGCATATAATGAAGAGGGATGGGGCTCTACTGAAGAGCCAAACAGCTTTTTTAGCTATTCTAAATGTAACTGATTGTGTTCATGCATCAGATTATGCCTTCGGGATGTTTTTAGGGTTTTGGACATTTTGTATTCAATAATTTTCACTGAGCACCTGCTATGTTTCAAACACTTCACTAGGCACTGAGGTTTATACAGATGATGCCTACACTTAAAATTTTGCAACTTTACAATGGTGAGAAAGCAATACACATACAGTAGAAACCATACTTGGAGTTTTGAATTTTGACCTCTTCCCAGGCTAGCAGTATGCAGTACAATACTCTCCTGATGCTGGGCAGTGGCAGAGAGCCGCAGCTCCCTACTTTGTCAGCCACGTGATCACGGTGGTAGACAACCGGTAACACTTACAACCATCATGTACCCAGACAATCATTCTGTTTTTCACTTGCAGAACAGTATTCTGCAAGTGAAACAGTATTCAATAAATTATACAAGCTATCCAACACTTTACTGTAAGATAGGATTTGTGTTAGAAAATTTTGCCCAATTTCGGACTAATGTAAGTGTTCTGAGCACGTTTAAGGTAGGTTAGGCTAAGCTATGATGTTTGGTAGGTTAGGTGTATTAAATGCATTTGTGGCTTAACGATGGGTTTATTGGGACATAACCCCACTGTAAGTCAAGGAAGATCTGTAACGACATTTAAAGCAGAATCTCCAGTGGGGGAGACAGCATGTTACAGAGCTCATGTGCATATACAAGTTTCAATGAACATGCAGTAAGCAGGACATACATACATCTCCTTACAGATTGGTCCTAAGATGTTTCTTTTATTGATCTAGCCTTTATTGTTCTCACAGTTTTGGAAAATTACAGGGAGATCTTGCAAGGTACTGTTTTGAGTCTGTAACTTTATATATGAATAAGGGTCTGCCATCTTAACTCACATCTGCCAACCGTTACCCAAAATTTATTTCCAGTCATTCCCTAAATGCTCTCCCTTAACAGTAACTCCTCCTCTTCGCTTCTGTTCCATCTGTGATTTACTCTCCACAATCTACCTTCTGCACCAGTACTGCCCTGACCTCAGTAAGGGGTCAAAACCTCTTATGATGAATTCCAATAGATATTTCTCAGTCTGTGCTGTGTATATTTTGTTTGCCCCTCTTAGATCCACTCCCATCTCTCCTCCAACCTGCTCTACCCCAGAGGCTGACCTATATGGACTATGTTCATTGACTGCCTTGCTTCTGATTGGGGTTGGCTGATGGAGAGCACAGGCAAGAGCAGCAAGGGGAGGAGTCAAGAGAGGGTCAGGGTAACTACCCTCCAGCACGTCCCTGCAAAGCCCCTCCATCACAACTTAGAGCTCCTTCAGCAGCAGTCTCCCACAAAGCTCTCTTATGCTAGGTTCCCATAATCGCTCCCTCCTCCTGCCCCGTTAGGTTGAGAAGCAGTCATGGCATCACCCTTTACCAGCCCTGCTGAAAGGCACTGTCGCTTGGAGTTTCCCTGCATCTTTCCCACACCTTGGTAAACGATCTCTTATTAAGCTCTCCTAAATTACCCAAGTTGAGAGTGCAATCTGTTTCCTGCTGGCAATCTGACAAACTACAATCCTTATCTTACTTTCCTGCTCTCCAACATTTGATGCCAATGTCCACTCTCTTCTTATCTCTGACTCTACCTGCTTAGTCTCCTTAAAGAGTCTGTCTTAGTGTGGTCAAGAAAAAGTGACAACATTAATCTTCAACCGCCCTCCCCCATTAACATACACTCTGAGTAAAAACAATGTGCTTTGATGGAAACACAGCTTCAAGACAAGTTCCCTTACTGTCACTGAGACACACACACACACAATCCAAATTAGTTTTGTGAAATAAAATTCATGTTTATGGCAAGACACGAAAAATTCAAACATAAAAATTCTCTGCCCTTTGGCCTTCCCTCTCTTCCCACTGTGTATTGTGTATCCACATTATGCATCGACCAGACCTCCTCCATCAGCAGGAATACCTGCTCAACCATAAAGAGCAACATCCGCCTAGCATCAACAAGATGACTCTTTAAAAGATAACATTCCTTCTTCATCTTGTGAGGGGTCACACGACCCACCACGATGATGCATAGATCTGGATTATGTAAACTGTCAATAATACATTATTTGATGTACAGCCCTCTGTCTCAAAAAAGAAGCATGTAACTGTGCCTTGATTTCTAACCAACGGAACAGTTCTCAGAGCTTTCTGAGATGCTTTTCCTCAGGTTACAATCCTCAAATTTGGCTCTAATAATATTGATTTTTTTCGTCGGCAGTTTTATGCCCCTAGGCACCTACAAAAACTAAATTCTGATTCACTCTGACTTCTCTTCCTCTGTTTATCCCTTAAATACTGTTACTTTCTAGATTTACCTTTGACCTTTTCCATGCTTTTCTCTTTTTATTATATAGACTCTTTCTGTGAAGCTTCAAGACTATGGCTTCAATTTCCACACATGTGTTGAACACTTCCAAATTCTTAGCATAATACCAGTCCTCTCCACTCACCTCTAGTCCCAGATATCCTTCTGAGTACTGGGCACCTCCCTTTAGCAGTCCTCAAAGAACCCCAAACTCAACAAATTCAAAATTGAATCATCAAGTACCCTCCAAAACTTACTGCTTCTCCGGTTCCTTATCCCAGGGAATGGCATGGGTCTGTGCTCAGAATCCCAAGACAGAAATCTATGAGCTGTCCTTCATACCTCTTACTCCATTATCCTTCACCCATTACATCAGCCAGACACGACCATTGGTTCTGCCCTCTCAAATACATCTCAAATCTACCCCCTCTTCTTTCCTCAGTCTCACTGCCTCCTAATTATACTGCCAGAATCAAACATTACCCTTCTATAATCCATTTTCCTTATCACTTCTTTCTGATGTTTCTAAAGCCAATCTTATCCTGTCACTCTCCCTTTTTATTCTTCAATGACTATATATTACATTCAGGATAATACACTCAAATTTTCCAAAAAGATAAGTAAGACCCCTGCCTATATTTCTAGGCTCAGAAAGCACATACATCCCATAAAATCTAGTCGTTTTCAATTATTGTTTTATGACCATGTATACCTGTATGTGTACAAGTCTGTTTTCAGACTCTCTATTCTGTTCCAATGTTCTTTTTGTCTATCTTTATGCCAATAACTCACTGTCTTGATTATTATAGCTTTATAATAAGTCTTGATGCCACAACACACACACACATACACATACACACACACACACACACACATACAACCCAGTCTGTTCAATACTATTACTACATGTATGTTATAAATGGGGAAACAAAGAGTTCAGGAAAATTGCTCTTTAACATTCAGCTTTTAAATGCTGAAGACATATTTCAAACCTGGATGGTTTGATTCAAATTTATATCCACACCTGTATAGCACAACACATTATAAAAATAACCACAAACTATAAAAATTTTAATCATTATACAAGAGATAATAAATTTATATATTTTTCAAACTTTGGCTGTGTGATGATTAATTTTGCGTCAACTTGAATAGGCTAATGGATGCCCAGATAGCTAACAAAACATTAGTTCTGAGTGTGCCTGTGAGGGTGTTTCTGGAAGACACTAGCATTTGAATTGGTGAACTGAGTAAAGAAAGATGAACCTTACCAATGGAAATAATCCAATCTGTTGAATAGCTAAATAGAACAAAAGGGTAGAGGAAAGGTGAAATTGCTCTCTCTCTCTGTCTCTCTCTCTCTCTCTCTCTCCTTGAACTCAGACATCTATTGGCTGGCTTAGGCAACTACAGTCCTGGTTCTTGGGCTTTCAGACTCAGATCAGAACTTATACCATCAGCCCTGAACTCCAAACCAGCGATCAGGTCCTTGAACTCAGACTGAATTACACCAGCTTTTCTTGTTCTCATGCTTGAAGATCATGGAACTGCTCAGCCTCCAGAACCACATGAGCCAATTTATATATTAATAGATATATCTAGATCTATAGATAGATAGATAGATGATAGATAGATAGATAGATAGATCTTATTGGTTCTGTTTCTCTGAAGAATCCTAACTAATACAGGCTGTGACCTACAATAGAAATATAGTTTATATCACCATCACCATGCAGCACAACACAAACACGCACACGCATCAAGTACATAACTAAAACCAAAATCTAATGGAAATATATTTACTGTTATTATAGGTGTTGATTTTTTTCTATTTTATTATTAATGCTTATGTAACTCAAATTAATTTTATGATTAATAGATTTGACTTTCAATTAGAAAAACAAAATTATGCAATGTTAATTGAATCCATTTATTCTAAGACCTCCTTCTGAGATTGCAGTCTTTCCCCCGGCTTTTGTTTTGATTTTATTTGATTGAAATTTTACAGTAATCAAGTAGATCCAAAGACCAATTATAAGTTAGTTATATTTTTCCCAAACCTTGAAATTTTATTTATTATTGATTGTAGTATTTGCTATTATTATTTACTTAATTTTTCAGCTTTGTGAATTTTATCACAAATTGGTATCTGATATATAATGTGGATTGACTGGAAATGTTCACTTTTTTAAGGACAGACCTCAATCATCCAGCACTTTCATAAGACAGAAGTTCTGGTATGATATTCCACCAATTTACTGAAATCTCCTCAAAAAGAGATTACGTTGAAAATTATTATGAGAAGTTTACCTAATCTTAAGCACAAATAAATAAAACTTAGTCATATTCTTTTCTTTTTATTAAAGAGAATTTTTTATTCGAGCCAAACTGAGGACTAAAACACAGGAAACAGATTCTCAGAAGCTCTGAGAACTGCTCCATTGATCAGGAGTTAGAGATGCAGTTTTATATATATATATATATTTTTTTTTTTTTAAATAAACTTATTTATTTATTTATTTTTGGCTGCGTTGGGTCTTCATTGCTGTGTGCGGGCTTCCTCTGGCTGCGGCAAGCAGGGGCTACTCTTTGTTGTGGTGCGTGGTCTTCTCATTGTGGTGGCTTCTCTTGTTGCAGAGCACGGGCTCTAGGTGCGCAGGCTTCAGTAGTTGTGGCACACGGACTCAGTAGTTGTGGCTTGCGGGCTCTAGAGGGCAGGCTCAGTAGTTGTGGCTCAGGGGCTTAGTTGCTCTGAGGCATGTGGGATCTTCCCAGACCAGGGCTCAAACCCGTGTCCCCTGCATTGGCAGGCGAATTCTTAACCACTGTGCCACCAGCGAAGTCCCAGTCTCATTGTTTTCTTATTTCAATATAATAATTTTACATTTTATTGTTTCTGATTATGCAGTATATCATTATTATTTTTATAAAGTGATTTTTAACTACCATCAATATTTGACATCATTGACAGTTATGATGGCTATTTAATCATCAACAAAGCAAAGTATTATTTAACTTTAATGAATGAAAATATATGAGTGTAGTCAATTAGCTTTGCATAAAAAAGAAACGCATTTTTGATTTTTATTGATAAACTATTTTCTATGTAATAGTTTTCCACTTAATGGGCTATTTGAAGGAAGATTGATATAAATTAATATGTCTATTAAGCACCACCATTTGCAAAAGTGATCCCTAATTATCTTGCTGTAGGCTATTTTGATAAACGTGAATGAAGTATCGGCATTTTTTTTATACAGCTAATATATAGCAAGAACTAAATTGGGCATTCCTTGCTTATGTAATTTTCATCTAATTATAGAGCCATCAGATATATCTCTCAAATGCTCAATAATTCTCTCTTCACAATCAACTCATGTTTAATTAAAAAGCAGTGATGAACTTGCTAACTGTGCATTAACTACTCACTCGTGATGTAAAATTAATAGCAGGCCTAATTATTTTAAGTGATTTAAGGATTTCCAAAATACTTCCCCAACTTCAAAGGTACTTGATTCAAACAAACAGGAAATAAAAACTTCATTAACTAAACATTTCCCTGTTAAATAATAATGTTTGTATTTCCATTTAATATTTTAATTTTAATATATACAATATATTAACACTAAATTTTCAAAACAAGAAATACAAATTACCAGTGGTTATATAACATTTATTCACTGCTGTTTATATACAGTAAAATGTAATTTAAAATAAAAAGGAGGAGGGAAGCCTATTTTGCTCCGAGTTTCTGCCAGAAATATACCCCTCTGTGGATGGGGTTTACCATTCTCTGTGTCTCTGCCCTGCTTCTCAGGTCATAGCCCATTGGGCTTGGAAATCCAGTTGACCTATGAAGCAGTGTGGAGCAAAAGCATGACCCAGGAGGAACATTCATGATGCTCTGACCCAATGATATTATTTATCTGGAAGTTTAAATATGAGAAATAGAGAGTATATATAGTTGATAATAAGAGCAGAAAGCAGTAAGAAATATTATGTAAGAAACCAAAACGGAAGAGTGCTGAAGTTTAGTAAAAATTCTCTTACTTAAGATCAACTCTCTTGGCAAATTTAGAGTATACAATACAGCATTATTAACTATAGTCACAATGCTGTACATTAGATCTCCAGAACTTATTCATCTTATAACTTATATACCCTTTGACCAATGTCTACCCATTTCCCCCACGCTCAGCCCCTGGTATCTACCATTCTACTCTCTGCTTCTAAGAGTTTGTTTTTAGATTCTACATGTAAGTGAGATCATATACTGTTTTTCTTTCTGTATCTGGCTTATTTCACTTAGCATAATGTCCTCCAGGTTAACCCATGTTCTCACAAACGGCAGGATTTCATCCTTGTTTGTGGCTTTGTTTGTTTGTGGCTTAATAATATTCCAGTGTGTATGTGTATATTTATTTATATTTATGTATGTGTGTGTGTAATTTTTTTTATTCACACTTCTATTGAAGTACACAGGTTGTTTCCATGTCTCAAATGCTATACATAATGCTTCAGTAAACATGAGGGTGTAGATATCTCTTCAAGATAATGATTTTATTTCTTTGGATAAAAACCCAGAAGTGGGATTGCTGGATCATATGGTAGTTTTATTTTAAATTTTTTGAAGAACCTCTATACTATTTTTCATAATAGCTGTATCAATTTACATTCTCACCAACAGTATACAAGGGTTTCCTTTTCTCCACATCTCACCAACACTCATTATCTTCTGTCTTCTTAATAATAGGTATCTAACAAGTGTGAGGTGATATCTTATTGTGGTTTTGATTTGAATTTCCCTGATGATTAGTGATGGTGAGCATCTTTTCATATACCTATTTGCCATTTGTATGTCTTTTTTTTTATCTTTATTGAAGTATAATTGCTTTACAATGGTGTGCCAGTTTCTGCTTTGTATGTCTTCTTTTTAATATATATCTATCCAGGTCCTTAGCCCATTTTTCAATTGAGTTATTTGTTTTTCTGCTGTTAAGCTGTTTGAGTTCCTCTCTCTTAGTCTTTTCTACTATCTATGTCATTACTATATATAAAAGCTGAGTTTTTAAAAAATTTAGATAAAATAAAAAGTTAAAATAAATATTTTTTAATTTATTTATTTATTTATTTACTTTTGGCTGTGTTGGGTCTTCATTTCTGTGCGAGGGCTTTCTCCAGTTGCGGCAAGCAGGGTCCACTCTTCATTGCGGTGCGTAGGCCTCTCACTATCGCGGCCTCTCATTGCGGAGCACAGCCTCTAGACGTGCAGGCTCAGTAGTTATGGCTCACGGGCCCAGTTGCTCCGCAGCATGTGGGATCCTCCCAGACCAGGGCTCAAACCCGTGTCCCCTGCATCGGCAGGCAGACTCTCAACCACTGCGCCACCAGGGAAGCCCCTAAAATATTTTTTTTAAATCTCTTACCAAGGGCAGAAGGTGACCAGATCTGATAGCTAGAGTTTATTTCATCTTGAAAAACCTTCCTCTATCACATTCAGCATCAGACTCCTTGGTGCTTGGCTTTTCTATGATCCTATGAGGCCCGATTAACACAAGCTTCCTCACAAAATCCTCATTACATGAGGCACATAAGTGAAATCTGTTCCTTCCAGCCAGATGACATTGACACAATGAGATTCCCCCTTTTGTCCAGGACATTAATAAATATTTATATAATTATACATAATCCCCAAGCATGATGATATACAGTATACATAACAATTCATACACTCTCAGTGAGAATGAAAATTATTCCACTTTCCTGCACAAAAATTTTACTTGTAGGAATTTATCCAAAAATTGTAACAAAGAGTGGGTATAAAGTTTTAATGAAGAAATATTTCAGAGATTTGTATATAAAATGCCAATAATAAGAGATTGTTCAAATAAATTGTAGTGTGATAGAATTCTATAGATTCAGTAAGAGTGGTATTATAAAAGGATTTTTTTAGCCTAGAAATATGAAAATGAAGTAATAAATCACAATAAAAAATTGTCCTCCAATAGTGTGGTTTCTTTTGTTCAAAATAAAATGCATATCTTAAATATCTGGTATACAAATATATAATCTAGATAAGTACTTTGGCCAACATGTAGAAAGTGTCATTTCTTAGTGGTGAAATTGTGAGTGATTTCATTTTCTCATATTTGCATGTCTGAATTTTCTAAATTTCTTCTCTAAACATGTTTAACTTGTATACTCAAGACAAATTAAAATTTAGAAATATGAAAGCAGTGACTGTCCCTAGGTGTTTAGGATTATGCTTTTCCCTTACTTCTTTACAACGAGCAAGTATTACTTCATTATTGAAAAATAAATTATAATTAAAAAAAAATAGATATAATGTAAAATGAGAGAATGTTTGATTCCACACAAGACTTTATCAGGATTGTGATACCCTATTGATAGATCCTACATGAACAATTCTGTTGTTAAAACACACCACTGTAGAAACAATTTTTCCAAAAAATATAGTACAATATAAGTTGTTCAGTGGCAAGGATTTCCAATGACAAATTGATCTTTACAACCTTTGTAATACACAAAGGTAATCTTCCTCTTCAGATATAAAAAGCAAATTCCAAGGTATTTACTGTAAATCCACCATTGCTAGGATTGCCGCCAGGAATTGCCATTTGCCACCCTCACTGAATAAACCATTCTCTGTAGCCAGAAGTTTGGTAGTAACTCAAATACTGTCAATATATCTAATTCTATTGTTGCTAACATCATCAAGAGAGAACATATTTTCTATATGGCAATATGGAATGTGAAAGTTTAACATTTAAGCAAGAAAAATATTTGTTTTGGATGGCTACAGGAATACTTTCAGTGTCATAGGACCAATCAAGGATTTCTAATAGATATACTTTCTAGAACTGCCAGTCCCTTACCATAGGGTTTTACTTATTTATTTTTCTTTATACAGGAGTCAAAATAATCCCAGCATTATGTCTATGCTAAATACATTTAATTTTTCTCTATAAAATCTCACGAATTTGTCCTCCTGCATGTCTGTTCTTTTCCAGATTCCATGTTTCATGGACCCCATTCCTCCCCAGGCCATTTTGACCTCTATGTTTGACCAACTCTCAGTGAGAGGATATTTCTCAATAGACTGATGTCATGGATTTGACTCTTCAAAGTCAGTTAGTACTGCTGTATTTTGAGGCCAACAGACTTATGTTCTAATCATGGCCATCCATCTCACAAATGGTGATAGTGACAAAGGACTAAAAAAAACAGTATTGAACCAAAACTAGCTTTTCCCAACTTACTGAAAAACAAACAGTAGCACAGCACCTTGAACATAGCAGTCACTCACTTATTCAACAAACACTGAGACCTAGCATGTGCCAAGCATGCTTAGAAGTTCTAGAAATACACAATTGAATACAACAATGTCATTGCCTTCATGTAGCTCACATTTTGAGATTGGCTTTAAATGTCGTAAAAGCTCCAATGTTCAGAATCCTTAATTCATGCCCCAAGGCAATCATTTTCTAACTGCTCATTTGATTCTTAGTGAATTTTTTAAATACCTCAGGGGCGTCCAAAAGAGATCAAATAAGGGTCCGCATACCCTTTCTTCTCCATTTTCTAGCATTCAGTTCTCTAAGAAACTATCTAATTCAAGCAGGGGGGCTTTGTTTGGTGTCCAACATATTATGGTTCTGCATAAGATTTCATTTGCCCGTTAGGTTCCATAAGAAGGAAAAAGCACAGGACATGCACAGGGGAAAAGAAAAGATCCCAATGACAAAGATTTAGTAATGAACCTCCAAAGAAGCAGCTGTCACAAAGACCACAGAGTATCACTGCTTTCCGAATTGCAGGGCTTCTTAGAGGATATAGCCCTGTGCCTGCACAGACTCTAAGAACTTCTAGACAGAGGTGTGGCCAAGATGGAGCAGGAAGACCCTGAGCTCACCTCCTCCCATGGGTACACCAGAATTACAACTATTTACAGATTACTATAGATGAGAGTGACCTGAAGACTAGAGGAAAAGATTTTTTGCAACTAAAGATATAAGGAAGGAACCACAATGAGACAGGTAGGAGGGGTGGCGACACAGTATAGTCGAGACCCACACCCCCTGGTAGGCATCCCACAAACAAGAGTATAATCACAACTACAGAGGTTCTCCCCAAGAAGCGTGAGTTCTGGGCCCCATATCAGGCTCCCGAGCCCAGGGGTCCTGCACTGGGAAGATAAGCCCCCAGAATGCTGGCTTTGAAGGCCAGTGGGGTTTGCATATGGGAGAGCCAGAGGGCTGCAGGAAACATAGACTCTGCTCTTAAAACGTGCGTGCAAAATCTCACATGCTACAAGATCCCACACAGAGACAGTAATTTGAATGTAGCCTGAGACAGACTCACTTGCGGGTCTTGGAGAGCCTCCCAGAGAGGCAGGAGGCAACTGGGACTTCCCCTAATGACAGAGACACTGGCGGCAGCCATTATGGGGAGCTTGATCTACCGCGAGGACACAAGTGCTTGTAAGTGCAATTTTGGGGTCCTCTCCCTAGCCTATTAGCACCAGGGGCTTACCTGCCCACGAGCCAGTTGGCACCAGTTCTGGAATCCCCCAGGCCAAGCAGCCAACCATGTGGGGACATAGTCCCACTCACCAGCAGGCCAACACCAGCATCAGGACCCGCTGGGACCCTCTGGGACTCGACCTTGCCTCCAACCAGCCAGCAGGGGCTGCATGAGGCAGGAACTGGCAGCCAACCAGGCCAGAGGCCAGTCCCACCTACCAACACACCCACAGTAGTCAGCCCCACCACAACAGAAGGGTTCACATGGCCCACACAGGGGGTACCCCTAGACCATATAGCTCTAGTGATCAGAGGGAAGTGTGCTGCTGGGCCCCATAGGACACCTCCTACAAAGGCCACTTCTCCAAGATCATGAAACAGGACTGACCTACCTAATACCTTGAAATAAAATCAGAGACTAAGGCAAAATGAGGCAACAGAGAAATATGTTCCAAACATGTTCCAACCAAAGGAAGAAGACCCCAGAAAAACTAAGTGAAGTGGAGATAAGCAATCTATCCAATAAAGAGTTCAAGGTATATGAAAAGATGCACAACATCACTAATCATCAGGGAAATGCAAATCAAAACCATGATGAGATATCACCTCACACCTGTCAGAATGGCTATCATCAAAAAGAACTCAAGTAACAAATGTTGGCAAGGATGTGGAGAAAAGGGAACCCTCTTACACCATTGGTGCAGCTACTGTGGAAAACAGTATGGAGGTTTCTCAAAAAACTAAAAACAGAACTACCATATGACCCAGCAATTCTATTCCTGGGTATATATCTGAAAAACACAAAAGTGCTAACTTGAAAAGTTACAAGCACCCCAATGTTCATTATTTACAATTGCCAAGGTATGGAAGCAACCTAAGTATCCATCAACAGATGACTGGATAAAGGAGATGTGGTATAGGGCTTCCCTGGTGGCACAGTGGTTGGGAATCCACCTGCCAATGCAGGGGACACAGGTTCTAGCCCTGGTCCACGAAGATCCCACATGCCGCGGAGCAACTAAGTCTGCACGTCACAACTACTGAAGCACGCGCGCCTAGAGCCATGCTCTGCAACAAGAGAAGCCACTGCAGTGAGAAGCCTACGCGCCGCAATGAAGAGTAGCTCCGGCTTGCTGCAACTAGAGAAAGCCCATGTGTGGCAACAAAGACACAAAGCAACCAAAAATAAATAAAAATAAAATAAATAAATTTACTTTTAAAAATGTGGTACACACACAGACACACACACACACAATGGAATACTACTTGGCCATAAAAAAGAATGAAATTATGCCATTTGAAGCAACATGGATGGACTCAGAGAGCATTATGCTAAGTGAAATAAGTCAGACAGAGAAAGACAAATACTGCATGATATCACTTATAGGTGGAATCTAAAAAATATTTTTAAAAAACTAGTGAATATAACAAAAAAGAAGCAGACTCACAGATATAGAGAACCAGTGGGGAGAGGGAAGGTCACCAGTGGGGAGAGGGAGGCAGGGAGGGGCAATACAAGGGTATGGGATTAAGAGGTACAAACTATTAGGTATAAAAAAAGCTACAAGGATATACTGTACAGCATGGGGAATATAGCCAAAATTTTATAATAACTATAAATAGAGTATAATCTTTAAAAATTGTGAATCACTATGTTGTACACCTGTAACATATATAATATTGTAAAGCAACTATAGTTCAATTAAAATTTTTTTAATTAAAGAAAATTTTTAAAGAGCTCAAAGTAATGATCATAAAGAAGCTCAACAAACTCGGGAGAAGAATGGATGAACACAGTGAGAAGTTTAACAAAGAGTTAGAGGCTATAAAGAAGAACCAAACAGAGCTGAAGAATACAATACTGAAATAAAAAATACACAAGAAGGAATTAACAGTAAATTAGATGATACAGAGAACAGTAGATTAGATGATCAGTGAACTGAAAGAGTTGTAGAAATCATCCAAGCTGAACAGAAAAAAATTTTCTTAATAATGATAGCTTAAGAGACATCTGAAACAACATCAAGCATACTAAAATTGACATTATAGGCATCCCAGAAGGAGATGAGAGAGAGAAAATAGCAGAGAACTTATTTGAAGAGATAAAAGTTGAAAACTCCCCTAACCTGGGAAAGGAAACAGACATCCAGGGCCATGAAGCACAGAGAGTCCCAAACAAGATGAACCCAAAGAGATCCACACCAAGATACACTGTAATTAAAATGGCAAAAAATTAAAGATAAAAAGAGAATCTTAAAAGCAGCAAGGGAAAAGCAACTGGTTATGTATAAGGGAACTCCCATAAGACCATCAGCTGACTTTTCAGCAGAAACTTTGCAAACCAGAGAGAGTAGCATGATATATTCAAAGTGATGAAAAAACCTACAATCAAGAATACTCTACTGGGCAAGGCTATCATTCAGATTTGAAGGAGAGATAAACAGTTTTAAAGACAAGCAAAAGCTAAGAGAGTTCAGTACCATTAAACTGGTTTTACAAGAAATGTTAAAGGGATTTCTCTTTAAGTGTAAAAGACCACAGATAGAAATATGAAAATTATGAAACAAAAAATCTCATTGGTAAAGACAAATATATGGTATATGTAGTAGATCAACCACTTATAAAGCTAGTAGAAAGATTAAAAAACAAATGTAGTAAAATCATCTATATCCACAACAAGTAGCTAAGGGATACACAAAACGAAATGTTGTAAAATATGAAGTCAAAAACATTAAATGGGGTAGAGGGGAGTAAAAAATGAACAATGCCCACTCTCACCACTTTTATTCAACATAGTATTGGAAGTCTTAGTCATAGCAATCAGACAAGAAAAATAGATAAAGGTAATGCAAATTAGAAAGGAAGAAAAAAAAACTGCCATTGTTGCAGATGATAGTATACATAGAAAATCCTAAAGATGCCACCCAAAAAAAAACCATTAGAACTAAAAATGAATTCAGTAAAGTCGCAGAATACAAAATTAACATACAGAAATCTGTTATGTATCTAGACACTAATAATGAACTATCAGAAAGAGAAATTAAGAAAATAATCCCATATAGAATTGCATCAAAAAGAATACAACATATAGGAATAAATCTAACCAAGGAAGTAAAAGACCTGTACTCAGAAAACTCTGATTCTGTGCTTGACACTTATGCAGGAAATACCTGAAACGCATCTTTCCACTCCCTGCTACCTCAGACAGTTCTGATTTTTGAGACACTCATTAAGATTTTCAAAAGGTCCCAAAGAACCAGCCATCCTGTATCCTTGGCCAAGTTGGTTTCACATCCTTCTATTAATGGTCCTTCTTTCCCTGATCCACCACCCCAATCTTTCACACTTGCTCCCTAGAATCACATCCCCAAACTAACAGCCTGCAAATAAGCCTTGGATTTTGGCTCTGATTTAGGGGAAGGATAGCTTCTCTGTTGTTTTAGAAGGCAGCTTATAAGGAGTAATGTCAGCAAGATGGCAGACTAGAAGATCTTAATGTTTGTCCCGCCCACAAAAACAATTATGAAACAACTATGTACCAATGAAAATAGCTCTGGGAGAGCTCCAGAGTGCTATGAAGAAGCTGCAACAAGTAGAGGACAAAAACTGAGGACGGCATAGGAAAAAGTATAGAAAGCATTTTACCTATGTCACCCCATTCCCTAGGCCAGCATAACTCTTCCTCCTATGGAAGAAAAAGAGGGCAAGAGATCCCAGCAGCCTTCACCACTGAGGATCCAAGCAGCCCTGACCACTTCGGTGGTCACTTGCAGACTTGCCACTGAGGAACCCAGTCTTTGCTGATGCTGACATCAGCTGAGAGCTGCCTGGAGTCTACCCTGCTGCATTCTTCCCCCACCACCTGCCAGAGCCAGAGCCACCACTACACTTCCCCAAAGACAGAGCTGCAACACTCCACCTAGCTGGTATCCTTGTACCCACCCATAGGTGAAGGGCTTTCCCCACCAAAGCCAGTCCATTAAGTTAAGAAGAGGTCATTGTGCCTTCAGATACACAGACATCAACACAAGGCTACAAGGAACATAAAAAATCAAGGAAACATGATGTTATCAAAGGAACATGATAGTTTTCCAGTATCCGACCCAAAGACATGGAGATCTATGAATTGCTGGAAAGGATTCAAAATAATTATTTAAATAACCACCATTCTAATCTCTGTTTCTACAAGTCCAGCTTTTTTAGATTCCACATATAAGTTATATCATTCAGTATTTGCCTTTCCCTGTCTGACTTATTTCACTTGGCACTAAGTTCTCAAGTTCCATCCATGTTATTGCTAATGGCAGGATGTCCTTCTTTCTCATTGTTGAATGATACCCATAAATACATATATATGGGTATAGGTATATATATATATATATATATATATATATATATATATATATATATTTCTTATGGCTGAATAATACCTATATATATATATGGTATTATTATATATATATGGATATACATATATACACACACACACATATATACACACACACATACACACACACCACATCTTTACCCATTCATGCCACTCAATAGCAAAAGAATAAACAATCCAATTTAAAAATGGTCATAGGAACTGAACAGACATTTTTCCAAAGAAGACATACAAATGGCCAACACACACATGAAAAGGTATTCCACATCACTAATCATCAGGGGAATGAAATCAAAACCACAATGAGGTATCACCTCACACCTGTTGGAATGGCTATTATTAAAAAAAAAAAAAAGTAAGTGCCGGTAAGGATATGTAGACAAGGAAACCCATGTACATGGCGGATAAAAATGTAAATTAGTAGAGCCATTATGGCAAACAGTATGGAAGTTCCTCAAAAAGTTACAAACAGAACTAATATGAGGTCTAGCAATTCTACTTCTGGGTATTTATCCAAGGTACTGAAATCAGGATATTAAACAGATAACTGCACCCTCATGTTCATTGCAGCATTTTTCACAATAACCAAGAAATGGCAACAACCTAAGTGTCTATTAGTGGATGAATGGATAAAGAAAATGTGGTATATACATACAATGGAATATTATTCAACCTTAAAAGAGAGGGAAATCTGTCATTTGTGACAACATGGCTCAACCTGGAGGACATTATGCTAAGTGAAATAAACTAGATTCAGAATGACAATATTATATAATTTCACTTATATGTGGAATCTAAAAAAGTCAAACTCAGCAGCAGAGAATGGAATGATGGTTACCAGGGACTCTGGGTGGAAAAATCGGGAAATGTTGGTCAAAGGGTACAAACTTTCAGTTACAAGATGAGTAAGTTCTGGACACGTAATGTATACTTGAAGCTTCCTAAAAGGGTAGATCTTCAGTGTTCTTACCACACACACAAAAAAGAAGATGGTAACTATGTGAGGGGATGGATATAATTAGCTTGATTTTGATGATTCCTTCATAGTGTATGCGTATATCAAATTTTCAAATTTTGCACTGTAAATATATACAAATTTTAATTGTCAATTATACCTCAGTAAAGCTGGGGGGAATAAAAAGAAGGCAGCTTGAGGTAGACAGAAGAACATAAGCCACACCACGTAGAAATGGATTTCAACCTTAGTTTATAATTGGTTATCTGCCTGACCTCAGACAAGGTTCATAATCGAAGCATCTTTTAAAAAGTGTGAAGAGTAAATAAGGTTTTATTATTGTTAGCCTCCAGATTCCCAGACTCCCCTTTCCAACTCACAGCCATTTTTAGCAGGTTGTAGACTCCCTAGAGATAATAAAGTAGAAATTCAATGAAGTAGAAATTGAAGCATACAAATATTTTTCTGTAAATGATGTTTCCTCCTTTTTCCCAGAAGTTTACTTGTTTGCTTTGGAGGCTTTTTCACCTTTAGAATTAGATATCCTTACCTAATATGCCTTGCAGGCAATGTTAGTTCTAAGCAGTTACTATTATAAGAACATTTCAGATTCTGCAGTGCAGGTCCCTTTAATTTTTCAACAAAGTATCTGGACTTGGCCATAACTCTTTCAAGAAGATGAGTAAAGTAAGAAGTGAAAAGAGAAAATGATTTGAGAGGATAGCAGGAATGTAGGACCATGACCAAGGGTCGGCAGGAAAATATAATAGAAGGGTTGTGGAGAGTCACTGAGGTCCCAGCTGAGACTAGTTTGCAGGTGAATTCTGGTGAATTCAATCAGCTAAAGTCTAAGAACGTGCCTTCTCTGATCCTACCAAAGCATCCTTCACTGCTTCCTATTCTTATCCTGATCATAAATGGCACTTATCACACTAAAATTTGTATATTTCCTTGTCTATACCATTCATTAGAGAACTCTACAAAATGTAGGGACCTTGTGCCCAGTAAAAAATGGGCGGGGCAATATCTTGCATATCCTTTAGGAAATCCATTTAATTTAGATTAAGGATCTCTGCATTTGACTCTGAGCATCTTGAAAGAAGTGCTCAAATAATGTTAAACTCTATCTCCAATGCACAATTCCTGGTACACAGGATCTATTTTAAAGTATTAAGAGAATGAATGAAGAAATTTTTTCAACTTGGGAAAAGAGTTGAATAAATCATATAAGGCCTAAGGTTTTGTCAGAGCAGGAATTATGGATAAACAAAGGGATGAGCAAGTATTGAGATGAAACTGTTTAGGTTATGTGAAAAGGTAGATAAATGATGTAAAGGCAAAAATGATGGTCTGAGACTATAAGCATGTTCAGTATACAAGGAAGAACATGGGAAAAACTGGGAAATATTGTGGTCAGAGAAAACAAACTCTGACAATGAAGATATTTCGAATTATTGTCACATAACTGTGAGCAAGAGAAATAAACTCTTTGTGTAATAAGTAGATTAGCCTTTGTATACAAATAGAAATGTATACTGAAAAAAACTCCTACAGACTCTTGGTATGTAATGAGTAGATCTTATTTAACCTATTAAGAAAAGACTTCTAAATAATAATAGGAAACAAAAGTAAGACTTTACCAGCCTATGAGGATTTATCAAGTTATCCCCAAAGAGGTTCTACCTTAATTATTTTCTGAAGCTGCCACCAGGAAAATAATTGTGTGATGGATTTTGTCCCTATGAAATAATTGTTTAGCTCTTCAAAACACAGAAAACCAAGAAAATCCAGAATTATTAAATTATTAAATCCATCCTCTAATTATTCATTAGACAAGCATTGTTTACCAACATATCCCAGAGACTAGTATGTAGAAGTTGCTCCATGAATCAAACACTTAAAAACTGAGTACTGTGCTAATGGTTAAGTTTACAAAGATGAACAAGGCACCATCCAAAGCACTGAAGATCTCACAATTTAGAAGAAAGAGTTGTAAATGTGAACAAATAGGTATAATGCATTTTAAAGCTGGATATGTAGCTAGGGGTATATAACTCTACCTTTTAAAAATTTATTTTATTTATTATGATTATGTAAATTCAGATTAACTTGGGCAAAGGTGGAGAGATACTGGTAAGAATCATAGGAGTTTATAAACAATATCATAACCAAGGTTAGACCAAGTTTTAAAAGTAATTTTTACACCTATGCACAGTTTAAAGACTGTTTAAAGACTGACAGTCTTACCCATCACAGCTTAACTCTGGCTTTTCCTAATGGGGCTAAATAGGCGACCCAGACTTCATTTCTGAGCAAGACTGTGATGTGTCTTGGTCAGCACTGCAAATGCTAGTCAAGCTTTCATATCAACAGTCCTTCTCCCCCAGCAGCTGAGGACGACTGAGGATAAAAAGCCTTTTAACAACTTGCGCGGAATCATTTACTAAAAGAAAATCAGTAAAAGCAATTAGAGAATAAAAGTAAAATAAATTGGGCTTCCCTGGTAGCGCAGTGGTTGCGAGTCCGCCTGCTGATGCAGGGGATACGGGTTCGTGCCCGAATCCGGGAGGATCTCTGCGTGCCGTGGAGCGGCTGGGCCTGTGAGCCACGGCCACTGAGCCTGCACGTCCGGAGCCTGTGCTCTGCAGCGGGAGGGGCCACAGCAGTGAGAGGCCCGCGTACCGCAAAAAAAAAAAAAGTAAAATAAATTTATGACCTTGGCTTTCCAACTTTTATCCGCACACTTCTTGTTTGAACCATGTCCTTTGGGTTTCTCTGCACAAAGGGGACTGCTTCTCTCCTCTGTATGCCTAGGATGCCTGCCTTTCTCTCCACTCCCAGCCCCAGGAGGATGTTGACTTGTGATCAATAGAGAGAATAGATTATGGAGAAATAGGCTATTTTTCCACATCCCATGTTTCCCCATGACTGCCTTTTTTCTGGTCTGGAAGAAAAGTTTCCATGACAACCAAGTCACTAACATTCACTCCCCACCAGCTGCCTTGCTTGCCTCCCAAATGATCAGCTGGATATTGTGTTAAAATTATTTTACAGAGGGTGGCTAATCTGCAGGGATTATTTGTCTGTTTATTTTTGAGAAACTGGCTCCTTGGTGAAACTTCTTCAATGGGCCTAACTTCTATTTCTTGTCCTTTAAAAGCATAATCTCAACTAAACAGAACAAGCTTAAGCCAACATTAGACAGTCACCTCACAGGAAATAAAATATGAATGTGAAGCTTCCTTCCCCATGAAGGGCATGTAAGTGCTTTGAGGGCAAAACTAAGTTTTATTTTTCTTTCCCTCTTCATGTGCCTAACACATGGTCTGGCAGGCGGTATACATAAAATAAATGTTGAATATCTCATCATCCGAACTTCTCCAAACAGAGTATTTATGTTTAGGTTGATGGGTTGAGGCAGAATCGACTTCCTAGTAATGTAGTAATCCCCTTATTTTTAAAAATGTCTGTCAATGAAAAAGGTAAGAAACACAGTAGAGGGTTAGTACACCAATTGTTAAGCCTGTGCCTATAGAAAGACTAGAATGAAATATACTAAAATATTTTAAATTGTTATGTTTAGTAGATGGACATATGGGAGCATTTCTTCTGATTTTTCTCAATTTATTTTTTTCTTTTTTGTTAACTAAATGTATTTTTCTTTTGAGTGTTATCTTGGTCCTTTGAGGGGGTAATAACAAGATACTATAAACTAGGTAGTTTATAAACAACAAACATTTATTTCTCAAGGTGAGGGCTTTCTTCATGGTTCATAGCTGGCACCGTCTCATTTTGTCCTCACATGGTGGAAGGGGTGACGGATCTCTGTGGGGCCTCTTTTATAAAAACATTAATCCCATTCAAGAGGGCTCCATCCTCATGACCTAAGGCCCCACCTGGTAACGCCATCACATCACGGATTAGGAAAATCACCATGTGAACTTGTGAGAAACACAAACATTCAGATCACAGCAAGTATTTATTACCTTCGAGGCACCGTACTATCCCCCAAATCAGAAAGATTAACAAAATCGCTCTCATATTCAGAGCCATGAAGAGAAGAGGTGAATTAGGTAGAAAACAACTTGCTAGAAGGATTATCTACCCTGACATGCATGTTAACTGGTGTTATGACTATATGCTGTGGTGTGATGAAAATGAGATAGGGGCCTTCATTCAGATAGGGATCTTGTGAAGAAGGGTAATCAAACCTTTTTCTCCTTCTCTGAAGACAAATCTGATCTTAGTTAACTTTCTTGCTCTTTCTCCTGAAAGTTTGATACAGGTGGACTCTCATTTGTATTACCAGGCAACATTATTTATGGTAAAGATGGCCCATGATAGATAAACCTGGCCTGGAAAAGCATGAATAAACCAAAAATACCTGGTGGAAGCACAGCTTTATGATTCCTTGAATACAGAGACTCACAAGTGGGCATATCCTTTCTGGGGAGCTAAAAGCTATACCTAAGCCTATTACAGGAGATACTGGTCTCTATGGGGCATGAGGCTTCTTTGCCAAGGCAGCTATTGTACCTGTTGAATGTGAATCTTGTTCTCTCACACCTAAACTCTCATGGTGGAGGGAGAGAAGGCGAGATGAAGGAGAGGAACAGTCAAAGACTGGATTGCTATGTAGACTGCTATGAGGGTTATTCCGTCTGAAAGAAATGCCTAGCACAGCCCACGTGGGATGCTGTCTATGTTTCTGGACCAATATCCATCTGATTAAACTGGTGCCAGGTGTTACATGCTCAGGTCTTGTGAGTTTGAGTGTCTAGTTGAGAACATCCCCTACTAGGAGTTACAGAGAGTATGAAGAAAACAACCAATTTTATAAGTTGAGACCACTTTCTCAATAATTTCATCTCCAGAAGTAACATAAGCATGAGCTCCCTGAGGCGGTATTACTGTAGCTTCCACAAGAACATTTTTTATTTCTTGAGCTAGTATGCTGAGTGTGGGTTTGTTGATTGACACCCATGGTGGACACTGCCACTCAAATTCTCCTTCAGAAGTGAAGGATAAATTTCCCAACACTGGACATGCTGTTGACAGGCAGCCCTCAGCTATCAAACCCCTTGCAGACTGATTGCCATAGTGGAAGACAGCCCCTTCACCCAATTACTGAACAACACAGATGTATAAAGATCTGGTTCCCTCACCTCAATTTGAGACCACTCTGAAGGACTGTCCCAGCTTTAGAGCTTCCCATAGGACAGTTGAAGCTTCCATGAGGCTGTTTCAAGGCTAAACTTCTCCTTCTACCCAATCCCCATCCCAAGAGGGCTCCCTGATAAATCTCCTGCACATTAATTTCTATCTGTGATAACAGCTAATTAAACATATTTACAAGGCATCTATCATGTTTTGGGTACCAGAATCAGCACTGGTAAATACAATATTGTCTTTGCTCACAGGAAGCTTACAGTTCAGGGGGCAGAAATGCCTCCATTAAAATGCAGTATAATAAGAGCTATGATGGGTAAACATTAGGAGGGCCATGAGTTATTCCAAACTGAATCTTTGGACAGTTAAGAAGGGATTTATGGAGGAAGAGATATCTGTACTGGCTTCTGGAGGACAAGTAGGAACTAATTAGTCCAGGAAAAAACAAAAGAAAGGCAGAAAGGTAGACCATGTAGAACCATGTAGAAAGAACAGTATGTTCAAAAAGATGAATGATAATGAAAGCATGATGACACTGTAGAGAATGCAATTTTTTTCACCTACTTACGGAATCGGAGGTAGGGGAGAGGCGATATCCCATGCAAAGACTATTAAAATGACTTATTATATACAGACATTGAAATTTATGTTAAAGAAATGGAGAGGCATGGAAGATCTGTGCACATTTGTATTTTATAAATATCTCTGTGCCTGCAACAAGGAAAGTGGACTCGGGGGAGGGGAACAAAAGCTAGGAGGACCAGTAAAAAGGCTGCTCTAGTATTCTTGGCAGGAGAGGATGTTAGCCTGAACCAAAGTTGGGATAGAATGAATGAAAAAAAAAGAAAACAGAGACATTTTGGAGGTAGAATTGATAAGACTTGGAGATTCATTGAACATGAGGTTAACAGAAAGGAAGGGATCAAAAGAAACCTCAAATTTCTGACTTGAGCAAATGGGCAGAGGAGGCAAAATATGACAATCAGAGCAGGATTCGTTAGTGATTTCTAGATAAGTTGAATCTGACCTGTTTGTGGGATATTCAAAGGGTTATATAAAGCTAGGAGCTCAATGTAGGGCTAAGGTTGTGTGTGTGTGTGTGTCTGTGTGTACATGAGTAACACAGAAACAGAGTAGCTCACGTCCCTTACTGGCCCAGCCATGTCTAGTATTTGTAACAGTCTTCCGGGTCTCAGTGGTACAACATCACTCAGCAGTTATGAGATAGTGTGGCGTATAGGAGAGAACAAAGCTTTCAAGTCAGGCACACCTCAGCTTTTATCTCAAATCTACTACTTACTTGCTAAAAAGACTTGGGCAAGTTTTTATATTTGAGCCTCACTCCCCATCACCATCAAAAATGGGACTGCTAATCACCCTTTACAGGGCTGTCACAAGGCTTAAATGAAATTATATATGTAAAAGCACTTGGCACACAGTAGGCCTTCAGTTATTCTTTAGTTTCTCAACTCAAATAGTTTCTAGTGGTCTTTGCATTCTCTCTCTCCTTCTCCTTCTGTTTTCTTTTTTTTCCAGTACCTCCTGACTCATACCACTTTAAACTTATACTGTTAATATAAAGTATTATTTCAATTACCTGATAAAGATAAAAATTCTGCCCCATGCCCCCATCTTCCTTTTGTATGCCTTGGCCCTGCATGTGTTTGTAATCCTCTCCTGGCCTTGTCTACATCTAATTTACTTCCTTTCAGTTGAATGTTATCACAAGTCATGAATTGTTCTCACTTCATGTTTACTGCAAACAGATAAGCATTATCTCCAATAGGCCTGCTTTGTTTTATCTTAGGCAGATCACATTCTGCAACTTTTTTTTTTGTTTGTTTGTTTGTTTGTTTGTTTTTGGTTTTTTTTGCGGTATGTGGGCCTCTCATTGTTGTGGCCTCTCCCGTTGCGAAGCACAGGCTCCGGACACGCAGGCTCAGCAGCCGTGGCTCACGGGCGCAGCCGCTCCGCGGCATGTGGGATCTTCCCAGACCGGGGCACGAACCCGTGTCCCCTGCATCAGCAGGCGGACTCTCAACCACTGCACCACCAGGGAAGCCCTCTGCAACTTTTTAATTATTTCATTTTATTTCTCTACATTAGGTTGTTTCTCTTCTGCACTGATACTTGGATAAAGAGATGAAAACAAATTTGTAATTTAATACGCCTTTTCAAACATATTACCACTGGAAACAAGCTCAGGCCCTTAAAATTTGTTTTGATTGTAAAGTTCAATGACCATACCAAAATTCTTTGGCTGGTGAAGACAAAGACTTTCAGATTCCCCCTTACAGGGAGCTGAGTTAATTTCAGCAAGGGATCTCAGTCAACTGAACCAAGGCTTGGTTGGTTCCAGAACACAGGGCTCCTTCAACTGAGGGGTTACCTAGGGCAGCAGCCAGAGCATGTGGGATCAAAGGGTAGGTGTCAGGCCAAATCCAGGAAAGAGAACAATGGCCAGAGAAGAGAAAGCAGTTGGCTTATTCATGGAAATGCATTAGAATGAGAAAAGAAAGGGAACCAATACTCTGGAATTTGGTAAACATAAAAACAAATGGAGAGGGTTTAGGCCATACACTGTGAGCAAGGGGCAGGAGTATTTAAAGTACCCTCTTCAGGGATGATGGGCAAATATCTGATCCCACTCCTGGGCATATATCTGGAGAAAAACATAATTCAAAAACATACATGCACCCCTATATTCATAGCAGCACTATTTACAATAACCAAGACATGGAAGCAACCTAAGTGTCCACTGACAGATGAATGGCTAAAGACGATGTGGTACATATATACAATGGAATATTACTCAGCCATAGAAAAGGATGAAATAATGCCACTTGCAGCAACATGGATGGACCTAGAGATTACCATACTAAGTGAAGTCAGACAGAGAAAGACAAAAATCATATGATATCACTTATATGTGGAATCTAAAACATGATACAAATGAACTTATCTATGAAACAGAAACAGACTCAAAGACTTCAAAAACAAACTTATGGATGAACATAGATGCAAAAATCCTCAACAAAATACTAGCAAACAGAATCCAACAGCACATTAAAGGATCATACACCATGATCAAGTGAGGTTTATCCCAGGAATGCAAGGATTCTTCAATATATGCAAATCAATCAATGTGATACACCATATTAACAAATTTAAGGATAAAAACCATATGATAATCTCAATAGATGCAGAAAAACTTTCAAAAAAATTCAACACCCGTTTATGATTAAAAACTCTCCAGATACTGGGCATAGAGGGAACATACCTCAACATAATAAAGGCCATAAATGACAAACCCACAGCCAACATCATTCTCAGTGGTGAAAACCTGAAAGTATTTCGTCTAAGATCAAAAACAAGACAAGGTTGCTCACTCTCACCACTATTATTCAACATAGTTTTGGGAGTATTAGCCATGGCAAACAGAGAGGAAAAAGAAATAAAAGGAATCCAAATCGGAAAAGAAGAAGTAAAACTGTCGCTGTTTGCAAGATGACATGACACTATACATAGAAAATCCTAAAGATGCTACCAGAAAACTACTAAAGCTAATCAATGAATTTGGTAAAGTTGCAGGATACAAAATTAATACACAGAAATCTCTGGCATTCCTATACACTAAGAACAAAAAATCAGAAAGAGAAATTAAGGAAACACTCCCATTTACCACTGCAACATAAAGAATAAAACACCTAAGAATAAACCTACCAAAGGAGGCAAAAGACCTGTACTCAGAAAACTATAAGACACTGATGAAAGAAATCAAAAACGATACAAACAGGTGGTGAGATATACCATGTGCTTGGATTGGAAGAATCAATATTGTGAAAATGACTCTACTCCCCAAAGCAATCTACAGATTCAAAGCAATCCCTATCAAACTACCACTGTCGTTTTTCACAGAACTAGAACAAAAAATTTCACAATTTGTATGGAAACACAAAAGACCCCGAATAGCCAAAGCAATCTTGAGAAGAAAAACGGAGCTGGAGGAATCAGGCTCCCTGACCTCAGACTATACTACAAAGCTACAGTAATCAAGACAGTGTGGTAATGGCACAAAAACAGAAATATAGATCAATGGAACAGGATAGAAAGCCCAGACATAAACCCATGCATATATGGTCACCTTATCTTTTTTTTTTTTTTTTTTTTTTTTTTTTTTGCGGTATGCGGGTCTCTCACTGTTGTGGCCTCTCCTGTTGCGGAGCACAGGCTCCGGACGCGCAGGCTCAGCGGCCATGGCTCATGGGCCCAGCTGCTCTGCAGCATGTGGGATCATCCCCGACCGGGGCACAAACCCATGTCCCCTGCATCGGCAGGCGGACTCTCAACCACTGCGCCACCAGGGAAGCCCTGGTCACCTTACCTTTGATAAAGGAGGCAAGAATATACAATGGAGAAAAGACAGCCACGTCAATAAGTGGTGCTGGGAAAACTGGACAACTTTATGTAAAAGAATGAAATTAGAACACTCCCTAACACCATACACAAAAATAAACTCAAAGTGGATTAAAGACCTAAATGTAAGTCCAGACACTATAAAACTCTTAGAGGAAAACATAGGCAGAACACTGTATGACATAAATCACAGCAAGATCCTTTTTGACCCACCTCCTAGAGAAATGGAAATAAAAACAAAAATAAACAAATGGGACTTAATGAAACTTAAAAGCTTTCACACAGCAAAAGAAACCACAAACGAGACAAAAAGACAACCCTCAGAATGGCAGAAAATATCTGCAAACAAAGCAACTGACAAAGGATTAATCTCCAAAATATACAAAAAGCTCATGCAGCTCAATATCAAAAAAACAAACCACCCAATCCAAAAATGGGCAGAAGACCTAAATAGACATTTCTCCAAAGAAGATATACAGATGGCCAAAAAACACATGAAAAGTTGCTTAACGTCACTAATCATTAGAAAAATGCAAATCAAAACCACAATGAGGTATCACCTCACACCAGTCAGAATGGCCATCATCAAAAAATCTACAAATAATAAATCCTGGAGAGGGTGTGGAGAAAAGGGAACCCTCCTGCACTGTTGGTGGGAATGTAAATTGATAAAGCCACTATGGAGAACATAGTGGCTTTTAGTTTTTTAGTTAAAAAACTAAAAACAGGGCTTCCCTGGTGGTGCAGTGGTTGAGAGTCCGCCTGCCGATGCGGGGGACGTGGGTTCGTGCCCTGGTCCGGGAAGATCCCACATGCCGTGGAGCGGCTGGGCCCGTGAGCCATGGCCGCTGAGCCTGCGCGTCCGGAGCATGTGCTCCGCAGCGGTAGAGGCCACAACAGTGAGAGGCCCGCGTACCACAAAAAAAAAAAAAAAAACTAAAACTAAAAACAGAACTACCGTATGACCCAGCAATCCCACTACTGGGCATATACCCTGAGAAAACCAGAATTCAAAAAGAGTCATGTACCACAATGTTCATTGCAGCTCTATTTACAATAGCCAGGACATGGAAGCAACCTAAATGTCCATCGACAGATGACTGGATAAAGAAGATGTGGCACATATATACAATGGAATATTATTCAGCCATAAAAAGAAACCAAATTGAGTTATTTGTAGTGAGGTGGATGGACCCAGAGTCTGTCACACAGAGTGAAGTAAGTCAGAAAGAGAAGAACAAATATCGTCTGCTAACGCATATATATGGGATCTAGAAAAATAATACTGATGAACCTAGTGGTAGGGCAGGAATAAAGATGCAGATGTTGAGAACGGAGTTGAGGACACAGGGCGGGAAGGGGAGGCTGGGACACAGTGAGAATAGCATGGACATATATACACTTCCAAATGTAAAACAGATAGCTAATGGGAAGCTGTTGCATAGCACAGAGAGATCAGCTCGGTGCTCTGTGACAAGGTAGAGGGGTGGGATAGGGAGGGTGGGAGGGAGGCTCAAGAGGGAGGAGATATGGGGATATATGTATGCATATAGCTGATTCACTTCGTTGTACAGTAGGAAGTTACACAACATTGTAAAGCAATTACACTCCAATAAAGATGTTAAAAGAAAAAAAGACTTGGGGTAATTGGTGAGGAATAAGGATTCGAGAAGGAATCTGAAAGGAGAAGCAGAAATACTAAAAATAAAGTTTGTTGACCTGTACAAAGAAAAAAAAGTATTGAAAAAAAAACTTATGGTTACCAAAGGGGAAATGCTGGGGGGAGGGACAAATTAAGAGGTTGGGATTAACATATACACACCACTACATATAAAATAGATAATCAACAAGGACCTACTGTATAGCACAGAGAACTCTACTCAATATTCTGTAATAGCTTCTATTGGGCAAAGAATCTGAAAAAGAATAGATATATGTATACGTGTAACTGAACTACTTTGCTGTACACCTGAAACTAAGATAACATTGTAAATCAACTACATCCCAATATAAAATAAAAATTAAATTTAAAATAAATAAATATATAAAGTACCCTCTTCAGGGATGATGGTAAAATATCTGAAAATAATAGACAAAAGACAACCCTCAGAATGGGAGAAAATATTTGCAAATGAAGCAACTGACAAAGGATTAATCTCCAAAATTTATAAGCAGCTTATTCAGCTCAATAACAAAAAAACAAACCCAATCCAAAAATGGGCAGAAGACCTAAATAGACATTTCTCCAAAGAAGATATACAGATTGCCAACAAACACATGAAAGGATGCTCAACATCTTTACTCATTAGAGAAATGCAAATCAAAACTACAATGAGATATCATCTCACACCAGTCAGAATGGTCATCATCAAAAAATCTAGAAACAATAAATGCTGGAGAGGGTGTGGAAAAAAGGGAACACTCTTACACTGCTGGTGGGAATGTGAATTGGTACAGCCACTATGGAGAACGGTATGGAGGTTCCTTAAAAAACTACAAATAGAACTACCATATGACCCAGCAATCCCACTACTGGGCATATACCCTGAGAAAACCATAATTCAAAAAGAGTCATGTACCAAAATGTTCATAGCAGCCCTATTCACAATAGCCCGGAGATGGAAACAACCTAAGTGTCCATCATCGGATGAATGGATAAAGAAGATGTGGCACATATATACAATGGAATATTACTCAGCCATAAAAAGAAACGAAACTGAGCTATTTGTAATGAGGTGGATGGACCTAGAGTCTGTCATACAGAGTGAAGTAAGTCAGAAAGAGAAAGACAAATACTGTATGCTGACACATATATATGGAATTTAAGGGAAAAAATGTCATGAAGAACATAGGGGTAAGACAGGAATAAAGACAGAGACCTACTAGAGAATGGACTTGAGGATATGGGGAGGGGGAAGGGTAAGCTGTGACAAAGCGAAAGAGCGGCATGGACATATATACACTACCAAACGTAAGGTAGATAGCTAGTGGGAAGCAGCCATAGCACAGGGAGATCAGCTCGGTGCTTTGTGACCGCCTGGAGGGGTGGGATAGGGAGGGTGGGAGGGAGACGCAAAAGGGAGGGGATATGGGAACATATGTATATGTATAACTGATTAAATTTGTTATAAAGCAGAAAAAAATATATATATACAACTTGTTAATCAACTATACTTCAATAAAAAATAAATTTGAAAAAAAAAACTGAATTATTGGGCTTCCCTGGTGGCGCAGTGGTTAAGAATATGCCTGCGAATGCAGGGGACATGGGTTCGAGCCCTGTTCTGGGAAGATCCCACGTGCCACGGAATAACTAAGCCCGCGCGCCACAACTACTGAGCCTGCGCTCTAGAGCCCGTGTGCCACAACTACTGAGCCCACGTGCCACAACTACGGAAGCCTGCGTGCCTACAGCCCGTGCTCCGCAACAAGAGAAGCCACTACAATGAGAAGCCCGTGCACCACAGCGAAAAGTAGCCCCCGCTCACTGCAACTAGAGAACGCCCGCTAGCAGTAACAAAGACCCAATGCAGCCCAAAATAAATAAATTAATTTTTAAAAATTGAAAAAAAAGACAACATTGTAAATCAACTACATCCCAATATAAAATAAAAATTAAATTTAAAATAAAGAAATATATAAAGTATCCTCTTCAGGGATGATGGTAAAATATCTGAAAATAATATTACCACACAAACTGTGGTAGATAAGGGCAGCTCCTTTTCTTCTCATCCTGAGTGTGACTTTTTGATTCTGTAAACAGACTGCCTGATACTTCTCCAAGGATGAGTTTATTTGTGTCAGCTGAGAATTGCAATTCGGGGTCTGCAATCATGGGAGCCTCATGAAAGTCCCCCCACAGCAAGAGGAGAACATTTTTATAGAGGGGAAAGGGAAGCTGGGGGGCTTGTAGTAAACAGAGTCCATGGCTTTTCATTAGCTGAGTCCTTGCCGGGAAAGAAAAGGAGTTGTTCTCCTTCCTACTGGGCTTGGCTCACCTCTCAGGGTGAGCGCTCCCCCTACTCGTCTCCTAACTCTAATTGAGGTTTCAGTTTATTAATTTTTTACGATTCCTGTCCAAGAAAATTATACAAAAGCCTATAAAAGATTGCCCCAATAGATAGCCTGCATTTTATCCTTACCTGCCTCACACTTCCCTTTACCCTCTCATCTCCTCAACTCTCCATTTATGTTTCCACATCCCCCATAATAGGTACCTAAACCATTCAGTTTCTCCTTTCTCTGCCTTGATCACTCTACCTGACTACAAATTTCATCTATTCCTCTCCTCAGTTATGTATCCCATACATTTCTCTGCCGATTAAGAGATCTAAAAGGAAATATAAACACAGATCAGCCTCCTCCTCGTCCTCTTCCACCATGTAAATCAGCTCTGAACAGTGAAACTGGAAAGAAAGGGAACCTGCATTGTCTGAGCACCATCTAAGTGCCTGGCACTTAAATACTTGACAGGACTTATCCCGCTGAATCCTCACTATGTTCCAATTTTACAGCTGGGGAAACTGAAGTTCCTTAAAGTAACAAAGCTGGTAGATGGAAGAGCTGGGATTTAGACACTGGTCATTCTGACTCCAAACTCCATTTTTAACAGATCCTAATTTACAAATTGTGCTTTGATGGTGCAATATGAATCATCTCTCCACAATGCCCTCCATCACCTAGCTATTTCTCCCCTTGCTCAATGTCATTCTGGTCCACCATAGGCATAAAGTGCACTAGGGAATCACACTAGAAAGCAAATAGCTCCCAACCACTTTATTCACAACTCTGGGTCTCTGGTATGCTTTGCTTTTCTTGCGCATACATTGAAAGATAATGTATTTTGTGATGTTAATACTGGAGTGGCATTTAGAGAGCCAAAACCTGATGCTCAGCTTCAAAATCTTATCATGAGATAAATATCCTTCTTGTGTGCCAAAAGGAAAAAAATCAAAATGAAAACGCAATACATTTAATAATCATCCAAATGAACAGGAATGAAAGGAGCTGTGTGGCTGGTTTGATGCCAAGTCACCTCTGCCCTGTCTGACACTGATCCACCACTTTATCTTCAGCTGTTTACTCAGTCCAAGGGCCTCACTTCCTGTTTGATATGCATCCCACGAGCTGCCAGGGCCAGACATCCTGAAATAAATTACCAAATGGACTCCAGGCAAATTTCTTGTTCTCGTTATGAATTTTGAGAAGTATAAAGAACCTCCTGTGGACCACAGTGTAGTCCTTTTGGGTATACTGAGAAAAGGTCAGCTTTCCTCTTCCGGAGGATGTATCTCCCAGAGCCCAATAGCAAACAGCGGTAGTGAGATCTTCTGTGTTTATAACCCCTTTTGCAAAAACCTGGTTCAGAGAAAGGACCATGGGCTTTGGAGTCAGAAAGATCTGGGTTCAAGTCTGAGCTCTGCCACCTACTCTATCTGCAACCTTATAATATAATATATGCAACCTTGGTATGTATATATCACACATAGTATAATGACATGCGTCCACCATTAGAGTATCATACAGAATAGTTTCACTGCCCTAAAAATCCTCTGTGCTCTGCCTGTTCATCCCTCTCCCCTCACCCAATCCTGTCAACATGTGATCTTTTTACTGTCTCCATTGTTTTGCCTTTTCCATAATGTCATATAGTTGAACCACATAGATTGTAGTCTTTTCAGATTGGCTTCTTTCTCTTAGTAATATGCACTTAAGGTTCCTCCATATCTTTTCATGGCTTGATATCCTATTTGTTTTTAGCACTGAATCACTGTTCACAATGGTGAACACTTTTTAAACAGAAAAGCCCAACTGAGATTTACTGCATCAGAGTTTTTACACATATTTTAACCAGGTCCTCAAGGTGATTCTGATGCACACCTGGGCTAGATAATGGTAAATATTTTCTCCTGGATTTAAAAAGCATATGCATTATATCCAGACAAAACTATAATTCGAAAAGATACATGCAGCACCTTTGTTCATAGCAGCACTATTTACAATAGCCAAGACACAGAGACAACCTAAATGTACATCAACAGATGAATGGATAAAGAAGATACACACACACACACACACACACACACACAATGGAATATTACTCTGCCATAAAGAAGAATGAAGTAATGCCATTTGCAGCTACATGGATGGACCTAGAGATTATCATACCAAGTGAAGTTAAGCCAGAAAGAGACAAATTCCATATGATATCACTTATATGTGGAATCTAAAATATGACACAAATGAACTTATCTACAAAAGAGAAACAGACTCACAGACATACAGAGAACAGACTTGTGGCTGCCAAGGGGGAGGGGGCCGGGGGAGGGTTGGATTGGGAGTTTGGGACTAGCAGATGGAAACTAATATATATAGAATGCATAAACAGCAAGGTCCTATTGTATAGCACAGGGAACTGTGTTCAACATCCTGTAATAAACCATAATGGGAAAAAAATAAATAAAAAGCATATGCATTAATGTTCCCTAGATTTAAGGTGATTCTTTTCCTTTGAGGGAAAAATGTTTATTTCCTCCAAGATGGATGAGTCTATGCTCCATCCCAGCATCCTGCCTCAATCAATGAGTCCTAGTACGGGGAGAATACAGGAGAATCTAGGCAGGGTGGATTCTCCCCTAATAAAGAAAGTTTTGCCTTCAGTTCTTGATCAGTTAGGAGGGAGAAAGAAGAAAAGGGTAATTTGTCAAGAAAAAATGGTAGAAAACAGGAAAAGTGCTAAAATTCCTGACATCCTAATTTTTGCCACATGGTAGGCACTCTAGAGACATGGTCTCTTTAACTTTATTTCTATAGGAGTAATATTTACCTATTTAAAGATAAGGAAACTAAGAGCATAAACTTTAACATTTGCAGATGAGAGGATTCAATCTAATGTCTGCCTGTCTTCTTGTACTATTTATTATTTTACCCACTCCAATACAGATAGTAAGATTTTTGAGGAAAAGGACCACATGTGTCCATTTAACCCAAGTGCTTGACAGACACAAGGTAGACAATAAGTATTTATGAAACATGTCTTAAATGAATAATTGTTCTCAGGAGTGTGCTGCCTCCTTTTGCTAGATTAACTCCAGTAGAAAGTAGAGAAAGATTAGTTAATATTCCTGATATTTTTATGCAATTCACTTTTTGACATTTTTTGATAGCACAGGCCTCAGACAGAGATATCTCTTAAAGCTGTAGATGATTCAGGAAAGCCTGTTAAACCTCAGATTCATGATCACAGTAGGAAATGGTGGTTCAATTCCTAAGCTCAACTTGACACACCTTTTGATCAAGGAGAGCCAGGCTAATGGTGCCTATGATTTATCACCCTTCCAGAAGAACCACAGATCCCATTCTACTGTGCCTTGAACACATTTATAGCTTCTTTAGACTAAGTATCAATTCCCTCAATGTTAAAAAAAACAGTCAACAATGAATAAAAAAGTGGGTTTGCTTCTAAGTACATAAAATGTGTTTCTTTATAAATCCTCTCCAAGGGCTCCTAATGGCATATAGCTCATATTGTAGTCATAGAATGAGCTGTATTTGCCCCTGGGCCTTCTCAGGCTAGTAACACATGAGACATTTGTGATGTGCATTAATTCTCTCATACCATTCACTGCCTTCTATTTCCAAAGAGCTAGTAGCTCAGTGCTAATGAGGTCAAGGTCCCAGGTTTGATTCTTCATGGGCACAGATGATTATCCCTGTCATGTTTAGACATATAAATATCACTGAACCTTGCCAGCTTGGACTATTTTTTCTTCACGGACAAATTCTTATAGAGAAAAGAGGGTCATTTCAACCTCTGGGTCTCAATGTTCTACTCAATAAAATGAGAATAATAATAATAGATCCTTATTACATATCTTGTAATGTCCAAAGTATCTAAGAAAATAATGCATATAAATGTACTTAATAAGCATTATAGAAATAAAGGAAAGGGGAAGGAAAGAAGGAGGAAGGGAGAAAGAGAGGGAGGGAGGGAAAAAGGATAAGCTTTAGTAAGATGGTATTAATAGAGTATCACAGTGGCCTTTCATTATTTAGTCTTACCCAATGTCTTTCTGCCATTTTTTTTTATAATAGCAGCCCAATATTTTTCTCAAGGAGCCATCTTTTTTCCACTTTGTGTTTATGTGGCTTGACACATCCCCTAGGTCTAGAGGTGGAACCATATCACAGATCTCACCAATTCATTTAGTTCCATTTTTTGGACACAGTGATTATTTCAGAATTGAAATAGGCCCACATCAATCCAAAGCCAATTTCAGGACTTTCCCAAAGCAACTGGACAAGGAGCTTTCTCCACAGACTTGGAAAGTAAAAGAGTGAGTCAGCACTGTCTTGGAACCATCCTGACTTGAGAGCCTGCCTGAATATGAAAATAAAATGGAACTGCAGAATCTAGAGATGTAGAGAACTCACTCCTGATGATATTGTTTGAGCACCTGGATCTAGCTATACCTGAAGCTATATTTAAAATTGTCAGCCTACAAATTTCCCTTTTTATTCAAAGCCAGTTTAGAGCTCAGTTTCTATCACTGAGACTAAAAGAATCCTGATTAACATGATTACAGAAAGCAGGAAAGAAGTTCAAATACGTCAGCTCTGCCACTGCATGTCTTCCAGCCTGTGCATGGAAAAAGAAAGAACTAAAGTTACACACAGAACTCATTTAAATCTTGACTCTACTACTAGTGTTCTAACTAGTGTTAAGCAAATTACTTGATCTTGCCGAGCCTTGTCTTTGCATATGTAAAATGGAGAGACAGCTAACTACCATGTGGAGTTACATAGAGAATTAACTAAATGAAATATCTTAAGAGTGTAGCACACTGTATGCACTCCATACACTACTTCCTACATTCCTGATTATCTCCTAGAAATCCAGAGATGAGAGGGAATTGGACAAGTTCTCACTGACTGTGCCCTTGAGGCTATCAGCTCACATACCGAGTTCCAGGTTCAGTTTTTCATTGACTTGAGTTGCACTGCAGTGTGACTAACCAGATCACTATTTCCAACCCACAGCAGTTATTGTTTAGTTCCCCATAAAACCCAGAATCCTTTCATCAGCGTGCTTTTTAAATGGGGTGAGGGTGGGTTTCTGCAGCAGAGACAATATCTCTGGCAGTTGGAAGCACAGTAAGATGGAAAAAAGAAATCCTGTGTCTAGTCTCATTCTCTGGAGAGCTTTATAGAGGCACACATCTGTTAATGAAGGCATAGATTTCGTCTTTTTTTTTTAGAATTTAGTCCGAAAACAAACAAGGAAATCCCAAACAATTCAGGAGGCATAAAGTGGGCAGGAAGGAAGGAAGGAAGGAAGGGAGGGAGGGAGGGAGGGAAGTGAGGAACCTACTCATATTAAAATAGAAACCAAACTCAAAAATGATAGCTTCTAATTTCTGTGCTTTGCCTGAGGTCAAATCCACGGCTCTCCTTCTCCATCAGTGCCTTCCTAGACCAAGCCATCATCTTTGTCCTCTTGACCTTGGAGCTGGTGTCTGGCAACCTGAAAATCTATGTCCCAAAGAGCATCCAGGATGGTCTTAACAAAAACAAAAAAATAATAATACATCAGATCATCCCCTACTTAAAATGACCTAGTGCCTCTGGAATATATGTTGGCAGTTTCTTAAAAAACTAAATAGGCAACTACTATATGACCCAGCAATCACGCTCTTAGGCATTTATCCAAGAGAAATGAGAACTAATGTTCACACCTGTATGCAAGTCCTCATAGCAGCTTTATTCATAACAGCCAAAAGCCAGAACCAACTCAGTGGGTGATAGTTAAATAAACTGTGGTATATCCAAAACATGTCATATTACTCAGCAATGAGAAGAAACAACCTACTGATACATGCATATTGACATAGATTGATGCTGAAAAAAAGTCAATCCCAAAAGGTGATATACTGTAAATTTCATACGTATAACATTTTTGAAATGACACGATTATAGAAATGGAGAACAGATTAGTGAGTGCCAGGGGTTAGGGCTGGGGATGGAGGTGGGAGGGACATGGATGTGACCATAAAAGGGCAGCACAAAGGCTCCTTGTGGTGATGGAACTGTTCTGTATCTTGACTGGGGAGATGGATGCATGATTCTACACAGGTGATAAAACTGAATGGAACTATGCAGTGTATGATAAAACACACAAAGGAGTACAAATAAAACTGGGGCGATCTCAATAAAATCAGTGGATTATATCAATGTCAATATACTGGTTGTGATATTGCATTACAATGTTGCAAGATGTTAACCTTGGGGGAAACTGAGTATAGTGCACTCAGGATCTCTGGTACCCTTTCTTACCACTACGTGTGAATTTACAACTATCTCAAAGTAAAAGGTTCGATTTTTTAAAAAAATCACTCGATGCTTTCCCATTCTATTAAGAATAACATTGCAGATCAGTAGTGGGAATGGGGACCTGACCCCAGAGAGCCCTGAGCAGCCCCATCACCATCCTGGCCTAGTTACTATCACACCTTAGGAGGAGCCTCAGCTGCCACAGTGGGTCCCAGTCACCATCACTGCAACAGTGAGCAGCCCCTGGCTGCCTTCAGGGATGAGATCATTGCACCCAAGGGCTTGCGAATAGTCAAATGGTTCAACATAAGAAACGGATGTGTTGGGACTTCCCTGGCAGTCCAGTTGTTAAGACTCCGCACTTGCACTGCAGGGGGCAGGGGTTCGATCCCTGGTCAGGGAACTAAGATCCCACATGCCGTGTGGCACAGCCAAAAAAATTTAAAAAATAAAAGAAAGAAAGAAACATATGTGGTTTCATCAACAGACTGCCATAAGAATAACCCCGAAAGTACCTTTGCAGTGTAGGAGATGGAGAAAGGGTGGAGTTTGACATTGTTGCAAAGAGAAGAGAAGGCGGAGGCAGCATGTGTTACAGGCCCTGGTGATGGTCAATATTGCTGCAGATTGTAAGTGTGATAGATACGCTCCACGTTGCAGGGTCCTCCATGCCGTTAGCAGCAAAAATACCAAAATACTGAGGGTAGGAGAAGAATGTGGGATGGGAGAGCGCTACCAGGACCCACCACTGCACATGTGGAGACCCTTTGGGAGTGAACCACAGTATTCCAACCCTCCTGTGCACAGAGCAGGGATGGAGGGTGCTGACAACCAGGGTGCAGAGCAAGGTAGACCCATGAGACAGAATATGTATCAGGTTAGAGACCACGATTCCGCAGGGGCCCTCCTAGCCAGACAGCCTAGAGAGGAAGGCAATGAAGAAGATAAGGAAAATCTAGGAGAGGAGACCTAGAGGTCAATAGCCACCTCAACATGGGTACCGCCGCAACTTCAACTACTGACGCAGACACCCAGAAAACCCTCAACCACAAGGTGGCAAAGAGACAGATGCAGTCCATCCACCTGCTGAGAATTCATCAACTCCCACGACTGAGCAGGGTGGTGCCGAGTAAATGCCTGGCTTACCATCTCTGCAGTCATGGGTTTAGCCATCCAACAAGAAGAAATGAACATGAAATTCCTGCAATAAGAAATGAACAAAAGATCGGAGCTGAAGACCTTAAGTGCTTGCTTTTTGCCTGTTGACCAGATGACTAGAACTATCTGCATTGTTTAGGCTGCATGGGGTTTTTATAATTTTTACCTAAAGATATCTCTTTTTGGTCATGACAAACGTGTTTTATTTTTAAAGCTTGGTTATTCTCCATACACCTTTAAAGGTTTTTAAGTTGTTTCATATCTGGTCAAGTTGAGATTTTTAAGAACCTCATTTTTAATTCGCAATGAAAGTTTACAACTTGATTTTTTCAAAGAAAGTCAACAAACTGCAAACACATGTTAACGGAGGTCTTAAGTTTTTTCTTTTAATTTTTTTTTAATATTTATTTATTTTGGCTACGCCAGGTCTTAGTTGCGGTAGGCGGGATCTTCATTGCGGCATGCAGGATCTTTAGTTGCAGCATGCACATGGGATCTAGGCCCCTGACCAGGGATCGAACCCGGGCCCCCTGCATTGGGAGCATGGAGTATTACCCACTGGACCACCAGGGAAGTGCCAAAGGTAAGTTTTAAAAGGTTTTTTAAAATTAAGTTAAAAAAAAAAAGAATAACATTGTATTACCTGTCCTGGCTTACAGAGCCCTATCCAACCTGGCCCCTTCTGCTCTCTACCATCTCCTCTATTGCCATGTTCCCACTCGGCTTCTGAAAGGATCCACAAGGCCTTAACATTGTGTCCTTTTATTGAAATGTTCTACCTCTAATCTCTGCAGGATTAGTTCCCAACCTGATACCTTCTCAGGGAGGCTGAGACTTTTCCTGACTACACATTCAAAAGCACCCAGCCACCCTGTTACATCACCCTATTTTAATTATCACTGTGGTATTTATTATTTTTTTGTTTATTTTTTCATGTTGTTTATATTTGTTTCCTTCCACTAGAAAGTAGGCTCCTTAAGGGCAGGGATTCTGTTTGTTATTCTTTGCTGTATTTCTGTCATTGGAAACAGTGTCAGACACATAGTTAAGTGCTCATAGTAAGTGTTCATTAAGTAGATATACTCACGTGTAAATGACAAGTTGTAGAAAGAGGTCTTGCTTAATACATAGTCATTCCTCTTGTCATTCAAGGCCCCCATCTATCTCCAAAGAATTCAAAGTCTCCACCCAAATATTACATCTTAGTGTTTTAATGAAAGGCTCAAAATTAGTAGGATAGCCCAGACCTGAAGAAGCCAAGAATTCAGAGAACAGACACATTCCAGAGATGAATGGAAGAAGCAGGAAGAACCCAGGTACAGGTGGTAATAGAAAGGGGGACAAAATGGAAAATCCAGGTAAACTTAGCAAGCATACACTGACCTCCCTAGGTGCCAGGTACTATGCTATACACTGTAGAGATGAGAGATGATATAGTCCTAGTCTGAAGCATCCAGGTGGTCCCTGATGACTCTACCCGAGAAGCCCAGCAAGAAGGGGCATCATTTGAGTGACCTGACAGATGGGGTGGACAACCTGAACAGAGTGGTCAGAGCCAAGAGAATTCCATCTTAGAGATGACAATCTCTGGGCAAATAATGTAGTCAGAGACCAATCCAGTGGCCCCATTTCCCTTCAACTGGAACAGGTCCATTTCTACCTGTATCACTTACTGGGCTTCTCTGATCAACACATGATCCCATAGTCAAAAAGTGTTTGCAGCCACTGTGTATAAGGCAGACCCAGATCTTGGGCTAGTTTAACAGCAAAAGAGTTTCAATATATTCCATCATTTCAAGACAATATTTGCTTTCAACCTTTTCCACTTCTGTCTTTAAGAAATAGATAAATAGAAGCAATGCACTGACATTCTCATTTTCAAGTCCCCAGTGGGTTTCATTGTCACAGTCAGCTGGGGTTATCAAGTTCCTTCCTTAAAAATTGCTGGCCAGGCTAGACCTGAAATAGGCTATCGTATGCTTCACACATCCCACTCCAGTTGGAACAGAGCTATCTTATTCTTGAAATCGGTATTGATTTCTCTCTCAGCAACAGTATTTAACTCTTGTGCTTTCAGTCTAGGGGGCCCTGGAAGCTTCAGGTATTTTTCCTGGAAGAAAGTAGCATCCCTCTTTTCCTTGGACTTGGGATCTTTGTTTCCCTGGTTTCTTAGATCTGCAACAGGAAGCACCCTTCATGAGTTGAAAGGCCATACTACAAAAAAGCAGTATGTCACGTGTTTACCAAGCTTTCACACTCTCACCTGCCATCATGCCTTAGTCTTTACCAAGATTGGCTGTTCTGATTCACTAATTTAACAGATAAAATTCAGGGGGGGATGGTAACCTCTAAGATATATACAGGTCCCAAAGTTAACATAGGACATTTCCAGTCCATTCTCTGATATGCTCCTCCCAGAAGCCCTGTGATAGAGAAAAGGCAGGGATTTTCATGTCCATTTTACAGATGAGAAAACTGATTCAGTTTCCTAGTTTTGTGGGCTCTAGCCAGCCTATTGTGCTTCTTCTCACAAAAACCAGTTGTCTGTTCTTCCCCTGACATGAAGAGTAATTTGAACCAAACTGAGCAAAATGACTGTTTCCTTTAATCAGAGCCAACTTTAACCCATATTTAGTAAAATTTAGGTGGAGCAAGGCCCTGGTCTTGGCATAAATTGCAGGTAGTCCCAACAGTTTGTTATTCCATCCCAAAGATTCTATCAACATTGGGGAAAATCTATCTGTTTCTCCTGATACAGAAATTACAAAAACAGTTTGCTCATAAATAATATCATATGGTGAAAAGAATAATAATGATAAATTATTTATTTAAGATTTCTTACCCTGTATTTCCACACACTTTATGTTATTAACTCTTACAACACTGTGAAGTAAATATTGGTGGCTTACTTTACAAAAGAATAGATGAAGAAATTGAAGAGCACAAAATTAGTTAAATCACACGAGATGGCACACCAAATAAAGGATACTTCTGAATGCAAGCAGTTTAACTGGTATCTAAAATCTGTTCTCTTACCACTCACATATAACGCTTCTCAGGCAGAGAGGTTGAGAAGGAAGTACTTGTTTGTGTCCAGAAAGGAGACTATCCAATTCTCCCTTTTTTCCACAAATATGTGTTGAGCATCTGTTATATGCCAGATATTAGTCTACTCACTGGGGCCAAAGCAGTGAAAAAACAAAGTTTCCACCCTCCTGAAGCTGACATCCTAAATGCAAACACTCTTGGCTTACGAACGATTATTATTCCTTGCCATGTACTCTCCCCACAAAAAGAAAATAAGATCTCCTTATACACAGGTCACAAAATGAGAAATTATACCTCTAGTCATAGTTAAATGTGAAGGCAGTGGTTCTTGGTCTTTTTATTCCAAGGTGCTAGTTAAATACCAGCATCACCACTCCATTCACGACTATGACATAGACAAAGAAGCTGGGTTTTCTATACAATTCCCTGCATGTTAGCTGTATCTTAATTGTTTTTTTCTTTTCTCAAGGAAGTACAGTTGTGACCCACCTCACAAGCGAGGTAGATATTCAGATACTATATTCTGGGCCAAGTTATCACCAGGATTCCTGTCCTGGAGAAATCAGTAACTTATTAAATCATCATAAACCATATGTATTTCATCATGGGTCTATACAGCCTGCGTGTTAGCTGTGGGTATGAAAATGCATGTAGCTTTCAGGACTTTTTTTTTTTAATTCCTCAGCTTAGCACACAATACCAATCAGGTGAGAGGTCAGAAATGGCCTTTCAAATAGGCAGGGAGAAGAGGGAATCAGGAGGCATGGAAAACCCTCTTCCAACCTTACAGATATGACTTCAACCAGCCTCATATATGGTTCATATCAGAAAGGGGCACGATAGCAGTTACTAAGATTCACCAAGGCTCCATCTTTTTATTGTCTCCAGGATGTGGGAATCAAACATCTGGGGTGAGGTAAGAAAAGTGGTGTTTTTATTGGATTTACAAGATATTTCCTCAGCTGCACAGCCTTAGAACCCACCTAAATGAGTCAGGCTCCCTGCAGGAAACAGAATTAATCCTACATCATTCAGATGAAGTTTTTTTGTTTTGTTTTGTTTTGTTTTTTGCGGTACGCAGGCCTCTCACTGTTGTGGCCTCTCCGGTTGCGGAGCACAGGCTCCGGACGCGCAGGCTCAGCGGCCATGGCTCACGGGCCCAGCCGCTCCACGGCATGTGGGATCTTCCCGGACCGGGGCACGAACCCGTGTCCCCTGCATCGGCAGGCGGACTCCCAACCACTGCGCCACCAGGGAAGCCCCAGATGAAGATATTTTAACTTAGGGACTGTTTACAGGAGTACAGGCATAATTTAGGGAATTATGATGGGCAAAGAGGATGGGGCAGTAAGAAATAATGTGAAGACATTAGTATCCCTAAAGCCAATGCTAGGATGCTCCAGGAATCCAATGAGAGCTGGAGCCATGGAGGAGAGGTCTCCAGAGGAACTGGAGGGATGCAGTTCTTGCCTGAGACAGGGAACCAAAGCAGGAAGAGAGTTGGAAGAGATATACCTCGACCTATCTCTCCTCCACATTTCCGTATACTGCCATTGCATCCCAATGGTCAAATCCAACAATTAGCAAGCCAGGGAGTCTGGGTAATGCAATCTGCAAGGGTCAACTTTGCAGAGCACAGAACAGAGCAGAAAAGGGAAAAGAATAGAATTGGGGTTACAAATGAATAAAAGGGGTAAAGTTTACCCATCCTTCTAGCCTCGTCTCAAGCTAACCCCTCCCTTATTTCTGTATCCCTCCCCTGACCTACTGGCCCCTCTCTCTCTCTCCCCTCCACTGACCTATTGGCCTTCTCAGCAGCTGCTCTTTTCTCCTCAGAGCTTCTGCACATACAGCTCCTTCTTTCTCAGACTCCTTCTCCCAGTCCCTCTTCATATGCATAGCTTTTCCTCCTCCTTGGAGGCCCCTTAGACACCATTTCTCAGGGAGACTTCAGGAGACCCAACATTTCAGAGTCCTAATCTATAAAGGGTGCAGAAACATCACTCGAAATGAAATGAGATGAAGTCAAACTGAATCTACCGAAGTCCTCTCTAGTGCATCACGTGGAACTGTTGGTGAGGGTGAAATCCATAGGGGCTGATCAACTAAAACCCGCAGTAGCTAAACTTCCTTGTAGGAGGGTGGGCTTGGTTAACAGCAGGGCTTCTATTATGCTGAACCTAGGGCCAGTGCTGAATCACTCAAGACACGAAAGGAGAGTCTCAGCACTGCCACCACTGTTTCGCTATTCAGCCTCTCCTGCAAGTACCTGTTGAACAAATGCTCTCACAATTATCCATCTGGGGGCAGGGGGTGCTCTACATTAACAGACTGCTCAAACTTCTAAACCCAGCTGGGGACCAGGGATACTTGTTATGTGCTGCTTTAATGTCCTTTACTTCTCCAATGTTAAAATATGTCACACATGTAATGATGTAATTAGCATGCATCTTCCCTAGCCCCATACTGTAAGATTCAGCCTTGTTCATCCTCCGTCAATACTGTATAGTTCTTAGCTCACTGTTGGGAACCTCCAAGGTAGATCTTCAAAAATTATACTGAATAACTAATAAGAACCTGCTGTATAAAAAAATAAATTAAATTTAATTTAAAAAATTATACTGAATGAAGAAAAGAATGAGTCCAGGATTTAGATAGATAGATAGATAGACAGATAGAGGATATAGATAAAGATATAGATATAGATACACACACACATATATATGGATGCTAGATCAGAAAATATAGTTAGATTGCATTTTCATCCTGTGCCAATGAGACACCGTTTGCAATTGTGAGTTTGATTCTAGGTGTCTTCATTTTAAGGGGACCTTCACTAATCAGAATACTCCTACGAAAAGTGGGAGGACTTTTAAAGTCCTGGAAGTCATCTAATAACCTTTGTGGTAGATTTCTAGCTCACTCTAAATCTACTTCTTAAATTCCTCTTCTTTCGTTTTCCTTTTTTTTTTTTTATTTTTTTTTGCGGTACATGGGCCTCTCACTGTTGTGGTCTCTCCCGTTACGGAGCACAGGCTCCGGATGCGCAGGCTCAGCGGCCATGGCTCACGGGCCCAGCCACTCCGCGGCATGTGGGATCCTCCCAGACCGGGGCACGAACCCGTGTCCCCTGCATCGGCAGGCAGACTCTCAACCACTGTGCCACGAGGGAAGCCCTCCTCTTCTTTTCTAAATACTGTCAAATGCATTTGCACATAAAGGGAGTTTTGCTTTTAACTGTGATAGGTAGCTTACTTATTTGTATGTGTATAACATGCCTACCACTTTTATCCCCATCATAAGATTTTTTTTTACATCTTTATTGGAGTATAATTGCTTTACAATGGTGTGTTAGTTTCTGCTTTATAACAAAGTGAATCAGTTATACATATACATATGTTCCCATATCTCTTCCCTCTTGTGTCTCCCTCCCTCCCACCCTCCCTATCCCACCTCTCTAGGTGGTCACAAAGCACCGAGCTGATCTCCCTGTGCTATGCAGCTGCTTCCCACTAGCTATCTATTTTACGTTTGGTAGTGTATATATGTCCATTGTGAATGTCTGAATGAACTGGCAGGGGAGAATGAAAGATAATGAAATTTACGGTTTAAAACCAAAAGCTCGCATTTTTACAAGTCTCTTTAACGAAGTTCTGCAACCAAAGTAATGCATATGCTCAGCACAAATGTTTAGCTACAAACCAATGTACTCTATTAAACCCTCATCTTCAATAAATAAAATAAGCCCCAAAAAAGTAAAAATAAGGGGACAAGATAATACCTAGAATTTCATCTCTTTCTAAAGAAAAGGCCACTTCCCAAACTAAATTCTAAGAAAGAAAAATATTTTTATTTCAGAGGCATTTCCTACTTTTATGCTGGCAATATACATTCCAACAGCAAGTCTGCTTCTAAAAAAAATGAGTTTGTATTAATGCATCTTAAAAGCATGAAGCTACAGCTCAGATTAGGTGACTAGCTGCAAACAAGAATGCAGATGGAAACACTGTTTTATGCGCTGTAAACATGCTGTACTCTGAGACATAAAGGTACTGGGAATGTCACCCTGAAGAGTGTCCGTGCATGTCTTTTCTTCTTCCATTTTGGACTGCAGTTAAAGTCCATGCTAATATCCTTTCCTGTTTCCCAGAAAAGAAATTAAAAGTCAGAAACAATTTAAATTACTTGAATCCTCTCCCATGAGAGGAATTTGTATACCTCAGAAATGAATGTGGCTCTTTGATGGGGAATGCTTATTTGCTGTTGACAGCTTTTTAGTGAAAAAGATAGAAATCAGATTGAATTTCGACAGTGAGAAATTGAGAGCTTGTTCTGCCAGCAGGAGGCTGAGGCCTCTAATTTTACCTCTGCAAAACAAAGATGAACCAAGAATATAATCTACCTACTTTTCAAAAACAAAACATAAAAATTCTTCATGTAGCCTGCTTCAAAGTAAGAAAAATTGCACATAGGGCCAGCTCTGTTCTATCCATCTTGGTATTAATATAATAGCTGGACTGTATTCAAAAGCAGATAGAATAGATTCCAAGTTCCATTATACTCTCTTTTCTGAACTTTTCATTTGAACAATGAAGTCCACAGTAACCCCATCAAACTTCCTTAAACCAGAAGTCTGACAATCCCTGAATATCAAAATATGTGTAGCACACAAAGTTAAATTCTATTCTACACGCAAAATATCAATTGTCAAAGGTACACTTTTGCAATAGTGGTGATATACAGATAGGCTTCATTAGACTCTAGTAAGCTCCTAATTATATATAATAAATCCAAACAGGCAATACTTGCTTTGTAATGGAAATAAAATTTGGCTTTGGTGTGTCTGTCAGATTCTTTGAAGACATTTAGTTTTCTAACATTTACATCTGAGACAAAGGTAATGTTTATAAATTTCACATCCCAAAAGTCTGAGGGGGAGAAACATCATAACAATTTTCCAAGTTAGTATATTATGGTTGTGGAAGAGATTTTTGCTAATAGAGATGTTTAACAGCAAGGATATTTCTGATACCATGACGTTATGTGTATTATCTCAGGAAAAAAACAAGGCAGATGTTATCATAGACTCAAAGCAGGGTTTTATCAGGCAATATATACCAGGCTCTCCTTTGTCCCCTCAAAGAACAGAGAATAATGATAATAATAACAACAACAACTACTACTACTACTATTACTACCAAGTTGCCAGACAGAAAAGCATATGATGTCTCAGGGGACAAAATTAATCAAATACAAAAGTAAATATAATGAAAGGAAGTAGCACAGTATGTTAAAATCCAAAGCAGTTATAAGGATACAAGGAGGAAAGGACTACATAACTATAGAAAAATGTAGATGTGATATTTGATAAAGACATAAAAATAGTATTACAGATATATACAGAATATTTCTGTTTTAGCAAGCCTCAATCAACCATGTGTTTTCAACAATTTTAAAAGAAATTAATCCCCTGCATATTTAAGCATTAACACCACATGCCAATCTAGCTAAAGAAAATAAATGAAGTCTAATTGAGCTTATTAGTTCAAAATAATTAATTTTACTAAATTACTAAATTTTTATTGAAAGTAATATCAGGATACACAATAAAAAAAAGATCTGCGGGCTCACTCAGTTTAATTTGAGAATTCTACAGCAGAGAAAGTGAGCCCACTGAAAAGAACCAACTGATTTCTATATTTCTGGAACTTGGTTAGTTATCCTAAAAAACTCTGCTAAAAGCAATCAGAAATACTAGCAAAAAATATAGTAGGCATCCTTTTAAAGTGTGTTGGTTGGCCAGAAAGAAAATGATCCTGGATGGAAACATGAGAATAAAAGATGAAATTAAGAGCAAAGAAAGGTGTTAAAAAAAAGTGGATGAATATAAATAAATATTTATTATATAAAACAGTAGTAATACATTATGGTATTTAATATACGTAGAAGAGTGCAGGATAATAACAGCACAGGCATGAGGTAAATCAACAGAAATAAAGTGTTCTACAGCCCTGGAATTTTTATTGAAGTAGTAAAAGTACTAAATTATATTACACTGGAATAAATTAAGGATGAATGTCTTAATACTTAGAGGAACCACAAAAGGAATAGTAAAATAACAATTTAATAAGTGATGGAAATGGAATAATAACTTTTTAATGATTAATCAATAAAAGGCAAGAAATGTGAGAGAAAAAAGAATATGACCAGTGTGATAAATAGAGAATAAATTGTAAGCCAGTTAATATAAGAGTAAATGTAAATGGATTTGAAACTCTGCACATGTACCCATGCACACATACACACATCCAACAACAGAGCAATGTACCTATCAAAACTTGAATGCAGCTAAAGCTACTCTTAAATACATGTGTTAGAAAAGAGAAATGACTAAGAATCCATTTCAAAGAGAAAGTCTTTAAAAATAAAGAATAGAAAATAATAAAACCACAGGAAAACAGGGGGAAAGATGTAACAAAAACAAGAGCAGAAAATAATATAGAAGACAAACATCAAATAATAAGTCCACAAATACAAAAACTGTTTCTTTGAAAATATAATAAAATTAACAGCTTCCTAACAAAAATGATTCATAAAAACAGAAAAAGAATGCACAAACCATCAATTTCAGTTAAGAACAAAGGGACATCTCTACAGATTCTACGGATGTTAACAAGATAATAAGATGTGATTATCAACATCTTTGCACTAATAAATTTAAAAATTAGATGAAATGAACATTTTTCTAGATAAATACAACTTAAACTAAAAGGAATACAGGAAAAAATAAGGATTCTGAATAGTTTTATACTCAAATTTAAAGAAATTAAATCCGTTATTAAATTTTCCCACAAATAAAATTTCAAATCAGATTACTTGCCTAGTATATTCTTCTAAATATTTAAGAAAGAAAGAACCCCAACAGTATATAACCTCTTCCACAGAACAGAAGAAAAAATGGAGAAAAACCCCAACTCATTTTATAATGCCAGAATAAGCTAACATCAAAATCTGATGAGACAGACCTATTTTTTAATAAATACAGACACACATTCCTGAACAGAATAAAACTCACCAATATATAGGAAAATATATTACAACTAATTTGTGCTTCTTCTAAACAAGATTGTTTTAGCATTGAAAATTCAATGTAATGCACCAATTAAGAAAATAAAATGATGGGGAAAATCTACCATTATATTTACAGATGCAAGAAAGGCATTTAATAAACTTCAAACTCTTTCATGATTTCAAAACGAAACTCTCAGCAAATTAGAAACAGCAGGGAACTTAATCTGATAAATCACATCTTTTAAAAAGTCATACTTCCTACATTTTCATGTAAAAAACTTCAAGGTGAAATATTAAAAGATTTCACCAAGATCAGGAATGATAAAACAATGTCATTGCTTACCAATTTGATTCAACATTTAATGATGAAAAAGTGCCTAGTCAAGGCTTTAGGATTAAAAATATATATATATAAATTTTGAAAAGAAAAACTAAAAGAGTGATTATTTACAAACTATTTATTTATTTATTTATTTATTTTTTTGCAGTGTGTGGGCCTGTCACTGTTGTGGCCTCTCCTGTTGCGGAGCACAGGCTCCGGACGCGCAGGCTCAGCGGCCATGGCTCACAGGCCCAGCCTCACTGCGGCATGTGGGATCTTCCCGGATCGGGGCACGAACCCGTGTCCCCTGCATCGGCAGGCGGACTCTCAACCACTGCGCCACCAGGGAAGCCCTACAAACTATTTAATACATGGTTGTGTACATAGAAAATTCAATACTCTATGGACAATATATTAGATATAATAAGTGAATTTAGCAAGAATTCCTAATGACAAGGTTGATATACAAAGACCAGTTGTATTAATAAACACCAGAAACAAAAACAAAATCATTTTCAAAAAAAAAATTTATCAAAATATCATCCAAAAAAATCTATTACCCAGAAATATATCTAAGAACAATGTGCAAGACTTTTGTACTGAAAATTAAAAACTATTATTGAGAAAAAAAAAATTTAAGAACAAAAAGATGGAACAAAAGAAAAAATGGATAAAAAGATGGAAAGAAAAGTCATGTTTAAAGATGCAAAACTCAATGATTTAAAGTCATCAGTTTTCCCTAAATTGATCTGTAGATCTTATGCAATTCCAATAAAAATTTCAAGGACGTTTGTGCGTGCAAATTGATGTCAATACTAACATTTTATAGGAATGCAAAGAATAGTCTAAACTTTGTTTTGAAGATCAAAGCTGTGCACTTACACTACTAGACATCAAAACTTAATTATGAAATTATAACAATTTAGACTGTTGGATATTGGTACAAGGAAAGACTAAAAGACCAATGAAAAAAAATTTTTTTAAGTCCAGAAGTGAAATTGCAATAAAATGAGAAAAAGATAGCCTTTATAATAATTGATGCTGGGCCAACTGAAAATGCAAATTGAAAAATTGGCCTCCTACCTCACAACATACATAAAAATCAATTTTATATGAACTGTAGATCTAAAAGTGAATAATAAAACAGTATGCTCCTAGAAAAAAAAATAAGAAAATATCTTTATGACCTTGGAGTAAGTAAAAATATTGCAAATGGGATGCAAAATTGCTAATTGTAAAAGTAATTACTGCCTATCATATCAGTTTGGACCCAAAGTGCCACACCAAATGGCTTCTATAATGCTTGCCAACAGAGATTTAAAAAGCAACCCAGAAGTCTGGAGGCATTAACTCCCAATAAGACAAATATTAACCAATGAGAAACAGAAAATGGAAGAGAAGAAGGAACCAGAAGACAGATTCTCTTATCCTTTATCCCTCCAAGGTACCATTCCAAGGAACAGCTTCTCTGTCCCAAAGCATCCTGTGATCTTAAGTACTGGATCTACTGAGCAATCAGCTATGTCTGTTGTGACTTATTATAAAGCAGTAGCCACTTTTCTTTGAATACCTCTCATCTCTCCTCGACTCATTTTCTTTTTCCCTATCCTTTTAACTACCAAGTGAATGCGTGCCGTTTGCATCAGAATTAATCCTTGCCTTGGGCTCTGTTTTGATGCAGACCTGTGACAAATGCATTGATGGATGGATAAATGAATAAAACAAATATTTATTATTATACCAAGTATGTCAATATAATATGAGAAGCACTATTATAAAAGTCACATGTAGCCCCCTACATCTAAGTCCAGAAATCATAACTGTAAAATTTTTTACAAATGTATATTTTTGATCCCTTTTTAAAAAATCTTCTTCAGCTTTATTGAGATATAACTGACATATAACATTATGTAAGTTTAAGGTGTACATTGTGATGATTTGATATATGTATATATTGTGAAATGATTAACACAACACAGTTAGTTAACACATCCATCACCTTTCATAGTTACTTTTTTTTTTTGGTGAGAACATTTAAGATCTACTCTCTTAGCAATTTTCAAGTATATTAAACAATATTGTTAACTATAGTCACCATGCTGTACATTAGATCTCTAGAACTTAACCCTCTTATAGCTGGAAATTTGCACCCTTTGACCACCTTCACCTATTTCCCCCACCTCCCCACTCCCCAGAGGCTGGGAAATCCAAGATCAAGGCACCATCGGATTCGGTGTGTGGTGAGGACCTGCTTCCTGGTTCATAGACAGCTCTCATCTCACTGTGTCCTCAAATGGTAGAGGGGGCAAGGGAGTTCTCTGAGATGTATAAGGACACTAATCCCATTTATGAGGGTTCTTCTCTCATGATCTAATCACCTCCCAAAGGCCCCACCTCCAAATTCCATTACACTGGGAGTTAGGTTTCAATATATGAATTTGGGAGAGACACAAACATTCAGTCTTTGGCAGGGTTGATGTTAAAAAAACTATTCCTGTGTAACTTACAGGGTCTCCAAAATAGAAGACGGCAAATCCCAGTGAAGCCTTCAACAATATCTGTATCTAAAGAAAGGAGAGATCCTTAAAATAGCTTTTTTTTTTTTTCCTGGCACCACTTATCAGCTTGTTTACAAAGATCATTTGTGGACTGACCCAACTCTGGGAAAATAAACCAGGCTAAAGGCGGCTTTACTGATACTACATCATGAAAAAGAAAAGGTGGCAGAAGTCAACCAACTATGCTTCTAGGAGAAGCTTACAAGTATGTTTGCTTCTTCCCTTGGAAACAAAGCTCAGGAAGAATGTCAGGAAGAAGACCACGCTAGAGAGAGACTGCATGTAACTGGGAGGGAGCAGCTAAAATTGAGTAAGGCTATAACAGTGAGAACAGAAATAAATTTATTTTCTTGTTACCTGCAACTTCTATTTTTCTGCAGAAGTGAACAGAGAAAACCATCCGATGGAAGAAATAAAATAATGCACTCTTCCCACTGTAACCTTATGAGTAGTAATATATAGGAGCATCCCCTTTAGAAACAATTCTTGATTTTAATTTAATCAATTACATTCAGGTTTCAAATTCATATTTGGTTTAGATTAGCTCCTGTGCTGAATTTGCCATTTAAAAATCATAAATAGACATATATATATAGATATATGATTTGTCTATTTTTATATGCTTTAGGAATGAAAGGATTCAGTGATCTTGATCATTTCTTGAAGCAATAATATAGAGTTGGGAGAGCAAAGGCATTTGAATTCTGAGTCTTTTCTTAAAAGACAAGAATAAACAAAATAAGATATTTTTGAAAAACACATTGTCTGGCTTTTTCTCACTTTTCAATTCTCTATTTGCTTACCACAGGGCTTGAAGCATTTTTGGGAGTGGTAGGATTAAACAAAAGGCAAGCATGTTTCTCCACAAACTTTCCCATGTTCTCTCACCTCAACTTTTAATTAAAATATTGTCAGCTGGGGATAAGGGAAGCAAAATACAAAAGCAATTATGTACAGAAAACCCAAAAAAAGCATATTTCACCACAGCATAAGCTATCAGCACTTTCTTAGCTATCTGACCATCTGAATTTAAAATCACATGCTGAGCTCCTGTGAGACACCAGCATCCGACTCTGTGGAGACGGGGAGTCAACATCAAAGCAGGAAAATGGAGCAGATGCCCTTGTGAATAAACCCAAAGCCAGAGCTAAGGACAGGGTGCCAGTCTGTCTCTGGTAAATCCACACAAGCCTGAGCCTCATCATGAGGGGCACCAATGGCTAGTCGCAGTCCCTTTCAAGGGACACACAACAGACATGAGTACCTAGGAAAGTAGAAGCCCTGGTTTTCTACAAATGAGAAGGAAGAGAAATCAACTGTGATCAGTGAGTCCATTGATCGTAATTCCCACTATGTTGTTTGGATGCCATGATTCAAGCAAAATTTTAAAAGATAATGAAGAGTTCACATGGAGCAAGAGTCAGGCTTGCATCCCCATCGCCTCCTCTCACTGACGCCCCCTGAGGCTCTCCAGAGAACACTAAGGCTCTCCAGAACACTCTGAAAATCACTGATTTGGGACATAACTGTTGCCAGTGCTTAACTCTCTCTCCAACATGCCTGAAGGATTTAACTTTCTGTCAGTCCTGCCCCTACTCTGCAAATGGGTGGCCAGATTTCAACTGGCTGAAGATTTCCACCTACTTTCGATCAACGAAACTCAAGGTATCTACTTCAGTTGGCTTTGATTCCCTAGTTCGGTTGACTTTGTAATGTTACATCAGAAAAACATAGGTTTTTTTGGGTTTTTTTTTCTTTTTTTGGCTGTGCCAAGCGGCTTGCAGGATCTTAGCTCCCGACCTGGGCCCCAGCAGTGAAAGCGCCAAGTCCTAACCACTGGGTCGCCAGGGAACTCCTGGAAAACATAGGTTCTTAAAGGCTGTTACAAAAAGGAATGTTGATGCGTATTTTTAAACATCTACTATGTGAGAAGTGCTTTAAACAAATGGCTCATTTCATAATCTGGATGAGATGCATATTATGTCCATCATTCACATGAGAAAACTGACCTGGATCATGCTGCTTAACTTCCCCGAGCCTCAAACAGTTAATGAAGAATGAAACCTGGATTTGAAATCACACACACACACACACACACTTTTACCTCCCCTACAAATGACAACTCACCAGGGCCCTAGGGAACAAGAGTATCTCTCTTCAGATCTTTTTAAGCAGGCCAACTCATCTACTACAGTTCATCTCAAAGAGAGGTGATGAATTTGAGCTGATGATTGGATGTAAACTTTGGTTTAAAGAGGACTTGATTCCTGTATCGGGGTTCTTAGTGGCAAGCAAAACTGACTCTTGTAAGTTTAATCATAAAATTCATGCATTCATCTCCACTGTTGACTATGTCTGTGTCTTTGGCAACTTACTCAACTCCTTGGACATTCAGCTTTCTCTTCTATAAAATGGGAATCACAGAGATTCCCAGATAGAGTGGGTGTGAGCTCAGAATTTGATAACCGATATAAAACACCAAAACAGTGTCCAATAATTGTGAGTCCTTTCCCTGTCCCCATTGTCAGCGGACAAAGGAAGTCTGACCCTGAAGAAGGAGGGGGGAGTTAGCAATGATGTGAGATTGCTTTAGAAAGCCGGTACTTATAGCAGAAGCAGAAAGCATCTCTACAGAGAAGCTGCAGGTCAAGGGCCACATCCACAGACAGCTCCAAATGTAGAGTAACAAACATCTCCAGTACTTCCAACATTTTTATTCCATCATATTAAAGGGTAAGTGACACCAACAGATGTAGAAGCCATTTTATTGGCAATTTGCACGAAATGCCCTGAGCAGGCACAATAGCAGACTCCAAGGTGAGGTGATGCAAAGTGATGCCAAAGCAAGTACAGCCCACTTCTCTGAGCTGCAGTCTGGATTCTGAGCCCACCGCTATGTAAATGGACATGGCTGAGGGAAGAAGGGGAGGACAAGGCATTGCAGAATAATTCAAATAAGCATACGGATGCAACCAGAAAAGTCTGGAAAATGTTGCTAGATGTAAAGGAGAGACATCTGAAATATTTGTGCTGGAGAATTTCCAGAGGTAGGTTGGCCCATAAGGATTTTATGATTCTAGGCAATTGTATATTCTAGACGATGAACAGCTATAAGGATAACTAGAGAATCTGTGGAAGGAATCTTGAAGGATAACTTAATACAACCTGCTCGGAGTTGAGGAAGATGGTGGAAGAGTAAGATGCAGAGATCACCTTCCTCCCCACAGATACATCAGAAATACATCTACACGTGGAACTGCTCCTATAGAACACCCACTGAACACTGGCACAGGACCTCAGACCTCCCAAAAGGCAAGAAACTCCCCACATACCTGGGTAGGGCAAAAGAAAAAAAAACAGAGACAAAAGAATAGGGACAGGACCTGCACCAGTGGGAGGGAGCTGTGAAGGAGGAAAGGTTTCCACATACTAGAAGCCCCTTCGTGGGCGGAGACTGCGGGTGGCGGAGTGGGGAAGCTTCGGAGCCACGGAGGAGAGCACAGCAACAGGGGTGTGGAGGCCAAAGCGGAGAGATTCCCGCACAGAGGATCGGTGCTGACCAGCACTCACTAGCCTGAGAGGCTTGTCTGCTCGCCCGCTGGGGCGGGCGGGGCTGGGAGCTGAGGCTCGGGCTTCGGTCGGAGCACAGGGAGAGGACTGGGGTTGGCGGCATGAACACAGCCTGAAGGGGCTAATGCGCCACAGCTAGCCGGGGGGGAGTCCGGGAAAAAGTCTGGACCTGCCGAAGAGGCAAGAAACTTTTTCTTCCCTCTTTGTTTCCTGGTGCGCAAGGAGAGGGGATTAAGAACGCTGCTTAAAGGGGCTCCAGAGACGGGCGCGAGCCGCGGCTGATAGCGCGGACCCCAGAGACGGGCGTGGGACGCTGGGGCTGCTGCTGCCGCCGCCAAGAGGCCTGTGTGCGAGTGCAGGTCACTGTCCACGCCTCCCCTCCCAGGAGCCTGTGCAGCCCGCCACTGCCGGGGTCCGGGGATCCAGGGACAACTTCCCCGGGAGAATGCACGGCGCGCCTCAGGCTGGTGCAACGTCATGCCGGCCTCTGCCGCCGCAGGCTCGCCCCGCACTCCGTACCCCTCCCTCCCCCCCGGCCTGAGTGAGCCAGAGCCCCCGAATCAGCTGCTCCTTTAACCCCGTCCTGTCTGAGCGAAGAACAGACACCCTCAGGTGACCTACACGCAGAGGCGGGGCCAAATCCAAAGCTGAACCCCGGGAGCTGTGCCAACAAAGAGAAAGGGAAATCTCTCCCAGCAGCCTCAGAAGCAGCAGATTAAAGCTCCACAAACAACTTGATGTACCCTGTATCTGTGGAATACCTGAATAGACAACGAATCATCGCAAATTGAGGAGGTGGACTTTGGGAGCAAGACAGATTATTTTTTCCCCTTTTCCTCTTTTTGTGAGTGTGTATGTGTATGCTTCTGTGTGAGATTTTGTCTGTAAAGCTTTGCTTTCACCATTTGTCCTAGGGTTCTGTCCGTCCGTCTTTTTGGTCTTTTTTTCACTTAAAAACTTTTTTTCTTAATAATTATTTTTTATTTTAATAACTTTATTTTATTTTATCCTCTTTCTTTCTTTCTTTCTACTTTTTCTCCCTTTTATTCTGAGCCGTGTGGATGACAGGCTCTTGGTGCTCCAGCCAGGCATCAGGGCTGTGCCTCTGAGGTGGGAGAGCCAACTTTAGGACACTGGTCCACAAGAGACCTCCCAGCTCCACGTAATATCAAACGGCAAAAATCTCCCAGAGATCTCCATCTCAACACCAACACCCAGCTCCACTCAACGACCAGCAAGCTACAGTGCTGGACATCCTATGCCAAACAACTAGCAAGACAGGAACACAACCCCACCCACTAGCAGACAGGCTGCCTAAAATCATGATAAGGCCACAGACACCCCAAAACACACCACCAGACATGGACCTGCCCACGAGAAAGACAAGATCCAACCTCATACACCAGAACACAGGCACTAGTCCCCTCCACCAGGAAGCCTACACAACCCACTGAACTAACTTTAGCCACTGGGGACAGACACCAAAAACAACGGGAACTACGAACCTGCAGCCTGCGAAAAGGAGACCCCAAACAAGTAAGATAAGCAAAATGAGAAGACAGAAAAACACACAGCAGATGAAGGAGCAAGATAAAAACCCACCAGACCAAACAAATGAAGAGGAAATGGGCAGTCTACCTGAAAAAGAATTCAGAATAATGATAGTAAAGATGACCCAAAATGTTGGAAATAGAATAGAGAAAATGCAAGAAACATTTAACAAGGACCTAGAAGAACTAAAGAGGAAACAAGCAACGAGGAACAACACAATAAATGAAATTAAAAATACTCTAGAAGGGATCAATAGCAGAATAACTGAGGCAGAAGAACGGATATGTGACCTAAAAGATAAAATAGTGGAATAACTACTGCAGAGCAGAATAAAGAAAAAAGAATGAAAATAACTGAGGACAGTCTCAGAGACCTCTGGGACAATATTAAATGCACCAACATTCGAATTATAGGGGTCCCAGAAGAAGAAGAGAAAAAGAAAGGGACTGAGAAAATATTTGAAGAGATTATAGTTGAAAACTTCCCTAATACGGGAAAGGAAATAGTTAATCAAGTCCAGGAAGCACAGAGAGTCCCATACAGGATAAATCCAAGGAGAAACACACCAATACACATACTAATCAAACTGTCACAATTTAAATACAAAGAAAACGTATTTTAAAAAGCAGCAAGGGAGGCTGCCCTGGTGGCGCAGTGGTTGAGAGTCTGCCTGCCGATGCAGGGGACACAGGTTCATGTCCCGGTCCGGGAAGATCCCAAATGCCGCGGAGCGGCAGGGCCCGTGAGCCATGGCCGCTGAGCCTGTGCATCCGGAGCCTGTGCTCTGCAACGAGAGAGGCCACAAAAGTGAGAGGCCCGCGTACTGCAAAAAAAAAAAAAAAAAGCAGCGAGGGAAAAACAACAAATAACACACAAGGGAACCCCCATAAGGCTAACAGCTGATCTTTCAGCAGAAACTCTGCAAGCCAGAAGGGAGTGGCAGGACATATTTAAAGTGATGAAGGAGAAAAACCTACAACCAAGATTACTCTACACAGCAAGGATCTCATTCAGATTTGATGGAGAAATTAAAACCTTTACACACAAGCAAAAGCTGAGAGAGTTCAGCTTTACAACAAATGCTAAAGGAACTTCTCTAGGCAAGAAACACAAGAGAAGGAAAAGACCGACAATAACAAACCCAAAACAATTAAGAAAATGGGAATAGGAACATACATATCGATAATTATCTTAAATGTAAATGCATTAAATGCTCCAACCAAAAGACATAGACTGGCTGAATGGATACAAAAACAAGACCCGTATATATGCTGTCTATAAGAGACCCACTTCAGACCTAGGGACACATACAGACTGAAAGTGAGGGGATGGAAAAAGATATTCCATGCAAATGGAAATCAAAAGAAAGCTGGAGCAGCAATTCTCATATCAGACAAAATAGACTTCAAAATAAACACTATTACAAGAGACAAAGAAGGACACTACATAATGATCAAGGAATCGATCCAAGAAGAAGATATAACAATTGCAAATATTTATGCACCCAACATAGGAGCACCTCAATACATAAGGCAAATACTAACAGACATAAAAGGGGAAGTCGACAGTAACACAGTCATAGTAGAGGACTTTAACACCCCACTTTCACCAATGGACAGATCATCCAAAATGAAAATAAATAAGGAAACACAAGCTTTAAATGATACATTAAACAAGATGGACTTAATTGATATTTATAGGACATTCCATCCAAAAGCAACAGAATACACATTTTTCTCAAATGCTAATGGAACATTCTCCAGGATAGGTCATATCTTGGGTCACAAATCAAGCCTTGGTAAATTTAAGAAAATTGAAATTGTATCAAGAATCTTTCCCGACCACAATGCTATGAGACTAGATATGAATTACAGGAAAAGATCTGTAAAAAATACAAACACATGGAGGCTAAACAATACACTACTTAATAACGAAGTGACCACTAAAGAAATCAAAGAGGAAATCAAAAAATACCTAGAAACAAATGACAATGGAGACATGATGACCCAAAACCTATGGGATGCAGCAAAAGCACTTCTAAGAGGGAAGTTTATAGCAATACAATCCCACCTTAAGAAACAGGAAACATCTTGAATAAACAACCTAACCTTGCGCCTAAAACAATTAGAGAAAGAAGAACAAAAACACCCCAAAGTTAGCAGAAGGAAAGAAATCATAAAGATGAGATCAGAAATAATGAAAAAGAAATGAAGGAAACGCTAGCAAAGATCAATAAAACTAAAAGCTGGTTCTTTGAGAAGATAAACAAAATTGATAAACAGTTAGCCAGACTCATCAAGAAAAAAAGGGAGAAGGCTCAAATCAATCGAACTGGGAATGAAAAAGGAGAAGTAACAACTGACACTGCAGAAATACAAAGGATCATGGGAGATTACTACAAGCAACTCTATGCCAATAAAATGGACAACCTGGAAGAAATGGACAAATTCTTAGAAATGCACAACCTGCTGAGACTGAATCAGGAATAGAAAATATGAACAGACCAATCACAAGCACTGAAATTGAAACGGTGATTAAAAATCTTCCAACAAACAAAAGCCCAGGACCAGATGGCTTCACAGGCGAATTCTATCAAACATTTAGAGAAGTGCTAACACCTACCCTTCGCAAACTGTTCCAAAATACAGCAGAGGGAGGAACACTCTCAAACTCATTCTACGAGGCCACCATCACCCTGACACCAAAACCAGACAAAGATGTCACAAAGAGAGAAAACTACAGGCCAATATCACTGATGAACATAGATGCAAAAATCCTCAACAAAATACTAGCAAACAGAATCCAACAGCACATTAAAAGGATCATACACCATGATCAAGTGGGGTTTATTCCAGGAATGCAAGGATTCTTCAATATACGCAAATCAATCAACGTGATACACCATATTAACAAATTGAAGGAGAAAAACCATATGATCATCTCAATAGGTGCAGAGAAAGCTTTTGACAAAATTCAACACCCATTTATGATAAACACCCTCCAGAAAGTAGGCACAGAGGGAACTTTCCTCAACATAATAAAGGCCATACATGACAAACCCACAGCCAACATCATCCTCAATGGTGAAAAACTGAAACCATTTCCACTAAGATCAGGAACAAGACAAGGTTGCCCACTCTCAACACTATTATTCAACATAGTTTTGGAAGTTTTAGCCACAGCAATCAAAGAAGAAAAAGAAATAAAAGGAATCCAAATCAGAAAAGAAGTAAAGCTGTCACTGTTTGCAGATGACATTATACTATACATAGAGAATCCTATAGATGCTACCAGAAAACTACTAGAGCTGATCAATGAATTTGGTAAAGTAGCAGGATACAAAATTAATGCACAGAAATCTCTGGCATTCTTATACACTAATGATGAAAAATCTGAAAGTGAAATTAAGAAAACACTCCCATTTACCACTGCAACAAAAAGAATAAAATATCTAGGAATAAACCTACCTAAGTAGACAAAAGACCTGTATGCAGAAAATTATAAGACACTGATGAAAGAAATTAAAGATGACACAAATAGATGGAGAGATATATCATGTTCTTGGATTGGAAACATCAACATTGTGAAAATGACTCTACTACCCAAAGCAATCTACAGATTCAATGCAATCTCTATCAAACTACCACTGGCAGTTTTCACAAAACTAGAAGAAAAAAATTCACAATTTGTATGGAAACACAAGAGACCCCGAATACCCAAAACAATCTTTATATTTCTTTTTTTTTGCAGTATTTTTTTTGTACATCTTTATTGGAGTATAATTGCTTTACAATGGTGTGTAGTTTCTGCCGTATAACAAGTGAATCAGTTATACATATACATATGTTCCCATATCTCTTCCCTCTTGAGTCTCCCTCCCTCCCACCCTCCCTATCCCACCCCTCTAGGTGGTCACAAAGCACTGAGTTGATCTCCCTGTGCTATGCAGTTGCTTCCCACTTGCTATCTATTTTATGTTTGGTAGTGTATATATGTCCATGCCACTCTCTCACTTTGTCACAGTTTACTCTTCCCCCTCCCCATGTCCTCAAGTTCATTCTCTAGTAGGTCTGTGTCTTTATTCCTGTCTTACCCCTAGGTTCTTCATAACATTTTTTTTCTTAGATTCCATATATATGTGTTAGCATATGGTATTTGTCTTTCTCTTTCTGACATACTTCACTCTGTATGACAGAGTCTAGGTCCATCCACCTCACTACAAATATCTCAGTTTCGTTTCTTTTTATGGCTGAGTAATATTCAAAGCAACCTTGAGAACGAAAAATGCAGCTGGAGGAATCAGGGTCCCTGACTTCAGACTATACTACAAAGCTACAGTAATCAAGACAGTATGGTACTGGCACAAAAACAGAAATATAGATCAATGGAACAGGATAGAAAGCCCAAATATAAACCCACGCACATATGGTCACCTTATCTTTGATAAAGGAAGCAAGAATATACAATGGAGAAAAGACAGCCTCTTCAATAAGTGGTGCTGGGAAAACTGGACAGCTACATGTAAAAGTATGAAATTAGAACACTCCCTAACATCATACACAAAAATAAACTCAAAATGGATTAAAGGCCTAAATGTAAGGCCAGACACTATCAAACTCTTAGAGGAAAAAATAGGCAGAACGCTCTATGACATAAATCACAGCAAGATCCTTTTTGACCCATCTCCTAGAGAAATGGAAATAAAAACAAAAATAAACACATGGGACCTAATGAAACTTAAAAGCTTTTGCACAGCAAAGGAAACCATAAACAAGACCAAAAGACAACCCTCAGAATGGGAGAAAATATTTGCAAATGAAGCAACTGACAAAGGATTAATCTCCAAAATTTATAAGCAGCTCATGCAGCTCAATAACAAAAAGCCAAACAACCCAATCCAAAAATGGGCAGAAGACCTAAATAGACATTTCTCCACAGAAGATATACAGATTGCCAACAAACACATGAAGGAATGCTCAGCATCACTGATCGTTAGGGAAATGCAGATCAAGGCTATGATGAGATGTCATCTCACGCCGGTCAGAATGGCCATCATCAAAAAATCTAGAAACAATAAATGCTGGAGAGGGTGTGGAGGAAGGGGAACACTCTTGCACTGTTGGTGGGAATGTGGATTGATGCAGCCACTGTGGAGAACAGTGTGGAGGTTCCTTAAAAAACTCATTTTTGGGGGGCGTCTCTATACTGTTTTACACGGTGGCTGCACCATTTTGCATTCCCACCAACAGTGCAAAAGGGTTCTATTTTCTCCATATCCTCACCAACACTTGTTATTTATGGTCTTTTTGATGGTGGTCATCCTGACAGGTGTGAGGTGATGCCTCATTGTGGTTTTGATTTGCATTTCCCTGATGATTGGTAATGTTGAGTACCTTTTTCACATATTTATTGGTATATATTTTATTTTTATTTATTTACTTTTTTTTGCGGTATGTGGGCCTCTCACTGTTGTGGCCTCTCCCATTGCAGAGCACAGGCTCCGGACACGCAGGCTCAACGGCCATGGCTCATGGGCCCAGTTGCTCCGCAGCATGTGGGATCTTCCCGGACTGGGGCACGAACCCGTGTCCCCTGCATTGGCAGGCGGACTCTCGACCACTGCACCACCAGGGAAGCCCTATTGGTATATAGTTTATTTTTAACTCATTCTTTTTTATGTCTGTGTTTTAAAAAATGTATCCCAGGGACTTCCCTGGGGGTCCAATGGTTAAGAATCCTCCTTCCAATGCAGGGAACACAGGTTCAATCCCTGGTTGGGGAACTAAGATCCCACATGCCGCAGGGCAACTAAGCCCAGGCGCCGCAACTACTGAGCCTGCACACCTCATCTAAGATCCCGTGTGCTGTAACTAAGACCTGACACAGCCAAAAACAAAAAACAAAAAACAAAAATACAGTATTCCATAGCACAGTTTGACATGTTTTAAGTTGAACCACATTAAACTGCTGATATTTGAAAAAAAAGTAATAATAATACAACCTGCTCTTCCAGTGCTCAGTCCTCTCCACCACACATTGGCCAAGTGTTAATGCAGTTTCTAACTGAGCATCTCCAGTTGCCCATTCAGCATTCCAACCATCACATGGTAAAGTGCTTCCTAAGGTCAGACTGCAATCTTCTTCACGGTGATCAGAACCCATTGTTTCTAGACCATACTTCCAGGGCAACATAAATGAAGACTCACTCTCCACAGGGAAACCCTCCAAGATCCTAGTTCCTCATCCCTGAAAATGTACTGGTTTGTCAACATTCTGCCTAAAGGACCCCAGACATGCTTACTTTCAGATAACAAGAGACAGCTGGTGTCACTACAAATGACTCTTGTCTCTGCTGCTATAATTATGAAATCCTACACTATTCTTCACTGTTGGATAACTCCCTCAGTATTAAAGACAAAAGAGCAGGAAGGGAGGAGGGAAAAGGAAGGGAAGGAAGGAAGAGGAGGAAAGAGGAGGCAGAAGAGGAAGTGGGAGCAGAGGGAAAGAGGATGAAGACAAGGAGAAAAAGCTTTTGTTAATAATAAATCCCATAAAATGGTGTCCTGAATACACAGATGAAGAAAGAAAGATCCCCTCAACTCTTTACCCAACCCCCTTCAGTTTCTGAAATGGGAGGCACTCCTACACTGTATACAATAGGGAACTTATTCTATACAGAAAGTTTGAAATCTGAGTAGCCTCAAAGTTTAAATTCCCCCCCTCCACGTCCTTCACATGAAAGCGTCAAAAAGCCTTCAAAAAGACTTCAGGGTGGGAGGGAGGGAGACACAAGAGGGAAGGGATATGGGAACAGATGTATATGTATAACTGATTCACTTTGTTATAAAGCAGAAACTAACACACCATTGTGAAGCAATTATACTCCAATAAAGTTGTAAAAATAAATAAATAAATAAATAAATAAATAAAGATGAGGAAACCGAGAAAAAAAAAAGACTTCAACAAGTGTTCATTTAGTTTGCTAAGAAATTGTGCCTTGCACATATAGTTAAACAATTTTTTTTAAAGAATACACATGTATTTTAAATTACATGAAGTTTGATTTTAGTGTTGGGTCTATTCTATACAGAGATTCTGTAAAGATTTCCAGGATGGTTTAATGCTTCAAGAACCAGCATCATGATTCCCATGGAGAAGCACAGCAATGCTGGGAATTCTGAGTTCCTCCTTGACAGCAGTTCTATCTTTTCTAAGAGCTTCTTCACTTCAAGGACTGCCACATGGAAAACATCCACGGGAAAGCTAGAAAAGACGAGGTCACAGGAAAGCAGGTTCTATAGAAATATCCCTAACATAAATAATTCTCTGTCAGTGGACTGCTGAAATTATGGAGACTGAAGCATAAAAACCAAAGAGAATATAAAAGACTAAATCTCTTAAATCACTCAACACTGGCCAGTGATAGCTCAACAATTCATATATAAGTATATATAGTGTGGTCAATAGGATAAGGAGATTAAAATTATTGAGATCCTACTCTGTGCATATCATTGTGTCAAAAATTTTACACACATAATTTTGTCGGCAAATTTATATATGTGCCCTCATTTCTAGTCATTTATTTCACCTCTTTAAGCCTTATTTTACTTACTTTACCAATAGAATTGGAGTAAACATTTTGCCTGGATTATTACACTGGATTGTTACAAAAATCAAATGAATGAGTGAATGTAAAAAGTGTTTTGGAAACTTAAATACAAGGGATCGTGATGATGACAGCTACATTCGATGACTCAGCCCCCATCTGAGCTCTCCAAACATTTAGGGCAATGTTCTGTTCTTTGCTTTGCTGCTCCTCTGAGAGTCTCAAGCTGGAAGCATACTTTTAAATGTAGCTCTGTTGGTTCCAAGACACAGATCTACTCTGTAAAAGATAAATGGAAGCTTATTCCTAAAAGTATACTGGAAGCTGCCAAGGGAGAAGACTTATCAAAAAGAGGACATCAAGATGTCACTCACTCTTCCCATCTGCACCTGTGATTGACAAAAATGTTTTCTTTAACACAACTTGAAATTTGAAAGGAAAATGACAAAATGAGATCCCTTCTCTTTATCATTTACATTATGCTGTAGAGGTACAAATTTGATCTAAGACATTTTGATTTATGCCAGTTGATGGAGTGTGCCCAGTGATGGAAACAGTCACCTTTATTCCTAGGAGATACATCTAAGATATGTGCATGTATTGATATATATAGACATACATATATATGCGTGTGTATAGACATATATATAGACACATACACATATATGTATGTATATTAGACCAGGTAACTCCCTTGCTCAAAAGCACCCAAATGTTTCCCATCATATTAAGATCCAAAACCTTCACCAAGGTCTGCAAAAGGGCCCTTGATCATCTCTCCTGCTGTGATTTCTATAGCTTTCTTTCAAACTGCCCCTTCTTCCTTGCTTCCTTTGTTACTTGTGCACACTAAGAATATACCTGTCTTGGGTGCTTTCCTTTATGTTCCTTTGATATGAAATGTTGTTCTCCCCTGTGTTGCATGGTTCAGTCCCAGACTTCATTCATGTCTCTCCTTCAGATGTGTTATCCCACATCCTATTGAAAATAACACCGTTGGTTACTCTTCCTCCTCACTCTGCCTTATTTTCCTTCATCTCCCTTATCACCACCTGAAAATACATCATATATTGGTTTTCTCTGTTTATTGTCCATCTCCTCCATCAGAATGCAATTTATACAACGCAGAGACTTTACCAGGCATTATTCTAGGCACTGAATACAGTAAACAAAGTAGAGAGGCAATAGGTATTTTGAACAAAAGAGACACAGCAGCATTACAGATTTAAAAAGGTTGCATGCACATCCTCATGTCTTTCTCTGACCCCCAATCTCAGGTTACTTCAGTACAGGCTCTCAGAAAACCATATTCCTTTCTTTCAAATAACTTGGTCTATATGTACTTATGAATTTATTAGTAGATGAATGCCTGTCTCCCCACTAGGGCTATAAGCTCCTTGAGAACAGAGATCACATCTCTTTTTTATTTATGTTTGTTTCCAAGCTCCTTACAGTGTGTCACATACAACAAATATTTGCTGATTGAACGAACGTGTGTAGTGATCAATATCTGACCCAGTTATGGCCAATAGCTGATCAATTGCCCTCCACTATTTAACAAGGCAAAAAGCTTCCTCATGAAACAATTCCTGTTACTTAAAACAGTCATTTATTTCTGCCATATACCTTCGCTTGGAATTCAGGTGGCCTGGAAGCATGATATGGAAAAGAATAGGGATTGGTATTTAGACAGACCTGGATTCGAAACCTGATTCCCTTACCTGATAATCTCATCTAATAATTATATATAACGCTCAGAATTATCAAATATAAAATTGAAATACCTATACCTTTTTTTTTTGCGGTACGCGGGCCTCTCACTGTTGTGGCCTCTCCCATTGCGGACCACAAGCTCCGGACGTGCAGGCTCAGCGGCCATGGCTCACGGGCCCAGCCGCTCCGCGGCATGTGGGATCTTCCCGGTCCGGGGCACGAACCCGTGTCCCCTGCATCGGCAGGCGGACTCTCAACCACTGCGCCACCAGGGAAGCCCCTTATACCTATTTTTTAACACTATGAAATCAAAATAAATTCGTGTTTGTATAAGCTGAACATAAACTATGGCCTCTGTGGTCCAGCGTCTGTGCCATCTAGCCATAAAACTAAACTCGGGAATTACAAAGGGAATCCATTCTTTACATGCATCTCCTAAAAAATATATTTAAAGGGATCAAATTCCTAATTTACAGTCACCTCTCAAAATTCCCACCACCAATCTTCTATTCTCAGGGATTTTGTGCCCACTCCAGCCCCTCTTCATGGGACTTTCCCAAACTCACCAGTCCCTGTAATTCTCCTCTTTCTCCTTTTCTTTCATCTCTTTATTATTCCACTTTACTTAGGCTTTTTATTGTGCTCTCCATTTTCCCTCTCAAGTCTCCTTCGTTCTCCCTCTCTCAATCTATTTCTCACATTTGCCATTGGCGATCCAACTGCCAAAAACAAAATAAAACAAGCAAAAAGCTCATTCTGTTTGCAGGAATTGGGGGGGAAGTAACACACAAAAATATAATAAATCTTATCCCTCAAGCTAAGAAGCAGAGAAAGAAGGTAACAGATTACTCAGCTAATAAACATTGGAGCTAAGGTTAAAACTCAGGTTTGATTCCGAGGGCACAATGGACCTTACAGGGAGGTTCTGAAACCCCAAATCTGCCTAAAACTCAGGGTAATTTGAGACCACATGCCAATCGATGAAGCAGGAGGGAGGAAGTTTAAGCTGCTTAGTTCTTTTTTGCCCCTTTTTGGAGGGATCTAAGTAAAGGCGGCATTCATGAGCAGCATTCACAGACATATTTATATTTACTCCTTTCAACTGGTGGCCTCCAGAAAGAGAGCTCGGTGACAGGGTTTGATTTAGCTGCAATCAGCTTGTTGCCATGTTAGCTCTGTTTAAAAAGGGCAAGCTACATCTATCTGCTCCAGCTCGTTGCGTGGTGGGCCAATTTGGTGAGGTTTATCATCTGTCTCTAATAGCAGTAGGCCCCAGAAATGGCACAGAGCAATTTTCTGCTTTCGTTTCCGCTGCACTTGAGAAAAATCTGGGGGCAATTTTTTAGTCTGAGGCAATATTTCTTAATGTTTTTATCTCTTAGAATTGCTACTTAATTCTCTCCTTGACTCACTTTCAAAGTTTAAGGCCGAGTCGACCACTCGGTAACTCAAGTTACAACCAAGTGGAATAAAAGTGGGGTCAGGCAGCTGAGCAAGGCGCCCAGGGTGAAGGAACTGGGAAAGAGAGTCGGCTCAATCACAGGGCAATTTCTGGCTGAAAAACACAACATCCTCTCCATCCTTTTACCTGGTGCAGATTTGTCCACAGAATCATTTCCTTGACTAGTATGGGTTCAGTGCCTCTGTTAGCAGAGGTTATTGAGAGGATGTGACGGCAAGTGGACCCGCAAGCTGGACCTGGGCTCCTCACCCCTCCCCTGACCTTGGAATGTGTCCTCCACTGGCCTTCCGCGTACTGGAAGCTGCACTAGGACACAGCTTGAGATAGTAATGTATTGTTGAGACCAGCTGGACTGTATACATGACTGAACCCCGTTAAGGCCTCTTTATAAAGTTTAAGATTCTGTCAGGCAGGTACAGAGATCTACTTGCCTTGCACCTCCCAAAACAAGCCTCGTATGTAAGTTCCCTTGCTTATTAAACCTGCCACCAATCTAAAGGGATTTGCCTCTTTCTTCCATCTCTCCCTCCCCTCCAAGGATGGGGGCCAGTTTCAGATTACAGCCAGGAAGCTCCTAAGTCTGCAAACTAATAATTGGCAAGCTGGCCAAAAAACTGAAGAAACGGGCTTTGGGACAAAGGCATATGCGGGGGAAATCCCAAGTTAACTGTTGGCCCAGTATGGCCAATAAAAAAGCCAGATGGCAGGGCTTCCCTGGTGGCGCAGTGGTTGAGAGTCCGCCTGCCGATGCAGGGGACACGGGTTCGTGCCCCGGTCTGGGAAGATCCCACATGCCGCGGAGCAGCTGGGCCCGTGAGCCATGGCTGTTGAGCCTGCGCGTCCGGAGCCTGTGCTCCGCAACGGGAGAGGCCACAACAGTGAGAGGCCCATGTAACGCAAAAAAAAAAAAAAAAAAAAAAAAAAAAAAAAAAAGCCAGATGGCTCAGTCCATCATGAGAGTGGGCCACTGACAGTTCAACAAGGTACTGTCCCCCATCCATGTGGCTGTGCCCATCACTGTCACCATCTTAGATACCTTGGCCTTGGTCTTAGGAGTGTACCATGCTGTGCTGGGCTTAGCAAATGCTTTTTTCAGCAAACCCCTGGATGCTGAGTCACAGACCAATTTGTCTTCATGTGAGAAGTACAAGAACAGACCTTTCGAGTGCTTCCCCAAGGTTACCTGCACAGCCCCCTTTATGTCATGGGATTGTAACTTGAGAACTGCTCCTGTTCTCCTTCCTCAACTCAATAAAATGAACACATTACACTGATGATACAATGTTAAAACACGAACACTTGCCTCTACTGTACGACACTGCAGGTTTTTCTGGAACAACTGTGAGGGAGAGGATGGGCAGTGAACCCACAGAAAATTCCAGGCCCAAGCACTGCAGTGAAGTTTTGGGGAATCATTTGGTCAGATTAAGACGTGTTGTCCCAGAACCTGTAACCGATAAGATGAAAGCCTATCCAATCCCTGGGAACATGAAAGATATACAAGTCTTTGTGGGGATTTTGAGGTCTTGGAGGACTTTTACTCCCCACCTGGCACGGTGCCTCCCTCCCTTATACTACCTGGTAAAGAAAGAGCACATAATGGCCTGGGAATCAGAGCAGCAAGCCACCTTTGAGAAGCAAAAATACTAGTAAAGCAGATTAAAGTTGTGGGCATCTCTGAAGCAGGGATACCATTTGAGTTAGATGTGTCTGTGACTCTGGAAGGTATGCATTGGGCACTATGGCAGAGAAAACAAAAAGGAGAGAGTACCCCTAGGGTTTTGGTCCCAGCTCTGGAAGGGGGCAGGAACCTGATACACCCCCATAGAACAACAGCTCTTACAGGGTACACAGCACTCCTCCAGGTAGAGCCTTTCATGAAGGAGCAGCATGTCATGGTAAGAACTTCCCTTGCTATCCATCGACCCACCTCTGCCATGGCTCAAAACCCCACTGTGATTAAGTGACGTGGTCTCTGCAGCAGAGGAGCACCCTGTCCACCAGCCCACTGCCTCTAAAAATGCTGGTGCTGTTAGGCGTGTAGAATACGTCGTCCTCCAGATGTTTCCACTCCTGCTCCTATGACAGCCCCTGCAGCCTGCAAAGAGACGATGGGGGAAATTCCCATTGATGCCTGGCATATACATGGATCTAGCCGAGGCACCCGTCCACATGGACTTCAGTCACTATTCGGCCCAATAATGACACCATCTAGATGGAAACAGCAACAAAGAGCAGCAGCCAATGTGCTGAGCTCATAGTGGTTTGGCTGATGATCACATATAAGCCCTGGCTGTTAATCCTTTGCACTGACAGCTGCGCTGTTCTAAAGGATGAACCAACCCTGTGGCTTGGACAGTGGGAGGCTGGGGGTTGGATGGTCATGAATAAGCCCTTATGGGTCAGGATTCATGGAAAGACATTTGGGCTCATCTGCAAGAGCCTGAGGCAGTCCTCACTGTCTTTCACATCCCAGCTCATAAGGCGCTGACACCTCCTGGAAGTCAGGAAGCTGATGCCCTAGCCCAGATATGAGCCCTAGCAACTGACCCTTCAGAAGATACAGCAGAAGAAGTGCATAGAAAGGAGGCCACCACAGTGCCTCAATGGAATGATGTATTACCAAGGATGCCAGATTGCCCTTGAATACAGTGACTTGATTAATGCAGTAACAGCCTGTGCATTCTCAGTAATTGCCAAAGGAGTCTGGGGCCATCCACTGGAGTTCCCAACAGGTGAGGGATTGGCAAATTGATTATACTGGCCCCCTCCCTGCAAGTGAGGGTTCTAAATATGCTTTCGTTTATGTGGACACTGCCTCTGGCCTAACCCAACCTTTCCCCATGCAAACCAGGCTGCCACTATTAGGGAAACTGAGTACCATGTATGGACACCCTCATTGAATAGACAGTGATTGGGGTCACATTTCAAAGGTGCAAGACTGGGCAAAGAACATGATATTGAATGTAGGTTCCATCTCCCCTCTGACCCACAAGCAGCAAGCTTGGTAGAAAGGAAAAATGGAATATTAAAACAGCACATTAAATTACTAACAGGCAAAACCACCTTGGCCGGGTGAGTTAAAGTACTGTCCCAGGCTTTAATACATTTGAATGACCAACCAGTAGGGCCTAGTGTCCCATAGGCCAGACTGGGGACCCCTACCAAGGCGCCCAATATCATAAAAGTACAGAAATCACAGGAAACAGCCATTGCCCCAACTTTCACCACGGATCAATGAGCTATGCTGCTGAGAACACCAAGCCCTTTGACATCTGGGAAAGGAGTTCCCTGCTGGAATTTGCAATGGGACATCCCACAAAACCAATGAGTTACTTCACACCCAGTGGGATCCCACTGTCCTGCTGCAAGATAAGCCTGCTGCAATACACTCTACCTGGAATGGAATGTATGCCATTTAAAGAAGAGAGAAAGTACAGGACCTGGTCTGGAATACCCTGCCCCCAGTCCACCTCTTCCTACCTGACAGTGCTGCCTCCCCCCTCCCTCCCAGGCCGGCCAACGTGTATGGTTTGCACAACCAGGTCAAGTTCCTAAAGCTGCGGCCACATCAACATCTAAGGATTAGGCCACAAGTGTAATTCTTACAGAAGGGAAGACCTCCCCATACAAGTTCCTACTAAATAATGTCTTTTTTGACCTTAGACTTCTGCTTCTCCTATGGTGTCTGGTCACAGGATGGACCTTTCCTTTCTATGGTGGGCCTGCAAAGACTGCCCAGCAAAGAAATCAATCCAATTGTTGGGTAAGTGGGCAGCTTCCCCTCTCTAGCTCATCAGGATTGGCATGGTAGGGATCACTGCTCCAGGAAGGGGACTGCAAAGCCCTGAAGCAGTACATGAAGGAAGGACAGGCTACAACTAGGACTCTTAATTCAGCTGATTCAAAAACCTGGCCTGTGGCACACATCATCAGTAACATGGGGCATGGTATTCTTTTTCTGCCAAACAAACTACAACAGGCAGTCCATCAGACTACTGAGCAGAAAGGTCCCAGAAATACCACCATTAGAGCTATGGGTGGCTATGTTCAGATTTGGAATGGATTTATGGGTTTACCACAGGATATGGACATTTGAACACCCAGGCAGCCCTACGTTAGAAACAGAGAAATCACTCTAAAGAGAACCAACTCAATTGTACCAAGAATATGGGATGGGTATCACTGGAGCTGTGTAGTCATTCCGCCATATTAAAGGATAGTGACTGATAGTGACTGATCACACCTCCCAGGTATTTACCGGGTAACCCTGAATGGGACTCCATGTCACGCAGCACACATCTTTGGCCGTGGCTTCCACCTGGGTGGTTGGGCTGCTGCACCCAGGGTTTTCCCCGGGCACAGGAGAAAATCTACCCCCAGTAAAAATTGCCAACTTCCCTCTCCTCAAGGCCAGAGGGGCGCATTTTGTTTTTCACTGGTATGATCATTTGGCTTCCCTCTTTGTTCCCTCCGTTGACCTGGAGGATGTTATAGCACACACAGAAGCCCTTACTAAATTCACTCAGGAAGCCTTAAACGATAGCCAACAAAGCCTGTCCTTACTGAACACTGAAATGTCTCTAACGAGAAATGCTGTCCTCCAGAAGAGGATGGCCTTAGACATTATTACTGCCTCCCAAGGGGGCACCTATGCAATTATCCAAACAGAATATTGTGTGCTCATACCTGATGAGTCTGCTAATGTATATACCACCTTTATTAAATCACATAAAAACACAAATAAATGCCCTGAGTGACCTAACCTCTAGCCTAGGGAACTTAACAAATCAGTGACTTGGATCATGGGGCTCTTGATTAAAAAAAAATCGTCACTGATTTTGGGAATCCTTGTCTTAATCAGTGTTTTCTCTTACATGTGCCTATATTGTTGCTACATCTATCTGCCTCCAATGGAGCCAGACAGCTGCCAAACAAGCCACCTCCATGCTAATGAAACCTCTTGCTGGTCAGGGCACATTGCAGATGAGGGGGACACATGAGATTATAAGAGCCCATAATGAGGGGTAAAGTGTTGGAGGGGGTCATTGAGAGGACGTGACTGCCAGTTGACCCACAAGCTGGACCCAGGCAATCAGAGGCTCTTACCCCCTCCCCTGTCCTTGGATTGAGAGCTCTGCTTGTCTTCCCCACACTGGAAGCTGCCCAAGGATACAGCCTTGAGATAGTAAGGTGAGGTGGGATTGAGACCCCCTGTATGGTATATGTAACTGAGCCCCATTAAGGCTCTATGTAAACTTTAAGATTTTAGCAGGCAGGTGCAAAGATCTGCTTGACTGCAGCTGCCTAAGACAAGCCGTATGTAGGTTCCCTTTCTTAATAAACCTGCCACCTACCAACCTGGAGTGGCCTGCCTCTTTCTTTGGTCTCTCCCTGCCCTTCATCTAGGGACACCCAAATAACTCCCAAGGTTGCAAACTAAGAGCCTCTGATTTTGTCTTTGTCAAAACTGTTAACATCTTTTTAAAGTTAGAAGCTTATATACTAAAAGAATAGCAACGAATCTGTTCAAAGTCTCAACAGTTAGAGATAACACCTAATAACTTTTCATGGCTTGCAGTCTCACATTCAGACACATTCTTATTGACAAAGTGGCACATACTATTTAACTTGCTACCATCAAGTGATACAACGTAATCATCTTTCAAAGCCAGTTAATTTTCTTTCTACTGCCTATTTTTTAACAGTTCTACAAATCTGGTAGTTTATTTAGCGAACCATCTGTGGTTGTTCATGTATTTTATTTACAAATCACTCACTCAGACATGATACTCCAGTCAATAACTTAATACTGAGATACGATTGAATGACAGAGAAGTTTTGTCCATGTTCTCATGATGGTGGAGATCTAATGTTTATCCTTTGCTTGGCAGCCAAAACTGACTTGGAACCCCACTTGAAGTTCCAAACCGAATCAACCGTTCCCTTATCATTCAGCCCTCATGCAAACCTGGATGTCCTGACTCGACTTCACAGGACCATGTGGCTGCTGCCTTCCTAAAGGCTGTCAGTGAAGGGGTTCCAGGCACAATATGGAGATATGTGCCTTGGTAACAAGGGGCTGCTGAATAAGTTCTCTTAGGAAGAAAGTCCATTTTCTCAATTGACCCTTCTCTCTAACACGGCAAATGTTGGGGTGATATGTTAAGGAGACAAGCAGAGACATTTAACATGAGGATAAAGAGGGGGAGTGGGGGTAAAAAAAATGAAGGTTAGGGAGAGAAGGGTAGCTAGCTAGTTCCACATCTCTCTCTTCTCAAAATAGGTCCGAGGTCCTTTTAAAGAATCCTAAGGTTCCATGATTGCAACAGCTCTTAGAAACCACTGAATTCAAACTCTTCTTGGCATTGATAAGAAAACTGTGAACTAACAAGAAATTACAGGCATACCTTGTTTTATTGTGCTTTGCAGAGATTATGTTTTTTACAAATTGAAGGTTTGTGGCAACCCTGCTTCTAGCAATTCTATTGGCGCCATTTTTCCAACATCATTTGCTCACTTCATGTCTCTGTGTCACATTTTGGTAATCCTCACAATACTTCAAACTTTTTCATTATTATTATATTTGTTACAGTGATCTGTGATCAGTGATCTTTGATGTCACTATTACAAAAAGATGTCACTATTCACTGAAGGTTCAGATGATGGTTAGCATTTTTTAACCATAAAGTATTTTTTAACTAAGGTATGTACGTTGTGGTTTTTTTTAAGATATAATGCTATTGCACACTTCATGGACTACAGTATAGTGTAAACACAGCTTTTATCTGCACTGGGAAACCAAAAAATTCATGGGACTCATTTTACTGTGATATTTGCTTTATTGCAGTTGTCTGGAACCAAACCCACAATCTCTCCGAGGTCTGCCTGTACATGAATTTTAGACCCAGCTTCCCGTCATGCTCTTTTCTCTCTGTCTTGCTACCTTTGATCAAAAATTTAAACTAACATTTATAAAGAGCTTATTAACACTGAGCAAAAACACTTTGCATATATTATTCTATTTACTACCAAAACATCTGTTTTAGGCAGCCACCAGCACCATCTGAGGAAGGCCATGTACCGTCCCTAAAGTCTCCCAGAACTGGCTGGTGAGGGAGCTGGATCTGAATGCAATCACACTGTTTCTCAAATACTTCCTCACACATGGTGATTTAAGCTCAACCTTCTCTTGACCGTGCTGAGAGCAGAACCACAGATATGCCTACTCCAACATGAGAAATAATATTATGCTTTTCTGGGAGATATATTTTAAAAACAAGCCCAAAGAGAGCTTTCCAGAAGCTAAAAGAAAAGGTATTTTGGGACTTCCCTGGTGGCGCAGTGGTTAAGAATCCGCCTGCCAATGCAGGGAACACGGGTTCAAGCCCTGGTCCGGGAAGATCCCACATGCCACGGAGCAACTAAGCCCGTGCACCACAACTACTGAGCCTGCACTCTAGAGCCCGCGAGCCACAACTACTGAGCCTGTGTGACACAACTACTGAAGCCCGCGTGCCTAGAGCCGGTGCTCCGCAACAAGAAAAGCCACTGCAATGAGAAGCCTGCGCACTGCAACGAAGAGTAGCCCCCACTCACTCCAACTAGAGAAAGCTCGCGTGCAGCAAGGAAGACCCAACCAGCCAAAAATAAAAATAAATAAATAATTTTTTTAAAAAGAAAGAAAAGAAAATGTATTTTCAGCAAAATAGAAAATCTCCTGTGTATAGTATAAGTAGTTTGGTGTATAAACACAAAATTTTGGCAGCATAAACATGGCTCATTATGTATTCACAAGTTAATTTATTTCACTCAATGACAGACAGGAATTTAAAAAAAAACAGAAAAATCACCGATAGGAATTTATCAAGAAAAGTATGGATCTATTACACTTTGACTGGAAACGATCTATTTATAGCACATAAATGTGTCACCTCTTCTTGGTTATTTTATATTCCCATCTAAGAACTCTGAAAAAAGAGGGCAGAAAATAGTGATTGCAAATAGTCTGATTATCTTGACAAATGCAATGCAGCCTCTTAGGCATGACACTCCTGCAAGCCTATTCAGCAATCCCATGAAATCTGGAACATTGCTTGGTTCCACTACCTACAGGGAAATACAATTTGCGTCAGGAGTTACCTCCGGCTGATGCAGCTGACAAATGTTATCTAATCAAGTCTGTAAGCGTCTTAGACAGGTGCGTCTCTCCTCCAACCTAGGAAACACCCTGAGTAATTCATTATCTAATATGTTACTCTAAGACAACATACCTGAGGGCGAAAAAATCTCACATGTGGCACTCCTTATGTGGAAAAAGCAAGGGCTTTAGAATTCTTAAATTCTCATAGGAAACATCAAAAAAAATTTTTTTATGTTAAAAGAAAAATGGTATCAGGAAAATGTGGGCCTTGCTACTCCATTACCGACTTCCTAGCTGATTTCCACATCCATACCTTGGCTCTACCCAGCTTCTAAATAATCCTTTCCATTGGTTAAACCCATTGCTAAATCAGCATCCTCTCTCTACACTCAATTTCACCACAGACGTGAACACATTTGCTTTGCAGCGCCTGTGGATGGTGCCACAGATACTTCCCCTGCCCAGTCGGGAGGAGAGTCCAGGCAGGCTCACAGCTCTTTTTCTGGTTCAGCCTCTTTGTTCCCACCCGCACCCTCACTTCCCACTGTCAAGACTAGAAGCTGGTTTGCTTTCGTTTCGACCCTTCAGATCTCAGACCAGGTGGGCATGCTCCCATCTCCTTAGACCCAACACTAAGCTGACTCCTTTTATCAGTGAATATCAAATGTTAATGCACACCCGGAGAGCTTGTTGAAATACAGATTACAGGGCCCCACCGAAGGGTTTCTGATTTAGTAGATCCGGAGAGGATCAGAAAATACACATTTTAAAGCGAGTTCCCAAGTGATGCTGATGCTACAGGGGATCACGTTTTTAAGAACTTCCGAGTTACATTAATGTTTCCCACACTGGCCTGTTTTATTTTTTAAATAAATTTATTTATTTTATTTACTTATTTTTGGCTGTGTTGGGTCCTCGTTCCTGCACACGGGCTTTCTCTAGTTGCAGTGAGTAGGGGCTACTCTTCGTTGTGGTGCGCGGGCTTCTCATTGCGGTGGCTTCTCTTGTTGCGGAGCACGGGCTCTACAACACACGGGCTTAAGTAGCTGTGGCTCGTGGACTCTAGAGCGCAGGCTCAGTAGTTGTGGTGCACGGGCTTAGCTGTTCTGCAGCATGTGGGATCTTCCCGGACCAGGGCTCGAACCCGTGTTCCCTGCATTGGCAGGCGGATTCTTTACCACTGCACCACCAGGGAAGCCCTGGCCTGTTCTTAAGAATTACCTGGCAGTGCCTGAGGAGGAATGCACAATATTTATTGATCAGCCACCACATGCCAAGTGCTGTTACAGGCCATATAGACAGAGCAGTGACCAAGACAGACCAACACATCCATGCCTCATAGGACTTGGCAAAGTCCTAGAAATACAGTACATGTTCGATAAATGCTTATCACAACTGTTTTCCAAACTGGAGATAATAATGGTTGCCTGGCCAACATGAAATGATAGAATGGATATATTTCAAAGGAATATTCAAACTAATAATTATAGTTGTAGTTATGGTTATGATTGATATATTAATGACCAATAGTATAAATTTGAAGATCCATTAATTTCATTTTTCCTTTTCTGCCCATACCCCAAAGGATGATATAGCCATGGGATCACAGAACACAAGAACTGAGGAGGACCTTAGAGATCTTGAATAGAACCCCCTCACGGTACAGATGAGAACACCATAGCCCTCTGAAGTGAAATTCCCTTCTATAAGACTTGTTGATTCTTACAGGTCAGACATGGAGTGGTTTTCAACAGTGAATACTCCACAGTGCTTGGTCAGTGCCTATAGAGTGTAGGTTCTGAATAAATGTTTGTTGACTACGAGAATAAATGAAAAATGTATAAATAAAGGTCAATGGTAATCTTTGCTCAAGGAGTACACATGGAACATTAGGTGGCCAAATAGGCAGCTTTTCAATTTGGTGTTTTAAAATATGACAAAAAGCCTATAAATATCTCATCTCTGAAATAGTACCATACAGTAAGCATGGTATAGTATTGAATAAATTTTATAACAATTAAGTCTCTTTTCAATGTAAATTAATAAATTTCCTTTTCACATTATTTTTACCTATCTAGGTCCTTAGGCTTTACTTAATGATGATGCACTTGATTAAATAAAATGAAAGAAAAATGAAAGTTCTTTCACACATTAAAATGAATAATGAATTAAGACTTAATCCAAAAGCAATTTAACTTTAAACATTCACATGAAATTAAATGAGCCATTGAATTTGCTATATAAGCAAGCATTAATCTTATCAGGCTATGAAAACTAGAAAGTTATACAGTGACCCATTAATTTCAGAGCCTAATACAAGGTCTGTTTAATGCCTGCACTCCATTAAGAAGTCTTATTCCACAATATAAGTGCTTTCTCATAAAAGTTTAAACCCCAATTCATTTTTTTACTGCTCCAATCATGTGATAATCAACTCTCGACAAGATTATGGCTGCAAATCTAAATATGGTATGTAATGTCGTGTGAAACAAATTTTCTCATGGCCAGCCTCCATCAAAAAAGAGAACATTTATATCACTGGAGGAATGTGAGCATAATATAGCCCAGGCCCCCTCCATCCAAGGGTGTTTGAAGTAGTTTATAATTCACCCAATACGTGGATAGATGTCCCTGTTACATGAAAGCAAAATTCTTTCATAGAGTTACACAAGCCAAAGCAGTGGAATGTACACACAAATCTTATTCTATAAGCAGATACAGTTCAATGTTGAAATCAAAGAGCATATATTTATTTTTACACATTTAAAATATTTCCCCATATAAAAAATTGAATCATTATTCTATAAGAAGTTTTTATATCCCAACTTTAGGTTCCATGTGCAGTAAGCCCATTTTACACTTTAAACCATAGTTGAATAAAGGGTAAAGAAAAAAGAAAGAATGAGCAACAGTGTTGTATTTATTACCTTACATAATATTTGGCTAAATGACAAATCTATGATGCCATTCTACATGGCATTTCATTAATCAATGTTGGAAGATATGGGGGGAAAGGACAACAGGTAAAAAAAGTGAAATATATGTTTTTCACTGGCAGGCAGGGTCACCATCAATTTCATTATATGCCATATGACAAACATCAATTATTTTGTAATAATAAAGAGGGAACCAAGGGAGCGGAATGTGCGAATATGACCACAGTGGTGTGGACTCATGTGTATTAATTATTTCATTGCATTGGGATTAGATTAAGAAATTATATGGTTTACATATTTTAAACTCTCATTAATAAATATTAGTTCTTATTACTTAGAGACTGGCTAATAATTCACCAGCAGCCTGATATTTGAAATCTACAGCAGTAAATTTAAATAATGAAGTCTATTATTAATGAAGAAGGATTTTGTGGTGTAAGAGAGTAAATTGTTGCAGAATTTTTTTTAACCAAACAAGCATGGTTTACAGTATAAACCTATTCATCCTTGGGCTGCTATTCAAAGTCTATATGATCTGTCTCCTAAATACAGAATATGGGGTGGGGGAGGGAGTTTTCTGGGTCATTCATTTGTAGCCATTCATATCACTTGGGATTTAACAGTTTAACCCCATCTCTGCATTTAATCACCCCCCCCATCTAGTGCAAAACTGGCTGCCAAGACCATATGGACACTTAAGACCTGCTCCCACCAACTCAGAGGCTTAGGCCAGTCCAAGTGCTGCCCCTCCCAGCCCAGCACAGCAGTCCTCAGGGGAAGCTTGAAGGAGGCTCAGCAAAGGTATGATTTATTTCTTTGTACTCACCACAAAACTTAAAGCTACTTTCACATATTGTAAGTATCCATAGGCAATTGACGATGAGTACCTTAACATTTTGAGTTCTCCTAAAAAGAGAAAGGAAGGTACAAAACTTTCCAGTTTGAAAATGGATAAATGTGAATTTGGAGTTTTAAAAAATTTAAATAAAAGGAAGAGTTGAGCATCAATTACATTTCTAAATGGGAGACCCAGGCAAGTTATCACTACTGTAAATATTTCCTAATTTGAGAACGGAACCCCCTTCATATTTTGGAGAAGCCCCTCTTTTTTCAAGTCTTAGTGGAATTCAGGGCTTCCCAATATCCTTCCAATAAGTTATCATTTTTTCATAAGTTAGAGTTGTTTTCCATCATCTGCAACCAAGAACTCTGAGTAGCATATTACGTCTTTAATATTCCAATTACCCATCTCTAAAATTGTGGATACCCCCTCACACCATATACAAAAATAGACTTAAAATGGATTAAAGACCTAAATGTAACACCTGAAACCATAAGACCCCTAGAGGAGAACATAGGCGGGACAGGCTTTGACTCAAATCATGACAATATTTTTTTTGATCTGTCTCCCAAGGCAAAAGAAACAAAAGAAGAAATAAGCAAACGGGACATAATTAAACTTAAAAGCTTTTGCACAGCAAAGGAAACCATAAACAAAATGAAAAGACAACCCTCAGAATGGGAGAAAATATTTGCAAATGAAGCAAATGACAAAGGATGAATCTCCAAAATATACAAGCAGCTCATGCAGCTCAATATCAAAAAACCAAACAACCCAATCCAAAAATGGGCAGAAGACCTAAATAAATATTTCTCCAAAGAAGATATATAGATTGCCAACAAACACATGAAAGGATGCTCAACATCACTAATTATTAGAGAAATGCAAATCAAAACTACAATGAGTTATCACCTCACACCAGTCAGAATGGTCATCATCAAAAAATCTACAAACAATAAGTGCTGGAGAGGGTGGGGAGAAAAGGGAACCCTCTTGCGCTGTTGGTGGGAATGTAAATTGACACAGCCACTATGGAGAACAGTATGGAGGTTCCTTTAAAAGCTAAAAATAGAATTACCATACGACCCAGCAATCCCACTACTGAGCATATACCCTGAGAAAACCATAATTCAAAAAGAGACATGTACCACAATGTTCATTGCAGCTCCATTTACAATAGCCAGGACATGGAAGCAATCTAAGTGTCCATCGACAGATGAATGGATAAAGATGTGGCACATATATACAATGGAATATTACTCAGCCATAAAAAGGAATGAAATTGTGCCATTCACAGAGATGTGGATGGATGTAGAGTCTGTCATACAGAGTGAAGTAAGTCAGAAAGAGAAAAACAAATATTGTATCATATCACTTATATGTAGAATCTAGAAAAATGATACAGATGAACTTATTTGCAAAGCAGAAATAGAGACACAGACATAGAGAACAAATGTATGGATACCAAGGGGGGAAGAGGGGGTGGGATGAATTGGGAGACTGGGATTGACATATATACACTACTCTGTATAAAATAGATAATTAATGAGAACCTACTGCATAGCACAGGGAACTCTACTCAATGTTCTGTGGTGACTTAAATGGGAAGGAAATCCAAAAAAGTGTGCATAAATGTATACATATAGCTGATTCACTTTGCCATACAGCAGAAACTAACACAACATTGTAAAACAACTATCCTCCAATAAAAATTAATTTTAAAAAATAAACTGTTGGGGGCTTCCCTGGTGGCGCAGTGGTTGAGAATCTGCCTGCTAATGCAGGGGACACGGGTTCGAGCCCTGGTCTGGGAGAATCCCACATGTCACGGAGCTACTAGGCCCGTGAGCCACGACTACTGAGCCTGCGCGTCTGGAGCCTGTGCTCCGCAACGAGGGAGGCCGCAACAGTGAGAGGCCCGCGCACCATGATGAAGAGTGGCTCCCGCTTGCCACGACTAGAGAAAGCCCTCGCACAGAGACGAAGACGCAACACAGCAAAAATAAATTAATTAATTAATAAAAACTCCTACCCCCAACGTCTTCTAAAAAAAATAAATAAATAAATAAATAAACTGTTATTTTGAAGATCAAGTGAGATTATATATGTAAAAATAACTAAACATTGCCTAGCATATTATAAACATTCAAAAATATTTTTCTTCTTTCCTCTCAAGAGAAAAAGAATAATCCAGTTTCAAACTTTATGAAAACTATGAGCCATCCAAAACCACAGAATGTCTAGTTTAATATATTTTGCAAGTAGAATCAAAGCTATATCAAAAAAGAGAAGTAATGTGTGTTGATAAGAATATGGAAACATAGTCACACCTCCTGGTTTATGTTCTCTTATTAACTGTAGGAGTTTCTTAACCTCTTTGATCCTCAGTTCCTTCATTTGTAAAATAGGGATAATTACATCTCCCTCTCAGAGTTACAATTAGGATTTAAATACACAGTATATGTGGACATGATTTGTGAGCTCTTACATACTATTCAGAGACTATTTATCATTATCATCATCAACTTAATATCTGCTCTAAGAACCACCGTATGCACACACACACACACAGACACACACACATCAATTTTACTTAACCACTATAAATATACCAGGCAGAAGAAAAATACAAGCATAACTCTATGGCTATTGATTTTTCTCCTGACAGAACTCCCAGCAACAAGCGATGCTGCCAAAAATGTACTGGTACCCTGTTTAAGACTGATAAGCCAGTGTTACTAGAACTCCAGCAGAAACCAGGAATTAAACCAACAGAGCCATGTTAATTTCAAGCTTCGTTAGAACTTGGGAAAGCTGCTTATGGAGACCACCTGTAAAGAGGATACACCTAGCCAAGCACTCATTCACCATGAACCACGCTCTGTGTGTTTACCACAGCAAGGCACAGCCCCATTATCCTACGGACATCTTGCTTGGAGTAATTCAGATTTTCTATTGCATTGGTCTTGAAAATCTTATCACAAATTAAGATAATCAACTGAAGATACCATATTTGCCAGACTGTATCAGCCAAAACTTTAAAATAATAAACTAATGATTGATGATAGATATTGATCTATCAATCAATAGACCAATCATACCTGATAGAACTTATTTTTTTAAAGAATTGGCTTTTTATTATTTTTTATTTTATTTGTTTATTTTTGGCTGTGTTGGGTCTTCATTGCTGCATGCGGGCAAAAGCATGAGGAAAATTTAGATATTTTTCATTAGTCTTTCTTAAAGGCATCATAAATTATGTATTTTTTAGTAAAGTTATTAAAATCACTTTTTTGCAAGTCCTTTTTTTTTTTTTCTTTGCAGTATATGGGCCTCTCACTGCTGTGGCCTCCCCCGTTGCAGAGCACAGGCTCCAGACGCCACGGCTCATGGGCCCAGCCACTCCGCAGCACGCCAGATCCTCCCGGCCCGGGGCACGAACCCACGTCCGCTGCATCGGCAGGCAGACTCCCAACCGCTGTGCCACCAGGGAAGCCCTGCAAGTCCTTCTTAAACTCTTAGGTTAAAGGTACTCTGCATATAGATCATCATTTTAGAAGGCTGTGTTAATCTAAGATTAAACATTCAAGGATGCTCTCAGGAAAGACACCTATGTGAGAGCTGTAAAGGCTGGGAAAACCATCAGACCAGGAAGCAATCTGATCTCAAATAAAAGGCAGGGGAGGTTGGGTCAAGGCATCCTGGCCTGTGATGCAGTCATAGGAAGTTTTCACAAGACCAATAGGGAGTCTTCAAGCCAAAGTCACCATTAGAAGAGTCCCATGTCTCCTTGGAATGAGCCCACCTTACTATCCCTGCCACACTCATTCATTGGCTGTGAACAGCTGGTGGGAAACATCCTCTGAACACACAAGCTGCTATGGATTTCAAAGGTCAATTACACTTAGAAATTTGCAAGACAATCTCATGGCTGTCACAAGGGATGAAATACATGGTTCTAATTGAAAAATATTTATATATGGCATATATATCCTTTTTATTTTTTATTGATATGATGATTAACGTGGAAAACAATTCCATAGTAGTTAATAAATACAGCGGGGGGGAGGGGATATCTTCATTTGCTCCATATTTTCAACTGTATTTGATGAGACCTGTTCTTTGAAATAATGGTTTGGTGGTTTAGTGAAACTCTCCCCATCTCTCCCCCAGCTTCATAAGGACAAAGCGCTGCTAAAGTATTTTGTCAACATCTGGGACACAAATTGGTCTGCGTTTATCAATAGACAGAATAACTATTGCATTAAGTATTAACTCACATGGGGGGACTTCCCTGGTGGTCCAGTGGTTAAGAATCTGCCTTCCAATGCAAGGGACGCAGGTTCGATCCCTGGTCAGGCAACTAAGATTCCACATGCCAAGAGCAACTAAGCCCATGCTCCACAACTGAGCCCATGAGCTCTAGAGCCCACGCACCACAACTAGAGAGAAGCCCATGAGCTGTGACTAGAGAACCCCGCATGCCGCGTCTAAGACCCAGTGCAGCCAAAATAAATAACTTTTTTTAAAAGTATTAACTCCTATGGGTGAGGCCCACTCTCATTTTTCATTTCCTTGCTCAGTGTGGCTGGGTTGGTAAATTGACTAAGAGCCTGAAACCTGAGGGTTCCTTCATCATTAATTCATTATTGCAGCAATCCATAGAGTAATAAGGTCCTATAGTCTAGATTTGGGATTCAGGGAAACTGGCAGTCTCATTTAAACCTTAAGCCTAAAGACATATGCTCCAAACCTGCTTTCCCAAATGCTGCTCTGAGGAGTACTGAACCCTGGTCCAACTAACAGTGCACTTCGTTTCCATTTTATATTACTCATTGTGTTCACTTCTTCTGCAGGAATCTCAAAAAAAAAAAAAAAGAGGGAGAGAGATTCTTGGGTCTTATAATGTAATTCCAATTTAGTACAACCAAAATACAACTTAATATGACCCAAAGTTTCATTTCTAAATAATATACTAAGAGTGACATCAGCAAGATAGCAGACTAAGAGATCCCAGCCCTCATCCCCACACAAAAACAGTGATAAAGTCAACTATCCATGGACGAGGACAGCTCTGGGAGAACTCTGGAGTGCCATTAGGGGGCTGCAGTGACCCAGAGGAGCATAAGGACTGGGAATGACAGTATATAAAGGAGCAAGAAACATGCTGCCTGCATTGCCCACCATCTTTGCTAGCACGTCACCATGAGGAATCCTGTCGGCCACCAGTTCCTCCCGTGGGGAAGAAGAACAGCAGGGTATCTCAGTAGCCTTTGCCACTGTTGATCGCAGCAGCCCTAGCTACTACCACAGAGCACTCCCAGTCTTCACACAGACCCTAGGTGCTGGACCTGCCTGGAGCCAGAGGCACTGTGCCCCCTGGAACTGGAGCTGCCAAGAGCCACCTTTCCCCACTTGGAGTCAGAAGTGCTACTCCCCCCATTCCAGTCTCAATGAGGCCACAGCCCCCATGCCTGGGAACTGACACCCACCATGAAGCATGTGCCCATGCACTGGTCCTGACACCCACTAGTGCCACCACACATGCACCCATATGCCTGCTGGACCAGGCACCTATCCCAGCTGCAAAGGTGCACCCATGGGACCAAGTGCCTGCTGCAGCTGTGTGTGCATCCACACACCCACCAGCCCCAACCCGCATGCTCCCTTGAGACTGCACCATTGCATACCCCCAGAACTGGCATCCTCGTGCATCCCCCAACATGGATCCAGACATAGAGTCATCAATCATCTCACCCAGCTGACATCCTTGCACCCACCAATGAGAGGATGTCTTTCCCTGCCTGGGCTAGTCCTTAATGTTTAGAAGAGACGACTACTTCTTTAAATGTGAAGACAACAGGGCAAGACTACAAGGAACGTGAAAATCCAAGGAAACATGACACCACCAAAGAAACACAATAACTCGTCATAACCAACCCCAAAGAAATAGAGATCTGCATATTGCCAAAGAATTCAACATAATTTTTTCAAAGATCAGTGAGCTACAAGAAAACACAGGTAAACAATTCAATGACATCAGGAAAATAATACTTGAACAAAACAAGTTCAACAAAGAGATAGGTATCATAAAAAAGTATTAAACAGAAATTGTGGAGCTAAGAAACACATGTCTGAAATGAAAAAACAAGCAGAGAGCTTCAAAGCAGACTTAACCAAAACAAAGAGAGAACTCTAAGGTAGGTCACTGGAAATTATGGATTTTAAAATCCATTCAGACACTCTAAGCCTTTGGATTGGGGACTTTAATGCATTCACATTCAAAGAAATTATAGATAGATGATGACTTACTATTGCCATTTCGTTAATAGTTTTCTGTCTGTTTTGCTGTTGTTTTGTTCCCCTCTTCCTTTCTTGCTGTCTTCCTTTGTTATTTGATGATTTTTTGTAATGATTTCTTTGATTCCTTTCTTTTTATCTTTTGAATATCTCTGGTGGGTTTTTTCTTTGTGGTTACCGCAAGGCTTACACAAAATATATTATAGGTATAATCATCTATTTTAAGTTGATAACAATTTGACTTTAACTGCATTCAAAAACTCTGCACTTTGGGCTTCCCTGGTGGCGCAGTGGTTGAGGGTCTGCCTGCCAATGCAGGGCACACGGGTTCGGGCCCTGGTCCGGGAAGATCCCACATGCCACGGAGCGGCCGGGCCCGTGAGCCATGGCCGCTGAGCCTGCGCGTCCAGAGCCTGTGCTTCACAACGGGAGAGGCCACAACAGTGAGAGGCCCGCGTACTGCAAAAAAAAACCCAAAAAACAAAAAAGACAACTCTGCACTTTAACCACTTCCCCTTTACACTGTGGGTCTTTTTAGTCAGAGTTTACTTTTTTTATGTTCTATATCCATTAATAAACTTTTGTGATTATAATTATTCTTAATATTTTTGCCTTTTAACTTTTATATTACAGTTAAAAGTAATTTATACACTGCCATTACAGTATTACAGTATCTGTATTTGACTATATATTTAACTTTACCCATGTATATATAAACATGTATATGTATATATATAAAATGTAATATTATTCAGCTTTTAAAAAGAAGAAAATTCTGCCATTTTCAACAACGTGGATGAACCTGGAAGATATTATGCTAAGTGAAATAAGCCAAAGATAGAAATAAAACTACTGCATGATTTCACTTATATGTGAAATCTAAAAAAATCAAATTCATACAAAGCAGAGAGTAGAAGGGTGGTTGCTAGAGGCTAAGGGATCAGGGTAATGGGGAAAGGTTGGTCAAAGAGTATAAAATACCAGTTATATAGAATGAATAAATCTAGAGATGAATGTAGAGTATGGTGACTATAGTTAATAATACTGCATAATATACTTGAAATTTGCTGAGGGTAGATTTTAAGTACTCTCGTCTCAAAATAAATAACTATGCGAGGTGATAGATCTGTTTCACAATGTATATGTGTATCAGAACAACACATTGTACACTTTAAATATACATAATTTTTATTAAAAATTAACTAATTAATAAGAGTGAAGAGCTATTTCTAGAGTAAATAATTATAGGGAGATTAAAGCCTTAAATGGACATAATAGAAAAAAAAGATTAAAAATTAATAAACTAAGCATTTGAATAAAGATGTGAATTTTAAAAAAACAGCAGAATAAACACAGGCGAAATGAATAGAGGAAAATAAGAGCAGAAATTAACAAAATAAAAAATAAAGAAATTATAGAGAATAAGAACCCCACTATGACTTAATTGGCTTCCTTAAAAGACAATGTATTCAAGAAAAGAATATGCACACCAAATTTTTAATAAATGTATAGCTTCCTTAGGAAAAATAATAACATACAAATTCAAAATGGGAATTATTAATACAACATAAGCATCCCATATTTAATATCTATTTATCTGAGACCCAGGTCAGAAGTTCTAGTGTAATGTGGGAATTCCTAGCATTTTGAGGCATGCGTTATTTGAGAATTAACTGTATACTCATTTTTGATATCTTCTTTTTTAGGAATTATGGCTTTAAATATCTATATCTAATCAGTTGAACTTTCAAAACCAATCAGAGTAAAAGGCTGATGTTTAAATATGCTTATCCTGAGGCAGGTGTTCTCACTGACATACTATACCCTGATTCACAATTACAAGGTCAATATAAAATTGCAGGTCTCGAGATATGGGAGAATTTAAGAGTGGCAACGTACATGATAAAGTGAAATACAATATTCACATATTAAAGCTTAGCATTACCAAAATAGGCCTTTCTTCACAAGATACCCCCAATTCTAGTTTTGAACTGAGGACTCATGAATTTTTGTAAGTGACTATATACATAAACACATTACATATACATATTATATAATTTATTCATGGAAATGTCCTAGAAAGTAGTCATTTCAATGGCTAAATTATCTTTCATGATAAGGCTCTAAATGCCTACCAATATCTGTGGTCTTTGATGTGTCAACTAAACTAGACCCATACATCTAAGTGAAGCCATATGTCTGAGTTCTGGTGAATGGAATACGTGTTAAAGTGATATATGCCACTTCCAGGCATAGACTCCTAAAATAAGTAAGTCCTAGTAAAGATTTAACAACCAGCTACTGAGGAGGGTGAGAGGGGAGTCTTGGTTTGCAGCATTTGCCAATTTCCATGGTATAAATACTCCTACATGTCTAATTTCAAGGTACCAACATAACGTGAAGTTGGGGGAAAAAATGTATTATTATGTTGTATTTCTATAATACAGATACAGTAGATGTAAATAACCTCAAGAGAATTTTATAAATGTGGTAGTATAATTAGGAAATGGTGTTTTATTTTTAATATAATTTAGTTAATTGAAGTGTATATAATTTAATTGTTCATAAGGGTCATATTTTAAAGACAACTCACAAAATTCCTACAACTTTAGCAATTGCTTCTCACAACCCAGTATAAGCCAACTCCAGCACACCACTGCTAAAATCTGCCATGTGATATCCAGACTCTCATTTCCTTGTTCCCTACCAAAATGCCTAGGATTCAGTTAAAGTTTGGCTGTCCACAGAACCACTTCAGGGAGCTTGAGTCCCTGACTGAATGGAGCAGAGATTCCTGTCTCTCCTGATCCTGCTGATGCACACTGGATTGAGAGTAAGAAATTAAACCCTTAGAGTGTTAAACTCCTTGATTGTGGGGTTATGTGTCGCAGCAGCTGGTTATTGACTATCCTGACTAAGACACCATTAGAAAAACAAATGAAGTCTGTCATTCATTGATTCCCATGTTTGGTGAATCGCCAAACTCACCTGAAAATGTTTTATAAAATACAGATTCCTAAGCCCTTAGAGATGATCAGGTGTAAGGTCCAAGACTTTTAGGGAAAGTCTTCCTCATGATTAGCCAGGTTTGGGAACCACTGATCCAGTTCATCCCATTTCTCCCCAGTTGCTTTAGTAAACTAAAGCTTGCCTACAGTTTTGCAGAAGGAAAACATTATCTAAGATATATAGGGTCATAATTGGAATTATTTCAAATTTGAAATAGGCTTGTTTCAAATTTGAAATTTGGTCGAAGTTTTCTCTTTCATCATTTGGGGGGGGGGCGGTATGGCACACTGCACAGTTTGCGGGATCATAGTTCCCCGACCAGGGGTTGAACCTGGGCTACTGGCAGTGAAAGTGCCAAATCCTAACCACTGGACTGCCAAGGAATTCTCATGTTTCATCTTTAAAATGTATTAAAATTCTATATTTTGTTTCATAATAAATATGCTTGTTTGGATATTATAAAAATGTTTCAGATTATTTACCAGTTAGGTTTCTTGACTCCCTTCCCTTTCTCTCTCCAAAAACAGTGAAATGATGCTTTAGTAGACATGCCTGGTAGTGTCATGTACTCCAGTGCTACATTTGAGAAACTTACCAGTATTTCTGTGGACTAATCTCTTTGGAGGTGCCCCCAATAATCAGTTGACCACATTCTGCTTGAATACCTCCAGAGATGGGAAGCTCATTACTACTCAGGACAAGCAGCCCTTTCCATTATTGAATATCTCTGAATATTTAAGAGCCCTTCTTCACAATGAGCTAGGACCTAAACCTGTTATTTCAAGACTTTAGGTTTGTTCCTTTTGCCCCTCCCCACCTAAAAACTCTACATGTATATAAAATTCCCACCCATATGATAGTCTTTTAATCCTTTAGGACAGCTATCATGTTATACTACCCCTGATTTTTCTACTCCACAAGCCTGATAGAGTTAAGATTATAGAGAAACAAAAACAGGAAGCCAAGGGCCAATTTAAAATTTTAAAAGGCTTACAGGAAACATTGAGATTTAGTTTTGTAGTAAAAGCAAGAGTTTGACAGGCGAGGTGGGAAGTGGGTGCCAGAGGAGGAAACTGAGCAAAATCTAGGAAAGAGTCTGATCTGTTCAAGATAACCAGAAATTGAGTAGACATGTAGTAGAGGATGATGAGAAAAGAAGTTGGAAAGATAAGAAGGTCAATTTCTTTGCTGCAAGAGCAGCATCATGATCATCTGGGAAATGTTAGAAATAAAAAGTAACAGTAAAATTAGAAGTGACAGAAGGTAGAAGGTGAAAGGTGGAATGCAGACTCAAAGACAAAGGGAATGGAATGGGTGCTGTTACTCATCACACACAAAGGAGAGCCGAATACTGACTAGAGATGATGGACTATGAAACAGGGAAATACTGATGATAGTAAAACTAAAAATAATATCAAACTATCAAACACTGGAAGGAAAAAAGGGTGGGGTAAAGAGGTGGTACTGATGAACCAAATTTTCATATATCATAAAAGGGAGAAAAAAGATAATGCCTTAAGTTGATAAATAAAGGAAAGGAGTTATAAGTGTATAACTTAAAGTTATGGAGTAACCACCAGGGGGTCTAAAATCAAAAAGGCATCTTCCAGGCTGTGGGACTGGAGGTAAAGGAGATTTAAAAAATCCCAGGCCCCACCCCAGATTTACTGAATCATAATATGCATTTTAGCAAGATTTCATGTAATTAGCATGCACATTATAATGTGAGAAGCACAGACATAACAATCTGAGAGACTTGGCAAATGCTTTAGCACTCAGGAAAGAGAGAAAGAAAAATTGTTATTACAAACGCAAACAAAATCCACAAGTAATGATCATGGGAAAAATCATAATATTGTTTTCATCTTTTGTTACATATGAAATATATGCTATAATATTTTCAGTACTTACAGTCTCTAAAGGTTTTAGCCTAGCTCTTTTGTCTAAGACTTTGAACTTTACCTTGCAGGGAATGGGGGATCATTGAGCAAGAGAATGGCATGGTTAAATCTGAGTAACCCTAACCGTCCCTCAGGTACATGTATAGAATGTCTGAGTGGAAAGAATGGTGCTTCCACATGATAATTTCATGTAGTTTTGTCTGATCTCCAGTTGCTTGGAAATACAGGATGGTATATAAATGCTCCTTCACGCTTCTGTTACCAAAAACGTATTCCTTCTTTAAACAAACTAAACCATATCCTCTTGTATTATGAAGGCAGTCTCCTTTCCTATGGTCCTAAAGACTTTTTTGTCCCTCTGACTATATCCAGGGTTACAATGTTGATCCTCATTTCAAATTCAAATAGGTCATTTTTCTACTGCAAAGAAGTCACTGAATCTGTTGGTCTTTGGACCAGCATGATCCACTCTAATTATGAGAAAGCCATTGACTAGTTAGATGAGGACTCTGGGTCTGAAGAGCATGTTTTTTTTCTCTATGGTGTCCCAGACCCCAGACTATTAGAAATACTGCAGACCTACTTACTTCAGAATAACTGCAGATTCATGCCCACTTCTACTGATTAAGGGATAGAGATGAGAGAGGGAAAGAGGTCAGAAGAGACACGATGATGGATCTGTTTCTACTCACGCTTGCCCCGTGTGTCTGTGGGGACCACCCTTTCCCATCCTCATGCCCTGTGGTCTACGAGGCGCTCCCCCTACCTGTCATTCCAGTGGAGGACAGGTGAGGTTGGCTCTGCCAAACAAAGCACAGCATCAACCCCACCAGTGATAGGTTCAGGGTGGGCACGCACCAAGCCTAACCAATGTGAACCACATCTAGGACTTTTGTCAAATTCATCAAGGGAAAAAAGTCTTCCTACTTTACACTGGAATTTCTAAACTCCAATCATGTATCCATAGAGCTGAGCTGCTACTGACCATCTTTGCTCTACTGTGCCCAGAGTCCACCTGAAAATGAATTACCACAGAAGAAAGCAGAACTTAATGATGGGAAAAAAAAAAACCAGATTGCTGATGACATTATGCAGTTCTGCTTACTTCTGTCATGAATGAAAGCCATCCTAGACTTGAACATCACTGTTTATGAGCCAACAAGTTCCCTTTTAGCTTAAGCAAGATAGAATTTGATGTATGACAGCTGCCTTTTAAAAAAATATCTTTACTAATGTAAGGAGATAAAAAGGGAAAAGGCTATCTGGACAAAAGACATGGATTGAGTCTGAAGCTGCCCCTTCCCGGTGTCACAGAGGCAACAACACACACACACTGCTGGGCAGAGCACAAAACCAAAATAGGCAACATGTGGGCTGATTAAAGGTTGGCATCTAGAGACAGACTGCCTGGGTTTGTAGCCCGGCTCATTAGTAAGTTGAGTGATGCTGGGCAAGTCATTTAACCTTGCTTGTCACTGTTTCCTCATCTATAACTTGAAGTGAAATGACAGAACCTACTTAAATAGGGTTGATAAATGAATTACGTGAGGTTATAACATGAAGCACTTAAAAGAGTGACTGGCACTGAAAAAACATATTTTTGATGGCTATTATTTTTTTTAATCTTTCCTTCCTTCTTTCCTTCCTTCCTCCCTCCCTCCCTCTCTTCCTCCCTCCCTTCCTTCTTTTCTTCCTCCTTTTCTGAGTCCATTATTTCCTCTTCTAAGTCAGAGAGTGCACAGTGTTTAGGAAGCAAGATGGACGCACCTCAGTCTGGTGAGGAAGACCTTGTGCCCATTATGAGTTTGGGTTTATGTGCCACACATGCAAAGATTAGGGTAAAGGAACAGAGAACTCACAGAGAAGGGATTCCTCCCCCATCACTGGGATGGTCAGGGAAGGTTTGTGGAAAGGGATCTCTAGGGGTACACACTGCAGTCACTGAAGGGCACAGTGGTGATGCTGTGGGGAAAGGCCTCCTTAGAGAGATTTATAGCAACATCCCACATTGATTCCCTCCTAAGGCATGAAGCATTCAGTGTGGGCCAACTACAAATGTGTAAGTAGTGTGAGCAGAACAGATGATCAAATTAACAGGGCATATTATTCCTGATAAAATATTTACACTGGGTTGGACTTTAAAAAAAGATCTCTGATTGCTGCCAACGCTCTAATTCTCCTTGAGAATTATGAAAGTTGGGGTTTATGAGTCAATACAAAGGCTAAAGTGGGATCCTGGTGGTTCTATTCTTAGGGTGTGAAAATATCAATTCAAAAGGCAGAGTTAGGGCCGTGATTTGCATGAAACAATAAGATCTTGGGGGTGTTTCAATCCGAGAAGGTGAGTCATCTAACTTGCCTCCAAGTAGTTGTGGGGTATCTCCCCAAAGCCTCGCCTCTGGCAATAGACACCCTGACAGGGAGAGTGTTGTCAATTTCTATACAGCTAAACCATGGAGGCCAAATGCTTTTACTTATGAGAACTATTCTGAGCTATAACTCTATAGCTTTTGAGCAATGCAGATGAAAGATACAAAACTAACAGATAAAAAGGTGGGTGCAGGCACACATATATATTCACACACATAGCACCACATGTCTATCACAACTAAATACATATGGCAGACTTACCCACCCAATGCACACAATGCATACCTCAGGAATACTGACACTCACAATATTACATTCATACACACACACCCTCCACACATTCATACCAAACACACGTGCCACTTGCATACCCTTCTCCTATACTCACACATCCAAAACATGGCCACCACATGTGCCAGACCAGGTAAGTCAGATCAATTGTACATATCAGCCCCACACCCCAAACATTCATCCAAAATATGCATCATACAAACACACACACACACACACACACACACACAGAAATACACTCCAAATTTAATAGACTGCATTTTTTTCTTCAAGAGATGCAGAGCTTCATTTTTAATGATGAAAAACAAGAGAGAGAGATAGAAAGAGGAAATAGTTTTAATTCAAAAATCATCAAGAAGGCCCAGGCTTTCAAGATGCAACAGTTTTTGCACGACCAGGCTAAAGGTGCCCCAGGAGATGTTCAACACATTTAATTCACTCTACACTCAGGGATGAAAATAGCAAGAGTCTGATGAAGCAGCCTCCATTGAGCTCTTCAAAGGCAGGGCCTCCACATGTGGAGCTGGTGTGAGAGTAACAGTGAGAAAGCTATCTTGTGTCTTGCCTTGGCTCTATCTTTATGACTCTTCTAGGAATCTACAGCCTTGGAGCAGAGTCTACAGGGCTCAGACCCCGAAGATGAAGTAAGGCCTAGTAAGAGGTGAAAGCATTCAACTCGTTCCCCAATAGTGACAGAAGCAATACTCTAGGATAAAGGCCACAACAATTTAAAGTGAATCTCCTGCCATGGCCGTCAGGGCAGTTTGTTGTAAGAAAGGAAGAGTAGGAGGGAGTCCAATGAATGAGTAACGACCATGCAGTAACCCTGGACTGAGTGTCCTAGCTACGTTATCTCATTTACTCTTCACAGCCTTGAAAGTTCCCTCATATGGACCCATTCTACATATTCTATATAATAGATTGAGCTGCTTGTCCAACTGCACACAGTTTGGGGCTGGTTTTGAACTCAGGTCTCTCTGCCCCTTGTGACTGAGCTCCATCTCCATTTATCTAACTGGTCTGTTAGTACCATAACTGGTAACATGTTCATACACAGAGAGAATCAGGGTGAGGTCAGTGGACATTGCCATGAACATCAGGAAAAGAAAAACCTTAATACCTCTTTATTCATGTTAGACCAAAAGCATAATTAATACCTATTAATTTTTAAGTTGTGAATAGGTCACTGCATTGGCATTTCAATGTGTTATTTTTGCCAGGGGAATCAGCTGGTATGGAAACAGCTACTTCTATGAACAAGTGCATAAATATCACTCTCAAAGAAAAAGTATAAAGCATCGACCTTCCACACCACACTACACCCATCCCTCTCATTTGTCCCCCTTGAGACAAATGTGTCTCATTTGCCTTTAACCCCTAGTGCCAGGCACTCAGTAGGTACATGGTATATGTCTGATGAGTAAATGACAGAAGGAATGAGTAAAATGTACAGTTTTACATAAAACAATGGAAACTTATACAGCCTCAAAACCTGGCAGCAAGATCATTTGCATGGAATGGCACATACTGAGTTTGGTAATGAACTCACAGCATGAAGACAGAAAAGGCAAGGCTGATATTCCTAACTCATCATGCCAAGGCTTTGGTCCTTCGAAAGCAGAGCATCCTCTCTGATGAGCATGACCATAGATTTCTTTCCAGGAGTCCTGTTTCTGATGTCTGAGGACGATCTGTTGTCCTTTTTTATTTTTTTATTTTTTTTTGCAGTACGCAGGCCTCTCACTGTTGTGGCCTCTCCCGTTGCACAGCACAGGCTCCGGACGCGCAGGCTCAGCAGCCATGGCACACGGGCCCAGCTGCTCCGTGGCATGTGGGATCTTCCTGGGCCGGGGCACGAACCCACGTCCCCTGCATTGGCAGGCAGACTCTCAACCACTGCGCCACCAGGGAAGCCCTGCTGTCCTTTTTGATTTTGTAATCCTACCAGTGTTTATAAGTACAGGTACCAAAATAGTTAAGAGCACAAAACTAGATCCTGCCTGAGGTTTGATTTTCTAAGGGGGAAAGTTTTTAAATTTTGGAAAATTACAGAAAATTTTCTGATATGCCGATCCTCTAACCTGCTGTTGTTGAAAGAAAGAATAAATGAATGAATGAATCTAAAGTAGAAGGAAAAGTAGGAAAGGAGTAAGATGAGAAGAAGAGGGAAAGGAAGGAAAGAATAAACAATGAAATGCAGGGATACACATTAGTTGTTATTAAAAGCCAAGCACTCTACTTAACCCATTTCATGCATTATCACATTTGATCTGAAAAACTGCTACTATTATTATCCCCATTTTTTAATATGGGCAAACTCAGACTCAGACAAATTAAATTACTCATGCAAGGCTCACAAAGCTTAATAGGCTATGGAACTAGTTAGAATAGCACTAAAATTCTTGACCTAATACCCATTATCTCTTTAAGACAATAGAAAGAAACCTAAAGTTTTATTTGTTTGGATTTGATTTTGTTTAAAGCAAGGGAAGAATTAGGTTTTAGGGATATCAATCTGCAAGCTTTCAGAGGATAGACTGAGAAACAACAACATACATCCGTGAGAGACCAGACTGGCTGCTACAGGAATCCAGGCAAGGAGCACGGAGTCTTGATAGCAAAAATAATAAAAATTTTCCCAGTTGAAGAAATACCAAATGCATAGTTAAAATTAGTGTAGAGTAGGACTTCCCTGGTAGTGCAGTGGTTGAGAATCCACCTGCCAGTGCAGGGGACACAGGTCCAGGAAGATCCCACATGCCACGGAGCAACTAAGCCCGAGTGTCACAACTACTGAGCCTACGCTCTAGAGCCTGCGAGCCACAACTATTGAGCCCACGCACCACAACTACTGAAGCCCAAGTGCCTAGAACCTGTGCTCCACAACAAGAGAAGCCACCACAATGAGTAGCCCACGCACCGCAACGAAGAGTAGACCCCGCTCGCTGCAACTAGACAAAGCCCGTGCACAGCAACGAAGACCCAACACAGCCAAAAAAAAAAAAAAATCAGTGTGGAGTAGTTAGAAATGAGGGTGGAGAAAAACGATTTACGTGCAGTGAAAATTCCTAGGATGAGGAAGAATTTCTGGGTGTCTCTATATGTTCATTAATTCTCTGAGTCCCTACAATGTTGATAGGTATAAAGGGGGGAAATAACCAGCAAAACCAGACCCCATTTTTTTTGTTTGTTTGTTTGTTTTGCGGTATGCGGGCCTCTCATGGTTGTGGCCTCTCCCGTTGCGGAGCACAGGCTCCGGACGCGCAGGCTCAGCAGCCATGGCTCACGGGCCTAGCCACTCCGCGGCATGTGGGATCTTCCCGCACCAGGGCACGAACCCGTGTCCCCTGCATCGGCAGACGGACTCTCAACCACTGCGCCACCAGGGAAGCCCCAGACCCCATTTTTTTGCATCACGGAGGCTAGGTGGGAGACTAACAAAATAATTTCAACTGATAGAAGTTTTGACACAACATGATTGTGGTACATGCAAGGTGCTCCAAATGGAAGGAAGAGGGACCCCAGCTCTGAGGACGGAGAGCAGAGGACCCAAGAATGCTTTGCACAGGAAGAGATGCCTTACTGCGTTTTGAAAACCCAACAGAAGTCACCGAGGTGAGGCAATAAAACTGGGGAGAAAGACAGGAACTAAAAAAGTTTAGATGTCAATAGACACGCAAAGAAGTAGAAGCTGATTTCCACATTCTGACCCTACTTCCCACCCCTATTGCTTGTCTGCAGTCAGGACCGGGCATCAGCACAGTCCACCCATAAGCCTGTACCTGGTGATGAGCAATTGCTCTCTGCTTACAGAGAACTTACTGAAGCCATTTGGGGCTGTGGCCTGTTATGGCAACTGCCTCCCTGTGGCCTCCAGGTAGGCTGAGTTCCTTTTGACCTGAAAGAATATAATACAATAGGAGAATGACTTAAACAAAAGTTAGAGCCAGGAATGTCCCACTTTGCCACTTGAGCAAATGTTCCATGTGTCATTTTTATTAATGCTATCAGGAAAAAAAGGATTTCACTGGCCATGAGTGGGGAGCTTAAGTGTCTTTTTCTGGAGGTGCTGCTAGTGCTGTGGGAAATTACATTTGCACCCTGGGCTTCCTGCATTGATGGAATGTATTTACTTCCTCCTGGAACAAAAGTAAATAACTCTGGAGGGAAACCAAGAAGTTCAGGCTTCCAGGACCACCCTTGTTTATTCCCTAGATGTACAGAGAATCCATCGGTTGGAAATTGGCCAGCTGTGAGAGGTACAGGTGATTTAAATACTGATAGTTTAAGCGGTCTTGGCCCACGACGGTTATCACATAATGCACACAGTTGTCAGGACTGCCATGTGGTGTAACACAAGAGGATGCTGCAACCCGGAGCTATGCAGTCTGACAGCACTGGAGATAAGCGTCTACTGTCTCTCGAAGTTAACAAATATATTTCTGTGTGTGTGTGTGTGTGTGTGTGTGTGTCTATTCAGGTTTAAATGATTTAGTTGATAAAGATAGTTTTCATTGAATTACTCTGGGCTCACATGTCCTGCCTCCCCTGCTTTCTCAAGATGAATCCAATCTTAAAAGATACAACTGTTTTGTGCACCATTTATGTGGAAAATCTGACCTGTAGGCCATCCGTGCCAGTTAATTAATTTTCCTTTGCTCACCAGGCAGCTGTCACAGAGGCAGAGCTGTCTCGTTTTTTGCCTAAAATAGTGTAGGGAAGGGTTCTTCAAATTAGAATGCAAGACGTCACTCAGAGCTAGCCCCTAAGGGGAAAAAACCGAGAGGTTGGAAAGTACTCTCAGCTTCCTGTCTCCCTTCCTTCCCATTTGCTTACATGCCCACTTTCTCTCACAGTCCTTAGATTAAAAATTTCATATAATAACGTCTCCTCCACCCACCTATCAAAAAGGGCTACTTTCCATGTACACATTCATGCGTTCTGTCAGTCTGTCAATCAGACAGGCATCTGTTCATCTGTCCATTCTGTCATTTATTCATTCATCCATTCAGCCATTAAACTCTCATTTTTCTACTTCTCTATGCAAAGGACCATTCTGAGCTGCTTCTTCTTGCCCACGTAGTACCTGTGTATACTTTATTCACAGCGCTTCCAGAAACAGACAGTTTAGACACAGTGCCGTGTCTGTCTTCCAAGCTCTTTCCCTTCCCTCCCTGAGCCCTTGCTCTTGCCTCTGCCTGGAACACTCCTTCCCTCATTCCTCTGATCTGTCTCCTCCTTTCCTTTAGGTCTCAGCTTAAATGCCACCTCCTCAGAAGTCTAAAATACCCTCTCATTATACTCCCTCTCAATACCCTGATTTCTTTATTTCTTCACAGTACTTATCACTATATGTAATTATTTTTTGTATGTCTTTGCTTTTTTTATCTTTATTCCCACTTGGCTGCTAGCTCCACAAAAGCAGGCACCGAGGTGGCTTTCACTTTTGAATGCCTAGAACCTACAGTACATTGCACAAAATTGTTAGTAAATATTGTTAGTGATCAAAGGATGAACATTTTTATCTTTGCATCTCCAGCTAATAATTCAAGATTCTGCACGTAATAGGTGCTTGGTAAATGCTGGCTGCTCAGAAATGAATGGATTCTACCAAATACAGACTGTGAATTGAAAATGTCTGGAGATGAGTCCATTTCTATTTTCCATTTTCTTTGACACTTATGTCTCTGTCTCCCCCGTCTCTCTCTCTCTCTGTCTCTCTCTCTAGCTCTATCTCTGTGTCTCTCTCTCTCTAACTTTGTTGTCTGAGATCCTTTGGAGCCATCTGAGGTTCTAAATGCTATCCTGAAGCCATCCTGGGCAAGATGGATAATGCTGTCTCAGCAAAGCATAAACCATGAAAACACAACCAGCTGAACTCTTAACACTTTTCATGATGGCTTCACATTTACATTAAAAATGTGGGTGAGAATGGACAAAATGTATAATTTTAAGCTGGAAGTCACTCACCCGCTTACTTTTTTTTTTTATTCTATTTAGTTATTTTTGGCTTCACTGGGTCTTCGCTGCTGCGTGCAGGCTTTCTCTAGTTGCGGCGAGCGGGGGCTTCTCTCCGTTGCCGTGCGCAGGCTTCTCATTGCGGTGGCTTCTCTTGTTGTGGAGCACGGGCTCCAGGCGCCCAGGCTTCAGCAGTTGTGGCACACGGGCTCTAGAGTGAAGGCTCAGTAGTTGTGGCGCACGGGCTTAGTTGCTCTATGGCATGTGGGATCTTCCCAGACCAGGGCTCAAACCTGTGTCCCCTGCATTGGCAGGCGGATTCTTAACCACTGCGCTACCAGGGAAGCCCCCACCCGCTTACTTTTGAAATATTGCTTCAATTGGGCTGAGAAGGAAAGTTTGACAGAAAGAGAATTTTGCAAATTGTGAGTGGAGAACTTGCCCTGAAAGCTTAACTCTCCAATGTACACACCATGGAACATTTAGCAGTCCCCCTTCTTCATTGCCCATTAAAATAACCTGTAGTTCTTGAGTAATGGACCTAAACTAGGCTCCAAAAATGCAGAAAGTGTTGCTCATCTTCTGAGGGAGAATATTAAACAGAACTGAACAAAGAGGATAACAGAAGCCTCGGGAGCCATTGGGAGTAATGGGCAATGCCTTTCTGCTCCATTCCGAAACTCCCCATGTTGTTTGAGCTCAGGAGAGAGGAACCAACAGAGCACCTAATTGTTAACACATTTCCCTCATAAAAATAAATGATATCTATAGAGATCTAACATACAGTATATTTAATATAGACAATAACTTGTGCTATAAGTATGTAATGTGATAAATACTTTTCCAACAGCAAAATATTGTGTATTACAATATACAAATGTATCAAAGTAACACTGTATACCTTAAATTTGCACAATGTTATATGTCAATTTTATCCAATGGAAAAAAGAGAAAAAAAATAAGATTACATCACAATAGGCAAAAACTGAAAGCCATCTAAATGTCCATCACCTGGCATATGGATAGGTAAAACATGGTCTGTTTATACAGTGGAATAATACTCAGTAATAAAAAGGAACGAACTACCGACACATGCTTCAGCATGAATGAATCTCAAAAACGTTATGCGAAGTGAAAGAAGCCATACACTGGAGACCAAATATTGTGTAATTCCATTTATATGAAATCTCCAGAAATGGCAAATTTACAGAGACAGAAGGTAAATTAGTGGTTGTAGGGGCTGGAAGTATGAATGGGGATTAATTATAAATGGGTATGAAGGGACTTCCCTGGTGGCGCAGTGGTTAAGAATCCACCTGCCAATGCAGGGGACGTGGGTTCAATGCCTGGTCCAGGAAGATCCCACATGCTGCGGAGCTACTGAGCCTGCGCTCTAGAGCCCGTGAGCCACAACTACTGAGCCCTCGTGCCACAACTACTGAAGCCCACGTGCATAGAGCCCGTGCTCCGCAACAAGAGAAGCCACTGCAATGAGAAGCACACGCACTGCGACAGAGCAGCCCCCGCTCGCCGCAACTAGAGAAAGCCCAAGCGCAGCAACAAAGACCCAATGCAGCCAAAAATAAATAAATAAAAATTAAAAATTAATTATATAAATAAATAATAAATGGGTATGAAGAATCTTGTTGGGGGAGTAAAAATGTTCTAAAACTGATTTAAGGTGATAGCAATGGCAAGTTACTGAAAAATCACTGAATTGCACTCTTGAAGTGGGTGAATTTTATGATACATAAAATATGCCTCAATAAAGTTGTTTTTAAAATTTAAGATTATATTTTATGCAATAGCACTGCATGCTTAGCTTAAATTACTGCTCCTTTGATAATAAAACACAATTAATTATTACCTACATTTTTTTACATATTTTTAAAGTTAAACTTGTCCCTGAAAAATAAAATTGAGCAAGTTTTTTCCAGAGTATTAATTCTAAAAAAATTAATTGCCTAATGTAAATGCTGAAAAACACTGTTTCTGAACCAAAGTTTTTTCTGGGAGATTTTAAATAATGAAGTGTAGAGCTTTTTTCCTTCAAAATGAAATATTTTGTCCTTTAGTTTGGTTCATTTCACTTGATTTCAGAGATTCTAATTTCCTCTGGGCTAATGGGAGTGGTCAGGTTTTTGTACATCTTCTCAAAGGGAATTAAATTTGCAATTATTCCTAGCACACCACAGACTTTTGCAAACCCGTGTTTCGTGCAGTCTTCAGATCCCTGTTGCAATTAGCATATTTTCAAGGTGAAGTGCAGATGTCAAATTAATGTGGAAGGCATCAGGATTGCTGAAGGGCCCAGGTCAATTGGTATTGGTCTAATTGGAGGACATGAGTCTTTCCTATTAAAAGGGTCCAGGGACTGACATCAGAAACAGGCAAGGTCCTTCATATGTGAGCAAGGGCGGGGGGAAGAAGAAGAAACTGGAAACACAAAAGAGGACTTGCTTTTACAGAGAAAGTTAGGATTCAGAAAAGAGAGTGAAATCACAAGGAGAATTTTATTATTACTTCTATTTAGTTACTGTTACTTGGGGGGGGGGGGTTGTTTTTTGTTTTGTTTTGTTTTGGCCACGCTTTGGCATATGGGATCTTAGTTCCCTGACCAGGGATCGAACCCGCACCCCCTGCAGTGGAAGCTCAGAGTCTTAACCACTGGACCGCCAGGGAAGTCCCCAATTACTGTTACGTGCCACGCATTTTACATGCATTATTTACATTACACCATGTAAGTCTGACAAAAACTCCCTTGGTAAATTATTGTTCTTATTCTGCAGAAGAGAAAAGTGAAGCCCAGAAAGATGCAATCATTTGCAGTAAATGATTTTTGAGCACTTACTATATGTCAAGAACATTTTTAATGTTTTTCTTGTTATCAAATTTACCTCTCACAATAACCCATAAGGTAGATATTATTACCTGCATGTTGTGGATGAGGGAATTGAGGCAAAGGGAATTTAAGAAACATGCCTCGGGTCCCACAGTTAGTGAACTTCACAGGCACTGACTCCAAAACTGGTCCAGCTGCAGGTAAAGCATCAAACTTCTCAAGAGCTTGTGAAAGGCTATGGACTCTCAGACCCCCAACCTTGCTGTTCTCCAAATACAGATCTTTCCTTCAGACCTGTTTATTTTTTTCCCAAGTTGGGCTGCATGGAGCCATTGAGTGAAGAGGAAAGGAGAGAATTATACAGTCTTGAGTTTTTAAAGAGCATCTCTGTTTACTGTTGTATACATTAGGGGTTTTATGAGATGTCATTTGAATAGAAGAAGCTCTGAAATTATCAAGAAACAACAATTTTAAAGCCAATATAACAATTACATCTTCTTGAGGGTGATTTCCTTTCACTTCAAGACAGAAATAAAAGGAAATGTACTCAGGGCATTAGATCTGGGATTAAGTCCTGAGTCTGACCCATACCAGTTGCGTATGATTTGATATATCCATCTCTTCAATCTTCAGTTTCTTCATCAGTCAAAAGGGAATGATAGTTGTTTATCTTGCCAATGTTACAAGGAGGTTACGAGGGTAAAGTGAGATAATCTATAACAAAGTGCTCTGTATCCTATAAAATAGTCCTGAAACAGTAAGAACACATACAAGTGATTCATGGAATCAGTTCTTTGGCATTGTGCCAGGTAAACTCCTTTACATGGATTATCTTCCATAAATCCCACAATTGTTCTAAGCAATAGGTACCACATTATCCGTATTTAATAGATAAGAAAGCTAAGGCTTACAGAGGTTAAGCAATTCACCCTGATGTTGGAACCAGGAAAGTGGCAGCACTTCTAGAATCTAGAACCAGAAACAGCTTTAGATTCACTTTTTTAATCACTGTTTTTTAAAGATGCATATTAATGTCACCTTTTTTTAGTATTTCGAAGTGAAACTGATCATTCCTACTTCTGTTCTCTGTGACATATTTGCACTCCTTTTATAGAATCTAATCACAGTCTTTCTTGCATTCAGAATGATGTGGGTTTTGCCTAACCCTCATCAAGCAAAATGCCTAGAAAGCAGGACTGCATCTGTGCCCTCCAAAACTCCTAGCATCTAGAACAGTGAGTGCCCCATAAGAAGGCATTCCCTTCTCCATAACTTCCCTACAGGTAGAATTTAACCTCTTCACACTGAAATCCACACTGGGCTCCTTGTCACTCCATGGCAAGTTCTGCCTGGATTCTCTGGACTTGTGCCATTACAAAAAACTTTACATCTAGTTAAAATGGGAAAATAATCACAATAACTACAATAACAACAGTGGCTAATACTTATGGAGCACTTACTGGGTCTGAGCCTGTGCAAAGTCCCTTATGTGTGTCACCTCATTTAAACTTTACAACAAGCCTGGTCTCAACCACCCCCTTCTGCATTGTACAGACAAGGAAACTGAGACTTACAGGCCAGAGAGCTAAGAATGTGATAGAGTCCATTTAGAACTAAGGGTTGCTGACCCTACAGCCTTAACACTTTACCCACAGACTTCACTGCGGTCCTTTTCTGGAATTCTCCTTGCAAAATTCTCTTCATTCTTTTAGACACACTTAATATGCCGGCTCCTTGCTGAAACCTCCCCCTTCTCTCAGCTGTTCCCATCCATTCTCAACCTCCTACCATTCATTCTATCCCTACCCTATACATACTTTCATTTTTAGTCATTGTCTTTCCTGTCCACTTGATTGTAATATCCCGTTTCATGACTGCATTTCTCACAGCACACAGCCTCTAGACATACAGTGTCTAGAATAGCGTAGACATTAGTATTAAGTTCTGAATTCTCCATGCGCCATTCATTCATTCATTTATAATTCAGTAGATTTGCTATATAAGAGGCCAGCTATACTATCTTTTCCCTAGCTCCCAGAGCAATGTCTCTTGGTTATGTCAAACAGAGCTGTCTTAATTATGTGACTCATCTTTCAACTGTTGGTTATTGAAAAACCTGTGGAGGGAAAGTCTCCACAGGATTTCTGACATATTTTGACAAAGTGAAGGACAGGGCCTGAGTCCATGCCAGGGCCCTAGAATAAGGTGACTGTAACCAATTTTATACAACTGTGTTTTCAACAGATCATGGAAGTGGTTGGGATTTTAAAAGACTGAACAATTTCCCAAATTTGTCTGCTCAACATTTACTTTCTACTCTTAGAGACACATTCCAAAAGCAGACTCTGTAAGGAGAAAGAGGTAGGGGACAGGAGAAATATAGCCACCGGGGATCACTGCTGGGCACCTTCCATCTACCAACCCTATTCTTGGTGTTCAGCTTATGTTATTACCACATACACATCTCACAAAAACTCTAGGAAACACCTGTTAAAATTTCCCTGAGTCTTGTGATTCTATAAGCCATCTCTTCCCATTAGAACAGTGCTTTTCAATATTTTAAAGTGTATGGATACATTTAGGGGAAAAAGCATACTCAATAAATGTATGTATGAGGGATCTGCATTTTGTGTTAGTCATTCAACATATTTTTGAGATGTTACCAGTTACTGAACACTGTACACCTGAACATTGCTGTAGGTAAAAGGAATAAAACAAGGAACAAAATAGACAAGACCCCTGATATTTTGAAACCTATATTATAGGGCTTCCCTGGTGGCACAGTGGTTGAGAGTCCACCTGCCGATGCAGGGGACGCGGGTTCGTGCCGCGGTCCGGGAAGATCCCACATGCCGCGGAGTGGCTGGGCCAGTGAGACATGGCCGCTGAGCCTGCGCGTCCGGAGCCTGTGCTCCACAACGGGAGAGGCCACAACAGTGAGAGGCCCGCGTACCGCAAAAAAAAAAAAAAAAAAAAAAAACCTATATTATAAAAGGAAGATAAAATCCCTTGTTTGGTGATAGGGTTGGGGTTGGAAGCTGAAAATAGACCAAGATTTTCAACAATGAGCAAGAGGTTTTTTTTCTATAGAATTAATATTTCCATATCAATTATAATATCCTGGAATATGTCCTCTCTATATAATACAGACCATTTAAATATAGTGGGTAATATATATACACATATATAGTTCTCTCCACATATGTATGTGTACATATATATTACATATATACTGTGTGTGTGTGTATATATATATATATATAGAGAGAGAGAGAGAGAGAGAGCACTTTGATAACTTTTTGTCAATGTTATGGACTGAATATTTATTTGTGTCCCCCACCAAAATTCATCTATTGAAGCCCTAACTCCCAATGTGATAGTATTTGAAGGAGGGACCTTTGGGAGGTAATTAGGTTTAGATGAAATCATGAGGATGGGGCTCCCATTATGGGATTAATGTCCTTATAAGAGGAGGAAAAGGGACAAAGGTCTCCTTTCCTCTCTCTCCACCATGTGAGGACATAGCAAGAAGGCAGCCATCTGCAAACCTGGAAGACAGCCCTCGTCAAGAATCAAATCTGCTGGCATCTTGATCTTGGACTTTCCAACCTGAAACTTTTGTTGTTTAAGCCACCCAGTACTATGATATTTTGGTAGTATACCATTATGGTATATGGTATTTGTTATAGCAGCTCAAGCTGACTAAGACAGTCAGGGAAATGCAGAATTAATTTAAAAAAAAATTAAAAAGATGTATCCAGTAACAAATTTTTATAACTTTTTATTTTGAGGTAATTTCAAATGTATGGAAAAGACATAAGTATAGTAAAAAGAAGTTCTGTGTACTTTCACAAAGATTCACCAGTGGTTAATATACAATCCCCAACTGGAATTGTGAAAATGTATATCTTATATATATATATATAAATTAAATATTGCAATATATAATGCAATGCAGTGTGTGTGTGTGTGTGTGTGTGTGTGTGTGTGCAATGCTTGATACTGATGATCCTGGACTGTGTGTGTGTACACACTATAAAGGGCATTATTGAGACTACTGGTGAAGTTTTGAATAAGATTTGTAAATTAGTTAATAGTATAAATTAGAAAATAAGATTTATCGTTATACTGTGGTTATATAAGAAAATGTCCTTGTGCTTAGAAAATACATACTGACTTATTAAAGGGGAATCTTGCCTGCAACCTATTTGCAATGAGTTCAATAACACTTTAACTGATGTCAATTTATATTTCCAGCCTACACTGCTTCCCTGATACCCAGACTCATATTTTCAATTGCCCACCCAACACTCAGCTTGAACATCTCATTAACCTCAAACTCAACATGCTCAAAACCAAGCTCCTCCTCTTACTGACCTTCTTCCCTCCCCAAACATTCTCCCCTAGTCTTCCCCTTCTTAGAAAATGGGACCTCCATCCTCCCTGTCGTTCAGTAGTTGAAGTAATACTTAATCCGCTTTTGTGTTCACATTCCGCATTTCTACCTTCAAAACATAACCAGAAACTGTCCCCATATGACTAGCTCCTCCACCACAAGTACCTTTCTCTCTTCAGGGATTTCCGCAGTAACTCCGGAAATATTCTCCCTGCTTCCACACTCCACCCAGAATTGCCACACAGAAGCCAGAGAGATCGGAGCAGAATACAAGTCAGCTCATGTTACTCTTCTATTCAAAACCTTCCAATGGTTTTCTACCCTACTCAGACTAAAAGTCAAACATTAAAGTGAGCTACATGACTCTGCGTGATCTGGCCTCAATTTACTTTTCTGATGTCATCTTCTGTAACTCCCCCGCCCTTTTCACTTCATTCCAGGCACAGTGACATCCTTGTGAGGTCTCTCCCCAGTTGCCCCATGGCTGATTCCCTCCCTTCCTGCAGGTCTCTGCTCAAAAGTTACCCTCTCAGAGGAGTGAGCCCTATCCCTGTACCTTTCAGTACAAAAGAGCAAACCCCACTTGCCATCACTCCCTGTCCTCACTCTGTTTTATTTTTCCCTGTAGAATGTTTCACCAACTATCATGCTAAAGCTTTACTTATTAAACAATTTATTGTCAGTCTCACTCCATCAGAATATAAACTTCATGAGGGCTTGGGCTTTGTCATATGGTCTTTGTTCATATAAGTGCTCAGTAAGTTGCTGAATGGTTCAAGGAACATTAGAGTCACAGTAACATCTACGTATATTTTGGGAAGAAGAAACACAGACATGTAGAAGATTCATTCAGTCTGCAGACACTTTTCTGTGTCATTAATGAATTCTGGGGCCTCTAGTATTAGCTCTAAAGCTAATAAAAAGAAAGATGTATCACAGAAAGCTTTGCACTAAGATTGACGAGACCTCATTTCTAGTCTTGGCTCTGGACTTGAAAAACACATTTAACCTTAGTTTCACCATAAGTAAAACCAGAGATCTGGGACTTTCTAGGATCCTTTCCGGCTCGGGCTGTGTGATTCTGGGTGCTACCCACTGCTTTTGAAATCCTCAAAGAAGCACATGTGGCTTATTGACATAAGAACAGATTTGCAGGTTTAAAAGCTTCATATATAAGCATTAAGAAATTCACTTTGGATTCTCAAAAGGTGGTATTTGAAAACCTGCTGCTTTTACTAATTATGGTTATTCAGACTTTTCATTATTATTATACAGAATAATAATTGTCATCACTTACTAAGTGCAAACATTTTAGGAACTTAGTTAAAAGGGGAAAAAAAAGTGTAATTACAGGGTGAGGATATCTGCATAAATTGATGGATTTCAGGCGTATATTAAGGTAGCAATGCATTATAAAGCCAGGAAGGTTTTCTCTTGATTTGCACGTATTCTTTATTTACTTTTAATATAGTTAATTTTTTTGATAGCACAATCTTTTCTCCTTTGCTCAGCCTCCTGGCTGCCCATCTCAGCCACTGGAAGACTTATTTGGAGCTAACTTGTCTTGACATAATCGTGCAATTGTGGAGGATGGCTGACCTGTGTCTAAATTCTGGTTCGGCCATTCATTTATTTGTGTCCTAAAATAAGCTTCCCACTTTCTCTTAACTTTAAGGGTTTTCTTTTTTTTTAATGGAAATAACAAAAGCCAACCTGGAAAAAGAAAAGCCAATCTGTTAAGGGAACTTTTGTAAGACAATAAAATAAATTTGTAAAGCACTTGGCATACACATACACTTGCTAGCTTCCTTCTTCTTCTCCCTTTTCCATCTCTGTGGCCTCAGAGAAACAGCTCCCATGGGGAGAACATGGAAATGTTCCATGAGAAAAGTTCTCCACTCTTGCAAAGGAGAAATGACTTCCGAATCCCTTTTACATCCTGACCCTCTTTTAAAAAACCCAAATGCCCCATTTTCCATGCTAATACTTCTCCACAAAAATTTGCTTAATTATAAACCCAGCAAAAAGAACATTTTTTTCAGAGCACAAACTTGTTAAAATGTGTGTGTCTGCATGTATCCATCCATTTCTATTCTCTTCAAAACAAAAGCAACAAGCTAGTACCCAATGGGCTGGAAAATGGCCCACATATGTGTTTCCTTTACTCTGCAGTACTTTAATTTTAATCTTTTTTCCATTTACATTCTTATTCTTAAAATATTATTACATATGAAATTCTGAATTTCTGCTTTATTCTGAAACATCAAAAGATCTGATAAACGCAGATTAAGCCCTTGCATATATGACCAAATGATTTTTGACAAGGATGCCAAGACCATTCAATGTGTAAAGGACAGTCTTTTCAACAAATGGTGTTGGGAAAACTAGATACCATATGCAAAAGAATGAATTTGACCCTTACCTTACACCATATACAAAATTAACTCGAGGGACTTCCCAGGTGGCACAGTAGTTAAGAATCCACCTGCCAATGCAGGGGACACGGGTTCGAGCCCTGGTCCAGGAAGATCCCACATGCTGCAGAGCAACTAAGCCCGTGTGCCACAACTACTGAGCCGGCGTGCCACAACGACTGAAGCCCACACCTAGAGCCCGTGCTCTGCAACAGGAGAAACCACCATAATGAGAAGCCCGCGCACCACAACAAAGAGTAGCCCCCACTCAGCACAACTGGAGAAAGACCGTGTGCAGCAACAAAGACCCAACGCAGCCAAAAATAAATTAATTAATTTAAAAAAATTAACTCAAAATAGATCAAAGACTTAAACTTAAGAGTTAAAACTTTAGGGCTTCCCCGGTGGCGCAGTGGTTGACAGTCCGCCTGCCGATGCAGGGGACACGGGTTCGTGCCCCGATCCCGGAAGATCCCACATGCCGCAGAGCGGCTGGGCCTGCAAGCCATGGCCGCGGAGCCTGTGCGTCCGGAGCCTGTGCTCCGCAACGGGAGAGGCCACAGCAGTGAGAGGCCTGCGTACAGCAAAAAAAAAAAAAGAGTTAAAACTTTAACACTCTTAGAAGAAAACAGGGGGAAAGCTTCTTGACATGGAGTTTGAAAATGATTTCTTGGACATGATGCCAAAAGCACAGGAAACAAAGTAAAAATAGTTAAACTGGACTACCTCAAAATTATGAACTTCTGTGCATCAAAGGACACAAACAACAGAGTGAAAATGCATCCAATGGAATGGGAGAAATCATGTATCTGAAAAGGAGTTAACATCCAGACTATATAAAGAAATTCCACAACTCAACAAAAAATAACCCAAATAAAAAACAGGCAAAGGACTTAAGTAGACATTTTTCCAAGGAAGACACAGCCAATAAGCACATGAAAAGATGCTCAACATCATTAATCACTAGGGAAATGCAAATCAAAACCACAAAGGAATATCACCTTACACCCATTAGTATGACTACTACCAAAAAAAAAGAGAAAATAACAAGTTCTGGCCAGGATTTGGGGAAATTGGAACCCTTGTGCACTATTGGTGGGAATGTAAAACGGCGCAGCCACTATGGAAAACAATCTGGTGGTTCCTCAGAAAATATTAAAAATAGAATTGCCATATGATCTAGCAATTCCACTTCTGGGTACATACCCAAAATAATTAAAAACAGAGTCTCAAAGAGATGGGTGTACATCTGTATTCATAGCAGCATTATTCATAATAGCCAAAAGGTAGAAGCAACCCAAGTGTCCATTGACAGATGAATGGATAAACAAAATGTGATATATACATACAATGGAACATTATTCAGCCTTATAAAGGAAGGAAATTCTGACACATGCTACAACATATACTTTGAGAACAATATGCTTATTGAAATAAGCTGGTCACAAAACTACAAATACTGTATAATTCCACTTACATGAAGTACCAAGAGCACTCAAATTCACAGGGACAGGAAATAGAAGGGTGATTGTTAGGACTTGAAAGAAGGAGAAATGGGAGTTGTTTAATGGGTATAGAGTTTCAGTTTTGCAAGATGAAAAGAGTTCTGGCTATTAGTTGCACAATAATGTGAATGTACTTAATCTACTAAACTGTACACTTAAAAATGGTTAAGATGGTAACTTTTATGTATGTGTAGTTTATCAAAATTTTTCTTTAATTTTCTTAAATCAAAAAAGAAAATCCGGGCTTCCCTGGTGGTGCAGTGGTTGAGTCCGCCTGCCGATGCAGGGGACACGGGTTCGTGCCCCGGTCCGGGAAGATCCGACATGCCGTGGAGCAGCTGGGCGCATGAGCCATGGCTGCTGAGCCTGCGCGTCTGGAGCCTGTGCTCCGCAACGGGAGAGGCCACAACAGTGAGAGGCCCACGTATCGCAAAAAAAAAAAAAAAAAAAAAAAAAAATCCACTCCTTGACACTGTTCCTGGATTCTCAATTAGGAGAGGGGTTTTCCTTTTATAATGGATTGACAATGGTTTGTTTGTGACAGGCTGGTTGTTCAAACTGGACAGTAGCAGGCATTTTTAAAGCAACTATACTCAGGTAGTTTCAAGTTCCTGAAATTATAGGTCACTAGTACTCATTACAGATGTTTAAAGAAGTTCATCAGTCCCTGGAAAAATCAGCAGACAGCTTAGCTTGGGAAAATTGTTTGACTTGTACATGTAAAAATGGGTGTTTGGGGGACTTCCCTGGTGGCACAGAGGTTAAAAATCCACCTGCCAATGCAGGGGACACTGGTCCGGGAAGATCCCACATGCCGTGGAGCAACTAAGCCCGTGCGCCACAACTACTAAGCCTGTGCTCTAGAGCCCACGTGCTGCAACTACTGAAGCCCGCGTGCCTAGAGCCCGTGCTATACAACAAGAGAAGCCACTGCAACGAGAAGCCCGCGCACCGCAACAAAGAGTAGCCCCCGCTCGCCGCAACTAGAGAAAGCCCGCGTGCAGCAATGAGGACCCAACACAGCCAAAAAGCAAAACAAAAAAAGGGTGTTTGGGAGGTAACCTGGTATAATCACAGCTGAAAGATGTTGAGCAGTAGCTGTCACATTCTTTGGTGTTTGCAAAAACTTCCGGAGAACTGCATGCATTATGTCCTTTGTGAATGCTTTATATACATCTCCAAAATAAACGTTCCCTTTCATAAGAGGGGTATCCAATCTCCAAAGTAATTTATGTGCATAAAACTGTTTTAAGACAACAAAAACAGATATAAAATTTCCATTTTCCTGATTCAATTTTGCAATGAAGAATTATTTAGTGGGTGGGAAATTAGGCAAGTCTTTTCCTTTGGCACTAATGACACAGCAGGAATATATAAATAGGGTAGCAGGCAGCGGAATCCCCCACATGCTCAAAAGGTGCCAGGGAAACCATCTACGCTTAACAAGGCCCTTTGCCTGATTTTCCCTGGCTTTTTTCCCTTATTAGAATGTCACCATGTTAATCTGTCTTCACTATAGAGGCCGCCTCTTTTATCCCTCTCTCCAGCTCAGGCGTTCCATCAAAGCTAATATCAAATCATCACACTGTACACCTTACCTATGTACAGTCTTTACTCATCAATTCTACTTCAATAAAGCTGCGGAGTGGGCAGTTAATAATCCAGAGTGTCGCTCAGTAAAACTATTCCATAGCAGGCTTTTCTTTAATTGTAAATGCTGAAGCTTTCAACTTCATAATTAAGTAAAAGCTGATTGTAATTAATGCCTTCTTCTAAGGAAAACTAAGAAAACACACACTTGATCAATCTAATGAAAACATAATCTGGGTCCAAAAATTGACTCAGAACAAGCACCAACTGGAAACAAAGCCTTCACTATGCAACACATTTTCTGGGAAGCTCTCAGAATATTTTTTTTTAGAAAATCTGCTTTCCTCAACTGAGAGGAAAAATGCTCATATACACAAAATGCTGAATATAATCTCAAAGTGATATGGACTCCCCTTCATGATCTATGGATCTCCTTGAATTCTAGATTAAGGAAGTCTGCTGCTCCACTTTCTGCAGATCGAACAATTTGCAAGTAGAGTCACATATATCATCAAAGAGGGCTTTTTTTAATGTGTTAAACTGTATTTTAATGTGCTAAATTATAGGGCAACCAGCACATCCCCTTCCCCAAAGGTGTTCTTTAAAACAAAACTCTTAAAATTTTGTATCCTGATATACATACCTGACTAACATTACATTCACATGGAATACAGGTTGTGGGTGTACAGAGTGAAGTCATCTAAATATGAGCACTTTACCAAATCCCTCTATTTCCTAACTGCAAATTATGTGAGCTGTGTGTGTGTGTTTCTGGATTTTAATTTACTTCTTTGGCTAGTGACTTTGAGTTAATTATTGGAAGATAATAAAGCCTAAATAAAACTCTAACCAAGTTACTAGATGATTTGATTTCATGTTGCCAAACTGTGCTAAGTTACAACAATAGCATACAATGCGAGAGACACTTTCTCTTTCCCTTTCTTGAATCTTGAACTGGGCGTTGAAAACTTACCCTGTGTTTGAGCAGTTGAACTTTCCGTGTAACGCTTGCAAACATTCCCTCTTTCCTTTCTGCATTCTCCGCTAGACTATACTTTTTTTTTTTTTCTTTTTTTTGTGGTACACGGGCCTCTCACTGCTGTGGCCTCTCCCGTTGCACAGCACAGGCTCCGGATGCGCAGGCTCAGCGGCCATGGCTCATGGGCCCAGCCGCTCCGCGGCATGTGGGACCTTCCTGGACCGGGGCACGAACCCCTGTCCCCTGCATCGGCAGGCGGACTCTCAACCACTGCGCCACCAGGGAAGCCCTAGACTATACATTTTATGAGGGCTCCGTCGTGCCTACCTTGCTGACAGTGCTTGACACAAAGCAAGTGTTCAATTTTAATGATGCGTTTGGATGTCACAGTACAGCAGTTACTGTTTAGTCTCCTGCTGAACACCACGTGCGTGATGTCAGTAGGTTAGAAACTGGTTTCCTCAGAGCCGTGGGGTTCAGGCAGAGGTGGAAAAGGAAACAGAATTGCTAAGAAGTCGGCCATGTAGTAGGTGGGTTCCATCCCCACTCCCCCTCCCCGCTCCAATCAGATCATCTCTGCTTTAATCTGGGCTTTTACAGAAATATTGTCAGAATGAAGAATTTCAGCCTCGAGCAAACAAACAGAAGTTTAAGAAGTCCTAGAACACTTCAGACTCCATAGCTGAATTTTGGTGACATTAAATTCAATATTTCCTAACACTTTTTTCTTTTCTATGGATTGACCAATAAGTTGACAACTGAAAAGTGTAACTCTTTTGTATTCAGTTCCTTCAGATTCAAGAAATATATCCCCCAGCCGAATGTAAATCGATGAAGTTAGAACACACCCTCACACCACACACAAAAATAAACTCAAAATGGCTTAGAGGGGAGAGCAGGGGTGAGGGGTGGCCGACGGGGATGAATTGGGAGATTGGGATTGACATATACACACTAATATGTATAAAATAGATAACTAATAAGAACCTGCTGTATAAAAAATAGATAAAATAAAATTCAAAAAAAAATAAACTAAATAAACTCAAAATGGCTTAGAGACCTAAACATAAGACATGGCACCATAAAACTAGAAGAGAACTTAGGCAAAACATTCTCTGACATAAATCGTACCAATGTTTTCTTAGGTCAGTCTCCCAAGGCAATAGAAATTTAAAAAATAAACAAATGGGACCTAGTCAAACTTGCTAGCTTTTGCACAGCAAAGGAAACCATAAACAGAATGAAAAGACAACCTGTGAAATGGGAGAAAATATTTGTAAATGATGCAACTGACAAGGGATTAATCTCCAAAATATACAAACAGCTCATACAACTCAACAACAACAAAAAACAAACAACCCAATCAAAAAATGGGCAGAAGATTTAAATAGACATTTCTCCAAAGAAGACATAGAGAAGGCCAACAGGCACATGAAAAGATGCTCAACATCGTTAATTATTAGAGAAATGCAAATCAAAACTACAATGAGGTACCACCTCATACCAGTCAGAATGCCCATCATTAAAAAGTCTACAAATAACAAATGCTGGAGAAGGTGTGGAGCAAAGGGAACCCTCCTATACTGTTGGTGGGAATGTAAGTTGGTGCAGCTGCTGTGGAAAACAGTATGGAAGTTCCTCAGAAAACTAAAAATAGAATTGCCATATGATCTAGCAATCCCACTCCTGGACACATATCCAGACAAAACTATAACTCAAAAAGATGTATGCACCCCTCTGTCCATAGCAGCACTATTCACAATAGCCAAGACATGGAAACAACCTAAATGTCTGTCGACAGATGAATGGATAAAGATGTGGTACATATATACAATGGTCATATAGTACATATATACTACTCAGCCATAAAAAAGAATGAAATAATGCCATCTGCAGCAACATGGATGGACCTAGAGATTATCACACTAAGTGAAGTAAGTCAGAAAGAGAAAGACAAATACCATATGATATCACTTATGTGTGGAACCTAAAATATGACACAAATGAACTCATCTACGAAACAGAAACAGATTCACAGACGTAGAGAACAGACTTGTGGTTGCCAAGGGGGAGGGGAGGTGGGGGAGAGATGGATTGGGAGTTTGGGGTTAGCAGATACAAACTATTACATATAGAATGGATAGCAACAAAGTCCTAATAGTTCCCTATAGCACAGGGAACTATATCCAATATCCTATGATAAACCATAATGGAAAGGAATTTTAAAAAAAGAATGTATGTATATACATATGTATATGTATATGTATATGTATAACTGAATCACTTTGCTGACAGCAGAAATTAACACAACATTGTAAAATAACTATACTTCAATTTAAAAAAAAGAAAGAAATATGTTCTCATGTTCTTTCAAAGGAGATAAAATTTTCAGATGTGCCAGAAGTTTCAAACGAACATTATATTTTTCATGGAAATTCATTTTATATTATTAAAATGTATTAGGATGTGACTCTACTTCTCCCTGGGTAAGTCTGAATGAACTCAGCATATGTTAGGAGCCTATTTATGGTGTACGAATAACATATGTAATAAAGTATGGTAGAAGAGTCAGAAACTTTTAAGAGTAACAACAGAGTTATCATTTTGCACTTGGGAATGCCAAAATTTATGTAACAAAAGTACAGCATCCCTTTTGTAATTTTATAAGATGTGTTTTGTTATTAATCGATTTATCAGCAATAAGATTATAAGTAGATCACATCATCAGAAAATCCACAAACAACAAATGCTGGAGAGGGTGTGGAGAAAAGGGAACCCTCTTGCACTATTGGTGGGAATGTAAACTGGTAGCCACTGTGGAGAACAGTATGGAGGGGAGGTTACTTAAAAAACTAAAAATAGAACTACCTTATGACCTAGCAATCCCACTACTGGGCAAATACCCAGAGAAAACCATAATTCAAAAAGACACATGGGGCCTCCCTGGTGGCGCAGTGGTTGAGAGTCCGCCTGCCGATGCAGGGGATACGGGTTCGTGCCCCGGTCTGGGAGGATCCCACATGCCGCGGAGAGGCTGGGCCCGTGAGCCATGGCCGCTGGGCCTGCGCGTCCGGAGCCTGTGCTCCGCAACGGGAGAGGCCACAACAGTGAGAGGCCCACATACCACAAAAAAAAAAAAAAAAAAGAAAGAAAAAAGACACATGCACCCCGATGTTCACTGTAGCACTATTTACAATAGCCAGGTCATGGAAGCAACCTAAATGTCCATCATCGGATGAATGGATAAAGAAGATGTGGCACATATATACAATGGAATATTACTCAGCCATAAAAAGGAACAAAATTGGGTCATCTGTAGAGACGTGGATGGACCTAGAGACTGTCCCACAGAGTGAAGTAAGTCAGAAAGAGGAAAACAAATAACGTATATTAACACATATATGTGGAATCTAGAAAAATGGTACAGACGAACCAGTTTGCAAGGCAGAAATAGAGACACTGACATAGAGAACAAACGTATGAACACCAAGGGGGGAAAGCTAGGGGGTTGGGGGGTGGGATGAATTGGGAGCTTGGGATTGACCTATATACACTAATATGTATAAAACAGATAACTAAAAGAACCTGCTGTATAAAAAATAAATAAATAAAATAAAATTCAAATTTAAAAAAACGATCATAAGTAGACCAGTGATATTCGGAATTAACAGAAATCATTACTTTTCTGGAATATTTTTCCCACCGTTTTCACAAAAGTTTCTATCGATCACTCACTTTTTCCTAAGCAAAAGTGCTTTCAGCTTGGAGGGGATGTTAGCTATGGAGGCAGCGTTAGTTGCTGGGGGAGCGGGGATAGTGGTGACAGTTATGGGTACTAGTGATGTTACAGGTGGTCATTGTGGGTGGTGGTGGTAGTGAGGGTGGCAGTTGGGGAAGATAATGGTGACTTTTGCGGGGGCAGCTGCTGTGTTAGTCATGGTGGTGTCAGTGGGGAAGGTAGTTGTAATTGGAGGTGGTGGTGATGGTGATGGTGATAGTTGTGGGCAGTGGTAACAGTAGTTGCAGGCGGTAGTTACTGGCAGTAGAGTCGTATATATTTGGCTAGAGTGATGAAGAGGTGTGGGCAGAGGAAATTATTCTTAAGAGGAAATTTTAGGGATTGTATTATGTGATTGAATATGTTGTTTAAACATGACAAGATGTAGTTTGAAAAGAGCTAATCATAAAACATCCACTGTAGCCAAAATTATCAGGGTTTCCTTTTCTGTGGATCTGTTGCTGGCAGTCACTGAGGAAAACCCACCAGAGTGACACAAGAAACTACCATACTACTCTGATTGCTGACTATAACTTTAACTAGTGTCCGGGCTTTGGCTTTCACTCTGGGATGGGAGGCTTTAGGGTTTTGGACAAAGGAGCGACACGACTTGACCTAAGTCCTCAGTGCAGCGATCAGAACAGTCTGTAGGAGAGCAAGTGTGTGAGATGACGTGGCTTGGACCAGGGAGGTGGAGGTAGATGTGATGAGGTGTGGCTACGTTATGAATATATTTTGAAAGTAGAGCCCACAGTATTCTCTGGGATTTGTGGGATGTGAGAGCAGGCAGTCTAGAATGTGGAGAGAGTACCCCAGGTGATTCTGAGAGAGGACCACGCTTTGCACAACCATGATGCAATGACATAGTTTTTTTACTTTTTCATTTCTCATTAGAAACTGACAAAGTTCTTGGCACGTTGATGGTCTTAGTAACTTTTTTTAATGGAAACACATTCAATGAGGACATTTTCAGAAAAAAACTTATAAGCAAAATCATGCCAGGTCTTAATACTAATCCACATGTTTCCTTGTCAGTAACAAGGTGTATATTTTAAAAATATGTATTAAATAAACAAATCCTCATACTCTTTTTTTTTTTTTTTTTTTTTGGCTGTGTTGGGTCTTCATTGCGGTGCACAGGCTTCTCATTGAGGTGGCTTCTCTTGTTGCAGAGCATGGGCTCTAGGTGCACGGGCTCAGTAGTTGTGGCTCTTGGGCTCTAGAGCACAAGCTCAGTAGTTGTGGTGCAAAGGCTTAGTTGCTCCGTGGCATGTGGGATCTTCCCGGACCAGGCATCGAACCCGTGACCCCTGCACTGGCAGGCGGATTCTTAACTACTGTGCCACCAGGGAGGTCCAAACCCTCAAACTCTATTTTCACAATCTGAGCCAGCCTTCTCTAATGTAGGTAAACCCACAGCCACAGAATAGAGAATATTTTTGGAAAGAGTCTGATGTCTCCAAACTGTGTGAATGAGACTCAGGAAATCTGAAAGCTTGGTTTTTATTAGCACCAAACTTCCCATTGATAAAGGGGTTTATAGAACATTGAAGCAAAGCCTTCCCTCTTTCTTGAGGAATTATCAGAAGGTATGTCCCTACATTAATAATCTCTCCACTATTCTTCTTTTTCTCTTTAGTCTGTGCCCATGGCATGTATGATGTCAGCAGCCACAAGCTATTCTGAATGATGAGAACTGGTTTTCAGTAACCTACAATGCAACTGTTTGTTTGTCTCTCTTCCTATGGAGATCTAGAGGCATTTATTAAACACACACACACACACACATCACTATGACATTGACTTAGTTTACTAAAAATAATAAAGTATTTTACAAAATTAGTTTCAACTCAAAATGAGTTAAAGCAATTAGGAAAAATAATAGTATCACCAATACTCCAACTCAAATATTCAGTTTCCAAGAGTTCTTTAACCCGTCCTACCCTTCATCAGCACCTGTTGTAAATACCAGGTCACAGTACATTTGGATGTCTTACTTGGAAAACTCATAAGTCCTCACCAAAGCCTTGGTCTTAAAGAAGCAAGAGAGAATAGGAATAAATAGTCACCTCCAAATCAGTCGTCCTTTGACTTCAGAAAATCCCATGGTCTTAGAAGCTTCAAAGTCAGAATCAGTTCCATTCACCACTCTTAAAAAGATGGATCTCTGAGAGAGAAAAATTGAGGGTTATTTGGTTATTGAATTTTCTCATTCACTCAAATATATACATAAAGTATCTGTTTTGTATCAGGCACTGTTCTATATACTGCAGTAGTGAGGGAACAGAGAAAGCAAAAAGAAAAGAATCAAGTCCCTGCCCTCACAAAGTTTACATTCCACATTGATTCCAAGTAACTTCAATCAAATATCATGCTAAATTTTTCAAGAGTTTCCTTCTGGTTTTCCATAGTCTCTCCCAAGTAACTGAATATCTACTTTTCTGGGAAAAAAAAAAAAAAAAGCTATGCTTTCTGCCACTTGGCCAGCACAGATAGTTCAAGATCATAGAAAGAGACATAGTGCTTATTTATAACTATAAATGCAAACACATAAATGTAGATATCAAATATATATACAAAATGTTGATATACATACACATACAAGGTAAGAGTCTAATGGAGCAATTAAAAGTTAGGATTTGAAGTTCAAAAACACATGTTCCAGTCTTGATGCTATCACTTAACTAAGCCATTATATCTCAGGTAAGTTTACTATCTCTTTAAATCTCAGTTCCTCACCTGTAAAGCTGGAATAATAATACATACATACATAATTGGACTAATGCGATGATTAAATATGAGAATGTATACTAAAGCACGTATTCCAGTGGCTGGCACCAAGTTCATATCTAATACTCATTATCACTGTATTTCTATTACTTCCATGTATCATAGATGGAAATTAAGAATCCTGTCAGCAAAATCTCAATCATGTTTTCTGATTGTTAAAAAACTATCATTCATAGTCACTGGGGCATTTCTTCCCTAAGTTTCTGCAGAAACTCGGTTTCTAAAATTTGATATCAAAAACTGGCAGAAATTCAACTGAATGTCCCACTGCAGGCCTCCAAAACACATCTACATCCGAATCTGTTTCACTTGATTTCCCAAAGTAGGTCACTGGCATATGACACCCTTTACTGTTGTATAAAGAAAAGCATCAAAACTGCCATTGCTTTTGCATAAATGTATTTTTTTCTTCTCTTCTCTTTTAGCAGTTTTTTCTTCTCTTTCTTTAGATCTAGCCTTAACAGAATCTATTTAGGAAGATTTTTCTTTTTCCAAAAGCATAATAAGGCAAGTGAAAACATCGCTACTAGATGACCCTGAACATAATTTCAACTTTTTATATTATTCTGGACCATCCTTTGCAAGGATGGTCCCATCCCTCCCTAAGGAGAATCCTAAAAAGGAAGTGGAAGTGGATTTGCCAGTGTAAAATGGCATCTAGTTAGCAGTCCACATATTAATATCTCAAAATATGCCATTGTAATACCTACAAAGACTCAGTAAGACATCAGAACTCAAAGGAAGCCTGGAAAATGAGACAGACAACCAAGCCATTACCAGAATCTGTTTTTGTCTTTATGATATTATGGAGTTATTTTTTCAGGAACTTAGATAGTGCTATTCACCCTAAACGATGGTAGCTCCAAATGTCTTGAATGTAGTGTTTCTATTGTTTATGATGCTTCACAATGGATCACTTCTCAGTTCTCTGGTTATTAGCTCTAGTTTCACTTCCTGCCTTACCTTTCACCAGCCCACACTGTTCTATATTACATTCCACTTTCAGCTAGAAAAAAAATGTCTAAGGGAAAACAGATAAATACTCCTGTTAAATACCAAAGTTTATTAAGTAAAAACAAAAATGCTCATGGCTGCATTTTTTTCCCAGTTTAAAATTCATGGACTTTGTGACATATTGCCCCTAATGGAATAGAGTCATCTCTTACTATTCCAAATTCTTGGAACTCTTTGCTAAGTCTGCTTACTGGGAAAACATGTTGTCATTTTATTACATTAAAAAAAATGTAGGGGCTTCCCTGGTGGCGCAGTGGTTGAGAGTCCGCCTGCCGTTGCAGGGGACACGGGTTCGTGCCCCGGTCCGGGAAGATCCCACATGCCGCGGAGCGGCTGGGCCCGTGAGCCATGGCCGCTGGGCCTGTGCGTCCGGAGCCTGTGCTCCGCAACGGGAGAGGCCACAACAGTGAGAGGCCCACATACCGCAAAAAAAAAAAAAAAAAAAATGTAGAGTTTTGGCAACATTGACTGGATCATGAATAGAAATACTCCATTTCTATTTTGCGTATGATAGAACTCACTCCGGTTGGATCATTTAACAACGGGAAAAATTTCAAATTGTGGACTAGACATATGTGCATCAGAAACTTATGGGCTAGGGTGGTCATTAACAATTCAGATTCCAAGTTCCCACCCACAGATGTTCTAATCCTGTAGGTCTGGGGTCAAACCTGACATCTTGAAATCGGAGAACATTTCTCCAGTGATTAAAGGATTTGGTGAAAAGCCCACTTTTCCATATGTACAAACTCAACTTTACCTACATCTTTCTACACTTCGCCTGTACATACACTTTTCTAAATACACTTTCCTTTTATCTAAAATAAGTTGGAAAGAACTGGGTTAGATTTTTCAAAGAAAGCCAATTATTGCTCTGCAAAGTGAAGGTAGTGTCAGTTTCATTGTAGCAGGTATTTTATAAGTTGATAAAGTCTAGGAAGATATGCATATGATCAATCCTTTGAAGGTGGTTTCAAGAGAAATAGGGGGCTTACAAGATTTTTCACTTTCAAGATAGAATATAGATGAAATCCCCTAGGACATCATCCTATTAATGTAATTACACAGATACAGGCATTGAAAGAAGTATCAGGTTGATTAAAAATGACAGTGAGAGAGCTGGCAAGTGCAAGTAGAGATTTCCAAGCTGACAAAATCAGAACCAAACAGCATACATTTAGGTTAGAATAAATCTTGCTGAAGAATGCAACCCTCCCTAAAGAGAATCCTAAAAAGGAAGTGGAAGTGGATTTGTCAGTGTAAAATGGCATCTAGTTAGCAGTCCACATATTAATATCTCAAAATATGCCATTGTAATACCTACAAAGACTAGTAAGACATCAGAACTCAAAGGAAGCCTGGAAAATGAGACAGACAACCAAGCCATTACCAGAATCTGTAAGAAATCCCAACAATAACAAGCCAAGAGAGCTGAAATGAGACACCCTACAAATGATCTCATAGCAAACACACCACCCGGAAGATAACTGGAAGAGATTTGGAATCTCCATTTATTATTTATCTCTGATTCAGTGACTCAGGAACCATGCTCAGTTATAAAATGAGGCAGCTGTCCCTATCCTGGGAGACTCGCTTTCCTCTGTTTACGCCTTAGTCCCTTCCAAGTGCCTCCCACTCAAAATATATTGGAGGATTTTAAACCTAAGAAAAGCAACAAGGCTAAAAAGATGATACAATACGTTTAAGATGGTGTAAAAGACTGAAATAGAAATGTTAAGTAAGGTATAAATCAGAAAGAACCTTTAAAAGTAATGTGTACAAGAGGCTGTAGTCTTTCAGAATTTTTCGTGAATCCATATGTTCAGGTATGGGGCAATGTGAGCAGAAGTCTGTCTGAATTCAACGAAGCTGCAGTAGATGAATGGCTATGAGCAATGGAAATCAGCCAAGAGCTATGAACATTAGCCTTTCCTCCTGCCCTCACTCTGTGATAAAAACAAATAGGAAAACCTAGCAGACAGACTTTTTCAGTTGGCATTAGTGGTCGGTGTTCTGAGTAGATTGTCCTATAATGTAGAATGGACTGAATCATGTTTAAGAACAGTATTTTTAAATCAACTTTATTGAGGTATAATTTGCTTTAAACAAAATGTACCCGCACAACCCCAGAGACGGGCATGAGACACTAAGGCTGCTGCTGCTGCCACCAAGAAGCCTGTGTGCGAGCACAGGTCACTATCCACACCTCCCCTCCCGGGAGCCTGTGCAGCCCGCCACTGCGAGGGTCCCATGATCCAGGGACAACTTCCCCGGGATAACGCATGGCACACCTCAGGCTGGTGCAACATCGTGCAGGCCTCTGCTGACGCAGGCTTGCCCCGCCTCCCCCCAGCCTGAGTGAGTCAGAGCCACCCAATCAGCTGCTCTTTTAACCCGGTCCTGTCTGAGCAAACAACAGATGCCCTCAGGCAACCTACACGCAGAGGCGGGGCCAAATCCAAAGCTGAACCCCGGGAGCTGTGCGAACAAAGAGGAAGGGAAACTCTCCCAGCAGCCTCAGAAGCAGCGGATTAAACCTCCACAATCAACTTGATGTACCCTGCATCTGTGGAATACCTGAATAGACAACGAATCATCCCAAACTGAGGAGGTGGACTTTGGGAGCAAGGATATATATATATATTTTGCCTTGTTCTGTTTTTGTGAGGGTGTATGTGTATGCTTCTGTGTGTGACTTTGTCTGTATAGCTTTGCTTTTACCATTTATCCTAGAGTTCGGTCTGTCCATTTTTTTCTTTTTTTACTTAAAAAAATTTTTTTTAAGAATTATTTTTTATTTTAATAACTATTTTATTTTACTGTATTGTATTTTATCTTCTTTCTTTCTTTTCCTCCATTTTATTTTGAGCCGTGTGGATGAGAGGCTCTTGGTGCTCCAGCCTGGCATCAGGGCTGTGCCTCTGAGGTGGGAGAGCCAAGTTCAGGACATTGGTCCACAAGAAACCTCCCAGCTCCACGTAATATCAAACGGCAAAAATCTCCCAGAGATCTCCATCTCAACACCAACACCCAGCTTCACTCAACAACCAGCAAGCTACAGTGCTGGACACCCTATGCCAAACAACTAGCAAGACAGGAACACAAACCCACACATCAGCAGAGAGGCTGCCTAAAATCATAATAAGGCCACAGACCTCAAAACACACCACCAGATGTGAAGCTCCCACCAGAAAGACAAGATCCAGCCTCATCCACCAGAACACAAGCACTAGTCCCCTCCACCAGGAAGCCTACACAACCCACTGAACCAACCTTAGCCACTGGGGGCAGACACAAAAAACAACAGGAACTACGAACCTGAAGCCTGCAAAAAGGAGACCCAAACACAGTAAGTTAAACAAAATGAGAAGACAGGGAAACACACAGCAGATGAAGGAGCAAGGTAAAAACCCACCAGACCAAACAAATGAAGAGGAAATAGGCAGTCTGCCTGAAAAAGAATTCAGAATAATGATAGTAAACATCATCCAAAATCATGGAAATAGAATGGAGAAAATACAAGAAACACTAAACAAGGACCTAGAAGAACTAAAGAGCAAACAAACACTGATGAACAACAGAATAAATGAAATTTGAAATTCTCTAGAAGGGATCAACAGCAGAATAATTGAGGCAGAAGAATGGATAACTGACATGGAAGATAAAATAGAGGAAATAACTACTGCAGAGCAGAATAAAGAAAAAAGAATGAAAAGAATTGAGGACAGTCTCAGAGACCTCTGGGACAACATTAAATGCACCAACATTCGAATTATAGGGGTTCCAGAAGAAGAAGAGAAAAAGAAAGGGACTGAGAAAATATTTGAAGAGATTATAGTTGAAAACTTCCCTAATATGGGAAAGGAAATAGCAAACAAGTCCAGGAAGCACAGGGAGTCCCATACTGGATAAATCCAAGGAGAAACATGCCAAGACACATATTAATCAAACTATCAAAACTTAAATACAAAGAAAAAATATTAAAAGCAGCAAGGGAGGGCTTCCCTAGTGGCACAGTGGTTAAGAATCTGCCTGCCAATGCAGGGGACACGGGTTCGAGCCCTGGTCCAGGAAGATCCCACATGCTGCGGAGCAACTAAGTCTGTGCGCCACAGCTACTGAGCCTGCACTCTAGAGCCCGCGAGCCACAACTACTGAGTGCACATGCCACAACTACTGAAGCCCATGCACCTAGAGCCCGTGCTCCGAATCAAAAGAAGCCACTGCAATGAGAAGCCTGCACACCGCAAGGAAGAGTAGCCCGCGCTCACCACAACTAGAGAAAGCCCACATGCAGCAACAAAGACCCAACTCAGCCATAAATAAATAAATAAATAGATTAAAAAAAAAAAAAGCAGCAAGGGAAAAACAACAAATAACATACAAGGGAATCCCCATAAAGTTAACAGCTGATCTTTCAGTAGAAACTCTGCGAGCCAGAAGGGAGTGGCAGGACATATTTAAAGTGATGAAGGAGAAAAACCTACAACCAAGATTACTCTACACAGCAAGGATCTCATTCAGGTTTGATGGAGAAATTAAAACCTTTACACACAAGCAAAAGCTGAGAGAGTTCAGCACCACCAAACCAGCTTTACAACAAATGCTAAAGGAACTTCTCTAGGCAAGAAACACAAGAGAAGGAAAAGACCGACAATAACAAACCCAAAACAATTAAGAAATTGGGAATAGGAACATACATATCAATAATTACCTTAAATATAAATGGATTAAATGCTCTAACCAAAAGACTGGCTGAACAGATACAAAAACAAGACCCGTATATATGCTGTCTACAAGAGACCCACTTCTGACCTAGGGACACATACAGACGGAAAGTGAGGGGATGGGAAACGATATTCCATGCAAATGGAAATCAAAAGAAAGCTGGAGTAGCAATTCTCATATCAGACAAAATAGACTTTAAAATAAAGACTATTACAAGAGACAAAGAAGGACACCACATAATGATCAAGGGATCGATCCAAGAAGAAGATATAACAATTGTAAATATTTATGCACCCAACATAGGAGCACCTCAATACATAAGGCAAATACTAACAGCCATAAAATGGGAAATTGACAGTAACACACTCATAGGAGGGGACTTTAACACCCCACTTTCACCAATGGACAGATCATCCAAAATGAAAATAAATAAGGAAACACAAGCTTTAAATGATACATTAAACAAGATGGACTTAACTGATATTTATAGGACATTCCATCCAAAAACAACAGAATACACATTTTTCTCAAGTGCTCATGGAACGTTCTCCAGGATAGATCATATCTTGGGTCACAAATCAAGCCTTGGTCAATTTAAGAAAATTGAAATTGTATCAAGTATCTTTTCCTACCACAACGCTATGAGACTAGATATCAATTACAGGAAAAGATCTGTAAAAAATACAAACACATGGAGGCTAAACAATACACTACTTAATAACGAAGTGATCACTGAAGAAATCAAAGAGGAAATAAAAAAATACCTAGAAACAAATGACAAAACACAACGATCCAAAACCTATGGGATGCCGCAAAAGCAGTTCTATGAGGAAAGTTTATAGCAATACAATCCCACCTTAAGAAACAAGAAACATCTCAAATAAACAACCTAACCTTGCACCTAAAGCAATTAGAGAAAGAAGAACAGAAAACCCCCAAAGTTAGCAGAAGGAAAGAAATCATAAAGATGAGATCAGAAACAAATGAAAAAGAAATGAAGGAAATGATAGCAAAGATCAATAAAACTAAAAGCTGGTTCTTTGAGAAGATAAACAAAATTGACAAACCATTAGCCACACTCACTCATCAAGAAAAAAAGGGAGAAGACTCAAATCAATAGAATGAGAAATGAAAAAGGAGAAGTAACAACTGACACTGCAGAAATACAAAGGATCATGAGAGATTGCTACAAGCAACTCTATGCCAATAAAATGGACAACCTGGAAGAAATGGACAAATTTTTAGAAATGCACAACCTTCCGAGACTGATCAGGAAGAAATAGAAAATATGAACAGACCTATCAGCAGCACTGAAATTGAAACTGTGATTAAAAATCTTCCAACAAACAAAAGCCCAGGACCAGATAGCTTTACAGGCGAATTCTATGAAACGTTTAGAAAAGAGCTAACACCTATCCTTCTCAAACTCTTCCAAAATACAGCAGAGGGAGGAACACTCCCAAACTCATTCTACGAGGCCACCATCACCCTGATACCAAAACCAGACAAAGATGTCACAAAGAAAGAAAACTACAGGCCAATATCACAGATGAACACAGATGCGAAAATCCTCAACAGTATACTGGCAAACAGAATCCAACAGCCCATTAAAAGGATCATACACTGTGATCAACTGGGGTTTATCCCAGGAATGCAAGGATTCTTCAATATACACAAATCAATCAATGTGATACACCATATTAACAAATTGAAGGAGAAAATCCACATGATCATCTCAATAGATGCAGAGAAAGCTTTTGACAAAATTCAACACCCATTTATGACAAAAACCCTGCAGAAAGTAGGCACAGAGGGAACTTACGTCAACATAATAAAGGCCATATATGACAAACCCACAGCCAACATTGTTTTCAATGGTGAAAAACTGAAACCATTTCCACTAAGGTCAGGAACAAGACAAGGTTGCCCACTCTCAACACTCTTATTCAACATAGTTTTGGAAGTTTTAGCCACAGCAATCAGAGAAGAGAAAGAAATAAAAGGAATCCAAATCAGAAATGAAGAAGTAAAGCTGTCACTGTTTGCAGATGACATGATACTATACAGAGAGAATCCTATAGATGCTACCAGAAAACTAGTAGAGCTAATCAATGAATTTGGTAAAGTAGCAGGATACAAAATTAATGCACAGAAATCTCTGGCATTCTTATACACTAATGATGAAAAATCTGAAAGTGAAATTAAGAAAACACTCCCATTTACCACCGCAACAAAAAGAATAAAATATCTAGGAATAAACCTACCTAAGAAGACAAAAGACCTGTATGCAGAAAATTATAAGACATTGATGAAAGAAATTAAAGATGATACAAATAGATGGAGAGATATATCATGTTCTTGGATTGGAAGAATCAACATTGTGAAAATGACTGTACTACCCAAAGCAATGTACATATTCAATGCAATCCCTATCAAACTACCACTGGCATTTTTCACAGAACTAGAATAAAAAATTTCACAATTTGTATGGAAACACAAACGACCCCGAATAGCCAAAGCAATCTTGAGAAAGGAAAGCGGAGCTGGAGGAATCAGGCTCCCTGACTTCAGACTATACTACAAAGCTACAGCAATCAAGACAGTATGGTACTGGCACAAAAACAGAAATAAGATCAATGGACCAGAAAAGAAAGCCCAGAGATAAACCCACACACATATGGTCACCTTATCTTTGATAAAGGAGGCAAGAATATACAATTGAGAAAAGACAGCCTATTCAATAAGTGGTGCTGGGAAAACTGGACAGTTACATGTAAAAGAATGAAATTAGAACACTCCCTAACACCATACATGAAAATAAACTCAAAATGGATTAAAGACCTAAATGTAATGCCAGACACTATAAAACTCTTAGAGGAAAACATAGGCAGAACACTGTATGACATAAATCACAGCAAGATCCTTTTTGACCCATCTCCTAGAGAAATGGAAATAAAAACAAACATAAACAGATGGGACCTAATGAAACTTTAAAGCTTTCGCACAGCAAAGGAAACCATAAACAAGATGAAAAGACAACCCTCAGAATAGGAAAAAATATTTGCAAATGAAGCAACAATCTCCAAAATTTACAAGCAGCTCATGCATCTCAATATCAAAAAAACAAACAATGCAATCCAAAAATGGGCAGAAGACCTAAATAGACATTTCTCCAAAGAAGATATACAGATTGCCAACAAACACATGAGAGGATGCTCAACATCACTAATCATTAGAGAAATGCAAATCAAAACTACAATGAGGTATCACCTCACACCAGTCAGAATGGCCATCATCAAAAATCTACAAACAATAAGTGCTGGAGAGGGTATGGAGAAAAGGGAACCCTCTTGCACTGTTGGTGGGAATGTAAATTGATACGGCCACTGTGGAGAACAGTATGGAGGTTCCTCAAAAAACTAAAAATAGTACTACCATACGACCCAGCAATACCACTACTGGGCATATACCCTGAGAAAACCATAATTCAAAAAGAGTCATGTACCACAATGTTCATTGCAGCTCTACTTGCAATAGCCAGGATACGGAAGCAACCTAAGTGTCCATTGACAGATGAATAGATAAAGAAGATGTGGCACATATATACAATGAAATATTACTCAGCCATAAAAAGAAACGAAATTGGGTCATTTGTAGAGATGTGGATGGACCTAGAGACTGTCATACAGAGTGAAGTTAAGTCAGAAAGAGAAAAACAAATACTGTATGCTAACACATGTATATGGAATGTAAAAAACAACAACAAAAAAATGGTCATGAAGAACCTAAGGGCAAGATGGGAATAAAGACACAGACCTACTAGAGAATGAACTTGAGGATACGGGGAGGGGTAAGGGTAAGATGGGACAAAGTGGAGTGGCATGGACATATATACACTACCAAATGTAAAATAGATAGCTAGTGGGAAGCAGCCACATAGAACAGGGAGATCAGCTTGGTGCTTTGTGACCACGTAGAGGGGTGGGAGAGGGAGGGTGGGAGAGAGGGAGATGCAAGAGGGAAGAGATATGGGAACATATGTATATGTATAACTGATACACTTTGTTATAAAGCAGAAACTAACACACCATTGTAAAGCAGTTATACTCCAATAAAGATGTTTTAAAAATTAATTAAAAAATAAATGCAAAGATAAAGGGGCCAGTGGAGAATGCTTCATTCTCCTCTCTCTAAAAATGTTGTTGACTTATGATATGAAGTCAGGCACACTTGACTGAAGAAAAAAAGATCAAATTCATAATCATTTCTTAATGATATCACAAAAAAGTAAGCAGAAAAAGCATGGAAATTCTTGCTTATATCATTCAAAAAATAATGAAATAGTTGGGCATTAAAATAATTTTAAAAGAAAAAAAATGTACCCACACTTAATGTGTTTTGATAAATGTACACTCCCACATAGCTACCACTTCAATCAAGTTATAACCATTTCCATGACCCAGAAATTTCCCACATGACCCAGTATAGTCAATCCTCTCCTCCATCTCAGAGAATCACTGATTCTGACTTCTATGACTACAGATTAGTTTTGCCTGTTCTGAACCTTAAAATATGTACTCTTTTGTCACGGCTTCTTTCGCTTAGTAAATTATTTTAACATTCACCTATGTTGTTAAACATATCAGTGGTTCATTCTTCTTTATTGCTGAGTAGTATTCTATTGTAAGAATGTACCTTTATTATTTCTCTATTCATCTGTTGATGGACATTTGAGTTATTTCCAGAGTTTGGTTATTATGAATAAAACGTCTGTGATCTTTTGTGTGTAAGTCTCTTGTGAGCATATGTTTTCATTTTTCTTGGGTAAAAGTACCCAGGAATAGAATTGCTGGTTCATATGGTTGATATGTATTTAACCGGATAAGAAACTGCCAATTTCAGTGGAGCACACACCAGTCAGTGTACACTCAAGAAACAGACACAAAGGAGTGACCAAGATGGCAGAGTAGGAAGACCCTGAGCTTACCTCCTCCCATGGGCACACCCAAAGTGCAACTATTTATAGAGCAACTATCAAGGAGAACAACCTGGAGGCTAGCAGAAAAGGTTTTCCATAACTAAAGATATAAAGAAGGAACCACAATAAGATAGGTAGGAGGGGCGGAGAGACAGTATCGTCAAGACCCACAGGTGACCAACAAACAAGAAAATAGTCACAATTGCAGAGGTTCTCCCCAAGGTACGAGGAGTACAAGCCCCACAGACAGGCTCCCCAGCCCAGGGCTCCTGCACTAGAAAGGTGAACCTCCAGAACATCTGGCTTTGAAGGCTAGTGGGACTTGCATATAGGACAGCCAAAGGTCTGTAGGAAACAGAGACTCCACTCTTAAAGGGTGTACAGAAAATCTCACATGATCCAAGAACCAGTGCAGAGGCAGTAATTTGAAAGAAGCTTGGGACAGACCCACTTGCTGATCTTGGAGAGCCTCCCAGGTACGCAGGAGGCAACTAGGACTCCCCGTGTGGACAGAGAAGCTGATGTCAGCCTTTTGGGGGAGCTCATTCTACCATCAGGACACCAGTGCTGACAAGTGTCATTTTGGAGCCCTCCCTCTAGCCTATTAGCACCAGGCGGCTTACCCACCCACCAGTCAGTCCACATCAGTCCTAAGAACCCCCCAGGCCAAGCAGCCAGACACACAGGGACCTGGCCTTGCCCAGCAGCAACTAGTTACATACAACAGAACCCCCATAAGACCATCAGCTGACTTTTCAGCAGAAACTCCGAAGGCCAGAGGGAGTGTCACTATATATTTAAAGTGATAAAAGGAAAAAACCTACCACCAAAAATATTCTACCCAGCAAGGCTTTCATTCAGATTTGAAGGAGAGATAAAGAGTTTTACAGACAAGCAAAAGCTAAAAGAGTTCAGCAGCACAAACCAGCTTTACAAGAAATGTTAAAGGGACTTCTCTAAGCAGAAAAGCCCACAACTAGAAGTACGAAAATTACAAAAGGAAAAATCTCATCGGTAAAGGCAAATATACAGGAAAGGTAGGAGATTGACTACTCGTAAAGCTAGTAAGAAGGTTAAAAGACAAAAATAGTAAAATCTCTACAGTAGTATTTAAGGGATATACAGAACAAAAAGATGTAAAATACGGTGTCAAAAACATTAAACATGGGGAGTGGGAAGTGAAAATGCAGCACTGTTAGAATCCATTCAAACTTATGACATCCTCGGGCTTCCCTGGTGGCGCAGTGGTTAAGAATCTGTCTGCCAATGCAGGGGACACGGGTTCGATCCCTGGTCCGGGAAGATCCCACATGCCACGGAGCAACTAAGCCCGTGTGCCCCAACTACTGAGCCTGTGCTCTAGAGCCCGTGAGCCAAGCCCACGCGTGCCTAGAGCCCATGCTCCACAACAAGAGAAGCCACAACAATGAGAAGCCCGTGCACTGCAACAAAGACCCAATGCAGCTAAAAAATAAATTCATTAATTTTAAAAAAACTTATGAGATTCTCAACTTAAAATAATCATATTTACACATATACATATATATATTGCTATATACAAACCTCATGGTAACCACAACTAAAAATCTGTAATAGATACACACAAAAAAAGGAAAAGGGGTCCAAACAGAACACTAAAGATAGTCATAAAGTCACAAAGGAACAGAGCAAAACTGGAAGAAAGGAACAAAAAAGAACTATAAAAACAACACCAAAACAATGAACAAAATGGCAATAAGCACATACCTATCAATAACTTCTTTAAATTTAAAGAGACTAAGTGCTCCAATCAAAAGACACAGAGTGGCTGAATGGATTAAAAAACAAGACCCACTGCGTACAAGAGACTCATTTCAGATCTAAAGACACACACAGTGATGGCATGGAAAAACAGTAGCCAAGACATGTAAGCAATTCAAGTGTCCATGGATAGATGAATTGATAAAGAAGATATGAGATAGATGGATAGATGATAGACAGATAGACAGAACGGAATATTACTCAGCCATAAAAAAGAGAGAAATCTTACCATATATGACAACATGGATGGACCTAGAGGGTATTGTGCTAAGTGAAATAAGTCAGACAGAGAAAGACAAACACAGTATGATTTCACTTATATGTGGAATTTAAAAACAAAACAAATGAACAATACAGCAAAACAGAAACAGACTCACAGATACAGAGAACAAACTGGTGGTTACCAGAGGGGCAAGGGGGGAGGGATGAGTCAAATAGGTGAGGGAGATTAAGAGATACAAACTTTTTGTTACAAAATAAATGAGTCACGGGGATGAAATGTACAGCCTGGGGAATACAGCCTATAATATTGTAATAACTTTATATGGTGACAGATGGTAATTATACTTATCCCAGTGATCACTTTGTAATGTGTAAAAATTTCAAATCACTATGTTGCACACCTGGAACTAACATAGTGTTGTAAGTCAATGAAAAGAAAAAAGAAAACTGCCAAACTCATTTCCAAAGTGACTGTACCATTTTACACTCACATCAACAACACGTGAGAGTTCCAGCTACTGCAAATCCTTGCCATCACTGAATCTTGTCATTCTTTTTTGTTTTAGCCATTAAGAGCAGTCTTTTGATGAGCTAAAAACCAAAGGATATATCTGTTTGTTATTTAAGCTTGGTTTGATTTTTGCCCACGCAGCAACCCTTACTTTGAAGAATTGCTGCCTCCCAAATCCATGTATTTAGGACCCATCGCATGTGCCTCATTAAGATTCTTCCCACCTCGTCTATGTTCTAGACCCTTGGCTACTTTGTTCCACCTCAGTTGCTACCAAGGTCTTAACTCCATGCAGGGTACACAGTCCCACTGCCTCACGTTCTGGCTCCTCTTGACGTTTCTGAGCTCAGAGGTAGCATATGTCCCCCAGGGCATGGAGGACAGCTGAAGGGACTGGGTGATCCAATCTAGAAGTGTAAAGGAGCTGTCTCCCTCTGGGATAAACTTTGATCAGTGGGCGATCAGAGATGGGATGGAGCTGGCAGGCACATTTCCTGTGTCTTTACTGCGTAAGGCTGGGGCCCAGTTGCTTCATGCAGTGTCCAGCCATCCATTCCACGTAGCTTAGTGGATGCACCTACTGAGCAGCCAACTGTGACCCATCATGAAATAGTGGCCACACAGTAATGCATCACTTTGCATTTGTTCCCCATCCTTTCCTGCCTCACTTCCTTTTTCTCTCTCTGTCTTGGGATTTGAACTTCCAATAAATTATTGTCATTTAAATCTTGCCTCAGGTTCTGTTTTTAGGTAACTTAGTTTCTCCATAAGTTCCTCTTCTTGAGCTATCTTGACCCTCATCCTTCTTAATGTCCTTTTCTTCAAACTTTTATTGATTTTATGAGTCATCCAGTGTCTCTCTAATAAATTCCATTTTGGTCAGAGCCAATTTCTGTAGCTTAAGGCCACAGAATCTTAATCAGTTTATGAGACAAGGGTATAATTTTGTAGCATGTTAGAATATATCTTTATAATATTTTATCCTATGAAAGAGGAAAATGGGGATCATAGAAGTTAATATAGTTAATCATCTGCTGCAGCGGAAATGCATAGACTATCACTTGGCCTATAGTATGTACTAAGTAAATATTTGCTGGATCTGAATCAGAAACCTGGTGAGTACTGCATTTTCCACCAAATTTGAATTCAAAGGCTGTGAGCTCCCTACTATATCACATTTTATCTCAATTCCAGTTAAAGATTTCAACAGGAATCGTTCCCTCTCAGACATATTGTAAAGGATTCTCTATGATTATCTGCCTGCTGATATAATTCTTCATCCAAATAGTTGTCTAGTCTGGATTGCTCCATCCTCTGAAATAGAATTCTTTATTCTGTCTGATTTAAAGAGTAGTACACCTGAGAAACCTTGAAGAAAAAGAACAAAGCCAGAGAATTTATACTACCATTTATGAAGGCTTAGTGTAAAGCTCTAGCAACTGAGACAGTGTGGTTTTAGCACAAGGATAGAAAAAATAACCAATGGAACAGAATGAGTACAAAAACAAACTCTATGATTACATGAGATACAATGGGGAATTCTTTTTTATCTGGTTCTAGGTTAATTAGATATCCATGTGGAAAAACTACATTTTGTTAGCTACTTCAAATAAAACTGAAAATAAAATCTAGATGAACTTCAGTCATAAATATAAAAGGCTAAAATAATAAAGATTTTAGAGGAAAATACAGAACATCTTAATGACCTTAAATGTAGGCAAATATTTTTTAACAAGACACAAAAAGTACTAACCATAAATTTTTTAAATGATAAATTGGACTATAATAAAATTAACAATATCTTTCCACCAAAATATACTATTAACAGAGCGAAGGGTAACCCTCTGATGAGAAAGGATACTTGCCATACATACATCCAACAAATGATGCTAACAATGAGAAAAACCCAATAAAAAGACAAATTCTTGAACAGATACTTCAAAAAAGAAGATATCCAAATGAACAATAAACACATGAAAAGATCATAAACTTCATTGACCATAATGGGAAATCAAATTAAAATCACAAAACAACATACTACATACATACACTAGAATGGCTAAAATTAAAATGATAGAAAATACCAAGTATTAACTAGAATTTGGAGCAACTTAGAACCTCTGGTAGAAGTGTAAATTGCTACCATCACTTTGGAAAAATATTTGGAAGTATCTTTTAATGCTGAACTTATCCACTTTATATAACTCAGGAATTCCACTCCAGGGTGTATACCCAATTGAAATGCTCATATATAGTCATCAAAAGATATGCATCAGAATGCTCACTGATATTCATATTATCCAAACCCCTATCAATTGTAGGATGAACAAATCAATAATATATTCACTCAATGAAATCTCAGCAGCTATCAGCATAAATAATGTTCAAAATAGCAATATGCATTGATCACACAAGCATGATGTTAAGTGAAAGAAACCAGGTACAAAAGAGTACATGTTATGTGATTCAATTGACATAAAATACAAAATCAGTGGGGGAGGGAAGGACTGGGAGTTTGGGATTAGCAGATGTAAGCTAGTATATTTAGGATGGATAAACAACAAGTTCTTACTGTGTAGCATAGGGAACTATATTCAATATCCTATGATAAACCATAATGGAAAAGAATAGTAATAAAAGAATGTCTATATGTGTATAACTGAGTCACTGTGCTGTACAGCAGACACTGGTACAACACTGTAAATCAACTATACTTCAATAAAAAAAATACAAAAACAGGTAAAGTGAATGTATGCTGTTAGGTGTCAAGGAGATTGAGGAGGGCATACTGTCTGGGAGGGAATAACGAGGGGGCTTGTGGAGTACTTTCATATTCTGCTGTTTAATCAGGGTGCTGGTTACACGAGCATATTCAGTTTGTGAAAATTCTTTGATCTGGACATTTATGTCATGTGCACTTGTCTTTATTTACATTTTACTTCAACCAAAAGTGTTTAAGTGTAGTAGATCTGTAGCAACATTTAATGGAAGATAATGTCTTCGCAGCTTGGTCCCTGAAACAAGGCATGACTTGCATCCAATCGTAAGAATTGACTATAATTGGCTAAAGTTCTGTCATAAAAAAAAGTTACATTTTTCATTGCAATTTAGCAGTTTGTGTATTTTTTATTACATTAAATTCAGTATGATTCCATGAGTATCACTCTGTGTTATGAATTATCTCCATGAAGTAGTAGATGAAATCTTTTTTTTTCTTTTTTTTTTTTTTTTTTGAAGATGTTGGGGGTAGGAGTTTATTGATTTATTTATTTATTTTTGCTGTGTTGGGTCTTCGTTTCTGTGCGAGGGCTTTCTCTAGTTGTGGCAAGCGGGGGCCACTCTTCATCGCGGTGCGCAGGCCTCTCACTATCGCGGCCTCTCTTTTTGCAGAGCGCAGGCTCCAGACGCGCAGGCTCAGTACTTGTGGCTCACGGGCCTAGTTGCTCTGCGGCATGTGGGATCTTCCCAGACCAGGGCTCGAACCCGTGTCCCCTGCATTAGCAGGCAGACTCTCAACCACTGCGCCACCAGGGAAGCCCTGAAATCTTTTTTTTTAACATCTTTGTTCGTGAGGATAATTGCATTTTTCTACAGAATTTTAAACTGTTAAAAAAATTTCCCTCACTATGTATCTCCTTAGCACAATATTTGGCATGAGATGTGCACTCATCCTATGTTTGGCACATTTAATGACTGTAAAATTCACTTGATTTGTTCAAAGATATTGCAAATGAGTTTTAAAACAGGAATTTTTAATGTGAGGTCCACAGACCACCAATAGTTCCAAACTTGGATGGGAAAAATGACATCTCAATTTGTCTTAGCCTCTAAGTGAATTTTAACATTTCCTTCAGTTGTCTCTGTCACTAGTAGAAATCACAGATACTGTCATTTAGTATTACAACTGTTATTGTGACATATTTTCTATGCTTATCATTACATCATTATATTGAAATTACAATAGTTAATAGAACCACCACAAGAACTGACTATTCAGGAGGGGGGGCAAAAAAGAAAAAGAGAACCAAAATATATAATACAATATTCTACAGTGCCATGGCATAAAGTGAATGTAAACTTCAAAATTACTCAGAGAATTTGACCATTTCGTTTTGACATCTCATTTCACCCTAAACAGAAAGGAGGGATTGTCTTCCCTAATGTCGCTAACACACCCCAATACACAATACACTCCCTAAATTCCAGCCACATTAAACCTAGAAACAAAAGTTCCTCTTCCATTCTTCTGTTCACAATTGCACACAGTTTCCTGATGCAGACTGGCCCACTGCAAAGTTTCTCACTGAGCTTCTTATTCTTATCCAGCTAAAACCATACTGCCAGATATTGTGTTTGCCCATCTTCACCCTTCCGCATCTATGTTCTTTCCCAAAAGGGTCACCTACATGCACGACACCTATCAGTGGTCAGTCCCTATGACTTCTGGTTATATTCAGCCAATGGAGAGTGTTGGCAGGAGGTCCAAGCGGGAAGGAGATTGACCATTTCTTCTCTCCTCTCATTAAGCTTAGGAGTGGTTCGCACCCACCATGCCTTGTAGTTTCTTTATTCCCTTTATTGGGTCCCTTTAATGGTCCTTTATTTAACTGATCTCAAGTTATCCTGCTTTGGGTGTGCCATATACTTCCTGCTGGTGTCTGGACTGATGGATTCTGTCATTAAATAAATTAAGGTTTTCCATCTTTCCATCCCAAAGGCAGTCATAGGCCTCTGACTCTGTTATTAACACTTTTTTTCATTCTTTTGTTGTATTTTTTTACATGTCTGTGTTCTCCATTAGCTTCTTAAATGCCAGAGTAATAATTGTGTGGTATCTGAACTCCCAGTACCTGGCAAAGGCCTCAAATATAAAAGGTGTTTAATAAAAGTTTATTGAATAAATGTATAAACAAATGGTAGAAATTATAAGGGTAAATCTCAACATAAATAAATGCTTTTATCAATTATGCTGGCCTTTATCATCTCATCATTGCTGCCAGTAAATATTTTAAGCTTTAAACTTGGTTTAGGAATTAGAAAAGAATTTTACAGACCATTCTATGTAACAATGCATTTTCATAACAGTTTTACAATACAACATATATTACTGAAAAAAAATCCAATTGTATTCTTGTATCAAATGCCATTTAGTTTTCATCATTGTAATTTCCTCCCTAAGAATTTCAGAGTGCATAGGGTGCTGGATAACATAAGGAACTATTTCATTCTTACGTGAAATTAAATATTTTAATAGATTGCCAAAAGCAAATCCCTATTTATGTTTTCTTATTATTTTTCTCTTCAAAATATTTATTACAGGTTTTAAATGACAGATTTCATTCTCAGAAAATGATTATATCAATTTAATTAATTGTCACCTCAGGGTCGATTCTTTCATATCTAAGAAGTTTGGAACAGAAAAGATTCCAAAAACAGAAAACCGTTGCAGCTAGGCACCTGGAAGATGAAACTCAATTCAGCTAACTGAGAAGTAAACTCTTAAATATATAATTCCATAAATATGTTCATATTTCCTTTATCTAATTTTAGAACTTTCACTTAGAAATCATATATTAAAGAAACAATTGAAACCCCCTTTGTAGCCAGCCCTGATTTATTCCCCTCTTTATTCTCCCAAGTTGTATAGCTTTCTCAGACATGTTTTTTCATTTTTAATACATATCTACCTATCCATAAACAACAGATAGTATTATTTTGTGTGCGGCTTTTTTTTAATCACATAAACTGTATCATTCCATGGATGTTGTTCTGTTCCTTAGATTTTTACTCAAATTGTGCTTCTGAGATTTATCTAAATTGATACTGATAAATCTGGATAAAGTTCTTTTTTTTTTTTTTTTTGGCTTCTAAAAAGAAGGGGCAGACACTGCCAGTTGCCTACCCAATACCATGCCTCACCTTTTTTCTTTCTAAGAGAAACATACTTTTTTTTCAATGTAGTCATGTGCCTGAAAAATTAGGCAATATTTTCCAGGCTTCTTGCAGCTAAATTTCTAGCTAATGCCATTGAGCAAAGTCTGCTTGAGATTGCTCTGGAAAATCTGATGCCTCAGCTGCCTTCTCCTCCTTGTTTCTTTCTTTTTACTTTTCTCCTACCTAGGATGAGGATGTGATTCATGTTGGCAATGCAGCCATTTTGTAACCACAGAAAAAGAGCTACATGCTAGGTATGGCAGAGTAAGATGTATAGAAGCTTGGACTCTTTTTTTTTAATTTAATTTTTATTTTATATTGGGGTATGGTTGATTTACAATGCTGTGTTAGTTTCAGGTGTACAGCAAAGTGGTTCAATTATTCATATACATATATCCATTCTTTATCAGATTCTTTTCCCATACAGGTTATTACAGAGTACTGAGTAGAGTTCCCTGTGCCATACAGTAGGTCCTTGTTGATTATTTTATATATAGTAGTGTGTATGTTAATCCCAAATTCCTAATTTATCCCTCCCCCGCCCCCACCTTTCCCCTTTGGTAACCATAACTTTGTTTTCGAAGTCTGTGAATCTGTTTCTGTTTGTAAATAAGTTCATTGTATCATCTTTTTAGATTCCACATACAAATGATATTATATGATATTTGTCTTTCTCTGTCTGATTTACTTCACTTAGTATGATGATCTCTAGGTATTGGCACAAAAACAGAAATATAGATCAATAGAACAGGGTACAAAGCCAAGAAATAAACCCCAGCACCTATGGTCAATTAATCTATGACAAAGGAGGCAAGAACATAAAATGGAGAAAAGACAGTCTCTTCAATAAGTTGTGTTGGGGAAACTGGACAGCTACATGTGAAAGAATGAAATTAGAACACTCTCTAACACCATACACAAAAATAAACTCAAAATGGATTAAAGACCTAAATGTAAGACCAGATACTATAAAACTCTTAGAGGAAAACACAGGCAGAACACTCCTTGACATAAATCAGAGCAATATCTTTTTGGATCCACCTCCTAGGGTAATGAAAATAAAAACAAAAAAAAACAAATGGGCTCTAATTAAACTTAAAAGCCTTTGCATAGCAAAGGAAACCATAACAAAAGGAAAAAACCCACAGAATGGGAGAAAATATTTGCAAATGAAGCAATGGACAAGAGATTAATCTCCAAAATATACAAACAGCTCATGCAGTTCAATATCAAAAAACAAACAAACAACTCAGTCAAAAACTAGGCAGAGGATCTAAATAGACATTCTCCAAAGAAGATGTACAGATAGCCAAAAAGCACATGAAAAGATGCTCAAAGTCGCTAATTATTAGAGAAATGCTAATCAAAACTACAATGAGGTATCACCTTACACTGGTCAGAAGGGCCCTCATCAGAAAGTCTACAAACAATAAATGCTGGAGAGGGTGTGGAGAAAAGGGAACCCTCCTACACTCTTGGTGGAAATGTAAATTGGTACAACCACTATGAAAGACAGTATGGAGGTTCCTTAAAAAACTAAAAATAGAACTACTATATGATATAGCAATCCCACTCCTAGGCATATATCTAGACAAAACCATAATTTGAAAAGATACATGCACCCCAGTGTTCATTGCAGCACTATTTATAATATCCAGGAGATGGAAGCAACATAAATGTCCACTGACAGAGGAATGGATAAAGGAAATGTGGTACATATATACAATGGAATATTACTCAGCCATAAAAAGAATGAAATAATGCCATTTGCAGCAACATGGATGGACCTAGAGATTATCATACTAAGTAGAAGCTTGTACTCTTGATGGCCTTGTGGAGCTACCTACCATAGCAGCTACAAGTAGTCCTACCTCTGGACTTCATATTAAGTGGGAAAAGTAAAATCCCTTTTTGGTTAAAGTACAGTAGTTGGTTCTCTACCACGTGCAGCCTTATTAACTCCTAACTAATAGAATCCCAGTAATGAATATGCTATAGATATATACATCCATTTATCCATTCCAATAAGTTATTTACTTCTACTTCTTTACAGTTATAACCAGTATTGCAGTGAACATCCTTGTATAATGAACTTCTCTTTACATATATCTGAGATTCCCTAGAAGTACTGAAAGTTCATATAGCTGATTCACTTTGTTATACAGCAGAAACTAACACAACATTGTAAAGCAATTACACTCCAATAAATATGTTAAAAAAAAAAGAAAGTTCATAAGGTCATACTGATATTCAACTTTGGAGAACAGTTTAAAACACCTAGAAAAGTGATGGTTCTTTACATTCCCATAAACAGTGTCTGCATTTTTTATTCCATACATCTTTGCTAATTTGATAATGAGTCCCGGCTGATGAAATTTTTGTTAAGTCTGGTGGGTACGAAATAGTATCTCATTTTTTAAATTTTAAATTCATTAACTCCTAGTGAGGTTGATCACTTTTTCATATTAGACTTTCTTATTTTTTTCTTATTGGACTTTTGACTACTCTTAAATTAATTTATGGAACACAATTATATGAATACCTGAGTAGGTCCAGAAGAATCTTCAAATGAAGGAAAAAATTTCAATTCAATAATGGCTACTTTTTTTTTTTTTTTTTTTTTGCGGTACATGGGCCTCTCACTGTTGTGGCCTCTCCCGTTGTGGAGCACAGGCTCCGGATGCGCAGGCTCAGCAACCATGGCTCACGAGCCCAGCCGCTCCGCGGCACGTGGGATCTTCCCAGACCGGGGCACGAACCCGTGTCCCCTGCATTAGCAGACGGACTCTCAACCACTGCACCACCAGGGAAGCCCATGGCTACTTTTTTGTTGAGTATTTATTACATTTCATCAATTCTACTCCTCATGAAAATTCTGAAAGATAGTAAGATAGGAATTACTATTCGTAAGTTTTTGTTATTTTTATAAATTTTATTACACTGTGACATTATTCCAAGGTTTGTATAGACATGGAGGAGTTATTATTTGTCCAAAATCATACAATAGGAAGCAGCAGAGCAGAGATTTGAACTTGACTGCTGACTCCAAAGCCTGTACATTTTTTATTACACAATGCTGAACATAAGACTTTTTTCAGCATAAACTGTATGCAGGAAAGTTATTAGCTGCTGTAGAGAAGGAGACAAATAAAATTTAAGTAATCTTCTAAACTATAAAGACAAAAACATATATATTCATACTTGTTTTCAGACATGGAGCTGAAAAATAGACATATTTAAGAAACAGTTTCTGGTCAAGGAAAATATGAGATAAAGAGAAATTTTTAAAAAGATTGAATATCACCAGAGAAATGTTCCACAATTGCTACTTGGACACAACTTTAATTTTAGTAGGTTAAGTGAATGCAAGTGATCCATCTTAGTTTTAGAGAAGCAGGTGCTACTTTAGCTCATGAAATTTCTCCTTGCAGAATTAATTGAAATTGGCTTAGCTATGAGTACTCTCAGTTGACTTGGGAACTGGCTCAAGTCATGAAGAAGAAATAATCATCCTGAGTACCTAGTTTGCTACTGGGGTGGCACAGGGGTTGATGGATTGAGTTTCATTTAGCATCTTCATTAATGACCTGAAGGAGGGAGCAAATAACTTGTTAATGAAATTCACAAATGGTAATATATGAGGAGGCATCGCAAACACTTATAAAGACTGCTAAATTATCAAAAGAAACCCAAAGAGGTCAGATATATAGACACAAATGAACAACCTAAAACGTACCATGGATATTTAAGAGTTGAGAACAGGAATGGAGGTGGGGGAAAGTTGATAGAGGAAATGTTACTAATTTTTATGATGCCATCAACTAAAAGCCTTCTAAAGCATTATTTCTAAAAGAAACCCAGGAGTTAAAGTAAAAAGTCATCCACTGATGGACACTTCGCTGTTTCCATATCTTGGCTATTGTAAATAATGCTGCAACGAACACGGGAGTGCAGATGCCCCTTTGAGTTCCTGTTTTCATTTCCTTTGGATATATGCCCAGAAGTGGGATTGCTGGATCATATGGTAGCTCTTAATTTTTTTTAGGAACTTCCATACTGTTTTCCATCCTGGCTGCACAAGTTTACATTCCCACCAACTGTGCACAAGGATTCTCTTTTCTCCACATCCTCACCAACACTTGTTACCTCTTGTCTTCTTGATCTCAGTGAGGTGACATCTCATTGTGGGTTTTTTGTTTTCTGTGTTTTTTTGTGGTACGCGGGCCTCTCGCTGTTGTGGCCTCTCCCGTTGCGGAGCACGGGCTCCGGACGCACAGGCTCAGCAGCCATGGCTCACGGGCCTAGCCGCTCCGTGGCATGTGGGATCTTCCCAGACCGGGGCACAAACCCGTGTCCCCTGCATCGGCAGGCAGACTCTCAACCACTGCGCCACCAGGGAAGCCCCTCATTGTGGTTTTGATTTGCATTTCCCTGACAATTAGTGATGCTGAATATCTTTTTTATGTACCTGTTGGCCATTCATACGACTTTTTTCTAAAAATGTCTATTCAGTTCCTCTTCCCACTTTTTAATTGGATTGCTTATATATATATTTGTTATTGAGTTGTACGAATGGATAAAAAAGATGTCGTATACATATATATACGATGCAATATTATTCAGCCATGAGAAAGGACATCCTGCCATTTGCAACAACATGGTTGGAGCTTGGGCACATAATGCTAAATGAAATAAGCCAGACAGAGAAAGAGAAATACCTTATGATATCACTTATATGTGGAAACTAAAAAAGCTGAATTCATTGAGACAGAGACTAGAATGGCAGTTACCAGGGACTGGAGGAAAAGGGGAGTTATTAGTCAAGATTACAAACTTCCAGCTATAAGATAAATAAGTTCTGGGGATCTAATGTAGAGCATAGTGATTAAAGTTAATAATACTGCATTACATACTTGAAAGTTGCTAAGAGAGTAAATCTTAAATGTTCTCACCACAAGAAATGGTAATTATGTGATATGATGGAGGTGTTACCTAACACAACAGAGGTAATCATTTTGAAATATATATGTGTATCAAAAACACAACAGAGGTAATCATTTTGAAATATATATGTGTATCAAATCAACATTGTACACCTTAAACTTACACAACGTGATATCTCAATTATATATCTCAATAAAGCTGAATTAAAAATAAAGTGAAAAGTCAATTAGATCTTAGCTTATAATGTGAAAAGGCTGCCAAAAAGAACTCTGGCTTACTGCTGTATGGTAGAGCAGAAAGAACCTTGGATTTGGATTCAGTAAGACAGATCTGAAATTCAAACCCAGGTCTTCCATCTCAATTTTTCATTTATAAAATGAGAATGATGATAACCACCTCACAGAACTGCTGCCTGATTAAAATGAGGGAATATGCAAAAAAGCAACAAGCTCAATGCTTGGCATGACCAATAGTCCAGCAAACAGGATATAAAGCAGTCTTTGATACATTCCTTGAAATGAGTTGCTGGACTCAGACCTGAGCACTTTAACTCCCAAAATATGGAATTAACCTGGAGAAAGTGCCAAGAAGAGTAAGAGGAAAGGAAGGAGCAAAACCAAGAGAGCGACAGAAGAATTTAATCCAATTCACTAGTTCCAGAAACACAGCTGAGGCGTGCAAGGCTGAAAATGGAGAGTGAATATTTAATATGAACAAGGAGATGCAAGTAAGAGTAATGGGATGAGATTAAGAAAAAGAAAGCTTAAGCTTTAGATCAGGAAAAAAAATTTTCCTTGATACTTCTGTCAGATAGTAGCAGAATATTCATACAAGGAGAATAGTAAGTGAACCATTTCTTAAAGTACTTTAAATTAACTGTATAATAGTTCAAAAAGTTTATCAAGGGACTGGGAGTTTGGGGTTGGTAGATGCAAAGTATTACATTTAGAATGGATAAACAACAAGGTCCTAGTGTATAGCACAGGGAACTGTATCCAATCTCCTGGGATAAGCCATAATGGAAAAGAATATTAAAAAGGAACGTTAGATGCAAGAGGGAGGAGATATGGGGATATACATATATGTAAAGCTGATTCACTTTGTTATAAAGCAGAAACTAACAAAAAAAACCAAACAAACAAAAGGAATGTTAAAAAATGCTTAACAAGGGAAAAACCCCTCCTAAATTCTTTTGAACTCTAATGCCTTTGATAATAATTCTCACACCACCATGATTCAAAATTATCCAAGAGATTCTAAAACAGTAGTAGAATAATTGACCCTTTTCTTCAAATTCTCAGCAAAAATCCCTAATAAGTCACTGAACAGAATGTTTACAGATTTAAAGTTCCTTTCCTCCTAGAAATTATCCTTAAACACTTTGGTATACTGCTGTATATATGATGATATCTGATTTTTCACACCATTATTTCACAACTGATTTATCCAGATTTCACAATGTTCTGCAAAATAAATTGTTCTATTCAGATGCTCTAACTTCTGGACAAGTGTGAATTTCTCCTTTGCACTGGAAAAATCTTATTACTTGAGTCTAAGGCAGGCTTTGGTCTGGTGCAGGTTAGATAACCAGCAGATACTCAAGCAAGAGCCAGGAGAAAAACCATGTAAGGGGGAAGGCAGACATCTGATTAATACATCAAGATACCATCAAAAAAAACCCACTAATTCTAAAAGATACATGCACCCCTATGTTCAGTGCACCATTATTTACAATAGCCAAGATATAGAAGCAACCTAAGTGTCCAACAATAGATGACTAAAGATGATATGTGTGTGTGTGTAATGGAATATTACTCAGCCATAAAAAATAATGAAATCTTGCCAATTGCTACAAGGTGGTTAGACCTAGAGGGTATTATGCTAAGTGAAATAACTCAGACAGAGAAAGATAAATACTGTATGATTTCACTTACATGTAGAATCAAAAAAACAAAACAAGGGCTTCCCTGGTGGCGCAGTGGTTGAGAGTCCGCCTGCCGATGCAGGGGACACGGGTTCGTGCCCCGGTCTGGGAAGATCCCACATGCCGCAGAGCGGCTAGGCCCGTGAGCCATGGCTGCTGGGCCTGCGCATCCGGAGCCTGTGCTCTGCAAGGGGAGAGGCCACAACAGTGAGAGGCCCGCCTACCGCAAAAAAAAAAAAAACAAACAAACAAACAAAAAAAAACAAATGAATAAACAAAACTAAACAGAGCCATAGATACAGAGAACAATCTGTTGGTCGCCAGAGGGGAGGAGGGTGTGACATTGGGTGAAATAGGTGAAGGGGATTAAGAAGTACAGCCTTCCAAACTAACACAACATTGTAAAACAACTACACTGCAATAAAAATTAATTTTAAAAAAAGGAAGTACAACTTTCCAATTATAAAATAAATAAGTCATGAGAAAATAATGTACAGCATAGGGAACAGTCAATAATATTGCAATAACTATTTATAGTAACAGATGGTTAGTAGACATCATGGTGATCAATTCAAACTGTATATAAACATTGAATCACTATGTTGTATGCCTGAAACAAATATAATATTGTATGTCCCACACAAATGAACATATCTATGAAACAGAGTCACAGACATAGAGAACAGACTTGTGGTTGCCAAGAGAGGTGTGAGAGGGTCAGGGATGGATTGGGAGTTTGGGATTAGCAGATGCAAACTATTACACATAGGATGGATGAACAACAAGGTCCTACTGTATAGCACAGGGAACTATATCCAATATCCTGTGATAAACCATAATGGAAAAGAATATTAAAAAAAGAATGTAGGGCTTCCCTGGTGGCGCAGTGGTTGAGAGTCCGCCTGCCGATGCAGGGGACACGGGTTCGTGCCCCGGTCCGGGAAGATCCCACATGCTGCAGAGCAGCTGGGCCCGTGAGCCATGGCCGCTGAGCCTGCAGGTCCGGAGCCTGTGCTCCACAACGGGAGAGGCCACAACAGTGAGAAGCCCGCGTACCGCAAAAAAAAAAAAAAAAAAAGAATGTAGCGCTTCCCTGGTGGCGCAGTGGTTGAGAGTCCACCTGCCGATGCAGGGGATGTGGGTTTGTGCCCCGGTCCGGGAAGATCCCACATGCCGCAGAGCGGCTGGGCCCGTGAGCCATGGCCGCTGGGCCTGTACGTCCGGAGCCTGTGCTCCGCAGCGGGAGAGGCCACAACAGTGAGAGACCCGTGTACAGCAAAAAAAAAAAAAAAAAAAAAAACTAGGCAGGGGCCAAACCGTAAGGAGCCTTGAAGGCTCGGGAAAGGTATGGGAAAGCATGAAGGTGTTGAGAAGGGGAGTAACAGCATCCGATGTGCATTTCTAAACGCTCACTCTGGGTGCTCTTTGAAAAATGGATTGTGTTGTGTGCAGGGTGGAGGTAAAAACACAAGAGTGGAAATAAGGAAGACATTTTACTGAACCAGGGAAAGATGATAATGGTGACAGGAGGGATAGAAACAAGCCTATAGACTCAGAAGACATTTGGAAGGTAGAGCCAATAGATTTTACTGACATATTAGATGAGAGGAATGCCCGTTAGTCGAGGGAACAGGCTGCTGAGACATTCGGAAGGAGGGGTGTATAAGTTAGCTGCCTATGTTGTCAAGTAATACAAGCAACACACGTATGTTTGGTGTGTTCAGAAGAGTGGATGATGGTGACATGAGATATGTTTTGTTCCTTTACTAAGTCTCTTTAAGTATCTCCTATCCATTAATTCCTGAATCATTTTCAGATGATGTATATGGGCTTTGGTAAATTCCAGAATCTGTGTATCAGTTTGGGGAACTCATATTTTTTCCATGCATTCTTTTTTTTTTTTGTGGTACGCGGGCCTCTCACTGCTGTGGCCTCTCCCATTCCAGAGCACAGGCCCCGGACGCGCAGGCTCAGCTGCCATGGCTCACGGGCCTAGCCGCTCCGCGGCATGTGGGATCCTCCCGGACCGGGACACGAACCCGTGTCCCCTGCATCGGCAGGCGGACTCTCAACCACTGCGCCACCAGGGAAGCCCTCCATGCATTCTTAATTGACCTCTTTCATGTTTCAAATTTTGCCTGTCCTTCCCCACAATCATCTCACACCCAACACAAGTCTACAATATTATGGAGGGTCCTCTATACCCTTTCCAAACCATGAAGATTTTAGAGCTCTTCATCATGAGTCCTTATTTTGGGGAGTTTATGTTTGGTTAATGGAATAATGGGACTGTGTTCTATTCTAGACACTCATTCATCATCCCTTTCTCTTTCTGAGAGACTTTCTTCTTTCTTGAGGATTGCCCTCTATATTTTCAGCATGACGACCCCATGCTCTGGAACAAGGGGAATATAGTTCTCTCTTGTTTCCTGGTGTTGCCCAGAATTTCCTAATCAATCTAAGCTGACTAGAACACCCCAGACAATCTTGATACTCCCACTTCCCTCACTCCCTCTGTTTAAGAAATCGCAACATCATACTGACTCTACCTCAGACCTGGCTGTGCATCTGTCCCTCTTCCTCACTTTCACCATCACAACTTTAATTTGAGCCCTCATCACCTCTCCCTTCCATGACAGCAATAGACTATTTGGTCCTCCTCTCTCCATAGAGCTGGTAGTGCTCTTTCTTAAACACAGATCTGTTGATTTCCTATTAACTTTGAGCAGGTTTTCAGACTGTGTTTTTTTTTGTTTTTTTTTTTGTGGTACGTGGGCCTCTCACTGTTGTGGCCTCTCCCGTTGCGGAGCACAGGCTCCAGACGCGCAGGCTCAGCGGCCGTGGCTCATGGGCCTAGCCGCTCCGCGGCATGTGGGATCTTCCCGGACTGGGGCACGAACCCATGTCCCCTGCATTGGCAGGTAGACTCCCAACCACTGCACCACCAGGGAAGCCCTCAGACTGTGCTTTTTGAAATCCTAGGGAGTTTGTAGATGTGTAGCTGCCTTTGAAAAAGAGGCAACTGGTGGAGTAGGAAAAGTAGGCAGGACTCCAGGCCATCTCCCTGGCTTCCACTGAAGGTGAACCTCTTTTTCTTTGTTACACATTTGTCTTTTGAATAAGAATTTTTCAATAAAGAGTTTCAATGAAAGAAAAAAAAGAGAGGCTGAAAAACACTGACCTAGTCTAGTCCTAACTCCTTAATATACATTCAAGCTTCTGCAAAACTAATCTCCCATTCCAACCTCTTTCAGTCACTTCCCCAATAATACACACTACAGGCCAGCCATACTGTACTGCCCACACATCCTAGAACACGTCATGCCCTAAAATATGTGCACACAGACAAGCACTTGCCACAGAGAAAAGAACAAAGGAAACAGCTAAAACCAGTAGAGAAAAATCTGCCCTCACTCTCCTCTTACCCTTCTAGGTCCTCATTGGCTTAATCCAACAGGAAGCTAGAAAATAAGCAAACTGATTAATGAAGTCCAGAGGATTACTCCATAGAGTTGGGAAAGGGTAAAAAGTAAGTCTGGAGATTTAAACGAAAAATATCAAAGATCCACAAGCTGGTAGGTGTCCCTACAGGACATCTGAATATCTGCGATATTGCTTTCATGTAATCTGCATGAATCCTGCTGGGACACATTTTATTTCTTTGTCATTGGAAATAGGATAAAAGGTGATGGTGATGATGATGATGATGACAGGAGATATGAAGAAGGTGAAGAAAGAAAGAATACAACAAATACTACTAAAGATTAAAAAAAAAAACCTGTGCATTTAACAGTTATTTGTTGAACACCTGCTAAGTGTTAGGCTGCTGAGCAAACTGCTGACAATAAGGAGAGAAGACATGGTTTCTGTCCTTAGGAGCTTCCTGTTTATTGGGGAAATCAGATCTGTGAATCAGTGTTCACAGAGCAGCATTAGCAACTACATGGATAAATACATATAATTCAACCAGCTTCTATGTTATTTTATTAATAGTAATAGTAATTATTATTATTAAGCTTTACTATATATAAGGAAATTTGTTAAATTACTTAAATCAGATCTACTTCATATGATCATGAGAAGATTAAAATTAATCACCTACAGGACTTCCCTGGTAGTCCAGTGGTAAAGACTCCACGCTCCCACGGCAGGGGGTGTGGGTTCAATCCCTGGCTGGGAACGTGGGGCAGCCAAATAAATAAATAAATAAAATTAATCATCTACTATTATCTTCACTTTACAGATGAGCAAGTTGACACTTAGGAAGTTTAAGTCACTTACTCAGAGTCTCCTGGCTAGTAAGAAGTAGAGCTGTGATTAAAACCCGAGCACTCTGATCTCAGAGACACACACCCCTCATAACTTCAGGGGTTGAGACCACAACAGTTTTCCTTTGAAAACTGCACTCTGTATGCTTTCAAAATCCAAGGGAGTTTTCCTTATCTATCAATCTACCATGTCCCCTGTTATCTCTCTCAATATCTATGACTCAATTTTCTAATTGCATCAAATACTTCATTAGCTCAGTATTACACTAATTAGTACCATTTTGTTTACTAGATGATGACAGGGTGAAAGGGAGTTTCCTTTCCTTGATGCCCATTATTAAGATGATTATTCCCCAGGGGGTGATGTGGAAAAAGGAACGAGGTACACTGCAGTATGTGTGGACACCTGTGGCCTTTAGCAAGGAGGATGGCCCTACCCCAAATTATTCCATCTGGCAGAGCTGTTACCTGCTGTAGTTCACACATGAATGGCAGCGATTTGCATGCAAATGGAGGACTGCATGCTTTCTTGGAGCTAAGAGCTGTATTTCAACATTTCACAGGGGAATTAGTCAGTGGACAGGACGCTGCGACTTTGTGGATGTGCCAGCTAAAACCCTTCTAAATACCAAGCTCTGTGTTTCACAGAAAGATTGGTTATTGAACCAGTTCATGGAAGCTCCAAAGACTCTTCTGCTGAAATACTGCCAGCTCCAAGCTCTGATTTTGACACTGATGTTGTCAGTTGAGATTAAGCTTTGGTCTTAATGAATGCTGGCAGGCATCTTCTGAGGTATGATCACCCGTATTCCTGTGGCTAAGTAGCAAAGCTCTGGACAGGCGTGAAACTAAGGTCTTGAAAGTAACTAGGTGCCTTTTTTTCTAGCTCCCCTTCATTCATTCCCCATTTCTTAAAAGATAAAGGTCAAGTTCCTTGACCACTCATCATGAATTTACATGATCTGAGCCATATCGATCTTTTTGCCCCCCTGCTGTCCCACTCCTTTATACTCCAGCAATCCTAATGTACTTCTCTTGCCCCTACACATCATGCAATCTTTTAAAAAAGCTTTCCTTGCTTTGCACATGCTGTTCCCACTATCTGGAATGACCACCTTCACTACTGCTGGATGTTAAACTTCAAAACGTTGGATGATGATCCCCCAAAACCCCATCCAGATTATTCTGAGAGATCTTCCCTTGCTTGTTCCAAATAAAGGTAATTTTTCTATCTCCAAAACCTCATCAATATTTTTACTCTTATTGCATGAAACAAGATTTACACACACAAAAAAATAATAGTCTTACTACTTGACACTAAGCATCTATAACTTGTTCATCCTTATATACCCAGATCTCAGCACAGTGTCTGGCATATAGTAAGCTCTTCATCCTTATTCGTCTAATTTAACTGAACTCTTTTACCCAGGTATTTGGTTATAGGAGGCTCCTGGGAGTTTAAAAGAAACCACAACGTAAATTAGGAGTTTGGGATTAACATATAGACACTACTATATATAAAATAGGTAATCAATAAGGACCTACTGTATAGCACAGAGAACTCTACTCAATATTCTGTAATAACTTACATGGGAAAAGAATCTGAAAAAAGAATGGATATATGTATAACTGAATCACTGTGCTGTATACCTGAAACTAGCACAACACTATAAATCAACTACACTCTAATATAAAATAAAAATTAAATTTAAATAAAATAAAATAAACCACAAGCAAAAGAAAAAAAGAAATGCATTATAAAGGATGGAAAAAAAAAATTCCTTGATCTCCCTAACCAGAAAAACACTTTCAACATTATGGGTCTATGCATATCTACAGCTATATCTATATATATCTATATCTGTATCTAAAATATTCATACATAAAACAGAAATAGAGCTTTGAGTATTAGGTTTTTTTCTTCTTTTTTTAAAGAAATTTACACTGAATAGTGGGAATAAGTTATCCTTTGTAGATGAAGATGACACAGTGGAGAAATCAGTATTCCCTCCTGATGGAACAAGACAGTAAGGCTTGCTGGAATCCATTTAGCGCAATCAGCTGGTCTATTATCTCCCGATTATGGAGGTGGAGAAGTGGGATATTTAATCAGGACATATTTTAGAAAGTTGTAGCATATTTGCGTATTTCCCTAAGGCCTGTAATGAAGAGCTCTTAATATTTCATTTTCATTACCAGAAGAGTTACAATAAAAACTCTCCCTGTGGTCTGAGTCCCAGAATAAAGAATTTCAGCGTCTCTAGGTCATTCAAGCAATGACCCCACAGTCAAACTAAATAGAGAACTACTCAAGATCAGGGCTCTGGGTCCACTTCCCAAGCCATTTACACTCTCTGTCTTGGTATGCACTCTCTGTCCCTAACTCACAGAAGGACATCTTCTATTTAGAATCTGTTTTGGAGGTCATGGAAAATAATCATTCCTATTAGCAGGATAAAGTGGACACCTCCCGCTGAATACCAAATTCCTCCAGAGGTTCAGAGCAAGAGCCACACTCTCTCTGCCATGTGAAATCTGGCAGCTCCTGGGGGCAGGGTTGGTGCACAAATGAGTAAACTGAGGTATATTCATGGGAAGATCAAGACGAGACTGGAGTATGCCATCTTTAGGATCTTTTCAAGCCAAAAAATTATCTGATTAAATTAGTGCCAAGCAATAATATCCCCTGAACCAGAGATGTAATCATGGAGCCAGAGAATATGTTTATCAAGCAGCAAAATGTTAATTCTGACTCAGTTACTACTTTGGCTGCCAAATCCGCATAGTTTTTGACAAGCTAGATTTACATTGAGATGTAGATTGTAACCAAGTGTGCTCTGTTCCTAAACAGATCAAGACCACATAGCTGAGAATTGTGATCACTGCAGAATGCATAGACAAATGATTACTCTCTGGACAAAGACACAAATTTGGCCTTCTTTCCCGTATTTCTCAATGTGCTGTTCTCGTATTCCAGGTCTAGGGCTAATCATGCCAAGAGAAGAAGCTTCAATTTATAGCAAAGAATGGGTGGGTGCAACTCCCAGGGATGTCTGAGTCTAACCAGACAGTGCTGCCTGCTTCCCGTATCCAGGTGGTCTGTGGTGGTGTGTCTGATAAGAACAAGGGACAAGAGGCAGATGGCATGATCACTGCAATGGAAAATGAGAACTGAAGAACAACCATGTCCCAGGAGCCCCTGACATGGGGACCCCGGATAGCTAAATTTCAGCCATTCCTAAACACTAGTGAGAAGAAACAGATTCAATTCATTAGGTGTTTTCAATCTGCTTTTTTATATGTATACATATACTGTGACAAGAGTATCAGTTTGTGTTTGGAAGGACTGGTATGTTTATTCATACTTAGTCATCTATTAGGGGCGTGAGGAGTACAATAGAAAGAGGTACGGAAGGGCAAATTATTCGAAAAGGCAAACTGGTATAACAGGAGAAAGCAAAGGCTTGCTTAGTTTCTAAAAGAGAACAGTGTTTTAAAGGTCAGCTAGGAGGCATGTCTATGTGCGTGTATGTGTCGAAACCATATTTACTAGAAAAGCACATTGGCTCATTCACCAAAAAGAGCACAGTCTAGCATGTGGCATATCTTTCTCAGAGTCCAGGGAATGGGGACTTTAGAAGCTGGACAGAGGGGAACAGAGATAAGTGCCTGTGCTCACATGCATGGATATCCGAAGTCAATTCTCATTTCTCATTCTCTTTCTCTCTCCATCTCCATCTACCTATTTTTACCTATTTCCTGAAAGCACTGTGACTTCAACATATTGCTGTCCCTTGTGTGCTAACATGAAAATCCTGATCTCTCCTTGCCTCAAGTCCATACTGCCAAGTTCCCGATTCAAAGATGTCCCACATGGGCTTCCCTGGTGGCGCAGTGGTTGACAGTCCGCCTGCCGATGCAGGGGACACAGGTTCGTGCCCCGGTCCGGGAAGATCCCACATGCCGCGGAGCGGTTGGGCCCGTGAGCCATGGCCGCTGAGCCTGTGCGTCCGGAGCCTGTGCTCCGCAACGGGAGAGGCCACAACAGTGAGAGGCCCGCGTACCGCAAAAAAAAAAAAAAAAAAAAAAAAAAAAAAAAAGATGTCCCACATGGATAAGCATGAGGACACGGGACAAACCAAATGCCCTTTTAAAATACTGAATGCTTTTTATAAAATAACTTTGACTTGAATACAGCCTACAGATTATAGTATTGTTTCTTTTTTTTTTTTTTTTTGGTGGTACGCGGGCCTCTCACTGTTGTGGCCTCTCCCGCTGCGGAGCACAGGCTCCGGACACGCAGGCTCAGCGGCCATGGCTCACGGGCCCAGCCACTCAGCAGCATGTGGGATCTTCCCGGACCGGGGCACGAACCCGTGTCTCCTGCATCGGCAGGCGGACTCTCAACCACTGCGCCACCAGGGAAGCCCTATAGTATTGTTTCAATATTAATTTCCTGATTTTGATTACCATACTGTAAAAAATACACCCTAAAGTATTTAGGGTTAAAGAGATAGCATAGTTGTGACTATTTTCAAATGTTACAGAAGGAAAAATAACATATATAGAAAGAATAATAAAGCAAATATGACAAAATGTTAACATTTGGGATACCTGGGTGAAAGATACCAGAAATTCTTTGTATTTTTCTTAAAACGTTTCTGTAATTTTGAAATTATTTCAAAGTAAAAAATTTAAATGGGGGCTATTCTATATGAAAAGAAATTTATCATTTTAACTTGTTCTCATAGTGAAGACTCTCTTCACTCAATAGTGCCACTGGGGAAGAGGACTGAAAAGTAAAAACTATACCCCAACACAACTCAAACCAAATATATTGTTGTGTAAACCACACAACCAAAACTGCATTCTAGAAATCTGGTCAAAAGTTTCCACATTTCTAATGAAGTTCTCATCTTGTCATTCACCAAATATTTATTGAGAGCCTTTATATGAAATGATCGAAGATGCTGATCTCATGAGCCTGCAGAAGAGAGACACACAGAGTCATGTCTGACACTGTGTGCCACGTGGTAAAACCACAGAAAGGGGCAACCCTCACCCAGTCTTCAGGGGGACCAGAGAAACCTTCCTAAAAAGAGGCTGTTTAATATCAAACTCATAAGAAAAGAGGAGTTGGCTAGATGAGGGAGGTGTGGGAGAGCAGTAATATCCCAGGATATGCAAAGACACTGGCACAGAGCACTGGGAGTGGAGGGCAGAGAAGGCTATAGGTTACAAAACAATTAAAACTAAAGAATCAAACAGGAGCCTTATACTGAAATCAAGCAGGACCCTGCAGGGCCTTCCTGGGGACAGACCTCAGTGTCCCCTGTTTCTTGTTTGTAGAAAAGCTTTAGCCTCCTAGGCCTTCCCCAAGTTCCAAAGAGCACATTTACTCAGAGAAGTGAGAAAATGCTAAAACAAAGGAAAACAGTCATTCAAGACAAAATAATAATAATCTAGCCATTAAAAAAAGGTCAAGGAACTTTAGTTCCTCCTGAAGGGCTACAGATAATAGTCCAAGCTATATCCTTGAATTGTTTTGCAGATACTGTAAAACCCCCACCAGGTGGAAGACGATAACTGTATGCTGCCCACCAGCACGCTGATCCCAGACCAGCTGGAACCAGAAGGTTGATGACTGAGATCCTCAAAACCTTACCCTGTCACCTCACCATCAGCCAATCAGAGAATTGTGTACAAGCTGATCACACACCCTGTGACCTTCTCCCTCACACTGTCTTTAGAAACTCCTCCCTGAAAGCTACTGGGGAGTTTGGATCTTTCAAGCATAAGCTGCCCATTCTCCCTGCTTGGTGCCCTGCCATAAATGCTGTATTTCCTTCACCACAATCTGGTGTCGGTAGATTGGCTCTGCTCCAACGCTGGATGAGCAGACCCAAGTTCGGTTCAGTAACAATATGAGTTGCTTGCGATTTTGGATTTTATCCTGAAGACTACAGGATTTTTAAGCAAAGGAGTGACATGAGAAATGTTTTTGCTTTTTTGAATTTTAATTCCGGTTACTGGCAAAACCACTGATTTAAAGAGAGCAGGAATAGAGCCTGTGAGACCATTTGGCTGGAAGTGAGATAATGAACACTAAGGCAACATCAGGAATGTATGGACCAATGAAATTAAAGCCTCATACACCATGTCTGTCTTCTGAAACCCAACCCTTTAAGTCAAATGGAAACATCCCCGTGCCCCATATCAGATGGATGATAAAGGCCAGGTGCTCACACCCTAATCTTGCTTGTGACAATCACTATGGGCTCACCTTCCATTACGGCTTTTCTGATCTTGCTCTAAATTCTGTGACTGATTCTGAGAGTTAATCCCATAGCCCTTCACAAATCCATCCTGAATGGATGAAATGGGTGAAGGGGGTTAAAAGGTACAAACTTCCAGTTATAAAATAAATAAGACACGGGGATGTAATGCACAGCATGGTGACTATAGTTAATAATACTGTACTGCATATTTGAAAGCTGTTAAGAGAGTAGATCTTTAACATTCTCATCACAAGAAAAAAATATTTGTAACTATGTATAGTGAGGGATGTTAACTAGACTTGTGACGATCATTTTGCAATGTATACAAATTGAACCATAAGGTTATACACCTAAAACTAATATGTCAATTATACCTCATCTTTTGAAAGTCAGTAAAATGTGACCATCACACTGAAGCCAAAACTATATTGCTTAAAGCCATAAAACTAAATCTAAATCAGATTATCAAAATATGCTGTTCAATGACAACTATTACTTAAGTGGGCTTCACAAAAGAATCCAAAAATATTTCCTATGGCCATTTCCACTTATATGTTACAAATGCTGAAATAACCTCCTGTCAACCTTTGTCTTTGTCAGGTGAACTCTTAGTTATACTTCAAGACCCAAATCAAAAAGTACTTATTTGGTAACATTTTTCTGAATGCTCCCAGGAAAGGTGAGTCAATCACTCCTATGTTCTTATGTACTTTGTGCTTACTTCTTAACCACATGGGTTCAAACTCAGCTTTTCCACTGATTTTGGGATAATGTTGATCATAGTGCTTTCTACCTAAAAACAGAGAGGAAAATAGAATTTACCTTCCAGAGTTGTTATATGAAATAATCACTAATGAATGTTTGCTTGGGTCCCCAGAATATGAAAATAACAGCTACCAGTCATGGAGGGTTTACTCTGATTTCATTTATTACTTTCCTCCATTAAATTAGGAGCTCCTCAGGAATTCCCTGGCAGTACAGTGGTCAGAACTCCACGCTTTCACTGCCAAGAGCCCCCTTTCGATCCCTGGTCAGGGAACTGAAATCCCACATGCTGCGTGGTACAGCCAAAAATAAAATAAAATAAATCAGGAGTTCCTCTAGTAAAAGAGACCATCTTAACCACCTATGAATCCTCACTGTCTAGCAAGTGGTTTGGCACAGAGAGGGAGCACCTTCCATAGTTGTTGAATGCATGAATGAGTGAGTGGGTATAAACAGGATATCTGATGATCAGCGTCCACTGCCACAGATAAATTATAGCCTGGTTCTTGGCAGATTCCAGTGATGAAGTGTTCAGGCTGGTTCACAGAGCCACAGGTTCAGCCCCAGCTTGGCGAGCCTGCTGAGTCGTTTCTGCACATTGACTGTATCTCAGACTGCTCTTCATCCTGATCACTGGCTTAATCACCTCTGCTGGCTTCTTTCCTGCTTCTTGGGGAGTGAAAAGTTTCTGCTGCTAAAAGAACGACTGCCTGTGATCCCATCCTTTCCATTTGGGCAGTCTCCTATTATTGTCGATTCTCCCCTTGCTCTAACAAGTGGCTCCTGCTTCATCACAAAGCATTCTGTGCTTACATCTCCCTTTATCCCTGTGTGGAGTGGAACAGAGCAGAGAGAGTTCCTCCCTGCCCACATTGTGCTGACACTGAAAGAGACACAATCATCAGGCAGGAAGGAAAGACGGCTTTTGAATCAGAACAAATGCATCCCAGCTCAATTCTATGCTTCATTTAATTAGGAATCAATTGGCTCTGGCCACCACGACGGAGTTCCCCTTTTCATAAGAAACCAGAACTAACTAACTCTCCCTCTCCTCTCCCCCACTTCATTTATATGAGAAGTGGAGAGAGATGGGGAAGAATTGAGTGGAGTTTGAAACTAAAAAATAGCATCCTGCAGAAGGAGAATCAGAGTGAGCAAAAATAAATATAAACAAAGCTGATATGATAAGGAAATTAATTCCAACCCCCAAAATGTATTGAGCACCTAATATGTGCTAGGAAGTGTGCTAAAATCTGGGAAGGCACCTTTGAAAAAAGACAGATTCCTGCATTCAAGAATTGTGGGGAAATAACTTCATATGATGATTATTTGGAGTAATTGATGTTATTTAGCTTGGGAAGGGAAAGAATCAGAGGTGTCATAAGTCTTGTCTTAAAATATATGATAGGATGTAGAATGGCTTCCTCCAAGCTCCTTCCAATTGTCGACAAAACTCTGCACTATCTAGCACCTGCTGGCCACCTGCAACATCATTGTAAATGTAAGTTTCATAGGGTGGTGCATGAAACCACCTAAAATCACAGCATTCCAGAGGAGTAATAATGATAAAGTGCTTAAGTTCTTCTACCAGTCATCCTGTTCCTTCTCCTGCAAGCCAAAGATAAAACCATGTGCTTGTAGTTCCCAGCCATAAATAAATGTTAAAAACTCACCCCTACAAATTACCACGACCTTTATGGATAACATATAAGAATCCAGGAAAAGAAGAGTAGGATACACAACTTGATGGAATCAGAATTTGAAGTTGCTAATCTTTCATACACCCTCAGGAAGTGTGACTTCAGTTGTCATATCAGGGCTTTGCAGCCACAAAGTGTCCTTGTCAAGATCTGCAACCTTTTACTTCATCCCTTTAAATTCATACATGCCATTTGTCACATCCAATGGCTCAGAAACCAATTCCAAGTTAGCACAGTCCATTACTTGGATGTTTGTAGATGGACTTTCTTTGTCTTCTTCCTTCTGAATTAACAAACCAATTTCAAAGGTTTTGCTTTGCTTGGGACCCAGATGGCTGTGAACATACATTTATTAGTCATCACTCTTAGAGTTGCAAATTATGGAAGAGTCAAGTCAAACTGGCTTAAGCAAAACAGGCAAATTACTAAATCATACAACTAAAACGGCTAGTAGTAGAGTTCATTTTAGAGATTTCTCTCTCTCTCTCTCCCCCTCCCCCGCTTCCCTTTCCTCTGGCCTCTCCCCTCCCCACTCTACCTCTATCTCTCTATCTCTCTTTCCTTTCCCCATGCCTTGGCTCTGCTTTCCTCTGTGTATGTTTCATGCTCAAACAGGATCTCTTTGTGTGGCCTCTGGCAGCTCTGGTCTTTCATCTTTGTAACTATAAGACCAGCAAAAAGAAGAACAATTTCCTCCAATCTCCTCAGTAAACATCCAAATATCAGCTCTGACTGGATAGACTAGGGTATGTCTCCTTCCCTGAAGAAAGCCCCGAGGCTCCAGGATGAAACATTGGTGGGGCTGGTTGCTCACCTATCCCTGCAGCTGAGGCTGGGTCAGCTAATGGTCTGAGAGAGGAGAAGGTGTATTTCCCAAAGGAGTCTCCAGAAGCTGTTATTAGTACAGAACTAATGAATGCTGAGAAGGGAGAAAGAAAAAGGCAGAAATGTCCCCTTAGTTCCCACATTTGAACATCGAGCCCATAGCTTTCAATAGTTTCAGATGGAGCAAAAAACAAAAGCCTCTGAACCAAATTCTAGGTGTCTAAGGCTTGGCTTGTTTCCTTTTAGCTCATTGCCCTCTTATGTCTCCTGGAGGGAAGAACTGATAGAAAGTGAGGGTGAGAGAACAGATAACCAGGAGAAGGACGTTTGTTCTCAACCTTTTTTGAGAGCAATGAAGTCAGATGTTAATAGAGCCGAAGACTAACAGATCCAGATTATGTATTGACAGGAGGGTGGGGCTGTGCTACTGGGAGGCTCTCACTTTGTTTTCCTGTAGGACATCACACGAATGCCAAGATGGACTATTTGCACAAAAAACATACTATGTATCTGAGTCGTAAGTGCTATAAAAAAAGATTATAATTAGGATTTGAAGTTCAGATTCCAGCTTAACTTTGGATAGGAGAAAGAAACCATCACTCACCTATTTGAGCCTGAATTCTACCTCTTATCACCTCACCGATCAATTACAAAGGTCATGGGTGTGGAGAAATATTTTTACTATATTTTAATAGCAGGAAGAAAATGGGAATGCATTGTAGAGTGGATTTCTTTGGTTGTTCTGTTTACTCTGCTTTTTCTTTTCATTCGCCCCTTCCCAATGCCCCCCATCTCAGGGTCACTTCACTGCACACTGTTTCATCCATGGCTCTGTTATGTGCATCTTCATGAGGTACAGTTATGGAAACAGTAAGTTTTATCTTCCCACAGAACCAACTGGAGTTTCTAATAACAATAATATAAGTACTATTAACCTCATCATTATTATTAACACCAATGACCACAGAACAAAAACTTAGTATGACATAATAGCCATATTGATGAGCAATACAATGTGTCATGTTCTCTGTAAGCACTTTACCTATATTATCACAATTAAGTCTTGAAACAAAACTATGAGGTCAGCACTTTTTTTATCCCCACTTTTAAAATGAAGAAAACTGATACTCAAGAGACCAACGCTTCAACTAATAGACAAAGCTGGTGAGTGCCTTTCATTCATTTCTTCTGCCTGCCCTGCTCTCTCAAGCCTTTGCAACTGGATTGCTCTTGATTCCTAACACTGTCTCAGGAAAGAGCATATGTTTTCAGGGCACAATCTTCACAACCGTAAGTGATGACCTATTCCTTCCTGGCTAACTTCGACTCCTGCTCTTAGAACAAAAGGCACCGCCTCAGAGCTGACTCCCAGACATCACCACTTTCAATGCCTGCCCCCCCACCCTTTGTACTGCATGATTGTATGGTCATTGATTACCAGCACTGTCCTTCTAGACTTAGAGTTCTGTTTGGTTTTTACCCAGAGCTGTGTCCTTAGTTTTTAGCTCAGTTTTAGTTGTCTATAATATATAGCTAAATAGATGTGTGACTGTAATCACTACCCAGGCAGGTAACACGCAGTTTGGGACCAGTGGACTCTAAGCATTTTCTCAGGACTTCCTCCATCCCCCAATGCCATTTTCTTTTTTCTTTTCTTTTTTTTTTTTTTTGGCGGTACGCGGGCCTCTCACTACTGTGGCCTCTCCCATTGCGGAGCACAGGCTCCAGACGCACAGGCTCAGTGCCACGGCTCACGGGCCCAGACGCTCTGCAGCATGTGGAATCTTCCCAGACCAGGGCACGAACCCATGTCCCCTGCATTGGCAGGCGGACTCTCAACCACTGAGCCACCAGGGAAGCCCCCCAATGCCATTTTCTAATGCCTCCTTTTGCTAAACCTCATCTCCCTGATTTGAAAACTATGACTCTATCCCAGATGTTATTTACTTAACTACCCTTAGGAGTAAGGAAAATAACAGAAGTTTTAAAAGTCGACCAATTACAGCGAATAGGGATATGTGAAGACTCCAATAAATAGTAGCCATGCATATCCTATCTAATAAGGACAGTTGTTGCCCTAAGGATTGAGAGCCCAAGAGTCACTAGAAGTTTCAAATATTCAGAAATACTGATTTTTAGTTTTATATGTAAAAATCTCTCACTGTTTTAATATCATGTGTAAGGTATATGGCCTTTCACAAGTTATCTAACCTCTCCGTGCCTCAGTTTCCTCATCTGTGAAGTAAGGACAATATTGGAACCTAACTAATAGGGTTGCTATAAAAAGTAAATTACATGGTATTTCTGAACAGCTTAGAGCAGTTCTTGGCACATAGTAAATGTTCACATATATAAATATATATATGAATATGTGATTATATATAATGTTCAATTTCATGTTGAATATATAATTGAATATTGAATATAATACTAAATATTAAATACGTAATTGAATGACAACAATAATACATTTTTAAAGAAAAACACTGAAAGCCAAGCAAAACACACCTACAGGGCACTTGTGGCCTACAGGTTATCAGATTGGGAGCCTGCTTATACTATCACTGAAAACCTCATTTTGGACTGCCTCTGGATATGGCATACCTCCTGACTCTTTTATCCTACATAGTTTGAAAAATAGCCCTTTCTCTGCCCACACAGTCCCTAATTTTCTAAAATCAGCCCACCCCTGAGTCCCAAGACTACCCAAGAAGGGACAAGTTTTTAATATCTGCCTCTCCCCACCACAGGCCCCCATGGAAGTGTGGTTGAAAAACCTCCCCCTAAAAGCAAACCCTTTAGGAAGCTCCTGCTTCCTAGGCCTCAGAGGGGTCTCTATCAGCTGCAGCCCACTTTTCAATCAATCTTATCTGTAATGTTTGCAGATTGCACCGGCCACCCCCCATCCCCACAAGCCAGCTGTGTTATCAGCAATCAGCAGCATAGGGAGGACAGAGCAGAGGCACAGCAGAGAACAAGGCTAAAAATAACCATTTTCAGATTAAAATCCTGAATTGCAGAGGGAAGGAGGGAGGAGAAGCAAGAGACGGTAGGACAGGTTTTATTTATTTACACCAATGAATCAAAGATAAAAGGAGGAAAAAGGTATTTCAAGGAGTTGGGAGTATGGCAGAATTGTTTTCATCTCCAGTAATGTTGTCAAAACATGAATGATGATGCAAAGTAAATGCCTGTCAGACAAACCCAAAGGAAGCTTATTTACACATTTAGGATGAGCAGGGTTGTAAATGATGGTTTAATTGGGAAAATCTGCCTAGTCATTTGAACAAGCAGACCTAAAAACAGACATAACATAGTGCTGGGAGGAAAATACATTTCAGGAAATTTCTTTTCCATTGCTTTACTCTAATACATTTCCCCCATTCCTCTGCCTCTCTCTATTCCATTTTCATTTCCATTAGAAAAAACATTTCTCAGCATTTCCCAGGCTGCCCTTAACCTTTCTGACTCACTCACCTGGGGCCTGTGGGAGGCAAAGCATTCTCTCAATGACTGGAGACAGCTCTGGGCAGTACCCAACACACGTACGCTGACTTCTGGAGCTGGGATGGTGGCTTCCTAAAAACAAACAGTGCAAGGGCTAATGGATTAGGGAAGGTGTGTAGAATGTTCAACTTGATGTCCAGCAAATAAAAGGCATTCAATAAATATGTTTCCTTACCTGCCACTCAGTAGGGAACTGGCATTTATTGACTGGGAAGAATTACACCAATACAGTAACAATGATTATTTCTAGATGGGAGGTTATGGTTGATGCAGTTGCCTTCTTCTTTATATTTTTTATTGAGGTTTTTTTTTAATTTTCTGAAATGAGAAATAAAATGATTTTTAAATCCAAAATTCTGGAGGCCATTATATTAAATGTGTCATTCTAGTCTTATACCCACCTATTCCCATCCCATGATCTGATCTTCTAGTAAAATTAATTCATTAATAAGCTTTAAAACTAAGGTTTTAGTTCTTTTTTATGGTTTTTTCAAAATGTGCCAGAAATTGGCATTTTGCCAATTTTTTAGGAGGAGAGGTTGGCACAAATACCAACCTTAAACTGAATATCACTTGACATGACTGTAATCTCTCAAAACACAGCAAAAAATCATACATAAATATATAAATAATGAGTAAAGCATATACAATTTATTTCATCATTTTGGCCATTATTCTTAGGTAAGACTTCTTGTCAGATGTAGCAGATACTTATAATGAACCATTTCCCTCCCTCAGTCCACCTAATTTCAGCACTTGTATGGTAGACAGTTCCATGCATCTTTGCCGATATCCCATGGTGCCTCTCTGTACTGTTTTCTCTAAAGCTGGAGAAGATGGCTTAGCCACATGCAGGTGCAACCCAAAAATGTGGGCGAGTCTACCCCCAATGCAGTCCTCACACTATGGAGGGTAAAAGTCTATGGATAAATGTCCCAACTTCTTTATCTTTCAGTGGGACAATTCTAAGCAGTAATCAGCTCATTATCACATACTTTATTGTTTTTCTTCCTTTCTTGTCTCTCTCTCTCTCTACTTTCCACACTTCTGTTTTCTGTGATCACCTTCAAAATAAATTCCCCATATCAACTCCTTGTCTTAGGGTCAGCTTTAAGTGGCAGGAGGAGGTGTGGCTGCACCCACAGTAAGATATCATATTATAATTCATTGGTTAAAAAGAGTCTTCAAGTCACTAATGATAACAATGTCACTAATGAGAACTGCAGCCAACATTTTATTTATTAGAATGTGGTGCCCAGGGCTTCCCTGGTGGCGCAGTACTTAAGAATCCGCCTGCCAATGCAGAGGACACGGGTTCGAGCCCTGATATGGGAAGATCCCGCATGCCATGGAGCAATTAAGCCCATGTGCCACAACTACTGAGCCTGCACTCTAGAGCCTGGGAGCCACAACTACTGAGCCCCCATGCCACAACTACTGAAGTCCACACACCTAGAGCCCGTGCTCCGCAGCAAGAGAAGCCACTGCAATGAGAAGCCCACGCACTGCAATGAAGAGTAGCCTCCCGCTCACCGCAACTAGAGAAAGCCTGCGTGCAGCAACGGAGACCCAACACAGCCAAAAATCAAATAAATTTTTAAAAAAAAGAAAAAAAGGATGTGGTGCCCAAATTAAACTGACTGTGTAAGCAACCTCCACACAGAATGGAACTGGAACAAAATTCCTTTCTGTCTAGATGTGCTGTTAGCACACAGAACTGTACCAGGCACTGAGACAAAATAAGCAAGTGCTTTCACAAGCCCATGGGCAAAATCTCCCCTTTTCTAACTCTTGGCCTTGAAGAATTAGGGTCCTAGGAACATGATGAGTATGGAAGACTAGCCTCACTCAACAGTAACTCCTCCTTATAGCCTGAGTTTTGTTTTGTTTTGTTTTTTGTTGTTTGGGTTTTTTTTTTTGCGGTACGTGGGCCTCTCACTGCTGTGGCCTCTCCCATTGCGGAGCACAGGCTCCGGACGCACAGGCTCAGCGGCCATGGCTCACGGGCCCAGCCGCTCCGTGGCATGTGGGATCTTCCCGGACGGGCACGAGTCCGCGTCCCCTGCATCAGCAGGTGGACTCTCAACCACTGCGCCACCAGGGAAGCCCTAGCCTGAGTTTTTGACAGCCTGACAATGGTACAGGAATTATGCCAGTATTCCTGCTTAGCATGAGCTCTGCCACAGGACCAATGACATATAATCTGTATACTTGCTTTTCCTGCCACAAAGCTGTGACACATTATCAAAGCTTCACAAAGTCATTCCATCTTAGTACAACTCTGGACAACTTCTTTCCATCTTATTTCTAGGACAAGGACATTCACTGTATCCTACTTTCATTTTCTGATTATATTAAAGGTTGACACGTTTGACAACTCAAATTCATTGATTAAATGTTTTTTCTCTCTCAAAATTATTTTTAATATAATAATCTAATAAATATGAATCCCAGATTCATCACTAAATATATGACCTTGCTTAGTTAAACCTCAGTATTTTTTTCTGTAAAATACAGGTAAACAATAAAACATTGTAGATTGTTGTGAATATTGCAAAAATCCCTGTGTGTTTTGTGAAGTCCCTAGCTCAAAAACACGTCTAAATGTTAAACACTATTATTAAAATCAGATCCAATTATAATAAATGCACAATGAAAAAATACCAAGTCAGTTTTTTTTTTAATAAATAAATTTTTTTTTAGATGTTGGGGGTAGGAGTTTATTAATTAATTAATTTATTTTTGCTGTGTTGGGTCTTCGTTTCTGTGCAAGGGCTTTCTCTAGTTGTGGCAAGCAGGGGCCACTCTTCATCGTGGCGCGCAGGCCTCTCGCTATCACGGCCTCTCCTGTTGCGGAGCACAGGCTCCAGACGCGCAGGCTCAGTAGTTGTGGCTCACAGGCCTAGTTGCTCCACGGCACGTGGGATCCTCCCAGACCAGGGCTCGAACCCACGTCCACTGCATTAGCAGGCAGATTCTCAACCACTGCGCCACCAGGGAAGCCCCCAAGTCAGTTTTGCACTTAGAATCTGGAGACACTTTAACTAAAAGACATATAGGGTCTCTCATTCTAACCTTTTCATTTTTTATGCAATTTAACCTTCATTAAAACTATAATGTGTAAAGACAGGAATGTATCAAAAAAGCAAAAATGATCAAGATATCCATCTAGAGGATCTCACAATATAGAAGGAAAAACAGATACATGTACAGATTTAATCATGCACTAAACATTTATGAAATGCCAGCTTTGTACTAGAACTGCACTAAGTAATACAGACACAAAGATGAATAAGATTCTATCTCCTCTGAGAGAAGCAGCTGTCCAATGAACCAACAAGAACACTATATTGATATGATATGTATTATGTTCAAGGTAATATGAGAAGACCTTAAAAGGAATTACCAGCTCTAACAAGGGAAGTTAGAGCTGGGGGCAAATGAGTAAAGCTTTACAGTTATGACTGTTAAACTGGTATATGAAGGATGTATAGGAGTTAACAAGTAAATCAATGGGGAAAAAATGGCTCCAAGATATAGCATATACAAAAGCAAGGAATTATGGAAGAACATATTGTCTTCAGGGAACTCCAAGTAGTTAGATTAGACGGGACCCAGGAGAGATGGGGAAAGTGAGGAGGAGAGATGTAGGAAAACACTTCTCACAATGGTAGACTGTGATTATTTTGAAATGACCATAATGGAGTTACAAGCAAAGCAGTATGAAATATTCCTGTCACATAAGGTTAGATCACTTGTCCATTTACTTCTGGCAAAACTAAAACTAGAAGCTGAGCCTCCCAACTCCAAATATGGTGCTCTATCCTATAGATCAGTGGTTTAGAAAGGTGTCCCAGGACCAACAGCTTAAGCATTATTTGGGAAATTGTTAGAAATGTACATTCTCAAATCTCACCCAGACCTACTGAATCAGAAACGCTGAGGACCGGGCTCAGAAATGTGCATTTGTAAAATCCCTCCAGATGATTCACACTAAAATCTGAGAATCACTACTCTTGACCATGCTGTTGTCTTCACATTCCCAAGGAGCTGTTCATGGAAGAAACTGAAGAAAAAGCAAAGATTGCTTCTTTTTTATCACAATCAGAAAACAGCCTTATGCTCATAACAAAACTTTATCAATCAAGCATTTTTCAAAAATTGTATGAAAATGTTCTGTTTTGGCAAGTCCTTTGATGGCCAATATCTTAGAGGGCACAACAGGTTCAGGTAGCCAGAAATATCATTTACCCCCAGATGCCATTTAGGTACCAGCTACATGGAGACCCAGGAGCAAGTGCCCACCAGTATACCTGCTGGAAGAAGTTAGAAGGGGAAAATAAAATTAAAAGGAATGGGAGGAAATGAACCACCCTTTGAACACTATGGTTATATCATTGATTTTTCTGAAATTAGAAGCATTCTGCATCCAATCAACCTGCCTCTCTATAGCTGACATCAACCATTGAGGAGATGAAGAAAAATCTCACTTGTGTCAGTATCTGGCAAACTAATACAAGTTAATTTGTCAATTAAACTATCAGTGTAATAGGGAATGCTGCAAACTAACATTAGCAGGTTAAGAGAGGCAAGCTGTATAATTCATAAAGAAAACACCAAGTCCGCAACAGGAATTCAGATGGAACTTAAATGAAGATGAAAAAAATGGCAAAACTAAATTAAAGACAGGGTCTGAGTGACCTCTAGTGTTATTAAGAGGAATATGAGGTAAGTATGAGAAATAGAAACTAGCCTACAGTGCAGAATCCTAGATACAAATATAACTATATATGAATATATGTGCATAACTATATACGTATAACTACACATATACACTTATGTATGTATACTTCATTTCAACATAGTCATCATATCCATTGGTTTAAAAGTCACCCAAGAAACATGTAACGTTTTACATTTCAGTTTTCGTCACTAAAATACTGACTGGTCTGACTTACTGACTCAGTATTAAAATGTCTTCATTGTATATATGCAAAAGTTTGGGATCTTAGCCTCATCATTCAAATGCCTTTGGGGAAAAAGAAATAATGCGTTGTATTAAATGTTAAATAACATTAGGTTTCCTAACTGATATTGGGAAAAGGTCAAGGGAATGCAGAGAGGCAATAAAGTCATTCCAGTTTTAGAACTGTTGAGAGAGAGTGCTTACATTCAGTAGCTTCACCTTCTAACGTATGCATTGATTTTTCTAAAAGCACAGCTCTGATCACCTTCCATCAAGGTTCTTCAAAAGCTCCCGATTGTCTACCAAATTAAGAACAAATCCTTATGTGGGTCATTCAAGGTCTTCCATAACATGACCACTCTGACCTTCATCTCTTATGAAGGAGGCATTGCCAGATGTCACAACACTTGTATTATTTCTGCACAGGCAGACTTCCCACCTACTGATGTTTTTAACTTCAAGAATTTTGTAAACCTTTGTGTAAAGATAGCCCCAAGCCTGGGAAGGGCTTGCAGTTTATTTCTAACAATCTCCTGATTTCAACTCCTATTTCCACCACTTGCTAAATGTGTAATTTTGGAAAACTTACTTAGCCCAACTTAACTCAGTTTGATCATCGCTAATACAAAGATAATGTACATCCTGAAGATGTTACTACAGCTACCTCTTCATGACAGAAGATAAAGAAGGGTAAGAAGAAACCAGGTCAAGTACCATCTCTGCCATTAGCTTTGGGAGCCTGGATAAACCACTCGACTCTCTTAATTCCAGTTTCTCCATTTGTGAAACAGGTACAATAATAACCAACTTTATAATATTAAGATGAGGATTAAAATCAGATGACTTATATGCAAAAGCAGCCAGTATATCACAGGAACTCAATAAATGCACACTCTAGGACTACTACCTCTACCTACCTCTTTCATCTGGAGTAGGGGCATGGATGTCAGTGATGCCATCAAGCCCTCTAATTGGGCTGGGGCCTTTGACTGTCCTGTTCCTCCTTTTCCTATTGAAAATGTAGTCAGCAAATGATTCAAGAATATATTAATAGTACATCTAAGGTGTGGTTATTATGAACCATCTGATAATAATAATTTACAGGATGATCCTGTAAACCAGCATCATGCAGTCAGTAAAATTATTTTAGCCCACAGACTTGTCTAAACCAGGCTCAGAATGAAAAGTTAAAATAAAGTTGTAATGTATGATTCCACTTACATGAAGTATTTAGAATAGACAAACTCATAAAAACAGAAAGTAGAATGATGATTGTCAGAGGCTGGGGCTGGGTGGGGGGTTTCTTTTTAACAGGTATAGAGTGGCAATTTTACAAAATGAAAAAGTTCTGGAGATTGGCTGCACAACAGTGTGAATATACTTAATACTACTGAACTGTACACTTAAAAATGGTTAAGATGGTAGGTAATATGTGTATTTTACCATAATTAAAAATTTTTTTTTAATTTTAAAAAGCTTTTATGAGAGGAAATTCATTACCCCTTAAATGCAACTTCTTCTGGCATCTCCATAGGCCACAAACACACACAAGTGAGTTTGTGTGGAAAGAGTGATCTTTGTCTAATAACCCATGATTTTACTAATTGGCCCTCAAAAGCCTAGATTATTTGAGTCCATGTTGAAGAATGATAAAAAGTATATTTTTCACCCCTCTGAATGCCACCTAACATGTAAGAGGAGGAAATGATGCTAACTCATTTGGATAGAAATAAAAGGAGTAAAAGGATCAGCATTTACCTTCTACCTGGAGTTACTTGGGCAGAACCTGGAACAAAGCACCAGTATAAATAATTTTGAACTCCTTCCAATTATTATCAGGCTTTTGTGTGATTATTAAAATGATTTCTCAACAAGAGCTACCAGCAATTCCTTCCACTACCTGAAAACTTAGACCAGCAAAGAAAGAAGTCCCAAAGCCAGCTCCACACTTGTGTCCCTTCCTTCTGAATCCACTGGAAAAATCAGTAAAAATTGTAAGTCTGCACTGCTGCTTTCTTGGGTTAGAAATTCCAAATTACTTTTAAAGCCTCCTCATCAATGTGTCCCTCTAACAGCCTAACCCTCATTGTTGGCCTGATATCCAGAATGCTTAGAGCTTGATGAAAAAGGATAAAACTCAGTAGTCTTGAATGTAAGTGAGCTGAAATAACCCATCCATTTATCCCCAGATCCTCGTGCTTCTCCAAGTCAGTGTACCCTATCTGTCTCTGTACTTCTGGATGGATTCTAGCAATCCTAGGTGTTCTCTAGCTCACGATCACAACTTTTTAGGTAGTTGTTTCAAATTTTGTTGATGTAATATATATATATATATATAGATAGATTGCATATATATATATATATACACACACACATTGATGTGCATATATATATATGCACAAATCATGATTGTATAAATTGATGCACTTTCACAAAGTGAACATTTCTGTATAACATCTGCTTTTGTTACATTCAAGTTATCCCGCCAAGGATAACTACTATACCAAATATGCTGACTTTTAACATCATACATTAATTTTGCCTCTTTGTGGGTGGGGCAGGACTTTATATAAATGGAATCACACAGAGGGATCTGTAAATTCATGAGATTCATCTATACTGCTCTATGTAGATGTAGTTTGTTCCCTTTCATTGCTGTGTAAGGCAAATGTAGCATGACTTATTTGTCCATTTTACTATTGATGCCGCTTCCCATTTATTTGAAATTAGCCCATCATATTTGGGTCTGTGGATGCACACCTCAAATCCCTGTACCTTAAGTTTCTAGTAATGTTCTAATGATCATCTGACAGCAACCACAGAGCTGCCTTGTCATCCTCTGTTCAAGTCAGTAATTCCCAAATTCCATCTCTAAGGTTCAACCAAAAACTGCCCTGCATGAAAAATCAAGAAACTCATTTTCCCTGAGAACAATACAACCTTTCTATATTTGTAGATTTTCTGTGATTGCTTTAAAAATTATTTTTTTAAACACTATGTTCTATCTACTTCAGTTCCATTCAACAAGTTTTATTAGAATTTCATCTATGTGCCAAGCACTGTGCTCCTTATGGGACTACAAAATAAGGTAACATACAGTCCTTAATTTGGGGGAGCTCAGAGCCTACTGGGAAGAAAGATGATACTATATATGTGACTGCCCCCCACCCCAGAAGTGAATGTGCTGTTCAAATTTCTCATCAATGCTGTTCGAACTCCAGGGAAGAATAAAGTCATGACCCTAGGGCTGGGGCCTCTCAGGAAAGTCTTAAGTAGTCCACCCCAAGTGTGAAATATCCTTGAAATGTTGTTCGTCAGTAAAGGTATGCTTAATAAAATGATCATGCCTGTTTTAATATCAAAATATTTCCCTTCACAACTGTCAGTTAAAATAGACACTCCAGGACAATGTGCCCTGTTTAACACTTGAATTTTAGCACTCTTGTAAACCACTAATATATTAAACCACTGTAGATATCACCACCGAAGTTTGAAAAGGACAAATCTAAAAACCTGTAAAAGTTTCCCACATAATAAAAGGATATGAGGCAGCTCCACCAATCTTGTAGATGATCCACAAACATCTGGCCACATTGTATTTTGATATATACTAACTGATTTGCTCTACTTTTCCCAGGAGATAAATAATTCTTCAGATATTTTTTTTTTTTTTTTAATTTTTATTTTTTTGCGGTACACGGGCCTCTCACTGTTGTGGCCTCTCCCATTGCGAAGCACAGGCTCCGGACGTGCAGGCTCAGCAGCCATGGCTCACGGGCCCAGCCGCTCCGCGGCATGTGGGATCTTCCCAGACCGGGGCACAAACCCTCATCCCCTGCATCGGCAGGCAGACTGTCAACCACTGCGCCACCCGGGAAGCCCTTCTTCAGATATTTTATCCATTTTAAACAACCATGCATTTCATAATAAGTATCGGAGGCTTTAAACCACAAACCTCAGTAAAACACAGGCTGAAATTCTTGTGTCACTCATACAGTTAATAACCAAAAAAGTAATACTCATCATTTTCCTAACTGTTTGAAAGTAGAAATTGACTCCTGGGAAGGCAGAGAAGCCAATTTGCATGAGCGGCTTTCATTTCCTACTCTTAATTCAAATTGTCATAAAATTGTTTGAAGTCTTGGCACAAGTAGTGGCATTCCAATGTAAACTATAAGGGGCTCTTTGGGGAAGGACAGTTATATGTAAAATACACTCTGCATAGCAACCAAAACACTCAGTGGACTCTGAGTGCTAAAATAGGACATCTTTCTAACCACAAAGAAGAAAAGTGAAGACGGTGGCACAAGATGATTAGAACTAAGGGTGAGAATCCTCTGGGCACTCTTATTTTGGTTTGCTGTGTCTTTTCTGTGCAAAGGGAGACATGATATCTTTCATTCATTCATACAGACATCCTGGAACTCAGGAAGTCCAACGGTATGTACAACTAGGAGCCCTCAGAATACAGATGGGGATTAAAGCCTTGGAACTGAATAACATCACCTAGGCTAAAGAAGAGAAGAAAAGATGTATGAGGTCTGATCCCTAGTCTGATCCAATATAGAGGTAAGAAAGAGGAGGGCAGGCTGAAGAGAACCTTAGAAGAAGCAACCTATGATGTAGGAGGAAAAACAGGAGTGTGGAATGTCTTCAAATTATATGGGGGTGGAGAGGTGGTCAACAAGGTAGGAATACTCAACCGTTCCAAAGACTCTCAAAGGCCAAATGAGATGAGGTTTGACAAGGGACCAACGGAATCAGCAAGCTAAAGGCACCAGTAACCATAACAAGCGTGGTTTCAGGAAGTAGGGAAGGCAAAAATGGATTGAGGACAGGATACACAGTGAAGATTAAGTAAACAGAGAATAGAGACAACACTTTTGAGGAGTTTGCTATAAAGAAAAGTGCACAAAGTTTATAGTATCAGGAGCAGCACTTTTTAAAGATGAGCTACAATAGATTAGGCCATGTGTTTATGCTGACTGGAAAAATCTAGCAAAAAGAGGTTAACTGATGATTTGGAAGAGAAAGGGCTAAGTGCAGGCTTGAAGCTCTTGAGCAGGTTACAGGTATGAGATCTCTACAGAGTCTACAGAGTGTGTAGGGAGGGGAAATTAGATAAGAGCTCTGACACTTCCTCCTCTATGAAAGAGAGATGAGCAGAAGGTGTCGGCATTAGACAGATTTGTCATGGGGAAGCTGTAACAATTCTCTTCTGATTGCTTCAGTTCGCTTCAGTGAAATAAAAAGGGAGGTCACAAGCTAAGAAAGGAGAAAGGACAGGTGTTGAAAAATTGAGGAGAAAAGGGTATAGATGTAATCATTTGGATAACCTGGTTTTCTATCCAAAACCACCTACTCCAAGCTATGTGCCTTAAATAATTAAATTAACCTCTCTGATTCCCAGCTTCTTCATCTATAAAATAAGGATGATGGTTTTATCATGAGGTTAATCCAGCACCTCAGAGTGAGTTTTATTTGGCTTGAGTTTCTTCCTTATAAAAATAATCATCCCAGATCTTCCAAAATGATATTCTGAAACCAATTATCACATGAGTTTATATTTAATAAGAATACACACATGCATGGAATAGATGGCATGAAAAGGGCTCTGGGGCATACCTACAACAACTAGTCTTGGATTTAGATTGACTCAAAATATTCTACAACCAGAAAAGCAACAAGTAAATTATGATACAGAAAACATAGTGCAAAGAAGCTGGATCTACTCCTAGGTGAAACACTCACTTGCTGTGTGCCATGGATATCACCTAACTTTTCTGGGCAGATATTTCCAATCTGTAAAATGAAGCCCTTGGACTTAACGATCTGGTTCCTTCCAGCTCTAAAATTCTGTGGAAACATGAATTACTCCATTTATACATAGCTGCCCCTTGCCTACTCCATGTATGACTTTGAATTGTTTATATTTATAGCTAGACCCCCTCTTTCTTTTCTTTTAACATCTTTATTGGAGTATAATTGCTTCACAATGTTGTGCTAGTTTCCGCTGCACAACAAAATGAATCAGCCATATGCGTACATATATCCCCATATCCCCTGCCTCTTGCATATCCCTCCCACCTTCCCTATCTCACCCCTCTAGGTTGTCACAAAGCACCGAGCTGATCTCCCTGTGCTATGCAGCTGCTTCCCACTGGCTATCTATTTTACATTTGGTAGTATATGTATGTCAGTGTTACTCTCTCACTTTGTCCCAGCTTACCCTTCCCCCTCTCCATGTCCTCAACTCCATTCTCTACGTCTGCATCTTTATTTCTGTCCTGCCCCTAGGTTCATCAGAACCTTTTTTTTTTTAGATTCCATGTATATGTGTTAGCATATGGTATTTGTTTTTCTCTTTCTGACTTAACTTCACTCTGTATGACAGACTCTAGGTCCATCCACCTCACTACAAATAACTCAATTTCATTTCTTTTTATGGCTGAATAATATTCCATTGTATATATGTGCCACATCTTTATCCATTCATCTGTTGATGGAAACTTAGGTTGCTTCCATGTCCTGGCTATTGTAAGTAGTGCTGCAATGAACACTGTGGTACATGACTCCTTTTGAATTATGGTTTTCTCAGGGTATATGCCCAGTAGTGGGATTGCTGGGTCATATGGTAGTTCTATTTTTAATTTTTTAAGGAACCTCCATAGTTCTCCACAGTGGCTGTATCAATTTACATTCCCACCAACAGTGCAAGAGGGTTCCCTTTTCTCCACACCCTCTCCAGCATTTATTTTTTTTATTAGTTTCTGCTTTATAACAAAGTGAATCAGCCATACATATACATCTGTTCCCACATCCCTTCCCTCATGCATCTCCCTCCCTCCCACCCTCCCCATCCCACCCCTCCAGGCGGTCACAAAGCACCGAGCTGATCTCCCTGTGCTCTGCGGCTGCTTCCCACTAGCTATCTACCTTACGTTTGGTAGTGTATATATGTCCATGCCTCTCTTTCGCTTTGTCACAGCTTACCCTTCCCCCTCCCCATATCCTCAAGTCCATTCTCAAGTAGGTCTGTGTCTTTATTCCCGTTTTACCCCTAGGTTCTTCATGACATTTTTTTTTAATTCCATATATATGTGTTAGCATACGGTATTTGTCTTTCTCTTTCTGACTTACTTCACTCTGTATACAGACTCTAGGTCTATCCACCTCATTACAAATAGCTCAGTTTCGTTTCTTTTTATGGCTGAGTAATATTCCATTGTATATATGTGCCACATCTTCTTTATCCATTCATCCGATGATGGACACTTAGGTTGTTTCCAGCTCCGGGCTATTGTGAATAGAGCTGCAATGAACATTTTGGTACATGTCTCTTTTGGAATTATGGTTTTCTCAGGGTATATGCCTAGTAGTGGGATTGCTGGGTCATATGGTAGTTCTATTTGTAGTTTTTTAAGGAACCTCCATACTGTTCTCCATAGTGGCTGTACCAATTCACATTCCCACCAGCAGTGCAAGAGTGTTCCCTTTTCTCCACACCCTCTCCAGCATTTATTGTTTCTAGATTTCTTGATGATGGCCATTCTGACTGGTGTGAAGTGATACCTCACTGTAGTTTTGATTTGCATTTCTCTAATGATTAGTGATGTTGAGCATCCTTTCATGTGTTTCTTGGCAATCTGCATATCTTCTTTGGAGAAATGTCTATTTAGGTCTTCTGCCCATTTTTGGATTGGGTTTTTTGACATTGAGCTGCATGAGCTGCTTGTATATTTTGGAGATTAATCCTCTGTCAGTTGCTTCATCTGCAAATATTTTCTCACGTTCTGAGGGTTGTCTTTTGGTCTTGTTTATGGTTTCCTATGCTGTGCAAAAGCTTTTAAGTTTCATTAGGTCCCATCTGTTTATTTTTGGTTTTATTTCCATTTCTCTAGGAGGTGGGTCCAAAAGGATCTTGCTGTGATTTATGTCATAGTGTGTTCTGCCTATGTTTTCCTCTAAGAGTTTTATAGTGTCTGGCCTTACATTTAGGTCTTTAATCCATTTTGAGTTTATTTTTATGTATGGTGTTAGGAAGTGTTCTAATTTCATTCTTTTATATGTAGCTGTCCAGTTTTCCTAGCACCACTTATTGAAGAGGCTGTCCTTTCTCCATTGTATATTCTTGCTTCCTTTATCAAAGATAAGGTGACCATATGTGCATGGGTTTACCTCTGGGCTTTCTATCCTGTTCCACTGATCTATATTTCTGTTTTTGTGCCAGTACCATACTGTCTTGATTCCTGTAGCTTTGTAGTATAGTCTGAAGTCAGGGAGCCTGATTCCTGCAGCTCCATTTTTTCTTTCTCAAGATTGCTCTGGCTATTTGGGGTCTTCTGTGTTTCCATACAAATTGTGAATTTTTTCTTCTAGTTCTGTGAAAAATGCCATTGGTAGTTTGATAGGGATTGCATTGAATCTGTAGATTGCTTTGGGTAGTAGAGTCATTTTCACAATGTTGATTCTTCCAAGCCAAGAACATGGTAGATCTCTCCATCTATTTGTATCATCTTTAATTACTTTCATCAGTGTCTTACAGTTTTCTGCATACAGGTTTTTTGTCTCCTTAGGTAGGTTTATTCTTAGGTATTTTATTCTTTTTGTTGCAATGGAAACGGGAGTGTTTCCTTAATTTCTCTTTCAGATTTTTCATCATTAGTGTATAGGAATGCAAGAGATTTCTGTAGATTAATTTTGTATCCTTCTACTCTACCAAATTCATTGAGTAGCTCTAGTAGTTTTCTGGTAGCATCTTTAGGCTTCTCTGTGTATAGTATCATGTCATCTGCCAACAGTGACAGTTTTACTTCTTTTCCAATTTGGATTCCTTTTATTTCTTTTTCTTCTCTGATTGCTGTGGCTAGGACTTCCAAAACTATGTTGAATAATAGTGGTGAGGGTGGGCAACCTTGTCTTGTTCCTGATCTTAGACCCCCTCTTTCTTTAAAGTGACAACACAGTATCTTCTTTAGTATCACAGTACACTAAATCTTTAAGGTAAATGTTAAATATTCTAATAAACTAAACTTTTGAATGACTGTATCATGTGTATTGCCATAACTAGCAAATTATATCAAGGCATTACATTTTTTATTGAAGTATGGTTGATTTACAATGTTGTGTTCATTTCTGCTGTACAGCAAAGTGACTTAGTTATACATATATATACATTCTTTTTTATATTCTTTTCCATTATGGTTTATCCCAGGACCTTGTTGTCCATTCATTCTATACGTAATAGTTTGCATCTACTAACCCCAAACTCCCAGTCCATCCCTCCCCCACCCCCACAAGACATTATATTCTAAATAAACACTGTAGGGTCTTAGGGGAATACACAAATATATTTTTTGGCAAAATGCTTAAATTCAACACATAATCTTTACAGATCAGTGTTAAGTATGACTTGGTAAAGACAGATAAGAAGAAATGTTATTTTTATCATTTAATTTTTTAAATGGAAAATTATTCATTTATCCTTAAATGACAAGTTCACAGGTTTAAAAAAAGAACATGAATACCAAAGTTTTTTAAGTGGCACAATCATATGTATAGTCATGCATTTTTAGTTATCTGAAATGAGTCTTGGTTCCAGTAAGCTCAATGATAAGATAAGCATTACCATGGCTGATTCTGTCACTTAGAATGGACTCCAATTATGGGATTTGTATAAGGATGAAGATTATGGTCAACATGTTTTGACTAACCAAATTTCCAAATCCCTTCAACTGCCCCTGTAGCAATCAACAAAGGATTGCCATTTCATTTAAGCGATTGTCCTAACCATCTCATACAACAGCAATGAATTTAAAACTTGGATAATACTCCCATCACAGTGGTGATCGTTTTGTAATAATACGGAAATATCAAAACACTATGTGTGAGGGCTTCCCTGGTGGTGCAGTGGTTGAGAGTCCGCCTGCTGATGCAGGAGACATGGGTTCGTGCCCCGGTCCGGGAAGATCCCACGTGCCGTGGAGCGGTTGGGCCCGTGAGCCATGGCCGCTGAGCCTGCGCGTCCGGAGCCTGTGCTCCACCTCGGGAGAGACTACAACAGTGAGAGGCCCACATACCGCAAAAAAAAAAAAAAAAAAAACCCACTATGTGTGCAGCAGTAACTAACATGATGTTGTAGGTCAATTATACTTCAAAAAACAAATAAACAAATTCACAGAAAGAGAGATCAGACTTGTGGTAACCAGAGGCAAGGGGTAGGGGGTGGGGGAATGGATGAAGGTGGTCAAAAGGTACAAACTTCCAATTATAAGATAAATAAGTCCTAGGGATGTGATATACAACATAATGTAATTAACCCTGCTGTATGTTATATACGAAAGTTGGCAAGAGAGTAAATCCTAAGAGTTCTCATCACAAGGAAAAAGTTTTTTTCTTTTTCTTTTATTTTGTATCTGTATGAGATGATGGATGTTCACTAAATTTATTATGGTAATCATTTCCTGATGTATGTAAGTCAAATCATTATGCTACACACCTTAAACTTACACAGTGCTGTCAATTATATCTCAATAAAACTGGAAGAAAAAAATACTTCCATCACAAAGATTTCCAAGGTTTCTTTATTTTCTGTGCCTCTCCTTTTGGTATGTCTATAAACTTCACTGAAACAAACTTTCTAAAAATTTCAAATGACCCTTTCCTTGTGGTAGGGCTGCCAGATTTAGCAAATAAAAATGCAGAATGCTGGCTTAAAATTGAATTTCAGATAAATAACAAATAAGTTTTTAGTATAAGTATGTCCTAAGTATTGCACTAAAAAATTACTGTTTTAACTGAAATTCAAATTTAACAGAGCATCCTGTCTTTTATCTGACCACTCTGACTCTTTGCCCACCTTAGCCATTCAATAGGATCCAGGAAGTACACTGAGCTCATGGTGATGGTGATGATGGTGATAGCATCTGACTTTTATAAAGGGTTAATTAAGGGCCAAAAATAGTGAGCTTTTCTGATTGTATAATTTGGTATGATTTGCTTAAATTAATCAAAATGAAACATTAATCTATTTTGTGCTTAATTGTCTGAAAATTCATGCATTCATTATTAATTGATGTCCTACCTTTTGCCAAACTCTTATCAAGCACTGGGGAAATGGAAGTGAACAAAACAGAGTGGTGTTTTCCTCTTGGAGCCTGAGCTAGTAGGAAAAAGGCATCCAATAATAGATTCAGGAATACACAACCATGGAGGAGAGGTGCAGCCAAGAAAAATAATGGGTGTCATGAGAGAGCAAACAAGGGGAACCTACCTTACCAAGGAGTATAGCTGGATGTAGAGAAAGCCTCTCCAATTCTGAGACCTGGAGTTTGAGTAGGCATGGGCCAGCATTGAGGGAAGAGTAGGAGAATTTGGCAAGTTAAAGGGACTGGAAAAGGCCAGTGTGGGTAGAATATGGTAAGCAAGTTGGCAAGGGCAGAAAATGAGTCTGTAGAAATAGATGGGGGCCACCATGTGGGGTCCTCTGGGTCATGTTAGGATGTGGGGTTTTTTTAATGGCACGAAGAAGCCCTTGGAGGCTTTTCAGCAGTATGGTGACATGATCAAAACTGCCTATTAAAACGCTCTACCTAGCAGTTAGGTGGGAAATCATACAGAAGGGAAAACTAGTACCACTGGGGAGACAGGCAATTGAAGGAGAGGAGGCATAAAATAAGGGTGTCTTTAGCTGGTGTGGTGATAGTGAGATAGAGAAATATTTTGGAGCTAGAAATGACAGGATTTGTCACTGGATATAAGTAAGGAGTGAAAAAATATGAGATGTCAGATGGCTTGATTAGCGTATGAGACTAGAATGCGGGGAAGGATGGATATGCCATTTCCAAAAAAGGGCAATTTGGGGTAGATTAGAGTGGATCAGGGAGGGAAAGAGGCAATCTAATTTTGGCCCTGTTAAATTTGAAATGCCTAGCCCCAGCCCTTTGTATCACCATAATGTGAATCTGGAAATAAAAAGACTGGCATTGTTAGCATTGCTTGTGGAACTAAAGTGTTCTATATTCAGGAATGTTTTACTTCATGGTCCAAATACAGATGACGAGAACATGTTACTTATCCAGGACAGAACCTAAAGAGTTTGGGTTAAGTGATGACTTGTAGAACTGGAACCAATTAAACACTGAGATTTGAAAGATTTGCTCATAAAATGCAAACAGACTCTATCACGGAAGAGATTTGTCTCCACTAAATAGAGAAAAAGATTCAAATAAAGGAAGTCTTCATACACTATTCACTGACTTTCTTCTTGACAATTTGACAGACAAGATACAAATAGTTTTTGTAGCTGACTCTAAGAACGGCAACCAATGATCTGGCTGATTGACTAAAACTATTAATTAAACAAAGTAAATGGGTTTTCCACCTCATCCTCAGCACTTCCCATCAAATCAACAGTATGAACATGTACATGACTTGGGACCTCATTTTATTCTACATAGAAAAGTTTGAGAAATAAAAGTGAGTTAAATTCTCTTACATTTTCCCCTTCACATATGTCCTGAGATGGGATGATAATCCCATCTAGAGTTTATCACAGAAAAGTTTTCAACAGGACAGAATTAAATGAAAATGAGCATTAGAGAGAAATGGTTGAAAATAGGACAAGGATACATTTATATAATTTCTATATGTATTGTTGGTCCAGTGTGGTGTGGTATGAATAGACCTTATTGATAAATTAGATATTTATGTATGTGGATATACATGTAGAAATTAAGGCAGAGAGGGACTTCCCCGGTGATCCAGGGGCTAAGACTCCGTACTCCCAACACAGGGGGCCCGGGTTCCATCCCTGGTGGGAGAACTAGATCCCGCATGCCACAACTAAAGATCTCACAGGCTGCAACTAAGACCCGGCACAACCAAATAAATAAATATTTTTAAAAAAAAGAAATTAGGGCAGTACTTCGGGAGAATACACCCATTGTGAAATGAACAAAATGTATCTCACTTTTTAATATTCTCACGTGCAGCGCATAAATGCACACAGTGCTTTTTAACATAACTGTTCCACATGGAAATATTTTAAAACTCTAAAAGTACATTTGATAATGTCTTTATAGAGAGCAGCATGTTCAGTCTGTTCTTTGAAATGAAAAGTGTCAACCATCGCTGCAGTTCTTAGAACTGAGATGTTAAAAGTCTGTGGTGTCAAGAATGGGCTCATTGTGGGCTGCTGATAATACAGACTCCTACAAATGTTCCATTGTACTTCTGAGTCATGCTAATGATCCGTGCCTAATGGATTATGAAGAGCATTTTGAAGCCACTTTTTCCCTGATCATCATCAACTCTCAATACTTTGTCAAAAAGCACCAATGGTTGTCATGATGACATCCCACGAGTGTCCCTTCCCCAATGCAGCCATCAAATGCATTTGAAGGCTTTGGGAAACAGGCAGCAAAATTCAAGGAGAGTTCAACAGTGCATATCTGAGCTTTAAAAAAAATTAAATCTGGGGCTTCCCTGATGGCGCAGTGGTTGGGAGTCCGCCTGCCAATGCAGGGGACGCGGGTTTGTGCCCCGGTCCAGGAGGATCCCGCATGCCGTGGAGCGGCTGGGCCCGTGGGCCATGGCCGCTGGGCCTGCGCGTCCGGAGCCTGTGCTCCGCAACGGGAGAGGCCATAGCAGTGAGAGGCCCGCGTACCGTACCGCAAAAAAAAAAATTAATTAATTAAATCTGAAATAATATTTGAGACATGGGCCTTTCACAGTGGAAAAAGTGAGCTATTGCTATGTGGGAATTCCATTTTTATCCAACTGAGAGAAAACAATACCTTATAGTTACAGAGCACTTTTTAAGTTACATGTTGTACATTTTTATCTCATTTACTAACACAATGTTCCTGTCAGTGCCATTATCATTCTCATTTTATAGATGAGGCCCTCGGAGATCTCAAGAAACATGCTTAAGAAACATTCCTCATTTGGTAAGTGGTAAAACGGTGATTCAAACCCAGTTCTCTATGATTCCAGAGTGTGAGCTTGTAAGCACCCTTCTAGGTCCCCAATTATTGTGCCATGATATGGAAATCTATGAACTCAGCAAATTTTCCAAAAGTCCAATAGAAATCAAACATTTACTTATCAAGAAAGTCCCAGGTTTACTAAAAAAAAAACACTTTTTTTTTTGGCTTTTAAGATAGAATTAGGGGGCTTCCCTGGTGGCTCAGTGGTTAAGAATCCACCTACCAGTGCAGGGGACACCAGTTTGAGCCCTGGGCCAGGAAGATCCCACATGCCACAGAGCAGCTGGGCCTGTGTGCCATAACTACTGAGCCTGCGCTCTAGAGTCCATGAGCCACAACTACTGAAGCCTGCATGCCACAGCTACTGAAGCCCGTGCACCTAAAACCCATGCTCTGCAACAAGAGAAGCCACTGCAATAAGAGGCCTGTGCACCGCAACGAAGAGTAGTCCCTGCTTGCTGTGACTAGAGAAAGCCCTCACGCAGCAACGAAGACCCCACGCAGCCAAAAATAAATAAATAAATAAATATTTTTTTAAGTAATAAAATTTTTAAAAAAGATAGAATTAGGAAGAGAGAAAATTTGTAGTTGAAAGAATGAGGTTCACATCCCAGCTCTGTCATTTGTGTCCTATGTGACACAGTACAAGTTACTTAATGCTACAGTGTTATTATGATAAACTCAGTGAAGTGAATGATATTATACCCATTTCTCAGATGAACATACTGATTAAATTCAACCCTGAGGGGCTTCCCTGGTGGCACAGTGGTTAAGAATCCGCCCGCCAATGCAAGGGACAAGGGTTTGAGCCCTGGTCTGGGAAGATCCCACATGCTGCGGAGCAACTAAGCCTGTGCGCCACAACTACTGAGCCTGTGCTCTAGAGCCCTCATGCCACCACCACTGAAGCCTGCGTGCCTACAGCCCGTACTTTTCAACAAGAGAAGCCATCACAATGAGAAGTCCGTGCACCACAACGAAGAGTAGTCCCCGCTCACCGCAACTAGAGAAAGCCTGTGAGCAGCAAGGAAGACCCAACACAGCCAAAAATAAATAAATATAATAAATAAATTTATTTTAAAAAATTCAACTGAGTGTGGCTATATCCCAAATTACCGATCTCTTTATTTAGAAGGACTGAAAAACTATGTGATGCCAAATTGCACTTAGTCTAATCTTGGTCACAAGGTTGAATATGCCAGAATTTGGGGACTATAATGATATGAGTTTATTGTGTAATTGTCTTGGAAGGATCCCAGGTCCAGGTCACACCCCCGTAGGTGAGAGTAGAGTTTTCCTAAAGTGAAACGATATTTTAGCTGTCAGCCATCCTGGAAAGAGATCCTTTGGAGGCAATAAAAAAGGACTTGGGAGGGCTTCCCTGGTGGCGCAGTGGTTAAGAATCTGCCTGCCAATGCAGGGGACACAGGTTCGAGCCCTGGTCTGGGAAGATCCCACATGCCGCGGAGCAACTAAGCCCATGAGCCACAACTACTGAGCCTGTGCGTCTGGAGCCTGTACTCCACAACGGGAGAGGCCGTGACAGTGAGAGGTCCGCGCACCGCGATGAAGAGTGGCCTCCGCTCGCTGCAATTGGAGAAAGCCCTCACACAGAAATGAAGATCCAACACAGCCAAAAATAAATAAATAAATTTATAAAAAAAAAAAAAAAAAAAAAAAAAGGACTTGGGAGAACCCCATGAAAGAGGGGAAATTATATCTCTTTCCTTCAGTCTCAGTACTACTCAGTTCAGTTCACCTGATGTTTGGTCACAATGACACAGTTCCAGAAAAAAGCAGGAAGCCAATCTGAGGGAAAGACCTAAGGATGGAGCACAGCTGTAAATCACTGCATGTTGGACTTCTCTTTTCCTGTTACCAAGCTTCAGTGAAATCTCTGCTATGATCTAGGACAAAGGTCTGCCAACATTTTCTGTAAAGGGCCAGAGAGTGAATATTGTAGGCTTTGTGGGCTATACTGTCTCATCACAACCACTTAACTCCTGACATTGTAGCTCAGAAGCTGCCCTAAATATGTAAATGAGTGAGCCTGGCTGTGTTTCAATAAAACTTTATTTATGTACATTGACATTCTAATTTAATACAATTATCACATGTAATGAAATATTATTCTTTTGATTTTTTTGTCAACTATTTAAAAATGTAAAATACATTCTTAGCTCTCAATCCATACAAAAACAGGCAACAGGCCAGATTTGAACCAGGGGTTGGCATTTGCCCCCTGCTCTAGGAAATTAAACAGGAGAGCCTATCCTCCTGGGAGTAAGGCAGTAAAAGAGAAAAGAAATGTACCCTTCTCTGAGGATTCGAGGCTGGAAACTAATGCTACCGTCACCATCCAAGACAGTCACATTCTATGTTGACTCTCTCCCACTTAACTAAGCCCATGGCTGCTGAATTTTAGGATGTCAATAATATAAGGGCAACACTGTCCTCCAAACTACTAGAAATTGATTATGGATACAAATCACCAGTGATGCACCTGGTACCTAGAACATACTTTGACAATACTTGATTCCCTCCCTCCCTCCTTCCTTTTGCTGATTTTAGCTTTGTAACCTTGGTGTGAATATATGCTTAATTCACATCTAAACTGTTGAGGTTTTTTTTCTAATTCTGACTAATATAAATAGAAGAAAGCCAAATCCTTATTACTTAAAACATACAGTTATTATTAAGTTTAATATTCTTATTTTTTGAGAGGTTGAATTGTTCAAGATCTGTAGACAAGGGACAAAAAAAAATAAGACCATATACAAAAGATACTTTGGTGGTGGTCTCCACCACTTCCCCTACATAAAAACTGCATCGTGTGTCTTTTTCTCCACATTCTGCATATACATGCACACACACAAGCACATGTGCCTTTCTCCAGCCTTTACATGTATGCACACTTTAAAATAACAATTTTCATTAACTTCATCCATCTTTTGGATTAGCCAAAGGACAACCTTGTAGATATTAATGTAGCATAGAAAATCAATACATCACAATTAGTAAAAGCCAATCGGAAAGGCTCCTGGCTTTTATTTTACTTTATTTTTACTCATACACATTCCGTTTATTTGAACAGAGGACAGTTTTGCTATTCATTCCATCAGCCAGAATTCTTGAACCAATGAAGCCAGCGGACACTAATGAAAAAGCATTTTTCATGTCTGTTGCATCTGACTCAACACCAAGTTGCTTAATGAATTACATTTGGGTTTCACCTAGAGTTGATTAAATATTTAACATTTGGAGCAAAAATACAGCTGCATTCAGTAGGTTAAGGGTGAGCCACAAAATGGCTTCTAATAACCAATTCTAGAAATGCATTATAGGAAACACTATTAAAAATTATCTAACCCAATAAACCAATATTTTAGACTAGAAATAACTGAGGCTCAAGAGATTTAGGTGGCATGGTTGAAGTCATCCAGCTAGATTTTGTGTGTGTGTGTGTGTGTGGTACGCGGGCCTCTCACTGTTGTGGCCTCTCCCGTTGCGGAGCACAGGCTCCGGACGCACAGGCCCAGCGGCTATGACTCACGAGCCTAGTCGCTCCGCGGCATGTGGGATCTTCCCGGACCGGGGCACGAACCCGTGTCCCCTGCATCAGCAGGCGGACTCTCAACCGCTGAGCCACCAGGGAAGCCCCAGCTAGATTTTTTTTTTTTTTTTTTTTTGCGGTACACGGGCCTCTCACTGTTGTGGCCTCTCCCATTGCGGAGCACAGGCTCCAGATGCGCAGGCTCAGTGGCCATGGCTCACGGGCCTAGCCGCTCCGCGGCATGTGGGATCTTCCCGGACCGGGGCGCAAACCCATGTCCCCTGCATCAGCAGGCGGACTCTCAACCGCTGTGCCACCAGGGAAGCCCCCCAGCTAGATTTTAATCCAGCATTCCTTTTAGCTGGATATTAGACTCATTCTGAGAAGCAGAAAATGGGACTTGTTTCTTTTAGGATGGTCAAATCCTAGTATTCAGAGATTGGCCCTCTTTTTGAACAGGTGCAGACTGCACCTGACCTCAGGCTACACGTGTTTCTGACAATTCCAAATGAAGTGTCTGCTCTAAGGGAAAGATCTGGATTTTAGCTGCTGCCCTCGGTGGTGCAGGGTTAAGTGCCAACATGTTTGAGTGCAGGACTTATTCTTGAAGTTGCCAGCTTCAGCTAATTGCAGATGTAAAAGATAAGACACCAATTTCAAAAAGAACAGCACATTGCAATGAGACCATAAAATGTGTTCACTGTGCTCCTTCCCTATCTAAGGACAATTGACCGCACTAGAAGAAGGAAACTGATAAAATTTAATGGTCTTTTTTTTTAGGTTATTTCTAATTTAAATGTGATTTAAGAAAATTAATACCCAAGTCTGATTCAGAAGTCATTTGGGGCAGCTAAATTACAAGGCTCCTTAGAGGGAGAGTTTTTTCCATTCAACTAATGAACAAATTTTTAGGTATTATTAAGGTATGATTGATACAATAAACTGCACATATTTAAGGGGTACAACTTGACCAGTGTTGAAATATGCATACACTCATGTAACTATCATCACAGTCAACATAATGAACAATTCCATAATGCCCAATAGTTTCCTAGGCATGTCTGTAATCTACTCTCCAGCTCTGTCCTTAGACAACCACTAATCCGTTTTTTGTTTGTTTGCTCTTATATTTGGGGGGGTGGGTTTTTTTGTGGTTTGGGGAGTATTTTTTACTGGTTTCCAAATGATCCTTTATTGAAATATTTTCCTTAGTAGTTCCTAACTAGCTGGGCATTCAACTGCACCAGTTGACGTCATCTATGACATCATGACGGTGGTGACCATCAACACTGCAGCCATACACTGGGCAGTCCCCAGGATTTCTTGAAGGTTCCAGAGAGTTTTCTAGCTAAACATCCATGCCACATCTGTCAGACAAAGTTGACAACCTCTTCAACAGTGATGTTTCCTATGTGCTTAATGTTTTTTGATTCTTTCCATCTCTAGGTGGTTTGTTGAGGGCTTTGATGGCCAGGGTAGAAGGAGGAGGTACCACCTCAATCTGGGCCTGTCTGTTCTAAATGGGTAGGTCCACTATAATCCTCAGGCCCTTCATGTCACTGGTTGCCATGGTGATGCCACCACCAAACTTTTTTGGAGACAGACTCAGGGGACAGATATTGGTGGCCAGGGAAGACGTGGTATCAATTTCCCGACTAAGGCACCTCAAGTACACACAACTTTTGATCTTGTTGGGGTTGAACTTGAGCGACATGTTGGAGGCAGCTGGTGTCGGACAGACCTGGATGCAAAAAGACGGAAGAAAGTTGCCCCTTGGCCTGCTCTGACATAAAAGAGGAAAGCTGCTTTTTGTTATTATATATTGGTTTGCACTTTTTAGAATCTTCTAGAAATGAGGTCCTGTAGTATGTACTCTTTTTTGGTCTGGCTTATGTAATTCAACATATATGATTTTGAGACTCATCCAACATTCATCCATGTTGTTGCATGTATCAATAGTTTTTTTTTTTCTGAGTTTAAGATATCTAATATAGCAGGGGTCCCCAACCCCCATGCCGCAGACCACTACTGGTCCTCAGCCTGTTAGGAACCGGGCCATGCAGCAGGAGGTGAGCAGCAGGCAAGTGAGTTAAGCTTCATCTGCTGTTCCCCATCGCTCGCATTACCTCCTGAGCCATCCCTGCACCCCCACCCGACCCCCTGGTCCGTGGAAAAATTGTCTTCTACAGAACTGGTTCCTGGGGCCAAAAAGGTTGGGAGCCACTGTATAGGACAACAAAAGCGTGAACTATTAAAACATCAATAAATTGAACTTCATCAAAATTAAAACTTTTTCTCTTCCAAACACACTGTTAAGAAAGTGGAAAGGCAGGCTTTCCTGGTGGTGCAGTGGTTAAGAGTCCGCCTGCCAATGCAGGGGACACGGGTTCGAGCCCAGGTCCGGGAAGATCCCACATGCTGCGGAGCAACTAAGCCTGTGCGCCACAACTACTGAGCCTGCGCTCTAGAGCCCGCGAGCCACAGCTACTGAGGCCCACGAGCCACAACTGCTAAAGCCCGTGCACCTAGAGCCCGTGCTCTAAAACAAGAGAAGCCACTGCAATGAGAAGCCCGCCACTGCAACGAAGAGTAGCCCCCGCTCACCACAACTAGAGAAAGCCCATGCACAGCAACGAAGACCCAACGCAGCCAAAAATAAATAAATAAATTTATTTTAAAAAAAGAAACGCCACACACTTTGAAGCAGCCAAAGGTGGTAAGGCCTGGAGTGGAAGCCAGCTTTATTTATTGTCAAGGCCAGCACATTCGTCAACTCTCCTCATTAAAATTTGCCAATTAATGAGCAGTGGCATGCCCCTTAGCAAAGGTCAGCAGCAACCTAAGCAAACTTATCAAAAATTCAAAGAGGTACAGAGTTTGGGAAAAGTTCATTCTGCACTTAATTAACGGATCTAATTACAATCCTGACATAACAAAATGCAAAATGCGCTCTTCAAAAGACACACAGTCAAAAGGTTTAACAGCCCAGATAACCTTCTCCTTTGGTACAGGCTGACCCAAATGTGGGGCGGGGGAGGGGAGAATCTTAGCATACAGTCAACAGGGTTGATGAAATGACTTTTCAAGAAATTAAAGCTTAGTAGGGTATCAGTATCCGAGAGCAACAAAGGAATTGAAAGAGAATGAAGATGCTCCCACATCCTGCAACCTGGGTGAACACAGAGTCAAGGCTTTCACTAATCTCCTTTGAAATGGACTGCAAAGCAGACATCAAAGTATTTATTTGGTGACCTTTCCTGACTAGTTGTGAATACCACTTTAGCATCCTAAAGAGTCCGGGTCTGTAACTGTTGCCTCATTTAGATAAAACCTAAGATACAATAAGATAGAATGGATACGCTGTACTTACATTGTTTCTGAAATAGCAGGTCCAGAATTTCAAACCAGGTACCACTAACCAAAGGCTTAGAGAAAAATCAGCCTGACCTCCAGCTCATCTACTCAAAGAACAACCATCTTGAGAGGGTTAGCTCCAACTCTGTCTCATGACATGGAATCAGCTTCATAGGAGACAAAAAAAAAACCCTGGCAACTTCAAGTTTTGATTTTTTACATGAAAATGAACAGATAGGAATCATTAAGTCTCAGGGCTTCTCACCCTTCTCACCCTTCAAGGGTGTTCAAAACTTTTAGACAGCAAGTGGGTTTTCTACTCAGGAGTTCCTAGGTGAGAAGCACACTCGTGGATTAGAATAAGCATATCACAGAATATTATTATCTGGAAGGGGAAACCGATGCTCAGAGAGAATAAATGACTCACCTAAGACCAAACACAAAGGTAATAGTAAAGAACCCTGCAGCCTACCCTCGGCAGGGTCAGATGTGGTAGTTCTAATCATTTCTTTATTCAACAAACATTTGTTGAGCATCTTTCATGTGTTGGGCCTTGTTTAGTCACCGGAATGAGGTTAAGTGTTCAAAACAGATATGTCCTACCCCTCATAGAGCTTGTATTCTAGTGGAGGAAGATAGACAATAAAGCAACAAATAAGCAAGAAAAATGCATCTAGGGAATTCCCTAGTGGTCCAGTGGTTAGGACTTGGCACTTTCACTGCTGGGGCCCAGGTTCAATCCCTGGTCAGGGACCTAAGATACCACAAGCTGCGTGGCTCGGCCAAAAAAGAAAAAAACAGAAAGAAAGAAAATGCATCTACTATCAGTGTTTACAGAGAACTAAAACAGAGGGACGTAAGAGTGACTGGGTGACTATTATAGTTGGAAGGACCGGAGAAGCTCTCCCTAAGAGGTAACATTTCAGCTGAGACTGAAGGACACAGAGAGCCATCCATGTAAAGACTAGAGACAAATGTACAAAAGCAGGAGAGAAAAACTGGTGCCAAGGACCAAGGCCACTAAACAACATCAAGAAGACCAAGGCGTCCAGAACCAAGAGAGTGAGGAGAGGGGTATAAGGTGAGGCAGAGGCACCAGGCCACGGGTAGCTGTCACACACAGGACTTCGCACGTCCACGATGGGAGACATGAATTTTAGTACAAGTGCAACAGACTCCACTAGAGGGTTTTAAGCAGAGTGATCTGAATTCTCTTCAGAAGATCATCCTGGCATATATGTAGACAGTCCAGAGTCCAGTAAGAAAATCCAGTAAGAAGGTTGCAGCAGGAGAGCAGGAAAGAGACGGTGTCAGTGAGGATGGAGGAAGGGTAAACAGAACTTGCATGTGAATTGAGAGATGTGGGAGGAGGTGAGAAAAGAGGAGCAAAGCATCGCTGGTGGGTTTGGGGCTTGAGCAACTGTTTGAGTGGTGATGGCTGATACTGGGTTGAGGAAAATAGGCCACAGGAAAGGTTAGCAATATAGGAGGTTAGCAACAGTTTTTTTGGTCAAATTTGAGATGCCTAGTAGATACCGTTGTGAGATACCAGCTAGATAACTGGATAGAGAAATATACAAATCTGGGATTCTGGGAGGATGTTTAGAATTGAGGCAGCAAAGTGACAGTTACCTTCCTTAGAGATGTCACTTAAAGTCACTGGACTGGATGAGGTCACCCAGGCAAAGGGAGAATTTTTCCAAGGGAGCAGTCCACTCCATTCCTTTCCAGGAGGAGCTCTGTGCTTTTTTCACCCCCGCACAGCAGTTCTGTGACAGTACTTGAGAACAACAAAGGAAGGGAGGCGACTCTCAGCGTCCTTGGACGCAGCATGTTTGGAGTTGGTGCCTCTTCCCCGTAATCAAAAGGCCCTCAGAGGTGAGACGCGAAGACGCGCACTTCCTGTGATGTGCTGCCGAGCGAACCCTGGTCCCTACCTCAAGTCCTTCGTAAAGAAAAAGAAAAAAAAAATCAATCCGCTTTCACACAAAACTGTGGAGTTTTACTTACTGTGCACCTAAAGAGGGGAAAAGCAGCAGCCGCCGCGATCACAGGCGGCCTTACCTGAGAACCCGGTGTGAGGCTGCCCCCTTGTGTCTACTAATGGGTATGACCCGCTTAGCAATCCGAAATCAGTTTCTTAAAATCGCAGGGCACCGAGGGGTGGGAGGGGGAGCGTGGCAGGGAGGCGCCAGAGGGAGGGGATATGGGGATATATGTATATGTATAGCTGATTCACTCTGTTATACAGCAGAAACCAACACACCATTGTAAAGCAATTATACTCCAATAAAGATGTTAAAAAAAATTGCAGGGCTTCCCTGGTGGCACAGTGGTTAAGAATCCACCTGCCAATGCAGTGGACACGGGTTCGAGCCCTGGTCCGGGAAGATCCCACATGCCGCAGAGCAACTAAGCCTGTGCGTCACAACTACTGAGCCTGCTTTCTAGAGCCCGCGAGCCACAGCTACTGAAGCCCACGAGCCTAGAACCTGTGCTCCGCAACAAAAGAAGCCACCACAATGAGAAGCCACGCACCACAACGAAGAGTAGCCCCCGCTCGCTGCAACCAGAGAAAGTCCGCGCACAGCAACAAAGACCCAACACAGCCAAAAATAAAAATAAGATAAATAAATTTATAAAAAATTGCAGAGCACAGAGCTGCCTTTATTTCCTCTTAACTTTTTACTTTTTCTTTTTTTTAGCTGTTACTGAGTGGGTAAGTTAATTGAGTAATTGAATTATAATTGCTGTACAATATTATATGTTACAGGTGTACAACATAGTGATTCACAACTTTTAAAGGTTATGCTCCATTTATAGTAGTTATAAAATATTGGCTATATTCCTCATGTTGTACAATACATCCTTGTGGCTTATTTTATACCTAATAGCTTGTACCTCTTAATCCCCACCTTATCTTGCCCCTCCCCACTTCCCTCTTCCCACTGGTAACCACTAGTTTGTTCTCTATATCTGTGAGTCTGCTTCTTCTGTTATATTCACTAGTTTGTTGTATTTTTTAGATTCCACATATAAGTGACATCACATGCTGCAGTGGTCACTACAAAGGCAACAAACCAAAACACACCAAATGCTCCATTGCCCTCGAGATGAAGCCCTTTCCCAACTCAAGCTTGACCTTGGACCCCTGCCTGGCCCTGCCTCCCCAGCCTCTGCTCCCTATGACCATTATACTGGCTCACCATCAGTCCCACCCCCCACCCACCCCTGATCACACCATGGCGCACTCTCCTGCCCTGGCCCATCTGCCCCAAATCCTCCTCACACCCTTCTTTGCCTTCAGACCTCGGACTGGAAACCTCCAAGCTCACTCTGGGAAACCTGCTCTGGGTCTCGAGGATGGGAGCTCCTCTGACGTATTTCTCCCATCACAGTTTTTGCCACACCTCATTATAACTGTTTCGTTGTCTGTCTCCCCTAGAGAATGTAAGCTCTACTTCCTAGAAATAAGCACCACTTACCAGAAATCAATCCCATGCGCCCCCATTACAGGAACATAGATGAGGAAACGAGAAAGCTCCACATGACATTACCTACCCAAACATCAAAACGCTGGCTTCTTAAAAACACATCTTTCCCTGTCATACAAGGTATAATTCTCAAGCAAAGATAGTGGTGGCTTTACAGATTCAGATACCTGGTGGTCCTTTAGGATACCCTAAGGTGTATGACCTTGATGTGACATATGGGTCTGATTAACTAGTGTCTCGGCTGGGATTCCTCTGAAAGCAGAGCCTGAAACACGTTGAGTGCAGATGATGTCAGAAGCAGGGATGTGAAACGGTGGGAATAAAACAGGGAAGGAGGAAAATGAGGGATGGGTTACTGAGCTGTTTACTTGCGGGTCCAATAGAGCTCAGTGATGTCAGGGAACTTCTGAGAACCCATGTAGAGAGCACCTTATAACTGTCCATCTGAAGGGCAGAAATGTGCTGCATTTTTCAACCAACTCTTATTTTCCACTGGTGCAGGACTGCTACCTTGCATCTCTGGGCTGAGCCAATAAGAACTTGACTATCGTTCCATGGTTTTAGAAAACCACGTGAGGCAGAAAACCAGAAAGAGACCATGGCACACATGCTTGAGGAGGGATGAGGACAGGAACAGGAACTTTCCACCTCAGCAGGAACTTTCCACCCCAGCTAAGCCGAAAAAGGCGAGTTGAGGGGATGTGACCTGGGGACGACAGGCATCTGTGTCATCTAGGAAGAGTCTCATCCTGAATGATTTAGAGAAACCTTGTTCTGTAGAGCACAGGGTACCACATTTGCCATTTGCTAGCTGTGTGAGATTCAGCAAACTTCTTATCTCTCTGAATCTTAAAATTCTTCATCCATCAAGTAATTATTAATGGTAACTATAATTAAGGGCTCTTCTAAATAACAAATGTGTTAATATATGTGAGGTGCCTGGTACAAGGAGAAAAAGAAATTAAGTTGCTATAGTATTGTTAATAAAACAATAAGAGTAATATCTCACTTGCCTCATGGGTTCATATCTGTTGACTCCATTTTTGTCCTGCTCTTACTTAGTAGCATCTGTTTATTCAGACACATGCTAGTTGCCTTGGCTTGTTTCCATTCTTCCTTCTTCCTAACAAATATTTATTGAGTCTTAACTGTGCTTCAGACATTGTGCTCCCCTCAACTCTATAATTTTGCTTCCCAGACCATATTCAAGCATTCTTATCTGAAGTACTAGAAATTCGCTGTCTGCATAAATACTGCCTGCCACTAACCCCTAATCCACACCATGCAAATATTTAAAGTCTTGCCATGTCACACTGGAAATGCAACAAATAGACCAGAACTTACATCTAAATGAGCACTGTTCCTCTTAAGTAGTCACCTTGCAAAGTTATACAATCCACCTGTCTCCCTCCTCCACCCCATGCATATATTTAGGGAACAATACAGAGTCAGCTTTTTTTTTTTTTTTTTTTTTTTTGCGTTACGTGGGCCTGTCACTGCTGCGGCCTCTCCTGTTGCGGAGCACAGGCTCCGGACGTGCAGGCCCAGCGGCCATGGCTCACGGGCCCAGCCGCTCCGCAGCATGTGGGATCCCCCCGGACTGGGGCATGAACCCGCGTCCCCTGCATCGGCAGGTGGACTCCCAACCACTGCGCCACCAGGGAAGCCCCAGCATATTATTTTTAATGTATTTGAAGACAAAGACTATTTTTGTTTCATTTGTAGGTATATGCAACAACACAAACAGAGGAGTACATAACACTAGAGACCACATCTTATTCTTCTTTGGCGACACCCACTCCATACCTACCTAGTAACCTTCACTTTGTAAGGCAACAGTAAGTGTTAGCTACTATTTTCATCCATTTATCAAACATTCTAAGCACCTACTATAAACTAATTGATGTATTAAGAGCTGAAAAAGGACACAAAGGTAATTAAAAGTATGATTTATGATCTCAAGATCGCTATGGTCTAACAGAGAAGTTAATATTAAATGCCTCTACAAAAAGATCTTAGGAGAATTTTATAGATGAAGTTGAATTGAAAGGTGGGTACGATTTCAAGAGACAAGACTGTGAAAGAAAGAATGCAGTACTAGCAGCAGGAACAGCAAAAGCAAAGGCACCGAGTCAGGAAATAACCAAAACAATTCAGTTAACAGTGTTAAATAATTTTTTCTCAATCAGTGGAGACTATAGATACTACCACCATCTTAGCACTAAAAAGATCTAGAGGTGGCCAAATGGAAAACACAGTCGTCTCACACACTAAGAGCAGGGTCATTTGAGGCAACGGAATTAATGCATCAGAGTTCCCTTTTTTTTTTTTTTTTCAGCTTTAACAACAACCACTGTTTGTCAGACACCGCTCTTGGAGAATGGATGAAAGGAGTATGGGTTGGAAGCTGAGGGTCAGTTAGGCGACTATGGCTAGGATTTAGGTGAGAGAGAATGAATGTCTGAAGATGATACCAGAAGAGGTAAAGAGGAGGAAACAGATGTAAGAGATAATGTATTAGTAAAATTCTTAAAAGGACTAGCTGAACAAGATCAACTGAATGTGGAAATAAGGTATAAACTGAGAATATCTCCTATTTCTAACTTGGACAAGTGGGTGAATTGCAATGCCTTTTTCTGCATGTGTGTGCGTGCCAGTGTGCATGGAGAGGCGAGAGGAAGTGGGAGCTGGAGAGTTCAGTTTTCCTGAACTGAGCGGTATTTGGAATATCCAGGAGAGACTATGTTAGTATGATTGACCAACAACAGGCCCTACCGTCAGCTGTGCTGTTTTAGAATCAAGCAGGACCTTTATAACTCTTGTAAGAACAAAGTTTGGATTTTCAGAAAAGGGGAGAGTTGTTTTCCTCCATAAAGCTCTCACTCAGTTAGTTCACGGAAAGTTTACGACTAACGCTTAGCTCCGTGAAGGCAGGAGCTCCGTCTCACTCACCTAGGTGCTATTCGAACCTAGAATTGTACCTGGCCCAAAGAAGGCATTCAGGAAAGAGCTGTTGAATTAACTAATTAATTAATGTTAGTTATAACATTAAAAGTAAAAAATAATAAATCTCAGGCCTATTCTCAGGAGTCTCTAGGACTACTGGATAGGAATCCAAGCCTACAAACAGAACGCCTTGGGGGCCAGGAGAAAGGAAGGATGAGTTAGAAAAATAATCTTTTCAGTCTCAAGGAGGCAGGGACACCTTCAGAATACAGCCAGTTGTTTCCTCCCACACATCACCTGATGCTTTACTTCCCATACAGAGTCTTAGACCGAGATTAGCACATGTTTTGAAAAGGGAAGGAAAGGAAGAAACACTGCCATAGCTCCCACTGGCTTTTAACTTCATTGGTTCCAGACATTTATGAGACCTGATTTTGTATTCTTTTGATATTCTCCTACCCTCTCTGTTCCAATGTAACCAAGCTTGAAGAGCATCTACTCCTTGAAACCAAACAGTTATTAAATTCAGCACACAGTGGACACTCAAAGCTGATCAAAACCAAGGAAGGGGCTTCCCTGGTGGCGCAGTGGTTGAGAGTCCGCCTGCCGGTACAGGGGACATGGGTTCGTGCCCCGGTCCGGGAAGATCCCACATGCCGCAGAGCGGCTGGGCCCGTGAGCCATGGCCGCTGAGCCTGCGCGTCCGGAGCCTGTGCTCCGCAACGGGAGAGGCCACAGCAGTGAGAGGCCCGCGTACCGCAAAAAAAAAAAAAAAAAAAAACAAGGAAGAATGGAAGGAAGCAAGAACAGAAAGAAAGGTCCTTTACAAAGACTGGCTTTCATTCATGGAACTTTATAAGCCCACTGAATGTGTTTCTTTACAAGTATTCCATTGGGACGCTCGCTTGGTTCCAAACCTAAAGATCATCAGCAACATTTCTCAAAGGAAAGAAGACCCAAATCTTGGATTAATGACATCTGTTCCCAAAGGGTGACCCAATCGTGTGGAATTGAATCTGATATGAGAAAAGGTAAAGGACCTGGGCTGCCTAGTCAATCCTGGCCACACCCTGTTGGTATTTGAGGAAAATAGAAAAGAGACATAGTAGAGAGGAAAAACTGAATGCTGCAAGAGGGAGATAGGATTTGAAATGAGCCTGAAAAATGAGCAGATTCATATAGTCCGTGGAACAGATGGCTTGGGACACTCTACTAAGACACTGGTAAAATATCAGAGGTATCTAAACAGGGGTGTTGAAACTCACTTCCCATAAACTTCTTTTTAGTATAAATGAAGCTTGAAAATTTGAAAAATATTCATCACCAAAGAACTCTCTGGAGGAGTTGAAAAATCACCTGCCTCCAGCTGGTACTTTGCTCTGTTAATGGTTTGTATACATGTGAACAAAAGGTTCAATGCTCCTATTAATTACCTAAAAAATGATTAATCTCCTCTTCCACTATGGAATTAGGGACTCAAGAGGTAGATCGTTTAAACCTCTGTATCACAGATATCAGAAATGAGTATCCTTCCTTATACACTCACCATACTCTTCCCCAACTTTCTTTCTGCTCCCATTCTATACACGCATATAGCACACTGAGAAGAGATGAAATTCATATTCATTTTGTTTTTGCTCACATCCCAGAGGTAGAAATGGTGAGGCACAAAACTTTCTAAGCTAGGGGACACGTGTGGGTAATCATACCCTTTACTTCACCATCAGAATGTCCCCTTCTCCCCACATGCTCCCATATCACTCCCTGAACATATATTTCACCTAAATTTGCCATGAAATCCTCAAGATGTTCACAACTTTTTTTTTTTTAAATAACACTAAGCATAACCTATCTACTTGGCCTATGGTTGGGGCCTTAACTGTAATAGCCTCCAGTCTTGCAATTCACCTTCCCATTTATGACCTCTACTCTAAACTGTAATTTGGATTGTCCCTATTTTCATTGCACTGTGCAAATATCCCACCACATAAAACATTTCTCTTGGGGTACTCATCCATATTCCAATTGTCAACTTGAAGGGCTCTCTGGGAAGTTCACTTCAAATTATGTAACGCTAAAAAGAATTTAAACCAAAAAGGATAGGATAATGATTGTTTTTCTGAAAATTGTTTATAGTATCTTTGGGTTCAGGACTTACAACAATCAGCACTTGTAATGACTTAGATGAAGATGTAAAAGGTAGGAACTCAGCCTTGCAAATAACATGAAGATGTGGAGGAAAAAAACTATTGAGTGAAGTACAATAAGCCACTATCTATTAACTACTATTAAGGTGCTTTATACTTAAATCACACAATTTTATCATAAAAATCCCTATAGAGTTGCTGCTGTTATTATCATACCTCTATTTCACAGAGGAAGAATTAGGTCTTACCATGTCTAGGGCACAGGTGCAAATCCACTGCAGTAAGGAAACTGAAGTAAGGGAACAGAAAAAAAATATCTATCCCTGAGGGAAGGGGCAGGAATACATGCCAGACATAGGCTATTAGACATCTCCTCTAGCTGAGCAGGAAGACAGTAGATCCCTAGAAGACTCCACCCTCAGGACCCAGGACACAGCAGTTATCTAATACCAAGGCTTAATGAGAACAACAGAAAATATGACCCCTCCTCTGCTCTCACCACCAAGCTAACAGGCCTCCAGTAATAAATAATAGCAGTCTATTATTGGAGAGGGGCAACAGTGAAGACCTAACTCTGATGGTGGAACACATATTAAGAAAAACCCTCTGACAAATTAGTACCCACTTTAAACACAAAGAAAAGCTAAAAGAATTTGAAGCCTGTGGTACAATGAGGGTGCATTGGTTTCCTGAAAAAAAAAAAGATAAGTTATAGGTTGCATTGTTTCCTGAAAAAAAAAGATAAGTTAGAATCCTAAGCCTCAGTACCTCAGAATATGACCTTATTTGGAGATCAGGTCTTTACAGAGGTAGTCAAGTTAAAATGAGGTCCTTAGGGTGAGTCCTAATTCAATATGACTAATTTCCTTATAAAAGGGGAAATTTGGATACAGAGACAGACACGCATAGAGAGAAGATGATGTGAAGAGATACACAGAGAAGATAGCCATCTACAAGCCAAGGAGAGATGCCTGAAACAGAACCTTCCCTCACAGCCCTCAGAAGAAACCAACCCTGATGACACTTTGATTTAGGACTTCTAGCCTCCAGAACTATGAGACAGAAATTTGTTGTTTAAGCCATTCAGTTTGTGGTACTTTGTTACAGCAGCCCTAGAAAACTAAGACAGAGGGTAACCACAGAAAAAATAAATCCCAAACTCAACTTAACTCCTGAGTAGATTGAATCAAACACTTACTAAAGGTCCAGCAGGAGGAAAGGCATGCCAATTTCCAAATAAAAAAAAAAAAAACTATTAAGTTTCTACAGTCCTAAAAAAAAGGCTGTCTTTCAATCAAAAACTACTAGGCATATAAAAAAGGACAGAAAAAAAAAACTGTCAAGAGACAAAGTAAGCGACAGAATCAGACTCATATATGACACAGATGTTGAAACTAACAGGGAATTCTAAATAATTATGATTAACATGTTAAAGGCTATAGTGGAAAAGGTGGATAGCATGTAAGATCAGATGAGTGATTTCAGAAAAAAAAATTGAAAATTCTAGAAATGAAGATCACTATAACAGAGATAAAGAATGCCTTCAACAGGCTAATCACTAAACTTCACATAACTGAAGGAAAAAGTCAGTGAATTTGAATGCAGGTCAATAGAAATTACTCAAACTGAAACACAAAGAGAAAAATAAGACCAGAGCATCCAAGAGCTGTGAGACAATATCAAGTGGTCTAATATACATGTAATTGGAATCCCAGAAGAAGATTCCATTTCTTTTTCAGGAGAAGAGAGATAAATGAGGCAGGAAAATATTCAAAGAAATAATAGTGAAGAATATTCCAAATTAATGACAGACACCTGGGTTTGGCAGGATACATACCAAACAAAGCATACCTATGTATACCATGTCCAAATTTCTGAAAAGGAAAGATACAGAGAAAATATTAAAAGGCAGCTAATACATACAATGGAATATTACTCAGACATAAAAAAGGAATGAAATATTGCCATTTGCAGCAACGTGGATGGACCTAGAGAATACTATGCTTAGTGAAATAAGTCAGAGAAAAAAAATACTATATGATATCACTTACATGTGGAATCTAAAAAATAATACAAATGAACCTATATACAAAATAGCAACAGATTCAGACAGAGAAAACCAACTTACGGTTACCAAAGGGGAGGTGGGGGTGGGAACAGATGAGGAGTGTGTGATTAACAGATACAAACTACTATACACAAAATAGATAAGCAACAAGGATTTACTGTATAGCACAGGGAACTATACCCAATATCCTGTTGGGTACAGGTATTAGGGGTACCTAATATTCCTATAATGGAATATAATCTTTAAAAACACCAGAATCACTATGCTATACACCTGAAACACAGAATACTATAAATCAACTATACTTCTGTTTTTAAAAATATCATAGCAGCAAAGTTAAAAAAGAAGCAGCTAGAGAGAAAAGACATATTACAAAGAGGAATAAATGAGAATTACAGCAAACTTCCTGTCAGAAACTATGCAAGCCAGGAGGTATCCTGAATAGCCCTGTACTTGTTAAAGAAATCAATTGGCAGCTTAAAACTTTCCCACAAAGAAAACTCGGGCTTAGACATTTTCCATGGTGAATTCTATCAAAGATTTAAGGGAAAAATAATATCACTCTACATAAAGCTTTCCAGAAAACTAAAGAGGAAGGAACACTTCTCAACTCATTCTATGAGTACAACACTACTTTGATGCCCTGCCAAAGACATTAGGAGGGACTTCTCTGGTGGTCCAGTGGGTAAGACTGCACACTCCCAATGCAGGGGGCCTGGGTTCAATCCCCAGTCAGAGAACTAGATCCCACATGCATGCCACAATGAAGATCCCGTGTGCCACAACGAAGATCCCACGTGCTGTAACTAAGACCAGGGCGCAGCCAAAATGAAAATAAATATTTTTTAAAAAGACATTAAGAGAAAAGAAAGCTATAGAACAATATCCCTCTTAAGCACTGACCAAAAAATCCTCATCACTAAATAAATCCTCATTCACTAAGATATTAGTGAACCAAATCAACAATAAATCAAAAGGAAAATACACCATGACCAACTGGAATTATCTCTTGATGCAGAGCTGATTAAACACTTGAAAATCAATACAATTTACCACATCAACAGACTCAAGAAGAACTATATGACCAACTCAATAGATGCAGAAAAAGCCTTTAAAAAATTCAAAACCTGTCATGATACAAACTCAGCAAGCTGGGAATATAAGGGAACTTCCTTAAGCTGATAGTTAATGCTCTAGTGGTGAAAGGCAGACTGCCTTTCAGATAGGGAACAAGGAAAGAATTCCACTCTTACCACTCCTATTAAACACTGTACAGAGGACCATAGGAGATATAATAAGAAAAGTAAATAATAGGAATACAGATTAGAAAGGAAGAAATGAAATTCTTTTTTTACTGATGATTAAGTTGTATACATAGATAATCCCAAGAATTTGTCACACACACACCAAAAAAAACCCTAATAGAACTAATAAGTGAATTTAGCAAGGTTGCATGATACAAAGTCAATGTACAAATACTGATATCTATTGTATTTCTATATATTAGCAGTGAACTATTAAAATTTTAATTTTGTAAAAAGTCATTCACAATAGCAGAAAAAAACATGCATTATTCAAAGATAAATCTTATTAAGGATACAAGTTATATGCTGAAAAATATATAACACTGATGAAAGAAATTTTTAAATACCTGAATAAATAGATACATATACGAGGTAAATAGATTGGGAGATTTAATATTGTTAAGATGTCATCTTCCCCAAACTGATATATAGATTCAACACAATTCCAAGAAAAATCTCATCAGAAAGTTTTGTAGAAGCAGATAAGCTGATTTTTTAAATCACATGCAATTATAAAGGCAACAGAATAGCCAAAATAATTTTGAAAAATAAGAACAAAGTAGGATTCATACTACTTGAATTCAAGATCTACTATAAAGATAAATAGTCTAGGGCTTCCCTGGTGGCGCAGTGGTTGAGAGTCCGCCTGCCGATGCAGGGGACACAGGTTCGTGCCCCGGTCTGGGAGGATCCCACATGCCGCGGAGCGGCTGGGCCTGTGAGCCATGGCCGCTGAGCCTGCATGTCCGGAGTCTGTGCTCCGCAATGGGAGAGGCCACAACAGTGAGAGGCCTGCGTACCGCAAAAAAATAAATAAATAAATAAAAATTTAAAAAAAAGATAAATAGTCTACGCAATATGATATTGAAGACAAAGAATAAATATTTAGATCAATGGAAAAGAACAGGGAATCCAGAGATAGACCTTGCTTATATAGTCAACTGATTTTAGACAAAGGTGCAAAGGCAAGTCAACGAAGAAATCATAGCTTGTCCAAAAACTGGTGCTGGAAAAAGTGGGTATCAATACAAACAAACAAACAAAAAAAACCCTAAATCCATACATCACTCCATTTACAAAAATTAATTCAAATTGCATCATAGACCTAAATATAAAATGTAAAACTATAAAATGTATAGAACACATAAGAGAAAATCTTTGTGAACCTAGGGTTAGGCAAAGACTTCTTAGATATGATACCAAATGCACTATCCATAAAAGAAAATAAAAGTATTCATTGTACTTCATCAAAGTTAAGAACTCCTGCTCTTCAGCAATCTTAAGAGGATGAAAAAACAAGCCACAGACTATAAGAAAATATGTTCAAATCACATATCTGGTAGAGAACTTGTACTGAGAATAAATAAAGAACTCTCAAAATGTAATAAGAAAACAACACCATAAAAAAAATAGGCAAAAGATTTAAGCAGAGACTTCACCAAAGAAAACATACAAACCAAATAAAAATCATGTAAAAAGATTCTTAATAGTATTGATCATTAAGTAGATGCAGATCCAAACCGTAATGAGTTACTATTATACACCTACTGGAATGGCTAAAAAAGCAAAAAAAGAAAAAAAACCTAACAATACTAAGACTTGGTGAGGATGCATAGGAACTAGAACTCTATCATACCTTGCTGGTGGAAATGCAAAATAATACTATCACTTTGGAAAAACCAGTTCAGCAATTTCTTATAAAGTTAAAATATATGCTTTCAAATGATACAGCAATTCCACTTATAGGTATTTATCAAAGTGAAATGAAAACGTATTTTCACACAAAAATCTGTACATAAGTATTTACAGCAGTTTCCATCATCTTTGTCAAAAACTGGAAACAACCCAAATGTCCCTCAACTGGGGAATGGATAAACAAACTAGTATTCCACATGATGATATACTGCTCAGCAATTAAAAAAAAAACAAAAAACAGATAATACGTGCAATAACATGGGTGAATCTCAAATGCCTTAGGCTAAATGAAGAAGCCAGAATCAGAATGTTAAACACGATATGATTCTATTTATTTAATATTCTTATAAATTATAGGGACAGAAAACAGATGAGTGGTTTCTAAGAGTTCATGGGAGGGACTGACTAAAAAAGGGGAACAGGTGAATTTTGGAGGGTGATGAAACTTTTACACTTGATTGCAGTACTGGTTACACAACTGTATATATCTGTCAACACTCACAGAACTGTATACTATAAAGGGTGAATTTAGCTGTATGTAAATGTTAACATTTTTTAATGGAATATGTTATCAGCACAGAGTAAATGATTAAAACTAACCACAGAAATATTTAAACTCTTGAAATTATAAATAAAATTTTCACCACATATAGAGTACTGACTAGGTGACAAATGTTTTACAAAATTCTCTCTAAGCCTTGCAGGAATCCTTCAAATATGTACCACTACCTCTACTATTAGATTAAGAAATTGATCTTCAAAAAAGTAGAAGGACCGGGCTTCCCTGGTGGCACAGTGGTTGAGAGTCCACCTGCCGATGCAGGGGACGCAGGTTCGTGCCCCGGTCTGGGAGGATCCCACATGCCGCAGAGCGGCTGGGCCCGTGAGCCATGGCCGCTGGAGCCTGTGCTCTGCAGGGGGAGAGGCCACAACAGTGAGAGGCCCGCCTACCGCAAAAAAAAAAGTAGAAGTACCTTCTAATAAGTTATGGAACAAAAGCTCAAATCCAAGTTTTCTTGGTTTAAGATCTAAAATAATATGTTGCACCCTGGAAAAAAATAATACATTGCACCCAAAAAAGTTCAATGTCTATGTTTTAGAGGAGATTGAGAGAGATGACCTTAAGTTTATCTTCCAATTCTGATTTCACTGTTCTTTGAGTAAGTCTATCAGGTTCTAATATTTTCGATTTGGTAGTAAAACATATTATTACATTTTAGAATCCATGCTAGACATATTTTCACTTAGTAATATTAGAAGAGTCATTTTAGTTCTCCTCATTCTTCCTGCCATATTGTGATTTATAGGAAACATATATTGGTCATTCAGATGACCAAAATATATTCTTGGCTCACAACTCCTAAAATTTTTGGAATTTCCTGTGACTGGAGCGCTAAAGTTGTCTTTTGTTATATTTATGAGGTGGCTTTTGGAATGCCCTTAGGTAACCTAAGGATGGGGGCTGGCCACCAGGAGGATCAACGAAGCGATTAAAGGGTTGGAACGTTCAGCGTCCCCTTTCCAACTTCGGGGAGGGGAGAGGGGATGGAGATTGAGTTCAATTGCCAACCGCCAACGATTTAATTAGCTGTGCCAGTGTAATGAAGCCTCCATAAAAACCCAAAAGGACAAGGTTTGGAGAGCTTCCACGTTGGCAAACACGAAGACTTAGAAAGAGTGGGTGCACTGGGCAAAAGCATGGAGGCTCCATGCCTTATCCATACTTTGCCCTATGCATCTCTTCCATCTGGCTGTCCCTGACATATCTTTTTAAAATAAACCAGTAATCTAGTGAGTAAACCAGTTTCCTGAGTTCTGTGAGACACTCTAGCAAACTAATCAAACCTAAAGAGGGGGTCTTGGGAACCTCTGGTTTATAGCCATTTGGTCAGAAGTACAGACAACAACCTGGGCTTGCAAACGGCATCTGAAGTGGCTGGAGGGATAGGAGGCAGTCTTGTAAGACTGAACCCTTAACCTGCGGGATCTGACGCTATCTCCAAGTAGACGGTGTCAAAAAAAATTTTTTTTTAATTTTTTGGCCGTGCTGTGCGGCATACGGGATCTTAGTTCCCTGACCAGGGATGGAACCTGTGCCCCCGCAATGGCAGCTTGGAGTCTTAACCACTGGACCACCAGGGAAGTCCCGATAGTGTCAGAATTGAGTTGAATTGTAGGACACCCAGCTGGTGTCACAGAGAATTGCTTGGTGTGGGGAAAAACCTCCACGCATTTGGTATCCAGAAGTGTCAGAAGTGGTCTCTGTGAAGGTAAAGGAGACACATAGGGAAGAACTGGGGGTTTTTCCTACACAGAAGGAAAAAGCTGAGTTTTCTTCCTAAACAAGGATGATTTGCTCTGCAGCTACCTTCTCACTTTATTTTCTAATGTGTGTGTGTTTTTGTTTTCTTATTTAAAGGTGACCTATGTTTGTTGTAGCAAAATTTAAGCACACAGGTAAGCGAAAAGAAGAACATTAGAAAACATCCACAATCTTACCACCTAGAATTACTGTTGACTCTTGCATTTACCTCCTTCTAGAGTTTATTTTCTCTGCATACATGAATTTCTTTATTAAAAAGGTTTCATATTATTTTGTAAACTCTATTTTTCACTTAACAATGTCTTTGAGTCAATACATACATTCATTTATAACATCATTTTTCAAATTACAGAAGTATATAATGAGAGGTTCTTTGTCTCCCCACTAATCCATCCCTCCAGATGTGACTGTGGTTAATGTTTCAGTGTATATCCTTCCAGTTGTTTTTATATCTTGTGTGTGTGTGTGTGTGTGTGTGTGTGTGTGTGTGTGTAATCTAAAAGCAGGGCCAGCAGAAGTTGGTGGGGAAGAAGACACTAGTAATCTAGGGAGGAAGACACTGGGAATCTAAGGAGGAAGACACTAGGAATCTAGGAATCAAGAAAGGCAGAGCCTTAGCAGGCACTGTGTTATTACAGGTATTGAAACCAACCAGGACCCTTTGGGGTCCTCCTAGGGACAAAAGCCTTTTCGTGTCCCCCATTTCTTATTTGCAGAAAAAAACTTTAGTTTCCTAGGTCAACTTAAAAAAATGCGCCATGTGAGAGTTGCGAGTTAAGTTTTATTTGGGGCAAAATGAGGACTGCAGCCCGGGAGAGGGCATCCCAGACAGCGCTGAGAAACTGCTCCAAAGAGGCAGGGGGAAAGGTCAGTATATATGCGATTTTGGTGACGGAGGAGTACATGCAATCGAGCACATATTTTTTGTAGAAGGTTTCTGCCAGTCTCATGAAGGTTACTGCTAGTCATGGGGAGCAGACGTCACCGTGAAGGATTTTAGTGCTTTTCTAGATATGAGGAGATGCAAGAATTGGGCTCATACAGTTGGCTCCTGAAAATATCTAACTATCTGAAGACCTGTTCTGCCAGTTTTTCCCAGAGCACAGAGTACCTCATTTCTGCTCTCCACCTGAACTCCTTTCGGGGGTGTTGAAAGTCAGCAGCTGCTGCAGCAAAGGATTTAATCCTTGTAGAGGGAGATGGCAAGTGCCAAAGGAAAACGCCAATTTGTAGTTGACACAGGCCTTCCGTAAGTTCCAAAGAGTAAATTCAAGCAGTTACTAATTAGGGAAGTGAGGGAATGCAGAAACAAAAGAAAAGCAGTCAAGAAGCAACAGTTCAGGATAAAACAGAGTCCTAGATCCTTCTCAAGGGATATATGTAACAACCTGACTTTGAGTTGTTCTGCAGGAACTAAGATCCCCACCAGGTGGAAGATGGTGACTACAGGCTGTGAGCACAAACACATAGACCCCAGACTAGCTGGAACCAGAAGGTTGATGGTTAAGATTCTGAAACACCACCCTGTTACCTCACCACCAACGAATCAGAAGAAAGTCATGCCCCCTAAAACCCTCACCCCAAATGTTGCTTTTAAAAGCCTTCTGCCAGTTAAGATGGATCTGAGACAAACTTAGATCTCTCATCTTCTCCATCAGTCCCCTCTCAATCAATAAACGTTTCTCTGCTCCAAACTCCGACGTTTCAGTTTGTTTGACCTCAGTGTCTGTTGGACACACGAACTTGAGTTCCACAACAGTACTGTTTCTCTTAAACCTTAGAACAAGCATATAAAGTACCTACTTTATATGGTAATCATATCCCTATTTTACAGATGGAGCTACTGAGGTCTAAAAGATCAATTAACTATCCCAAAGCCACACAGCTGATAAATGACAGTCACATTTTATCAGGTCTGCCTGATTCCAAACCCAGGCCTTTAACTAGTATGCTAGTAGTTCTCAACTGAGGGTGACTTTGCCCACACACCCTGCACCCAGGTGACATTCAGCAATGTCTGAAGTTATTTTAGGTTGTCACAACTGGGGGCAGAGGGGACGCTACTGGCATCCAGTGGGTGAAGGCCACAGGTGCTGCCAAGCATCCCACAGGGGGCAGGACAGCCTCCCACAGCAGAGAATTATCCAGCACAAAATGTCAACAGTGCCAAGCTTAAGCGACTCTGCATTACGCCATGGCAGGTATGGAAGAAAAGTTTCAGGGTGAGGCACTATTTTGCTTCAGTGGGGCCTCTTTCCATGGTCCATAGTCTTAGTCCTGGTGGCATGCCTTTCCCAATATTAACGACATAAGCCTAGGGTCACCATGTGTCTGATTTCTGCCCTTTGGAAAAAGAGGAGGCTGGGGTGGGTGTTACAGAGGCAACTTTTAAAAATACACCACAGGATGACTGTGTTGAATTGAAAGACAGATTTTGGAATGTGTGACCCCAGTTAACGAAGGCAATACACAGAGCCCCTAACTGTTCTATCAGGCAACATGAAGCACTGAGCCCCGGGGGCCGGCACAGGGATGGGAATTATGTCTCCATTATCCACAAAGTGAACATTTTCTTAACAATAACACAGTGATTTCAGAAGCAATTTTAACAACAAAAATCTTCCCCCAAACTCTAGAGCTTCTCTGATTTTTGTCAGCAACAAAAGAATACAGCTTCTAAAAGCAGGCTGTATCTCTGAATATTAAAACTCCCACCTCGGGAAATTTTTTAAGCCTTCAGACAACCCCTTTTAAAGTTATAAATGAAAGTCACTCAGCAGACTATAGTGCTCATGGGCCCCTTTTATCTACTGAAGAAAGACAACAGAGTGAAAACTCGGGAGTCAAAGACCAAATTACTGACCTTGAGTCACCTTCCACACCACGTCTGGCCCAACCAAGATAGGGAGTTAAAAGCTTTAACTAGACCAACAGCAAATGATGTAATTTGATGATATAAAGAAATCCATCAAGGGAGAATAAATGACTAGATCATATTATTCACAGAGCTCTCTGAATTTAAAAAAGAGCCTTGATTTGCCTTCAGCTAAGTTCTTTCATGTAAAAAATCAACCATTCCACCTTCCCCTCCTGTCCAGAGAACAAGCAATTCCATAGCCAAAGAACTGGTCCACTGGAGCTTGGACTGTCCTAATACATTTATTATTTATCTGCCTAGAGCTGCATGAGTGAACCCCTACATCACTCCCCCAGCTCTACTGCTCCCATTTCCCTTTTCTATGATGGTTATTATTATGCCACACCGCTACCTATTCATCCACATCTTCAGTATGAATTCCTGTTTTCCTTCACCCCAACTGTATTTCCCATGCGAGCCAACTATGAAACTTTCAGAATTGCCACCAAATCCAAGCATCAAGGATCTAACGCCCCAAACTGACATAGCAAGGATGCACCACAGCACTTTGTGGCATTTCCCCAGGACTCACAAACTGCTGTCTTCATACTCAAATCTGCTTCTTTCTGCCTTATTTTCTCCCTAACTCCTAACTATCAGTATTAACTGCTCATTCTCATTATATACCTGGCACTGTACTAGGTGCTTTAAAAATACAGTTTTATCCCACAGAGAATACTACAGGTATCTTCACTGGAAACTTTCACCAAATATGTAAGGGAGACATAATTCCCATTTTATACAAACTCATTCAGGAATAGACAAGGAAAGAATGCTTCCTAACATGTAAGTAGCAGTATTCTGATACCAAAAACAGATGAAGGTAAAAGAAAAGTATTCTAGAGACCAATAGCTCTCATTAACATATGCAAAACTTCTCACTAAAATTTTAGCAGATCAAATACAACAATATGTTTTATTTATTTATTTATTTATTTATTTATTTATTTAGGGCTGTGTTGGGTCTTCATTTCTGTGTGAGGGCTTTCTCTAGTTGTGGCAAGCGGGGGCCACTCTTCATCACGGTGCGCGGGCCTCTCACCATCGCGGCCTCTCTTGTTGCGGAGCACAGGCTCCAGACGCGCAGGCTCAGTAGTTGTGGCTCACGGGCCTACTTGCTCCGCGGCATGTGGGATCTTCCCAGACCAGGGCTCGAACCCGTGTCCCCTGCATTGGCAGGCAGATTCTCAACCACTGCGCCACCAGGGAAGCCCAACAATATGTTTTTTTAAAAAAGGTTACTATATCCAAAACAAGTAAGCTTATCCTAGTGGAAGGCTACTATAACATTATAAAATATATCAGTGTAATTCACCATTTACACAGACTAAACAGGGAAAACCATATGTTCATCTCAATATATTTGACAAAATCTACTGGGAAAGGCAAAGAGTTGTAGAACTGCAAAGTGGACATGAACAAAGCGTGCTTTCCAGAGACCTAATAATCTTTTTAAACAGAAAGATGAAAAACCTCTCTTTCATCTCTAACCCATAATTTTGGCTTTGTATAAAGATGCTAGAATCCTGCTATCTCAGATGGAAACATTTTGAGGTATACACACACAAAATAATACTGGAATCCTGCCGACTTAGAGAGACTTGAGTCTCCGTGTTAAAATTACATGGACTTGTAGAAAACCACAATGTGACACCCAAACTTCATTTGTGGACTACCTGATACTTCTGATTTTCTGCTTTTTGTCTCAAATCTCTGTATCCACAGGAACAAGCCAAGTCCTTTACAAGTTATATATGCTCAACAAGTGTTTGCTGAACTAAATACTGAATAAAGCTCTTAATATAAAAAAATAAAATTAAATTAAAAATACAGTTTTACTTAGTCCTTGCACCAACCCATGAGATAAGTATCATTACCTCTATACTACAGATGAGAAAGCTAAGATTAGAGAGTTTTCGTAACTTATAAAAGATTACATAAAAAGTAAGTGGCATATTTAGTCCTAAGTAATCTGACCTCAAAAATCATTTTTACTACACAGCATGCAAGATTTGTGGATGAGAACTCTAAATTCATTAGCAGTAAATATTACCAAAAATAAGATGATGGCTAATTTTATGTCTTTCTTAAATATTCTCTCTATTTTTCAATATATAAAATTGGGTATACAAGATAGAGTAACAGAGAAGGGATTTACCCTTACATCAAAAACAACCTAAAACAGATGAAATATATAAACAAAAGTTTTCAAGACCCTGGACATCAGGCAACAAAGGCAGTGATCCCTCAGAGATGGGAAACAAATAAGGGGAGCCCTATGATTGCCTCAGTGTACTCTAGTAGGAGAGTGTCCAGGGACTTCCCTGGTGGTGCAGTGGTTAAGAATCCACCTGCCAATGAAGTGGACATGGGTTCAATCCCTGGTCTGGAAAGACCCCACATACCGCAGAGCAACTAAGGCCACATGCCACAACTACCAAACCCACGTGCCACAACTACTGAAGCCCCGCACCTAGAGCCCATGTTCCACAAGAGAAACCACTGCAATAAGAAGCCCGCACACTGCAACGAAGAGTAGCCCCTGTTCGCCGCAACTGGAGAAAGCCCGGTGCAACAACGAAGACCCAACGCAGCCAAAAATTTTAAAAACAAATAAATTAATTAATTTAAAAAAAGAAAAAGAGAGAGAGAGTGTCCAGACCTCTGCACAGGAGGGGAAACCAGGCAGAACCTAGCAGACTCCCTGAGTTGAAAAGACAAATCTAAGAGTCTAGTGAGACCAAAGTGGCTAGAGTTCACAGCACCAGCAAGGAGGGAGGTGCACAGAGAACTCCAGACACTGCAGAGGGTGCCCTTTAAGTATTTAACGAGTACTGATCAGTGCATATGTGTGAGAAAACTACCCATCAGGAAAAGAACCATTCAAAAAGATTAAGTATCCAGTGTTCAAACAGAGCCAGGTATAGTGCCTAACCCCACAAGCCAGACTAGAAAACCACATGACTCACAGGTCACTGAGTAGAGTACACAGTAGGGTCTTGCTTCAGTCGTGGAAAATAATCATCCCTAGAGAGCTCTGTTCAAGTCACACTTAATATTTCTTCAAAGCTATAACCAAAAGGATCAAATTTCTTCCAAGTAACTTAAACATGTCCCAGAACAAACCTCAAAAAGATTTATAGGGATACAAAAATATCCAGCACTCAGTAAGGTAAAATTCACAATGTCTGGCATCTAATCAAAAATTAACAGACATGCAAAGAAGTAAAAAGATACAACCATAATGAGGAGGACGATTAAAACAATTGGTATATATGTATTCCATATGTTCAGAATTTGAAGTACAGGTGTGAAAGATATAAGAAGACCCAAATCAAACTTCAAGAGATTAAAAATACAATTATGAGATGAAGAATAGACTTGATGGGAGTAATGGGAGATTAGACACTGCAAAGAAAATATTAGTGAACTTAAAAACACAGGGGACCTCCCTGGTGGTCCAGTGGTAAAGAATCCACCTTTCAATGCAGGGGGTGCAGGTTTGATCCCTGGTCAGGGAACTAAGATCCCACATGCTGCAGGGCAACTAAGTCCTGTGCCACAACTACTGAGCTCGTGTGCCTCAACGAAAGAGCCCACGTGCCGCAAACTACAGAACCCAAGAGCTCTGGACACTGCGTGCCACACCTACAGAGCCCACGCACCCTGGAGCCTGCGTGCCACAACTAGAGAGAGAAAACCTGCATGCCACAACTAGAGAGAAGCCCGCGTACCACAACAAAAGATCCCGCATGCCTCAACGAAGACCCCACGTGCCGTAACTAAGACCCGATGCAGCCAAAAACAAGAAAAAAATAGCAATAGAAACTATTCAAAATGTACCATTGGAAAAAAAATGTAACACTGAAAGAAAAAAGAACCCAATAAAATTAAAACTGCATCAGTGAGATGTGGGACAATTTCAAGCGGCCTAATATATGGGTAGTTGTAGTCCTACAAAAGGGGGGAGAGAGAGAAAAAATATTTGAACAAATTACAGTCAAAAACTTTCAAATATGACAAAAACTATAAACCCACACATCCAAACCCAAATGAACCCCAAGCACAAGAAAAATTAAAAAAAAAACTATACCAAGGTGCCAACTATACCAAGGCACATAATAATCAAATTACTGGACTTCCCTGGTGGTGCAGTGGTTAAGAATCTGCCTGCCAATGCAGGGGACAGGGGTTTAATCCCTGTCCAGGGAGAGATGCCACATGCCACAGAACAACTAAGTCCGTGTGCCACAACTACTGAGCCTGCACTCTAGGCCCGTGAGCCACAACTACTGAGCGTGCATGCCACAACTACTGAATCCTGTGCCTAGAGCCCATGCTCTGCAACAAGAGAAGCCACCGCAATGATAAGTCCATGCACTGCAACGAAGAGTAGCCCCCACTCACCACAACTGGAGAAAGCCCATGCGCAGCAACGAAGACCCAACACAGCCAAAAATAAATAAATAAAATAAATTTATTTTTTAAAAAATCAAATTACTCACACCATTGGTAATAAGAAAATCTTAAATTCAGCTGGAGAAAAAAGACATGTTATGTAGAGAGGAACAAAGATAAGGATGACAGCAGGTTTCTCATCAGAAACAACACAAGGGAGAAAACAGTAGAGCAACACCTTTAAAGTACTGAAAGAAAGAACTGTCATAAAAGAATTCTAGGGGCTTCCCTGGTGGCGCAGTGATTGAGAGTCCACCTGCCGATGCAGGGGACGTGGGTTCGTGCCCCGGTCCGGGAAGATCCCACATGCTGCAGAGCGGCTGGGCCCGTGGGCCATGGCCACTGAGCCTGCGCGTCCGGAGCCTGTGCTCCACAACGGGAGAGACCACAACAGTGAGAGGCCCACGTACCGCAAAAAAAAGAAAAAAAAAAAAGAATGCTAGGGGGCTTCCCTCGTGGCGCAGTAGTTGAGAGTCTGCCTGCCAGTGTAGGGGACACGGGTTCAAGCCCTGGTCTGGGAGGATCCCACATGCTGCAGAGTGGCTGGACTCGTGGGCCACAACTGCTAAGCCTGCGCGTCTGGAGCCTGTGCTCTGCAACGGGAGAGGCCGCGGCGGTGAGAGGCCCGCGCACCGTGATGAGGAGTGGCCTCCGCTCACCACAACTAGAGAAAGCCCACACACGGAAACGAGGACCCAACACAGCCAAAAATAAATAAATAAAATTAAAAAAAAAAAAAGAATTCTATACCTAGCAAAAATGTCTTTCTAAATAAAAGCAAATCAACATGGATGAACCTTGAAAACATTATGCTAAGTGAAAGAAGTCAGTGACAAACGTCTATAGATACTATTTTATTTATACGAAATGTCCAAAATAGGCAAAGCTATGCAGACAGAAAGTAGATGAGTGGTTCCTTAGAGCTGGGGGTGGGGGAGGTAAAAGTAGGTGATTACTAAACTAGAATAACAAAACAAAGAGTCACAGCTAATAAAGCCAACAAAGGAGATAAAAATAGAATCATAAAAAATAATCTGAAAAAAAGGCATAAAAAGAAAAATAAAACAAAGAACAGATGAGGCAGATAGAAAACAATTTGAAAGATGATAGGCTTAAACCTAACCAAATGAGTAATTACATTAAATGAAAATGATTCATATATCCCAATTAAAGGCAGAAATTGTCAGATTTATAAAAAGCAAGACACAACTAAAGATAAACAAATAGATCAATGGAATAGAATACAATCAAGAAACAGATCTATAGATGTATAGAAAAATCAGTTGATTTTTTTACAATGATACTAAGACAATTCATTGAAGAAAATAATCTTTCAACAAATGGAGATGGAACTATTGTATATCCATATACAAACATAACAAAAATAATTTTGATCCATATCTTATACCATATACAAAAATTAACTCATTTGAATACAAATATAAAACTGAAACTTCTAGAATAATACATAGGAGAAAATACACTGGATTAGACAAAGACTTCTTAGCTACAATACCAAAAGCACAATCCATAAAAGAATAAATTGATAAATTGAACTTCATGATAATTGAAAACTTTTGTTCTTCAAAAGTCACTGTTAAAAGAATTAAAAGAGAAGCCACAAACTAGGGGAAAAATTTTGCAAAGTATATATCTGATAAAGGACTTGTTTCCAGAATATTTTTTTTAACTCTGAAACCTCAAAAAATAAGAAAACAAACAACCCGATTTTTTAAGTGGGCAAAAGAGTTAAACAGACTCTTCAGCAAAAAAATATGTATATATATATGAATGGCAAAGAAGTATAAAATGATGTTCAATATCATTATTCACTAAGAAAATGCAAAATTAAAACCACAATGATATAGCACTACACACTTTAATTTGATGGCTTAAATTTAAAAGACTGACCATACCAAGTATTTGGTGAGGTTGTAGAGGAACTGGACCTCTCATACACTGCCAGTGGTAATGTAAAATGGTACAATTGCTTTGGAAAACAGTTTAGCACCTTCTTAAAATATTAAATGACATCTACCATATGATCAAGCTATCCCACCCCTAGATATTTATTCAAGAGAAAAAAGAGCTATATACCTACAAAGACTTATTCAACAATGCTCACAGCAATTTTATTTGTGATAGCCAAAACTGGGAATAATCCAAATGTCCATCAACAGGTAAATGGATACAACAATTGTGGTCTATCCATACAACAGAATACTACTTGGCAATAAAAAGGAATGAACTATTGATATACACAACATGAATGAATCCCAAAATAATCATGCTAAATTAAGGAAGCCAGACTAAAAAAAATTTTTTTAATTAAAAAAGAAACATATTGTGTCATTCTATTTATATAAATTCTAGAAATGCAAAATGATATAGTGATAGAAAGCAGATCATTGGTTGGGGGGAAGGGGGAGCAGCCAGGATGATGAGGGACAAGAAGGAAGAATTTTAAAGGGAAACAAGAAAAATACAGGTCATGAATTATATGTTTACTACCTTGATTGTTAGGTTCACAGGTGTATACATAAGTCAAAATTTATTAACTTACAAACTATAATATGTGCCATTTATTGCACATCAATTATGCCTCTACAAAAATGGGCACTTGCAATTTTATAATCATAAAGCATTAAAAACATATCTTAATAAATCCAAAGAGATATCTAAACTTGTGGGAATTTCAGTTGCTATAATAAGGGGGGATATTTTAGGGGAAGTAGAATCTTCAGTTCCTATAAGATATCAATCTGAAAATCCAGCATGGCTAAAATACCTCATGGACCAGACCAAGCTGGTGATAATTGCCTATTGTCTTGTAAGTATGAATAGGAGTAAAATCTAAAATGAAAATCTACAGAATTTCAAGAGATTTATTTCAACCATTCATACAAGGACTCTTCTCCTCTTGAGACCGTTAAACAGGGCTCCTTCAACACTCATAAATCTGGGATGAAAAAAAAAAGAACTTATTTCAATAGATAATGCTTCATGCTAATGTTTCTTTTCAATCACCAAGTGAAGGTCCATCACAATGGTAAGGACTCCCACAAATCATTTCACTAGGTGTTGGGGTCTACTTAAAAGCTGCCAGCCAGTGAAACCTCCTGTAATCAATTTCACTCATCTTTGAGCACTTCAAGATTGTCCTTTTAGCACTCAGGTTTGTAAGCCAAACCACAATGATTACCAAAGATTCTACGACTGAAGTGCCTCTCTGTTCAACTACTGATCTTCCTCGACTTACAAGGGTTACCTCCTGATAAACGTAAGTTGAAAATATAATAAACAGAAAATACATTTAATATACCTAACTTACCAAACATCATCACTTAGCCTAGCCTACCTTTAACATGCTCAGAACACTTAGCCTACAGTTGGACAAAATCATCTAACACAAAGCCTATTTTATAATGAAGTGTTGAATATCTCCTGTAAGGTACTGAATACTGTACTGAAAGTGAAGAACAGAGTGGTTATAAGTGTATCAGTTGTTTACCCTGGTGATCACGTGCCTGACTGGGAGCTGTGGCTCGCTGCCATTGCCCAGCAGCACAAGTGAGCATTATACTGTGTATTGCTAGCCCAGGAAAAGAGTAAAATTCAAAATTATAAGTATGATTTCTACTGAACGCATATCACTTTTGCATCATCATTAAGTCTAAAAATCATCAGTTAAACCATTATAAGTTGAGAACAGTCTTATTTAATTGCATGTGCCACAAGAGAAACTGCACAAGAGAGTGGGCATGCAACCCCTCCTCAAGACTACAGAGAAGAAACAGACATTTTGAAATTCTATATTCTTGTTTTAAAAGTTGATATGCTCTTTTTGGGGAGAGTGGGGAGGAAAAACAAGTAACTAGGTATATTGAAATCCTTTGGGAAAAGGAACCAGGAACCAGAAGAGGGACTTTTACTTTTTACTTTACATCTTACAATATTTTTTTGAATTTTCTACTCTTGAGACGTATAACTCTTTTAAGTCAGCAGAGGATATCTTGGTGTTAGATTTAAGATCCTTTTGTATTCATTTCTGTAATCCTCTGTGTTCAACCTTTTAATAAAGGTAATTTTTAATAATGTTTATCTTCCATTGTTACTGGGTCCATTCAGAACCAGGAGGAATAGAGATCTTTTAATCCAAGACTTTCATTTTACAGATGGAAAAAGTGATGCTCAGACTAGAGAAGCTGTCTGCCCAAGTCTCCACACAGTAACTGGTATGGCCAATTCAGGGACCAAGTCCCTCTTCTTTTTATTTTTTTAACATCTTTATTGGAGTATAATTGCTTTACAATGTTGTGTTAGTTTCTGCTGTATAACAAAGTGAATCAGCTATATGTATACATATATCCCCATATCCCCTCCCTCTTGCTTATCCCTCCCACCTTCCCTATCCCACCCCAGACTAAGGCCTCTTAACTTTCAATGCTTTTTACCAAATTTCCATTCTATACTTACATATTAAGATTCCACAGTAAGCTTTTTAAAACTCTAAGTACAGCAATATTCTGGATGCCACACCTTGAAAGAAAAGGTACCAAAGTGGAAAACTATCAGATGAGAAGTAACTGAGGAGATTTAAGGAGACGAAGCATGTGGAAGTTTTATTGTAATGCCTGAATTTCTTTAAAACAACATCATGGGGACAAGGTGGGGAACATGCTCTGTGTGGCTCTAGAAAGAAAAACTAGGTCCCATGGGAGACAGTCCAAGAGGGCAAATGCTTGTGGTCCGACTATCCACAATGGAGTGTCGTGTGTGTGTGTGTGTGTGTGTGTGTGTGTGTGTGCAGTGAGTTGGGCAATAATGTGCCAGCTATGTTGGAGAAAGAGACAGATGTGAGGAGAAAGATAACCTAGATGCACTTCGAGGTCTTTTCCCCTGGGGCCCAGGGAGACTTGTATACACTATGGTCACGCCTTAAGGGCAGGCCACCTTATCAGATCATTCTTTCCCTTGCCTTGTTTCATGTGGAAGACACTGACTCATCCCTGACTGTTCTCCACATGAAATAAATGAATTACACTTGGCTTCACAGGATTAAAGCTTTAAATCAGCAGTGACGGATTACGGGACACAGTGGCAAGGTAAGACCACTGGGCGCCACAAACAGCCAAGGAGCAGAACCCCCAAACAGAGCTAGACAAAGTTCGGAAGGTTAGGTAGCCTACTTGGTAGGTCCCAATCTTTCCATTTCATTACCCTATCCGTCTCACTGGGTTTTTAGTGGTTTTAGTTTTGTCTGCTTTCTTCTTTGTTTTGCCCTCATTTCAAAGCATCCTGTCTGTTCAAATAGCAGCAAAGCAGTTAAACGACCTTAAACAGCCAAAGGGTATTGGATCTTTGAAGTAACAGTAAACAAATATAGCTTCTAAACTTCCTTAGGGTAACACCACCCTTGTATCTTCTTTAAGGAGTAAAGTGAGAGGTGAGAATGAACAGAATGAGAAGTGGGCTGAACACTGAGTATGATCAAAAAAGACTATTTTTACGCATTTCTTCATTAATTTATTTACCCATGTAATGGGTAACGTGTGTAAAAAAAAATAATGTATGAAGAACATATGAGCTTTGACCAGACAGACAAAGTCTTTGAACCTTGGGAAAGTGACTTACCTCTGAGTCTCAAGTTCATCCAGTGTAAAATGGGAACAATAATAAATTTCTCCTGATCTTCAGATTCATACATTGAGCTAGTTGAAAGCATCCTTACTTAAATGATACCTAAGTCCCTCAAACTCAGCATGTTTAAACCTCTGTGAACCTATACAACCTTCCAGAGTTCTCTGTTCCTTGTTGCATCACCACACACAGAGCCATAAATCTAGTCATACTAAATATATCACTTCTTCCTTACCCACCCACATTGATCCATTCACCAAAGTCCTCCCATTTAAAAAGGAGTATTACGGGCTTCCCTGGTGGCGCAGTGGTTGAGAGTCCGCCTGCCGATGCAGGGGACGCGGGTTTGTGCCCCAGTCAGGGAAGATCCCACATGGCGCGGAGCGGCTGGGCCCGTGAGCCATGGCCGCTGAGCCTGTGCATCCAGAGCCTGTGCTCCGCGGCGGGAGAGGCCACAACAGTGAGAGGCCTGCGTACCACAAAAAATACAATAAATAATAAAAAGGAGTATTAGGACTTCCCTGGTGGCGCAGTGGTTAAGAATCCACCTGCCAATGCAGGGGACAGGGGTTCAAGCCCTGGTCTGGGAAGATCCCACATGCCACGGAGCAACTAAGCCCGTGCACTACAACTACTGAGCCTGTGCTCTAGAGCCCATGAGCCACACTACTGAGCCCGCCCGCCACAACTACTGAAGCCCGCGCACCTAGAGCCCGTGCTCCGCAACAAGAGAAGCCACCGCAATCAGAAGCCTGTGCACCGCAACGAAGAGTAGCCCCTGCTTGCCGCAACTAGAGAAAGCCCGTGTACAGCAACGAAAACCCAATGCAGCCAAAAATAAATAAAATTAAATAAACACATTAAAAAAGAAAAAAAAAGAATCCTCCTGCCAAGGCAGGGGACATGGGTTCAAGCCCTGGTACGGGAAGATCCCATATGTTGCAGAGCAACTAAGCCTGTGCACTACAACTACTAAGCTTGTACTCTAGAGCCCTCAATCCACAATTACTGAGCCTGCGTGCCACAACTACTGAAGCCCATGCACCTAGAGCCCACGCTCCACAACAAGAGAAGCCACCACAACAAGAAGCCTGCGCACAGCAACGAAGGCCCAACACAGCCAAAAATAAATATATATATAAATAAATAAGTTTACTTATTTAAAAAATTAAAATGAAAAGGAGTATTATGCAGTTATTAAAAAATAAGATTGAGGGCTTCCCTGGTGGCGCAGTGGTTGAGAATCTGCCTGCTAATGCAGGGGACACGGGTTCGAGCCCTGGTCTGGGAGGATCCCACATGCCGCGGAGCAACTAGGCCCATGAGCCACAACTACTGAGCCTGCGCGTCTGGAGCCTGTGCTCCGCAACAAGAGAGGCCGCAATAGTGAGAGGCCCGTGCACCGCGATGAAGAGTGGCCCCCGCTTGCCACAACTGGAGAAAGCCCTTGTACAGAAACGAAGACCCAACACAGCAAACATAAATATAAATAAATTAATAAACTCCTACCCCCAACATCTAAAAAAAAATAAAATAAGATTGAAATATATCTAATGTCTTAGAATGATGTCCCAAAAGCATGTGTATATACACACACACATACACACACACACAGGGAGGATAAGGTAAGAGATAGGAAGGGAAAGAGGAAGGTAGAAAAAAAACTACAAATCGTTTTCAGTAGTTACCTAAAGGATATTGGAAATGGAGTTGTTCTTTATTTTTCTCTTTTTGTTTGTCAGTACTACATAAATGTTCTGTAATGACTAATAATCAAAGGAGAAAGTTACAGATTTAATTATGAGAATTAGCTAAGGAACAGATTCCTTTGATAAAATAATAGAACAACAAAACCTTATCATTGTTTCAAGACCAAAAGAAGCAGTATGGAGCAGTGGTTAGGACACAGACTCAGCCAGACTGCCGGGACTAAACTACAGCTTGGCCACTTCTCCTTATGAAATATTAGGCGAACTACTTAACCTCTTACTCTTAGCTTCCTCATCTATAAAATGGTGATAATATTAGGGTCAATATGACAATTAAATGAATTAATACCTATAAAATCCTTTAAACAGAATCTGTAATATATCAAGGATTACTGCTGACCCTTGAACAACACAGGTTTGAACTGCACGGGTCCATTTATATGCAGATCTTTTTCAATAGTACCACCACCTCCATAGTTGGTTGAATCCGCAGATGTGGAACGATGGGTAGGAGGGCCAACTATCAGTTAGATGGGGATTTTCAACGGCATGGAGGGTCGGGCCTCCCTACCCCTGTGCTGTTCAAGGATCAACTGTATTTAAATGCTGCTATCAGTAGTAACAGTAGCACAAACATCTTCATCATCCTCATCATCATCTCTCTCTCTGTCCTAATCTAAGCCCTTAATTTCTCTCTTTGAACTGTTTCAACAACCTTCTAATTTCTCCCCCTATTTCCAGTATTGCACATTGCAAATTCATTGTCCAATCAGTAACCAGACTGATCTGGCTAAAGACAATTAAAACTATGTCACCTTATATACAGACAACATCTTTATCTTTGTGTGATATAGTTACCAGTTCTGATCTGGCCCCAGTCCACACTCCTTTCCTCACTTCCAAAATATTTTACGTCGTACCCTATGGTGTCATAACGCCAAACTGCTTCCCACAAACCCTGGTGAAACACCAAATTTCCCACATACCTTCTGGCTTTGCTTATGCTATTTTCTTTGCTTGGATCATATCACCCTTCTTTTTTCCCTTGGATGACTTTTATCCATTCATTCAGGTTCAGCATAGGTGCCACGTCCAGAAGCTTTCCCTGAAACCCCAGGTAATATTACTCCTCTCCTTTTTTTACATAATATCCAGTGTTCTACTACGAAGTGTTCTGGTTGTGTGATTATTTTGCACACCAAGCTGTGGGAATCTCAAGGGCAAGGACTATGTTTATTTCTCTTTGTATGCTCAGATTCTAGTTCTGCACAGACACTCGAGTGTTTGTTTAAATGAATATATCTGTATAATTACTTCATAAGGTATTGTGGAATTAATTGAAATGGCAATTCCCTCCTTTCGGTTTACTCTTTAAATCAAAAGAAACAACAGCAAAAGAAAACACACACACACAACTAAGCACCTACAGTGTGCCAACCCTGAACTAGGTACCATGGAAATGATAATGACATCATAATATAAAAACAGTGATAGGGACTTCCCCAGTGGTCCAGTGGGTAAAACTCTGCGCTCCCAATGCAGGGGGCCTGGGTTCAAGCCCTGGTTGGGGAACTAGATTTCACGTGCATGCAGCAACTAAGGAGCCCGCATGCCACAACTAAGACCCAGCGCAGCCAGAATAAATAAATAAATTAAAAAAAAAAAAAACAGTGGTGGCTTCCCTGGTGGCACAGTGGTTAAGAATCCGCCTGCCAATGCAGGGGACACGGGTTCAAGCCCTGGTCTGGGAAGATTCCACATGCCACGGAGCAACTAAGCCCGTGTGCCACAACTACTGAGCCTGCGCTCTAGAGCCCTCGAGCCACAGCTACTGAGCCCATGTGCCACAACTCCTGAAGCCCGCGCACCTACAGCCCATGCTCCGCAACAAGAGAAGCCACCTTAATGAGAGGCCTGCGCACCGCAACAAAGAGTAGCCCCTGCTCGTTGCAACTAAAAAGAAAGCCCACGGGCAGCAACGAAGACCCAACGCAGCCAAAAATAAATAAATAAATATATATATAATTTTTTTTAAATGCTAAGAAAGGGCTTCCCTGGTGGCGCAGTGGTTGAGAGTCTGCCTGCCGATGCAGGGGAAACGGGTTCGTGCCCCGGTCTGGGAAGATCCCACATGCCGCGGAGCGGCTGGGCCCGTGAGCCATGGCCGCTGAGTCTGCGCGTCCGGAGCCTGTGCTCCGCAACGGGAGAGGCCACAACAGTGAGAGGCCCACATACCGAAAAAAAAAAAAAAAAAAAAAAAAGCTAAAAAAAAAAGTGATAAAATTCTTAGAAAATTATAGTATGAGGTAACATTTGATAGAGTCCAAAGACAAGATATAAATAAAGGGTTAAGGGAATTAGCAAAAGGATATGATTCTTTGTTAAATTCAGTACATCAAGACCTATGAGGTTGGACCCTTGATGGCTTAGGGCTCCAAGGGGGTTCTCCCAGAGAGAAGGGAGGCTGCGTGAACAGCGCTCTGTGTTTTGCCTTCTACTTGTATTCTTTCCTTTCATTCTACAGTAGCATCCAGGAGTATCCAGATCACTTTTTCTTTTTTTTGGCCGCACTGTGTGGCATGCAGGAACTTAGCTCCCCAACCAGGGATCGAACCTGTGCCCCCTGCATTGGGAGCGTGGAGTCTTAACCACTGGGACACCAAGGAAGTCCCTCCTGCTCACTTCTTAGAATTCCACAGTGGCCACTAAGCATGTCCTCTTTGTCTTGAATAGAGCCTGTATGTTCAAAAACAACATCAATAACCACCAAAAGGTGAAAATAAAAGTAAAGGAAAACATAATAGCAGAAATTAATGGACAAACATTTGTGAGCATCCAAACAACAATAAAAGCATAAATACACAGAGTGTACTTAAAGCAGTAATCACAGTGCCTGAGGAGTAAGAAGCCTTGGCAACTAGTAGTTATAACTTCCTCAGAACAAGCCAATAGGTAGGTGCATTGTACAGACAAGAAAGCTGAGGCTCAGAATGATTAAGAGAGCGGCTCAAAGTCACAAGATTTGCTGTGGAGACAAATTCAAACCAGTGTCCGTTAGATTGGAGAGTCTATGTCCTTTCATTACAGTGGGTTGCCCTCTTAGCGTGCTGTACCCCCTACACATGCAATAGAGTCATGCCTTTTCTGATCAATACTACCTGTTACCTTAAGCTATACCTGGTAAGTACTGATTCATGTGTAGCCTCAAAATGTTCACCTCCCATTGGCAGAGACCAGCTTAGCGTCAAGGGAAAAGATGATCCAAAAATCCATATATTCCATGTTTTTGGTCTGTTTTGTGTCTGACCCAGTTTCCTGATGCCCAAGACTGAACTATTATTGTGAGCATCCTAACCTGGCTACCCCGGGACAGTAGGGAAGAAATATAACATTGGCAACTGTGTATACATGTTGCCCACATTTGCTGAAATAACCAAAAGAGGGTATGGAAATAATGGGAGATTACATTCAACGGCCTATCCTAACATTTCTATTCCCTACCACATAAGAGAGAAAACAGTGTTCCCATCACACAGAAGACAAAAAGCATAAACTGACCCAGGATTTAAAGTTGTGGAACTTGAGAAAGCAGTTTTCTTATCTGTAAAAGGGGTTGTTAGGAGGATTCAAAATAATAAGTTTAACTTGCCCAGCCCATTGTAAGATAAGTTGAAAATTGTTGCTATTGTAAATATTAGTAGTAGAAGTAGTAGTGTTGTTTTAGCATATGAACACAGATAGTAATACATGGACCTGGGAAGTCCTTAATGAATTGTGTGGGCGCTTGGAAACCAGCTCCTACATTAGTCCTTTCCCTTCAGCGTGGGACCGTGTACAGACAACTTAGACAAATAGTCAGGGGCTTGGCAAAGCACATGTGAAGAGACACAGTGCAATCTCTCCCCTCCTTGAGGGGCTACCAGATTTTTGATGAATGATGAGGGTGAGTGTCGGTCATGAGGCAGAGCGGTAGGGAGCATTCCCCACGAAATACTTAAATCCCAGCTGCCGTTCCCAAGGCCCCAGAATTCACATGCTCAGATCTGAAGCAAATGAAAAACAAGAAAGCAAGTAATGAGGTAACAACCCACTTCAGAAATGACTGCATTCGTTGAGCAGCTACTTAAGTTCAGATAGTTCCCACTCATTTGCCAGTGTGTAATTCTTTTTCTTTTTTTTTCTTTTCCTTCCAGTTTTATTGAGATATAAATGACATACAGCACTGTATAAGTTTAAGGTGTACGGCATAATGATTTGACTTACATACATCATGAAATGATTATCACAATACGTTTAGTGATCATCCATCATCTCATATAGACACGAAATTAAAGAAGCACAAAATAAATATTTTTTCCTTGTGATGAGAACTCTTAGGACTTACTCTCTTGACAACTTTCCTATGTAACTTTCAGCAGTGTTAATTATGTTTATCATGTTGTACATCACACCCCTAGTACCTATTTATAACTGGAGGTTTGTACCTTTTGACCACCTCCCTCCAACTCCTCCTCCCCACAACCCTCGCCTCTGGTAACCAAAAATCTGATCTGTTTTTGATGAGTTTATTTGTTAGTTTTTTCATTTGTTTGTTTTTTTTTTGAAGTATATTTGACCTACAACACTATGTTAGTTCCTGGTACACAAACAACATAGTGATTCTATATTTCTTTTTCTTTTTCTTTTTTTTTAAACATCTTTATTGGAGTATAATTGCTTTACAATGATGTGTTAGTTTCTGCTGTATAACAAAGTGAATCAGCTATACGTATACATATATCCCCATATCCCCTGCCTCTTGCATCTCCCTCCCACCCTCTCTACCTCACCCCTCTAGGTGGTCACAAAGCACCAAGCTGATCTCCCTGTGCTATGCGGCTGCTTCCCACTAGCTATCTGTTCTACATTTGGTCGTGTATATATGTCCATGCCACTCTCTCACTTCGTCCCAGCTTACCCTTCCCCCTCCCCGTGTCCTCAAGTCCATTCTCTATGTCTGCGTCTTTATTCCTGTCCTGCCCCTAGGTTCTTCAGAACCATTTTCTTTTAGATTCCACATATATGTGTTAGCATACAGTATTTGGTTTTCTCTTTCTGACTTACTTCACTGTCTGTATGACAGTCTCTAAGTCTATCCACCTCACTACAAATAACTCAATTTCGTTTCTTTTTATGGCTGAGTAATATTCCATTGTATATGTGTGTCACAGCTTCTTTATCCATTCATCTGTCGATGGACACTTAGGGTGCTTCCATGTCCTGGCTATTGTAAATAGTGCTGCAATGAACATTGTGGTACATGACTCTTTTTGAATTATGGTTTTCTCAGGGTATATGCCCAGTAGTGGGATTGCTGTGTCATATGGTAGTTCTATTTTTAGTTTTTTAAGGAACCTCCATACTGTTCTCCATAGTGGCTGTATCAATTTACATTCCCACCAACAGTGCAAGAGGGTTCTCTTTTCTCCACACCCTCTCCAACATTTATTGTTTGTAGATTTTTTTTTTTTTTTTTTTGCGGTATGCGGGCCTCTCACTGTTGCGGCCTCTCCCATTGCGGACCACAGGCTCCGGACGCGCAGGCTCAGCGGCCATGGCTCACGGGCCCAGCCGCTCCGCGGCATGTGGGATCTTCCCGGACCGGGGCACGAACCCGTGTCCCCTGCAATGGCAGGCGGACTCTCAACCACTGCGCCACCAGGGAAGCCCCTGTTTGTAGATTTTTTGATGACGGCCATTCTAACCGGTGTGAGGTGATACCTCATTGTAGTTTTGACTTGCATTTCTCTAATGATTAGTGATGTTGAGCATCCTTTCATGTGTTTGTTGCCAGTGTGTAATTCTAATCAGAATGAAAGTCCTTAGTCATAGCACACTACAGAATCTTCTATCCTGCACCTATTAGGACTCTTATAAGTAAATACCTTGCAAAGGGAACTGAGTCATCAGCTCATAGCTCTGTCTATCCCAGGCTTATTCCTGATACTGACAGGCCACAAAGCAGTACCTATCTCTTCCTGGTGTTTAGTTTATCTGACTATGACTTGGCCTTCCACCTCCCCATGCCCTGTGAATAAAGGTCATAAATATCCTTCCATCTGCCTAGACTCAGGTCAGCACACAGATTCTAACTCAATGTTGTACTGGTCGTTTAACTTTCACTACCTCATTTTCTTACATGTAAAGCAGTTGGTCAAGGCATAGTTCCCCATCAAGCCCTTAATGCCCTGATACAGAGCAATACCTCTTACGAGGTTAATGCGAGGATGTCAGGGGGAGGCATACAGATAGGAGATATATACAGCTAATGGAGCAGGCCATAAAAGTAATGGGGCTCCATTTAGGTTTGACTGAGAGTAACAAAGAGAAAAGGAGAAAATCATGTTAATAGTCTACTATAGCTTGCCAAATTAATTTAAAGGAAAAGTGTCACATTTCCTCATTACAAACAATGACTCTCCCTTTGGATCAACTCCCGCAAGCCCACCTTGGCCCCTCATCAGGTCAATAGCATTGATGAAGTCCATTCAGTAGCCCAAAATTTAAACAACTCTGTATTTCCCAAGTCTGCCCCATCCTATTATTTTAGTTACTGTGGCTGAATATTTGGCACTCATCTTTGACTCCTTCAACTACCAAGTCCTTCACTATTTCTACTCTTCTATACTCCTAATCCATCCCAGTGGTCAGTAAAGAGCTCCAGACCTATATCCCCTCTCAACTAGCCAACAGAGAAAGCCTTCCTTTGTTCATCCTGTCTTAAGTATCTGCATTGCAGCTTACCGTATCTACCTCTGTGACTTTAACCTTTCTAAAATAAAGTTCTTATTCCCAAACACTAAATGTCTCCCCAAGAAATAAAGGCCCAAATATCTCAGCCTGGCGTTCAAGTATTTTCACAATCTGACCCCAAATGTCCTGCATCCATCACCCCTTTCTGTCTCCCTCCTTGAATTCTAGAGTCCACTCAAGCTAGGCTGACTGCTGGTCCCAGAGTACACTCCTGGCTTCTCTCCTCAACATGTGTTCATGACCTTTCCCACCTGCAAGAAGGCCTTAATCCACCAATCTGTTCATACCTAAATCATCCTTCAGCATCAAATGTCACCTTTCCTGAAGACTTCCCTGAACTCCCAGACAGAAGGGATCTTTCTCTTCTCTGAACCTCACTGCCCTCTCTCTAGCATTTATTACAATGTGATGACTCCACAGACTGAGTTCTTCACCATTTCACCCAGCCTCCTCCTAGCGCAACAAATCAATCTCCGCGGAGTCTGAATCCTGGCCATTTATTAGACCTGGGGTTATCTATTTAACCTCTACCAGCCTCCATTCACTTGCTTACAAAATGGTGGTAAGAATGATTCCCACTTCACTGGGTTAGTATGAGGATGTTGTGAGATAATACATGGCCAGTACTTACTTAGCTGGCTGGCTGACATAGAAGAGCTCACTAAATGTTAGCTATGGTTCTTATTTATTTGTATCTGTGGAAGATACTCTCCAAAAAGGGTTCCCTCTCTATAAGTGTGTGGTACTTCACCCACTACTAATACCATTACCCCTCCTCTTGAGTCAGGGCTGCCATTATGACTTTCCTTGATCAGTAAAATGCAACAGAAGTGGTAACACTTCTGGTCTTCTCCTTTAAAAAGCTAGGCAGCTTCTGCCTTCTCCCTGGTAAAGCCAGTCACCTTGCTGTAAAGAAATTTGGACTAGACTACTGGATGATGAGATACCACGAGGAAAGAGAAAGGCCATATGGAAGAGCACTGAAATACCAGACACATGAGTGAAGCCATATTGGATCTTCCAGCCAAGCCCAACAGGCAACTGAATGCATATGCATGAGAGACTCCCCAAGCAAGACAAGCAGAATAACTGCCCAGCTGAGCCTTAGAAACCTCACAGCCAGCCGTGGATTTATGGGAAATCATAAGTGATTATATAGTTAACTAAAACAACTTCTATCTACTTTCCCTTCTACTAGACCATGAGCTCCTTAAGGGTAAGGACCATATCAGATTTATATCTGTATTGCCAGCTCCGAAACAGACAGAAATTTGAATTAATTCATAGATTAATATACCAGTGAACTAAGTATGTGAGTGGCTAAGGCATAATGTTTGAACAGAAAGCTATTGAATGAATTATTGCCTAGCTCTTTATGAGGATACTGGACATATAGAATCAAAGCCCAGGGTACAAAAACATTAATACAATCTGACAACATAAGCAGGAGGACCCCATTTTTGAAAGCTTTATGCTCAACATCTTGGTTAAATAGGTCCCTTCCAAAACAACCTGGCTGCCTGTCAACTTCTAAGACAGTGGCAACCTGGGTAGCCTGGGGAAAGGAAGTGGGAAACTTGGATTTATTGCACCAAGTTGAAATTGCAGAGGGAAACAGATGGGAGATAAAATGTTCCGTGATGTTGTCCATTTTTCTACCCATTCATGTAGTGATTGCTGCTCACCATCTGTGTTGGCCCCAGAAAGTTGGGTCTTTAAGCACTGAAAGAGCCTCCTTCTGTCACTACTGCAGAATTATATCAAATGTACCACCTCTTAAGATTATACCTTGTCTAGCAGAGTCTAGCTGTGTCCCTTTAAGCCTGATGGCCCATCCCCAGATCAAAAGACCTGAAAAGAACTTATCTCTTCCAGCTTTTTCTCTTTCTCAAGTTTTGTCCTGAACCATAACCCTCTTGTTTTTGCATCTCTTTTCTGTTAAGAATCTTGCCTGTGTCCTCAGACACAGAGGTTACTGTGCACCAGAGGTTCTGACCCCGAGCTTACTGCGCACCAGAGGTTCTGATCCCAAGCTCTCCTTCACCAACCATAATGGTTTATTTTCCCATGAACTTTCCAACTTCAGGTTGTGTGGACGAAGTGAAACCCTCAAGCATACCACCTGGCCCCAGCATCCAGAGTAAACCCTTGTAATCTCTGTAATTCCTGGGCATTTCACATGAGATCTCAAATGAAGCCCACATCCCATCTGCTGGTCAACATTTTACATAGATCCTTTGGAAATGGGTTAGGAAGGGAAACAAAAGGATCAAGGATATGACCTTGCTAATTTGAGTAGATGCGAATGAAACCCAGCGCCAGATGTGCTCAGCAGCTTTCACTCTTTACTTTTCATCAAGTGAAAAGTCATGCCCTCCTCAATAATTTTTGTTAATTCCCAGGGTCTTTATATTCTCACTGCCACTCCTTGCTGCAATTTCCTGAATCCACTGAATTCTTGTTCCTGGTTTTAATCCTGCCACATGTGCATTTACTGAGCCTCAAATATCTTTCTTACATCATCAAATGCTTCTTGAGTCTTTCATATGTGAATGCAACAAAACCCAGTTACTGTGGTCTAGGACATAATGCTCTAGTGGGGGGACCGAAAAATTACTAGACAATTAAACACTGTGGTGAATGCTCCTACAGGAAAAGTCGAATGTGTTCTTTAAAGCACCTCATTCTGGGTGTAAGCTGGGAGAGCAGAACAAGCTTCCCAGGGAAATAAAAAGCAGGAGATACTTAAACAGTTGCTACTCAAAGTGTGGTCCATTAAAACAGACAAATCCCCAATCATAGTTAGAGATTTCAGCATCTCTCTCTCCATCATTGACAGGACAAATGGATAGGAAATCAGCAAGGAGGTAGGAGACTTGAACAACTATCAACCAACTTGATCTGAGTGACATTTATAAAACACTCAACCTAACAATGTCAGAATACACATTCTGCTCAAATGCATACAGAACAATTACTAAGAAAAACCCTATTCTGGGTCATACATCAAACCTCAATTATTTCAAAAGGACTCAACTCATACAAAGCATTTTCTCTAACCACAAAGAAATTAAATTAGAAATCAATAACAGATAGGTCTCTGAAAAAATCCCCCAAATTTTGGAAACCAAATACACATCTAAATAACCCATGGGTTGGGCTTCTCTGGTGGCGCTGTGGTTAAGAATCCGCCTGCCAATGCAGGGGACACAGGTTCGAGCCCTCATCCGGGAAGATCCCACATGCCACAGAGCAACTAAGCCTGGGTGCCACAACTACTGAGCCTGCATGCCACAACTACTGAAGCCCGCACACCTAGAGCCCGTGCTCCGCAACAAGAGAAGCCACCACAATGAGAAGCCCGCACACCACAACGAAGAGTAGCCCCCACTCGGCATAACTAGAAAAAGCCCATGTGCAGCAAGGAAAACCAAAAAAAACGTTTTGAACAGGACGAAAATTAAAATATCAGAATTTATGGAGTGCACCAAAGCAGTATTAACAGAGAAATTTATGACTATCTGTCTATATTAGAAAAGAAAAAAGGTCTCAAATCAATAACTTCAGCTTCCACCTTAAAAACTAGAATAAGAAGATAAAATTAAACCCAAATTAAGCAGAAGAAATGATATAATAAAGATCAAAGGGGAAACAAATGAAATAGAAAACAAAAAGACAATAGAAAAAAACAACGAAGCCAAAGCTCTTTCGCTGAGATCGTTAAAATTAATAAAACTCTAGCCATAATGATTAAGAGAAAAAGAGAAAAGACACAAATTACCAACATCAGGAATGAAAGAGTTACAGCATTTTTTAAAAATTTATTTTTGGGCTTCCCTGGTGGCGCAGTGGTTGAGAGTCTGCCTGCCGATGCAGGGGACACGGGTTCGTGCCCCGGTCCGGGAGGATCCCACATGCCGCGGAGCGGCTGGGCCCGTGAGCCATGGCGGCTGAGCCTGCGCGTCCGGAGCCTGTGCTCCGCAACGGGAGAGGCCACAACAGTGAGAGGCCCATGTACTGAAAAAAAAAAAAAAAAAAATTTATTTTTGGCTGCATTGGGTCTTCGTTGCTGCGCGTGGGCTTTCTCTAGTTGCGGTGAGCGGGGGCTACTCATTGCAGTGGCTTCTCTTGTTGCGGAGCATGGGCTCTAGGCACGCAGGCTTTCGTAGCTGTGGCTCGCGGGCTCTAGAGCACAGGCTCAGTAGTTGTGGCACACGGGCTTAGTTGCTCCACAGCATGTGGGATCTTCCCAGACCAGGGCTCGAACCCATGTCTCCTTCATTGGCAGGCGGATTCTTAACCACTACGCAACCAGGGAAGTCCCAAGAGTTACAGCATTTAAATTTCTACAGCTATTAAAGGATAAAAAGCAAATATAATGAACAACTTCATAACAATAAATACAGAAACTTAGATGAAATGGACAAATTCCTTAGAAGACACAAATGACCAAAGCTCATTAAAGAAAAATTAGGTAACCTGAAAATACCTATCAAGGAAAGGAATTGAAATTATAATTTAAAATACCCCATTAAGAAAACTCCAGGGCCAGATGGCTTCACAGTGCATTCTACCAAATGTTTAAAGAATAAACCCAATTCAATACAAACTCCTCCAAAAATTAAGGAAAAGGGAATACTTCCCAACTTAGTCTGAGGCCAGCAGTACCCTGACACTAAAATCAGAAAAAGACATTACAAGAAAAAAAATAGACCAATATTTCTCTTGAACATTGATGGAAAAATTCTAAACAAAATTTTAGCAAATCAAAACCAACAATATATTAAATGGATAATATATCAGGACCAAGTGGGATTTTTCCAAGGAATGCAGGGTTAGTTTAACATTCAAAATTCAATCAATGTAATTTACTATGTTAACTAACTAAAGACAAAAAAACATGATAATCTTAATAGATACAGTAAAAGCATTTCCCCAAATCCAACATCCATTCCTGATAAAAACCCTCAGGAAACAAGAAATAGAAGAGAACTTCTCCAATCTGAGAAAAGTCATCCAAAAAACACCCACAGTTAACATCATACTTAATAGTGAAAGACGTGAATATTCTCCCCCTGGGATTTCCCTGGTGGCGCAGGGGTTAAGAATCCGCCTGCCGGGGCTTCCCTGGTGGCGCAGTGGTTGAGAGTCCGCCTGACGATGCAGAGGACACGGTTTCGTGCCCCGGTCTGGGAAGATCCCACATGCCACGGAGCTGCTGGGCCTGTGAGCCATGGCCACTGAGCCTGCGCGTCTGGAGCCTGTGCTCTGCAACGGGACAGGCCACAATAGTGAGAGGCCCGTGTACCGCAAAAAAGAAAAAAAATAGAATACGCCTGCCAATGCAGGGGACACAGGTTTGAGCCCTCGTCCAGGAAGATCCCACTTGCCGTTGAGCAACTAAGCCCGTGTGCCACAACTACTGAGCCTGCACTCTAGAGCCCTGGAGCCACAACTACTGAGCCCATGTGCCACAACTACTGAAGCCTGTGCACCTAGAGCCCATGCCCTGCAACAAGAGAAGCCACTGCAATGAGAAGCCCACACGCCACAACGAAGAGTAACCCCTGCTCGCCGCAACTAGAGAAAGCCCGAGCACAGCAACGAAGACCCAATGCAGCCAAAAATTAATTAATTAATTAATTAATTATTTTAAATATGTATTTTCCCCCTAAGATCAAGAACAAGTCAAGGATTTCCACTTTCATTACTTCTATTGAACATTGTACTGGCAGTTCTAGACAGTACATTCAAGCAAGAAAAGAAAAACAGTATCCAGATTGTAAAGGAAGAAGGAAAATGTGAACCTTTATTCACAGATGACATGATAACCTATGTGGAAAAAGAGATGAACTCAACCAAAAAATTACCGAACGAATAGATGAGTATAGGAAGGTTGTAAAGATTCAAAATCAATATAAAAAAATCAATTATATTTGTATGTGCTATCTACAATTGGAAATTAAATTTTTAAAACTATTATTTAAAACAGTATTTAAAAATATTAAATACGGGGCTTCCCTGGTGGCGCAGTGGTTGAGAGTCCGCCTGCCGATGCAGGGGACACAGGTTCGTGCCCCGGTCTGGGAAGATCCCACATGCCGCGGAGCGGCTGGGCCCGTGAGCCATGGCCGCTGAGCCTGCGCGTCCGGAGCCTGTGCTCCGCAATGGGAGAGGCCACGACAGTGAGAGGCCCGCGTACCGGGAAAAAAAAAAAAAAAAATTAAATACTTAGGGATAAATTAAAAAAAAAAGATGGTAAAGACCCACATAGTGAAAACAATGAAATACTGCTGAGAGAAATTAAGGAAGAATTAAATAAATGGACAGCTATACCTTGGTCATGGGTCAGAAGACTCAATGTTGTTAAGATGTCAATTCTCCTCCAAACTGATCTGTAGATACAAAGCAATCTCAATCAAAATCCTAGCAGGTATTTTTGTAGAAATAGAGAAGGTAACTCTAGAATTCATATGAAAATGTAAAGAACCTAGAATAACCAACATAACTTAGAAAAAGAAGAACAAAGTTGAAGGACTAACATACCTGATTTTAAGGCTTTTTTTAAAACTAGAGTAATCAAATCAGCATGGCATTGCCATAAAAACAGGCAAATATAAATAGCAAGTCCAGAAAAAAAAAACGACACATATATGAACAGCTGATTATTTTACAAAGGCACATAGACAATGCAGATAGTATAGCCTTATCAACAAACAGTGCTGTAACAACTAGTAACTCTGGACCTCTGTTCCCAGCAACTGGCTGGGCACCCATGCACTTTACCCGGCTCCCCACCGCTCCCCACCGCTCAGCTCATCCCCCCTGTGTAACTCATTCACATTGCTCACTCAGCCTCTACAGACAGCTGAGCAGGGGACCCCCCAGGGGACTCTCTCCAGACCTGTGGCCCCCTGGGCCTGCCCTAGCTGCTGCCGTCCTCCCTGCAGTGGCCAGCCCTTGTGATGGGAAAGGCCCTCTGGACTCTGCCTGGGTGCAGACCTGCTGGGTGGCCCATTGACACACAGGGCCAGAAGGCCAGGGCATGGGCAGTGGGTTGTCACATTGGTTCCTCTCCGACCGGCTGGTCCCACTTACAGAGCCTTACCAGAAACTGGACACAAGCCAAGCTTTGGTTAAAGGAGGGGTCCTTACCACAAATGCCCACAGGGTGTAAGCTTAGAAGGTGAACTAGTGGAGAGTTGGGGAGGAGACAACACAGGATGGAAGGGATTGAGGCAAACTAGACAGAAAGTCCCATCCTGGTGGCAGCTGATTCCTGCCCACCCTGACATGAACCAGTATTGTCACAGCCTTGCTTTTTAAGACAGGAATCCAGATTTTTAGATGTAAATGTCTGAGTTTTAAGTGTCATCAATGAATCTAAATTAAAATACAAGAAAAGCCACAAGAGGCCAACACCCTGGTTCTGAAGCCACATTCAGCCTCCGATGCCAGCAGATCCCGGGTTAAACCCTTCAAGGCGTGGGATCAGCTCTGGTCCTGGGTGCCTGTGGGGGCAGCTGTGAGCTGGAGGAGCAGCGGGCGGGGCTTTCTCCCAGGGTGTCTGCAGCAGCCCGACCACAGCTCGGCTTCCCAGCTGCCTCCAGGTGGCGGGGCCGGACCTCCGAAGTCGCTGTTGTCCAGCCCCACCACCCGGAAGCCCCGGTGACGGGACTGCCAGTACCTACCACATACGATGGGGGCAAATATGTCCATGCCTTTGAACTGCTGCTTGGATATGGTCTTGTTGAAGATGAGCCCTCCGAAACTGGGGAGAGACAGCAAACGATTAGAGTGGACGCTTGCCAATCTTCTCCACGCAGACCGCCAATGAGCTGAGCGCTCTCCTGGCTCCCTGGCCCAGCTGGTCTCCCCAGTGCCCTTTGCACCCCACACATGCATTTTCACCTCTGTTCTGAGTCTCACCTGTTCCAAAAAGCCCATCTGATGATGTCAGCCCACTGAAAACCCAACGAACCCTTTCTGAGGCCACTTAGCTGGCTGGGCTCTGCCAAGTGATAGCCTGCGAGCTGCTCTTCAGCAGAAAGCCGAACCTGCGCAACGTCTCCCGCCCCACTACCCCCGTTCCCAGAAGCCGCCACCCCAGAACCTGGCCCCACCAGCCCCTGTGGTTTAGCAAAGTCCTGGAGCCCAAGAGCTTCTAGAAGCAAAGACACCTTAACCACAGCCTCCCCTCCCCAAGAGTCAGTCGGGAAAGCACATCAGAAGGGACTGGGGTGGCCTCGGTCAGCGTACACGAGCAGAAAGGGGCCCCGAGGATGGGTCTGGAAGGCAGAAAGCCTGGGCTCGGCTGGAGCCCCAGGGCCCTGGGGCACTAATCCCTCAGCACTGTAGGTCCCACCAGCGGCCGTGCTGCGGAAACAAGGCGTCCACAGAGTCGTCGCCGCGAGGCCAGCTAAGCGAGGCCAGGCCGGCAAGGGCGTCAGCAGCAGGAGAGCAGGGCCCCAGGCGCCGGGGCCGAGGCCGCGGCCGCGGCCGGTGCTCGTCCACTGTCACCAGGCTCTGCTCCTCAGGCCCCCGGTGCTGTGGCCGCCATAAACAGGGCTGCCCCTCGGAATATACGAGGTCCGGGGTTCTCGGGGGAAGAGCAAAGAGCATGGCGAAGGCGCCGCGTCCACGACTCACCCCACCCAGACCCGGAAGCGTCGCCACATCCCTGCGCCCGTGCGCGCGCGTGCGCGCGCACCTGCTGACGACCATCCTCGGGACTTTCCCACCCGAACTTCAGGATCTTCAAGACGGGCGGGTTCTGCTTGGCGACGAGGACCCTCACAGGGCTCAGGGCCGCGAAGCCAACGCAGACCAGCGGCGACAGATACTGACTGTGTAGGGCGGGGTGGGGGGCGGTAAAGGGGCGCATGGCTGGTGGTGCCAGAGCTCACGGAGGGGCCCGGGCTGTGGCCTGGGTGGCAGAGCTGAGAGGTGGGTGGGGACTCTGGGCACCGCAGGCCTGAGGAGCAGCTGCTGTCCCCATCAATCTGGTGGGCCGTCCCCCGCACGTCTCAGAACCTCTTTCCTATCAGGCGGCTGGAAGGGCTCCTTCCACCTCGGTTCCCGCCACACCCGCCTTTTCTTCGCTTATGCCTTTGTGACTTTCCTGACACACTTCCCTCCTCTGCCTCCTCTCCGCCCCACCTCATCGGTTCCACTTATGGGATCGTGACCGTGGCCAGCACCGCGTTCGGCACCTCGTGTGCCTGACTCTCCTGTTCTCAACGACCCACTCGGACGGCCCGGCAGGAGGGGGCAGACCAGGATACACGCCCTGCTCCTGAGGCCATCCCAGCGCCTGCGTTTCTCATAGGGCTCGGACCTCGGCCTGCTTTGCATCTACTCCTGTCCCTGTGTCACCTGCTCCAACCGGCGGGAGCCTGGAAGACCGACCTCGACCTGGATCGGCCACCGGAACCTGGGCGCAGGCCGGAGCCTGACACACGGGGCACACGCGGCCGCCTCACCTGACACCCCCCCACCCCGCCCCGCCTGCCTCCTATGCGCACGCAGAGCGAGTCACCGGCCTCGTGGAGAAATGTCCCCTGACCCCCGGCGCGCCCAGACCAGGCTCGGGGGTGCGCACCCCTCTGCAGAGGCCGCAGGCCCAGCGTGCAGGCGTGGCTCTGTGTCCCCTGCCCTTCTCCGCAGGAAACAATCGTGGCCCGTCCTTCTGGCCCACGGGCTCCCGGGAAGCTGCAGGGAAGGACCGGCCGCCATAGGCCATGTGCTCCACGGTGGGCGTCCAGGGCAGGAGGCGGGCCCAGGGGTTCTGCTAGTGTCCGACGCCCTGGAAATGGCAGCCTGGAGAAGTAAGTACTCAGGACCCGTACCCTCCCAGCGCCGTGATACCTGCCTCCCCAGCTGAGGGCTCACCTCGCTTTAGTCAGGACTTACCTGACTGGTGCCAGGCCAGAGACCCGCGAGACCCCAGGGATAATCCACTGTCCAACTGCAAGGACGGGTGACCCAACACGACTCAACGTCTGGTGCATCGAGCGGAGACGTGGGGCTGAGCGCAGAGGAGAGGGAGGGTCTGGGGAGGCCTGAGACTCGAAGTTATTTTGCAAATCAAACTCGATAACTAACCCATGCACAAATCTCCTTTGAAATTATTTTGTTTGAAAAATAAAACAAGGTCATCTTATTTAAAAGAAAGGAAGAAAGAAGAAAAGGAAGGAGGGAGGGAGGGAGGATCTCACAAACAACCTAACTGCACACCTCAAGGAAATAGAAAAAGAAGAACAAACTAAACCTAAAGTTTGGAGAAGGAGGGACTTCCCTGGTGGTCCAGTGGTAAAGAGTCCGCCTTCAATGCAGGGGATGCGGGTTCCATCCCTGGTCAGGGAACTAAAGATCTCACATGCTGTGGGGCAACTAAGCCCACCGGCAACAGCTACTGAGCTCTCCCGCCTCAACTAGAGAGCCTGCAAGCCGCAAACTAAAGAAGCCACGCTCAACAACTAGAGAAGAGAAAACCCGCACTCCACAACTAGAGAGAAGCCCGCGCACCACAATGAAGAGGCCGTGTGCGGCAACGAAAGGTCCCGCATGCCTCAAGGAAGATCCCCGCGTACCGCAACTAAGACCGGAAGCAGCCTAATTAATTAATTAATTGATTATTAAAAAAATAAAGTTAGGAGAAGGAAGAAAATAAAAATGAGGGTGGAGGGCTTCCCTGGTGGCGCAGTGGTTGAGAGTCCGCCTGCCGATGCAGGGGACATGGGTTCGTGCCCCGGTCCAGGAAGATCCCACATGCCACAGAGCGGCTGGGCCTGTGAGCCATGGCTGCTGAGCCTGCGCATCCGGAGCCTGTGCTCCGCAACGGGAGAGGCCACAACAGTAAGAGGCCCGCGTACTGCAAAAAAAAAAAAAATGAAGGTGGATATAAATGAAATAGATACTAGAAAAACAATAGAAAATATTAATGAAATTAAGATCTGGTTTTTTTAAAAGATAAACAAAGTTGACATACCTCTAGGTACACTAAGAAAAAAAGAGAGACAACTCAAACAAAACTATAAAAGAAGGAAGAGACATTACAACTTATATTATAGAAATGCAAAGGATCTTAAGAGACTACCACGAACATTTATACACCCACAAATTGGACAACCTAGAAGAAGTACATAAATTCCTGGAAACATATAACCTACCAAGAATGAATAATGAAGAAACAGAAAATCTGAACAGACCAATAATGAGTAAGGAGGTTGAATCAGTAATCAAAAATCTTCCAACACAGAAAAGTCCAGGACCTGACGGCTTCACTGATTAATTCTACCAAATATTTAAAGAAGAATTACTGTCAATCCTTCTCAAACTCTTCCAAAAATTGAAGGAGAAGGAGCACTTCCAAACTCATTTTACAAGGCCAGCATTACCAAAGCCAGACAAAGACACTACAAGAAAAGAAAATTATAGGTCAATATCCCTGATGAACATAGATGCAAAAATCCTCAAAATACTAGGAAATCAAATTCAACAACACATTAAAAGGATCATACACCATGACCAAGTGAGATTTATCCCTGAATGCAAGGATTGTTCAATATATGCAAATCAGTAAGTGTGGTATACCACATTAACAAAATAAAGGATAAAAATCATAGGATCATCTCACTAGGTGCAGAAAAAGCATTTGACAAAATCCAACATCCATTCATTATAAGAACTCTCAACAAAATGAGTATGGAAGGAACATACCTCAACCTAATAAAGGCCAGGGACTTCCCTGGCGGTCCAGTGGTTAAGACTCTGGGTTTCCACCACAGGGGGCACAGGTTCGATCCCTGGTCGGGGAACTAAGATCCAGCATGCCACGTGGCACAGCAAAAATAATAATAATAATAACAATAATAAAGGCCACATATGACAGCTAACATCATGCTAAATGGTGAAAAACTGAAAACTTTTCCTGTAAGGTCAGGAACAAGACAAGGGTGCCCATTCTCACCACTTTTATTCAATACAGTTATGGAAGTCCTAGCCAGAGCAATTAGGCAGGGAAAAGGGAAAAAGGCATCCAAATTGAAGGGCAGAAGTAAAACTGTCTCTATTTGCTGATGACATGATATATAAAGGAAACCCTAGAGTCTGCCAAAAAACTGTTAGCACTAATATACAAATTCAGTACAGTTGCAAGATACAAAATCATATTCAAACATCAGTTGCATTTCTACCCAGTGGTTTAAAACCTTTTGGCCACATTGGGGCTGTCAGCAGAAAGAAGAGAGAGTAGATGAATCCTTGTTAGAATATGATGAAGCAGATTCAATTCTCTAAAATTCGCAGAATACCTAGAAGCAGGTAGGGGGAACTTCTAAAGTTGTCTTTAAAGCCCCTGTCTCCTGCCTAGCATTTCTAAAAGAACTGAATCTCTTCCTAGGAGAGTGAAGGGCGATTCCAGATGGGAACTGAACACCACGAGTAAATAAGCCTTGACTGTCACTTTATAGATGGTGAGAGGGTAGGTAATGAGGATTTCCTTCCATAGGCTCTCTGACGCCAGCAGCCAAGGCAAAAAGATCCCAGTATCCTCATTTCCAGGGTTCTCTGTCACTGGTCCCAGTCTCATAAATCCAAGAGGAACCAAATCATGTGCCTGCTCTCTCTCTCTCTGTCTCTCTCTCTCTGTCTCTCTCTCTCTCTCTTTTTTTTGGCCACACGGCTTGCGTGATCTTAGTTCCCCAACCAGGGATCAAACCCGGGCCCTCAGCGGTGAAAGCACAGAGTCCTAACCACTGGACTGCCAGGAAATTCCCTGCACTCTCCATTTAACTGTGATAGAACCCAACGGCCCTCCCCCACTGCACACACACACACACACACCTTTCAGCGTTCATCTGCTTTTCTGACCCATCAGCTACTCCACTCTGAAAAAGTAATGGCAATTATTTTGAAATTTTGGTCAGAAGTCAATGTAGACATACATTCAGGTCACCATCATTGTCACAAAGAGTTACCAGGAGAAACGTAGCGGAGTAACATTTTGAAATATTTAATCTCTATTGTACGTTTTCCCAATTTCACTTCCCAGAAGACAAGCAAATAATTGGTCATGTTACCATTGCCTCAGGAGAAAACAAAGCTAAGTTGAAATTAGACAGATGTTGCAAATCCTCTTGTTATATTTATCTAAATTTTATGCCTCAGGAAGAATAGGGTTCAGAGGTATGGACACGTTAGGGCTATGTAATGGGTAATTTTATGTGTCAATCTGACTGGCCCAATGGATGACAAAATAGCTGGTAAAACATTATTTCTGAGGGGCTTCCCTGGTGGCGCAGTGGTTGAGAGTCCGCCTGCCAATGCAGGGGACATGGGTTTGTGCCCCGGTCCAGGAAGATCCCACATTCCACGGAGCGGCTGGGCCCATGAGCCGTGGCCGCTGAGCCTGCGCGTCCGGAGCCTGTGCTCCGCAACGGGAGAGGCCACAACAGTGAGAGGCCCGCGTACCGCAAAAAAAAAAAAATTATTTCTGGGTGTGTCTGTGATGCTGTTTCCGGGAGAGATTAGCATTTGGATCAGTAGACTGAGTAAAGATTGCCCTCCCCAATGAGGGTGGGCATCATCCAATCCATTAAGGGCCTGAACTGAACAAAAATGTAAAGGAAGGGCAAATTAGCTTTTTGCTTGAGCTTCATCTTCTGCTACCCTCAGACATCAGCACTCTGGTCCTCCCGATATTTGCTTTACTGCAATGGTCTGGAACCTGATCTGCAATCTCTCTGAGGTATGCCTGTATTATTAAAATCTATTTTTTCCTTAAGTAAACACAGTTTGAAGCCAAGCTCAAGGGTTAATAGGCGTTTGTGTAGATGTCCTTAAGTGGCTTGGCATTCTGTAAAGTTTTGGGGTGAACGGGCAGAGCACAGAGGATTTTTAGGGCAGTGAAGGTATTCTGTATGTTACCATAATGATGGATACACGTCATTATACCTTTGTCCAAACCCGTAAAATGTACAACTCTAAGAGTGAGTCCTGATGTAAACTATGGACCCTGGATGATTCTGATGAGTCGATGTAGGTTCATCAATTATAACAAATGTTCCACTCTGGTAGGAGATGTTGATCATGGGGGAGGCTATGTGTGTGGGGGTGCAGGGGTGATATGGGAAAATGTACCTTCTACTCAATGTTGCTGTGAACCTAAAACTACTCTAAAATAGTCTTAAATAAATAAATATGACATATATTTTACACCAGAAAACAGCCATTTTTATTCCAATTTATAACTTTTAAAAATTATTTCCTGGTAAAATTGCTTAATTCCCTTCCAAAAGTAAAATGGGGACTGCTCAGACTTTGCAGCCTCCTGCATGGAGTATTCTAGGAAGCTACCACGAGATGGCAGCATCCGCCCACAGATGTTACAGCCAGCCTAGACCATCTCTGCAACAAGGAACTACACGTGTTTGAGGAACCCTAGAGGGCCTGAGGCCTCACCATCTGTTTAGGGGGAGGCAGGGATGCTGGCTCAGAAAACATCTGGTAGGGGGCAGTCCTCTCCACGCCTCCACGGGTACACACACACTCCTGCCCTCATTCACTCAGAAAGTCCTGTCACAATTCTATACAGTTGTGGCCATTTTAAACACACACACACACACACACACACACACACACCACCCAAGATGTCCAAGCCCACAAAAGGCCCCTGACCCACCAAATCTCAAGGTTCAGAGGGCTCTTGCACCTGTTCCTTCCTTTCTATTTTAAACATAGACGTCACGGGAGATGCAGCACATTAAATAACGATTTCAGTGTCAGGATGCACCAGCCCCCAATGTCAACCAGGTCACCCTCGGTGTGGGTTGCACTCTGCACAGCCAGGACCCGCAGGAAACCACAAACTAAGGAATCTCTGAGGTCTGATGAGCACTCCCTGGTACCGTGGAGTAACTTCATTCCCTTTTTTCACTTCAGGTAACTGATTTTCAGTGTGGTTTAGTCACATCTCTATGTTCGTGTACCACCTAGTGGTAGAAGAGAGATCCAAACCCAAATTTGTCTGATTTCAAGCCCCATTTTTTCCACTATCACTTTATTGTAGTGTTTATCTACTTTATTGGAGCTTTTCCTACAATACTGGGTGGAGGGGAAAGAAAACAAGAATATCCGGCTCTCTGAAAAGATTTAGTGTTACTTGGGTTTTTTTTCTTTTTACAAATAGAATCCAATAGAATTAAACAAAGAACTTTGCCAAATGCTGAATGGAAGTTAAATTGTAGTTAAATGGAATGGAATGTGGAATTCGAGTCAACAAGAATTCTCACAGGTATTGCAGAAAAAGTTTTCTGTGACCACGATAGCACCTGAAATGCCTTATCACCACATAAAATTTAAGTTCTATGAAGAATGCCACACTTCTTCTCAAAATGTTCATAAAATAAACTGTGCGTTCTTAGTTTGAGGTTAGATGTTATGTAACTCTGACCCAGAAGACTTTTTTCTATGCTACTGCTGGCCACAGGGCCATTATAATCAGCAAATCGATATGGGCTTAAGTCATATTAATAAAAGAATAAAGTAATTATCACACTCTCCTCTGCCTTGGTCAGACCTCTCCCAATGGTGCCAAGTTCTTGTTATGACATTTTATGACAGGTTTTGTCAACCTAAAGAATGGGTTTTGGGGCTTCCCTGGTGGCACAGTGGTTGAGGGTCCGCCTGCCGATGCAGGGTACACAGGTTCATGCCCCGGTCCGGGAAGATCCCACATGCCGCGGAGCGGCTGGGCCCGTGAGCCATGGCCTCTGAGCCTGCGCGTCCGGAGCCTGTGCTCCGCAACGGCAGAGGCCACAACAGTGAGAGGCCCGCGTACCGCAAAAAAAAAAAAAAAGAATGGGTTTTGATGCCAAAAGTTATTATGACATTTTAGGATGGATTTTGTTAATAAGAGAAGAGAGAGCAGGATGGTCAGGGGCTCCAGGCCAGACATCCCCGGGGGTCCTCAGCTGTTTCTCCTGCCATGAACTGAGGAAGAAATGATTTAATAAGGGGGACATAGCACCTGCACTCAAATATGCAGGGCATTTGTCTTCTGGCGCTGGTGATCAGATGCAGGCCTCTGAACAGAAGGCCCACAGACAGAGTTTATCTCATGGTAGGGAAGGGTACTGTCACACCGAATGCTGTCCCACAGTGGAATAGGTGGCTTGGGAAAGGCATCAATATCTGATGAACCAGTGAGACCCATAAGCAGAAAATCATTCCATATACGTGATGTACTGTGACAAACTCTAGACGCACAGTGGTGTTTCAGGTAGGCTTTGTCTCTGCCCTCACAGGGGCTTCACAGAGAAGACAGACCAGAAAAAAAAAAAAAAGTATCTAGTTTTAACTATAAAGTATGAAATGTACTATAATAAGAACAAGAGTGCAAAGGAGCCCATCCAAGGGGCCCCGGCCCCTGTCTCTGAGTACAGAGAAGGATTCCTAGAGAAAGAGAATATGAGACTTAAATAGTGAATGAGAATTAACTGAATAAAGAAAATAGGAGAAAGAGAAGATTTTCCCCTGAGAACAATGCTCCTTCCCAAATACAGTTCTCTGTGACCTCCTTCACATATGTGACCTTTATAAACACCAAGGAAAATAGCCCGTTATGTTATCTATTGCTGCATAACAAGCCACCTCAATGTTTTGTGGCTTAAAACAACAACCATTTATATGCTCATGATTCTGCATCTTGGCTGAACTGACACAGGAATGTCTCCTGGATCACCTGGGCTCACTCCTGTGGCTATAATCATCCGATAGCTCCACGGGGATGGACTGGCCAGATGGCCTCAGCTGGGGCACCTTGGTTCTCCTCCACAGCCTCTCACCCTCTGGAAGGCTAGAGACAGAACTTCCTTACTCGGTGGTCTCAGGGCTGCATTCCAAGAGGGCAAAGGAGGACGTCTTAAGGCATCTAGGGGCCCAGGCTCTGGAACTCACATAGCATCATTTCTGCCACATTCTATTGGTCAGAGCATGTCATAAGGCCAATTTGGATTCAAGCAATAGGGAAACAGACTCTTCCTTTTGACAGGAAGAGCTACAAAATACTGTGGCTCTGTTTTTCAATCTACCATAAGTATGGTGAGAAAACCCAAAGTGGAAGGAATTAGGGAAGATTCCAGAGAAGAGATGGAGCTTGAGCTCGGTCTTAAAGGATGAGTAAGATTTTGTCGAGGAGAGCAGGAGGACTGCATAGCATTACAATGACGTGGAGGTGCCAGAGAACACAGGTGACCTGTTTGAAAAAGAACACAGGGATTGGCTCAGGGGACAAAATTGTGGGGAAAGACCCATCAGGAGAAGAGCATCATCACACCTAGCACTGTCCCACATGCCATTTGGCTGCTCATGATACGATTAATAAATACTGACTGTGTCCAATCAAGGACAAGATCATGAAAGCCTCTATGGTAGATACAGGAGTTTGCCAAGAGAATTTTTTTTTTTTTTTTGTGGTACGCAGGCCTCTCACTGTTGTGGCCTCTCCCATTGCAGAGCACAGGCTCCAGACGTGCAGGCTCAACGACCATGGCTCACGGGCCCAGCCGTTCCGTGGCATGTGCGATCTTCCCGGACCGGGGCACGAACCCGTGTCCCCTGCATCGGCAGGTAGACTCTTAACCACTGAGCCACCAGGGAAGCCCCCAAGAGAATATGTTTAATCAGGGGAGTTAGGCAATGAGAATTTTCCTTGCATATCCGAGATGTCGTTTCATAGACACTGCATAAATTAGCATCCAAACTATTTTGTTCCTGTGGATCTGGTCAAGACCTTTAATCATCTGTACTTTCTGTGGCCCCTGACTTGATTATCTGTGTGGATTTTGGATCTTTGTTTTGATCATGTCAATTCACTCAGAGTAGAGGAGAGATGTAATATCCTCAGCAAGCTGCAGAGACCCCATCTGACATGAAAATGGACACTGAAACAAGAGGACCATGATGAGAGCAGGTATGAAGGCATATGGCTAACATCTAATCCAACACACATTATCTCCCTCCAGTTGGATTCACACAAGATTTTTTTTTTTTTGCCTCAGTCAGTAGAAAGGAGACATTTTATTGCTAAAAAGGCTGGAGAGAGAAAGAAGTGAGATTGAAATTCTGGAACTAATCAACTTTGGCAAAGCCATAATAGTGGTAACTTGCGACTACAGTGGTAGATTGCCCAGGGTCACATGGATCAAATGATTTAAGCCACTAAGAACACAGAATAAACATTTGCTCGTATCTGTGGTTGCTCTGTGAGCACGACCTTACATGACTTACGATGAAAGTGTAGTCATAAAAGACCACATATTATTATTGTATGATTCCTTTTACATGAAAGGCCCAGAGGAGGCAAATATATAAAAACAGGAAGTAGATTAATGGTTGCCTATTACTGTGAGGAGTGAGGAGAAATGGAGGGTAGCTGCTAAAGGACACAGGGTTTCTTTGGGGAATGATAAAATGTTCAAAATTTGATTGTGTAACGGAGCAGGACCCTATGGGGCCTTCCTGGGACAGACCCTTCCCCCCACTCCCCACCATGTGCTCTGCCTGCCTCTTTTTTTTTTTTAATATTTATTTATTTGGCTGCACTCGATCTTAGTTGCAGCAGGGTCTTAGTTGCAGCACGCGAGATCTTTAGTTGATCTTTAGTTGCGGCATGTGGGATCTAGTTCCCTGACCAGGGATCGAACCCAGGCCCCCTGCATTGGGACCGTGGAGTCTTAGCCACTGGACCACCAGGGAAGTCCCCTGCCTGCCTCTTGTTTGTAGAAAAACTTTAGCCTCCTAGGGCTTCCCCAAGTTCCAAAGAATAAATTTAATCAGAGAAGTGAGAAAATTCAGGAACAAAGGAGAGCAGTCAAGCAAGACAAAATAATAATAGTTTAGCCATTACACAAAGTCAAGGCCCTTCCGTTCCTCTTCAAGGGCTATAGATAATCTTCTGAGCCAAATCCTTTGAGCTGTTTTGCAGATACTGAAACCCCCACCAGGTGGGAGAAGTTAACTGCGTGCTGCCCACAAGCATGTAGACCCCAGACCAGCTGGAACCAGAAGGCTGATGATGTTGACGCCCCGTTACCTCACCATCAACCAATCAGAAGAATGTCCATGAACTGATCACATACCCTGCAACCCTCTCCCACACTCTATCTTTAAAAATCTTTCTCTGAAAGCCTTTGGGGAGTTTGGGCCTTCTGAGCATTAGGTGCCTGGACCCCTTGCTTGGTTGGCCCTGCAGTAAACGCTGCACTTTCCTTCACCACAACTCGGTGTCAGTAGATGGGCTTTACTGTGTGCAGCTGAGCAGACCCAAGTTTGGTTTGGTAACAATTGTGGTGATGGTTATAAAACTCTGTGAATACATTAAAAATCATTGAATTGTACACTTTAAGTGGGTGAATATATGGTATGTGAATGATATATCAATAAAGCTCTTCCAAAAAACTAAGTTAAATTAAAGAATAAACTCTTTTCACGCAAATCCTGTCATTTGGAGGCTGGCTGGCAACCATCCTCTAATCTAACCTTTATGCTCAGAAAAAGTCTTTTCAAAATCAAGGAGGAGATATGGGACTTCCCTGATGGTAAAGTAGTTAAGACTCTGCACTTCCACTGCAGGGGGCACAGGTTCGATCCCTGGTCGGGGAACTAGGATCCCACATGCTGCATGGTGTAGCCAAAAAAACCCCAAAAAAGCAAAAAACAAGGGGAGATATATTCTCAAGGCAAAAACGAGTATAGTATCTTCTGCTTCCTAATGGTGCCCTTTGTTTGTTTAGCCCAAAGGGAGCATCTATATAAATGCAGGTCAAGAATCCAAGAACTTGATAACTATCAGCTGGAATTTATATCATCCAATTAATCTCAATGCTAGCAAAAACTACTGTCTTGTTTTGTTTTGTGGGGAGAAGTAAAATCTCTTGGAGGTGGGAAGAGTTAAGACCTGTTGATTCAATGCATTTTGTGTTAGGTTTGCAAGACAGTGATGACACGTTCCTGGGCCTCAGGTTGACTATATTTTGCTAAAATAGGAAGGAATCCCTCAGGAACACACAGGTCTGGGGCTACTTGTGCTGCAGGGTGAATTCATCACTAAATTATCTTTCTAACAAAGGCAAATTACCTCCTATGTTGTACAAGACCCCGAAGACATTAGACGAATGAATCTAATGTCCAGCCAAGACTTGAGCTGAGAGTCAGCAGGATGGCACCTGCCAGAGGAGCCTCTTGAGTGGTCTACACAGACAAAGGTGAGCATCAGCAACCGTGATCACATGTACCCCTTGGGAGGGCTTTCACACACCATGTTCTTATGTGATACTCTTCTCAGTCATTGCCAGGAATGATTTTAATTACATTTATCTGCATATGAGGAAACTGATGTTCAGAAACATCAGAATCACATAGTGGACAGGGCTTAGCTTTTGTAGACACAGAGCTCTTTGTTCAAATGCCTTAAATACAACGTATTAGCCCAATGACTTTTGGCAAGTTTTTACACCTGAGTTTCAGTTGCCTCATCTTTATAGTGATGATGATAATGCCTCTCTCATAGGCTTGTAAGAACTAGAGGAGAATTTATTCACACAAGCACATACACACATATGCACATATACACATACATGCACATGCACACACATACATACACACAGAATGTCTGGCGCTTCTAAAGAGTTTAGCAAGTGGTTATTAAACTGTGGCCTCTGGAGTCTAACCACTTGGGTTAAAAAGCCAGGCCTGCTATTTGCCAAAGCTAACAAATGCAAGAAGCTTGGCTTCTCTGTGCCACATTTTCTTATCTATAAAATGAGGACAATAATAGCAGCTGACCCACAAGTTTGTTGTAAAATTTTAAGATGATAAAAAGCATATAAAGTCCATAATAAATAGTCAATAAATGATGGAGACAAAGAGTTAATGATTAAAAGTAATGATTATCTTAACTCTGAAACAATTTGTTCTGGGTCACATAACAGGTAAGGTGAAAGTGGGCTCCAATTCTAGGTCTTCTGACTTTAAATACTGATATTTTTCCATTACTAGAGAAGACCACAAAGTCAAGAGAAAGGGTGTGAAATATTTTCAGATCCCAAAGGGTCTTTGGTGGCAGAAAGGACATCAGCAACATTCAAGAAACAATAAACTCTTCTTAAAAAATAGAATAGAAGGGAACACTTCCTAACTCATTGGATAAGACCAATATTGTTGCAGTGATTCCAAAGCTAGATAAAGACATGACAGAAAAAGAAAACTACAGACCAATCTCCTTTATGAATATGGACACAAAATCCTCAACAAAATACTAGCAAAGTGAATCCAACAGCATATAAAAATAATTGTATATACTATAACCAAGTGAGATTTATCCCAGGAATATAAGATCAGTTTAGGATACAAAAACCAGTCAAAATTATATACCATATATAGAATAAAAACAAAAACCACATAAACATCTCAATAGATACATAAAAAGCATCTGAAAAATCCAACACCCTTTCATGATAAAAACATTCAACAAACCAGGAATAGAAGGGAACTTACTTCTTCAACCTGATAAAGGACATCTGTGAAAAACCCATAGCCAATATCATACTTAATGTTGAAAGACTGAATGCTTTCCCCCTAAGGTCAAGAACAAGACAAGAATGTCCACTTATATTCAACATTGTACTGGAGGTACAACATCGTACCAGGGCAATTAGGCAAGGAAAAGAAATAAAGACATCCAGATCAGAAAGGAACAAGTAAAATTATCTCTGTTTGCAGATGACATGATCTTACATATAGAAAACCCCAAAGAATCTGTTTAAAAACTATGAGCTAATAAACAAGTTCAGCAAGTTGAAGGAAACAAGATCAAGATATAAAAAGTAGTTGTATTTCTATACACTAGCAGTAAACAATCCAAAAATAAAACTGAGAAAAAAATTCTACTTGTAATAGCACCCAACAGAATAAAATACTTAGAAATAAATTTAACTGAATAAGTGCAACATCTATACACTGAAAACTACAAAACACTGTTGAAATTTAAGATCTAAATAAACAGAAAGAAATCACATGTTCCTGGATTAGGAGAATCAATATTGTTCAGAGAGCAATATTCCCCAAACAAATCTACCTGTTCAACACAAGCCCTACCAAAATTCAGCTGGCTTCTTTGCAGCAATTGACAAGCTGATCCTAAAATTCACATAGAAATTTAAGGCACCCAGAATCCCCAAAACAATCTTGAAAGAGAACAAAGTTGGACTTTTTAAGAACTCACACTTAATTTCAAAACTTACTTCTAAACCACAGTAATAGAGACAGTAATGAAACAGGAGGGAAGGGGGCAGGGCACAACCTTTAAAAGTGACATAGCCCAAGGACACGACATAAACCAATTAGACCAAACAGGTCCAAAATGGTGGACCAGTCGACTTCCACTAGACCTTGAGTCTCAGGATAGCTCATTGTAACACATCAGCAAGCTAAATGACACATCCACAGGTGCCATGACAGTTCCAAGACCTACCATTAAGGTCAAAAAGTGGGTGGTGGTCCAATTTCCGGAAATTCCCACCCCTTCCCCAAAATAGCTGGAATACTCTTCCCACTCATTAGGCTATGAAATTACCCACGCCTATAAAAACTGACAACCCGGACTTCCCTGGTGGAGCAGTGGTTAAGAATCTGCCTGCCAATGCAGGGGACACAGGTTCGAGCCCTGGTCCGGGAAGATCCCACATGCTGCGGAGCAACTAAGCCCGTGCACCACAACTACTGAGCCTGCGCTCTAGAGCCCGTGTGCCACAACTACTGAAGCCCATGTGCCTAGAGCCCATGCTCCGCAACAAGAGAAGTCACCGCAGTGAGAAACCCACGCACTGCAAGGAGAGTAGCCCCCGCTCGCCGCAACTAGAGAAAGCCCTCGTGCAGCAACAAAGACCCAATGCAGCCAAAAATAAATAAATAAATTAATTAATTAATTAATAATTTTTAAAAAAACACTGACAACCCCATACCCTGGGGCCACACTGACCTTCTATGATGGCCCACACTCTGTCTATGGAGCGTGTTTCTCTCTAAATAAATCCACTTCTTACCTATCACTTTGTCTCTCACTGAATTCTTTCTGTGATGAGACATCAAAAACCTGAGCTTCATTAAGTCCTGAGACCAGGTGTGTGATCTCAGTGAAAAGACTTTGGGTTCAGGGACTTCCCTGGTGGCTCAGTGGTTAAGAATCTGCCTGCCAGCCACTATGGAGAACAGTATGGAGGTTCCTTAAAAAACTAAAAATAGAATTACCATATGACCCAGCAATCCCACTACTGGGCATATAACCAGAGAAAACCATAATTCAAAAAGATACATGCACCCCAATGTTCATTGCAGCACTATTTACAATAGTGCAATTGGGTCATTTGTAGAGATGTGGACGAATCTAGAGACCGTCATACAGAGTGAAGTAAGTCAGAAAGAGAAAAACAAATATTGCATATTAACGCATATATGTGGAACCTAGAAAAATGGTACAGATGAACCGGTTTGCAGGGCAGAAATTAAGACACAGAAGAAGAGAAAAGACATATGGACACCAAGGGGGGAAAGAGGCAGGGGTGGTGGTGGTGGTTGTTATGAACTGGGCGATTGGGATTGACATGTATACACTGATGTGTATAAAATGGATGACTAACAAGAACCTGCCATATAAATAAATAAATTAAATTAAATTAAATTAAAAAAAAAAGAATCTGCCTGCCAAAGCAGGGGACACGGGTTCAAGCCCCAGTCCAGGAAGATCTCATATGTCACGGAGCAACTAAGCCTGTGTGCCACAACTACTGAGCCTGCGCTCTAGAGCCCACAAGCCACAACTACTGAGCCCATGTGCTGCAACTACTGAAGCCTGTGCTCTGCAACAAGAGAAGCCACTGTAATGAGAAGCCTGTGCACTGCAATGAAGAGTAGCCCCAGCTCACTGCAACTAGAGAAAGACTGCGCGTAGCAACAAAAACCCAATGCAGCCAAAAATAAATAAAATTAAAAAAAAAAAGACTGTGGGTTCAAGTCCCAATCTGAGTTGCATGGTTTCAGTGAGGTACTGACATAAAGACAGACATATAGATCAACGGAATAGAATTAAGAGTCCAGAAATAAATCCATACATCTATGGTCAATTGTTCTTTCAACAAGGATGCCAAGACCATTCACTGGGGAAAGAATAGTCTTTTTAGTAAACGATGCTGGAACATCTGGATAGCCACATGCTGAAGAATAAAGCTGGACCCCTACCACATACCATATACAAAAATTAACTCAAAATGGATCAAAGGCCTAAATGTAAGAGCCAAGATCATAAAACTCTTAAAAGAAAACATAAGGCCAGCGTGGGAGGGCTTCCTTATGGCTAGAATGGGAGCTCTCAGGCTTTGACCAGGTTTACAATGGAGCTATGTTACAAGACCAATGCAGTCTATTTTGTGCAGGATAGTTGTGCAAAAACTGTGTTGGTCATGTGACTGAGTCACAGAGCTATTGCAGCTGGTTGTGTATGGCAGGAATCATTTTCATCTCAGTTTTGATAGAGGGTTTTCTGCCATGATCACAAGGCACTCATACCTTGATCCATCCCTTTTTCCCTATCATTATCTATTTTCAGGAAAGTATATAAAGGTGGTCATTTATATCTTAACCTTCACCTAGGTCATTCATTCATCCATTCATTTATTTATTTTCCTAGTGCTTTCAATAGCCCAAGGTCAAATAATTTGCATATTAAGCTTCAATTTCCTTATCCTTGTTAGGAGACAAGTCTCCCCAGACTTCTCACTTTCTGCAAGGTCTGGGCCTTCTAAACAAGATATGTTTGAATGGCAAACAGCTTTGGAAGCTAGAGACATGTATCTCATGAGATATTTGGAGATTATCTCTCTAGAGATATCACAAGGTAATAAAGATAAGACTTTTCCTTCCCTCTCCCCCAGTGGAAACTTGCTTACATTCCATAAGTAATCTCTCTCTCCACAGGGGAAGATGGACAGATCACCAGTTTCCTAATTTCAGGGTTCCTCTCCCATGGGGCACCCTCTGCATGAGCAGGTAACCTCTAGCCTTCATCACCTTTCCCCATGGAGCGCGGGGCAAGGGGAAACGCTGCCCTGGCAGCTGTTTTGGCTGTGAGTACTAAATCATCTGTGTCTCTGACCCAGGGGTCTCATGTCTGCTGTAAGTATATAAAAACTGTAACAGGCTAACTCATAAGCTTACAAGTAAGGTAAAATCCCAGACTTTTCTCAATTTCTGACTTAAAATTTTGTAAAATGGATAATACCAGAACCAACACTTTAGAGTTTTCATCAAGACCAAATGAAATAATGCATGTAAACACTTAGCTATTATTAGTCAGTCACTGTGCCTTACTATATTTATTAATTACTCTACTGGAGACACAAAATTAAGTACTAGGGACACAGTAGGAAGCAATAAAGGGATTTGCTTCTTAGATTTCTGTCTGAAAACCTGAGTTTGAGTCCTGGTTATGCATTAACCAGTTTTGTTAGGACAGTCACCAGAGCCTTTGTATTCTCATTTGTAAAATTAGAATATTGGAAGAGGTCAACATGTAAAAGATTTATCCCAAGGAACATTAGACTCATGAGATTATTCTTGGGGGAAAAAAGGCGTTCCATGGACACAAAAGTCAGGGAAACTTTGCATCTTATATATCTCCCCTAGAAATCTATAATGCATATAGTAAAAACACTGAGAAGCCCTCAGAAAGGAAACCTGTTTAATTTGAATGAAGCCACAGTTTCCAAAAGTCATTTGACCACAGGACCCTTTTTCCTCATGACAGCAAATTAGCAACCCATGGATCATATCGTAGGAAATACTAAACTAGGTGATCTAAGTTTCTCCAATGTTAACAATCTTCTGTCTCTCTGCCATCATTACCTACATCTAATGTTTCTTTCTGTAATTTCAGACTCAGGTGTGAGTGGGGATGGTCTTTGTGTTGACAGGGGCCACATCTGTCACTTCTAAGTCACAGGGCATAAGCAACTGACAGGTCAGTATTTACACAGAGCCACACCAGTAAAATATACACCCATCACCAAGTGCACAAAAACAATGATATTGGAAGTTTGTAAACGAGCTTCCCAACATACTTATTGCCACCAACACCTTGTTTTCCACTGTTCCCAGGAAGCCTTTTCTTTAATAATCAGATGGAAAGAAAAGCTTGGAACCAGAAGGCTTTTTTTTTTTCTGCCTTCTAAACAGCTAAACCCAATAAGAGTAATGGTCTAGAACCTGGAAGATTTGGATTCTAATTCTGCCAACCCATGAACTCACTTTTGATTTGAAGCAAGTCATCTTCCATATCGAATCCTGCATTTTCCATCTGGAAAGTGAGGGAGTTAAGTGAGGTGGTCCCTGTGTTCTCACCCAGTTTGAGAATGTTGTTTCATTCTGAGTAAATGGCATCTAAAGGCAGTTTTGATCCAGCAACTTCATGGTTTGGCCGTATAGCCTTCGGTAGTGGCCATCTGGTGCAATGAGTGTGTAGCAACCTCTCTACCCTCCAACAAGCAATAGCTGGAGATGGGAACATCTCAAGCCCATCTGGGTCTTTTCAAGGAGGCAACACCACACCCCTCATGGTCAGTGCCCACACTGAGGTTACCCTCACTCTTTGGGACATGCTCTCTCCAGCTTTGGGGACAATCTGTGTCCACTGAATCAATGGCTTGGACTATTGCGATCCTCATATTTTCTTTCTTTTTTAATAATTAAAAAATCAACAAGAACCCTCATTTAAGTTATGCTAAGGGAAAAAAAAAAAAAAAGTTATGCTAAGGGGTTTACTTCAACCCAAAAAATCTATGAGAGCTATACCTGGGCCTGGAAGTGGAGCCAGACACGATAGCTCAGATTAAGGCAGGAGAATAGCTTCAAGTGTGAAGTTAAAGTTTGTTCTTTGTGTGTGTGTGTGTGTGCGTGTGTGTGTGTGCGTGCCTGTCTGTCATGATTCAAGCATAACTTAGCTGGGAGAACTAAGTGCTGTGAATGTGCACACTGTCTTCTATTTTTCCAAACTGTGCTTAGGAGAAGCTCAAATCCTGTTAACTATTGAGCACAGGGAACATCTCCCCAGTGCAGCTGCTAGCCTTGGCTTTGAGGTTGCTGACTGCACCCCTCTCCCTGCCCTTCCTGTTGTCAGCTGAGTGAGGTCTGGGGCTTGTCTGAATCTCCTCACCTGGTCAGAACCACACAGTTGCAGGAAGAGGACACTGAAGACTTCGTTGGCTCTGAATTTACCAATCTGTGACCTTGAGCCAGGCATGTGACTCTATGGGTCTCAGATACTTTCTTATTCTGTACAAAAGGTCTGATAACCCTGCCATGAAAACATCAGGCTGCTGGTGGAACATCTCTTGCCCCTCCCCAATTTGTGCTGTAATATCTGAGACCACCTTGACTTTGTCTGACTATCTGCAGCTCGTTCTCTGATGTCTTCCAGTCTTGACAAGTGCTGCCCTTTCATCCTGGTAACATCCTTTCTTTTTTGCTTAATAAACTTGTACTCATTCTTCTAGGATCAAGTCAAATGTTTCCTCCTCCAGGTGTATTTTTTACATACATTTTTAAAATTTAAGTATAGTTGATTTACAATATTAATATTAGATTCAGGTGTACAACATTGTGATACCGTATTTTTATACTCCATTTAAATTACAAAACAATGGATATATTTCCCTGTGCTGTACAACATATCCTTATTGCTTATTTATTTTATACATAATAGTTTATACCTCTTAATCCCCACCGCTATCTCTCCCCTCTCCCTTCACTCTTCCCACTTGTAACCATTAGTTTGTTCTCTATATCTGTGAGTCTGTTTCTGTTTTGTTATATACATTCATTGTTTTATTTTTTTAGATTCCACATATAAGTGATAATATAGAGTATTTGTCATTCTCTGACTTATTTCACTAACCATAATACCCTCTAGGTCCATCCACATTGTTGCAAATGGCAGAATTTCATTCTTTTTATGGCTGAATAATATTCTAGTATATAAATACCGCATCTTGTTTATCCATTCATCAGTTGATAGACACTTAGGTTGCTTCCATATTTTGGCTATTGTAAATAATGTTTCTATGAACATTGAGGTGCATGTATCTTTTCGAATTTGTTTTCGTTTCTTCGTTTTCTTTCAATTCCAGCAGTGGAATTGCTGGATCATGTGGTAGTTCTATTTTTAGTTTTTTAAGGAACCTCCATACTGTTTTCCATAATGGCTGCAACAATTTACAATCCTACCAACAGTGTACTAGGGCTCCCTTTTCTCCACATCCTCACCATTTGTTATTTGTAGACTTTTTGATGATAGCCATTCTGACAGGTATAAGATGATAACTCATTGTGGTTTTGGTTTCCATTTATCTAATGATTAGTGATGTTGAGTATTTTCTCATGTGCCTATTGGCCATCTGCATATCTTCTTTGGAAAACCCAGGCGGTTTTTCTTGACATCCCAGGTTGGGTGTCTCCGTTTTGTACTCCTCTGGCAGTGGCATCTGCATTTACATTTATACTTAGAGAATGCCAATTCACAGTTCTGCCCTTCAAGATGCTCACAGTCTTATGGCAGATGCTGCATATTCTTTTATAATTGCCCTTTTTTGCAATGTCCTCCTAGGGTGGTGATATGTTTTAGAAGGATCCTGCTAGCTGCTGTGAGGGGAATTTCTTGAGCGGCAAGACAAAGTCCAACAGTCCAATGAGAGGAGGGGTTTCTGGTGTGACCCAAGAGAGGTCTATGATGATGTGACCACGTGGATGAGAGGCAGGTGGCTTCTACTTCCTGTGGTAACGAGAGCTGGGCCTGAATCACAGCTCAGTCCCTCTCTGGCTATAGACTTTGCACACCAACTTCTTGGCATCATCATGAGGAATAAATGAGGGAATAAATGTTTAGTAGTAGTAGTAGTAGTAGTAGTATTCCAGACATATTCTGGAGGTCAACTGGGGAATGTGGGAGGGGATGGAGAGCTGGATCAAGGATGACTCTTGGATTTCTGGAAATGGGTAGGTAAGTCAGACATGACTCAACACTGAGCATGTCAGGTCATGATGGGAGGGCATATTTGGGACCTGTGGGTGGAATAAGTTCAGGCCTTCACATCTCAGCCCTGGCTCGCTCTGAATCCTGGTCCTCACCCCCATGGGCAGGGCAGGGTGGATCCAGCATAGGCAGCCAGAGGGACAGAACTGATTATAAAAAACAACGGGCCAACTATCTAAAAGGCTAGACCCTATCAAAGGTGCTCTGTGTGGCCCTGGGTAATTCACCTTACTGGCTGGGGCCTGAGCTCACACATATGTGAATGAGGGAGACAACTGGGCCCAGCCCTGGCCTCCCAGACACCGAGCCGTGAAGTACAGACGACAGTGATGTTGAAACACCTCCTTTTCCTTCAAGATCCACTCATGTGTCACCTCCTCCTTGTCACCTATCCTGGTTCCCCAGTCAAAAGCAACCCCTCTCCACTCTGCTCCTAGAACCTCCATACTATGGGCACTTACTTACTTACACCCACCTCACAGCTCCCGCACAAAATACACAGGCTGTGCGCTGCCATGTCTGCTGCTCCTCCTCCCTGCAAGTGGCCAGCATAAGCCCAGGGCTGGCCCAGAACCCAGAGCTAGTCATGATCCCAGATGACAGGGGAATTAGCATCCTTCAGGTGAAGCGTCTGAATGTGAAGCACACCACAGGGAACACAGGGAAATCAAGACACACCCAGGGGTTGCACATGGGGAGCCACAGATGGACAACATTAACAAAGGATTTTAAAAAAATCATTTATTAAAATCCTTAGTTATCAGGTGAAGGTGGCTGGCTTTTCCAGAGTAATTTTACACACACAGATAAGTGTTTGGAGACATTCTGTGAGCCAGTGGGAGAGGTTTCCAGAGGGTCCACCAGCCAAAGACCAGTACATTCTGTGGCGGCTCTGAAGATACTCTCTGACCATGAGGAGGGGCAGAGACACCAGAAACTACCCCCCCACACCCCATCTCCTGCTAGCAGGAGTGCCTGCACTCAGGCCTTCCCCAAGCTCTTTTTCAAGGCTGTGCATTTCCCTAGGGCAGGCTGGGCATGGAGGACTAGGGTTGAGGGGATATAAAAGGCCCCAGTCCATCCAAAGAAAGGGCTGCTTCTTCAGATGAGGTGGCCTTCAGCCAGCACCATCCCCTCCCCACCCAAGGCCACTAAGGCAGCCCAGCATCCCCTACCCTGGGCTCAGGTGGCCTCTTCTGTCCTCTTCAGGAAGCATGCAAACAGGGCACACCTAGACACCTGCACAGAGTCACACCCCACTCACTGACTTCCACATGTGCACACAAATGCAAGACACGACAAGGTCACACTCAAACGGTCACCCCAAGTGCACATGAACATTCTCCATAGACTCCAAAGATAGGCATACAGCTACTCATACACACATGTGCACACACACACACACACATACCATGTACACGCGGGCCCCTCATAAGTACTCTCTCCTTATATAATTTATATAAATATCTACATAGTAGCTGCTGGGGGCTGCTGCTCAGAGCCCCTGCCCCCTTTCCACTGAACCCATTAACTTGCCAGGCAAGGTCACGCAGCAGGACAGAGAGTCAATGCACAGGTACAAAAGCCAGGCCCCCTCGCCCTGGTTCAGGACCACTCTTCAGGGCCATTATAGCGTCAGAGTCTTTGTTCTTGCTGCCACACAGCTCCTCCCTCTATCCAGTCCTGCTTCAGTCATTCCCCCAGGTGGTGATGGCCAGAGTGCTCCCCCAAAAAGTATGAGTCTGTGCTGAGCTCTCTTTCCTTAAGGGTCTTCAGTTCCCTGGCCTGGAAGAGACTACATCTTTTCTACCTGCTGCCTGAGGTTGACCCGCAGCACCAAATCCACAGCCTGGGCCTGGAGCAAAAGCCCCAAGATGATTCCTGGACAGGCCACCAAAGAGCTGACTCCAGGCTGGGAATAGATCAGGGGATCCTCCTAGCTATTTGCATTTGGTACTGAAATTGGTAAAAGGAATCTAGCCTCTACCTGTTCTTTTGATCCCAGTCTCAAACCATAGTTGGCTATGTGACCTTAGGGAATACTTCCCTCCTTTGGCCTCAGATTCTCCATATATATAGTGGGAAGTCTGGAGTTTGGGACACAGGCTTCCTGTGACATCTACAAAGGGCTGCAAGGCATGGTTTAGATCTACGTTGCTCCAATGTGGTCCACTGGTCAGCAGCACTGGCCTCATCTGGGAACTTATTAGAAAAGCAGAATCGTAAGCCCAACTCAAGACCTGCTGAATCATAATCTCCGTTTTCACAAGACCCCTGGGTGGTTCCGATGCACATTACAGTGTGAGAAGCACTGTCCTGAATAAGCTCTGAAAGCTCTTTCTGTTTCTAGAGTTCTATGATACACTACTTCACCAGGATTGTGATGGAGGGTGTGGGCCTTTGGGTTGAGAGGGGTTATTGATTTGCCAGCGAAGTTTCGTCTTTATTGATCCCTGGTGACCAGACAGCTCAATTCCAGTCAGCTTTCATGACTCCAGCAGAATTCCCAGCTGTGGTAAGAGTAATTTTAAACATAATAATACAAACGATGATGAGGGTTGAGGACGGTGAAGAACGGACTTCTCTGTGACTCAGGACTTCCTCACTATTAGACATTCCTGCCCCCTTTCACCCAGGAGAATCCAATGAACATCTGGATCTACCTGGAGCCCTGGGGGCTGACTTTTCTGAGCTCATCCCGGAAACACTTCCTCTGGGTCTGACTGAGGGTGACCAGGAAATGGGCAAAAGGCCTGGAGAAGCTCCAGACACCGTGGAACAGAGCATGATATCTAGTCATTTCCAACTGCTGGAACCCAGAGCCTGTAAATGTCTGAACCCAAACGTTACCCAGATTGCCTAGTCCAGGCGCTTGCATGTAGTTTGTTAAAACTGTTTTCTTAAAAAAAAAAAAAAAAAAAAAACTGATGGATCTTACACATATACATATGAGTGCTTACTTGGAAGTTCATATGTAAAATACAGAGAAGTATAGACATCATGTTTGCCTTTAGGGCAGGGGTGGCTGCCAGAGGCTCTCTGACTGCAGTGGCAAGTGGACAGCTTAAAGGATCAGCAGCTACTAACTGGCAGATTAGGACAGAGACCTGAAATGCAGGATTCAAGAATGCAAGTCATCAATAGTAGGATTAGGGGTAGGCGGTGGGAGGGTGAAAAAAAACCCGGGAAATGGCCAGAAGGGGTGATCAGTCAGAAGAGGGAAGCTGACCAGCCACTGCTTTCCCAAGGAGGTAGACTCAGAAGATGGAGAGCCACCCTGAGCCCTGACTGTGATGAGAAGAAAGACAGGAAACGGTGGGGGCAGAAGGGACAGTGAAGAGGGCCACGGGCCATGCTTTCTCCCTCCTCCATCTCCCACATGTGAAATATCGTACGTCCTGCAAAGTTCAGATCAAAGGCTATCTCCTCCACGAAGGCCTCCCCGATTTCCACAGCTGGCACCGAGTCCTCCCTCCTGTGCCCTCCCACGGTTCTCTCCCCTCCACCTGATCTTTGCCACATTCTGCCTCCTCCTATTATGGCTCCCTTAAAAGGTAGCTAGGGGCTTCCCTGGTGGCGCAGTGGTTGAGTCCGCCTGCCGATGCAGGGGACATGGGTTCGTCCCCCGATCCGCGAAGATCCCACATGCCGCGGAGCGGCTGGGTCCGTGAGCCATGGCCGCTGAGCCTGCACGTCCAGAGCCTGTGCTCCGCAACGGGAGAGGCCACAACAGTGAGAGGCCCGCATACCGCAAAAAAAAAAAGGTAGCTAGTGTGTACCCTTTGCACTTGATTTTTTTGCCCCTTCCTTTAGATTCCTGCCTGGAATGGAGGCATGATGGCTCAAGTTGCAGCTACCATCTTGGACCACTGGGTGAGGGGCACACCTTAGTGAGGACGGAGGCACAAGCTGGGTCCCTGAGGACTTTGTGGGGCAGAAATGCCACGCCAGCCCTTGACCGCCCATCTCCATATTTTCTTTTCTTTTTTTTTTGCTGTACGTGGGCCTCTCACTGTTGTGGCCTCTCCCGTTGCGGAGCACAGGCTCCGGACGCGCAGGCTCAACAGCCATGGCTCACGGGCCCAGCCGCTCCGCGGCATGTGGGATCCTCCCAGACCGGGGCACGAACCCGTGTCCTCTGCATCGGCAGGCGGACTCTCAACCACCGCGCCACCAGGGAAGCCCTCCATATTTTTATGTTAGAGAAATACATTTTATCTTGATTAAGCCGATTATTTTGGGTCTCTGTTATCTGCAGACAACCCCAATTTTAACTGATACACTGGGAATTATTTCAGACTCCTTTTCTACTTCTCCCTGCATTTAATCACCAAACACTTTTGATTCTTACTCCATGATATGTCCCAGATCTGCAACCTTTTCTCCATCATTGCTACTTCTACCTGAATTCAGACAACCAAGAACTTCTTGCCTGGATTATTGTGTCAGCCTTCTTTTGACCTTGTCTCCCTACCTCTTAGGAGTGTCCTTTCCAATCCACCTTTCATACCAGCGACTCAAATTAGCTTTCTAATGAGAAAGTTAAATGTATATGTTACAGAGACCCACACCTAGAATGGTGACAATCGTTAATATTATCTGTAATTTTTTATGAAGCAAATATGATGAAGTTGTCTTATTCCCTCCATAAGGGCAAATATCCTCTTGTGCCCTCCTGACCCTGAATTGAACTGTCTCCTTGGTGTATTCTTTCAAACTTTCACATACATTTATGAATGAATGTATCGTATGATTTTGTGTATTTTAAAATTTTATCTAAACGGCGCCATATTATACCTATAGTTCTGCGACTTGCTTTTTTACGTTTTTGAGGTCTATACATGTTGATACCTATAAACTGAGCTCATTCATGTCAGTAGTAACAGCTACCTCTTCGGTCAGGTCCGTCGTCATTAAATGAAGGAAGCGTGTCGAGCGCTGTGAATGGCAATAAACTGTGTGGTCACTGTTTTCCGGGACCACTTGGCCCCGGCGGTGCAGACACCCCTGCGGCGGGACCCAAGGCCTCACGGAAGCCAAGCCGCTCCGCTCCGGCCGCCAGGGTGCGCTGTGACGCGGCTCGGGGCCTGGCGGGAGGCCGCTCTAGCTTCGCCCGGGGAAGTCGCTGTCCTTACCTTCAGCAGGACCCCGTGCCTCTGTGTCCGTGCCCGCTGGCATCTCGGCTCCGTCCTCCAGCTACCCACTGCCCTCTCGCCGCCCACCATGGCCCTGCTGCACTCCGGCCGCGTCCTGTCCGGAGTCGCCGCCGCCTTCCACCCAGGCCTCGCTGCCGCGGCTTCTGCCAGAGCCAGGTAAGCGGGGGAAAAAGGAGCCAGGGCGACGGGCCTGCGAGCTGCCGGCGCCTCAGAACATCTAACCCGGCTTCAAAGCACACGCGTGCACCCGCACACACCAACTTTCTCTGCTACCCCCTCGGCCTCACAGGGGACTTAGGATTGAGCGTCCGAGCCTCACAATGACCCTTCGGGTCCTACCTCCCACCCCTCCCATGCCCCTAGGACTGTCGGAGAGCCTGCCAACGCGTTCCCCTGGGTTAGGAAGTGTGGCCCTCTACGGCACCCGGACTCCCATTAAAGGTGGAGAGGTCACGACACGCAGATTCGGCGCAGTGCGGGTGGGGGTAAGGGGAGAGCCCCCGGACTGTGGCGCCGAGCCGGCCTCGCGCGGATTGGCTGCGGCGCCGGGAATGCCTCGCGCCAGTTGGCTGCGGCGCCGGGCGGGGCTGGGGGATGGGGGGCGTGAGCCCTTTACCCCCTGCTCTGGCGGGTGGCGGGGCTCACCTGTTGGGGTCTCCCTGGGCCGTGGCAGGGCTGGAGGGCCGGCGGCTGGCTGCCGTTTGTGTGCCAGGGGAAGAAAGCTCAAGGGAGGAAGGTTCTCAGGGCCCTGGCTTTCGGGCTCGGCGTTCCTCCCTGCATCCTGTGACCTTGGCGCGCGGCATTCTCCCGCCTGTGTCGCCTCCTGAGTCACCGGTGATCCCCTCCCCCTGGCCCTTTGGCCCTTGGATGTAAGAGTCGGGGTGTAGTGACTTTTTTCCCCCCGTTTTATCCCTTAGGAGGTCTGGCTGTAGGGAAGTTGCCTTCCCCTCCCTCTTGCTCTGCTTTTCGTTTAGTGAGTATTTCCTAATCGCAGCCAGGCACTGGACCAGATGCTCGTGCTAGTTGCAGCGGTGAACAAGCCTGAGGGACCGGTGTCACTCAAAAAATTCCAAATATGTAATTTCAAACTGTGTGATGTGTTGCAGAGAAAAGGTTACAGAGCATTAAACGGGTTAGTAATCCCTTCCTAGTGGAGAGAACGAAGCCAGGCTATTTAACTCACACAAGAAGCCGATTTGGGAGAGTGCTCTTAATGACTGCCTAATCAGGAACCGAATCTCCAAACCACCCCAATCATACCTTAACTCCTAAGAGCAAAGCCTTGTCTCATACCTGCCTTGGCCTTTCGTTTGAATGTATGCACGGTGTCTTTAAGCCGGCAGAACAGTTTGTCCTAACCAAAGCCCCACACTCTTGGCGGTACAGTTTTGTCCAGGCTTTCACACTTTCTTCTTTACCTAATTTGGTTCCTTCTTGGCCCACTGTCAAGGTGTGATTTTTTTTTTTTTTTTTTTTTTTTTTTTTTTGCGGTACACGGGCCTCTCACTGCTGTGGCCTCTCCTGTTGCGGGGCACAGGCTCCGGACGCGCAGGCTCAGCGGCCATGTCTCACGGGCCCAGCCACTCCGCGGCATGTGGGATCCTCCCGGACCAGGGCACTAACCCGTGTCCCCTGCATCGGCAGGCGGACTCTCAACCACTGCGCCACCAGGGAAGCCCCAAGGTGTGCTCTTTAAGGCAGCCTACCTGGACCAGAATTAGGGAGGGGTTATCATTTATGCAGCAGATTTGGAGAACAGAAAATAGTGCCTAAAATTATGGGCAAGTGAAAGTCTGTTTCACCATTGTAGTAATCTTAAAATAATCTCTTGTTTTATGGATTTGGTTGAGTGGCCTACAGCTCTGCTTACAAAGTGCTTGGTGAAATCCCTATGGGTGTTACCTTTTAGTCTCTCTTTCACTGTGACATCCTAACTTGTTTTTCTTTTGTGTCTTTTCCACATTAGAATGTGAATTCCATGAGAGCAGAGACTATCTACTTTGTTCACTGTTATAATATTTCAGGACTTAGAACATTGGCTGGCATGTTTTTCAAATTGAATATTTTAATTTTAAACCTTGATTTTTAAATATATGCAATGGAAACAAATATGACATTGTAGCATTGTACCTTAGTTCAAAGTCTAAACATAGGGAAACCAGAGTGGTTCAAAATGTGTACCAAAAAAGTCTTAAAATATTTGAGCCCCTGCAGTTGAGGAGGTGCTGTTCAGGTTTAACAATGATGCATGATTCGGTGGTAGAACCAGATGCCATATCTAACTATGACTGTTAACTGTTCAGACAACAAGGAAGTTAAGAATCTCCACTCCTGCCACGGTGGATGTGATCTTTACCTAAAGCCAAATGGTAAAATTGGAAAACATTTAAACAACTAATTGCAGGGGTTTTTTTGTTTTTATTTTTTTAAAAAACAGCTCATTCTAATACAATGAAACCTTGGCAGTTGGTATTCTGAAGGACTGAGGATTTATCCTATGACATACTTAATTTTCATACTTGGGTCATTTAAATGGAACTCTCTAAGTTCAAGTGTTCCTATAGCTGCATTTTTTATACAGAAGGAACTAACCTTTAACCTTTTCTTCCTGACCTGTGCTGTAAAAGCATAGTAACGTGAAATCAGACATAGTCACAGGGCAGTGAAGAAAGGAAAATATGCTAATGTATTTTTATTATAAATACCTATTCTTAATTATTTAATTCTGATTATTTAATTTGTAGTTAAATAACTGAAGGAGTATCATGAGACCCTTTAGAAAGGCAGTGTGCAGTAGTGGTACAATAACCAGTAAGTAGATCGTAATTGTAGTATTGTCTTTGCCGTTTTTTAGCTCTATGATCGTGAGCAAGTTAATTAACTTCTCTTCTTCTTATTTTTTTTTTTAATTTAATTTTTTTTTTTTTTTGCGGTACGTGGGCCTCTCACTGTTGTGGCCTCTCCCGTTGCGGAGCACAGGCTCCGGACATGCAGGCTCAGCAGCCATGGCTCACGGGCCCAGCCGCTCCGCGGCACGTGGGATCCTCCCGGACCAGGGCACGAACCCGCGTCCCCTGCATCAGCAGGCGGACTCTCAACCACTGTGCCACCAGGGAAGCCCTCTCTTCTTATTTTAAAATAAGAATGTGAGGGAAAACATTCTAAAAACTATAAAGTACTAGGTAGACTCCCAGAAAAATTGCAAGGTATTTGAGCTGGAAATGCTTATCTGAATACTTTGTACCTAACATCTTTTGGTTGGCTGGTCAATATTGCTCAATGGCTGAAGCTTTGCGCTTTTGTCCAAAGTACATAGATAGGAATGCTTTGTAGGCCACAAGTTATCAGTATCAGTTTTGTCCCTGGAACACTCTTGGTTTCCTCTAGTACTATCCCTTGAAATCATTAGAGTTCTTACAATGTGGGCGTGATCTTTAGCCTTAGAAGGAATGGAATAATAAAGGGCATAGAGGACTGAAACATCAGTATTGATATAGGACTGACTAATCAAATTAAGTATTCCTGCTTCTTTATTTAGATTGTTTCAGATTTAATGTTTTGAAATTTTTTTAGAATCCTTCTTAAAAGATACCACTCTCAATCAGTTCTCTGCCAGAAGACTTAAGGCTATGATTTCTGAGAGAATTTCTCTACTAGATAAACTTTTTTTTTTTTTTTTTTTTTTTTTTTCTTTTTTTTTTTTTTTTTGTGGTATGCGGGCCTCTCACTGTTGTGGCCTCTCCCGTTGCGGAGCACAGGCTCCGGACGCGCAGGCCCAGCGGCCATGGCTCACGGGCCCAGCCGCTCCGCGGCATATGGGATCCTCCCAGACCGGGGCACGAACCCGTATCCCCTGCATCGGCAGGCGGACTCTCAACCACTGCGCCACCAGGGAGGCCCTAGATAAACTTTTTAAAGAACTTGACAAATAAGTGTTTTTCACACCCTTTAATAAGAATGGTGCCTTCTCTTTGTGGTTTAGGAGCAGCGGCTCTGTCATTGTTGATGGAAGGCCCTGGAAACAGAACCATCTTTTTAAAATTGAAAATTGTTTATTAAAAGTTCTCTGTATGTCATTGGGCATTCAAGGTGTTCCTTGCACTCATCAGTTAGTGACAGTGATATAGGTGGGCAGGTGGCTACATGTTTTCAGGGTCTGAATCATGGGTAGGACATAACGAAAGCTTTCGTCAGGCCCAGTTCAGAAGTTGCTTCGAGGTAGTATCTGTTTCTTACTATTGCTTAGATACTGGGACAACCAAGCAGCCTAGAACACTGAAAGAAGAATGAGAAGGATTTTGAGTCTTGGCAGTAGTGCTAGTGAGGAGGAAGAATGATAACATCTCTGAGACTCCAGAGAAAACTAAATAGCTTTTCAATTGAAAAGCAGGAGAGACCTGCATTTGGTCATAAAGTTATACCTTATGCTCCTTGAATTTTTTACATACATGCCTCACCAGTCTCCATACTAGGGGCAAGGTGGTTATAAATAAAACTGTAGTAGTAATAATTTAGTAACAGTGATACCAGCTAACATCAAGCACTGTGTATCAGGCTCTGTTTTTGAGTGTTTTATATTTAATAGCTCCTTTCATCCTTGTAACAACCCTGCGAGATAGGTACTGTTGTGCCCCCATTTTACAGGTAAGAAAAATTGAGACTTAGAGAAGTTAATTGATTCGCCTGTGCTCACACAGCTGGTAGGTGGCTGAGCATTTGAATCCATGCAGTTTGCCCTACTGACATTGCACAGGGCAAGCTATTAAAAGAAGTAAAAGCCTGGGACATCTGAAAATGGAATAATCCACCCTTTGTTAAGAGAGAATTAGCTGTACATACCAATTACAGCTACTGAGACTGAGACAATTTTCAACTTGTCAGGAGAGCTTAAAGTTATTTTTTAATTCTCATTTTTTGTACATTTTTAAAGTATTTATTTATTTTTTTAATTTGTCTGTGCCGGGTCTTAGTTGCGGCACGCGGGATCTTTGTTGCTGCGCGCTCATTGCTGCACGCGGGATCTTTAGTTGTGGCATGTGAACTCTTAGTTGCAGCATGTGGGATCTAGTTCCCTGACCAGGGATCAAACCCAGGCCCCCTGCGTTGCAGGTGTGAAGTCGTAGCCACTGGACCTCCGGGGAAGTCCCTATTTTTTATACATTTTTTAAAGGTTACTTTCCATTTACAGTTATTACAAAATATTGGCTGTATTCCCCGTGTTGTGCAATACATGCTTGAGCCTATCTCACACCCAATAGTTTGTACCCGCCACTCCCCACCCCTATATCACCCCTCCCCCATCCCCACTGGTAACCACTGGTTTGTTCCCCGTATCTGTGGGTCTGCTTCTTTATTCATTAGCTTGTTGTATTTTTTAGATTCCACATATAAGTAATATAATATATTTGTCTTTCTCTCTCTGACTTAATTTCACTTAGCATAATGCCCTCCAAGTCTATCTGTATTGCTGCAAATGGCAAGATTTCGTTTAAAGGATATTTTTTAATGTAAAATCATGACTCATACAAATATAAAATAATGAATATTGTTAAGCATTTTAACTCAATAAGTAATGAGGAAATCAGTAAGATGTTACAACCAGTTCTAAATACCTGGCAATTCTCTGTCATCCTCTCCACCTCAACTGCCCCCATCCTGCTTCAGGCCTTCATCTTTCTCTCTCTCGCTGGGTGCTGAACCAGATTTTTCAGTGATCCTTCTGCGTTTCCCGTCCCTCCTGCATTCAGTACCCCACCTTGTGACCAGATGAGCTCTAAAAATGCAAGTCTCCTCGTGTCACTGTTCTTACCTGATCACCATCCCCCCTCCAAAAAAAACCTTAAATGATTCTGTATATTTTCACTACATCCAAAGTAGATCCCAGGAACTTGTATTTTAATAAGCTTTCCAAATGATGCCCTTAACAAGTTTGGGAACAGGATAAAACGCAATCCCTTTGGTTGGGTGTCACAGAACACCCTTACATTGGTCCTTGCTTACTTCTCTAGTCTCATCTTTTACCACTCACAGCTTCTCGCTGCCAAATTACTTGAAATATCCTTTGCCTGGGAATCCAGGTCAGGTTTGGACTGCTTTGAAAGTGTACACATGCACCCTGTCCTCCCCAGGATGATTCAGGTGCCCCCGCCTTTTGCTTCTCACAGCATTTGCATTAATATTATTGGCCTCCACTCTTCTGCAAGGTGCTTTGAAGTCTTATGCATTGTTGGATTATTGGTGTCTATTGCTATATCATGTGCATGGTAGACATGCAAACATTTGTTGAAATGGATTTTTGGCAGATCCAAGACGTCTTTGGCCATGGAAATGTAGTTACTGTGGCTGATGTCTTATATTTCCCATTTCAGCTCCTGGTGGGCTCATGTGGAGATGGGGCCCCCAGATCCCATCCTGGGAGTCACAGAAGCCTATAAGAGAGACACCAACAGCAAAAAGATGAATCTGGGAGTTGGTGCCTACCGGGATGATACTGGAAAGCCTTACGTGCTCCCCAGTGTCCGGAAGGTAAGCTTGCCAGACATATGTTTGATGGGGATGAATAACTGAAGGGCCCTCCTGAAGAGAGACAGAAAGACTCCTGGACTGGGAGTCAGGAGACCTGGGTTCTAGTTCTGATACTGCTTGAATCACATAGGTTGTTTGGGCTGTAGTCTCCTTGGCTATAAAAGTGAGAGGTTGGAACTATATGGTCTTTTCCAAGATTGAACTTCTATGATTATCTGTAAAACAGGTAGAGTGTCATGTTTAATCCTGAGGATGCACAAAAGGACCAAGCATTGGGCTTCCCTGTGGCGCAGTGGTTGGGAGTCCGCCTGCCGATGCAGGGGACACAGGTTTGTGCCCCGGTTCGGGAGGATCCCACATGCTGCAGAGCGGCTGGGCCCATGAGCCATGGCCACTGAGCCTGCGCGTCCGGAGCCTGTGCTCCGCAACGGGAGAGGCCATAACAGTGAGAGGCCCGCGTACCGCAAAAAAATAAATAAATAAATAAATAAATAAAAATTTTAAAAAAGGACCAAGTATTTAAACATTGTCTCTTGGCGATAGGAATAGCCCTTTGTGGATGAGGGTTACCATTGTTATTTTCCATTTCTCTCATTTTGATTGCCTTAATAAAACCCTCCTACCCAGGCGTGTTCTGTCCTTTCTTCCTATTGAACTATAGAATAATTTTCTTTATTTTGTTGGGGTTTTTTTTTTTTTTGTGGTATGCAGGCTTCTCACTGTTGCAGCTTCTCCCGTTGCGGAGCACAGGCTCTGGATGCACAGGCTCAGCGGCCATGGCTCACGGGCCCAGCCGCTCCGCGGCATGTGGGATCCACCCGAACTGGGGCATGAACCCGTGTCCCCTGCATCAGCAGGCGGACTCTCAACCACTGCACCACCAGGGAAGCCCCTGTCGTATTTTTATTAGTAGTCTTTCTATTGGTTATCACAACTCTAAATAATGTAACTAATTTCCTTGGAACAGTTTTTTGTTTTGTTTTGGCTGCGTTGGGTCTTCATTTCTTTGTGCATGGACTTTTCTCTAGTTGCAGCGAGCAGGGGCTACTCTTTGTTGCGGTGCATGAGCTTCTTATTGCGGTGGCTTCTCTTGTTGCGGAGCTCGGGCTCTAGGGTACATGGGCTCAGCAGCTGTGGCTCGCGGGCTCTAGAGCACAGGCTCATTAGTTGTGGTGCACGGGCTTAGTTGCATATCCCGCAGCATGTGGGATCTTCCTGGACCAGGGCTCGAATCCATGTCCCCTGCACTGGCAGGCGGATTCTTAACCACTGCGCCACCAGGGAAGTCCCAGAGCAATTTTTTAAAAGAAAGTATGTGTTTCCTTTCCATCTGCACCTCCTCTGATGAAATACGTGCTGCTTTGTCGCTTCCAAACATGGGGTAGTGACGTGTTGTTCCTACATACAGCAGAACTAGGCATCCTGAGCGGAAGTTACGGAAGCATACTTTGGGGTGGGAATAAAGAACCCTGTGATCATCTGAGCTGCAGTAGGCTGGCTCAGGCCCTCATGAGCCACTGCAGTAACAGAGCATGGGCTGAATGAACCACTGAAAGAAGAAATTTCTGAGTGTATGGGAGTGTGGATTAGCTGTCCTCTCTCTAATTCTCTGAGTAGAAAAAAGGACTCAAGGAGCGGTTGTGATGAGAAGACTCACAAAAACTGCTGGCTACTGGGTCTCAGGTCATGCAGGGATTGCTTTTGTTCTCAGTAAATCACTTTAAAGTATTCAGCATGTGTTAGCTATTGATACAAGCTGAAACACCACCACACACTTTCGTACATTACCTCTTAACTCTTCACCTCAGTCATATGAGGTGTAGAAACAGCTGTTCCCCCATTCAACAGGTGAGCAAACTGAGGTTCAGGGAGGTTAATAAATCACCCAGGGTCACACAGCTAGTAAGGGACAGCCAGGCCCCTGACTCCAAAGCATGAAGATATGTGACTATTACTATTAACCTTTTGAAGTTCTTAGACTGGTATATACCTTGAAATACTTCTTTATGTATTTGTTTTGGTTTAATCATCTTACATCTATTTTAAGTGTTGCTCTTAAACCTTGTCTTGTGCATCCCAAGAATGCCATTTTTTTTAAACCAAGAGACAGCATATACCTACCCATTCACATAAAACCTAACTTAATGGGCTTCCCTGGTGGAACAGTGGTTGAGAATCTGCCTGCCAGTGCAGGGGACACAGTTTCGAGCCCTGGTCCGGGAAGATCCCACATGCCACGGAGCGACTAAGCCCGTGCGCCACAACTACTGAGCCTGTGCTCTAGAGCCTGTGAGCAATAACTACTGAGCCCGTGTGCCACAACTACTGAGCCTGCGCTCCCTGCTCTCCGCAACTAGAGAAAGCCCGCGCACAGCACTGAAGACCCAATGCAGCCAAAAATAAATAAATAAAATAAATAAAATTTTTTTAAAAACCTAACTTCTAAAAATAAAGTAAAATATGATAAAAAATTTAATATTCCTGTTCTGTAATATAAGATATATTCTACTTACCCTTCTTCTTGAACAATATCTCCAAATTGTTTTAAAACGCTTTACTTCCAAAATTTAACTTCTAAAACATTAGATATTATTCATGGTAATTCCAGGTAAGGAGAGGAAACTAAATGGATGCATTTTCTCTTGTCTAGGCAGAGGCCCAGATTGCTGCAAGAAATTTGGACAAAGAATACCTGCCCATTGGGGGACTGGCTGAATTTTGTAAGGCATCTGCAGAACTAGCCCTGGGTGAGAACAGCGAAGTGTTGAAAAGTGGCCGGGTAAGGAGAACAGACTCTGGCATCATATGGGTCTCTTTTTAAATTTAACAGTTTAAACAAATATGAAATAATTTAAATAAGAAAAGATACACCACTTTGTGTGTGATGATTGTTTTGAGGTCGCCGCACAATGACTAATTTCTCTTCTTTAGGTAGTAAATTGCCACTAGTTCAATAAAAGATTTCATATAATACCAATTCCAAAAATGTAGTAGTAATCCTAAAAATGTTGTAGTGATTTGACTTAAGATTTGACAGTTTTTGCCGTTAGTCTCTGTGTGTGTGCTTATGTTCATTTTACACTGAATGGCTTTGAGGAATGCCAACCTATGCCGAGTTTTAAGGCCTATAATTAGCCCTCACCCTCATGTCCCAAGCTGCCAGCTTAGGTAGAGGAAACAGGCAGAAAACAAGCCACAGGGTGACTGTTGGGGCCAGGACAAGCCTGGCATCCTCTGCCACCCCTTCACAGCCAGCTTGGATGTTGAAAGAGCAGACGATGCTCCCTCCATGCTGTCTCCCTCCTCTCAGAGGGCAGAGAGCATCACTGCAGCCAAGAGGTGAAGCACAAGTGGTTCCTAGGTGTCTCCTCCCTCCAGCTCCCTGGGGGCCCTCTTACTGTGGAAGAAAGAGGTCCCTAAAGGTCACTGAACATAAGCTTTTTACAAACAGATTCTTGTATGCACCCACAGAGTAAACACAGGCCCAGCACTTGTAGTAGAAGACTCACATCATGCAGGTGGGATGCAGCCAGCCAGCCTGACATGTGGTCTCATGTGCATTATAGTTTCCTTGCTTTTGAAACAAATGTTTTTTAATAGATACATTTGTGTGTTTAAATATTTATTTTTCTGGGTAAGTCTGGGGGAAAACACACAAAACAAAGCTAAGCTAACACATCTCCCCTCCCCATTCCCAAGGCCAGAATAAATAGTTTATTCACAATACTGGTCTAAGAACATTAGTTCATTAAGTGGGAGAGAAGCATACAACCTCGACCCCAGGGTAATGTAGTAATGATCCTAAGTCATGGACAAAATATGGTTTGATTGCTATCCATATAATCAACCACCTGTTAACCTCTCATTAAAACGTCTATATTTTTCTGTAATTTTTGCTTAGTCTGTGTATCATCTAGCGAATTGTAACCTAAGTGTAAGACTGGCCTATCTTAAAATCACATCAGTTTCTCTGTTATAAATTGCTATGCCTTTCTGATCCTTATTATCAGATTTACAGTTAGGTTTTTATTTCTAACATGCCAAAGTTTGCACAGGCAAACTTTGTTTACTAAAGAGTTTGTTAGTAGGGTTCCCCCCCATTTAATTCACTGCCTCCCAGTCCAGAAAGTAGATTGATGTTTTGTAGAGCCTCGTACTTCTATGGTGCCTAAAAAACAAACAAACAAACAAAAAACCCTACTATAGTTTCTTACTCCTCCCCTAAAGTTGACCAATTTGAAGATTTACCTCAGGCCATCTCCCTGTTACCCAAAAAGTATTTTCAGATTATGAAAACTCATAGAATATTACTCATGTAATAATGTTATTCTAATATACTTGTTGACTTTTTAAGATGACTTGCTTTTTGATGTTCAGAGAGTCATTCAATTTCATATAAGTCTAGAATAATATTTCAATGTAGTGACTGTTCATCGAGTCTTTTTTTCTCTGTATAAATCACTCCTTTTTCATATCTCGTGGGGGCCTGTGTTCTGAAAGTTTCTCATATAACACAGTATGATACTAACAACTTTCAGGGCAGGCCATAAGGAATTAGCTTCCACATCAGCACAGGTGTTAGAAACTGCAGAGCCAGCTCTTTTGAGAACCTGTAAGGAGAGTTGCTCTCTCTTAGAAAATGGAATGAAACAGTAGTACTGTTCTCTTGTTTCTAAATATTCATTTGGAAGGGTGTCTTCATCTTCTGAAGAAAGAAAGGTACTGACCATACGGTGCCTCCCTGTGGGCTTGAGCTCAGGTTTGTTAAATCGTGGTCCCGTAGAGAGAGTGCTGCACCTCACTGACCGGGGGTGTCTCTCCTTCAGTATATCACCGTGCAGACCATTTCTGGAACCGGGGCCTTAAGGATTGGAGCCAATTTTCTGGTGAGTCTGGAAACTCCTTCAGTAAGATGGTCTGTAAGCTGGGGATGATGGGGTTCCCTATTGCATATGTGTTTGACTTCTGACTCAGAAGTAGATTTCCTCTTTCCACAAAGCTGGAAGATTTCTGGTTCTCTGATAAATGGAGTTGGGAGGAGAGGGGGGATTGGAAGTACTTAGAAGAAATTATAAGGAAGAGATAATTATAATAATAAGTACAATTTATTGAGCACCTACTGTAACTAGGAGCTTTTATATCTTAACTTGTTTAATCTTTCTGAGGGAGATTTAGTTAATGCCATTTTACAGAGGAAGAAAATGAGGCCCAGACAGGTCCTTGGCTACATAGCCAGTGTAATTGTTGCAGCCTGATTCCAAGCCAGGCAGTCTCGCTGCTGAGTCATCACTGTCTCTCAATCGTAGAGAGAAGCTGACTTTCAGTAGAGAAAAATGTCTCCTCAGTTAAATATATCAACTTTTTTGTTGTTGTTTTTGCCTCTCCTTTCTTCATTTTCCCATTCCCTTTCATTCCATCTTTTAGCAAAGATTTTTTAAGTTCAGCCGAGATGTCTTTCTGCCCAAACCATCCTGGGGAAATCATACGCCCATCTTCAGGGACGCTGGCATGCAGCTACATAGTTATCGGTACTACGACCCCAAGACGTGTGGCTTTGACTTCACAGGCGCTATTGAGGATATTTCAGTAAGTGTGGCTTTCAGGGCAGGAGGGGGAAGGAACAAGGAATAAACCTCCCTGTGGAGATTTGATGTCTCCCACTTAGGTCTCAATATCCAATTTAAAACACTGGGATGAGGGACTTCCCTGGTGGTCCAGTGGTTAAGACTCCGTGCCTCCACTGCATGGGACACGGGTTCAATCCCTGGTCGGGGAACTATGATCCTGCATGCCGCACGGAGCAGCCAAAAAAAAATAAAAATAAAAACCAGGATGAGCTAATTCCCAGACCTCACGCTATTTTTGTTACTTATCAAATAATGGTGACCCTATGGCATTTCAGGTAAATGATCTCCTTTAAAGCTGCAAAGTAATCTCTTGGTTGTTGTTCTCTTTAGAAAATACCAGCACAGAGTGTTATTCTCCTGCATGCCTGTGCTCACAACCCCACGGGAGTGGACCCTCGTCCTGAACAGTGGAAGGAGATGGCTGCAGTGGTAAAGGTGAGGCAGGTGAACTGACTGGTGACTGTTCTGTGTTTAGTAACTAGCCTTGGATGCTTCACTTGGCGAAGTCTTAACAGTGAGAATTAACCTCAAGGCTGCATGAAATTTCCATGCATTGTGTAGTTGCCAGGAGTTGCCAGGAAAGAACTCTTGTTTGCATAATTAGCAGTTCTTGATGCTAATTGTAATTGATGATACATGAGCAGTTTGAAAATAATTTTTGCTCCTCAGCCAAGATGTATAGAATTCTGATAAAACTTCTCGCTGGCTAGTCTGCAGTTGGTATCCCCTGGCCCCAGGATATGTGCTGTTGGTGCCTGCACTTGCCCTGGTCAGTGGCTACTTGTTCATCCTTTTATCCTCTTTTTCACATCCCCTCCTGTCTTTTCCACTCTCCTTGGCATTGCTGTTAATTATTCACAGTGATTCTTATTCTTCTGTGAGAGAAGGCACTAGTCAAAATTCCCAAGGAGGAAGATATTCCTGTTGGCTTGTGTCCCCATTCTCATTCCTTTCGGTTTCCCTTTCTTTATGTTCTGTCAAACCTAAGCTGCGAACAGAGTGGGACAGAGAAACAGCATTCAGAGAGCACTTTCAAAATGAGATGGTCATAGTGAGGCTGTCCCCTGAGCCCTGGGAATAAGATGGCCTGCCAGAGTCTCATTACCCCCAGGAAAGGCTGAGGCTCGTCCTGTGTTGGCTGGACCAAAATACCCAGACCACTGTGGGCCTTAGAAGAGCTTCCTGTTTGGACTTCCCTGGTGGTCCACTGGTTAAGAATCCATGCTTCCAATGCAGGGGGCATGGGTTCGATCCCTGGTCAGAGAACTAAGATCACACATGCCATGCTTCCTGTTTGACCAGACAGCATTCTGTCCAGGTTGGATTAAGATTATCTTTTCTTAATGTCTTCTTGAAGGCCCATATCCACCAAAGTATTGAATAAAAAAATATATATGTTGATATCTTAACTCTAGGAAAATTAAACATCTCCAAACGGCCACCTGGGGAGAAAACTGTTGACTTTGTCTGAGTGAAGCAGGCATGGTCCCAATAAGCACAGGTAACCATCTGGAGCATCTTGAGAAGAACTGCCTAAAGCTTTGGTCATCTTTTCTTTCCTTTCCAGAAAAACAATCTTTTTGCATTCTTTGACATGGCCTACCAAGGGTTTGCCAGTGGCGATGGTAACAAGGATGCTTGGGCTGTGCGCCATTTCATTGAACAGGGCATTAATGTCTGTCTCTGCCAGTCCTATGCCAAGAACATGGGCTTGTACGGTAAGCTAAAGGACCTAGGGTGCTATGTGTTCTGTTGAGACTGAAGAAGTGGTGGGAGAGGGTGCCACAAAGGTGTAGAGTCTTGGAAGGGGTGGGTTGTGCATGTGCGTGTGTTGTCCGTGTCCCTCTTACCCAGAGAGGAAAGACGGGTAAAGTGGATTTTACTGCTCTAAGCCGTATCTTATTCAGTGTCCCTGAATTCCTCCAGCAAAGAAACCTATCACGGCTTCTCTAAACAAAAAGTGACTGCTCTGTGAGCCAGGAAGATAGATACAATGAAGAGAGACCTGTGACCACTCTCTAGTACTCCAACTTTCTGTTGTAGATTCACCATGCTAGTTGTTGAAAACTTACTTATAACAAAGCGTTTTTCTGTGCTTCTGATGGAAACAGATAATACACAGCAAATGGAATCATGACTGCCTTTAGTGTTTTAGATAGGAGAACCAGAATACAAGATCCATTTTTTCTTTTCAGGTGAGCGTGTGGGAGCCTTCACTGTGGTCTGCAAAGATGCTGATGAAGCCAAGAGGGTAGAATCACAGTTGAAGATCCTGATCCGTCCCATGTATTCCAACCCTCCTGTCAATGGTGCCCGGATTGCCTCCACCATTCTGACCAGCCCGGATTTGCGGAAACAGTGGTAAAGGCACTTTGCCGTTCCCCAGCCGTCTGCCCTTCCCAGCACTGATCCTTCAGAGCTCCTTTATGCTTGGCTTATAGGGACATGCAGTGTCACTCAGCTTCCATATGTGGAAGGGGAGGAAGGAGAGAGGAGTGTACATTTTGTCAGCACTTTCGAACAAATAAGTCGGTTGTTCCCTGTAAGAGAAAACATTGGTCTAGATTAGGGGTTGGCACCCTATGTTCTGCAGGTCAAATCTAGGCTGCCCCCATTTCTTGATGAATTGTGTGTGGATGCTTTCATGTCACAACTGCAGAGTTCAATAGTTGTGACAGAGTCTGCAGCTCACAAAACCTAACATGTTTACGATTTAGCCCTTGAGAGAAAGCTTGCCAACCCCTGCTATATATAATTCGGAGTCATGGAAGGTGTGATTTGTTACATAAGAGTTTATCCTGTGTGGCTGATTAACCAAGGACATAGATCCCTAAGCAGCTAATTGGATAGAAAAGCTAAGTCTGTGAGAAACTTCTTCTGCAGCTCACCTGGTCATCATGGAACAACTGTTTTTTCTACCTTAGATTAATCCTCTGAACACTGAAGTAAATAGAGTCTGGTTCAGGATATTTCTTTTCAGTACAACAGATCTATGCAAGGCTTACCAAAAAATCAACTACTTTTTAAATTAGATCTGTTATAAAATTAATGTGGGAGTACATTTCAGAAAGTTTGGGCAAGACACTATAACCCAGATTTTTTTTCTTTGCCTGTTATTATTCATAGTTGTAACATGAATAGTATGTCCATGTATCATATGTATGTGTAAATATGTTATATATGTGTGTGTAGGGTTGGTTTTGTTTTTGTCACTAAGAATTATTCTAAGCTTTTTTTCTTAATATTTTTAAGTGGTTTTTAAAAATATTTCCATGGTCCTTAATGGTTATCAAGATGTTTATTTATTTATTTATTTATTTAGAAGATGTTGTGGGTAGGAGTTTATTAATTGATTTATTTATTTTTGCTGTGTTGGGTCTTTGTTTCTGTGCAAGGGCTTTCTCGAGTTGCGGCGAGCGGGGGCCACTCTTCATCGCGGTGCGCGGGCCTCTCACTATCGCAGCCTCTCTTGTTGCGGAGCACAAGCTCCAGATGCGCAGGCTCAGTAGTTGTGGCTCACGGGCCCAGTTGCTCCGCGGCATGTGGGATCTTCCCAGACCAGAGCTTGAACCCGTGTCCCCTGCATTGGCAGGCAGACTCTCAACCACTGAGCCACCAGGGAAGCCCAAGATGTTTATTTTTTTAATGTGTGCATTTCAATATTCATTTGAAGTCTGTAGTGTACAGAGATGACAGAGATACTGTGCTAGGTGACTAAGATATCTCTTCCCTTGGGGAGTTTATAATCTAGTGAGAGAGATACACGTATATAGCATTGCTACAAGACAGATGGAATAAATGCTGAGTAAAGGAAGAACTATTGATTAGTGGGGAATGAGGGAGGAAGTGATGCAGACAGCAGCATTTGAGCTCTGCCTTGAAGAGAGAAGGCAGAGGCAAGGAAAGGAAAGGAAGGAAGGGGAAAGATGTGCGTGAGGATCAGCACAGGCACGTGATGTGCATCGTGCAGGGTGTGCTTCAAACCAAGTGGGTTTTGTAGCAGAAACACTGAGTGTAAGGAGGGTGGAGAAGGCAGCAAAGCTGGGAAGGTGGGAGCAGGTCGTGAAGCACCTTGATATTGTGAGAAGTCAGAACTTCATTCTGTGGACAACAAGGAGCATGGGGGTGGGGGTGGGGCAGTGGTTGCTAAGGTGGCCCTGGATCTAGCCATGGTCAGGTACTCAGTGCCTTTAGGACCCAGGCCTCAAAGTGAATGAAGCTGGATGGATAGGACTACAAGAAATTTAAAATCAAATGCCATCCTTAGTGGGGCTAGGGGCTCCAGCCGGTAATCACAAGGCTGGTGCAGTGTTGCCAGCTTCTTGTTTTTCAAGAGAGGCTACAAATCCACGTCTTTATGTGCATGTACCAAATCTAAGAATGTTTAACTGGGTCAAATAAGACATGACGAAGACTCTGATTTGGCCTTTCATTGGCAGTATGTAACCTCTGTTCTACCTCTGCATGACATCATGGTGGACAGATGGTTTGAAAAGTGAACACATAAGAACAATGAGATAAATTATTTACAGTCATCTAGTTAGTGAGAGCCAACAAGAATTTCCCATAGTTCCATAGGAACAGAATGAAAGGGTAGATTCTGAGGAAGGGGAAGACTGTGTCCTGAATCCAGCGAGCATGCACAGTCAGAGGACTGCCTTCTGTGCTCCCCCAGATAGAATTCACCCTCTCTTCTCAGGGCTCTCTTAACACAGCACAATTCTATCGATTTTTAACTTATCCCACCTTGTTCCATAGTCAGTTGTTTGCAGGTTTGCTCCCAGCCACAATGGTAAGCTTTTAAAGGGAGGGGCTGGGTCTCAGTCCTCCCTTTCTCCTCAGCACCTAGCGCATGGCTGGGCACATGGTAGGTTCACAGCACACTGTCTTTAATTGTGAAGGCAGGAATGTTTCTTCCATCCATGTTAAAGAATAAGGTCATATTTTACTGTTTAATTTGCAGCTTTTGCCCCTTGAGTAAGGGATGGAGAGCCTTAGTCCTATGTTTTAGAGTGATTTAGTCATTCATTTTTCTTTTTTTTTTAATTGAAAATCTAATTGGCTTTATTAAATAATGCATGAATTGGGCAGTATCCATCTAGTAAATAGAAAGGCACTCTGCATTCATTTTTCTTAATAACTCAATTATGTCAACTATTTTAGTTGCCTGATCAAAATGGTGTTCTGATATAAAGCAGGATGCTGTAAAATAGCTTTCTTCCGAGACCAGTGACAACACAGGACTCGGTCAAAAACGGAGAATTGAGGCACGCGAGAGCAGTACTCAAGGGAAGTAAAAATGCTGGGAACTGGCTTATCTGTCAGCGCTTGGCCAGAATTGAACTCCATCTTGGGGGTTTTTTCCAGGTTACAAGAAGTAAAGGGCATGGCTGACCGCATCATTAGCATGCGGACTCAGCTGGTCTCCAACCTCAAGAAGGAGGGCTCCTCCCACAACTGGCAGCACATCGTTGACCAGATTGGCATGTTTTGTTTCACAGGTCTAAAGCCTGAACAGGTGAGTGGACTCCGATTTCTCCGCAGCAGACCAATTGATCAGTCCTTGCAAACCAAAATTCCTCAGGTCACCTACCCATTCAGGATTACTCTAAAAACAGTCATTTTGAAGCTTCATCCATAGGTAAAAGAAATATGAAGCTTTCATTTCGTTTTATTCTTTGTTGGTCGTTTACCTGTCTGTATCCTCTATGAGGTTGCAAACTTCTGAAAAACAGAGCTTGTTTTGATCATTTTTATAAACACTGCTGTTTCTCAGAAAGATTCCAGAACAAGCAGGAGCCTGAATATTGATAGGAAGAGTAGCTGTTCCATAGCTGGATTCTGGATCAATTTTTCTACAAAGGCTGAATATAAGATTTTTTTTACCTGGTCACACTTCAGAATTCAACATCCTACTTTAAAATAGCTTTTTATTCTTTCATTCTAAGCTAGCATGCCAAATTCTGGGAATAGGGTTTAAGTGAGAAAACAGACCTTCTTTTATTTACCTGTTCTAACTGTTGGCTAATTGTGCCATTCCAGGGCCGGGGAGACCCCCCTGACCAGGAAGTGCCCACACACTCTTCTCTCTGCAGGTGGAGCGGCTGACCAAGGAGTTCTCCATCTACATGACAAAGGATGGCCGTATCTCTGTGGCAGGGGTCACCTCGGGCAACGTGAGCTACCTTGCTCATGCCATTCACCAGGTCACCAAGTAACTCCCCTGGTCAGAGGGAACAGAGACAACCTTCCTGTCTTCAGCCTCTGCTATTGTGAGATTCACATGGAGGAAGAGGGAGAGTGGATGGTGGTGAGCGGATCATTTTTTTCAACCACAGTACTTTAAAACTCGGCGATTGAATGTGTTTCTCAGAAAAGAATGTGCAGTGAAATAGGGCGGAGGCACCTGTGGCTGGTGTTGGGAACTTTGTGGCTGTAAACCAAACTCTCACTCATCCTTTTATCTCCAGTTTTTCCAACAGAGTTTACATGTACAAGAAAGATATAAGCCCCAAAAATACCTGTCAATGACACCATTGCAATATTTCAGAAGCTTTAACAGAAGCACCTTTTGGTGTTGTGGGTTCCTCTGTAAAACCAGCGTGAAAATAGCACCTATTAGAGGCTTTGTGAAAAGACCTAGTTCTAACATTAACAGTCAGCCTCATGTTTGTCCTCCCATGATTGAGCAACCTTATCAACAAACCGTATGACAGAAATCATGTTTTACAGCGAGTCTGCTACCGCTGCAGCAAAGAAAATAAAAGATGTAATTTCCCGTCTTATTTAAGAAAAAAAGAAAGAAGGCTCTCCTTTTGAGTACTTGCAGGCATTTTAGTGTTCCTCTTCTCCTTACTCACTGCTGTTCTTTTCCTTAGGCACAAAGATCTATAACTAGCCTAGATTTTCATCCTGTTCTACTCCTTGATTGACCATCAGTCCCATCCCATAGGATTTACTTATTTGAAGAATGAAGAACATTATTTACTGCTCATTCCATACCCTCGCTTTTCTTGGCAAAGAATAGCGGACAGTAGGTAACTGCACTTTATTTCAGCATCCCCTTCAATGATATCTCCTGTAGGGATGTTGCCTCTGCCCAGTTGGACCTCGTAGCTTTGTTCAGTATGGTTGTGCAGTCAGTTACTTCATATCATGAGTCAGGCAATGCAGGGTAGAATCGGGAAAGAGGATATTCTGGTCTTTGATTTTAACTTTTGTGTGCTGCCAGCTGGGCTCAGGCTTCACCCTTTGGAAGGATAACCACCATTTGCTCTAATCATGTAGACTTATTGCAGCCTGGTCTCTCTGTTACAATAAAGTTACTGTAGACCCAACCGCCATTTACCATGTTATCTTTTTTCTTTAATGGGATGAAAGGGTAGGAGTGGGTATATATCCCTGGAATCTGGAATTGTGTCCAGATGACCATAAGCCAAGAGATGTTTTAGCTGTTTCGAATGTAAACCAAAGCCACATCTTTGTCATGTCATTCCTCATGTCCAGTCCAACAACGCTGAAAATGCTGGTACAATCCTTTGGACCTTGGTAGACAAGTAAATGGAGTGCCTCAAAGGATCCTGTGGATAGAGGCAGTGATGAGGAGATGGGGAGGGGAGGTGGCAACTTCGGGTGTCGAGAGGAGTCAAGTAGGTAATATAAACAAACAGTGCATGTAAAGTAAAAAAGCGACGTGGGGCTTCCCTGGTGGCGCAGTGGTTGAGAGTCCGCCTGCCGATGCAGGGGACACGGGTTCGTGCCCCGGTCTGGGAAGATCCCACATGCCGCGGAGCAGCTGGGCCCGTGAGCCATGGCCACTGAGCCTGCGCGTCCGGAGCCTGTGCTCTGCAACGGGAGATGCCACAACACTGAGAGGCCCGTGTACCACAAAAAAAAAAAAAAAAAAAAAAAAAAAAAAAAAAAAGCGACGTGAACTGGGTGTGAGATGATTGTCAGTGACCAGCCCGCATCCTCAGAGATGAGGCATAGTAGGGGAGTAAGTGACAGGCACTGTGAAAATGAAAGCCCAGGGTTGCAGGTCTTAAATTTTTCAAATAAAATGGAAATCTTGATTTTTTTTTTTTTTTTTTTTTTTTTTGCGGTACATGGGCCTCTCACTGTTGTGGCCTCTCCCGTTGCGGAGCACAGGCTCCGGACGCACAGCCTCAGTGGCCATGGCTCACGGGCCCAGCCGCTCTGCGGCATGGGGGATCTTCCCGGACCGGGGCACAAACTCGTGTCCCCTGCATTGGCAGGTGGACTCTCAACCACTGCGCCACCAGGGAAGCCCCGAAATCCTGATTTTTATGGGAGGTCTATTGACGCTTAAAAGCTGGCAACTGATTCTTTTTTTTTTTTTTTTAATGATTTGCAAGCAAGATGCAAACAGTAGATCGCCAGTGTGCAGCCTCTACTATAAAGTCATATGCTCTGTCAGCAGACATCCCAAGGTTATTCTGTCACCTTCTGCTTAATGCCAGGAGCCATTCAGGATAGGACAGCTACTGGGCAGACAGGCAGTGGAGCAGGAGTCAGGCCCAGAGCCCAACCACAGCGTTCTGATTATTGTTGGGAGGGGAAAGCGGGCTCAACTTGTTCGTTCCCCCTTGCTTCTCCTCGCTCTCTGAGAGACACAGTACCTGATGGGCTCACTCCTGCTCCTTGGCTCTCTCTGTTCCTATTGCTAATGGATACACCAAGGTGGTAAAAGGTCAACTGAATGGACTGATTCACCGGATGTCTTTGGGAAACTATCTAAAATGGGGAAACGGTAAACATATTAGTCAGCTGCTCTGTAAAGGAGATGACTGGCTAGCTTAGAAGAAACTGCTTTAAGTCTCCCTGTCTGGAGCCAAAATGATTCAAAGTTGGCTGCCAAGACCTCAGCTGGAAAAGGAACTTGACCACCCGACTGACCTTGTTATTTTTAAACACATGTATTTCCAGCTCATCCTGGACCAAGTCCTATATTCCTCACTGAAAAGTCATGTAGGGTGTGAACCTAATGTTTTTCTCACAGTTCAGTCTGTTGGCCATCAACCCTTTCCTCATTTCCTACTAGGGTCTAAGATGTTCTTCCACTTGATGGAGGAGGTAGCTTGCCTGCCCAGAAAGAGTAGTCATGCCTTGTTTTACCATCATTTGAGGTAGGATAGTTCCCAAATCTGGATTTTTTTTTTATTATTATTAGTTCCCTGGCCTTACCTCTAGGCACTCTGACTCAATATGTCTCAGGTAAGGCTTGCAAATCTGTTTTTTTAAATGAGAAAAACAAAACTTTCTAGGTGGTGCAGATACAGCTGATGCATGGGCCAGCCATTGGGTGCTATTAGAACAACTGCCTTAGGCTTACATCTAAACAGCCAAAGTCCAGCTCACTCAACCAACTTGAAAATTCTGTTTGAAATTTTTTCCTTACTTGTAGGCTGTGGAAATTTTTAAAATTATTTTTATTGGAGTATAGTTGATTGGAAAAAATTTTTAATAGAAATTATTGGTTTATTTATATCTAATAACTAAAAGACCAACTTTTTCTTTTTTTTTAAATGACAATCTTATAAAAATGTTGAGAATAGTATTGCAAATCACATAACTGATAAGGGATTTGTATCCAGAATATATAAAGAACTCTTACAACTTGATAATAAAAAGGGGGTCTGAATAGACACTTCTTCATAGAAAACATACTAATGGCCAATAAGCACATGAAAAGATGCTAACATGAGTCATCAGGGAAATGCAACTCAAAACCACAATGAGAATCACTTCATACCCACTAGGATGGCTATAATCAGACAATAACAAGGGTTATCAGGGATATGGGGAAACTAGAACCCTTACACACTGTTGGTCAGAACGTAAAATGGTGCAGTTGCTTTAGAAAACAGTCTGGCAGGGCTTCCCTAGTGGCGCAGTGGTTCAGAATCCGCCTGCCAATGCAGGAGACACGGGTTCCAGCCCTGGTCCTGGAAGATCCCACATGCCGCGGAGGAACTAAGCCCATGAGCCACAACTACTGAGCCCGTGCTCTAGAGCCCGCGAGCCACAACTACTGAAGCCCGCGCCTACAGCCTGTGCTCCGCAGCAAGAGAAGCCACCGCAATGAGAAGTCCATGCACTGCAATGAAGAGAAGCCCCTGTTCACCGCAACTAGAGAAAGCCCGCACATAGCAACAAGACCCAACGCAGCCAAAAATAAATAAGTAAATTTATTTTAAAAAATAAAACAGTCTGGCAGTTTCTCAAAAGGTTAAACATAGAGTTACCATTTGACCCAGCAATTCTACTTCTACATACATACCTAAAATAAATGAAAACGTGTGCACAAAAAAAGTGTACCTCAACATTCACTGTGGCATTATTCATAATAGCCAAAAAATGGAAACCACAAATGTCCAAACAACTGATGAATGAATAAACAAGATGTGATATAGCCATACACATACATACATGTAATATTACTCAGCAATAAAAAGGAATAAAGTACTAATCTATGCTTCAACATGGATGAACCTTGAAAACAGCTCATCCAGAGCACAAAGTAGATTAGTGGTTGCCAGGGGCCTGGGGGAGGGATGAATGGAGAGTGCCTGCTAATGGTTACAGGGTTTTGGGGGGAGTGATAACAATGTTCTGATATTAGATAGTGGCAATGATTGCAAAACTCTGAATATACTAAAAACCACTGTATTGGGCACTGAAAGTATAAATTTTTTGGTAAAATTCATAAGTCTCAATAAAGCTGTTATTTATGTTTTTAAAAACCTACAACAGCTCAGATGTCCTTCAAAAGTGATTAGTTGCACAAACTGCAGATACCATGGAATATTGTTACTCAGTAATAAATAAAACATATACATGCTGCATGAGTCTCTGGGCAATTATGCTTATGCTGAGTAAAAACAGCCAATCCTAAAAAGTTGCAGACTGTATGATTCCATTTATATAACATGCTTTGAAATGACAAACTTTTAGAAATGGAGAACAGATTAGCGATTGCGAGGAGTTACAGAAGGGGGCCCTTGCTGGAGGGAGGTGAGTGTGGTTATAAAAGGGTAACAGGAGTGATCCTTGTGGTGATGGAAATGTTCAGAATCTTGAATGTGGTGTAAACCCTACACATGATTAAGTTGTACAGAACTAAATACAGACAAAAAAATGACTATAAATATAACTGAGGAAATCTGAACGTGATCAGTCGATTGTGTCAATGTCAGTATCCTGGTTGTGATATTGTACGATAGTTTTGCAAAATGTCACCATTGAGGGAAACTGGGTAAACAGTACACAGGACCTCATCAGCAAGGACCTTTGATGCATGGAGAGGACATAACATAGATGAAGACATTGGAATGCCAAAGATTATGTGACAGCTTGCAAGTGGCACACAGCCACAAACAGAAGCCAGGGCTCTGGACACCGATTCCTTCATTCAACAAATATTTATTTATGTGAGTGACACCAATGCCTCAGATCCCCAGTTGTAGAATCTAGGCCCTGGGGTTATAGCCATGAACAATCCTCAGGCCAGCCAAAGCTCAAGGAGGTACAAATGACCCCTCGCTCTCCCTAGTGAAAAAGTCCAGGGTCACTGGCTGTGGGTACGAACGTAAGAAGGGAGACAAAGGAGGATAATGAGGCCAAATAGCTCTGGCGCACAATATCCGTACTGGCAAAGACACCAAACCTCCTAATGCTCTTGCTAGGAGGCAGGAGGTGCAGCTTGGCCAAGAGGCCAGGACTAAAGTAACAGGTTAAACACGGGCGGGCTGGAAGCCGAGGCTGGTTTGGGGCAATGCGGTTGGGTTGAGGATTAGAGAGCTGGTGTCCAAGACTAACGCCTGCCGAAAACTACAGCTCCCAGTGTGCCCCGCGGTCAGCCCCAGCCCCGGCGGTCATGTGACCGCTGCTCACGTGTCTCCGCAGCCGGCCCGGGATCGAAGCACCGCAGGTAAGTGAAAGGAGGTACAGGTTGATGGAGGTGGAAACGTTAGGTCCCTGGGTCCCCAGGGCCGCCACCGCGGCAGAGCCCTGCCCACTCCCTGCAGGGCTCTGCAGCCCGGCGTCCTCCGCCCCACACCCGCCTTCGGTCGGCCGGCCCTTGCCGCGCCTTAGCCCGGCCTGTCCCCACCTAGTCTCCACCTAATCAGTCCTAGGCCCGGATCGAGCGCCGGAGCCCCTCCCCAGTTTACCCCACAGCAGCCCACTCTCCTCGCTTCAGGCCTGAGGATCGCCCCCACCCCCCTGCCTGGGTGCGCCCTGGCCCACCTTCCAGTGCAGCCCACCCCTCGTATTTCTGGGATCCAGCCCCAGGCTGGCCTGGGAACCTGCTCCGGTTGGGATCTGAGGGGCCTACTGCAGTGGTTACAGCTCTGGCCTGAGCGTGTGGGCATCAGGGTTCTAGTTCTGGCTCTGCCGACGAGCCGCTGTGACATTAGTCTAGCCTCTTTCCCTCCGTGGGCCTGTTTCCCTAACTGAGCTGCTGCTCCACTCCGTGAGTTAGAGCACCTCAGTTCCCTTCACTCTGCTGACCCGCACAGAAACAGCTGACTCTTTCTCTGCTGACAAATTTTAGGTAGAGTTTGAGAAAGAAGAAACTGGGGGCAGAGAGGGAAGTGAGGAGAATCAGATCCCAGATCTTTGGGAAGAAGGAGGTGTAAGGAGCAGCTGTCCCTCCACCAAAGCCGGAGGGATGGAAAGAGCAGGTAAGCTGGGGACCATGGAGCAGTTTGAAGGGAGGGGGTGCTGAGAGATTTCAGACCAGTGCAGAGACCTCTGTGTCTGGGATGTGAGCAGGGTGGAGGACAAGGTCTCACCGCTCAAGTAGCGCTAACTTTGCAGGGCTCTCTCTGGAGCTACGCTGGAAACTTGGGAGACCAAAACTGCCTCCACTGCTCACTGCTTTGATTTTTTGCTGAGTTGCTGGCTGGGTGGGTGGCAAGTTGCACAACAGGAAGCCCTGTGGAAGCTGACTGATCTTTCTGGACTTGGAGCCAGCAGGGAGACATCTCCCCTGGAGCTGTGTCCCTTGGTTGCAGGCTTGGTGATAGATGTCTGAGAGCACCCAAACTCCCCCTTTTCTCTCTAATGAGTTTAAGGCTCCCAACTTTGTTCAACCATCACAGGAGGAGCAATGGCAAGCATCTGACTACCCAAGAGGCCTTGCTAGCCATTCTAAACCCCCCAGTGTGCTGGGAGCATTGGAGGGGATGTCCCTGTGATGGGCAGTGGTTAGGTCAGGCATGTGGGGAGAAAAGTAAGAATTGGCCTAAATTTTGAAGGGCTTTGAAAGCGCCACAGAATTTAGACTCTGGAGGGAGGTATGCTGGGCTGTAAGTAATTGAAATACCCACAGTTCTGGGTGAGGATTTTTCTTGCGACCCTGTGGTGTAGAAACAAATTAGGAAGCCAGACAGATCTGGATCTAAATCCTGCTTTGCAACTTGCTACTATGTGACCCTGGATGAGTGATCTGATCTCTCTGAACCTTATGACCACTGTCCTAAGGAATGAATGAGATAAGATATGTCCGTGACACTCCTGCCTGATGCATGGCCTCCAGTGCTGACATATCAGCACCCCTCTCTTCTGTGTTTATGTCTTACTTACCTGATAGGTCTGTAGGCCTGAAGCAGGCAGGAATTACATCTGACACATTTCTGTCTCTGCCATCACACTGTGGCACCCAATGCAGTGTTCTGCACAGCGGCACACCTGGGTTTGGATCTCAGCCATCTGATCTTGGGAAAGTTGTTTCACCTTTCTGTGTCTCTTGGGATAACAGTAGTACCTGCCTTTCCCATCTAGGTTGAGGAGAGCCAGAGCCCATAGGCCTCCTAGGATAACAGCCCCAAACAGGCTGGTGGCACCCTCCAGCTGAAGGTGTTCCCTCGGCTCCCCAGGGCATGTGGTCGTGAGACAGAACCCACAGGCCCTGCAGGAACAGGACTCCCAGGGCCATGGCCCAGGTCAGCATCAACAGTGACCTTGGCGAGTGGGGCTTAAGCACAGACTCCGGGGAGCGTGCCCGTCTGCTGCAGAGTCCCTCTGTGGACATAGCCCCCAAGACTGAGGGGGAGGCCCCTCCTGGGGGTCTGGGCAGAGGCACCACTTCCACACTTGGAGCCATCTTCATCGTTGTCAATGCCTGCCTGGGCGCAGGGCTGCTCAACTTCCCAGCAGCCTTCAGCACTGCCGGGGGAGTGGCAGCTGGCATCACGCTGCAGATGGTGAGTGAGCGGGCCCGGCGGGCAAAGGTGCAGTTCTAGTGGTGGGTCTGGGCTCTTCACAGCAAAAGGGAGGCTCTGGATCAGGAGTGGTCAGTTGGAGACACATGCTACCACTCCCCGCTCCATCACACATGGCAGACATTACTAATCTATTCCAGCATTCTTTCCTTTGAGCCCAGATGAGGCTTCAAAAGCCTTCCCAGCTATCAGGGAAGTTTGGACATCGAATGCATATTTAATAATTTCACGGTTACGTTTAAAAAGCAGGCCCATACCTTAGAGCCGTGCTGAAATATTTACTGATGAAATGATATGATAGCTCGTATTTTCTTCAAAATAATCCAGAGTGGGAGAGGGAATAGATGCAACAAGATTGGCTGTAAATTGATGATTTTTGAATTTGAGTGATGGGTACATAGGGGTCCATTATACCATTCTGTCTACTTTTGTGTATGTTTGAAATTTTCCTCAAAACTTTTTGTTTCTAAAGAAAATCTCAACTCCAGTAATCTATTAAAATTGCCCTGCAAGATAAGGCTAATTTGCCAGATGGGCATTGGGCACTGGGCCAGTAAATGCTGAGCAAGACCAGGCTGCTCTTTGCTGCCAGGCCTTTCCCACACCCTCTTGTTATGCCCCTACCCACAGGCCATGCTGGTTTTCATCATCAGTGGCCTCGTCATCCTGGCCTACTGCTCCCAGGCCAGCAATGAGAGGACCTACCAGGAGGTGGTGTGGGCTGTCTGTGGCAAGCTGACAGGCGTGCTGTGTGAGGTGGCCATTGCCACCTACACCTTCGGGACCTGCATCGCCTTCCTCATCATCATCGGGGACCAGCAGGACAAGAGTGAGGTCCCCCCTCAGTACCTACCTCATCCCCCCCACCAGCCCTGCGGGTCATGCGGTGGGTGGGAAAGAGCATGGAACACCTGCCCAAGGCCTGGCCTGGGCCCGGCATTCATCTGGGAGTCCTCCCTCCTGGCTGCTGGGCCCATTAGACAGATGGAGGTCCCAGCAGAGGTGGAGGACCACACCCTGCAGTAGCCTGGCATCACGTTCCCTCCTTCCTCCCTGTGCAGTTATAGCTGTGATGGCAAAGGAGCCTGAGGGGGCCGGCGGCAGCCCCTGGTACACAGACCGCAAGTTCACCATCAGCCTCACTGCCTTCCTCTTCATCCTGCCCCTTTCCATCCCCAGGGAGATCGGCTTCCAGAAATATGCCAGGTTCGGAGGCCCCACCCCAGCCTGCGCTGGACAGCAGCTCTGACCACAGGCAGCTGGAGACCCAAGGGCTGCAGGGGAACCCCTCTCCTCCGTGACACCTCATCTCCTGGGGCAGCAAGAGTGGGCAAGGCAGGGTAGACCGGGCTTGCAGGGGTTCCGGCATAAGACCTTCCTTTTGTGTCAGCAGCAAGGGAGACAGTGGCTCTTTGTGTCAGTGAGAGATTCAGTTCCAAATGTCCTTGTCAAAGAAGGGATGGGTGATAATCATGTGTGAAGGCAGTCTCTTAGCCTGGGCCTTGTCTTTCCCACGGAGGATGGGATTCTTGATCATTTGGGATTGTCAGCCTGGCAGCATTTTCCATGCAGCTTGGTATGAAGGGAAGGGACTAGCTTCCTGGCTCAGAGTCTGAAAAGCTGTGGGATTCTAAGCTATTTCCTGTGATCCTTTATTGAAGGGGTCACACTCAGTGTCTCCAAGGTTTCCTTTAATGTTGACTTCCCAGTATTTGTGCCTTCAACCCTCCCGCATCTCCTACTTCTCAAAGGCCCTGCTTGCACCTCTCGCCAAGTCTGGGCTGCTCTGATTGAAGTAGCAGATGTGCTTTGAAGCCCAGCCCCCTGCTGTGGTCTCTGAGCCATGGAGCTGAACCACCTCATTTCCCAGTGGCCACAAGTGTCAGTCTGGTCCCCTCTTGGCTTCCTAAATGTGGCTTGTTTCTCTGAAACTTATTTCTCATGCATTTCTTGAGTCTTTGTTTGGGATAGTCTCCCAGTTGGTTCATTAGACCCTTGTGGTCACTGAAGTTAAGGGTGGATGTCCCTGGGGATGGAATGAGAGAAAAGGCAGCTGGGGCTAGGGAGGAGGAAGCTTAATCTATCCTTCCTGGCAGCTTCCTGAGCGTCGTGGGCACCTGGTATGTCACTGCCATCGTTATCATCAAATACATCTGGCCTGATAAAGAGATGACCCCAGCGGACATCCTGAACAGGTGGGTGAGGGCCCCCGGGAGACACATGGGGTAGAAGCTGCCACTCGGGCCCCAGGAGGTGCTGGGTCAGGCATCAAAAAGCCACACAGATGCTCTTCCCAAGGCTTATTAGCTCACTGGGGCTTGACTCATTGGTCATTTTAGGAAGGAGGCAAGAGGTCCTGATCTCTTTTTACTGGAGAGAAGAGTGACAGCCGGAGATGAGGGGGACTTTGCCACTAATGTCCAACAGATGAGCCAATGTGAGACTAGGCCTCAGGTTATGGAAACCGCCAAGGTGGAACTGCACATCTGTTTCAACATGTGCTTATCTGTAATATCTGTATCTTCCATGTGAGGATGAATCAATTTTCTTAATTAAAAAAAAAAGTTTCCTTTTTCTTGAACAAATCAGAGAAGCAAAAGCCCAAGTGCAAGAGCCAAAAATTCTGGATTTTGGTCCCAGGAGGGCCTTCCAGAGTCTTAGTTTACTGACCTGTAAGTGGAGATGTGTCCTCTCCCAGTCCCCAGACTTCTGTGGGTTGAATGTGTGCATGCTGGCTGGTGGAGGCCGTGGGGGGCTGAATGAAGCGTAAGAGCATGGCAGCGGTTGATGACTCTGAGGGGTTCCCGGGCAGCAGCATCTTGTGTGTTTGTCCGCAGGCCAGCTTCCTGGATAGCCGTGTTCAACGCCATGCCCACCATCTGCTTCGGATTTCAGGTGCTAGTTGCAAGGTCCCTTTTGTCCCCTTAGCTCACTCCCCATCCTGGGATGGAATCCACGTTACAGGCAAGATGGGGGAGTCCTGGAAGGAAGGACGGAGTGGGGGCCCCAGGACTTGCCCCTTATCCTTGGGGGTGAGGTCACTGCCCACCATGACCCTGCCCTTCACCCTGACAGTGCCACGTGAGCAGTGTACCCGTCTTCAACAGCATGTGGCGGCCCGAGGTGAAGACCTGGGGTGGGGTGGTGACAGCCGCCATGGTCATAGCCCTCGCTGTCTACATGGGCACAGGTGAGTGCTTCCCTCCGCGGGCGGGGCTTAGAGGGCTCCCACTTTCCCTCTTTGTCCCCAAGTCGTCTGGCCCAGGATTTCCCGGGGACAGCCCTGCACTCCCAACACGACAAACACTTCTGTAGGCACTGGCTTGAACTTGGGCCACCTTGGGCCTCCTCCTGCCCAAATGAGAAAGATGTATTCAACAGCTCTCAGTGGGTGCCTAGTAAGTCCCAGGAACTTTCTCAGCATGGGCGATGCCATGGAGATAGATAGACCCGGTCCTGCCCTCATGGAATTGACAATCTAGTCGGAGAGAGAGTCTTACAGGAGCAAGTCAGGATTCAGTAAGGAAATCCAGACAGTGGTGAGTGCCATGGTAACAGGGAAACAGAAAGCTGTGAGTGGGACTGAGTGGGGTTGGCTTTGGTGGGTAGGTCACAGGTGGCTCCTCTCTGAGGAGGTGGCAATTGGGGAAGGCCGAATCATGAGAAGGAGCTAGAATCTGAAGAGCTGGGGGAAAAGCATTCCAGACAGAGGAACCAGAAAACGCCAAGTCCCTGAGGCTGGGACGGAAGAAGGTCTGCATAGCTGGAGTGGAGCGAGTTGAGGGTGGGTGGCGGGCAGCACGGCCAGACAGGGAACACAGCCAGATCCTTGAGGACTGTTGGGAGGCAGAGAGGAAGCGCTTCAGCAGGGGCGTGGCTCGGGGACACATGGCTCTGGGTGTTGTGTAGGAAATGGTTTGGGTGAGGGAGCGGGACTGGGAGACCACAAAGAATGGCCCTGTGATTCCTTCCACAGATGGTTCTCAGGACCAGCACTGTTCTAGTGTCTGAAGATACAGCCAGGAACAAGGGTGGCAAATAGGCAGAGTCCCATTCTCCTGGGGCTCGTGTTCTGGTTGAGGGAGACAGACAATAAACAAGTAAAAAAAAAAAAAAGTTCCAAGAGAGAGGAGTGCTCTGAAGAACACAGAACAGGGTGGTGTGAGGGAGTGCCTGGGCGCAGGGATTATTGTGGATGGGCTGGGCGGGGAAGCATTCTCTGAGGAGCTGAGACCTGAATGATGAGGAGATGGGCAGACAGAACGTTAATGCAGAAGCTCTGAGACAGGAACTGCTGGGTGAGTTCAAGATCAGAAAGGTGACGGTGTGGGGGTGGGAGATGTGAGAAGTCAGGGAGGGAGGCTTCTGATCCCAGCCTCAACACCCCTCTGAGCCTCACTCTTAGCCTCCAGAGCTGCTTCGTCATCTCCCCATCTGCTGTTGGACCCAGCGGTGAACGGTCCATGGCCCTAACCCTCCGAGGGTCACCTGGACCCAGCCCTCTTGTCCGTGCCCTCAGGCATCTGTGGCTTCCTGACCTTTGGAGCTGCTGTGGACCCCGATGTGCTCCTGTCCTACCCGTCGGAGGACATGGCTGTGGCCGTCGCCCGCGCCTTCATCATCCTGAGCGTGCTGACCTCCTACCCCATCCTGCACTTCTGTGGGCGGTGAGTCCCCTTTCCACACCGCCGGGGTGCTCCCTTTCACCAGGGCCCCTGAAAGCCCTTTGAACATGGGCCTTGTGTAGAATCCATTCTATAGAAGGAGAACCGGAAGCCCAGAGGAAAGAGTCAGTGCCTCGCATGGCCCTGCAAGTACTCCCAGCCGGGTCTTTGGGGGCCCCCTTTGTCCCAGAGTCACCAGAACATTCTGTGAGTCCTCTGAGAACCTCTAGTCCAGATCCTTTCCTGAACACCCTGCTTTCTGGGTACCCCAGACCCTTCCTTTTCAGGAGACTAGTAGTATATGTTCCCATGGGTTGTGCTAGTCCTGGGCCAGGCAAGGCAGTAAGCCGTTCACATTCACCATCCCGTCCGGTCCCCACGGCAACCCTGAGAAGAGTGCTGCTAGGCCCATTTCAAAGAAGAGGAAACTGAGGCCCAGGGGTTAGAGTCTTACCTACAATCCACCCAGTCAGGAGTCTGGCTCCATGGCTGGAGGTGGGGAGCTGTTAGCAGGGGCGGCTCTGAGCCGCTCTCTGTGTGGGCAGGGCGGTGGTCGAAGGCCTGTGGCTGCGCTACCAGGGGATGCCGGTGGAGGAGGACGTGGGGCGGGAACGGCGGCGGCGAGTACTGCAGACGCTGGTCTGGTTCCTGCTCACCCTGCTGCTGGCGCTCTTCATCCCTGACATCGGCAAGGTCATCTCGGTCATTGGAGGGCTGGCCGCCTGCTTCATCTTCGTCTTCCCAGGTGTGGACCCCTGGCATCCCCGCAGCACTCTCTCCCAGGGCCTCCTGGCCTGAGCTCGTCACCTCCCGGGGAGGATTATCACCAGCGTTTATTGATCACCCACTTCAGGCTCTGGCATGTTTAAACGTTATCTCCTGCAAAGAAGGTGTAGTTGTCATCTCCATTTTACTGGTGAGGAGGTGTGAGGATCAGAGAGGGTCACAAGCTTGCCTAGAGGTTAACAAACTCAACTAAAGAATAATAGAACCTTCTCAAACCCAAGTCTGTCTAGGTCCACAGCCTATACTCTTAACTCTTCATTCAGGTACCCGTTACTCCCCGACTGTCAGGGATCTGGCTGGGTCAGCCCATGACAGGGTAATTAGGGTCTGGTGGTGGCACCCTGACATGGGTCGGGAGACCTGAGTTTCAGACACAGTCTGCCACCAGATCCCTGGGGAACTGTCCTATCTGCCCAGTCATGAGTTCTGCCTGTACCCAGCTTACTTCTCTCTAGGAGGCCACCTGGAAATCCCTTGAAACAAGGGGGACACATCTGCTCAAAAGGGCACTGGGAAGGGCCCTGCAATGTAGACACCACTGAGTCACCTCCCAGTGCTGCCCCTTTAGCTCTGGGGCTTGCATGCAGCCCAAGGGGTGCCTGGCAGGTGCTGGCCCCTCCTGGGAGACCAGATGCCAGGTCTCCAGCTGGGTGCAGAGGGGAGACAGAGGCAGAATGTGTGGAGGAGTAAACACAGGCCTTTCTCCACCCACCATCACTGCCTGCTGGCAAAGGGGGAGGCTGGACTGCCGGGGGGTGGGGGGGGTGCCCATCCAAGCTCTCAGGGCCACCTCTTCTCTTCTAGGGCTGTGCCTCATTCAAGCCAAACTCTCTGAGATGGAGGAAGTCAAGCCAGCCAGGTAAAGCAGGGCCCGTCCCGTGGTCCTCTCAGGGAGGTACTGGATGGGGCGTGGCCTTTAAATGGATAGGAGTCAGGAGACTTGTGTACTTTGAAAAACTTTTTTAAATACTTCTTTTAAAATGTGTAACATGTTAGTTGTAACATTTCAAATACTACTGAGGATTTTTTTTTGAATTTTTTTTTATTTATTTTTTTATACAGCAGGTTCTTACTAGTCATCACCTACTGAGGATTTTAGAGAAAAAAGTGGAAGTCCCTCTTTCCCCACAGCCCGCTCCCCACCGCTCCCTTCTCCTGAGAGAGCTCCATGAGATCAGCACAGCCTGTGCCCTTGTAGACTGTTTCTGTGTGTGCACGTGTCTGTGTACACAAAGCTATGCATGCGTATACACAAACACATGGGGTTTTGTGTCTGGTTAGGTTTTTTCAAAAATGGTTTCATGCCAGACATGCTTTTCTGCTACTTGCTTTTTTTTTTTTTTTTTTTTTGCGGTACGTGGACCTCTCACCGCTGCAGAGCACAGGCTCCGGACGCGCAGGCCCAGCGGCCATGGCTCACGGGCCCAGGTGCTCTGCGGCATGTGGGATTCTCCCAGACCGGGGCACGAACCTGCGTCCCCTGCATCGGCAGGCGGACTCCCAATCACTGTGCCACCAGGGAAGCCCTGCTACTTGCTTTTTTCACTTAACCATGTATTTTGGAGATCATTCTATGTCCACACAAGAAGATCTACTGCTTCCTTTTTCCATGGCCGTAGAATATTTTGCTGTTTGAATGTGTCCTGAATTTCAACACACTTCTGCATGTACACCGTGGCACAGCTGTTCGAGGATCTCAGTAGCATCGATTCTTAGAAGGAAATTGCTCCATCATAAGGCACGCTCATTTTTACTCTGGCACACGGGTTCAAATTACCCTCCAAAAAGGCAGTACCAGTCAGAGTCCCAGAAGCAGTGACTGAAAGTGCCCTGTTCCCCACACCCCTGCCAGCACTGTATATAGCGGCCTTTTCAATATTTGTTAGTCTAATGGATACAAAACACTAAATTTTAAAAAAATTAACCATTTTTACCATTTTAAAGTGTTCAGTTCAGTGATATTAAGTTCACTCATATTTTTGTGTAACCATCCCCACCATCTACCTCCAGAACTTTTTCATCATCCTAAACTGAAATTCTGTACCCATTAAACAGTAATTCCCCATTCCCTCTCCCCTCACCCATGCCGCCACCATTCTACTTTCTGTCTGTGTGAATTTGACTCTTCTAGGTACCTCATGTAACTGGAATTATACAGTACTTATCTTTTTGTACCTGGCTTCTTTCACTTAGCATAATGTCCTCAAGGTCCATCTATGTTGTAGCAGCCTTTTTAAGGCTGAATAATATTCCATTGTGTGTATAGGCCACATTTTGCAAAACATTGCATTCTTTTAATATGTGCATGTCCCTGAATGGTAGAGAAGTTATGACCAGGTTGCATGCTTTTAAAAAAAATTATTGTGCAAGTAATACTCATTGATTATAGAAAACTTTAAAACTACAGACAAGTCTAAGAAAATAATAATCACCTTTAATATCCAGATATAACCAGGGAATTTCCTGGCGATCCAGTGGTTAGGACTCTGTGCTTTCACTGCTGAGGGCATGGGTTCAATCCCTGGTCAGGGAATTAAGATCCCACAAGCCAGGTGGGCAAAAAAAGGAAAAAAAAAAAAAATTCCAGTTATAACCCTGTAGCTATTTTTGACACATAACCTTTGCAGATGTCTGTTTTATTTATTTGTTTAATGAAATGGATCACTCCATGTGACCTGCTTTTTCCTGACCATCTTTCCATCAGGAGATATGCATTCTTTTTTTAAAATATTTATTTATTTATTTGGCTGTGCCAGGTCTTAGTTGCAGCACGTGGGATCTTTTAGTTGTGGCATGCAGGATCTTTATTTGTGGCACACGGGGGTCTTTAGTTGCAGCATGCGAACTCTTAGTTGTGGCATGTGGGATCTAGTTCCCTGATCAGGGATGGAATCCGGGCCCCCTGCATTGGGAGCTCAGAGTCTTAGCCACTGGACCACCAGGGAAGTCCCATGAGACATGCATTCTAATTCTGGTCCTGCCCTTGGTGTGCTGTGATCAGTCAATTAATCCCATTAGGTCTTGGCCTCTTTACTCATGGTCTAGCAATCATACACCCAGCCCCATAAACCGTTGTATGAAAGTCGTTGAGAAGTAGGAAGTGCTCCACCCACAGGAGAAGTGGTATAAGTAATTAGGGTAATTAACTGATATATAATATATATATGGAAGTCGGCAAAGTCACAAGTGGGTCGACTGACCAGGCCCTCTCTCACCCTCTGCTCTACAGCTGGTGGGCGATGGTCAGTTACGGAGTCCTCTTGGTCACCCTGGGAGCCTTCATCTTCGGCCAGACCACAGCCAATGCCATTTTTGTGGATCTCCTGGCATAACCAGTGCCTCCCAGGGAATTCTTGGCCTTTTCCATTGGACCCTGGAGCCCATCTCGTAGAGCTTCAGGACCACCCTGAGTCCGGCATCATTCCCCTCTACTGGTGGGATGACATCTGGACATCCTTTTCCAGGGACAGTTCTGGGGTCAAATCAGGCCCCACACCCCTGGACAGCTCAAACCCAGCTCCCTTCCTGCCCCCGCATCCTGGCAGTGCCATGGATGGTAGGAGGAGGTCTCGTGTCACAGAAGAACCTTCCCCCCTCTTCCACCTCTCAACTTCTCCTGGAAGCCATGGAAGCCATGGGTGAAGAGAGTCGGTAGGTCTCCAAAGGAACAACTCAGCCTGACTTCCCTCTGGAGAAAGAGTGTGGACCAAGGGCTGCCATCCTCCACAGAGAAGCCTGCCCTGGGTAGGGGCTGTGCTCATTACCCCGGGACTCAGTGCCTGCTCCAGTCTGTCGGCAGCCCAGCCAGCAGTGGCTTCCTCCGGCAAGTTCCAAAGGTAGCACTGAAATCATGCAGGTGCGCCGAGGCAGGCAGATGGATGCCTTGTCCACTGCCTCCTGGGCCTGCGGTGAGCCTGAGAGCCCTCTTGCCCATGGCTGGTTGACATTTCCCAAGCCTTTTGGGGCCTCACCCTGTCTTCTTACCCAGACCTGATGGTCCAGGCATCCCTCTGCTCCTCCATCCCTAGACATCACCAAGTCTAATGTTTACAAACGGTGCCAGCCCAGCTCTGAGCCAGGGGCCAGGGGCCGTCCCGTGCCACGGTGCTGTGAGTACTCCTCCCTTAACTTTCCCCAAGGCAGGGAGTGTGGTTTCTCTCTCAGATCCCTGATGGGTCCCTCTTTTCAGAGGCACAAGGGTGGGTGAGGGAGCATGCTGGGACTCCCATGCAGGCTGGGCTGGTGAGGATCAAGGTGAACCTGTCAGGCATCTTCACTTTGAATGGCTGCTTCTCTTCTCCCTGCCCTGCACGTCCCCCCTTCCCTGCCAACCCAGCCTGGTACCCTGGAGACAAGAAAGGCAGCTGAGTGGCCACTGACTGGGCAACATCTGAGTGTAGTCACGCCAGCCCAAAAGTTTCCCTTCCAGTCTGGATCTTGTCTGCTCCTGTCCCCCATCACCTCTTCACCACCACCCTATTTTTCTATGTAGCTCAGTCTCTCCTGTTCACATGAGTATGGGGGTGGGGGTGGACCAAACCCTCTCTCGTCCACTTCCTCAGCTCCACAGGTCTACCAGGCCTGGCCTCGGCAGCCTGTGGATCACACTGAGGTCACGCCTACGTTGTGCCCCAGGCGGGGTGAGGAAGGATATTTTCCCCTTTCATATTTTGAACACCTTGGCCACTCACTTAGGCCAACCCTAGGCACCGAATCAGGCTTCCTCTGTCTGGAACACCGAGCGTTCTCCCTGGCCCCTCCTGCCTAAAACCTCTGAATGCAGTGGTAGGGTGAGAGGGATCCCTGCCCTCGGACAGTGAGACAGAAGAAGCAGAGCCTTGTTGGGGCCAAATAGGCTTCTGCTCAGACCCCCAGACTGGGTGACCTGCCTTTCCACATGTTCCCTGGGGGCCAGACCCCCGTGGCCGTTTTCTCTCAGCCTGTTGCACAGCACCAGGCCCTGCCAGTGCCCACCCCGGATACAGTTAGGAGGACGGCCGGCCCATCATCAGCAGGGCTGCACTGCCTCCTAATGTTGGATTTCAGTGAGGGGTGGGGGGATGTAAGGGGAAAATGAGCTGGAATCTGGCCTAACCTCAGGAGCACCTTCCCCAGCCCTCTCTGCCAGGGCATTTTACTGTTTCTTTTCTACTTGTGCGCATTCAGACCAGGGAGGATGGTTAATAAAAAGGGACTTGTGCTGCTGAGCTGCATGGCCTGTGTCTGGTGCCAGGGATAGTCCAGGCCACTGACAGGAGGAAGACGGGCTGGAGTGGGAGTAGGGGTTGGGGTGCGATAAGGCCGTTTGGCCTCACCGTCTGTGACCCCTTCCTCGAGAATGGGCCCATCACGCTCCCTTTCCCAAGCCGGGAACCTGCAGGTGGTTCTTACTTCTTCTCTCTCCTTCCACATCCCATCAGACTTTCCCCGCTGACTTGGGACTCCGCCTTGGTCTGTCCTGATGCCTCTACCTCGGTTCAAGTCCTTCCCGTGTCTTCCCTGCACCACTGCAGCCTCAGATTAGCTTCTGTGTTGTATGTCCCTCCCTAACCTCAAGTTTTGAGGTGAGCTTCAAACCCCTGAGCATCCCCCCTCCCCCGCTTTGTCCTTTCAGAGGCAGGTGTTGAGAGCAGGCCCTATTGTCCTGGTTATGGAGCCTGTCACTGTGCTCAGTGCTGGGGAGAAGATAATTCAGCAAAACACACCAGCTCTGCTGTCCGCCTACTGGGGAAGACTGATGCTTAGCAAGTCATCACAAATATAAACATGCAAGTTGTGATAAATGCCAAGAAGGGAAAATACAGAATGTTATATTTGGGGGTCTGAAACTTCCCTGGGGAGTCAAGGAAGGTTTCCTGGAGGAACTGACATATGAGCTGGCCCCTGAGTGATGAGCAGAATGAACTAAGTGAAGAGAGGTGGGGAGACCTTTCCAGGCTGTGGGAAATGCATGTGCAAATGCCCTGTGATGGGAGGAACTTGGTCATTTGAAGAACTGGAAAGTGGCCATTGTTGGTGGAGCATTACCTGGGTGTGGGAGAGCAGCAGAGCGTTCTGAGATGGTCTGCAACGGCTCCCCTGGTCCTCAGAATAAAGTCCAACCCTCTCACCTTCTACCGCACTCCCCATCCCTGTTCGGGTATTTTGCAAAGATCCCTCCCTCCTGGTGGAGGTGGGAACCCTCTCCAAGGAGGAAACATGTTGCAAGACTAGACAGGTGGGACAGCTTTGGGCCATGGTTCACACCTGCCTAGTGAGCCAAGAGCTTGAGGTTTGGTTTCACTTTCTCTGAGTGAACAGAGGGAAGGAAAGGTTACATCTAGGCCACAGGGAAACGCACAGCCAAATTCATCCATTCGAGTCAAGACTTGTAAGCACTTAATCAATGTCTGTCTCCCTGCTAGACTGTAAGTTCCACGGGAGCAGGGTCGCATCTCCCTTGTCCATCAGCTATCTTAGCCAGTGCCTGGCACACAGCAAGTGTTCAATAGTTGTTGAACAAATGATTGAATGAATATGAACTAACACTTGTTGATTTCTTACTTTGTGCCAGCACTTAGCTTGCATCATTCACATTCGGTCTTCATGAGAACTCTATACAAAAGTGAAAGCTGAGAGATGTTACACAGTGTGCCCAGGGAGTAAAACTGGAGCCCTCCTGCCGTGCGTGAATGAACAAGTGAGCAGAGGGCTCTCTCCGTCTGGTGATTTCTGACCCCGGAAGGCAAGCTCAGGAACCTCCAGCCCTCATGCTGGCACCAACATCAGATCCTAAAACCTTTGACTTACTGTCCCATCCAAACCATGTCAAGTGGTGGGATGCCTGCTGGCTGGTGGCTCTGGGCAAGTCGCTTCCCCTCTCTGGGCTTCTGTTTCCAGAATCTCTAACATGGGACTGATCATTACTGACCTTATTTACCTCCCAGGATAAAGGAGAGCCAATGTCATGAAAGTACATGAAAAAAATGACAGAAGTGCTTTATAACCAGAAATCCGCGTTTACAGAAGAAATGTGAAAACTCAGTTTCTCCTCAGGAGGACACAGGCAGAGGTTCCTCTAGCACTTCCTGGGAGCCAGGGTACTTCTCAATCTTTAATGTGCATACAAGGGCTTCCCTGGTGGCGCAGTGCTTGAGAGTCCGCCTGCCGATGCAGGAGACACGGGTTCGTGCCCCAGTCAGGGAGGATCCCACATGCCGCGGAGCGGCTGGGCCTGTGAGCCATGGCCGCTGAGCCTGTGCGTCCAGAGCCTGTGCTCCGCAACGGGAGAGGCCACAACAGTGAGAGGCCCGCATACAGCAAAAATAATAATAATAATGTGCATACAAAATTTTTATCTCCTTAGGATACAAATTCTGATTCAGTAGATCTGGAGTGGGGCCTGCAGTCTGCATTGTTAACGCTCCCAGCTTCGCCCATGCTTTCGTCCTTGGACTGCACTTTGAATAGCAGGGGACTGGTGGACAGACCAAAGGCTTTGGCTTCAGACAGGCCTGGGGTGGATCTCAGCAGTGCCTCTTTACAGTGGGAACTCAGAAATTAGTTCACTTCTGCGAACCCCACTCTCCTCGACTATGAAGTAGGAGTGATGGTGCCCATCTTATAGATGCAAATATTATAAATCCAAGGACAAATGGCATAATATACGTGAAATGCCTGGAAGATAGCAGGGATTATGTTGGTCATTTCCCTGTACTGGAAGGAAGGGGGGTGGGGTGGGAGGGTAACTGCAGTTTCTTCCTTTAGTCAATAGAGGTCACCTCTGAATAATTTCGGCTTATGAAAGTGAGGAGCCTATGGCCTCAGAGGACAGTCCAGTCCTGAGTCATTAGGGTTCCTGGTGATCTGCTGCCTAGCACTTCTGAATGATGTCCCTATACTGGTGCAGGGCCACTTCTAGATCATGGCCTCCAATCTGGTGGGGGAATCAGACCAATCAAATAATCACAGAAACTAATTATGTAGGTACATGTGCTAGATGTAGATTCAAATCCAGATCTGGTAATTCATTGCTAAGATACAATGAAAAAATTTTCCATAGGTGTGGAGGAAGGCCAGAGACATTGTAGTCATGAAGAAGGAAGAAGGAAGAAGGCAGACACCCTGTCCTCCAAATACTTTGTGTTTCCTGAGGGGGCAGTGGGGTGGGGAGGGGGGTAGGAATAGGCACAAGATGTCTATTTGGATATTCTTCCATTAAAAATGAAATTGATGTGTTTCTAGTCCAACATGTAAGAAACTTGGAAGTGGCCACTCCATCCTAACAACAAGTAAAAAGTTGAACAAACTGAAAAGTCAACTCTTGTTAGATATGTACAATAAGTCAGATTATAAGGCACACCACTGCCCCCAGAATTGGATAGAGAGACAGACAAATACAGAGCAGAAACCCACAAGCAGAAACCTCTGTGGGAGTCAGTGCCAGGGAAAGGAAACCTGAACTGTAATTGATGAATTCCTGGAGGCTCAGTGTGGACAAATCCGAGAAATAAAAACACCAAGGAAGGGCTTCCCTGGTGGCACAGTGGTTAAGAATCCATCTGCCAATGCAGGGGACATGGGTTCGATCCCTGGTCTGGGAAGATCCCACACGCCACAGAGCGACTAAGCCCGTAAGCCACAACTACTGAGCCTGTGTGCCACAACTACTGAAACCCGTGCGCCTAGAGCTGGTGCTCCACAACAAGAGAAGCTACCACAGTGAGAGGCCCGCACACTGCAATGAAGAGTAGCTTCCACTCGCCGCAACTAGAGAAAGCCCGCGTGCAGCAATGAAGACTCAGTGCAGCCAAAAACAAAAAACAAAAAACAAAACCCAAGGAACCCAGTCCTATTGGGGGAAGGGAGCATACTTTGTGACTTTGTGGGTTTTACCTGAAGTTCTACCAGGTTCTCATAGTAAACATCAGAAAAAAATCCCTCATGTTTCCAGCAGAGGAGGGTAAAGGGAACCATTTTGAAATGTGCTAGAGCATTCTGTTCTTGTTAATAAGATATGCCCTGAGGAGACACTTAAAATTTAACCAGAGCCTAACCTACTGGGATTTTATCAGAGCCTAACAGACCTAAGGGAAGGGAAACACACAACTCCATCCCACTCTAGCCACCCTGGGGGGACTGGAGGGAGAAGATAAGTGAAGTCCATAGTCCTTCTCTTAGTGAGCCAGTCCATCACAGGCTCACTAAGAGACTGTGATCCAGTCATAGGACTACAGAACACTTCCCCTTCCCTTACACCTTGCAACCTTATTACTAAAGGCCAATCTACAGCAGTTCCTTTTAGCTAGTACATTATGTCTGGCTATCAAGAAAAAATTACAAGACATGCTAAAAGGCAAAAAACATAGTTTTTTTTTTTTTTTTTTGCGGTACGCAGGCCTCTCACTGTTGTGGCCTCTGTCGTTGCAGACCACAGGCTCCAGACGCGCAGGCTCAGCGGCCATGGCTCACGGGCCCAGCTGCTCCGCGGCATGTGGGATCTTCCCGGACCGGGGCACGATCCCGTGTACCCTGCATCGGCAGGCGGACTCTCAACCACTGTGCCACCAGGAAAGCCCCACCTTCATAATTTTTGAGTGAAACTTTTCAACCTAGATTTAAGTGCACAACCAAACCTTCAATCAAGTGTGAGACTGAAACAAAAATATTTCCAGATAAGTAAAGGGTAAATAAATTTACATCCTGTGTAGCCTTTCTCAGAAAGTCACTGGAGAATATGCTTCAGCAAAACAGAGTTGTAAAGCAAGAAAGTGTAAGGCAAAGCATCCAGGAAACCAAGAATCTACCTCAGAAGAACCAAATGATGGTTTCCAAGTGGCAGCTGGGCAGCTGACCAAAACGTGGCCAGTTCAGTTGAAGCAGGAATACAGAAAGCAATCAAAGGAAGGTCTCCAGGGAAAAAATAAAACTAAGAGGTTATCTGACTTGTCTAAGCATTTGGAATAATTACTGACAGATCTGTTGGAGCATTTGGATAAGTATGTATATAACAAAGCAAATGGGAAAATATGGCCATTATTAACCACAGGAAAAACAAACAAGTTTTACAAAGAAGGAAAGGTAATCATAGTAAACTATCTACTTTTTAAAAAATTTATTTTATTATTTATTTATTTAGGCTGCACTGGGTCTTAGTTGTGGCATGAGGGATCTTTAGTTGCAGCATGTGAACTCTTAGTTGCAGCATGCATGAGGGATCTGGTTCCCCAACCAGGGATCTAACCCAGGCTCCCTGCATTGGGAGCAGAGTCTTACCCAATGGACCACCAGGGAAGTACCTAAACTATCAATACGCAGCACAGCAGTGAACAATATTTACATACTCATAATAATGTACATACTGATTATTTAACCCTAAGGGCTGTATTGTGACAGAACCTCATTTTAAAAGGGGAGGAAGGGGCTTCCCTGGTGGTGCAGTGGTTGAGAGTCCGCCTGCCGATGCAGGGGACACGGGTTCGTGCCCCAGTCCAGGAAGATCCCACATGCCGCGGAGTGGCTGGGCCCGTGAGCCGTGGCCGCTGAGCCTGCCCGTCCGGAGCCTGCGCTCCGCAACGGGAGAGGCCACAACAGTGAGAGGCCCGCGTACCGCAAAAAAAATAAGAAGAAGAAAAAAAAATAAAATAAAAGGGGAGGAAGGGACTTTAGGGTGCAGCTGTAAGAAAGCTAAATCTTTAATCAATAATTACTGTTTTTAATTTTTAAATCACAAAATAGCAGTATAAGTACATTATCTTAAAATAGTGAGATAAATGCCAAAAGAAACAGCTTAAAAGAGATGCATGTAGGCAACACAATGAGCTAGAGGTGGGCAAAGCTGGGACAAAGGACCGCTGGCATTTGATATGAGCTTTTTCTAAAAAATATTTATTTATTTATTTTTGGCTGTGTTGGGTCTTAGTTGTGGCACGCAGTCTTCTCTCTAGTTGTGGTGCGTGGGCTTAGTTGCTCCGCGGCATGTGGGATTTTAGCTCCCCGATCAAGGATCAAGCCCATGTCCCCTGCATTGGAAGGCAGATTCTTAACCACTGGACCATCAGGGAAGTCCCGGATATGAGCTTTTTATTACCACTGGATTTATAAAACAAAATGCATGACTAGTTGGGGTTTTTTTAACTTACAATTATTTTTATACTTACAATAGCCAAGATATGGAGGCAACCTAAGGGCCCAGTGATAGATGAATGGATAAAGAAGATGTGGTCCATAAAAAAAAGAATGAAATCTTGCCATTTGTGACAACATGGATGGACCTAGAGGGTATTATGCTAAGTGAAATAAGTCAGACAGAGAAAGACAATATATTATTTCAATTATTTGTAGAATCTTAAAAACAAACAAACAAACACAACAAAACAGAAACAGCATCATAGATACAGAGAACAAACAGGTGGTTGCCAGAGGAGTAGGGTGGGGAGATAAGAAAAACAGGTGGGGGAGATTAAAAGGTACAAACTTCCAGTTACAAAATAAATGAATTAGAGGTATGAAATGTACAGTGTGAGGAATACTGTCAATAATTATGTAATATCTTTATATGGTGAAAGACGGTAACTAGATTTGTCGTGGTGATCATTTTGAAATGTGTAGAAATATCAAATCACTATATTGTGCATCTGGAAGTAACATAGTGTTTTAGGTCAATTATACTTCAAAAAACAAACTAAATCATAGAAAAAGAGATCGTTACCAGAGGCAGGGGATCAGGGGAGAGGGAGTTGGATGAAAGTAGTCTAAAGGTACAAACTCCTAGTTATAAGATAAATCAGTACCAGGGATATAATGTATAATATGATAAATATAATTAACACTGTTGCATGTCTATCTATGAAAGTTGTTAGAGGGACTTCCCTGGCTGTCCAGTGGTTAAGACTCTGTACTTCCACTGCAGTGGGCGAGGGTTCAATCCTTGGTCTGGGAACTAAGATCCCATATGCCACAGGGTGTGGTCCAAAAAAAAAAGTTTAAAAAAGTGATCATAAAACAAAAATTTTTTTTCTGCCACACCGCGCAGCATGCAGCATCCTAGTTACCCAACCAGGGGTTGAACCCATGCCCCCTGCAGTGGGAGTGTGGAGTCCTAACCACAGGGCCACCAGGGAAGTCCCCAATTTTTTTTAAATAAGAGAAGTAAAAATTGAATGTCTCCTATAGGCCATGTTCGAATTCTAGCTTTGCTGCTTCTCATGAGGTCTTAGGCAGTTAGTTACACTTTATGGGCCTTGATTTTCTTATCCATACATTACAATACTTTTTGCAGCGAAGACCGCTTGGCAGCCTTCTCCATTCTTCAATAAACAATACAACTTGTGAAATAGTAAAAAATAAATATATTGGTCTCTGCCCCATTTCTGGCATAGAGCTCCTAAAACTTCTGTAATTTCCTAAATGATAAGAGTACTTAGGAGCATTTTTTGTTCTAATATTTGGTCTTGGGGCTTCCCTGGTGGCGCAGTGATTGAGAGTCTGCCTGCCAATGCAGGGGACATGGGTTCGAGCCCTGGTCTGGGAAGATCCCACGTGCTGCGGAGCAACTAAGCCCGTGCACCACAACTACTGAGCCTGAGCGTCTGGAGCCTGTGCTCCGCAACAAGAGAGGCCACGACAGTGAGAGGCCCACGCACCGCGATGAAGAGTGGCCCCTGCTCGCCGCAACTAGAGAAAGCCCGCACACAGAAACGAAGACCCAACACAGCAAAAATAAATAAAATAAATAAATTAAATATTTGGTCTTGGACCCTGGTTCCTGACACAGAGCTCCTAAATCTCTTGGAATTTCCTGGGCGATAGGAGTGTCTTTTGTTCTAATGAGGCGATGATTGGGGGGCTCCTGGATAACTTCAGGATTGGTGCAGGTCACCAGAAAGACCACACGCCATGATCAGAAGCTCGGAACTTTCAGCCCCAGCCCCCCAACCTCTGGGAAGGGGAGAGGAGCTGGAGATTGAGTTAATAATCAATCATGCCTATGTGATGAAGCCCCCATAGAAATCCTAGCACTACATGGTTGGAAGAGATTCCGAGTTGGTGGACACATCCACATGCCAGTAGGGTGGTACATCCTGACTCCACGGGGACAGATGCTCCTACACGTGGGACCCTTCTGGACCTCATCCTATGTACCTCTTCATCCTGGCCATTCATCTGTACCTTTTACAATATCTTTTACAATAAACCAGTCAACGTAAGTAAATGTTTCCCTGAGTTCTGTAAGTCATTCTAGCAAACTACTGACCTCTGAGGTGGGAGTCATGGGAACCCCAATTTATAGCTGGTCACCAGGTCCAAGTTGGGGGAGCTAGACCCACCCCTCCAAGAGAGAAGTGACAAAGAATTTGTGGCCACCTTTATCTACCACATAATCTGGAAAATATACATAAATACTTAGCTCAAAGGGTTGTTACAAAAATTATATTGGATTTATAAAAAATGCCATTTCTGGGCTTCCCTGGTGGCGCAGTGGTTGAGAGTCCGCCTGCCGATGCAGGGGACGTGGGTTCATGCCCCGGTCTGGGAAGATCCCACATGCCACGGAGCAGCTGGGCCCGTGAGCCATGGCCACTGAGCCTGCGCATCCGGAGGCTGTGCTCCGCAACGGGAGAGGTCACAACAGTGAGAGGCCCGCATACTGCAAAAAAAAAAAAAAAAAAAAAAAGCCTTACTGAGGAATAAACAAATGTTTTATTATCGTAATTCTTTTAAAAAGGTCATATTTAGCATTAGAGGGTGCCTTTTTCTTTTTCTTTTTTTTTTTTTTTTGCCCCATAGCTTACAGAATCTCAGTTCCCCGACCAGGGATTGAACCCAGGCAATGGCAGTGAAAGCCTGGAATCCTAACCACTAGGCCACCAGGGAACTCCCAGAGGGTACTTTAAATTAATAAAGATAGAATTCTTCACTTAGAAGAGTTCACCTCAAGTCTCTCTAAATAGCAAACTCTTCCTGGAAAAGAGGACTTGGGTCATGTGTCATTTCACTGACATCCTACTAGCTAGAACTGCACCATTCATACTCACTGAGGTGTCTTTTGAAGGCCCAACGTGGAGAAAGAGGCTCTTGCTGGGAACGTTACCAGCTCCATCTCCTGGAGGGGCAGTGGTTGGAGCAGGGGCCAACTAAGACGAGATGACCTCCCCTGGGCTTGGCTCTTAATGCCCAAAAATGAGATTGGGGGAATGAGGAGGTGCGTCCATGGGCCACTTGTTAGTTTATTCTCAGTGAGATAGATTCTGTGGTCCCTCCCAGCTCTGGCAGATTATATTGTCCTCAGCCTTTTCCTCCTCAACCCCTTATCCATGGGTTGTAAATAGAACCCACTGTGTGCTTATCTTTTAAAAAGAAGGAGGAGAAGGAGAAGAAAGAAGAGGAAGAAAGAAAAGAAAGGAAGGAGAGAGAGGAGAAAAAAGGAAAGGAAAAAAGGAAGAAGAATTTTTAAATTACTTTTGAGCTCCTAAAACCTTTGGAATTTCCTAAGTGATTTAAAGTGTCTTTTGTTATGTTAATGAGATGATGTTCGGATTGCCCTAAGGTTGGGGGCTGGTTGCCAGGAAACCAACTGTGTTATTAGAAGGTTGGAACTTTCAGGGAGGGGAGAGGGACTGGAGGTTGAATCTGCAGCCTAATGGGCAATGCCTTACTCAACCATGCCGATGAAAAAAAGCCTCTATAAAAACCCAGAGGATGGGCTTCCCTGGTGGCGCAGTGGTTGAGAGTCCGCCTGCTGATACAGGGGACGCGGGTTCGTGCCCCAGTCCGGGAAGATCCCACATGCCGCGGAGCGGCTGGGCCCGTGAGCCATGGCCGCTGATCCTGCGTTCTAGAGCCTGCGAGCCACAACCACTGAAGCCCGTGCGCCTAGAGCCAGTGCTCTGCAGAGGCAGAAGCCACTGCAACGAAAAGCTCACGCACAGCAACCAGCAACGGAGAGTAGCCCCCGCTCGCCACAACTAGAGAAAGTGCACGTGCAGCAACGAAGACCCAACACAGGCAAAAAAAAAAAAAAAAAAAAGAAATTTTAAATTAAGAGCAATGACAGAAATCTGGATGTCCCACTTCTCTGAGAAATTGGCATGTCTAGCAACACTGTCCTCAATCCTGTTTGGAAACCACCAGCTAGAGTTGGATTTCAGTATAGTTCCAACCTGGCAGCTTCTTTCATATATGTTCCTTGCCTGGCACCTGGGGATATCTGGGTTTTGGAGCCCTGCAATTAACCTTGAACCAAATCAGCCAATCCCAGCCCACCCAGGTGCTACCCTGCAACCCAGCATCCGCCCTGAGGTTCTGAAATGCCAGCGACTGAGCAGGTGCCAGCATCAGAGCCAGCTGTCCTGCCAGCACCAGAACCACCTGTCCTACCAGCCTCTGCCCAGAAGCTCAGGCTGACAAAGGGACTGGGACTGGCCAGGAACACTAGCCAGGACTGTGTAGGGAAAGAAGTGAGAAAGATGTAGCCTCCCAGCTATACCATAAACTTTGGCTGTTCTCGGACCCCAACATCCTCCCTGCTTGTCTGGCTGCTTATGGTTAACAGAAGGCCAGGGAGACGCTGACTCTGCCTTCTTTTGAAACAAGCCCCTGGGGCACCATGCATATTAGTATAAGGGAGGCTTCTGGGTGCTATGTTATTATGCTGGACCTCAAGGAACCAGAACCAGCAACCAACCATTCTGCTTAACTGAATTCCTGATTAACATGTATATCCCTAACCTGTATATCCTTGATGTTTAAAATTAAAAATTCCCAAATGTGTTAGGAATCCTTTCTTCTTTAGCAAAGAACATCTCATAAATACAATATATCTGAATCTTTCTTTGGGGACTTAAGGTCTGCCAGAGAGCTTCTTTACTACCTTCTCTTCTTCCTTCCTTTCCTCCACAAGTTGTTTTTAAGCATCTATGATGTGTCACTCCCTGTTTAGGCTTGAGGACAGAGAGGTGCAGATAGCTGGCTGGAGTGGGTATTAACTAAAGAATATTTCTGAGAGGCCACCACTGGTGGCCCAGTGGTTAAGACTCCATGCTCCCAATAAAGGGGGCTCGGGTTCAATCCCTGGTCAGGGAACTAGATCCTGCATGCAGCAACTAAAGATCCTGCACGCTGCAAAGAAGGTCCTGCGTGCCACAACTAAGACCTGGTGCAACCAAATAAATAAATACTAAAAAAAAAAGAATATTCCTGAGAAATTGCCTTCATAGACTAAATTCTGAATCCTACTCTGTTTCCTGTGGATTTTTTTTTTTTTTTTACTATTCTGAGTAGAAAGCTCAGGAAAAAAAAAATCAACCTAATTGTGAGCTCTGGGTAGCCAAGTTCAAATCAATCAAGGTTTAACTGTGCAGGGCTGGGGCACGGGGAGACCCCAGATAATCAGAAGAGGGCACAGGGCTGGAATTGGAGAGGTCTGAATTTGAGTCCTGGTTTTACCATATTCAGTTGGTAGGGTCTTATATTCCCAAACTTTATTGAGCATTTACTATGCACTTGGCACTGTGTTCAACACATCCCATGCATTATCTCACTTGATAAGTGAACTCTAAAGTCACTGCCTAAGAAATCACAGGAGAGGCACTTTACCTCCCTGAACCTGAATTTCTACATCTGCAAAATGGAAACAAAAATAGCATCTGACAGGTTTGTTGTGTGGATTAAGTGAGCTCAGTGTTGGAAAGTCCTCAGCACTGGGCCTGGGCCAGGGTGTGTGCACAGCAAGTGTGGCAGCCAGGACAGGCCGCTCCAAATGTATCCTGCCAAGGTGCTCTGCTGGGTAGTCAGGTTTGGGTTTTGATTCTTTCTTTCTTTATTAAAATCTTGACCCCCTTCTTCTTCTTCTTTTTTTTTTTTTTTTGTCATTTTAAAGGGACTTTACGCTCCAGTTTGGCTGGGCTTCACTGCTTTTATTGAATCCCAGACACAGCTGCTCCCAGCCTATGAGGATCTTGCCTGCCAGGAGCTAAAACCTAACTTCACACAGTTTAATTAAGATGATAGACGACTGGAAATTCCCTGGAGGTCCAGGGGTTAGGGCTCCACGTTTCCACTGCAGAGGGCACAGGTTCCATCCCTGGTCTGGGAAATAAGATCCCACAAACCACTTGGCGTGGCCAAAAAATAATAATAATAAAATTAAATTAAATCAAAAAAGAAAAAGAAATCTTCCAAGGCCCAGCCCAGTGCTACATGAGCGCTTCATCTCTTCACTGCTTGCCTGCCCTCAACAGGGTACAGGCAGTAAGGAAAGTCACTGTTAGTCCAAACAATGATTTGCTGTGCATCCCCACGCAGGTTTCTTTCCCTCTCAGGGCCTCAGGATTCCTTCCTTTATAGTGGGAGGGTTTGCAGCACATGACTGCTGAGGTCCTTCTGACTCGGGAACCCTGTGGTTCCAGCTGGAGTTTGCCACTAACTGTCCTGCAAACCCCTCCCAACCCCCAAGCCATCACATATGGCCGACGGGGCGGAAGACAGGCCAGGAATCAACGGCAAGAAATGGGGCAGCGTGAGCCCTCAGTGAGGACTCCAGAAAACAGAGGGAAGCCAACCTTTCCACGCCAACACAGGGGTCCTGTCGGGGGGAAGAGGAAGGAAGGTCCACTTCCAAGCAGCTGGGCCATTTCCTGGCTACAGGGTCTGCCACATCATTTGTGGGACCCTCGTGCAAAAGTTATTAAGAATTCAAGACAGGGACAGCAGAAGTCAACCAAGAGTGGGGACCTCCTAAACAGAAAGCCCTGTGAGACTGCACAGGCCACAGGTCCATGAAGCTGGCCTGCCTGGAAACCCTGGGACATGGTGCCAGATCACTTTCTCTTTCTCTTGCAGGTTTGTGGACTCCCAGGGGAATCCCTCACCGGACCATCTGATGCGCGAGCTGAACGGCAGTCTGGGCTGGAGTTCCACTGAGGGAATTCTGGCTGAGATGGGCCCGGCTGGGTGAGGCAGGGCCTTCCTGGGAGCAGTGCTGGGGGGCGCGGCAGGAGGGATGAAGCCCACCTGGTCTACTTTTTCCTTGATGATCTAAGCCAGAGCTATAGTGAAGTTCCCTAAGGAGCCCTGCTCGATCGAGTGCCAGGTGGTGAGGGTTGGAGAATTAGACTCAGGCCTTCAGAGCCAGAAACTCTGGGAGAGCAACAGAACAGCCCGCAGCTCAATGTGGTGGAAAGAACGCTGGACTTAGATTCAGGAGGCATGAACTGTAGTTGGTGTCACCTTGGGCCGGTCACTCCCCCTCTCTGAGTCCCAGTATTTTCACCGATCGATTGCCTTATGGACTTTTTAGCATCAGGTGAGTAAAATTCCATGGAAAGCAAACCATCCTGAGCATGACTCAGGTGCAGGGTCAGTTCACATGTTGCGATAAGACAGAGGTGGTTCAAGCCCCATCTCCAACACCTCCCAGCTGTGGGAACTTGGACGAGTTACTTAACCTCTCTCTGCAGGCCTCAGTGAAAGGGATGACAATAATATTAGTATTGTGAAGATTTAGATCATTTAGGAGAAGTTTAGCATAATATGTGCCTTGGAAACAGACTGACTAGTTCAAATGTGGGCTCTGCCATATACTAGCTATATGGCTTTAGGTAAATAAACTTGGTTGGGCCTCAGTTTTCTCATCTGAGAAATGGGAATAATAAAAGAACTTACTTCATGAGAATTCCCTGGCGGTCCAGTGGTTAAGACTCCACGCTTTCACTGCTGAAGGCCTTGGATCAGTCCCTGGTCAGGGAACTAGAATCCTGCAAGCTGTGCAGTGCGGCCTAAAAAAAAAAAAGAACCTACTTCAAAGGTTGCTGTGAGGAATAGGAGTAATTCCCATAGAGTACTTAGCACAGTAGCTGGCAGACAAGTTGTCTCTCGACAAAAGGGAACAGAGAACAGGGGCAGCAAGGAGCAGATTTGGGGTTCAGGAAGAAGCTCCATGGCAAAGTTTGGCCTTAAATGGGAATACCCTCTGTTACTCAGGTGGTGAAAGGATTCTCTCTAGGGAAGCTTTGGAGAGGCTAGAAGAAAGAGGGCTTCCCTAGCCTCTCCTGTGGAATGCCAAGCTAGGGGATGCCCTGGAGCCACCTACTCCTGGACTGGAGCATCCACCTATGCCCCTCTCTGGCTGCCATCTTGTTAGGAGGCATGGGCAAGAGCCCCACGACCACTGCGTTCAGCCCTACGGGTGCCCTTGGCCCCTGCAGCCCAAAGGACACCCACACATCTCCCTCCGCCCTACAGAGGGAATGCTAACCGATCCCTCTACACGAACCCACACAGCTGGAACCTGGTGGCCAGTGTCCTGGACCTGGAGTCCCCGCTGGTGTGGGTTCCTCCTACTCTCTCAGCCAGAACTACCAGACCAATGACCAACAGGTGGGTGGCTGCACTACTCAAGGTGGGGACAGAGAAGACGGAAGGAAAGGGAAGGAAAGGAAGAAGGGCAAGAAGGCTAGACGGAGGTAGAGGGAGGACAAGAGGACGGGAGCTGGAGGAAGAAAGGAAATGCCTTCTGTCTCAGACAAGAGGCTGCAAACTGTGGCCTGTGAGCTGCAGCCATTCAGCCCGTGGACATCTTTTCCTTGCCCTGACTATTAGAGGGAAGAAAACTTGAATTTTGGTTGCCACCGTTTACACAATTGAGAGATTTCACTTAAAAATTCAGACTTGTGACTTCTGTTGAAAAGTCAACTCTGAGCCTGCATTTGCTCTTAGTAACACCCTTCTGGAGCTGAGGCGCAGCAAGGGTGAGTGGCTGTAGAAGACCCTGTGCTCTCCAGTTTACCACTGTCCCCACCAGGCCCTGTTGCCTGATACCCGTCTGCTTCACCCATTCATGTTTTCTGCCTAGTTCCTGCAGGCAGTAGGTTTGTGGCCCCTGCTTTTTTTTTTTTTTTTTTGCAGTACACCGGCCTCTCACTGTTGTGGCCTCTCCCATTGCAGAGCACAGGCTCCGGATGCGCAGGCTCAGCGGCCATGGCTCACGGGCCCAGCCGCTCCACAGCACGCGGGATCCTCCCGGACCAGGGCACGAACCCGTGTCCCCCGCATCGGCAGCCGGACTCTTAACCACTGCGCCACCAGGGAAGCCCTGGCCCCTGCTTTTGAATCAAAGAATGTCAAACCTCACCCTGGGGGCTGATAGAGAAAGGATAATAATTCCTCCCTCCTGTATACAGGGCAAGCTGGACAGTGTCGTGGTTAAGAGTCAGACTGCCAGGTTCAAATCCCAGTTCTGCCATTTCCCAGCTATCTGACCTTGGGCAAGTTCCTTTAAATATCCTGTGCCTCAGTTTCCTCATCTGTGACATGGGATGCTAATAACAGTACCTATCCCACAGGGTCATGCAAAAGATTAAGGAAGTGAATACACACAAATGACTAGAATATTGAAAACACTCAGTGTCAGCTATCATTATCATCATCCCCGAGGCTGTCGCAGAGATGAGACTGTATACAAAGAGATACTTTGTGAGCCTCTGGGAACTGAACCAAGATGAAGGATTTATCAGCTGGGCCAGAGGAAGCCTGAGCCAGCTTTGAAGCAGGTGGTGACCAGGCAGCTGACTCTGCAAGCTACTCTTTGTGTGACCGTGGGCAAGTCACTCAACTTTCCTGAACCTGAGTTTCCCCACCTATGAATTTAAGGAGCCAGACAAAATGATCTCTGGACCCTCATTTTCTTTTCTTTTTTTTTCTTTCTTTCTTTTTTTTTTTTTCGGTCATACACACGGCTTGTGGGATCTTAGTTCCCCGACCAGGGATTGAACCTGGGCTCTGGCAGTGAAAGTGCAGAGTCCTAACCACTGGATCTCCAGGGAATTCCCTGGACCTTCATTTTCTAATCTGAAATTGAATGCAATAATCTTCTTCTTAGTAATTTACTGTGTGCCAGGTACAGTGCTACACATAGGGGAAACAGCAGTGAAGGAGGTGGTCCAGTCCCTCCTTATGGAGCTTACAGTCTAGGGCAGAAGCAGACATCAAACTAGTCATTACAAGTGTGAGGAACATGGCAAAAGAGGAGCTAGAGGGGATGGGGAAGCACAGAGCAGGGAGATGTACATCACCCTTGGCCTCAGGGAACAAAGCCCAGTGATTGTGGAGGAAAAGAGTCTACTCACAGAGTGTGAGCAGGGACCAAAGGCTTGGAGACAGGGAAAGCTGATGCCTGAGAGGCTGGAGCATTATGTTTAAGAGGGAGGGTGACAGGAACTTCCCTGATGGTCTAGTGGTTAAGATTCCACGCTTCCAATGCAGGGGGCGCAGGTTCGATCCCTGGTCAGGGAACTAAGCATGTCGCACGGTGTGGCCAAAAGATAAAAACAAAACAAAAAAAAACCCCAAAATAGAGGGAGAATCGGGCTGGTGAGCTGTGCAGGGCCTGACTACCGAAAGTCTCATAAGTCCCATTAGGGTTAAGGGTGATAGGAAGCTCTGAAGAGTGTGAAGCCCTGGACTGCCTGGATCAGACCAGCTCTGCCATGTTAAAGAGAAAGGGAGAATGGACCAGAGTGGGTAAGAGGGGAGCTCAGGGAGACCAGCAAAATATGCAAATGAGTATATGATCTCTTCTCACCTGTTCTCACCCTCCACAACAAGAGAAGCTAACGCAATGAGGAGCACATGCACCGCAAGGAAGAGTAGCCCCTGCTCACAGCAACTAGAGAAAGCCTGTGCGCAGCAACGAAGACCCAAGGCAGTCAAAAATAAAATAAATAAATTTATATACATATAAAAAAAGATAACTAAGTCCTGGGGATGTAATGTACAGCATGGTGATTATAATTAATAGTGTTCTGTATATTTGAAAGTTGCTAGGAGAGTAATCTTAAAAGTTCTCATCACGGGCTTCCCTGGTGGCACAGTGGTTAAGAATCCACCTGCCAATGCAGGGGACACGGGTTCGAGCGCTGGTCCGGGAAGATCCCAGATGCCGCGGAGCAACTAAGCCCGTGGGCCACAACTACTAGAGCCCACGCAACTAGAGCCCATGCTCCGCAACAAGAGAAGCCACTGCAATGAGAAGCCTGCGTACCACAACGAAGAGTAGCCCCCCCCCGCTCTGCAACTACAGAAAGACCACAAGAAGCAACGAAGACCCAATGCAGCCAAAAATAAATAAATAATTACTTAAAAAAAAAAGTTCTCGTCACAAGGAAAAAAACTGTAACTATGTGAGGTGATGAATATTATCTAACCTTATTGTGGTAATCATTTTGCAATATATACATATGTCAAACCATTATGGTGTATACCTTAAACTAATACAATGTTATGTGTCAATTATATCTCAATAAAACCAGAAAAAATGTAAATACATAAAAAATAAAATTTAAAACTTTTTTTTTCTTGTTTCTCATTGCTTTTAACTTGCAAATACAATATACTGTCCTCATTTTAAAAATTCAGGTAATATTTCCTCCCTATTTTACAGGAAAACAAACTACCCCAACACCTTCCAGGCAGTAAGGGGCAGACTGTGGACTAGAATTCGGGTTTTTTGTGTCCAAGGACAGGGTTTCTCCCCTGGGCTGTGTGGTCTCCCCATAGGGTCTCCAACTTTGCCCCCTAGCCTGCCCTAATCCGGAAGAAACCTACAAAGGCCTTGGCAAAACACTTAGCAGATAGGCCCTGATCCACATCAGAGATAACATTTTCTCTGACACAGGAGATAGGACTGTCCCCAATTCGTCCCACAGTATTTGCTGTCACACCACTCCTGTCTCTTCCTCCCAAGAGGGTGCATATCTGAATGCAAATGATGCAAATCTGAGCGCAAACTTCAGCACTCTATGATTTTTTTAAACCAAATAAACAGCAGGAGGTCTCACAGGGAATGATGACAACTCTGAGGGGATGACCTTCCCAGAGCAGTGTTTCTGCCTCTGCTCCTGGGGCTGGTGCTGGGCCCTCAAGGTTCTGATTAGCCATCGCTAGAATGCAAAATGGCAAATGCCTCACATTTTCCTTTGACCCTTAACAAAGGGTTATTGTGCACAGGTAGCAATCACGGCTCACCAGATTCTGATTTTCAAATTAGATTACTGGGGGGCTTCCCTGGTGGCGCAGTGGTTGAGAGTCCGCCTGCCGATGCAGGGGACACGGGTTCGTGCCCCGGTCCGGGAAGATCCCACATGCCGCGGAGCGGCTGGGCCCGTGAGCCATGGCCGCTAAGCCTGCGCGTCCGGAGCCTGTGCTCCACAACGGGAGAGACCACAACAGTGAGAGGCCCGCGTACCGCAAAAAAAAAAAAAAAAAAAAATTAGATTACTGGGCAACCTAACTCCAGATTTCTGCCAAGGCTTTGCCTGCCATGCAGCCTTGCAAAGTTCCTGCTGTGCATGCCCACGTGGAGATAGTGGAATACCACTAGGAGTAGGAATGGGTGAGATAAGAGGACCACAGAGCCTTTGGTCCTATGTAAATGGGGTCAAAACTTAAAAAAAAAAAACTTTAACTTAAAAAAAACTTAAAAGAAAAATTGTGAACCCTGGCCTCTAGAGCATAGTCCAGCCCCCTGACTTTGTGGATAGCTTACAATTGGTAGCTCTCTCCCACGAGGAGGGGAGCAGCAGTGCCCTCAGCTCCCCGTGGTATGGCATGGATGTGTCCCCCGGGGTCAGCTCCAAGACTGCCTCCCGACCCAAGAGGCCAGAGGGCACAGGCTCAGTCCCTCATGCTTTGCTGGCCGTTTTCACCATGTTAGGTGTCCCAGTCAACAGACCCTGTGCCTGAAAGAGTAGCAAATTGTGTTTTTACCCTCAACCCTGGAAAGTCCTTGGACTGATTCCTCTCTGCAGGTCCTGGAAGCTTATGGTATGATTCAGGGCATTGCCCTCAACATCTGCAACCTCTACTCACCCTGCTGAGGGGCACATGGCTACCAGGGGCCTTAACGCTGTTGACACGAGCAACCTCTTCTGAAGATACCAGGTCAACGTGGCCACCCCAGTAACTGGTTGGTGAGGTGGGATGGGAGACAGTGATTGCTGTGCCCTGTAGTCTGGAGATAATTATTAGAGGTAATGCTTCTCTCCACCTTTGCAACTAGTCCAATCCACCATCATCTCTTTTTTTTTTTTTCATGTTCTTTCTTACTTTATTCTTTCTGACAGAGTTTTGAAAAGAATCTTGCTCCAGAAGAATGTTTTTCCCCCTTGGATCTTTTTTTAACAAAATCCAAGAACAGAACGAAGAACTTGGACTGATTATTATCATTATTATTTTTTTTAACATCTTTATTGGAGTATAATTGCTTTACTATGGTGTGTTAGTTTCTGCTTTATAACAAGGTGAATCAGTTATACATATAAAAATATGGAATGCTTCACGAATTTGCGGGTCATCCCTGCGCAGGGACCATGCTAATCTTCTCTGTATCGTTCCGATTTTAGTATATGTGCTGCCGAAGCGAGCACCACCATCATCTCTTGCCTGGACTATTACATCCTTCTAATTTGAAGATTCCTGCTGCCCCCCACCCCTTTGCTCTCCTGTAGTCTTCTTCTTGCAGTAACCTTTTAAAACTAAGGTCAGCTCACATCCTCAGCTGAAAATCTTCTGTAGCTTCTCTTCTTGCTAGGATGAAAGCCGAAGTCCTCACCTACCATGGCTGACAGGGCCCCACAATTCTGGCTCCTCTCTGACCTCTTTTTCTGCTACTCCTCCTCTCCCACTGCTCAGCCTCAGCTACAGACTCACCAAGCTTCAGCCTCGGGGACTTTGTATTTTCTGGTCTCCTGCCTGGAACCCTCCGCCACCAGATGGCTGTGTGGTTTCGTCCCTCACTTCTTTCGGGTCTCTGCTCAGATCCTTTATCAGAGAGGCCTCCCCAACTTTCCCACCTCTGTCACTCCAGCCCCTTATTCTGCTCCATTTCTTTTCATAGCACTTAGATTGCTCAACATTATTTCCTTAGTATTATTGTTTATCACAACCCCCTGTTTAAATGCAAGATCAATGACTGCAGGAACTTTGCTTTTTTGCTGCTATATTCCCAACACCTGGCACATAGGAGGCACTTAAAAACTATTTGTTGGGGGGACTTCCCTGGTGGCACAGTGGTTAAGAATCCGCCTGCCAACTCAGGGGACACGAGTTCAATCCCTGCAACTAAGCCCATGTGCCACAACTACTGAGCCTGCACTCTAGAGCCTGTGAGCCACAACTACTGAAGCCTGCACACCTAGAGCCCGTGCTCTGCAACAAGAGAAGCCACCACAATAAGAAAACGGTGCACCGCAACAAAGAGTAGCCCCCGCTTGCCACAACTACAGAAAGCCCGTGTGTACAGACGAAGACCAATGCAACCAAAAATAATAAATAAATAAATAAAATTGATTCTTTAAAAAACAAAACAAAACAAAACAAAACAATTTGTTGGGGACTTCCCTGGTGGCGCAGTGGATAAAACTCAACGCTCTCAATGCAGGGGGCCTGGGTTCGATCCCTGGTCAAGGAACTAGATCCCACATGCACGCTGCAACTAAGAGTTCGCATGCCACAACTAAGGAGCCCTGGAGCCACAACTAAGGAGCCTGCCTGCTGCAAGTAAGACCCAGTGTAACCAAATAAATAGATAAATATTAAAAAAAAAAAAAAAGCTTACCTAGGGCAGCCTTGGACTGTGGACAGCATGGCCTGAGCCTGAAAGAGATCAGAATGTGGGGTGCTCAGGATGGTGGGAATGGGGGGACAGGCAGCACTTCCCCAGGGTCCCCTGACCAGAACAGGTGTGTCCTTGGAATCCTTACTTCTTGGGACTATCACGTGGTGATGGTAAGAGAGGAAGACGTGCAAAGTGGCCTGGCTGCCCCTCCTCTCTCTATCCTGCCTTCTCCAGGTAACTCTCCCTGACAACTCCCATTTGGAGTACAGGGTGGACCAGGGGCTGCTGTGGAAGTCAGAACAGTTCCAGACAGAAAGGACTTTGAGATCATCTAGGCCAACTCTTCTGTTTTACAGAAGAGGATTCTAGAGAGAGAGAAGGACTTAGTCTGCATGGGAAGGGGATGAGCAGAATTACAGAAGGGGCTCAGGGCTGTAGAGCATAGGACGAGCTTGTGGGATCCCAAAATAGCATGTCTATGAGGTTCACCAAGTATTGGGGGACTGGCATGGAAAACGGGATGGTGGGAGGGAATATCTGAGGCTTTCAACCCCATAACCCCTTCTACACTCTCTGCTTCCAGCCTCCTGACGGCCCCATCTCTGGGGTGCCTAAATGTATCCAGGCTGTACCACATACCTGTAGCTGAGCCACAACCTCAACTCCCTCCCTGACTGGGAACTGTGCAGGTAAGCCCGAGGAGATCTAGCAGCCACTGGTAGAGGCACGAGAGCATGGATATGACCTCCCAAGATTGGGGGGCCTTCTTGGGGAGTGGTAGGGCAGAGATAGCTGACACTAAGATGCAGGGTAGGGCAGGCTATTGGTTCACTACTAGTATCCCAGCACCTGTAATAGTGCCTGGAACGTGTGGTGCTCCAAGGACAATGGTGTTTCAAGGACAAAGGACAACCCTGCCTGAAAAAGTTTCAGCGTTACACATCCTACTGGACTCTGATCACCATGTTGCGATGGGTACAAAATTCCTGAGCCCACCTGGGCTACGAGACCTGTTCCTCTCTCGTCCCAAATAAGGAAAGGCATCTGTCCCGTCCCACTCCCACTCTAAAGAAGGAAGGTATATGTGCCTCGACCAATCAGAAAACAAAAATTTCACCTCGGACCATTTCTTTGTTCTAGGGTTATAAAAACTGACTAATAGCACATGTGCGGGGTTGGCTCTCCCAGACTACTAGGAAGTCGGCCTGCTGTTCTGGCAGTGACCATTCCCTCTAATAAATTCTAACCTCTTTACATTCTGCTTTGTGTCTGGAAATTATTTTCCAACCCGCATTCGGACCACGACAGAATACAATAAACACTCAAATATTTGTTGAAAGAAGAAATGGATGAGGGAGAGGCACCTGTTGCAATTGGAAGAAGATGGGATGGAGGTGGGGGTCCTAGAGCCCAGGCACAGGGTGTGGGAAAGAATCGTCATCCTGGGAGAGTGGATAGGCCCATATCTACGGGCAAGTTTTTGCTGATTAAGAGACAAGGTTGAAAAGGGGCTCCAGGAATCCCTGTTCCCAGTTTCCCGGAGTAGACGCCGGCTGTCTGGACATCCTCAGCTGATTCTGCCTGCAGCACTCAGGTTTGCCCTCAGTACCAGAGGCAGTATATGGACATGGTCCCTTTCCCCTGGGAGCTGCTGCAGAATGACCTCTGAGCCCTTGTCCATAAAGGGGACAGTGACCTGGCTTGCAACTTCGTGGGTGAGGAGACGTCTGTGGAGGCCCTGAAGCAGCCAGTGAGGACGTGATGCCCCAGGGGAAGGGGGGACTCCGGGGGGCCAGGGTTGGGGTGGGATGGCTGCAGCCCTTTCTTCTCCCAGAAGTCAATAGCCAGAGAAAGAGTCACTTCCCAGGCAGCTCTAAGTGGGCGCTGTTGCTGGATACCTTCTGCCTTGGAGAAGAACCCTCAGGAGAAGGAGGAGGAGTGAAGAAGATCAAAGCCCAAGTATTTCAAGAACAAAGAAGACCTTGGCCCTGGAGCTGTCTGAACTTGAACTCCAGGGAGAAGAAATCACAGGGAGGAGAGATAACTTCTTTCCAAAAGAACTTTATTAGCATTTAAATGTGCCCCAATCCCTCTATCTTAAAAAGTACAAACCCTCCTTTGCCCTCCAGCTACAGCTCTCCTCTGCAGCCTGATCCCATCTGGCTTAAGCCCCCTCTCAGCGACAGAAAAGGCTCTCTCGAGGTCACACAGCCCAAGGCCTTGTCAACCTCCTCCCTGCTTGACTGCTCAAACACATTGAGTCCCTCAGTCCTCTGGCTTCTGTGACTTCACTCGGCCTCCAGCAGTCCTCAGGCCTCCTGGGTTGGGCTGTTTGCCAGCATGCTGGAGACTCTTCCCTCCTCAACCAGGAGCCTGAGCACAGCTCTTCTCAGGGCCCGAGGCCTCTGCTCTCTGAAGGCTCCCCCAGGGCAACCAAGCTGGCTTGTCAGTGCCTCCATCAGCAGTTCTGGCTCTCAACGGCCCAGAGCTTTAGGCCACGGGTGTGAATGTGTGAAACACATTCACCTTCAAATTGAACTCACTGTCTCTGCCTCCACACCCGCTCCTCCAGTCTCCCTGCATCAAGGGGCGGAGTTGAGGTGGGGGGAAGGAGGTACCCAAGGGCAGACAATCCTTCACTTTTTCTCCATCACCTTTCACACTCCATCAGTTGCCAAAGCCCGGCACTTTGACCTCCCTCATCTCTCGTGACCCCACTTTGCTCCATTCCCACGGCCACCACCTCCCCTGGACTCCTGCGGTAGCCTCCTGGCTAGTCTCCCAGCAACTTCTCTGGCTGGACACCAGTACTTTCTTCATGCCACAGCCAGTGTGACCTTCAAACAGTGCAAATATTAGCATGTCAGCTGTTCCACCCAACCCTTCAAAGGCTCCCAGAGCCCTTAGGATAAAGGGCTGAGCACAGAGGCTTAAATGGTCCTCTGGTTGCTTCTCTAGGCTCCAAACTTCCTGGTCTTTTAATTCTTCAAAGATGCCAGTATCATCTCTGTGAGGCTTAGCTCTTTGCTGGAATGTTCTCCCTTTCTGCCACTCTGTTTAGAGAACTCCTACTCCCTTTCACATCCTTAGAGAGTCCTTGAATCCCCGGACTGGGTTGCAGGCTCCCCAAAACTCCTTATGTTCCCCATTTGTTAACATTTATCACATTTGTGATTCTTTGACAGTTGGCTTCTCTGCTAGTCTGAGCAGATGATAATGAGCCACATCAACCTGCACAGACACCTGAAGTGCCTATTCTGCTCTGAGCTATGTTCCAGGACACAGCTGTTGTTTAATCAATGATTATCTGTTGAAGAAATGAGGGTTCTGCCCTGGTGGTGGAGGGGTGAGTGTGATGTATTGGGAGGTAAGGCCTTTGGGCGGTGATTAGGTCATAAGGGTGGAACCCTCATGTATGAGATTAATGCTTTTATAAAAGGGACGCCAGAGAACTCCCTTGCTTCTTCCACCATGTGAGGTTACAGCAAGATGTACATCTATGAACAAGGAAGTGGGCTCTCCCCAGACAATGAATCTGCTGATGCCTTTATCTTGGGCTTCCCAGCCTCCAGAACTGTGAGGAATAAATTTCTGTTTTTATAAGCCACTGGGTCTATAGTATTTTGTTATAGCAGCTTGAATGACATTATTCAAAATGCTTTCTTTTTTAGTTGAACCTGGAGTTTGTCCTTTCTTTCACCATCTGTGACTACTCTAAAACCACAGGGCTACAAGGACAAATATGGGCCTATCCTCATCCTCAGGTCAGTGAATGAGGCTAATTAGGCTCAGATTTTTTAGGGGTTGAAATGGGCCTCCGTAGAGATTCCCCAATATTTTATTCCAAAGATGTTTGCTTATTATTTTCCCTATGGGTTCTGAATTTTGGAAGATTTTTGCCTACCAAATGTGATGAGCTAATTAATGATAGCTGCTGTAGCTTCTGGGGTGGGTAGTGTGGGGAAGGACAAATATTTGATTTTCTTATGCTTTTTGAAGTATTGAAAGCTGTTCAGAGGCCCCCAATATATTTGAATTCAGGGATTCTTGGTCATGAAAAGTCCTTTTCAGGCCAGTGTGGGTGGCTGGTAAGCTTACCTTTTGGGGTTCAGGGAGGGGGTACTGTTTTAAGCTACATATCCTGAAAGAATTCCAGCAAAAGTATTTCTCCTGGATCAGCTTCCAGCATTTAGATTATTGACCTATTCATTCTATAGGTAACATATAGGCTTGAATTGTTCACTAATGATGATCTGGTCTGTCCTTTGCTCCTGCAAAGGGTGACTGTAAACATCTTAGAGACAGAGGCCTCTTTTTCTCAGACTTCCAAGACTCTATACTGTATTTGGAAGAGATTAAATGTCTGATGGACTTAATAACCTAGAGAAGGAAGTATGGAATGGTCAAGAGGGATTTGGAAGGGGAGTTCCCTGGTTGGTCCAGTGGTTAGGATTCTGGGTTTTCACTGCTGAGGCCCTGGTTCAATCCCTGGTTGGGGAACTAAGATCCTGCAAGCCAGGAGGTGTGGCTCCCACCACCCTAAAAAAAGAGGAATTTGGAAGACAGTGCTCAACTTATTGCCCCCTCCCACCTTCAGTTCAGGATATCTTGTAAGTTGACCCCTCGAAGATGACAGTAGAGACGGGTTTTAGGTAAACGATGTTAAGTGTAAGCTGGGGGCTGAGGGGCTGAGACAGTGCCCAGAGAAGTCTGTAGTTCTAAACGAGAACTATCTGCCAAGGCAGGGGCCCAGATGGGTGGAGAATGAGAAGTTCAGACTAATGGTCCAGGTTTCAGGCAATCATCTCAAATATCAGGTCTGTTATCAGGGAGGACACAGAAAGTTACGGCAGAGTCATACAGACTCTGTCCAGCTCAGAAGAATTCCATCAATAATCCTAAAGTCCACGAATCTATCTGAAGCCCAGGTAGGATTCTCAGACCTGCTCTAACTTGTTTGCAAGCATGCACTCAGTGCTAAACTAACCATGAACCAGAGGAGATGCTTTGTGGCTTTTCCTTTTTCCTCTTAGCTTCTTCCCTGTTCTCTCATGAAAAGAGACAGAGGGATAAATAACCTTAAAAAAAAGTCAGGAGTTTCCCACACAGTCTTGGGACAAAATCCTGTATTAAAGAGAGAATCTAGGGACTTCCCTGGTGGCACAGTGGGTAAGAATCCACCTGCCAATGCAGGGGACACAGGTTTGATCCCTGGTCTGGGAAGATCCCACATGCCGTGGAGCAACTAAGCCTGTGCACCACAACTACTAAGCCTGCGCTCTAGAGCCCGTGAGCCACAATTACTGAGCCCACGTGCCACAACTACTGAAGCCCACGCACCTAGAGCCTGTGTTCGCCAACAAGAGAAGCCACCACAATGAGAAGCCCGCACACCACAACGAAGAGTGGCCCCCTCGCCACAACTAGAGCGAGCCCGCACGCGGCAACGAAGACCCAATGCAGCCAAAAATAAATAAAATTTAAAAAAAAGGAGAGAGAATCTAAAAATTCAAATGTAAACTCAACTGGAAAACACCAAACTCACAGCAGTATTTTCAGAATCTGTCTCACTCATCTATAGTACCCTATCAGACGATGCATCACATTTTTTGGCTTGGAAAATATCTGATCACTACCAGACCACTGAACATGACAGTTGGGAGATCACCTAGGCACGGGGGTTTCCAAACAAAGGCTTAGAGGATGGTGGCTGGGAATGTAAGCCCTGAAGTCAGAGAGCTTGGGTTTCAAGGCTTGCTTTGCCATTGACTAGGTATGTGACCTTGGGCAAGTGACTCACCTCTCTAAGCTTCAGTTTTATGATCTGTAAAATGGGGTCCCTACCCCACAGGGTCTTGAGGTGTGGATGAGATAAAGCATGTAAAGTTTTACTTTTGGAGTATATTAGTTGATTAATAAACCTATGTGCACAAAAGAATTCCAGGACCACACAGTAAGTCTTTGGCTTCCTAGGAGTCCACAGAACACACTTTGGGAGCCAAATCCAATATCCTCAGAATAGTAAAGAGGGAAAAAGAAGTGCAGGGAGGGAAAACGACTTTCCCAAGGTTACACAGAAAGTTAGGGGCACAGCCTGGTTCTGGGCCTGGGCTTCTGAATTCCTCAATGGGCTTTTTGCAATGTGCCTCCCTGGTCATCCTCCCATCAGGTTAGAGCCACCAAAGTCATACCAAAGCCTGGGTGCCCAGGGAGCCAGAAGGTTTGGAGCTTAGGCATTGCTGATGGTCTGGAAGGAGATCAGAATTTAGATTTAGGCTGTCAGTGAGTTGCTTTGGATAAGACAGTCAAAACTACTGTAAATTGGGAACTCCCTGGTGGTCCAGTGGTTAGGACTCCATGCTTCCACTGCAGGGGGAATGGGTTCGATCCCTCGTTGGAGAACTAAGATCCCGCATGCTGTGCAACGCAGGCAAAACACAACACAACAAAACAAAACTACTGTAAATTGAAGTTACTGACTCTCTGATAAAAATTTGGGACTGAAAAACAAGAACACCAAATAAAAAGGCCTTGTATCTCTTCTTCATTCAAGCACCAAACATTTTATAACAGTTTGTACAGATCTCAATGTCTCAAAGTCCTTTGTCTTCTAGGTATTTTTGCCTCCACCCCAAGTCAATTCAATAAGGCTTTTGTTTCCTAACACTTACATTTCCCTCTCCAGGCTATTTTGGGAAACAATTAAAAGAGTTTGTATAGTTCTTCCAGAGCATGGGAAGCACAGTTAATTGGGGATGAAGGATTGGAAGAAAGCTGAGGAAAGAGGCCAGGTGAGTAATTAATAGCAGGTAAAAATATCCTGTTTCTAAATATGTTTGAACCCCAGAACACATAATTGCTAAGTTACAAGATGATGCAGTGAGTCCTTTGTGAAGGTCTCTAGTAAACTAGTTTGTCTGGGCATGACTTCCAACTATGTCTTTCAGTAAAGTGAAAAAAGTACACTAAGTTATCTCCATTAACCCTTCCAATTTGTAAACATTCTATGAGTCTCTCTCTTTTCTAGCAAGGATAGAAGCCACCCAGAATTCTCGACAACACACAGTTGAAGGACTTTGATCTCCAGGCTATTTATTGTGTGAATCCTGCAAGCACTAGGCTAAGTCCCCAAGGCACATCAAATCCTAGCAGTGGTGTTGGTGTAGCTGGGGGTGAGGATGGGGGGTGGGAGGGCGGCACTGGCAGTGGGCAGAAGGGTCTCCCAGAGCAGCCTCAGTATAAAGACAGGCAGAAGTGGGGAAAGGCAACTCAGCTTTATTTCATTCAACTGACTTTACTTTAGGAGATTTATGTCTGAGACCTGATTTAGTTGTAGAATTACAGAATTGATCTTAGATAGTTGACCTCTATGGGTGTCATTATCTGTCTCCTTTTAAAAAAATTTTATTTTAAATTATACAAATAAAACATGAATACATCCTCTTTGCAAAAAGTTCAAATAATATAGTAATACACAAAACAAAAAGCAAAAGCTCCCTTTACCCTTCCTCATTCCACTCCCCTCCCTGGGGATAACCACTGGTGTCAGTTTGGGGAAAGGGTGTATCTTTTCAAATTTTTTAATGCATTTATTTATATGTAAATACAAATATAGTTATTTTCTCCTACACAAATGGTAACGTACTGATTATACCATCACTTTTTTTGGTTTTTTCTTTTTCTGCACTTAATTTTTAAATTTAACAATAAATCTTTAAATTATTCCATATCAGTACCTATAGACTACCTCACGGTTTTTAAAAACTCTGTAGTATTCCACTGTATGACAGTACCATACACTTATTTATCCTCTTCCCTACTGTGTCCAATCTTTTGGGACTCCATTAACAATGCATTAGTAAATATCTTTATATATTCATCTCTGTCCAAATCTGCAATATTCACCTGTGGAATAAATTCCTAGACACTGGGTCAATGGGTCTGTGCATTTTCAGTTTTGATAAATTTGGCCAAAATTCTGCTATCCATAGAGGTTTTAGCAATTTTATACAGCAACAAGGTATAGAAGGGACTTATTCCTCAACCTTGGTCTGTTTAGGGGGGCTTCCATCACTAATATTATGTTTTAAGTCCATTTCTCCATTTCCTGATTTTTCAACATTTATTTGCTCACATGTCTACCATGTGCCAGGCACTGTGCTAGGTGCTGGGATACAGCTATGAACAGGACTGAAGCAACTCTTGCCCTTGCTGTATGTGGGGTCCCTGGGTATCCTACAGTTGTTTGAAATCACCACTCAGTAAATGTCTGCTGAAAGAGTTTGCCTCCAACCAAGGAATGGGCAGGTGTCAATAAGTATTTCTAGGACGTTAGTGAAATAAGCCAGTCACAAAAAGACAAATTCTTCATGATTCCACCTATATGAGGGGTGTAAAGTAGTCAAACTGTTAGAAAATAGAAGGGTGGTTGTCAAGGACTGGAAGGAGGAGATGGGGAGTTGTTTGATGGGCATACAGTTTCAGTTTTGCAAGATGAAAAAGTTCTAGAGATCAGTTGCACAATAATATGCATATAGTTTTAACACTACTGTGCGGTACACTTAAAAACAGCTCAGATGGTAATTTTTATGCTATGTGTTTTTACCATAATTTTTTTAAAGTATTTTTAGGCACAAAAGGTAGTATGAGAGAGATGGCTAGGAGACAAGCAACCCAGCATGGCCTCAGGACGGGGTGATGAGGATACATTTTTTTCAAAACTTAAAAGAGGCACCAGTCAACACTTCCTTCCACTCCTCCCACACTCAGCTAGGAACACGTGACCACAAAATCTTAAAAAAAATATGTTTCTCTATTCTTTCTCCCGAGAGCAAAGGGCGTAAGTATTCTTTCTGATACCACTTCCAGGGACTAAGCCAAAAAGAGACTGAGCTTCCTACCTCTCTGTAAGGAGTCCCTTCTTCAACAGGCAGAACTAGATGGGAAAGTTCTCTTGACGAAAGGGAGGCAGGCTAGGACCAAACGGGAACCTGGGGGACTACGTTCTCCAGCACGCATTACTCCTCCTAGGGCGCAGTCAGTGACGGAAGAACTCGCACTACTTTTGCGACAGGAACGGGGAGGGGGAACTACATATCCCAGGATGCAAAGCGCCACCACTCTAGTTACAGGCTGGCTTGCTTGCTGGTAGCTGGCGTTCCCCGCCAAATAGACAAGGCGGGCGGGGGTGGGGGGTGGGGAAATGTTTAATATTGGGAAGCCCGGTGGTCTACCAGACTTGACACTTCGAAAGAGGAAGGAGAGTATTGGAAGGCTGTTTTTCCCTCTAACTCAGAGTAGTGCCCGCGCAAGGTGGCGAGGATTTAAGGGCCTTCTCCTTTATTTATTGTTTCTTAGAGGCAATGCCAGGCCCCCATTGGTCGACGACCTCGAAGGCAGGTGGGAAGTCCGTAAAACCCCAAATCGAAGTTATCTGCGTCTCCCCATTGGCCCTCACCTCGAGCGCAGGCGCAAGGGCTCCTACTCACGTCCCTGGGGACTGTTGAGCGGCAATTGGCCAAAGCCCGCGAAGTAGGAGTCTGGATTGGTAGTTGCTAGCAAGAGCCTGGTTTCTTCCTTGACTTCTGCAAGTGATAGTGTGTGATTGGTTTAAATCCGCGGGCACCCGTCGGTGATTGGGCAGAAGCCACGGGCGGGGTACGATCATTGGCTGGTGCTGGGGCCCTCCCTCCTCGAGCGGGCAGCGAATGATGAAATGGGAACGGGGAGGGGAAAGGCCGCGACGTGAGCGCGCGACCTCCGGCGCCATTTTGTAGAGAAACAAGCGGAGTTAACTGAAGAGGGGTCGAGGAGAGCCGGAGTCGGGGACCAAGGAGTTTCCTGTGTCCAGCGCCGCCGGAGCCGCCTGAGGTGAGGTGTGTTGGGGTCGGGTGCTGGGGCCGGCGGGCGGTGTCAGCTACGGAAAGCGGGCGCCGGTGCGGGAAGGAACGGGGGTGGTCCCGGGGCCACTGGGAGCGTTTCCCGGCGCTCCGCTGTGTGAGGGGCAGTCAGGACGGGGAAGTGGAGAGGCGAGAGAGGGCGGACTCTCTTCCCTCGGCTGTAGAGTCTTCGGGCTCTGAAGAGAGGAGGCGGAGGCGAAGGCTCCACAAAGCGGAGGGCAGAGCGCGGGATGAGACCCGGGATGGCCCCCGGCCCGGGCCTGGAGGTTCTGAGGGCGGCAGTGGCGGCAGCTTGGGCGGCTGGGCCTCGGTTCGCGCGGACTGCACCCTTCTCAGACCCCACGAGCTCCTCAGCTGCTGGATGGGTGCAGCGGGCATCGGCCCCGGAGGCCTAGCTCCGGGAGCGAGGGGCCCGTGTTTGGAGTACAGGCTCCCAGTTCCTCTGGGCGGACCTGGAACTGCCAGTCCCCTCCCCCGCCCCCAGCACGTTGTCAAACCCCGGGTGTTTCGGGTGTCCGCCGGTGGGAGGGGCGGGCGGGAGAGAGCACTTCCTCATTACTTCTTGCCACAGGTTTTGTTCCACTCGCGCGCCCGGGCGCTCACTCTGTCTCCAAAGTCGGCCCTCACCCACCGGGCCCAGTGTCTGTGCTGTAGTGGCGGTTCCGCTCATCCGTAGGAAGTGCCCGCTTCCTAGCCGAGCACTTGTAGGCCTCAGCGCTGGTGGGAGAGAGACTTACTACAGGTCTTTCTAGAGGGTTTCGTAAGGCCAAACGCACAGGTGTTCTTTTTCAGTACCACCCCCTCCTCAGATTTCACCCCACCGGGCTCCCACAGAGGAGTACCCTCACTAGGATGAAGCTTTAATGCTTAATATCTGTGGGTTTGGAAATGTTGTGTTTAAAGTTAAACTTCGAGCAGAAACTTTGCCCCTTGAAGTCATTCAAATGTCACAGTTTTTAGGACTCTAATAAAAAGTATTTTTTTCCTGAAAGTGAGTAATAGCACTTAGTCTCCCTCTTTCTCTAAAATTCGATTGCCTTGGGGAGTTTATTTGACCAGTTAATTTGAGTGAGTGTAGTTGATTACCTTTTGCAAAAAACATTCTGAACATTTGCCTCATGACAATCCGTTTGATAGGAGTTAGGGATACACGGATGAAAAAATGGTTGGACACGTACAAAATCAGGAAATAGGTCAAACAGATTAAGAACAAACTTGTTTGTGTAGAAGTATTTGGGTTTAATGTGCTCAGGTTGACATTCCTACCCATCCAAAGATTGGCAGTGTAGTATTTTAGCTATTAATGAGATATATGGTATCAGTTTAAATAATCCTGTTGTAGGACACTGCAGATTGTTACCTTGTCTGAGGAGAAAATGAACTGATGATACATAAAGTTTTAGACATCTAGTTGTGCTTTGACTGAAAAGGTCCCATGATGATAAAACTTGTTTAGAGAGTTGGTCCCTTTTCAACAAGTGGGGGCCCAAGTCCTTCCATGGAAACTTAAGTCTAGAATCAAGGCACCAAGATTTGACCATCAGTAACTGAAAGTATTACCCTTTCTTGCCTAAGATTGTAATCGTAGAAGTTTTAGGGCAGCCTTTTGTGGCATTATGGTGGAACAGAACTGAAATGCTTTTGGTTCCTAACTCACTCGAATGGATCTCTGGCTTAGCTTTCTTTATGGTCTCTTAAATTTCTACTGGGGTTTTTAAATCCCAATCTCTTTAATATGGATCTTGTCAGGCTAAGTACTGTGATGTCCTCCTAACTTTGGGTTAAGTCATTAAAAAAAAAAAAGCAAAAACAATTGTGAGGACAGAAGAAGAAATGCTTCCTATTTCTTGACAACATGTTTAAAGACTAATCTCAAATTATCCTTGCTTTTGCCTTTTTTTGGGTTAGATTCTGATCTAGTTATGAAAAGCTTTCTTTTTAGACAATTTAAATTTATGAACTTGAGTCTTTATTTCATTCTACCACATAACAGATCTTTGGTACTCAATACCTTGGAAGAGAATTTATCACAGTAATTTTAACTGAATGCTCAGATATTTCAAGACACTTATTTTTCATGAGAAGTTTATGGTTCTTGAATTAACAAAAGTAGTACCTGCTGTGAACTTGGTATATTCTTTTGTAAAAGAGCAAAGCTAACTTTCAAGTCAGTTCATATTATTAGTTGAAGCATTTCTTAACCAGCCCTCTGATCAAACTGAACTTCCTGCTGGGAAGTTTCAAAATGGCATCCTACTGAGTCTTGTTTTAAGACCTTATATAAAGAAAGATCCAGCAGTTCCTTTTCTGTTTGCTCACAGTTTTTAAGAAACATGTTTCAAAGCTAAAATGGGCTCAAAACCTTTTGCACCCTACATGTACACAGTAGTTAATTTTAACGTACTTTTCATTCATATATTTGCAAGAATGTAGGAAAGCAAATAAAACAAATTATTCGTTGGAAAGCATTGTTTGAGAAGTCACTAATTAGAGGTGTAGACTTAATCTGAAATCCTGTGTTGAGATTTGAAGGAAATGCAGCCTTTGGGAGTGTGGAGCATAGGTTTAAGAAATGCATTTCTGGAGGAAAAAAAATGCATTTCTGTCTAATGCTGGAAGGCTCAGGATATACCTCTAGGCTAAATTAAAATGTTGAATGAGATGTTAAACTGTCTGCAGGAGAGGTGTTGGTTTTATTGTTGTGCTTTTTTGTTTGTTTGTTTTTTGTTTTTTTGGACTAATTATACAAAATGTAACATGGAATGAAAGCATATTGTGAAAGACACTTTTATTGCTCTTAAACTTCATATTAAGGGCTCAGCATTTTCCCTTTCAGATAATCAGTTTGAAAGTTTGTCACCTTGGATTTAGAGCTCTTAGTTTTGAAATGCAGTGTTACTTTTAAATTTTTTGGTAGACTCATTATAAGAATAGTTACTCCTTTGTTTCAGACCCTGTCTTTTCTGCAATAGCTTTCTAGCTAATCTCCAGTATCTTTTCCCCTTCATTTGCTTATTGGATTTCTTTATTACATAAGTAATATGTGAATATGTTCTAATTGTAAATGATTCTGGGAATACAGTTAATTCTTTACATTAATGCCAAATTGTCTACTAAATCATTGGCTTGAAACTAGGCATCCTATATGCCAAAGTTTTTCAAGTACCTTGGCCTGGAGCTTATTGTGTAAGTATTGATCCCTCCCTACTTATAGCAGCATAGAACAACTTATGCTTTAGTTAAAAGACTGTTGCACAGTGGTTCCCAAATACATTTTTGCCCCTTTTATCTGGAATGTCATCGTCTGTATCTACAAAAACATTATCCATCGTTCTAAGTTCATACTCAGATGTACTGTCTATAATCTTTTCCCTGACTTCCCTAAGCAAAATTGATTTCTTACATTCCTCTTGGCTAGTTTCACTTACCTTTACCATGTATTTATTGCCTTATAAGTTGTCTCACTTTATAGTAGGTAAGAAGTCTCCCATCCTCCAAACATATACATACAGTTGCCCCGAATTGTAATTGAATAATACTTCATTTGTTACAGTTGGGTAGATTTATAGAACATGGCGTTCTTGGAAAACGGTACACCCTGGTTTTCTTTTGAGGACACAGACTGTTTTTCTTGGAGCTATATACTTATAATTCTGTTGACATCTTTTAGAAGGTTAAGCTTTAAAATCTAGTCATACAGAATTATGGTGTCATCTGTAGGAAATTGAAGCCCAGGAAAGTGAGGTGACTTCCTTAGTTTAATGTTAGACCAGGTTTTCCTACTCTAGCCTAATGGTGATTCTGTCTTTCCGTACTGCTAAAGTTCAGTACAAGGAAAAGTTCTATGAATCTGATCATGCATCATAAAGGTGAGAATAATCTATGACCAACCACTTATTTTTGGAGGACAAGACACAAGATTTGGGTTTTTCATCTCTTCAGTGTGAAAATATAAAACTCTAGTCTGACAAAAAGATAGTCTTTTGCAATTATTGCGAATGGTCGTTACTTAACCTCAGTGTAATAAACTTGCATTTCCATTGAGGCCTTCAAAGGATGGAGCGACTTAAGTTTTAAAATGTTCTTCAGCACTGTAAATTGAATTGTGACAGATAATTTGAGCAAGTTTTCTTCTGGTGTAGTTACAGTTTTAAGATAATGTAGCTCTAAGAAGGGTACTCTCTGTTATTATTTTTTAGTTATCTTAAATACATAGTGCATAGCTTTATAATTTTACACATGCTACTGGGAAGATGCTTCTGAATATTCAGTTGATTTCAGATCAGGAACTTGGTTCTTTTCTGATTTTGAAGTAAGCATGCTTTTTGGGCTCTTTTCACTTTTTCAGTTTTTAAATATGAATGGTTATTTGCTAACACAATTGTTTAAACTATGCTGATGTACAGATTGTAGTAATTCTAAAATTGTGAAGTGACTTCCCTGGCGATCCAGTGGTTAAGACTCTGCGCTTCCACTTCAGGGGTTGCGGGTTTGATCCCTGGTTGGGAACTAAGATCCCACATGCTGAGTGGCCAAAAAATAAGTAAGTAAGTAAAATAAGGTGAAATAAAATTGTGAAGCTATCCACACAAGGCTATTAAATGTGCTTTAAAAGTTAGTATTAAGGTTCTGTTGCCCTTTTTTTTGGCCACACCGCGCAGCATGTGGGATCTTAGTTCCCTGACCCCAGGGATCGAACCCGTGCCCCCTGTATTGGAAGCGCAGAGTCTTAACCACTGGACCACCAGGGAAGTCCCAGTCAACTCTTGATCCATTTGTTTTTATCCTTGGCAAAGCTTTCATTTCAAACCCATTTATTACCTGTCGACCATAATGTTCTTGAATATTTCCTTATCCCTTGCCAGCTGGGTTCTAAAAAAAAAGTTTTACACTAGACCTTTCTAAGCCCAGTAGTACATAATTTGGGGATGCCCTTGATTTGGATTACTCATATTAGTGCTTTTTATTCTTTAGGTAATGAAGAGGTAAGTGTACCATGTATATATATCCACTGTTATGGCATGGATATTTTAGGAATATTCCTGTTCCCTTTTTCAAACAGACAGTTATACCAGAGATTACAGAAGTTGAGGTTGTCTGTCCAAAGGTAAAATGTAAAAATTACTTGAAAGTATTTCATTTTGATTTTTGTCTTCTTCAATCAGTAAGCCCTCAAAGGATTCTGGCAACCGCAAAACGTTGGTATGGTAACTTACTTTAATATAGTAACCTTGTTTTGGGATATTTGTGTATAGCTTTGTAGGGTTCTCCTGTGTTTGGGTTTTATTAATTTCCCCTTAATGTGCTATTATCTACCTTGCTTTCTACCCTTGTTCCCCTGTAGTTTATTCTCAGTTTATCATCTGGAGTGATTCTTATATTTTTAAAAATTATATTGTGTCTCCTGCTCAAAACCACCCATTGATTCTCCTTTGTCTTTAGTAAAAGCCAAAGAAAGTCTTTTTATCACCTACAGGATTTAGCGCTGCCCTATACCTCTTCATATGTTTCTCCTTCTCCCCAGCTTACTCTCTTCACTCTCCCCCTCATTAAGTTTACTTCAGCTACACTTGGCCTCCATACTTTTTCTCACATATGCCATGTACTCTCTGAGGAAGGCTTTGCATTAACTGACAGTCCCTCTGTCTGGAACATTCTTCTCTCAGATATGTGCATGGCTAAACCCCCTCAGCTCCTTAAAATTTCAAATACTACTTCCTCCATAAGGCTTACTCTGACCACCCTACTTTGCAATCTCCTCCCGCCCTCCCCACCCCAGTGTGGTTCACCTTTACCCTTGCTATTTTTCCATAGTACTTAGTGTCTCTTGAAATGCTTGATAATTTTTTTATGATTAGTTTCTTTCCCCCAGTGGGAATGCAGGGATGTATGCATGGCTGTTCACTGATGTATCTCAAATACCTGACACATAGTAAGTACTCAACAAGTATTTGACTAGGTTAATATACATAATAGTAGTGTGTAAACTGTTTCTCTGATAAGTTTTGGTAGCCACTTCACATTAGCCATATACTATTTCCTACCATTTGGTGGATTTAAGTTGTGCTTGGCTTTGTATTAACTTTGGAAAGCCAAACTTGAGGTGTTCGCATGTAGGGCCCACCCTGCAGAAAGTGGATGCAGGGCTTCCCTGGTGGCGCAGTGGTTGAGAGTCCGTCTGCCGACGCTAGGGGACATGGGTTCGTGCCCCGGTCCGGGAAGATCCCACATGCTGCAGAGCGGCTGGGCCCGTGAGCCATGGCCGCTGAGCCTGCGCGTCCGGAGCACGGGAGAGGCCACAACAGTGAGAGGCCCACGTACAGGGGAAAAAAAATAAAATAAAAATAATAATTAATAAATAAATAAATAAATAAAGTGGATGCAAAAGCTATTTTCTCAATAAGGACACTATTGATTTTGGGGCAGAATAGTTTATTGGTGGTGCTGTCCTCCTTCCTTGCAAGATGTTTATTGCATCTCTAATTCTCATTGAATGCCAATGGCTCTCCCTTTCAAAATGCTTTTGGAGATGATATCGCCCTCTAGATTATAAATACCAGTAAATACCCTTTTGGGGTTCATGTTTGTTGTCAGGGTTATTTTACTTAACTTTTATCCAACTATTGTTGGGGTAAGTCACAAATTTACTTAAAATTATTTTAATTTTACAACAGCATATGTGAAAACACTACATATAGAAAAGGAATACCATATTTCACTGATTATAAAACAAATTTTTAACATTTTAACACCTCTGAAATTGGGATGTATCATGTCAGGAAAAATACTGCCAAATAAAGTTTGTAAGTGATACATAAAATAGTGCTGCTATCACAACTAAAGACAAACCAACCTGAAATGAGATTATGGAAAATTATCTCCACCTTTGATGGGTGATGAAGGTAGAAGAAATTTACCAAACTTTGACTACATTTTGTTTCCTGTTAAGTCTAGTCAGATTGTATTTTAGGGACCTAGAAATTGAATACGGTATTGGACTTATTTAGCAGGGTTATGGAAATTTTTTTTTTTTTTTTTTCTGTACGTGGGCCTCTCACTGTTGTGGCCTCTCCCGTTGCGGAGCCTGTGCTCCAGACGCGCAGGCTCAGCGGCCATGGCTCACGGGCCTAGCCGCTCCGCGGCATGTGGGATCTTCCCGGTCCGGGGCACGAACCCGTGTGCCCTGCATCAGCAGGCGGACTCTCAACCACTGCGCCACCAGGGAAGCCCTATGGAAAATCTTTGATGTCCTCAAAGCTGGTCGTTTGGTTGGGAGTGGTGGCAAAGAAGAGATAGGGAATAAACCCAAGGTATGTCCCCAGGCACTGATGAAAAGGATAATACACATGAAACAATAGAGAACAGTGTGATTAAATTTTAACAGTATGTGTCATGCATACTGAAGGGAAGGGAAGGTAGATCAGCACATCAACCTGTAGACAATCTGATGTGTTTGGAAGGTTTCAGAGGGGCAGGGGCTTGAGCTAGGCCCTGGTCTTATTACCTGATGGTTTTGTCCTCTTTATTTGCTTGCCTCCTGGTAACCACTAACGTCCCTTTCGAAGGTATTAGGGATCTCCTAGTTGGTAATTCTGATAATTTATAATAGTTTCTTTCTTTTTTTTATACCACCAAATGTATGTCATAAGATCTCTCCCGCATGGTTTTCATAGACTATTATGGATGTATTAGTTATCAGTTGCTGTACAACAAATTACCCCCAAATTTAGCTATTTAAAGCTTCTTTGCTTTTTACTATTTCACAGGCACAACCTGGCTAGATGCTTCGGACTCAGTGTCTCTCACAAAGTTGCAGTGCAAGTAGTCACAGGCCATACTCATCTCGTGTCTGAAGGGTCGTGAGAAGGGTCTGAAGGGTACAAGCTTACTCACGTAGCAGTTGACAGGTCTCAGATCCTTGCCGGCTATTGTTTGGGACATATCAGTTCCGTGCCACATTGCCCTCTCCACAGGGTTACTCGCAACTTGACTGCTTGCTTCTTTCTGTCAGAGCACAGGCTCGGAGAGAGGTAAACCAGACAGCAGTCAGTCTTCTTGTAACTTAATCTTGGAAATGGCTTTCTGTTCTCTTATTTTGAAGCAGTGTTTAAGGTCCAGCCCACACTTAAGGGGAGCAGATTACTTAAAGGTGTAAATATTAGGCAGGGATCTTTGGGGTTATTTTAGAGGCTGCCTACCACAGTGGACAAAGATTCTTCCTTGGAGCTCTCTTAGGGATGCTGTCTGTTTCTAGGTTTTACTTATTACCATTAAGAAGAGAACTCTCCTTGGTTTCTGATATTAATCACTGTTTCTTCCACCTCTCTGTCCACTCTTTGTTTCCCTTTTTGACTTCCTTTGTTTTCTTCTTATTGAAGTATAGTTGATTTACAATGTTATGAGTTTCAGGTGTACAACGTAGTGATTCAATGTTTTTATAGGTTATACTCTATTTAAAATTACTATAAAATATTGGTTATATTCCCTGTGCTGTACAATATATCCTTAGAGCTTATTTATTTTATACATAGTAGCTTGTACCTCTTAATCCCTTGCCCCTGTCTTGCCCCTCCTCCCATCCGTCTCCACCCTTTAACCACTAGTTTGTTCTGTCTGTGAATCTGTTTCTGTTTTGTTATATTCATTTGCGTTTTTTTTAAGATTTCACATATAAGATAGCATACAGTATTTGTCTTTGACTCCACTAAGCATAATACCCTGTAGGTCCATCCATGTTGTTGCAAATGGCAGAATTTCTTTTTTTTTTTTTTTGGCTGAGCCACATGGCATGTGGGATCTTAGCTCCCCGACCAGGGATTGAACCCATGCCCCCAGCAGTGGGAGCACGGAGTCTTAACCAGTGGACCACCAGGGAAGTCCCTCTTTTTTTTTTTATGGCTGAGTAATAGTCCATTTTATATATGTGTGTATATAAATGGGCACATCTACTTTATCTGTTCCTCTGTTGATGGACACTTAGGTTGCTTTCATATCTTGGCTTTTATAAATAATGCTGCTATGTGCATTGAGGTACATGTATCTTTTCAAACTAGGGTTTTAATTTTCTTCTGACATATACCTAGGAGTGGAATTGCTGGATCATATGGTAGTTCTGTATTTAGGTTTTTTTTTTTTTTTTAATATTTATTTGGTTGTGCCAGGTCTTAGTTGCAGCTCCTGGGCTCCTTAGTTGTGGCATGCGGGCAGGCACATGGGCTCCTTAGTTGCAGCATGCATGTGGGATCTATTTCCCTGACCAGGAGTCGAACCAGGTCCCCTGCATTGGGAGCTCAGAGTCTTAACCACTGCACACCAGGGAAGTCCCTGTTTTTAGTTTTTGAGTTCCTCTGTTTTTGGGGTTTTTTTTCACCTTCCCTTAAATGCTAAGCTTCCTTAGGACTCTCTATAGCAGGGATCTCCAACCCCTCCCCCCAACACAGCAGGAGGTGAGCGGCGGGCAAGCGAGAGAAGCTTCATTTGCTTCTCCCCATCATAGCTCGCATTACCACCTGAACCATTGCTCAAAATCACTGCCCGAACCATCCCCCCGCCCCCCCCAGTAGAAAAATTGTCTTCCACAGAACTGGTCCCTGGTGCCAAAAAAGGTTGGGGAACCGCTACTCTATAGGCCCTCTCTTATTCTCATTTCTGTAGTTCTCCCATGCTATCATCTATATGTTGATGACACTGAGATGAGTCATTAGCAGCCCACACTTTCCATGCTTCAGACTGTAAATCTAACTGCCCAGTGGATTTCATCTGTATGCTTTACTCCAGGCATGCCTCGTTATCTTTCTTGCCCTTCACACTTTGTCTTCCTCAGTTGTTTCATGTTAGGAGTGAGTGGAACCCAGCTGCTTAGTCTGGAAAGATGAGTGTTTGATTCCTCCTCTTTCTTCACTTCTTTCCTTATTCTTTACAGTTTTACTTATTCTTTACAGTTTTAGAATCCTTGCAGTTCCCTCTTGAGTGCATTCACTTCTTTTTCCCACTGATAGTCTTAATTTCTCTGTGACCTACTCTTTACTTTCTCAGTGTTTCACATTGTCAAGAGTAACTCCTGAAAGTTTTCACCCAACCATGTCCTCTTTTGGTAGGCAAAAGCAGGCTAGGGTTGTAACAAACAACCCCAAGGTATCAGTGGCTTAGCAAAGTCGACATTTATACTCAGATGACTTTCCTCAGATAACTTTCATTGAGAGTGTTCATTTAGGTTACCTTCTATGTTGTAATTCAAGAACCCAAGCTCCTTCCATCTTTTGGTGCCACCCTCCTCTAGCTGTTAGGAGTTCTGTTCATAGCTGGTGCTTGGTGAGAGAACCAGAGGGTCGTGGTGCTTGGTGAGAGGATCAGAGGGTCGTGAGTAGGAGGTTTTATGGACCAGTGGCTGGTATCATATTTGGCCTACATTTCATTGGGTATAACTTAGTTTGTTGGCCACACCTGTGCAAGAGGCTGAGCAATATAGTCTAGCTGTTTATCCAGGAAGAGGAAACAGATTTGATGATTATCTAATCAGACTCTGCCACTTCCCTATTCCCTAAGACATATCTAAGGCAATCCAAATAGCTTCCAGGATTGTCTTTATGATAAAATGCAAAATTCTGAAATGGATTCTGCACATACTAGAGAAGAAACCTACAAAATGAGACCTACAAAATGAGCCTACCTTCAGAAGGCTTTTCCTCTTGGCTAGTAACAGGATGAGTGTGTTGGGGGGGGTCCCCCAGGACTACCATCCCCAGGTTCAGGTTCAGTAATTCACTAGAAGGGCTCACAGGACTTGGCATATGGTTGTACTCAGGGTTATGATTTATTACAACAAAAGGATACAAAGCAAAATCAGGAAAGGGAAAATGCATATGGGGTGGAGTCCAGAGAAAACTAGGCTCATTCTCCTGAGCACGAGCCTCTCCTAGTGCCTCTCCCAGTGGAGTCACGCAGGACCTACTTAATTCCTCCAGCAATTGTGACAGCATATGTGTATGAAATGTCTCCCGGCAGGGAAGCTTATTAGAAACTCAGTGCCTAGGTTGGTCATGTAGGCACCTTCTGCCTACCACATAGCAAAATTCCAGGTTCCCAGAGGGAAAGCAGGTGTTCAACATAAACCACATTTTTGGGTACAGTTTAGGCACAGTGAGCCACTCTTATTAGTTCTGGGAGTGGGAATTCGTTCTCTCAAAATCCAAATTCTGACACTGGCCAAGAGCCAACCTGGCAAGCCTTCCTAGGTATAGCAGCCTCAGGCCTTCTATGTTAAATTAACTCTTCTGCACAGTGACTGAGGTTCAGACCTCTATAGATTGGGATTCTGTATAGAGAACCTTAGAATCTGCAAAAAAAAAAAAAAAAAAAAACTTTATTGACTTAAGTTTTCTTTTTTCTTTTTTTTTTGGCTGCATTGGGTCTTGGTTGCTGCGCGCGGGCTTTCTCTAGTTGCGGCAAGCGGGGGCTACTCTTCGTGGCGGTGTGCGGGCTTCTCATTGCGGTGGCTTCTCTTGTGGAGCACGGGCTCTAGGTGCACAGACTTCAGTAGTTGTGAGTGGGCTCAGTAGTTGTGGCTTGCGGGCTCTAGAGCGCAGGCTCAGTAGTTCTGGCACACGAGCTTAGGTGCTCCGCGGCATGTGGGATCTTCCCGGACCAGGGCTCGAACCCATGTTCCCTGCATTGGCAGGCAGATTCTTAACCACTGTGCCACCAGGGAAGCCAGAAAATTACTTTTCTATCAGTGGGGGAACAAAGTTCAATTCCCTTTCCAGCTTCCTTCATCTAACTTTTCATTTATGGTTACCGTTTGTATCCTTCTAGATACTTTGCATATAAGGACATACGTACACATGTCACTTGCTTTTAAAAACCCTAATAGATATTTCCAACCTTTCTAGCTCCTTTTTTTAGTGTTAAATGATATTCCATTTTATGATTTACTTAACCAGTGCCCTTTTGATGGATGCCTAGGCAGTTCTCAATTGATAACGTTTTAAACAGTTTGTCTGGGACTTCCCTGGTGGTCCGGTGGTAAAGAACCCACCTTGGAAAGCAGGGGACGTGGGTTGGAGCCATGGTCAGGGAACTAAGATCCCACATGCTGCGGGGCCACTGAGCTCTCATGCCTCAACTAGGGAGCCTGTGTGCCACAAACTACAGGGACCACATGCTCTGGAACCTGCGCACCACAACTACAGAGCCCATGCATCTTGGATCCTGCCTGCCACAACTAGAGAGAAAACCCACACACCACAACGAGAGAGAAGCCCGCGCGCCGCAACAAAAGATCCTGCATGCCTCAACGGAAGATCCCGCTTGCCGCAACTAAGACCCTGCGCAGCCAAAAATAAATAAAATAAATAATTAATAAAGTAAATCTTAAAGAAAAAATAAAGAGTTGGTCATTTCCTGGATGAAAAAGAAACGAGTTAAAAGACAAAGTGCAGGGATGGGGGTTTAGGGGCCTAAAGCTCTTACTATTCATCGCTTTCTGTAAGGTTGGAGATATTTATATCAGGAAATGGCATTAAAACAGTTAGGGATTTCTCTGGTGGCACAGTGGTTAAGAATCTGCCTGCCAATGCAGGAGGACACGGGTTCGATCTCTGGTGTGGGAAGATCCCACATGCTGTGGAGCAGCTAAGCTGGCAGCTAAGCCAGTGTGCCACAACTACTAAGCCCACGTGCCTAGAGCCCATGCTCCGCAACAAGAGAAACCACTGCAATGAGAAGCCTGCACACCGGAACGAAGCAACTAGAGAAAGCCCGTGCGCAGCAACGAAGACTTAACACAGCCAAAAAAAACCCCAAAACAATTAGACTCTTTAAAATATTGATTTTGAAGTTATAATACAAGTTTTTAAAATCATACATTTATTGTTCTATTGTCATGTCTTCACAACTCTACTACTACTTAGTAGCTGCAAGTTAAACTTTCTCTTTAAAGTTGGGATAATATCTTCCTCAACAAGTTATCAGGTTTAAATAAACTAATATAGTTGACCCTTGAACAGCCTGAGAGTTGGAGCGCACCAACAGCTTTGAAGTAAAAAATTCACGGGTGACTTTACAGTTGGCTCTTTTTATCCATAGATTCAAACAACTTTGGATATAGTACTGTATTGAAAAACATCCGCATATAAGTGGACCCTCTCATTTCAAACCCCTGTTGTTTAAGTGTCAACTGTATGTAAAATGCTTAGAACAATTCTAGTATTTAAGTGTTTGTTGTGATTATGTTCCTATAAGTTATCCTATTATGTACACAGTAATTATAACTGAAATTTTAATAAGTGAGCCAACATTTTGGATGAATGGCTTGGAACTGTGCAGTGTAAATCTAGAGTCCCTGCCTCCTGGAGGAATATTAAATATCAGGGTATGTATTTTGTTTTAAGTTAGTGCTTAGTTGGTCATGAAGTTCTGTAGAAAGTAGTGAGCTCTCTTAAAACCAAAGGAAGGGGCCTCCCTGGTGGCGCAGTGGTTGAGAGTCCGCCTGCCGATGCAGGGGATACGGGTTCGTGCCCCGGTCTGGGAGGATCCCACATGCCGCGGAGCTGCTGGGCCCGTGAGCCATGGCCGCTGGGCCTGCGCATCCGGAGCCTGTGCTCTGCAGCGGGGGAGGCCACAGCAGTGAGAGGCCCGCGTACCGCAAAAAAAAAAAAAAAAAAAAAAAAAAAACCAAAGGAAGAAGTGGGACATCTGGGAAAATTAGTAATGGTTGCTTCTGGATGCTAGAGTAGATACTTTTCCCTGATTTATATGGGCCATTAGTACTTTGCAACTTTGTCCATTATGGTAACACTACCCACATGTGGCCTTTTTTTTTTTTTGGCCGCACCACAGTGCATGTTGTATCTTAATTCCCCAAGCGGTGATCGAACCTGAGCCCCCTGCATTGGAAGCATGGAGTCTTAACCACTGGACCGCCAGGGAAGTCCCTAATTTTATACTAAGATTAGTTAAAATTAAGTAAAATATTAAAAATTCAGTTTTTCAGTCACCCTAGCCACATTTCAAGTAGCCACATGTGGTTAGTAGCTGCCACATTGAACAGTGCAGTTGTGGAACATTTCTATAATTGGAGAAAATGAATGAGAGAAGAAGGCTCAACTCAGCTTCTAATCAGGATGCTACTTTTAAGACTTGGGAATTTTCAAGGTCAGACTTTGGTATTAGTAGACCTCAGAATTCTATGTATTTTTAATACTGGAAGTTGGCGGTTCAATAAACTGATAGCTTTGGGTCTGGTCTATTTGGCTTCTTAAAGTACCTAAACCTAGAGCAAGTTAGGTGATAACTATGAAGGTTGCTATGGGAAACCAAAGTGTCTTTACAGACATGTCTTTGGTCCAGCTGAAAGGAATTAAGGGGAGAAAAAGGAATCAGTGGGAGGGGCTTTCCTTATCTTAGTAGCAAGAAGATTGCCTTAAGCTATACTTTTCTTAAACTAATCCCAGAGCTATTTATAAAGTCAGTGGTTTTCTAACTTTAAAATGCATAAGACTCACCTCCAGAGTTTAAAATGCAGTGTCCTGTTCTCTTCCCCCAAAGATTTTGACCCTTTTGGTGTAGGGTGATGCTTAGGAATCAGCATTTTATTTATTTTTAATTTTTTAATTTTTTTTTTTTGGCCATGCTGCGCAGCTTGCAGGATCTTAGTTCCCTGACCAAGGATTGAACCCCTGCCCACGGCAGTGAAAGCTCAGAGTCCTAAACACTGGATAGCCAGGGAATTCCCAGGAATCAGCATTTTAAATACCTCTCTTTCTTCTCCCAGTTCTTATATACAATTGCCTTAGTTGCAAGCATTACAGTAAATTCTGTATTCTCTTAAGCCCCTTGAGATCAGTGTTTACTTTTGTGTTTTCTATAGCATCTAAAGTTATGTACATGGTATATGGTTAGGCTCAAGTGTTTGAATTAATAGGAATGCCACCTCTGGCAGATGATTTTTATGGTACACTGGAGTGAAATGGAAAAGGAGCATTTGACATTTTGCATAATCCTGATAAAATAAGGGATGATAATAGTAAAATTTTTCAGTTAAAAATATTTCAAAGTTTAATGAATTTGGCCTTGTTTCTGTAATCAGGGTTATGTCGGTTTTATGCTTGAAAAGGCTACATACATTTTAATAATCTCCAAATTGTTGACAGTCATCATCAAAGAGAAGCCTCATTTGCATAAATAAATATGTGATACATTTAAAACATTTTTTCGAGCCATTCAAAAATTTTAAATTGAAATGCTTAAAGATAAAGGCTCATCCTTTTTTATTGACAAAATGTAATACCTTTAGAAAAATGTGAATGTATTTTGAGCCCAACATTAAAAATGATGTGAAAGTAAAGATGAAGCTTTAATTTGAGAGTGTGTGTGTGCATAGCAGCATTGCAGCTGTCTTGGATGCCACTTAAACAGAGAAGACAAGTTTAAGGGTATTAATTGCTCCTGTCAGAAGCCAACCACTCAGCTTTACCATATCATCACTCTGGACCAGTCAGTAACAATTTGGTCTGCCTGGCTATACTCCTTTAGCATGTGGTTTGGGAACTTCTCCAGCAGCTCCACTGAAGAGATTTGACAGTTGTTTACTTTTTAGCTAGCTGTTAAAGCCGATATTGAGGTGATAGAGCATCATCCACTGTGCTTGTAATGGATACCTCCTGTTGTTGCCTTGAGGGCTTAGGAGATCCTTATCCCTGCTATACCTCCTGCCTCTTAAAGATAAGCCCTTTTGGGAAAGCTATGATATAGTTGAGGCCTAATTTTACAAATGGGGAGGGGGAAGCATAGAGGTTCATCACTTATTCAAGGTAATTTACCCTTGTGTTATGTGTAGTTACTGGTCTTATGGCTTTAAATTTTTTAAAATTGCTTAAACTTAGCTTAAATTTTCATTTTGTAAAAATTACCATATACTTGTAAAAATTAAAATACACTTGAGTACCAAGTGAATTTTTGGAAATCCCATCACATGCTTGTAATTCCTGCTTTAAATTATAAAGGTAATACATGCCCCCATCCCCAGTTTTATTAAGAAAAGTTTCACATGTACAGAAAAATGCAAAGAATAATACAGTGAACAATCCCATAACTTCTTCCTAGATTAAACAGTTAACGTTTTGCCATGTTTATTTTCTCTATATTTCTATATTTTTACTGAAGTATTTGATCCCAGATGTTTCAGCATGTATCTCCTACAAATTAAGACTTTCTGGCATAGTCATAGTACATCTAAGAATATTAAATACTTAAAAAAATTTTTTTATTAGAGTATAGTTAATTTACAATGTTGTATTAGTTTCAGGTATACATCAAAGTGAATCAGTTATACACATACATATACCCACTGATTCCTTTCCCATATAGGCCATTACAGAGTGTTGAGTAGAGCTCCCTGTGCTATACAGTAAGTCCTTATTAGTGACCTATTTTGTATATAGTAGTGTGTATATGTCAATCCCAATCTCCCAATTTATCCCTCCCAGAATATTAAATACTTCTATAATATCCAGTCAGTTTAAAAACTTCCCCAGATGCCTCAAGAATATCTTTTGTAGCTTTAAAAAAATATATGTATTTATTTATTTGTCTGCGGCAGGTCTTAGTTGAGGCACGTGGTCTCTTAGTTGTGGCATGTGGGATCTAGTTCCCTGACTAGGGATCGAACCTGGCTGGGCCCCTTGCATTGAGAGTGCGGAGTCTTAATCACTGGACCACCCTTTTATAGCTTTTTTCAATTAAGCTCAGATTACTGTTCACGTTAAACCTTTTCATTTTGGTTTTGTATTCTAGAACAGACCCCACTTTTTCCTCTCTCTTCCTGCTGACTTTCTCTCTGGCTCGCGAGTATAGGCCAGTAGTCTGGTAGAATAATCCAACACTTGGATTTGTCTGATTAGGTTCTCATGTATAGTTAAACTTGTTCCTTAAAACCCTTTATTTCCTGTGAATTGATAGGTGTAGAGGTGTGGTTAGGTTTATGAGGTGTGGTTAGGTTTATGTTAGCCATCTTTGGCAAGAATACTCCAAAGTGACACTTCATATTGCAACATATCAGTAGGCACATTTGTTGGGTATTCTCACCATTAGTAACTTGATCATTTATTTAAGGTAGTGACAGCCATCTCTATGGTAGAGGGACATTTTTTTCCCTTTGTAATTAGTGGGTAATACTGTACAAATGTCCCACCTGAGGTTTTTTAGGCATTGGTGATTCTTGCCTGAATCAGTTTTTATACTGGTCAGGGGTATTACAGAATGGTAACTTTATTTTTCTTTTATACTTTCTAAATTTGTTAGCCAGCACCTTTCTGGTGCATCTTGTCTTTCCTCTTTAAGTATAATCATGGATTTAGGGATTCTTATTCACTGTATTATAGTCGTAGTCAATTTTTTTTACTCTGTGATTTATTGGAAGGAACTTTTATCCATAGTGGCTTACTGAAATTTCAGATTTAGATAACACATTTTCATTTAATCTTCTGTTTATGTCAGGATGCTTAACTGTTTGGAATTTTCTTCATCTGCACACATATGAAGAACTTAGAATTCATAGAAAGAAATTTGTGCCTGCAAAAAGTAAACTTGATCACCAGTGTGTGTGGATTCAAAAATATATGTTTGAGATAAATTAACAATTTAGAGTATACAGATTGGCAATAGTAAAATCACCAGATTATTTCTATGTTTTGTTCCCTCAAGCATTTCTAAATGATGCTGCATTTAGGGAAGATTGTAGAAACATTGGTTATAAGTTCATTTTGGTGCTCAGATAGACCCAAAATTAGAAGAATCCTTTTAATTGGCTCGTTTCTCTCTGATGAAATTTTTGAGTGTTCCTATTTTTGTCATAGGATGAGCCAAACTCACCTTGCATCTTCCTCGTTAGTCATATCTCCAAGGAACCTTGGTTCTTTTTAGTATTTAGAAACCATGATCCGGAAGTTAGATGGGCTCATTGCTTTTGGGGTATCATTTAAGGTGTATAACACATTGATTTGATACATTTATATTGCAATATAATTGCCATTGTACTGTTAGCTACCATCTCTATCAGTGTATAATTATCATTTCTTCTAGTGGTGGGAACAGTTAAGATCTTAGCAGATTTAATGTTTATAATACAGTTTTGTTGTGTGTAATCACTGTACTGTGTATTAGATCTCCAGGACTTATTTATCTACTAGTTGCAAGTAATTGCCATTGTACTGTTAGCTACCATCTCTATCAGTGTATAATTATCATTTCTTCCAGTGGTGGGAACAGTTAAGATCTTAGCAGATTTAATGTTTATAATACAGTTTTGTTGTGTGTAATCACTGTACTGTGTATTAGATCTCCAGGACTTATTTATCTACTAGTTGCAAGTGTGTACCTTTAAACACCCAGTCCCCCACCCCCAGTAACCACCATTCCACTCGGTTTTTTCAAGTTCAATTTTCTTACATTTTAATTAATTAATTTTTAAATAAATTTTATTTATTTTTGGCTGCTCTGGGTCTTCATTGCAGCGCGCAGGCTTTTCATTGCGGTGGCTTCTCTTGTTGTGGAGCACGGGCTCTAGGTGCGCAGGCTTCAGTAGTTGTGGCTTGCAGACTCTAGAGCGCAGGCTCAGTAGTTTTGGCGCATGGGCTTAGTTGCTCCGCGGCATGTGGGATCTTCCCAGACCAGGGCTTGAACCTGTGTCCCCTGCATTGGCTGGCAGGCGGATTCTTAACCACTGCGCCACCAGGGAAGTCCCTTAATTTATTTTTTATTAAGATACACTTAACATATTAGTTTCAGGTGTACAACATAATGATTTGAAATTTGCATATATTTCAAAATGATCACAATAAATCTAAACATCACCACACATAGTTATGAAAAAATCTGTTTTTTCCTTTTTCCCTGACTTTCAAGGTTTATTCTAAAAGTTGTACATTCTAAATGTTGTACATTACATCCCCAGGACTTATTTACTTTATAACTGGAAACTTGTACCTTTTGACCACCTTCACATAAAAATTTAATACATGCCTACTTCTGGAAACCATCAATCGGTTATCAGCTCTTTGTATCTATAAGTTAGGTTGGGGACGTCTTCTTTGTGGAATAGAGGGAAGTCATGGTCTTTGTCTGACTCATCTCACTTAGCATAATGTCCTCAGGACCCAACCATGTTACAGCAAATGGCAGGATGTTTTTTCCCCCTCATGGCTGAATAGAATTCCATTGCATACAGAGTTGACTCTTGAACAATGTGGAATAAGGGGCATCAGTTCCCACATATAACTTTACAGTTGGTGTCATTATGTGCAGTTCCACATCTAACCACAGATCGGGTAGTGCCGTAGTACATATTTACTGACAAAACCTGCGTATAGGTGGAAGTCCCTGGGTTTTTTCTTTTTTATGATTGCTTTGGCTATTCAGGATCTTTTGTGGTTTCATAAAAATTTTAGGATTTTTTTGGCTTCCCTGGTGGCGCAGTGGTTGAGAGGCCGCCTGCCGATGGCAGGGGACACGGGTTCGTGCCCTGGTCCGGGAGGATCCCACATGCCATGGAGCGGCTACGCCCGTGAGCCATGGCCGCTGAGCCTGCGCGGTCTGGAGCCTGTGCTCTGCGATGGGAGAGGCCACAACAGTGAGAGGCCCGCACTGCAAAAAAAAAAAAAAAAAATTTAGGATTTTTTTTTTTTCCTATGGAAAATGCCATTGGAATTTTGTTAAGGATTGTGTTGAATCTACAGATGGCTTTGGGTAGCAGGGACATTTTAACAATATTAACTCTTTCAATTCATGAACATGGAATGTCCTTCCATTTGTTCCTGTCATTTTTTTTTTTAAGTTTATTTATTTATTTATTTTTGGCTGCATTGGATCTTGGTTGCTGCACACAGGCTTTCTCTAGTTGTGGCGAGCGGGGGCTACTACTCTCCGTTGTGGTGCGCAGGCTTCTCATTGCGGTGGCTTCTCCTGTTGCAGAGCACAGGCTCTAGGTGTGCGGGCTTCCGTAGTTGTGGCACACGGGCTTAGTTGCTCCGCGGCATGTGGGATCTTCCTAGACCAGGGCTTGAACCCGTGGCCCCTGCACTGGCAGGCGGATTCTTAACCACTGCACCACCAGGGAAAGTCCCCTGCTCCTGTCATCTTTCTATTGATTTCTTTAAACAGTTTTGTAGTTTTCATTGTACAGTTTGGTATGTTTTATTAGACTCAATTAGGAAATTTTAAAAATGAGTTCCTGTTGATACTTCTATTTCGAATAAAATATTCCAGGTTTTTTAGTTTCATCTTTACTACATTGATCTGCACTACATTGATCTGCACTGAATCTGGATTCCTATTAATTTATTTGCTGTATCCAGTAATATATAAAAGTAGCTTAAAATTGCAATGAAATATTGCTAACAGTAAGCTTATTGAGTCAAATTTTTTTGAATTTTCTCTGTTCTTAAAAATATATCCCATTCGGGCTTCCCTGGTGGCGCAGTGGTTGAGAGTCCGCCTGCCGATGCAGGGGACACGGGTTCGTGCCCCGGTCCGGGAAGATCCCACATGCCGCGGAGCGGCTGGGCCCGTGAGCCATGGCCGCTGAGCCTGCGCGTCCAGAGCCTGTGCTCCGCAACGGGAGAGGCCACAACAGTGAGAGGCCCGCGTACCACAAAAAAAAAAAAAAAAAAAAAATATATATATATCCCACTGTACATCAAGGATGTTCAGATACTGTGTTCAGTAGTTACTTGTAATATTCGTTTTCACTGCGTTCTTTGTTACCAGCTTGATATTCCAGTTCATTCTTTGTGCTTGATATTAGTTTTTTTCTTTTCTTTTCTTTTTTTTTTTTTTTTTTGTGGTACGCGGGCCTCTCACTGTTGTGGCCTCTCCCGTTGCAGAGCACAGGCTCCAGATGCGCAGGCCCAGTGGCCATGGCTCACGGGCCTAGCCGCTCCACGGCATGTGGGATCTTCCCGGACTGGGGCACGAACCTGCGTCCCCTGCATCGGCAGGCGGACTCTCAACCACTGCGCCACCAGGGAAGCCCTAGTTTTTTTCTTATTTAATTAAATTTCAAACATAAATATGGTTCAAAAGTCAAAACCATATAAAAGATACAGTCTGTGAATTTTTGTTCTGATTTCTGTGTGTTCTACCCAGTTCTCACCCACTCCAGTATAGGTAACTTTTTATTAGTTTATGTCTGATCTTTCCTGTGTATTTTTTGCAAAAAAGCAACTACGTATATGTATGCATATATACAAAACAAAAAGTAGCATATATATAGAAATGAAAGCTTAAACAAAGAGTAGACTACTTTGTACATAGTCCGAGATGTTTATTCACCAGTCACCAACTCATGGCCATTCCTTTGCTATGATAAATATTGCTGCAGTGAATAACATTGTGCATATGTTATATGCATGAAGTGTATAGATTTCTTGGACTTATTTAAAAATGGAATTTTAAGTGAAAGCCTCTCTGTAATCTCTATTAATCTAGAGCTTATTTTTTCTGCACGTTAACATGGGTGTGTTTATGGGATGGGATCATGCTGTTCAGAGTACTGCAGCTTTTCAGTCAGTGTCATGGGTGTTCTTTTACATAACACTTAGAGGATTAACTATAAACCACAACTGCTTCAGTATTCCTTAGATTGGATGTTTAGGAAACAATTTGTAATACTGTGTAGTGTTCTCCAGTTAAAATGTGAAGTAATTTTACATAAGTTGGACTTCTATATACCATTTTATAAGCTTTCTTTCATTTTCCAGTGTGTAGTGAACGTTTACAGCAAAACTACTTTTTAAATGTCTTTCACATGTTGGGTGGGATTCCATTGCATGTAGGTAGATAATCCTTCACTGATGGATATATGGATTGTTTCTAAAATTTTAAATATTAGGAAAAGTACTGAGAACACGCTTAAACAGTCTTCCAGAATTGCTGTTTTACTTTTTTTTTTTTTTTTTTTTTTTTTTGCGGTACGCGGGCCTCTCACTGTTGTGGCCTCTCCCATTGCGGAGCATGGGCTCCGGACACGCAGGCTCAGAGGCCATGGCTCACGGGCTCAGCCGCTCTGCGGCATGTGGGATCTTCCCGGACCAGGGCACGAACCTGTGTCCCCTGCATCGGCCGGTGGACTCTCAGCCACTGCGCCACCAGGGAAGCCCTGTTTTACTTTTTATACAACTATATCTTTGGGAGATTTTTTGTTATCACTGTTCAGGTAACAGCTGTCTTATAGTATATTGCTGTCAAATGTCAGTGCCCTTTCATTCATAGTGTTAAATTGAGAAATGCTGGGGGGAATAACAGTAGTAGAATTACTGCTTGGAAGGATTTAGTGTTTTTGTTGCAAGATTGTTGCTATTATTGTTTCCACTGTTGAAATCCCAGCGCTGTGATAACAAGTCCTTTGGGGTTTTGGAAGACTTATGCCTGTGTACATTTTTAATAATGAAGATAAGGAGGCCAATTGAAGTGGTAGCTGTTTTTGAACTGTTCTTTAAGACTTTGCCTTGATAGGAAATTAATAATTATTTAAAGTCCCTGAGTCCCTGGTGTATTATGGAGACCAATACTAGGCACTGCATATACAAATAGAATACTCCTGGGCCACAAATTCCTTACAGTTAAGGAATATCTTGGAATCTCAAATTTAGTGGTCTTGAAAGAATTTAACATCTAAACATTTTAGTGGAAAGCTGTTGAATAGTCACTTTATAGCTTTGCACTTAACATATTTCAATAAACATGTTCTATAAAACATTGTGACTCAATTTATATATACACATTATGCTAAAGGTTAATTGGAAGGGTCTTAACAACTTAATAGTGTATGCTACTGAGGCAGTAAAATTAAAAATCATCTGTTATTTCCTCTCATGTGATTGTTATTTCCTCTCATGTGATTTTTATTTCTGACTAGGAAAATTTCAGTGGGTTTCCATGCCTTTTGGTAGAGTCAAAATATAGGTTGCAAAATCCTAAGCATCAGTTTACAGCTTTTCAAATATGTAGTGAGCTCCTACTATGTAGTGCTTGTTATAAGTTGGTGAACAATAGACAGTTATGATCTGCCTTCATGGAATTTACATATGAGGAGATGGGCAAATATAAATGTTACCCATGTTTGGTGATGTAATGTGGAAAAAAGGGGGGGTTGCAATTTTGTGGTCAGGGTGATCCTCACTGAGAAGGTGACATTTGTGTAGACTTGAAGAAGTGAGGTAGTTAGCCATCTGGGTATCTGGAAGAAGAGGATTCCAGGCAGAGGCATCTAAGGTGAGAGTGTGCTGGAGAAGCAGCAAGGAGGCCATTGTAGCTAAAGGGAATTGAGCAAGGGGGAGTGAAGAAGAGGAAGGCCAGAAGAGTACAGGTGGCTAGGTTCCATCAAGCTGTGTTCGTTCATCGGCTATTATAAGGACTCAGGCTTCCAATTCTGAGTCAGTGGAGGGTTTTGAGCACAGGATGACCTATCTGAGGTTTTTTTAATATATATAAATTTATTTATTTTATTTATTTATTGTTTCTGGCTGCGTTGGGTCTTCGTTGCTCCGCGCAGGTTTTTCTCTGGTTGCAGCGAGCGGGGCCTACTCTTCGTTGCAGTTCGCGGGCTTCTCATTCTGGTGGCTTCTCTTTTACACGGGCCTCTCACTGTTGTGGCCGCTCCCATTGCGGAGCACAGGCTCTGGACGTGCAGGCTCAGTGGCCATGGCTCACGGGCCTAGCCGCTCCGCTGCATGTGGGATCTTCCCGGACCAGGGCACGAACCCGTGTCCCCTGCATTGGCAGGCGGACTCTCAACCACTGCGCCACCAGGGAAGCCCTCTGGTGGCTTCTCTTGTTGCGGAGCACGGGCTCTAGGTGCTTGGGCTTCAGCAGTTGTGGCATGTGGGCTCAGTAGTTGTGGCTCGCGGACTCTAGAGCGCAGGCTCAGTAGTTGTGGCACAGAGGCTTAGTTGGTCTGCAGCATACGGGATCTTCCCAGACCAGGGATTGAACCTGTGTCCCCGGCACTGACAGGCGGTTTCTCAACCACTGCATCACCAGGGAAGCCCTGAGTTTTTTATATTTGAAACGTCTTTTTCTTTGGTTGCTGTGTTGAGAATAGACTTGTAGGCAGCAAGGGTGGAAGCAGGGAGACTAGTTAGGAAGTTAACATAGTAATCCAAGTGAGAAAGATGGTGCTTTGTTATCATAGCTATGTTGAGAAATGACTGGATTCTGTGTATATTTTACAGATAGAGCCAAAAGAATTTTTTGACAGATTGATTATGGGGAGTGGGAAGTCTAAGAATTTGGCCTGAGTAACTTTAAGGACACAGTTGGTATCAACTGAGATGGGGTAAACACGTACGGGGTGGCACGTTATGGGGGGCAGGGTGTGAAGATAAGGAGCTCTTTTTTTTTTTTTTTTGGCTGTGCCACACGGCATGTAGGATCTTGGTTCCCTGACCAGGGATCGAACCCGAGCCCCCTGCGTTGGAAGTGCAGAGTCTTAACCACTGGACCATCAGGGAAGTCCCAGGAGTTCAGTTTTTTTTTTTTTTTTTTTTTTTTTTTGCGGTATGCGGGCCTCTCACTGTTGTGGCCTCTCCCACTGCAGAGCACAAGCTCCGGACGCGCAGGCTCAGCGGCCATGGCTCACGGGCCCAGCCGCTCCGTGTCACGTGGGATCTTCCCAGACCGGGGCACGAACCCGCATCCCCTGCATCGGCAGGCGGACTCTCAACCACTGCGCCACCAGGGAAGCCCAGGAGTTCAGTTTTGAACATGTTGTACAATATTTGAGATGTCATTAGGAAATTAAATAATATATTTCTAGACATCGTGAGAAATTTGGGTTGGAGATAGAACTTATATGAGTTATTGCTATAGGTGGTTTTGAAAGCCATAAGACTGATGTCAAGAAAGTGAATATAGAGAAGTCCAAGGACTCCAATACTGTGAGGTCAAAAGAGGAAGGGCCAGTAAAGGAGACTGAGAACAAGAGACCAGTGAAATGGCATTTTAGAAACAAAGTAACAAAAGTGTATCTTGGAGGGAGGGATCAGCTTGTCTAAGGCTTCTGGATGGTTAAGGTGATCACATGTCCTAGTTTATATCTGTTGTCTTGGTGTACATTGTTAATGGTACCCTCTTTATTTTCAGAAGCATCCTAGTTTGGTTAATAAATTATGTTGTTATCCTACTAATAGATCTCTTAAGGTGATGGTTCAAAATAGGTTATTAGTTTAATGCATTAACTTGCTCATGTAATGAAGATTGGCTTGTTGAAATTTGTGTTGCACTAGTATTTTAATCCTTCGCAATATATATATATATATATATATATATATATATATATATTTTTTTTTTGGCCATGCCTCGAGGCTCGTGGGATCTTAGCTGCCCAACCAGGGATTGAACCCGGGTCCTGTCAGCGAAAGCGCCGAGTCCTAACCATTGGACCGCCAGGGAATTCCCTCCTTCACAGCCTTTAGGTGTTAACATGGAGAAGTTGTAACCCTTGTCATGGGACTCATATCAGAAGAGAAGATAAAGTTGAAGTGCCAAAAAGTATCAGGAATTCATTTTCTTGGAAGGTCGTTCAACACTTGTTTTGCTGGATTTGTGCTGTACCATAGGTAAAAAAATAATTAAAATAGGCTGTGATCACATCTATTTCATGATAAAGTGATTCTGTTGTCCCTCTGTGTCAGCATTTGTGATACAAGTTCTGAGCAAGGAGAAACTTTATGTCTTGCAAACTCTTACCATCTATTGCCTTTTTGTATGTAATTGTGAATAATAATTATTAGATGTGTGTAATATAGTGTAAAGTAACTACTGTTCATGTGAATAATATACTCTGAATAACACAGTTTTAGCTGAACACAACTTGTAAAAATTAAAAATACTTTGAATTATATTTGGCACTAAGAACGAACATTTTATTTTATTGTTTTAGTTTTAGTTTAGTTTTTTGGCCGCACCGTGCAGCTCGCAGGATCTTTAGTTTCCTGACCAGGGATTGAACCTGGGGCCACGGCAGTGAGAATGCCAAGTCCTAACCACTGGACCACCAGGGAATTCTCATCTGTGTCCTTTTTTTTTTTTGTCTTAATGAGTATCTTCCCTGCACAGTTTTGCTTCATTCTTTTTAACAACTGCCTTGTTTGGATATACCATAATTTATTTAAGCAGTTACTTTTGGCTGCACTTTCTTTTTGCTATGATACACAGTATTTCAGTCAAAACCTCTGTTTCCTTTGAGTTCTTGAGGCAGTATACATGGAGGGATACAGTCTTAATTGTGGAATTTAGGTTCAGGGTAGTGTGAGAAACACTTTTTACAATATTGCCACTTTGAGTTTCAGAAAAGATGGTACCAGTTAATGTTGTTAACAATCTGATAAGTCCTCTGTGTTTTGTTTTTTTTTTTTTTTTTTTTTGCGGTACGCGGGGCCTCTCACTGTTGTGGCCTCTCCCGTTGTGGAGCACAGGCTCCGGACGTGCAGCAGCCATGGCTCACGGGCCCAGCCGCTCCGCGGCATGTGGGATCCTCCCAGACCGGGGCACTAACCCGTGTCGCCTGCATCGGCAGGCGGACTCTCAACCACTGTGCCACCAGGGAAGCCCAAGTCCTCTGTTTTATGGTGTGGTCTCAGACTTGGGTTTTTGCTAGTCTGATACAGAAAATGTGCTGTCATCGTAATATGAAGGAACAACTTGCTCTAAGAATTTATAGCAAGCAAGTTTAGTTACATATAATGGATAGATATAAACACAATTTATCTTTAACTTCTCATATGTTATTACTTTAGAATAAACAAAAATACCTTGCCACATTCCCAAGATTCTCTTACTCTTTTTTTTTAAGGAGGATGTGGAAAAGGATAGCATAGGTAGAATCTTTGCTTTGTATGAACAAAGCAGAACAAAAATGTAGGGACAGTGTAGTCTTTCTACATTGTTAATAAGTTATTAAAGATAAAGGCTTAAATGCCCTTACCAAGGGGCTTTTAATCTTCATGAATTTTCGTTACCTTACATAGTAAGTTCTGATGGTAATGAAAGTATGAGTAGATTTCAGATCATGAAGCTGTGGACAAGCTTAGCTCCTTGCATTCAAAGATTTTTATTTCAGCAGTGGTACTTGGTGAATTCTTAAAAAAACTTGTGGTGTTTTTTGTTTGTTTTTTTGTGCTGTGATACAGAGTGTTCCTCTGACTCAGCAGGTTGTTGGAATTAAAATGATAAGCATCCTGTCATTTTAGCTATAGTGCTGCTTCGAGCTTCCCTTTCTGAATTTTCCTAGTGCAGGAAGGAATTTGGGTTCTGAGGCCCTTAACTTACTTTTAAGCTAGCCGTTCAAATACCTAAAACATATATCCTAAAATAAAACTTAAAGACCAAACTATTGTCTGATTCTGAAGCAATACATAAGTAGTAAGGTGAATAAATGGGATCTTATAAATAAGTTGTAGATAGTGTGAGAAGAGGGATTGAAAATGTTAGTTGAGTGTTTCTTTCCACAGACCCTAATTTTACTTAAGTACTTTTCTGTGGCTTCTAAAGGGAATAGTATAAATTATCATTGAAATTGATAGAGTAGAAGCCTCAAATATTATAGGACGTCTTGCTAAAACGACAACTTTTTTGTGGGGGGGGGTGTGATTTTTTTTTTTTTATACCAGCCCTACCTAATTTTTAAAACTTGGCATCTTTTATCAATAGTGGTTGAGGGCTTCCCTGGTGGCGCAGTGGTTGAGAGTCCGCCTGCCAATGCAGGGGACACGGGTCTGTGCCCCGGTCCAGGAAGATCCTACATGCCACAGAGTGTTTGGGCCCGTGAGCCATGGCCGCTGAGCCTGCACGTCCAGAGCCTGTGCTCCGCAAGGGGAGAGGCCACAACAGTAAGAGGGCCCTGTACCGCAAAAAAAAAAAAAAAAAAAAATAGTGGTTGAGACATCTTAGTTTTTTTAAAAGATCCTTAGTGGTATTTCAGGTATTAGCATGGAAAGATGGTTATTTAACCCTTTTTAACCCTAATAAAAAATTAACTAATTAAAATATCTTTTTTTTTTTAAACAGGTGCCATGTTTCAGAACAGAGCAAGACCCCTGGTAAAGAACTGAAGACACTGTACAGACACCAGATATAGGCTAATTACAAAGAAAGCATTAACCTGCCTCTGAGGTGACTAAAGGGGAATAATGGTGATTTTGCGCCGGGCTCGGCCGCCTGCTTCCGCCCCAACCAGCAATGAATCTTGACTCGCTCTCGCTGGCCTTGTCTCAAATCAGCTACCTGGTGGACAATTTAACCAAGAAAAACTACCGAGCCAGCCAGCAGGAAATACAGCATGTAAGTAAACTAGTGAGAAAACAAGCACCATTAAAGGAATGAGTATGCAGTGAAAAGAAAATTGGAAATTTTTGTGGGTATGTTGCATGAAAAGTAACTTTTGCCCCTTACTTCAAGTGATTTCAGTTTAATATATAAAAGAGAGCTTTCACAAGGTTGTTCAGCTGTCACCATCTAACTCCAGAATGTTTTCATCACGCCAAAAAGAAACACCTGAATCCATTAGCAGTTGCTTTCCATTTCTCCTTCCCTCCAGCCCCTGGTAACCACTAACCTACTTTGTGCTTCCATGGATTTGCCTTTCTGGACATTTCATATAAGTGGAATCATACCATATGAGGCGTTTTGTTTCTGCCTTCTTTCACTAGCGTAAGTTTTCAAGGTTGATCCATGTTGGAGCATGCATTTAGATATTTAGGTTTGGTTCCACTTTTTGGCTGTTGTGAATATTGTGGCTGTCAACATTCATTTACAAGTTTTGGGTGGATTTTTTTTTTTTTTTTTTTTTTTTAGTTTCTGCTTTATAACAAAGTGAATCAGTCATACATATACATCTGTTCCCACATCCCTTCCCTCTTGCATCTCCCTCCCTCCCACCCTCCCTATCCCACCCCTCCAGGCGGTCACAAAGCACCGAGCTGATCTCCCTGTGCTATGCGGCTGCTTCCCACTATCTATCTACCTTACGTTTGGTAGTGTATATATGTCCATGCCTCTCTTTCGCTTTGTCACAGCTTACTCTTCCCCTTCCCCATATCCTCAAGTCCATTCTCAAGTAGGTCTGTGTCTTTATTCCTGTTTTATTGGGTGGATATTTATTTTAAATTTTGAGGATATATACCAAAAAATGGAATTGCTGGGTCATATGGTAACTCTGACTTTCTAAAGAACTGCTAGACTGTTTTCCAGAACACTGTATCACTTTTCACTTCTAGGAGCAGTGTATGAAGGCTCTAGTTTTTCTTGACCCTCACTAATACTTGTTATTGTGTGTCTTTGTTTTTAGCCATCCTAGTGGGTGTGAACTGGTATCTCATTGTAGTTTTGATTTAATGATGCTGAGCATCTTTTCATGTGCTTATTTGTATATCTTTGGAGAAATTTCAGTTTGTCCCCCCACAATCTTTTTTTAATTTTTTATTATTTATTTGGCTGCGTCAGGTCTTAGTTGCGGCTCCAGAGCACATGGGCTCAGTAGTTGCGGCACTTGGGCTCTCTAGTTGTGGCACGTGGGCTTAATTGCCCCAGGGCGTGTGGGATCTTAGTTCCCCAACCAGGGATTGAACCTGCGTCCCCTGCATTGGAAGGTGGATTCTTAACTACTGGACCACCAGGGAAGTACCCCACCCCCCGCCACCAGAGAAGCCCTAATTTTATTTTTAAAATAGATAATATAGTGGGACTTCCCTGGCCAGTGCAGGGGACACGGGTTCGAGCCCTGGTCCAGGAAGATCCCACGTGCCGCAGAACAACTAAGCCCGTGAGCCACAACTACTGAGCCCTCGTGCCACAACTGCTGAAGCCCATGAGCCTAGAGCCCGTGCTCCACAACAAGAGAAGCCACCACAATGAGAAGCCCGCACACCACAATGAAGAGTAGCCCCCACTCGCCGCAACTGGAGAAAGCCCGCGTGCAGCAACGAAGACCCAATGCAGCCAAAAATAAATAAATAAAATTTAAAAACTAGATAATATATTAACCTGATTACTCTAGCTACCCATTTCTCCTACCCATAGGCAACTGATACTAGCTATTTCTTAACTGTCCTTACAAAGATATTTGCATATAGAAAAAAGGGAAATATTTCCCATCCCTTTTCATATGGTGGCATACAGTATAAACTGTTCTGCATCTTGATTTATTTAATTTGTTTAGTTAACTAGTTTATCCTGGAAATGATTCCTTATCCATACACAAAAAGCTTCTTCATTCTTTTAAGGGTGCATAGTAAACCATGGTATGGATGAATCATATAGAATTTACTTCACTATTGATGCACATTTAGGTTATATAAAAATTTTTTTTGCTATTGACAGTGTTGTTACAAGATTATTTCTTGCATGCATATATCTCTCAGTATGTTTGTAGGATAGATTCCTAGAAACTCAAGCTTGGGCAACTATTCTGCTCTGCTGTCTGATGGAAAAGCTCAATTCTTAGAATTATATATTTCTATTTGATTTTTTTCTTTACATGTAGCACTGTTTCTCTGGTACATTGAAAAAACAGGTGTGTGTGCTTATGGAGCTTATTACATTTGATGCTGCTTTGACAAATTATAGTGCTTAAGTTCATTGTTCTAATACCTTCAGTGGTCCTCTTACTAGGGAACAAAGTCAAAGCTCCTCAGTAAAAAGTTTCAGGGCCCTTTAAGTCCAGTTCTAAATGCTTTTCTTGGAATTCTGTTCTTTCAAGAACCAAATCCAATACCACCTTGCCAGTGAAGACTTACTCTCCTTTTCCTTTATTTGGATTAATTCCTTAGGCTCATTCTGAAAGCTGTGTTGGTCAGAATGTGACCTAACAGTTTCATGCAGCTACTGTTTAAACATCTGCTGTGTGTCACATACTCTTTTTTGTGTGTGTGTGAGCTTTTTTTTTCCCCCAAAGATTTAATAACATGTATACATGGGAGAGACTGAGGAAAACTGAGTAACTCCTAATCAACTTTTTACTGAAGTAAAATGTATATACCAAACAATTCATAAATCATAAGTGTGCAGATGAATTTTCATAAAACGAACATAGCTATTAATAACCGTGCAGATTGGCTTCCCTGGTGGCACAGTGGTTGGGAGTCCGCCTGCCGATGCAGGGGACGTGGGTTTGTGCCCGGGTCCAGGAGGATCCCACATGCCGCGGAGCGGCTGGGCCCGTGAGCCATGGCCGCTGGGCCTGCACGTCCGGAGCCTGTGCTCCGCGACGTGAGAGGCCTGCGTACCGGGGAGAAAAAAAAGAAAACAAAACCATGCAGATTAAGAAAATTGATACTAGCATCTCAGAAGTTGTTTTAGTTGTTGAACATATCACTTATGACCCAGCAGTTCTGTTTCTGTGTGTGTACCAAACAGAAATGCATATATGCATTGATCAAAAAAACATATTGTGATAGCCCAAAGCTGGAAACAACTGAGTGTCCATCAACAAGGTATACTAAGAAGCAGTGAGACTATTTTGTGGAACAACATGGATTGATCTTACAGTGTTGAGTGAAAAATGCTAAACATTCTGTCAGTTCAGTAATTCTGTGTACAGTCAGTTCTCTCGTCATAGCAACCATTCAAGCATTTACAGTGTTCCAGGCATTATTTTTAATGTGATTTTTATTTATTTATTTATTTTTTGCGGTACGCGGGCCTCTCACTGTTGTGGCCTCTCCCGTTGCGGAGCACAGGCTCCAGACGCGCAGGCTCAGCGGCCATGGCTCACGGGCCCAGCTGCTCCGTGGCACGTGGGATCTTCCCAGACCGGGGCACGAACCCGTGTCCCCTGCATCGGCAGGCAGACTCTCAACCACCGCGCCACCAGGGAAGCCCTTTTAATGTGATTTTATGTCAGTTCTCACATTCTTGTTGCAGTCATGCAGGATGAGTAGTGGGTAGTATTGTTCCATTTTACACTAAGGTTCAAAGACATTAAATATTTTTGCCCACTGGTACTCTGCCTGAAAGTGGCAGATGTGAGATTGGAACCCACAACATTCCTATGTTGAATCTCTTTGTAATTGTTCACGGAAGACAAAGAAGTAGAAGGAAATTAGAGACTCTGGATTGGAAGGTCATCTAGTCCCAAGTTTGACGCCCTGACAGCCCCTACTCTAAAACATCTTCCACTTTTTGTCAGAGTGGCCTTTCTAAAATGTATAGCTAATAGTCTCTTTGCCACTTTAAAATCTTTTGTGTATGTCTGTCCCACTCAATTTAAAGTTCATACTCCTAAGCTGGGCCTCTGTTGCTGTTCTTTTGGAAGCAGATATGAGACATTTTGGAATGCAGGTTATTTATAAGGTTTCAACACCTGTAGGAGGAGGAGGACTGGTTGGAAACAAGATTGGACAGAAGGAGAACTACAGTGGAAATCTTCATCAAATCCATGGGGAATTCTGGGATGGGTATCAGAGTTGTCCCATAGGGGGCCCAAATGGCTAGGCCTTCATATCCCTGTTGTTATTGTGTGAGGGCTCCCTCGGGAGGGCATGTTCCCTTGGGTAGTATGATTGCAGCTTAGACAGACACTGAAGGAGCTGATTGCTGGGGCACCTGCAACTTTAACTTCAAATGGGAAATATGGTGGCACTGTCTGAATTTACCCCAGCAAGGCTCTGCGTGATCTGGTCAATTTAATACTATATTTTAATTGGTTTGATCATCTTCCCTACTCCCAAGACCTCATGGTGTGGGACTATCCTTTAGTTTATGTCTCTTAAACCTAACATTTAGTAAGTGTTCAAATGCAATTGGAATGAAAGAAGGAATAAATTAATAAGTAATTAATTTTGAAGGTAAATGTTAGAATGCTTGGTTTCAGCCTATGGCTGAGGTTTTCAGTGTCTACAGATATTCTTCAGACAAGTGTGTCCTCAGTGCTACCCTTGCAGATTGTCCCCTCTCTTTTACTTTTAGAATGATTAGGAATTTAGAACTGGGATGGGAGCAGGGTTCTAGTTCTTGACTCTGTCTTGATTTCCTTTGGTGATATGTAAAGGCTTATTGCAGTTCTTAGATGCCTAATATATTTTAGTGTCATACTTTTTGGGGCTTAGACTAATAGGTTGGCTACGATTGTGTTCCCTTTGTTATTTCTCCTACTGACAAGTAGGAAGAAGGAATGTTTATTGAATTTATTAGATGTATGAGTTCCCTAAACATGAACAATGAGCTAGCTAGTATTACCATTTTATAGATGAAAAAACAAGTTTAGAATTTAATTTGCCCCCTCAGTCAGGATTTTATGATGTTCTTTAGAGCAGCGTCCCCAACCTTTTTAGCACCAGTGATCGGTTTCGTGGAAAAAAATGGACGGGGATGCGGGAGGGAGATGGTGATGGTTCAGGCGGTAATGCAAGCGCTTTGCTCCTTGCCCACTGCTGACCACTGCTCACCTCCCGCTGTGCGGCTGATTGTTCAAGGCCCAGGGCTTGGGGACCCCTGCTTTAGAGAGTAACTCCTATAGTTGTTCTTTTCTTTAAAAATATTTGTTGTCATTATTAAAGAAATTTTGTAAGTAAAATATAGAAAAAATAAAATCAACTCTGGTTTTTCTACTCAGCTTTTTAACACTTTCGAGTATTTTTTGTCTTTGTATTAAAAGTAGCTTATAAAAACATTTTATACTGTTCTTTAAATGATAGTCTCTGTAAATATAATTATAAAACATTTTATTAAAATTTCAAATTTATTTCATTTATAAAATATGAAATAAAAGTTAAAAATTAAAATTTATTAAATAAGTAAAATTTATGTTAAAATTAAGTAAGTAAAATTTATTTATGCTACTCACACACACGAGTAGTATAATATAACCCCCACGAATCTATCATCTACCTTCATTTGAAGTCATGACCAATCTTGTTTCATCTAACCCATTCTCCTCAGTTGTTTTAAAGCAGATCCCACTTATAATTTCATCTGTTTATATAAACCTAACCTCAATACTGTTATCACATCTTTTTTTTAAAAAGCACAGTAATTCTTTTTTAAAAATTGTATTGAAGTATATTTGATTTACAGTGTGTTTCTGGTGTACAGCAGAGTGATTCAGTTATACATATGTATATTATTTTTCATATTCTTTTCCATTATGGCTCATTACAGGACACTGAAGATAGTTCCCTGTACTATATAGGAGGATGTTGCTGTTTATCCATTCTGTATAATAGTTTGCACCTGCTAATCCCAAACTCCCAATCCTCCCCCACACCCCATCCCCCAGCAAAATAATTCTTAAACATCAAATATCTAGTTAACATTCACATTTCCTCAGTTTGCTTCATAAAAAAAAATTTTTAAGTTGACTTGAGTTACGACCACCCCCACCCCTTTCCTCAGTCTGTTTGTTGCATTGGCCCTTACTAAATCTCTTTTAAAATCTATGGGTTTTCTCTGCCTCTCTTTTTCTTGCAGTTATTTTGTTAAAGAAATCAGGTTGTCCTGTAGTTACCCACAGTCTGAATATTGCTGATTACATTCCCAGCATGGTATTTTACATGTTCTTCTGACTGTTGTATTTCCTGTAAATTGGTAATTAAATTTGGGAGCTTAATCAGATTAAGGTTTTTTCTCCCTTAGGACAGTTTTACAGGTGGTGGTGTATGCTTTAATTAGGAGGTTCATAATGTCTAGTCATCTCTATTTTTGTCATTTTTAGCAGGCTTTGTTCATTTCCTGGATTCATTGATTTGTTAGGGATTGCAAAGTGGTGACATTCTAGTTGTTAGGCGTTTTTTATTAGTTGAAATAGTTCTGTAAAGGGAAACTTGCCCTTACCAACTGTAACTATCTGGTTGCCCGAAGTACAGTTTATATAGGAAGGGCTTGATTCTCTCTCTTTATTTGCCAGTTTTCAAAATGACTTGTTTCCTAGCATCCTCCAAATATGACCAATGAATGAGTTTTTTAATATTAGGAATTCATGTATTTTTAACATATTTGATGTATTTGAATTCATTGGAAGTATTATTGATGTTTATCCATTATCCTCTTTGGCCAATGTAAACTTATTCATGTTGGCTTCTGAGTCCTTTTGACCGTATTCTTATTCGTCGTCTTTGTTGTGATTCCAGAAACTTGGAAACTGAAATATTCCAGACTCGTATGTTTCTTGCTTCAGACCTGGAAAATTAGCAATTTCTCTAAGAGGTCTTGGTTTTATTTTACTGGAAAATGGTATTTAGAGATTACCGTTTCTTGTGTAAATAAATGATTAAGACCATTTAGGTGATACAAACAAACTTTATTTAACATTTCATGAAATGGACAGTCTTACTTCAGAGAACTGCAAAATGGGCAGAAGACAAGAACCTTTTATAGGGTAAAGAATAAAGAACAGGGACTTTGCTGGTCGTCCAGTAGTTAAAACTCCATGCTCCCAATGCAAGGGGCATGGGTTCGAGCCCTGGTCAGGAAACTAAGATTCCACATGCTGCCTGGCACAGCCAAAAAAAAAAAGAATAAAGAAAAGACAAATAGAAAATATATGATTGGCTGGGACCACATAGTCAACCTTGTTAGGGGTTAGATAGGGGTTAGAACACCCAGAATCAGCTTGGTGTTTGGGAATTGGCTGACTGAATATACTGTGTTTCTGGTCAAGTGAAACATTTACAGGGACTCCAGAGTTATCTAAATTTTGGTTTGCTGATGTTACACCAAGGGCAGGAGCACTCCATTTTGGGCTTAGAAAGTTATTTCAACACTTGTATTGTTTACTGATACTCAGTTGGCCATTATTAGACCTTGCAGTGGACGAAGCTAAGGAGAAAATACACCATGAGTTCATACTAATACTTCCAGTTTAATTTCAGGACCAAGGGATTTTTATTTCAATTCATTACCTAAAATCTGTCTCTCCTAACTTCCAGTGCAGAAAATTCCCATTTTCAGTGATGAAAAGTCATTTGTTTTATTCCACACTCCACAGTCAAGAGTCTCAGATTATCTGTGACTCCACTAATAGCACTGTGATTATGGAAAATAGTTTACCATTTTTTGGTGGGGTTGGTGGGGGAGCTTTTAAGGTATATCTCACTAGAGATGTAAAATCAAGTTACTGTTTTAAAGTCATTTAAAATAGTTCTTCTTGGCATAGTTATGCCACACCACCAACTGGATATGGAGTTTGGGTTCATTGTTTTCATATTATTTTCAATATTTACAAAGTACTTTTAATAGTAATCTAATTTTGTGTGATACCATGTAAAACGTTTATTTCCAAAGTCAAATCTATAAAGTGACTTTTATTAAAAGAGTAGTTTATGCAATGAGGTATCACCTCACACCAGTCAGAATGGCCATTATTAAAAATAAGTCTACAAATACTAAATGCTAGAGAGGGTGTGGAGAAAAAGGAACCTTCCTACACTGCTGGTGGAAATGTAAATTGGTGCAGCGACTATGGATAACACTATAGAGGTTACTTAAAAAGCTAAAAATAGAGTTACCATATGATCCTGCAGTCCCGCTCCAGGGCGCATATATTGGCAGAAAACTAATTAGAAAAGATACATGCACACCCAGTGTTCATAGCAGCACTATTACAATACCCAAGACATGGAAGCAACCTAAATGTCCATTGAGAGATGAATGGATAAAGAAGATGTGGGGGGGGGGTGTGTGTATGTATGTGTATACACACACAGTGGAATATTAGCCATAAAAAAGAATGAAAGAATGAAAAAATGACATTTGCAGAAACATGGATGGACTTAGAGATATCATATTAAGTAAGAGAAAGACAAATATATGAAATCACTTACTTGTGGAATCTACCAAAATGATACAAATGAACTAATTTACGAAACAGAAAGAGACTCACAGACATCGAAAACAAACTCACGGTTACCAAAGGAGATAGTGGAGGGTAGGGGGAGATAAATTAGGAGTTTGGGATTAATAAATACACCCTACTATTATATAAAATAGGTAAATAACAAGGACCTGTATAGCACAGGGAACTATACTCAGTATCTTATAATAGCCTATAATAGAAAAGAATCTGAAAAAGATAAACATATGTAACTGAATCACTTTGCTGTACACTTGAAACTAATACAACATTGTAAATTAACTATACTTCAGTTTAAAAATTTTTTTTAAAGAGTTGCTTAGTCTTATTAAAAATTTATATATTGAAATGGATTGAGTACTTGCAGCCTGTTCTTTTACTGCAGTTTTTATATTCCTGAAAATATCTTTTATTTTCATACATTTTTTTGACCATAGATCATTGTCGGAAGATTTGTTTCATTTGGAACTCAGGTGCCGTTACCTGAGTTCTTTCATGCTTGAGAATATCTTTCTTGTTTTTATTTGAAGTCCAGTTATCACTATATATATATATTCCCCCTAGTTTTGCAAATATTGTTCCCCATTATTCTTTCAACAGCATCAATTGCCAAAAGCTGCCTATCTTCCTTTGTCTCTCTCCTCCCTCATGCATTTTAGGTGACTAACTTTTCCTGCCAGCATCTATTCCTAACCTCAATATCCCTATGAATTTCCTTTTTTTAAAATAATTAATTAATTAATTAATTTGGCTGCGTTGGGTCTTTGTTGCTGCGCACGGGCTTTCTCTAGTTGTGGCGAGTGGGGGCTACTCTTCATTACGGTGCACAGGCTTTTCATTGCGATGGCTTCTCTTATTGTGGAGCACGGGCTCTAGGTGCGTGAGCTTCAGTAGTTGTGGCACATGGGCTTAGTTGCTCCGTGGCATGTGGGATCTTCCTGGACCAGGGCTCAAACCCGTGTCCCCTGCATTGGCAGGTGGATTCTTAACCACTGCGCCACCAGGGAAGTCCCTGAATTTCCTTTTCATTAGAGTTTATTAACTTCGAGTGTATGCTGTAGTATTGATTATTCTGCATCAGCCTTTCTTGTGCTATGGTATACCTTTCATTCTTCCAACTCAAATGTTTATTTCAGGGATATTTTTGTTGTTTTCTTTGAATGTTTTTCTTTTCATTTCTTGTGGATTGAGGTATTATATATTGATTATTAAGTTATCTTTTCTCTAAGATTTTTTCTTTGTTTCTTAAGTGCCAAAAGTTTGCTTTCATTTCCTTCTGTTATGTTGTACTTGAACCTAGTGTTTTGTTTTACCTTTTTGAGGACTTTCCTCTTAAAAAACAAAAACACCTCCTATAATCTCTTCAAGGATATGGAATACTATTTGTCTGAACTCTTCTGTTTGTTTATTTGTGTCTTTTGTTTGTTTCTTTTAAATTAAAGATTTTTTTTTTCTGGGTGGGGCGTAAGTCTTTTGTAAAGTATGTTCTTCACCTGTCTTGTTTGTTTCTTTGCTCTGTTCTACAGTTTCTTCAGATAGGTTCCAGGCTGAGTCTTTGGATTTTTGCTTGTCTTTGAATCAACACATTATTTACTCACATATAAACCATCTTGGGGATGCTTGAGGGTGGGGAAGTGTGTTGGGGTAGTCTGCCATGTTCTGTATCCAGGTTTGGTAATGGTTACCTCTTCTTCTTTGTTATTCTGCTTCTCAAGGATTCTCCTTTAACTCGATGGTTTGCTTACAGACATTAAAAGTAGCATCTTGAGCTTGGTTCCCTCAGCTCTGTCTCCTTTGCCATTCTCTAATTTCTGTATATTGATCTGGGTCTCTAAATGGACAGTCTTCTTTCATGGCTCATCTGTGCTCCAGATTCATCACTTGAACAAAGGATAACTGTGTGTTTTGGGATATTCATCAGTCCTAAACATTTTTATTTCTGGATTTATCAGTCCCAAATAGAAACCTGCATTTAGCCTGTCATTTGAGGTACTGAGAATAAGCTATCTGACATATCTCTCTGGACCACTTCTTACGTGAATGTTTTGTTGAAAATGGATTTTTTTTTTTTTTTAATATGAGAGGCTAGAAGAAAAATATGAGAGACTAGAATAGGAAAAAAGGGCTCTTAGTTCCACCATCTTTTACTTAGGAGTTTGACAGTTCTGTGCCTTTTGTGTTAAAAGTAACCCTTTATGTTTACTGAAAAAATTTTTCATGTTCTTTTCAGTATGTTAAACTGTTTTGAATAGGTACACTATTTTTTCTTTTTTCTTTTTTTTTTTTTTTTTGGCGGTACACGGGCCTCTCACTGCTCTGGCCTCTCCTGCTGCAGAGCACAGGCTCCGGACGCGCAGGCTCAGCAGCCATGGCTCACGGGCCCAGCCGCTCCGTGGCATGTGAGATTTTCCCGGACCGGGGCACGAACCCGTGTCCCCTGCATCGGCAGGCGGACTCTCAACCACTGCGCCACCAGGGAAGCCCTGCCTTTCCATTTTTTAGGTTGGTGTAAGAGTACCAGTTAAGTCAGTATGGTAATTAACCATGATCTGGTTCCCTGACTCCTGCTGGCCTTTTTTCTGTTACTAAAATCCTTATGTATTGTTTACCTTCTGTCTCAAATGCTGTTGTTACCTAAATATTTTAAGTCTCAGTTTACATGTTACATCTTTGAGGATGGCCTCTCTGAGGTATACCCCCCCCCCACCGTCCTGTCAATATCATATAACCCTGTTTTCTTCATGAGTTAATATTATCAGAAATTGTTTGCCTGTACTTTTCTTCTTCCGTGAAAATGTACTTCATGAGAGCTGTGGAACCCATTGGTCTCCTCTGCTGTTATATTTGCTATACCTTGAATGGTATCTAGCATGTACTCAACAAATGTTTGTTAAGCCAGTTAGTTATTCTTATTCTTTCAAGGGAGAGGTCTGGTTGGTTGGAGCATAGGTAATTCTTCTTAATTAATTTGAATTGGCTCTTTAAGATAATGTCTTCAGTGTTCCAGAGGATAGGAAAAAAATAACCTATGATTATAAGATTGTAACTTTAAGATGTCTGAGGCAGTGTAAAGCTTGGTCTTACTTAACTCTCACATGTTCTGGTTGGGGAAAACTGAAACTGAAATAAGTTAACTTAGCTGGCTGTGACATAATTATGATACAGTAGAAATAGTATAGACTTCGGAGTTGGACTATGAATACCAGACTCCTAACTCACAGACTATTGGATTTTAGGCTCATGGAGTCTGTTTGAAGTGTCCACTTTGTCATCTATAAAATGGGAGTAATTTTTGGCAGAGTTGTTGAACATTAAACCAAGGAAGCCCAGTCACATTTTTAGGCCAAAGTAGGTAGTTAAATATTTACTATTATAAAATTTTAATGTGGCATTTAATAAGCAAATGATTACTCTGCACATACATGTGTGCTAAGTAAGCTCTTTTCCTGACCTAAATGTGAAGTGAACACAACTACATAAATTCCCTTTTCTCATGCAACTTACAGTCGAGTGAGACATAGACAACAAACAGAAATTATCGGGTGGTGGTAAGTACTGTGGAGAAAAGTAAAGCAGGATGAGAGGTGATGGTGGGGCAGTTCATGTTGCTATTTTAGGGATGGTAGTTAGGAAACCTCTGACTGATGAGGTGGCTTTAGAGCAGAAACCTAAAGGAAGTGAGAGAACAAACCACATGTAGATATCTAGAGTTTTATAGTTAGAGGGAATAGCAAGTACAAACATTAGTAAATTTGAGGAATGGCAAGAAGCTCAGGGCCAGTAATGATATCGGACCAGTTCCTTTAGGGCCTTGCCCTATAGGCTATTACAAAGAGTCACAGTTGTGTTAGATTTCAGGTTACACTTTTTAGGGGTAAAAACAACAATGGATAGAAAAAGTGATGCTCTCATGAGTCCAGTTTGTTATAAAATTGTCGCCTTACAACTTAAACATGTCATTTGTGCTGTTTGGTGTTTTTGGTGTAGAGGTTGATCAGAGCACACTGTTACATGGGGCTAATTACTGGTAGTTTTTCTTCTTCTCTCTTTCCTGCTAGTGCCTGTAGGAAACACTTAAAAAATATTTAATTATAAAATATTGGCACCTCCATCTCAATAATTCCTAGAACTCTTGTTCCAAAATGAACAATTAATGTAATTTGGGATGTTGTCCTAGAGATGATTTTTTTTTAAAAAAGAAAAGTCACTCTTAGCAAACTCATATTTTTGGTCTTTTTAGATTGTGAATCGGCACGGTCCTGAGGCAGACAGGCATTTATTACGCTGCCTATTTTCGCATGTGGATTTCAGTGGCGATGGTAAAAGCAGTGGCAAAGATTTTCATCAGGTATTTGGGGCTTACATAGTATATATATTCACTTAGATCTAATTGTTCCATGAATTGCATTTTGGGCATAGCTGTGTAGCAAACACATATAGGATCCAAAAATAATCTTAGCTGAATGGCTAAAAGGCAGTGGGACTTTTCCTTTTCTTGTCCTTCTCTTCTGCCTGACTGCAGACCATTACAGCTACTTAGTTCAGGCTTAGAGACCTGGGAATCAGACCTGCCTGAAGGAAGCAGGACTGTGGGGGAGTCCAGCTTGACAAGTAAGTAAGGCAGAGAGAGGATCTCTTCACCTAGTTTGAGTTTCTATGGTTTGATTCTCAATCTGGGAACAGTTTGTCATGATATTACTCCTTAAAGTTATCTTGTCAGTGGACTTTCTTCTGTAGAGGTTTTGGTTTAACACTTGTTGCTAATAGACTTTGGTAGTTCCAATAGGATTTTTAAAGAGCTGATGTAGAAACAGTATACAGTATCAGGTTACCCTTTAATGTTCTGAGCAATGCTGCTTCTATTTGTGCAAGAAGATGACTGTTAGTGCTAATGAAAATTCATTTGTTATTTTTAAAGACTCAGTTTCTGATTCAGGAGTGTGCGTCACTGATTACGAAGCCAAATTTTATCTCGACGCTGTCCTATGCCATTGATAATCCATTGCACTATCAGAAGGTTAGTATTCCTTTTATCTTTAGTGGTCCTAAGAATGTGATCTTTTATTAGGTTTTCTAAAAAGGCCTTAATCCTTGGTCTCATAATATCATATTTTAAATAAAAAATTTCAAATACTTTCTTTGGAGTTTTTGTAGCTTTCTAACAAAGTCAAGGTGGTTTGATAATAATTAGAATCTTAACAAAACCAGATCATGTGAAGACGTAAGCTTGTCAGAACACAGTTCTGCAGCTGTTGCTAGCAGCACTACAGAATTGTCACTCCTATGTAGCACCATAATTAGGTAAACAGATGCTTTTATAAACTTTTTGAAAATTGTATGTTCTTATTTTAAAATAAAGTTTGGTTTGTTTCAGAGTTTAAAGCCTGCACCCCACTTATTTGCCCAGCTGAGTAAAGTTCTCAAGTTAAGCAAAGTGCAAGAGGTAAGTGATTTAAGAAAAGAGATGTAGGCAAAATTAGAAATAAAACAACTATTTGACTCTTTGGTCAATCTAACCCTTCTTGTTTCAGGTAATTTTTGGCCTTGCCCTCTTGAATTCTTCCAGCTCAGATCTCAGAGGTTTTGGTAAGTTTCCCTTTCCCTAAAAATCCTATAGTGAAGTTAGAGTCTTTAAAATCCGTGGGTTTCTGAGTCTTGAGCCTCCATAGTTTAGAGAGTAAGATTATTTTCTTTTGGTCTCTTTTATGTATGTATGTATACGTACGTATGGTAAAACACATAAAGTTTACCTTCGTAACCATTTTCAAGTGTATAATTCAGTAGTGTTAACTATATTCACATTGTTGTATAATGGATGTCTGGAACTTCTTTGTCTTGCAAAACTGAAACTCTGTACCCATCCAAAAATTCTCCATTCCCTCTCCTCCTCCTGCCCCTGCCCCCCACCGCCAAGCCCCTGGCAATTGGTCTTTTATTTATGCCTACCAGCTAGAGCTGTAAAAACATTAGAGGGTGAAGGGTGAGTTGGTGAATGAGAATGATGATCATCTGTATTTTGATGGTATGTGACTTCTTACCCATTGTGGTGCAAAAATAACTTGTGGTTTTTTATCTCACTTCTAGCTGCCCAGTTTATCAAACAGAAGCTTCCAGATCTTCTGCGTTCTTACATTGACGCAGACGTCAGTGGAAATCAAGAAGGTGGCTTCCAGGATATAGCAATAGAGGTCCTACACCTCCTCCTCTCCCATCTCCTCTTTGGGCAGAAGGGAGCCTTTGGAGTTGGACAGGAACAGATAGACGCTTTTCTTAAGACGCTGCGCAGAGGTAAAAAGGAGTGTCTGTAGCCTACAAAAGATGATTTCTTTGGATGAACACACATTACAAAAGGATTGTAGAATACAAATGAAGGCAGTGATTTACTTTTCTGTTAACTTCGTAATCTTTCAAGGAAGAGAGTATTTTATAATTTAAAATATGAAAATGATAAAAGCCTCATTATAGACAAGGTATAAAATGAAGAGCACTTACCAGCAATATTGTTATCTAAGTACAGTCTCATTTCAGACTTGGTATATTTCCACGTGGTCAAATTTTTCCCTTTTAGGCAGACAGAGACTACGGTATTTGTGACATGCTCTCTTTAGTTTAAAATGTCCATCACTATCATACATCCACTTTACCTCTTGGCTGTTGGCATTGTTATGCTAAGATAACTCCTGGTTCTGTTGTTGCCATCCTCCTTCCTCTGATCCTTTTTTTAGAAATAGCATTTAAAACAAATCTTTTATAGTGGACTAACCACTATCTACTTTCACTCTTATAACTGTTTACTTCTTAACATTGATATAGTTTAATTTAAACTTCATTAACTTTCAGTAATAGGACGTTTTCCACTTGTCAGTGAAATAAAGAGAGACTGATGTACCAATTATTTCTGATGTCTTCCTTGCATGGGAATTGGTAGTAGCCCTTTTGTGAAATTTTGAAGTAATATTTAGGGTGCAATAGATAATGGGATCCTAATATAAAAAATTAAAAATATGACCATTTTTTGTGACATAAGAACATTCAAATTTTAGAATTGAAGTTGAAGTCATAACTTGGGCTAGGCTAGCTGGATTGGAAAAACTGAATAAAGTTTGCTTTGAATATGGACTTGTGAAAACTCAGGTTTGAGGGGCTTTAAAAGAGTAAAAGAGGATAGTTTGTTATTAATCAATATAGCAGTTATAATTATCTTTTTCCTTCTTCAGATTTTCCCCAGGAACGCTGTCCCGTGGTGCTTGCACCACTTTTATACCCTGAAAAACGGGACATTCTAATGGACAGAATCCTGCCTGATTCTGGAGGGGTAGCTAAAACCATGATGGAGAGCTCTTTGGCTGACTTCATGCAAGAAGTGGGCTATGGCTTTTGTGCAAGGTTGGTAGTCAGACATTTTAAACTTCTGATTACTCTTGTGAGAAGCACAGTGTAATTCTTTAAAGCAAGCTCCTAAAGATTCCTTAATGTATTATCTTTGCCTCTCAAGAATTTTGCTTCTAAATTTAATCTTCCACATATTAGTTTTGGTGGCAGCTATAAATGTTCTCGTGGCTAAATTTCTATCTCTCCATCCCCCCTAGTTTCTCAAATTTAAGGATCAGAGGTTCCTAGCCTAGTCGCCATGGTAGGCAGTTTTAGCTTTTGAGAGGGAGGGCATTGAGGCAAGTGTTCATGGAACGTGCATCATTTCCCATCCATCATGTCTAATGTGCTGTTCCCTGCTCCCACCCTCAATTTCCTTGCTGTACCTTGATTTTCTGCAGTCTTCCTTTTCTGCCCTTTTCATACCCTGCCTCTCACATATTTTCCTCACCGCCAGGGGCATAAAAGGAAGTTGTTTTACCCTAATGGTGGCACATAGGACTGTGATATAGTGGATTGTTAATATTTTTCTGAGAATATGTTATTAAGGGCATTAATGTGCTTTGCTTTGACTTTAAGTGTAACATTTAATGTTTTTAAAACTCATACAAACCACATTTCCACTTAGGTTTGAAAGTGTATTTCTTGTGTGTGTATAAATGTGCCTGGCATAAAACTTCTGTTGATGCAAAGTGAAAAAGTTAAAATACATTTTCAGGGCTTTGCACATACCAGAATAACCCTTGAGTTATCAGTATTTTAAAGAATAACTTGATTTATACCGAAGATTGAGGAGGATAATTTTGTCTCTTTGTAGATACTACTGTTAACTCATACTTCCTTCTTCCATCGGTATTTTAAACTTTTTCTATTTCCTTAAGTAGGTGGATTTTACATTCTTAGCTATGTGAAAGTAACAAGAAATGAAGCTTATTACTCTCTGTGTTAGTAAAACTCTAGCGACTTCACTCAAGTGCATTTTATATGAGTGTTTCTTAACTTTGGTATTGAGGGTACCATTTTTCTGAAGTTAAATTTCTGTTTCAGTATTGAAGAATGTCGCAATATAATCATGCAGTTTGGTGTTCGGGAGGTCACAGCTGCCCAGGTTGCAAGGGTTTTGGGAATGATGGCTCGAACTCATTCAGGATTAACAGATGGAATTCCATTACAGGTAGGTGTGGAAATAAACTATTTTACAAAGTGAATTAATGTCCTGCCCTCTTTATTTTATTTATTAAATTACAGTATGATTGTTCTACCAACCAGAGCCGAACACATTGAGTAGTTGGCTTTGTTTAATTCAGATTTTACTTCTACAGAGTATCTCTGCTCCTGGCAGTGGGATCTGGAGTGATGGAAAAGATAAAAGTGATGGAGCACAGGCACACACATGGAATGTAGAAGTCTTGATTGATGTTCTCAAAGAACTGGTGAGTACACATGTAATGTTATATATTTATGATGTTAGTATGAAGTAGCCCAAAGAAAGAAAATTTTAATGAATAAAGTGCCTAGCTGAATGAGAACTGCAATGTTTTATAATTTCTGACTTCTAAAGTAATGAAGGGTCCGAGATAATTAAGTACTGGAAATAGTATGCAATCAAAGTCTAGCTTTGTTCATAATGAATTGTTGCTATGCAATTCTCAGTAGCACTGCTGAGGTGATTTGGTAGGTTGTTAGTGTGTGGTTTTTTGAGGAGGATGAATTTGTTACAAAGTAATGATTGTATGAGGAATTACTGAGGAGAAAGGATGTCTTCTGGATGTTTTCTGGAAGGTGCAACAAAAACCCTGCCAACTTTGTTTATGGGATATTATTATAGGGATAATAAAAATCCATACTTATCTTACTACTTTCAGTTCTGAAATATCCACAAACTAAATAATTGGTCCCCAGATAAACAACGTACCTCTCCTAAAATGTTGAACTGTTAAAACATAAAAAAGTGAAACTTGTAGTTATTAAAAGGGAGTGATGAAATTTAGTCAGTGAGAGAACAGTGGAGTCAAGATCAAGATGGAATGTTTTCAGTCTTGTTCATAAAATGTCAAGGAACAAAATGTAACACTAAAGACTACAAATACATACTTCCATAACATTCTTGATAAGGTGTCAGGTCATTTGTCTATCCTATTTCTCATTTTTAGTTTCCTACATTTGTAACTTATAAGTAAAATTGAGTAACAGGGAATCATACTGTTCTCTGTGTGACCTTACTACTAACAGCATCAGTGTGTTTTCTTTTTATTTTTCTTAATAGTAGATGGATTTATGGTGTTCAGACCTACTCTTTAGTAATAGAGGAGGGGAAAAAATAACATGTGATCATGGCAGAAAACTTAGAGAGTGAAAAGGAAGAAAAGCAAAATAAAACCACAGTTTTAGCACTTAAGGATAACCAGTTACTAATTGGTTTGGGTTTTTTCTTTCTTAATTTTTAAAAAAGTAATTTATTTTTGTCTTCATTGCTTCGCATGGGCTTTCTCTAGTTGCGGCGAGCAGGGGCTACTCTTCGTTGCGGTGCACAGGCTTCTCACTGCGGTGGCTTCTCTTGTTGTGGAGCACGGACTCTAGGCGTGCGGGCTTCAGTAGTTGTGGCACACGGGCTTAGTTGCTCTGTGGCATGTGGGATATTCCCGGACCAGGGCTCAAACCCGTGTACCCTGCATTGGCAGGTGGACTCTTAACCACTGTACCCCAGGGAAGTCCTTACTGATTTGTTTTTAACCTGTGGTTGTCTTGCAAATATGAAAACATGTTTTTCCCTCAGTTTCATCTTTGTACTTTATTGCACTATTGAAAAACTTTTTTTTAAAAATTGCAGACAAGGACAGTTTTCCACGTTATCTGAACCTATGTTTTGATTTCAGAGAGTGCAAAGGCTATAAATTGAACACCTTCACTGTGGATTTGAATAGTTGAATTAGTAACCTCTTTTCTTTCTTCTTCCTTTTTCTCGTATATTTGAGTTTCTGTACAATTTTTTGTAGAAAGTGAACAGAGGACAATTTCAGATACACATTGGGTTAATAATTTTTCTGATTTACTTCCAAGGATGGGAGGAGGAAACCATAGGGGCACGCCTGTGGATTTACCAAACTTAACTCTCTCTAGGATAATGCTGTTTAATAGTATATTTATGGTTTTATTCTGTCACAGTCAGTCCTTGAAACAAATTTTAGAAAGAAAAAAATGTTGCCTCTGAATGCCATTGTTGTCTTAGAGTGAATACCCCAACTGACGTTTATTCTTTGTACCATATACAAAGCAAGCATTAAAGTTTTCATGGATTGAAAGGCGTCACCTTAGAGCAAAACTAAACTGTACATTATGCTTTGGTTGGAGATTTAATTATGAAGTGTGCACAGCCTTTTCTTCTTTCAAGCACAAAATATTCTTCTTTTTTTTCTTTCCCCCTTTTCTTTTTGGCCGCGCTGTGCAGCATGCGGGGTTTTAGTTCCCCGACCAGGGATCGAACTTGTGCCCCTGGCATCGGGAGCGCAGGGTCTTAACCACTGGACCACCTGGGAAGTCCCAAGCACAAAATATTCTTATTGCTTGGTGCAGAGTGTTTGGTAAATTATCTTCTCTAAATGTGTTTCCTTTGCTTTGTGTTTCTTTAAGGAATCTCATACTGCTTTTATGAATACCTTTTCATAAAACATTTTTGAATGGAATTTTTAGTCATTTTGACATAAAGAATCTAGACCACTTTTCCTGATGCATACATTGGGATGCTTTTAGGGGAGATCTTTAGTTAATTAAGATTTTTTTTAAAAATAAATTTATTTATTTTTGGCTGCATTGGGTCTTCATTGCTGCGCACAGGCTTTCTCTAGTTGCGGCGAGCAGGGGCTACTCTTCGTTGCGGTGCACGGGCTTCTCATTGCGGTGTCTTCTCTTGTTGTGGAGCACAGGCTCTAGGCGCGCGGGCTTCAGTAGTTGTGGCACACGGGCTTATTTGCTCTGCGGCACGTGGGATCCTCCCGGACCAGGGATCAAACCCCCATGTCCCCTGCATTGGCCGGAGGATTCTTAACCACTGCACCACCTGGGAAGTCCTTGTTAATTAAGATTGATATTTGGGGTAATTGATTTATCTTTACAACTTTGTTCCAAGGTAGTGGAATCTTACTGTAAAGATGAGGCACTAAGTGCAGCGTTATCTGTTTGCCATATTGGGATGGGAGTGTTCGTTGGACTAAAGTAGGGGAAGAGAATTCCCCTTTATGTACTCACATATTCACAAGTATGTTGTGAACTGAAAGGTAACTTGGAGTAGCTTGCTAGTAGAGCCAGTTTATTTTGAATATTAAGAATTTACCTTTCCAAGTCTCTTTGGAAATGCCAGAAAGATTTAGATGATTTTGAGTCTATAATTAGACCATCTTGATTGAACTTCAGATTTAATATGGCTCTTTGGATAAAGCAATCAAAATACGTACACTTTTGTTCATTAAACTTTTTTTTGGCTGCATTGGTTCTTCGTTGCTCTGTGTGGGCTTTCTCTAGTTTCAGAGAGCGGGGGCTACTCTTTGTTGCGGTGCGCGGGCTTCTCATTCGCGGTGGCTTCTCTTGTTGCGGAGCACAGGCTCTAGCTGCGCGGGCTTCAGTAGTTGCGGCACGAGGATCCTAGAGCGCTCAGGCTTCAGTAGTTGCTGCACGTGGGCTCAGTAGTTGCGGTGCGCGGGCTTCAGTAGTTGTGGCTCGTGGGCTCAGTAATTGTGGTGTATGGGCTTAGTTGCTCCACAGCATGTGGGATCTTCCCGGACCAGAGATTGAACCTGTGTCTCCTGCATTGGCAGGCGGGTTCTTAACCACTGTACTACCAGGGAAGTCCCTTTTCATTAAACTTTGAAATGCTTTTCTTTTTTAGAACCCAAGTTTGAATTTCAAGGAAGTAACTTACGAACTGGACCATCCTGGATTTCAAATTCGTGACAGTAAAGGACTTCATAATGTAGTGTATGGCATTCAAAGGGGTCTGGGTATGGAAGTGTTCCCTGTAGACCTCATATACAGACCTTGGAAACATGCAGAAGGCCAGGTAAGTGAATGACGTTTAGCTATAGAAGAGGCAAAGAATCATGGCTTAGATAGTGCTGTCTATCCATTGATTAAAATATTCTTTTAATGTAGAATTTGTTTTGCATTGCTCAGAAAAGCAGACTCTGATAAGTTTTGAAGGAACATTATTATAGTTTAGTACCAGTCAGACTCAGCTGAAGTGTAGCAATCAAACTGTTTTCCCAATAGTTTAATGATGTTTGTCTCCAAGGTCACCTCACCATGCACCTTGCATTTGTCTGACTTGTATGTGGTTTTGAAAGATCGAATAATTAAGATTTTAAAGGGAAATTTCATTCTGATGAGTGAGAATTAAGATTAAGATTGAGATTAGCCTAGTGAAAATGTTTCACATTTTTATAACATTCACAGTCATTTATGGTAGTAAGGACTTTTTTCTTTTGTTCCAGCTCTCCTTCATTCAGCATTCCCTTATAAATCCAGAGATCTTCTGTTTTGCCGACTACCCATGTCATACTGTTGCCACTGATATTCTGAAAGCACCACCAGAGGATGACAATCGAGAAATTGCCACATGGTAAACACTCTTCATCTAGCTTTTCTTGAAAGGGTGACTTATACTTTTTTGAATTATAAGATTAATAGTGAGCCAACTACGTAGTTAAAAGGTTTAAACGAAACAGTATTTTTAGTAAGCCTACTTACCCTAAATTTTTATATAGTAGGGTGTTGGTGGATGAAAATCTATATTTAGTCTCCTTATCACTAGATACATCTTTCCTCTTGTAATGTCTGCCATTGTATATTTTCTGTAACAATCAAATGTTAGAAGGAGGTTTTTACTTCTCCCTTAATGTTAAATCCCTTTCTTCTCTCTGTAGATTTGCTTGCTTGCTTTTGTAAGTGGCTCAAAATGGCCAACGCATGAAATCTAAAACTTTAAGCTGAATTGTCTATTTTCTCTGAGTTTCAATTCAAAATTTCTGCTGGAGAATCTGACTGGCTCAGTTGGTTTCTTCTGGAACTAACTCCTCTCTGGGGATGTGAGATAAGGATGGTAAAAGTACTTCCATCACTGTTATAATACACCCACAGCTATGCAGAGGGGGCATGGACTGGATTGGTCCCCAAAGACATCTACTTTATGTTTCTTCCATTTTTTCCAACCATACTCCCCTGGGACACATCTTTTTTTTTTTTTTTTTTTTTTGCGGTACGCGGGCCTCTCACTGTCGTGGCCTCTCCCGTTGCGGAGCACAGCCTCCAGACGTGCAGGCTCAGCGGCCATGGCTCACGGGCCCAGCCGCTCCGCGGCATGTGGGATCCTCCCAGACCGGGGCACGAACCCGTGCCCCCTGCATTGGCAGGCGGACTCTCAACCACTGCGCCACCAGGGAAGCCCCCCTGGGACACATCTTATAAAACAAAGGATGGTAAACTTTCTGTAAAGGGCTTTACAGGCCAGATGGTCTCTGTAGCGACTACTTAACTCTTAATTGTAGCACAATGTAAATATGGGTGTGGCTCTGTTCCAACAAAACAGTATTTACAGAAATAGGCAGTGGGTGAGATTTGGCTTGTGGATGTAGTTTGCTGATCCCTGTTCTGAAAGATTGACGGAAACAGTGGTTTGTTCTGAATTGTGTCCTTTCCCAGGTGCTAGCCAACATTGGATGTATACGATTGATTTTTTTTTTTTCTCCTGTTAAGTCTAATGTGTACGGCAGTATGTCTTCATTTTATTTTATATTTTATAAAGGTCTCTTCTATAAAATTGAAATGTCATATACATTTAATAATTCCTTAATGTAGCTATATATTCAGGTTTCCCTAATTGTCTCAAGAATGCTTTTTAACAGTTTGTATGATTGAGAGTCCAAACAAGGTCCACATAGTTTCTTTTATGCTGTAAGTCTTTCTTCTCCCTCTTTTTTTTTCTTTCTTAAATATCATTGTTGGCCATCGATTTAATGGAGAAGTAGGATCAGTTATCCTATAGTCTACCCTGTGGTATGGGGTGTCTATTTTCTCATGGTGTTTAATTTGATCCCTATCCCCATAGTTTTCATGGACTAAGGGTAGCAAAACCTTGAGGCTTGCAGAGCGGCTGGGCCCGTGAGCCATGGCCGCTGAGCCTGTGTGTCTGGAGCCTGTGCTCCGCAACGGGAGAGGCCACAACAGTGAGAGGCCCACACAAAAAAACAAAAAACAAAAAACCTTGAGGCTTGATTGAAGTCAACCACATTTAGCTTCTTGAATAATTCATAGGGGGCATTGTGCACCTAAGTAAAAACTTGGTGTGACCAAAGTGTTTGGGCTTTTTTTTTTTTTTTAATTGAAGTATAGTTGATTTACAGTGTTGTGTCAGGCTGTATTTTTATGTAGAATTTTTCTTATGTATAATTATATCTATATTTGTGTTGGATTTTTGACTGTTTCTAAACTGCTATTTTTTGTTTTTATTTTGTACTCTAATCACAAAAGTTTTTGATGGTAGCTCTTGGGTAAGGCAGTCCATGGTTATGCACATGGTCAGTCGTGTCTGCTCCCCTTCATCATGTATTCTCTTAATTTGGACTGCCTTTGAAATTAGTTTGAAAGCATACCAGCATTATATATTTGAGATGAACAGCACCAATTTAAATATTTTTCAAATATTAAAAGATGACAGCAACTTGGTTTTGTCTTGATAGCTGGTATCGCTTATTTGGAAAATGAATTTTGTGTACTTAGATTTTCATTGATAGAGTATCTTACTTCCATTCTTGTTAGGAAGAGCTTGGACTTGATTGAATCTCTCCTGAGGCTCGCAGAGGTAGGGCAATATGAGCAAGTCAAACAACTCTTCAGCTTCCCTATCAAACACTGTCCAGACATGCTGGTATTGGCCTTACTACAAATCAACACCTCCTGGCACACCTTGCGCCATGAACTCATCTCCACTCTGATGCCAATTTTCCTTGGAAACCACCCTAACTCAGCTATAATTTTGCACTATGCATGGCATGGGCAGGTAAGATATGACCATTTCTTTGTCTTAATTACTGACATTCTTTTTTTTAAAAATTTTTATTGGGATATAGTTGATTTGCAATGTTGTGTTAGTTTCAGGTGTATAGCAAAGTGAATCTGTTATTACATATACATGTATCCACTCTTTTTCAGATTCATTTTCCATATAGGCCATTACAGAGTGTTGAGTAGAGTTCCCTGTGCTATACAGTAGGTCCTTATTAGTTATCTGTTTTATATATAGTAGTGTGTATATGTGAATCCCAACCTTCCAGTTTATCTCCCCCCACCCCATAATGGACATTCTTTCTTTCTTTCTTTTTTTTAATTTGACTGTGCCGGGTTTAAGTTGCAGCATGTGGGATCTTAGTTGTGGCATGCAGGGTCTTAGTTGTGGCATTGGGGGATCTAGTTCCCTGACCAGGAATCAAACCCAGGCCCCCTGCATTGGGAGCATGGAGTCCTAACCACTGGACCACCAGGGAAGTCCCAACATTTCTTTTTTTATTAATTTTTATTGGAGTAGAGTATAGTTGCTTTACAATGTTGTGTTGGTTTCTGCTGTGCAGCAAAGTCAATCAGTTATATGTATACGTGTATCCACTTTTATTTTTTATTTTTTTAAATTTATTTTAATTTTTGGCTGCATTGGGTCTTCGTTGCTGCGCGTGGGCTTTCTCTAGTTGTGGTGAGAGGCGGCTACTCTTCGTTGCGGTGCGCGGGCTTCTCATTGCTGTGGCTTCTCTTCCTGTGGAGCACGGGCTCTAGGTGTGCGGGCTTCAGTAGTTGCAGCACGCGGGCTCAGTAGTTGTGGCTCACGGGCTCCAAAGCACAGGCTCAGTAGTTGTGGCGCACAGGCTTAGTTGCTCCCGGTATGTGGGATCTTCCTGGACCAGGGCTCGAACCCATGTCCCCTGCATTGGCAGGTGGATTCTCAACCACTGCGCCACCAGGAAAGCCCTATCCACTCTTTTTTAGATTTCCTTCCCATTTAGGTCACCACAGAGCATTGAGTAGAGTTTTTGTACAGTAGGTTCTCATTAGTTATCTGTTTTATACATAGTAGTGTGTATATGTGAATCCCAATCTCCCAGTTCATCCCACCCCACCCTCCCCTTCCCCCCCTTGGTAATTGCAAGTTTGTTTTCTACATCTGTGATTCTGTTTCTGCATAATTGACATTGTTTTGATGATGTTCATCTAGAGAAATTGTCAATCTTGGAATTTTGACATTCTGAAAAAGTCTCACTCTATAAAACTTACTTTATCTTTTAGCATCATGTGGGCATTAAAGTATAAAACTTGAAAGAACAAGGAGGCAAGACAGTTAAAACAAATCAGTATTATGAAAGGTCTGTATTGCTAGTGTACCAGTATCCTTTCGATAGCAGTAAAGAGCTTAATCATTTATCATAGAACCAGAAGGTTCTCATTTCACTTTTTAACAGTAAATTGAAGAAGATCATAAAGCAGTTTGACATAATTTTGTTTTATCCAAATCCAGCATTTAAATTTTATTTTGGTTCCTGCTGAGATTTCAAGCCCTTGTACTCCTGCCCCCCCTTGCCAATTTTGTAGAATATATTTGACAAATACTCTTTTGTCCATTGATTCCCCGCCCCATAGCCTACATTTTAAATAAAGGTATATGTAGAAGCTTTAAGAAAAAACAGTCATCTTCCCCTTTATATCAAGTGCCCCTTCCCTTTTTAAGATATTCCTGCTGTCGTTTGTTATAAACAAGTGCTTTTAAAAATTCAGGTAAGACTTTATAAATGAAAAACTTTAGCCTTGGTTGCATGCTTTTCAGTCAGACCAACTCCATTTCTAGAGACTCAAATCGCATGATAGTAATGCTTATCAAACATTTAACCAATAGTTTGTAGCCCAGACATTCTTAGGCTTTTCTCACCACATCTGTGAGGTGGCAAGGGCAGAGTGGAAGGACTTGTATCTCCACTCCTGGTTAGATACTTGTTTCGCTAGGACTTTCTGTCAGTCTAAGACAGTTACTGGAAAGTGATTTAGACAGTGATAGTTAATTGCCTTGCTGTTGCTTCTGTGAGAAACATTTTCTAAATTACCATTCAACTGCACACCTTTAGATAAGTCATCAAAGACAGGCTGTTTTCTGCTAAAAAAAGAAATTGAATAATTACGAAAAATGAGCATGATCACTTGTGAAAATAGCTAGATTTAGAATGTACAAACTCTAGTCCCAGAAATACTGATAAAATAGTACCCTGTGCAGCATGAGAGATGATTACCTTAAACTGTTTTGTTTTTATAAGCCCGTGATTTGTGATTTAATTTAAGGGACCGTATAAACTTGATGCATCCTCATATTCTCATCATACTTCGGCTTTGAAAATGTATAGGCAGACTTTTATAGGACAAATAAATTTGTTGTGTGTGACTATATGACCCCAGGGTTTTGGGGGTAGGCTTCACTTGGGAAATAAGGAAAAAAACTGCTTTCCCACACACACACAAAAAAAAGTCACTGTAATCAGTGCTTGAGGCTTGAGCTTTGTTGTCTGCACTGATACACCTCAGTTTTACATAAATACAAGTAAAATCAGCATTTGCAATAGCATTTGCAACAGCCTATCAAAATGGTCAGTAGTAGTGCTATTTAACCCTCCTTTTTCTTTTCTTAGGGACAGTCTCCCTCAATCCGCCAACTTATCATGCATGCAATGGCAGAATGGTACATGCGAGGGGAGCAGTATGACCAGGCCAAATTGTCTCGAATACTTGATGTGGCCCAGGACTTGAAGGTGAGCTTGGAGGGACAGATTAACGGTTTTTATTTATTAATGATAAAAAATAACATTTTTATGTAACATAGGTGCTTTAGGAATAATTCACATGTGACTAACTCTTAGCTAGAATGGTTGAGATTTAGAATATTTCCTTGTATGTAGAAAGAGATCGGAAGAAGAGTGGTTTTAGAAATGTAAAAATGTTTTCATTTACATTTCACTGAATTTTGTTTGGTCTTCTGTGATATTTGTAAGGCTGTTTTAAAGCAAGTGATAATTGACTTCAGATGTAATCTGTGAGATACAATTTTTGGAGAAGCTGGTTGGCTTTCAACCCTTTTGCAGATTTCATTAGCATTAACAGGGTCTTTTGACAAATAGTCTGATTCTTGATGTCTTTGATCACTGGTAATGGTGTTGTAGTTGTACTTAGGTTAGAGTAAGCCTGAGTTTAGATTTTTAAAAATGGGTAAGGATAATTTTTCACGCTTTTGTGTTTTGCTTTGCTTTAGGTTAAATTATTTGAAAAAACACAGGGTAAAGTTTATTTTGAAGGTAAAGTCATGTGTTTGTCTTTGAAATGTGATCTTATTTTAAGTAGGGACAAGTGTTACCATTGATTTCTACTAAGCTGTTTAAAAAATTATGACTAAGAAAATATTAGCAGTATGTTTTATTTAGACTAGTTTGTGAAAATAAAAACTGGAAACAGAAAATAGGACAGAAAAGTTACTCAGTTGCTTGACTCGTAGTTTCTAATATCCTTTTTCTTTAGGCCTTGTCAATGCTGCTAAATGGTACTCCATTTGCCTTTGTTATTGACCTTGCTGCACTTGCTTCACGTCGTGAATACCTCAAACTTGACAAGTGGCTCACAGATAAAATTCGAGAGCATGGAGTAAGGATTTGTCTGTTTATTACTGCTTTTAATTTTTGGTGGTCAAGATAGCTTAAGAAAGTGGCAATGAAGATGTTATTGTATTCTGGATTTTAGTCGTAGTGCTTAGTCTTATCTGAAAGCAATTAATGATGAATTTCAAATACAGAGAGACTTTCTCTTTTCCAGGAGCCTTTTATCCAGGCTTGTATGACTTTTTTAAAGAGACGGTGTCCTTCTATTTTGGGTGGACTTGCACCAGAGAAAGATCAGCCCAAAAGTGCTCAACTTCCTCCAGAAACTCTGGCGACAATGTTGGCCTGTTTACAAGCTTGTGCAGGGTAAGAAGAGCATGCTTGAAAATGACTGTTTAATATTGGAATTGGATTGAATGGATAATTGTTGATTTGAGGAAAAGGGGTTGAATGATTAAAAGTGACAGCATCTAAGGTAATCCAGTGGTTTTTAAGTCCAAAGTACTATATATACTACATAAAATATGTGTGAGATCTGTTTGAGTTAATTTTTTTGTATGTGGTGTGAGACAGGATCCCAAAAGCATAGTTTTGCATGTGAATATTCATTTGTCCTAACACCATTTGTTGAAGAGACTGGTCTGTCCCTGTGGAATTGTCTTCTAAAAGATCAGTTACACATAATATATGAGTTTATTTTTGGGCTCTTAGTTCTATTCCATTGATCTTGTCTATCCTTATGCCAGTACCACACTGTCTTGATTACTGTCGCTTTTTAGTAACTTTTTTAAAAAAAATATTTATTTACTTATTTATTTGGTTGCACCAGGTGTTGGTTGCGGCAGGCAGGGTCCTTAGTTGTGGCATGCGAATTCTTAGTTGCGGCATGCGAATTCTTAGTTGCGGCATGCATGTGGGATCTAGTTCCCTGACCAGGGAGCAAACCCGGGCCCCCTGCGTTGGGAGCACAGAGTCTTAACCACTGCGCCACCAGGGAAGTCCCTTTAGTAACTTTAAAAATTGGGAAGTGTGAGTTCTCCAACTTTGCTGTACTTTTTCAAGATTGTTTTGGTCATTCTGCATCCCTTGAATTTTCATAAGAATTTTAGGGTCATCTTGTCAATTTCTGCAAATAAATTACATAGCCCAGTGAGATTTTGATAAGGATTATGTAGAGTCTTTAGATCATTTGGGGGAATAGTGCCATTTTAACAATATTAAGCCTTTCAATTCATGAATCTGAGATATTTACCCATTTCTTTAGGGCTCTGATTTCTTTCAGTGATATTTGCACTTCTTTCGTTATGCTTATTGTTAGATATTTTGTACAAGTCATGAACCTCCAGTCTAAAGTTAGATAGAAGTGGTGAGAGCAGACAGCCTTATCTTGTTCCTGATTTAGGAGGAAAGTATCCAGTGTTTCAGAATTAACTATGATGTTAGCTGTGGGTTTTTTATAGTTATATTTCACATTGAGGGGGGTTTCCTAGTTAGTTTGGGGGGGGTGTGTGTGAGAGAGAGAGGGAGAGTGAGAGTGTGTGTGTGTTGTGTGTGAGTGATGGGTTTGGTTTGGTTTGGGTTTGGTTGCGCCTCAAGGCACACAGGATCCTAGATCCCTGACCCAGGGATGCAACCTATGCCCCCTGCAGTGGAAGTTCAGAGTCTTAGCCACTGGACTGCCAGGGAAGTCTCTGTTTGGTGTTTTTTCATTAAAGCATTTTGTCAAATGTTTCTGTCTGCATCTATTGAGATGATCATGTGGTTTTTGTTTTTTATTCTATTGGTGTGATATATTATGTTAATTGATTTTTTGGATGTTAAAAAACCTTGCCTTCCTGGGATAAATCTCACTTGGTCTTTGTATACACTTCCTTTTTATATGCCGCTGAATTCAGTTTGCTAGTATTTGGTGAGCATTTTTGTGTCTGTATTCCTAAGGGATATTGTTCTGTAGTCTTCTTGTGTTGTCTTCGGTTTTGGTATCAGGATAATATTGGCCTCATATAATGAGTTGATAAGTGTCCAGTCTTCTAATTTTTGTGAGAAGGTTTGGTGTTAATTCTTTAAATGTTCCATAGAATTCAGTGAATCCCTCTGGTCTTGGGCTTTTTCTTGTGGATAAATGTTGTTTACTAATTCAGTATCTCTACTTGTTACTGCTGTGTTGAGATTTTCTGTTTCTTCTGGAGTTAGATTCAGTAGTTTGTGTTTTTCTAGGAATTTGTCTATTTCATCTAGCTTATCTAATTTGTTAGCATACGATACCCCATAATCTTTCTTGGTTCTGTAATGTTGGTAGTAATGTCCTCTCTTTCAATTTCTGGTTTTAGTAATTCAAGTCTTCCATTTAGTTTATTGCAGCTCTAACCTTTATTATTTCCTTCCTTCTGCTTATTTTGGGTTTAGTTTGAACTTTTAAAAAATTTATTAATTGGAAGGTTAGGTTTTTTTATGCTAACATCTCTGTCATGTTATATAATTATCATTTATGTTTTGTGGTGAGAACAATTAAGATGTAGGCTCTCAGCAACTTTGAAGTTTATAATAAAGTATTGTTGACTCTACACATTACTGAAAGTGGGGTATAGAAGCCTCCAGCTATATTTTTGAATTATCTGTTTCTCCCTTTAATTCTCCCTTCATATGTTTTGGGACTCTGTTTTTTTGTTTTTTTTTTGTTTTTGCGGTATGCGGGCCTCTCACTGTTGTGGCCTCTCCCGTTGCGGAGCACAGGCTCCGGACGCGCAGGCTCAGCGGCCATGGCTCACGGGCCCAGCTGCTCCGCGGCATGTGGGATCTTCCCGGACCGGGGCACGAACCCATGTCCCCTGCATCGGCAGGCGGACTCTCAACCACTGCGCCACCAGGGAAGCCCGGGACTCTGTTTTTAATTGTGTATATGTGTATAATTGTTATGTCTTTCTGTTGGATTGGCCTTTTTATTATTATAAAGTATCTTTGTCTATTAATTTTTTTTCTTAAAGGCTATCTTGTCTGAAATTAGTATAGTCATTGTAGTACTCTTTTGGTTAAGGTTTGCAAGGCATACCTTTTTTCATTTTTTACTTTCAAGTTATATGTGTTTTTAAAAAATCTAAAGTGTGTCTCCTTTAGACAGCATATAATTGGATTATTTTTAAAAAATCCATTTTGACCATTTCTGCCTTTTAATTGGAGTATTTAATTTATTTACATTTGACATAATTACTGCTAAGGTAGGATTTACCCATGCTCTTTTGCTTAGTTTTTCTATATGTCGTATGTCTGTTTTGCATCTCCATTCCTCCATTACTGCCTCCTTTAGTGTTATTTTTGTTTTGTTCTGTCTTTAATTAATTAATTTATTTATTTTTGGCAACATTGGATCTTCATTGCTGCGTGCGGGCTTTCTCTAGTTGCGGCAAGCGGGGGCTGCTCTTCGTTGTGGTGCATGGGTTTCTCATTGCGGTGGCTTCTCTTGTTGCGGAGCATGGGCTCTAGGCACGTGGGCTTTGGTAGTTGTGGCGTACGGGCTCAGTAGTTGTGGCTCACGGGCTCCAAAGCACAGGCTCAGTAGTTGTGGCGCACGGGCTTAGTTGCTCTGCAGCATGTGCGATCTTCCCGGACCAGGGCTCGAACCCGTGTCCCCTGCATTGGCAGGCGGATTCTTAACCACTGGACCACCAGGGAAGTCCCCTCCTTTAGTATTAAATAAATCTTTCTAGTGTATCATCTTAATTTCCTTGCTGTTAACTTTGACATGTTTTTGAGGTTTTTTTTCCTTTGGGTATTAAAATTAACATTTTTAACTCAAAACAATGTAGTTCCAATTAACACCAACTGAAGTTCAGTAAGATACAAAACTTTCCTCTAAACAGTTCTGTTCCTTTCGTCCTTCAGAGTGCTGCTATTGTCAAATAATATCTTTATACATTGTGTGCCCATCAAAAGATTTGATGTTATTGTTTAATGTAATAATTGTCCTTTAAGCCAAGTAGGAGATAAAAAGATTATATATAAGCAAAAAATACAATCATAATGTGTTTTATATTTACCTACGTCCCTTTACGGGTGCTCTGTTTTTTCATACAGATTCAAGTTACTGTATAGTGTCTTCATTTCAGCCCAAAGGGTTTCTATTATTTCTTTCCTTTTTTGTAAAAAAAAAAGTATTTATTTATTTATTTATTTAGTTGGTTGTGCTGGGTCTTAGTTGCGGCTCGTGGTCTCCTTAGTTGCGGCATGCAAACTCTTAGTTGCGGCATGCATGTGGGTTCTACTTCCCTGACCAGGGATCGAACCCAGGCCCCCTGCATTGGTAGCGCGGCAGAGTCTTAACCACTGTGCCACCAGGAAAGTCCCTCTATTATTTCCTATTAGGGCAGGACTGTTAGCAATGAATTACCTCAGCTTTTGTTTATCTGAGAAAATCTTAATTTTTCCTTTATATTTGAAGGATAGTTTTGTCAAATAAAGGATTTCTGATTGACATTACTTTTTCTTCAACACTGAATATGCCGTCCCACTACTTTCTGGCTTCCATAGCTATTAATTTTTTTCATGGCTCCCTTGTATATGATAAGTTGCCCCTCTTGCTGCTGCTAAGATTTATTTCTTTTAACAACTTGATTCATGTTGTTTCTAGGCATGGATTACTTTTTTTTTTTTTTTGCGTTACACAGGCCTCTCACTGTTGTGGCCTCTCCCGTTGTGGAGCACAGGCTCCAGATGCGCAAGCTCAGTGGCCATGGCTCACGGGCCCAGCCGCTCCGCGGCATGTGGGACCTTCCCAGACCGGGGCACAAACCCGCGTCCCCTGCATCGGCAGGCGGACTCTCAACCACTGAGCCACCAGGGAAGCCCTCTAGGCATGAATTTCTTTGAGCTTATATTACTTGGAATTCGTTGTGCTTCTTGGATGTGTAAATTAATAATTTTCATCAAATTTGGAAAGTTTTCAGCCATTTTATCAACAAATACTCTTTCTACCCCTTTCTATCTCCTCTCATTATGTTTTGTTTGGTACCTTTGGTAGTGTTGCGCATGTCTCAGTCTGTTTATTTTTTTCCCTTTCAGTTTTTCAGTCTTTATTGGACTATCTTCAAGTTCTTGGATGCTTTTTACCTGCTTGAATCTGCTGTTGGGAACCCGTAGTGAAGTTCTCATTTCAGTTATTTTACTTTTTTCTTTTTAAATTTGTATTTATACACTCTGTTTTATAAGACATCTTTTTCAAACTTCCTGTAGTTCTTTTGTTGTTGTTGTTGTTAATCGTTTATTTATCAAGAGAAGCTATTCCTTAGCCCAGATATTAATAGTTCATAGTTTCATAGTTCAGGAACACAGGTAATTGACAAACTTCCATGGAACTCAACCCAAAGAAATTCTTTATATCCAAAATCACTTCACACTCTGAAAGATACCAGCCTTCCTCATCTCCTCAAAATCTTTTATGGAATCAGAATTTCTGTAGAAGTCTACATAGGCCTTCTTTCTTGGTTCAGTCACAGCAAACTTATAGAAAGCCGCAATTCCCAAGGAGATAATGAATGCTTCAGCAATATGAAATCACAGACGCTTGGCCAGAAGGCCACGCATCTGAGGTTTTGTCAAAGAACTGGAAGCCATGGTAGTTTTTCTCCTTGACAGCTCAACGATGTCCTTCCAGACAGGTGGAGAAATGGCCCTGTAGTTCTTTTGACTTTTTGTTTTCTTTGAACATATGTTAAAATAGCTGATTTAAAGTCTTTGTCTGGTTAAGTCCAACATCCGTTCTTCCTGAGGGACAATTTCTCTTGTTAGCATTTTTTCCCTACGTACGGGCCATGCCTTCTTTGTGTGTGTGTGTGCACGTATGCGTGTGTGTGTGTTGCATGTCTTATAATTTGTGGTCGAAAACTGGAAAGTTTAAATAATGTGGCAATTCTTGAAATCAGATTTTACCCCCACACAAGCGTTTTTTGTTTTGTTATTGCTCTTTTCTGAACGAATTCAGTAATGTCTGTATTCTTTGTCATCTTTGGTCACTGAAATCTCTGTTTGGGTAAGCCCTGTGTTCAGCTAAGATTGGAGGTTTTCTTAAACTCTGGAATCAATAAGCTATTCTTTACCCTAAGATTCGGTGTGCATGTTTAGGCACATCTTTAACACTAAGCCAGTCTCTTGACAACTCCACTTTAGTATTCACTTGCTTCTTAGGCAGAGCCTGAAGGTTGGCTTGAGGGGAGAACTTGGACCTTCTCAGGTCTTTCATGGGAGTGGCACAGCTTTAGATGTTGGCACAGCTCTACACATACCCTCAGGCCTTCTTGATTTCTGGGAAAATGTGGGAGTTTTTCAAAGCTCCACCCATGGGAATCTCATTTCCTCAGTTTTCCTTTTAAACTTTTTGGTTAGCCTGTTGTTTGCTCAAACTGGTACCTTCTACCTCAGGCAGCCAGGAAGTTGAAACAATTACCTTTAAAATGTTTTCTGCAAATACTGCATGGGGAAAAGGCTGTTTGCCCTGGGTCAATTCTTAGGTCCAATAAAGACAACCTGGCCATTGTGGTCTCACAGGGAATCCTCAGAGAGGTGAAATAATGACATTTCTCTGAGAATGAAGCTTTGAAGTTGTTTCAACCCAGTTCTGAGCCCTCTCATCTGGTGGCTGTCAGGCTGCTGGTTTTCACTGTGTGTGTTTTCAGTCCTGAGGGGAGCATAGGAGGAGGGCAAATTAGGACGCCATAAAGCTTGCTGTTGTTACAAGATCTAATCATCTTTCCAGAGTAAAAATTCCCTTTTTTGTTTTTGTTTTCTTTTTGGCCACATCTGTGCAACTTGTGGAATCTTACTTTCCTGACCAGGGATTGAACCTGGGCCCTGTCAGTGAAAGCCGCAAGACCTAACCACTGGACCGCCAGGGAATTCCCTCCCTTGAGTGTTGTAAAGACTTTTGGTTAATTTCTAGAGTTCTGAAAAAGTTGTTTCCTACAGGTTTTTTTCTTTGCTAGTTGCTTTTATGGAGGAGAGAATATTTGGAGGTCTTTTACTCCACCATCCTCATTTATGTCCTATCCTGTGTACTTTTTTGTAAGTTCTGAAGCATACTAAAATGAATACCTGTGATTCTTCATGCAACTTAAATGATAACATGACCAGTACTTTTGAAGTTACCTTTGTCTTCCAGTGATGTTTCCTTAACTCTCCCACATAGAGCTTGAATTTTATTTTGCCCTTTCTTGCTTTAAAAAATTTTTCCCCATGTATATCTCTAAACCAGTGGTTCTCAACCGGGGATGATTTTGCTTCCTTGAAGTCATTTAACATTGTTTTTGATTTTCATAATTAGAGAAAAGTGTGCTACTGGTATATAGTGAGTAAAGCCCAGGGATGCTGTTAAATATCTTACAAGGCATGGGAGAGCCTCCCACAATGAAGAACTATACAGTCCAGAGTGCTAATAGTGCAACAGTTGAGAAACCCTGTTTATATAAGTTCTAAGTGTTCTAAAATTTTAAGTTTTAAAGTTTGGTCCCTCGCATTTATACATTTTAATCCATCTGGAATTGAATATTCTCTTGGAAATTTAAGTGCATATTAAAATTGGAAAAAATATATTGGATTTATGTATAGGGAGATAGTTTACCTAACTCCCAGTTTCAGTTTCTTTTGTTGATTTATTAGAAATTCCCGTCTTGACGAATTTAATGAAATAATGCATGTAAAGTATTCAGTCTATGCCGTTAAAAGTAAATAAATGCCAAAGAAGGAAAGTTCTTCCAGTAATAAATATAGAAGTAATTGCAGTGGAGTTAAAACTTCAGTGGAGGGCTTTCCTGGTGGCACAGTGGTTGAGAGTTCGCCTGCCGATGCAGGGGACATGGGTTCGTGCTCCGGTCTGGGAAGATCCCACGTGCTGCGGAGCGGCTGGGCCCGTGAGCCATGGCCACTGAGCCTGTGCGTCCGGAGCCTGTGCTCTGCAACGGGTGAGGCCACAACAGTGAGAGGCCCGCATACCGCAAAAAACAAAACAAAAACAAAAAACAAAAAAAAACTTCAGTGGATGCTAAAAGTAATGAGTGAATATTTGAGGAACAGGATAATTACATAATTTCATGGTATTTCCCCACAAATCACTTAGTAATCACAAAGAGGAAAGGTAGTAACTTTACGGTATATACCACATTAAGTTATTGGTCAGGAGATCACCAGCTCATTTCTACACGATGTGCCTCACGATAAAATGCATTGAGAAGAACGTTGTGTAAGTTACATGGTAGTCCTGCCATCAGTGCATCTAAAGTACAAAGTAGCAGACAAACACAAATCAAGGGACATTGTATTAAAAAACTGACTTGGTTTTCAAATCAAGTTTAAGAAAGAGAAGTAAAAGTTGATGAATTCTTCCAGTTAAAGAGGGACTTCCCTTCCAATGCAGGGGATGCGGGTTTGATCCCTGGTCAGGGAACTAAGATCCCACAATGCCACAGGGCAACTACAGAGCCCACGCGCTGTGGATCCCGTGCACCACAACTGCAGAGCCCACATGCTCTGGAGCCTGCGCACCACAGCGAAAGATCCTGCATGCAGCAACTAAAACCCTACGCAGCCAAAAATAAATAAATAAAATGGTTTCTGTTAAAAAAAATAAGCTAAAGAGATGTGACAGCTCAGTGCCATGGATCGGCTTCTGATCCAAGGGGGAAATAGCATTGAGGACATTACGGGAACAACTGATGTAATTTGAACCTTGGCCTATCCTTGTTAAACTTGTGTTAAACTTCCCGATCATTATTTTACAAGGTTATGTAAGAAAATGTCCTTGTTCTTAGAAAACAGGTAGTAAACTATTTCGGGATAAAAGATACATGATGTATCTAACCTAAAAATGTTTGCGAGGGAGAGTAGTATATAGAAAGAATGGTTAAATAAATAGGGCAAAATGTAACTAATTGGTGAGTGAAGCATTTATGGCAGTTCCTTGTAAGTAGTGTAGCGTCTTTTAAGTTTGGAATTGTGTCAGTTATGACAAGTTCTTCTGAAATAGTAAGAATAATATTTTACTTAACCATATTTTATCAATTCTAAGACACCCAGTTTTTAATATTTTTAACATCTCTGAAATGATGATGCATCTCATTGGTGACCTCTTACAGTTAGAATTAACCCAGTTACTTTCTTTTTGTGTAGTGTGTAAAATAATGGTGTGGCTTACAATTGAAGGCATTTTGTATTCAATACAATATGATAATTACTGTCTATTACTTGTAGCCATTAACATGGCATAGGTGTCTTTGGAACGGTTTCTTTTTTAATTTAAAGGGTTTTTTTTGGTTTGTTTTCATAGATACGGTTCCATACTTAAAAATTCTAAAACGGTATATTGAAATTTTCCTTGAACTCTCTTACCTCCACCTTGTTCTTTTCTTCACCTGTAGTTAGCCATTTTTGTTTATTTTGTGGGTTATCTCTGTGTTAGAAAAGTATATATTTTCCTCTTTCCGGTAGAAAAGGTAGTATATTATATACTTATTGCACTATGCTTCTTTCATTTGATCATATATCCCAGAGTCCACGCCATGAAATTATAGTTTCCTTATTCCTTGTAATTAATCTGTTGTACTCCACTGAATAGATGTTTTGTGCCTTAGTAAATCAGTACCCACTGGTAGATATTCTGTTTATTCCACTCTGTGTCACAAATAATGTTGCAACGAATAGCATTTTGCATCCATCATCTTTGCCAGTGTATATTTGGGCCCACCAGAAATAATTGTTACATTAAAGAGAAATGCATGTGTAATTTTGTTAGGTGCAAAATTTTTCTCCATAGCAAGTTCTCCTTTTAGTATAACCAGAGGCAGTTGGTCTATTTCCCCATTGTCTTGTAGCTAATCTGAAAGTTGAAATACGCTATCTCCATGAAGTTTTTTTAACGTGAAGTTTTAATTGCAGGGGAGGTGGGTATTTTTAACCCAGATACATAGAGGCTAGAGGCAGCTACTCATGTTCTTCTATTTGAAATACTTTTGGAAATTAATGGTTTTACTACTTACTACTAACTTAAATAAGTAGATCCACACCTTTAGGAGTTGACATCTCTCTTTTCTTTTCCGTGGTCTGTAATATTTTTCTCCCTTGCTTCAGTGGATGATAAAATAACTCATTGTTCATTTTCATTTGTAGCCCATATTTTTTATTTTTATTGAATATCCTTCATTTACAATATGATATGTCAAGGTGTACTAATTCATAATTTTTAAAGGTTATACTTCATTTATGGTTATTATAAAATACTGGCTGTATTTCTTGTACTGTACAGTATAACCTTGTAGCTTATTTTATACATAATAGTTTGTACCTCTTAATCCCTTGCCCCTACATCGCCCCCTCCCTCTAGTCCGTATTTGAACCATTCATTTTTTTCATGCTGGCAAAAATTAAAAAATTGTAGGTTTTGATGTAGTGCTGTTTTTGTTGGCCACGCCGCACAGCATGCAGGATCTTAGTTCTCCGACCAAGGATCGAACCCGCGCATCCTATTTGACATTTTAGAAGTCAGTCAATTCTGTATGTACTTGCCAAATATAGTTACTGACTATGTGTATGGCATTTTTATCTGTACTTAAATAAAAGTCTTATTTTTGACTATGAGAACCTAGTCTAAAAATTGCTTACCTGTTTACTTTGATATGTCCAGATTTGGGCATAATTTTTGATGACGTAGTTGAGGCTATGGAATGTTTCTTACAGAGTAATATTTCAAAATACATAGGCAACACTATACACAAGGCTTAATTTCAGAGGTGTAAAAAATATTTTCAAGAGAAAGCCAGTGCTCAGAAAATCCTGGTGATTAATGACAGGTGCAAAAACATGGGATACGGTGGAAATTTGGCCATAGGTTCTAGCAAGTTTTCTTTATTAGAAACCTAGATTTGTTTATTTAGGTGTTCTAGGGAATAATATGACTTTTTCACTTTTCATTTCTCTTAAGGAGTGTTTCTCAGGAGTTATCAGAAACCATCCTCACCATGGTAGCCAACTGCAGTAATGTTATGAACAAGGCCAGACAGCCACCACCTGGAGTTATGCCAAAAGGACGCCCTCCTAGTGCTAGCAGCTTAGATGCCATTTCTCCTGTTCAGGTAAATGAACACTACACTTGGTACATCTCCATTTGTTCATAGACTTGGAATAGAATAAACTTCTACATCATCATTAATAATCTACTCAGGAAATTTTTGTCTGAATTTATTACATTTTAGATAACTGCATGTCTAGTATCCACTTAAAGGAGATCCATAAATAGGCATTGTGGTTGAGAACAGATTTTAATCATTAAGTAGAAAGAACATGACTATGAGAGGAAAGATACAAAACAACTTATTTAGGGCTTCTTTTTAAAATAAGAATAACTTAGACTTGAGAAATAAGCACTGCCTTTGAACCTGATGTGTCTTGTTTGTAGCTTCACGGGCCAAGCAACAGTGCTAGAGCATAAGGACTTGTTATAACTGGGGCTCTTCAGCTCTCAACTGAACTGCTCTTTTAAAAACAAGGTACATTTAAGTTACTCCCTGACACCAACCACCCCCTTCTCTCTGGGAGCAACATATTCCGCTTCTATTTTCAGCTGCATTGAATGGCAGATTGGGGTTTATTTTAAGAAAAGAAAGAGCATTTAGTGATTCTTCAGTGACCACTTTATAAAAGGCATTTTGTGTATTATTTTGTATAGTCACAAAGGTCTGAAATAATGCCAGAAACTAAGAAGCTTAGAAGTGCAGTTATTAGATATTTTATAAAATCTTTTGGTGAATAGTATACCTTGTTTTTTGTTTCTGTTTTTGTTTTGGGGGTTTTTTTGTTTTGATTTTTTTTTAATTTTTTAAATCAGAGCTGATCTCCTCCAACCCCAAGATTCTCAAATTTGACTAGATATATTTGTTTTGACTAGATTTCTAATTTCTAATGCTTTTATTGTGTTGAAAGTTAAATAACTTGCATTGAGAGATTTGTTTGTTTTAAAAGGGCTTACTAGAAATTTTACTGACTGCCCCATGTCACTACTAAATGTTTAGTAGTACAGCTTCAGAGAAATTCATATGAAATGTTATTCTTGAAGTTTTATAGCCCTCATATTGTGGCTCTGGTTCTTTGGCAGGGGCTAACTCTTTAAACCTAATCCATCTATGATATAATAAGAAAAATGACTGGTACTCTTGATTTGGGGATTTAAGCATCATCAAGATTGTGTGTGGTTTTGCTTTATATAAAGCATTTGAAGAGCTGTTGCTAAAGATTGCTTTACCTGTGTCGTTTGTCTGCCTTTGCTTGAAGTATGTTTAATACGTTTTTATAATGTTTTTCTTTAGATTGACCCTCTTGCTGGAATGGCATCTCTTAGTATAGGTGGTTCAGCTGCCCCTCACACCCAGAGTATGCAGGGCTTTCCTCCAAATTTGGGTTCTGCATTCAGTACCCCACAGTCACCAGCAAAAGCATTTCCACCCCTTTCAACCCCAAATCAGACAACTGCATTCAGTGGTATTGGAGGACTTTCATCACAGCTTCCAGGTAAGGGGGTCGGTGGGTAGGGGTGCAGATTATTTGTAAGCCTCATCGTGCCTTAGTGTATATAAGGTGTTTTGGAGTCACTATGATAAAGGAAAGCTGCTTGAACTAAATCGTGAAAAATTGCTCTCATATCCAAAGTTGGGAAGAGAAAAACATTACATTAATTTAGTCAAATTGCAATGAGGATATTTGTACTTGTAAAGTTAGTTGAATTATTCAGTAAGGATTCTGTTACCAGATGATAGTGTAAATATTAAAAGTGTGTTAACCACATTCTGAAGAACATAGGCTTAGATCAAAACTCATAGCTTTATGAATTACTCAAGGTTGGTATAATAAAGGTAGAATATTTCACACATCAGATTCCGGTATATGTTCTGCCTTTTTGCACCTACCTTGAAAATGATAGTAAATCCCTAAAACTTTTCCACATATTTTGGCTTTTTTTTTTTTTTGTGCGGTGCGGGCCTCTCACTGTTGTGGCCTCTCCCGTTGCGGAGCACAGGCTCCGGACGCGCAGGCTCAGCGGCCATGGCTCACGGGCCCAGCCGCTCCGCGGCATGTGGGATCTTCCCGGACCGGGACATGAACCTGTGTCCCCTGCATCGGCAGGTGGACTCTCAACCACTGCGCCACCAGGGAAACCCCACATATTTTGGCTTTTAACTTACATGTTGAAGTAAAGGTTGCATTTTTCTCCCCTCTACTAACCACATGTTTCTCCTAAGCTATCTATCTGAACCTTTTATTGCCAGAGTATAAGTTTAGAGTACTAAAACCTAAGGAGTGAAATGTTGTAATAACTCTGTAACCTAGTTACCACTGAGTTAACAAAAGACCCTAATTTTTTAATTAATATAAGTTTTTAATTAAAAACTTATTTTTTGATGTGAATAAAGTCAAGAATATGAGTAACGATAAGACTTCTGGCTGCCTTCGTTCTTTCTAGTAGGTGGTCTTGGCACAGGCAGCCTGACTGGTATAGGAACTGGGGCTCTTGGACTCCCTGCAGTGAATAACGATCCTTTTGTGCAGAGGAAACTGGGCACCTCTGGACTGAACCAGCCTACATTCCAGCAGAGTAAGATGAAACCTTGTAAGTGGTAGTGTTGTCTGTGATTGTGAAGTGTGACTGATGCATATGAAACTTGCATGTCCAATTTGTTGTCCCTAGAGTTATATGGACAAAGACATTGACTTGTCTTAATATATTGTTAGTAGGGCCGTTGATACGCCTCCTAGATCAGTGGGAGTAAATTCATACATGTAAATTATTAAAACAAAAATTTGAGGTATCATTCCACCTTTGATCCTGGATTGCCAGAACAAGGTGACAGTTAATAAGAGGTAGCATCCTTCGAGGTGTTATCCTAAAAGTCAGAAGTAAAGAGAAAAGACTTTGAGCAGTTGTAGTCTTATGTATGTAAGTCTTATACTTATCCTAAAGATTTTTTAGTGTTTTTTTTCTTTGTTTTTTTTTTTGTTTGTTTTGTTTTTTTTAACAAATCAGGAGCAGCCAGGAGAATTTCAGATTTCTGTTTCAGCTTGGCAGTTTATAAAGTAAATAACTATATTTTATTTACTTTAATGTTTGTTTATTTTAATATAATAGCTTTATGATACATATAGCCTTATAGTACACATAATTATTGCCATATATATGATGCTACAAAAACCAATTTATTAAGTTTTAATCTCCTTTAGTAGGTTATTTCAAAATCAGAGACGTCCTCTTTGTAAATACATAGGTATCATTGGCTTATAAGTATCCTTGTCATTGGGACTAAATATTCATCTTACAAGGTTTGAAAGTATACCAAGTGACTTGAAAATATTAGTGTGAAAGACTTGTCTGAATGTTATGTTTTGTAGCATGCGTTGTGTTTATATCAAGTGTCATGCACATGCATTGAGAATTCTTACATGTAAAAGGTGATTTTTTTTTTTAATAAAGTAGTAAAGATTTGTTAACCTCGAGTGAGGTTGTATTGAGGATAAGTGCATTATGAATTTGAACCTAGTGAACTTTCATGGTGTGATAAATCCTTACGAAGAAAGTACTAGGGTAGGACTATGGTTGTAAGGCAGTTTTGTGAGAATCTTTTGTGTCCCTAGAGCACTTGAATATTGAAACTTGACCACTTAAAACACTTCACTTTATTTTTTCGTTAAAATTCAAACTGTATTGGTCTCTCTGGCTCTGCTTTATGTGGGGGAGTGATGCTTTATGTGGGGGAGTGAAGGAAGAGCCTAAATGCCCACTGGTTGCTTTTCTGTTTCTAACAGCGGACTTGTCTCAGGTGTGGCCAGAGGCAAATCAGCACTTTAGTAAAGAGATAGATGATGAAGCAAACAGCTATTTCCAGAGAATATATAACCACCCACCACATCCAACCATGTCTGTTGATGAGGTGAGTGTCTAGGACGATCTAATTCTTTATGGTTTAGGTAAATCTTAAATAAATGCCCTTTTCAAAGTGAAATCCCAACACAAAGTGTTTTGATATGTCTCTGCATCTTTGGAAACCTTAATATTTGTCTCAGGCTCAGTTTATTGTTAAGTATTCTGCTTGACAATAAAGAATATTTGAGGAATGCTCTTAATAATAGTTTCCTTTATGTGTATATCATTTTTGTCTTGCTTTCTCCAGGTATTAGAAATGCTACAGAGGTTTAAAGATTCTACCATAAAGAGAGAACGAGAAGTATTTAACTGTATGCTAAGGAACTTGTTCGAAGAATATCGGTTCTTCCCCCAGTACCCTGATAAAGAGTTACATATTACAGCCTGCCTGTTCGGTGGGATAATCGAAAAAGGACTGGTCACTTACATGGCACTAGGTTTGGCCCTACGATATGTTCTTGAAGCCTTACGCAAGCCTTTTGGATCCAAAATGTATTATTTTGGGATTGCTGCACTAGATAGATTTAAAAATAGGTGAGTGGATAGGTTTCCTGTGAAGCTTCTCTTTTTTAATAGAAGGAGAAACAGTAGCTTACTTTTCAACTAATTCTTGCCATGCCTTATCATTATATGTATATTAACTAATCTTAATGACTGTAAGAAGTAAAAGAGGAAGAAGTGAAGATAATTAAATTCGTTACAATTGACAAATATGTGGTAGGAAAAGTATAAAATGAAATAGCAATTTTTTTGGTTTGTTTATTGAGGTATACTTTATATACGTAAAAGTCGGTATTTTAGGTGAACAGGTCTTTGAAGTTTGACAAATTCTAACAGTTGTATAACCACTGCCACCAACACCACAATCAAGATACGGAATATTTTCGTCACCCCCAAGAAGTTTTCTTATTCCCCCTTTGTAGTTAACTTTCCCTCACATCTGACCCTGGGCAATCACTGATCTAATTTGTCTAGTTTTTCCAGAGTATTATTTAAATGGAATCATACACAATGTGTATGAGTCTCACTTGCACATAGCATGATGCTTTTGAGATTTATCCATGTTACTGCATATTTCAGGAGTCTGTTTCTTTTTACCGCTGAGTAGTATTCCATTGTATGGGTTCATTAGCAAATTGCTTTTCTGTTCACCTGTTGATGAACATTTGGAGTCGTTTCCAGACAGTAGTTTTAGTGGCTCATTGTAATCTAATATTAAGTGGAATAAGACCTTTAAAAAAAAATCAGTGATACTGTTTTTTGATGTAAAAGGGGTGAAGTTCATAAATATCCACCTCCTTACTTCTTTGTTCTTCCTTTTGGCCTTCTCTTCAAATAAGGTATTTCAAAGGTAGAAAGGGGGGAAATGGCCTAGACTAGCTTTTGAAAATTTTAAAATTGTGCTGCCTCTGTTCTTACATGAAATGGTAAAAAGACTGAATGTTTTTGTTGGCAGATTGAAGGACTATCCCCAGTATTGTCAGCACTTGGCTTCTATTAGTCACTTTATGCAATTTCCACATCATTTACAGGAGGTAAGTGTCTTCAGTACCTAAGTAGTTGGATGGTTTATCTATTTTAATTTGAATTTGGATTTACTGGCAATGGCATTAAGATTTCTTAATGATTGGCATGATACAGGTATACGTATTATTTGTTGCTTGTTTTGCATCTTAATCATGAAAAAATACGGATTTTGGGTTACCTTTTGTAAGCAGTGGTTTTGCTTGATTTCATAAAAGGCTTTTGCTAGTTCTTTCAGCCTAACAATGCTGTTGAGGTAGACATCTTTCACTGTTAACAAGAATCCCTTGCCTGAGTCTAAAAAGGATTTGGAGTGGAACTCTGATTAAAATAAGTAAAGTTGTCCCTCTGATTTAAATGTTAACATGAATCAGAGCTGTTTCTTTTTGTTGTTTTGGTGGTGGTGGTGGTTTGGTTTGTTTGGTTTTGGGCGGAGGGTGTGCTGCTCCACGCGGCTTGTAAAATCTTAGTTCCCCAACCAGGGATTGAACCAGGGCCAAGGCAGTGAAAGCACCGAGTCCTAACCATTGGACCACTAGGGAATTCCCAGAGCTGTTTCATATAAAACTTTCAGACCAGCTGTTTCTTAAAAATACAGCCGCCTTAAACTACCTGCTTAGATTCCTTTGAGGTTAAAAATGAGACAGTCCCTGAGGAAATGGACCTAGAGAATATACATTTTAAGCCATGTTATGTGATTATTCTTGATATTTGTAAACTTTTACTTTAATGATTCATTTTAGGTGATAACTAAACATTCACACTTTTGCCTTACCTTTGGTCAAAGTCAGCTTATAGAGAACACAGAAAGTTGATTAATCTCTATTATCTTTATTTTACTTTATTAAAATAAAAGATGAACTACTTTATAAGATCATATTTTTAAGAAATCAGAAAGATCAGAATTTGAACCTACTTTTAATTCTATTATAATTTAGTCCAGTGCTTTCTACCTCATCCCACTGGGTTTGTTTGTAGGAGGGTAGGGTCATTATGATGGTTTAGCCTAAGAAACCATAGCATGGGGGGCAGGAGTGTATTCATGCCTCTTGAGGGGGTGGAGGACTGTGCCAAAACTATAGCACTGAAAACTAGACAGGAAAGCAGAGTTTGAAAAGCTAGGATGGGAGGTCAGAGGCTTACTACAATCAAGTGTTTTTGGAATTGAGAGCTGGGAATATGGGCCTTGGAAGACTAGAGAGAACAAGGGAGGTGGTATGAAAGTGATCACACAAAGCAGTGATAGGTGATAGTTCCCACTATAACAAGATACCCAGAGAAGAGAAGGGAGATCATTGTTTATATTTCTATAGTCAATTTAAAGGGCTGTACTTTCTTCAGAGATTCTCCTTCCTTGAAAATGTCCTTTTTTTTTTTTTTTTTTTTGCGGTACAAGGGCCTCTCACTGTTGTGGCCTCTCCCGCTGCGGAGCGCAGGCTCAGCGGCTGTGGCCCACGGGCCCAGCCGCTCCGCGGCATGTGGGATCTTCCCGGACTGGGACACGAACCCGTGTCCCCTGCATCGGCAGGCAGACTCTCAACTACTGTGCCACCAGGGAAGCCCCTGTCCCCTTTTTTGAATAAAGTTATTGTATATATAGATAATAGTTTGTTTTGTTATAGGTACAAGCTGTGGGAAATAGTATCACAAAGGGTGTGTCAGTCTTCTGATTTGTGTGTGAGTAGGAATTTTATTGGTCTGTGAAATGAAAAAAAAAGAAAAACTTATCCTAGAACATCCAGTATCATGCTTACCTCCAGTTGGCTAGGTGGTGTGGTATACACTGTTTTGTGGTAATAGCTTTATTGAGGACTCACATTGCAGTGTGTTTTTTAGGCCATGGTTTTCTCATCAGCATCCAATAGAAAAGAAATTAGTTTGGGCTTCCCTGGTGGCGCAGTGGTTAAGAATCCGCCTGCCAATGCAGGGGACATGGGTTCGAGCCCTGGTCCGGGAAGATCCCACATGCCGCAGAGCAACTAAGCCTGTGCGCCACAACTACTGAGCTTGCGTGCCACAACTACTGAAGCCCGCGCGGCTAGAGCCCGTGCTCTGCAACAAGAGAAGCCACCGCGATGAGAAGCCCACGCACCACAACGAAGAGTAGCCCCCACTTGCAGCAACTAGAGAAAGCCCGCACACAGCAACAAAGACCCAACACAGCCAGAAATAAATAAACTTTTAAAAAAAGAAATCAGTTTACTATATAAATTATAAAACTTTAAAGTTTACATGTATTAAGGGATTTAAGGAAATTTATATGCAGGCATTTGTGGCTACTCTTTTGGAACTTGTTTTGTTAGACGAGTTCTCTTATAAATACTTTAAAAACATACTAATATTTTACCTTTACTCCTTAAGGAGCTCATGGTATCCACTATATATTATAGATATAGGAATATGGACCGGAATGGGGTGAGACGTAAGGGAGATAGATGAACCAAAAGAGCGCTCTGAAATAATTTCTATTCTCTCAGTAGTGAGTGAGGTGTAATTCAAAAATTGCAGTTTCTGTTAAGAACTCTTTTAATGTGTTTCTCTCTCCCTACCCCCATAGTATATCGAGTATGGACAGCAATCTAGAGATCCTCCTGTGAAAATGCAGGGCTCTATCACAACCCCTGGAAGTATTGCACTGGCTCAAGCCCAGGCCCAGGCCCAGGTTCCAGCGAAAGCTCCCCTTGCTGGTCAGGTTAGCACTATGGTAACCACCTCAACAACCACCACTGTTGCTAAAACAGTTACAGTCACCAGGCCAACTGGAGTCAGCTTTAAGAAAGATGTGCCAGTAAGTAGGTCTATCTTTTTTCTTTGTTGGATTTGATATGTTGTAATATATCCAGTAGTGAACATGTATTTTAATTTTATTAAAAACAACACATGTCTACTAAAAAAAAAAGCATTTCTCCCTTTGTCTCTCTGCCTTCCCACCCCAATTTCCCACACACAGCCACTATTAATAATAGTTCAATACATATTCTTTCCAGCACTTCCAGTACACAATCATACACACCATGTATATTTTGTATACTAAAATAATCTGTATACATTTCCCCCCCTGGGATTTGTCTAGGAAGGATTTCAGTTTGTTTATTTTATATTTTATTTCTTTAGCCTTCTATTAATACTACAAATATAGATACATTACTTGTGGCCACAGATCAAACAGAGAGAATCGTAGAGCCCCCAGAAAATATCCAAGAGAAAATTGCTTTTATCTTCAACAACCTCTCCCAGTCAAATATGACACAAAAGGTGAGTCTGAAATAATAGTTTATATATCACTACAAATGCTCTCTATTCTTTTCCTTGATGGGTTGGGGGATTTATATATGACATTCTGCACCCTTTTAACACTTTTAAAGGTAGAGATAATAGAATGAAAATGAAGGGAACATGGATATACAACTACTGGTTGTGGATTTTGTAGACATTAAATAGCACTGGTTTATTTTTTATTTTATTTTATTTTATTTTATTTTTTCTATTTTGGCCGCACTTTGCGGCGTGTGGGATCTTAGTTCCCTGACCCGGGATTGAACCCACCCCCTGCAGTGGAAGTGCAGTGTCTTAACCACTGGACCTCCAGGGAAGTCCCAAATAACATTGTTTTGCAGTAAGTTACAGCCTTTTTGAAGTAAACTTGAAATGATTTCATGATGATGGAAATTTCATTTGTATTCCTAATCACAATTCCTGTCCTCCCAGAAACCATTAGGCGCCTAATAAGTGAGGTAGAGCTTCTGAAAAGTAATGATACGCAAGATTATGTGCTAAGACAATACCTGGAAATGTCCATTTTAGTCAACAAGATTAGCCCGAACAAGTGGGTTTTGAGATGTAATTTATAATGCAGGTACTGCCTTTGAAAACCCCACCATAATTGATTGGGGGAGAATTTTGAAGCACTCAGCATCCCTTTTGGAAGAGAAGTTTGAAACTTTACAGATAATTCCTGGAGATATAAATTTAGGAAAACAATAGTTCTGGTGTCGGGTCTGTTAATAGCAGGTTTGTAGATGAGTAATATATCCTCTTTTGGTCAAATGGAGAGTAAGTAAGATGGGGTTGAGGGACTACATATTTTGTAATTTTAAAGTTTAAAGTGACAGTAGATGTTTCAGTTCTAATCACCCAGTTAAAGAGATGATTGACTCTATACTTAGATGAAATTGAACATACTGTACTTGGATAGCATCTGTCTGAAATTGGGGAGAGATGTAGCATGGTACTTTATTTATTTTAATTTATTTATTTTTGTCTGTGTTGGGTCTTTGTTGCTGTGCGCAGGTTTTCTCTGGTTGTGGCGAGCAGGGGCTATTCTTCCTTGTGTGGTGCGCGAGCTTCTCAATGCAGTGGCTTCTCTTGTTACGGAGCATGGGCTCTAGGCGCGTGGGCTTCAGTAGTTGCGGCACGTGGCCTCAGTAGTTGTGGCGCACGGGCTTAGTTGCTCCGTGGCATGTGGGATCTTCCCCGACCAGGGCTCCGAACCCATGTCCCCTGCATTGGCAAGCGGATTCTTAACCACTGAGCCACCAGGGAAGCCCTAGCATGTACTTTAGCTTCTAATTTTGCAAGGAGCCACATGCTGTAGTATTGTTCACAGAAACAAAACACAGAACTGTTATTTTATCATCTTTTAATTGTATACTTCCCATGTCATAATGGTTGGCTAGGTTGAAGAACTAAAGGAAACTGTGAAGGAAGAATTTATGCCTTGGGTTTCACAATACCTGGTTATGAAGAGAGTCAGTATTGAGCCAAACTTTCACAGCCTATATTCAAACTTCCTTGACACACTGAAGAATCCTGAATTTAATAAGATGGTTCTGAATGAGACCTATAGAAACATCAAAGTAAGTGTTCTTGTATTTCTTTTTATTAATGTTTTGAGTTTGGAAATACTTGATTGTACAGGTGTAATTGGAGGGGGAGGGGTATTGCTGTTTTCCCCTGTTTGTGTATATGTTAAAGTATTTATGAAAGTTGCTCTAGGCTTTGTTTCAAATACAGAACTAAATTTTCTTGAAGAATTTAGTCTCACAGACACATTCTATGCGCTATTTACTTTGAAAGTAACCACTCTTGTGAATTTGTTTTCATCATTCTATGCATGGTTTTGAAATCTTTACCCTTTGTGCATGTTTTTAGGAAAACAATAGTTCTGGTGTCAGGTCTGTTAATAGCAGGTTGTAGATTAGTAATTTATCCTCTTTGGTCAAGTGGAGAGTAAGTAAGATGGGGCTGAGGGACTACATATTTTGTAATTTTAAAGTTTAAAGTGACGGTAGATGTTTCAGTTCTTTTTTCTCCCTCTGCATATTATTTGATTATATACCCTTAGCTTTAATCCCTCTGTTTTTAATAGTCTTATAGAAATCCATTATATTGGTTGTTAATATCTTTCACTATTACAGAAACAGAGCTGCAGTGAGTATTTTCCCTTATGTCTTAAATGCCAGATATCTCAAGAGTCTAGACCTATTGTGGAATAGTTGTTTAGCATTCTCAGAAGTTTATTTTAAGTTCAGACTTCCTAATGAGCTAATGCTTGTTCTATAAAACCCAAGTATTTTTCTTAGGAGGAATAACTTTTCAAGAAAACAGTGTGAACCAGCATGTAGCTGAAAACATTCTTTGCTGAATAACTTGGAATATTGGCTTAGGAACCAGCACTATATTTAAACCTGTGGATAGGAATTTTCCCTATTCTTGGTTACGCTGTAGTGCAAAAGAATTCCTGGCTCCTTTCTGTTGCACAGCTGAGTTTGTGCCATTCTGCTGTTGCTGTATGGAGTTAAGGAACATAACTATATTCAGCGTTTGTTATTTGATAGCAAGAATGATTGGGATATATAAAAATTTCCACATAATCTGGAGCAGAATTTCAAGATCCTTTCTTTTAAACAAAAGTTTAAATTACAAATTTAAACTTAAAGTCATAAATTAAAAGGTATCATATAGTAAGTGGGTATATGTGTGTACCCAAGACACTCTTCATGTGTACCCAAGGCACTCTCATGTATTGGTTCTGTCCCCCTTAAGAAAGTAAGAAGTAAAGAATTGAAGAAATGGATTAGGTCTCCTAGTAATGTGATAAGTGTGTAAGCAATATTACACTGTATTCTAGAAAGTTATCTTAGTTGTCTCCAGAGATAATGCTAAAGCTCACAACATTTACTGCAATCTTGTTGTGTTCCTCAGTATGCCTGCTGTCTGGGAAGGACTTAAAAAGTATAGCTATAGTCTTCATTTGAATTGAATTTAGCTCTTCCAGATAGATTTGCAGTTGGGTCTCTGCTTCAAACCTAGCTAAAATTTTCAGTTGTGGGACCATACATGATACTTTTAACCTTGTGTTACTTTATACAATATATTTGTATTACTTTTTTTTTTAATGGAAAGGCATTTGAAGGTAAAAATGTTACTGAACACAACAAAATATCACAATGATACATGGATGAGATCTACGTTGGGGGCATGTTCTCCATTGACAGCTTGTTTTTAATGTAGAATAATGGAATTCTTAAACATTTAGTTGAGAATATTTTTTTATAAGCTCATTGTCATACCTTCCTTAATCCTGCACTATTTCAGGTGCTCCTGACCTCTGATAAAGCTGCAGCCAATTTCTCTGATCGTTCTTTGCTGAAGAATTTGGGACATTGGCTAGGAATGATTACACTAGCTAAAAATAAACCCATCTTACACACTGTGAGTTTCAACTAAAAGCTCATGTAAAACTTGAGAATGTTCATACAGCATATTCTGTTTAAAAGTCTTGACTTTATTTGGGGCTGTAAAAGTTTGGCCCATGTTTTGAATCCCTAATTGCATGCTCATGGCCTTACATTGTTTAGCAGGATAAACAAAAGCCAATAAGGTATGATTGTTACCCCTTCCTTTTCATAAGGCGAGGGTCAAGTTATTGATTCCAATTTCAGGGGTGAGTTTGGCAAGGTATAATTGGGGGTGTTTTGTGAGGGATTTTCTAGTATATTACCAGCTTTTAAAAATATGTTTTTTATTCTAGGACTTGGATGTAAAATCTTTGCTGCTAGAGGCTTATGTTAAAGGACAGCAAGAGTTGCTCTATGTAGTCCCCTTTGTTGCCAAAGTCTTAGAATCTAGCATTCGTAGTGTGGTGAGTAAATTTTAATATTTTATTGATGGCTAATTTGTAAGAGTTAGTTTGTTTTAGCACAAGGTTTAGAGGCTATATCCTTAGTTCTTATGGACATAGAGCTAGTTCAGTTAGTTTTCCTCAGGGAAACTCGGGATTTCCAAATTGAGAGGCCAAGCAGTATTATTATAGGACTGATTTTAATGGGTGGTTTTGGGTTCTGGTGTTTTTCTGAAATATAATATTATAGATGGGAAGGCTAGGGGTTTTATTATGGCCACATAGGTGTAAGTGCTTAACTTTTAGATAATACAATTTAAAGAGTAATTTTGGGGCAAGCTTATTTAACATAACGGTTTTCTTTAGGTTTTTAGGCCCCCCAACCCCTGGACAATGGCAATTATGAATGTATTAGCTGAACTACATCAGGAACATGACTTAAAGGTGAATTTGTTGCTCTTTATCCCTAAGAACAGTCTCTGGCTTTACATTATTAAAATTTACAGGAAAAAATAATTTACAGGAAAAAGAGGGTATTTGGGGGGAAGCACTATGACAGATGGGTGAGAATACTATATATTATGAAGCTAAATTTTCATTTTTAATATTCTAATTGAATACTGGAATTATGCAGTTAAACTTGAAGTTTGAGATTGAGGTCCTCTGCAAGAACCTTGCATTAGACATCAATGAGCTGAAACCTGGAAACCTCCTAAAGGATAAAGATCGCCTAAAGAACTTAGATGAGCAACTCTCTGCTCCAAAGAAAGATGTCAAGCAGCCAGAAGAGCTCCCTCCAATCACAACCACAAGTAAGTGTGATAATTAGCCCTCTGTTTATCAGATGTTCTCTTAAATGGTACATTCCCATGCATATAACAAATTATAATTATTCTGTGTAATGGGATGCTGAAACTTTGTGTACTTTCTGGTGAGCCTTCTAAATTAAGGAAAAGTTAGTTATGTTTAGGCATTGTCTTACTGTATTAGAATCTATCTGGGTAGTTCATGTGATACTCATAACTAATATTATTAATCAGTTGTTTCTCATATCCCAACTAAGCCAGGTTATCTTTTACACTGTTTGAGGTCTCCGAGAGAAAGAATTGCATTGGCATGATGACCTGTGTTGTTATTCAAATCTGGGGGTGGCCAGACCAGCTCAACCTGTTAGGGGAGTGGATTATTTGACCTGGGTCCAGGAGGACTGGAAGTGCGGGGGCTGTAGGAGTGTAGAATGATTGGGAGTTGTGGTTAGAATGAACCAGCTTTTCTTCTTTTTCTCAGCTCTCAGTGTAAGAGTCCCCAGGTAAATCGAGGGAACAGCCTAGGTTGAAAACTGACATCTATAATATAGAATAATCGAACAGGGCTTGGGCCTGCTAATGTGGCATGACCCCTCAGTTGCTTTCTGTGCCCACCGTGCACCAATACAGTTTTACCTGCTTTGTTCAAATCTCTATTAGAATAACAATTTCCCTTATAATAATTCAAGGTGGAAGAATGTGACCTGTGCCACCCCTCCCCCCATTCAATTAGTTTAATTAGATAAAGACCACATCATGCCCTGCTAATTTTATACTAAAGTCAAGAAGTGTGCTCCTTTTATTAGCTCTTATTTTATCTCTCTACATTTAGCAACTTCTACAACACCAGCTACCAGTACCACCTGTACAGCCACGGTTCCACCACAGCCACAGTACAGTTACCATGACATCAATGTCTATTCCCTTGCGGGCCTGGCACCACACATTACTCTAAACCCAACAGTAAGTAACCACCACCCTCTTCCTAAGTTCCTACTTTGTGACAAGGTAAACTGGTTACTTTCCCATCCCTCTTCCCCTTCCTTCTGAATTCCTAGGTTGTAGGCTTTTGTGGCAGAGAGTAGGGATCAGGAATTGCTGTGTAGTATAGCTGAGATCTTTTTTCTACTCTAAAAATAAGTCGTTGTGATTAGACATCACTTATATTGGCCCCTCATGTCCAAACCCATGAAAATTAAGTAAGCTGCCAATATAATCAAAATCTCCAAGTATTCCTTATATAGTCAGAAGATGCTTAGTGTATACCATAGGTTTTTTTTTTTTTTTTTTTTTGCGGTACGCGGGCCTCTCACTGCTGTGGCCTCTCCCGTTGCGGAGCACAGGCTCCGGACGCACAGGCCCAGCGGCCATGGCTCATGGGCCCAGCCGCTCCACGGCATATGGCATCCTCCCGGACCGGGGCACGAACCCGTATCCCCTGCATCGGCAGGCGGACTCTCAACCACTGCGCCACCAGGGAGGCCCTACCATAGGTTTTTGTTCTTTCTTTTTTTATTATTATTTTTAAATTTTATCATTATTTATTTATTTATTGTTGGCTGTGTTGGGCCTTTGTTGCTGTGTGCAGGCTTTCTTTAGTTGTGGCGAGCGGGGGCTGCTCTTTGCTGCTGTGCGCGGGCTTCTCATTGCGGTGGCTTCTCGTTGTGGAGCACAGGCTCTAGGCGCGCAAGCTTCAGTAGTTGTGGCACACGGGCTCAGGACTTACGGCTCGCGGGCTCTAGAGCGCAGGCTCAGTAGTTGTGGCGCACGGGCTTAGTTGCTCCGCGGCATGTAGGATCTTCCCGGACCAGGGCTTGAACCCATGTCCCCTGCATTGGCAGGTAGATTCTTAACCACTGCACCACCAGGGAAATCCCCAGGTTTTTGTTCTTTATATCATGTCACCTTAGTCTTGCATTAAGCCATATCTTTTGGAAGATAGCTGGAACTGAGCTGGTGTGTGCGTGTGTGTGTAAAGTCTCCAGGCCGAGGTCTGGAAGTGGCCTTAGTACACTCAGTTATATTTCTGTGGCCTGATTCTGTGAGATTGTCTGGTCTTAAATAACTTCCCATCAGTCCTTTTTCCTATACTTAAAGGTAGTATTCTACTCTGTATATTGAGGGTGATGATTGCTTGTTTATCCTCATTCTCTTATTCTGCTTAACACAGTTGTTTAGTTCAAAATCAGATTTCATGGTCTTTGCTTTTTAGAAATTGAAACAGTCGTAACATAAATACATTGAAGTTTTGTATTTAAAGGACTTTGAAAGGGTTTTAAAGAGATCATTTTTAACCTGTTTTTGTTTGTTTTTGCTTCTGTAGATGTGGCACTTGGTTTTTGGGGAAAAAACTAGGTCTAGAAATTATGATTCTCTTTTACAATACTCCCAATAATTGAATATTTTTATAAGTTCATCATGAATATTTTTTTAAGTTTTTAAAAAATTCAGTGAATACCTGGAAGCAGTCTTTCAATGAAGCAGGTTTCAGTGTATGGTAATTTTTTATAAAACTCTTACTATCTTGAAAATAATAGTTTTTGTAGAAAGCCTTTTCTCTTACAGCCATTATCTTGTAATAACTTAACGGAGTGTAATCTATAAAAATACTGATTACTACTCCTGAAACTAATGTAATATTGTAAGTCAACTATACTTCAATAAAATTTTTTTAATTTAAAAAACAAAAGTACCATGCAGAAAGTGAATAGACAAGCCACAAACAGAAATGATAGTCCCAATAGATATAACCACAAAGGATTAGTATTTAGTGCATATAAACAAACCTGCAAACCAAGAAAAGAACCCAACAGAAAAACTAAAGATATATTTTGTAGAAGAAGAAATATCAGAAGTCATCCAGTGGGCTTCCCTGGTGGCGCAGTGGTTGAGAGTCCGCCTGTTGATGCAGGGGACACGGGTTCGTGCCCCGGACTTGGAATATCCCACATGCCGCGGAGCAGTTGGGCCCGTGAGCCATGGCCGCTGAGCCTTCGCTCCTGGAGCCTGTGCTCCGCAACGGGAGAGGCCACAGCAGTTAGAGGCCAGCGTACCGAAAAAAAAAAAAAAAAAAAAAAGTCATCCAGCATATGGAAAATGCTAAACCGCATTAGCTGTCAGGAAAATGCAAATTAAAACCACAGTATAAAATTTAAAATCCCCCAACTAGGCAAAAATTGAAAGTATGATCATACCAGCTGTTGGTACAATAGAAACTGTTATGCATTGCTGGTGGGGGGTATAATATAATCATTTTGGGGGAAAAATAAGGCATAACCTATTAAAACTGAAAATGTGATTTTTAAGAAAAAGCCTCTTCTCTGTAAACTTGATTCTTTTCGCATTTCCCCATGCTACTAAACAAGTTTCTTTCTTTTCTTTTTTAACATTTATTTATGGCTGCGTCGGGTCTTAGTTGTCACACACAGGCTTCTTTATAGTTGTGGCATGCGGGCTCCAGAGCGCGTGGGATGAGTAGTTGGCATCACATGGGCTTAGTTGCCCCTTGGCATGGCATGTGGTATCTTAGTCCCCCAAACAGGGATCGAACCCGCGTCCTCTGCATTGGAAGGCGGATTTTTAACCACGGGACCACCAGGGAAGTCCCAAGAAGTTACTTTCTTTAGGAGTACTTGAGCCACAGATTTTGACTAAGCAGGTAGTATCTTTAAGCATCTTGTAATGAACAGTTTGCCCATGAAATTTTATCTCTAATCATGTATCACAAGATATACTGACTACTACGCCGCCTTTGGAGCCCAGGTTGTTTCCTTAGCTTTTCATTGGTTAATTTAAAGTAGAAATTGGTAGTTCATGGTTAACCTTGAAATAGTGACAAAAACATGGGTGTGATTACTGATAGAAATTGGGTTGTCTTATTTAAACAAGCTGTTGACTTGTTTTTTCCTCCCTAGATTCCCTTGTTTCAGGCCCATCCACAGTTGAAGCAGTGTGTGCGCCAAGCCATTGAACGGGCTGTCCAGGAGCTGGTCCATCCTGTAGTGGATCGATCAATTAAGATTGCCATGACTACTTGTGAGCAAATAGTCAGGAAAGATTTTGCCCTGGATTCTGAGGAATCTCGAATGCGAATAGCAGCTCATCACATGATGAGGAACTTGACAGCTGGAATGGCTATGATTACTTGCAGGGAACCTTTACTCATGAGCATATCCACCAACCTGAAAAACAGTTTTGCCTCAGCCCTTCGTGTAAGTTGATTATTTTCTTGCTGTTGTATAAAACTCATTATTGCTTATCTGAAAATGTTTCTTTTCCTTTGCTAGTAGCAGTGAGCATTTCCACTTATTATAATAGTTACCATATGTGTTTGATGTCCTCACCTTTAGACTGTAAGTTCTGTGAGGTGAAACGTCATGTCTGTTTTTGCTCACTATTATATCCTTAATAGTGTTTGACAGATAGTAGATACTCCAGATATTTACTGGTTTAAAGAAATGAAGGATTTTTTTAAAAAACTGCCTAAGTTAACAGTCTTGATTCTGTTTACCATGAAGAACTTAGATTTAAAGTACTTTGGAGTAGGACAGTACAAAACAACTTAAAGTGACTCTGTATGTCTGTGTGAGCACATACACACCACACAGACACACACACACACGCACACACACTCTTCAGGTAACTCAGTTATTAATTTGGGGTCTCATATGTCGTGGTTAATAATGCCTTTGTTTACTGCTTTATTGCTTTCATAGTGTTCACCATCTTCACAGAAACCTGGTAAGATGTTTCAGTTGAGTAGTATTTTCATCTTGTAGATGAAGATGATTGTTAGACTATTTCATGGTCACAGCTAATGAGTCTTAAGTAGAGTTGGAACTTCTAAAATTAATTTGTCTAAGTGCTGCATTTTCTATTATCCCATCTACCTGTTTCGTCTACCCACAGAAAACTTTAAATTTTTTTCTGTCTCTCCCCCCCCCAATAGACTGCATCCCCACAACAAAGGGAAATGATGGATCAGGCAGCTGCTCAGTTAGCTCAGGACAATTGTGAATTAGCTTGCTGTTTTATTCAGAAGACTGCAGTAGAAAAAGCAGGCCCTGAGATGGACAAGAGATTAGCAACTGTAAGTGTTTAGCATTTGCCTTTTAAGTATTTTGGTTTTCCATTTAAGAAAGTGCCTCATAACAAGAACCTCAGTGACTTTTTTTGTTTGCAGGAATTTGAGCTGAGAAAACATGCTAGGCAAGAAGGGCGCAGGTACTGTGATCCTGTTGTGTTAACGTACCAAGCTGAGCGGATGCCAGAGCAAATCAGGCTGAAAGTGAGAACTGGGGCCTCTGTCTCTCCCTGCCCCATCTTTGTTTTCTTTCTGTTCTTGTTGCTTAACTCCTCACGAGGACTAGGATAGGGGGTTTAAATGCTGTTTCTGAGAAAGCATTTCATTTCACTTAAAGGTTACCTGTGAAGAAGACATAGAAATAGCTTAGATGTGTCCCCTCCCCCTACTGTTGAAGTGCCTTTTAGTTCTTGTTTCCCAACTTGGTCTTCCCTTATGGTACTTGAGTTTTTATTGCTAGTTAGTTGTTGGTGAGAAGACGATGTTGAGAAATTTTATCCAGCTGCACTGGAGAATTGCACTGGCAGCATGGTCCTACTTGAGTCATTTCCCAGTGGAAAAGCTCTTAATTTATAAATAAGGGTGACTCTAACAGGTCTCAGGGAAATAGGAAACACTGAACTGTGTGCACGCACATGCATGCATATTCAGTCATGCTGTTAAATGTTGTAATGACTCCTGTGTCCCTTCTCACAACCCCTGTGCTTACTCCCATGCAAAATTTCCACTTTGATAGAAAGGTTTCCCTTGATTGTGAAGAGGATCCTGTTAAAGTAAGTTTTCTTCTTCCAAGGTTGGTGGTGTGGACCCAAAGCAGCTGGCTGTTTATGAAGAGTTTGCACGCAATGTGCCTGGCTTCTTGCCTACAAATGATTTAAGTCAGCCCACAGGATTTTTAGCTCAGCCCATGAAGGTAAATACTCGTCTTGGATTAAATTGAGTAATTTACAGTTTAATTTGAATATTTTTGTCAATCTATCACTGGTTCCTGGGAGCTTAAGTTATAGGGAAGAAAACTACCCACAGTTGTTGAGTTGTATAGATACTCTTTGTATCAGATCAGCATGGCATTCGGGAATTTTTATAAATCCATGAGGTTGATTTAACTTTCCTGTTTGGCCTAACTAAAGGAATTTACGTGGTGACCTCATGGCTTCCCCTGTTCTTTATAAAAACATTTTCTAAAAATTTGAAATGTTATTTACACAAAAGTTGAAAATGTAAGGGGAAACATTTTCCTTTTGAACCATTTGAACATAGGTGCTGATCTTGATGGCCCAGTCTCTTGAATCCTTTGGTCTGTGTTTCCTACAAAGACGTTCTTCTGTGTGACCATTGTATAACCATTGAAATCAGGAAGTTAACACTGATACCTTAGTATCATCTAATCCTTAGACCTAATTCAAGTTTTACCAAGTGTCCCAGTATTGTCTTTTTGTAGTAAAAGGACCTAAATCAGAATCACGCATTTCAGGGAATTCCCTGGCGGTCCAGTGGATGGGACTCTGCGCTTGTACTGCGGGGGCCTGGGTTCGATCCCTGGTCAGGGAACTAAGATCCTGAAAGCTGTGTGCCCCCCCCGCCAAAAAAAGAACCACACATTTCATTTAGTTGTTATATTTAAAAATTTCCCCTAACGTCAGTCTACTGCAGCTCCTTTTCTCATCTTCCCATGGCCTTCACACTTTGATTACAGGCCAGTGATTTTGTAGAATGACCTGATTTGGGTTTGTACAATATGTTCTCAGGAATAGATTCAGGTAGTACGTCTTTGATAGGAATACCACAGAAATGATGCTGTGTTCTTATTCTGTCCTATTAGGTTTTGACAGTTGGCCTGAATACTATATTTTCCATGGTTTGGATTATATACTTTCATAGGCTGCAGATTAGATGCTACAAGTGGTGCTGCTCTCAGCCTTTCCCATTATTTATCATGCTCTTTCATCACTTGATTGTATTGGTGTCTGCAAGGCTTTCCACTATCAAGTAAACAAAACACACCCCCACCAGTGCTTGCTTTGCACTGCACCACTTAATGGCATCAAGACCAAACAGTTCAGGAAGGGGAATGGAAGAGCCCCTCCATGTTTTGATGAAAAAGAGAGAGAGAAAAAAAATAATAAGGGTAGTTAATATATCAATAGACTTTGAAAAAATTTTTATTTTTTTGGCTGCGTCAGGTCTTAGTTGGGGCATGCGGGATCTTTAATTGCAGCGCGGGCTCTTCGTTGTGGCGTGTGGATTTTCTCTCTCTAGTTGTGGTGCGCAGGCTCCAGGGCACGTGGGCTCTCTCATTAAGGCTCGCGGGCTCAGTAGTTGTGGCATGCGGGCTTAGTTGCCCCATGGCATGTGGGATCTTATTTCCCTGACCAGGGATCGAACCCTTTCCCCCTGCATTGGAAGGCGGATTCTTATCACTGGACCACCAGGGAAGTCCCCCAGTAGACTTTTTTTTTTTTTAATTTTTATTTATTTTATTTTTGGCTGCATTGGGTCTTCGTTGCTGCACGTGGGCTTTTCTCTGGTTGCGGCAAGCAGGGGCTGCTCTTCGTTGCGGTGTGTGGGCTTCTCATTGCGGTGGCTTCTCTTGTTGCAGAGCATGGGCTCTAGGCGCACGGGCTTCAGTAGTTGTGGCACGTGGGCTCAGTATTCGTGGCGCATGGGCCTAGTTGCTCCGCGGCATGTGGGATCTTCCCGGGCCAGGGCTCGAACCCGTATCCCCTGCATTGGCAGATGGATTCTTAACCACTGCACCACCAGGGAAGCCCCCCAATAGACTTTTAAATTGCTACTTGTGCCATTGAAAAACTTTAATTTTTTTCCTCTCTCTCTCTTTTTTTTTTTTCTTTTTCCCCTCTCTTTTTTTGGTTATTTCCTCCTCCAAAACAGCAAGCTTGGGCAACGGATGACGTAGCTCAGATTTATGATAAGTGCATTACAGAACTGGAGCAGCACCTTCACGCCATCCCACCAACTTTGGCCATGAACCCCCAAGCTCAGGCTCTTAGAAGTCTTTTGGAGGTTGTAGTATTATCTCGAAACTCTCGGGATGCCATAGCTGCTCTTGGATTGCTCCAGAAGGTTAGTTCTTAAACTGTTAATTTTAGAAGAAACTAGGTTTGTAAATATCTAGTGACCTGCACCATTATGTACTTAAGTTATGCTTAAAATTTTAAAAATTAATATAAAGCAAGTTTTATTCTGTAATAAGCAGATGATTTTCTCCAGAGTAGAGTGTTGTAAATAATTACAACAGTAAAGTGTGAAATCTTCTCTTTTTTTCATAAAGGTAAGATTTTCTGGAATTATGATTATTTAAGAAACTTTAAAAGATAGCCCTTTAGGTTTTGAGGGACAGTTGATCCAAGTACTTGGGTAAGGGGTGGGGTATGGGGCAGCATTGTTATTACTGTGTAGGGACAGTGTCACCTTTCTCGACAGGGAAGAACACTAAGCATGGACTAGAAAGAACTCAGTGTGTGTGTTAGGCAAGTGAAAGGGATTTTAGTGAATGGAGAGATTGTTAACTTGTGGCTTTAGAAGGTATGTTGTACTTTGCATTAAGGTTTGGTTATTGACTTTGATAATTGGGCTGAATACTGTATTTTCCACGGATCTGAACACTTTTTTTCTTCCATAGGCTGTAGAGGGCTTACTAGATGCCACCAGTGGTGCTGATGCCGACCTCCTGCTTCGCTACAGAGAGTGCCACCTCTTGGTCTTAAAAGCTCTTCAAGATGGCCGGGCGTATGGGTCTCCATGGTGTAACAAACAGATCACAAGGTCAGTAGCCATCTTAGAAGAATAATATTTATTGAACTGCTTTCTCACATACATGACCCTAAATACTGAGTATTGTTGAATGTTTGTTCTTTTTCCCTCTGGTGCCCATGATGGATACAGAAAACCAGTACCTTGTTTGGGGGAATAAATGATAGATCATGGATTTTAAAAGGTTTCAGTGATTTCATAGAAGTGATGTTCATAAATAAATAATGTTTTAAATGGAATGCTTCGTTTTCTAGACTTCGAGAACAAAACTTGTGTTTTAACACTGGGTCATCTGTTCTACCACTTTACTGGTTATTTTGAATCTTGAAAACTGATTTTTAGTTGGTTTTCAAGGCATCCTTAATTTGGAACAAGTTACCATTTAATAAAATGGGCTCTTTATTTTACCTGATATATAGTATGGTTAAGCCTTTATGAATAAAGAAATACTGACTTTTCTAGGTGCCTAATTGAGTGTCGGGATGAATATAAATATAATGTGGAGGCAGTGGAGTTGCTAATTCGCAATCATTTGGTCAATATGCAACAGTATGATCTTCACCTAGCTCAGGTATGGAAGGAATTAAATAGGAAAAGTGACCTCTGGTAGTTGGGAAGTGTGTTTGCTGTAAGTGCTGTCTTTCTTACATTGTGCTTTCTTTGTTGCCAGTCAATGGAAAATGGTTTAAACTACATGGCTGTGGCATTTGCTATGCAATTGGTAAAAATCCTGCTGGTGGATGAAAGGAGTGTTGCCCATGTTACTGAAGCAGATCTGTTCCACACCATTGAAACCCTCATGAGGATTAATGCTCACTCCAGAGGCAATGCTCCTGAAGGGTGAGAAGGAAATGCTTTGGGATTCTTGTGTATTCAGGAGTCTAAGAGCTTTAGAAATGACTGTATAGACTTAGTAACGTTTACCTGTTATATAACTGCTTTACCTACCACATATGGTAAGCATTGGTGAGGCCTAGTATTGTCCCTTAAGATATGAAAGCTTAACTAACTGCCAAGTCTTCTTGCTGTAGAGCAGTATATACAGCACTAGATTTGGTGTCAGAGTCCTCTGTTTAAGGCCTGGCTCTGCTGCTTAAAAATCTGATTTTAGGCAAGTCGACTTACCCTCCCTAAGCCTGTTTCTTGTATAAAATGGAAATAAGATCTTGAAGAACTGTTGAGAATTAAGATGAATAACACAAAGCATGGCACATAGTGGGCATGCAGTGAATAATTTTTTGACCACGAACATCAGCTCCATTTCATTGGGCATCCTTTTTTTGTCAAGAAGTGACTTAACTGAAGTCAGTCATTTGCACATTATGTCCTCATGAGTAAACAGATATGAAGAAACCGAGGATAGTTTTGTTTAAATATGGGAATGGTAAAATTATCATCACTCTTGTGGTCTCTCTTAAATAAACAAATTGTCCAACTGTATGTCTGTGAAATCACAGCCATGAATAGACTGATTTTCATTCTGGATTTATTGTACTAGATTGCCCCAGCTGATGGAAGTAGTGCGATCCAACTATGAAGCAATGATTGATCGTGCTCATGGAGGCCCTAACTTTATGATGCATTCTGGGATCTCTCAAGCCTCAGAGTATGATGATCCTCCAGGCCTGAGGGAGAAGGCAGAGTATCTTCTGAGGGAATGGGTGAATCTCTACCATTCAGCAGCAGCTGGTCGTGACAGTACCAAAGCTTTCTCTGCGTTTGTTGGACAGGTAGAGCTTTTGGAAAGAAAGGTGCTTTTTATTCAACATAAGTAGGGTGTGATGCCTCCAATATTAAAGTTCAGTATTATGTACCTGTGGTCAGTTACCTCCATACTCATGTAAACCAAAAATGTCACCATCATTACTCTGTTAAATTGATACTATTTATTTTCCCATCATTGGTCACTAAGCAGTAAAGTCAACATTTCCCATCTCCTTTAGTTCTTTTTGTCTGATTTCATTTGTCACAGCTACAAAGTACAATGGGTCAGGTAATGAATAATGAAATTGCCAAATGTATGTAGTAATTTTACCAGCTTGATAATCAGCAGTGATGGGATTACGGGCTAAGCTGTAAAGTTCTTATAATAGCCCATGTTTAAAAAGTAAAATAAGGAGTACCCTGGTGGTCTAGTGGTTAGAATTTGGTGCTTTCACTGCAGTGGCCTGGGTTCAATCCCTGGTTGAGGGAACTAAGAATCCTGCAAGCCCTGAGGTGCAGCCAAAAAAAAAAATTTTTTTTTTGTAATTTAAAAGTAAAATAAAACACAACAAAGCAAAAACTTAAGTCTTTAAATGGTGGAGATTTTTATTTTATTTTCTAAATTAAGTACCTTATCTACCTAAAATAGCTTATTTCTGCAATTCGACCATTTTATTTCTTCAAACTGAGACCAAAGCTTAGTTAGGTGTGCCACCAAAGAAAGATGCAAATTAGATCTATTATCAGATAAATAACAATTGAATGTGGAAGAGCTGATTTGAATCTTAGAAGTTGTCAGGAATTGGATTTACTTTTCAAGATGACTAATTTCTTAGTAAATCATACTAAGTAAGTTTCTCCCTTAAAAGAATCGAGGGAATTATAAAAACATACCCTATTGAAAAGCTGTTACTGTATACTTACAGTTTGATTTCTCATTTGGATAGAGGAATTACAAATCAATTGGTTTTTGTGATCATTGACATTTCATGGGTATGGATGTGGCACCTGTCTCAGCTCTCTTGTTGTCTTATTTGCTCATGTTCTCTCCATTTGAAAAAAATAATGTATTATACTTTTCTGTTCTCTTTTGAATCCTTTTGAGAATTCCTTTTTTCCTTTTCTGCTCCCTCTTGATCATAGCAGTCTATCCTCATTTCTCCCCCTGCTTAGTTTTTCAGATTTCATTGTACAAAAGTCCCTTTGCTGGCCTTCTGTTTTTCCTAGGGTATATTATTGTCATTTCAGCTGTGTTATTGTTTATCAAGGGACATTTAAATTGTTTTAAAGTTTCCAAGATAATGGTCAAGTTTTCATTCTGGGCTTGGTTTCAGCACTGACCTCCTCCCTCTGCAGCCTTAATGCTTGTTACACTATCTTCTTTTTCTTCTTTCATACTAGCGAAATAACTTCTCTGCTTCACTTCCAACTCATATGTCATACAATTTGTACTTTATCCTTTCTTTTAAATAAACTTGCCCTTTCCACTTTATCTTAATTTACATTAAAATAGCCAGGTATGATCTGTGAGCATTTTGCTTTGGTACCTACTTACTGTATAAATTATTATTTGATTTTCCTAGTGCAGATAGCTGGAGTTTCAAAAACTTTGTTGTTATTGGTTAAGTCAGTTAGAAGAAATTATGTGAGAAACTAAAATATATGTAACTTAATCTCTTACTTGGGGAAAATACACATTGACCAGAATGTCTTAATATGACTTAATGGTTTATTAAAAGTTGGTTTAATTTGCATAATTAACTTTTGAAATTATTGGCTATGGACTGCTGTTAAAAATTGCCATGTTATTATCTCTCAACTCCCGTCAAACTTAAAACTGAAGGAATTGTGTCATGGATCCTTAATGTAAAAGTCATTTTCATGACCCCTTTTTTTTTTTTTTAAACAAAGTAAGAATCAGAAATGTGACCAATAGGATTGAATGAAAGAATACTTCTTACATGAAAATTAAAATTTTATTCATGTGTATTATCTCATTGTGCCTTGTAATGTTTTTGTTCCCTTGGTAGATGCACCAGCAAGGAATCCTGAAGACTGATGACCTCATAACAAGGTTTTTTCGTCTGTGTACTGAAATGTGTGTTGAAATCAGTTACCGTGCTCAGGCAGAGCAGCAGCACAATCCTGCTGCTAATCCCACCATGATCCGAGCCAAGTGCTATCACAACCTGGATGCCTTTGTCCGACTCATTGCACTGCTAGTAAAGCACTCAGGGGAGGCCACCAACACTGTCACAAAGATTAATCTGCTGAATAAGGTCTGAAATCCTTTCTTGCCTTAGTCTTTGCACACTTGAAGTCTGTATCAGTGGTTCTCAACCCTCCAGGGCCCTCAGAACATTTTGTAATATCCCCTTTTCTGTCCAGATATTAAATTCATAGATAATATGTCAACATAATCACCGAATTTTAGAGGAAGAGTATGGTGCCTTAACTGAAAGACACCCCTCCCCTAAAACAAAACAAAAACATATAACGTATTTTCAGTATGTTAATGTTTGGTAATGAGTACACCAGAAAGTAGGTAGTATGAGATTTGCCCCCATGTACAGAATCACTGTGAGTGAGATGGCTAGACATGTCCATTGATAACAAAAATTGGCAACTCAAATACCATGAGTGACATTGCAGTTGTCTTGATTTCTTGAAAAGGAACAAAGCAGAATTTCTGTTTGATTTATGCAGTTGGAATTGCTGGAAATTTGAATGTTAAGATAGTGCAAAAATGAACTTAGAGCTTGGTCTTGGATAATTACAAATGGGTTCACATACATCCCCCGCTGTTCAGTGATAAAATCAAGTGGAATGCAGGATAGTTCTTAAATATTTCTGCAACCTAATAGCATACCTGACCTTCTAAATGCCAAGAGAAGTATAAATCATTTGCCTCTTGTCAACTTTGTCAGACCAGAAAAATTAGGTTGTTTGATTGTGTTAATATGATAAAATATGATGTACCATGCTGATTTCTAGAGCTTTAGAAAAACTTGTGGAAAGTATACATGTCTAGTATACTTCCATATACAGGGGTATGGAAATTCAAAGAAACCATGCAAAATTCTGTAGGGCAAATCAAACCCCAATGCATGGTCCCTTTGGCTACCAGTATGTAATTTTATATTTCCTTTCATGTGGGGCATAACGATGCAAGGTTAAAAAGCATGGCTAGACAGTGGTAAATGAATTATCTTCATGATTTACAAGCTCTATAATCTGTGTGCTCTGTAGGTCCTTGGTATAGTAGTGGGAGTTCTCCTACAGGATCATGATGTTCGGCAAAGTGAATTTCAGCAGCTTCCCTACCATCGAATTTTTATCATGCTGCTCTTGGAACTCAATGCACCTGAGCATGTATTGGAAACGATTAATTTCCAGACACTTACAGCTTTCTGGTGAGTATTGTTGAATATAATACTGTTAAGGATTTCCTGTTAAGGATTGCTGTTGTAGTGCAGTAAAATCTGAGAAGTAGAACTCCTGTGGATTTGAGGCATGTTGATTCATAATGCAGCTTACATGTTGTCTACTTAATTATATTCATGTATTTTTTTTTAACCATATTTAAGCTTGTGCTTCTGACTAAGGTTTTCTTCTTTCAGCAACACATTCCACATCTTGAGGCCTACCAAAGCTCCTGGCTTTGTGTATGCTTGGCTTGAACTGATCTCCCATCGGATATTTATTGCAAGAATGCTGGCACATACGCCACAGCAGAAGGTGTGGCTGCAGTTTATCTCCTACAGACGACGACTGTAACTACCTGGGACTTATTAGCACTCTTAGTCATTCAGTAGTCATTGTACTTCTTTCAGGCTTAGTTGGGAGTTCTTATATTTAATGTGGAGTCAAGTCATAGAGAAAGGCTTAACAAGTACTTGACTGCCTCTGCCTGAAAGCCATTCCTCAATGATTTAGGGTACTGCTTCTCCAAGTTGTTGTGAGTCACCTTATGTCAATCTCTTAAGGGATTTTCAAAAAAAGTTGAAACCTTAGAGCACCTCTGTAGACAGCTATGTAAAACTCTGAGTAATGGAACTCAGAAACCTGCCAGTTTTACAGGTTCTCTAAATACTAAAGGCTCTCACATTCAGGGTTGAGGACCACTGGTCTCTACTGTATCTGAAAAATTAAGATCAAATTTGAGTAAAGAGTTTTTAGTCTTAACTGTGAGTAAACAATATGAGAAGTTTCTCTCCCATCTTGCAGCTAAATGGCAAATGAGTACTCCAGGAAGTACCCTTGATTGCCCCTTCAGATCAGGAGACTATGTAACTACTGTGTGTTTAGTAAAAAAAGAAAGTGAAATAATCCTTAAATGGATTTCGTTTTGTTTGACAAATAAGTGCATTCCAGGAGGAGGGAAAATATATTTAATAAAAACTACTCCAAAATGAACATAATTGGTATAATTGGGATATGGTGAGGAGGCCAAGTTTGGGTGAAAATAGAGGATTCATGTTGTAAATTGGATGAGGTTATTTGCCAGGAGTTGATGAATTGGGAGTGGGAAAATAAATTGAGATCCAGGACTTAAAAGAAATTAAGAAAACAGACCCAAGTTTCTCAGTTGGCTACGTGTTTTGTGTTCTGTCTGAAAGTTCCTCCCCCTATTTAAAATGTTGCTACAGGCACAAGGACCTATATCCTGGAGTTTCTGGGGCCAGTTTGTTTCAAATATCATTTCCTATTATCTCCATAATTTTGCTTACTCCTTTCTCGAGCCAGTCAGTCTTTAAGAGAGGTGCTAATGTCCATATTCTCTAGCTATATGAAAAGATAATAAAGTCACAGCGTAGCTGCTTGGGCAACGTTTTTGGTGGCAGGACGACAGCTGACTGAGGATAATTATGACTCATACATTTCTTTCTTTCAGGGATGGCCTATGTATGCACAGCTACTGATTGATTTATTCAAATATTTAGCGCCTTTCCTTAGAAATGTGGAACTCACCAAACCTATGCAAATCCTCTACAAGGTAATTAATTTGGAGTTCTAAAATTAAAATAATTAAAACTTAACACTTAAAGCAGTTAAAAACACTTAAACACTTCAGCTGGGAATATGAGGTCTAATGTTTGTTTTTATCATTAAGCTTTATATATATATAATTTATTTATTTTTGGCTGTGTTGGGTCTCCATTGCTGCACGGGCTTTCCCTAGTTGTGTCAAGCAGGGGCTACTCTTCATTGCGGTGCACGGGCTTCAGTAGTTGAGGCTCGTGGGCTGTAGAGCGCAGACTCCATGGTTGTGGCGCATGGGCTTAGTTGCTCTGCGGCATGTGGGATCTTCCCAGACCAGGGTTCAAACTCGTGTCCCCTGCATTGGCAGGCGGATTCTTAACCACTGCACCACCAGGGATGTCCCTATCATTAAGCTTTTAAAGTATAACATATATTCAGAAAAGTACAAAAATCAAACATATTTGCATAACCAGTACTTGATCATAAGGCATTCATATGTTCATATATGTGTATACCAGTTAACTCTTTCAGAGCACATTAGAATTACTGTTTCTCCCCATCCTTACCTTACTTGAAATTGTTTTCCGTTTTAGTCATTTTGTCAGTTGTGCAGTAGGATCTCATTGTGGATTTAATTTGCGTTTCCTTCATTTCTTAATGAGATTTTTGTGGCCATTTGGGTAGCCTCCTTTTGTGATGTTCTTCTTCCAGCCTTGTGCTCATATTCCTATTGGATTATCTGGGTTTTTCTTATTTATTTTAACAGGGATTCTTTATGTATTCTGGATGTAAGCCCTTTGTTGATGTATATTCAAACATCTACTCTTGTGGCTTGCCTTTTCACTCCGTTAAAAGTAATGTGTCTTTTGAGGGATAGAAGCTTTAAATTTAATGTAGTCAAAATTACCAGTTTTCTTCTTTTATTATATGTTGCTTTTTGTGTCTTGGGTAAGAAATCTTTGCCCATCTCAAATTGCATTCTGTTTTGCATGTGCCTGCCCCCTGCCCAAGAAGCCATTAATTCTGGCTTTTACATTTACACTTAAAAAGAAAACTTTATTTTTGTGAATAATGAGGTTCATTTCCTCCCCCTTCCTTACACTCTCCAGCCCAGTAAGTGTGGTAAGGTTTTTCAGCACCATTTTTAAAGTTCTTCATTTCATGTTCAATTGATTTGGCACCTGTATCAAAATAGTTGACTGTGTATGTTTGGGTACCTCTCTAGTTGATCTGTTTATCTGTTCTTAGGGCAATATCAAACTGTCTTGATTGTAAGACTTACTGTAAAGCTAGTGTAATCAGGTAGAATAAGTCCTCTTCAACTTTGCTCTCTTGTAACATTATTTTGGCTATTCTGTATCACTTGCAGTCCCATAAAAACTTTGTAATCAGCTTTTCTTCCAAAAACTTGCTGGGATTTAGATTGAGATTGCACTGAATATGTAGATCAGTTTTGAGAAAATAGACATCTTAATAATAATATTGAACCTTTCAATTCATGTATATCTCCATTTAGTTGTTAGGTCTTTAATTTTCCTCTGCAATGCTTTCCTTAGACATATTCCCAGATATTGATGTTTTTGTGGAATTGTATAATGTTTTTATAAATCTGTAGTTTTGTTTTGCAGATACCATTATCTGGTTAAGGAAATGCCCTTCTATTCATAATTTGCTGATAGTTTTTAAATCATTTAAATGGGTATTGAATTTTATTGGATGCTTTCTTGAATTCAAGATCATGTAATTTTTTTTTTTTTGGTCAATGTTTTAAATCCATTAATTTTCACATGCTCATGCTTAAACTGCCATTATATTCATTTGTGGATCATTTGGTTGTGATATATCACTGATTTCCATTTATATTATTTAGGATTTTTTTTTTTTAATTTTCATGTCACATTTTGGTATCAAGATTATGCAATCTCATTGAAAGGGTTGGAAAATGGTCTCTCTTTTTCTATTAAGATTGTGAATAGTGTTAATTTTTCCTTAAATATTTGTAAGGATTTGCCAGTAAAGCCATCTAGGCCTAGTGTTTCTTTGCAGGAAGGGTTTTAGCAACATATTTAACTTCTTTATTATAAAGTACTGTTCAGATTTTCTTTTTTTGTTTGGGCTTTGGTAAGTTGGATTTTAAGTAATTTGTGTACTTTATCTGAATTGTCAAATTTATTAGCATAAAATTGCTTAATACTCTCTTAAACTGTCTTTCACATCTGTAGGAATTATAGTGATGATACTTTTTCATTCCTGCTACTGGTATTGTGTTTTCTCTATCAGTCTTGGTAGGGTTTATCAGTTTTATTAATCTTTTCACAGAACCAACTTCTGGTCTAACTTTGATTTCCATTCTCCACCCCCATACTTCAAAAAATTTTAAACTGACTTCTGCTCTTTTTCTTCTACTTACTTTGGTTTTCATTAGCTGTCCTTTTTCTAATTTTTGAAGATAGAAGCTTATATCACTTTTATTTTTTGTTTTTGTCTGGCCTCTTCTAGCACATGCATCCAAGATTATAAACTCTGGGTACCTAGTTTTTCATGATTTCCAGATGTAGATATTTTGATAAATCACTTGTGATATTATTGCTAATGTTAATTAAAGCCTGCATACATATGATGCTTTTGCCTTTTTTTTTTACTTCAGTTAAATTCATAATAGTAAAAATGCTACTCCTATTTTCTTACTTAATGTAGAAACAGCCAATGTTTTTCTTGTTTTTAAAAAATAGGGCACTTTAAGAGTGCTGCTGGTTCTTTTGCATGATTTCCCTGAGTTCCTTTGTGATTACCATTATGGATTCTGTGACGTGATCCCACCTAATTGTATCCAGCTAAGAAATCTGATCCTGAGTGCCTTTCCAAGAAACATGAGGCTCCCAGACCCATTCACTCCTAATCTGAAGGTAAAGTTCTAAACAGTTCAAGGAAAAGCAAGTTATATCTTAGTATTTTAGTCCTTTCTCTAGTAAGTGGGGTATTTGCTGTCCCCAGCACACACACCTACAAGTTATTTGTTGGGTAAGGGTGCTCTTTGGGGGAAGCTGTCATGTTATTAAGCCTGATAAAGTATGATACTGCTGCTGAATATTGATTCACAGTATTCGTCTAGTTGCTGTTTTCAGTTTTGATATTAAATTTAGCTATATTTACAGAATCTCAACCTAGGTATTGGGCCCGTCATTTGCTGGGTGGCCCCAGTGGCACAGAATTGCAGAATAGACACTTGTAATGTCATATTTCACAGGTGTTTTGGATTTGTGTACTTGTGTTTTGTTTCAATTATCAGAAGGAGAGAAGGGACTGTTTTAAAAATCATACCACCCTGACATGGCTATTGTAATTTTTATGTATTTTTTTTACTCTTCTTTTCACATGCATTTTTTTTTTAAGTAGCAAGTACAGTGTCTTGTTCTGCTTGGAGCATCAATGTCTTGTTCTGCTTGGGGCATCTTTTCAAAGACTAGGGCTCTTGGTGAGCAAGGAATCTCATTCTGTACTCTTGTTTTGAAATCCAATTCCAGGAAAAACACAATTAGTGGTATCAACTAGACTTCTCTACAAAAGGTACCTATCATGCCTTATTTTAAGAATGAGAAAATAGTATAGAATGAGAGATTACTATCATTTTGTATATGGGTACCTTTAATTAGAAGAATCTATTTCTTCTAATTAAAGATGAGTAATAGCACTTTGCTGTACAGCAGAAATTAACACAACATTGTGCTGTACTTCAATAAAAATTTCTTTAAAAGATTGATTACTCTTCAAGATGTAAAGTGTATAACTTTAGAAAAACAATCCAACTACTTTCTAGCATAGATACAATTTGCTGTTAAGGCCTACAGATGCTTCTGATTGTGATTCTTGTATTTGTTTGTGGCAGGTGGATATGTTGAGTGAAATTAACATCGCACCCCGGATTCTCACCAATTTTACTGGGGTGATGCCACCCCAGTTCAAAAAAGATTTGGATTCCTATCTTAAAACTCGATCACCTGTCACTTTTCTGTCTGATCTGCGGAGCAACCTACAGGTTAAGTGGTTTGACTTAAACTCTTGGTTGTGTCTTTCACTTTGTATGCACAGTCCTATGCATGGTCTCTTGTAAGTTAGTCTTTTCAACCTGCTTTAAAGGTTTTAAAGTACATTGTCATTTTTAATGGTTGGATGAGATTAACTGGGTTATACATTTTACCAGTGACAAGCTATATAGCCTTGGAAGAGGCAGCCAGGGAATGGACTGGTTTTCTGAAAGAAAAGGTTGCTGATAATCATCCCCTACTCCAAGACTCTTCTAAGTAAATGGATTCTGGTTCGATTTGCTGTATACAAATTGATTGAGGCTGTATTATCTTTCCAGTCTTTCCATATCAAGAAACCACATGTTTTTCCCTCTCCAAATCTTTTTTATAAGTGAGATAGTGCATATTTTGACTTTATAAACTTTATTTTTGTGCTGGTAACTGTCAAAGCTTTGTTTTCCCAGGGGAAATCATATTTCTGTTGTTGACACAACTACCCTTGTGCAACTGTGTATTTGTTAAATAACCTCACAAATTCAAGCAGATTTCTAAAATTTAAGTCACAGAGGATATTGGGAACAGTTCAGCTTTTCTATGAAAGGCATAAAAAGGGTTCTTAGAAATACTGGTGCCTAAATCCGATGCCTAAGTCCTCTGTGACAGTAAGTCAGGAGCTTTCTGTTTTGTTCATTTAGGTATCCAATGAGCCTGGTAACCGCTACAACCTCCAGCTCATTAATGCACTGGTGCTCTATGTAGGGACTCAGGCAATTGCACACATCCACAACAAGGGCAGTACACCTTCAATGAGCACGATCACCCACTCTGCTCACATGGACATCTTCCAGAACCTGGCTGTGGACTTGGACACTGAAGGTGAGTGAAGCCAGCCTAGTTCTCAGAGTCAAGTTTTGTGCACTTTTTGTCACTGTCTGGTCCCAAAAATACTTTACGCCACAATAGAGAATGTTCTGTCAATATGGTTATGGGTCTGGCTGGTTATGAATAGAACTTCCCCTACCTGCTCTGCAAAAAAGTTCACAGTATAATCCTATTGTAGGTTGCATCTTGCTTGGTTGAACTACAAATTTTGGTGTTCTGTATAGTAGATGGTGACCAACGATATAGTCCTGCTCAGCCTAACACGCATACACTTTAGGAGGATGCCTACTTCTTTAACTTGGCTATGGATTTTTGAGAGTCTAATTTTGAATATATACTACTTGCCTATTTGTAGGAGGGGGTTTGAGACAGCTTAAAATCAAGATTTAACACAAATGAATACCATTACGTCCAGAGCCCAACAAAAAAAGTGGATAGCCTTTAAGTAAGTGTTAAAGCTCACTGTGATGGCCTTACAAACCTCAGTAATATCAAGCAGAGGGAGACAACCAAATCCAATTAATACTTACTCCAATAAAGTTTAAACTAGCATTTCTCAAAGTATAGTCTGGGAACCCTTAGTGGATTATCCCCAAGACCCTTATAGAAGGGTCGTGAGGGATTTCCCTGGTGGTCCAGTGGGTAAGACTCCACTCTTCCAATGCGGGGGGCCCTGGTTTGATCCCGGGTTGGGGAACTAGATCCCGCGTGCATGCAGCAACTGAGGAGCCAGCATGCTGCAACTAAGACCCAGTGCAGCCAAAATAAATATATAATAAATAAATAAATAAATAAATATTTTTTAAAAAAGAAGGGCTATGGGGTTAAAACTATTTTAATAATAAAAAGACATTTGCTTTTTTTCACACTCATGTTGTCACAAGTGTACAGTGTTGGTTTCCAGAGGCCACATGAAATAACCATACTGGAACAGATTGAACATAAGGGCAGAAATGAGAATCCAGCAGAATGTGAAACAGTGACACTCTTCTCTAAGTTTTTTGGGGGGAAATACTTAAATTTTTTATTAACAGGTTATATTAATATGCAGTAGGTCTCATTTTTAAATAGACTAATTTTTTTAACTACATTTTTTTTCCTGCGGTACGCGGGCCTCTCACTGCCGTGGCCTCCCCGTTGCGGAGCACAGGCTCCGGACGCGCAGGCCCAGTGGCCATGGCTCACGGGCCCAGCCGCTCCACGGCACGTGGGATCCCCCCAGACTGGGACACGAACCGGTGTCCCCTGCATCGGCAGGTGGACTCTCAACCATTGCGCCACCAGGGAAGCCCCTACAATTTTTTTAATGTGAAAAATAGTGAAATAAAACCCACAGAAATGAACTCTTTGGGGCCCTGAGCACCGCTGGTTGAAACCAAAGGATAACTTGAGAACCTATATCAGAAATGCAAATACAGCCAGTTAGAATGATTTGTCTTCTCACTTTGGCCTTTCAGAGCAAATTCTCGCTAAGCTGGGTTTTCTTAATATCTAGGTCGGTATCTCTTCTTGAATGCAATTGCAAATCAGCTGCGGTACCCAAATAGCCACACTCACTACTTCAGCTGCACCATGCTCTACCTTTTTGCAGAGGCCAACACTGAAGCTATCCAAGAACAGATCACAAGGTAAGAGAGAGGTCTGTTTCTCAGAGGGTTCTAAATGGAGCCTCTTCCCCTTTATTATGAATTCTGAGTGGTTTTTTCCCTATGCATTCCATGTTCACTGAGCATCTTAAATGTGTTAAATAGTTGTGAACGAAATGGGCATGGTTCTGCCCTCCTGAAAATTATTCTGATGGATGCAAAAAAAATCACAAGTAGAGAATTACTAATCACTCCTGAAACAAAGTTTTCAACAAAAGGCACAGCATTTTGATAGACCAGGAGTTTTTCTCAGGTGGTGGTGTCAGCATATTTAACCAGTCCTGAAACACCCAGGCCTTTTAAAGGCCATGTTAAAGAACTTAGACTTGTCATTACTTCTGGGTTGGAAGGTTTTAAGCAGAGAAATAACAGGATCATACATGTGTTTTACTAACAATAGTTAGGAATCTGTTGCAGATTGCTTGGACTATGTACAGCATTGGAGATCAGGAAATGGGTACATCCTAGTGAGAGATATATACACAAACTTAAAAAACTGGACCAGACTTGTTAAACTTGGCCCTTCACCTAATAGTAGTTTCTGAGTATTAGTATTCCTTAGGTTTATATACTAAAAATTAACTAGTGTTTTATTATTAGATGGTAAAAGTCCTATTTTGTGGACTATATAAAGCTTTAGTGAACTTCCTCGAACTTAAATCTTTGTTCTTGTGCTTTATTACAATCCTTAGGGTAAATTTAGAAGTACAATCGGTTAGATCAGAGGATGTGAAGAATTATCCCAATTTACACATGTACTACTAGTAGTAAAGTTCTTATTTCCTATTTACTTTCATTGAGTATGTATTCTTTAAGTGATTATCTTCTCTGTGTCGTGTAATCTATTATCCTTTACCTTAACTTAGTCTTCTAGGCTCAGTAATGGGAAGAGGAGGGATTCAAACCCATGTTTGTTATGTAATTCTAGAATCTACCTGCATTTAACCATTCTATAGAAAAGACTTAAGGGAGGATGAGTGTTAGGATGTTGATTATAAACATTTTGTTGGGGAGAGGATTTGAACCTCTGGGTGTAAAAGTTTAAGTTCTATGCAATTGCCGCACTCTGCCACCTCAACAAAGCCCTGGTCTTGGGCAGGTATGGTTTGCGCTTATTTATTAAGTTGAGATTAGATCATTAATTGTTTGAAGGTGCTTATTTAAAGTTGGCCTTATTCCTCTTGACCTTTCGTACTGGGAGAAATGTGTAATAATAGATAGAAACCGACCTGGATTACTCTGGTCTGAACTCAGATCACGTAGGACTTTAATCGCTGAACAAATGAACCCTTAATAGCGGCTACACCATTAGGATGTTCTGGTCCAACATCGAGGTCGTAAACCCTATTGTCGATATGGACTGTAGAATAGGATTGTGCTGTTATCCCTAGGGTAACTTGTTCCGTTGATCAAAACTTTCGATCAATTAAGTGATATATATGCTTTGGCTAGTAGGCCTAGGCTTTAATCACTTGGAGGATTTTTTGTACTCCGAGGTCACCCCAACCGAAATTGTCAGCCCATATAAAACTTTGTTATCCCTTGGTGGTTTGGGTTTGTGATTTTTGGATTGATTAATTGAAGCTCCATAGGGTCTTCTCGTCTTACTTTGTTATCCCCGCCTCTTCACGGGGAGGTCAATTTTAATCCACCTGCCTTTTGTAAAGCTAACAACTTCTGCATGTAGTGTAATAATCAGGGAAAAAGTGTTAGGAAAAAAGACAAATGGAGAAGTGGTCATGAATTTGTATGTTTCTCTGCATTGACTGACTTTTTCTTCCCTTCCCCAGGGTTCTTTTGGAACGGTTGATTGTAAATAGGCCACATCCTTGGGGTCTTCTTATTACCTTCATTGAGCTGATTAAAAATCCAGCGTTTAAGTTCTGGAACCACGAGTTTGTACACTGTGCCCCAGAAATTGAAAAGTGAGTTAAAAGTAATTTTTAAATTGTTACATTCTTAAGACAGAAGAATGAGAATCATTTGATGGCTCCCGCTTGGATGGGTGATTAAGAAGGCCATAGTAACCAGAATTAGTAAGACGCAAGGTTTTCGTCAGACCTGAAGTTTTCTCACAAACTTGTTTAACTGTCTCCATTCTTCAGGTTATTCCAGTCTGTTGCACAGTGCTGCATGGGACAAAAGCAGGCTCAGCAAGTAATGGAAGGGACAGGTGCCAGTTAGATGGAACCACATCTCTGTTGTAAATTTGTCAGCCTGGAGGTCCCACTGTACCAAGTTCATAAACTGGCTGAAGATCCTTTCAGCGCTTCCTGACTTTTCCGGCCCTTTGGTCTCGGGTATCTGCCCCAATTACCGTTTGGGTCAGCTTCCTGTCTATGTGGACACGTTCCAAATTCAAATGCATTTTTTTGACTCCTGGCCAACATTTAGAAGATGCTGTGAATATCATTTTGAACTTGTGTAAATATATGAAAGAGAAAACCTTTGTCTGGAACTTCTTGGGTTTGTGCAAAATGTGTCCAAGGCAAGTAGATGAACTGGTGGTACCTACTTCCCAGCTTATAAATTGAAGAGGTTGCTGATGCCGTGCACTTGTTGGGGAGGTGGGCATAGCTCCATGTCATCTGACATTCCTGGTGTCCCAAAGAATAGCAGGAAAGCCAGTTTAAATACTATGTGACTTATTTTTTTAAATATGGATGGGGACCTTGAAAATCACAAAGTTGTTAAAAAATGTGGATGTGTAGAATTTGGTATGCCAGGAAACATGGGAAGAGTTCACAATTGAGATCCCGTGGATTTTTATTTTGCCTCTTCCCCAAATCTAAAGCCGGCTGCTGGCAGAGCATCATTTTCTCTTTTCTGCTGGAGAATACATCCCCCTGGGCCCTGTGAGACACTTCTTTTTATAAAGGGAAGCCAAACCAGGCCTAAAGTTCCCCCATCATCTCTCTCCTGATAACTTGTAAACTGTGCGGAAAGGAACCAAATATTACGAATTGTCCTTCCCCATTATCCCAATGAATGGCCATACAGACTAAGCCGAACAACAAAGTCAAAAGGACCAATACAGCCCTTTTTGTAAGGATTTTGAATGTTTTGTAAATGTATTGGTCCACGTGTTGTTATTTTGTAGCCTTCCTAGTTCCTGGGCTTTAGCTTCCCTACTTGTATGTGTATGCATACTGTAGTCAAACATTAAAGTCATGACACACACACACGAGTCCACTGTGCCTTTCTCAGTAGCAGCCAGTGCTGGTGGTGAGGAGGAAAGTGGACCACCCAGCCTTCCCATTGGGGCCACTGGGGAACACCAACTTTTGCTGAATGGTAGGTTTTCCCACTACCAATTTGGCATCTTTAAACAAGGAAGTGATTTTTGTGTAGTGTTGTTTTCCAACAGTGAAAAATTATTGGAGCAGGTTTCTATAATTAAACAATTTCAAAATGCCCATTTTAAAAACATCCTTTACCCTCATGGTGTTTCCATATATATTTTTTAACATCTTTATTGGAGTATAATTGCTTTACAATGTTAGATATAATTTTTAAAAGAAAAGGAGTAGGTATATATTTAAAACTTACCTAATATATACCTTACCTTTCATGACTGTCAAGTTTTATGGCCAGAGAGGACAGAAAGGTTCAAGATTAAATAGTAGAAATCTTACACGGGGACTTGAATGTCATTGGTGTCTTAAGCGTGAGTTGTGCCATCTAGGCTGCTTAAGGAATTTAAACAATTGCTCAAACAGGAAATAGTTGCTAAATAAGGGAAAGTGACTTGTTCAAAATAGACCTGGATTTAAACCAGGTCTACTTTCAAAGTCCATGTTATTAAATGCCAGACTACAACAAAATGTATCACTATCACATTTCTGCTAACTTTGGATCAAACTGAGAACCAAACAGCTATAAAATTTATTAGTGTTAATAACCATAAGCAGCAGTTCCCACATCTGCTGTTCCCAGTCCTTCAGCATGTCGCTCTTACCTTGGAATTCATCCTAGACAACAGTTTTGCTACTTTTCCTTTTGGTATTTAGTATGAAATGCAAAACAAAAGGTCCAAATTATCCTTCTTTTCAAGCATCAATGTGTACCAGCTTAGCAGAAAGTTCTTCTCCTGGACATTCCTTCAGGAAAAAGGGAACCTGCTAATTTGTCAGTTCCAACAATTGGTGTAAGATCATCTTCTGACCATAACGAACCTGTAAGGCTTGCTGTTCCCTCCAGCTGAGTGTGGCGTAGACCTCCTTACTACTGAGTAAATCTTGCTCAGTTTTTAAGTCTGTGGCATAGGTTTGCAGGGTCAACAAAACACTGTCCCGAAGAAGCTGTCTCCATGATGCTTTGAGTTTGGGGATATTTGTGATTGTCAGGCTGTCCTCTTCCCTTTTATCATCTCCCCATCCATCCTGGTCTTTAAATTCTCTGAACTCCTCAGCAGGCATGCACAGTACCTAGAAGCAACCATGGGGCCCTTTACTTGTGTATTTCCAAAATGGATTTAGAGAAGCCAGCCTATCCTGACAGCATTTAAGTGTCCTCTCCATCCATGCCACCTTTCCCCGCACCTAGATCTAAAATTTTGAGCATTTACCTTGAGTGTCATGGCCAGTTCTTCTTCTGTCAGCACCTCCTCCCGCCCAATCACAAAGGCTCCCTCTTCCCCTACCATCTCCAGTTTGCATAAGAAATCCCAGCGTTCATACAGTAGGAGCCTTTCAGCTTCAACTTCTGTTCCTACAGACAGAAAGTACTGGTGTGAACGTCAGTCAGTATACCCAAGAGCTCATTTCTCCTTAGTCTACAAAAAGGGAGCAACTACTATTGGCAGAGCACCTGGGGCAGGGATGGAGACATACACCACTGTCCAGGGTTTAATCACTCACCCTGTAATGCTGCTTCACGAACCGTCACCATCTGAATGTCAGCCGTATCATCCGTGTTGTCAGGATACGGTTCAGCAAAACCATACATGTGAATCAACTGCCAGTTAGCCATTTGCCCATAAGTGTTGAAAATCTCATGGCCTTTAGGAATGGGCTGAGTGGCCACCATCCGAAGACAATTCTGGGGTGGAAGGGAGAAGCTGGGGCCAGGCCCTTCCCAGGCCAGCCTCATGAAGATTACTTCCCTCCTAGGAGGGTACAGTTCCCTCCAGCAGCTATAGTTCAGTGATGGGACTGACACTATACCTACCAACATTCTACCTTTAGTTCTTGTTAAGATCCTGTACTGTAGAATAAAAGTGGTGAGGCTTACAAAGGTCAAAGGTCATCCCAACGGTTTAGTAGGTAATCTCCACTCAGTCATCTCACAAACACTAAAAAAGTTGCTAGCTGGCTTCCCTGGTGGCGCAGTGGTTGAGAGTCCGCCTGACGATGCGGGGGACACGGGTTCGTGCCCCGGTCCGGGAAGATCCCGCGTGCTGCGGAGCGGCTGGGCCCATGAGCCATGGCCACTGAGCCTGCGCGTCCAGAGCCTGTGCTCCGTGGTGGGAGAGGCCACAGCAGTGAGAGGCCCGTGTACAACAACAACAACAACAACAAAAGTTGCTAGCTTTGGACTTCTCTGGTGGTCCAGTGGTTAAGAATCCGCCTTCCAATGCAGGGGACGCAGGTTCAATCCCTGGTGAGGGAACTAAGATCCCACATGCCACGGGGCAACTAAGCCCACACACCACAACTAGAGAGAAGCCTGTGCACAGCAACAAAGAGCCTGCGTGACATAACTAAGACCCGACACAACCAAAAAAAAAAGTTGCTAGCTTTACAAAAATGAAGAATTAGGGACTTCCCTGCAGTCCAGTGGTTAAGACTGCTGGGGCCCAGGTTCAATCCCTGGGCGGGGAACTAGGCTCTTCGCAGTGTGGCAAAAAGTCAACAAAACCCAAAACACCCAGATCCAAGTAGGAACAGCAAATGGACACAAGCTTTTAAAAGTAATAGCCAGGGACTTCCCTGGTGACACAGTGGTTAAGAATCTGCCTGCCAATGCAGGGGACACGGGTTCAATGCCTGGTCCAGGAAGATCCTACATGCCACGGAGCACCTAAGCCCAACTACTGAGCCTGCACTCTAGAGCCCGCGAGCCACAACTACTGAGCTCGTGTGCCTAGAGCCCGTCCTCCACAATGAGACGCCCACACACCACAAAGAACAGTAGCCTCCTGCATGCTGCAACTAGAGAAAGCCTGCATGCAGCAACAGACCCAACACAGCCCAAAATAAATTTATTTTAAACAGCCATTTCCTAATTTCTAATTCCATAAACTTAGATGTTTTTTTTGCAACTTTCCACTTAGCAAATAGAATTGATACAAACACAGCCTTGGTATCATCTTAAACCGGTCTTAGGAACATCCCCTCTTGTGAAAAGTATTGACTATGGCTGTTCCAGATTGCTGTCCACAGGGCCTGGAAACAATCTTGGCTCACTGGCACTGCACAGAACAACCAACCTATAGAACCAAATCAGTGAGGGTGCAAGGTTTATCAGAGGATTAACCCCAGCTTTCTTGGAAGGTTTTGAGATGTTTCATGTTCAGGCGATTTCAGTGGAATACACAAAGTACACAGAAGAGGAGGTAATTCCACCTACACATTTTTAGTATGAGGAGAATGGAGCCTGTTTAGCTCAACTGCCAGGCCAGCATAAGTGACACACCGGTTTGAATCAAATGCCCAATCATCAATGCACATAAGAACAAGAACTGGGACAGATCCACTCACTGGAGAGTATTCTAGATTGGCATTGTGATTGGCTAAGTGGTTTAGTACGTCTGCAGCAGGCACCATCAAAGGGGAGTTTGGCTCCTTTTCATCATCCTCTTCCTCCAGTGGTTCCTGAAAGCTGCCACAGAGAGAACTTTGCTAAAGCCCAGTGCAGGGTGAGAGACGAGTGGGGTTCACTGTTCTTTCCCTTCTAGTCCCTCAATAGAGTTCTAAAAAAAGGGTCCTTTTTAAGGCTCCGCTCACTGACCTGTAGGCCATCACAAGAGCCACGAGCTGGCGGTAGAGTTCCAGAGAGCGAACCCTGGGGCTGAAAAGATCGGGGTGGGCTTCCATGAAGGGCAGCACGATGGAATAATACTCGCTGCGGATGCTGGCCAAATCCTTCTCCACGGCCTCGGGTACGCCGGTGCCCTGCAGCAATCGCCGGCGCTCCTCCTCTGGCCTGCAGTGACACCCCCACCCAGGTTCTTCACACCACCTACCGGGACTAGCGCTTGGAACCCGTGTCCCAAGGGCAGGGCGGTTCGAGCCAGGCTACCTACGGTGCTGCCCCTCCTACGGCTCTCACCAGAACATGGGGTGCTCCAAACGGCCCAGCTCGGGCCACAGCGCAAAGTAGGGGCTCCAGGGCGAGGCCGGGGCCTGCAGCTCGTGCAGCAGCGCCAGCAGCAGTGGCACCCATCCCGACTGGCTCTGCAGTGCGCCTCGCTCTGATGGAGACAAAGAGGTTAGGGCCCCGGCCGGCCCCGCAGGCCCACCTCGGCGTCCCACCCTCGCCCGCGTGCCCACCTCGCTCCAGCAGGCCGCTGATTGAGCAGGTGTGCTGCGACAGGAGTGCGGCCCGCGGCACCGCGAACAGCAGCTCCCCGGGCTGCACGCTCTCCCGGGCCACCATGCCGTAGCCGGCCACCGTGCCCTGCCGGCTCACCGCCACCTGAGCAGGGAAAGCGGCCGGTCAGAGCTAGACCGCGCCCGCTTCCCCGCCGCGCCCGCCTCAACCCCGCCCCCCACTCACCTTGGGACTCAGCTCCAGTCCTACCCGCCGGCACCAGCTCAGGAAGCCGGCCACCGGGGCCGGGTCCTCGCTGCCCGCAAGCCCTGCCACCTGAGATAAGCAAGCGCAGTGGCGTTGCCACGCCCGGAAGAGCTCGCTGCGGGCGGAGAAGACGGCGGCGCGCGCGCGGAGAAAGGGCCGGGGTTGGGGGAGGGGATGTGGAGCGCGGCAAACGACCCGCGGCAGGCCGCGCAGCCGCGTGCGGGGCGGCTCTGCGGACGGGGGAGCGGCGAGGCGCGGCGGAGAGGGGTGCGCCTGCGTCTGCCGCCACAACTCACCCGCCGGCGCTTCGCCTGGGTCGCCATGGTCCAAGGACGCGCAGCCCCGCGACTCCGCAGCCCCGCGCAGCCGCTTCCGGCGTCCGGGGGCAGGCCTCTCAGGGGCGGGGCCTATGTTCCCGCCCCGGGACCACGTGACGTTCGTTTCGACTTCCACGCGGAAGACGAGTGGGGGTTTGCACCTGGTCGTACAACCCCTGCTGAGAACATCCTTGAGGCCGGGTCTCCCCACTTGGGTTTAGAAAACGTGCCGCCGGGTGCAGGAAGATGTGTCCCCTTGCCGCCTTGAGCCTGGTCTGAGCCAGGTACAACCCTTCCCAGTCTTGGTCTGTGACAGCTAAAACCCCTGGGGGTAGGAGTCCGGTTGAAAAATCCCATTTCTGGATGAGAAGGGAAGGCCTCGCAGGAGGCCGGCTGGGAGTGCAACTAGAGCAGTTTGTGCAAGTGTTTCGGAGTGGTGTGGTCAGGGCTCCCAGAACTATTGATAGAATAGACCCGCTCAGTTTTTCATCTTCTGCGTAGCACATGGAGGGGCTTATTTTTATTTACTTGCTTCTTTAGTTGCTGACACACAGCAGGAACTCAATATCTATTTATTGGGTAAATGGCTGAGTAAATGAATCAGAAATGGTGGTTAAACATGGGGAAATAGCATGCCGTTAAATTTAAGAAAATGAGGCAGGGAATATAGAGGTTACAGGTCTGGGTTTTGAAGTCAAATACTGTCAAGGCCACCTCCCAGCTTGGCCTCTTATTAGGGCAAATTCAGTTTCCTCAACTGTGAAACTAAGATAATTAGTATCTACCCTATGGAATTAATGTAAGGATTGGTAAGATAATGTGACAAGATATGGAAATACAGAGATAGATGGAAACGCCTGTCTTCACTCTGAACGGTCAACCCCACCTAAACCCAAGAAGCACCAGCCTCACCAGCTTAAACATTCTGTCTCTTCCAAAGCGTCTCATGATGGGCATGGCATCACCATACTCAAATTCTTCTTAGTTTCTTTATTAGTTTTTCAGCACAGTTAACTCTCTATGTTGACAAGGGTTTTTGTTTTACATTTTGTCATCTCAAAGCCTCATGACATCAGGCACCAGAATACACAAAAGTAGGCTCTTCACTTTGTACAGAGAAGAAAATAACAAATTCCATTAATAGTTCACTTTGACCAAAGAAGACACAACCTCCGATGGAAAGCCACACGCCAGAGTACCCAATATACATATATATATAATGTATAGATATTTATAGATCTCATCTGAAAGAACACGGAAAAAAAAATCCAAGATTCACAGCGCTATCTACAGTAAGAGGGATTAATTCTACCAGCTTTTCAAACAGTTACATTCTATATTCAAAGGAAGCACGTGAGTGAATAGAGCTAACAGACTAACACTCCACTGGGCTCTATAATGGCTTAAGATGACAGAAGGGGGTGATGTGTGCCGAGGAAATGTGGATGCAGGTGTCCCCTCAGCCCCCCCCACACACACCCACCCTCCACAGCCCTGCATTTTTCATTGCTCTCTCCTCTTCTCTTTTTTACTCATTTGGGGGCTTGTGGCAACTGATTTAGGCTCAGAGACAAATGACTTCTGGTTCTTGAGCCAGGAGATTCTACCCAGTAAGGTGGATGAACAGGAAGTATATGGCATAGCCCTGGGCTTCAGCTGGCTGGAAGGGGCTGGGGTGTGTGGGGAGCCTTTCTCCTCTGCCTGGCCCTTGTTCACTTCAGGAAATGTCACCTCCCACCCCAGGACCCAGCAAGCCCCAGCCTGAGCCTACTCCAACTGGCTAGGATGGTGATTTGGGACTGCCAAGTTCTGCTATCTTGGGCCAGTTTTCTCCAAATGAACTCTCTCAGTGATGCCTACGTGAAACTTTGGCATAGCTTGACTAGAACTCTCCCTAGAAATGTTTCCAGTGGCCTTGGCCATGCTGCTGCTGATTAAGTTGTCCTCCATGGAACCTAGGGGTGAAAAGGGGGTCTCTGGGGGAACTCTATAGGAACTCTGAGCCACCACTGCCTGCTGGCTTCCAAAGGCAGTCACCAGGAAGTTCTCAGAGGCGTACCCAACACTCAAAGGCTATCCCAGCCTTTAACCTCAGCCCTAGTCGGCTCCCTAGAGGCAGAGGACCAGGTGACTTTCTGCCTCAGAAACGGGACAGGGCCAGGAGGCGGCAGACTGTGGGCTGGAAGGGACAGTCTGTGGGGTTCCTGCCCTCAAGGTCCTCTGTGTTCTGTCTTCCTTGGGCAGAGAAACCCCTTTCAGCCCCTACCTGCCTGGCCCTACAGCACCAGGCCCACCCAGAGAGCACCAGGAAAACTAATGTCTGGTAGAAGCGCCCCCTTGTGGCTACTGTTCAGATGATTGTCACGGGTGCTAAAATCAGAAACAGATGTGCTTGATGGTGGGGCTCGGGGGTGGGAAAGGGGCCTGCAGAGCTTCAGGGCTCCTGCCTCTGAGTGCCCCCTGCCGCTGTCTCCTGGTTCCCATGCCAGTGCCTGAGCTGGACCCTGTGTTTCTGCTGTCCCAGCACCTACCACCTCAAAACCCCATCCAACCTGCCTGCCTGAGGGAGTCAACCCATGCTTTCTTTAATCCAGGATATTATCCTGGATCCTGGCCAGAGAAGGACTCAAAGTCTTCCCTTAGCTAATCTCCTTCTTCCCTGGAGCCCTGCCCTGACCGTGCCTGGGCCTTGGGGAACTGGAAGAGAGGGTCTAAGTCAGCCAAGTTAACGAGGTGAGGGAGGGGGTGGGGTAGGGAAGGAGTGAGCCCCTCAAACCATCTGGAGACTGTTCCACTGCAGCATCTAGGACGGATCCCCTCATCTTTTTAAACGAAAGAAAAGTAACCCCATTTCCTCCCCTTCGCCCTCGCAAAAATAAACTAAAGGGGAAATGAGCTGCGCAAGGATGGCAGTGGGACGTCGATGCAGGTTGGGGGGCAGGTGAGCATCTTCGTGGGACCAAGGGCTTCAACAGGACACCTCCATGGTGTGGTTGACCTGGCCCAGCCCCTCACTGCTCTCTGAGTGGGTGCAGGCCTGCGGGCGGCTGCCATCCACCGAGCTGGCGCTGGTGAGGGACGAGGTTCGAGAGCGGGCGAGACGAGTCATGCTGGCCGAGGGCACTGCAGACAGAGAGGGCACTGGGGGTGAGGACCAGCAGGCGGGGCCGGGCACAGGCAGGCGGGAGAAGGATTTACACAAGCAAAGCGGCCAGCGAGACCCGTTCTTCCGACAAAGGCATGGAGGCTCATCCCAAGCCAGGGCTCTACATTTGTTCTGTCAAGCCTCAGGCATGCAACGCCAGCGACAAGGAGTGAGCCAAAGGGGTGGGGCGGCCACAGAGGCCAGCAGGACCCTCCTCACAAGAGCTGGCCAGAGCTGTGGCCAAAATGGGGTGGCAGCTGACCGGGTGTCCTTAAGCTGGGGCAAGGAGGGGACATTATTTCCACCTCTGCCTCCCTCAAGAGAATGACGGGGCACGGGGATGAGACCAGTTCTGTAACGGAGGGCAGGTGTGACGGCCCCAGACTGCCCTAAATCCTGTTCCGGCCCTTATTCAGAGTTTCACAAGTGAGACTTGCACGGAGCAAATTCTACCTTCCTGACCTCAACTAGCCACCTGTCCAGCTCAGGCACGGCTTGCCCCTGACCCCAAGGCCGACACCTCTGAGAAGTTCTGGTTCCAACTGCCAGAGTTCTGGAAGCCACGGGGCCCATAGCAACCTAGAAGCAAGGCTGATCTAAAAACCCAGCCAATCTGGAGCCCTAAATGGGTCAGAGCCCACGGAAGAGCAGGACACAGGAAGTTCCCACGGCAAGATGCGGCCTGGCTGCAGCAGTGCACAGAGGAAGGAGCTGGGGCTCCTGGGGTGGCGGCGGGGGGGTGGGGGGAGGCAGGACGGGGGCGGTCCATGCATTAGGGAGGGGGTGCGGGGCTACCTGCTCCTCCACTCAGCCTTCGGTCCTTCAAGTATGCAACTAAGAGAGAAGACAGAGCCAGAGGGGCAGGGTTGGGGAGACAGAACACGGGTGAAGAGGAGGTCCGGCGAGGTGAGGGCGTCGGGATGGGTCAGAGAGGAGAGGGAGGCACAGAGCAGGCTGGGGGCAGGGCCAGAGCCTCAGGAAGCCCCCTCCTGCCCACCCACCGAAGCAGCGGCCACAGAAGGAACCACAGCACTGACTGATGTCAGTCTGGCCCTAGGAGTCGGGAGAGCAGGGTGGGGTGCTCGTCTCACCCCCCGATTCTCCAGCCTGGGCTGCGGCACTGGGGGTTCATGCCCACAAAGCCTTTAAGGACTATAACCTAGGGCCAGCACCCTCTCCATTCTGCTGGGGCTCACTCTCCCCGTGGACAGAATGCGGGAGGCCCGTAGGACCTCCCAGATCCTTCCCAGCTCTTGGGCTGCCTGGTGGTATTTGTCCTGGGGCCCTGAGAACGGGTCCCAGCCCCGTGACAAGTACCGCTCACCCACCCGTCCCAGCAGTGTCTGCCAGGCACTTCCTGGGCTCAGCGCCCAGCCTCGGAGCCCCTGCTGGGTCTCACTGTGGGTCTCGGCCTCTTGCTGCCCTACTTCTCCACAGACAGGCTGGCAGGGGCCCCCGGTCCCCTGGGGGCGGGGGGTGGAGCCCCCCCAGCCTTCCCCCACAGGCCTGTCCTCCCCAGAAGGCACAAGCTCCAGAGGCTGAGGTCTGGGGCAAAGAAAAATTCGGGCAGAGGAAGTTTGCTTCCAGGAGGAGAGCCAGGCGCAAGGGGGAGATGGAAGGAACTCAGGAGATACACGTGTGTCACCAAGGGGGCATGTGCACTGGTGGCGCTCAGGAGCAGTGTCTCACCCCCCACGAGGGGAAGTCAGGGGTGGGCAGGGAGCCAGTTCCACCCCTCTTTCCTCGGGGTCTTCAGATATGCCACCCCCAGTTTGGCTGCCTTCAGCTCTCCTAACACCCAGATGGCCTCACATGCCTTCCCCAGTCCCCAGACTCCAAGTCCACTCCTCTGATGCCCCTGGTACCACCCGGCATCTTCTCAGCCCTTCTCAGGTGCTGTAGGCCCAGCAGGTGCTGGGTGGAGTGGGTGACCCACCTCTAGGCAGGCTTCCCCGGCAGGACTCAGCCCCGGGCCCTGCTCCCCAGAGCTGGGAGAAGAGTCCCCCACCGCAAAAGGCCCAGCCCTATCAGGAGAACAGTGCCCCAAAGCCTCCCCAAGGGCAGGGCCTGGCCTGGGACAATCAAATTACAGCCTAGGTGGAGATGCCCTAGAGGCCCCCAGGCACAGCGTCAGCCCCAACTTGCTGCCTGCCCCCCAGTCTCTAGGGCATGGCCGGGTGGAGGTATACTTACTGTAGCCCATGCCTTGCAGGAAGTATTTGAAGGCTTCAGTCAGCTTCCCGGGCTGCAGGACGAGGGACAGGTACATGCTTTGTTTGGCTGCCTGGGATTCAGGGAGAGGGGAGGCTTCCCCAGCCCCTGGCCAGGTAAGGGATGGAGAGAGGGCCAAGAGTCTCACCTGTGTGACCTGGGGGAGCCCCCCGGAATCTGCCATCTGCAGGGAAGAGAGGGGGGTGAGCTGAGCAGGGGCCCCCTCACACCACACCCTGCCTGTCCCTGGCACACCTGGACAGGCTCCCCTGACCAGACACACCGTCCTGCTCCCGCCTTGGCTGGGACCCCAGGCAGGCCCCTCCCTGTGGCTGGCCCCAGGGTGGGGAGGAGGGCCTCACCTTCAGGAAGGTTGTGGTGGTTGGATCCAGTTTGGAGTTGCACTCGACCTGGGGACAAGGAACGGGCTTCAGCAGAGTGAGGCGCCCGAGGGCTATCAGGCATCCCCCCCGCCCCAGATGCTAAGGGAGGGTCTATCCCCAGAGCTGCAAGGCTCTACAGGTGAGGGAGGGAGTGCAGGGGGCAGACATAGGCACCTTGGCAAGGCCAAGGCCCTGGGAATCAGGAAGCAGCCCCCTGAGGGCCTGAGACCCTCTACTGCACTCACAACTGCTGCTGGGCTGGGGGCAGGGGCTGGGCACCGGCCTCACAGCGAGCCAGGGCCACCTTGGCGGGGGAGGCTGGGAAAGCACAAGGCACCCCAGAAGTCGGGCGTCAGAGGTGAGGGAGGGCCGAGGGTCAGCAGGAGACTCTGAAGCCCTGACCCTGCCTGGGTCGAGATGGCAGGCACAGCCCACAGCCCTGCTCCCCGAAGCCCTCAGGCACACGGAGGGTGTCGTAGTTTGGGTGCACAATGGGGGCTTCCCCGGGCACTCCTGGACTCCTGACCCTCTGGGGGGACATGAAACACCCCGGGCTGCCTGCTCTCAGAGTTCCAACAGGAGAGGTGACACATGATCCCCAAACATAATGGATGCATGTGATGGTCAAAGAGGGACCATTGCTGTGCTTATGAATTGCTTATTTCATAACAAATGAATCTAATTTTAGAGAAAAGAGAGATCTTAGTCTCTGGGCCTAAAATGGGTGGAGAGTGCGGAGGGGCTGCCGTGCTGCAGGGAGGGGTAGGGCGGGGTAATCAGGTGGCCCCAGGCCCCTCCTGTCTCCTGTCTCCAGGCCTCCCTCACCTGAAGGATGGGGGCTGTCTCAGGCACTGGTGCCTGGTAAGATGGTGGGGAAGTGGGATGAGAAGCCCACCATCCGGCGCCCCCCGGAGGCCTCCCGGGGCAGGGTCAGGAATTGGCCCCGTTGGCCAGGAGCCAGTGACCCCTTTGCCCCTGCCACCCACTGGCACCAGGGCACAATCCCTCACTCACCACCCCCTCCTCGGCAGGTGCATTATCCCCGACCACCAGCATCACAGGGCAGCTGCAGACACAGAGGAGAAGGGCTGTCTGGCCTGGGCACCGGAGAGGGGGCTACAAAGGCCTGGCAGGCTGGAGGGGGCAGGGCACTCACCGGAGCGTCTTGGCGTTGGGCACTGTTCCGGGCCGGTTAATGTCCAGGTCTCTGCGGCTGCAGGGAGAGGCAGAGGTGGTCATCCCAGGACTGGATCCCGGGGCGGGGCGCCGGGGAATGTCCCCAAGCATGACACTGCCGTAGTTCAACCCCATCCCTCCACATGGCAATTATGGCCCAACATCCCTGGAGGTGCTGGGCTGGCCCCAGATTTGGGGCTTACGCTCTGGTGTCTCAACGGTGAGACAAAGCCTCACACATGCCATGGGTAAAATGGGGAGACAGAGACCTACTCTGCATAAGTAGGGGCCTGAGGGCTCCCATCATGTGACTTTTCCGGGACCCCCCCGAGTCATGCCAGGTGGGCCCTCACATTTGGCTCTCATCACGGGCTGTGCTCCACCACCTGTGCTGGGAGTCCCGCGCCTTAGAGGCAGGCAGGCCGGGGCTTCCCTCCTTCTCCAGTGTTTCTCCAGCACCATGCACACAGCAGGCGTTCAATAAATATTTGTAGGAGAAAGAGAAGGAGGGGCAGGCCAGTGGGGGGCCCTGGCTACTCCCCTGCAGGGCAACCCCTAAGGGGCTCCAAGGAGCACTTAATCCAACCTCCTCTCAACCTACGGATGTCAGCACTGAGGCTCAGGGCAGTGGGGGCAGCGGGTGGCGCCCACCTCCCCCGCTGCTCCCGCTGGCAACGCCCAAGGGAGGGGGAGGAGTGGAAGAGCCCTGCTCCCCCTCTGCCCCTCGCGGGGTGTGACCCTGGGCAAGAGGTCACACCCTCGGAGGCTCATCGGTCCACTCATACACGAACTGGGAGAGTGTGTTGCCAGCCGTGGGCAGCTGTACCGGGGAGGGGGGTCCCCCAACTGCGTGAGCGCTCCCGTCCCGGTGCCGCCAGCTGGGACCCGAGCCGCCCACACCTGTTGTACATGTTCCAGAAGAGCTGCAGGTTGGCCTGGTTCACCACGTTCCCGATCTGCTGCCGGTAGCTCTGCACCAACTCTGTGTTGCTCACCAGCTCCTCCTGGGCCCCGGGGACGGGGGATGAGCGCATGCGCGGCAGGGCGGCGTGGAGCCACAGACGGTGACTGGCTCAGAGGGGGCATCTCTGGCCGGAGCGACCCCTGCCCCAGCCCCAGTGGTGGGGAGGGAGGGAGGGGGGAAGGGTGTGTGGGGGAGCCCACGGCCTTGAGAGGGGAGAGGGCCTCGCCCCGTCTGTCTCCCCAGTCCGCTCGGGTGCTGTAGTCTCGCGGCTGATCCCGGGGTAGGGGTGAGGCATGTCTGATGCCCCATCACCCCGCCACCCTCCTCCTCCTGCCCGGGCGGAAGGGGGGGCAGAAACCCCGGGTACCCCCCGCTAGGAGGCAGAACCAGGCCCTCGGGAGAGTCCCAACCCGGCCGCTCCGGTTTCTGCGTGAGGACGGCCCCGCCCCCTTACCTGCCTGAAGAGGTGGGAGAGCACCGTGTCGGGTAAAGTGCTGGTCAGGCTGGAGAGCTGCGGGCCGAGGCGGAGCCAGTGTGAGGGACGCCCCGCCCCGCCCCGCCCCGCCCCACCCCTTCCAGGCGGACCGCGCTCACCTTGGTGGCCGCCCAGTCGATCCAGCCTTTGCCGTTGGGGTCGATGTTTATCAGCACCAGCCCCTCCACCAGGTCGGGGAAGATGAGCTGCCGGGACAGGGAGACAGGGCTTGGGGGGCGGGGCAGGGTGCAGGGAGCCCCCGTCTTCCCACCTGGAAAACGGACTGTAAAATTCTGGCCCTGCCCGTCTCACAGGCGGTTGCTAGGATCTGAAGAGAAGGCCGCACTCTGTAAGGGCTTCAAGGTACCACTGATATCCAAGTGCCTTCAGCTGGGAACTTGCCTGGGGTGGGGGCCCTGCCCATCCTCCTCCCCACCTGGAACCTTTCAAAACCCTTTTATTTGGAATCTATGCCTATATCACTGTTTTTCAGCCCCTTTAATATACCTTTGAAGAGGCTACTGTTGCAACACTAAGGATTAAACATCTTCAATGAAATATTTTGTTTCTTTGCTTTCATAGAAAAAACCCTAGTGATATTAAGAAACTGACCTTTCCAAAGCCTGTTTTGTGTTAGACATTGTAAAAGAGATTCGAGTTTTCTGTTCGACTGTCTGCCTGTGTTTAGGGGAAAACGGTGATATATATACAATACCGAGGTCATGTCAAGGTTGTCTTCTGGGGTGGCTGGGAATAGTTGACAATTAACAAAGTGGTTAAGCACTGCAGTGGAAATTGGAGTTGAAAATTCTTAGTCAGTTTTTTTGTTTTATTCTTGTTTTTTTTTTTGGCGGTACGCGGGCCTCTCACTGTTGTGGCCTCTCCCGTTGCGGAGCACAGGCTCCGGACGCGCAGGCTCAGCAGCCATGGCTCACGGGCCCAGTCGCTCCGCGGCATGTGGGATCTTCCCGGACCGGGGCACGAACCCGCGTCCCCTGCATCGGCAGGCGGACTCTCAACCACTGCGCCACCAGAGAAGCCCTATTCTTGTTTTTTTGAAGAAAGAAATACTTTGAATCCTAAAAATTAAGTTTTTGCTTTTAGAGATGGAAAGCTTGTGAGCTCCTACCCGACATGATGTTTCTGAAACCTTTCTTTAAACCTCGCAAACTTAACATAAGTGTAATTTTAGATTAAAAAATGATTCATGTTTAAGTATTACCCTAATTAGTGAATGAGTGATTAGGATAATCCTTATTTAGTGGCCGGAGTAATTAGTTGTATAGTTTGTTGCTAAGAGAAAGTTTGCTTTTGGATAATGGTTGAAGCAACTTATGGCACATAGTGTTTTAAGGAATTGTATAGAAAAAGTAACCTTTTTTTTTTTTTAAGTTAATTTCCTTGGAGAAAAAAAGAAAAAAGGACTTTCCTAAGTGAAGAGGAAGCAGGGGGAGGAGGAAAGGAAGAGAGGAAGGAAAGTTCCTGTGGGGTTGCCCCTGGGAGAGACCAGTCCTGGGATTAGTTACGGGGGCGGGTGGAGAGACTCACTGCAAACTTGGCCAGCACGTAGGCTCCGGCTCCCACGCCAATGCCAATCACGTACTTGAACCTGATAGAGAGCATGGCTGGTCACTCTGGGGGTCTCCCATGATTGCCATCCACAGCAGACCCACCCATAGCCCTCAGCGCTCAGCTGGAGCCTGCTGGCTCTGTGGAGATGGTGGGCGCCCCCTGGCCCCCAGCACAGGGGCAGGGCTGGGCGAGGACTCACCCGAAGTGCTGCACCACACTGGGGAGCATGGCGGCTAGCTGCTCCATGGAGGGGAACTGGTACCTGCAGGCAGAGCAGGAGGTCAGGCCCAGAGCAGCCAGGGGTACAGGGCTGCGGAAAGCTGGGGGGTGGGTCGCTCCGGGTACCTACCCCTGAGGAAACTGCGAGGCCCCCACCTGCTGACCGGGGGCATCCACGTGACACACCACGAAGTGCTTGGTGATCTCCTGCATGTCCTCAAAGTTGAAGAAGGTATTGAAACACAGCTTGTCTGCAAAGACAAAGCTCTCAGCTGTGGCTGAGCCGGGAGAGGCGGGGAGGGAGGCCCATGGATGCTGAAAGGGAGGTCGAGGCAGAGGTGATTAGCCTCATGGTTCAGCGGGGAAACCGAGACCCAAATGGCTAGGGGCACAGAGCTAAGCGTGAGTGGGGATCTACGGGGCTCTGTGGGGAGGGAGGGGGGCCTCACTGTTCCGGGAGATTGGAGGCAGTGGAGGGCCAAACGACGCTGAGGCGCACTTACGGTTGAGACCCACGTCGTGGTAGGTGAGGATGGCCGGGCGGTTCCCCTTGGGGGAGCCCCGGATCACCACGTGCAGCAGGCCGTAAGGCGTCTCGATGTCGTGCTCCTGGAGGGGAGAGACAGCGCTGGACACTCCGGGCAGCCCCCACTCCTGGCTTTTCTGGGAGATGATGCTGTGGGGCAGCCTGGGGGCTGCTGGGCCTCTGGCGGGACTTTCACCCCCATAGGGTGGGGCGTCCCCTTCTCACCACCCCCAGCCACCCCCAGAGAGGACAGACCAGAGGGAGCACCCCTTCCCAAGGCTGCTCAGCACAGGGGCAACGTGTACTGGTCTGCACGTGAAAGTTCTGGTCTCCTCTGCAAACCAGCCAGTGGGACGAGCTGCCACTGCCCAGGCCCAGGCTCAGGCCCTGCTGCACTCAGGCTTCCAGGGTCCAGTGAAGCCCATTTTCCCCCATCTCATTGCAGCCCCTCCAGGACAGCTCTGCCATCCCCACTGAGTCCTGCCCTAATCATGTTCCCCCTCAACTCAGAAGCCTTCAAAAGGGCCGCAGCTCCTGAAGGGGACTGGCCTCAACAGCTCGCCTAGAATCCACGGCAAAGACCCCTTGCTGGCCAGCCCAGCCTCCCACCCCGACACCTGCCCCTGGTTCCACCTCCAGGCTCTTGCTCCTGCCTCTCCGTGATCCCCAAGGCCTCTCTCAGGCTAGACTCCCACCCCCTCCCCAAAGGCCTTCCGCAGTGGCCACTCTGGGGTCCTCCTGTGCTCACGCCTTTGCTTTCGCTGCTCAAGGTCGTCAGTTCTCCAGGAAGCAGGAGCTGGATGCTGCAGGTTTGAGACCCACTCTGGCCCCTACTGTGTGACTCTGAGCGGGGCATGCACTTCTCTGTGCCTCAGCCACCGCTGCCTGAGCCACCTCATCAGGACTCTGTGAGAACTAAACAAGCTGATATCTTTCCAAGTGTTTAGCACTTGGAAAGGGCCCCAGAAAGGGGGCTGCCGTGGGTGGGCATCCCTGAGCCCTGGGGAGGCGCCCTGCTGGCTGGTCCTTCTGCAAACTATTCCCTCTTGGCCACTCATGGGGAGGCTCCAAGAGGGTCTGTCAAAGCCGAATAAACAGCCCTGTTGGCACCAGGGGGAGTCCTGGGAACTACAGGGGGGTGGCCCCAGGGACTTGGAGGTGGGGCTAGGGTCAAGGACAGTCAGATGTGACTGAGCACCTACTGTGTGCCAGGTGTTATGCAAGAGAGAAGGAGCTCTTTTCCCCAGCTTTCAGGTGGAGGACACTAGGATGCTCAGATTCAGAGACAACCTAAGTTCCTGCCTCCGACAGGAAAGTGGAGACTCAGGCAGGGAACATCTTCTTGGGGACTGGCCTTCTTGGGTCTGGGCTCAGAGGACCACTGTTGAGGCCTGTCTCCAGTGGGGAGAGACAAGGCAGTGCCAACCCTGTGGCTCGAGGCTGCACCCCGGGAGCCACACTTCTGGGAGTCCTCCAGGCGGGCCCGAGTCCGCCACAGCCTCCCCACAGCCCAGGCCTGTCCTCCCTCAGGGCTATCAAAACAAGGAACACTTCCTGCTCACTGACCACTGACCAGACACTTTTCATGTATCTTCTTATTTATCCTCACAGAGGAGGAAACTGAGGCTGGGAAAGAACTGACTTGCCCAAGGCCAAGTTCCGAGAAGGCAGAGGGGGACCTTGCCAGGTGCCAGCCTCAGGCTGCTTTTTCTGAGGAAGAGATCAAGCTCCATGCAAGAGACTTCTGAGCAGGCAGCCTCTCCACAGGGTGCCTGTCCCTGCTGGGGGGCCCTGCCTCATCCCCACCCCCCATGCTCTGTTGGCTCTGGAGGGCAGGGCCTGGGGCAGGAAGAGTGCACAGTGCTAAGGAAGGTGGGATGGGGCAGGAGGGGCGCACGGTGTTATGGAGGGTGGGCTGGGGGCAGGAGAGGGCATCCACAGCACAAGAGCTGCAGTGTACTTCCTGCGGCATAGCTCTCAGAGCGGGGTCAGCTCTAGCCCGCAGAGCACAAGTCAGGGCCCAGGGCGTGGTCCTCCCAGATCTCCGCCCCGTGGGTGTGTGTGTGAGGGCAGCGTCTGCCCCTCCCAGTCCCGGTGTGGCTGCCCAGGTCCCCATGCCCCAACCGGGGCAGCGGAAGTAAGTCGCAGTGCTTGCACCACTAAGGCTCAACACCCCGGGGATGGGATGGGCTGGGCCTGGACAGGCCATCGGGAGCACCAGCCCGTTGCCCACTGACCTTGGCTGAACCCTCCACCGACCTCCCTGCACCCTCTCGACCCAGGAGTTCATATCCAGGTAATCCTGATAGAGGCCAAAGGTCCCCAAGAGGGGCGCCCCAAAGGCCGCAGCCAGACGCGCTTTGAGTCCCCCAATCCCCAGGGCCGAGGGCTCTCATTGGCTCTTGGTGACGTCAGAGCCCGTCCCCGCCTCCAGGTGGGCGCCAGCGCGAGGCACTGCGGCAGCAAGGGAGGGGGCTCTAATGTCCTCTCTCTGCCTGTCCGGCTCCCCTCATCCGTGACCTTGAGCGCTGCGGGGGGAGGGGGGCCTTCCGAGTTGGGCTTCAGGTCGCGCGCACACGCGCGCGCAGGGCTGCTTGGATTCCTCCCATCAACCGCATCAATAATTCAAGGACAGGGTCTGCAGCGGCGGGTAGGCGCTGACGTCGTTGCCTGGGTAGAGGTCGGCCCCATGGCCTCCGGACCCGGGAGGGCCGGCAGGGCAGGCTACGGGGTAGAGGGGTATGTCTGCCCCTGCCTCTCCCTCCTGGAGTTAGAACAGCACCGAGCCTGGGCACCTGCTACCCCCAGGCAGAAGGAGGCAACCTGGTCCCCCCGGGGCCCCTAGCCTTGCAGGTTCATCCCTCCAGCATTGCCTTCCTACGCCCAGAAAATAAGGCGCAGCGACCCCCTTCTCCCTGCAGGGACCCCAGCCTGACGGCCCAGTTAACACCGTAACCCAGACTTCCCTACTTCTGCCTGACTGGCACCCTGCAGTCCCCCAAACAACCAAGACAACCCCCGCAGGGTCAGGAGGTGTCTGCAGGCACAGACACCCCAGACACGCAGGGAACAGCTTCCACAGGGCTGGGGTGGTCACAGCCGCCAGGCAGAGCCAGCTGGGCACATGCCCGGCGGAGGGCACACCGTCAGTGGGATATACACATGCCCACACACCGATCCACACAGGCTTACAAACAAGTCACAGCCCGTTCCAGTTTGTGCAGAGATTTCAGCCTTCCCCGCCCTCCCCTGTGGACCCTGACCAGCAGCTACCCCCAACCGCTGCAGCAGACCAGGGTGCCTGGAACCTGCTGGCCTTGCTCAGTGACCCCCAAGGTGAGGCGACTGAAGGCAGAACCACCATCAGACAGAGGCAGAGGGATCCCCTCCCTCCCCGCCCGCCTCGCCACCGCCAGACTCCACACTCACCCCATCCCAGCACTCCGGCATCTTGCTGAGGGAGGCGACCTGCCTCGACTACGAAGGGCAAACAAAGGCCTGAGTCACCAGAGTCCAGAGGGTGAGGGCAGCGCAAGTGGGAGACCAGCGGCTCTATGACGGGGCACAGCTCCTGGGCCATTTATATGTAGAGCTGGTGGGGGGCGGGCCTGGGCTGGCCCCTCCTCCCTGCGGGGTTTCTGAGCAGCCACTCGCTCACCCAGAGCCCCTGCTCCCAGATTGGCTTTCAGGAGACAAACTTGGCTCTGACTGGCTTCCAAGGTCCTCACTCACCCCATCTCCTGCTCCTCCCGCCCCCAGCAACGCATCAGTCTTGATGGTCCCCAGCCCCTGCATCCGGCCCACCCCCAGCAGAGGCTCATAGCAGCAGCTGCACACCGGGTCCTAGGAAGACGAGAGGCCACGTGTACAGGTGTGCCCTGTGACAGGCACACAGGAGCCTCTCAAAGACGAGCACACCGAAGCAGGGCAGGGTGGACCACACAGGCATGCCCTAGACAGCAGAGCCCTTGACCCATACCCTGGGAGCAGGGAGGGCCCGAGAGTGCCGCAAGCCCAGCCTCCACGTCAGAAAGACCTGGATCCCTTAACCTTGAGGGGATACGGGGAGTCACTGCTACCTGGGGCAACCTGGGTCATGACCCTACTCCAGGGGACTGCTCCTTCTCCACCCCCAGGGTCTCCCCTTGAGCAGCCCCCACTTTGCCCACATGTATACCCAGCGCCTGCCCATGCTGGGGAAATGGGGGTTCTGGGGCCAGAGGGCCTGGGCAGATTGCAGGACCAGGGAGCTGGTGGGCACACACCGGCTCTGCCCTCCCCCACCCCCATCCTGCACAAGGGGCTGGAGGCCACTAGAGACAGGAGGAGGGACAGGAGGCAGCTTGTCCATGTGGACATGCCCACCTCCCGCAGACACACCCGGCCCTCTTTCCTGGGGCCACCCAGCCTGGGGCTTGGCTCTCGAGTCTCTGGGGAGCAGGATGCTTGAGCTGCCTCCCGCCTCCCGCCGTCCCGACAGGTGCTGGAGGTCACGTGGCTCAAGATTTGGGTGAGGAGCTGGCCAGAGACATGCAGGCAGAATAAAGAGATTAGAAGGGGCGGGCAAAGGAGAGCGGAGGAGGAGAGGAAATGGGCCAGAAAGGGGAGCGGAGGAGGGAGCCCAAGGGCTGAGAGAAGCAAGAGCAACAGAGAGAGGGAGGGGTGTGGGCACCTGTGCCCCCATTCTGTCTCTTCGGTGAGGGAACACGCCATTCGTCCCAGCCTGTGCCGACAGCCCTGCACGCTGGCTGGCTGGCTGCCCTGGGGGAAGGCAGTCACCTCCCCATCTCTGGGTGCCTAGTGACCTGGTCAGCACCTGCCATGTATGCTATTTCTGGCCATGTTCTCTGCCTGGGGGGCATCAATAACTTTCCCTGCCCCTCTCTGACCTCTCACACTGCGGGCCTAGTGCAGAGTGCTGGGGGCCTGTGGTCTCCCAGGGCAGCTGGGGTGTGGAATGGGCTGTCCCCCAGCCCCTCATGTTCTGGCCATGTTCCCTGTTCCCTGCAGCCACTTCGGCACAGGAGGAGGCTCTGGCAACTGAGGTGGTGTGCAAAAGCACAGCCCTGCCTGCGGACCTGCCCACAAAATCCTCCCATATGCTTCTGGTAGAGGGGCAGGGTGGGGTGGCCTTCCACCCTTTCTGCCACTAAAACCCTGCCCCTTCATGGTCCCCATCCAACCTTATGCCCACCTGAACCTCTGAGTAGCCTTTCCCACCCTTGGACCTGGGAGATCTCAGACACTGCCCAACCCAAGCCATGACCTCCCAATTCTGCTCAGCTCAGTGGTTTCAAATCCACAGACCTGAGTTTAAATTCCAGCTTCCCCACCCACTAGCTGGGTGACCTTGGACAAGATTTTTTAACTCCTCTGTGCCTTAGTCTCCTCAACTGTCAAATAGGAATTGTGCCTTCCTCACAGAGCTGCTAGGATGAAAAAAAGCTGCATACATCACTATATGTAGTGGCCTATATGCAGGCCTATATGTAGGCCTCTCCCAGGCCTGCCCAGGGGAGAAATGGGATAATCTGTGTCTCTCTCCAACCTGTTGGCCTCCTCCCTGGAGTTTGTACAGTTGTGGCTGAATAAGGCAGGCTCAGGTCCTGCTAGCCAAACGCTGCTAGTCTTTGCTGTGTGACCTCAGGCAGGTCAGTCAACAACTCTGAGCCTCCACATCTGTAAATGGTAGAAAAGCAGTGTAGCTGCTTGCACAGGTAGGTTTAAGGATCAAGGGTAACACATAATCCTCACAAACCTATGAGAAAGGATGAAGAATCTGAAGCACAGAGAAGTAAATTCTCCCACTCAGCTAGTAAGCAGTGGAGCTCACCAGCGTCTCAGCACCCTGGGCCTGAGGTCACATTAAGAGTAGTAAATGCTTAGTACCATATCTTGCACGTGCCATAATCCATCCAAATGCTTTGCACGTGTTACTTTATTTTATCCTCTGAACACCCACTTTACAAACAAGGAAAATGAAGCACAGAGAGGTTCTGTAACCTGCCCAACATCACACAGCTAGTGGGCACAGAGCCAGGAACCACACGCAGGCAGTCTGGCTCTAGTGGCCACTAGTCATAGCCCAGGGTCTGAGTGCCCAGCCCAAGGGCACCAACCCCGATCCTACAAACACCGGGGCTGAGCTGCCTGCCTCACTCTACAAACGAGGTAGTGACCTGTACTGGAGGTCAGGTGGCAGCCCAGGACCTGGACCCGGGTCTTCCCAGCTCTAGTGTGTCCCACTGCCTCCCCCGCTGGCTGGGCCCACTGAGGCAAGGGACTGAACAGGATAAAATCCCTGCCAGGCCTTGGCCCAGACAAGGGCCATCCTGGCAGCTGCTTTACTAAAAACAACAATTGAAAAAAAACAGCAGCCGCCGTGTGGTGTACCCAGAGTAGACAGTAAGGTACCTTTTAACACATGCTGCCCTTTACCAAGCAAAGGATCTTGAGAACCAAGGTCCCACACACATGGGGCGACCACCCTAGTCTGGGCCCGGCAGATGGGTGCAGGGGACCCCAGGATTCTCATCACCTATTTCACCCTCCAATCTGCCTCCCAGCGTGCGTGTGTTTTGGGGGCTGGCAGTCAGCACCGTTGGCATCCAGTGAGTCCCACTCAATGTCGGGCAGGGGCTGACTGCTCTGGATTTTATTTCAGCAGCCCCCTCCTGTGGAGGAGGGTCTGTTTGTTCACACATTCCAGCCCTCATTTGGAGCAGGGAGGACAAAGGGGACTCTGGCTGGGCCTGGGCCACCTTGTGGACACCTCCCCGGCCCCTAGTTCCCCACTCCCCCAGGCTCCATCCTGTCTTCTCGAGCTCCAGAGGCCTTTGTGTTTGGAGCTGGTGCTCCCAGGAGACCAGAGCATGTGCACAAGGGCCACTCTGATGCCTCTGCTTGCGTCCTTGAAGGATGGGTGACCCAGGGTCCAAAGCACAGTTCGGATCCAGATCCTCAGGTCCTGGCTGCAGCTCTGTGTGCCTGGGAGAGGAGCCAGCAGGCCACCCCTCCTTCCACGTCACCCCTGCGTCCAGACCACAAGGCTGAGGCTGTCACGGGGCTGAGAGACTGACCCAAATTGGATGGTGGCCTGGGGGTTAGCTCCTGCCAGCCAGGAGGAGGGTCCCAGAAAAGTCTGACTTTGTTCAGTAGGTTATGATGGCCAGCGGGGCCCTGGAGCCCTGTGAGGCTCCCATTGTGTCTGCCGTCATGCATTTTCTGAGACCCGGAAATAAATGGCCACTATGGGACTCACAGGGGAGGAATGGTTGGCCAAGTGAGCAAAATCAGAAATCATCATGCAGAGAAATAAAAACAAAGAATGATTCAGTTTCACAGGGAATCTGGCATCAAACTAAAGAGGACATGGTTGTCCTGGGCAACTGTTGCCATGGAAACGGAGCTATTTCGGAGCATCAACCTGGCTTTCATAGGAGGAAAGTGCTGATTCAGATAACAGCATCCTCACTCCCCCAGACCTCTCCTCCTTTCCTTGTCCTGTTCAAGGAGAGAGGGGGCATTTCTCCACGGGACAGAGGGGACGCAAAGCCGCTGTGAGCGGTGGGGGTGGTCCTGGAGGCTTCCAAGTGCCCAGTCCCTGTGGCTTCAGGCTGGGGGCACGTGGAAGGGCTGTGACCCTCCTCTGAAACAGGCTAGGTGGGGGAGGGGCCAGCCAGCAGCTGGTCCCCATCTGGGGAGGCTGAGCAGAGACCTACCTTCCAGTCTGTGTCCACAGCCAAGAGGAAGGTGTCGGAATTCTCCTAAAGCAAGGCAAACAGAGGGGGTGGCTCGTTAGGCCCCAGGCTGGCCCAGGCAGGGAAGGGAGGCGGCCACAGGGGCTCTGCCTTGAGCAGCCTCACTTGCTGTTCCCCAGGCTATCTTTTTTTTTTGGCCACACCATGCGACATGTGGGATCTTAGTTCGCAGAAGAGGGCTCAAACCCGGCCCCCTGCAGTGGAAGCACGGAGTCTTAACCACTGGACCGCCAGGGAAGTCCCTGCCCAGTCTATCTTAATGTTAACAAAAGTGACAGAGGGCTTTCCAAGCGCCGGGCATCAGGCCATTTAGTACCTGACAGATGAGGTTACGAGCAGCTACACACACTGATTTTACCTGTTAATTTTTTTTTTTTACCTATTAATTGAAAATGTGAAGATTTCCACTTTGCAGGTGAGAAGGGTGAGGCTCAGAGAGATGGAAGCACATGGCTAGAAAGTGACGGAATAAGCTCTGACCCCAAATTCTTGCTGTTCAGCACTTTGCCCGCTGACCCCACAGATGACTTTTGAGGTCGCCCATCAGGGCACAAGCGCAGAGGCGGGCCTGACTATCACACTCACTTTAAGGATGGAGAAGCTGAGGGAGAAAGGGGCTTTTCTGACCTGCACAAAGGCACTGTCTGGGCCTCTGCAGTAGCTGCTCCCACCTTTCCAGACCTGCCTGCTTCATGCTCTCAAAGCACCAAAATCCCCTGCTTTTAGGCTCATGTATGGTGACTGGTGTGAGTCTCTGATTGGTGACCATCCCTCCCACTGGACTGCAGGCACCAAGAGGGTGTGGACCACGTCTGGCTCAGCTCTCAGCATAAAGCCTGGCAGGGACCAGGTTCCTCAAACACAAACAGATCTGGATGAACAAGTCTAACTTCATGAATGAGGCGAGCATGGTTTCGATATACCCACTGTTTATAAGGTGGCAGAAATGGAGAGTGGAGGAATGGGGGCCTGAACCCCATGTGTCTGTGTCGCCAGGCTCTCCCCGATGCAGCCCGGCAGCCCTCAGACACTCTACACCCGCCCTGGGTCTCGTCTGGGGAAGGAAACCTCATGGGGGGATCCCACGTATCCAGGAAGAGCAGAGATCTGGGGCCTGTGTCCTGCCTTCTGCTGCGTCTGTCTAGAACCCCCTCTGCTCTCCTCTGCTCACTGTGGGCAGATCACTTAGCTTCCAAGCCTCAGTGTCTGTGAGGATTAAACAAGGGGCACAGATAGCAGTCATCCTGTCCTTGGCACTCCTGCACTGGACTCTGTGTGCTACAGATGCTACTGAATACATATGTGGATAAATGAGACAGACTGGAACCAGGATATTATGGGAGGACAGCAAGTGAAGGGCAGGGCTACTAGGTGCAACAAGAAGGAAAATGAACCCAAGTCACAGGAGCAGGGAGGAAAACAATGAAAACCAGTGATGCTGATGTTTTACTCTCAAAATAAGAAGTTCACCCACCTGCATTCTGGCAGTTGGAGTGGGAGGGGTGGTGGAAAAAATCAGACAGCACTAGAGGCTCTCACACAAAAAAGGAAAGCCAGGTCTCAGGTGAAATCAACAATGGCTATCCTCCCCTCCTGGTTCCTCCAGGGCCTGGGGGCTCTGCCTGGGGAGGGGAGGAGAGCACGGAGGTGGCCACTCCTGGACCCTCCAAGGAAGGGGGCAGGGGTCTGGGGGAAAGGGTCGAGGCTGGTTATCAATAAATCCTCTTACCTTGGAAGACCTTGCCTGAGGTGGGGCCAGGGAAAGAGATGCAGGAGATTTTCAAGGGGATGGGAAGCTTCAGATGGGCAGGACCCCAAACCAAGAAACAGCAGGAATAATACAAGCCAATCCAGAGACACCGGAGGCCTGGGAGGAACCACATGAACATTCCAAGGAAAACTGGTGGGAGAGAGGGCCCAGCTGAGAGGAGGGGAGGAGGTCCAGGAGCGGCCTAAGGAGACCCAGGTCGGGGATGCTGGCACGGGGAGAATCAACAATTCTTCCACGGAGCCCTGGACACACCGGGCAAAGACTTCAGAAGCAAGCAAGTCTGAAATGGCGGAGGGACGGTGGGTAACCGTGTGGAAGTGTTTGCTCCTCAGTGGATTCAGGGAATTTGCACCTGGAAGGTTGAGGAAGATTTAAAAAGTGAAAAGGACTGGCACTTCTGTCCCGTGCAGCTGGACAGGGGAATCTGTCTGTGCGTGTAACCGCCTGGGAGAGAGAGGCAGAGAGCGAGGCGGAACTTCAAGACAGGACTGCACCAGTTGTCACTGAAATCTGGAAAGGCCACACTGGGAGCACCTAGGAGGATTTTGGGGGGTTGAGGATGGGGCCATTAATACGTCTTGGGAAAAGCAGATGTGACCAGTGACCAGGTCCACGGGGCTTGTGCTGACCCGAGAAAGGAGAGAAACTGAGCTGGGGATTCGCAGCCTCCGTGGAGGACTGAGATGCAGACCCTCGTGCAGGGGAGCCAACTCTGGTCCAGGTGGGATGAGGTGAGAGACACCAAATGTAGCAGGAAGAAGGCAGAGCCAGGGGGCTGGTCAAAGGGGCTCAGGGAGGGAGGGGCAGCAAGGTGCTGGGCCAGGCTGGGCAGAGAAGGGGTGCGAGGGCATCTCTTGGGGTGCCCTGCCAAGGTGGGGAGTGAAAGAGACAGGCATAGGACATGTGAGGCCAAGGTGCCCTGCGCGCTCTGTGCCGCCCACAGCTGCACACCGCGTACCAGCAGGCAGCCCCCTACCCCTGAGCCCTGGTGATGAGTGCAGGGGTGCTTGAGAGCCACCATCCGGCCCACCACGCCCTCACACGAAGGCTGGTCTCTGCTCGCATGCCTCGAAAGATGGACTGTTTGTGGGGACGAGGGACTTTGCAGAGAGTTCTGAAAAACTCCTTTCCTCTGAGCTGCACCACAGTCTATAGCTTCCACCTGACCCAAGTCTTTACCGAGAGCCTACTGTGTACCAGGCACTGTGCTAGGAACTGGGGAGATCGGGGAACAAAACGGACAGGGTCTCTGCTCCAGGAGCCTGTGGGGCAGAGCCCGAGAGCACTAAGTGCCAGGCCCGGAGGGTGTGCGGGTGTCGATATTAGACCCGGTGGTCAGAGAAGGCCTTCCTGAGGAGGGGGCATCTGAGCAGAGCCTGAACAAAATGAAGGGCCAGCCCTGAAAAGTCCTGCGGCTAGCGTGTCCCAGGCAGAGGCAACAGCTGGGAATGTGATCAGCTTGTTCAAGGAAGAGCAGTGAGCCTGGGAGACAGGACAGGAGCCAGCAGGGGGAGGGGGTGCGGAGCACACCCTGGGCCCGGGGAAGGACTGTGGCTACAACTCGGGGTGCTACGGCAGCCACTGGCCAACCGTAAGCAGAAAAGTGACACGATGCGTGGAATTTTTAGTTTACACAAAAAGGATAAAATGACGGGGGTACCTTCCCAAAGCCAAGAACAATAGTTAAAAACAGGCCTCAGGAGGGATGGTGGCCAGTAATAGAAATCAAATCTGGTCAGTCTAAGCGAAAAAGGGAAATTTATAATTAGGATACAAGCGTGCCTTACCAAGCCAAAGGCAGGACTCATGAAGGGCTGGAACAAGGGAATGGAACACATCAGAAAGCCAGGAAGGACGTGATGTATTTTAAAAGGTTGTACAGAGCACGGAGACCAGTGGGGAGGCTCCTTCAAGCAGAAAGAAGGGGGGCGGGGCTGCCGTGCTGAGGAGAAGAGTGGAAGAGAACATGCGAGGCCAAGGTGCCCTCAGCTTTCTGTGCCACCCACAGATGCACACCCGTACCAGCGGGGAGCACCTGGGCAAGAGATGATGGGGGCTCGGAACAGGGAGGAAGTAGAATTAGAATCAAAAGTCTACAAAGTGTCCAGCTCACCAGCTGTTCCCCGACCATTCCTGGGGGTTGCCCTAAGGTAATCAGGTCTCATAAGTTAACTTGAGGTTCTGTTTTAAAAGTAAGACTGCACCCTAGGAATTCCCTGGTGGTCCAGTGGTTAGGACCCCGCGCTCACACTGCTGAGGGCCGGGGTTCAATCCCTGGTGGGGGTGGGGGGGAGGGAGGGGGGCGGAACTATGATCCTGCAAGTGGCGGGGCAAAAGAAAAAAATAAAGACTGTACCCTTCTTGGGGACAGGACTGCTGGCCTCATGTGGTTGGGCCCCTGGCACCTGGACAGCCACTCTGTCCCAACATGTGGAACTCAGCAGCTCTTGGGCTCATCTCCTTCTGGAGGGAAGATCTGGGAGGCTGGGGCGGAGCAAAGAAGGGTGTGCCGAGGATCCAGAGACTGGGCTCCTGGCTTCCCCACCTGTAAAGTGAGGGGGGCTGGGCGGCATAACCAGCAGGGACCTACAGCCATGATGCCCCAGAATTCTATGAGCAATGGACCCATAGCTTTTCCTTGCAGGAGGGAAAGGGAAGCTGTGCTGGGTGTCACCACAACAAGAAAACGTAAGAATCCGCCTGCCAACGCAGGGAACATGGGTTCGAGCCCTGGTCCAGGAAGATCCCACATGCCGCGGAGCAACCAAGCCTGTGCACTGCAACTACTGAGCCTGCGCTCTAGAGCCCGCGAGCCACAACTACTGAAGCTCTCGCACCTAGAGCCTGTGCTCCACTACAAGAGAGAAGCCCGAGCACCGCAACGAAGAGCAGCCCCTGCTCACCGCAACTAGAGAAAGCCTGCTCACATTAACGAAAACCCAACGGAGCCAACTAAATAAATAAATAAAATTAAGAACGTTTTAAAAAAATGCTATTAAAAAAAAAAGAAAACATGGGTAGAACTAATTCTGAAATTTAACGCCTGGTGTTCAGATGAGGGCCCTTTGGGATAAAATAACAACCTCAAATGCCTTGATCCCACTGCTCCTGGAAACACTGCTGGTAATACTTTCCCTCATACCTCAGAGGCTTATGAGGAAAAAAGAGAGGCTGCAGACATGAAAGGCCCAGGTAGTTGGGGAAGCATCGTGACCCCACTGGAGGCAGCACTGCCCAGCGGGGACCCTCTTGGGGCTCAACGGCCGCCCACAACCAGGGGTTGAATACGGGCCTCATTCCCCGAGAGCTGTGTGACCCTGGCCAAGTGAGTTAACCTTTCTGTGCCTCGGTTTTCTCATCACTGAAATGGGAATAACTCTTCTACAGAGCCTCCCAGCTTCAAAGACAGCCAAAGCCACAGCGAGGTTGGCTGGGTTTTAGCCACATGGGCGTTCAGCCCGGCCAGGAACTCTCCCAAGGCGGGGACAAGGCTTCTCAGGGCGGCTCACGGGACGGAGGGCCATCTCCTAGCCATCAGCAAGACTATTTGTAGTGAGATGATGGACCTAGAGTCTGTCATACAGAGTGAAGTATGTCAGAAAGAGAAACACAAATACCGTATGCTAACACATATATATGGAATCTAAGAAAAGAAAAAAAAAAGTCATGAAGAACCTAGGGGTAAGACAGGAATAAAGACACAGACCTACTAGAGAATGGACTTGAGGATACGGGGAGGGGGAAGGGTAAGCTGGGACAAAATGAGAGAGTGGCATGGACGTATATACACTACCAAACGTAAAATAGATAGCTAGTGGGAAGCAGCTACATAGCACAGGGAGATCAGCTCGGTGCTCTGTGACCACCTAGAGGGGTGGGAAAGGGAGGGTGGGAGGGAGGGAGACGCAAGAGGGAGGAGATATGGGAACATATGTATATGTATAACTGACTCACTTTGTTATAAAGCAGAAACTAACACACTATTGTAAAGCAATTATACTCCAAAAAAGATGTTAAAAAAATTTAAAAAAAAAAAAAAAAGACTAAAGGGAAGGCGCGCGGTTTCCTTCTCGGTCACGAGGTGGCGCCCTCCGCCCTCGGGACCGCGAAGGGGCGACTCACCAGCTCAGCGGCATCCTGGCCCCGGAGCAGTGGCTTCTCCTCGGGGAATCGCAGCTCCTGCAGGCCGGCCATGGTCCCGTCGTGGAGCAGCAGCCCTAGGGAGGGAAGGCGAGGACAAGGGTTGAGCCCTGCTGCGACGGGCACGCCTGGGCCCTGCTCGGACTCTCTCGGCGGGCGGAGGGGACAGCGCAAGCCCGGGCTGCGGCAGGGGCACCGGGGACCACACCGACCCCTCCATCCCCGGACCCCCGGTTCCCAAGCGCAGGCCCAGCGCTGCGCTTCACCCGGGCCGCAAGTCTCCGTCTGCAAGACTCGCCTGCTTGGCTCAGGGAGGGTCATTGTACTATTTGGTCTTAAAAGTTAAAACATGTTTCCTGCCACCCCCCAAAAAAAAGGAAGAAAGAAGGAAGGGGTGGGGGTAAGGAAGGAAGAAAGGGAGGGAGGGAGGGAGGAAGGAGGGAAGGAAGAAAGAAAATAAAGAGGAAAAGAAAAGCAAGGCGACACAATACAGGATGACCCTTGAATAATTTCAAGTAAACTGCATTTATTAAGAAACAGAGGGACAAGTGTGGGGAAGCCAAACACAGGGTCGGAAGCCCCCTGTGGTCAGAAGTGGACAGTGGGCTCTGGGAGGACACAGAGGAAGAGAGCTGAGGGCCGTCCTGAGTGCCTAGAAGGACAGGCCTGGGTGAGGATGGCTCTGAGAGGGGAGAAGGGAGGGCCTGGCAGTGTGGCAGGCGGAGTTGCATTGAAGGTGCTGGTCATGATGTACCACCAGCAGGGAGGGATGACACAGTGACCACTTAACCCACAGCATCCAGGCAGAGGGGCCCAGACCCTAATGGCTGCGTGTTCGTGGGAGACCCCGGGCCTCTGAACCTCAGGAGAGGAACGGATCATATGTGCACGTGTGTGTTTGGAGGATCCAGTGGTGGGGGAAGGCAGACAGAGGGTGCCAGGACCCCACAATCTGTCTATCTAGCCTGGCACTGCCATTCCTTACTTGGATTTCAGGATGGCACAAATCACAATGCACCAAGAGAAACACTAGGCAAGGATGTGAGCTGGAAATTCATAAAAGAATTACAACTGGCCAGTAAATACATGGGAAAATGTTAAAGCTCACTAGAAGTCAAAGATATCCTTTCTTTTTTTTGCCAATGGAATTGGCAACATTTGCAGTGCTGGCAAAGATGCACCAAAACTGGCACTTTTCTTATACTGCTTGTGAGTGTATAAATTGGTACATCTTTCTGGAGGGCAGTTTTACAGAATGAATTAAGATCCTTTAAAAGGTTCTTACTCTTGGACTCCGCAATCTTCTCCCTGGGAGAAATTTCCTAAGGAAACCAGAGAGGGCACCTAATGATTTATCTGTAACAATGTTCACCACCGTGCCACTTATAATCCAAAAAAACCCCCAAAACAAGCTAAAAAAGCTAAATGTCCATAAGTAGGGCACTAGACAAACTATGGGTAAATAACTTGTAAAAGATTATTTAATAACATGGTAAAATGCTTGTGTTGTAATAGATTTTTTTAAAGCAGTTATAAAACATACAGTATTATCCAAATTATGAGAAATATGAATAGTTCCATAAAAAAGCCTGGGAGGCTTTTCACAAAGTTAACAGGCATTATCCCTGGGTGAAGGACTGAAAATTAGGATCTACAGTCTGAAATCAGGAAAAAACAATATTTAAGACTGTTTGTAGATCATTAACAATTCTTTATTCTTGCAAAGCACTTCACATCTCCCAAGGTACTTTTCTGTGCTATTAGATTTCACCCTGATGGGAAGTGCGATGAGGTAAACCAAGGCTGAGAGAGGTTCCACGGCACGCCCAGGTGGGGCCAGGCCTGGAAATGGGGTCTTTGGATCCTTAGCCTGTTCCAGTGCTCGCTCCGTAACACCATGGCGGCCTGACCTGGAAGGATGGAAGGATGGCTTCCTATCCGTCCTCCCATCCTCCCTCCCACCCCTCAGACTTTCCCTTCTGCCCTGAAAGGCTGACAGTCCCACTAGCTGGTTGGTCAGAAGATGCCCCCCCAGCCCTGCCCACCCCTGCTCCTTTGGCTTCTCCCTGTGGAAGCCCTAGTGACTGGGGAGTCAGCACAGTGGCTTCCTGGGACCCAAGGGCACATGGCCTTGGATGGGATCCATTGCTGTGGCAGGGAGGTCCTGAGACCAGGTTGTAGCTCCAGACCCTGCCTGGGCTTCCTTCCATCCTGTCAGAAGCAGGAAGCATCAGCCCTCCAGAATGCTAACAAAGACGGTGCCTTGTAATCGCATGGGGGTCCCCTCCTGAGTCTAGTTTGGGTTGAGACGTGCTGGGGCTGGGCTGGGAGCCACTGGCCACTCAGGCCTCCAGGAAGGTTAATCCAGAGCTGTGCAGCCCCCCTGGGAGAGCCTTGTCCCCAGCATGAAGAGGCCAGGCAGGGAGGCCCCTGCGCACCCAAGTACCCAGGTCCCTGCACCTTAGTGCCATGCTGGAGCTCTCGGTTCCCAGCGGCTTCTGGGGAAACCAGCTAACACAACGCAGACGGGCTGTATTTTTAGAAAGGCGTCCTCTCCCCTCTCCCCCACTTTCTCTTCCACCCTTTCTGATGTGTGCACACTCATCCATCCATCCGGAGCTGAAAGAAGGGCCACCCTGGAAAACTCTTCTCCCATTAGGGCCTTTTTAGCCGCCAACCCCCCTGAATACTGAATTCAATTAAATGCTTCGGCAGCACTGGGGTGTCCCCGCCCTCTCCCAGGCCTGTTATGAAACCACAGTGGAGACCATCCTCCCCAAGGACGGTTCTATTAAAAGGGCTGAGAGTGGGCAGCGCAGGGACAGATGGGCTGTGATGAGGGGGTGGCGGGGAAGGGGGCTGCGGAGAGAAACCTCATAATCCAGAGAGCTGGGGATGTCTCAGCCTGTGGAAAACGGGGACAGCCCAGGGCCCAGCAGGTGATGTGGGGCTCGGGAACAGAGGCCGGAGGGGATACTCCCACAGGGTGGTGGCAGACGAGTTTCTTCCTAAGAAAGTTATGATTTTAAAAAAAAGCAGCTACATGATGTTACAAGAAAATGAGATTCCCATCAAATCCGTATATTGTATGCCTGAAACTTATACAATGTTATATGTCAACTGTATCTCAATAAAGCCGGAAAAAATTTTTCAGAAAAAGAGCGTGAATGTGTTTGTAAATATTCTGGCATCCCCTGGCCCTGAGAAGGTTTTTAAATGTGTTACTAACTTCTCTAATCATGACAATTGCTATAAAATAAAGTTTAGAAAAATCAAAAAAAAGAGAGCGTGAGATTCCTATCAACAGAGCGTGAGATTCCTATCAACCACCCACAAGGAAGCCTGAGTCAGGTTTGTCAGGAATCAAGGAGCACAAGGCAAATGGGGTACGAGATCCCAGGGGTCTGTGAAGCAACAGCAAGGGACCTTTTCACTTTGCCTTTTTCCCCTTCTTGATCCCAGATTCTCTAAAGGCAACACAGAGTGTTAAAACCAAATGGGCCTGGGGTGAATCCCAGCCCTCAGCTTCTCAGTGGTCCGGCCTAGAGTCACTGGAATTTCTTCTGTATCACTCACTGCCTAGCTTTATTTTGGGCAGATCACTAAGAGGATTGCTTATCTGCAAAATGGGAGCGGTAGCCTTCCTCTGGCCACCTCAGAGAGCTTTGAGGTACAACAGAGACAACAGATAGAAACATACTTTTTAAATGGAAGATTTCTGTACCCATTTGGATGGGACAAAAATAACATAAGTGACTGGGGTCCTCCTAACCTTCCTTTGCCTACTTAAGACAACCCTGGAGTTTCTTTTTCTCTTGTCTCCTATTTAAGGAAGGGTTCATACCTGCTGGCAGGGAGGCTCCGCTGATGTTTCAATACAGGGACGGGAAAGGGATGAGGGAGAGAAAGCCCGGCTCTTTGGCTGGGTGACAGAAAGGAGCTCCCGAGCAGCGCAGCGTGAATGTGGGTGGATTCTTTATGAGGAACTGCATTTCTTTCCAATTACTTTTGGTTGCTGATTTGTGTGTCATTAAATGTGATCCTATGCTGTGATTCAATTACTTTTGGTTGATGATTCATGCTTCTTTAAATGTGATTCTATCCTGGGCCACGTGATCCCTCACACTTATTAGGGTTAAAAATATAAACAATTACTATGATCATTCCTGAGCCTTGTCAATAAGTGCTTCAATTTAATTGACCAGTGGCAGTTACACAACCTATGGAATGAGGCAACTGTTGAGTGGGAGCACCGCTCAGCAGTAGTAGGGGGCGTTTGAAAATACACGTGGGGATTTTGGGTTGTCTCAGCAACTGGGGGCTCCTACAGCATTTAGTACCCGGGAGCCAGAGGCGAGGAAGGTTGTGTGGGGACAGTGCTGCCCAGCCAAGCATCGCTCCCCACCCCAAAACACCCAGACCTGTCCCCCCAAGAAATGCAAGAGCTGAAGGTGAAGGAAGGCCAGACATCAACAGGGTAAAGTTAGCACATGCAGGCCAACCAGACCTTGTGGGACAGGGAGAAGCCAAACTGTAAAAGCGGAAGGACTGTGGAATGGCTTTTTTTTTTTTAACCACAGGAGTGAGGGGACCTCTTGGCAGGTCACGGTCAAGGTCTTGGTCCAAGATGCCCTGTGGATGGTGCACTCCTGAAAGTCCTGGCTATGAGGTCCCGTCATTACAAGAAAAGCCGCAAGCAAATGGAACAGGGAGCACAGCCAATCTGGCTTGGCCAGCTCTGCCCTGGGGGAGGGGTCTGCGCCACAGATTAAGAACGATGTCGCTCAGGGCAGGCAGACGACTCACGTTCAAGCCTGAGCACCTGAGATCCTTCCACCCACACCACGCCAGCCCTGTGGTTTGAAAAGAAGCCCCAGAACTCAGGGACCCCAGAAATCAGAAACCCAACTTCCAACGGCGCTATGTCGAGGGTTTAGAGCCTCCGGGTAGCTGGCCCCTCATATCACTCTCCCTGTCCCGATCCTGACCGCAGAGGGTTGGGACAGCACTGGGGGTATAGGGCTGGGATGGGGACTAGACCTTTCCTCAGCATCCCCGTCTCACAGGTGAGACAAAAACAGGTGCAAGTCCCCTGGTGGCTGATCCAGGAAGGGACCCCAGAGCCTGTGCTCTTAAACCCTACTCTACACGGATTCTGTCTCCCCAAGTACACAGCCCAACAGAAGGGTGCAGGGACCATGTTCTGGCCCAGCCTACATTTCCTCTCTCGTTACAGCCCCTTAATTTAGGCCCAACCTGACCACTTCTCCTGCTTTTTTCTTGATTTGGGCCTATGAATTCCTATCTCCCCGCAGCCACTGCAACCCTGCCGACACACACACACACACACACACGCACGCACGCACGCACGCACGCACACACACGCACACACGCACACACACCCCACCCCCTTAAGGCAGCCATAGTTGGATTCTGACACTCAGAGCTAAGGACCCCCAGCTGACTCAGTAGGTCCATTCGACCCACAGGAAGCACGCGCCTTTGTTCATGCCGTTCCTTCTGCCTGAAATACCTTTCCCTATGACATCCCTACAACAACAACAATAATGACAAAAACGATTGTTAATATTTTCTGACACTTGATATGTTTTTGTCAAATGAGGTGGAGTGAAGGAATGCTTCTTCACCCAGACTGCAAAGTATTAAACGACTGATAACGTTCAGCGTTGGTGAGCTTGTGGGGAAACGGCACATACTCTCATACACTGTTGACTGCAGTGGGTTCACCTTCATCTGGAGGGCGAGTTGGTAGTTTGTAAAAATGCAAATATCTATCAACTTTGCAACTGTATCTCTAGAAATTTATCCTACAGAAAAACACTAAAAGGCTGTGCACAGGGATGCTCACTGCAGCACTCTTTGGAATAGGAAAAAACTGAAAACAACCCAAACAAACGTCAGGAGACTGGTTAAATAAACCATGGCACATCTACACCCCAGAGCACCATGCAGCTATTTTAAAAATAAGGCAGCTCCACTCAAACAGATAGCGAAAGCATTCTAAAATATGCAGTTAAGAGAAAAAGGAATGCCACAGAATAATAAGTATAAATAAATAAGCCCATTTATGTAAAAAATACATGCATCAAACAGGTACATATATTTGCAAATTAAAAAAAAAAAGTCCTCAAATGAATCAGGGTAACTGTAATGCTCACCTCTGGAGAAGGATATGGGTTTGGAAGGGTCTAAAAGGAGACTTTATTCTACACAGCAGACATTATCAAATCTAAGATACCATCAATTATAGCTGACACTAACATTTTATGTACCAAAAGAAAGGAAAAAACACTGCCAATTAAATTAAGGCATAATACTGTCCCCTACCTTTTAACTTTTTATTTTGAAATAATTACAAATTTAGAAAAATCAAAGAAAAAACAAAGCACAGAAACTTCCCATATACCTTTCACTCAGCTTCCCCTAATGTCACCATGCTACAGAACCTTAATACAATTAGAGAAACCAGGAAAGAAAATACTGATACAATATGGTGAAGTAATCTGCAGACCTGAGATGAATTTCACCAGTTTTCCCAATAGTCTCCCAGTCCAGGATGCCACATTGCACAGAGTTGTCATGTAGTCTCCTCCAGTCAGGGCCAGTGCCTCAGTCTGTCTTTTATGATGTTGACACTTGAAAAATACTGATTAGTTAAATCTGTAGAATGTCCCTCAGTTTGGGTTTGTCTGTTGTTTTCTTATGATTAGACCAAGGTTATGCATTTTTAGTCTTTTTTTTTTTTGGCGGTACGCGGGCCTCTCACTGTTGTGGCCTCTCCCGCTGCGGAGCACAGGCTCCGGACGTGCAGGCTCAGCGGCCATGGCTCACGGGTCCAGCCGCTCCGCGGCATGTGGGATCCTCCCGGACCGGGACACGAACCTGCGTCCCCTGCATTGGCAGGCGGACTCTCAACCACTGCGCCACCAGGGAAGCCCCGGTTATGCATTTTTAGTAAGAATACAGCAGAAGAGACGTGCCCTTGTCATTGTACCATTTTATGGGGTACATGATGTCAATCTGTTTTATTATTGGGGATAAGCTTGATTGCCCAATTCAGGTGGTGTCTGCCAGGTTTCTCCAGTATAAAGTTACTATTTTTCCCTTTGTAATTAATACGTATCTTGTGGGAAGATACTTTGAGACTACGCAGACATCCTGTTTCTCATCATACTTTCGCCCACTAATTTTAGCAACCATGGATGATGCTTGCCTACAGTTATTACTGTGGTATTTGCTTAACGATAATTTTCTATTTCCATCATCTCTTCTACATTTATTAACTGGAATCCTCCTCGAAGAAAAAGAGCTGTCCTTTCTTCTCCATCTACTTATTTATTCAATTACTTATTTTATTCTGTGGGTTATAATCAATTTCTATTATTACTTTATTGTTCTGATTGTGCCAGATTTGGCCATTGGGAGTTCCTTCAAGCTGGCTCTTGGGTCCTTTCACCATGCGCCCATCACTTTTTTGAGTTGTTTCTAATTTTCTAGCCCTATAAGATGTTCCAAACTCACCTTGCATTTTTTCTGCCTCAATCGCTCACACTCACACACACACACACTCTATATCTATGTATCTGTATATCTATTAAAAGTCTGGAATTTATACTGATACCTCTAATTCCAATTCAACACCTCTCAGTTTATTCTAACTTCTTTACTTGTAATTGTTTTTCTTCCAGTGAGAAACCTGGTTCTCATTATCCCCAATATTTTTATTTGTTCACTGCTAGTACACACACAAAGTAATTTCAGAACTGCTACTCACATAATGAGTTCTTACCATTCAGAACTTTGGGGACTTTATTTTTTTAATATTTTATTCTTTTAGACTTAGACCCAAAATTTTTTAAAATATTTATTTATTTATTTAGCTGTGCCGGGTCTTAGTTGCAGCACGCAGGATCTTCGTCTCTCTGTGCAGGATCTTTTAGTTGCGGCATGTGGGATTTTTTAGCTGCGGCATGCGGGGTCTTTAGTTGCAGCATATGGGGTCTTTAGTTGCAGCATGTCGGATCTAGTTTCCTGACCAGGGATCGAACCTGGGCCCCCGGCATTGGGAGTGCGGAGTCTTAGCCACTGGACCACCAGGGAAGTCCCAGACCCAAATTTTTAAATGCATCTATCACTCTTGTAAATTCTTTTCTTTTTAATTGAAGTATAGTTGCTTACAACACTTGTAAGTTCTTAAAAAGGAAAATACAAGTGAAATAAGCTGTGTCAGGTCTTCCTAAAACTTCTTCACATTCAGGGTCCAATGCCTCCAAATCACTCCGTCTTGAAGTTGTTGCTGGCTGTGCTTTTCCATGAAGTCCCAGCTCCTCTGACATTAAGATCATCTGTGGTGCAGCATTTCCCAAGAGTGTTCCACTACTGATTCCAGGATTTCTCTCCAAGCAGCAAATTTTGGTGTACATGTGATAGCAAGGACAGTAGTCCTGGTAACCACCTCACCAACAGAGACTGTATTTTAGAGATGTTATGAAAAAAAAGGTGCATCTTAGAGTTGCCATAACATAGCTCTTTTTTTTTTTTTTTTTTTTGCGGCACGCAGGCCTCTCACTGCTGTGGTCTCTCCCGTTGCGGAGCACAGGCTCCAGACACGCAGGCTCAACGGCCATGGCTCACAGGCCCAGCTGCTCCACGGCATGTGGGATCTTCCCGGACCGGGGCACGAACCCGTGTCCCCTGCATCGGCAGGCAGACTCTCAACCACTGCACCACCAGGAAAGCCCAACATAGCTCTTTTATAAAACTTTCTTCTGTTGAGGCACAGCACCAATGTGTGAACTCTGTTTCTGTACACACGTGGTTCCAGGTATTAAACGCAGACGTAATAAGCCTCCAATCCCCAGACCAAGGGCAAGGGCAGACAGAACTGGAATCCCAACAAGACACTCCATGTGAGCAGCTTCTGTACGGAGCCAGTAAAGAGTCCTACTGGGGCAGCGACTGTTAATTGTCCCCCAATACCTGTGCTCCTCTTCTTCTTTAAGAATAGATCCCCAAATTTTAGACGAACAGGTAGACAATGGGAATAAAGCCTATTTATGACCATGTGACAACAATCAGCCAGTTAGATGTAAGTGGAAGCATGTGACTTTGAGGTAGTGCTCTTAAAGGGAGGAGACATGTCATTCTTCAACCTTTCCTTCCTCCTGCTGGCTGGAATATAGATGTGATGGTGGGAGCTTGACAGCAATTTTGGACCCTGAGGCTGGATACTAAAGGTGGCAGAGTGGCAATATAGAAGAAGTCTAGGTTCCTGAGAATCATGAAGTCATAATTCTGGATGGCCTATCTCTAGACTCTGCTTATGAAAGAGGGAAACACACTTTTATCTTGTTTAATCTATTTTTTAATTGAGGTATAGTTGATTTATAATATTGTGTTAGTTTTAGGTGTTGAGCAAAGTGATTCAGTTTTATATACATATATTTTTTTTAGATTCTTTTCCCATATAGGTCATTACAGAGTATTCAGTAGAATACCCTGTGCTATACAGTAGGTCCTTGTTTATCTATTTTATATACAGTAGCATGTATCTATACTTTGTGTATCCCAAACTCCTATTTTATCCCTCCCCCCACTTTCCCCTTTGGTAACCATAAGTTTATTTTCTATGTCTGTGAGTCTGTTTCTGTTTTGTTGTTTAATCTATTATTATCGTGGGTTTTCTGTCACATGTCATTGAAGCTAATCTAAACTTGGGACAATTTTCTTGGAGACCCAGCCCAAGATGCTAAAGGAACTCAAAGAAAAGGAATAGGACGGGGCTTGCCCAAGGGGACACGGGGTAATTCTAGGGCTGATCCAGAGCCTACAGCCTCCTCTCTGCAGTGAGCAGCACCCTCGCTTCAAGGAGTGAGCCAGCCCCTTCCAGCACACAGTAACTGCATCAACACGAGTAACTAGGACCCACATTCAAAAGTTAAAAAGCTCAGTTTGGCACTTTGGGCCACAAATTCTCAAGTTTCTTTAACACAGGTGCCTCAGTTCAGTCCTGTATCTTTGCCTAATTTGGCAAATGTCCCCGAAGCAAAGATACACTTGTCCTGGATCTTTGTGCAAGGTTCAAAGGGGTAAGCCGAGGCAACAAGCCTCCTCCAGCTCGGAGGTCTGCAACGTGGTCTGCAGGAAAGAGAGAGCCCGAAGGAGCAGCTTTCTTACTGGGTATTTCTCTCCTGGAAAGCCCCCTTTCCCTCTGAATTGCCTCACATATTCGTGTTTTGAAGAACAGCACTCACCTGGCAGAGAAGCACCCACTCCAAGCAACTCCCAGGGTCTTCCTGCCTGACATCTGATGTCTGCAGAAGGGGGGCCCTGCTCAACCCCAGGCCATTTCTTCTCATAACAGCACCTGGTTGTGGAAATGGAACCCCTGCCCTATCCTCAGTCCATGTGGTACAGGGATGACCACACCCCCAGGGGCGGCCAGGGGCGGTCAAGTGCCCCAGGCCTAAGTCCTTCCTTCCTTCCTTCACTCACCAGATATTGATTGAGCAGCTACTATGTGCCAGGCACTATGCTAGGTACCAGAGATAAAAGATTGATCATTCCAGACAAAAAGTCCTACCTTTGTGGAACTTTCAGGGGAGGGGGTAGGCAAACAGTCAACAAATCTAAGTAAATATACAGTGTGTCAGTCATGCCAGGTGCACAAGGAAGCAATGTCACAGACGGGGAAAGAGCATGGGGCTGGGGGCTGCGATCTGAAACAGGGTGTGAGGGCAGGCCTCACTGAGAAGGCGACCAGAGCAAAGACGTGGAGGAGGTGAGAGAGGGGGCCTTGTGGATGCCTGGAAGAGCGCTCTGGGCAGAGGGAAGAGCAAGCGCTAAGGCTGTGAGGCAGGGGTTTGCCTGGCGTGTCCAGGTGGATGTGAGGAAGGCAGCGTGGCTGGAGCAGAGTGAGTTGGGGGGAGACAAGGAGGGACGAGGACCCAGAGGGAAGAGCAGAGGCATCAGATCACATTTCGTCTAAAAGGTTGTTAGAAAAACTCCGGCTTTTCCTGAGTGAGGTGCCTTGGAGGGTTTTGAGCAGCGGGATGATGCGACAGGATTTCCATGTTCTATGTGTAGAACAGACCTAGGGGGTGAGGGTGGAAACAGGGAGACCGGTTACTGTATTGATCCGGGAGAGAGATGCTGATGGCCGTTGTGGAGGTGGGGAGAAGTCCTCAGGTTCTGGGTATGTTCTGAGGGTAGCTCCAGCGGGGAGCTGCGGATGGAGCAGCTGTGGGGTATGAGAGAGAGAAGAGTCAAGGGTGATTTGGTTTTGTCCTGAGCCACTGGAGGGAGAGAGTTGCCATTTATGAGTCCGGAAGACCTTGGTAAAAAGAGGTGGGGGGAAAGCCCAGGTGGTTGGCTTAGACCTGAGTCAGGTGGGGCTGCAAATGGCAGGTGGTTATAAGAGTCTGCACTTCAGGGGAGAGTCTAGGACTGGAGACATCACCACACAGACGATGTTTGAACGCATGAGACTAGATGAGGTCAGTTAGGGAGTGACTGAGGACAGAGAAGCGGTCCCAGGATGAGCCCTAGAGAAAGGAGATGAGAAGAAAGCAGCAGAGAGTGTGCAGGAACAGCTGGAGGGGTAGGAGCGGTGTGCGGAAACCAAGTGGACACACTACATTTGGTTTCAGAGACAGTTCAGGGAGGGGTGTGGGTTCCAATCAGGGCAAGGCCTTTGCTGGAATATTTGAGAAGCTCTTTGCTGGGGTTATCAGGAGGATGGTATGTGAGCCAGCAGCCATTCTGCCACCACGAGGAAGGGACTGACTTGGGACCAAACCAACCCAAAGGATGGAACTGATAGGAGTGGGGGAGAGAGAGAAACAGAGACTGATGGCCTTCAGTGGCCCTAGGTCCACTGTGCTGCATAGACACCCTAGTTTCCCTTCTTTGTGTCAGTCTAAGTTCCGTTTCTGTCACTTGCAACCAAGAGACCTAACACAACATCTAAGGTCTTTTCACCTGCATGGTCCAGAGGGGCCAAGCAAAGCCCAGCACCCACCCACCTGTCTGGCAATCACACAGGGTAGCCAGGCCTGGGTGTGGGATCAGAGGGCTCATGGGCTTGGAGGCAGGGCTTCCCTACCACACTTGAATGGCAACACCACGGTCCACTCTGGCAGTTCAGGCCTTTTCCAACCCAGGCACTTCCATCAGGTGAATCCAAAGATGCAATGGTAAAAAGAAGCCCCAGAACATTCTGGGGCCTATGGTCCTCCTGGATGACCACCTCAGATTGCAGGGGACCTCCAGGCCACCCCTGACCACTGTCCCTCTCTGCCCTGTCCCAGTATGCTGGGTTCACAGCAAACACTTTGGAGCTGGCAGGGGCTTTGGGAGCAGCGGGCTTAGAACACTCGCTTGATGGACGAGGAACAGGGGTATGCTCAGGTGGGACAGGCCAGGATTCTCACTTGCCCAGGACTGGAGCATCTCCAGGCACACAGTGCCTGCCATGCACTGCCCCCAACGCGTGAACTGAAAAAACATCTCAGTCCTCAAAGGTACTGGTTACAGGGCTTAAGACGTATGGTCATCCTGGTTGGAGTATACCTTTCATCTGTGGTTTGGAGTTTAAAGTGAAAGTGGAAGGGTGTGCCATGAAAGCTTTTCTGTGACGACACAGAGACCAGGTTTATAGTAGGTGAGCAGAAGCTCACGTCCTACCAATGCTTGGGTGACGCTCTCCTGCTTACAAAACAGTCATGATGTCTCCCCGGCTGATCCTCAGGACTGTTCTGTGGGCTCAGCCAGGCTCAGCCCAAGGTCAAACAGCCAGGGCCTGACCAGAAGCAGGTCTCCAGACCCCAAGCCTATGGCCACGGGGCCAGCCTCTACGGCGGCTGAGGCACCGGGTCGGATCTGCATGCACCCCAGCATTGGTTTCCGGGCGCTGCTCTAACAAATCACCACAACCTTGGTGGCTTCAAACAAGACATCTATTGTCTTACACTTCTGGAGGTCAGAAGTCCAAAATCAGTGGCCCTGAGCTGAAATCAAGGTATTGGCAGGACCACTCTCCCTCTGGAGGTTCTGAGGGAGAATGTGTTCTCCCACCTTCTCCAGCTTCTAGAGCTGTGTTCCTTGCATTCCTTGACTCGTGCCCCCTTCCTCCATCTACAAGGCCAGCAGTGGGAGCAAGGGAAGCGTCTTGCTGCAGACGTCACATCACCTTCTTCTTCTGTGGTCTGTGGTTGCATCTCCCTCTGGCTCCCATTACAGGAATACATGTGGTTGCATTTAGGGCTCACCTGGATAATCCACAATTATCTCCCCATCTCCAGATCCTTAACTTAATAATGACAACTGCAAAGTCTCTTTTGTCATATAAAGTAACGTTCACAGGTTCTAGGAATTAGGATCTGAGTATGTTTGGGGGCCATAATTCAGCCTAGCACACCTGTACACACGCACACGCACACCCCAAGCCCTTGCAGCCCCATCTGTGTTACTCACTTTGTCTGTATCCTCTTCCCTATAAACATGGAAAGTCAACTTCAATACCCATGGTGAATGACTCTTCCTCTCTCAAGTTTTCCAAGAACACACCCTCCCAACAACCCCGGAATTCAGCTCTCCTTCAGAATTCCTGTAGGAATTCTGGTTTCATCAGAACCCCAGCGCTTAGCACTTTCCCCTGTACGTGTGTTAATTTTTCTTTTTTAAAAATAGAACTTGAATTTCACGCAATGCACATTCACTGAGAAAAGTCAGAAAAGCAAAAGAGCAAAAAGAAATAAAATCACATACAATCCTAGTAACCAGAGGAAACCACTGTTACCATTTTTGCTTATCTCCTTTCATTTTCAGTGCTAATAATCTATACACTGAAAAAAAGGTTTTTGTTTTTTTAAACTGAAACATATTTTGGACTCTGGAGCCAGATAACCTGGTGCAAATTTCAGCCAGTTACTTGCCATCTGTGTGACCTTAAGCAAGTTACTTAACCTGTGCTTCAGTTTCCTCATCTGTTAAAAGGAGGAAATAATGGCACATACCTCTTAGGGTTGTTACGATGCTGAGTTAACATACAGAAAGTGCTTAGGACTGTGCCTGGCACATGACAAATGCCATGTAAGTGTGAGCTGTCATCACGCTATTACATGTATATAAGGAGACATCTGTTCAGGTGGGTAAATAACTTTTGGTAGCATAATTCACAGCTGCCTGGGGTTCCCTGGTTTGAATGCACTCCTGTTTATTTAACCTCCCCTACTGTTGGGCATTTAGGTTGTTTCCAGTTTTTTTCTTCTCTTCTATAAACAACTATGGGATAACATCCTTGAACAAACACCTCTGAACACATCTTTATTTTTTCCTAAAAATTCAACTGCTGAGTCACAGATCACACATATTTTTAAGGTTTTGATACAACATTGCCAACTCGCCCTTCATAAAAGTTGCACCAGCGGAACAGCTTGCCCCTCTCCCCCACACCCCGCTTAACGAACTGCTCCCTTCTCCCCTCTTCCTGCAGGCCACGTGTCCCCGCACACCTATCTCTCGCAGTGCCCCAGCGAAGCAGTGAAGTTTACTAAAAATGGATGAACTGGAAATGAGGATTCAGGGTCCTATTTTCAGCCTCCTGGGGTAAATCAAAGGTTCCGTTTCCCCCACATATAAATATATGGGTCAACACACCTGCCAACGATCAAACACTATTTAAATACACATTCCATGCATTAAAATGATACCAAAATTCCCGACTGAACTGGCAAAAGGCTTGCTTTCTAATCACACATCAAGTATACTTCTAAAAATTTCCAACATCTAATACTGAGGCTCCCAAGGGACTATTTCAGAGCCCTCAATCTGCCATTTTAGAGCTCTGACTCTGAACCATCTTGGAGACAGACCGTTGGAGTATAAATGCACAAAAACCATCACCTTTCTACTTGCAAACAGACGAATGTCCCACTTTTCCCCATCTCACGAAGAAATAAAAAAAGGCACCGAGAGTCTGCCCTCTGGGGACTCTACAGGGAGCTTGTGTGTGGGCAGCACAGAGCCCTGGGCTCCTTCTTACCATGCTAACGAGGAAGGGCCTTTATTCCCATTTTATTGACAAGAAGACTGAGGCTGAGAGAAATTAAGAATTTGCTCGGGAGCTGACAAGTGGAGAGGAAACCCTGAAATTCACATCCTCTGATTCCCAAATCCCTGCCCTCCCTACACCGGAAAACTCTGTAAAGGCGTCTGGAACTCTAAGTGCCGGCCGCCTAAGCATCGCTCACCTGTGAAGGAACGGCCCCTTCCTCTCTCTGGAACAAAAAGACAATGTTCGGGCTGCGCGTGACAACTCATGGGCATCCTTCCAGCCCTGTAAGTGAGGGGTACCTGGCTTTGTCCACCAGGGGTCAGAACTGTGGATGTCCGGCCAGCAGGGCCCAACCCCAGATGCCATGCCTCACCTTGTCCCAGGTGACGGGAACCTGAGGCCGAAGCAGGGTCCCCCAGAGGCACATCTCAGGGAGGCCTGGATTGTGTGGAGAACCCAGAGGAGGAACTAGAACTTCCCTGAGGAAGGGAATCCGATGACTGGAGCACAGGGGGAAGGGGAGGAGACTCCAGGACACAGAGAAGGCAGCTCGGGGACAACAGCCCTACACCTGCCATTTGCTGCCTGCCTGCCAGATGCTGCTCTCAACGTTTTACATACATACAGTCTCACACCTGTATGGGAGGTACCACAACGAACCTATTTCACAGATGAGGAAAGTGAAATGCAGAGCAGCTATGAGACTGGCCCGGAGCCAGGCAATTAGAAGTGCATGGGGGGACTTCCCTGGTGGTCCAGTGGTTAAGACTCTGTGCTTCCAGTTCACAGGGTGTGGGTCAGGGAACTAAAATCCCACATGCTGTGTGGAGAAGGAAGGAAGGAAGGCGGGAAAGCGAACATGAAAGATTAAAAAAAAAATAAAAAAGAAATGCATGGGATGGTTCAGGGCTCAGGACTCAGGTTTGAAACCCAGCTCCACTTTTCCTCAGCCACAGGACGTGAGGCAGAGACTGACCTCACTGGTAAATGATCATGATGATAAAATGGGAGAATGTGAAAACTATAAACAGCTAAATAAACATGAGTTTAACCAAAGGTTCAGTGAAATAATTTCCTAATGCTGGTGTGGGGCAGGGAGTTGGAGACCTCTAAGAAATCACCCTGGGGCTTCCCTGGTGGCGCAGTGGTTGAGAGTTTGCCTGCCAATTCAGGGGACATGGGTTCGTGCCCCGGTCTGGGAGGATCCCACATGCCGCAGAGCAGCTGGGCCCGTGAGCCATGGCCGCTGAGCCTGCGCGTCCGGAGCCTGCGCTCCGCAACGGGAGAGGCCACAGCAGTGAGAGGCCCGCGTACTGCAAAAAAAAAAAAAAAAAGAAAAAAAAAGAAATCATCCTGGAGACGCTGTTGAGCCTGGACTCAGTCAACAACTACTGAGCACCTGCTGTATGCCACCACAATAAACCAGCCACCACCTTGTGACCTGCTCATCATCCAACAGAGGAGATGGGTCAAAAATCTCACAGATGCACGTGACACGGATAAAGTGGGTGGAGATAGATCCAAACTTCCTCGTGGCCAGCCAGCCAGCGCAGCTGGACTCCTCCATCACAGGGACAGCCAAGACCAAGGAACCTGAGGGGAGATGAAGCCCACGAGGTGCCCACCAGGGCCAGGCCCCATCCGGGTGTGTCACCTGTACTATCTCAGTGAGCCTCACGCCAGCTCTCAGAGGGAGGGGTCAACATTCCCATCTCTAAGATGAGAAAACTGAAGTCAGGGAGGTTAAGCAACTTATCTGAAATCACACGGCTGGCCAGTACTGGGGCTGGGATTTGAACCCAAATCAGTGGGACGAGGAAGAGGATGGGAGGCAGCTGGAGAAAGAGGGAAGGCTGGAAAAACCACTGTGACGCGGCTGGGAGGGATGACCTGTCTCCCAGGGCCTGGTGAGAGGTGCAGTGGGAGTCCAAGACTGATGATAGTGACCGGGGGAGTCCTGTTCCAGCCTGGCCAGGGGTCTAGAGAGCCTGCGAGAACCGGGCAAGTCTGTCTGATGAGGGAGGAGGGGACCTGACCCATGTACCCAGAAAACGAGGGTACACTGTATTGGGACCCCAAAGCCTGGACCCCCGTTGCAGCCCTCACGCATGTCTCCCACGAACACTCCTCCTCCAGGCCCTTCTGGGGCTGGAAGAGGAGAAGGGGAAGGATCTAGGAGTTCTGTCCTGCACGCAGGGCTCTAAAAACCCACTGGGTAGGGCTTCCCTGGTGGCGCAGTGGTTGAGAGTCCGCCTGCCGATGCAGGGGACACGGGTTCGTACCCCGGTCCGGGAAGATCCCACATGCCGCGGAGCAGCTGGGCCCGTGAGCCATGGCCGCTGAGCCTGCGTGTCCGGAGCCTGTGCTCCACAACGGGAGAGGCCACAACAGTGAGAGGCCCATGTACCACAAAAAAACAAAAAAAAAGAAACCCACTGGGTGGTGAAAACTTTCCCTCGGTGGGGTGGGGGTGGGGATTAACAAGTTCAGCCGCTGTTGTAGTTCCCTTTGAAGTCAGGAGGACTGGCCTGCCTCAGGTGAGCTCTACAAGGCAAGATGGCAAGGGATTGGGGAGGGGGGTGCCAGCCGCACGGCTAACTGGGCTCAGATCTCGTGCTTCTGAGCACCTGGCCAGTGTTTCCAGCGCTCCAGGAACAGCGCCCACCTTCTCTTCCCTCTGAGCTTGGCATGAGCCAAGGAGTGGCCACTATTACTTGAACACGTACTCACAGCCCAAAACTTCACCCAACCCCCAGCCCACCCCATCCCACACATTCCAGGCCCTCCAGCCTCCGCTTCACGTTACATCACTCCCAGTTCAAGCCTCTCTCACATCCCAGGGCCTCTGCGTATGCTGGTCCGTCCATCCTTCAGCCTGGAATGCCACCTCCCACTCCGTTAGTAGAAATTCTGTCTTTTAGGGTCCAGTTCAAACGCTGCCACGTGCTCAAATCTATCTGCTCTCCTCCTGCCCAACCCCCCTCAGACTCCAACCTGTTTCCTGAGTGTGTCCTCACACTGCTGCCCCCTTCCCTTTCTTGTAACAGGGCTCCCGTGCTGTTCCCTTGCACTAGATGGTAAGGTTCTCCAAGTCAGGGATCAAACCTCCCAGGTGCCAGGGGACGATTTCTGGAATCCACGTGTCCATCCACATTGATTGAGCACCTCTACAGCCCAGGACCTGGTGGGATCTGGACTTCCCAACTGTTTCCCTTTCTCAGCCCCCATCCTCCTGTCTAGGCCTCTCCACAGCTCTCCCTTGGGGAGACCACAGAAGCCACCTGTACTGTGTGCCCTTCACGCCTGGGAGAGTGTCTCCACCCTTCAGACCCCTGGCCCCTGGCCCGCCTGCTCTTCTGGGCAGACCCAGTGTCCTCTGTTATCTCCAGCCACAGCACCCACGATATGGTTTCCAGTGGGGTGTCTGGCCATTCCTTCACAGGGGCCCCAAGGCTGAAGTTTCCCAGTCACCAGGGCCCAATCTGGCTTCCTACTTTCCTGGCTACTTGGCCTCTACTCCGAGCAAGTAACTTCTCCTCCCAGGGAGAGGTGCTCAGATTCTCACGGGGAGCAGGAACTCAGGCCCGCGGCAGAGGTCATGCTGGGAGCCCAGGAAGCTCCTTTCTTGGGGGGACTGAGTGACACTGATTGAAGGGCAGGGGCTCTAAGCTCTCTTTCCCTTTTTGGGGACCTGCCTAGAGCTTGACTAGTCAGAGACTCCAGGGGGCCAGTCCTCGAACGCGCGCCCCTGCGGCAAGCGCCCTACCCACCCGAACGCCGGGCCCTTCAGAGAGCAAAGCCGAGCAGGGCACCGCCCCAAGTCCTCTCCCGGGGCCGGGCTCCGCACAGGAACCCGCAGCGCACAAGCTAGGACTTAGCTGGTATCTGCACCCCCTCCTCCTGCTCGAACCCGAGCCACCCCAAACCCGCGGCCACCGCCACCAAGCCCCGCTCCAACTCGGAAAGTAGCGGGCAGCAAGGGCCGCGCGGAGGGGCGGCGGCGGGGAGAGGCCGGCGGTACCTGTCAGCAGCTCGATCTTGTATCCCAGCACCTTCATGTCTGCGCCCCGCGCTGCCCGGCTCGGGGTTGCGCGCTCAGCCGAGCAGGGGAGAGGAGCGCGGGAGGCGAGGAGGGAAACAGCAGGAGAGCGAGAAGCGAAGCAGGAAGAGCAGCCGGGAGCCGGCAGAGCTCTCGCCGCCCCCCACGCCGCGCTCCCCCCTCCAAACAGGTTTAAAAAAATCCACCAATTGCACGGCCGCGCACCCCTCAAAGGCGCCCGCCGCCACCTGGTCCGGGTGAACTCCGGGAGGCTGAGAAAGCGCGCGGGGTGGGTGCGGGTGACACTCTGGGAGGCAGCGGGAGTGGGCCCCTGTGCCCGCCGCCCAAACAAAGAGGCCAGGCCGCCCCCGATGTCGCGATCAGGGAGGCGCGGGTGGCCGCGGGGCCGTGGCCCTGGGGGTCCGCACCTCTCTGGCCGGGAAGGCGAGGAGGAAGAGCCGAGCGGGGCGGAGTGGGCTGAGGGGGGGTGCCGTCCTCATAGGCGAAGTGTGGCCTGGCGACAAGGCGGCCCGCTCGCGGGGATATGCGCCGGGGCGGGGGGCCGGCCGCGGCCGCAGTGGCCGGGGAATGGGGGGAGATGGGTCTCGGGGCGCCGCCGTCTCACCTAGGGTGAGGCGAGCAAGACAGACACGCAGGCGGGGAGCCGGGCCTCTGCGCTGCTGTAGCCAACGCGCGGGTGCAGGTGCAGGCAGCGCCCGGCCCCTCTGCAGAGCCGCCGAGGCTGGGGGCAGGGGCCGGGCCGGGGGTGGTGCGCCGCGGGGGGCGTGCCCACGTGGGCGCGGGGAGCGTGGGCGCTTGGCCCGGGGGCTGGGCCGGGCCTGGGGGCTGGACCCGGGAGGCGGTTCTGCGCGCTCGGCTTCCGCCTCCCGCTGCGGCTGGAGCGCCCAGTGGGCGGGCGAGCTAGACCCCCGGACACCCGAACCTAGCGGAGACCCCAGGTCGATGGGCCTGCTCCTCACCTCCTGCAGGCGCCTGGAGGAAGGGTCCCCCGCTGCTCGGAGTGCGCCGGGGGCGGTGGGAGGCCCCGCCTGCGCCGCCAGTCCCCTGGTTGCCGCGTGGCGTCGGGCTCCCGCGGGAGGGAGCGGTCTCTGCCCCAGTCTTTGTTTAGATTCCCCAGGAGCCCGGAGGAGACAGCACCCCCTCCCCCGCCCCTGTCGCCAGCTGGGAGCTGCTGGGGAAAAGCCCTGGGGGTTTGGGAAGAGCCAGGCGCTGAGGGGGATTTGGGTCGTCGTCCCCTGTTTTCAGAGCCCTAGGGTTTCCTTGGGGAACTCATGCGGGAGTGACTCCAGGCCGAGGTGTCCTGGGCCCTCGCCCCGCGCCCCCCTCCCCTGCCGAATGTGGCGAGGTCCCTGCTCGCCTCCACTCACCCTCCATTATCTGAGGGAGCAGGAAAGGGAACTGGGGATCCTTTTGGTGCTCAGGCTCACTCTGGTCAGGCCCAGTGACGTTGCTCTCACCTGTTACCCCAAAAGAGGGAACACCAAAGTCCCTGGATGGAGTCCTACTGTAGGGAGAATGGAAATGTGATGACCTGAAAAATTGTACTTGGGCAAGACAGCTCAAGAGGAGGGCTCCTGGAGACAGGGGTTCAATTCAGGCTCTGCCACTGACCTTGGGCGGGGCTCTGCCCCTCCCGATTCCGGCCTTTCCGGTGCAGAGTGACTGTGTTGGACCAGGTCATCTGGGAGGTAGGTCCGGGATGGTGCGGGCTGAGACGTCAAGAGGATCCTTCAGTGCGTCTCCCCCTTCACTGGACCTTTAACTGGGCTGGTTTGTAATGAGGTCCCAGCTTTCCCTCAGCTCCAGGCTTCCGTGGAAGCTACTATGACTTTGAATTAACCGACTCTGCAACGTTTAGGAAGCTGGTAAGATTTGGTGGCCCCAGATGGGGTGCACATTCCTGCTTGGGGTGCAGTATATAAACTGCACAGAAGGCAGCAAGCTTGGGTTCTCCTTACAACTCTGGGGCTCACCTTGGGGAAATCCTTGCCTCTCAGTTTCCTCCTTTGTAAAGGGTTGATGAGGGGAGGTGGTGACAGAGTAAACCTCTACATCCAAAACATCCAGGAAACTGGTTCTACATATACAAGTCTGGAACCAGTCCTTAAGAGCACAGGCTGGTTCTATAATTTCCTGGCTGGGTGACTTATTCTCTCTGAGGCTTCATGTTATACTCTGTAAAATTGGGATGATGCTGACCTCAGAGGGCTCCTAAGAATTAAATGATGGCATAAAATGCTTAGCGCAGTGCCAGACACATGGTTGAAGTGCTCAGTAAATAGTCCTTGTGGTTACTGATGATAAAACTGTTATCATTGCATTACAGATTCTTTCAGGCTTTTCTGAATTCTATCCTTTCCAATAATTTCAGGCCTGGTTATTGAATAAAACTAACTGTTGATGTTCTAGTAACATAATTCATGAGGCCTAGCCTGTTCTGAATTGGAATACAGGCCCCAGGAGGATGTAAAAGGCTGCCTAATAAGAGCTTTGACACTGTGACACATCTGCACACAGACAGAGCTGTGTGTGGAATGGTGTCTGCCACAGACTTGAACTAATGTAGACAAATCCATCTGGTTTAGATAATTCATGAACCCCAAGTGGGCATTTGGAGGGGGTTAGGTTGAGGATTTAAACCCCTAAGAAGTAAAGCTTTAATAGATGATGAAGCAATGTGATTGTGAGAACACTGCCCTACCAGGGAGCTACTGCATCAAGAAAAGGTGCTTAGGGGACTTCCCTCGTGGCGCAGTGGTTAAGAATCCGCCTGCCAATGCAGGGGACACGGGTTCGAGCCCTGGCCCAGGAAGATCCCACATGCCGTGGAGCAACTAAGCCTGTGCACCACAACTACTCAGCCTGCGCTCTAGAGCCCGCGCGCCACAACTACTGAAGCCTGTGCACCTAGAGCCCGTGCTCCGCAACAAGAGAAGTCACCGCAATGAGAAGCCCGCTCACCGCAACGAAGAGTAGCCCCCACTTGCCACAACTATAGAAAGCCCGCACGGAGCAACGAAGATCCAACACAGCCAAAACCAAATAAACAAAATAAATAAATTTATTTTTTAAAAAAAGGTACTCAGGGGATAGGCAGGGAGGGAGGCCCTGACCCCTTCTGGAGGAGTCAGTCATGCTGGGCAGAGGATCCCAGCTGAGTCAGCAGAAGCACAAGCTCTCAGTTCCTTCTGCTCCAGGGCTCTTCTTCATCCCTTTGAGGGAGGCAGGGTGTTTGGGGCAGGCTGGGTGGCAGGGTTTTTAACAGAGGAAAGCCAAGCGTGGCAGATGGCCAAGCTGTTGGCTGGGACAGGGGGCCTCCAAGTCACATCCCTCAAGCCTTGCTCCTCATTACCTGAAAGATGCTGCGAAAGTTGTTGCCCTCTCTGGACTGCCCTTTTCCCATTTGTAAACCAGGGAGGAGACTGGCCTGTACCTCAGCTAGAGACGAGACCCAGCCTGTCTGAACATCTCTTTGGGCCTTCATTTCCCCATCCGGAAACTCAGGCTACCGAATCAGTCTGGGTGACTTCAGGAAACACAAACCTACTCTGTCTGATTTAAGCAAAACAGGGCTTTGTTAAAAGGATGGTGGGCAGCCCTCAGGATCTCAGGAGCCAGGCCCAACCCTGTAGCCTTGGTCTGGTGTCAAAACCACTGCTGCCATCCCCGGGAACAGATGCTGCAGCCAGCACCGCCCCTGGGCAGGGACACGGGGCGCTGGCATCAGGACCATGGCTGCCTCTGAAGCCAGAGTGGCTGCTGCTGCCACTGCCACACTGTCACCAGAATGGACTTAGTATGGTCTCGGCTTGTTCGTGTCACCAGTTTCTAATTCAGAGTCAGGAATGTGATGTCTGATTGGAGATGCCTGTAAAAGGGACTCTGTCAAAGCTTCAAGGGAGGCTGGGAAAAATGTGTTTTCAGTTCCTCTAGTAGGAGGTGGACTCCGCCTCATAGGAAGGGCATGTCAGACGCTGGTGGCCAAAAGAGTGGCCAGTGCCCACTTCAGATAATAATGGACTTGTTGTGAAACTGCTGTGAGATGACACACATGGGCACTTAACTCGGAGCCTGGCATGGAGGGAACACACCATCCCGGGTCACTGAGTCATATCACACTGCAAGTCTACAGTGTCAAGTGGTGATGCTCCTACATCCTTTACTCTTTGATTTTTCAGCAGGTGAAAGACAAAAGGACCTTGAGAACAGTATGGCTTGCTGCCCTTCCAGATGCAGAGGCAGCTCCGGTCCCTTTGCCAGGAGGACAGGTGACTGGGTTTTTCCACTGTGGTGATGAATTGGGCTGAGTCACCGTTCCTCTCCAGTCCCCTTGTGACCATGACTGGGAGCAAGTGAAAAGAAGCAGCAGGTGGGGTCAGGGGTGCAGGGGAGCCTGGGGCCATCGAAGCTCCCTCTGTTAGCAGGGGGAGTTTGAGCAGGAACTGTCGCCCCGTCCCCGCTAACACTCCCCACTCACTAATGATGAGTAAGATGGCCTCAGAGAGAGAAGAGAGGATCCTTTCTCTTCTTTTATAGGCTTGGTTGAGTGCCTCTTTGGTGCCAAGCCCTGTGCTGAGTGCACTGGAGAACCAGAGCAGACCAGGCACTGACCTTGCCTTTCAGGTTTGTGCACCAACGGAGGAAACCACCTCAGAGTGCCATAATCTGGGTACTGGGCGGACTCTGCTAACATGTGCAATTGAGGTTACCGTGCAGTACACGGGGGGCATGGAGGGGTCAGCAAGGGCTTCATGGAGGTAGAGGAATCTGAGCCTGCAGAGAGGTGGAAGGTCAGCAGATGGAGATAGAAGAGAGGGTGTTTGGGGGGGAGCATCCATCCATCCACCCTACAGTGGGTCAGCTAGGCCCCATGCTAAGCTCAGGGAGGCACAGAGCTGAGCATGTTGCAGCCCTGCCCTCTGACAGGAGCTCCTGCATTTAGGTGGAGAAGGCTGGGTGTGCGTGAGCAGATGGTGAGGAAGCTGGAATGAGCAAGTAGGCAGCGGTGAGTACCTGGTCTCAGGCTGCCTCTGCAATTTCACCAGCCACCAGATTATCTGCTCCCTGCTCCTGGGCCACCCTGGACCACGCAGTGGCTATGCTGCCACCCCCTTTCTCCCATAACATGTTAAGACCCTCCCCCTTCAGCACCTGCCCTTTGCTCTCCCCGAACCAGGACAGCAGAACCTCCTCCAGTTCCCTTTGAGAATCCTTCCACCTCCCCTGGAAGCTTTACCAGACACATGGAGCCCCAGTATGTGCTGAGTCCAGGCAAGGGGTAGGTCTGATAATATAATTTTAAAATTCCAATAGTCATATATGCTCAGTGCAGAAAACTCAATGCAGAGGAAAAAATTAAAATCACTCATAATTCCATTGCCTAAAGATAACCAGTGTTAACATGTTAACATTGGGGCAGAGGGGAGTGAGTGAGTGAGTGTGTGTGTGTGTGTGTGTGTGTGTGTGTGTTCCCCCTCCAAGGAATCATACTGCACATATTTTTGCCACTCAATCTTTTTTCACTTGCCAGTATATCATGAACATTTACCCTGATAAAAACTATTCTTCTGCAATGTAATGATAATAGCTGCACTGTACTGTGTGGATGCTTCATTATTTTCTTACCAACAGTGGAACGCTCACCTGAGCCTTGGAGTGCAGGGTTTTTACTGAGAGTCGGTCACATAGGCATGCAGCACCTGCGCAACTGACCTAAGCTACTCAGTCTCCAGGCCCCCAGAAGTCATATTGACACAGTGTGGCCCAGGACCTCAGGCCTCCAAACACAGGCTTTCCCCAGAGGTCACACTGTGAGTGTTAACTATCTGGTCAGACCCATACAGTGTGGCCCAAGGCCTCAAACACACACAAACACTCCCGTCAGGCAGCAGGAGCACCAAGGACTAGTCCTTTCTTTGGGAAGTCCAGGATTCGAGCAAGCCAAGCCTGCTGAGCTAACCCCTTGCTGCACAGATACCAATCATTTATTTTGCCACAAGCACACGCGAACTGTCATCTATTATCACCATGATTTCATACAAGAAAGGAAGTTTAACTCCAAGAAGGTAGTCCGGACATCATGATGTGATAAGGGTTAGCACTCCCCAAGAGAAAACAGGTGGCCCTACATTGTTAGCTCTGAAGATGAGGGAAGGGGCCAGGAGCCACCAGTGTACACCAGGACTCTGATATATATGCTTTTCTTGTTTGTCCACACAGCTTTGTCCCCAGTCAAGGAACAGATAGGCTGAGAAGCTCCCTCTGGCTCCTGTGTTAGCTCTGGGTTGAGTCTCCCCGCTCTTGGGTAGGACCAGGCTTTGCTGAGGGTGGGAGGGCTCAGTCTGGGACTCTCCTTAAGTGTCCAAGCCAGTTTGTCCTTTGTTTTCTTGTGCCTTGCTGCTGTTGCACCTTATTCTGGGAAAGAGACGAGCCTGTTCTTTTTAACAAATGCCCTGGCCCCTGCCCTGGCCCTTACCCCAGGCTCCAGGCACCCCTAGTTCAAACTCTAGGGTAGACCAGATGTTCTTCTAAGGTCCCACTTCATCCCGTTTCCTCACGGCCCAGCCTCCATGCATGGAGCTGAGCCATCAAAGGCCTGGGCTGTTGGCCTGAGCGGGCCTTGAGATGGGGAATCAGAACAGCCTTGGGTTTCACCATCTACTACCTGGGTGACCTTGGGTAAGTTTCCCACACTTGCAGAATTTCCTCCTCTCTCCAACAGGTCTAATTATATAGCTGTGAGGAGTTAGTGAGTTGCTAACTGAAGAGCTCTCAGCTCAGGGCCCAGCACCTAGTTGGGGCCCATTGATGAGTGGCTGTTAGGACAATGAATTTTGTGGTTCCAGGTACAAGGTGTGGGGGCAGGTGGGATTCTCGTGATGAGTACAGTGGGCACGGTACTGCCTTGGAGCTGGGTGTTTAGAAGCCAGGAGGTCCTTCCGGCCTCTGGTCTTTGGGAGTGGGAGCACAACTCATGTACACAGCAGGAAGAGACCTGGTGGGCTATTGGGGTATCATGAGGATCGAGAGGCCTGTTCACCACAGGGCCTTTGCACATGGATTCTTTCTGCCCAGGGACCCCTTCCTTCCACTTCCTACACTTCCCTGGGCTAATCCTGCTCATCCCTGGGGGTGTCAATTTAGACTTTACCTGACTCCCTGATTCCCTGACTGCCTTCCTCTGTGCTTCCATCATACCACATTCTCAATAACAATAATACCAATAATAATAGTCTACCATTTAAGAAACCCTTACTATATGCCAGGCATAGTGCTAAGAGCATTACCTACATACGTTATCTCATTTGAATCTCCCAGCATTTGGAGAGAGAGCTATAGTTATATTTTTCTGATTTTACAGATGAAGAAACAGGTTCAGAGAAGTGAAGTATAACTGGCTCAACTGTACAGTGGTTGTCTGTGTGCCGGTCCATCTCCGCCCTGGACTATGAGCTTCCTGAGAGCAGGGATTGTGTCTTGTTGGCTGTTAAGCCTCAGCAGCCAGCACTGGGCCTGGTACTTAGGATGAGCTCAGTAGGTGGGAGCCCTCCACCAATATCTGTTGAATAAATGAGTGAGTGAGTGAATGATTGCAAAGTACCAATGCAGCACTTGGCTCACCGTGAAGGATTTGTGGTCAGCAGAATAATGCCTCCCCTCAAATACGTCAGTGTCCTCATCCCTGGAACCCGTGAATATGTTACATTACTTGGCAGAGGGGAATGAAGGTTGCAGATGAAGTGAAGTTGCTTAGCAGCTGACTTGAAAGTAGGGAGATGATCCTGGATTATCTGGGTGGGCCCGATGTAATCACATGGATCCTTAAAAGTGGGAGAGGGAGGCAGGAGAGAACCAGAGAGACGGCAGCACGAGGACTTGGCTTGATGGCATTGCTAGCTTTGAAGATGGAGGAAAGGGCCATATGCCAGGGGAAGCAGATGGTCTCTAGAAGCTGGAAAAAGCAAGGAAATGGATCCTCCTCTAGAACCTCCAAAAGGAATGCAACCCTGCCAACATCCTGATTTTAGCCCAGGGAGACCCATTCCAGACTTTGGGCCTCCAGATCTATAAGAATATTTATTTGTATTAAGCCACTAATGTGGTAATTTTTCACATCAGCAATAAAAAACTAGTATGGTGCCTAGTGCCTGATGCTGAGGATCACACTTAGGTCACTTATTAACTAATTGTTGAGCTGAATTAGATTATTACTGTATGTACCCCACTTACTATCAGGAAAGACATACGAGAAAAAAGCATTTTTGTATATTCTGGATTTACTACATCAGAGGCCTAACTGGGCGGTCTCAAGTCTCAGGACGGGTTAGAGTTTGATCCTAGCCATTGGCTTGGCAGGCTGGGCTGAGTGGGGTCACAGAGAATGACATGAGGGGCCTTCTAGGGAAAGGGAGCCCCAGGGTGTGAGTGAGCAGTGCTGCTGGGCAGGTTGAGTCAGCATCCTGGACTGTCCATGGCCTCAGGCCTGAGGATGCCATCTTTGGGTGCACGCCTGCTGCTTCCATAAGCAGAAGGGACACCATGCACTGAGTCTGTACCCCTGCTGGCAGGTCCTAACAGCTGTTAGTCAGCTCAGGCTGCTATAACAAAATACCATAACTGGGTGGCTTATAAACAGTTCTAGAGGCTGGAAGTCTGAGATCAGGGTGCCAGCATGGTCAGGTCCTGGGGAGGACCCTCTCCCAGGCTGCAGACAGCTGTTTTCTCACTGTGTCCTCACATGGGGCGGGAGGAGGTGGAGCAGAGTGAGCCTTCTGGGATCCTTTTTTAAGGGCACTAATCCCACTTATGAACACCCCATCCTCATAACCTAATCACCTCTCAAAGGCCCCCAACTCCAAATACCATCACATTGGCCGGGGGGGGCATTAGGATTTCAATATATGAATTTGGGGGACACAAACATTCCATCTATAACAAGCCCCACTGTGTAAGTACCATGATGATACCAATCCACCAGAGGAGAGAATAGCCAGCTCTTGTGTCTTTCTCCACTGTGCTGGGCACTGTACCAAGCATCCTTAACTGGTTCAGCCTTCATAACGATTCCATGTGATGGGTGCCATCGTCATTCCCATTTTACAGATTAGGAAACTGAGGTCTAGAAAGGTAAAGTCACTGCCAGTAATTGGGCCTGAACAAAGGGAGGGGGGCTCCAGGGTCTCTGTTCTTACCCACTGCGCTCTACTGCCTCTAGATGGAATAATGATTATAAGAGCAATAAGACCACCTCACATTTGGATAAGACCTTTCTGTTCACACTCATTTGCATCCTCTTTTCTCTTGTCATCCTCACAGTGGCCAGTCATTATGATTAGTACCCCTGGCTTACATTTTGGGAAACAGCTCATGAGAGGGAGGTCCCAGCCTTCCTCAATTGAAAGCAAGGGTGGGATTCCTTCCTGGGTCTCCTGGCTCCAAATCCAGAGTCTCTCTCTTCCACTAGCTCCTGCCTCACCCTGATGCATTATTTATGGCCCATTACTTACCTCCTGCAGGCACCCAGATGCTGCCTGCCAGACCTGTGACCTCGCTGCGTCCCCTGGAGAGGACCAAGGGCAGCTCTTTCCCCCTCATCCTTGCTCTCCTCTCTCTCCTCCCCCTCAAAGCCTCTCTGGGTCTTGGCAGGCCCCTGGGATGTGGCACAGCCAGTCCCCTCTGCTGACTTGTGAGCACCTTCCTCTTTACCAAGCCAGTCAACACATCCAGTGAGCTCCCGGCTTCCTGAGAAAAGCAGCAGCAGCTGCACAGTCCAAACTCACTATCCCCTTATCACAGCCCTGGCTCGAGTCGCCAGTGTGTGTGTGCACAGGAGGATGGTGTGTGTATGTGCATGTGTGTGCATGTGTGTCATGAGAGGAGGGCATGTGTTTATGTTATATATGGAGCAGGGGAGGGGCATGGATTTAAGAGCTCACCGTTGAACACATTTGAGTTGCCTCTTCTGGGTATTGTAGCCAAAAGCTAAGTCACCGTGGCAACTGGGAAGTGGTGCTTAGGTCAAGAGCTAAGGCTGGGGGGCTTCCCTGGTGGCGAAGTGGTTAAGAATCCGCCTGCCAATGCAGGGGACATGGGTTCGAGCCCTAGTCCGGGAAGATCCCACATGCCGCGGAGCAACTAAGCCTGTGTGCCACAACTACTGAGCCTGCACTCTAGAGCCTGCAAGCCACAACTACTGAGCCCACGTGCCACAACTACTGAAGCCCCCAAGCCTAGAGCCTGTGCTCTGCAAGAAGAGAAGCCACGCGCAATGAAGAGTAGCCCCTGCACGCCGCAACTAGAGAAAGCCCATGTGCAGCAATGAAGACCCAGCGCAGCAAAAAAAAATTTTTTTTAATTTTTAATAAATTAAAAAAAAAAGAGCTAAGGCTGGGAGCAGGATCCCCAGGGCCCCTGGAGCCCACAGCCTTGGAGCTGTGAGACACTGAGCAAGTTGCTTAATCTCTGTCCTTATTTGCCTCCTTGTTTACTTCCCTGAGTGGAGGATTAGATGAGAATTCCTGTGATGCAACAGCGCAGGGCCTGAGGGACAGCGAACGCTGATACACATCTTTTTTTTTTTTTTTTTTAAAGTTTATTTATTTATTTTTTTAATTAGTTTCTGCTTTATAACAAAGTGAATCAGTCATACATATACATCTGTTCCCACATCCCTTCCCTCATGCATCTCCCTCCCTCCCACCCTCCCCATCCCACCCCTCCAGGCGGTCACAAAGCACCGAGCTGATCTCCCTGTGCTCTGCGGCTGCTTCCCACTATCTATCTACCTTACGTTTGGTAGTGTATACACGTCCATGCCTCTCTTTCGCCTTGTCACGGCCCACCCTTCCCCCTCCCCATATCCTCAAGTCCATTCTCAAGTAGGACGCAGACCTACTTGATACACATCTTTTGACCAGGCACCCTATCCTGCCTTCCTCTAGGCAAGGAAGGATTAGTTTGGATCACAAACTCTTGGGAGGAAGGGCACCTGGGGACAGGGAAGGAGAAGGAGAAGCTAAAGTCTTGCAGACCCGACTGGTTGGTGTCTAGGCAGCAGCTGGGTCACCTTCATCTCAGTTTCCATGTCTGTAAAATGGGCAATAGCTGAAGTTAATAGTTGCTTAACATCATGGCTGGCACCATGGAATTCTGGAAGATGAGAATGAAAACTCCAGGAAATTACAGAAATTGCTCCTTGGACGTTTTCCCTTTTCCTCAGAATTTAAGGCTTTTGGTGCATGTTAGCACATAAAACCAGAGGGCAGGCATTTGTTTCTCCTCCTCGATCTTAAACTCAAAACTCCCAGGTCCTGAGTGATTAGCTGAAGTTTCTCAGAATCATCTGGAGACCCTGTGACCCACACAGCCCCTAAGCCTTGACTCCAGGACCCTGGTTAGGAGGGGCCAGAGGCACCAATGAATCTGTGTCTTTAATAATCTTCCTCAATGATTCCAAAGCGGGTGGCCCACTGTGAGAAATCAGAGACCAATCCACTGGCTGGGGATTTTTCCAGATGCCCCTGGAAGGAGTCCTTTCAGAGTCCTGTCTCCTAGGCTCCTTGTCCTCCATCCTAGGACCCTGAGAATGGAACGAGTGGGCTTCCCCAAACCTCACCACCTCCCACTTCCTCCAGTTTAGCATTGTTGGTTTCTGTAGCTTGATTAATTAATTAATTAATTCTGTAGCTTAATTAATCACCATAACTATTCTTGGACCCAGGACAACTGATATTTGTTCTGTGGATGCCCCTCCCTGGAAGCACAGGGGAGTGAGCAAAGCTGGATCACAGCAAGGTCTTCCCCAGACTTGGGAGCCCAACTTGAAGAGCCTGCCCTTGAACTCCTGCCTATTGAATTGAAAAGGACACACACTGGGTAGCTGCCACGTACAGACCTTGGGCCACAGAATGAGATGCAGGGAGCAGGCCTGACAATGCCCTGTGGACTAGAGCAGAACTGCCCCAGCCAGCATGCAGACCCCCTGAGCAAGAAAAGCAAACACTTGTGGTGGTAAGCCCCTGAATTTGTGCATGGTTTGTTACACAGCATTATTGCAGCCATAGCTGACTAGTTCACCAGGATCAATTTATTGTTTTCAGGGGCTCTTGAGGCTAACTTTGCCTGCTTTAATCTTGCTGTATGATTCCTTGCCTATAGTGAATCAGCAAGTCTGGTTCTAAGGTTCCAAGTCATTTTGGTGACCCTGGTGGTGCTTCATCCCCTCCTACTCCAGAACTGGCTATGAACCTCTTCCTCTCATTCATCCCAGGAGCAACCATAGTGATCACCTGCAAGTACTGACTACTGACCACAGACTGCTAATCCATCTGAAATGTTCTATATATTTGTCGCCATAATCCTATGAACTAGTAACTGAGATTATCCCCATCTTATAGATGAGAAGATCAAAGCTTGGGGAAATTTACTAGCAATCCGACCGCTGGTAAGTGGTGGACAAAGACTCTAGCCCAGATCTCCAAGCCTGTGCTCTTCACCCCTCTCCCCAAGAGCTTCCTCATGTTGGTAGAAATGCCTATTTTCCTGACACAGCCCCCTCCCCAAGCCCTCTTCCACACACAACCTTCTCCAGGGCCACCTTCCAGCTTCAGGTCCCACAGCCACTTCCCACTTGCAGTGAATATACTTGATCCCTGATGCATGGAGTTAATTATTTCAAAAAGACATTTGGAAACTCGGCTCTGTTGGGTCTAATGTGTTCCTTTTTGCTAATTTAATAGTTCTGTCTTTCAAAAATGAGTGTGCTTTTGAAACATGTTCACTGGACTGTCATTTCATTACCCTCCAGATATCTTCCCATTGTTGTTTTTCTCTTTGAACCCACGCTCACACCAGCCCTGTGGATCTCAGAGCCGAGACCTGTGTTTTGTGACTGGGGTGTCTGCTTCCCACAGGTAAGGCCTTGACTGTCTGTGTACCCACCAGGCTCAGCAATCAGGCAGAAAGACAGTCTGAAATGAAAAATCTAAAGTACTGGATCATTTTTAAAAGAGGCAGCTTGGGTTCTTACTGGCACTTTCTGTTCACCAAATGCCAAAATGGTTATTTCTGGGTAGTGGATTTTAAGGGAGTTTCTAGTTTCTTCTTTACCCATCTCTTATCTGTTTTACTTTTCATTGTTTTTAATTTACAAAAGCATGTGTAATTTTAATAATAAAATATAATTTAAAATAATGTGCATGCAATAAGAGGAAACTGACCCTTCTGGCAAAGTGTCAAGGCAAGTCTGGCTTTTATGAATTTGTTAAATGAATTTTCATAAACTTGTCAAATGACCTTTTATGAATTTATTAAAGCCACTCCGAGAAGCAGACCTCTCTCTCTGAAAATGAGTAGAACTCTGTGCAAAGAGGGAAAACAAGACACAAGCTAACAATTATGTTCGTAAAATAATTTTTGTGTTTCCACCTGCCAATGCAGGGGACACGGGTTCAACCTCTGGTCTGGGAGGATCCCACATGCCACTGAGCGACGGGGCCTGTGCGCCACAACTACTGAGCCCACGTGCCACAACTGCTGAAGCCCATGCACCTAGAGCCCGTGCTCCACAACAAGAGAAGCCACCACAATGAGAGGCCTGTGCACCGCAACGAAGGGAAGCCCCCGTCAGCCACAACTACTGAGCCCACGTGCCACAACTGCTGAAGCCCACGCACCTAGAGCCCGTGCTCCACAACAAGAGAGGCCACCACAATGAGAGGCCTGTGCACCGCAACAAAGGGAAGCCCCCACTCGCTGCAACTAAAGAAAGCCCACGTGCAGCAATGGAGACCAAACGCAGCCAAAAATAAGTAAATAAATTAATTAATTTAAAAAGAAAGAACCTGAGTTTTTATTGTTTGTTAAATCTTAGATACCACTTTTCTTTACCCTTGGGCATGATATGACTTAAATTTGCAAATCGACTGAAGAGTAGATCTGTTTCTATAGGTTTTCACTTAACAGACACGAATTGAGTTTTGCCCAGTGCCAGGCAGTGTTCTAGGTTCACAGGCTTCAGTAAGGGGCAGGGATGGATCCCCAGCCTTGAGCAGCCACTGCTCTGGGAGAAGGCAGTGGTGCCAGCACTCACACAGCTGGATAAGTGCTCTGGGAGGACACTGGGGAAGCCCAGAAGAGGCAGTTCTTTTCTCTCCCTGAGAAAAATCAAGGAAGGCTTCTCAGAGGAGGTAACTGACACATAGAAGTTTACCAGGAGGAGCAGATGACATTCCAGGAGGAGAAGGAAGACATTCCAGGCAAAGAGAAGAGGAGGTACAAACTCTCCTGGGGGTAGTGGTTGTAGAAAGGCTAGAATTATGTTTGTGAAATAGCAAGTTGCTGGCTGTGACTACAATTTAGAGTATATAGTGTATATGTGTTTGTTGTATGTTGAAGAGCCTTGAATGATGGGCTAAGCAGTTTATCTGGTTGGCGATGGGGAGTTATTAAAAGGTCTTAAACAGGGAAGTGGCATGATCTCATTTGCCTTTTAGAATGGCTGCTCAATGGATGTATCCAGGAAGGTCCACTTGGGCAACAGAAGCCATGTTAACCATATGAATGGAGAAAATTTAATGTAAATAATTACCTAGGTCAGAATGGCCATCATCAAAAAGTCCACACATAATAAATGCTGGAGAGGGTGTGGAGAAAAGGGGACCCTCCTACACTGCGGGTAGCAATGTACATCGGTGCCACCACTACGGAGAACAGTATGGAGGTTCCTCAAAAAACTAAAAATAGAGTTACTATATGATCCAGCAATCCCACTCCTGGGCATATATCTGGAAAAGATGAAACCTCTAATTCAAAAAGATTCATGCACACCACGGTTCAAAGCAGCACTATTCACAATCACCAAGACATGGAAACTAACTAAATGTCCACTGACAGATGAATGGATAAAGAAGATGTGGTGTATATATATATATACAATGGAATATTACTCAGCCATTAAAAAGAATAAAATATTGCCATTTGCAGCAACATGGATGGGCCTAGAGAATATCATACAAAGTGAAGTAAGTCAGACAGAGAAAGACAAATATGATATCATTTATATGTGGATCTAAAAAAATACAAATCAACTCATCTGCAAAACAGAAACAGAGTCACAGACATAGAAAACATATTTATGGTTACCAAAGGGGAAAGGGGAGGGATGAATTAGGAGTAATAGATACACACCACTATATATAAAATAGATAAACAAAAAGGACAACTGCATAGCACATGGAACTATAGTCAATATCTTGTAGTAACCTACAATGGAAAAGAATCTAAAGCCATACACCTGAAAACTAATACAATACTGTAAATCAACTATAGTTTAATGCATAAAATTTTAAAAAAGAAAAAATAATTACCTAGATATATTTATCCATCTATCCATTCCTCTATCCATCCATCAATCCACCTTATTTTTTAATGTATTTCAAAGCAAATTACAGGCATCACTGCACTCCCCTAAATACTTCAGCATACATGTCATTCATTAATGTTCAATTTTTTTCAGTTTTTAATCAAATTTATATACAATGAAATGCAAAAATCCTAAGTACGTATTTGCTGAATTTTGACAAATGAATACACCTGTGTAACCCAAACTGCAATCAAAGTATGAGACCTTACCATTACCCTAGAAAATTCCTTCATGGCCATCGTCAGGCAATCCTTGCCTCCATCCTCCAAGAGATGACCACTGTTCTGATTTTTTTCCCACCATTTTCAGCGTCATTGACATTTTGGTCCAAATAATTCTTTGTTCTTGGGGGCTGTCCTGTGCATTACTTAGCTTGTCCTAGAATTTTGTATAAATGGAATATACTCTTTTTTGTTTGGCTTTTCCTGCTTAACATGTTTATGAGATTCATCCATGTTATCTGTTTTATTTCTTTTGAGGCTTACGATGCTCTTTATTTTTTTAATTTTTATTGGAGTATAGTTGATTTACAATGTTGTGTTAGCTTCAGGTGTACAGCAAGGTGAATCAGTTATACATATACATATATCCACTCTTCTTTTTCATCCATGTTATCTTGTGTATCGTTGTTTGTTCCTTTTTTGTTGCCAAGTAGTTGTTCCTTTTTTATTGGCAAGTAGTATTCCATTATAAACCACAGTTTGTTTATCCATTCTCCTGTTGATGGACATTGGGGCCATTTCTAGTTTTTGGTTATTATGAAAAAAAGCCGCTATGAACATTTTTTTGCAATTTTTTTTGGTGAGCATTATGTTTTAATTTCTCCTAGCTAAAGAGCTGAGAGGACTTTCTGGGTCATTGGGTAGGTGTATAATTAGATCTATCAGATAACACTCTTCCCTCTTCCTAAGTGGGTTTGAATCATTTTACATCAATCTCCCCAGGGCAGGTACCAACCAGAATAGCCTCTACACCCCAGAGCCCATTGAAATGATTCAAACTAGCCAATCCTAAGCCTGCTTACCTTGCATCACTGGCTCTTTCCTATAGAAACCACAGTAAAGGCTCTTCCCCACGCTTTCCTCCCGCTCCTTCTCCCTCCCCGGTGCTTCCCTGTGTGGCCCTGTGTGGCATGGCACAGTGTGACCCCTCCTCTTGGGATCTGGGAGTCACAAATTATCTTTTCAATGGCAATCATCTCTTGATCTGTTGGCCTTACCATATCTGAATGATAATAAAATCTACATTTTAAAACAATGAGCAAAGAAGATTCTTTCTTTTCACTAACCTCTAACTCAACTCAGCATTTCCCTTAATTACAGTTGTAGGCAACAAACCATAGTCATCTCAGCAGTATTAGTGTCTTTGCTGCACGAGAAATCACAGTTTTTAATAAATTTATTTATTTTTAAAAATTTTTGGCTGCGTATGGGCTTTCTCTAGTTGCAGTGAGCAGGGGCTACTCTTCATTGCTGTGTGCGGGCTTCTCATTGTGGTGGCTTCTCTTGTTGCAGAGCACAGGCTCTAGGCACGCCGGCTTCAGTAGTTGTGGCTCGCGGGCTCAGTAGTTGTGGCTCGCAGGCTCTGGAGTGCAGGCTCCATAGTTGTGGCGCATGGGCTTAGTTGCTCCGCGGCAGGTGGGATCTTCCCGGACCAGGGCTCGAACCCATGTCCTCTGCATTGGCAGGCGGATTCTTTTTTTTTTTTTTGCAGTACGCGGGCCTCTCACTGTTGTGGCCTCTCCCGTTGCAGAGCACAGGCTCCAGAAGCGCAGGCTCAGCGGCCATGGCTCACGGGCGCAGCCGCTCCGCGGCATGTGGGATCCTCCCGGACCAGGGCACGAACCCACGTCCCTTGCATCGGCAGGCGGACTCTCAACCACTGCGCCACCAGGGAAGCCCGGCAGGTGGATTCTTAACCACTGTGCCACCAGGAAGTCCCTCACAGATATTTTCACATCATGATAAGTGTTACAGATCACTTGAAACATTGTTTTTGTTTGTCACTACTTTGAAATTATGATAGTTAATAAGCCTGTAGCAGGATGGGGAGCTCAACAGGAGGGTCCTGGGCAACCCAGTCTAGGATCCAAGCACCAGCTGGCCTCCTGTGAATCAAGGAGAGAAACCCAGTACCTCAACCTAAAGAAAGTGAGCAGCCCCAGAGGTAGCCCAGAGGGGCGGCAGGATGGTTCACTAGACCAGCCAAGGGCACAGCCTTGAGACCACAGGCCACTGATTGGCAGTGTCCTGCATTTTTGTACTGAGTGTCCCGGCAGCTCAGGACATACAGGCATACCTGGTTTTATTGTGCATTGCTTTACTGCACTTTGCAGACATCGCATTTTATACAGATTGAAAGTTTGCGGCAACCCTGCATTGAGCAAGTCTATAGGTGCCATTTTTCTAACAGCATTTGTTCGCCTCATGCTTCTGTCATGTTTCAGTAATTCTTGCAATACTGTAACATTAAATAATTTAAACGTTTAAATTAAACATTACAATAAATAACACACCACTGTAGAGTGTAAACATAACTTTTACATGCGCTAGGAAACAAACGAAGTCTTGTGACTCGCTTTATTGCGATATTCACTTCATTGCAGTGGTTTGGAACTGAATTCATAACATCCTCGAGCTATGCCGGTATTTCCTGGGATATAGAAGATATACATGATGATTTTGAGTGAATACCCTAACATATAATTAAATAGCAGTAAAAAATCATGTTAAGTCTTTCCTTTCAGTGCTGAGTATACAAAGAGGAAGTCTCTGTTAGGTGCTGGCTGTCTTTAATGCCTCTCTAGCTCTGGCTAATCCTTTTTAACAAAGAGCGCAGCCTCAGGCTTAGAATCACTGCATCTGCATTGTACGTGTATTTGCCATAGTGGTATATTTAAGTTAAAAATGGGGGGTACTTTAAATAAAAATATTAAGTAGATAACAGTCAGGTGGCATGCAAATATGGCAGAAATCTGACAAATGTGAGGCACATTTTGCCAACTGATGTCCCAAGGTCTTTTGAGATCTTAGGAAATTCCCCATATAATAACCATCTCTGTACTCTGCCCCTCTGTGAGGTCTGCTCGTTAACTCATTCATATCTATGGAAGAACCAGTTTATTAAGCACCTCTGGGTGCCAGATCCTGTAAGTCAACAGAGATCTAACAGCCCCTGCCCCTCCCCACATGCACGCAGAATTCCATCTCCTGCTCAGGTCGCCTTCTCTCCAGAAATGTGCCTTTCCTTGCCCCTCTTTTTTTTTTTTTTTTTTTTTTTTTCTTTTTGCGGTATGCGGGCCTCTCACTGTTGTGGCCTCTCCCGTTGCGGAGCACAGGCTCCGGACGCGCAGGCCCAGCGGCCATGGCTCACGGGCCCAGCCGCTCCGCGGCATATGGGATCCTCCCAGACCGGGGCACGAACCCGTATCCCCTGCATCGGCAGGCGGACTCTCAACCACTGCGCCACCAGGGAGGCCCTGCCCCTCTTTTTTTTTTTTTTTTTTTTTTTTTTTTTTGCGGTACGCGGGCCTCTCACTGTTGTGGCCTCTCCCGTTGCGGAGCACAGGATCCGGACGCGCAGGCTCAGCGGCCATGGCTCACGGGCCCGGCCACTCCACGGCATGTGGGATCTTCCCGGACCAGGGCACGAACCCGTGTCCCCTGCATCGGCAGGCGGACTCTCAACCACTGCGCCACCAGGGAAGGCCTCCTTGCCCCTCTGTTAATCTAAGAATCCCGTTCCTGGATGAGTTGAAAGTGCTCACTCAGGGGTCAGTGAATCTGCATGGAGCTATGGCCATTGCAGGCTGTCAGGGTGGGGAGTTGAAAACCTCTAACCTCAGGGTCCCTAGAGTAATAGGTGAGGCTCTCACCCCTTGGGGTACCCAAGGAGTAACCAGTCTGCCTGTGAGGCACTCTCAAAAAAGAAGGGGAAAAGGTCAGACTTTATCTGGTATCCACAAAGCCACTTAGATGAGAAGCCCTTCTGCCTACATCTGACGTTCGCCAACGCTAACCACAAATCGGCACCTTATCAGTTACCCCTCACCAACCGTGTGTAACCACGTACAACCTGGAGACACTGTTGTCTTGGTTCATTCTCCATTTTCATAAATTTGCAATTGCTTTGGGTATGTATGTGTATTGGAAGAGTTGTACACGGCAGAAACCTAATTTAATCTGGCTTATACAAGACACTTTAAAAGAAAAGAGGTAATTACTTTACTTACTGAACTGAGAGGTGTGGGGATGCAGCTATTTCAGGCATGGCTAACCCAAGACTCACATGCTGTCAGGCCTCGGTTTCCCCCCATCTCTGGTTCTTGCTTCTGTTGTGTTTGCTTCAGTTTGGGCCTCTGTCTAGTGGCCAGATGGAGACAGGAAGTGGTCCCTACCTCCTCTCGGGTTTCAGGTCTGGCAGGAGCTCAGGGGCGTCTAGGGTTGTGACCAGGGCCCTGGCTTGGTCACATGCCTGCCTTCTCCTGGGAGCCAGTGATTGGCTCGGGGTGAGGGGATCCCTCACTCTTCTGGGCCTGAGGTCAGCTTCTCTGGGACAACGTGAACCACAGGGATGGTTCCCCAGAGAACAATAGGGGTATAGTTACCACAGGGGCTGAGAATGGATGTTGGCAGAAAAAAAGATGTTCTTGGCTTCACAGAGATGCTAAATGGAGCCAGGGTTGGACCAGGGGTGGTTGTTTCTAGAGCCTGACTTCTAAGCCTCCGTGGTCTGTGTCCTGTCTGTATCCCAGAGCCCCTCACAGAGCCTGGCAAACAACAGGCACTTAATTCCTGTGAATTGAGTGAATTTCTTGTTGCTGCGCTCTGCACACCTGCCTGTTGGGACACCTTGTTTCTCTGGACAGGCGTCCATTGCCTGGCCTCTCACCCTCCAGAAATTGAATCCTATTCTCATGTGTGAGCCCCTCCCAGTGTCTTCTTCTGCAGCAGACCTCAGTCTGAAGTGAAACATCAGGAAAGAATCCAGCCCATTGTGTTATGAGCACACACGTATACATTTGCATACCCGGTGAGTTCCTGACGCATCCCTTCAACCTGGGTTGGGGGAGGGGCGGGAGGCTTTAATATGTCAGACCCTGGGGAGCTGGGAGCCATGCAGAGATTTCCCTTGGAGTAAGGTATGTGGGAACAGTGACCTGGCACAGACCCTTGCCAGCTCAGGGCTGCGCATGGGGAGTGTGGTACCAAGTGGCTGATGAGCTGGGGGCTCAGTTCCTAGGAAGCAATCAGGCAATGCAGTGTCAGTCATCAGCCCTGGAGAACCTGACGGTGGTGGGTGCAGCTCCCTGGCTGACTGGTGCCCAGCCCTGAACCTAATGATGGAAATGAACCAGAGGCTTCAGAAGCACACTCTGTGCCTGGAGCTGCACCGTCTTAGCTCAGGATGACGTAACAAAACGCCATAAGACTGGGTGGCTCCCTATTAGCACGTGATGGATAAGTGGATGTTCAGTGGATGTGGCAGTGTGTGACTAAGAGGTCACTGGAATGGCAGGGGGGAGTCCTGTGGGTTGGTGTAGGCCCTTCTCCAGCCGCCCTGGAGAAGGCTCTGGGCTCCCTTGATCTGGAGGATGTCTTCCTCCCCTTTCTGTTTAGGTTGCTTGAGCCCCAGACTCTGGAGGATGTCTTCCTCCCCTTCCTGTTTAGGTTGCTTGAGCCCCAGACTCTGGGCATGTCTTCATGGGAGGTGCTAGGTAGTCTGGTTCACACCACTTGCGAGTCTTGGCACCACTCGTGTGCTGGTTGTGGGGATGGGTGCTGGGTGGGGTTGGGTGGGTGCTGGTCTGGAGGGAAAGCAGCCGTGAGGGTGATCCGAGTCCAAGGTCAGTCTTGCCAGCTGGCTCACTTGCCTGAGGTCATGAGGCCAACACCACAGAAGGACCAGGACTTGAACCCGGTGCTGATTCTAGAGCCCTGACCCGCATCCACCCTTGCTTCAGAATAGACTGCACAATAATTATGGAAACTGTCACTTATTTGTAATCTCAAGCCGACAGCCCATTGAGAAGGACCCACTCAGATTTATCTGCTCTTGGCCACTGTGGCCCTCACGGCGCGTGAAGTCCTGGGGTACCCAAAGGGTGTCCTCCGTTCTTAGGCCAAATGGAGAAAGGCACAAAGCCAGGCTGGGCTGGCTTTCCTTCCCTGTGGGACCTGCAGCTCCATGCTCTCCCCGGGGCGGGGGGGGGCGGCGGCAGGGGGGAGCAGCCCTGCAGACTCTCCCCATGGGCATTGCTGATGCTTTTCTTGGGCTGCAAGGAGACTCAGTGTCTCCGCACAGCACATCCCACTGGGAATGGGGTCTATTTACGGCTCTGAGAGCTCTGGCCAATTCCAGGTCCTGGAGCATAGGATTCCCAAGTCTGGGCCGGGCCATTCTGACTCAGGGAACACAGCACCAAGGAGGTGGGAAGAGGTGAGGTGTCCAGGCCAGGGTTCTAAATCCCAGTTCTGCACAAACCAGTCATGGGAGATCTTCAACCAGTCACTTAATCTGCCTGGTCCTAGGTTTTCTCATCTGTAAAATGGGGATAATAACGCCACCACCATCATCTCAGGGTGGTTGTGAGGATTATAGAGGGCAAAGCACATGGAACCCCACTTTAGCTCTGACACCCATGGGATCCAATCCTGGTGCAGGGTCTCAAAGAAACACAGCCCACTGAAGTTCCAAAAAGTGTTCACATCTTTTTGAGCACAAAGGGGGTCCAGGTACAGACGGCACAGGCACTTCCAGTCTAGTGACCATTCTCTGTAATATCATACAGCTCCCATGAGATGTTCACTTTCCTTTCCAGAAAACTTCTCCTTCACTCATGGATGTCTGCCCCACCCTTGCCAGGCCTCTGCACTGCAGCCAGAACCCAATTCCAGAAGGCACTGCTCACAGTGTATTGAATGGACGAGTTGGCACAGCAGCCCTGTACCCCTTGCTGCAGATGTGCTGCCACTGACCTCAGTTCCCTCAGGATGGTTCTTCTCCTTTCTATCTCCCAGAACCTGTTGGGCAACGGCAGGGCCCTCCAGGGACGGTATGGAGGGGAATGGAGTGGGTGATGCCAGGGCCCTCGCCTGCAGGCCTGGGACAGCAGGGCACACACAGTTTAACACCTGCAGTCCTGTCACTCGTAGGCAAGTTCATGGTTCTCTAGAGTGGCATTTCTAGAACCGCCTAATGGAAAGTCTCGCTGCAGTTTTCTATCTAGGCTGCAGTGGGCTTGGAAAATGCTTCCAGTCAAGGATGTAAGACCCTGGGATGCAGCAATGCAGGCCCTCCACTGCCCCTGCGGAAACGATTAGCCTGAGTGGCCCCACTCAAACAGGACACAACGGTTCTCGGTATTTTCCAGTTGATGGATTTGGATGCATCTGCAAATCTTTACTGAAGTGAGAAGTCTCATCAAGGATCAGAGAGAGCAGGTCACTGGCAATGTTTTGGAACCAGAAAATACCCAAGCATACAGGCTCCCCTGGCAGCGAGGCCCAGGAATGGGGTAGCCTCACGCTCCACGGCTGAGAGCTGCGAGGAGAGTGAGGCTGAGGGGCTGGTGTGCCGGGGGGCTGCCTGGGATGCCAGTGCGTACAGGCCGCCATGGCACATTGGAAATGCAGCAAGCCGAGGGAAGATCGTATTAATTAACCAGAGCTCTTCTCAGGGGAAGCCATGTGTGGGGTAGAAGGAGTACTTTGGGAAGGAGCGAGGGTGGAATAAGTTACACTGACACAAGTGATAACAGCTGCTAACTGGATCCTGGGGCGGGTGATGGAGGGGCTCCGGAGCTTGCTTTGCCCCATCAGGGAAGCCAGTTTGGGTCTGAGGAAGGCTCTCAAAACAGTACAGAGGGACTTCCCTGGTGGCACAGTGGTTGAGAGTCCGCCTGCCGATGCAGGGGACACGGGTTCGTGTCCCGGTCCGGGAGGATCCCACATGCCGCGGAGCGGCTGGGCCCGTAAGCCATGGCCGCTGAGCCTGCACGTCCGGAGCCTGTGCTCCGCAATGGGAGAGGCCACAACAGTGAGAGGCCCGCGTACCGCAAAATAAATTAAAAGAATAAATAAATAAAAGAGAGAACCTAGAAATAAACCTTCATATATATGGTCAGGTGATTTTTGACAAGGGTGCCAAGACTATTCAATGGGGAAACAACAATCTTTTAAAAAACAGTGCTGGGAAAACTGGATATCCACACGCAAAAGAATGAAGCTGGACCCTTACCTACTGCCAAGTATAAAAATTAACTCAAAATGGATCAGGACCTAAATGTAAGACCCAAAACTATACAACCCGTAGAAGAAAACAGGAAAAAAGCTTCATGACACTGAATTTGGCAATGATTTCTTGAATACGACACCAAAGGTATAGGCAACAAAACAAAAAAGATAGATTGGACTTCATGAATATTAAAAATTTCATGCATCAAAAGATAGTATCAACAGGGTAAAAAGGTAACCTGCAGAACAGAAGAAAATATTTGCTAATCATATATATAAGGGTTTAAAGTAAAAAGCAAAAATAAACAAATGGTACCTAATTCAACTTAAAAGCTTTTGCACAGCCAGGAAACCATCAACAAAACAAGACAACCTACTGAATGGGAGAAAATATTTGCAAATTATATGACTGATAAAGGATTAATATCCAACATATATATAAACAGCTCATACAACTCAACATTGATAAAACAAACAACCCAATTAAAAAATGCACAGAAGAACTGAATAGACATTTTTCCAAAGAGGGAATGCATATGACCAACAGGCCCATGAAAAGATACTCAACATCACTAATCATCAGGGAAATGCAAATCAAAACCACAATGAGTTATCACCTCACACCTGTCAGGATGGCTATCATTAATAAGAACATGAACTATAAATGTTGGCAAGGATGTAGAGAAAAGGGAACCCTTGTACACTGTTGGGGGGAATGCAAATTGGTGCAGCCAGTATGGAAGACAGTATGGAGGTTTCTCACAAAACTAAATGTAGAACTACCATACGACCCAGCAATTCCACTCTCGGGTATGTATGTATGTATATATATATATATATATATAAACCAAAAACACTAATTCGGAAAGATACATGCACCCCAATGTTCACAGCAGCATTATTTACAATTGCCAAGATATGGAAGCAACCTAAGTGTCCATCAACAGATGAATGGATAAAGAAGATGTGATACACACACACACACACGCACACACACACACACACACAATGGAATACTACTCAACCTTAAAAAAGAACGAAATTTTGCCATTTGCAGGAACATGGATGGAGTTGGAGGGCATTATGATAAGTGAAATAAGTTAGAGAAAGACAAACACTGTATGATATCACTTATATGTGGAATCTTAAAAAATACAACAAACCAGTTGTTTACCAAAGGGGAGAGAGAAGAGGGAAGTGGCAATATAGGGGTGGGTGAGTGGGAGGTACAAACTATTGGGTGTAAGATAGGCTACAGGGATGTATTGTACAACACAGGGAATATAGCCAATATTTTGTAATAACAATAAATCTAGTGTAACTTTTAAAATTGTATAAAAATTTTAAAAATTAAAAAAAATGGGCAAAGGACTTGAATAGATATTTCTCCAAAGAGGATATACACATGGCCAATAAGCACATGAAAAGATGCTTGGTATCACTAATCATTAGGGAAATGCTAATCAAAACTACAATGATATATCACCTCACACACATTAGAATGGCCACTACTAAAAACAAACAAAGATACAACAGAAAAACCCAGAAAACAAGTGTTGGTGAGGATGTGGAGAAATTGGAACCCTTGAGCACTGCTGACCGGAATATTAAAAACTGGTACAGGGACTTCCCTGGTGGTGCAGTGGTTAAGAATCCGCCTGCCAGTGCAGGGGACAAGAGTTCGAGCCCTGGTCTGGGAAGATCCCACATGCCGCTGAGCAACTAAGCCCGTGTGCCACAACTACTGAGCCTGCGCTCTAGAGCCCATGAGCCACAACTGCTGAACCAGCGTGCCACAACTACTGAAGCCCGCATGCCTAGTGCCCGTGCTCCAGAACAACAGAAGCCACCGCAATGAGAAGCCCATGTGCTGCAGGGAAGAATAGCCCCCGCTCACCTCAACTAGAGAAAGCCTGAGTGCAGCAATGAAGACCCAACGCAGCCAAAAATAAAATAAATTAATTAAAAAAAGAAAAACTGGGCCTCCCTGGTGGCGCAGTGGTTGAGAGTCCGCCTGCCGATGCAGGGGATACGGGTTCGTGCCCCGGTCTGGGAGGATCCCATATGCCGCGGAGCGGCTGGGCCCGTGAGCCATGGCCGCTGGGCCTGCGCATCCGGAGCCTGTGCTCCGCAACGGGAGAGGCCACAACAGTGAGAGGCCCGCATACCGCAAAAAGAAAAAAAAAAAAAAAAAAAAAAAAAAAAGAAAAACTGATACAGCTGCTGTTGAAAACAGTATGAAGGTTCCTCAAAAAATTTAAGATAGAACTACCATATGATCCAGGAATTCCACTTCTGGATATATACCCAAAAGAGCTGAGAGCAGGATCTTAAAGAGGTATTAGTACTCCAATGCTTATAGCAGCATTACTGACAATGGCTAAAACGTACAAGTAACCCAAGTGGTCATTGATAGATGAATGGGTAAACAAAATTTTCTGGTTTAAAACAGTTAGCTTTTTTTTTTTTTTTTTTACAACACAGCAAAAAAAGAATCTACAACTATCAAAATCTGCAAAACACCTGTAGAAAGGAGCTACCTTTTTTGAACTGTTTAATTAAAGCTTCTCTAGGATTTTACACACCCATTTTTGATCAAGAGCATGGAACTTCTCACACCTGTTTGTGTCTCCACAGGCTTTAGACCCTGACATATTTACACACTTTAGTATTCTACATCTAATCAGCTTTCATTTAGCCCATTTATATTTTTAAAAAATAGAACAGTGAAACAAAAACAGATTTAATTTCCTTCTAAAATCTGTTATGTAAACGTTTTGTTGAATTTAAACATCACAAGTTTGATAAAATTGTCAACGAGGTCTCTCACCCACCCCACAGCCTGTGGAAAATCTTAATTACAGCAGATTCAAATACATCGCTACATTGTCAGCTGTTTTTTCTGCTTGGAATCAGCTACCTTGATGTTCTCATACTGTTTTAACCACCTCTTGGCGTCTCAGCTAAGAATGCCTGTCTCAGTTCTGCCTAGAAATCCACCACCATAAAATGGAGTATTATTCAGCCTTAAAAAAGAAGGAAATTCTGACATATGCTACAACATGGATGAATCTTAAGAACATTATACTAAGTGAAATGTGCCAGCCACGAAAAGACGAATACCATATGATTCCACTATATGAGACATTTAGAGTGGTCCAAATCAGAGACAGAAAGTAGAAGTTTGGTTGCCGGGGCAGAGGGGAGGGGGCAATGGCGAGTTATTGTTTAATAGGTACAGAATTTCTGTTTTACAAGATGAAAAGAGTTATGGAGATGCATGGTGTTGATGAAACATTAGGCATGTATTTAATACCACTAAACGGTATACTTAAAAATGGTTGACAGTAAATTTTATCACTATAAAATTTTTATCACTATAAAAAAATTGGAAAAAACCCAAAAATTGATTATCTTACAGTTCTGGAGGTCAGAAGTCCAAAATGGGCCGGCAGGGCTGCATTCCTTCTGGAGGCTCTAGAGGAGAGTCCATTTCTTTGCCTTTTCCAGCTTCTGGAGACTGTCCGCGTTCTTTGGCTTATGGTGCCTTCCAGCAATGGCGTCACTCCAACCTCTGCTCTGTCAGCACAGCTCCTGCTTCCCCCCCCCCACCCCCCGGCTTCCTCCGCGCAGCTCCGCCCACGACCGTGAGCCTCCTGCCTCCCTCTTATAAGGTGCCTTATATTGGACACACCTGATAATCCAGGAGACTCCATCTCAAGAGCCTCAGCTTAATCACACCTGCAAGTGCTTTTGCCATGGAAGGAAATAAATTCACAAGTTCTGAGGGCTAGGACATGGGCATCTTTGGGAAGCCATTACTCTGTTTACCGCAGTTGCCTAGAGAAATACTCACGTGAGTGTGGGAGGAGGTAGGCGCAAGGGCTTCAGTACTGAAAGCAGGGGGAAGCCCACGTCTGACAATAGGGTTGTGGTTGAACAACCGTGCAGACATTCTATAGAATACTACGCAGCCATAGAAAGAATGAGCTGGATGACATGGAAGGCGGTCCATGGTGCATTTTTAAATGAGAAGGACAAATTTCAGAAATTCTTAATTCATTTGTTCAACAAATATTTTCAGTGTCTATCATGTTCCTGAAGCTGGAAGTACAGAAGTGAATTAAACAAGAGTTTATACTCTCTTTCTGTATAACAACTGTATGCAGGGCTTCCCTGGTGGCGCAGTGGTTGAGAATCTGCCTGCCAATGCAAGGGACATGGGTTCGAGCCCTGGTCTGGGAAGATCCCACATGCCACGGAGCAGCTAGGCCCGTGAGCCACAATTACTGAGCCTGCGCGTCTGGAGCCTGTGCTCCGCAACGAGAGAGGCTGCGATAGTGAGAGGCCCGCGCACTGCGATGAAGAGTGGCCCCCACTTGCCGCAACTAGAGAAAGCCCTAGCACAGAAATGAAGACCCAGCACAGCCATAAATAAATAAAGAAATTTAAAAAAAAAACTGTACGCAGAAATAGGTGTGTACAGGGAAAAAAGGGTCTAAGCTGGAAAATAAATACTGATATGTTAACAGTGGGTATCCCGGGAGAGGAAGAGCAGGAAGTAAAAGCGGTGAAGGTTTGCTCTTCTTCTTTGGATGTTTTTATATAGTTTTATCTTTTTCAACAAGCATTTAAACTTGTTTATTGAAGCTTGCTAAAAAATTAAACTGAGGTACAGTTATCAGGAGAAGATATCTATTATGTCTAACCCCACCTCATAATGACAAAACTGTACCATCTACAAAACAGAAAGAAGGGAGGGAAGGAAGGGAGAGAGCAGAGACAAAGAAACATCCAGCTGCTTGGTGTTAACTTGGAGCAGGCAAGGCTTGCGGGGCACTTAGCCAACAAGCGGAGCAAAGTGTCCCTCCCTCCCCGGCGGGAACTGGCAGCTTCTCCAGGTACGATTCTTTATAACCTCTCCTGTGGCACTGGCCCTGTGCCTAGTGTACTCAGTAGGCGATCTATGACATATTGTCAACCAGCCGAGTCACCGATGGGAGCGCCTGTAAAGGTGTAGATGGCACCCAAACAGGAGGAGCAAGCGTCCTGTCAGGGCTCAGCTTTGACCCCATATGGCAACACCCACACCCACCAGCCTCACTGCCACACCCATTCGTCTCCCCTCATTTCTAACCATTTCAGCTCAAAGTCTGGTCCTTCCCAAGCCCCCAGAACTTCCTGGTTTATTTGAAGCAGAGGTTCTGCAGTTGGAGGAAGTGGGTAGAAATTCCAGGTCACTTATCTCTGCCGTGGTGTCCCCAAGATGAACTTGTGGTTTGCTACTTCTTTGCCCTGAACTGCAACCTCTGAGCTGGCCTTTCTGCCCCCTGCATGCATCTCTGGAGCTGATGTTTTGTGGCCGCGGGGTGCAGGGAAGACAGGAGGGGGTGAGGCGTGGGACCCAGGGACTCTCGACCCCGGGCAATGTCATCTCAGACTTGTAGACCTAAGTTCCCTTGATAAACATCATCTCAGAATCACACACCTGGCAAACAGGCTGTCCCGGGAACACAGCCCAGGAACAAACAAAACAAGCTTGTGTCTTTTCATTTGGTTCTTGGTTCTTACTGTTCTAGGAAGAAAAAAAAGAAAAAAGACTGGACTTGAGTATGCAAGACATTCACATGTTTTACTCAGAAAACAAGGAACCTCTGATTTTCTTGGAGAAACGTTGAGAGCTGTCTTTTCCTTTTAGTGCCCTTAAGCATAGACTGAAACAAGGAAGACATAATTTCAGTTCATTCCAATTGTCCCCTTGAACACCTACTTCATCCTTCCTAGACTGATCGTTGGACAGAATTAAAACTGCTCCCCAAGTGTAATTTGATTCAGCCTGCGGGCCCTCCGTGAAGCGGCCCTGCCGCCTTCCGGGTCCGTCCTCCTCTCCTGGATCCCCCTCAGGCACACCCTGCACGTTCCTGCCCCCAAGCCCTCGGACCTGTCCCCTCGGCCTGGAACATGGTCCTCCCGTTTCCCTCCCTCCTTCAGGTCCCTTCAGAACCTCAACCACCACCCCATCCCAGCCCTCCCACCCCAGCCCTGCTTCATTTCCCTCCACAGCACTTGTCACCTTCTAATGGGTCACGTCCTTATTTTGTTTACGGTCTACCCCTTTTCTGATGTAAACTCCACGAAGGCATGGATTTTCATTCATCCGTTCACCACTGGAAACTCAGTCCTAGATAATGATTGAATCTGAATCTTTTTTTTTTTTTTTTTTTTTTTTTTTGGCGGTACGCGGGCCCCTCACTGCTGTGGCCTCTCCCTTGCGGAGCAGCACAGGCTCAGCGGCCATGGCTCACGGGCCCATCCGCTCCGCGGCACGTGGGATCTTCCCAGACCGGGGCACGAACCCGTGTCCCCTGCATCGGCAGGCGGACTCTCAACCTCTGCGCCACCAGGGAAGCCCTGAATCTGAATCTTTATAGAGGAGTTTTGCATTATGTATCCAAAATCTTATAAACACACAGCTATTCCACATCTAGGAATTTATCCCCGGGAAGTCATCACAGAAGTGTGCAAAAATAGAGTTAGAAATGTTACAAAAGCCAAACACTGGAAATAATAAGAGCTGACATTTAATTAGCACTTACCATGGGCCAGACCCTGTTTTAAACATTTTATGCACGTGAACGCTTTAAACTCCCAACCACCCTATAACCCACCTATTATTGTCTGGATTTTACAAGTGAGGGAACAGGCAGAGGGACTGAAGAGCATGCAGTCGAGCCAGGATTTGATGGGGTGTGTCTGACTCGAGTCCATATTCTTAACACCCTATGGGTTACATGAGCTGTGCTCCAGCCACCCTGAGGCATTCAATTCAACCATTTAAAATGATGTTGTAGACAATGAATTTTTTCTGGTGGGGGAAGGGACATGAACCCCTGAAATTATATGTAAATTGTGTGATCATACACATTGCTGGGAATAAGATGGCTTTATCAGGTACTCAAATACATTGAAGAACCAGGGTTGTAGAATAATTCTTCTACATAAATAGTTCAGGTGAACATATCCTGCACATGGGTTATCAACTGTTTAGCACAGTCTTTAAAAAATTTCTTTTTAGTTTCCCTCCTTCCACACAAGCTTTCCTCGTCTTGTCCCTAAACCACATTAACAACCTAGAATGTCACCACAGAAGACGCTTTAATGACTTGAAAAGATCTTTGTGAGATACAGTAAAAAGCTCAAATAACTAAATTATATGTTAATAGCTGTTATTCCTGGGTGATGGAATTATGACTGTGTTAAAATTTCTTTTCTGGTCTTATTTGTATTCTGTACACGTTTTGCAAGAACATGAATTACTTTTTGTAACCAAAGGAATTTTTTTTTTAAGAAAATGGCACATTTGGGGAAGGTAATTTGGAAGAAGCTATGAAAATTTTAAGTGTACCTGCCCTTTGATCCAGCAATTCCATTTCCAGGAATCTGCTGGACAGAAATTCTTGCCTGTGAACCCGAATATAAGTCCAGCGACATTCATGGAAGCATTGTGAAAATTACTAAACAGCCCAAAGCCTCAGAGAAGGTGAGTAAATAAACAAAATAAAATATTCAATAAAATATAATACCACTATATTAGAAAAACTGTGCAGCTAATAAAAAAAAGAAAACACAGTAGCTAGATCTCTGACTCTCCCACAAGATGTATTATTTGGTAAAAACAGATGTATAATAAGGTCCAACATACGTAAAGAACGAGCGTAAGAGTGTAAAGGCCTTGAAAGGGGTCTGGAAGGAAGCCGCCTGTTTGTTGATGATGGTTACTTGCAGGGAGGCGCTGGGAGCTGGGCAGGGGAGGTAATGGTGAAGGGGACTTCCTGTTCTGTTCTGGATTGTCTGAATCTTTTACATTTTATTTATGTAACCAAATACAACACACACAGTTAAACTATGAAAGAGTTCTAAGATTAAAAAAGACTCCAAACTCCAAAGTCCTTTCCCCCCACCATGGGTGCTGCTCAGGGGCTCCACGTCCAAGCTGCCAGGAAGTCTCAGGAAGGACCACGATCCTGGTTACTGTCAGGATTGGAAACAGGCTCAGTCACCGGGCAGGGGCGGGTGGTGATGTAAACGGGAGCGCAGACCTACTGCACATTCTTACGCCCTAAGCATGAGCAGCGATCATGAGGATCTTGGAGCAGCGTGGAAATTAAGTGACAAAAACCCAGTGGGAAACTACACACGGCATGCCCAGGGTAAAGGCGGAGGGGCCACATTGTGAGCCAGGTGGGATTATATCATCTTGGCCAAACCTGTTTCTCCCTGGGACTTTCTCATCATGGTTCCGAGGCCACAAGCCTGCACGTCGTCTGGACCTGCACTTCTCTCCCTCCCCCACATTCAGTCATCACCTCGTCCTCTGCTCCCTTCACTTCTTTCGTCCCCTCGCTGGTCCAGGCAGCTGAGTCTGTCCCTGCATGATCGCAGCAGCCTCCCAAGAGGTCTCCCTGTTCCCAAAGGCCATCCCTCCCGGACCTGTCTGTTCCTAGTCTGTTCCTGCACAGCAGCCAGAATGGTCTCCGAGCTTTTAAAAAGATAACTGGGCTCAGTTGCTCCTCTGTTTCCTTGTCACTTTTATAATAATACCTTTGCTCTGATCTCCAAGCACCTGTAGGATCTGGCCCTCACCAGCAGCTACAACCACTTCTCACTTCCTTCTCTTCCACTGTGTTCCAGCTGCCCTGGCCTTTCTGTGCTGTTTCCTGCCCGGGGCCTCTGCTCTCTCTGCCTCTGTGAGCCTGGCTACTCCTTACACCCCCAGCCCTCTCGCAGTTTCTCCATCACATTAGTCTGTGTACCTGCTTCCTGGGCCTATGCTTGTCTGAAATCGTCATGTCTACTTGATTCCCAATCTCCCCCACTAGCCAGCACTATTCTAGGGCTTACCGTGGGTGTGGCACGGCTCTAAGCACTTTACAGACCACCCATTCAGTGCTTTCAAGACCCTACGACACCAGTACAATCATGACACCCATTTTACAGATGAGAAAAGTGAGGCACAGAGGTAACCAACTTGCCCCCAAGCTGGGCAACTCTGAAGTGGCCAACATGGGCTTCGAACCCAGGTGGATTCAGCCCAGGGCCTGAGTCCTTCATTACTAAATGATCCTGCCTAAAACCACTAATGAGATAAAAATCGGCACCCTATTTACTTTTTGAAGATTGGAACTGGCTGGAGGAGCAGCCAATGAACTTCACTGGCCACACCAGTACCGGACATGCCACGCCCAAGCTTTTAATGCCTGTGGTGATTTGAGGACATGATTTGACCTGTATTTTCCTGGATAGAACAGGCCACAGATGAGAGAGCTCGCCAACTGCTTTTTGTGGACTTTCAAATTATTGACTCCATGAGCCCATTTCCCTTAGGTAATTCTCAGCAGGGTCTCACTGCATAAAGGGGGCCAGCCCTAACGCCTGTGGAATTGCAACTCTGGCAGCGCCCCTGGCTGCAAAAAAATAGCGGACTCAATGCCCATTTGGGTTCTATTTTCATTAAAACCCATTAACTTGCTCTCTCAGAGCAATTAAAGTGTCCAGGACTGAGGCTCTGCAGTGCTGTAGGAGGCAGCTTTTTAAAAGTGAGCATTCTGTTCTGTTCTGTTCTGATCGCAGGCGGAAAACTTTCTTTTCAAAAGGACCCCCGGGGGTTGACGTCTCAGGCTCGTTCCCAGCCCCAAGGTGGGTTTTCTTTAAAGATAATTTGGTAACATCCTCTGCAGCTGGTCTTGAGTTAGCTGAGGTTGAAGATAACGTAATTTCCCTTCTACTTGGTGTTTTTTCCTTTGTTTGTTTGTTTGTTTGTTTTTGGCCTGATTTTTGTAACTCAAGACCAGTTTAAAGTCTTCCAATGAATGTTCATTCCTTCCACACCTTGTATAAGTCTAAGCACTGCCTCAGGGCACACGCAGGCCAAGTGTGAAGTTTCACTTGACAGAGCTGTAGAGATGCATTTCTGTCTCTACTTTTTTTTTTTTTAACATGTTTATTGGAGTATAATTGCTTTACAATGGTGTGTTAGTTTCTGCATTATAACAAAGTGAATCAGCTATACATATACATATATCCCCATATCCCCTCCCTCTTGTGTCTCCCTCCTACCCTCCTTATCCCACCCCTCTAGGTGGACACAAAGCACCGAGCTGATCTCCCTGTGCTATGCAGCTGCTTCCCACTAGCTATCTATTTTACATTTGGTAGTGTATGTATATCCATGCCGCTCTCTCACTTTCTGTCTCTACTTTTGCACCTTGAAATCAGCCAAACCCACGTGAGCCGGACCCTGTTCTTCCTCCGTGCCCGGGTGGGTGTGACCTGCTGGCCGCAGTGTGCCCCCATCACAGGACTCTGCATTTTAACAGTGGGGCATGTTATGGAGCTGGGCAGCTTGCAACTCAACCATTCAGTACATGGAGCATCTACTGGGTACAGGCTTGGTTCTTTGTGCTCTGGGGAATGCAGTAGGTCTGGGGTGGGGCCTGAGAACCTGCATTTCTAACAAATTCACAAGTGATGCTTATGCTGTTCGTCTGGGGACCACACTTTGAGAATCACTGCTATAAGATTTTGCTTAAAAGTGACTCCCCTAGAGGCCCTCCCTTCCAGCCCCTCCACCAACCTTGGGATGGCGCTTTTGCCATAGGCTCTCAGGCAATTTGTATGGCTTCTTGCTTGTGATGGTCTGGCCCCTGCTTCCTTCCCCCACTTCACTATTTGTCACTCTCATCCTTGCCCTCCATGCTCCTGCCACCCAGGCCTGCTTTCCCTTCCTCAGAATAGGCCAAGCCACAGACCCCACTTCTTCCTGCCCCAGGACCTTGGCACTTGCTACCCTCACTGCCTGGAATGTTCTTCTCTGGGCTCTTCACCTGGCTGACTGCATATCCTAACTTAGAGAGGCCTTCTATGAGCCCAGTTTAAAGAAGGTCCCCTGAGCTGTTCCCCTTCACACGCCCTTTAATTCATATCACAGATCTTGTGTTAATCAGATCTAAGCCCCCTTGATGTAAACTCCACAAAGGCAGGGAGGAGTGACCATTCCACTCCCCACTGTAGACCCGGTGCCCAGCCCTGGCACAGGCTAGAGCATCACTGGAGAAGTGAAGGAATGGGATAAGTTTCTGCTCTCAGTGAAATCCACTTTGGAAGAGGCCGGAAAATCTGCCAGGCTTGCCCTGTGGGCTCTTCTTTCTGCAGACCTCTTTGCCATTAAGTCAACCATCAGCCACTCGGCACTTTGTTTTGAGCGAGGGGGTGGGGTGGGGATGGAGGGAGGCAGGGGAGGTTTGGGAACAGCCAAAGTTGCAGCTTAGACACATAATCAAATCCAGAGGGCTGCACTGTGTTCTGCCAATTGAGATACCAGATTAAGCAGGCCAAGGGCCCCTGGGGCAAGATGCCATGCAAAATAACTTTTCAAAAATAGCAACTTGTATCTCAGGAATGAGCATGAATTGTCAATGACATGAGCAGTGTTTTGAAACAGAAAGAGGAGTCCTATTTATATTGCAGATAACGGTTACGTGATATAGGCATAACTTGGGCCAATTTTCCCAAAGGAGATGTTTAAGAGTGATGGCGTGGTGATGCCTGGAGAAGCTGTGTTGGAAGGACCAAAGCTGAAGAGAAAGACACCTAGTGGTGTGGTAGGAAGAGGATGCCCAGGGCTCCTGGCCGGGCTCTGCTGCTTACTGGACAGTACAGTGGAGCAGCTAAGATCTCCCTTCAGGATCAGCTGGATCAGGGTTCCAGCCCTGGGCTCAGCGCTTGTTGCTGTGACCTTGGGCAGTTGCTTAACCTCACTGAGCCCGTCTTTGTTTCTGGAAAATGAGGGGAAACAGTAATTTCTCTCTCAGGGTTGTAAAGAATAAACCAAAAAAAAAAAGAATAAATGAAATAACAAGATAATGTATATAAAGTGGGTATTGCAGTGCCTGGCACAGAGTAAGCACTCAATAAATAATAGATATCATTAGCTACAACACTTAAAAAATTTTAATTGTGATAAAAAAATAACCTAAAACTTACCATCTTAACCACTTTTAATGTACAGTTCAACAATGTTATATACAGTCACATTGTTGTGCAACAGATCTCTAGAACTTTCTCATCTTACAAAACTGAAACTCTTACGTTTAGGTTTTTAACCCATTTTGAGTTAATTTTTGTATATGGTGTTAGGTAAGGGTCCAACTTCATTCTTCTATAGTAATACTTTTATATTGAAAAATTCCTCTAACCTACTTGTGCCTATCTTCTCTTTTATTGAAAAAAAGGTAGGGACTTCCCTGGTGGTCCAGTGGCTAAGGCTCCACACTCGCAATGAAGGGGGCCAGGGTTTGATCCCTGGTCAGGGAACTAGATCCCACGTGCCACAACTAAGACCCGGTGCAGCCAAATAAATAAATAAATAAATATTTAAAGAAAAAGAAAGGTAGGTTAAGAACTTTTCTATTCATCAAAAGATACTACAAAGAAAATTAAACGACAAGCCACAAACTGGGAGATTTTTTACAACACAGATAACTGATAAAGGATTAGTATCCAGAATACTCCTATAGGTCAGTAAGAAAAAGACAAATGTCCTCAGAGAAAAATGAGCAAGACACAAAAAGGAATTTCACAGAAGAGGAAGCATGAATGGCCAATGAACATATAATAAAATATTCAGCCTCATTAGTGCTCAGGAAAATGCAAATCTGCCTCACTATGAGGTATTATTTTATACCCATTAACTGGGCAAAAATTAAGAAATCTAATAATGAGGACTCATACCGAGCAGATGGGAGAGTAAATTGGTACATTTTGGCAGCATCTTGTGCAGTTGAGCACTCACAGCCCTACAAGCCAGCAATTTAACTTTTAGGTGAAACTTACCGGAGAGCAACTCTTTTTTTTTTCTTTCTTTCTTTTTTTTTTGCGGTACGCGGGCCTCTCACTGTTGTGGCCTCTCCCGTTGCGGAGCACAGGCTCTGGACGCGCAGGCTCAGCGGCCATGGCTCACGGGCCCAGCCGCTCCACGGCATGTGGGATCTTCCCGGACCCTGGGCACGAGCCCGTGTCCCCTGCATCGGCAGGCGGACTCTCAACCACTGTGCCACCAGAGAAGCCCCCCGGAGAGCAACTCTTAAATAAATGATTCAGATGTGAGGATGAATGTGCACAGTGACAATGTTTGTAATAGAAAAAAGGACTGGAAACGAACCAAATGTCCAGTAGTAAGAGGATGCTTATAGAAACCGTGGCATGTTCCCAGAATCGAGTAACATTCCGCAGTAAAAATGAACTGCAAAAACATGGTTGAAAGTTAAAACGTAAAATTGAGTGAAAGAAGCATGTGGGTGGCAGGGTATTATTTTGACAGAGTTCAAAACCAAATCAAAATAATTTTCATTAGATATATAAAACAAGGGCTAATAAACATAAAACCCAGGACTGTGGTAACTCTGGGGGCGGGGACAGCAGGAAACCATGCAAAAGGACCCAGAAGCATTGATTATTTTCTAGAACTGAAGTGAGTGGAAGGTCCTGGGTATTCTTGTTATTATAACACTTCATAATCTAAAGCTATGTGACTGGCATTCTTTTACATGTACTAAATGTAACATGATAAAGAGTTGTTTTACCAGCCTGGAAAACAGTTAATTCTTACGGGCCCCTTCAGCTCTAAGCTATTGGATAGCAGCTACCAATGAGGGAGATTTGATAAGAAACTCTCCATTCCTCTACCATCTGTTTATTTTGGGAAGAATTTGGAAGGGGCAGGCGTGGCACTGCCTTTGAGGCCTCGAAAACAAATTCTGGGCACAAAACTCAGAGTAGAGGCTGGAGGTTTGTGAGAAGAGACACAAAGAATGATCCTGTGGACAGGAGGGAGCGAGCTGGGTGAACTGTGGCTGACCCGGCTCCCAGGCCATCCTCAAACTGGGAAAACTCTTTGGCTTGCACCTTCCGACACTGTGGCCCAAATCTGACAGGGAATGAGTGGGCCATCAGGCAGACACCAACCGTCCATTACACTTCTAGAAGGGAACAGGTGTGGAATCACTGAACAAAGGGGTCCCACAGAGAAAATTACTAAGAAGTCACCCCTACACTATTTCTCTGTCTTTGGCTTCCCTGGGTTACAGGCCATCTTGGGGGCCTGAAGACATAAGCTCTTTCCTGAGAGATTTATTTCACAGTGTGGGTCCCCAAGGGAACTTGCCACATGGTGTGGATGACATCGAAGGAGGTGGGTATGCTTGAGCCATAATTAAGCAAGGCAATCCGTCCACCTCCATGTAGCTCAGCTAAACGCTATTCTCTCGACAGATGCATCTACAATAAGCCAAGACACTTTTTTTCCTATGGTTTCTTTGTTTTACTTGCAGCAGCAGAAAAGCCTTTTTAAATCACAATGGTCTATGGATATAACAGTCTTTTGAAATGGAGTGAGGTTTTTCAATCTTTATTGATTTCTTTTAAAAATGCCTTAAAAAGTAGAGAGCTTGATTATCACTGCTGACTACACATGAACATGATGTATCGTGTTATATGGTGAGCTCTCCCTAAAAATCTTTAAAACAATCTAGAGATTCAGCCAGTAGAATCCTCTGAAATGTTGATCAAGGTTCTGAGCTGGCTCAAAACCTGAGAAAACACCTCCTGGACTGCTCAGTGACAGGAAGAGAAGCACTTTACTTAATTTTTATCTGGTCTCTTGGATGAAGAAATGCGTGAACATAAAATGCTAAATTAGAAAGTGACAGTGTCTTTTGCAAAGTTTTTTTTAAATGTTTTCCTCTTGAACTGAAGAGATAGCCAAGCGCCAAGGCCTCTTGTTCCCATTAAGATAAAGCCACTCTCCGGGAACGACCATTTGTCATCTCTCCCTCCAGTGACCCCGCCAATGGCGGCTTTTAACACTGGTCTCTGTCTTTCTTCAAGCATCAAAATGCCTCCTCACCACACCTGAATCTATTCACTGCCCCTGAATCTATACTTTTTAGCTCCTCATCTACTTTCCTGCATCCAAAGAAACTGTCTTCAGGGAGGAATTTTAGTTGCCAAAAGGGAGCCACGCAAATCATGGGAGAATCCAAGAAACTTCTCTCTCAAGGGTGATACAGGAGCAGAGAATGTCATAAAGATACAAACCTCTGGGCTTTTTTCTTTCTTTTTAATTGGCCATAGGTGGGAGATGTTTGCAAGGATTAGCTGGTTCTCTGTGCTCCCTTTAGGGATTCTGAAACAGTAGCAGTTCCCAGGCGCTGACATTTGTTAATAATGTTAGGGTAGAAAGCCGTGCTCATTTTAAACTCATTTAGATACAGAGAAAATTAGCTAGTATGTGCCAGAAGTGAAAGGGGAGAATATCAAGTTACTGCTGTCAGAGGGAGAAAGGAGAAGTTTTAAGTAAAATGAAAGAGGCCTTTTCCCATCAGATACAAGTACTGGCGAAAAAGAGAAAATTTCAGGTGAAAAGCAAATAAATACTCTGTCCCTTCTTAACTAGCTCACCAGCAGCTTGCTCCTGTGCCAGCCCTACTAGGCCCCTAGTTGGCCCCAGTTATGCAGCCCAAGGCAACGACGCCTTTCCAATAAGCCTACCTTCTGAAATGAATATAGGGAAGAATCTAATGCTGTTTTGCTTCCCCAAGTTGCTCTAAAAAATTATTGCTCCCTAAATGCAATGTAGAACTTTGGATTGGATTCTGGAACAGTAAAAGGACATTAGTGGAAAATCTGGTGAAATCTGACTAAAGCCTGTGGCTTAGTTAGTAATACTTGATAAACGTACCATGATTACATAAGACATTAGGGAAAGCTGGGTGAAGGCTACAGGGGAACTCTGTACTATCTTTACAACTATTCTATAAATCTGAAATTATTTCCAAATCAAAAAGTTTAACGAAATGATGCCCCTTTAGTGGACTTCACTATGATCTCTGACAGATAGGAGGCCTCTGGCTTCTGGGCGTGGCCTCCTCGCTTTAGACCAGGGGTCCCCAACCCCTGGGCAGAGCGATACTGGTCCTGTTAGGAACCGGGCCGCACAGCAGGAGGTGAGCGGCAGGCAAGCGAGCGAAGCTTCATCTGTATTTACAGCTGCTCCCCATCGCTCGCATTACCACCTGCAACCCTACCCCCACCCCGTCCGTGGAAAAATGGTCTTCCACGAAACCGGTCCCTGGTGCCAAAAAGGTTGGGGACCGCTGCTTTAGACCACAACGCAGGCAACAGGAGAGCACACCCTGGGAAGGAGAATGCTTGTCTCTTGTCCTAGAGGAAGGCTGCTTGGAAAGCAAGCCGCGTCTGACTGTGTCTGATTGTACCGTGTCTCCTTTGATTAGCGAGGCAGAAAGGCAGAAGCCTGGAAAAATCAACAAAACGATCTCAAACAAAAGCACACTGGGCCTGTCACGTGTGTTAATCATTTGCTCTCGGAAGAGGGTAACTTTGTATTTTCTCAGACTTGCCCTTGATTCACTATACATTTTATTCACTATTCACTAATGATGGGAGATTTATTGTTCATTCAAAATGCCACTATCAAGAGTTAGCAAGAGAATTCCAAAGTTTAGGCACTTTTCTTTAGGTTCAGGGCATTTAGTTGTCTTTTAACAATTGTTTCTATGTGTAATCAATATTAAGATTTTCATTTTACCTATATTAGATAAGGACTGTTGAAATTAAGGTTCTTGGAGTAATTCTTATAGTTTAAGCATCTATCCTATATTTTGTGCCACAAGTTACTTCAAGTATAGATTTTTCTCTTGAACACAAAGATACCTACTTTCAGAAATGTACATACAGCCTCTGCAATTATTTTCTTTTGCCAAGATCAGTGTAAAATATTATATTTTCACTTAAACACCATTGTCCCAGATGGCGTAAAGATGAAAAGCTCTCCTGGAATTTCTTGAAGGATGGTGGAACAGAAAGACTCAGAACAGGACTTGACTTCTGTATGAACTTGAGTGAGCTGCTCAATATTTCTGCAGTCCAGTTTCACTACCTCAGACACAGTAGTCCAGAAACTTCTCAGGTCCAGTGGTGCTCAGAGATTAACAAGAAGCTCTATAAAATGTTCAGAAATCTCTTAGGCAGAAGGTGAAATTTTTGCTTAAAATAAGGAACAAATTACTTCTGCTATGGAAGCAGTAAGAAAATTCAACACCAAATCACTGGGGTAAAGATGGACTTTTTAACAAATGGTGCTGGTATGGCAGAGTGGCCTTTTTCTGACAAGGGAGGGTTTTAAGCAGAGAAGTAATAAGATCTGACTTATTTTTGAACAAGACCACTGTGGCCGCTCTGGTGAGAAGAGTCTGAAGGCGGGGAAGGGTGAATGAATGCAGGGAAGGAGTTGGGAGGTGACCTCAACCATCCCGGACAGGAGTGGAGGTGGGGAAGAGGCAGGCAGGTTCTGCCAGTGACTTGAAGGTTGACCCAAAAGATATAAGAGAAAGACGGCCAAGGAGGGCTCCTACGTTTCTGTCCTGAGCAGTAGGGAAGGATGTAGTTGTCAAAAACAGAGATGAGAAAGATGATAGGAGGAGACTGTGAGAGTAAGATTAGGGCCTCAGTTTCAGCCATGTGGGGTCAGATGTTGAAGTGGAATGTCAAGCAGGTGGTTGGCTGCAAGTCTGGAGTTGAAGGGAGGTCTGGCTGGAGATGGAATTTGGGAGTCATCAACGCATAGATGGTGGTATTTAAAACCTGACACTGGAGGGAGTCAGAATGGCTAGAAGAGATCTGAGGACTGACCACGGAGCCATCCAAAACGCAGAGGTCAGGAGAGCGGGAGGAAATGACCTGGGAAACCAAAGCCTTGGCCCTTCCTCTCGGCAGCCCAACTTGTACCGTAGGGAAAAAGCCTGAGGACAGTGAGGTATTTTGTATGTAATTAAGACCAGAGTTACCTGGGAACAGAGCCTTTAAGGGGAAAGAGCACACATTCCCCCTTCTTTTTAAGAGTGATATGGCAGCTGAGCCAATTTGTTGACTTATTTTGAAAAATTCACTTCTTTGAAGGGACCAAGAGACTGATTTGGGGGAAGCTTGCTGGGGAGAGGGTTAGTAACTGACAGCCTCAAAGGCAAATCTGTAATTAGAGATGGGCTTCGGAAGTTCCCTGTAATATAAGTTGTTCAAAATTTAAAATGGAATAAATTCTACACGTGCGTACCCACATATTCTTGGTATGTGCCTCTGAGCCAAATTTTTTTTAATAAGAAAAAAAGAACGGCAGCAGCCTTAGGATTGACTTTAACAACAAAGCTGTCTGTGAATCCAAAAATTAAAAAATATGCTTTTCTCACTGACTATGAATTATCTCTGGGCCCCTGGCTATATGTTAATGCTGTGACAGCAATGGAAGTCCCTCTTTTCAAGGACACAGCTCATCCCTATAGAGAATGTCCCCCATATTTATGAGTAATGTGCAAACAAAAGAGCGGTTGCTAAAACATGGATTTACTGGGGCCTTATTGTCAAATACTATCAAAGACAAAATTCTCTGATAGCTTTGCCTGATCATCTGTAGTACTCGAGTTACAGAAATAGTACTTGTACAGAATGTATTCATGTGCAAAGTGGATCATTTATTTAGCACCAAAATCAAATTATAAAAACATCAGCTCCATCTTAAAACAGGCATTTAAAAAATATTTCTGACATTCTAAGTTTGCATTAAGACATCTGTACAATCTGGAGACCCAAATCCCACTGTAATTTCCAGTGACAAAGGCAATTTTCACTAGTTGTGGGAAGTTGGGAGGGGAGCCATGGTGTGGTGATAACTGCCCTTCAGAAAGTCCAGTGGGTCCCAGGGATGCTGTTTCCTACTCTGCCTGAGGTTTCCTCCTTGATCTCCAGGGAAAGAGTTTTGTGGTTGCTTAAACAGAGTCTCAGTAACTGGTCAGGAATCTGTTATATAATAATATTGCAAAACTTACTGAAGAGAAAAAAACCATGACCGAGGTCTCTTGCCCACTCACATCTGCCATGCTAAGCGTCTCAAACAGGGCTCTTCATAACCAGCAACCCTGAAGCCCTGATTTCAATGTAATAAGGGCTGGTTAACACCCTTTAACAACTACTTTGCGATTCCAAACAACTCCCTGACAGCTTTCCTAGGGAGAGCATGGAATAACTGTGCGGGGGCTCTATAGATCTAGAGGCAAAAACAAGCTCAGTTTAACCATTTCCCGCCTAGGTGTGAGTGAAGTCCAGTTCATGAAGCCCTCCTCACAGAAGAGGAAAGCAATGTCTTCTCTTTAGTAAAAGCCTTGCCACTCACTGGGCTTTCCATTTTCCTTCCTTATTATTATTATTTTTTTGGTACGCGGGCCTCTCACTGTTGTGGCCTCTCCCGTTGCGGAGCACAGGCTCCGGACGCGCAGGCTCAGCAGCCATGGCTCACGGGCCCAGCCGCTCCAGGGCATGTGGGATCTTCCTGGACCGGGGCACAAACCCGTGTCCCCTGCATCAGCAGGCGGACTCTCAACCACTGCGCCTTATTCTTGGCAACTGTTTTTTGAAGCTGGGTAACTCCTCATAGGCAGGTGGCAGGAGATATTTACAAGTAGAGCCAGCATCCTGGGGGTACTGTCCTTTGTGCAACCATGAGGAAGAAGAGGCAATTAAGCTCAAGAGGACATTTTGTGAACAGGTTAGGAAGGCCCATTTGTACCCGTCCTTTGGAGCTAGTGAAACTGGATAGCTAAGGCTGTCCAAACTCCCAGGCACGAGGAATCCCAGTTCCAACTCTATTGCAATATATGTATTCATGATCCTTATTTATGAAGGACTTTGGTTTCTCCTTGGCTGTGGGTTCCTGGGCTAAGTAGGTCTGGTCTGTGGGTCAGCAGGTGGGATAGTCCTGGAAGACTTACAAGGCCAGGGACATCCTCCAGCATGTTGTTTCCCCACCAGATGGTAGCACTCCCGACAGTGCTGCAGGGAATAAGTCACAAGATGGGACATGATTCTGGCCCTATACAAGGTCAGCTAGGCTCCTAACAAGGACGTACAGAGGGATAAGTCTACAGGGAGCAATTCTGTGTTCTTCTGGCCTTCAGTCTTCCATGTCAGTGAATTTTCTCTTCGTGTAGTTCTGAACCAGGTTGGAAGCTGTGATCTGAGACGCCTGCCCCTTCTCCCAACACTGAAAGTCATTCAGTCCTTTCTGCCCTGTTTGAAACAAGCCTCTCTCCATCTCATCTAGCCTGGCTACCAGCGCCGAAGTGTCTTCGTTGTAAGCATTCTGGGAGGAGTCCATGATGCGGCGGAAACGTCCAACAAACGTCTGAAGAAGCGAGAGAGAGAAACCAGATACATTTTAATCCCTGAACATTTAAATGGCACGAAAGGCAAGAATCTGGTTTAGGACTTAGAAGGAGGTCTGCGTCTCCTCTGCCACCTGTAATCAAGTATCTTATTTCCAGGACTTCCTGTTGGTCCCAACTCTTAGCAAGCAAATATGAAGAGCGACAGACAAGCCATATTTACAAGTATATATAATCAGCAAACACAGTCTAATTGTAGGCTGACCCGGAATAACAAGGAACTGATTGTATAAATCATACACTCCCCGGGTAAGAGTAACATCTGGTGGCGGCCACGGCTGGCTCCTGAGACACGTGCAATGCCATAGGTTTTCACGTCAATAACTTGCCTGCAGGAGAGACTGGGAGATGTCTGTGTTCTCTGGACTGTCAAAATGCAGGAGTTGGGAGCCAAACCCGTAGAAATGTGGCCCCATTTTGTGGAGGTCCACCACGTTGGCATCTGCACTGAACACGGTCCTCCAACCCTCCTGGTAGATCTTGGGAAGTTCCACAGAAAGGATCCGGCGCTTGTTGTCAAAAAGTCCTTTTGCCAGCCACAAGGGGAGTTCAAGCTTTGAGCCCTGTATCGCACAGGATTGTAGGTTTTAAAAACAAGTAACATAGTAGGAAATGTGTGTGACAAAAAGGAAATGCACATGGCCTGAGGGAATATCAATACCGCCTGTTCTCTTTAGGGGAATAACTGTCAAATACAGAAGATGTAGCTGTGACTTGAAGAAATGAACTGTGTGGGCTGAAGTTTTATGTCATGATGGAATGGAGAGAGAAAAAGGATTTATATACCAAAAACAAAGTCGAGAACAAAAATGTGGCACAAAGGGAAAGTTTTCTAACTAACATAAATAAAAACTGTCCAGTTGCAGATACTTCAGAGGTATAGTAAACATTTCTACTTTCTTTGAAGATTCAACATCTATTCCACATATGCAATGACTGAGTACCTACTATGTGCCAAGCACCTCTCTAGGTGCTGGGGAATATAAAGAAAAATAGGGTCAGCCTGAGCTCAGGCTACAGCCCCTCCCCAGCCCACTACACAGCTTTAAAGATGACAGAAAAGGTAAATGTCTCTATTTTTTAAAGCCTTAACAGAATTAGTAAATAGATGAGGTGGCCACGATGCAAGCAGTTTCTGCAGTCCAAGCTGCAGAAACATTAAAATGAACATAGACAAGAATAGCATATGCAAGGGCCTGTTTTTACCTCAAAGGTCTGCAAAAAAGTAACATTTATACTCCTAAAAACAGGCAGTTAAAAATTTGCAGAAGCTACAAATTGAAGCAATCAGCTCTATATAAAACAGCTAGAAATTTAGCTAGCATTTTAATATCCCAATGAGAATCTGAAAAACGTTCTCCATTAAGATCATATGGACTCCACTTTAAAAAAAAAAACTTTATCCCTGTGCCTCATTTATTTTGTAATTAAGTTTGTACCTTTTAATCTCCCTCACCTATTTCACTCCTCCTGCCCCTCCCTCCCCTCTAACAACCATCTACTAGTTTGTTCTCTGTATCTGCGAGGCTGTTTCCATTTTGTTATGTTTGTTCACCTGTTTTGTTTTTTAGACTCCACATGTAAGTAAAATCATACAGTATTTGTCTTTCTCTGACTTTTTTTAGAGGTTTTCTTTTTATATATACAAGACACATTAATCCATTAAATTTGAGGACACAGTACAAAGAAAAAAACTTCAACTAACTCATCTGACAGTGTTGTTCATATCCCTGATGCCATTTTTTGTTGGTGTTGTTTTGTTTCCTAATAATAAACAGGAGACTTAGGGCTGTTGGGCTGATATATATTTGGGGGTCCCCCCTCCCCACCTCAGCCACACACCACCAGGGTGAACAGGAGGAGGAGAAGGGAGGGCAGGGCCCACAGCAGTTTCATAATCTTGAATGCAAGAAGTTAAGAGAAACATCCAAAAAAAAAAAAGGCAAGCGTAACTGGGTTAAGGAGGCAACAAAGGCACAAACTCTCACAGAGGAGAAGTGCTGTTAAAGGTGGGGGTGGCTTTGAGGGGTGGGTGAGCAGAGCTTTTGGTAAACCTCACAGGACTGGAGAGAAAAATATTTGGTTCAAAGCTGCCCAAGCAGCCAGGACATGAGGGGTCAAGATCCAAGAAAGAAGAGAGAAAAGGAAAGTCCAATATTTGGCACTAAATATCAATAGTAATTAGGCTCTGACTTTAAAATAAATAAAAAATCAAATGGAAATTCCAGAGCTGAAAAATGCAATAATTGACCTTAAGAACTCACTAGATTAAGTCAAATTTAACAGGTTTACCAGATATAATATAGAGGAAGTGAGGATCATGAATTGGAAAAAAGATCAGTAGAAAATAACCAGACTAAAGCATGGAGAGAAAATACAGAAAAGAGCCTAAGAGGTATATGGAATATGGTTAAAAAAAAAAAAAGTCTAACATACATGTAATTTGAATCCCAGAAGGGGGGGAGGGATAGATTGAGGCAAAAGAAACATCTGGAGATAATGGCCACGAATTTTCCAAAATTAAGAGGAATATAAAATCACAGATTCAAGGAATATTATGAATACCAAGAAGGATAAATATTAATAAGACCTCAACGAGGCACATCTTACTCAAATTGCTGAAAAACAAAGACAGAGACAAAAGCAGCTATTAGTGGAGGTGAGGAATATATTGCCTTTAAAGAAGAAACAATAAGAGTTAAAGCCGACTACAAAGTGCTGACAGAAAATAACTGCTTACTAAAATTCTATACCGAGTGAAAATATCCTTTAAAAGCAAAGGTGAAATAAAGGCATTTCCAGACAGAAAGTGTGCACTAAAAAGTTAACACAGCAGCCTGAGACTTCTCTCCTTAGAAAGGCCTGCTTGTAAGGATGACCTTGGTTGGTATCTGGGAATTTGGGTTTCAGGAGAGTTCCCACCATTCCTGGGACTGATGAGAGTGCCTCAATGCACCTACACTGTTTTTTGTTTGTTTGTTTGTTTGTTTGCGGTACGAGGGCCTCTCACTGTTGTGGCCTCTCCCGCTGCGGAGCACAGGCTCTGGAAGCGCACGCTCAGCGGCGGCCATGGCTCACGGGCCCAGCCTCTCCGTGGCATGTGGGATCTTCCCGGACCGGGGCACGCACCCACGTCCCCTGTATCGGCAGGCGGACTCTCAACCACTGCACCACCAGGGAATCCCGCGCCTACACTGTTTGTACAAACAATGTGGCTTATGCTGAACCCCTGCTTTCCTTCTTGGAGTCTGGAATCTTGGTATGTGCTAGGTAGAGAGTGCCTATGTAAACTGCCCCCAGTAAAAACTTGGGTACTGAGTCTCTAATGAGCTTCCCTGGTAGACAATATTTCACACATGTTGTCACAGTTCATTATTGGAATTAAGTGTGTCCTGCATGACTCCACTGGGACAGGACTCCTGGAAACTTGTGTCTAGTTTCCTGCAAACTTCATCTCATGCACCCTTTCCCTTTGCTGATTTTGCTCTTATCCTTTTACTGTATTAAAATTTAAACACAAGCATGACTATCTGATGAGTCCTGTGGGTCCTCTTAGTGAATCATCGAACCCGACATTGGTTTTTAGGACCCTTTGTACAGACAGAAATGGAGAATCTATCACTAGAAGACCCAGAGTAAAGAAATCAAGAAGGGAGAATGAAAATGACTCCAGCAAGAAATATGGAAATGTAGGAAGGAAAAAAAAAAAAAGGGTAATGGAAAGAGTAAATAAGTGTGTAAATATAAAAATAACAATAAATGACAATAATGTTTTATAGGATTTAAAACAAGTCAAATTACAATACAACAATAACGTAAAAGAAAGGAGGGAGAAAATGGAGTTAAAATGTTCTTAGGGCTTCCCTGGTGGCGCAGTGGTTGAGAGTCCGCCTGCCGATGCAGGGGACACGGGTTCGTGCCCGGGTCTGGGAAGATCCCATATGCTGCAGAGCGGCTGGGCCCGTGAGCCATGGCCGCTGAGCCTGCACGTCTGGAGCCTGTGCTCCGCAACGGGAGAGGCCACAACAGTGAGAGGCCCGCATACCACAAAAAAAAAAAAAAAAAAAAAAAAAAAGTTCTTAGATTCTAGCACTGACTGTGAAGTGACGAAAGTAGTAATTCATATAACATTCTTGGGAGTCAAAAATGATTGTGTAATATTTAAGGTAGCCACTAAAATAACAGAAGAATAAATAATAAAAAGGAAAATGGATAACAAAAATTTGATTAATACACAAGAAGTCAAAAAAGAAAAAGGAAACTAAAACAGATGGAACACAAAGAAAATAGTAGGAAGGTAAAAATAAACACAAATAAATCAATAATTAAATAAGTGTAAATACACTAAATATACCAATTAAAAAACTGTCAAACCAAACAAAAAAACCCCAACTATATGCCGCTTAGAAGTCATACCGTAAATATAAATATAAAGACATATAAAGGTTGAAAATAGAAGGATGGAAAAAAGCTATGCAAACAGTAATCAAAAGAAAGAAGCATTACTAGAGATAAAGAGGGACATGTGACAATAATAAAAAGGTCATTAAACCCACAAGAAGAATATAAATACTATCTAAATTAACAGAATTAAAAAGAGTAACTGGGCTTCCCTGGTGGCGTAGTGGTTGAGAGTCCACCTGCCGATGCAGGGGACACAGGTTCGTGTCCCGATCCGGGAAGATCCCACATGCCGCGGAGCAGCTGGGCCCGTGAGCCATGGCCGCTGAGCCTGCGTGTCCGGAGCCCGTGCTCCACAACAGGAGAGGCCACAACAGTGAGAGGCCCACGTAACGCAAAAAAAAAAAAAAAGAGTAACTGACAAACCTATAATCATTGTGGGAGACATTAACATCTCTTTAGATAAATGAGAAGTAGCAAACACAAAAAAAACTGTAAGACTATAGATAATCTCAACAAAACAAATAACAAACTTGACCTAATTTACAGATATAAATTATGTATTGCAGACCATTACTTCACAATATAGAGCTTTTCAAGCATATAGAGAAGGGTTAAATTGATCTTATGCTGGGGTTTAAAGCAAGCGTTAACTTTCAAAAAACTGAAATCATTCAGACTATGTTCTCTGCCACTGTGTAACTAAGCCAGAAATCAAAACCCAAAAGCGTACAGAGTAAAATCCCCAAATGTTTGGACCTACGCACCAGTCTTATAAATAATCCATGAGTCAAAGAAGAATTCACAATGGAAATCAGAAAATCAAATTAAAACTTGTGAAATCTAGTTAAAGCTAGAGGAAATGCACAGCTAAAAATGTAAAAAGGAAAGTTGAAAAATCAATGACCTAGGTACCCATCTCAAAATGTGACTGGGTGGAAGAGAACAAAGAAAATCAAGTCTGAAGAAAGTAGAAGGAAAGAACCATTTAAGATAAGAATTTAACGACCTAAAAATAAAAGTACAAATGAGAAAGTTGACAGAGCCATTACTTAGTTCTTTGAAAAGACACAAGTGATAAACTCCTAGTAAGACTAATTAAGAAAGACATCATAATTTCTCGATATCAAGAATAAAAATCAGGGGACTTCCCTGGTGGCACAGTGGTTAAGAATCCGCCTGCATACCCAACATAGGAGCACCTCAATACATAAGGCAAATACTAACAGCCATAAAAGGGGAAATCGACAGTAACACAATCATAGTAGGGGACTTTAACACCCCACTTTCACCAATGGACAGATCATCCAAAATGAAAATAAATAAGGAAACACAAGCTTTAAATGATACATTAAACGAGATGGACTTAGTTGATATTTATAGGACATTCCATCCAAAAACAACAGAATACACATTTTTCTCAAGTGCTCATGGAACATTCTCCAGGATAGATCATATCTTGGGTCACAAATCAAGCCTCGGTAAATTTAAGAAAATTGAAATTGTATCAAGTATCTTCTCCGACCACAATGCTATGAGACTAGACATCAATTACAGGAAAAGATCTGTAAAAAATACAAACACATGGAGGCTAAACAATACACTACTCAATAACGAAGTGATCACTGAAGAAATCAAAGAGGAAATCAAAAAATACCTAGAAACAAATGACAATGGAGACACGACGACCCAAAACCTATGGGACGCAGCAAAAGCAGTTCTAAGGGGGAAGTCTATAGCAATACAATCCCACCTTAAGAAACAGGAAGCATTTCGAGTAAACAACCTGACCCTGCACCTAAAGCAATTAGAGAAAGAAGAACAAAAAAACCCCAAAGCTAGCAGAAGGAAAGAAATCATAAAGATCAGATCAGAAATAAATGAAAAAGAAACGAAGGAAACGATAGCAAAGATCAACCAAACTAAAAGCTGGTTCTTTGAGAAGATAAACAAAATTGACAAACCATTAGCCAGACTCATCAAGAAAAAAAGGGAGAAGACTCAAATCAATAGAATTAGAAATGAAAAAGGAGAAGTAACAACTGACACTGCAGAAATACAAAAGATCATGAGAGATTACTATAAGCAACTCTATGCCAATAAAATGGACAACCTGGAAGAAATGGACAAATTCTTAGAAATGCACAACCTGCCAAGACTGACTCAGGAAGAAATAGAAAATATGAACAGACCAATCACAAGCACTGAAATTGAAACTGTGATTAAAAATCTTCCATCAAACAAAAGCCCAGGACCAGATGGCTTCACAGGTGAATTCTATCAAACATTTAGAGAAGAGCTAACACCTATCCTTCTCAAACTCTTCCAAAATATAGCAGAGGGAGGAACACTCCCAAACTCATTCTACGAGGCCGACATCACCTTGATACCAAAACCAGGCAAGGATGTCACAAAGAAAGAAAACTACAGGCCAATATCACTGATGAACATAGATGCAAAAATCCTCAACAAAATACTAGCAAACAGAATCCAACAGCACATTAAAAGGATCATACACCATGATCAAGTGGGGTTTATCCCAGGAATGCAAGGATTCTTCAATATATGCAAATCAATCAATGTAATACACCATATTAACAAGTTGAAGGAGAAAAACCATATGATCATCTCAATAGATGCAGAGAAAGCTTTCGACAAAATTCAACACCCATTTATGATAAAAACCCTGCAGAAAGTAGGCATAGAGAGGGATCTTTCCTCAACATAATAAAGGCCATATATGACAAACCCACAGCCAACATTGTCCTCAACGGTGAAAAACTGAAACCATTTCCACTAAGATCAGGAACAAGACAAGGCTGCCCACTCTCACCACTCTTATTCAACATAGTTTTGGAAGTTTTAGTGACAGCAATCAGAGAAGAAAAGGAAATAAAAGGAATCCAAATTGGAAAAGAAGAAGTAAAGCTGTCACTGTTTGCAGATGACATGATACTATACATAGAGAATCCTAAAGATGCTACCGAAAAACTACTAGAGCTAATCAATGAATTTGGTAAAGTAGCAGGATACAAAATTAATGTACAGAAATCTCTGGCATTCCTGTACACTAATGATGAAAAATCTGAAAATGAAATCAAGAAAACACTCCCATTTACCATCGCAACAAAAAGAATAAAATATCTAGGAATAAACCTACCTAAGGAGACAAAAGACCTGTATGCAGAAAACTATAAGACACTGATGAAAGAAATTAAAGATGATACAAATAGATGGAGAGATATACCATGCTCCTGGATTGGAAGAATCAATATTGTGAAAATGACTCTACTACCCAAAGCAATCTACAGATTAAATGCAATCCCTATCAAACTACCAATGGCATTTTTCACAGAACTAGAACAAAAAATTTCAAAATTTGTTTGGAAAAACAAAAGGCCCCGAATAGCCAAAGCAATCTTGAGAACGAAAAACGGAGCTGGAGGAATCAGGCTCCCTGACTTCAGACTATACTACAAAGCTACAGTAATTAAGACAGTCTGGTACTGGCATAAAAACAGAAAGATAGATCAGTGGATCAGGATAGAAAGCCCAGAGATAAACCCACGCACATATGGCCAACTTATCTTTGATAAAGGAGGCAGGAATGTACAGTGGAGAAAGGACAGCCTCTTCAATAAGTGGTGCTGGGAAAACTGGACAGGGACATGTAAAAGTTTGAGATTAGATCATTCCCTAGCACCATACACAAAAATAAGCTCAAAATGGATTAAAGACTTAAATGTAAGGCCAGAAACTATCAAACTCTTAGAGGAAAACATAGGTAGAACACTCTATGACATAAATCACAGCAAGATCCTTTTGGACCCACCTCCTAGAGAAATGGAAATAAAAACAAAGATAAACACATGGGACCTAATGAAACTTCAAAGCTTTTGCACAGCAAAGGAAACCATAAAGAAGACCAAAAGACAACCCTCAGAATGGGAGAAAATATTTGCAAATGAAACAACTGACAAAGGATTAATCTCCAAAATTTATAAACAGCTCATGCAGCTCAATAGCAAAAAAACAAACAACCCAATCCAAAAATGGGCAGAAGACTTAAATAGGCATTTCTCCAAAGAAGATATACAGACTGCCAACAAACACATGAAAGAATGCTCAACATCATTAATCATTAGAGAAATGCAAATCAAAACTACAATGAGATATCATCTCACACCAGTCAGAATGGCCATCATCAAGAAATCTAGAAACAATAAATGCTGGAGAGGGTGTGGAGAAAAGGGAACACTCTTGCACTGCTGGTGGGAATGTGAATTGGTACAGCCACTATGGAGAACAGTATGGAGGTTCCTTAAAAAACTACAAATAGAACTACCATATGACCCAGCAATCCCACTACTGGGCATATACCCTGAGAAAACCATAATTCCAAAAGAGACATGTACCAAAATGTTCATTGCAGCTCTATTCACAATAGCCCGGAGGTGGAAACAACCTAAGTGTCCATCATCGGATGAATGGATAAAGAAGATGTGGCACATATATACAATGGAATATTACTCAGCCATAAAAAGAAACGAAACTGAGCTATTTGTAATGAGGTGGATAGACCTAGAGTCTGTCATACAGAGTGAAGTTAGTCAGAAAGAGAAAGACAAATACCGTATGCTAACACATATATACGGAATTAAAAAAAAAAATGTCATGAAGAACCTAGGGGCAAAACGGGAATAAAGACACAGACCTACTTGAGAATGGACTTGAGGATATGGGGAGGGGGAAGGGTAAGCTGTGACAAAGCGAAAGAGAGGCATGGACATATATACACTACCAAACGTAAGGTAGATAGATAATGGGAAGCAGCCGCAGAGCACAGGGAGATCAGCTCGGTGCTTTGTGACCGCCTGGAGGGGTGGGATGGGGAGGGTGGGAGGGAGGGAGATGCATGAGGGAAGGGATGTGGGAACAGATGTATATGTATGACTGATTCACTTTGTTATAAAGCAGAAACCAATTAAAAAAAAAAAACAAAACCCCATTGTCAACTTCAGGAAAAAAAAAAAAAGAATCCGCCTGCAGGGCTTGCCTGGTGGCGCAGTGGTTGAGAGTCCGCCTGCCAATGCAGGGGATGCGGGTTCGTGCCCGGGTCTGGGAAGATCCCACATGCCACGGAGCGGCTAGGCCCGTGAGCCGTGGCTGCTGGGCCTGCGCATCCGGAGCCTGTGCTCCGCGGCGGGAGGGGCCACGGCAGTGGGAGGGCCCGCGTACTGCAAAAAAAAAAAAAAAAAAAAAGAATCTGCCTGCCAATGCAGGGGACACGGGATCGAGTCCTGGTCCGGTAAGATCCCACATGCCGCAAAGCAACTAAGCCCGTGTGCCACAACTACTGAGCCTGCACACCACAACTACTGAAGCCCGCGCACCTAGAGCCTGTGGTCCTCAACAAGAGAAGCCACCGCGATAAGAAGCCCACGCACCGCAATGAAGAGTAGCCTCCACTCTCCACAACTAGAGAAAGCTGGAGCGCAGCAACAAAAACCCAGCACAGCCAAAATAAATAAATAAATTTATTTAAAAAAATAATAATAATAAAAATCAGGACACAGTTATAATTGTACAGATGTTTAAAAGATAGTAAAAGGATATTTGAACAACATTATAACACTATATTTGAAAATTTAGAGGAAATAGTCAAATTCCTAGGGGAAAAAAACAAGGTACCAAGAGTAAAACAAGAAAATCTGATAGTCCTGTGTCTATGAATGAAATTAAATGTCATTAAAAACCTTCCGACACAAATCTCCCATGCAGAAGTATCCAAATAATTTATGCAGACACTGTGCCCTCAAAGAAGTGGAGCATAACTCACCACTCCTTAAGTATGGCTGCACATAATGACTTCCTTCCAGAGAGAAAAAAGGTGGAAAAAAAGAGTAACTTTTTTTTTTTTTTTTTTTTTTGTTTTTTGGTTTTTTTTTGCGGTACGCGGGCCTTTCACTGTCGTGGCCTCTCCCGTTGCGGAGCACAGGGTCCGGACGCGCAGGCTCAGCGGCCATGGCTCACGGGTCCAGCCGCTCCGCGGCATGTGGGATCTTCCCGGACCAGGGCACGAACCCGTGTCCCCTGCATCGGCAGGCGGACTCTCAACCACTGCGCCACCAGGGAAGCCCAGGAGTAACTTTATAGAGAAGAATCCTGACAAACCCCACCTCGATCAAGTGATCAAGCTATCTATCAACATGATAAGTCATGCTGATGGCATGTACCCTTGATACGATGTGGTAAAAACGGGACTTTTACCTCTGTGGTCTTCCTCCTCAAAACACAGTCTAATCATAAGAAAACCATCACACAAATCCCAAATGAGGAACATTCTCAACAAAATACCAGCACTCCACAAAATTCATGGTCATTAAAAACAAGGAAAGTCTGATAAACTGTCAAAGCCAAGAGGAGCCTAAGGACACATGATTACTAAATGCAATTTGGTGTCCTGGATGGGATCCTGGAACAGAAAAAGGACATTAAGTAAAAACGAAGGAAATATGAATGAAATATGGACGATACATCTGTATATCAGTGTGTAAGAGAACTAAATCCTTAACTACTATAATGGAAAGTCAATAAATAATGTCTAAATTTTTTAAAAATCAATATAAATTTAAGAACATTATTTAGAAATACGGAGGTGAATTTTGAAGAAACTATGAAAAAAGTAGACAGACCCTGTGGAAATGGAAAGGGGCATGAGGGAAGCAAGGCAGAGCCTGCTACTTTTTTTTATAAATCTTTCGGTACCATTTGACTTTTTAAACTCTGCATATGCCTTACTTTGATAAAAAATTAACTCAAAACAGACCAAACAAAAGCACCCTTCTAAACAAAACTTAGGTTAAATAGGAAATCAAAAATAACCATTACAAGCCATGTTCCTGGGACAAACTCGAATTTGAAGTCCTGCAGTCCTAGGGTCGAATCCCAGATCACCACTTACAATGAGACCCTGGCCCAAACTTTCTGGGCTTCAATTTCCTTATACGTAACAACACCTAACTATAGGGTTGTTGAAGGACTAAAGGGGTAATAGATGGAAAAGTACACTCCCCCCACCCCATCCATGCCTGCACTGAAGCCCTCAGGAAATGGTTGCTGATACCGTCTTCATTATGCAGGAAAGAATCTAGCAATTTGCGGTTCCCAGACATCATCTACTCTATACAACCCAAAACTGTTGTGTTCTAAAACAAAAGTGATCAGAACCCTGGTCCTCAAGTATTCCGTAGGCGCCAATCCTTAAGCATCAACACACGTAGGGGTGAAAAGACACTGCTGAATATGGATAGTTTCAAAAATGAAATCCGTGTTGCAGGGAACCTGACGACCCAGTATAAACTTAGTTTCCGTAGGGGTGCTGAAGGATAGGTCGGCGGGGAACCAGCGGACAAGACTCCTTAACGCACGGCCCTGCCTCCCCGTAAAACTACAGATCCCAGAGGGCAGCGCGCCCGGCGACGCGGCGCCCCAAGTCCGCAAGGCCTATCGGGAGTTGTAGTCTTTCCGGGCCGGATCGCTTACCTGAGGGATCGCGTTGTCATTCTCGGTTCCTCCGCTCCGGTCTAGGAAGAAAGTGCCGAGGCGCGGCATAGGGATCTCTGTGCGCACCGGAAGCTTCTCGTGGGACATCAGGATGTCGTCCAAGGAAAGAAAGTTCTCCTCAGGCCCCAGCGCACCCGACTCCACCCGGAAATAAGCCTCGGACATGGCGGCGGCTTGAGCTTCTCCGTTTCCACTCTTGTGATTCGGGAGCGTCAGGGATGTAAAAGAAAGAGGAGGCGGCTGAGGCTGTTCAGGATTGTGAGGGTTGAGGATGTCGCCGCGACCACCAGGCTGGATTCAAATGCTTTTACCGCGCCCGGGGACGGGCCAGACAGGAGCGGTCGATCCAGGCGGGTCTGCCCAGGCAGAAGCAATCGATAAAGTCTGCGGATTTGGTTCAGCGCTACCCAGGGGAGGGGGAGCAGTAGGTGGATCCGCCTGAAGATTTTTTGCAGCTCTGTAGCCCAGTGTGAGAACTTTAAAAAGCAGCTGGAAATGCCTTTGAAACTGAAAGATGCATTTGCACTGGATTGTCTTTATGTAGTCCGTTAAACGTTTATATGAAATTTAAAACACTTTGCAACATGTTTGGGGGCTTAAAAAAAGATATCATTGCGCCTTCTCTCCCAGGCTTGATCCGTTCTGACCTGTTTACTACAGTTTGTCAATCTCTGTGAATATCTGTTAATCTTGGTACTTGAAAGAAACATTCAAAACAAAACAAAACTCTAGCACTAGCTCCAGATAGTTCTTATGGACTATTTGTAGTATTTGGGAGGAGGTGTAGAGTGGCAGGAAGGGTGGGGCACGAGCACACGTGGCTTGCAAAGGCCCTGAGTCTACTTCAGGGCCCCCCGGTTCACCTTAACATCAAGTGGCCATCTCCTTTTGTGGCTTTTATTTTAAATCCTCAAAAGAGGAAATCTGATCGGCCCAGTTCATCTCTTTGAGGCAGGCACATTGGTCATAGGTGGCCAGCCACTCTGTAGATTGGGTACCTGTGTCAGTGCCACAGGGACAGGGAAGGGGTCACGTTACAGGTACCAGACTTGGGGGCTCAGGGGCATGGGTGGTGGCAGAGTGTTGAGAGAGGCACTACAGAACTTATTTCATAAAGAAGGACATTGGGCTTTCCTGGTGGCGCAGTGGTTGGGAGTCCGCCTGCCGATGAAGGGGACACAGGTTCATGCCCCAGTCTGGGAAGATCCCACATGCCGCGGAGCGGCTGGGCCCGTGAGCCATGGCCGCTGAGCCTGCGCGTCCGGAGCCTGTGCTCCGCAACGGGAGAGGCCACAGCAGTGAGAGGCCCGCGTACCGCAAAAAAATAATAATAATAAATAAATAAATAAGGACATTTTCTGGGGCGACTAGAGCTGTGAGCAGAGGGTTCCTAGGAAAGGAATGTGTGTTAACCATGTTTTTTATGTTGTGTATTTTATGATGCTTTGACATCTTGGGGCCTTGAAGCTCCGAGGGAACTGTTCCTCCCAGGGTGAGCTAATTCCTAGAGTAACAAACAACTTGCCTATGAACCTGCCTGCCATGTACAAAGCAACTGATCCAAAGCCCATATCCCAACCACTTCCTTTATCTAACTCCCACATACCAAGCCAATATTTCCCCTGCCCTAAATCACCCCAGGGCCAAGAACTGGACAACTAAGAGACCAACCTTATTCAAACTCTCCAATCCTAAGTTTGTTCAGACTTGCCTACTCTGCCTCACCCATTTCTTCCCACAGAAACCACAGTAAAGGTTCTGGGCCATATTCTCCCCTTGCTCCTTGTGCCTCCTGACTGACCCTGGTACTTCCCTGTGTGGCCCTGCATGGCATGATATGCCCCCTTCCCTTGGGAACTGTGAGCAATAAAACTTCTTTCAGTGGCACTGACCACTCTGTGTCATCACTCAGTGGCCAATATAAGTTAAATCCTGGGCATCGTCAAAACCAGAAGCAGTGGGGGAGTGGGCCACATTATGGAAAGCCTTGGGTGCTATCCTAGGGAGTTAGACTATTCCATAGGAAATGGGAGAAAAAGTGTAAGGTTCTTGAGCAAGTAGTAACATATATCTGAGCTTTAAGAGAATTCTGGCAGTGGGGTGAAGAAGGGAGAGATTAGATGCAGGGAAGTCGGTCTGGAAGCTGTTCCGTGGGCAGTACCTGGCAAGCAGTCGGATATAGGAAGGAAAGGACAGAGAGGGTCAGAGATGACTCAGGTTTTTAACTTGCTTGGCGAGGTGGTTGGAGGTGTCACTAATTGCTGTACAGAGCATGGGAATATGGGCGGTTTGAGGCAAAATACATGTTCGATTTGGCACTCATGGAGTCCAGGAGCCACTGAACAGGCAGGTGTGCAGTCCAGTGGAGAAACCAGCCTTGAACTTTCAGTTATCTATTTTGTGGTAGTTACATGAGAGTCTTTATCTTTTTTTTTTTCCCTGCAATGCTTGACTTGCGGGATCTTAGTTCCCCGACCAGGAATTGAACCCTCACCCTCGTAGTGAAAGCACAGAGTCCTAAGCACTGGACCGCCAGGGTTATCTATTTGTGGTAGTTACATGGGAGTCCTTTTCTTTATCATATTTTAAATGTTCAGTTTGCTACACAATCCAATACAAAAATAAACATAATTCATATCCAAAACTTATGATTTCTAGGATGAATGGATGTAGGGTACTGGATATAGTTTGAGATAGAAATATAAGTTAATTTGTCTAATTGAAAGCAATGCAGGTTATTTGCTGACAGAGGGTAAGCTATTTTTTATGTTGAAACTGTTGAGATGGATGCTTAATGATCTATCAGTGCCAAAGAAAGGCATTATTTTTGTACAAAGACTAGAATATTGGCTCTAAACTCAAATACCACAGTTATCTTGATACTAAGGTAACAGGCCAGTGTTTAAGATGAAATCAGAGTACCTTGGTTTTCTTATTTAACGTCCTGGCTCATCCATGAAACTATTATTCATTTCTTGTATGTTTTTTCTCTATTTAGTCTGTTTTCTCCTTGAACTAATAAGTGAATACGCCAGAAAAAGTGAAATGAGTGAAAGTTTGAGCTTATGATGCTAAACAATTACATTAATTCATTGACAAAAGGGTCACATAGTTTATCAAGTATAGATCTGTTTATAGCCTAAAGAGCCAGCAATTCTTCTTTTTTTAAAGAAAGCTTGTGTCCCTTAGTCCCCAGCCAACCAATCTACATACCAGAATTACACTGAACAGAATTTCAGTGTATTTATAATATTCAAAGTATATTCAATATATTTACAATATATGGAATTTCTGTCTTCTGAAAGGTATCTGCTGGATCCCTGAAAAATAGAATAATTTTCCCACTGTAATCATTTCAAGATTGCAGAATTGTAGAATTGTGTAGCATATACAGACTTTAGATAAAGCAAAACTACAAGCAGCATTAAATCTGTGTTTTTTTGAATACCAGTGCTTTCTAAATTTCTTCCATTGAGTGGGGAGGCTGTGATGCAAGTGACAGAAATCCAAATCCAGGGGTGGGAGCAGGGGAAGACCTATGGGGGAGCGGGGTAAGGAAAGAAACAAAGAAATATATTGGACACCATCCTTCAAGTTGCTTGCTTAGCCAGAAGTTTTAGGATGTTCCTTGATCCCTCTTCCCTTACACCCTTAACTGGTCCATCAGCAAATGTTGGCTCTGCCTTCATAATATTTCCAGAATCTGACCATTGCTTATCACTCTGGTCCAGGCCACCATCATCCCTTGCCTGGATTTTTCAGTAGCTTCCTATTTAGTCTTGCTTCTGCCTATGACCTCCTTATTGTTCCTTGAAAACCCCAGGCACACTCATTCCTCGGGGCTTGGCACTGTCTGTCCCTGCTCCCTAGATTGCCTTTCTCTTGGATTTCTACATGGCTGGTCCTGTTTAGTGTTTCCTCCAAAGTCACCTTGAGTAAATGAAGCTTTCTCAATGAGACCTTCCCTAACCCCTCTATCTACAGTTTTAACTCTCCCCCACTGGCACCAAGTATGCCCTCCCCTTTTTCCCTCAGCCCTGACCATTCTCTAATGTCCTATGTATTTTACTTATTTATCTTGCTGATTGTCACCCCTACTGGAACATTAGCTCCGTGAGGGCAGGGATTCTTTTTGGTGCATCTTTCACTGCTGTATCCCCACTGCTTAGGGCGTGGTAGGCACTTCATAAATATTTATTGAATGAATTTGTGGTTCTTTATTTATAGTAATTATATTATTTTCCTTTAAAACATGAAGTAAAAACAATGAATCAGTTTTAAGTAAATAATAGTACAAGTGATGTACAAATATTACAACAGGAACAAAGGGTAGCAGTGAAACATTGAAAACACTGGACTTAAGTGATTAAAAAAATACTTTGCCAAGGTACAGTTTCAGTCACATCTAACTTTCTACATCCATAAGCTTCAGTCAATAATAATGCCGTGATGAAAGCTCATTGACTGGACCCTGCTCAGTTAAATTTGTTAAAGTTTGGTGCAACAGTATTGAATTTGACTTTTATATCAACTGTGAAAATGGAATGCTTAAGAGTCGACAAGATTTAAAATGGCTTAGTCTCCTACCTATGAAACATTTCCAGCAGCCATTTATACTCAATTGCTGTGTTACTTCTGCAATCTGACAGGCCTGGGTAGAGTCCAACTTCCAACACTTCAAGTGGCTCTGAGACCTCGGGTGAGTTATTGATTGGAAGCTTCTTTTCTTTTTTTAAATTTATTTTTGGCTACATTGGGTCTTTGTTGCTGTGTGTGGGCTTTCTCTAGTTGCAGCGAGCGGGGTCTACTCTTCGTTGCAGTGCGTGGGCTTCTCATTGCGGTGGCTTCTCTTATTGCAGAGCACCGGCTCTAGGCACACAGGCTTCAGTAGTTGTGGCACACAGGCTCAGTAGTTGTGGCACACGGGCTTAGTTGCTCCGCAGCATGTGGGATCTTCCCAGACCAGGGCTTGAACCCGTGTCCCCTGCATTGGCAGGTAGATTCTTAACCAGTGTGCCACCAGGGAAGTCCCAGGAAGCTTATTTTCTGCATCTGTAAAATGGGAATTATATGATAGTAGCTCAAGAGTTTTGGTGAAAGTGGAATGAATGAACCAGTCTACGCAGAGCGCTTAGCTCAGGGCCTAGCCTATAGTAAGGGCTCAATAAACATCCTCAGTATCATCAATATTCATATGCATTTGTTCACTGCTGTATCCTCAGCGTTCCAAATGATACTTGGCACGTAGCAAGCACTCAATAAACATTTGTTAAATAACTATCGTCATTCATTACTGTCATCATTGATAAAGGCTTGGCTACATTTGCCCGCCCCCCCCATTCAAGTTTCTAAATGTACTCGAAGATGATAAGTGATTATTCTTCAACTTTTCCCTGCAAACCTTGTTAGAATTTATCTCTTATGAGTTCAAACTCTTAAAATTTTTTAATTTTGAAATTACAGTACTATGTTTGAAACATTATGTAAGGTTAATGGATTTAAATCACTGGAGTTCATTTTTACATAATTTAAATGTTCTTTTGGTTGAACTACTTCTTGAGCGCTGCTTCAAAACGCCTTCAATGAGATCAAAATAAATTGATGGGCATAATGCAACCTTATGTGTGGGTAGTGCCGATTTTAGATTCTTCCCACAGTCTTCAGCAGAAATTGTAAATCCATCTTATATATTCAGAGACTTTGTGTGTCACCCTCATATCTTGGCAAAGGAGCAGATTTCACATCAGTATAACAGAGGTAACTCATTTAATCCAACTTTTTTTTTTCTGTGTTCCCAGCTCCATAAAAATACCCTTTCCTCCCATTCTTATATTTTTATCTTTTTCTGGTAATTTATTATATAATTGAATCCATGGTCTGAGAGCCAGAGTTTTTCTCAGTCCAAAGGAAGTGGAGTGGCAAGTAAATCCTTTAGTTTGAGGAGAATATGGGGGAAGAACAAGCTGTCGTTTATTTATCAAGTTATTCAGATGCCTTAGACTTCCCTGGCGGTCCAGGGGTTAAGACTCCATGCTTCCACATGGGTTCGATCCCTGGTCAGGGAACTAAGATCCCACATGCTACATGGTGTGGCCAAAAAAAAAAAAAGATGTTCAGATACCTATTAGACACCCTGGGGCTGCTGATGTGAATGCGTAGAACAATGTGACGTGTTCTGGGCTGTTGAGGAGATTGGTGCCCAGTGAAGGAAATAGTAACATGAGGTGATAAAAGCTATGACAGAGCCGTGTCCAAAACGTTGTGGAAGTTCAGAAAGAGCGGGGAATGCTGACCTGGACAGCAGAGGGGTTTACAAGGTCTTTACAGAGGAAGGGGCATCAGAATGGGGCCTTCGCGAGTAGGACTTTTCCAGCAGGCCCACGAATGCGAGGAGGGGTCATCCCAGACCCAAGGATCAACTTCAAGCAAAGATGTGGGATCATGGAAGTCCAGAACCAAACTTCTTGCCTTTCACACCAGTCCCTCCTTTTGCCCTGCATCTGCTGGTTAATGGCCATCTGCCTGATTACCTGTATCTTCATATGGTAAGTAACAGGAGAATCCAACTCAAACCAGCTTAAGTGACAAGGGATTCTAGACTCCAAAACTTGAGTCCAAGATTTCACGGTTGGTTAGTGCAACAGCCACCCAAGGCTGTCACTAGGAATCTAATCTTTGCTTTGCTCTGCACATAGTCATGTCCAGCTATGGCTCATTCCCCTGGGGGTCACAAGATGTTTGCCAATTAAGTCAGGTCTACAAGCATCTTTATTCTTGTCCAAACAAGGAGATCATCCGGTCCCAATAGAGAGTTCTGACATTCACGCTCACTGACAGGTTTAGTTCACATGCTCACTCCTGAACCCAAAGCTAGAGCCAGAGCAACGGAATGAGCTAATTAGTGTAAGTCACTCAAGGCCCACCTTGAAAGCTGGGATGGGGTCAGTTTGCCTAAAGCACATAGGCTGCACAACAGGGGAGACTGGAAGCCAATTCCTGCGTGACAACCTAGGTGCTTTTAGGAAAGCAGAAGCTGGGTAGAAAACAAATAAATGTCTACTGCAATCACTATCCAATTCAGGACCCTGGGAAGAATTCAATATTACTTCCTCTCTCACCTCCCCATATCCAACCTTTCAATAGATTCTGCTAATTCTACCTTTTTCCCATTCTTTTGTCCATAAAATTGCCTTTGTTCAAGCCCTCATCACTTCTCACCTGTACTCTCAAAATGCCTCCTGACCGATTTTTCTCTGCCTCTGCTCTCTCCATCTTCCAAAGTTTCCTTGCACTATTCCCATAGTGATCTTTCTGCCCCAAAGATCTGATCTTATTACTACCCTGCTTACAACCCAAATGGATCCCCATGGGTTACAGAATAACTTCTAAACTCCTCGGTAAGTCATACATGTCTTCCATGATCTGTGTATTCGTTTGCTAAGGCCACCATAACGAAATACCATAGACTGGGTGACTTAAACAACAGAAAAGTTCTCACAGTTCTGGAGGCTGAAAGTCCAAGATCAAGGTGTCAGCAGGGTTGGTTTCTCCTGAGGCCTCTCTCCTTGGTTGCAGATGGCGTCTTCTTGCTGTGTTGTCACGTGGCCTTTCCTCTGTGCGTGCACATCTCTGGTATTTCTTTCTTATAAGGACACCAGTCATATTGGAGTAGGGTCTCACCCTTATGAACTCATTTTACCTTAATTACCTTTTTAAAGGTGTTAATTCCAAATATAGTCATGTTGGAGGTCAGGGTTTCAATATATGAATTAGGGGGAGGGGCACAATCCAGTCTGTAATAATCTGGTTTCTATCTTCAGGCTCTGATAGTTACTCATTGTTACCCAACAATACGGTTTCCCAAGAGCAAAGATTAGCTAGATATGTCTGATTGAACACAACCACACACACCGCCCTTCCTACTTCCTGCCTCACATGTCCTGAAACAACACCTTCTGTCTCTTTGTAGGTATTTTTGTCTATACATGAAACCCATAAAAACACAGGAAAGCAATAAAGAGTGCCACCAGAAGAGCAGATTATTCATGAATTCCTGTAAGATAGAAAGCAGATGGGATCAGATTGACAGAAAAACTGGAGCAAAGAAAAACACAGCTTAAACATGGATAGAAAAAAAAAAAAACAAAAAACTACTACCTAAGAAACTAGAACAGTTCGGGGATATTCTAAGCTCAGTCAACAGACACCTAGAGCAGGAGGAGGTGCTGGGGCAAGAGACGGGATACCTGTATACATGAGAGCCAGGTCAGGGCTTGCTTCCATAGCACAGAGTACAACTGGAAGAATGTCAGAAAAATTAGCATGGCCCCTGGCTCAAGGATGATGTGAATTTGTGAAGCATTCCATATTTTTGATAGTATCACCCCGCAGATTACATGCTAATCACAAAGAAGAAAGTGTACTTTTACAGTGCAAGGATCTGATGGTCACCACCCAAAAGAAGTGATCCAACCTAACATACCAATGATGGGAAAACTTGATATTTTGTGTCTATAGATGTCAGGCAGTATAATGTATGCTGAATCACCTGTGAAGAGTTCTTGCCAAAATAGTTAACCTGATTCCAATCAAGCCTCTTGACTCAACTCTACAAGAAATGTGGGAGTGAGTGAGGGGTGTTTAAGAAAACGTTAAACGACACCAAGAAGAAACAAGTGAAGAAATCAGAACGTGGAGCCTTGTAAGAGGGCACCTAGTAAAATACTGTCTCAGGGAATCTGGTGTGTTGATTGTAAGACAGAAGTTTCTGACCTCAGAAGGGCTTAAGATGATGCTTCCTAACCCTCTCAGGTATACAAAAATCTCTCGAAGAATCAAGGGCCTGCCTCATTGCTCCTCTCAGCTAGACAGTAATGCTTCTAAGACTTCTAAGGGAGTGGCCTGATAGCAGCTTCACAGGGAACTCAAGATTCAAAAAAAGACACCAGCCTGATCCTGATGTCATAATGGGATGAGACTTTGGAGGACTCTTGGAAATGGTGTGTGTATTTTGCATGTGAGAGAAAGGCGAATGCAGACGGTCTGCTTGTGATGGTTCTACTTATAACTTTTCAACTTTACAACTGTGCAAAAGTGATAAGCATTCAATAGAAACCACACTTCAAATTTTGAATTTTGACCTTCTCCTGGGCTGGTGGTATGTGGTACAATACTCTCTCGTGATGCTGGCCAGTGGCAGCAAGCCCGCAGCTCTTGGTCAGCTGGGTGATCATGAGGGTAAACAATCAATACACTTACAAACACCCTGTACCCAGACAACCACTCTGTCTCTCACTTTCAGTACAGTATTCAATAAATTACATGAGACATTCAACACTTTGTTATAAAATAGGCTTTGTGTTAGATCATTTTGTCCAACTGTAGGCTAATGTAAGTGTCCTGAGCATGTTTAAGGCAGGCAAGGGTAAGCTATGATGTTGGGTAGATTAGGTGTATTTAATGCATTTTAAACTTGTGATATTTTCACTTTATGATGGTTTATCAGGATGTACCCTCATCATCAATTGAGGGAGATCTGTAATTTGTGGCCAGAAGGCAGACCATGGCAGTTTTTTAAAACATAGCTTCAAATTCTCTGCAACTGTGTGGGCTTTGTGACTATTTCAAACAATAGGGTATGATGGAAGGGAAGCAGTGTGACTTCTGAGGCTAGGTCATAAAAGGAATGCAAGTCCTATTCACCAAAACATTCATTCTCAGAGCCATGAGCCATTATATAAGAAAACTGACTACTCTGAGGCCACCATGCTAGAGAAGCTACATGGATATGCTCTGGTGGGCATTCCTAGCTGAGCCAGCCTTTCAGCCATCACAACCAGGGTGTCAGACATGAGAGCAAAGGCATCTTGGATGCTTCAGCCAGTCCATATGCCAACTGAATATCATCACTGACTTTTTTCAATGTCATGTGAAACAAAGAATCACTTGAATTTGTGGTCCACAAAATTGTGAGATATAAGATAGTTGTTTTAAGCCACCGAAGTTAAAATGTTCTTTATATAGACAACCAGGGTATAATTTGGCTCTTCAAAAAGTCAGTGTCATGGGGGTGGGGGAAGATGGTGTGTCACTTTAAAGGGCTATGGCAACCAAACACAGTAAGTCAGCCTTGATTGGCTCCTGGTTCAAAAAACTAGATGACAAATACTTTGGGGACAAGTAGAGAGACTTGAACACAGACTAGTAGATAATATTTTTCAGGAAATTGTAAATTTTGTTAGATATGAACGTAGTATTATGGTTGTACAGAAAAACGTCTATTTCTAGGAGATACTTCCTGAAGTAATTATAGAGCAAGTGTCATCGTGATCACAACTTACTTTACAATGGATCAGCAAAATGATCTCTCACACACATGCGCACACAAAGTAAATATAGCAAAAGGTCACAATTGTTTGAATCTAGGTACTAGGTATATGAGTGTCCATTATACAATTCTTTTAACTTTTCTGAATGTGAAAAATTTTGTAATAAAGAGTTGAGGGGAAAAAAAGATCAGGGAAAATTATGAAAACGTTCCCAACTTCATTAGTCATCAAGGAAATGCAAATTAAAACCAAAATGCAATACCACCCACCAGAATGGCTAAAATGAAAAGGACAGAAAGTATTGGCAAGACTGTGAAGCAAGTGGAATTCCTTCATAGACCACTGGTGGAAGCATAAATGGTACAACCATTTTGGAACACTGTTGGCAGTATCTACTAAAGCCCACGTATATCTACCCTATGATTCAGCAACGCCTCTCCCAAAAGAAATCCATATTCATGTTCATCAAAAGATATGTACAAACACTATTGATAGAGGTCTCAAACTGAAAACTACCCAAATATACTTCAACAGGAGAATGTGTAGATAAATATACATTCATAAACTGGAATGCTATACACCCACAAGAATGAAGAAACCACAACCACACACGATACTGTGGACAAATCATACAAACGTGCCAAGTAAAAGAAGACAGACACCAAAGAGTACACACTATATGATTCCATTGCTTTCATAAAGATTGATTCTAACATTTTAATAAAGATAACACAAATCTACAGCAACAGAAGCCAGGATAGTTACCCTTGGAGATGTAATGACTGGAATGGGACACAAGGGTCCAGGGTGTTGGTAACATTCTCTTTCTTGATCTGGGTGCTGATTACAAGGGTGTGCTAACTTTGAGCAATTTCCTGTGTCCTCTGCCTGTCTCTCTAGAAATGCTGGGTTTCTGGTATGCTCCTCACTCTTCAAGTTCACTCATGCCTCAATGTCTTTGCCATGCTGTTCCCTCTGCTGGCACTGCCTTTTCCACCTGTCTTCACCTGGCTAGTCTCTACTCCTCCTTTACTTCTCAGCTCAGAAGTTCTCTCCTCCACAAAGCCTTCTCTAACCTCCAGATTCAGCTAAATTCCTTTCTTCCATCTGTCCTATACAGTAGCATCCACTCTAGACAGTTATACTAATATCGTATTACAGTGAAATTCTTTGGACTCCTCTGCTAGACCACAAGCTCTTTGAAGGCAGTAGTTTTATTCACTGACATAAACCAGTATTTGGTGACTGTTTGCTAAAGTGCCTCAACTAAATCTCCCTCAATATACGTGAATGAAATGTGTCATGAGCCCTATATTGTTCTTACTTATTTATTTATAATAAATTTATTTATTTATTTATTTATTGGCTGCGTTGGGTCTTCGTTGCTGCACGCGGGCTTTCTCTAGTTCCTGCGAGCAGGGGCTAGTCTTCGTTGCGGTGCATGGGTTTGTCACTGTCGTGGCTTCTCTTGTTGCGGAGCACAGGCTCTAGGTGCACAGGCTTCAGTAGTTGTGGCACGTGGGCTCCGTAGTTGTGGCTCACGGGCTCTGGTGTGCAGGCTCAGTAGTTGTGGCGCAAGGGCTTAGTTGCTCCGTGGCATGTGAGATCTTCCTGGATCCGGGCTTGAACCCATGTCCCCTGCACTGGCAGGCGGATTCTTAACCACTGCGCCACCAGGGAAGTCCCCCTGTATTGTTTTCAAAATACAGCCTGGAGACCCAGATTGAATAAAAAATAGTGATATTATCTAACTTTGATATATGAAAAGATAATGTAATACTTTTCTAATTTTTAGAGAGTCACTTTTTAGTTTTATAAATTTGATTTCATTTTAAGCAAAGTTGAAACTCCTCATCTTAAAATTCAGCAACTGTAACAAAAAGATACCCTTTTTTTCACCTATCAGATTGGCAAAGATTTTAAAAAATTGAGAAGACACTGTGTTAGACAGGACTATATATTGGTTTGCCCTCTTTGGAGGGCAATTCAGCTACTATCAAAATATAAAGTGAACATATTTTTTATGTAGTAATTCTATTTCTAGAATTTTTCTATAATATCCTACACATGTGTGAAAAGATACATACAAGGACATTCACTGAAGCATTGTTCCTCATAGCAAAAGATTAGATCAATAGGATGCTGGTAAAACAAGGCCATTTTACTATGGAACACTACAAACCCATTAAAAAGAAGGAGGCTGGACTTCCCTGGGGGCGCAGTGGTTGAGAATCTGCCTGCCAATGCAGGGGACACAGGTTCCAGCCCTAGTCCGGGAAGATCCCACATGTTGCAGAGCAACTAAGCCAGTGCACCACAACTACTGAGCTTGCGCTCTAGAGCCCATGAGCCACAACTACTGAGCCCGCATGCTGCAACTACTGAAGCCTGCGCATGCAGAGCCCGTGCTCTGCAACAAGAGAAGCCACCACAATGAGAAGCCCACACACAGCAATGAAGAGTAGCCCCCACTTGCTGCAACTAGAGAAAGCCTGCGCGCAGCAACGGAGACCCAATACAGCCAAAAATAAATAGATAAATATATTTTTTAAGAAAAGAAAAGAGGCTGATTCATATTACTGATCTGATATCCGAGTTATATTCTTTTTTTAAAAAAACTGTTGATTTTATTGATAAAGATAATTGATAAAGAATGCAAGTCAAAGGTACACATCTGAAAATATCAACTTTAAATCTGATTTACTCAGTATTAATTTTAGGTGATGTATTAAGTAAAATTAATGATACAAGCCAAATGATGCCTGTATCAAATTCAATGTGCATAATACTCTTGACAGCATCAAAGGAATTAAATTGTTTGAGGAAAACCAGCGATTATGTTTATCAAACATCTGTCATTGATGCTAAACAAATTGCAGAATCCTGTGATTTTGACACCAATTTTTTCACCCTTAAAAAGAAACATGAAAAAGGGGAAAAGATCTTCATTTGAAAATCTTATGATCAGAAACTTACATTCTTTTTTTTAACATCTTTTTTTTAACATCTTTATTGGAGTAAAATTGCTCTACAATGGTGTGTTAGCTTCTGCTGTATAACAAAGTGAATCAGCTATACGTATACATATATCCCCATATCCCCTCCCTCTTGTGTCTCCCTCCTACCCTCCCCATCCCACCCCTCTAGGTGGTCACAAAGCACCAAGCTGATCTCCCTGTGCTATGTGGCTGCTTCCCATCCATTCTATATTTGGTAGTGTATATATGTCAATGCCATTCTCTCACCTCATCCCAGCCCACTCCTCCCCCTCCCTGTGTCCTCAAGTCCACTCTCCACGTCTGCATCTTTATTCCTGTCCTGCCTCTACGTTTTTTTTTTTTTTAGATTCCATATATATGTGTTAGCATACAGTAGTTGTTTTTCTCTTTCTGACTTACTTCACTCTGTATGACAGACTCTAGGTCCATCCACCTCACTACAAATAACTCAGTTTTGTTTCTTTTTATGGCTGAGTAATATTCCATTGCATATATGTGCCACATCTTCTTTATCCATTCATCTGTCGATGGACACTTAGGTTGCTTCCATGTCCTGGCTATTGTAAATAGAGCAGCAATGAACATTGTGGTACATGACTCTTTCTGAATTATGGTTTTCTCAGGGTATATGCCCAGTAGTGGGATTGCTGTGTCATATGGTAGTTCTATTTTTAGCCTTTTAAGGAACCTCCATACTGTTTTCCATAGTGGTTGTATCAATTTACATTCCCACCAAGAGTGCAAGAGTGTCCCCTTTTCTCCATACCCTCTCCAGCACTTATTGTTTGTAGATTTTTTGATGATGGCCTTTCTGACTGGTGTGAGGTGATACCTCACTGTAGTTTTGATTTGCATTTCTCTAATGATTAGTGATGTTAAGCATCCTTTCATGGGTTTGTTGGCAATCTGTATACCTTCTTTGGAGAAATGTCTGTTTAGGTCTTCTGGCCATTTTTGGATTCGGTTGTTTGATTTTTTGATATTGAGCTGCATGAGCTGCTTGTATATTTTGGAGATTAATCCTTTGTCAGTTGCTTCATTTGCAAATATTTTCTCCCATTCTGAGGGTTGTCTTTTCGTCTTGTTTATGGTTTCCTTTGCTGTGCAAAAGCTTTTAAATTTCATTAGGTCCCATTTGTTTATTTTTGGTTTTATTTCCATTTCTCTAGGAGGTGGGTCAAAAAAGATCTTGCTGTGATTTATGTCATAGAGTGTTTTGCCTATGTTTTCCTCTAAGGGTTTTATAGTGTCTGGGCTTACATTTAGGTCTTTAATCCATTTTGAGTTTATTTTTGTGTATGGTGTTAGGAAGTGTTCTAATTTCATTCTTTTACATGTAGCTGTCCAGTTTTCCCAGCACCATTTATTGAAGAGGCTGTCTTTTCTCCATTGTATATTCTTGCCTCCTTTATCAAAGATAAGATAAGGGTTTATCTCTTGGCTTTCTATCCTGTTCCATTGATTTATATTTCTGTTTTTGTGCCAGTACCATACTGTCTTGATTACTGTAGCTTGGTAATATAGTCTGAAGTCAGGGAGCCTGATTCCTCCAGCTCCGTTTTTCTTTCTCAGTATTGCTTTGGCTATTCGAGGTCTTTTGTGTTTCCATACAAATTCAGAAAGTTACATTCTTAAGTGGAAAAAAAACCCCACTGCAATAGGCAAATAAATAAATAAATAAAAGGAAATACAAGACATACAGTATGGAAAGGAAGGAATAAAATTCTTTCTATTTGCAGAAAAAAAATAATGACAACACCCGATGCTGGAGAAAATGCAAAGAAACTGGATTGCTGGTAGGAATGTAAAATGGTAATATTAAAAGACGTTTGGCAATTGCTTATAAAATTAAATTTAAGAGAGAAGAAAAATATTTCAGGAGGCCTGGTCTAAGGGGGGAAAAAGGCCTAAAAATGAGAAGTTTGAAAATCTTGACATTGCTGTGAATTTATGAATTGACATCTTCACTTTGGAACCATTTCTATTCAATCAAGCAAAAAATACTTATTAAACACCAACTTTGAGTAAAAGAGAGGATTGCAGAATTTATTTTTATTTTATCTTCATTTATTTATTTATGGCTGTATTGGGTTTTCGTTGCTGCATGTGGGCTTTCTATAGTTGCAGTGAGCGGGGGCTACTTTTCCTTGTGGAGTACGGGCTCTAGGTGCGTGGGCTTCAGTAGTTGCGGCATGTGGGCTCAGTAGCTGTGGCACACAGGCTTAGTTGCTCCGTGGCATGTGGGATCTTTCCAGACCAGGGATCGAACCCGTGTCCCCTGCATTGGCAGGCAGATTGTTAACCACTGCGCCACCAGGGAAGTACAGAATTTATTTTTTTAAAAGCTCTTTTAATAAAACAAACAAACAAACCAGAATCTTCTGAAAACTCACCATTCCTTTGGTTTTCACATCATAGGAACTAAGTTCTATCAGTGGCCAAAAGAGAACTCTCTAGGGACTTGGTCATGAGACATTCCAAGGCAATTTCCAATGTGCACAGTCCCACGGAGTTGGTCTGAGTCATTTGGGATGCAATGGAAAAAACTAACCGAACATCAGATCTGCTGCCTCTAGGCCAGCTGTGCTACCCAAGGTGACCCAGGCAAGTCGCTAACTCCCGCTTCTGTAAATTGAGGGAGCTGGCAATCTGAGTTCTGTCCTTTCCAGCTCCAGCATTACCCATCATGGTCCTTTACCATTTGTCATCAGGGATAGAACGAAGAGTTTGACTGTGGATTTCCTTGAGGCAACAACATGGAGCTCAATCAATGACTAGGAAGACAGGGCAGGAGAGGAGGAGGCCCCCAGCAGTGGGGAGTTGCCCCACCCTGCCAGCCAGGTGAGAACAGACTCTCTCTCAGGAGAGAGGTCTGAATGAGACAAGCTCCATCCACGAGTTTCCTCTTGTCCCTAACCTCATGGATGTTATACAATCCCATTTTCAGGTGTGCTCCTGGAAAATCTCCTCTGTGCTCTATGCAGGGATGCCCATTTCCATCTTCCCAAACAAAAGAGTTTAGAATACTTCTAACTTGTGCAAAGCCAATGGGATTAGGTATTAGTCATCTTTTAAAAAATAATTTTGATTATAGCTTTCTGAAGCTTGAGTTTCTTGAACTTTCATTTACAATTCAAGCATATAAACACTGATTTTTGAGAATCTGTTCAAACTGACCATAACACAGTTTAAACATCATTTCTGTAGGGGGTTTTGTCTTTGCCAACCTCATTTATTTATTGAGTCAAGAAAGTCAGAATGTAATCCCCAGCTGTCTCCCCATGCCACTTGACACCCCTGGGCCTTTGGGAAATGGTGGGTTTTGAGGGTGTTTTGTTGGTTGGTTTGTTTTGACAGCAACAGGGAATTTCATCAAATGGAGTCTTACCTTTTATCTCTAACTCAAAAACAGGCGCTCCCATGAAGAGCTCCCTTCTCAGCTTCCTGGTTCATGGCGTGTCCCTAAGATGCTGCAAGGGAAACTGAGGATCAACTGGAACCCCAAGTTTCTTTTTTTTAAATTTATTTAATTTATTTTTGGCTGCATTGGGTCTTTGTTGCTGCACGCGGGCTTTTCTCTGGTTGCGGCGAGCGGGAGCTACTCTTCGTTGTGGTGTGCAGGCTTCTCATTGCGGTGGCTTCTCTTGTTGTGGAGCACGGGCTCTAGGCACGCAGGCTTCAGTAGTTGTGGCACACGGGCTCAGTAGCTATGGTTCGTGAGCTCTAGAGTGCAGGCCCAGTAGCTGTGGCACACGGACTTAGCTGTTCTGCCGCATGTGGGATCTTCCCAGACCAGGGCTCGAACCTCTGTCTCCTCCATTGGCAGGCGGATTCTTAACCACTGCGCCAGCAGGGAAGCCCCCTAAGTTTCTTTTGCTGCAGAAATAGCACTCTAACCGCTGCTACCCAGGGCTGCAGACACTTTCCTGCAGCGCCAGTCAGCCTGGTCAGCCTCTGCTTTGAGTTCGTTTAAAACAAAGTCCAGGTGCTAAGCAGCCTTGGAAAATGAGGCAAATGAAAAAGCCACCTGACACCAATGAAGAAAAAGAAAACAACAAAATTTAATTACAGTTTTAACACTTTCAATAAGTTGACAAAACTAGGCAGCTAGCTTCCTTCCTTCCTTCCTTCCTTCCTTCCTTCCTTCCTTCCTTCCTTCCTCCCTCCCTCCCTTTTATTTTTCTTTTTAAAGCAGTTCCTTCTAAGACCAGCGATTAGACACCAGGTTTCCCGGTTTGCTTTTGAGCACTTTTCTCTTGATGCTTGCAAATAGCAGCTTCGCTGCCAAAGAATCCTCAGCATAGAAACCTTTTTACTCGTTAATTTTCTTCCGTGCCACGTCTGGCTGCCCTTTTGAGAAAAGTGAATGTATAATGTTGTGAGCAAGATCGCCCCCTACGGGCCGGAATGATCATCGCCCGTAAGCGCGGGTGTGGCATTTGGTTGGCGGCGCGACTTGGGGGATGAACGCGAGCTCGCTGGCGGGCCTTCCTTGGACAACGGATGAATATAATGTTTATGTGAAAATAAATGTGAGCTCAAAACTTACCCAGTTGAGGGAAAAAAATGTTCCTATTTTTGTTGCAACTCTCCTGGAATCCACTAAGCCTCTGGAACAATTTGTGTTTCCCCCAATGAATAATGCTTTACAAACTCATTTTGTCAAAGAGAAGCTAAAAATGTGGAATTTTATTGATTTATGAATTATTACATTTTCAAGATCGATCTAACCCATAAGTTCTTCACAAAATACGTTTGCTTTGAGGTCCATAGGAATAACTAGAACCCTCATTATAAGTGGGGGGTAAGCAGTGACCAGTTTTTATCCAGCACTGCTGACACCCAGTACCGAAAAAGAATGTTCACCAGGGCCCTTGCCTCAGACTGCACAGCCTCGCAGCTCACATCATGTTCTGTTTTTCAAACATGCCCAGTGAATATCCTTCTTAGGTCCCTCTTATCACTCTGAGTGCAGGCAGCATCTGTGCAGATCAGTAGGTCATTCCTTTTCTGAAATGCGTTTTTCAAGCAAATATTTGTAATTTAGAGCACACACCTTGAAGTCAAACAGATCTGGGTTTGCATCCCAGCTCCACTACTTATACTGGCTGTGTGACCTTGGGCGAGTTGTGTAGCCTCTCTGGGCCTCAGTCACCTCACCTTTAAAATGTGGATAAGAGGGCTTCCCTCGTGGCGCAATGGTTGGGAGTCCGCCTGCTGATGCAGGGGACACGGGTTCGTGCCCCGGTCCGGGAGGATCCTGCATGCCGTGGAGCGGCTGGGCTCGTGAGCCATGGCCGCTGAGCCTGAGCGTCCGGAGCCCGTGCTCTGCAACGGGAGAGGCCACAACTGTGAGAGGCCCGCATACCGCAAAAAAAAAAAAAAAAAAATGTGGATAAGAAATCATACCTCATATAGTTGTTGTAAAGATAAAATGAGATAATATGTGCTAACACCTTGAGGAGAGAGTTTGGCCTGTAGCAAAAATAAATGTTATTGGTATTTCTGTATGTAGATTAAATGCATTAAACTGGCTTTGCTCCCTGACTTCTGGAAGCAAGAGTATTTCCAAAAGTTTTGCCTTTTACTGATTCAGCTTTTTAGAGCCACTTGGACCCCTCGTACTGAGGCCAACAAGCCTTATGTTTCCCTGGTTTTCCAGTTCTCAGGTGAGGAAAGAAGCTGCTGCACCCCTGAAAGAGGTCACACCACGGTGTCCTTGAATTTGACACTGGCGCCAGAATCTATACAATTTTGGTTTATCTAAATAACTAGTGTTCATGAACTTTAATTGTTTTGAAACTGAAGAAGTGCCATTTGAAAATTGTTCGTGGTTTTCTATCTCTGGGATTGAGTGATCACTTTTGGAACACTTTCCTTCGCTGGGGGAAAATCACCAGGATGGGCCTTTTAGTCACACAAATATAAAAAGTTCATGGTGGCAACCATGTGGTCATTTGTAACTGAAATACCAATGCTTTAGACCAGGATATGCTGTGGAGCCATGTGAATGGTGAAGGCAGCTACTGCCCGACTATGCGCTTACAGAGTTAGAGGGCATTGGGCCTTAAAGATTGATTCAGACTGCACCATCTCAACATGATTTGTTCTTGAGGGACATGAGAGCCTGAGAATCACCCACAGGAGATGGGGAGCAAAAGCCGGCCCAGGCAGGAAGGATCAGGAACATCTTGGCCTCCCCTGGGGGGCACTCATAACGTCAGGTTATGAGGGCACTGGGGGACCCTGAGCTGGGGGAGGAAGGGACCTCTCTCGAGGGGAAGGGACTCTTCTTGGGCTTGATGAGGGGTACACTGTCAGAGGCTCCTGAGGCTGACAGGTAGGCTGACCTGCCAACACAAAGGAAGCAGGCACCGAGACAGAGAGGGGGCCATGGAGAGAGAGATTCCTCGAGCCACTAAATTAGATTGTCCAGAACCAAGGTCCGAAAATCTATTAAACCAGAACCACAGTTTGGGGACCACTGTTCCAGTTCAGTGGTTGGCAACCTTGGCTGCACGTTAGAATCACTGGGGGAGCTTTTAAAAATATATATAGATGTCTAGTACATACCCCAAATAATTGAAAGCAGATGTTAAGCAGACTACTAGTATTATTGGGACTATTGTACTAGTCACAGTAACCAAAAGGTGGAGACAACCCACATGTCTATTGATGGATGATGAATAAACAAACTGAGGTATATCCATGTCATGGAGTATCATTCAGCCTTAAAAAGGAAGGAAGTACTGATACAGGCTCCAACATGGATGGACCTTGAAAACATTATGCTAAGTGAAAGAAGGCAGACACGAAAGGTCTCATCTTGTGTGATTCCTTTTTATATGAAATATCCTTTTAAATGAAATATCTAGTTAAATCTATAGAGATAGAAAGTAGAGTTGTGGTTGCCAGGGGCTGGGGTAAGGGGAGAATGGGGAGTGACTGCTTAATGCACACTGGCTTTTATTCTAGGGCGATGAAGATGTTTTGGAACAAGAGGTGGTGGCTGCAAGACACTGTGAATGTACTAAGTGCCACTTAATTGTTCACTTTAACATGGTTAATTTTATGTGATGTGCATTTCACCACAATAAAAAATAAAGATATTTAAAAATATATATTATATAAATGCCCAGGCCCCATCGAAGACTAATTCAACCTGAGCCTCTGGGGTGTGACCAGACACGGACATGTTTAGAAGCTCCCAGACCATTCCAGGGTGCTGCCGAGGCTGAGAAGCACATCCACAGGGTACTCACTGCTGATTTTTCAAGAGTGCAGCACTTACCTCACACCTGCTCCTGCTCCAGATCTCAAGCAGGTGTCCTCTCCTTAGGAAGATGTCTTCAAAGGTGCTTCCCCCTCCTGTTCCTTCCCCTGAATGCTCCAGGACACACAGGCTGTGCTTCTTCCCAAGCACTTCCTGCTCTCAGCTGCCAGACCGCGAGCTTCCTGGGGGCGGGCACCAGGCCTTCCTTCCTGTTCAGTTTCCCCAGGGCCCAGCCCAGGGTCTGGCACGGAGGGGAGCCTCCGTGCTGAGTGAATGAGGGAGTGAGCAAAGGGAGGTGGGTGGGTGAGTGAATGAACGAACCATGGTTCACCTGTCCCTTGTGTGTCTTCCATCCGCTCAGTTTGCCCCGAGCTTTCAGAAGAGAACCTCTGAAGGCTCCTTTGGGAGCGGGACTTTCATTCCTCCTACAGGCTTATTCCAGCAAAGTTGAGTAGCTTCAGTGCTGGCAGCTGGAAGGCGTTTCAAACTTCTTAACTGTCAAGCTTCTAACGCCATTACATCCAGCCTCCTCTGCAGGTTGTAATCACCTGGACAGCATTAAAGCACTGCTCAGGCTGGAGTCTCACACCCAGCATCTGATTCAATTGGTCTGGGGGTGGGAGCAGGGTATAGAGGTTTTTAAAAGCCCCCCAGGTGATTCTAATGTGCCAATATCACAAACTACTGTATGCCCGCTTGGGTGCAGTATTCTTGACTCATTTGGTTTCTAAAAGTCCCTAACCATTCAGAAACTGACCTGAGTTTCCCTCACATGGAAGCAAAAGGACATTTAGCACAAACATGGTAGATGCTTTGAATATGCTCTAGAATTTGATGCCATTTCTTTGAGTGTGATCACCTTCAGGGTCAGACGGCCTCTGCTCCCCTGTCCACAGGCCGAAGCAGGCAGTCTCAAGGGGAGAGGGAAGGGCTTGGGCAGCAGTCAATGAGGAAAGAGTCTGGGGACTTCCCTGGCGGTCCAGTGGTTAAGACTCCGCGCTTCCACTGCAGGGGGCACGGGTTCGATCCCTGGTTGGGGAACTGAGATCCTACATGTTGTGTGGCGCAGCCCAAAAAAAAAAAGAAAAAAAAGTTCTGTGGATGTAGCCTAATGCTGTTCAAGAGAGAAATCTTTAAGGACTTGAAAAGCTGGAGGGTTATATCTTTCTTTCCTGTAAATAAAGAGAAAGAGCAAGGTGAAGCCAGCCTCACCCTGACACTCCAAGGCTTTCACATTTACATGCATCATATTATCTATTAAAATGTAGCAACAGAGCATTTCATATTTTCAGTTAAAATGAAAGTCCATATATTTGTTTTGTTAAAATTATTATACCTTGCTGTTGAAGAAACAAAATGCCTACACCCCTTGTTTTAATTAAATAAGCTTAAATATTGGTTGTGTTGGGTGATATCTCGCCGGTAATGTTTGTTGTTTTTCTTAATACAATGTGGCAAAAATATTCACTTAAATGTTCATGACTAATTCTTAAGTTAGATATGATCCTGTCCAATGACTTCACAAATACTGGCTTCCCTTAGTTTGGATTTTTAAAAATTATTATGGTGAAGTACACATAATACAAAATTGACCATTTTAACCATTTTAAAGTGTACACTGGCATTCAACAGATTTACAAGGCTGTCAACCATCTAGTTCCAGAATTTTTTCATCACTGCCAAATCCATTAAGCAGTCATTCTCTGTTCCCTCTCTCCCCATATATTTATTGTATGATTCCATTTTAATGAAATATCCAGAATAGACAAATCCACAGAGACAGAAAGCAGATTATTGGTTGCCTGGGGCTAGAGAGGAGCTGTTGGGGAGAAATAGGGAGTGATTGTCAATGGGTATGGATTTTTTTTTTTTAGTAGTCATGAAAATGTTCTAAAATTGATTACAGTGGTGAGTGCATGAATTTGTGACTATAATAAAAGCCACTGAATTTTAAACTTCAGGTGGGTGAGTTGTATGGTATGTGAATTACATCTCAATATATGTTTTAAAATAAACAACAAAACACTTAATATCTGAGCTCAGAATAAGCCTCAGAGTTGTGATAGTTACTGTTTAGAATTTTTTTAATTAAAAAAATTTTTTATCGATATGCAATTGACATATAACGTGTAAGTTTGAAGGGTTCAACATGTTGGTTTGACCCTTGAACAACTCGGGGGGCAGTGGCTCTGATCCCGGCCCCATCACTCCCCACTTACAATTGAAAATCCACAAATCCAAGTATAACTTTACAGTCGGCCCTTTGTATCCATGATTCTGTCCTTGGATTCAACCAACCTCAGATCATGTAGTAAGTATTTACTGAAAAAACTCCGCATGTAAGTGGACCTGCGCAGTTCAAACTCGTGTTATTCAAGGGTCACCGGTACTAAGTTTATTCTTACGCTAACGGTGGGGAGTGGATACAGCGTAGATACACTGGACAAAGGGATGATTCACACCCCGGGTGGGACGAGATTTCATCACGCTGCTCAGAATGGCGTCCAATTAAAAACTTATGAATTGTTTATTTCCGGAATTTTCCATTTTCCAACCACGGTTGACTGAGGGTAACTCAAACTGTGGAAAGCAAAACTGCAGATAAAGGGGGGGCAACTGTATTGTTTTCTTATTTAATCATTATTTTTATGATTAGGAAGAAAACAATTGTGTTTTTTTTAAGATAATTCAAATGCCCAAGTAATCACCTTCTTATGCTACCTTAGATCTCCAACTTTAGACCCATACATGAATGAAAAGCAATTGATTTGGGAGTGATCCTCCTCTTGCACAAGGCCCCAGAGGAGGTTGGGGCAAGGTGAGCTGGCTTCATTAACTGGCAGTTTTTTGTGGTACGCGGGCCTCTCACTGCTGTGGCCTCTCCCCTTGGGGAGCACAGGCTCCGGACGCACAGGCTCAGCGGCCATGGCTCACGGGCCCAGCCGCTCCACGGCATGTGAGATCTTCCTGGACTGGGGCACAAACCCGTGTCCCCTACATTGGCAGGCGGACTCTCAACCACTGCGCCAAGAGGGAAGCCCTAACCAGCAGTTTTAACAGCAGGTTCTACTGCTTGTTTTCTGAGTAAATTGCTGAAATATCCCAAGAGGATGTGTAAAATTCACCTACTTTCTCGAATATTTATTTGGGGCTGTTGCTGGGACTAATGCAGTAGTTCTAGTTTGAAGTTTAATCACAGCTCAGAAATTCCGTTGCCACAGATACAGAGGACCAGGATGATGTCATTGTTGCCATGTGCCTCATGAGCTGGTTAAAACTGACCTTTAAAACTTAAGCTTAATTATCTTTACTGTCAGAACAGGCCCATCGGGAATATGTCTTAATGAATTCATATTTTGACAATCATTTCCTTCTTTCCTCTTCATTAAAACTGATTTTCTGGGTCTGCCTCTGAATCCACATGGGGCCTCTCTGAATTGCACATTTTCCAAATCCACATTAAGGTAAAAATGCTTATGTGCACCTGCCTTCTCCCTGGAGAGGAAGGAGTGAAAGGAGATCCCAGGAAGAAGGTGACCTAATTCCTTCTCTTGGTCCCTCCATTCTCTCCTTCAGTGGGATCACCCTTCAGGAGCAAAAGAATGGGGTGGGGTGGAGAGTGTGATGATCCAAGGCACACACCCCTTCTTCCCGTCTCCCTCACTCAACACAGTGATATCTTGTTTTATAAATGCTCTGGAAAATAAATTCTATATTGAAACTCACTGTGATTTGATTTAAAAAAAAGTATCCTCACAAGTCGTGTGAAGCATCAGCCATGCTCCCACGTTGCATGCCCATGTGCATGGCTGCAAAGCCCACAGCCCACGGCTTCAGCTGGTCCCATGCAGATGAACACACAGAAATCTTCATTCATTCGTCCTCTGAACAAATGTCCTAGAAATTGAGGAACCAGCAGTGAACAAAAGAAAAGAGACAAGGAAACAGCCTCATGGAGCTACTTTAGGTGGGGAAGACTGAAATGAAACAAATACTCTCAGAAGGCACTCTAAAATCCCCTGGTGTCAGGTGCTGGGAGGGTGCTATGAGTGCCTATTTCTGATCTATGGGGTGGGGTGGGAGAGGGGAGGTTCAGGCAGAGTGTCCCTGAGGAAGTGACATTTAAACTAAGACCTAAACAAAGGCACTCCAGGTTTTCTGTATAGGGGATGATTCAGGACAGTATTCAGCTTAGTGAAAACAACTGCTCATGTCAGAGAAGGGGAGGTGATGGATAAGTCTCCTCTAAACACCCCTTTATCACCAATACTGGACATGATGAATGAGGGAGTCAGAGGGAGAAAGTGCAAAGGCCCTGAGGTCAGTCTCCTCATGGAATAATCAGGTAAAAGATCTAAATACAAATTATCATTGTAAACAAGCGGTTCTCAAACTTTTTGGTCTCAGAAACCCTTTACTCTATAAAAATTATTGGAGAGTCCAAAGAGCTTTTGTTTATGCAGAGTATATCTACCAAAATAAATTATTAAAAATGAAAACATTTAAAACTATTATTCAATTTTTAATTCTTTAAAAAATAATAAACCAACTACATGTTGACACAATACATTTTTTTGTGAAAAATAACTATATTTTTCAGGACAAAAGACAATTAGAAGAACAGTTGCATTATTGTACATATTTGTAAATCTCTTTCCTCTCTGTCTTAACAGAAGGCAGCTGAATTCTCATGTCTGCTTCTGCATTCAATCTGTTGCAATATTATTTTAGTTGAAGTATATGAAGAAAATTTGGCCTCCTACAGATAGGTAGTTGAAAAAGTTAGGCTATTTTAATGGCCTTTTTAGATAGTTGTAGGTATCCTTCTTTGATACCATGCCAAAACTTGACAATTAATAGTTTTTCCTTAAAGGTTAGTTGCAGTGTGGAATCTGAAGCCATAGCAATAAATTCTTTGTACTCTGTTGTATTGAAATTCATTGGTCCGCCTTTGAATGGATCTCTTACCCATGCATAGATTTTTTAACATCATGTTTTGGTCATTTGGAAAATATTCGTTCATTGAGTTGTGTAGATTTTCCACATGTTTTCATTATGTAAAATTTTAAAATCATGTTTGTTAATATCACCACCAATCCCATCAGAAAAATATGTAAGTGTTGGAAAGCTCTCAAGTTCATAGTGGTCAATACAATTTTTCCAAATGCTAATTTTCACTTGAAAGCTCAAATTTCATCATTGCCAACAAATATTTCAGTTGTTTTCATTGAAATGACAGTTTCACTTCATTTATTTTCAAGAAAGTGCCTGACAAATACTCAAGTCTGAACGACCATAGTTTTTAAGTCATACTTTCAAGTAAAATCGATGTTCCACAATAAATGGAGCTAGTTTGGCTGGCAACTCAATCACAAAGTGCTTTTCCTTGAGATAACCATTGTCCTTCAGTTTGCAGAAGAAATGTTTCATGCTTACTTCCTATTTCATTATGCAGAATATTTTAAAAGTATGTACTCAAAGGTCATGGTTTAATATAATTACTGATTTTAATGGCTTCATCAAAGACGTTATTAAGTGAAAATGTTTTTTTCCCCCTATGAGTGTGTGATAGTGAGGAACCAAGTCAAGTTCATTTCTAGGACTGTAAAGGCAAATGACACATACTCTCTCCCTTTGGAAATCTCACGTTTCCACGCAGATGACACACATGTCCGCAAGCAATTCTCATGTGGCTCAGTGGATAAGAGCCCAGGGCTTGGAGTGACAGAGACCTGGATTCAGAGCCTCAGTCTTAAGCTTTCTGAGCCTCAGTTTCCTCACCTGTAAAATGGCAATAATATTACCTACCCTCAAGTTTGTTGTGAGAATTAAATGAGCTAATAATACAATAATATGTCTCACATACTAATAGTAGTTGTTTTAAGTAGGGAAGGTGGACTTGAGTCTTAAGGACTATATGTATATAAAATGCAGAATTTATTGGGGTCAGGGACAGGGGGTGGGGGCAGGGGGGAGGGAGACCTTCCAGGAGGAGGGTAGATGGGACCATGCCTGGGGCACTGCTGACGTGGTGAGGTTTGGTGAGCTGGGTGCTCGACAAGAGGGGGGTGAAGGGGTGAGGCTCAGGGGTTGGCAGTAGCCAGATGGCAGAGGGGTTTGTGGCCATGCTGGGGCTTCTTGTCTGTGGGAGAAGAGATCTAGGCAAAGCTGCTTGGAGTAAGGTGATTGGCAACAGAATGGGGTGGTGGACTAGAGGAGGCAGGGAGGGCGCAGGACTCATAGGAGGCAGGGGTGGGGGGAGCAGCTGTGAGGAGCAGAGAAGGAGCCTGGGGAAAAGCCTGCCCTGGGGGGCGACATCAAGGGCCATGCTGAGGACGTGGGCTACAGTCATGACACTCTTCTCGCTTTTTTTCCCATCTCATGCAACTGTCAGTTGAGGTATTTTTTGCCCCAAATTTCCCTCCTCTCTGTCTCAGTAAGCTCATGTGGATGAATCTAGGCTGTCTATTTCTGCAATGAGGCTGAATATCTTTTTTTTTCCTGTTGCGGAGCACAGGCTCCAGATGCGCAGGCTCAGAGGCCATGGCTTAGCCATGGCTCAGGGCCCAGCCGCTCCGCGGCACGTGGGATCTTCCCGGACCGGGGCACGAACCCGTGTCCCCTGCATCGGCAGGCGGACTCTCAACCACTGCACCACCAGGGAAGCCCGAGGCTGAATATCTTAACTGCCAGTCTGACAGACGGATCACCAGTCTCTTCAATTGTTATTTTATAGTGAGGGACACCTGGAATCCTTCCCTATGATTAGCTGGCTGATCTTATTTATTGACATTTTATTCTAAAAAAGAGAACTTCTCATTTTAACTCTTGCTCAGCAAGTGCTTGTTGGCCGATAAATGTTAAAGATACGATGTATTTTTTGAAGTACAATAATCTTTGTTAATAATTATTTATAACAAAATGTTTTAAAGATTAACTCTGTACCTTTGAGCTCCACAGGAGCGCCAGGACTGCAGCCTGCATCTGGTAGATGTTCCGTCCTACATAACAGTGACAGGTGCTTATTCAAGAGAAGGCATACAGAAGCCCAAAGCAAAAGATGCCCACCACTCCCCACCCGCCTCACACTCTTAATCTATTCCTCCGGGGTGTGCATATGGTCTGTCACATGCTTTCTACGTCTATCTTTTCATAATGTACTTCAAACAAAAACAAAAACAAAAAACAAAGCCAGAGATGAACTCACAGTCCACAGTCCGTTTTATAGCTTGCTTTTCTCCTTCAATAATAGACGACCAAGGCCTTTTGGAGGTCCCGACATTGAGCGGCACCCCCTTCTATGCACGGGCTGAAGAGTCCTGTCCATGCAGGATTTGTTCTTAAAGGCATCGGTAGCCTTGAGCATGGCCTTCTTTACTAGAAAAAGCAGACTTCGAAGGCTCCAATGCAATCTGCAAGGGGATCCTTGGAAAAAGGGCAGCTTTTGTCCTTGAATGGTGCCAACCTGTGGCTGGATGCCATGGCCTCAGAAACTCCAAACCTCCCAGACAGCAAGAGGGTCTTGGGTGGAACTGGGCAACGGCCAGACCTACAGAGAGCAGAAGGCAGAGGCAGCACATGTGGGTTTGCTGCTAGAGCAGATTCTTGCTGTAAGGGATCCCAGAGGCCCAACAAAACATGTTTAGGTCACATTTTCCATTTCCTTCAAGACTTTGGTCATTGACATTGAGAAATACAATGACAAGTTGATCTGTTCTATGTCCAGGAAAAGTTCCTCCCAGGAAAACTAATTGTTACATTGACTCAGCACAGTCAAGCAATGATGTTTCTTTAGTGCAATGGGTTACACAAAAAATCCTTTATGCTTCCATATGGAGGCCTGTACAAAAACACTTTCTGCAGGATTATTAATAATTTTAAAAATTGGAAACAATTCAAACACCCATCAGCATGAGAATGAATAAATAGAGACATTCATAGATGGAATACTTGACAGCAATTAAACTGATTAGAGTGGATCTTAAAGTTGAGTGAAAGAGCAAGCAGCAGAATATTGTATGTGGTGTGAGACTGTTTTAAAAACACACAAAATGCTGTGTTTTGTTTATGGATATGTGTGTGATTTGTAGTAACATGGTAGTGATGACCTTGGGAGGGAGGGGAAGAGACTGCCCAGTTGGGCCACATCAGGGACTTCCCTGGCCCTTGTAATGTTAATTTCTTTCTTTTTTATGTAAAAAACATAACAAAGTTTACCATCTTAACCACGTCTAAGGGTACAGCTCAGTAGTGTTGTGTTAACATATTCACAATGTTGTGAAACAGACCTCCAGAACTTTTTCCTTTTGCAAAACTGAAACTCCCCATCCCCTCTCCCCAGCTCCTGGCAGCCACCCACTTTCTGCTTAGATGAATGTGACTACTCTAGACACCTCATACAAGTGGAATCACACAGTAATTATTATTTTTTTGTGACTGGCTTATTTCACTTAACATAATGTACTCAAGTCTCATCCATGTTGTACCATGGGACAGGATTTCTTTTTAAGGCTGAATAATATTCCATAGTGTGGGGCTTCCCTGGTGGCGCAGTGGTTAAGAATCCACCTGCCAATGCAGGGGACACGGGTTCAGCCCTGGTCCGGGAAGATCCCACATGCCGTGGAGCAACTAAGCCCATGCGCCACAACTACTGAGCCTGCACGCCTAGAGCCTGTGCTCCACAACAACAGAAGCCACCGCAATGAGAAGCCTGCGCACCTCAATGAAGAGTAGCCCCCATTCGCCGCAACTAAAGAAAGCCCGTGCGCAGCAACGAAGACCCAACGCAGCCAAAAATAAATAAATGAATTTAAAAAAATACTTAAAAAAAATAAAGCTTACTGTTTAAAAAAAGAAAAGGTGGTGGGCGGCTTGAAAGTCAGACAGGTCTGGGTTAAAGTCTGGGCTCAAGGTACTTATCTCCTGAGTCTGTTTCCTCATTTATAAAATGGAGATAATAAAACTCACCTGGCAGGAGTGTTTCAAGAATTAAAATAATATATGTAACCCCCAGAAAGTATGTATAGCCCTGCTGTCCAATAAATGGTGATCATTATTTCATCAGTCATGATGATGGTTGGCAGACAGAGGAAGTCTTCTTAAGTCACTTGCTAAAGAGAACTTGGGCTTCCCTGGTGGCACAGTGGTTAAGAATCTGCCTGTCATTGCAGGGGACACGGGTTTGAGCCCTGGTCTGGGAAGATCCCACATGCCGTGGAGCAACTAAGCCCGTGCGCCACAACTACTGAGCCTGCGTGCCTGGAGCCCGTGCTCTGCAACAAGAGAAGCCACCGCAAGGAGAAGCCCGCGCATCGCAACGAAGAGTAGCCCTCGCTTGCCGCACCTAGAGAAAGCCCGCGCACATCAACGAAGACCCAACAAAGCCAAATAAATAAAAAAAGAAAATTAAAAAAAAAAAAAGGACTTCCCTGGTGGCACAGTGGTTAAGAATCCGCCTGCCAATGCAGGGGACACGGGTTCGAGCCCTGGTCTGGGAAGATCCGACATGCTGCGGAGCAACTAAGCTCGTGCGCCACAACTACTGAGCCTGTGCTCTAAGAGAGCCCACGAGCCACAACTACTGAATCCCGCATGCCTAGAGCCCGTGCTCTGCAACGTGAGAAGCCCGCACACCACAACGAAGAGTAGCCCCCGCTCGCCACAACTAGAGAAAGCCTGCAGGCAGCAACGAAGACCCAACGCAGCCAATAAATAAATAAATAAATAAATAAATTAAAAAAGAGAGACCTTATTAGGCAATAGTCATTTATCAGACATGTAATAAAAATTCTTAGGCATAAAAGATACTCCAAGCACAAGACCAGTGGATCAGTCGTTTTCTTTGGTCAGAAGCAACAGAAACTGCCTCTGATTCTTACTCAGTAAAGAAGATTGCTGGTGGGATCTGAGTTCGTTTATAGAAGATCCGGATGTCCGGGAGGAACCCTCAATGTGGCAGCCAAGCCAGCAGGGCCTGCCCTTGGCCTGGCCCAGTGTCTCCAGCTGTTTTGGTCTTTCTGCCCTTTGGCTCAAGACTTGAGTTCCAGGGAGGGGAGGATCCGATGGGCCTGCGTGGGGTCACAGATCCACCCCTGGGCCTGTGAGGATACCAGGCCTGTGCGGTGTTATAGCCCCAATTCACAAAAATGAGGGGATGGCTAAAAGAGGTTCTGTGAAGTATAAAAACAGTGATGAAAAATAGAAGTGTAAATACTGTAATTCAGAAAAGGAGTGGCTGGGACCCAAGTGTGATTCGCTTCTGCTGGGATAAATGAATCTGAGAACGTGATGAGTTTGAGAAAGCAGCCAAAAATCGAAGTGAAGAAAACCAAACAACAGCAACGAAGAAATCCAAACATGAAATAGGAAGTACCATGATGACTACCTGGAAGTTACATTTTGCTCTATTAGGAGTCCGTGGGTCCAGTTTCTAATGTGTGGTCTGCGGTAAAGTTCAGGCCTTTTCGGTTTTGAGCATCACTGTAGATTGGGTGGTCTGAGGAGCCTCTCACTGCAAAACAGCGCAGAGGACACACCCTGTGACTGATCTTTGCTCCTACAAGCTTTAGGAGAAGATTTCAAGAAAAGTGAGCTGAGGCCTGAGCTGTTAACGCAGTTGCTTTGGAGGCAGGTGCTTTCAGCAGCACAGCTGTTAAAATACTTAACTGGCAGAGAGGGTGGGAAGCCAAGCCACAGTCCCTGGTAGTGGCGCCCTCTGGTGGGCTGATAGCTAGTGGGAAGCAGCGGCATGGCACAGGGAGATCAGCTCGGTGGTTTGTGACCACCTAGAGGGGTGGGATAGGGAGGGTGGGAGGGAGGGCGATGCAAGAGGGAAGAGATATGGGAACATATGTATATGTATAACTGATTCACTTTGTTATAAAGCAGAAACTAACACACCACTGTAAATCAATTATACTCCAATAAAGATGTTAAAAAATGCATATTCAAAGAATAAAAATGTTTCTTTGTTGAACTGAAAAAAACCTCAAGAGGATGGCTGAATAGTAAATTAGACACAGGTGAAGAGGGAATTAGTAAACTAGGATGTGTATCCACAGTAGTCACCCAGAATGCAGCACAGTGACCAAAAGATACAAATATAAACAAAGTGATAATAAGACATGTGAAGGACAGAATAAGTAAGTCTAACGTATGTCTACTTGGAGTCCCAGAAGGAAAGAATAGAGCGCCTGAAGAAGAGGCAATATTTGAAAAGATAATAGCTGAGCTCATTCCAGAATCTATAAGAAAACATAAAAACACAAAGCCAGGAAGTACAACATATGTCAAAAAGCATAAATAAAAAGAAATTCATGCTTCAACTCACCTTAGTGAAAGCATAGTACACTCAAAACAAGAAGGTCTTAAAACGGGCCAGAGAGAAAGCACAGATAATTTATAAAGAAACAACAATTAGGTTGAGGGGACCCTTCTCAAAGCAATGGAATCTAGAAAACAGGGAAAAAACACCTTCTGAGGATCGAGGGAAGTAACTCTCAACCTAGAATTGTGTGCCACCAAAACTGTTTTTCAAGAAAACAGATGTTTTCCTGAAATGCGCATTAAGAGACATTTACAGAGCAGCAAAACCTGATAAATTTTTGTCATTAAGAAATCTGTACTAAAGAAACTTCTAAAAGATGTTCTTTGGGGAAGAGATACAAGATGTAGATATAAAGTCTAAAATACAAAAAGGAATGGTGAGCAAATAATATAATAAATATTACTTAAATGCAAACAATCATTGAATAAAATCACAATCATAATCATAATAATTTAAAAAGTATAATGTATGGGGTTAAAGAAAAAGCTAAAATATAGAATGAGAATAGCATGTAAATCATAAGGGGGAGATTAAAATGGAAGCATTTTAAGGTGGTAGTATATCATGGGGGAGCTAATATAAAAATTGTTAGAGGTGATGAAGGCTAATGTGCATGGTGAGGTACTTGAGTGGTACCCTCTACAAGAATAGAAATAGAGTGTAAAAATTTCAAACCAGTAGCAAGGAAATGTGGAATAGACAAAACAAAACATAAGACAAAAAGTCAAGAAAGAAGGGGGGAAGGCACAGAAAAAGCAGAACAAACAGATTTTTTTTAAAAGGAAGATAGTAAAAACATTCCAAATATATCAATAATCCCAATCAATATAAAAGGAGTATACATGCCGGTCAAAAAGATAGAGATTGCCAGGTTGGATTCTTCTTTTTAAAAAATCCAACAATGTACTATTTATAAGGGATATATGCGAAGCATAAGGTTACAGAAAGTTTGAAAGTAAAAAAGTAAAAGCATGGAAAAAGAAACATCAACAGATAAAAAGCAGGCATAGTTATACTCATGTCAGGTAAAATAAACTTTAAGATTAAAGGTATTATTAGGGAGAGAGATCATAAATATAGTCAAACATATTATTCATGAATTCTATATGTGCAAATTTACCTACTCATTGATCTTTATTTTAACCCTAAAATAAATACTTGCAGTGCTTTACAGTCATTTTCAGGCAGGCACAGAATAACAAAAAATGAGTCCCTCAACACACACATTCCCAGATGAGGCTGAACAAGATCATGCTCTGCCCTCCTGTTTTAGCTCATACTGTAAACAAGTATCCTTTTTGTTGTCTATTTAGTGCCGTGGTTTCTGTATTTTTGTGTTTTTTGTTGATTTTGCTGTTTAAAGCATAATGCTGGTGTCTAGTGTTCCTCTGTGCAAGAAGGCTGTGGTGTGCCTTATTGAGAAAATGCATGGATTAGATAAGCTTCATTCAGGCATGAGTTATAGTGCTGTTGGCCACAAGTTCAATGTGGCCACAAGTTCAATGTTAATGAATAAACAATATATATTAAATAAGGTGCCTTTAGACAGAAGCACACATAAAACAAAATTACGTATTGATTAGTTGATGAAAATGTTATAAAGAGAGGTTCGCAGGAACCTAGCCTTATATTTCCCCTAAGAGCAATGGTTTAATATCCATTAATTCAGTGTTTACTGAAACTTTACAGACTATAGCTACAGAGAATAATGATAGAGAACTGTAGTTCAATTCACCAGGAAAATATGACAATTCTAAATGTGTATATCTAATAAAATAGCCTCAAAACGTATAAAGCAAAAACTGCTATAACTATAGGAAGAAATTGATAAAGTCACCATAACTGGAGGCACCTTTCTTAATTATTGATAGGTCAAGCAGACAGAAAATCAGAGATACACAGGATTTGAAGAGAGCAATCAACAAGCTGAAGGTGAATCGATGGGTATAGACAGTTTACACTTTCCTCAAACAAACATGGAACAGTTAAAAAGTTTCTTACTATATACTAGGCCACAGAGCAAGCCTCAGAGGTTTTGAAGAATCGTTATTACACAGATATTCTCCAACCAATTGGGTTAGAAGTGGATAGTAAAAGTTAAATAAAACTAGTCATACATTTGGAAATTTAAAAACACACTTGGGGTGGGAGGGAGGGAGATGCATGAGGGAAGGGATGTGGGAACAGATGTATATGTATGACTGATTCACTTTGTTATAAAGCAGAAACTAATAAAAAATAAAAAATAAAAAAATAAAAACACACTTGGGTTTCCCTGGTGGTGCAGTGGTTAAGAATCTGCCTGCCAATGCAGGGGACAAAGGTTCGAGCCCTGGTCCAGGAAGATCCCACATACTGTGGAGCAACTGAGCCTGTGCGCCACAGCTACTGAGCCTGCACTCTAGAGCCTGCACTCTAGAGCCTGCAAGCCACAACTACTGAAGCCCGCGCACCTAGAGCCCATGTTCTAGCAACAAGAGAAGCCACCGCAATGAGAAGTCCATGCACCGCAACAAGGAGTAGCCCCTGCTCACTGGAACTAGAGAAAGCCCGCAAGCAACAACGAAGACCCAACGCAGCCAAAAATATATAAATAAAATACATTAAAAAAACCCCCCACACTTCTAAGTAATTCAAGAGTCAAAAAAGAATCATAATGGAAATGTAAAAATACTTAGAGATGAATGATAAGGAAAGCACAAGGTATCAAAACTTAAAATTTAAGAGATGCTAAGAAAGTAGAACTTAAAGGGAAATATGAAGTCGTAAATGCTTATTTTAGAGAAGAGGGCAAAAAATTAATGAGCTGAATGTCCAGCCTGAAATTTTAGAAAAAGAAAACAAAATAAACCTAAAGAAGGTAGAAGAAAATAAATAATAAGTCTAAGGGTAGAGAATAATAAGCTAGAAAACAAATATACAAAGTAATAAACCAGTGCTAGTACTAAAAAAGATGTTAGCAATAAGCTAAAAAACAAAGATACAAAGATACCAAAAAAAAAAACTAAAAAAACTCCAAAAACAAAAGACAAAGAGATCAACAAAGACAAAAATTTAGTCTGAAAACACAGGTAAACTGGAACTCTGGAGAAACTGATAAAGAATAGACAGAGGGGGCTTCCCTGGTGGCGCAGTGGTTGAGAGTCCGCCTGCCGATGCAGGGGACACGGGTTCGTGCCCCAGTCCGGGAAGATCCCACATGCCGCAGAGCAGCTAGGCCCGTGAGCCATGGCCGCTGAGCCTGCGCGTCCGGAGCCTGTGCTCCACAACGGGAGAGGCCACAACAGTGAGAGGCCCGCGTACCGCAAAAAAAAAAAAAAAAAAAAAAAAAAAAAAAAAAAAAAAAGAATAGACAGAGGTATGAATAAACAATATTAGGATTGAAAAAAGAATGTTAACTTTTACAATAGAGATTTTAAAAGATAGTGAGTACTATAGTCCTTATGCCAATAATTTGAAAACTAACAAAATGGAAAAGTTCCTAGAAAAACATAACTTATCAAAGCTATGTCAAGGGGCCTCCCTGGTGGCGCAGTGGTTGAGAGTCCGCCTGCCGATGCAGGGGATACGGGTTCGTGCCCCGGTCTGGGAGGATCCCATATGCCGCGGAGCGGCTGAGCCCGTGAGCCATGGCCGCTGGGCCTGCGCATCCGGAGCCTGTGCTCCGCAACGGGAGAGGCCACGGCAGTGAGAGGCCCGCATACCGCAAAAAGAAAAAAAAAAAAAAAAAAAAAGCTATGTCAAGATGTATAGACCTAGGAGCACTAAAAAAATTAATCAGCTTTAAAAATTTCCCTGCAAACACCAGACCGAGGTAGTTTTCAAATGAGTTCTGCAAAATTTCAGAGAACAGACCATTTCTATCTCCCAACTAATTCCACAGGGCCTTAAAACTGATACAACAACAAGAAAGGAAACTTATAAGCCAATCTAACTCTCAAACACAGATTTCAAAAGTCCTATATAAAACATTGGTAAATAGTGTATAAAAAGATAACATTAATCCTTGAAATTCAAGAGTGGTTTAATTTGAGAAATTCTGTACACTTTATTAATCACACTAACCAATTCAAGAAGAAAAACCATATGATTATCTTAATTGACACCAAAAAATTATTTGACAAAATTCAATCCCAGATTTTGATTAAAACAAAACAAAACCTAGAAATGAAAGGGGAGTTCCTTAACCTAATTAAGTAAATCTATTTAGCAATTTATTATCATATATTATTCAAAATGAGGATGTGTTAGAAACCTTCCCTTTGACCAAGACAAGGATGCCCGCTATTACTGATTCTATTCAATTTTGTACTGGAGGTCTTAGGCTGTAAGACAAGAAATGAAAGGCATAACAACTGTAAAGGGAGAAACAAAACTGTCATTATTTGCAGGTGATATAATTCTTTACATGGAAAATCTGAAAGAATCTAAAGGTAAATTATTAGAAATAATGATGGTTTACAGGGAAATGGTTAAAAAGAATAATAAAAGAAGACATCATTTAATTGCAACCAAAAAGTGTAAGATACCTAGGAATAAATTCTATCAAAAGATGTGCAAGACCTTTTTGCAGACAATCATAAAATTGTACCTAAAAATCTTAAAGGAGATCTAATTAGATTGAGTGATGCATTGTGCTCATGGATAAGAAGACTCAATATTGTAAAGATGTTATATTAGCCACAGATTGATCTATTGATGGAATGCAATTCTAGTCCAAATCTTAGAAGGTGTTTTTTGTTTTCGTTTTTGCTTTTTTGTGTGTGTGGAAGTTGCCAAGTTGATTCTAAAAAGTACATTTGAACATTTACAGTTAGGGCTCTTTTGTCTTGTTTAAGAAACCCTTCCGTAGGTCAACATCAGAGATCTATTCTACTGTATCATCTTCTCAAATCTTTTGAGTTTTGTCCTTCACACGTAAGTCCTTAGTCTGTCTGGAATTTTTTTGTGCATGGTATAGATTCACTTTTTCTCACATGGATACTCAGTTGTGCCAGCATTAGAGCCAAGAAGAAAAAAAAAAGCCAAGAATAGTCAGGACATTCCTAAAGGAAAAGAATTAGGTGAGAGCACTTGCCTTACTAGATATAGGGCTTGTACAAAGGTATATGTATAGCTTTGTACAAAAATATATAATATATATTTTTTGGCCACGCCACGAGGCTTGCAGGATCTTAGTTCCCTGACCAGTGATCGAACCCAGGTCCTCGGCAGTGAGAGCTCAGAGTCCCAACCACTGAACCGCCAGGGAATTCCCTATAATATTTCAATACTATAACACTGCAACATAATATAATACTATAATAAAATTGTGTGGAATTGACACAGGGATATAGACAAAATGACCAGTGTAACAAAAGAGAGAGCTCAGAAACAGACCCAGGCACAAATGAAACGGTGATATATGTCTGAGGTCACATTGGAGACCTGTGGAGAAATAATGCTGGCACAACTGAGTATCCATGTGAGAAAAAGTGAATCTATACCATGTACAAAAAAATTCCAGACAGACTCAAGACTTACGTGTGAAGAACAAAACTCGAAAGATTTGAGAAGATGATATAGTAGAATAGATCTCTGATGTTGACCTACGGAAGGGTTTCTTAAACAAGACAAAAGAGCCCTAACTGTAAATGTTCATACATTTGACTTTATTAAAACTAAAATTGAGACCTCTGTTTATTCAAAACACCATAAAGAAATCAAAAGTAAAAACAAAGGCCACAACTGGCAGAAGATATTCACCATACATACAGTGAACAATATTCAGAATGTATTAAGAAATCTTACATAGCAATAAGAAGCCAACAGAAGGCAACCCAACAGAAAAAAAAGGGCAGAAGACACAAGCATTAACTTGTAGAGGCAATAAACATGAGGGAAAGTATCTTCAACATTATAATTAGGGAAGTGCAAATTAGCAATGAGATATCATTTATACCTATTGGATTGGCCAAAAATTAAGGCTGACAGTGGCAAGTGTTAGAAAGGACATGGATCAGCAGGGACCCATATACGTTGCTTGTATGAGTATAAATTGGTACAACCACCCTGGAAAACAGTCTAGCATTGTCTTCTAAAAACAGGTATATCCTAACATATCCTCTGACCTAGCAACCCTATGTCCAGTATACACAGCCTAGAGAAACTCTTGCCCATGTACTCAATATATACTTTAAGCATATATACACATGGATAAACTTATTATAAAACAAAGAACAAGAGAATGAGAGAGAGGGCAAATACAAGATAACGGTAATGTCCTCGCTCTTGTGTTGTGTGTTAAGCTTGACTTAAAGAAATATATCTGTTAAATGTTCCTTTTAAATTAAATGACTTAAAATTGAAGGTTTTCATTAGGGAAATTTACACTGACACAGCTACCTGTGGTACAAATGTTCATTATCAGCCTGTTTCAAAGATTGTTGATTGGGTAATTTGATTTTCAGGGGCCAGTGGCTAATGAAATGCGCTTCATTTTGATAAAAATTGAAAAAGTCTTGCATACAAGTTCTTTATTTAGGGGTTAAGGACATGGTAAATCTGATATTCTATTTTAAACCTTTCTAGGAAGATTTAAAACATTCTATGGATGATCTCTTTCATGAAAAACTTGCAAATCCAATACAGATATCTGAAAATAAAATTTCCAAATCATGGCATGACACCATTAAAATATTTTTGTCATTTTCAAACAAGCACAATGACCTCTTTGGTATATAAGTTATAGATTTTTTTTTCTGGAATGAGGGCATTATAATGCTTTCTTGAATTCAAAATTCTTGCTTTTTTTTTTCCTAAGCAGAAAAGATATCTAAATGGCAAAAGCCTGATTCAAAGTTATGCTCTTCATAGCAGACATCATACCATGATTGGGAAGCCTTCAGTGAGCGACATTAATGAAAAATAACTCAAAAAGAAGGCAGCATGATCTAGCGACACAATTCCTGTTCAAGAGACTTTGTAGGATGTTGTCTCAGTATAGTAGAAAAGTCACCCCAAGCAGGTGAGCAATGACTATGACATATTTGGGTGAGTAGATATTTTGCTTAACAATTCAACAAACCAGGGATGAGTAGGAAGCAATGCCTGGAAAATAGGTGGTACATAAATGAAGAAATGCTTGATATTTTTTCTCCTGTTAATTTCACAAGAGACTTCTGAAGTGTGGTAAAGCTCTTATTGGCATGTTTAAAAAACATTTTCCAAAGCTGCAATGGGACATGAAGAAATATTTTCCAGAGGGAAAAGAAACCAAGCAGACTAGAAATCCAACCATCACTATCTCTCAGAATCAAACTTTCAACTTTCCAGAAGAAAATTTCAACTCCCCAGGTTTTGAGCATGGTGGGCAGGCCCCTGAGCACCCGAGAACAGTCATCAGTGAAAAAGCTCTCTCCGTGATTTTAGAGTCCACGTTCAATCTGAATACACTGAACTGAATATCTGATGGAGCCCCCAGAACAGGCTGCGATTTCAGACGTCCTTTGAGAGTTAGGATTTTTCTAACTTAATGTAAATAAAGAGTAAAAATAGAAAGTGACAGGTTGAAAAACTACATATGTTTCATGTTGTCACTGTCCTGGATATGGAGCCCTTGCTGTAAGATTGAAAATGAATTTCCTCTCAAAGATATAAAATAAAAATTTTATTATTATTAACCTTAAAGAATTAAATAATTATTTAAAACATTGTGATGAACTTTTAAAAAATTTACCTAAAGTTGGCAGTCTGTAATAAGTGGCCCAGAGAGGATGAAAATTTGAGGCCCACTGTCTATAAGGTCCGCTGGGCCCCTGCAGGATTCTGAGCCTTTCTTATCGTGGGTTATGCTACATTCTTCCTGTGAGGAGACAGAGTGTTTCTGGTGGTTTGCGCATGACCTCTTTTCCTGAAGAAATTTAAAGAGGAATCTGGAGAGAGTCAGGGTCTTGGGCACTAACCTCAGCATCTCCATTCTTAAAGAGCAGACTTTGACTTTGCCCCAATCACTGTTGCTACTTCCGTCCCCTATAACGTTGGCACGTGGTCCAGGCTGAGAAATGCAGACTTGGAGATCGTTGACCCTGGAGTTGGAAGGATCTGGGTTGGAATCCTGCCCACATTTTCCAGGTGTTCGGCTTTAGGGTAGTGACTTTCCCACCCTGAGGCACTGTGTTTCCATCTGGAAACTTGGGTAATTCCCTCATCCTGGCACAGTGATTGTGAATACTGAATGAGAAAATGTGAAAGCTCTTTGAGACCTGCAATGTGGAGCATACTGAAGGATCAACAGCTTCCATCTCTCCCACTGCCCAAAATCTTACCGATTCCATTCTCCCAGCAGAAGCCAAGCCCTGCTCGGTGCTGGAGGTGATAGAGGCTGGCGAGGCACACATGGGATGGGCGTCAGGGAAACCGTGAGGGGAAGGAGATAGTGGCTCCTCTCTAGTCAGGCTTCGCTCTCTATCCAACCATCCTTCCCCCATCAGCCATTCATTTGTCTGTCCAATGAGTGCCATTTACACACCTGTGCCAGCAGCCTGCGAGCCCTCTGGTTCCGTGGAGTTACATCTCACCACAAAGTTCTCGACACTTTCCTGAAGTCCTGGCATTTGTGCTGAAGCCAGAGCTGTTCGTAGCGGCCAGAGTGCAGATCCATCTGGCCCGGTGGTCTGGCAGGGCCCTTCTGGTAGCTCCACGTGGACCCACAAGCCATGGGAGCTAAAGAAAACTGGGCTGAGCCTCCAGAAAACCACAGAGGGAGTGTAAGAAATGTTGTCAGGGATTGGAAAAACCAAACCCACCCAAGTCGTGGGCTTCCTCCATCCAGTCAGACAGACTTATGTAGACACAGGGCAGGTGCTGAGGAGGCAGACAGACCACGGCCACGACTGGACCAGACTCTGTGATCTAGCGAAAGGGATGCCATCTCAGCCAGACTCGGGGAGAGGCAGGCTTCCAGAATAGCCCTGCCAAGTTTAGGAAACAGGCAGGCTTTTCATCCTGGCTCCTGCTGAGTCCCCATGTCCAGACGTTTGCTTGGTGACACCATGGTAACTATGATGCCACAATGGAACATTCTTCCCAAGGGGGTAGCAGGAATCCCTCTGTTGAGCTCTGCGGTGTAAGGTCAGGGTGAGTTCATTTCTCCTTTAGCAGGAGCAGTTCAGGGAAGAACTCTGAGAACCATCCTGACGACAAGAAACACTTGGTGTCATGAGCAGAACGTGGTGACTGAGGACGGCATGCATGGGTTCCTTGGGCTCTTGTGTATTGTCTGAGGTGACGGTAGGCCTGGTGGTGGGGCTGATGGAGGAGCACGCCTGGGCTTTGAATTCCAGCTCCACCACTTGGCAGCTGTGTGACCTTGGGTGGGATTCTCAATGTCTCTGAGTATCAGTTTCTGAATCTGTAAAATGGGAATGATGATAGTGTCCACCTCACAGGGTGATTGTGTGAATGAACTGAGTGACACGCTGGGGCAGTTACTATGTAAAAGGATGAGCTGTCACCAATTAGAAGAAATTCCAGTAGAGTTTAGTAGGAGGGGCAAAATCAGGGTAGGCTTTCACGGAACACCTGCTTTTTGTTTTCGGCAGCATTTTACGGCTACAGAGTTAAGGCTAGGGTCGAATTCCACGAATCAAAAGATGACCCTGGGCTTCCCTGGTGGCGCAGTGATTGAGAGTCCGCCTGCCGATGCAGGGGACACGGGTTCGTGCCCTGGTCCGGGAAGCTCCCACATGCCGTGGAGCGGCTGGGCCCGTGAGCCATGGCCGCTGAGCTTGCGCGTCCGGAGCCTGTGCTCCGCAACGGCAGAGGCCACAACAGTGAGACGCCCGCGTACTGCAAAAAAAAAAAAAAAAAAAATGACCCTTTTCTGAGACCCAGCTCTGTGGGAAAGCCAGAGACCCTGGATTGCAGACTGTGGAGAAAACTGACTGGCGTGGCCACCTTCTCTCACTGGGCTGTCTTACGCATCGCTGGCTGAAGAGCGGGGTTGGGCAGCTGGTCCCTGCCTCTTTATGGCACGGACCCCAAAAATAGGGATGTGACAGGTCTGTTCCCCACGTCTTGGAAGTTTTGTCCGTGGAAAGGAAAAGAGGCAGGGACTCTGACGCTGGGGGGAAATCATCACCTTGGGGAGGAGAGGAAAATCCCATGCGTTTGGCTGTTCTGTGTTCACAGCTGCCCGTGGGGTCTGCTGCGGCTCACTCTGGGGATGGCAGCGATGAGAGGGACGTTCTTGGTGCTGTTCTACGTCTCCCATGCTTCTGCCAGTGAGTGTGCTTCTCTCTTCCTTCCCAACTTTAGCTGATTGTGTGACATGGCAGGGGGAATCATCCCGGAAGAGGAAATGGTCCTTAATGTCCAGAGAGGGACTCAGGGTGTAGGTGACTCAGGGCATTTTGTTCTGGGCAGCTTGCGTTGGTGGTGGGAACCAGGGAGAGAGTGGGACGTGGGGCGTGGACGTAGGCAACTGTGGCTTCAGCAGCCTGATGTCAGGCCTAGTCCTTGGTGAGAGTACGGTTAGGGAGACAAGCCTTAGGCTATGGAGAGGCCCCCTGCGCGGAGGGGCTTGGCGTGAGGCCTGCCTCCCCTCTCACAGCCCTGCCCTGCTCTTCCGGGGGCACATTCCCTGCGTCCGTCAGGTGGCGGACATCCTTCCTGAGCCGGGGTGGGGGTCCGAGGTGCGTCTTACGCACTTGGGAACTGGGCCTTCCCTGTGTTTCTACTTCAGTATTGTTCCGATGAAGCCCTTTATCCTTAAACCTTATTGTTACCTCTAAACTGACCCCCAACGGCAGGGCCCGGCCCGGGAACAGGGAGGTGCCTGAGAGGCTGCCTGGCCTCAGTTGGCAGAAGTGGCAGCTGCAGTCCCCTCCCCGACCCCCAGGTTGTCCAGGACTAAAATTCTGGCCTGGAAAGGGGAGATGGAGGGGGGCACCTGACTAAAGCAGGCTCTGCCCCACCTTCTGCCACCCCAGCTGGCTCTCTCCTGTCTTCCTGGAGTTAGATGGGGGACAGGAGAGGCTTCCCGTGCACGCACACACGCATACACACACCAAAAGGACTGCCCCACTTTCCAGGCCTCCTCCATCTCCTTGCAGCCCAAGGAGACAAAACACAGACAGGGCCTCTCTCCTCTCTTAAAAAGCCTCAGGCAAGTGACCCGGGGCAAACATTTCATCTCTGAGGCAGATTTCCTCATTATATCCTGGCTGTTCAAGAGTTTTATAAGGACAAATGAATCAGCCAGCTAGAGCTTTGAAAAAGCAAAAATCATCACAAACCTGTAGGTTCTTCGTGGGTTAGGAAGAGTTGGTTAGTGCCTCGTTCACCACAGATTGCCAATGTCCTGTGAAAAAAAAACGGAATTCTTATCTTTGGTGATCCTGAAGCACTTGGTGGCCTTACAGACATCATCTTGCTAACAACCAGCTCTTGTCACTGTTTCAGCAAAGACTCCAAGTGTCAACTCACAGAGATGTTTGATCACATGACGCCCTAGCATGGAGAGGTCTGCTGTGGTCCTTTAATGACTATACTAAATGTTCAGTCAATTTCAGCGTCATGGTTTGGAAACTCTCTGTCATTGATGCTCACCTCAGAGGGTCACCTCCTGGGGGAAGCCCTCCCAGACTTCATGTTCTGGGCAGAATCCGTGCCCCCTCCTCTGTATACTCCGGGCACTGTCCCTTGTGTCACAAGTCTCTCTGAATGCTGTCACTCTCCAATGTGTCTGTCTCCCTTGTGCACTGTGACCTCCCCTGGGGTGGGGACAGGATCCTGAAATCCTTCCCTACCAGCCCAGCCCCTAACTCAGCAGGGCTGCGTGTGCGGTTGGATGAATGGCTGAAAAAGAAGCCACCAATGACCTGACTTTTTCAGCTGGTGCTACCCACCATGTGACATACAGAACCCAGGGCCACCAACTTAGAAAAAAGCACTGGGTACTCATGCAGCGGCTACCAGAGCAGTGGTTTACATGGGGAAAAGATGGAATTGTCCACTGGGCTTAGCATTATCAGTCATGGGGACACAACACCCCTCTTGTGAGAGGCATGTGTTATCCCACCTCTCATAAAAGGAAACTGAGGCCCAGACAGAGGAGTGCCTCTCCCCAAGTCTCAACACATAGGGGCCAACTAGACATGGGACACTGTGTCCAGGGACTTCCTGAAACACTAGTGGTTCTCAACCCCAAGTACACATTCGAATCTATCCTGGGGAGCTTTTGGAAAACATCAATGCCCAGGCCTCGTCTCCAGGGGTCTGGGTGGGGCCGGGCAGCAGGCAGATGAAATGTTCAGTCAGCTTGAGAATCCCTATACTCCACTCTGCATAGGCGAGGATGAGATGGGCACCCTTGGTCCACTAAGGAGGCCGGGCACGGGGACTCATCGGGACAGGGCACATGGACTAGGGAGGGAGACCCACCAAGGGTCTTTTATGGGGAAGAAGACCCACTAGGAAAATAAACATGGGTGGTAGAGTTAGTGGTGACCAAGACAGAGAGCCAGAAAAAGTGGGGAACCAGCAGAAGTGTGAGCGGGTCTTGGGGTCTGGTGCCGTGGCGGCAGCCCCAGGCCTCCAGCTCCTTGCCCCAGTAGTGAGGCCCCTGCACAACCCCCTGCAGCTTGCGGCATCCAGAAAAGCAACATTGTGGAAACTTCCGAGGAGGGTTTGGTCGAAGACGAGGAGTTCCCGTGGGTGGTGTCGCTGCAGGATGTCCAGTACACCCACCTGGCTTTCGGCAGCATCCTCAGTGAGTTCTGGATCCTCAGCATCGCATCCGCCTTTCAAAACAGGCCAGTACCCCTCCTTTGGAGTCTACGTGGCTCACCGAGGCGGAGTTGGGGGGTTCTGTTTCCTGCTCAGCTTGGGGAGTCCTGGAAGGTGGATGCCCAGTGACAGGGCAACAGGGCTTTTTACCAGCGCAGTGCTCGCTGTGAGTTTGGGGCTCCTGAAGTCACCAGTTGCCAAGGTTGGCGCAGTCTGTGTCTCCTCTGCTGTGAGGACTGCCAGCTGCACAACTGCAAAGTGAAATGATTGTTTCTCCATCTTCTACAGGAAGGATATTTGTTCCCATTTTATTACAATCACAAAGGCACTCTTTTTTTTTTAGACACTTTAAAAAAAATTTTTTTTAAACATCTGTATTGGAGAGGCACTGACTCTTGATACTAAAGATTCCTATTGCTTATCTTGTTAAGTGAATTGATAGGAGCCCTTACCTTAACACACTTACCTCAGGCCTTAACAATGTGACTGCCACAAATACATGCACGTAGAGAAAACGCTTGAAGGAAATACGCAAACACTTGAAGAGTGCCCATCTCTGGATGCTCAGAATGCATGTGATTTATTTTCTTCTTTGAACTTCTCTGTATTCTCCAAATTTTTTACAACAAATGGGCATTCTCTTAAATCAGAAAAAGAAAAAAAGCCTATACATGCTATTAAAGGAATAACTTTTTTTGGTAAAACATCTCACTTTCTGACCCAATGATTTCACTTTTGGGCATCAACATTAAGGAAATAATTTCAACCACTGGAAAAGTTTTATGCACAAAGTTGTTCATAGGATGTTTAATTACACACAGAACACTGGAAGTGTAATGTCTGATTATCATGGATAAGTAAATTATGCTATAGTTACTATTTTATAGTTTATAATACATTATATATGATACATAGTATATAACTTCTATATATAATTACATATAGATCTATCTACTCAATATATTATATAGATATATATTATATGTGATATACACTATATATAGTATATATTATACAGTATATAATATATACTATATATAGTACACATACTATATTATTTTATAATTTATAATTATAATTTATAAATATATAGTATATTATATAATTTATAGTACACATACTATATATTATATACTATTTATACATTATATATTATATATACACATATAGAGTATGGGGGGAGAGAATATAATTACTATAACTGGCCAATACATTATAGTGTAAACCCTTGATGAGATATTGTGCAATTGCTGAATTTTTTTTAATTGTTGAATTTTTAACATACGATTTGTATTTTTTAATTAAAAATACATGTATTTAAATGAAAATACATGTAATACTGTGATGTTCATGAGGAATCAAAGGGTGTGTAATGAAAATCAGCTCCTCCCCTTCCCTGCCCTTCAGTCATCATTTCCCTCCCTTGAGCCATTTCTGTTACCAGTTTCTTGGGTGTTCTTCCTGAAACACTCCATGCACTCATGGGTATCTATATACCTATAGGTCTATCTATATTGACTCTTATATCTATTGACAGAGAGAGAATTTTCTTTCTCCCCTGTATTAATCTGCTGGGGCTGCCACAATGAAATACTACAGACAGGGTGGCTTAGACAATAGAAATTTATTTCTTACCGTTCCAGAGGCCTGGAAGTCCAAGATCAAGGTGTCAGCAGGGTTGGTTTCTCCCAAGGACTCACTCCTTGGCGTGTGGACGGCCACCTTCTCCTTGTGTTCTCCCATGGCCTTTCCTCTGTGTGCACACGTTCTTGCTGTCTCTTCTTCTTATAAGGACACCGGTCCTGTTGGATTTAGGGCCCCACCCTATGGACTCATTTAACCTTAATTACCTCCTTAAAGGCCCTATCTCCAAACACATTCGCACTGGGGGTTAGGGCTTCACGTATGAATATGGGGGGACACAATTCAGTCCATAACACCCACCAATACAACTAGTAACACACCATATACATTATTCCACTCTTAGCTTTTTTCACTCTGTCATGAATGTTGGGTGATCCTTTCCTATCGATACATAGAAAGTTACCTCATTTCATGCATCAGTTAGCTGCCCAGTATCCCATATGGATGTACCATAACTACACAGTCCTCTAATAATGGAAATTTGGGTTGTTTCCAATCTTTCACTAGTAGCAAAAAATGCTGCAGTAGATATACTTGTACACACATTATTTCACATACATGGAAGTATATTGTTGCACAAATAAACTAAGAGTGGAAAAACTGGACTAAATCTTGATAGCTGTTGCCAACCAGCCCTCCAGAGAGGTTCTGTTTTCTATGTAGTGTTTTCATTACTGCTATTTTCTATCTGGTCTGCTGTTTTGGTTTTGATTTCCTCTCTGACTCTGGGTTTTATTAAAGACCATTTAAAAATATCCAGGTAATAGGGTGATTGTTTTGTATTTTAACATGATTTAAGTTTGAGTTAGACTGCATGGTGATCTATTAAGGAATTTGTTGATGTTATCTTTGTGGTCTACTATGTGGTCCATATGAATATTTTCCACAAGTAAAGAGCTCATTTTCTGTCCTTGGAGTACAATTTAATATATAAAATTAGGGCAGGGAGTCTACTTGATCTATCCTAGGCTGACTGAGGTGAATTACAAATTTCTGGCTTTTTCTCCTCCTATTTCCTGGAATTTAATTCATGAACATTTTATCACTTGCTGCAGATATTTATAAATGAACTCTTCACTGTAGACTGAATTCCTTATCATCATGAAAAGCCTTTCTTTGTCTTGTTGCATGCTCTTCTGCTCTGGTGTTCAGAATGAAGCTCCTGCTTTTTGTTTTTATTTTAGACTGTTCTGTTTTTATTGCTTGCTGTTTTTCTTTTCATTATATGGCTTTGTTTTGTATGTCTCTTCTGACAAATTTGGAAAGTTTGAACTTGTGTTCTCGTGGTCATCTTAGAATTAGAATTTCATGGAAGACACACAAATCTTCTGTTTCTCTCTGGATAGTCCTCTCTAGATTCTACTGTGGCTGATGCCAGAATTCCTGTCTTTTCACTTCTTCCCTCGTTCTTCATGACCACCCAATTTTAGTAGGTTATTTATGTACTTTAATGTTTACCTTGATTCATATATATATTTGTACACCCTTGTTATTTCATATAATAGCTATAAATAAATAATAGTTTAGATTCCCATAAAAGATGAGAAAATTGGTGCATATACCTACCTCTGCTGGTTTACATCACTACTCCAATCCATAACTTTAAAAGTTTCTCTTTTGTTTTAATTTTAGACCCATATTATAATGAATTCCACACTTACTGACCGTCGCTTTGCTGGATTTTTTCCATTCAACACTAGAATTGGCTAAAATTTGTCTTCAAGTAGTTTCTTTTCTTTTCTTTTTCTTTTGGCCACGTTGCACAGCATGTGGGATCTTAGTTCCCTGACCAGGAATTGAACGTGTGCCCCCTGCAGTGGAAGTGCAGAGTCCTAACTACTGGACCACCAGGGAAGTCCCTCCAAGTAGTTTCTTAAAGGGCTCCCAAGAACCATATTTCCTCGAGTTTTACATATTCAGAAATGTTGTGCTGCCCTTAAATCTGAACGACCACTTAAGTGTAGAATTCATGGATCATGCCTGCTTCCATTTGAAGACTTAACAGGCATTCTCACCCCCACCCCACCTCAGCTTCTGGTATTATATCTTGCTGTGGAGAAGTCTGAAGCCATTCTGAGTTTTTCCTCTGTAGGTGGGAAATTACACATCCTAGTATTCCCCAGGAGAGGCCTGGTTTACACCTGTTATCCTATTGTTAGCATCCCCTTTCACTCTCACAAGTTCCCCAGCTTAGACAATAAATTAGAGGACAAACTTAAGATGACTTAATCTGTTTTGTGTGGATGCCCAAGGATTCCTTCTTTGTCACTGAAGTCCAGCAACTTTACCAGCCATGCTGGATCTCTCCCATTTGCCCCTCCAGACCCACTCTCTACTCTTTTCCATTCTGCTGGGTGCCAGGAGGCTGACCTGTGTGGGTTACACCAATGGGCGCTCTTGCCTTCTGGGTTCCAGTTGGGTTTGGCCAAAGGGAGCACTGGCAAGAGATCAGAGGGAGGAAGGAAGTGAGGTCAGGTATTCCCCTGACAGGTACTGCAGACTGGATGCCTCCTCCAGCCAAGGGACCCACTCCCCATAGCTCTGTCTGACCACTCCCTCCCACCAACACCCTATTGTTACCTCAGCAGAAAGCTGCATATGCCACCCGGAACCCAGCATACTGCACTAGTCTCTGTGATTTCCCTATGTCCTGCGAGACCTTTGTAAAGAGTCCCTTTATTAAACTTTCCTCAGTTTACCTTATTTGAGTGTGTCATCTGTTTCCGGCTGGGAGCTGACAAGGGTATGTCTCAGTGTTGAGCATTCTGTATCGATTTTTCCCTATGATACGGAGTACGCTTCCACACTGTAGACACAAGTCTTATTTCTGGAAAACTTTCTTGGCTTCTCAAGATTACCTTGCTCTCTCTCCAGGAAGGACGCTGTTGCTATAGTTGGTATAGCTAAGATGGATGCAAAACTGATTGCTCACGAAGAATATCCAGTCAACACCATCATCATCCATGAGGACTTTGATGATAAAACAATGAAAAATAACATAGCCCTCCTGAAGACAGACACGGCGATGCAGTTCAACAACCTGGTCCGGCCCATCTGCTTCCTCGGCAGAAAGTTGCATATGCCACCAGCCTTGCAGAACTGCTGGGTGGCAGGATGGAATCCCACATCTGCAGTTAATGCCTTTCTTCTCCTAGAGGAGGCTGTGTGTGTGCTAGCAGTGGGGGTGACTGGGATGAACCATTCTAGGGCTTAGCTCAATAATTCAGGTGGCCTGAGGGTCTAGAGTTGGGCTGGAACCCTCACTTAATCCATCAAGATTCCCAGTGCTTGCCCTCTTGAGACCATTCTTACATCTGGTCCTTTTTCTTCTATTCCAACACCAAAATTGGAAGTACATGGGCAGCAAGCAGCCTGAAATGAGTGCAAGGTTACCGAGGGGCCAGGGGACATTATTCCCTGAACCAGAGCTGACAGTCCTCTTGTCTGAGCCATCCTTGTTTTCTTTGATTTTTGGGAAACAAACAAGGAAATGCATTCATTCTCTGTAGATGTGGAGGAAGGGTGAACATTTTCTCTGCCTATTTTCCATTCAAGTTCAAAGCAAAGGTAGTTTTCAGTAAAAACTGAGACACAGGTTCGGATTTCTGTGAGGAAAAGGGGGTTTATCAGAACATTTCCTACTCACTCCCATCTGGATACGTGAGTTGTAGTTGCGTTGACTCGGGGGATGTCTTCTTGTGAATAATTCTCGGGCTCTCTGTTGTCCAGACAGGAAATCACATGACGATGAGTATCCTGAGGAAAATCTCCGTGAAGGACATTGACTTGTGTCCCTTAAACAAAATCGAGAAAACAGGATGTGGCAATCACATAGAGATGGAAACTGATGCCGTCTGCTTGGTAAGAATGCAGTGGAACAGAAGCTACAGGCTGAGAGTAAGCAGTGGTCACTTCATGGGGGAGCCTCAGGACTCCCCCTCGCTGCATTGTGAGCTCCGTGAGGGCAGGGACTGTCACCTGGGAGTCACGGACGTCTCCAGGGCGAACAGCACTTGGCAGGTAGCAAGTGCTCAATGACAATCTGCCGAATGGACTAAGCAGTCACCGTTTTCAGTGTGACATGACTAAGCGTGGCTAAGTCACATGCTTTTTCATTAGCTAAAAGTTTGAAAGAGTGAGTCCAAACCACACATGCAGATATACGCTGCGCACGCCTACAGCGTGGGCTCACTGTATTCGGCTTCTTTGGAACCCAGCCTGATGCTATTGTTCATCAATTCCTGGGTTTCCCTGTGAGAAGCCCTGCCCTCTAGCTGACTGTGAGCTGTCCAGATGTGGCTGTCCTACTGCCACAGGAAAATGTGGAGAATTCACAAACACCTGTCTAGGCCCCCTCATATCTGTATCTGGAAAAAGTGTGGCTTACCAGGGCCACACAGTTCATAAACCTTAAAGGCGAGAACGCAGGTCTGCCACATTTCCAGGCAGAGTTTCCCTCCGCTCCTCTAAAATCGTCTAAGACACTCATCAACCACTTTTCTCGAAGTAACCTTCAGGATTCCCTGATGGGGCAATTTTTTTTTTCCAGAGGATCTAGGGAAAGTTTTTTAGAGAAAAGGGAAAAAATACTATGTGCGGACAATTCTTTCTCAAAGTCATTTTATTGCAAAAGCATGAGGGACTGCCTTTCATCAGGAAATAAGTTTGCCCTTCTAAAGCTGGTTCAACATTTATCAAGTGCTTACATTGTCCTGGGCTCTCTTCCAGGTGGAGGATTGTAGAAGCTTTTTAAATTAGAGAATGTGTTAAAATACAGTAGAAGACGTAGCTACTTAACAAAATCCTGCCATCAGCCACTCCATCAACCTAGTACCACACTTCATCAAATCCAGGATGCTGTCAGGTGCAGAATGCACCATTATTTTATGTAACACTGAGAAGGTAAAAACGCTGCCACTCAAACTCTGGAATCCACTGATTAAAAGACACATCCCGGGCTTCCCTGGTGGCACAGTGGTTGAGAATCTGCCTGCTAATGCAGGGGACATGGGTTCAAGCCCTGGTCTGGGAGGATCCCACATGCCACGGAGCAACTAGGCCCGTGAGCCACAACTACTGAGCCTGCGTGTCTGGAGCCTGTGCTCCGAAACAAGAGAGGCCGTGATAGTGAGAGGCCCGCGCACGGCGATGAAGAGTGGCCCCCGCTTGCCACAACTAGAGAAAGCCCTCACACAGAAACAAAGACCCAACACAGCAAAAATAAAATAAATAAATGAATAAACTCCTACCCCCAACATCTAAAAAAAAAAAAAAAAAGACACATCCCATTTCAAAGATGCTAATTTTTAAGAGCATCTTAAATTCACTGGAATATGGTAAGCTGCTTACCCTCTAAATGATCACCTCTTTAAACCATCCACAAAGGTCAGATTGGTTTTTAACTGTAGCACACCTGTGGACTGTCCTTTGTATTTTAAGAGAATTGTGCTTGCAAAAAAAAAAAAAAAAAAAGGTGCCTTGTCTACCTAGGATCCTTCCTAGGAAATGTGTTCTAGTGTCCAGAGGTCCTCAAAGCCACACTTCTCACATGTAGAATAAGCTACCCAGGTTCAGTGTCTGCCCTAATGGGTCCTCAAAAACCCAGCAAAAGTAGAATTGCTCTGAACTCACCCCTCCTTTTTTCCCACAACGGTTAGGGCTTTTGCTGGATGTCAAGGTTGAGGATCACGCTATGAAAGCGGGTCGCTCCCCTGGGAGATGAGGTGGTGCTGGAGCGCCTGGTGCTTTTTGCCTCCATTGCTTGAGCTTCAGAAGTCTCGGCCTTACACGCCATGGGGAAGAGAAACAGAGTGTATTCTACACCCAAGTGGAACAGCAACTTGCAAAACTACACAATAGCCAGGGATGTTGACCGCACAGTCATTTGTCAAAACTATTTGTCCTGAATGGCATTCTTTTTCTTCCTCAAGCTGTAAAAGCACAGTTAAAACAAATTGGGAGTGGAACTGGTGAACGGAGGGGAGACCACTCCATCCTTGGCCAGAGAGCCTCTGTGCCCCAGGAAGACACAATGAGGTGCAGATGAGAGCCAGTTCACCAGTCCCAGGAGGACCAGCCAGAGCTCAGGGATGAAATCACCCTCTGCTGTTTGGCAGCATGGGATGCAAACAGTAGAATGTGAAAAACGGAAAAAATCAAGAGTTCCACACTCAAGCACCCCCTTCCATCTAATTAGAAGCATAGAGCGAAGTATGGAATGTCATCCTCGTGCGTGTGCAGCTGTGGGACAACCAGGGCATTATGGCAGCCTTGCAGAGCATGCCTCCCATGGCCCTGCTTGCAGAAGTGTTCTTTGCTTCCCCCATTTGCCTGCATTTCTGTTCTGGTGTGGCCTCCTCAGAAAAAGGAGGGTTTAGTGAAAGAGGCTGCATGTGTGTAGAAACCCAAGAAAGCTCAAACACCCAGGCCTGGGAATGGGCAAGGGCTGAGGTGACCACTGTTTTGCCTCTTGAATTCTCACTGTTGAGTCTGTTCAGACTGTTTCCCATTGTCTGCTGCAAGCCCCCTCCCTCCATGCCTCAGTCCACAAAGTGAGAACAAACTGTGATCACCCAGCCTGTCTCACCTGGCAGGTCACATAGGTCAAAGGTGGCTGGCCAGCCTTTGATGATAAACTCCCTCTTGGACCAAGATGGACCACAGGCTGGTGCTGGGGGGCAGGTATTCCTTTAAGAGGAGGCCCAGGGGCGGGGGGTAGGGTGGAGCACAGGTAAGGTAAATTATACCTAGTAGCTGTCTTGTTGCTTTTCCCACATTTCTCAGTTTTTCACGTTAAAAATGATGGCCTTTTCTGCACACCAGGGTAATAGCAGCTAACTGTTTACTGAGTGCATCCCGTATGTCAGGCCCTGTGCCAGGAGCTCTGCCGGTGTTACAGGCACTAACCGTGTCCCCACTTTAGCTCATAGAATTAGCTAACCTGCTAGGGTCACATGTCCAGCCAAGTGTGCCGGGCTTCCACCCACTCACCTGAAGGGAGATAAGGTCTGTGTGGCAGAACTCCCAGGGCCCAGAGGACTGCTGCTGAGAGGTGCACTGGCAGGCAGCTGCCAGGTTGGAAAAGCTGTGAACCCAGCCCGGCAGCGTGTGCTTCCTGCAAGTCTGACTGACCCTAGCAGGACTGTGGGTAGGTGCAAGCAGCTTGAACGAAGGATGTAAACAAAATAGGGAAGAGAAGGAAAAACGGGAGCATTCCAGGCCAGAAAGGAACAAAATAACATTTGAGGAGTGAGAAACCAAAAGAGAGGATTTATTCAAAGGACTAGAAAGGGGCAAGAAAATGAAATGGGATCCAGGAAGCTACAGGCAAACTGCAGGAGCCTACAAATAATTTGTATAATGAAAGGAAAAGTCATCTTGTTGGAATTTGTGGTGGAGGTGGCCTAGATTGGAAATATTATCCTATAACTTACCCCATTTCCAGTGAGAACCAGTGTAAAACTTTTCTAGAACAGATAGTAAATTGCACAGGGACATATTAAAAAAGAAAACAAGTTTTTCTAAGACCTGAAGCTTTCTGTCCTTTGTCACAGGGGGACCCAGGAAACCCAATGATGTGTGAGCTGAAGGAATTGAATCTGTGGGTGCTAAGAGGAATCCTGTCTCAAGGTGGTGAGAAATGCCCTGGCCTGTTCCTGTACATCAAGGTGGAAGACTACAGCAACTGGATCACGTCCAAGACCAATAAGACCAGCCCTCCCCTGTCTTCCTTCCATCACTGGGAAAACCCGATTCCTTTCCCCAGCCACTCATCACGTGATGTTGTGACACAGAAAAAACATGCTGGGCTGAGCCAGGTTGGATGGTCCCAACCACACTTCCAAGGACAAAAAAGGGCCACCATGCATTCATGGTCACAAATGGCAAATGGCACGCCAGTGAGTCTAGACTTTAGGGAAAAGGGTCTGAGGGAGTCAGACAAGTCTGAGGTGGCCACCCAACCCATGTACTATGACTACTACGGTGGGGAGGTTGGGGAGGGCAGGTCTCTATCAGGCCAGAACAGGTTACATCAGCCCCAAGAAATTACCTTATTTTTCTTTGTGCTTGTTTTCTGTGGTAATGATATCTTAGTCTAGGAGCTAACCTTCCAAACGGAAGAGTAAGCTCAGAATGTTGAGTGCCAGGCATTCACCACGCTGCTTTGGTGTCTCTTTTTGAGAGTTGCACAGCTGCGTTGCCATGGACAGGCCCACAGTACAGACTCGGCTGGCTCTCCCTCCTCTGCCCCACTCCCACATGCAGGAAGGTCATTCTCATGTGTGCTTGTGAACTAAATGTGAGCTAACAAGTGTCAAACCATTAGAGTGCCCCGTGGTTCTTTCAGTATTTATGGTTCCCGGAGCCAGGCTGTGAAAACACTCCCCGGGGGCCGATGTGGCCTGGGAGGTGACCAGCAGCCTGGCTGGAGAATTGGGGACACCAGCCAGCACAGGAAACAGTGAGAGGACCCCATGACTAGAGAGGAGCTGATTACTTTAATGGATCACTTTTTGGTCCGCAGCCGTCGCCTCCCTCTGGCTATTTCCCAGGGGGCAAATTGCCTGCAACTGTTCATTGGTGATTTTCATTTTATTCCAAGCCTTGTGGTAGCCTTTTAAGGACATCTGCAAAAAGGAGAAAGGGGGAGGAGGGAGAAGGTCATTTGGGACAAACGGATTGTGCCTATTCTACCTGCATCCAGCCCTGTGATGGTATGGATGACCTCGTATGTGGGGCAGTGTCTGCATGCGTGCTGCGGATGCAGGCCACCTTGGGGCATCTGGAAGATTCTTCTAAAGAGCTTGTCTCTGTTCCATGAAGTGAGAAGTTGCAGGTTCCTTCTGCACTTCTTTGCTACTTCTTAGCCCCAGATGTGATGGGCCCAAGTATGGATCCTAATTTACTTTCCTGCTGCCAAGTGACCACTGGAAGGGCAGGTAAACGCACTGTGGAAAATGGAGCTGGGGTCTAGATGTGAGAATGCCAAGCTTCCCAAGTGACCTGACTGGGTTTTTAAGCTACCCTAAGGATGTCTTAAGTGCCCTCAGTGTGCAACCTGGCCTGTGGCAGTCTTGGTGCTTTCCTTTTTTTTTTTTTTTTTTTTGATGCCAGCGTATCATTTGCACTTTTCCTTTTTCTCTTCCATGGCTTACAAGGGGCAAGGGTGCTTCTGTGCACACTGTACCATATGAAAAGGCTTCGGGGTTAGTCAACATCAAAAAGACCCATGGGGCTTCCCTGGTGGTGCAGCGGTTGGGAGTCCGCCTGCCGATGTGGGGGGCACAGGTTCGTGCCCCGGTCCAGGAGGATTCCACGTGCCACGGAGCGGCTGGGCCGGTGAGCCATGGCCGCTGGGCCTGCACGTCCAGAGCCTGTGCTCCGCAACGGGAGAGGCCACAACAGTGAGAGGCCCGCGTACCGCAAAATAATAATGATAATAATAAATAAATAATAAAAAAAATAAAAATAAAGACCCATGGCAAATATGTAAATGTATGGAATCGGGTTCTGAGTGATATTAAAATCCATTATTGGGCTTCCCTGGTGGCGCAGTGGTTGAGAATCTGCTTGCTAATGCAGGGGACACGGGTTCGAGCCCTGGTCTGGGAGGATCCCACATGCCGCGGAGCAACTAGGCCCGTGAGCCACAACTATTGAGCCTGCGCGTCCGGAGCCTGTGCTCCGCAACAAGAGAGGCCGCGACAGTGGGAGGCCCGCGCACCGCAATGAAAAGTGGCCCCCACTTGCCACAACTAGAGAAAGCCCTCGCACAGAAACGAAGACCCAACACAGCAAAAATAAATTAATTAATTAATAAACTCCTACCCCCAACATCTTAAAAAAGAAATCCATTATTATCTCAATTTTTAAAAACTGGCTTCTCCATGTATAAAATAGCAGTCACTAAATTATCAGTGGTGGGGGAGGGATTCAGAAGCTTCCAGAGATCAATAAGAAAACAAGCAACTAAAAACACACCATTACTAGAGTCTCTTCCTGATAACCTGAAAAGACGCCCCTAACAAGAAAAAGGACCTTTAAGGAAAAAAAAAAAAAAAAAGCCATCCTTTATTTTGGTGTAAGGGTCGAAGCAACAGCTGAGATTTCTCACAGGTATTATGTGTCTAAAATCCTGTATTCTTACCTCAGAAAACAAAATCCTAAACAAAAATGTGAGGGGCATAAGATATCGCGGGTCTCGGGACTTCCTGTAACTCACCTCTGCAATCTCCACTTCCCTCTCCCACATCCTGATGGTCTTCTCCAGGTCCCTGTTTCGAATCTTCTCCCGGACGTACATCATCACCTGTGGCACTCGGAACTCAGACAGCTGCTTCCGGAGCTGCTTGTTCAGAGCCATGGCCTTGGCCCGGTCCTGGGTTGGGAAGGACAAATTAAACATGGGGGTCCCTGGCAGTTCTAGCCTCCTGGGACTTACTGGCCCTGGCATCTCTCCCCAGTTTCAATGTAGTTATAAAAATAACGTTTACATTTTCAAAGGAGTGGGTGAAATCACAAGATTCTTTTTCTTTACAGATCATGACATTTTCGTCCACTTTAGAAACATTAAGTAGAGTCTAAAACAGTCTTTTTCCCTCCCTTCCTTCCTCCCTTCCTTCCTCTATTAAGGAATATGCTTTACCTTTGATCGCTTAGGGGCTATTTTTGCTTTGGAAAAATTAGGTATTTAAGTATAATTTGATTAGATCAATTTCAATTCATTTTCCTGTCTTTTTTTTTTTGACAGAATACACATAACATAAATTTTCCCATTTTAACCGTTTTTAAGTGTACAGTTCTGTGGCATTCACAGAACAATTCACATTGTTTTGCAACATTTATCACCAGCCATCTCCAGAATTTTTTCATCTGCCCCAACTGAACCTCTATACCCATTATACGCTAACTCCCCAAACCCCCTCCCCATAGGCCCTGGCAACTACCATTCTATTTTCTGTCTCCATGAATGTGATTACTCTAGGTACCTCATATAAGTGGAATCATACAATATTTGTCCTTTTGTGACTGGCTAATTTCACTTAGCATAAATGTCTTCAGGGTTCATCCATGTTGTAGCGTGTCAAAATTTCTTTCCTTTTTAAGGATGAATATTATTCATCCTTAAATTAATATAAATAAAATAATATATACTATTATATGCATATACAGCTCACTTTGGTTATTCACTCATCTGTCGATGGACACTTGAGTTGCTTCTACATTTTGGCTATTGTAAATAATGCTGCTACAAACATGGGTGTACAAATACCTGTTGTTCAAGTTCATGCTTTCAATTATTTTGGGTATATATCTGGAAGACAACTTGCTGGATCATATGATTATTCAATTTTTTGAGGACTCTGTCTTTTTAATTTCATTTTCAAAAATTATTATACAGTAAAATTAACTAGTCTTTTTCTTCTGAGTGACTTTTTGAATTAGCATTGTCCTTTTAACAATTGTTTTGAATAGGCAATACATTCAATTCAAATGGTATAAAAGTACACAGTGACAAGCTCCCAACCCACCCCTGTCCCCAGTGCTGTGATTACAAATTTTCTGGGTACACATCATTTTGTAAAAATGCAAGTACAGTATATCAGTAGGATAAGCTACTGAAAGTGATATTGCTTATTCTAAGGCAGTGGTTCTCAACCAGAAGCTATTTTGCCCCCAGGAGACATTTGGCAATGTCCAGAGAAATTTTTGTTTGTCACTATTAGGGGAGTGCTACTGGCATAGGGTAGGTGGAGGCCAGGGATGCTGCTAAACACCCTGCAACGCACAGGATGGCCCCCACAACGAAGAATTATCTGACCTGAAATGTCAGTAGGGTCTAGGTTGAGAAACCCTGCCCTAAGCATATGTGTATGTATGGTAAATGGTGCTAACTTGCCTTCTATTATAATGATGAAGCCAATTATACTTCTGCAGCAATGTTTGAGACTGCCTGTTTTCTCCATTCTCGTGACACAATCTTACTTTTTCATCTTTGTCAATCTAACAGAGGGAAAATGGTACCTCATTATAGCTTTATTTTCTGTTCCTTATGAGCAAAGAGGAACATTTTTCATATGTTTGAGATTTTTTTAGCTTTTCTGTAACTGTTTAAATCTTTGGCCCAGTTTTTTCCTACTTTTTGTTAGATTTTTCTTGTTAATTTATAAGACATTTATCTTTTAAGAAAATTAGCTCCTTGTGATATTAAATACAATATTTTTCCAGTTAGTTATCTTTGGGCTTCGCTTATGATGGTTTTTGCCATGCAGAAAATTTTTAATTTTTATATAGCTGACTTTATTGATTTCATGGTTTATAGGTTTCACATTTTAAGAGTCTTCCATATTCCAAGATTACAATAAAAATGTTCCCACTATATAAGTTCAGGACTTTAATGGTTTTATTGTTAACATTTAAATCTCTGATATGCCTGGATTAATTTTGCTATTACATATAGTTCCAAATTAATTTTTTCCTAAATGGCTACCCAGTCATTGCAAATCATTTATTGAATAATCTGTTGTCTCTCATTGCAATGCCACCTTTATCATAAACTAAATATATCAATATCAAAACTATCAGAAACTTGATCATATACATATCATATATGGTCTGTATTAGAGTTCATCATATGGCTTACATTTTTTTCTTTTATCTTCCTGTCTATTCATGGATTTGTTCTAAATACTGTAACTTCATAACATGTTTCAGTATCTAGTAAGGCTAGTCTCCTCCTTATTAAGAATTTTGTGGATATTCTTATTTATTTTTACAAAAGAATTTTTGAGTCAGTTTATTTAAGCCTTTAAAAAAATCTCCTTGTGGGACTTCCCTGTTGGTCCAGTGGGTAGGACTCCACACTCCCAATGCAGGAGGCCTGGGTTCAATCCCTGGTCAGGGAACTAGATCCTGCGTGCATTCTGCAACTAGGTGTTTGTGTGCCGCAACTGAGAGTCCATGTGCCGCAACCAAGAAGTCTGCATGCCGCAGCTAAGAAGCCCGTGTGCCATGACTTAAAAAGATCCCGCATGCCATGACTGAGGATCTCGCATGCTGCAACTAAGACCCGGTGCAGCCAAAATAAACAAACAAATAAATAAATAAATAAAAATTTAAAATCTCCTTGTTATTTTAATTGGAATACTATTATTTCACAGATCACCTTAAACAGAACTAACGTTTTTTATGATGTTGAATCTTCCTAACCTAGTATTGTATTTTGATTCCTTGCTGTGACACTGGCATCACTTGGGAACTGGGTGAACATGCAAAGCCTCAGGCCACCGATACCTATCCAATCAGAATCTGCTTTTAACAAGATCCCCAGGTGACTAGTTCTCACCTTCTGGTTTGAGAAATGCTGTTTTAATCCAATAAAATTATTTTTTTATCAACTTGTTTTCAGAATGCAACAAAAATTTGTCAGGAAGTGTTCAGTGCATATCTATTATTGGTCTAGCATGACATACAACTGTGGGGAGACCTAAAAATGTACCCGGAACCATCAGTGGACACTCTTGTGAGAATGATGATTACAGAATACCTAAGATAAAGTATAATGAAGTAGCAAGAATTAAAGCATTAAAAAATAGGTACTAGCTATGAGGGATACGCTGAGACGACCCGGGACTGCAGTCCCTATGCAGCACCCCACTTGTAGAGCAGGGGTGAAACTACAGGAAAGACAGGCCACTGTTCCCACACCCAGCTCCAGTGCAATGGTGCAGAAATTTTGCCCAAGGAGAGAGGCTGTAAAATATAAAGCTCTGGAATACTGCCTAAGAAGGTGAACTTTATGTGGATCAGAGCGTGGGGAGTTCATGCTAAGGACTTTGTGGAAAACAATGGAGATCTTTGGGGTGAGCAATTAAGATCAATCTGATAGTCCCATATTAGTAGCAACAAGCAAAAAGTAGATTAGCTAGATGTTTAACTTAACCAGAGAAAGAGACAATTAAGGGCTTTATGGTGTTAGAGCAAGCCTCAGTGACTGGCAACACTTTGCCCCTGTGACAGGGCCTGACTGTAATTAGACCAGAATGTGGAACAATTCACGTCTCAGAGTGTTAAAGCAATAGAGCAATTAGCTAGTAATTAATAGAGGCTAACAGCTAGGTGTGATACCAATAGAGGTAGACTGGCAAGAAGTTTAGCTGGAAGATGGAGGAGTCAAAGAGAACTAAGCTGAAATCACACTGGTTGTCAGGGAGATTGTATCCATGATCAAGGCTGTACCCTCTGGGGAGCCACATCAGAGGCTACTAACAGCAGGAGAAATAGACTTTACTGAATTAGTCCAGCCAAATTACTACACAACAAGCAAAAACAATGACAAGACCAAGATGAGTATCTGGTGATACTAAAGTATATTATCTAAAAAGTCCAGTATTCAACAAAAATTATGAGATAGGAAAGAAACAAGGAAGTGTGACCCACACAGGGAAAAAAGCAGGCAACATAAACTGCCTTTCGGAGAATCCAGATGGTGGACTTAGCAAAGTCTTCAAAGCAACTATAATAAAGATGTTCAAAAAACTAAAGGAAAGAAGAATTTAAAGAATTAAAAGAATATATGATGATAGTGTCTTATCAGAGAATATCAATAAAGAGGTAGAAATTATTTAAAAAATAAAAAGAAGAACCAAATAGAAAATCTGGAGTCTTTCCAAATGGAATGAAAAATTCACTAGAGGGGATCAACAGTACATTTAAGCCAAGAGAGGAAATAATCAGTTAACTTAAGGTAAATTGATAGAGACTATGCAATATGAAGAACACAGAGAAAAAAGAAGAAAGAAAAGTCTTGGAGAAATGTGGAACACCCCTAACTGCACCAACACACATGAAAACTTCCCACATTTGATGAAAAACATTTACACATCCACAAACTTCAACAAACTCCAAGTAGGATTAGTGCAAAGAAATCCATGCCCAGATACTTTGTGCCCAAAATGTTGACTGACAAGGCAAAGAGAATATATTGAAAGCAGCAAGAGAAAACAATTCATCACATACAAGGGAAGCCCAATAAGATTAATAGCTGACTTCTCATCAGAAACAAAATGGAGGCCCAAAGGCAGTGGGATGACATATTCTAAGTGCTGAAAGGAAAAAAAAAAAAACTTCAACAAAGAATCTTACATCCAGCAAAACTATCTTTCAAAAGTGCAAGAAAGCGGGGCTTCCCTGGCAGCGCAGTGGTTAAGAGTCCACCTGCCGATGCATGTGGCACAGGTTCGTGCCCCGGTGCAGGAAGATCCCACATGTCGCAGAGCAGCTGGGCCCGTGAGCCATGGCCGCTGAGCCTGCACGTCCAGAGCTTGTGCTCTGCAACGGGGGAGGCCACAACAGTGAGAGGCCCGCGTACCACAAAAATAAATAAATAAATAAATAAAACAAAGCTGCTTTAAAAAAAAAAAAAAAAAAAGTGCAAGAAAGCAATGAGCAAGCACACCCAGATCTTGGTTTCCAATATTAATCAAATAAAAAGACCCAGGACTTCTTGGAGAAATGGCTAATTCTAGGACTGGGGCAGGAAATATACAAGAAGAGCCTGGAGCATCTTCTAATTCCAGAAAGGAAAGAGGTGCTCAAAACAAAACACACACACATACAACGACAACAATAACCACCCACAAAAATGGGGATATACCAGAGGAACACAGAACCTGACTGAAAGAGCTCTCAATTGCCAACTGGAACAATGGGAGCAACAAAATAAATAATGTTAGATTATAAACCAATATATAAAATTAATATTCATGAATTGATGCTGATATAAATAAATAATTTTTAAAATAAACAAATGGGGTAGAATTGACAAATCTTTCACAGAGAAGAATTCCAAAAAATTTATAACCCCTACTTCTTAAGCGTGGCCTGCACACAGGACCTTCCTTCCAAAGAGTAAAGTCTGAAAAGTGGGAAAGAGTAACTGCAGTGGAGAAACCTGTGGAACACCATCTCAGCCAGGTGATCAAGGTTAACATCAGCAATGAAAAGTCTTGTTGACAGGATGCTCCCTTGATATGAAAATAGCACTTTACTTCTGTAGAAGAAGGCTACATCCAAGAAAACAAATAGCACAAACACAGGTAATTATGTAGGTAATTATAAAAAAAACAGCATAATTGCATATTTTCCTTCTTTTAACTGATTTAAAAAGCATTTTCATAAAACAGTGTATATAATTTTATATTGGACTTATATAAAATGTAATATATTTGACAATAATAGCACAAAGGCAGGCTGAAATAAATCTGCATTTGAGTAGGAAAATAACACCAGATGGTAACTCAAATCTACAGGAAGAAGTGAAGAGAACTACACAAGTGGTAAAGGAAGGATAATGTAACACAGTCTATGAACATACTGCATCTCCTTTCTTCTTTCAGGTTTTGGATCCCTTCCTCACACCATTTACAAAGTAACTCACAATGGATCATAACCTAAATTTAAGACCTATAAAAGTCTTAAGAAAAGACATAGGAGGGACTTCCCTGGTGGCACAGTGGTTAAGAATCCACTTGCCAATGCAGGGGACACATGTTTGAGCCCTGGGCTGGGAAGATCCCACTTGCTGTGGAGCAACTAAGCCCATGCACCACAGCTACTGAGCCTGTGCTCTAGAGCCTACGAGCCACAACTACTGAGCCTGCATGCCACAACTACTGAAACCTGTGTACCTAGAGCCTGTGCTCCTCAACAAGGGAAGCCACTGCAATGAGAAGCCCGCACACCACAACGAAGAGTATTCCCCACTCGCCACAACTAGAGAAAGGCCTCATGCAGCAACAAAAAACCAACTCAGCCAAAAATAAATAAATAAAATAAATAAATTTATTTAAAAAAAAACTGGGCAAACGCCTTGAAGAGACATTTCTGCAAAAAAGATAGACATGTGGCCAAAAAGCATATGAAAAAATGCTTCATGTCATCAGTAATTAAGGAAATTCAAATCAAAACCACAATGAAATACCACTTCACACGCACTAGGACAGCATTAAAAAAAACACCTGAAAATAACAAGTGTTGGTGAAGATGTACAGAAATTGGAACACTCACACGTACATTTTCTTGTTTAAGTTCTAGGAATTTTCTTTATATTTCCACTCAACTTTCATGTATTTTTTTTTCTTATTAGTCATCCATTTTCTACACATCAGTGTATACATGTCAATCCCAATTGCCCAACTCATCACACCACAACCCCCACCCCCGCCACTTTCCCCCCTTGGTGTCCATACGTTTTTTCTCTACTTCTGTGTCTCAATTTCTGCCCTGCAAACCGGTTCATATGTACCATTTTCTAGGCTCCACATATATGCATTGATATACGATATATGTTTTTCTCTTTCTGACTTACTTCACTCTGTATGACAGTCTCTAGATCCATCCACGTCTCTACAAATGACCCAGTTTCGTTCCTTTTTATGGCTGAGCAATATTCCATTGTATATATGTACCACATCTTCTTTATCCATTCGTCTGTTGATGGGCATTTAGGTTGCTTCCATGGCCTGGCTATTGTAAATAGTGCTGCAATGAACACTGGGGTGCGTGTGTCTTTTTTTTTTTTTTTTTTTTTGCGGTATGCGGGCCTCCCACCACTGTGGTCTCCATCGCCGCGGAGCACAGGCTCCGTACGCGCAGGCTCAGCAGCCATGGCTCACAGGACCAGCCGCTCTGTGGCATGCGGGACCCTCCTGGACTGGGGCACGAACCCGTCTCCCCCGCATTGGCAGGCGGACTCTCAACCACTGCGCCACCAGGGAAGCCTGCATGTGTCTTTTTGAATTATGTTTTTCTCTGGGTATATGCCCAGTAGTGGGATTGCTGGGTCATATGGTAATTCTATGTTTAGTTCTTTAAGGAACCTCCATACTGTTCTCCATAGTGGCTGTATCAATTTACACTCCCACCAACAGTGCAAGACACTTCCCTTTTCTCCACACCCTCTCCAGCATTTGTTGTTTGTAGATTTTCTGATAATGCTCATTCTGACTGGTGTGAGGTGATATCTCACTGTAGTTTTGATTTGCATTTCTCTAATAATTAGTGATGTTGAGCATCCTTTCACGTGTTTGCTGGCAATCTGTATATCTTCTTTGGAGAAATGTCTATTTAGGTCTTCTGCCCATTTTTGGATTGGGTTGTTTGATTTTTTGATATTGAGCTGCATGAGCTGCTTGTATATTTTGGAGCTTAATCCTTTGTCAGTTGCTTCATTTGCAAATATTTTCTCTCATTCTGAGGGTTGTCTTTTCGTCTTGTTTATGGTTTCCTTTGCTGTACAAAAGCTTTTAAGTTTCATTAGGTCCCATTTGTTTATTTTTGGTTTTATTTCCATTTCTCTAGGAGGTGGATCAAAAATATCTTGCTGTGATTTATGTCAAAGGCTGTTATTCCTATGTTTTCCTCTAAGAGTTTTATAGTGCCCGGTCTTAAATTTACGTCTCTAATCCATTTTGAGTTTATTTTTGTGTATGGTGTTAGGGAGTGTTCTAATTTCAATCTTTTACATGGAGCTGTCCAGTTTTCCCAGCACCACTTATTGAAGAGACTGTCTTTTCTCCATTGTATATCCTTGCCTCCTTTGTCATAGATTAGTTGACCATAGGTGCATGGGTTTATCTCTGGGCTTTCTATCCTGTTCCATTGATCTATATTTCTGTTTTTGTGCCAGTATCATATTGTCTTGATTACTGTAGCTTTGTAGTATAGTCTGAAGTCAGGGAGTCTGATTCCTCCAGCTCCACTTTTTTCCCTCAAGACTGCTTAGGCTATTCGGGGTCTTTTGTGTCTCCATACAGATTTTAAGATTTTTTGTTCTAGCTCTGTAAAAAATGCCATTGGTAATTTGACAGGGATTGCATTGAATCTGTAGATTGCTTTGGGTAGTACAGTCATTTTCACAATACTGATTCTTCCAATCCAAGAATATGGTATATCTCTCCATCTGTTAGTATCATCTTTACTTTCTTTCATCAGTGTCTTATAATTTTCTGCATACAGGTTTTTGTCTCCCTAGGTAGGTTTATTCCTAGGTATTTTATTCTTTTTGTTGCAATGGTAAATGGGAATGTTTCCTTAATTTCTCTTTCAGATTTTTCATCATTAGTGTATAGGAATGCAAGAGTTTCCTGTGCATTAATTTTGTATCCTGCAACTTTACCAAATTCATTGATCAGCTCTACTAGTTTTCTGGTGGCATTTTTAGCATTCTCTATGTATAGTATCATGTCATCTGCAAACAGGGAGAGTTTTACTTCTTCTTTTCCAATTTGGTTTCCTTTTATTTCTTTTTCTTCTCTGATTGCCGTGGCTAGGACTTCCAAAACTATGTTGAATAATAGTGGTGAGAGTGGACATCCTTGTCTTGCTCCTGATCTTAGAGGAAATGCTTTCAGTTTTTCACCATTGAGAATGATGTTTGCTGTGGGTTTGTTGTATATCGCCTTTATTATGTTGAAGTAGGTTCCCTCTATGCCCACTTTCAGGAGAGTTTTTTATCATAAATGGGTGTTGAATTTTGTCAAATGCTTTTTCTGCATCCATTGAGATGATCATATGGTTTTTCTTTTTCAATCTGTTAATAAGGTGTATCACATTGATTGATTTGCATATATTGAAGAATTCTTGCATCCCTGGGATAAATCCCACTTGATCATGGTGTATGATCCTTTTAATGTGTTGTTGGATTCTGTTTGCTAGTATTTTGTTGAGGATTTTTGCATCTATATTCATCAGTGATATTGGTCTCTAATTTTCTTTTTCTGTAGTATCTTTGTCTGGTTTTGGTATCAGCATGATTGTGGCCTCATAGAATGAGTTTGGGAGTTTTCCCTCCTCTGCAATTTTTTGGAAGAGTTAGAGAAGGATGGGTGTTAGCTCTTCTCTAAATGTTTGATAGAATTCACCTGTGAAGCCATCTGGTCCTGGACTTTTGTTTGGTGGAAGATTTTTATCACAGTTTCAATTTCATTACTTGTGATTGGTCTGTTCGTATTTTCAATTTCTTCCTGGTTCAGTCTTGGAAGGTTATACCTTTCTAAGAATTTGTCCATTTCTTCCAGGTTGTCAATTTTATTGGCGTAGACTTGCTTGTAGTAGTCTCTTAGGATGCTTTGTATTTCTGTGGTGTCTGTTGTAACTTCTCCTTTTTCATTTCTAATTTTATTGATTTGAGTCCTCTCCCTCTTTTTCTTGTTGACTCTGGCTAATGGCTTATCAATTTTGTTTATCTTCTCAAAGAACCAGCTTTTAGTTTTATTGATCTTTGCTATTGTTTTCTTTGGTTCTATTTCAATTATTTCTGATCTGATCTTTATGATTTCTCTCCTTCTGCTAACTTTGGGTTTTGTTTGTTCTTCTTTCTCTAGTTCCCTTAGGTGTAAGGTTAGACTGATTATTTGAGATTTTTCTTGTTTCTTGAGGTAGGCTCGTATAGCTATAAACTTCCCTCTTAGAACTGCTTTTGCTGTATCCCATAGGTTTTGGATCATCGTGTTTTCATTGTCATTTGTCTCTAGGTATTTTTTGATTTCCTCTTTGATTTCTTCAGTGATCTCTTGGTTATTTAGTAATGTATTGTTTAGCCTCCATGTGTTTGTGTTTTTTACATTTTCTTCCCTGTAATTGATTTCTAATCTCATAGCATTTTGGTCAGAAAAGATGCTTGATATGATTTCAATTTTCTTAAATTTACTGAGGCTTGATTTGTGACCCAAGATGTGATCTATCCTGGAGAATTTTCCATGCACACTTGAGAAGAAAGTGTAATCTGCTGGTTTTGGATGGAATGTCCTATAAATATCAATTAAATCTATCTGGTCTATTGTGTCATTTAAAGCTTCTCTTTCCTTATTTATTTTCATTTTGGATGATCTGTCCATTGGTGTAAGTGAGGTGTTAAATTCACCCACTATTATTGTGTTACTGTCAATTTCCTCTTTTATAGCTGTTAGCAGTTGCTTACGTATTGAGGTTCTCCTATGTTGGGTGCATATATATTTATAATTGTTATATATTCTTCTTGGATTGATCCCTTGATCATTATGTAGTGTCCTTCCTTGTCTCTTGTAACATTCTTTATTTTAAAGTCTATTTTATCTGGTATGAGTATAGCTACTCCAGCTTTCTTTTGATTTCATTTGCATAGAATATCTTTTTCCATCCCCTCACTTTCAGTCTGTATGTGTCCCTAGGTCTGAAGTGGGTCTCTTGTAGACAGCATATATATGGGTCTTGTTTTTGTATCCATTCAGCAAGCCTGTGTCTTTTGGTTGGAACATTTAATGCATTCATGTTTAAGGTAGTTATCGATACGTATGTTCCTATGACCATTTTCTTAATTGTTTTGGGTTTGTTTTTGTAGGTCCTTTTCTTCTCTTGTGTTTCCCACTTAGAGAAGTTCCTTTAGCATTTGTTGTAGAGCTGGTTTGGTGGGGCTGAATTCTCTTAGCTTTGCTTGTCTGTAAAGCTTTTGTTTTCTCCATCGAATCTGAATGAGATCCTTGGCGGGTAGAGTAATCCTGGTTGTAGGTTCTTCCCTTTCAGCACTTTAAGTATATCATGCCACTCCCTTCTGGCTTGTAGAGTTTCTGCTGAGAAATCAGCTCTTAACCTTATGGGAGTTCCCTTCTATGTTATTTTGTCATTTTTCCCTTGCTGCTTTCAATAATTTTTCTTTGTCTTTAAGTTTTGCCAGTTTGATTATTATGTGTCTCGGTATGTTTCTCCTCAGGTTTATCCTGTATGGGACTCTCTGTGCTTCCTGGACTTGGGTGGCTATTTCCTTTCCCATGCTAGGGAAGTTTTTGACTATAATCTCTTCAAATATTTTCTCGGGTCCTTTCTCTCTCTCTTCTCCTTCTGGGACCCCTATAGTGCGAATGTTGTTCCGTTTAATGTTGTCCCAGAGGTCTCTTAGGCTGTCTTCATTTCTTTTCATTCTTTTTTCTTTATTCTGTTCCGCAGCAGTGAATTCCACCATTCTGTCTTCCAGGTCACTCATCTGTTCTTCTGCCTCAGTTATTCTGCTATTGATTCCTTATAGTGTATTTTTCATTTCAGTTATTGTATTGTTCATCTCTGTTTGTTTGTTCTTTAATTCTTCTAGATCTTTGTTAAACATTTCTTGCATCTTCTCAATCTTTGCCTCTGTTCTTTTTCTGAGGTCCTGGATCATCTTCACTATCATTATTCTGAGTTCTTTTTCTGGAAGATTGCCTATCTCCATTTCATTTAGTTGTTTTTCTGGGGTTTTATCTTGCTCCTTCATCTGGTACATAGCCCTCTGCCTTTTCATCTTGTCTATCTTTCTGTGAATGTCACACACGTACATTTTTTTAATCTTAATCATTTTATTCAGAGCAATTCTTGGCACATAAGTATTGTTGAAGGGATGCATGTATGACTACAGGATAGCAGATTCATGGCTGTGAATAAATCAAGTGATTAAGATCTAAGAGTCTGAGCCTGGGTTTGAATTGCTGATCTGCATGTAATATAGTGAGACTTGGAACAAGTAAACTTAACATTTCTGTGTCTGAAGTTATATATACAACGAAATGGGGATAAAAATGTTACTTGCCTCAAGTTTACTATAAGGATTAAATAAAATAAATAACTTTGTGACACATATACATTTTTGATGGGAATGTAAAATGGTGCAGCCACTTTGCAAAAGAGTTTGGCAGTTCTGTAAATGTTAAACCTAGAGGTACCATATATATAACCCAAAATTCCACTGTTAGCTATATGTCCAAGAGAAAAGAAAACATATATTCACACAAAAACTTGTACATGAATGTTCACAGCAGCATTATTCAAAATAGCCAAAAAACGAAAACAACACAAATATCAATCAAACTGATGAATGGATTAAACAAAATGTGGTACATGCAAGGAAACATTATTCAGCCATAAAAAGAAACAAGTACTGATACATGCTACAACATGAATCTTGAAAATATTATTAAAGTTAAAGGGTCACACTGTATGATCCCTTTTATATGAAAGGTTGACAAGAGGCAAATTCACAGAGACAGAAAGCTGATTAGTAGTCACCTATGTCTGGAGGGTGGGAATGAGGTGAGGTGAAATGGAGGATTTCTAATTGGTCCAGGGTTTCTTTCTGAGGTGACGAAAATGTTCTAAAATAATTATGCTGATTGTTACACAACTCTGTGAATATACTATAAACCACTCAAATGTACACTTTAAATTGGTAAATTGTTTGATATATGCATTATATCCCAATAGAGCTGTTTATTAAAAAGTTAAGAAAATGAAAATATACTAAGTAGTGAATGCTGGGCTTTTAAAAATTGATTTCATGTTTTACTTGTAATCTAATAAATATCATCCCAAACAAATAAGAACCACAGGAATTCTGCATGGAGAGAGCACACAGACTTTTGCTTCACCTTTGTTACCGGCCACTCTGCAGCGAGACCGACTTTTTTGAAAAGGGTACTGGTTCTCCTTCAAGGATATGATGCGGATGCCATGGCAAAACTGAGTCAGATGTAGTAATCCTGTGGCTTTTTGGCCGTTGTAGGCAGGTTTGGGGCCACACATGCTGCTGCGGACACTTCAGGCTCATTCAAGGCAATAATAGTAATAAATGAAATAATGGCTTTAAGAGGTTGACAAAGCATCGTCCTATCTGATTACTGCAACAAGGGCTGTGACGTCTTTTTCACAGACGTGGAAACAGTTCTGTTTAATTCAAAGGCTTGCTCAAGGCTAGAGACTGGCAACACAAACCTGATGCCAGGCCTTCTGAATACAAGTCCAGGGCTCATTTTCCGTCACCTTGCCCCCAAAGTCTCCTTTGAGTCATATCCTAGGTGCGTGTAACTGGTGGAAATTCAACTCTATGTGTTCAACAAAATAACGAGAGCACTCAATCCCAATGCAGATATCGGGAGCTCAGATGACACCACACATTTTCACATGGTGACCACAGGCCCTGGAGTGGACCTGGGACAGAGGTCACAGGTCTGCCATCTGAGCATCTGCCGTACCGAGTGAGAGCTCCATGTTTAAAGAGCTTTCTCTCCTTTACACAGAAAGTTATATTTTGCCGTGTGATCTTTTTTCTCATATCAGTTACATTATTACATGCATCATACATTTTTTTTGCCAGATTGAATACACTACACTTTGAATTTGGTACCTTATGGGTCACTTAAGGAATTCTTGAGAGTCATCTGGACTCTGTAGTTTCTAGATGATTTCATGATTTCTGATACTAGATTCTAACTCGGCAGTAAAATGCAACACCACAGACTGGAGCCTCCAGGGGCCACTTTCTCATTTGATGACCCAGAGCTATTTTGGTTTTTATAATCTAGGCTTTTCTAGACAAAAACCAAGGTGGCCTAGATCTTGGTGAATACTGACCCGAGCCCTTGTAGACAGAAGGAGAAAAACACCAGAAACAGTATGTTTTACTCTCTCCTACCTCCTCTACTTGCAGGGTTTCTTTTTCAACTTTTTCGAGTAACTCTTTTCTCAACAAGAACTCTTTGTCCAGATCGAGGGACATTTCCATGGCTCGGTGTAGCTTGCTCTGAAATATAACAACACAGCAAGTCTTGAGCAAAGATGATTGCTTAGAACTATAGGAAGGATAGACAGACAAACAGCTCTTTATTAAGCAGGAGAATAGCAGGACCAACCAGGAACTTGGGCCTGCCCTCTTGGCTGCCCAGATTTTCAGAATCCTGGTGTCTAAGTGGCAGGGGAGGAGAGGACCTCAGGAGGCTTGTCCTCACCTGCAAAGTAGCCAGATACACCTGGACCCAAATCCTACCCCACCACTTACTAAGAGAACCTCTCTAAACTAGGGCTAGTTGCCTTGTAGGGTTGTAGAAAGGCTTAAAGGGAGACAAACCTGGTAAAGTGTTGAGCACAGTGCCTGACACACTGAGAACCCACGGCAGATGGCCGCCATCACTACCTCACTTGGATGAAGAGGTGGATGCTACTGTGAGCCCACTGTACAGGTGAGGGAGCTGACTTTTAGGGAGGTGAAACAACTTCCCCAGGGTCACAGAGACAAGGGGGAGCCAGGTTTGATCCCAGGCAGCGTGATTTCACAGCCCACGGACTCCACCACTGTCTCCAAAGCCTATCAGGACTGGGCCTGCTGGTGCTGGAGAGATCCTGCAGGAGCTGCTCCACAGCTTCCTGTTGCATCTTTTGCTGCCGCCCCTCACCAGCTCCTCCCTGGTCCCTGCTTCTTAGGTTTGCCCCCTTTGGACCTCCATCTACTAGTGGTGGAGAGTCAACCTGGAGGAGTTGGGATGTGCTCTGCTTGGCTGAGGAGGAGGGGACCGAGGGACAGAAGCCAGTGACTCCAGGGGGCTGGCCAACAAACCCTGAGAACCCACCCAGGCACTGGTCGGCAAAACAACCTAGGCCCGGCCACCAAGGGGCCGGCTCACAGCCCTGACAGAGGTGCAAGGAGAAATGCCAAACTGCAACCGTGCCAAGCACCAAGAATGCATGGGCACTGGTCCCGAAGGTTTCCCTGGGGAAAGGGATGCTGGAAAAAGAGAGGTGAAGTCAAGTATGTCTAGGTAAGAGGGGTGGGAAGAACATTTAAAGCTAAGGAAAGAGCCTTGGGAGAGGAGGGTCCAAAAGGAGCCGGAGAGAGGAGGGTACTGGGGCAATGCTCGAAGGTATCAAATCTTAGACCTGGCAGAAAAGCCTGGAGCCACCTGCCTGAGGGAACTTAGAGCACCTGGGGCCACCTCCCTCCCCATTCCTCTCCTCTCCAATCCCTTCTTTTTTTTTTTTTTTTTTTTTTTTTTTTTTGTTTCGTTTTTTTGCTGTACGCGGGCCTCTCACTCTGTGGCCTCTCCCGTTGCGGAGCACAGGCTCCAGACGCACAGGCTCAGCGGCTATGGCTCACGGGCCCAGCTGCGCCACAGCATGTGGGATCTTCCTGGACCGGGGCACGAACCCGTGTCCCCTGCATCGGCAGGCAGACTCTCAACCACTGCGCCACCAGGGAAGCCCTCCAATCCCTTCTTTAAGGCTCATTTCCTGTTCCACATCTTGCATGAAGTTGCTCTTCTGAGGAAAGCAAAAGTGGATAAGAGGCCAGGCTGAGGGGGTCAGCTGTGGGGAAGGGAAGGCAGGACAGGTCTTCACTGCACACCAGCCAGGCAGGTGGGAGAAAAGGAGAGCAGAGGGAAAACAGTCATTCACCTGAGAACTTAGAGAGACAGTGAGAGACACAGGGCAGGAAAGAACGGAAGCCCAAGGCAGCCCCTGGCTCTGCTGGGGCGGGGCCTTCAAGGAGGTGTAATGAGAGTAATTTGGGATCCTGAGGAGGACGATGGTCATTGAGGCAGCTACTTCTGAAAAGGCATGTTAGCTTTCTGTTGCTGTGTAACAAGTTATCACAAATTTTGTGGCTTAAAGTAACACACATTTATTATCTCACAGTTCCTATAGATCAGAAGTCCAAGCACAGTGTGGCTGGATTCTCTGCCCAGGGAGTGACCCACCGTGTGGGCCAGGGCTGGGTCTTATCTGGACCTGGGGTCCTTGCCAAGCTCACAGGTTGTTGGTGGGAAGCATTTCCTTGAAGTTGTAAGACCGAGCTCTCCATTTTCTTTCTGGCTGTCAGCAGGAGGTGGCCCTTGGCTCCTGGAGGCCACCCTCAGACACCTTCCATGTGGTCCCTCTATCTTCGAGCCAGCAATGGAGAACTTCTCATCCAGAGAATTCCCTTCATGCTTCAAATCTCTGCCTTCCTCATCCAGAGAAAACTCTCTACTTTCAAAGGGCTCATGTGATTAGGTCAGACCCACTGGGATAATATCCTCATCTCAAGGTCAAGGGTGCCCTCTAATTTAACCTAATCATAGAGCAGAATGGAACCTAATAACAGAATCCGTCGTATCCAGAGCCCTGGGCATTGTGCAGGGTGAATATACCAGGGGGCAGGGAGTCTTGGGGGACATCTTGGAATTCTATCTAACACAAGGCACCACTAGTTTATACACGGATCACTAGTTTACAGTCAGTTAAGAGCAACACCTCAAAGCTGTAGTCACGTGCTTATATTCTACCAGTCTCCATCAGGCAGGGCTTGAAGGCATAGCACAGAAAAAGGGTTGACTGAGACCCACTCATAAAACTCATAGAAGAGAAGAGACCATGTCTGTCTCCTTCAGAGCTGTACCCTCATCACTTAGCCCTGTGCCTGGCATGCCATAGGTACTCAGTACATTTGGTAATAGAGGAAAATTATTCTACATATTTTTAATGAGGTCTCATACTTGGGTGTTTGACATTTATATGAAAGTGATCCCTCCTGCCACCCTTCCATCCCCTAAACATACACCTGAATTTTTAGCAGTTTTTGACAATCCATGCTGAGCACCTGCTTTTGCCAGGCCCTGTCCTCAGTGCTGGGGACACATCACAGACCAGCCGGAGGTCCGTCCTGGTGCTAAGTCACAAAAACCTGCTTCTGAGAGGTGACACATCGGCCCATAGGCCCCAGTAGAGTCCCCATTCAAACCCAGGTGAGGCCAGACTCTACAACCCACAGTTGTTGGGCCCCGTTTCCCCCAGGAGGCCTGAGAACTGAGACACAGAAAAGTGAGCCTGCTTCTCTCTCAGCCCCTCGCTGTGTCACCTTAGGACTCCAGCAGGCATCTCCTCCCAGCTCCACCATCTACTTGCTATTATTCTAAACAGGCCTACAGGCACCCTGGCCCCTGGGATTCTGACTGGAATGGCTCCCATTCTGCCCACCGTGGCCTGTGTTGCCGCTGCTTGGGTGTCACAATCAATAGGCACTGTGCATTTAGATGTCCTAAGCAGCGCGAGCCCTGGACCTAGCTGTTGCATTTTATAAACCAGTAGCTCCACTCCAAAGCCCTGGCTTTTCCCCACAAGACCAGACTGGCCCTGTGCCACTCAGTTGATTTCTCAGGATAAGATCAAGGTCCAATGTGATGTAACCACGTACCTCGAGGCTCTCCAGTTGGACACATGAATTTCAGAATGTGAGCATGGCCTTGTGTACACACGTTATGCCAGGGGAAGGCAGCTGGGTGAGGTGGGACACGCACTGGACTAGGAATCCAAGCTCTGTCACAAACATGTTGCTTGAATCCGGCAATTATTCTGCCTCTTTCGGCCTCAGGTTTTTCATTTGTAAAAGGAAAACGCTGGACAAACATAAACCTAGTCTAAACACATTCGAATTCACATTTTTAAATGACACTGTGTGGGCCAAATGACGCTTACCTGTGAGCTACCTAAGCCCGTGGCCGCTCTTGCCACCTAGACACTAGGCCAGGGGTCAGCAACCTTGCTCTGTAAAAGGCCAGATAGTAAATATTTTAGGCTTTGCAGGCCAAGGGGCAAAATTGAGCATACTGTGTAATTACCTACACTAACAAGAGAAAAAACAAATTTCCACAAATGTTTTATTGATAAAATTCAAAATAAAATAATTAAGTATAATATTTCGGAATGCAGGTCTACTATTGAGGAGAATGAAATTTCTAGGGGAGAAATCAATTTAGCTTAATTGGGTTTCAAAGGGAGTGTTCTCTATCAAATCAGTTGCAAATGTTCTGTAAAAACCATCCTTAGCTCCCAGACCAGTGGGCAGGATACACGGGCCCACAGTTAGCTGACTATTGCATCAGACAGTTGCCAGCAGGGTGACCAGGCAGCCTGGTCTGCTGAGGACAGGCCATGTTCATGCCCACAGTTTCTGCTTAATTATCAATAGTGCCTCTTTCTCTACAAAAAGGGTTCTGTGTGGATGAGCAATTATTTAGTAGTTTTCTGATTTATAGCTAAGACGATTTCCTTTGCAGGGTTTTAAGCAAGGAAGTGCTTATTACACACTAAATTAAACAGGGCCCTAAATGTGGCTGGTTATCAAAACTCACTGTGCATAAAAATCATCTGGGAGTTAAGGAAAAAAAAAAAAAAGATTCATGGCCCTCACCCCTTAATTCAATTGGTCAGGGTTGGACTAGAGAGTCTGTCTAATTTAAAAAAAAACAAAAGCCTCCTTGGATGGTTCTAATGTGCAGCCAGGATTGTGGGGACATTCGGAGTATTTTAGGAGACATGGCTTCGTCGGGAGAAATCAGAGAGCAACAGGGGAGTGGAGGACGCCTAGGCTCTCAGTGAAACCACAGTGGTGCCCTGGCACCTCTCTGTGGCTGGAAAGGTAGGCACAGGAAGCCCCGGGGACCAGCGCGGACCTTACTTTGTATGCATTAAGGATCTGCAGGGTGTTTCCGGATACCAGCTTCAGCTGGATCAGTTCTTGATTCCTTGCTTCAAATGTCTCTGAAAACTGAGCATTCTCGAACTTCAGCTGCTGCAAGTCAACATCGTGGAGGGCTTCTCCCACCTCTTCCTTCTACAGCTCAGAGAGAGGAAACGATGTGAGGTTGTGACTTCTGAATGTATGGCTCGCACTTTGCAATTCCTAGTGAGCTTTTGGAAGTCAGTCATCATTCAGACATTCAACAAACTTGGATTGGGGATCTGCTTGGTGCCAGGCATGGTGTTAGGCACCAGGGATAGAGATCTGAGTAAATATGATACTCCCATACTCAATGACAGTTCACAGACAGGTCATAGCACGGTGTAGTGGGACACACAGGGGCAGAGGGCAAACAGAAGCCCCTCAGCCAGCCCAGAAGAGAATGGAAGGCTGGGTCGGGGGAGGCTTTCCCCAGGAAGTGGTGCCTAAACAGGGCTGTGTAGGAAGAAAGGCCATTTAAAAGTTGTTTTTAACCTGGAAAACCCAGGACAAGCAGCCCATAAACGTCCTTCCTTTGATCCCATGACATTTCTGCATGGGGGGTGTATCAGTGCACTGGGTTCGCTCCCCAGCCCTGGTCCCACCTTACCTGCCCCACCAGGTCTGTGCCATCTTACATTTGTGGTACACAAGAGCCAAACTCAGGTCTGTTCCCCATCCCCACATGCTACCCATGCTCTACTACCTCCTAGAAGGCATCTTCTTCCCTTTCCCCCAAAACAACAGAACAATTTCCTTAAGCCCCAACTGACCCACCCTCTAGCTCAAATGTTCCCAGCCCATCTTCCACACCAGAGGGTAATCCCTCCCTCCACGCAGCCTCCTGAGGCTGTGGCTCCCGGCCCCTGTCACTGTTTCCTCTGTATGGCAGTTATGCATCCATGCCTTTTCTCACCATCACCACTCCCTGCTAGCCTGTGAGCCTGCAAGGGCAGGACCACATTAGTGTCATCTCTGTGTAGCAATGGCTTTTAGGTTAAAGGTCATCCATCTGCTTCCCTTCTCACGCTTCAGGATGCCTGAGCTTCCATGAAGCCCAGAGAACTAGGAACTCAGTATCAGGAGGCAGCTCAGCTGGGGCCACGTTCTTTCTTATGCTGAACTCAACTCTCCTTGGCTGACACTTTCACCCCAACCCAGCTCCACCCTGGGGGCCCTCCCAAGCAGTATGTTCTCTTCCCCACAGCGGCCAGCGCACTTGGAGACAGCAGCCATGGCTCTTGTGGGCTCCTCCTCCTTGGCCCCATCAGTTGCAGGTCCTCTGACATGCTTTCTCTCCCCTTGCTGTCCATTCCCTCTCCTACGTGGACTCCAGTTTACAGATTCTTTCAAGTGTGGCACTCTCCCTGAGACACAGTGCTCCAGGTGGGCTACTGAGAACAGAGTGCAGTGAGACCAACCGTTTTTGGGGGGCACTGTGGAGTGCAGCCTAGGCTGCAGCACTGCCCCCAGCTGAGCGGACTTTATCAGCTTCTCCATGACTAAGCCACCCAGCACCTGTGCAGATATTTGGGGGGATCAAAGTGGAGGACCTTACATTTGTCCTTCGTCACTTCGTGTGTTAAAGTTGTCCCAGCCTGTTGAGCCTTTGGGATCCCAAGTCAATCAAGCAATAATTCCCAGACATCTTAATTCTCCTGCCCAACTCTGTGTCACTGTCAGTGGCCACCTCGGATGCACATACCATCAGCGCCCATAAAATGAGTTAATAACACAAATATTGCGCTAAAAGAGGATGGAGCTATGTAACCACATCCTAGAGGCCCTGTGCCATGTCTGCCTTACTGCCTTTAATCAGGAGCCTTTAAGGTCAGCTGTTCAAAGACTTACCAAGGCATACTACTAACTGTGCCACCCAGGCCACATTCCCCAAAAGAGTCAATAAGTATGTCATGAGGGTCTTTTAAATTCAAGCCACCTCCATCTACAGATTTGCCAGCACAGAAACTGTATTAGTTTCCTGTTGCTGCTGTAACAAATGACCACAAATTCAAGGGTTTAAAACAACATAAATGTATTATCTTACAGCTCATGAGGTCAGAAGTCCAAAATGGTTCTTTGGACTAAAATCAAGGTGTTGGTAGGGCTGCATTCCTTCTGGAGGCTCAAGAGGAGAATCTGTTCCTTGCCCTTTCCAGCTTCTGCAGGTAGCCTGCATCCTTTGTTCATAATCCCTTCCTCTATCTTAAAAGTGCATCACTCTGATCTCTGCTTCCATTACTACATCTTCTCTGACTCTCATTCTCCTGCCTCCCTCTCATCAGGACCCTTGTGATTACACTGGACCCACTCAGATAATCGACGATAAACTCCCCATCTCAAGATCCTTGACTTAATCACACCTGCACAATCTTTATTCCACGTAAGGTAACATACTCACAGACTCCAGGAATTAGGACGTGGACATCTTTGGGAAGACGTTGTTCTACACACCACAGTAACCTTAGAAAAAAGAAAGACAAAGCCACATACCTGCCTCAATTGTAAAAGCATCTTTTTCCTCTGGACTTTGAGAGAGACATTTTTCAAACATAATTTATACTTCATATTATCCTGAAAAATAAAAGCAAATTTTAATCCATTGCTCTTCTTCTTCCCTGTTGGTTTCAAAAGTTGGCAGGTCTGGGGCTGCAAAACTAAACCTTGAGCCCTAACATTCAGTCACCTATTTTTAAGTCTTTTATGGCTACTCAAGCTGGTGTTGCTATGGCATTTTACTCATGACCAAGAAGCAGAGGAAACTGGGTCTGCTCCATACAAATTTTCTATTGATTTTAAATTCAAGATAACTTGGGTATATCTTTAGGCATAGGGGCCTTTACTGACAAAATGATTTATGATTCTTTGGTCTATTATTCTCTTGGTAATTTACATAATTTTTATTACATATAACATGTTACAGTTAGTGACTCTATCTATCTCCAGGATCCAAAGTCTGATATGCTACAAAACCTTTGGAAAAGAAGGAGCATTTTATGTCTCATTCTTACAATAATGGAACTCAAAGAAATTAAGATTTACTTGTTGCATGCCACGTAGTCACCTGCCTAGATAAGACTCACACCTTTCTCAAGATAACATCAGATCTTGAAACAAACAGCAAAATACAGTAAGTCCCCTACATACGAACGAGTTCCATTCTGAGAGCGTGGTCATAAGTCCAATCTGTTTGTACGTCCAACAAAGTTAGCCTAGGTACCCAACCAACACAATCAGCTGTATAGTACTGTACTGTAGGTTTATAACGCACGTTCACATCTTTGAAAGTTCGCAACTTGAAGGTTCCTATGTAGAGGACTTACATACGGTCTGAGATACTATGAATATTCATGCTGCCTGACTGATTTTAGACTTGATAAACTTGCATTTTAAGACACACATGCTGTGAGGGACACAAAAAATCTGCATATGTGGGCAGCATTTACAGTGGACCAAATGGAGTGGGGATGCCTCACGTGGGCCACTTCTGTGTCATCGTTCTACGAATCTATTTCCCCTTCTAAGCTCTAACCTCCTGCCCACTCACCCTCCTGCGGTTCATGTCCTCAATGTACTTCATCACTTTCTGAGTGTCCAAAATACTCCCTTTCTTCTTGGATATGGTCTTTAGAATATCTTTTTCAAACTCATGCACTTCTCTCTGAACTTCGGTCCACCGAATTTCAGCTTCCTCAATGATAGCCTGGGGGAGTCAGCACAAAGAGAGAACAGTTTACAAAATTTCTCAAGGATATAGCTGTCTAAGGAAACCTATATGTATTGGGTGACCTATTTGTGTCCCAATGCATAACGTTTCTTCTTAGTCTTAGAAAGATATCCTTAAGATACAAATTGGACAATACGAATATTATTATTTAAAAGCATTCCTCAAAAAAGTTATAGTCTCGATATAAAGGGGAAGAACAAACAAAAACAGGGCCTTGGGACTTCCCTGCTGGTGCAGTGGTTAAGAATCCGCCTGCCAATGAAGGGGACACGGGTTCGAGCCCTGGCTCGGGAAGATCCCACATGCCGCGGAGCAACTAAGCCCATGTGTCACAACCACTGAGCCTGGGTTCTAGAGCCCACGAGCCACAACTACTGAGCCCTCGTGCCACAACTACTGAAGCCCGCACACCTAAAGCCCATGCTCCACAACAGGAGAAGCCACCGCAATGAGAAGCCCGCGCACCGCAATGAAGAGTAGCCCCCGCTCGCCGCAACTAGAGAAAGCCCACGAGCAGCAATGAAGACCCAACGCAGCCAAACATAAATAAATTTTTTTAAAAAAGAGGTGATGAGGGTGGATTTAAAAAAAAAAAAAACAGGGCCTTGAGTATCTCCAGAAATATGTATTTCCATATCTGAAGCATTATTTATCCATTAAAAATTATAACATTAATATCATATCATATATATAAAAAATATCTAGAAGGCTTTATGCCAAAACATTAACCACAGTCATATCTGGAAAGATGGATTAGTGGGGAGGCAAAGAAGCACTCTGTAATTTTTAAAAAGATGCTATAAATGAATCTATGTATTGATATGGAAAGACATTATTAAGTGAAAAGTATGGTTTACAAAATAATGATACCTTTTTATAAAGAAATTCATACACACATAGAAAATAATATAAATTCTAGGAGAAAAATACAAGAGCCAAATACAAGTCTTAGGTGGTAAGACTGTGGATGTTTTCAAATGTTCCTCTTTTAGCTTACCTGTATGTTTAAATTTTGCTATGACAGAGATTGTCTTTAAATAAGAAAACACAGACACACATACATTATTTTAAAGAACGAAATTAGTAGCTGCAGAGCAAATCATCTTTGTTCAGGCTTTTTCACTGGGCACCAAGAAGCAAAAGCATCTTCCTTCTCCGGCCGGCGTCTGGCCCCAGCCTCCTCCCTCCCCATCATTTTCACAGGCCAGAACATCCATCCACCTTAAATGCTACTTCCTATGCATCGCTCTTCTGCTCTGTTATCCTCACTGGGGTCCTGATTTCTAAGACATCAAAGAGAAGCCCCTCTGCTTGGCTTTCAAGGTCTCACAGCCCTACTCGACCTTATTTCCTACCATAGCCCCCAAAGCACCCTCTTCTCTAATCACACCAGCCTCCTCAAGGTCCTAACTTGCCATGTTCATTCCTACCTCCACTTCCTTGTTCATGTCATTCACCTTACCTAGGGTGCCCTTGTCTTCCTATTCCTTAAACAAATGCCACCATTCTTCAAGGCCACGCCAAGTCCTATGTCCAGCCCCACCTCCTCAACACAGTCTTCTTTGACCACCCTAGCCCACACTGTGATGTTTAATCACACAGTCTAGCATATCAGGACAAAGCTACCACATCCTGACCTCCTTTAACATGTTAGAATTCAACGATGCAAGTTTGGGAAGAGAAAGAAGGAGAGAGGGGAAAGGGCAGGAGGGAGGGAGAGAGGGAGAGAGGGAAAGAAGGATAGGTTTATGCAGTACAGATGATTCTATCAATGGAGACATGAGTCCACTGATCCATCTCTTTCAAGGAAATGAGTGTGATTCTGTGTGTGCCTCCATTTAGAAATGGAAACATTTAGAAATAGAACAGAAATATCTATTTTTCATACAATATGGCTATCAAATGCAAGCCAACAACTTCATCCCATGGGCAACCAAGTTAACAGCAATGTTCCTCCTCTGGAGGAAAACTGATTGCAGTGGTCTCCAACAAGACATGAACCATGGTCAGGGATGCTGCATATGCAGGGTGACAAGGGATTTTTCACCCAACTCACTGACTTAAACCTCCAGCCCACTGTATTATTAAGGAATTATTATAAATTTTTAAGGGCATTTATGGTTATTATGGTTATGGGTTTTTTTTTTAAAGAATCCAAATCTTAGAGACATATATTGAAATATTTACAGATAAATGATATGTTTAAGATTCACTTCATAATAGCCCAGTGGCCTATTACGAGGGGGAAGTTGGTAGGGATATGGAGGGAACAAGAGTGGCCGTGCATCGATGACTGTTACATGTGGGTGTGGAATACATAAGGGTTCGCTGTGCTAGCTTCTCTACATTTGTGTATTTTGAGATTTCTCATCTTAAAGAGTTTAAAATTTGATATCTCCTCAAGCAGGTGGTAAGTTCCTTAAAGGTAGGCCCTCAACTTATCTTATCCTACTTGTGTTTCTCTCAAAGCACCAACAGTTATATGAACATACTATAGGTACTTCTTGCTGAGGTGGAAACGGGGAGCCCAGGGACGACAGCCTATAGGAAGGTATACCTCGTGATGCCGCAGGTCCCTTTTGGCATTTGCCCTTATGTGCCTTATTTCACTCTTTGTCTCATCCAGCTCTTTTTGCACAAGCTTGAATTTTTGGTCCACGCTGAGGCCTGTTACACGTTCCAGACTTACGCGGGATTTGGATCTATGCCTGCCTCGTAACTGTAACACAAGAAAAACAAAGCCATTGTCAAATAGGAATTGGCAATAAAGCAGCCTAAGGTGGGCATCAAAACGACCACTCAGGCCTGCTAGAAATCGCTCTGAATGACATCCAGAGAGAACCAATTCAATGGGAAAGGATTCTGGATATTAGGCCTGAGGTGATGTTCATTTTACAAGTCAACCTAAGGCACCGTGCCAAATACTTCAAAGGCCTATGCTTGACAATGAACTGAAAATAAATAAGGGAACGTGTCTTGAGGGTGGGAAAACCGTGAACCTGCTATAAACTAGCACTCAAGCCAGTGTCAGGGAAAGCCTGGAGCTCAGTGCTGCCCAAACTGAACACAGAAGAGAAATTGCATCAGGGGCCACGGTGTTCAGCAAAAACCAAAAAGACAAGAATTTTGGATTTCCTAGGCATTGAAGCCAAAGGTCAAAAGCAGGTGGCCCAGGGAATGTGTGGACCTGAAGATGACATTGTTTGGCCCTCAAAAAAATAGACCTATATGCAGTTTTAAATTAAAAAGAAATTAATTACTCACATTTGAAAATCAGAGGTTTCTACCAAAATAATCCAGATTTCCAGCTTCTCTTGAAAAATCAGCTGCTCTGGCAATACCAGGTTGTCTGGCTGGCCCTTTTAGATGAGGGAGGAACTCTCCAGTGCCCACACCAGGCCCATTTTCACTCCTGTATGTGGCTGGCCAGGCCTTGTACACGTTTGGGTCCCCAAAATGAAGGGAGTTATTTCAAATTAACTAAGATATTCTGTGAGAGTCAGTCCACTGTGAGTTGAACCTGATTCCCTTCATGCTCATTTGAAAGAGAAACCTTGGAGGGGAAGGAAGAATCAAAAGTAGAACAGTGAGAAAGTCATATGCTACTTGGCCAAGAGGGAACACCAAAAATGGATAACAAACACCACTTGCATCTAAAGGGACAAACAGAATAAAAGAATTCTTAGATCTCTCTTGCATACCTGTGCAATTTCTGCTCCTGATATTTTAATTTCTGATAATCCTGGAGGTCGCTGGTCCCTGGGCTCCAATTTATTGTAATATTTTTCAAACATCTCTGTCTCAGTTTTGAGAGCAGAGATTCTGTACCTGCAAGACAGAGGGTGCCTAAGTAAGTTCCACCAATAGGAGTTTAAACCCCAAATAACTAGTATTTAACACTTACTAGCTTTGTATGACCTTCTGCAAGATATTTAACCTCTTGGTGCCTCACTTTCCTCATCTGTAAAATGGGAATAATAACAGCACCTATCATTGAGCGTTGTGATAAGAAATGCAAAGACTTTGGGTCAGTGTCTGGCACACAGTAAATGCAATTTAAGTATTCTATATATTTTTAAAATACATCTAATGAGCTGCAAAATTCAGAGCACTGGGATTACAGGCATACCTTAGGGATATTCCAGGTTCAGTTCCAGACCACCTCAACAAAGCAAATATTGCAATAAAGTGAGTCATATAAATTTTTTGGTTTTTCAGTGCACATAAAGTTATGTTTATATTATACTGTAGTCTACTAAGTGTGCAACAGCATTATGTCAAAAAAATACATACCTTACTTTAAGAATACTTTATTGCTAAAAAAATGCTAACCATCATTTGAGCCTTCAGTGAGTCATAATCCTTTTGCAATAGTAACATCAAAAATCACTGATCACAAATCACCATAGCAAATATAATAATAATGAAAAAGTTTGAAATATTGTAAGAATTACCAAAATGAAGTGAGCAAATGCTGTTGGAAAAAGTGGCATCAATAGACTTGCTCAATGCAGGGATGCCACAAACCTTCATTTTGTAAAAAACACAATATCTGCAAAGTGCAGTAAAGCAAAATGCAATAAAATGAGACATGCTTATATATTTTAAATTGCTACAACCTTCTTCTTCAAGTATCTTCTAACCCATTTGTGAGTTTTCTTCTGAATTACTACTGAATACTTGAAATTACACATATCCACAATCTTCAGAGGTTTTTCCTTTGGTTTATATTTCTCAGCTCTTTCATTTCCAGCATGCAATGGATGAAGTATCCACTAGAAGTCTATTATAAATGGTGGAAAAGCTTTGAATAGATGGTTTTTAAACAACTAGAGATAATAAATCTAGTTTATTCTGTAGGTGCCAAGATTATGACCCTTTTAACTTATATAACATACATGTATGTTCTATATGAGTGTGTATAATACACACATATGTATGTAAATGTATATATGAGAGAGAACAACTCTGATATTTGCATACATTATTGAGCTGAATATCTGTTTATTGAGCTGAAAATCCTGTTTGGCTGAATTTTAAGATTAGTGGGAAAGGCTCAACAGAAAAGCCCAATATATCAAAGCATCTTTCTTTTTCAGCATATGTCATGTTCCCAGTGTAGGCTGGGGAGTTACACTTGAGTCTTAATCTTAGCCCTACCACTGACTAGTTGTGTGACTGTAGGAAAGTGACTTAACTTTTGTGTCTGTTTCCTCACCAACTTTCTAGGGTTATGTGCCATTCTATAAGGTCATATATGCAAAATACTTGGCACATAATAAGCACTCAAAAGATTGTAGTTATTTTAGCAATAATACCTCAATTCTGACCTAAACTATTTATAAATATATTGAAGTAACACCTATTCAGCTGCCAGGCCAGGGTATTCTGTGTGAGACCAGTAAGTTGTACAATTAACCTCAACTACATCATGGAATCTTGACATCCAATTTACTTGCTATAGTAGATATTAAAACAGACTGCTAAAAATACAGAATATTGAGCTAGTCCTTCTTTGCTGTCCACCTCCATGCTCATACTCAGGTTCAGAAATAAGTTGCTTCATACTAAAAACATCTCAATAGCCTCCTTTCTATCTGCTGCCACATTAATTTTAGCATAGAATCTTAGCATTGGAAAGAGGCTTAGAGGTCACCTGGTCCAAGCTGCCGCCGCACAGTAGAGGAGCGGCTAAGCACACTGTGTGGCACCAGACAGACCCACTAGGCTGAAGCTCTGGCTTCACCAATTACCCTCTGGGCTTCGCACCACCTTCTTTTTTTGGCTTCATCAGTGGCTTGTTAGCGCCATGGCAGTGGAAACACGGGAATAAAGAGCAAAGGTAAGCGTCTTCCCCACTTTGGGGGTCTCAGTTTCCTCAATGTTCAATGCGGACTTGGAGCATTCCGTGCTGGACCAAGCTCCGAGCCCACACGCTGAGGAGGGACCGCCCCCTGAAGCCGGCAGGCTGGTACCTGAGCTCCTCCACCAGCCCACACAGCTGGGTAACAGGCAGCTCGCTCTCATCCTGGGCTTGCGCCTCGCTGGCAGAAGTCTCAGGGTTCTCGTCCGTCATCGCTGCCGAAGCTACCCTTGTCAAAGCACCTTGTCAACGCCGAGTATGGCCGAGAGCGCCGTGGGGCTAGCGGCCTCACGTCACTCTGGCTGCGACCTAGCAGTGAGTTGCCACGGCGACCCGACGCGTGCGTGGAGGGGCGGGGCTTCGGAGGCCCCGCCCAGCGTTCCCGCCCAGCGCCGCGCTGACCAGAGCGAGGTTACCGGCCTTAGCTAGACACGTAAGTGCGTTCACCGTTCACTTTTTCAACAATAACTCTTAAAATGATGATAATAACAGCTACTGTTTGCTCAGCACTTACTATGCCCTTGGCACCGTGTTAAGCATGGTTTATGAAAATCCTTGCAGCAACCTTGTAATAGTATCTATTCTTCTCTTTTTCCAAACTGGGAAACTAAGACCCAGAAAGTTCATTCGATTTGTCGGAGTGTCTTGCTTCTTGCACCTCACTGTGAGGCCTCTACTCTGTTCGCCACCTGGCACTTCATATATACTCACTGCAGTTTCTCTCAGGTACTAATAACCTGCATTCCTGGAAGGAAAAAACTTGGCTGATTATTAAATGGGTATAAATTCAAGAGACATTTCTAAATAGTGATAATGTATTATGTCCTGAGTATCCTGGGGTAATGTATGGAGCAGACCATTCTGACCCTCAGGGGGCTTCTAGTTAAATGAGGAGATAGACCCTAAACCAGCTGTTGCAACCTGGAGTGATGATGGTGGCAAGCGTTGTGCCTCACACCATTTTATAGTCATTAACTCATTTAATTCTCAAAACAGTCTTATGAAACTGGTACCATTGTCTTCCTCTTACAGATCAGGAAACTGAGGAATATAGTAGCTTAGATGAGTGGCCACCCAGGAATGGAGTCACCCTCCAGCTAAACTCAAGTCCATGCTGTTGACTCCTACACCCATGTGCCTCCAGACAAGGGTCTGCCAGGCAGCAGGGTTGCTGTCTGTCTGCTCCCAACAGGATGGAAGAGGACAGAGGGCAGGATGGGCAGACTTCTTTGAGGGAGGGTGGGCCTGGATGTAGTTAGAAAGCAAGCTGTGATAAAATGCTTAGAATGAGGGTCAACCACTCCCTGACCCCCACCACCCCGCAAGAGACATGTGTTAGCATCAACACATAGTCACTGAAGTCCAAAGAAGGACTTTCGTTTTGCTGCTTAGGATGCACAATTTTAGGGCCAGAGTGGACTTACTAGAGAGGATAGCAGAGAGACTGAGCCCTGCCACCACCTTCTCTCTGCTGGTAGGCCTCTTGGGATGGGCTCAGGGAACAATGCTTAATATGCTCATATACCCCGTGGTACAGATGGGTGCCAGCCCCAAGAGGGCTCAAAGCAAGAAAGGGCTCTGCAGCAGGTCCGGCTATGGTGCCAACAGCCCTGTCAGTTGGGCTATGTGATACAGCAGGCCTTACAGTGTTGGAGGCATTCGTGGTGGGAAAAGCGTGAAGCTTAAAGCAAGATCCAGTGGGAGAATAACAGTGCAGGACCTGAGATTTTGGAACAAGACCGACCATGCAATCCACGGCAGGAATTTTCACACCTTCTAGGAAACAGCTCCTGGCCTGTTAGTAGACCCTGGTAGAAACAGAATACTTGACTATGTATCCAGTCCTGCCCACCATGAGCTGGGTTCTGTTGGAACCACCAAGTCATAAGTTGGACAGGCCCAGGGAGGTAGTGCCAAGTATCTAAAAGAAGTTAGGGAAAGGGTGCCTTAGAGGTGGGAGAGCAAGGAGCAGAGTGTTTTAGGGGCCCAGAGTTCCAGCCCTGACTTGGCTACTGGCCACTTGACTTGGATAAGTCACTCAATGCTTTTGTCCCTCAATTTCTACCTCTGTGAAATGAGGATGACACATTTTAAGTGACTGCCCTGTGCATCTTGCAAGCTTCCTCTCAGGCTCAAGTGGGATGGAGTAAGAGAAAGAAGGAGTTTGGAAACTAGGATGCCAAGATGGGAAACCCAGCACCTCCTCCATCTTTAAGAGCCACTGCCTGGGTTTCTCATCAGTCCATAGTAGATTTTGATGAGAAAAACTGACTCAGCTTGCAAATGGTAAATAATAATGATAATGATCATTGCCATTGTTATTTCTTAATATATTTATTACCCATTAGGTAATATTAGTATTGCTTAATAAAAACACAACAGTTACTCTTTCAGTCACTGTTTATTGAGCGTTCGCTAAGGGCTGGATGCTGTGCTAAGCACGTTTGACATATTCCCTCATTGCCTCAGCGTGACCCCGTGCCCCCTGCAGTGGAAGCGAGGAGCCCTAAACACTGGACCACCAGGGAATTCCCGAGAGAAGGGAAATTAAATAAAGCAGCTATCACGATTATAAAGCAACAAGAGAATGCTTTGAAAAATGAAAAAAATGAAAACTAGCCACTGGACCGCCAAGGAAGTCCCGCAAGTACCTTTTTAACTCCCAGTTTACTCACGCGGAGACTGAGGTTCAGAGATGCTTAGCAACTTTCCCAAGGTCACGTAGCTCTTCTGGGTGGGGCTGAAATTTAAACCCAGGTTCATCCCACTTTGCTCAGTCCTCTCATCATTTTTGCCCCATTAGAACGGTGTTTCTCAACAAGGGGTAGAGAGGGGACTATTTTGCTCCCTCAACCAGGCAACATTCTGCGATGTCTGGAGACATTTTTGCTTGTTATAACTGGCAGGGTACTCTTGACTTCTAGAGGGTAGAAGCCAGAGACAGTGCTTGTGTGCAATATTAGTTTCCCAAGGCTGCCATAACAAAACACCACAAACAAATGGCTTAAGACAACAGAAATTTGTTGTTTCACAATTTTGGAGGCTAGAAGTCAAAAATCAAGGTGTTGGCAAGGCTACACTCCCTCCAAAGGCTCTAGGGAAGAATACTTCCTAGCTTCTGATGGCTCCCAGCAATCCTTGGCATTCCTTGCCCTGTAGCTCTATCACGCCAATCTCCTTCTCCATCTTCACATGGCCTTCTTCCCTGGGTCTCGTGTGGCCTCTCCTCTTTCTATAAGGACACTAGTCATTAGATTCAGGGTCAATCCTAAATCCAAGATGATTTCATCTCAAGATCCTTAACTATTTACAAAGATCCTTATTTCAAACAAGGTCACGTTCTGAGGTTCCAGATGGACCTGAATTTTCAGGGATGCTTTTCAACCCACTGCACTGTTAAACACCCTTCAAGGCACAGGACAATTTCCCACAACAAATATTTATATCAAAATATCAATAGTGGTGAGTTTGGGAAACCCTGCTTCAGAGGGAGGCATTTCTTCTCTGGGAAGCAAGGAGAATTTGTCTCTGCTAATTCAGACAGCTACAAACAAAAAGGGTCTCAGAGCCGCTTAAAGTCCAGAGGCCACCCTCACCCTCCATTTTTCTGGGACCACTTCTGACAGCCTCCAGTATCTCCATGTGGATGCTGCCCCCTGCCTGGCATTTTTGTAGCACTCTGCATTTTGACTTAAGAATCACATGATCAGATCACCCAAAATACAAGCTTCAACCATAAATGAAAAGTGTCTGGCCTCTTCTTCCCCAAAAAGAAAGATGCTCAAAAAGCAAACAAAGGGGGCTTCCCTGGTGGCACAGTGGTTGAGAGTCCGCCTGCCGATGCAGGGGACACGGGTTCGTGCCCCGGTCTGGGAGGATCCCACATGCCGCGGAGCGGCTGGGCCCGTGAGCCATGGCTGTTGAGCCTGCGCGTCCGGAGCCTGTGCTCCGCAACGGGAGAGGCCACAACAGTGAGAGGCCCGCATACCGCAAAAAAAAAAAAAAAAAAAAAAACAGTAACAAAAAGCAAACAAAGGAACTCGGGCTCACAGGCAAGTGATATTTGCACGTTATGGGAAAGGGACCAGCCCTTCAAGGTGGACCATCATCCGATGACTGCCAGAGCACTTTCCTCCATTCTTTCAACAGATATTTGTCAAGCACCGACTGTGAGCTCAGCCCTGGGGATGCAGCAGCAAGCAGCAAGGCTGGTGTGTCTGATCACGTGGAGCTGCCAGTCTGATGTAAACAATTACAGTCCAGTGGGGGAGTGCTATAACAGGGAAGTACAAGGTGCCCAGGTTGCAAGGGGTCATGGAAGGCTTCCTGGAACAAGGGAGGCCTAATCTGAGATTTGAAGACTGAGTAGGATTCAAATCCAGGTGAGTCAGACTCATAAGTCCAAACTCAAGCACAACTTTAGCCCCTAAGTGAAGACCAAAAGAAGAGTAGTTTTGGGAGAATCGAAAGCTTGTGCAAAGGCCCAAAGAGGAGAGCGAGCACATTTGGGGAATTGAAGGATGGCCATCTATGCTTCACCCCTTTAGAAGAAAGCAGGGAAGATCATTACTAACATCCACCTTCTGGTTTTCCTCCAGAAAATCAGAATCAAAGGTGTGCAGGTAAGGGCTAGGAGCCATAGTCAACATCACTTGTGTCTCCTGCTTCCTCTGGATCATAGAGGAGCAAAGGTGTTAAGATCCTGGGCTCTGGGGCCAACACAACCTGAGTTGCAATCTTGCCCAACCAGTTACTAGTTGTGTGGCTTGGAGCCGGTCAGCTCACTGAGCCTCGTTCCTCATAACCACAGTGCTACCCCCTAGAGGTGTGTGTGTGTGTGCGCACGCGCAACTGAGGGGGCCATGAGACCACTTCTGTAAGAGCTTAGCACATGGCTTGGCACCCAAAAAGACCCCAGGCCTCGGGGCTTGTTTCTTTCTCATCTTTGGCTGTGAACCCAGGCCCAGCATCCTCCTGCATCCAGTTTCCAGGGAAGCTCTCTGGACTGAGATGAGGGATGCAGGAAGTGGGATAAGTAAACAGGCTCTCTCTTACGGTATTCTTTTTTTTTTTAAGGTAAAGAATAACATAGAAAAATGTGTACAAATCATAAATGTATAGCTTAACAAAATTTCAAAGACTGAGCACACTCATGTAACCAGCACATGGCTGAAGAAACAGAACATTACTCAGAAGCCCCCTCCCAAATACTCCTTTACTGTCACCATCACCACCAAGGGCGACCATGACTCTGACTTCTGAAGCAGACATTAGTATTGCTTGTTTTTCTATTTATACAAATGGAATCATGCAGCACATACTCCTTTGTGTCTGGCTTCCTTCCCTTGCCATCCTGTTGACAAGAGTCATCCACGTTGATGTGGGTAGTTATAGATCACTCATTACCGTGGCTGTACAGTATTCCATTGTGTTTATCCATTTCACTGTTGATGAGCTTTGGGGGAGTTTCCAGTATGAGGCTATTGTAAGAAGCACCACTACAAACATTCTAGTAAATGTCTTCTGGTGAACATATGTACACATTTATGTTAAGTACACGCTTAGGAGTGCAATTGCTAGGTCATAGTGTATTCAACATTAGTAAATATTACCAGTTTTCCAGAATGATTATACCAGGTGTTCACTTTTTAAAACAATCAGTGACATAGGGCACTGTGCCTTCCTGCCCCAGTGGTCAATCATTTGTTCACACATGTTTATGAAGCCTGGATCTGTGCCAGGCACTGGATGAGCTATTGGAATGCCAAGGTGGAAAGGCCATGGGCTAGTCTTAGCCTCTGTGCTCTGAGATCTGTTCCTTCCCCTTCTTCATCCGTGTGTGTGGGGTGGGTAGGGGTAGCCTTTCAGGCTGCACCCCCCAGGCTCCTGGGTCAACTGGAGGGCACTGGCTGGAGCCCAGGGGGCAGGTGAAAGGAAGAAGCTTGTGGCACTGGGGGAGGGCATGGGGGTGGGAGGATGGAGTTCTCCTCTCTCTCTGCCTTGGGCAACACCTCTGGTTGTGGCTGCATCTTTTCCACAGCTCCCAGAGGACAGGCCAGTCATGGTTACAGCTTCTGCAGGTGACCCTGGCCCCCGGCTCCAGTGACATCATCTGCCCCCTTGCCCCTCCAGCTGAGGGGTGGCAGTAACTTTCTCAGTGGCTCTTTGGCTTCCCCACTCTTCTACCACATGTGTATCTAATTCTCTGCAATCAGGCCCTCTTCAGATGCTTGGAGTGGTTTCTCTTTTTCTGATTGGATCCTGACTGATCCTGACAGGGACCTCCAGGGCCAGTGGGGAGATCTCCAGGCAAAAGGACAAGTCTCATTCACCCAGACCTTGTACTGATGGTGACAGATGAGACCTCTTGTGGGTTGGGGGGTTCTGTTAGACATATGCTAACTTGCCTGGAGAGTCACCACGAGGACTACTGCCAAATAAAGGCAGTTGCTTCTCCCAGACCAAGTAGCGATGTTGGGAGGCCTATCTCAGTGTCCTGCTGGCCGAGCCTGCTCCCTCCAAGGCATCCGTCTGTCTGGTTCTCTGGACCAGAGATCTGCAGGTTGGTCCTCAATGTGAGTTGCCTGCAGTGGCTGTTTATCTTTGTGGAGAGTAGCCCGGAGTGGAGAATAGCATCTTAGATCTCATGGTGATCTCAGTGCCTTAATGCACAGTAGGTAATAATAACAATTCACACATGAGCATTTACTGTGTGTAGGAACTGTTCTGAGCACTTGACGTGTCTTAACTTGATAAACGTGTTACTATGATCCCATTTTACAGATGAGGAAACTGAGGCATGGGGAGCTAAAGTAGCTGGTACTCAATTGATGTTTGTTGATGACAATAGCATCAATAATTTGTGTATCAGAGTGCTTAAAAACACTGGCTTTGGAATTCAAAAGACAGTGCTTTGAATCTGGATCCTGCCCCTTGCTAGTGTGTGACCTTCCTCAGTTTCCTTCTCTGTAAACTGAAGGTAATGATGCCCACCTGGCCAGGGTCCTGAGAGGATTAAATAATGGGTGAGCATCAGTGGTAGTAGAACTTGCAAAATTTACATGTATATATAAAATGTAAAATTGTACTTTACTGCATGTATACTACATCTCAATTTTTTTTGATCATGTACTTCTTTATTTATGATTAGTAATGGCCTGAAAATAAATTATAACCTTCAGATTTAACAAACCAGCAATTATTTTATTTAATAAAATAATATTTTTGATGAATTTGCCTATGTTATCCCAGACACTAGCCTCAAATCATGTTACCCATTTGGGGATCACATTAAGAATCCCACTCTATGAGGTATATATATATATTTTTTGGCTCCGGACGCGCAGGCTCAGCAGCCATGGCTCACGGGCCCAGCCGCTCCGCGGCATGTGGGATCTTCCCGGACCGGGGCACGAACCCGTGTCCCCTGCATCGGCAGGCGGACTCTCAACCACTGCACCACGAGGGAAGCCCTATGAGGTATATTTTTAACACTGCACTATTTTTAATTTTTAATTTTGAAATAATTTCAGTTGCAATATATAATAAAAAATTTGTCATACAACTTTTACCCAGAGTTTCCACATTACCCAAATATTAACTTTTTACTACATTTTCTTTACCATTCTCCCTCTCTCTCTCTCTCTCTCTCTCTCTATATATATATATATATATATATGACAAAGTAGATGTTCATCTATATTTTCCTTACCCAAACATTTCTTTTTCTTGAAACATTTGAGAGTAGTTGCAGACCTGATGTGCCCCTTCATCCCTAACTATTTCAGTGTGTGTTTCCTGAAAGCAAGGACATTATCTTATAAGATAATGTTAATCAAGACATTAACACTGATTTCATATTGTTATCTAACATGATCTTATTTAAATTTTGTCAATTTTCTCACTAATGTTTTATTTATTTTTGGCTGCGTTGGGTCTTCATTGCTGGCTGCACGTGGGCTTTCTCTAGTTGCGGCGAGTGGGGGCTACTCTTTGATGCGGTGCGACGGCTTCTCATTGCAGTGGCTTCTCTTGTTGCAGAGCATGGGCTCTACGTGCAGGGGCTTCAGTAGTTGTAGCACTCAGGCTCAGTAATTGTGGCTCACGGGCCCTAGAGCGCAGGCTCAGTAGTTGTGGCACACGGGCTTAGTTGCTCTGCGGCATCTGGGATCTTCCCGGACCAGGGCTCGAACCCGTGTCCCCTGCATTGGCAGGCAGATTCTTAACCACTGCGCCACCAGGGAAGCCCCACTAATGTCTTCTTTAGTAAAATAAATACATGAGTTCTTCTGGTCCAGCACTGCATTTAGTGGTCATGTGCCTTCAGTTTCCTTTGATCTGAAACAGTTCCTTAGTGTTTGTGTTTGGGACCTTGACATTCGTAAAGAGTCAAGGCCAGTTGTTTTGAACTGTGCTCCTCAATTTGGGCTTGTCTGCTGTTTCCCCATGATTAGATTCAGGTTCTATATCTTGGGCAGGAAAACCACAGAAATGATATGTCATTCTCAGTGCAACGTGTCCAGAGGTATTTGATATCATGTGATTTTAACTTTGATCACTTGGTTAAGGTGGTGCCTGCCAGGTTTCTCTGCTGTAAGGTTACTGGTTTTCTCTTTGCTCTTTATAAGTATCTTGTGGAGAGATACTTTAAGTCTGTAAATATTCTGTTTCTCATCATACTCTCACCCACCATCACTGGTGATTCTTGCTTGAATAAATTATTATGGTGACAGCTGCCAAATAGTGATTTTTCTAATTTCAGGATTCCTTTTACATTTATTAGTCTAGATTCTACTTTGTTTATATCTGTGTGGACTCATGAATTCTTAGTTTATTCTATGATTTGTAATCCCTAACTATCATTATTTAATTTAATGCTCAAATTATCCCAAATTTGGCCAGTAGGAGCCCCTTCAAGCTGGTTCCTTCATCCTTTTGACGTGTCCCCGCCATTTTCTGTGTGTGCTTGCTTAGTTTCTGGCAAACTAGATGTTCATCTACATTTCCCTTACCCAAATCTAGAATTAGCCATTTCTCCAAACAGCCCTAGTTTCCTTTAGAAGAGAATTTATCCTTCAGTTTTTAAAAGGAGGAAGGAGAACAAGGAAAAGGAGGGGGAGGGGAAATGCCCAAAAAGTGGGGGATAGGGGCTTGCACATATTGTAGTATGTGTTTAAGTGTTTACATTTAACAAATCAATAGTTTTTCAAAAAAAGATATGATACAAATATAATTGTACTCCACATAAGACGGTTATACCAAAAGTCTACATTTGAGGTCCTTCCTGAATATGGGTCCAAATCTGCTCCCCAGCGCACTCCCTCATAGCCCTCTTCTGTGGTGCTCAAATGAGAAGGAAAAGGGAATTCCACAGTGCGATGATGAACCTCAGAGAGCTCAGCTCTGGCTTCTCTGAACCCTGACCTTGACCCCACCCTCAGAGCAGCTTTGCTAATATCTGTTTATATCTTGATTTTACTCAGTTTTATTTGAGGAAGTTTTAGGAAAGTGGAGGGGGGAAGGTGGTTAAGAAGAGCCAGAAGAGCCAGACTGGCCCAGTGGTTAGGACTCTGTGCTCCCAATGCAGGGGGCATGGGTTCGAGATCTGATCAGGGAACTAAGATCCCAGATGCCGCACCAGCACAGCCAAAAAAGAAAAAAGAAAAAGAAAAAGAAAAAAGAGCCAGACTACCTGATTTCAAATCCTGGCTCTGCAAGTGACTTGATAGCTCTATGCCTCAGTTTCCTCATCTGTAAAATGGGCATGTACCACCCCCAGAAGATTTTGGAGAGGGTGGCACCATTTGATGTATGTCAAGCACAGGGAGATGCAGCTGGCAGATGAGAGTATTATTACACATAATGTTGGTGGTTGTCATGACTTCACACAGAGGCTTCTGCCTTTAGAGACACCTTCCCATTTTTATACTCCCTGCCCTCAAGATTTGGTGCTTACAAACTATCCCTCATGGCCCAGGACTGGAGGATCTCCACTCTGACCTATCTTCATCCCTGGACACGTGCAGGCAGCTGTGCATCAGTCAGGACCCTTTCCGGTGCAAGTGACAGAATCCCAGCTCCTACCAGGTTACACTAAACAAAATCATTGGCTCTGAGGGTGTTTCCTCAACCTTCAGGCATGGCTGGATCCAGGGACACAATTATGCCATCAGGATACCAACCCCCTCCATCTCTTCTGGCCTCACTTTTTCTCTATGTTGGCTTGACTCTGAAGCTTCACTCTTCTTATGTGCAGCAAGATGATCAGTGGCATCAGGTTCACATCCTACCAGCTGAGCAAGCCCAGCAGAGAGAGAGCCTTTACCCAGTGGCTCCATCTAAGGTAGTCAGGCTGATGGCTGTCGATCTGCTTGCATCTCATGCTGTGCTAGATCTTTTCTATTTGCCCCTCCATAGCTACTCCCCACCCTTTCCATCCCCCTCTGTGCCTTGAGGGGCTGACCCATGTAGCCTATAGAATCAGACTCCCCTGCCTTCTGGGTTTGGGTTGGACTCAGCAAATCGAAGGCACAGGCAGGAGACTGGAGGACACAGAGGGGGTACAGTCAGGGTGTGTATTTTCCAGCTCCTTCCCTTCCAGGTCAGCATGGGCTGTCTGTGTGTCTCCACTGAAGGTCCCAGCTCCTGCCAGGGTGCCTTCTTCATAGGGCCACCAGGAGCACCATTCCTCCTGGGCCCAGTAATCACTCCCTCTCCTTGCCCCTCAAGCTACGGGAGATAACGGCTCCCTGCCGATGCAGGTCCGGCACTAGGTCTTGTTGGTTTCCCTACATCCTGACTTCACCTTTATAAAGAGAACTTTGATTACACTCTCCTCAGTGACCCAGTTGAAAGTGTCACCTGTGTTCTGCTGATGCACACGTGAAGTCTGTCCTAATCAACCATAAAAGAAGGGACAGACAGTGTAACAAAGATGTGAGTGTCATAAGGCTTTGTAAACCTTACAGCCTCAGACCACGTTGGGGGTGTCAATCTGTAAGTCAGGATCCTCTTAGTCTTGGTTTCACCCTCCATCTTCTGAGTTCCATTGAGCAATGGGATGAGGAGGGGAACTGAATTTGGAGTCCAAACCCAACCACCCCCCTCCCTCTTATATCTCCCACTAGCTGTGTGACCTGAACCATTTACTCAGTTTCTCTGAGCCTCCCTTGAAGTGAAGAGACATTGCCTGCCTCCCCCAAGCGTTGCTAGTAGAACTGTTGGCTGTGGGAAGGGATTGCTGACGTCTGGAGTTCTCCACTCTGTGTGTTGTGGCGCCTCAGGACTTCTGGGGTATCCACAGCTGCCTCCTTCCTTCTTGCTTGTGGTTCTATTTGTTTCCATTTTGGCCACAGAGGATCTCAGTCCTCTGCCAGCCACTCTCTGCATGACCTCAGAAGTAACCTTCTGTACCATTCGTCCCCTCCCCTACCCTGTGGCTAGGATGCTATGAGGATCAAAGTGATAACATCCTTTTATGGTCTCTCTGTGCCACTCCCACCACAGGAGACCATAAGCCTCTTGAGGGCAGGGATACCATCTGTTCTGTCCACTGTTGTATGCTCGTGTCTACGAGAGACCAGCACAGACCAAGTACTCAGCAAACATGCGTTCCATGAACAGAGGCAAACAGGAATCGAGGATGTGTTAAAAAACAAAATGAAGAATTGTAACACAACGTTACCCAAATTGCCCACATGGCCATCCTGGTGATAATAATGTCTCCTACATTATAGGCTTGTTGTGAGACTGACATGAGATCATGTATGTGAAGCACTCAGCACAGTACCCGGCCAGGAGCAAGTACCCCATCAACGCTGGGTGGATCCATGAGCAACAACCTGCTCAGAGACCAGCATTGTCTGATGGTCCCTCTGCTCCTGCCAGCCTGGCATCATTGGATTCCAAGGAGGTGGACCATTGTCTTGGGGACAGAGATGTCTTTCTGTTTCCTTCTCAAGGAGGGACACAGTGGCAGATAAAAAGGCAAAGAGAAGCTATGGGCCAGGCTGAGAGGACACTGCACTCAGCTATTAACCTGCCCCTCAGATCTAATCTGAGGTCTAATCTCTCCAGGCCTCAGTCTCCTCATCTGGAAAATGGGCATATTTCCACCAGTTCCTTCTACCTCACAGGTGGTCCTGAAGGCCAAATAAGAAAATGACTGTACTTAAAAGCTCTTTTAAATTAAAAGTCATTAATGAAGCTCAATGGATGACAAAAACCTTTCACTATCCCAAACTCACCTCTCACAGCCCCAAGGGGTCCCCAGATCCCCATTCTAAGGCTCTTTCCCAGCTCCCCCCCATCCTTTGCTCTAATCAATGAACCTTTGCTCTAATCAATGAACCTCGGACAACCCCTACCCGCCCTCCCCAGGCTGGCTCCAAAAGAGCTTTGTGCAAAGGCCCAGATTGACATGGTCCCTTGTTTCTATTGATTTGGAAAGGACTCCTCCTTTAGGATGGCTGAAACAGGGAGCTCTGTAGTCTCTAGCCCCAGGGGCAGCTCACAGGGAAGGAGAAGAGGGAGTCATCTCCACCCCTCCTGAAAAGTGAGTCACTCTGTCAACGTCACAGCTGGTTCTACCAGACACCCCAGGAGCTGGGCCCCGCCCTTGCCAAGCCAAACCCTCACCCTCCTCCTGGGTCCAAAGCCAGAGACACACACCAGCCAGAACTACCAGGACCCCAGAACCCCATTCTACTCAAAAGTCTTTCAGACTATCACAGTCAAACTATTAATGCTGAATAACATGGAGGAAAAAGAGAAAGTTTTCTCTCCCTCCCTGCCCTCCACTTTAATCCACGCCCCAAAGGAAACCACTATTAATAGCTTGGTATAGAACATCCAAGATACTATATAAGGCATATTCAATTTTGTTCATTGGACTTTTAAAAAATTTTACAATGTTGTGTTAGTTGCTGATGTAGAGCAAAGTGATTCAGTTATACATATACATATATATTCTTTTTTCATATTTTTTCCATTATAGTTTATTACAAGATATTGAATACAGTTCCGTGTGCTATATAGTAGGACCTTATTGTTTATCTATTTTATATCATTAGGACTTTATTTTTTGGAGCAGTTTTAGGTTCACAGCAAAATTGAGGGGAAGGTATAGAGATTTCCCACACGCCCCCGGCCCTTACATGTGCACATCCTCACCCCCTACCAACATCCCCTACCTGATGATACATTTGTTACAATGGACGAATCTACACTGACGCATCATAATCACTCAAAGTCTGTAGTTTACGTTATGGTTTACTTTTGGTGTTGTACATTCTATGAGTTTGGACAAAATGTACAATGACATGTATCCATCATGATAGTATCATACAGCGTATTTTCACAGCCCTCAAAGTCCTCTGTGCTCTGCTTATCCACCCCTCTCTCCACCTCCAACCCCTGGCAACCAGTCCTTTTACTGTCTCCATAGTTTTGCCTCTTCCAGAACGTCTTATAGGTGGAATCCTATCATATGCAGCCTTTTCAGATTGGTTTCTTTCACTTAGTAACATACATTTAAAGTTCCTCCATATCTTTTCATGGCTTGATCGCTCACTTCTTTTTAACACTGAATAATATTCCATTGTCTAGATGTACCACAATTTATTTCTCCACCCACTGAAGGGCATCTTGGTTGCTTCCAAGTTTTGTTAATTATGGATAAACCTGCTAGAAACATCTGTGTGCAGGTTTTGGTGGGTGATTGCTGGATCATATGGTAAGAGTATGTTTAGTTTTGTAAGAAACGACCAAACTGTATTCCAAAGTGGCTGGACCATTTTGCAGTCCCATCAGCAATGAATGAGAGTTTCCTATTGCCCCACATTTTCTCCAGCATTTGGTGTTGTCAGTGTTCCCGATTTGGGCCATTCCAATAGGTGTGTAATGGTATCTAAGTGTTGCTTTAATTGGCATTTCCCTGATGACATACGATGTGGAGCATCTTTTCATATGTTTGCTTGTCATCTGTATGTCTCCTTTGGTGAGATGCCTGTTAAGGTCTTTGGCCCATTTTTCAATTGCATTGTTTGTTTTCTTATTGTTGAGTTTTAAGAGTTCTTTGCAGATTTTGGATAACAGTGCTTTATCAGATATGTCGTTTGTAAATATTTTCTCCCAATTTGTGGCTTGTCTTCTCAGTCTCTCGGTGTATATTCAACTTTTAAAATTTAATTTAATTTTACAGGTAATACAAAATCTTACCTTCTTTGGGGAAAAAAATGACACAACAAAATCTGCCTTGACTTTTACCCCCCATCTGAGTCCACTCTCGCCATGACCCATGTGTTATGCCTGTTACCTCTCCCAAGTGTACTCTTCCCCACTTTTCTCTTTGTGCTTTTATTTGTACATATTTCTATTCCTATGGGAAATATATAGCTCTATTTTGTGTGCATGTGGTTTACATAAATGCTGGCATATCGTACTTATTCTTTGCCAGTCACAGCCATGCCGTGTCTTGAAGATCCAGCCATGTCAGGACCTACACAGCTATCTTGTTCTAAGCATAGCATTGTACTCCGTTAAATGGTATATCACAATTCATTTAGCCTTTTCTTGTTGATGGATACTTGGATTGCTCCCAATTTTTTCTTTCGTCCCTTTATAAAATTATTTTTTAATCAAATTCATGATATTAAAAATTAAATAATATTACGATGTTTATAGCAAAAGTCAGTGATGCATTTCCCCACCCCACTCCCCCACATGCATATATACACACACCCATCCCTCTGGAGTCCTGCTCCTTCAAGAAAATGACTTACTACCCTTTCAGCTGTTTCTTCTGATATTTACCTCCATATTTCTGAATAAGATGCTTATGTGCTATTTCTTGATTTATCAACCTGAGGCATGATCTGCTGCCTTCCTCTTGTAGTAGATGCAAATTTCTTGCCACCCACCGACTTGCCTCCTCTCTTTTTGTCCTTCTTATATAGTTACATGACAACTTTCTGGTTAAATCGTATTCTCTGTTTACATTATTGTGACTGTGGAAGTATTTTTTTCCTGCCGAGCTGTGGTTCTCAATGCTAACTGTACTCAGGGAGCTTTAAAATCACCCAGGGAGATTTAAATAATCCTGAAGCCCAACCTGCACCCCAGATCGATTAAGTCAGGCTACCTTCAACTTTTTCCTTCTCAACCTTCCATCAAATGTTTTATTTCTGCTCTTATGTTTTCGTTTTTACATTTTATTTATTTATTTATTTTTGGCTGCATTGGGTCTTTGTTGCTGCACGTGGGCTTTCTCTAGTTGCAGCGAGCGGGGGCTACTCGGGGGCTACTCTTCGTTGCGGTGCGTGGGGTTTCTCATTGAGCCTGGAGCATGGGCTCTAGGTACACAGGCTTCAGTAGTTGTGGCACACGGGCTCAGTAGTCGTGGCTCGCGGGCTCTAGAGTGCAGACTCAGTAGTTGTGGCGCATGGACTTAGTTGCTCCCCAGCATGTGGGATCTTCCCGGACCAGGGCTCGAACCCCTGTCCCCTGCATTGGCAGGAGGATTCTTAACCACTGCGCCACCAGGGAAGTCCTACTCTCATGCTTTTAATTTGCAAGAACTCTTTCTTGTTTTCTGATTGCTTCTTGTAGCAGACACTGCTGCCATAAGCTCTTGGCATTCAACCCTGTGTGCTGCCCAAAGCTGTTGGCTGCAGATATCTATGACGCCTGCCCAAGGGCTGTTTTCTTCCAAGTAGCATCCTCTGCCTGAGTTCAGGACAAGTTAGAAGTAATGAAGGTCACTTCCCTCGGAAGCAGCGTGTTCTTATGCACTTTTTGGGATACTTCTGGGGGATGTTCTACACCATCTCCAATAAGTCCCCAGCAAGATGCCCACAGTAGTAACTGGCTGGAATAACACACCTTTTATTGTCTTCCTTTCTCTTCCTGTCTCACTTCCCAACTCCTCATCCAGTTTTTTCTGGGATTACCTGCCCCAAATCACTTGCACTGGAATCATTGTCTCAGATTCTGCTTCTAGGGAAATCCAACCAAAACACTCCTTCTTTTCAATTTAATAGAATCTTATTCATGTTTCATGGATGCAATACCTTATTGTCTCTCTGAGGATATTAATTATAAGTGAGATATAACATTTGTTTAAAAATTTTCACTCTTGCTGCTACATAGAGACTTAGCTTGACCCATAATATCTGCAGGTTGATTTTCTTGGGTTTCTCCAGAGATAGCACTCCAGTTTCCCACTGTGATGAGGATATGTGCCCTGCTAGCAGCATCCTTAGAGCCAAGTGGCAGGAGAGACCAGGGTTCTTCCTAGTCAGCATCTGGACTTTCCTATTACATTCCTGTTTGTAGTATAGTGATTCTGCCTACCTTCCACTGTGTCTGGTGTCCTTAGGTCTGGAGCCTCCCTGGTTCCATTTTTTCTGTAGAACGAACTTCTGTCAAGGATGGGAAGGGGTAGTTGCCTGGCTGTATCAGATCTGAAAGGGGCCCTAGGTGGTTATTATTCCAGTTACAATTGCTAAGTAAAAAGTCACCCAAAACTAATCAAAACAATAGGTATTTTAACCTCTGTCATAGTTTCTGTGACTAAAGAATTTGGGAAAGGCCTTCTGGCTTAAAATCTTTCACGAGGTTACAACCAGAAGGTGATTGAGGCTGGAATAGCAGGGGGCCAGGCATATCTCTCTTTCTGTCTCTCTCTGTCTCTGTCTCTGTCTGTTTTTCCTTCTCTCTCTCCTTAGTCTCTCAGGTCCACTCCATGGGGTTTGGAGGCTACCTTGAGCTTCCTCACAGCATGGTGGTCTCAGGACAGTTACAGTGCTTACATGGGGGCTTAGGATTCCAGCACCAGAGTTCCAGCTTCGGAAATTACACAGCATCACTTCCACTGCATTCTGCTGTTACAAGCCTGTCCCAATTCAAGGTGAGGGGACAGACCTTGAGGAATCCATGTGGAATGAGAGATACCGCTGTGACCATCTTTGGAAAATACAATGTGCCACCGTGGTCTCACTGCTTCTCATACACGGTTCTGAGCCGTGCTTCTGTTGGTAATCCCTCTCCACCTCTGACACATCATTCTGACTCAGTTCCTGGCATTTTTGGATTTAGTCCATAAATCTTCCTGCTTCTCATGGGGGGGGGCCCCATGTACAGATTTGCAACCTGGGCAGCACACAGTGGAACCACACCTTAGGGGTGCCATTCACCTTGTAAACATTGCCACTTTGTCTATTAAGATCATTTTCCAGCAGATGGCAGTAAAGGGGAGTGGGGGTGAGAAAGAGCATATTCTGTCTATTTCCCACCAGATGGAAGTCAAGTAAGTATCTAGCGCTACTTCCTCTTCATACAAAGAGGCTGTAAGGCTAGCAGGTAGCCTGGCTGCTTGTTGGCAACCCCTTCTGCAGGTATTTTCCGCTTTAACTCACCTGCTCTCCACCTCCTCAAAATGTAGCCCCTCTCATCCACTACTGTCCTCTCACCTGTTCTTTCTGGTTCTTTTTTGGGTTGATACCTTTCGGTTAGGTACTCTGATCTTGGTAGGGCTTTGGGAGTGGTCAAATACATGTCCTCAATCTATTATTTTAACTGAAACGCTTCCAACTTTTCCCTAATATAAATTGCTGCAATAACACCTCATTGTGCACATAAGCAAATGTTAATATCTCTTTGTATAGTTTACTTTTACAAAAATGGATCATGCTATACACGTTGTTGGGCAATTTGCTGTTTTACTTAATATATTCTGGGCATCTTTCAAGGTCAGTTTATGTAGTTCAACATTTTTCATTATGATAGCGTGTAATGTTCCATGGTAGGGACAGGAACTTTATTTCAGAGGAGAGCAAAGGAAGGAAAAACACCTTTTCATCACTCCTTATCCCCCAGGTGGAGGGACGAGTCCCCAAAGGAGTGCCCACAGGCCAGGCAGAGGGTCTGGTGAGTGGGGATGGGCTGTACATAGTTTTAACTACATCCTTGACTCTATGTATGTAATCATAACCATAGTGTGGACACTTCAGATCCTGTTTTTTCCTCCCTTGGCTTTTTGTTAAAAACCAGGATTTCTCAACTTTGGCACAATTCACATTGGGACCAGAGAATTCTTTGTTGTGGGCTGGTCTGTGCATGGAAGGATGTTTCACAGCATCCTTGGCCTCCACCCACTAGATGCCAGTAGCATTTCTCCACCCCTCCACCCAGTTGTGACAAATAAAAATGTCTCCAGGCTTTGCCTAATGTTCTCTGTGGCAAAATCACCCTCAGTTGAAAACTGATCTGAAGTTCTGTTAGCAACAAGTGACCCAGTTAGCTGTTTTTGCTTCCTTTGTTTCTGGTTAAACTAGGTATTTATGATTTTCTAGGAGAGGATGTATATTCCCACCATGCCATTCCCCTGTGTGCCCAAATAGGGGGTGAATTTCTCTTAATTTACTCTCAGATTTTTTATCAAGTTCATCTGCTGGTTTTCTTTTAAATAACTTTGAGGAACTTTCAAATGTAATGCATATTTCTGGTTAAAAGTTGAAAAATACAAAAAAGCACAGGAAAGAAAATTTAAATTTTCCCTTTAGGCTCCTTCCAGATAATCACTGATAATATAATTTTGGTGATTACTCTTATAGCCTTCCAGTCTTTTTTCTCTCTCTACTTCTGTGTAGAATGTGTGTATGTATATACACACATACATGTATATATACATGTATGTATAACATTTTGGGCAAACCCCTCTTTTTCATATAACATTGTAATATCTCTTCTTGCTTTAAGCCCCAGAGTCCTTTGCAATCACTCTCTTGCATCTGGAGAGCTACTCCTTACTGTTCAAGTTCTGATTGTTTATACTGATTAAGGTATAATCAGGACTATACAAGGATCACTTGTCCATACCATTTTTGAAATACAGCAAATGACCTCTGTTCCCTGTTAAAGTACAACTTTAAGAACATTAAAAACATGACTGGGACGGGAACCAAGATGGCAGAGTAGAAGAACGTGCTGTTACTCCCTCTTGTGAGAACACCAGAATCTCAACTAGCTGCTGGACAGTCATCAACAGGAAGACACTGGAACTCACCAAAAAAGATACCCCACATCCAAAGACAAAGGAGAAGCCACAATGAGATGGTAGGAGGGGCGTAAAATCAAATCCCATAACTGCTGGGTGGGTGACTCACAGACTGGAGAACACTTATACCACAGAAGTCCACCCACTGGAGTGAAGGTTCTGAGCCCCACGTCAGGCTTCCCAACCTGGGGGTCCGGCAACGGGAGGGAGAATTCCTAGAGAATCAGACTCTGAAGCCTAGTGGGATTTGATTACAGGACTTCGACAGGACTGGGGGAAACAGAGACTCCACTCTTGGAGGGCACACACAAAATAGTGTGTGCATTGGGACCCAGGGGAAGGAGCAGTGACCCCAGGGGAGACTGAATCAGACTTACCTGCTAGTGCTGGAGGGTCTCCTGCAGAGGTGGGGGGTGGCTGTGGCTCACCGTGGGGACAAGGATACTGGTAGTAGAAGTTCTAGGAAGTACTCCTTGGCATGAGCCCTCCCAGAGTCTGTCATCAGCCCCACCAAAGAGCCCAGGTAGGCTCCAGTGTTGGGTTGCCTCAGGCCAAACAACCAACAGGGAGGGAATCCAGCCCCACCCATCAGCAGTCAAGCAGATTAAAGTTTTACTGAGCTCTGCCCACCAGAGCAACAGTCAGCTCTACCCACCACCAGTCCCTCCCATCAGGAAACTTACACAAGCCTCTTAGATAGCCTCATCCACCAGAGGGCAGACAGCAGAAGCAAGAAGAACTACAATCCTGCAGCCTGTGGGAAAAAAAAAACCACATTCACAGAAAGATAGACAAGATGAAAAGGCAGAGAGCTATGTACCAGATGAAGGAACAAGATAAAACCCCAGAAAAACAACTAAATGAAGTGGAGATAGATAGGCAACCTTCCAGAAAAAGAATTCAGAATAATGATAGAGAAGATGATCCAGGACCTCGGAAAAACAATGGAGGCAAAGATTGAGAAGATGCAAGAAATGTTTAACAAAAACCTAGAAGAATTAAAGAACAAACAAACAGAGATGAGTAATACAATAACTGAAATGAAAAATACACTATAAGGAATCAATAGCAGAATAACTGAGGCAGAAGAACGGATAAGTGACCTGGAAGACAGAGTGGTGGAATTCACTGCTGCGGAACAGAAAAAAGAATGAAAAGAAGACAGCCTAAGGGACCTCTGGGACAAAATTAAATGCAACAACATTCGCACTATAGGGGTCCCAGAAGGAGAAGAGAGAGAGAAAGGACCCGAGAAAATATTTGAAGAGATTATAGTCGAAAACTTCCCTAGCGTGGGAAAGGAAATAGCCACCCAAGTCCAGGAAGCGCAGAGAGTCCCATACAGAATAAACCCAAGGAGAAACACACCGAGACACATAGCAATCAAATTGGCAAAACTTAAAGACAAAGAAAAATTACTGAAAGCAGCAAGGGAAAAATGACAAAATAACATACAAGGGAACTCCCATAAGGTTAACAGCTGATTTCTCAGCAGAAACTCTACAAGCCAGAAGGGAGTGGCATGATATACTTAAAGTGCTGAAAGGGAAGAACCTACAACCAGGATTACTCTACCCAGCAAGGATCTCATTCAGCTTTGATGGAGAAATCCAGAGCTTTACAGAGAACCAAAAGCTAAGAGAGTTCAGCCCCACCAAACCAGCTCTACAACAAATGCTAAAGGAACTTCTCTAAGTGGGAACCACAAGAGAAGAAAAGGACCTACAAAAACAAACCCAAAACAATTAAGAAAATGGTCATAGGAACATACATATCGATAATTACCTTAAACGTGGATGGATTAAATGCTCCAATCAAAAGACACAGACTTGCTGAATGCATACAAAAATAAGACCCATATATATGCTGTCTACAAGAGACCCACTTCAGACCTAGGGACACATACAGACTGAAAGTGAGGGGATGGAAAAAGATATTCTATGCAAATGAAATCAAAAGAAAGCTGGAGTAGCCATACTCATATCAGATAAAATAGACTTTAAAATAAAGAATGTAGGGCTTCCCTGGTGGCGCAGTGGTTGGGAGTCCGCCTGCCGATGCAGGGGACACGGGTTCGTGCCCCGGTCTGGGAGGATCCCACATGCCGCGGAGCGGTTGGGCCCGTGAGCCATGGCCGTTGGGCCTGCGCGTCCGGAGCCTGTGCTCCGCAACGGGAGAGGCCACAACAGTGAGAGGCCCGCATACAGCAAAAAAAAAAAAAAAAAAAAAAAAAAAAATAAAGAATGTTACAAGAGACAAGGACGGACACTATGTAATGATCAAGGGATCAATCCAAGAAGAAGATATAACAATTATAAATATATATGCACCCAACATAGGAGAACCTCAATACATAAGGCAACTGCTAACAGCTATCAAAGAGGAAATCGACAGTAACACAATAATAGTGGGGGACTTTAACACCTCACTTACACCAATGGACAGATCATCCAAAATGAAAATAAATAAGGAAAGAGAAGCTTTAAATGACACAATAGACCAGATAGATTTAATTGATATTTATAGGACATTCTATCCCAAAACAGCAGATTACACTTTCTTCTCAAGTGAGCACAGAACATTCTCCAGGATAGATCACATCTTGGGTCACAAATCAAGCCTCAGTAAATTTAAGAAAATTGAAATCATATCAAGCATCTTTTCTGACCACAACGCTATGAGATTAGAAATCAATTACAGGGGAAAAAAACGTAAAAACCACAAACACATGAAGGCTAAACAATACGTTACTAAATAATCAAGAGATCACTGAAGAAATCAAAGAGGAAATCAAAAAACACCTAGAGACAAATGACAATGAAAACACGACGATCCAAAACCTATGGGATGCAGCAAAAGCAGTTCTAAGAGGGAAGTTTACAGCTATACAAGCCTACCTCAAGAAACAAAAATCTCAAGTAAACAATCTAACCTAATCTACACCTAAAGAAACTACAGAAAGAAGAACATGCAAAACCCAAACTTAGCAGAAGGAAAGAAATCATAAAGATCAGGTCAGAAATAAATGAAAAAGAAATGATAGCAAAGATCAATAAAACTAAAAGCTGGTTCTTTGAGAAGATAAACAAAATTGATAAGCCATTAGCCAGAGTCAACAAGAAAAAGAGGGAGACGACTCAAATCAATAGAATTAGAAATGAAAAAGAAGTAACAACTGACACTGCAGAAATACATAGGATCATGAGAGATTACTACAAGCAACCCTATGCCAATAAAATGGACAACCTGGAAGAAATGGACAAATTCTTAGAAATGCACAACTACTGAGACTGAACCAGGAAGAAATAGAAAATATGAACAGACCAATCACAAGCACTGAAATTGAAACTGTGATTAAAAATCTTCCAACAAACAAAAACCCAGGTCCAGATGGCTTCACAGGCGAATTCTAGCAAACATTTAGAGAAGAGCTAACACCTATCCTTCTCAAACTCTTCCAAAATATAGCAGAGGGAGGAACACTCCCAAACTCATTCTACGAGGCCACCATCACCCTGATACCAAAACCAGACAAAGATGTCACAAAGAAAGAAAACTACGGGCCAATATCACTGATAAACATAGACGCAAAAATCCTCAACAAAATACTAGCCAACAGAATCCAACAGCACATTAAAAGGATCATACACCATGATCAAGAGGGGTTTATTCCAGGAATGCAGGGATTCTTCAATATACGCAATATGCTGCTTTTATTTTTTTTGGGCTGCGCTGCATGGCATGTGGGATCTTAGTTCCCCAAACAGGGATCGAACCCAGTCTCCAGCAGTGAAAGCGTGGAGTCCTAACCGCTGGTCCACCAAGGAATTCCCTCTTCTTCCTTTCTTACTTACTTTCATTTTAAAAAATATATAACTGCTTTACTGAGATGTAACTCACCATACACTCATTTAAAGTGTACAATTTCATGTTTTTTGGTTTATTCACAGAGTTGTGAACTAAGTTTTAAAACATTTTCATCACCCCAAAAAGAAACCCTATTCCCATTAGCAGTCACTCCCTATTACCTCCCAGCTCCTGGCAAACAGTAACCTACATTCTATCTCTATGTATTTACCTGTTCTGGACATTTTCTATAAATGGAATCATACAACATGTGAATCTTTTGTGTCTGGTTTCTTTCATTTAGCATAATATTTTCAAGGTCCATCCATGTTGTACCATGTATCAGAACTTCATTCCTTTTTATTGCCAAATTGCATTTCCTTGGATAGACATATCACATTTTAATCAGTTGATGAACATATGAGTTGTTTCCACTTTTTGGATCTTATGAAAAATGCTGCTATAAACATTAGTTACAAGTTTTGTGTGGACATATGTTTCGGTTTCTCTTGGGTATATGCCTGGAAGTGGAATTTCTGGAGCATATGGTAACTTTATATCTGACTTTTTAGGAGCTGCCAAGCTGTTTTCTAAAGTGGCTGCACCATTTTACATTCCCACCAGCAGGGTAGGAGGGTTCTGATTTCTCCACATCCTTGTCAACACTTGTTATTATCCGTCTTTTTGATTAAAACCATCCTAGTATTACCTAACCAAGTTCATTTAAAGCCATCCTAATATTACCTAACCAAGTTCATTTGCCCGACGTGCAAAACACTGAGACGCTGAGTTTTGCAGCAAAGAAAGGGTTTATTTAAGAGGCAGCCAAGTGAGGAGGTGGGAGAACAAGTCTCAAATCTGCCTCCTCGAAGGCGAGGGGTTTGGGATATTTATAGGATAAGGAAGTAGGTTGGTCTTAGGAATGGGGAAAGGAGGTAGGGAAAAGGTGAGGTAATCGATATGCTGCTCAGGCATATCTGAGTTACATGCCTCTTCATGGGATGCATGTTCAAAAATGGAGGCGCTTAGAGGGGGTGGAAGAGGATTGGATCCGGAGTTTGGGATTAGCAGATGCAAACTATTATATATAGGATGGATAAACAAGATCTTATTGTATAGCACAGGGAACTATATTCGATATCCTGTAATAAACCATAATGGAAAAGAAAAAAATAAAATAAAAAGAAAAAATGGAGGCATTTAACGTGACCTGAGGGTAGAGTTTGCGGCCCTCTGCTATCAAAAGATCACCAAGCGGACACTCGCGCATGCCCAGTTGGAGGGTCAGTGGTCCTATCCAGTCTTAACCTGCTCAGCTCTAATTAGACATAGCTGACTCCGAGTTCCTGGGAAACAGCTGTGGCAAACTTCCTATTGTTTAGTCTGTGTGCATCTTGAAGGACATGCAAGGTATTTTGTAGCAACAGTTAAAATTACCTTGATTAGTGAAGGCAGGTTACAGGTGTAATGGATTTAACTCCTGATTATCCACAGTTTCACCAGTGGGTGTGAAACGGTATCTCATTGTGCTTTTGTGGCTTTGCTTCTTAAACCAGTCTTGCACAGAAACGAATTTTGCACACAGTCAAGGTCCTCAGCCCAGTGGCCTCAAGGTTTAAGTCTCTCTTGGTGAGTTGAGCCTGATGGATGAGTGAAGACTGCCCTGCTGAGCCATCCCACAGATGGGGGCTCCCAGAGTGGCCGGGCAGCTAAACCAAGCCCTGCCCATCTTGGGGAAAGCATCTAGAATGCTTGCTCTTCTGGCCAAGTGTGGATCATGTAAATACCCAGGTTGTGTGAGGGAAGGGAGGGGAGGAATGCAGCCTGGCCCTGGGCTGGACCCCTTCCAGGAGGTCCCAGACTTCTGTAAGCTGTCTTTTGACTACTGGCCAGAACAAAATGACCTCCTTCAACACACTGCCACACCATCAGAGATTCCACCACTTTCCCAGAGCTAAGTAAATAAGTTGCTTTCTTTTCAAAAATGTGAATGCTTCTGGGAGGAGTAGGTATCTTGCAAGAAGTCAATACCTTATTGTGAATTAGCTTATCAGATGGTCACCCACATCCTGCAGAGACAGGGCAGAGACAGAGGAAGTGGGAGTTTTGACTCACTGGGAAGGATGGGGGAGGGATGGATTGAAAAGGGGTAGCTCTGCTCAAGGGGTAACATTGCAGGAGGCTAGGACAGGGCCAGAGTTGGCATAAGGAGCCTGCTGGGAAAGGTTTCACCTCCATTCATCAACTGATAAACAGTGATCATGATTAGTTATTGTATGCCCCATGTCGTGCATGACATAACTATTCTATTTTATTTATTTATTCATTTATTAACAAACACTTATGTAGCCCTGTGTGCCACCACGGATCTCTCACACTCCACCCGCTACATCTAATTTATTACAGATTCCATTGGCTCTCCCTGAAAAATGATCTTGGAATCTGACCCTTTCTCACCACCTTCCTAGCCGGGGTGCTCACCCACTGGTTTACTGTAGGTCTCTCTTGCTGGTCTCCCGGCTTCCATACTTGCAGTCAGAGCAACCCTTTTAAAACGATGTCTCTCCTGTGTTCGAAGTGCTCCAGTGGCTTCCTATCTCGGTCACTATAAAAACCAAAGTCTTTACAATGCAAGGCGCTACCTGAACTAGCCCCTCTTACCAGGCTGACGCCATCTGCCTACTGGCTCAGCCACGGGACTCCTGCTGTTCCTCAGACACACCTGCGTGCCTCTGCTGGGGCCACTGCAAGGACTGCAGCGTTCTGCCTAGAACACTCTTCTCCCAGAATCTGCATGGCTTATGCCCTCACTTGCTTCAAGTCTCAGCTTAAAGGTCACCTCCTCAGAGAGGCCTTTCTTACCACTCCCTCCGCCATCTAAAAGAGCCTGCGTGTGCCAGATTGCCCACTGTCAGAAAAGAGGGTTACAAATATAGAGAGGGAGAAAACTAGAATGAATTCTATGGTGTTAGATTGGAATTGGAGATATGCAGTGAACTCACGGTTTCCAATAAACACAGATAGAGAAATAAATATAGAAGGAAAATGAAGTGTGTGTGTGTATGTGTGTGTGTGTGTGTGTGCGTGCATGTCTGTACGTACATATATACATATTCTCTAGCTCAGTCGACTGGAGAAGGCTTGGGAACAGCAATAAGAAATAAGAAAGAGTGAGAATACCTTGTGTTCAGATCTTGGTTTCTACATACTCTTCTCCACTAAAAGGAATCAGGACACTTTGGAGAAATGGTTGATTCCAGGCCTGGGGAAGCGAAAGTACAAGACGAACTAGGAACATTTTTTTTGTGCCAAAAAATAAGGAAGTGCTCGAAGGATAATGGAACATTGAGAGGATACAGGAGCCAGCTTGAAGGAGCTCCCACTAGCCACATAAGGGACAGTTTGAACATCAAAATAACTAATGACAAGAATTGATTATAACTCATTGAATAAAATAGTAATCTATGAGTTCATACCAACATAAAGAAATAAATAGAAAATTTGATGAAGACTGAGATAAGTACACAGTTTTCAGAACATTTCTCCATAAAATACATATTCCTTAAAAAGGTAAAAAGAGTGACTTTACAGTGGAGAAATCTGGCAGACACTACCTTGATAATCAAATGATTGAAGTTAACATCAAAACTTTGGGTAACAGGATGATAGAAATTGTATGTCACCTGACAGGACGCTATGAGAACATGGAATTATTTCTGTAATATTTCTGCCAAGGATACATAATCTGAATCAAATCATGAAGAGATATGAGATAACCTCAAACTGAGGATCAGACTACAAAAGTACTGGCCTATAATTTTCTAAAAGAAACTGAGGAACTGTTCTAAACAGAGAGAGTAAAGAGCCACAACTAACTCTGTGGCGATGGATGTTACCGCGACTCAGTGTGGTGATCATTTCACAACATATACATGTATGGAATCATTATGTTGTACACCTGAAACTAATATATGTCAATTATATCTCAATTTTAAAAAAATGAAACATGACAACTAAATGCCACTTGTGGTTCTGGAGGGGATCCTTTTGCTCTAAAGGACATTACTGGGCAAATGGCAAAATTAGAACAGGGTCTAAGGATTACGGTGTCAGCAGAATGACACGATTCTTGGTGCTAATCAGGGTGAGTCCAGCAATGCCACCGGTGTCTACTGTGCTTGCCACCAGGGCTGTCTTCTCCCAACCATCTCTCTCACTGTGGTCTATGTCTCCTCCTCCATTTTCTCAGTGAAGGGATTGGTCCCCACTTAGGGTTGTGGAGTTTTCATTTTCTTCTTGGGCTTAGATAGTGCTTTCTGGAGCTGGCAGGTCATCCACAGGAAATTCTGTTGTACTTTGTGCTCTTGTGAGCAGCGGAGCTGGCAGGCCCCTGCAGTCATAGGGCTGGCCCATCACTGGCACTTGGGCTTTCCATGTCATCTTCCAGTCAAACAGGAAGACTTCTGCAAGCATCCAGAAATGATGCACTTCCTAAAACAAAAAGAGCTTGCAAGTGCAACATCTTTTAGTTTAGCTGGTTCTTTGTTGTTATTTTGTATGTTTTTTTTGTTATTCCTTAGGGTATATCCCCTAGTATCTGTTGGGGGAAATAAAAAGTATCAAATGTCTATCAAATGTTTATCAAATAAAAATGTATCAAACGTTTATCAAATAAAAAGCCTCACAGCCTTCTAAACAGATGCCTTATGTCCGGAGGAGGGACAGTCCCACTGTACGTTTTGCCTCTGGCAATCAGAGCAGCTGGTCCTTCTGGACAGCAATGGCTTTTAGTATAGTACGGAACATTTTTCCTTTTGTGCATTGGCATACTTCTGATGTATTGAGATGATCTCCAAAGTTCTGATGAAAACTGAGACCTCCAGGAAAATCTACAGACAAGGTTTGGAACTATCTTATGAATCAGTTGGATCTTTGCTGGTCAACCATCATCTATCATGAGCCTAACTAACTAGAAAACTCATCAGAAGTGACCCAAAGAAGCAGATCTAAAACAACATCTTAATATTTGGGTTTGTGCTGAAATTCTTCTGGATCACTAACAATAAGAACTAACATTAATTGAATATTTATCATGTGCCAGGAATATATTGAGGCAAAGTGAGATTAAGCAATTTATAATCAGAAACACAGCTAGTAAGTTTGAACAAGGGTTTAACCTGGCTGGGAAATGGACCAAGCAGAAAGATCCAGCTGCCAAGCTTTCACACTTGAGCACATGCTCCAGTCTACAGCCTCATGAACTGAATGACCAGCACCAAATGCCACCTTATGCTTCTATCAACCATTTTCTTCAATTCTGAGAGGATCCATTACAATCTAGTTAAGGATTAATAAATCTTACCTGTCAAGACTGCAGTGATGATATTTTTCCCTTTTAAATGTTTATGAAGATATGGCAATAAAACATGAGAATCTGAAAAACAAAACAAAACACCAGAGACTTACTTTCCTGGCGGTCCAGTGGTTAAGACTGCTCCTGCCAATGCATGGGGTGCAGGTTCGATCCCTGGTCAGGGAGCTAAGATCCCACATGCCTCGGGGCCATAAAACCCAAACATAAAACAGAAGCACTCTTGTAACAAATTCAGTAAAGACTTTTAAAAAAATGGTCCATATCAAAAGAACAAAAAAATCTTAAAAACAAAAATAATAACACCAACTGTAAAGTGACAAGCAAACATCTGGGATTTCTACTAGTGACATACTCGCAGGGGCCGCTAATACTACTGGGCTTTGTTTGTTTTCATTTTTATTTATTTATTTATTTATTTATTTATTTACTACATCCATAATGGAAGGAAATGCTCAATTTTATTTAGAGGTTAGTGAATAAAGATGTAATTTTTTTTCACCCGAGGTTATGAACCCAATGAGTTCTAGCCACTGACCCAGGTTAAGGACCCCTGGGTTAGTACGTGGTAAGTCTGACAGCCCAGAAATGGCTGCAGAAAAGGACCTGCAGAAAAGGCAAGGAGGAAATGATTCAGGCTTAAGTCAGGGCCAACTCTATGGGCATCAAGAGAGGAGGGTGGAAGTGAGCTGCCAGCTGGACAGAAAACCAGCTGGACTTGGTGATGGATGGGAGGCGGGAGTTGATGGTGATTGTGGACAATTTGGAAGAGCAATTGGTCTGCCCGGAAGAGGATAAATGTTTGCGAAGTACAATGGCCTTGCCAGGGGCTGTGGTGCCTGTTACTGTAGAGTTCATCCCACGCCCCTCCAAATGCCTACCTCAGTCTCTCGGGGTGGGTGCAGCTCTCAGGGAGGTACTGCCTGCCCTTCAAAATAACCCCTCCACCTACCACTCACACTACGTGATGAAGGATCCATTCTGCAGGACTTCTGAGTCCAGACCCTCCTTCAAATGCAAATCCCCTTTAGAGAGCTGTTATTGACATTTTAGTCTGAATGAGTTTATCTCTTTCCCTGAGAATAGGAGAGTTTGAGTTCACTGAGCTTCTCGGAAAAGATGGGTGGTGGGGGACAGGGGTGAAAAGTGTGCCCCCTTTTGCAGTCAAACAAGGCTGAATAGGGCTTCCCCGGTGGCGCAGTGGTTAAGAGTCCGCCTGCCAATGCAGGGGACACGGGTTTGAGCCGTGGTCCAGGAAGATCCCACATGCCGCGGAGCAACTAAGCCCGTGCGCCACAACTACTGAGCCTGCGCTCTAGAGCCCACGAGCCACAACTACTGAGCCCGTGTGCCACAGCTACTGAGGCCCGTGCCCCTAGAGCCCGTGCTCTGCAACAAGAGAAGCCACCGCAGTGAGAGGCCCGTGCACTGCAACAAAGAGTAGCCCCTGCTCGCCGCAACTAGAGAAAGCCTGCATGCAACAACAAAGACCCAACGCAGCCAAAAATAAAAAATAAATAAAATAAAATAAATTAATAAAAAAAAACAAGGCTGAATAAAAAGGGACCCCACTGGAGCACCGGCAGAAAATTTCTGTTTCTAGTCTGAGCAGGCTGTGCCACATCTGCTCCTGCCCCTCTGTGGGGACACCTGCTGGGTGGAGGGTGGAGTGGGTCACACTTTAAGGATGATTAAGAAATAAAGAATCAAAGTGTGTTATCCCTAAGCAAGTTGTGGGAATGGACCCAGGTGCAGTGCCGCCAGTGCGGCCCTAATGAACACACTTTATTCACCTGTCTGGAGCCTCAAAGACACAGAAATGAGAGCCCAGCATTCCCTGTGGATTCCTCTGATTACAGAGAGAAGTTAAGACCTTACTCCCCAACCCTCTACAACCTCCCAACTGGTGAAAAGCCCCCACTAACTCATAGGTTGTTGGGAGAAGGGCCAAGATAGTAAACAGCATCTAAACATTTGTTATTTTTTCTGACCACAAAGGAAAAGTCAAGTGATTCCCACACTCAAAGGCACTTATTGTAGCTCTTTGCAGTTCTTTTTCTATACATTTGTTACAAGCCTGAGAACTTATCTACTAAGTATGAATACACACTTTGGTACAAAGCAAAGCAAAGCAAAAGAAGATACATTGTATTATATGTTATTGTATTATATGTTCTTATTGCAGAGGAAAAGGCCTGGAAGGATACACACCAAACTGTGGGAATGTCCAAGGGAAAGAAGAACACTCTTCACTTTTAACCTCACTGACTGAGTTTCTTGAAGAATGTTTAGTAACTATATTCTACTGTATGAGTTTCTTGTTGCTGTTATAACAAATTACAGCAAACTTGGTGGCTTAAAACAACAGAGGTTTATTATCTTATAGTTCAAGAGGTCAGAAGTTCGAAATGGGTGTCATTGGACTAAAATCAAGGTGTTGGCAGGGCTGCATTCCTTCTGGAGTTGCTAGGTGGGAATGTTTCCTTGCCTTTTCCAGTTTCTGGAGGCTGACTACAATTCTGGGCTCATGGCCCCCTTCCACCTGTAGAGCCAGCAATTGCATCACGTTGACCTCTGCTTCCATCTTCATTGGCTCTCCTGCCTCTCTTTCCTTTATCAGGACCCTTGTGATTACATTAAGCCCACTTGGCTAATCCTGGATAATCTCCCCATCTCAAAATCCTTAATTTAATTGCATCTGCAAAGCCTCTTTTTCCATGTGAAGTAATATATTCACATATTCACAGGTCACAGAGATTAGAAAGTAGAGATCTCTGGGGAACAAGGCGGAGACTGTGGCATTATTCTGCTTACCACAATTACTTTTGTAATTTTTTACACAAGTAAACCTCATATAATAAAATTTTTCTCATCACTAAAAATTCCTGATAATCATAATTTCTAATGATCCCTAATATTTCACTGTAGGGATACACGATTTATTTAACTGGTCCCCCAATTGGGGATATTTAGGTTGTTTTACATTTTCATGATTTTATAGCTTTTTTTTTTTTTTTGGCTGTATGTGGGCCTCTCACTGTTGTGGCCTCTCCCCTTGTGGAGCACAGGCTCCGGACGCCAGGCTCAGCGGCCATGGCTCACGGGCCCAGCCGCTCCACAGCATGTGGGATCTTCCCGAACCGGGGCACGAACCCGTGTCCCCTGCATCGGCAGGCGGACTCTCAACCACTGCGCCACCAGGGAAGCCCCATTTTCATGATTTTAAAGATGATGATTTTCATGATGAACATCTTTAGGTCTTTGGGGGGATATACTGAATCAGAAATGGACTTGGTGGTCAGAAAGACCAGAGTTCAAATCCAGGCTCTGCTTCAATTATCCATGTCATTGGAGTCTTGGTTTCCACAACTGCAAAAAGGAGATCCTGGGCTTCCCTGATGGCGCAGTGGTTGGGAGTCCGCCTGCCGATGCGGGGGACGCGGGTTTGTGCCCTGGTCTGGGAGGATCCCGCATGCCGCGGGGCGGCTGGGCCCGTGGGCCATGGCCGCTGGGCCTGAGCGTCCGGAGCCTGTGCTCCGCGACGGGAGACGCCGCAGCAGTGAGAGGCCCGCGTACCGCAAAAAAAAAAAAAAAAAAAAAAAAAAAAAGGAGATCCTTACAATAGCTCCAACCTCACTGGATTTTTAAAGAGCTTTCTTGAGATATAATTCACATACTATACAATCCACCCAGTTAAGGGGTAAATTCAATGGTTTTTAGCCTCAGGGTTTTTGCAGGATTCAATGATATTGAACACACAAATTGTCACTACCATTAATAATTCTTTGATCATAATTGTCATCATTTTCTTGGGCTAGGTTCTAAGAATCAGCAATATAGCATAAAAGCCTGTAAACCTCTCAAATGTTTTGGAAATAGGCCTTGGAAAGATAGAAGGTGTTCTTGTGAGGGTTTTTTAATTTCGGGAGGGGGGTTGGGGGTTATTTTTTAGTATTTGGTTAGAATTTGGGGGCATAGGAGGAGCTGGTATTAAATTCTTGGGCCAGTTGACTCAAGATGCCCTCTTTCATTCTCCCTTGTGTAACCCTGAATTATGCTCATCCTCAGACCCACACACACAGAGTAATTAGAGGAGGTTGATTCTGGTTCACTGAATGTCCCTACCCTGTCTGCCATCCCTGCAGAGCCACTGGCCTGTCCTTCTCCATATCCAAGTGAATCTTACTCCTTCAGTAAAAGCTGCATTGGTACCATCTCCAATCACCCATCTTAATTCACACCAAGCACACTGCATGGCAAACTGGCAGGAAGGAGAGGAGGTGGGTCTCTACCAAGTCCATGGAATGCCTAACCTACCTACCAAGAAACCACAAAAGCATACTCCATTTGGCCGTGGGAGGACTGACTGCAAGTTTCAGGGCTGAGTTAGCCAAGTGTCAGCCAAATCCAAGGGCATTTTGCACCAGAGTGATGTGTGGGCAAATCCTCAGGCATCCCGGCAGGTGTGGGAGCAGGTTACGTGAGATGGGTGTGGGTTAGGTGGTGAGGGATGAGAGAAAGGTGGAGGGAGGGTAGGTGGGGTCAGAAGTGGGTGAGGTCGGAGGTAAGGAATGGAACCCCAGCTGGGACTGGACCTAGTAGTTAGACCAGTAGTTTGGAATCCTTTTTGGGCCATGGGCTCCTTTGAGAATCTGATGGATGCTAAGGACAGAATGCACACACACCCATATGCATAAACACACACACACACACTGACCCACAAATTTGCACAGTGTCAAGGTTTCCTTGAACCTAGGAAGCTCATCCAGGGCTCAGAATTGAAAACCTCTGGTCTAGACTAGTTCACAGGGACTTGTCAGAAAGAAATCCTAAGGCTGCATTAAGAATTTGAGAACGTTTGTGTCTTCTCATGCAACAGAGATTTAGGGAGGTTTGCAGGTTTGGGAATTAAATTCCAAAGCCCACTTATTCCATAAATGCTTTATTTATTTTTTTCCAGTTTTTATTTTGAAAATTTTCAAAGTACCAAAAAATTGCGAGCTCATGTAGTCCAATCACGTTCTCCAACTGTCAACATTTCTCTGTAATCTCTCCCCTCTCCCTTGCATGCTTGTGCTCTTAGGAACCTATGTTTTTCTGGAGAACCATTTGAGAGTAAGTTGCAGATATCATGATACTTCATCCCTAAACACTTGGCATATAACTCCTAAGATCAAGAGAGTCTCCTGCCTAACCACAACATAATCCTCGCACTCATAAAATTTAACATTGATACAATACTTTTATGTAATATACATCCTAAATTCAAATTTCCTCAGTAGTCCCAATACGTAGTAGTGTCCTTTTAGCTGTATTCTTTCTCCTTCCCTTCCTCCCTCCATCTCTCTTTCCTTTCCTTCCTACCTTTTTCATTCAGGATCGAATCCAGAATGATACACTTCATTTAGTTATATCTCTCAGGCTCTTTAATAAAGAGCATTACTCCAGAGTTTTGGTTTTTTGTTTTGTTTTCTCTTGTGACACATCTTTTTGAAGAGTCCAGGCTAGTTGTTTTGCAGAATGCTCCCCAGTTTGGATTTGTCTGATTAAAGTTAAAATCTGGGGGCAAATGTTGTGTCCCTTCTTGATGCATCACATCAGAGGGTCAGTTAGTCCCTTACTGATGATGTTAAGTTTGATTCATGATTAGCGTGATGACCTCCAGGTTGCCCTTTGTAATTAATACATGCTCTGTAGGGTAACACTGTATTCATTGAAAGCCTTGAGCTGTGGCAGATGCTGGGTGAGACAGTGGTGAGCAACCAGGCTCAGTTTTTGTTCTCATGCTGTTTCTACAGTGGAGGAAACAGACAATAACCTAGGAAACAAATAATTAGAAAATATGCAGTTTTCTGAAGAATGTGGATGGGTGCTGGGATAGAGCAGTATCAACTCTAACATTTAAAGTGAACTTAAAGGTGAGACTTGAAGAGGAAAAAGGAGTCAGGCATAGCAAGATGGGAGTGGAGGGGGTGGAGGTGGCCCTGGTCAAGCTTGGAGGGTAGAAAAGAACTGAAAGATGGGCATGTGGTGATCTCAAGGACAGAAAAGTGTAGGAGGAAGGCCCTGGTCTGATAATAATAATATTGAGCATGTAGTACCTGCTAGACACTGTTCTAAGTGTATTACATGGCTTACCTTGTCTAATTTTCCCCATAGCCCTGTGAAGTAGGTGCCATTACTATTTTTATGCTATAAAATCTACAGCACAGAGAGATTAAGTTATTGGCCCAAGGTCACACAGCTTGTAAGTAGCAGGGCTGGGATTCAGACCTCGGATGGATCTGACTCCACAGTCTGTGCCCTTAACTATATCAAAAAGGAGGAAACAGGGTCTCACCTAGAAAACAGAATATGAAAAAGGATTGGAGTCAGAGCAACCTGGGCTGAGTGAGGAAGTTTTGTTGACAAAAAAAAAAAAATGTGGGATGGGAAAGCAAGACAAAAGAAAGGCCCAGAAGATCAAAGAGAGAAGAGTGGGGCTTCCCTGGTGGCGCAGTTGTTGAGAGTCCACCTGCCGATGCAGGGAACACGTGTTCGTGCCCCAGTCCGGGAAGATTCCACATGCCATGGAGCGGTTAGGCCCGTGAGCCATGGCCGCTGAGCCTGTGCGTCCGGAGCCTGTGCTCTGCAACGGGAGAGGCCACAGCAGTGAGAGGCCCGCGTACTGCAAAAAAAAAAAAAAGAGAGAGAAGAGTGTTCAGGGCTAGAAGACAACATAATAAAATAGGCCAAAGTTTGGCTGGCTACACCACCCTCAGTCCATGCCCCTAGCCTGTCCCTCACAATTGTTCTTCTGCTCTGTGTGGCCCCAAACAAAACCAGGGTACTTACATGGTCCTAAAGTATCTCCCCACAAATTGCTTATTAATTACAAAGGGAAAAATAGGAACTTTACAGTGAGAAACCCGGCTGACTCCAACTTAACCAAGTGACAGAAGTGAACATACAGAGGGTTCTTAGGGAAGGTTCTGGAAGGAAATTTGGAGGAAAGCGTAAAAGAAGGGTTTCGTGAGGAAGGCTCTGGATGAGGAGAGAAGAGGAAGTCTTGAGGTTTAAGAGTCTCTGGGTGACAGGGCAGGGTCCATTGGGGGAAGACGGGGTGTCTGGGAGGGATGGGGAACTCTTGAGTTGGAGAGGTTCTGAGAGATAGGATCGAGTCATTAGGGAGGGACTTGATGGGAACTTTGTGTGACAAAAAGGTCACAACAGTGTCCGTTTGGGAGGTTGGGATGGGTAAATTCTGGATGACGAGAGAGTAGAGAGCTTTGGGTAGGGGTCTCCAGGAGAGTCCTAAAAGGGTATGCGAGGGGTAAGCCTCTAGGGCAGTAGCCTGTGGGTTGACGAGACTCCGTGATGAGGGCGTTAGGCCAGACCGAGGATGGGGAGACTTGGAAGGTAGCCTTGGAGGGCGGGGCCGGGGGTGGGGCCGGGCCGCCGGGCGGGTCCCCCCACGCAGCAGGGGGCGCTGTGAGCCGGGAGGCCCCGGGCCGGGCGACGGCCGCTCCTAGTGAGCGCGGCCTCTTTTCCGGGTGTCCTCCTCCTCCTCCTCCTCCTTCTTCGCCACCGCCGCCGCCGCTGCTACCCTTTCCCCGGCCGGCGGCTGCCGCTGCTGGTGCAGCCACCGCCGCAGCCACCGCCGCCGCCGCCGCCGCCGCTGCCGCGGGGCCGCGAGCCAAGCGGAGGCCGCCGCGGATTGCAAGAGCCTCCCGCCCCGCCACCCCGCCGGCCGCTCCAGGGCCGGGCCGGCTCGGCCGGCGCCCCCCGCGCCCCCAGCCCGCCCGCCCCCGCGGGCCCGGCCTGGCGCGGACGCCCGCAGCCGCGCTCCTCCTCCTCCTCCGGCGGCCCGCGGCCCGCCGCCTCCTCCGCCCGCCGCCCCGCGACCCCCGCCGCACCGCCGCCGCCTTCGGCGCCCCGCGGCGCCCCCCGGTCCCGCCCGCCATGCCCGGCCCGGCCGCGGGCAGCAGGGCCCGGGTCTACGCCGAGGTGAACAGCCTGAGGAGCCGCGAGTACTGGGACTATGAAGCTCACGTCCCGAGCTGGGGGTAAAGCCGCCGCCGTCCCCCGCCGGGCCCTCTCACCCCCACCCCCGCCCGGCCGCCCCCCGACGCAGACCGCACTCGCTCCCCGCGATCTGACCCCCCAGCGATCTGTTTCCCCGCTGGGCCCGTGCTTCCTCGGGTCTGAGGTGGGCGGCAGACCCTCCCCCATACACACACACACTATGTTCTCGTCTCCCTCTCCCCCCTTCTCGTTCCTTCCTCTCCGCCGTGCGCACCCCTCTCTCCCGCTCACCCCAGGGAATGCTTTCTTACTGATAAGTGTAGGGGTCCAGGAACCAGAGCCTGGTGGAAGTGAGGGAGCGGCCCTTCTCACGCTTTGGGGTTTCTGTTGGGGTGGGAAGTCAGCAGCTGTACTCTTGAGCTATTAAAATTCTCTGCCTTTTTAGTTTTTTGAAATGAGGCTGGGTGGGAGGAAATTTTTTAAAGACGTCCAGACTCTCAAAGGAGGAGCTGTCTACCTTCGGCGTGTGAAGTATAAGGCAGGTGCTGTGGGCAGAGGGGCACTTCTGAGCCTCCAGGATGGTGATGCTTTGCTCATCTCTCTAAATTGGCTCAGACCCTTGCCTTCCTACCTCATCTCCCCCAAGTTAATGAGGGACCAGTTAGGTTAGGAGCTGCGTCCAGTGAAGGGAGCCAAGTTTATGTTGTGGCTTTCATTTAGGTAATGAGTCGTGGCATGATGTATATAGACACTTCCAAGTGCTTGATTAATGGAAGCGGCTGGATGGGGGTGTGTAGTGGGCATAGGCTCAGTTAATCCCAAGTCCTGGCCTTTATGTGTCGCTCTTTCTTGCCTTTCACAGTAATCAAGACGATTACCAGCTGGTTCGAAAACTTGGTAGGGGAAAGTATAGTGAAGTATTTGAGGCCATTAACATCACCAACAATGAGAGAGTGGTTGTCAAAATTCTCAAGGTGAGTGTCTTATGAGTAGCGTTAAAATTTCTTTTTCACAGGTCAGGAGGATATAAACTACTCCAGCCACATTCTAGAATGAGTAGTACAAGCTCTCATTTTACGTATCTTCTGCCTGATGTCTCTCTGCTACTCCTCCCACCCCGTTTTCCTGTGAACTTTCAAGAAAATACGCAGACCTGTTTCAAATCTAAGCATGATAGTTCAGGAACGTTCTTGTTCTGAAATGTAATTATGGGGTCCCAAAGTGAAAATTCCAACGGGGCTCCATTTGTTACAAAATAAATAGGTGTTCGGGAGCAAGAAGAGCCTTTTCGTGAAGGTCCTGTCACTCCAGGAGCTCCCTGAGTACTGAGCTTCTTATTCCAGAGAGGAAGTTGGAAACAATTGAGTAGTTTCGAAGATGAGCTTGAAGCCTGAGCGGAGGGAAACACCTCAGTGGATAATCATTGTTTTTTTCTCCTTTGTTGATAAGTTTCAGGTGGGCTGAATATAGTGAGCCAATAGTGTCAGGAAGGTTCATTGTTGCTTATCAGCTAGTAAAAGTGAAGTTGGGAGCAGTGGAGGATACACTTATAATCACTAAAATAATAACGGGAACAAAACAGCCTGAATCTGGTTTAGCAGCCTAAGTTTGTTAAAGATACACCTTTGTCATCTCTTGAATGAAGGCATGATCTTAATGAGCATGAAAGGTTGGCTAAATTATCTTCCAGGTGACTGATTGTGTAGCTTTGATAATGTTTTTAGGGTGTACTAAAAAGTAATGCTTAGAATCTGTGAAGGGTATTCATCATTGCCAGATTATTTAATATGTGTGCATGTCATTTAGTGAAATCTTGAGATGACCAAAGAGTTAATATAAGCACTTTTACATATACAAGAGTTACATTGTGGCGACTTTTTTTTTTTTTTTTTTTTTTTGCGGTATGCGGGCCTCTCACTGTTGTGGCCTCTCCCGTTGTGGAGCACAGGCTCCGGACGCACAGGCTCAGCGGCCATGGCACATGGGCCTAGCCGCTCCGCGGCATGTGGGATCTTCCCGGACTGGGGCACGAACCCGTGTCCCCTGCATCGGCAGGCGGACTCTCAACCACTGCGCCACCAGGGAAGCCCGCATTGTGGCCATTTTGAAGAGGCTTTGTGAATAAGAATGTGGGATTGAAAAGCTGTTTTTGTATCTTAAGTAGAGTTAAGGCAGCTGTGTCCCTATTTAGAAAGAGGGGTCAGGCTTAGACTGTCTGAAAATCACCTTTCCAAAAAGTGATTATCTCTATTACGCAGTACCATCCTGGCCTAGTGATGAAGAGGCAGGATTGCAGTTGAGAGAAATAGGCAAATTATTTGTGCTGTCAGAAACACTGGGGTAAGAAGTGAGGAACTGATATTGAAGATGTGGAGTTTTTGACTCTCCTCTTCCCTAAATATGAATTGCACCTACAGAGTCATGTGATCTTTTTTGTTTGTTTTTCTTCACAAGCATAAATATTGAAAGAAATGTTCTCTTCAGAGAAATCACCTGGCAAAGGCATACAATTTTTTTCTTTATACGTTAGCATAAATGTTTTTAATATAAGCTGCTTAAAATCTCTTTAGGAAATTTTAAGCAAGGCATAAGTTGAAATTAAGAATATCCACAGTCCATTGCTGTACATTCAGAAGAATAAACTGCTGACTCTAAAGCAATTCCAGAAAAATGTCTAAACATTTGTGCGACGGTAGCATTTTTAGAGTAAGTGTGCAACTTCCTGTAGTGTCTTTTTTGAAAAGGAACAGCATTCAGGTGTACATGTAAATAACAGTACGTTCATTTAGGGAAGCATCACGTTGCCCTTTAGTCATCCTTGTAGAGAGCTTCATAGCCTCAGTTGCTGGATAGCTTTTCCCCTGCTCTAAAGATTCGCAGGATATGTTTAGGGAACCCAATATGGAAGCTGAAGGTTATTTTTAACCGACAAGAAATGTAGGCACAAAGAAACATATCTAACATCACTATGTTGAAATAGCCCTTAGCCAGAACTCCTGTTTCCCATTTCTTCCTGTCTCTTACTGCTCATTTTAGCACTGGGTTATAAGATCTTAACGTTGAGCACAGAGTAAGTTCCAGTGTTCTCGAATAAGACTTGGGAGGCCCCCTTGATGCTCTTGATGCCCCCTTGATGAAGTGTTGTTTCTTGTATCTTTTCCACACAAGTTCTTCTCAGAGTGCAGCCTGAACCACCTTGTTTCCACTGGTGAAAACTACACTCACTTTCTGTTTTTCAAAGCCCTGTGACATTTCTGTCCAGATTTTGTTCTGTCTGAAGGATGGGGTAAGAAACTACTAATGGTATTGTCGGGTTTTCTTGTTCTGACAGGCTGAATTAAAGTAGATTAAAAGTATTGTTTTTTAAAAAGAATAGGGTCTTTACTCAGTAAAGTGCCCCTATTCAGATAAGTCAAAGTTATGACTAATACCTACTGTTGTGGTGCTTGGCCACAGGAAATTAGTTCCTTAACAGAGTGCCAGTTGCTCGTAATTTGAAGGAATACAGAAAAAGCTTCCTCTTCATCTAGGCGTACTGTATTTCAACTTCAGGAAGGAATTATTTATTGATGTGCACATTGTGACTGAGACAGAGGGTACATTCCTTGAGGACAGGGGCTGCCTGCTTTTTTGGCGAACATTCCATCCAGTCCTTTTCAATATATGACAATGGTTGGGTGATGAATGACCACAGAGGGATTTTATATCATTTAATTTACATCAGTAGATTTCTCAATATTTTTGTGATCAAAAGATATTGGGGCTGTTAAGAGGTTTTAGGAATTTAGAAATTGGTGAGCAAAATGTTTCTGTCTATGCTGAAGTGAGATCCTGAGTTGGAAATCTTCAAAGAAAACTTTCCAATCAATAGGGAGGTTGTATCTTTTTTTTGACAGAAATTGTTTTGAGGAGAAAAGGCCGAGGTGGGGGGATGGTGGATGGTAAGTGTTAATATAGCAGGGCAGAAAAACACTTTTGTGCCTGAGGTTTCATCTTGATTTTGAAAAGTCAACTTTTCAGTTCCTTTATAGTACCTCTTAGGAAGGTATAGACAGAAATAAAAACATTTGGCCATTTTGGACAACTTTTAGCACTTTGTGAGTATCACCTATGTATGGATTTCATCTCTTCTTAGAGTTCTTGGGATCCTTCAAATTCAACTGCTATTTTCTAAGTAGAAGTTAAGAGCAATACCAGTTTTTAAAAAACAAATGGGCAGGCTTTTGGACCCATGCTGCAAGGACTGGAAATCCTCATATTAGGTTTCCTGTTTGTAGTCTTATTTTATACAAAGAGCTTGGCTGTCCATTTTTTCCCGCCAGAAATTAATTATCAAGCTTCAAACAAAGAATGATGGTAATACAAGTTTATTTTTTCAGCAGGTTTAGCCTACTTGTTTGTAGGTATATTTAAATTTTTGTACTTGCAGGAGGTAGTGTTAAAAGAACGATGTGGCTTCCCTGGTGGCGCAGTGGTTGAGAGTCCGCCTGCCGATGCAGGGGACACGGGTTCGTGCCCCAGTCCGGGAAGATCCCACATGCCGCGGAGCGGCTGGGCCCGTGAGCCATGGCCGCTGAGCCTGCGCATCCGGAGGCTGTGCTCCACAACGGGAGAGGCCACAATAGTGGGAGGCCTGCGTACCACAAAAAAAAAAAAAAAGGATGAGATGACTGTTGATTACGGATTTTTTTATTTACTTCATAGTGGGCTGGTGGCTGTTTAGGTTATATCAAAATGATGTTTGCTCTGTGCTTTCTCATTTATTTCTACTTCATCAGCTGCTAGGTTTTTAACCCTACATTTACTTTATTAGGCAAGTGTGCCAAGACATCATTGTTCTGAAACAAGACATTGATACTAATTTATCTAAATATTTTGGTGATTTCTAGTTTCTATACACATCTCATGGTATAAAAAGTGTTTAAAAGAGTATTATTAAAGTATTAAAAATAAAAATTTGGGGACTTCCCTGGTGGTCCAGTGGCTAAGACTCCGCGATCCCAATGCAGGGGTCTGGGTTCGATCCCTGGTCAGGGAACTAGATCCTGCATACAGCAACAAAGATCCCACGTGCTGTGACTAAGACCCGGCACAGCCAAATAAATAAATGAATAAATATTTTTTTAAAGTACAAATATTAAAAATTGTGAACTAGTCAGTGCTGTTTCTAATATTGTGGTTGTGGGGTCAGACATTGAGAGTGTGGTTAACCTGTGAAACAGAGTCACAGGATAGGGGAGCACGGATATTATTAGAACCCAGCCTCTTTTTTTACAGACCCAGGGGAACCTGCAGTTTGCTCGGGGTCCCATGGCTGGTGGGGGGCAGAAGCACTAGGTTCATGACCTTTGGTCCCTCCCATGGAGTCTTGGTAGATGTGAGGGGCACAAGTAGGACATTTGCTGGATGTTCTGAACTGTACTGGAAAGATGGCCAAACACTCACTGGAAGTCAAATGGAATTAATTTGTTTCCAATGATTTTTGGAGTTATTCTGAAGGGAAATATTTGACATCAGAGGGTTGCTGGTTGAAATGTGGGATAGATGAAAGCCCAGAGAGCTATAGGGACCCAGACTTGGGTTCTCTGGTTTGTATCCACAGCATCATATTTAATGTGTAAGTGAAATGTTACTTTCCTTTCTTGTTTGATACCACAAGAACCAGTGTTTTTATACTTTTTTAACCCATACAGTTCTTCCAAGTCTCATCCTGATCACTTGCTCAGAGAGCAGAACCAGTACTAGAAAGGACTGTACCATCCTCTCCATGAGATTCAAAAGGCCTGCTATGTGCCTCACATTTTTAAATAAAAAATTTTTTTAAATCTAGAATAAACAGTTCAAGATGTTGATAATGTAATTGAGAAGGGGAGAGTTGAAAGATTAGGGGCAAATTTGCTGTGAAGAAATAAACACTGCTCAGATAATGTTTATATTTAGGTCAGTCGTAATGGATTTTAGAGATGCTACCAGGGTAATAAAATAAAAGCCATCATCCAGTCTCAGCTTGCTTTCTACTCTCCTACATTCCTGACAACCATTGTTCATTGTAATTGTTTATTGCAGGTGATGAAATTAATCTTAGTGGGGCAGTTGTTGCTTTGGTAGTGGAATAAAAGTAATACCAGATTTGAAAGTTCTGAGCTATATTCCTGCCTCCCTTGAATTTATCAGTTCAGTTATGCTTGGAAAGAAATTAAAACGGGACTTTGCCTATTAACATTTGCTGGCATTTATTGAGGTCATAATTCTTATGCCTTTGGTAGACATTACTTTGCAAATTCAGTCACAATTAAACGCTAGTAATTGAAATCATTCTCAGATCTGGCTTCTTAAAAATCTGCTGTGAGTAGATAGGACAGATTACTGGCCTTATCAACTTTTGTCTTTCTAAGCAGCCAGTACTAAATTAGTCTTTTGTTTTAAAATGTTTAATGTTGGTGAATAGGGAAGGAGAAAAAGGACCTTATTCTTGGATTACATTGAACAAGGTTCTCCTGAATAGCTGGGAGTCTTCGCCTGTGAGCAGAAACCTTCTGAAAAAAAATCTGTTTTTCTTTCTTTTCAGAGCTCATGCACAGAACATTTTAAATGAGTTTTTCCCCTTTAAATATTCTCTCTAGGTGTGTGCCAAAATTAATTTATTATTGAAACTTGATTTAATACTTTAATTTCTTTTTTAGTAGCTTTTTTGCCATTTAATCTACTAGACTTTGAGTTTGAATTTTTTTGTTTTGTTAAACAGCTAAACTGATTCAGTTAGAACCAGATATTCTCTGAGTTGGAATAAATGAACCTTAGGTGAGACAGAGGCTTTTTCTAGCATGCAGGATGAAATGTGAAATGATGAGATTGTGATGGAAATGTATTCTCCACTTTAGTGACGGTGAATGAATGCAGACAGTGGGCTGGAGGGTCAGAGCATCCTTACTTCTATAAAAATTCATGGTCTCTTTTCCTTCGGATGCAAGGATCCTCCCTTATAAATCCTAACTTTTTCTCTTCAATTCTTTTTGTAGAATTTAAATCTTTGCTTTCACTGCCTAAGAGCTCATTGGTTTTTCAGCTTCTGGAGCATCTCTTAGGTTCAGAGGAGTGAGCTTGAGGCTAAAGGGAGTTACCCGTAGCCTGGGTCCTGTAGAGACCTGGTGCCCCTGCTTTGGAGGGAAGTGTCCTGAGCAGTACATCACTCTCCTTTTTCTTACAGTCTCTTGGTCTTTTGTCAGTATGTGAGAACTCCAGCTGCAGTGTGACTCCATTGTGCCACTTCAGAATTGTCCTGCTGTCCCCAGTCTCTAGTTTGGGAAGTTATTGGACAGGTGACAATTGGGCAACAAAGTATGCTTCACGTGCTCTATAGGTTACCTTTAGACATAATGAAAAATATGTTCATCTTAACTGGGTTGTCCAGGAACTGGGCGCCTGCCTGATCTGTTCCTGAATAACGGGAGAACAAAGCAAGGCTTTATATGGGGCATTGTCGTAGGAGCAACTTATTTAATGGGTTACCCCTGTACTAATTCACTGTTGGAGAAGAGGGATTTTGGTGAACACAGGCTTCTTCTGGCCGTTGTGTTTTTCTCCCTCTGTTGCCACTCCCACAGATGTGTAACTGCTTTCCAATAGTGACTCTAGAATTCTAGACTATTGACTCTAGAATTTTCTTACATTGAATATACTGGTATCGGCTAAATGTTTAGATATGATAACCAGCTTTTATTTTTCTTTTAACTTACTAACAAAATTTCAGACTTACAGAAAAATTGCAAAAATTGCCGTATCTCTCACCCAGATTTCTCAAATATTGACATTTGTTTTATCCTTCTCTCTCACTCTTTCATATATATACACACACATAGATGTGTGTGTGCATATAAATAATTATATTTCTTTTACATGTCTTAAGTGCCTGAGAGGAAATCGCAGTCATCCCTAATTTCCTCTATTTCCTAAAAACAAGAACAATTGCTAACATAACCCACAATGCCATGATCAAAAATCAGAAATTAACATTGATGCAGTGCTGTTAATCTATAGCTCTCAATCTCATTTGAGATTGAGGACTCTCTTGTCCTTATAATGTTCTTTATAGCAAAGGAAAATCCCAGACCATGTGTTATATTCAGTTGTCATATCTTTTTAAACTGGAATAGTTGTTCATTCTGTGTGTTTCATGAGATTGACATTTTTGAAGCTTATAGGCTACTTATTTCGTAGTATATCCTTCTCTGGCTGTTTTCTGACCAAGTTGTACTTCATATTCAAGTGCTTCATTTTCCCAAAGTATTGAGCTCTATAATTATGAAAAAAGGAAGTAAGGAGTAAAATTCCTAAGTGGACGTGGGGAAGAACCACAGTAGCCAGATCTATTCTGAAAACCCTGACAAAGTGGAGTGGACATGATTGTGGCAGCTGGCTTGGAAGGTTACAGCCAGATTCCAGTCTCTCAATTGAGCACCCTCTTACAGGTGATGCAGGTGTTCTGTATTTCATAATCTCTGTTTTGTTGTGTGTTCAAAGCTGTAGCTTGGTGACCAACAAGAGGTTTCTCTGGCATGTGTGTATATTACATCTCCCCCCATCCCACCAGCACCACATACACACAGGCTTTTTCAGTCTTGTTTCATGGCTAATCCATTGGACTCTCTTTGCCTGTGCTTTTATAACAGTGTCTCGGGGTGGAATACTCCTTTTCCTCAGTTATGTTTCTTCCATAGCCACACTTGGGAAATGAAAGCGCAGTGGCTAAGAGTGAGGCCTACAGTCAGATTGTCTAGATTAGAATCCTGCCCCCACTTTTTAGAATTAGCTGTGCGACCTTGGGCAAATAGCTCAACTTGCCTGCGTCTACTGCATAGGAATTTTGTGAAGATGAAATATGATTTATTACTAACTAAAACTTTGAAAATAGTAAAGCTAACATTTATTGACTGCTTCCTATATGCCAGTCACTGTTTAAGTACTTTATAAAGCATGATTGATTATGATAATGCTTATTTTTCCATAACTACTTTTATTCTTCTTCAAACTCTTTAGCCCATTTAAGACAAGAAATAACATGTATAATGCTAGTATTTCTGATTAAGGTTTTTGATTTTTCTGTCCAGCAGACTGAAAGGTTAGTAGGTAGTGGGAGTTTTCAGTCACTGCTGTGTCAGAGGTCAGTTTTCTCCTTTGCTGACCCATCATCTCTTTCTTTAGGAATGGGATCTCTTGGGAAGTTTTACTAGCTCTGAACTGATTTCAGATTCTAGATATTAAGGAAATGGGAGTGGAGACAGGACATGGGAGCCAGCAGCTGGGAAACAAGTTTGTAACTTGATGTCAGTGAACTGGTCTTCGCTCCTAGAAGACAAAATTACATGCACCCCGTTGGAAGAGCAGGTGTCTCACCATTTTGTTTCAGTTTTTCCATTTGTGAGTGCATGATAGACAGCTGTTCAGAGCTATAACATTTTCCATTTGGCAGTTAGTTATCTAGTAAGCATTTTATTTTTAAATATGACATGGCTATTCAAAATTTTACGTGCCCTAAATGTAACTACTTAAAGATTTGACACATAAGCTATATGAGTCCATGAATTATTTGATTCTTATGAGCAGGCCCATTGTATCTCTTTCTTTCTTTTCTTTTTTTCTTCTAATTTAGATATGCCCTTTAGCATAACACAGTGTGCAAGACAGTACAATATCCATTTGATATAAACATTGTTTTAAAGTTTTATTTATTAACTTCAAAAGGAGTCTTACTTCTGATTGCTCTTGTGTATTTAAGCCAGTGAAGAAAAAGAAGATAAAACGAGAGGTTAAGATTCTGGAGAACCTTCGTGGTGGAACAAATATCATTAAGCTGATTGACACTGTGAAGGACCCTGTGGTAGGTGCCTGGTGGTTGCGGGAGAGAGTGTGTGTGTGTGTTTGTGTGTGTGTGTGTGTGTGTGTGTGTATGTGTATGTCAAGTCACAAAACGTGATAATAATGGAATACATCATTATAATATAGTGGGAATGACTGTGTTTGTCTTTACTACTAACTGATTTTGAAAACCAGAAAAAATCATGGTGGCCCAATGATAAAATAGCCACCACCACTTTTATGGAACCTAAAAGTTTAGGTAGAAAAAAATTCCTGTCCCAGGTTTATTACCTCATTATTTTGATTTGGCCCACAAATGTTTGCTGAATATTTCCTTATGGCCCTGCTTTTCTCCCAACTTTGAAAGCTTATTACTGCCAATTAACATTATTTTACCTCACTTGAGTAAGCCTGACATTTGAAAATCTGGGTTTATAGAAGGAAATAGGAAGTGTCTCCATGTGGACGCTTGCCATAGAGAGCTGAACAGATCACAGCCCCACAGACCCCTTGAGGTCACTGTCTTGCTGTTTCTCATACTGGTCTTTAATTCAGCATCCACCATCGGGGCTCACATTGTATATGCAGATGCAATTTAAATATTTTTGTTAAAATGCTTAAGTTTTAGCCGTTTTAGATGTGCTGTTTAATTTTGTTTTCTCTCCCCTTTAGGAGTAACGTAACCTTAAGTGTTTATGATTAGCCAAGCTTCCCATTCAATTTCTGTTCTTTACCTGTTCTACCTCGAATATTTCCCGGTTCTCCCATGATAGCTTTTTAAGAAGTAGGTCTTTGCTTCTATCTGCTAAAGACATCCTCATAAAAATGTAGCTAACATGCATTGAATGCTTACTGTGTGCCAGGCACTGTTCTAAGTGTTTAACAGTATCATGTCGTTTAATCCCCACAACAGTTCATTGGGGCGGGTAACATTGTTGTCCACATTGTTACATTGTATAGATAAGAAAACTGAAGTCTGCAGAGGTTAAGTAATTTGCCAAGATTACACAGTATCATTGAATTGAAAAAAAGAAAAGTTTTTCCTTTTGGACCCTGAAAAGATTGAGAAGGATGATTGTATGCTGGATTCTGTCTGAGGCATTAAAAATGTATCCCAACCTTATCAGCTCAGATTGATTTTACATTCACTAACTCTGGACTACATAATCCTTGAAAATGGCCTGCAGTGTGGGCCAGTATGTAGTTTTATACTTAGAGCATCTTCATTTTGCTTTTCTTTTTTTTTTAAGTTAACAGAACTTAATGATTCCTGTCTTACTATTTTTGTAATTTGTTACTTAAAGCACGTATGTGTTTTACATGATATGTAACGCAAGTAAATCAAGGTGAATGAAAACCAATAGGGAACCCTCATCCCCTAACTTGTAGGGGGACAGGCTTGCTCCCAGCCCATAGAGAGATCTGGTGGTCTTATTGAAACTTTCAACGTTGGGCCAGTGAGGAATCCTTGCACCAGGTCTGCTGCTTGCTCAAAGACTTGCATGCATGCACTGTGGCCTATTTCCTAGGTAACTTTTACTTCCTTCCTTGAGCAAAACTTCACAGCCGTAAAGATTTCCAAGATGATTTTATTTCTTCCTATAACCCTTTAAGCCCCTGCTTTTCTCTCTATTTTGAAAGCTTGTTACTGCCAGTTAGCATTATTTTACCTTACTTAGGTAGACGTGACTTTTGAACATCTATATTTACACAAGGAAATATTGAACATTTTGTACTCATTGCATTAAAGATTACAGTACTCAAAAATACTTGATTTTATATGATTTGTAGGGGAAACACATCTTTGTAAAGTGAGACATTCTCTAATTGTCCCTAGCCAAGGCAATAATTTCACATTCTACCTTACTGATAATTATAGACTTTTCTGGATCCTAAAAAGACGAGTAATAAATTCCCAAGACCTATGATAATTGTGTAAAATGCATCTGGCTCATTAACCCAAGATGAAAACGTAACACTCCTTTTGTAGTTGGCAACCTGGAACACTGCAGAGTATAAATCTTCACATAATGTGCCAGGCCCACTGACAGGTTGGTCAGAGAATACAACTCTTCTTAAAAAACAAAAACAAAACCTTTATTATGAAATTTTGCAACCATTTACAAAATAAAATGAATAGTGTAATGAACCTCCCTGCACACATCACCCAACTTCAGCTCACGTTAATCAGCTTGTGGCCAACTTTGTTTCATCTATACCCCACCCACTTCCCAACAACCACCATCCCCAGTTGTTTTGAAGCAAATTCCAAACTTAAAATTTCAAGAGGATTCTTTCTTAATAGGCTCTCCCTGATGAGTGAATCTCTTTCATTTAAGTGGGGTTTGGGGGTGGGCCAGTACAACAGAAGCAAATTACATTTATTGTTTGAAACTTACAAAGCATTAATATTCTCTCTTGCAGTCAAAGACACCAGCTTTGGTATTTGAATATATCAATAATACAGATTTTAAGGTGCGTATATACTTTTTCTTTCTGGCATGGGGTTAATGGGGATTGGGGAGGCGGCGATAAGCAGTCTTGATACTCTAGAACACAAGGGGGCTGGGAAAGGTCATTGGTGAGAGCAGGAAATAACATTGGATTCCTTAAAGCATTACTACAGAATGCAGAAAGTGGTTAGGTTCTTGCACAGGTGAAATTACTCATCACTCTTTGCCATGCTTACTCTGGGGAGAGCTGCTGGGCTGGGTCTAAGTTAATGCCTCATTTATAACGCTCCTGTTGTAGACAACATAGTTTTAGGTAGGTGTTAACTTTAATTTTCGTACAAATCTTATATTACTGATAGGAAGTGATAAATGGATACAGGACTTGTGTGGAAAACAATTCAGTATAGTACCTTGGATTCAAGCTGTCAGATGGCAAGTGTATTCATGCACACTGTGTACAAAGCAGATGACAGAGTCACGGTGCTTTAGAAAAGCCCTATTTTGGGTTATTTACATTTCTTATGTTTATAAGGCATGTTAATTTAGACTTTAAAGTGTTCCAAAAGCGTGGTTTTAAGCTGGTTTTTCGTGAATTTGTTTTTATTTTTGTTCAAACACTGCAACCTTCTGATAAGAAGCCAGGCATACTGGACATGGTAGACCATAATATGGAAACCAATATAAAAACAAATAGTGGTGTTGATTTTTAGGGGCATTTAGAGAACTTTTAGGTGAATATAATTCTCTGTCAGTGTTTGAAAGGCTTGTGATTTTGTTTTGATGGAAGTTAGGACAAAACCAAATCAGCAGTTGAAAGTTGATGCTATGGGGAGTGATGCTTTTGGGTGAAAATAAAAGAATCTTGTCCTCACATTTACTTTTTCTTTGGTAATCGCTCTAAAATAATTAGTGAAAATAAGCAAAAGTGGATATTATGACCTATAAAACAATAAGCAAGTTTTATATTCAGTGCAGTCGTCCCTTGGTATCCATAGGGGATTGGTGATTGGTTCTAGGAGCCCCAGGAATACCAAAACCCAAGGACGCTCAAGTCCCTTATATATCAATAAAAGTGGCATAGTATTTGCATGTAACGTATGCACGTCATCCTGTATACTTTAAATCATCTCTAGACTACTTGTAATACCTAATATGTAAATGGTATGTAAATAGTTGGTGGAGCACAGCAAATTCAACTTTCTGGAATTTTTTTTTTTTTTTCAATCTGCAGTTGGTTGAATCCTCAAATATGGAGGGACAATTGGATGGCTTTTCCCCCTTTTAACAAGTTTCCTTGTTGACGTGACTCCTTAAAGGTGAACTCTAAAACGTGGGATGTAATTTTTTCATTAACTAGCAGAGCAGTGCTTAGCTGGTAGAGTACTGTGCTGATACACGTAACTGATCACACTTTTGCTATGAACAGCTGAGGTTTATCAAGATGTACATGATTGGGAATGTGTTTCTTAAGAAATAGGCTTTAATGAAACCAAACGTTTTCTTAATGCAAAAGTTTAAAAGCTGGTCTTCATGGAACTTCATAGTGAAATCCCTCAGGTTTCAGTGCTTCTGCTTCCTTAATGAATTTTTACCAGTTATCTAGCCACAGATGTAAAAATTTCACTTCAGTATTTTTTTTTAAATTTTTATTTATTTATTTATTTTTGGCTGCGTTTGGTCTTCGTTGCTGCGCGCGGGCTTTTCTCTCCAGTTGCGGCAAGCGGGGACTACTCTTCATTGTGGCACGTGGGCTTCTCATTGCGGTGGCTTCTCTTGCTGCGGAGCATGGGCTCTAGGTGCACAGGCTTCAGTAGTTGTGGCACGTGGGCTCAGTAGTTGTGGCTCACAGGCTCTAGAATGCAGGCTCAGAAGTTGTGGCGCATGGGCTTAGTTGCTTCGCAGCATGTGAGATCTTCCTGGACCAGGGCTGGAACCCGTGTCCCCTGTATTAGCAGGTGGATTCTTAACCACTGCGCCACCAGGGAAGTCCCTCACTTCAGTATTTTTGTGTTTCTTAAATTGACAGCTGTTCTGTTGATTTAATAACAGAGGATCAGTTTTTAATTCCTAGAGAAATCTTACTTCTTACAAAGAGGATGTTTTGATGGCATATATTCTCTAGGAGCTTCCTTTAAAAGGGTCATGGGAAATTGATGTTTTTTGAGGCTTGCATATCTGAAAACATCTTTATTTTATCCTCCCAATTAATACATTTGCTGTGATATAGAATTCTAGGTTGTAATTAATAATTTCCTCAGAATTTTGAAGAGATTGTTACCACTATTACCACTGAAGCCATTCTGGTTTCATCTTATATGTAATCTGGGTTTTTTGTTTTTTTTCTTCTGAAAGCTTTTAGTATTTTCTCTTTATTCTCAGTCTCTGAAATTTCACAGTGATGTGCTTTCATACAGGTTGCTTTTCATCCTTTGTTCTGGGGACTTACTTACTTTCAGTATAGAAACCCATGTCCTTCCATTTTGAAAAAATATTTTTAATGTTCTTTTATTTTTTTCCCTTTCTTCTTTGTTCTCACTTTCTAGAACTCATTCGAATGTTAGACTTCATATTATTGGCACTCTATTTTCTTCTCAGAATTTTAAAAATAGTATTCTGTTCTTTTATGTTTTATGTAATATCTTCTATTTTCTCACTGAGATATGTGGGGTTTTTTTCCCATTATGTTTTCTTCTTCATGTCTTTTTCTGTTTTCCTTCCAAATTCCTTTTTGGGGGGTGTTTTTGGGTTTTGTCTCTGCTGCAGTTGTCTGAAATGTCACAGTTTTTGAATGTCTGCTCCCTCTGTAGAGTAATGAAATTACTGACTACTGATTGTCAGCTCCTGTCTCAAGAGTGCAAGCCTGGCTGCCGGCATCCCTAGTAGCCTCAAGTTGAGGAGAGCTATAGGGAGTGCCATGTGGACTTTCACTTAATTCCCCCTTTTCAGTGTCGTGTTTTTAAACTCATTTTCCTGTTTTCAGCTCAATCTCTTTGCCCTTTTTCAGTGAGACCTGGGGTCACCAATTCCTGAGCCTTTCTGTAGTTTTTCATTGTGAAGTGTTTGCTACTGGGCCCCCTCTGCTGGCAGAATGTTGGGAGAATTCTCAGCTTTTTTGGTCTGCTAAGTCAACTGGACATCTGTTTTATAGCTTCAAAGTTTGTTGTCTCTTCCATTCTCTTAGCATTGTGAGTAAATCCCCCCTGTTCCTCTTACTTTTTTCTTTTTTAATATTTATTTATTTATTTATTCGGCTGCGTCGGGTCTTAGTTGTGGCGTGCAGGATCTTTCGTTGCAGCGCCTGGGCTTCTCTCTGTTGTGGCACACGGGCTCAGTAGTTGCGGCACGTGGGCTTAGTTGCCCTTGGCATGTGGGATCTTAGTTCCCCAACCAGAGAACAAACCTGCCTCCCCTGCATTGGAAGGCAGATTCTTAACCACTGGACCACCAGGGAAGTCCGTCTTACAGTTATTTTAGAGGAGCTTTGGGAACAAACAGAGGTAGGATGGGTTGGTTCTGTCGTGTTATTAAACTGTAGGTCCCCTTTGAATGTTCAAACGATGCCATTTTAGTCAACTTAAAATATCTTAAATATCAGGTAGTAGATGTGTGTTTTGGAAGAGCAAATCATAACAGGAAAATTACTTTTTTTTCCAGATAGTATGACAGACCAAAAGTGGGGAAATCAGTTGATTTAGTGTCCAGTGTCCTTCAGGCTTATTATTTTGTTCTGTGTCCATCTTATTAGGAAAAGATGTTTTTATTTATTTTTTAAATGTTACTGTTAAGTGTATTAATAACTGGTTTTAAGGTATCATCCAGAGAAGGTTTGTCCCTGGTTTAAATATCAGGGGTGAATCAACAGTGACACAGCCTGTTCTTTTCAGTATTTTTTATTGATACAATTGATAATAAATTTTGATCTATAATTTCTTTTTATGGTAGAGTCTTTCTAATTTTGGTATCAAGGTTATACTAACTTCATAACATAAGTTAGATAGCTTTTCCTTTCTGTTCTCTGAAAGTTTATATAAAATAGGGATAGTCTGGGTAGTAGGTATCTTTTGAGGTGGGGAGGGGAGACTTTGAACTACATTTTCCTTTTTAAAACATACTGTTGGTTAAAGTTTTATCCTGGTTTTCTATCTCTTCCGGAGTCTATTTGGATAATTATTTCTGAAGTTGTCTACTTTAAATTATATTCACATAAAGCTGTTAATAGAATTCTCTTAGGACTTAAAAACTTAATATGTCTGTAATTATGCTTTCCTTTACATTTGTAATATTATTTGTACCTTTACTCTCTTTTCTCTTTTTTTTTTTTTTTTAAATCAGTGTTGCTAGAGATCTCTTATTAATGCTTTCAGAGAATTGCCTTTTGGTTTTGTGCTCAGAGAATTTATATTAAGTTTTCTATTTCATTCTGTTTCTGCTCCTGTCTTAATTATTTTGTTCCAACTTTTCTTCTTTCTTCCTTAATTATTTTCTTTCTTGGGTTTTCACTGTTCTTTCCTGTTAGCTTCTTGAGTTGAAGTCAGCTCATTTGATTTGTTTCTGTCTTTCTTAATTGGTAGTAAGTGTGCTTTACGTCTGTACAACCCCAAGCACCATTGTAGCTACATTCCATGGTTATGTAACTCACTTCTGTATAGTTTTCAAATTACAAGTACAGATTCCAAACTTGTGGATTTGGGTTTTTCTCCCCAAATCTTTTACTTTGAAAAATTTTAAATCTACTGAAAATTGGGAAGGGTAGCACAGTTAATACCCTTACATTACCTAGATTTACTAGCTGTTATTATTTTGCCATTTGTAGTTATTTCTCACCTCTTCCCCACCCTCCCCTCTTTGTCTTTCTTTTTGTTGAAGTCATCTTAAAGTAAGTTGTAGTCATCATGATACTTCACTTTTAAATATGCCATCACTGGAACTAGGTAGGACATTTTCCTGTATAACCACAATACTGTTAGTATACTTAAGAAATTTAATATTTATATTATAATGCCATCTAATATACAGTATAGAGTTTATATTCAAAAGTTTCCCAGTAATTATTGTCCTGGGAATGTCCATTCAGGATCCACTTGGTATTTTTTTGTTTATTTTTTTTTTAATGATTCTTTTAGTTGGTTCCTAATTTGATTGCACTGGGTCCAGAAAACATGATCTGTATAATGTTGATTATTTGGAATTTGTTGATGGTTGCTTTGTGGCTTTGGTACACAGTCATTTTTTTATATCAAGCTTGTTAATTTAAATCTTGTTCAGACCTTCTATTGCCTTGATAATTTTTTCCCTTGATATTTTATTTGTGGTAGTGGTACTGGTTTGGTCAGTTTCTCCTTAAAATCATCAGTTACGCTTTGTGTATGTCAAAGTGATAATAAAAGATACATGGTGATACTTAGAACAAAAGACAAAATTTGAAAGCAAATGAATAGGAAAAGCCAATTTCTAAAAGTTGGAATGAATAGTTACAGAAAACTCCCAAACTCAAAATTGTCTCAAGGAAGCTAAGGTACTGTTTTAAGGTAGAAAGAGTTATTGTTGAGACATGCTTCTCAGTTTTCTGTGCCTTTGGAAAAGTATCAATAAAAATAAGTATACGTTTTAAGTAAAATATATATCATTTGGGCATTTAAAAAATGTTTAAGACATCCCAAATGGGCTCCATCTTGAGAAGATGGTAGACCCATATTAATCTGTAGGAAATTTCATATCATTCACATAGAATTAGGCCTTGACTACCTGATTATCTTGAGGCCTTGTTAATGCTGTTAGGGTCTAATGTGGAGATGGTGCATTCACAGACTAAATAAAGTTTCCTTAATTGGGGGAACAAAATTTACTTTTATTATAGATCACTGACATTATTTTGTCATTTCTTTGTAAGACATTTTCGGGTGATTTGTAGTAACTTTGATGTTCTTGATTAATGATTTTTTCTGCTTCCTTAAGTTCCTAAAAATGTTGCCCTTGGTTTCATTCTGGATCTTGGGGTTATGTGTGAACAGTGCTAAAATGGGTGCCTCGTGCATTCAGCACCTTTCACTTTTACTTTATTTCGCACTCCCCCCACTTTTTCTTCTCCTTACCTGGGGACCACTGGTTTCTGGACATAGACCGAGCTGTGTATGGCAGGGAATATGCAAGCTGTGTGTGCAGCGTGAGAGTTTGCTGTGCTGGTGATTCCCACATCTGGCTGGGAACCTTCTTGAAGTGAGAAGTCCTCCTGAATGACAGTCGTTAGGGATGGGGCCTTGGAATCTAGCTGCACCACGACTGGAGCCTGAAGAACTATCTGTGTAGACAGCGTGAGTGAGGCCCACTTGTGGCCAGTCCTTTCTGGATGTTGATTTTAGACCAAGAAGGCACTGATTCTCTTGGTCAGATTGCATTTTTCCCATTCTTCTTCTCGGACCTTCTGAGGTTACTTAAGAGTCCCAGGGGATTTCTACCTTTGGGCCCTTGGAATAGTCCTGGAGTATAACTGACTTCTAGGGAAATGGCAATGTGTTTGAGGCTTTGGAACCAAACTAGGATTGGTGAATAGTTTCTTTCTCAGCACCTTTGTAATCTTCCAGGAAGTATAGGCTTGTTTTGTTTTTGGTAAGTCACTTACTTTATGAAAACATAAAAGAAACTAACTTCCTGACAACATTTTGCAGTTGGTTGGTTAAGGATGTTCTCCATGTAGCTGACGAAGAAGAATGGAGGAGAAGTGTGCTTCTTGTGAAATTTCCCTTCCTAATTTGTCATGGAATCTTAGTACTTCTGTTTCTTGAAGACAGTTTTAATTTTGTCCCATTGACTAGTGACCATCCTCAAAGACATTTATTGACTGCCTTCTGTGTACAAGCACAGAATTGCCACACGTGGTGTGGGCTATATAAAACATGTTATTCTGCCGTGCAAGGACAGAGTTGCTGTCCACAGACAGAGTTGCTGTCCACAGACAGTTGTATGGTGGACCCTTGACATGCCTGAGGGAGGGAAAGTTCAGAGATCTTTAATCACCAAATTGGTGACTGCCAGCAGCTGTGGCATCCGTTGCTCCCCAGCATGCATATGCCTCGATACGCAGGGGTGGTGGCTTGGGGCTCTTGGCGTGTGGGCAAGGTGAAGAAGCCTCTTGTTGTTCACAGCAGAGTGAGAAAATATCCTAAGAACTTCGGGTCACCGCCGGTACCCGAGTGCAGAACATTAACTCTAGGCATGCTGCTGCTCTCGGTGTCCTGTGAGCGCCCCAGATAACAGTGAATAGCCTGGGGGTTCAGAGAAGGACGAGACCACTGTGGGCTCTGTGGCACCCGGATGGGATGGTTATGACTTTACCAGCTAAGGGGGAGGGGCAGGCATTCTAGATTTGGGGGAGGGAAGAACAGAGGTGGCAAAGACAGGTTTCTTTGGTCAGAGTGGGGAACTCCTGGGGGCTGCAGTGGAGAAAGAGCTACAAAAGTTGGAGGAAGCTACCCCCTGGACTCTGTTGAGTCCTGAATTTCAGGCCCGGGTGGTAAAATGTTACAGGTGTAGTTTGGTCTCCTTCCCAGAGCTCCTGAAAAATGAAAGTGAATATTAGCCTGTCACTCAAGACTTTGTAATGTATTAGGCCTAAACGCTATAGTCAGCTAGTGTTTTTTGTGTCACATAAAATTGATATTGGTTAGAGTAGCTAGAAATACTGTGTTGGCAGTCCGAGGACATTTGTTTTTATCCCTTAATACTCGCATGGGTGCTTGGGATAGATACCGCATGGTATGAGAGGAAAGCCTTCCGCGGATAAAGGTCCAAATAATAAAATAGCCCATGTTTGTTTTCTGGAAATAAAATATTCTAGCCCTCTGAGGGTTATTAGAAAATGCCCTTTTCACTTTCATTGTCTGTTTATTGACTTGAGGTTCAACTTGGCACAGTCTCTGGGAGTGATCTCCTGAACTCTCAGAGGAAGAGCTGATTTGGCACCCGAAGAGATGTTATCTTCGGCCTGTGTCTGTACCTACAGACTGTCAGTGTGCTGCTGAGAAGCCTTTCTTGCTATGCAGAGCTGGGGGAGAACAAAACACTTGGGTGTTTAGCTGTTATGCAGTTGAGTCTCTCGGGAGCAGAAGTGGTGGCACGTTCATGCCATTGGGCCTAAATGCGGTTCAGTCCCAAGCAGGGTCAGCCTTCAGTAGTGGAGCAGCTCCAGGCCACCACCAGTATGCTGGAAAGTATGTGTTCATTTTCTGCAGCGCCATGAGTGAAATCAGACACTCTTACTAAGCTGGAGGGAGAATTACACTTACTTAAAAGGGGAAATTTGAGAAAGAGGCTAAGTCCTGGTGTTCGAAAATGTTGGATTCGATTCTTGGTAAATCTGTTGTTTTTCGTAAAAAAATTTTTTTGAACAGGTAGTATGTTTACATGGATCCAAAATATAAAGTGGTACACAGTGAAAAGTCATTCTTGCAGATACAAATATGCATGTGTAGTTTTAGTTTCCCCTCCTTTTTTACACAAACACGTTGTATATGCTGCTCTGTGCTCCTTGGAGAGATTCCCTACATGGCTTGAGTCTTCCAGTAAAGAGAGAAACAAAAAAGGTTTAATAAAGGTGTACTGATTAATTTTACAGAAGGTGCTGCTTGGACTGATGGGGAAAGAGATTTACTTGGAATTGATTGTCTAAAATAATCATATAGCTTCTGATGGGGGTTTGTGATGATTTAAATGAACCTGGATGTGTAAATTCTACTCCGTCTCTTAGAAATTGAAATTAAACAAATAAACAAAACTCCCGGTGAGTGGGTCTTTGGATTACCAATTATGAAAACTTACATTGGTATGTCATTTAGGCCTGGAATCATTTTCAGAACTGGTGTCCATCCCTCCCTCCCTCCCTTTTTCCCTTTCTTCCTTCCTTTTTTTTAAACATCTCACTCCACCACTCCTTTTTTTCCCCCCTAAACATTTTACATCTTTAGCTCCCATCAGTTTTTGCCTATGAAGTGTTCTTTTTTCCAGCCTGGAATTGGTTTTGAGGGAGTGGAGGTTATAGATTTTTTTTTTTAAGTCTCTTGCCATCTCCAAATGCTAAAGGGGTTCATTTTCCTTGGGTTTCATGAACAGACTGTCTTGCCATCATTTTACCATGTGGGCTGATGAAGTTTTTCAGATTCTGCTATCTGCTCGGAACTTGGTTCTCCAAAGTAAACTGTGGTGCTGTAGTGGGGATAGTTTGTTTGAAGTTCAGTAAGAATAGGAGGACAATTGGACAACTTGGACTTCATAATAATGTAATTGTGGGTGTTGAAATCATGGAGCATCACACAGGTTTTTAAAAGATCCAAGTTGGTGTAAATGGTTTTTTTCTTCTCCCCTTGGAATTCCTTTTGTTTTTTCTTCTGAAGACCAAAGTGTTAGACCCTTGTCTTTAGTCTTTGCCCTCATTTGTTCCAGATCAGGTAGTAAAAAGTTCTGGGATTCTTCAGTGACTTAAGCACTAAGTTTACAGAGAATAATGACCAACTTTGGATAACAAGATGCAATAAGACTAAATTAACTTAATGTTTTCTGAAATCTGTTTCAGCAACTCTACCAGATCCTGACAGACTTTGATATCCGGTTTTATATGTATGAACTACTTAAAGTAAGTGACAGTCATAAACGGTGAAATATTTCAGGATTATTCATTAAAGAAGTTTTCGAGAGGACCCAGAGACCTCAAGAATATTTCTTGATACCCAGAGAATTTAATGGTGTTTTTTGGTTTGGGCTGGGGGGTTAACTTACAATGAGGCCTCCATTGTGGAATCTTTACATCGACACCTCAGTGGAACTGAGAAAAATGGCTAAGTTAGTGGTACTGGGGACGTTATACCAGAGGTTAGAACATAACTTGTTGGTCCTTGGTTTTTTGTTTACTGTTTTTCATTTTGTTTTGTTTTTGCTGCTTAATTAATACTTACTACTAGTTTTCATTACATTACAAATCACCCCAAACTTAGTGACTTTTTAAAAATGATTTGTTATTTCCCATAATTCAGTGGGTTGGCTGAGTCTTTTGGTCTGGGTCAACTTGACTAGGGCAAGATGGTCCAGGATGGCCTCATTCACATATCTGGGGATGGCAGCTGGGATAGCTGAGGTCTCATTCTCCAGAGGATGGTCTGGGCTGCTTCCCATGGTGGTCTCATCAGGTCCTAAGAGCAAGAGAGGGCAAACTGTGATATATGTAAGCACTTTTCAAGCCTCTGCTTGTGTCACGTTTGCTAATGCCCTATTGGCCAAAGTAAGTCACATGGCCAAACCTAGCATCAAAGGGTGGAGAAGTACTTTTCATGGGCAGAGCATTGAAGTCACATCGTGGAAGGACATGCATACAGGGATGGTGGGCATTTTACGGCCATCCTTTTCTTGCCATTTAGCCCCGGCTAGTTAACCTTAACATGCAAGAAGAGGTGATGGGTGGACCTTCTAGGAGACTGAAATTTTCAAGTGTTATTGATTGACAGAGGAATGATCTTTTTTAATTTGGTTAGGTAAACGCTTAAGTAAAGAATTCTAAAAAGGTTTGTAAAATGGAATACAGTGTTTTTTAGGGTCATGGATCACTAAGAATCTAATGAAAGCTATGAACCCCGCCCCACGCCCCATGCCGCCAGTGCATGTAAAAATATACATACAGCATTACTTAAAGTTATAGGGTGGAATGGATAGGTCTCAATTTAAGAACCTCTAAAAGAATATAGAGGTGTCTAAGGTATTGGTATTATTGAAGAAAATTGTCAAGATGGAGTTTTGATGGGATTATGAACAGCTGCTCGAAGAAAATACAAGTTAAATCAAGGCTTAGGCTTTAAGGAATGGGAATTTGAAGGACTAGCTTTATGTGAAGTGAATGTGTTTTCTTACAAGCACTTACACAAACTACTTATCATTCGAGCCAAGGTGGTGGATTCACTCTTATGGCGAATGGGTCTTTCTTTGTCATTAAGATGAGAAAGATGAAGAAAGTCGAGCTTGGTTTATGATACCTTTCTACCTTTCTTGATGTCCCCTCCGGGCTAGAATGGAAGGCCTTGGTGGGCAGAGGTTTGCAGTGCTATGAACTGTCAGGCTAGTCTGTTTCCTAGGGCTTCTCAGAAAATCCCAGGCATTCACTCCATGAGAGCAGCAATCCAAATCTCACAGTTGGTTATTTTTTTTAAGTAAGGTATTAAGATTTTGTGGTTAGCTAGCACACCAAAGGTAAGATATATAACCTAGTGCAGTTGTCCTTAGATCAGGTAACAGCATCGCAGTGATACAGGCTGGTCGTCCCGATGGCAGTGTCTGATGTCCTTTCTGCCTTCTGGGGGTAGCAGCTATGCGGCGGGGCATACTTTGTGCTAATGAGGCGGAGCCCCAGATGGAACTTGAAAAACCTCTTTCATGCTTAATGGTCAGAAACGATCGGATTTTTAAATTGAAATAATTCCCCCAAGGAATTTAAAAGCAGTGAACAACTCTGCAGGGAATCTGACTAGTGGCAAAAGAATTTATTCCCTTGCTGTATTTGTTCAGCCTCTGCTTTCGTCAGGTATTTTTCACACCTCAGGTACTGTGGTCCTAATTAGTTTATTCCTTTGGACAAAGACCAGGCAAAATAACAGAATCAACACTTGCTAAATTTTCTCATAGAAAAGAAAAAAAAAAAAAAAAAAACGGGGATGGGAGAGAGGAAATATAGGTGGAATGTAGAAAATGCAGAAGGAACTAGACTGAGGGCTGCAGAGTGATTGCTCAGTGGACTCGCTGAGGCTTCCCACCAAGTCTGAGCTCCTGATTCACATTTAGGGAGGTGTGTCCTCAGGAGCCGTGGTTCTCTAGAGCACTGCCACAGAGCCACTGTGGAATCTTGCTACAACTGTTGGTATAAAACAAGACAAAGAGAAAAATTAAATTGAAGTAGAACCTACGTAGATGAAATGAATAAATCCTAAGGGTATAGTTTTTTGATTTTACTTAAATGTGAAACCTTCACCCACATTGACACAGAACTATGCTGTCCAATACAGTAGCTACTGTCCGGAGGTAGCTATTTAAATTAAATAAAATAAATTCAGTTCCTTAGTCACACTAGTCACATTTCAAGCATTTGATGGTCTCATGTGGCTGGTGGCTACCATATAGGACAGTGCAAATATAGACTGTTTCTCTTCTTGCATAGCTTTTATTCTCACCTCTACCACCATAGTTTAGTTGTGCCTGTTCTTGACCTTCATATGAAAAGCATTGAACACTGTATACTCTTTTGTGTCTGGGGAAAGCAAAATTTCCTTATTCTTGGAATGCTGGTTCTATGGATCATTCTCTGGATTATATATTCCCTCCCACTTAAAAATGCCTGGTACAGTGCCCTTGCTGGTCTAGTCCAGTGATTCTCCACCAGGTTAACTTTGTCCCTCAGGGGACATTTGGCAATGTCTGGAACCATTTTTGGTTGTCACAGTTGGAGGGACACTACTGGCATCTCATGGGTGGACGCCAGGGATTCTGCTAAACATCCTATAATACACAGGACCACTCCCCACAACAAAGAATTATCTGGTCCCAGATGTCAACAGTGCTGACATCGAGAAACCCTAATCTTGTCCCATGGAAAACTCCACCTTGCAAGAGCTCTCAGCGTCAAGCACACAGTAGGTACCATATGATTATGGGTTGCTGTCATTATTCAAGGAGTATATTATGGGCCTCATGTAGGCTTCAAGTGCTTTTTAAGACAAGCCAAAGGGCCCAACATTGAAATTTATGAAAATAGTTACTGTGTTAGAAAAGGGAGATTTAGGAGCAAAGTTTTATACTGTTTAAAACAAAAAACAAACTTAACCCAAATAAGAAATGGGTGAAAGATCTGAATCAACATTTGTCCAAAGAAGATATGGGATAGCCCAAAAGTATATGAAAAGATGTGCAACTTGATCACTCATTAGGGAAATACAAATCAAAACCACAATGATATTCCTCATCAAACCCACTAGAACAGCTGTAATCAGAAAGATATTAACAAGTGTTAGCAAGAATGTAGAGAAACTGGAACCCTCTCATATGGTGCTGATGGGAATGTAAAATGGTGTAGCCACTTTGGAAAACAATTAGGCAGATTCTTTAAAAGTTTAATGTAAACGTACATACAACGTAGCACTTCACCCGTAGGAATCTACCCAAGAGAAATGAAAATGTGTGTCCTCTTAAAGACTTGTACATGAATGTTCATAAGTAGCATTAGTCACAATAGCCAAAAAGTTAAAACAAACCAAATGTCTATCAACTAGTACACAATGGAATACTACTCAGCAATGAAAAAAGCAACATGGATGAATCTTAGAAACAGTATGCTGCGTGAAAGAAGATAAAGTACTGTGTATTCTATTATTTCATTTGATGACTGTCCAGAAGAGGCAAATCTGTAGCAACACGTGGTAGAGCAGTGGTTGGGAGGAGAGGGGAAGGAAGGAAGGAGGTAGGAGGTAGATGGAATTGGGGGTTGACTGCAGGCAGGCTTAAGGGAAATTCTTGGGATGATGAAAAACTTCTAAAAATGAATTGTGGTAATGGTGGCACAGCTTAAGGAATTTACTAAAAAATCATTGACTTGCAGAGTTATCACATAATTCTTAAAGACCAACTGGCTCAGGGATTATTTTTAAGGAAAATACTAATATTAGAATATATGTTAATCTAGAAAACCCACATGGGATGCTTATCTAAAGACAAGTCATATTGCAGATATATTTAGATGTCATTCTTCATGTCCACAGGTACTGTTTTCATGTCATTGAACTCATATGAGAAGTGACTCCAGTGTGGTTCCTAGATCTGGTTTTAAATACATCAAATTAGACCAACAGATTAATGTATGATTTCTAAATCCAGGTGGCTGATTTATTGCTACCAGCTACAAGTAAGAGAGGAGTGCCTAAAGAAGTATATCATTCCCCCTTTTTAAGAAACCTTCAGGGCCTCCCTGGTGGCGCAGTGGTTGAGAGTCCGCCTGCCGATGCGGGGGATGCGGGTTCGTGCCCCGGTCTGGGGGGATCCCATGTGCCGCGGAGCGGCTGGGCCCGTGAGCCATGGCCGCTGGGCCTGCGCGTCCGGAGCCTGTGCTCCACAACGGGAGAGGCCACAACAGTGAGAGGCCCGCATACCGCAAAAAGAAAAAAAAAAAAAAAAAGAAACCTTCATCGTAGCCCTTGGTGTCCTCTCCACAGCCGCCTTTCTACCAGCTGCCAGCATAGTGTGCTCAGGGAGCAAGGGGTGCCTTCTGAAGCATGTTTTTTCTTTTTTGTTACAGACAGTAAGGCTGCCCCTTGAGAGGCTGTATTGAGATCAAGCTGTCACAAACAAATAAGAATATGCTTACAGATGCTGAAAATCAAATCTCTTGCAGTAATTCAATATGCCAATTCTTAAAATGTTAACAGAATTCTCAATTCAACATTTTCAAAGATGATATTAAGGGCAAGAATTTCACATCTATGGTAGCACTTACGGAAGGGCATTTATAAATATGATGTCCATACCTATGAAGCTTACAAATTTGACAATGCTCAATAAAAGCTTTCAGAATCAAAAAATAAAAATAAAAAGAATATGCTTGCATTGGGGGTTGGTAGAGGGTTTGCTTACTTTTCTCTGTGCTTTCTTATCTAATAGGCTCTGGATTACTGCCACAGCAAGGGAATCATGCACAGGGATGTGAAACCTCACAATGTCATGATAGATCACCAACAGAAAAAGGTACCATTACAGCCAGGCAGTGAAAAACCTTTCATTGGAAGGCTTAGGGCCAATCAAAACTCTGGCCAGTACCTAGGTGGTTTCTGAAGACCCATGCTGTTTTCTTTGGCAGACTTGTGATATTATTATTTCTCTAGTCTCCAGTGTTGGTTTCTCCTTCGCATAAGCATAGTACACAAGAAGAGTAGACAGCTGACCCTAACTGTAGTGACTTGTTTACTTTGGTCATGATTTTCTGGAGGGCCTCAAGACAGAAACTACAGCTGGTGATTTTTACTTCCTTTCTTAATGACCCTCAAACCAACCTGCCTGGCCTTAAAAGTATACTCGGGTCCCTCCTATTTTCTATTCTCAGTTCTGATTGTCCCTGACTGGTGAGTAAATGAATCAGCTAGTGTTAGATTAATGAAACGCTAGAGCAATGCTTCAATCCTGGAGTGGGGCACATGTCCCCAGCCTTTTCTGTTAATGACTAGAGCTTATAATGAAAGCTATCAGTAATGAAGGGGGTATGTTAACACATGCAGCTGGTATGGAGGCAGAAGACAAGCTTACGCTTTGTTGATCTGGAGAGAATGAAAAGCCAGGATCATTTAAATTTAAAAAAAGAAAAAGCAAATAAGATTCCAAGTGCTCTGCTCTGGAAACGACCTCTTAGCAGTTGCTGAAAGTGTATCTTTTTAGCCAGTGCACTTGCTAACATTTTTTATGTGGCCAAATAATTGTTGTCTAATTAGATGTGGCCTTGTTGTAAGACACAGGCATCTGGAGACACTCCTTTCACATGTTTTATTTCTGTCGTATTTATAGCTGCGACTGATAGATTGGGGTCTGGCGGAATTCTATCATCCCGCCCAGGAGTACAATGTCCGCGTAGCCTCCAGGTACTTCAAGGGACCAGAGCTCCTTGTGGACTATCAGGTAAAATGTTAGTGAAGCACCTCTGGGTTCTTTTTACCTTTGCTTAGGGCTTTTCCTGGCTTTTTCTTTTTCCTGGTTTTTATTTAGTCAATTTGGATACATTTAAAATCCAGTCTTGGCTACAAAAGGTATGTATCCAGGATCATTGTAGATGATCTTGGTTCCCGGGGAGACAATTTAGGAAAAAACAGCTACAGAACTGGGCCTACATTCCATCCACGACCTCACTACTTTTTGGGAAAAGGTTTGCCACCTTTTGGGTACCATTCCCAGCAATCTGTCACCTGGCTCAAGAAGTTAGACTTGGGACTCCCCTGGTGGCGCAGTGGTTAAGAATCCACCTGCCAATGCAGGAGACAAGAGTTCCATCCCTGGTCCGCGAAGATCCCACATGCCGCGAAGCAACTAAGCCCGTGTGCCACAACCACTGAGCCTGTGCTTTAGAGCTCGTGAGCCACAACTACTGAGCCCACGTGCCACAACTACTGAAGCCCGCGCACCTAGAGCCTATGCTCCACAACAAGAGAAGCCACCACAGTGAGAGGCCCGCGTACGAAAACGAAGAGTAGCCCCCACTCGCTGCAACTAGAGAAAGTCTGCACACAGCAACGAAGACTCAATGCAGCCAATAAATAAAATAAAATCCAGTCTTTATTCTACCCCAAAATGATAATTATGGACTTTTCTCAGCCACTTTTTTTTTTTTTGAATTTTAAAATATCTGAAGAGGTCAACTGAAGACTAGAAACTCAGATCAGAAAAATGACATTTGTAACACCCTTGACTGACTGGTTGTCTTTATTTCCTCAGATGTATGATTATAGCCTGGATATGTGGAGTTTGGGCTGTATGTTAGCGAGCATGATCTTTCGAAAGGAGCCCTTCTTTCATGGACAGGATAACTATGACCAGGTAAGCAAACATCATCTGGCTCCTATCCATCTGGGGGCAGATGCCAAGAAAATATAGCATCTTGATAGGGATGCTGTTGTTGAGCCACTAAATATCATCCAGTATCTGCATATAAGCTTTACTTCAGGGTAAAGAGTTTCACAAAATCTTGTCTGTGGTCCCCAAAGATAGAGACAGATAGTGTGCTGTGTTATGCCCAACTTCCAAATTGTGTCTATGAGGAAGTCAGGTACCTCCTTGTCTAATAGAACAAGATTCTAGTCATTAGGGACTTCACTGGTGGTGCAGTGGTTAAGAATCCGCCTGCCAATACAGGGGACATGGGTTTGAGCCCTGGTCCGGGAAGATCCCACATGCTGTGGAGCAACTAAGCCCATGTGCCACAACTACTGAGCCTGCGCTCTAGAGCCCGAGAGCCACAACTACTGAAGCCCATGTGCCTAGAGCCCGTGCTCCGCAACAAGAGAAGCCACCACAATGAGAAGCTCATGCACTGCAATGAAGAGTAGCCCCCGCTCGCTGCAACTGGAGAAAGTCTGAGCACAGCAACAAAGACCCAACGCAGCCAAAAATAAATAAATAAATTTATTTATTTATTAAAAAAAAAGATTCTAGTCATTAGGTTTTATGTTCCCATAATCATCAGCCTCTAGAATATTATCGTCATAAGTTGTGTTATCATTTTAAAGGCATTTTCGAAATTTGCATTCATGTGAACTTCATATCTGTGAGTCTGCTGCCTGTCCACCCCGGGCTCAGATCTGTGTCTGTTCCCTGGAAATTTAGTGATGTGGGAGTCTCCTAATTCTTTGGTCCAGCATCCCCGCGGGCTGTGCTCAGTAATTTGGTCAGTTTGTTTTGTGTTTCAGCTTGTTCGCATTGCCAAGGTTCTGGGTACAGATGAGCTGTATGGGTATCTGAAGAAGTATCACATAGACCTAGATCCACACTTCAACGATATCCTGGGACAGTAAGTAAGAGAGAGAAAGAAAGAGGGTCTTAATTTACCCAATTCAGAAGTGAAAAGGTTAGCTGAAATCACTTTCTAAAGCTCTTTCTCCTTTCTAATTATATCAAAATTGAAATATTCTTTTTTTTTTCCCCATATATATTTTTTAACTTGAGAAATTTGGGCATTGTTTACATGTGTCTTCTAATCATTTTACTTCTCTAAGTGATAACCTGTTTATCAATAGAAAATGGAAGACAAAATCATGCTACAGAAAAAAGCTTTCTGGAACAGCATATGGCTTATTTTAATGGAAAATCTTAGAAAGCATGATTCTTCTTTGAATAAGAGATTTGTAGTTTCTTCTTGTTCTGTGTAATGGATTTTCTGTAAGGGAGCAAATTTTAAAGCATATTTTCAGATACAGTACAATAGTGTTGAAAAGTAAATGTTGTGTTGACAATTTTCAGACAGCAATTTTATGGGACCTCCATGTTTCTGAGGCTAGCTCTTTAAATATATCTGCTGAACAATAAAGATTACTCAGCTACCTCCGTGCCTCACCCAGAATTGACTAAAAGTCTGGGGCGTAAAAAATTATCCAGAGGGCTTCCCTGGTGGCGCAGTGGTTGAGAGTCCACCTGCCGATGCAGGGGACACGGGTTCATGCCCCGGTCTGGGAAGATCCCACATGCCATGGAGTGGCTGGGCCCGTGAGCCATGGCCACTGAGCCTGCACGTCTGGAGCCTGTGCTCCACAATGGGAGAGGCCACAACAGTGAGAGGCCCGTGTACGGCAAAAAAAAAAAAAAAAAAAAAAAAAATTATCCAGAAAGGTTCTACAAAGTTCAAATCAGATGCAGACATTATAATTAATTCTATGTAGCAGTCACAGAGCACTGTTTTGTTTGAGCATGCTGTGATCATAACTATGGGGGTGGGGTGGGACAGGTAACATTAAGAATGAGATTTAATGAGCTTGTAATCAACACAGTGTTCTAAGACTTTGTTGGCTTTAACCCTAATATGTAAGGATTCTTGCTGAATTTAATCTTAGAATACCAATGCTTTCCTTTTCTTCTCAGACATTCACGGAAACGCTGGGAAAATTTTATCCATAGTGAGAACAGACACCTCGTCAGCCCTGAGGCCCTAGATCTTCTGGACAAACTTCTGCGATATGACCATCAACAGAGACTGACTGCCAAAGAGGCCATGGAGCACCCATACTTCTGTGAGTTTCCAGGGGCCTGATTTGTCAAAGGGAAATTCTTCTACTCTTTATCTTTGAGGCCAGACAAGAGAATTCTGGGTATTTGGATGAATCATGCTTGGGATTTGGCCTCATTAGTTCGACTCTTGAAACAGCTCTTCAGATCTGTTTCTAGATGCCCAAAGGTGTTTGCTTGTTCACTGTAGTTCCCTTGAGTCTGATCTGGTTGACCATTGCCCATGACCCTGAGTTGATAGATGACAAGTATCTAAAGTTTTGTCTTCAAATATATACATTTGTGTGGAAACCTAATCAAAGATTTTTTCCCCCTCAAAAAAAAAAAAGTGATTTGTTGAAAGTAGTAAGGTGACCATAGCATATTTTTAAAGAAGGAAATAAGATAAATAAACACAAGGAATTTGAGGAAAGGAAAGCAGGTATGGAAGGACCTCACTAAAATCCTATCTGAATTACAGACTTCTTAGGTCTCACTTTAAAGTATGTGTGTATATTCAGTTTATGTGGTTGCTTATCGGTCTGCATGCATATGGTTCTCCCCACTGATAAAGTATGCCCCAGACTTTCCTCTCATTATAGGCAGTGTGAGGTCATTTAGTCCAGTCACAGAGGAGACTGAGAGTGAGGGGGGTTAAGTGATCTGTCTCAGTTTTCTGTTTGAAGTGAGATGAGAACTTTCAGCCTATCTCTTGCTTGACCAATACGCTCTTTCCTTCTCCTTTTTTTCCTCTCTGGAGATTTAACTAAACCTTGCCTGAAGAATACATTGCTCTGTGGTCTTGAGCCTGGTAACCCATAAGTATTAGTAGACAGCAGATTTAAAAGGTGTTACCCTTCATTCTTCCAGACCTCAGACAAGTGTAAATGGATGTCTTTCTGTCACAGAAAGCTATTTTTACACTCTGAGTTTGACTGAATTAAGAACACTGATGTTTATATTATGCAAATCATGATCTGTCTACTTTTCCAAATACATATTATACTTCTATAAAAAAATTTTTATTCTGTTGCTTAAAATCGATAGTTCTTCTAATAGCTCTTTTTATTCACCCTTTCCTCCGAAGTGTTTATTATCTATCGCACATACTTTGAAGAAATGGGAGTTGGATATGATGTTAGTATTCAAGGAAAAACAACACATAAGAAAATCAGTAGAAATTTTGAACAGTGGGAAATGGGTGTTTCTGTGCCTCTCTTTTCCCTGAGTCTTAGCAGTTGAACTTGTACTCTGAAGAGGTAGGCGCGTTGATTGTGAGAGCATTTCCCCCTGATCATTTCTCAGTGTCTGTAATTTCTGTTGCCCTCCTGACCCTGACTTCCCGGTAGCCTGTGTCTCTATCTCACTGTGGAAGAAGGTTGGGTCTGTTACGGTGTTCTCCCCTGGCACTGGCCAGCCCTGCCTCTGCTGACTGTCCCCCTGTTTGCTTGCAGACCCCGTGGTGAAGGAGCAGTCCCAGCCTTGTGCAGATAATGCTGTACTTTCCAGCGGTCTCACGGCGGCCCGATGAAGACTGGAAAGCGACGGGTAATGCGGCATTGATGCTTGCCAATAAAACCAACCAACCAAACACAAACCTTGAAGGAAAACTACAGTGTGATAAAAAGAAATTCTAGCCATTCCTTCTAAACGCAAAGAAGAGTAAAGACCTAAAAGTCTGTCAAAAAGAAAGAAACTCCCCAGCACTAGTCTACAGGGAACTGCTGTTTGGCAGCCTGACGATGCACATAGTTGGGTATCTGAGGGGACTTTCCCTTTGGAATGCATGGGAGATGAGAGACTCGGAGTTGTTGTACATTTACCTTTATTTAACAGGAGACCACTGTTGAATTAACCTGTTCAAGTCAACAAGCTCTGAATATCTGACTTCCTATCTATTCCACTGTGGTCTGGGTTTCCTTTGGTGAGATTCAGGCTCAAGTTTTAGCAAAATGTCAGCAGTCTATAGTGACACACCAGCCTCATTCACGAAAAGGAGATACTAAAACAGTGACAGTATTTTTTTTCTAAGCTCTTTTACAAATTCATGTTTTATGTATTTTTTTTTTCTTTTTAATGACATGAGCTCTCTGGGAAATGTACCTCATCCCTGCAGTTTTCTTCTAAGTGTATTCATTTGGGAGCAAACTGCAATCACTCTCACAGGAGTCCCCTTTGATGTCAGGAGGCATCGCTTTAAACCTTCTGATGCCATGGACAGGTCCATCTGTCTCATCAAAAGTTAGATGCGGGCTTCCCTGGTGGCGCAGTGGTTGAGGGTCCGCCTGCCGATGCAGGGGACACGGGTTCGTGCCCCGGTCCGGGAAGATCCCACATGCCGCGGAGCGGCTGGGCCCGTGAGCCATGGCCGCTGAGCCTGCGTGTCTGGAGCCTGTGCTCCGCAACGGGAGAGGCCACAACAGTGAGAGGCCCACGTACCGCAAAAAAAAAAAAAAAAAAAAAAAAAAAGTTGGATGCTAAGTGCATAACTTGGAGCTCAGTGTAACCTTTGTTGATTTGCCTAACCATAAAATCTTGTTGCTATTTTTTTCATGTAGCTTTTTTTTCCAGCCTCTTAAGGAAAACTTCATTTCCCAGCACATCCCTGTGTGTGCACCTATTTTAACGCATGTCTCTGAAACAAAGACTTTTTGTTCACAACCATAACTAAAGCTGGAAAGTCAGTCTTCAGGGAGGTCAGGGAGGGAGAAAGAAAAGCATCCTTATTAGAATTTATTCAGGAAAGACGGATTGGGTGGGAATAAAACAAGTACTCCCCTCCCATGCTTTACCCCTTTTTATCCCCATGAGAAACAGTTTCCCTCTGTAATCAGGGTAATCTGCGTTTTTAAGCTCTGGTAGGTAATACATGAATGTGTTGGCAGAGAGAAGTCTTTCTCGCGTGCAGGGACTGGAGTTGTGTGGGCAGGGCCACCCACCGATAACCCAAGCGACCAGAGAGAGTAGCATACAAGGGACTTGGGGAAAGGAGTGGAGCTGCTGGGGCAAGTATCAAAGCTTGGGATCCATTGTGCTGGCCTTCACGTTAGCAAAGGAAACTATATTTTGTTTAAGAAAATAAAAAAAAAATAGAGCTGATATCACTCTGGGGATTTGTCATCAACATGGTTTGCAAGCAGTCCCCTGACCCCAGCTGCAGGGCCATGCTACAGCTGTGGGGACCTCACACTAGGCTGGAGCTCTACCACCACATCACACTTTAGGATTTCTTTATTACTATTTAATAAATAATGCCATACATTTTTATAAGGTTAGGTTGTTTGAAAACATCTGTTTACATTCCATATCCCAATAAAATCGTATTGGTATCGGTAGCAGGTCCTATCTCTAAATGTAGATTCTATTTTTGTCGTTTGGTCAGTGGGAACTTCAAATAAAACAAGATCCCAAAGCCAGGAAATGCATTCAGTTAAGGTTCTCATACCAATGCTACCTGCCTTCATTGCACATTCTGTATGTTAATGTATACATTTGTTCTACCTGAAAATCAAAAACAAGACAGGAGCTCTTGGGTGAACCTATATTGATATGTCAGGCAGCAAAACTCAGTGTTTGGGATTATCAAAAGCCTTCTAATGTGCCCTTCTAGGCAACATCGAACTGTTGGTTATTATTTATCAGGGAGATGTGCCACTGTGTGTCTTTCCTGCCCCACCCATCTCCTCCTTTGTCACCCATTCCCTCCCCCCACCCTTCGTGGTTTGTTTTTTGTAATTGCCGGTCTGGACCAGGCAGAGGAAGCCTACTGGAGGGTCTTGGTGAAGTAGTAACCCCGTTTCTTTCTCTTGGGTCCCCCCAGAGGCAGTAAAAGCAGCTGGAGAAGAGTCAGGTGACTGACTTCTGTCTCTCCTCTGGTCATGATGTAGTAGGTGCAAACACAGCTCACCTGCCTGTCCTTGGGTTCTGTGACTGCAGCTTGGCAAAGGAGTAATTCTTCCATTTTATGCGTACAGTTTACTTTTCCACCACCTATACTTTTTACCTCTCTTCATGCCTTAGACATATAGAATAACTGAGTTTAAAATGCTCACTCCTTTCTGAGTCTGGTCTTGACACCCAACTTCTGGCTGACTGACTGTGGATGGTTCTTTCCCAAACTGAACTGAGTCTCGTCCAGACCTTTCCTCTTTTACCTATCTCCAAAACCATTTTGTGTCCAGATGGACCTAGCTCCCCTGAGATTTTAGAGTATTTACCTGGGTTAGGCAGTCTTGGAGAGTTCCAAAAGAGGGATGAGAGCGTGCGTGTGTGTGAGTGAGTCTAATCTTATATTTAGACAAAGCTGTGGTAGATTTACCCACCCAATATCCTTTTCGGTTAGCATATTATTTCTTAAATTCATCTCAGTAATTTTCATTAGACATTTTGTTTGCTTCATTACCTTGTAACAGGTTAAAAGTGCCTATGATAAGGACCTATTATTTCCTAAAGAAAAGCAAAAAAATGTGGGGAACAGGGTAGTGTTACACTGTCATCTCAGGTACTGCCTGTGTTCAAGAACATAGACCCAGTATGGTGAGAACGGAAGGTTCCCGTGCCAAATACAGATCGGTGTATCAGAGGTCATTGGCCACAGGTGAGCATAACTGCAAGGTTTTGCTTCAGCTGAGAAATCCCATGGCGAGAGCAGAACTGATGAAGTGCAAATATTTTCATCAGGTTTGCCTGCAGTTCACTCTCCCCGTGATCCTGTCATCTGGCCTGCCCCCGTCCTATCCTAGCCCCGTGGTAAGTGACCAGGTGGGAGAAGCCAGTGAGTGTATAACGCAGACCAAGCATTCCCGGGTCATCTTACCACTTAGAGGAGTGCCAGAGCCAGTTCTGTGAGGCACGTGAACATCAGTCACTCTGCTGGGTCTCCTCACAGGCATTCTCCGAGGCTCAAAGCATATGTATTCCCTTGCAGAGAAGGAAGGTGCTCTCCAACTGATTGATTAGAGGAGACGGAAGAGCTTATAATCCTTGGGGGTAGGGAGAGAGGACAGGAGAGGGGGCTGTTAAAAGAAGAAAGGGAATCAGTAAAAACAGTTGAAAGGTAGATCTTGAGGTGGGGGAACATGACTTCTTGAGGGAAGAAAGCAAGGGAGCACAAAGTTCAAGTTCTGGAACGTGCCCTGAGTTCTGGAACGCCCCCAGGATTGGTTCCAGTGGGACTGCAAGGTGGTGCTCTTGAGGCAGATGCTGAGTCCCAGAGAGAGCCAGCCCATGGCCGTGGGTCTCAGTCTGCGTCTACTCAGGGAAATGACTTAGCTTCTCCCAGGTGCTGCTTTGATGAGGATGGAAGCAAAATTATTTTGGGACACAAACAATTGGAAGAATTTTTATATATGCATTGAAATGGATCTGAGAGAGCCCCGTTGACAGTCTCCTTTAATGCCAGTTCAGATTAATGATTCGTTTAGGAACCTGTGTTACTGCATGAGCACTCACAGGAAAAAGCAATCTTCCCTCCTACAAATTAACAGGAGTGGATAGTAACTGATCAGAGTCAAGGCCATTGAGATATAAACCCGAAAGCAAAAGCAGGGTCCATATGAGCACACAAGAAGCCAAAGTTTGTCAGTGAGCTTAATAAATCTAAGACTGAGTGACATCTTGCCATTAAAACTAACCCCAGGGTGGGGATGAGGGGAGGGGAGGTGGTGAGGAAACATCTGGCTTAAGAAAACCAGTGATAACATACGCTTTGGAGCTATGTGGATGTGTCAGTGAAAATGACCCCAACCAGGTATTGTAGAGGCAGGGGGAAGTGATGTTATGGGATTATACAGGTGATGCATACTTTTGTGTAGAGAATCAACAATGTGCTACAAATGTGATACTTAATCCTGAACTGCATGTATTGGGGATTGTTTTTTTTAAAAAAAAAATCATTGAATCAATAAATTAACAGTTTTTCACTTGCTGGCTTTTCTTGCTGTAAATGGTGACTAAGAGGTTGGGACAGAAATCTTGACACCCAGTGGAAAGCTTGGATAAATCTTCAAGAACCATGGAGCCGACTATTTTCTTCTGTTTGCAGAAAAGCAACACTGCCTGGGTTGTGATCCTTTACTAATGACTACTTCAGACACAATTGACCACCTCTTTGTATCACTGGATGACTGATGTATGATTTATGTGCTGCTGCCCTTTAGAGGAAAGAAAAATGCCATGTTAAATCCTGTTTTCATAAATAAAAATGTTGATAATCACCAGCATGTTGAGAATCACCAGCCTTCCCAAGTGGGAGACAAGCCACTGCTATGAGGACCTTAAACTTGTATTTCCTGTCTCTTGGGGGAGAGGAGGAATAAACCTTGAACTGTGAAGTTGTGTGGGTGGGCGGTTGCAGTTAATCACCTTGGTGTGAAGACTTGACTAGCAGAAGTGGTGGGACTAGGGTGGTGTGGGGATTGTTTCTTGGTACTTGCTTCTGAATTGTACCACTCAGAACCTGTCAATCCTGCTTGGGATTGACCATTTCATTGCACAGCTTTACCTTGTGGCAGCATGTTCTGCATTTATGAAAAGCGCTCCCCAGCCCCACTTCTTGCAACACAAGTGGGCACACGCCATTGTTTGGCAGATGGCGGAGTCTTTCATCAGTGCGCTTGCTTCTCACTGATCCCTCTGTGGAGTGGGATGCTTGAAAATCATCTACTGAAGAGTCATTTCTTAACCTGTGTACCATGCAGCCTTTCTCAAATACTAAGCAGTAGAACCCTTCCTGTACCCAAAGAAAGTTTGGGTCATGAAATGTTTCTGTGTGACAGCTTCCCAGATACATTGTCCTTTCTGTCGGTACCCTGCTGTGGCACCATTCTGAGCTGCTGCTTCTAGAGTTCTGCTGGAATCTCACAACCCACAACGCTGTGCTGGACATGGAAGGAGGAACGAGGTTTTCCGGCCATGCCAGACAGCTCCTTCCAGGGGGGAGTTAAAAATATTTGAGCTCCGTTTTTGCTCTTTATTAGTGAACTGGGCCCTTTCCCTCTGTAAATACAGTCATCTGATTCTTGGTCCCAGGACATAAGTAAGTTAGTTCAGGTCTGATGGGTATCTGGAGCTGGGCTGCTGAACCTGTAGCTTGGCTTACACAGAATAGACGAGGCTTTGGTGCTTCTAGATCAGCATCCTGGACCCGAGAAAAGGGGAGGGACTGGGTCACAGTAAGGCTGGGACCAAGACTACCTCTGTAAGTGGTGATCAGAAGAGGAAGAAAAAGGGTGCTATTTGAAACCTGAAACTGGTCAGTTCTTCCCTGGTTTTCCACAAAGTGCCATGGGAAAGTCAGGCTTGTATACCATTCCCAGTGCTCCCCAAGAGAAGGGAGCCACACGCCAGTGGAGGCCTGTCCTCACTCCGGGTCAGAATGATTAATGCCATCTTTCCCCTCCTCCCATCTCTCTCCCCAGGTCTGTTGCGGTTCCTCCCACTTTTCCATAAGCAGAACAAGAACCAAATCAAACGTCTTAACGTGTGTAGAGAGATCACGTTCCGTGAGCAGACACAAAACGGTGGCAGGTTTGGCGAGCACGAACTAGACCAGCCGAAGGGCAGCCCACCACCGTATATCAAACCTCACTTCTGAATGTAAAAGGTTCACACGCCTTTGGCTTCCTGTTGACTTCCTCCTGACCCAGAAAGCATGGGAAATGTGAAGGGTATGCGAAATGGTTGTTGGTTACTGTTGCTCCCCCGCGCCCCTGGCTCGTCCCCGTGGCCGCCTGTTTTTTCCAGCAGACCATGTTAACTAGCTGACCACAGACTCCAGTGGGGGCACGGGGCGTATATGGCATGATGGGCGGTTACATATTATAATTTTAAAAGTATATATTATTGAATAAAAGGTTTTAAAAGAAATGTATGGAGAGTTTTCAGTGTGGAAGGGGCCATTAAACGAGACCTGTGGCCACAGAAGACAGAGAAGAGCATTTGAGCCAGGTTCTAGCCAGAGGGAAGAGGGCCAGTCCCAGAGGTGAGGAGGGCCATTTCCAGGACGCCCTTGACAGAGATGAGAAGTTGAAGAGGTATGTGAACCAGTCCTGGCAATGGGGGACCGCAGGTGATTCCAGCAGACTTGGCGAGCCAGGAAAGCCAGGCCTCGGCCTCGCCTTGATCGCGTCCGTCTTCCTGGACCCCTCCTTCCAAAGCAGGTGAGTCAACCAAATATTTAGGTGGTAGGTAAATGTCACCTCCAGTGAACTCAGGAAGCTGCCTTAGCCCATTCTTTGCTTTTCCTTTGCGCATCACCGTGTTCCATTCCACCTCTCAATACTGCCCACCACCCCGCCACGCCCCCTTCTGAAAAAGCACCTTACCTTGGAGGCTGGTTGAGTCTGCTGCCCCGAGGCAGGGGAAGGGGTTGGGTCTGGGGTTCAGATTATCCCGAAGCTCCCGTGAATGGGAGGAGAAGCAGCCCACACACAGGTGAAAGAAGGTGGAATAGAAGCACCAGGTGTGTCTGTTAAGTGAGAAAACGAAAGCTGTTTTACAAATGAGATTCCCTGGCGCCCTCAGTCCTCTCCCAGGACAGCTGTGTCACGGGGAGGTGAAAGCAACAACCTGGTGGCTGTCCAGCCTTGTGTCTGACTGAGGCCTGCGTCCTCCCACCGCCTGTAAAGCAGAAGCGGCGGGCAGACCTGACACCTGGGCAGCTAGATGGGGCACCCGCTAGTTCTCCACAAAAGCCACTGGTTTGCCCAACATCCCTTCTCTTGTCTTCTCTGCTGCTTGTCCTGAACAGGTGACTATGGGAACCCAGGTGTGGACGCTCACAGTTTTTGAAGCAATTATAGGGGGAAAGCAAAGAGGTCCCTCAGGGCCACCATGGCGTCAGTGTCCCTTGGACCAGCTCCTGTTGTATCCAAGCCATTCCTCAGTTGTGGGAGCTCAAGACTGTGCCTGCCCCGAGACACCAGCAAGTGAGGGCCCGCAGGCCCCCAACCAGCTGACAGGACACCAAACGTATGGACTTGGTCCTTTCCAGCTCCATCACCGGCCTCGTATTCTCAAGCGGTCTCTCTCATGAGGCCCTTTTTGACTCAAGGCTCTGTAAACTTCTTTTGGTCTCCCACGTGTCTGAGACAGCGTCTCAATACCTTGTTTTAATGAGCGTGTCCCTGAAACTCTTACGAACGTGGTACTTCCTATGTGTGTGTTAATCTACATAGCATGTTACCACCATGTTGACCTGCTGGCGTTCGAGGGCCTTCCCCGACAGGGAGGGTCTCTTCAGAGCACATACACGGTTGATTGGCTTGGGAGTTCTTTAGATGCCATGCAGAACTGAAACCCTAGCTTTATCCAATTTCCCTTCTCAACCAGTGGGAAAGTCTTATCTTCCAGAAACCTCTCAACCAAGATAAACTTGGGTTTTGTGGATGATAATTGTTGGGTAGGAGAGTGCTCAGTTGTAGGAAGAAGGTGAAGGAGGAGTTTTTGCTGAGGTTGTTTTGGCCTTGAGAGAAGGAGACAAGGAACCCACTAACCCAAGAACAGTCTGAAGCTCATCCACGATGTGCTTGGAAATTCAGAACATCAATTCACACCTTTCCGTAGTCCTGCTTGTATTGGGATTGTTTAAAGTAATATTTATTGAATTTTCTTGATTACCAAAGTAATGTATATGTTCATGGCAAAAAATTAAAATGTTACATAAAAATAAATAATGACGGCCTCACCCTAACCACATACCCACACATCCAAAAACTCTTTCCTCCTTTGGAGGAAACCACAGTTAAATTTGGCATGTATTTTTCGACTATTTTCTATGCATTTACTAACATTTTAAAATTATAATGATTTTTATTTGACAGAAAGGTAGTCAGATTTTACATTCTTTTTCTGCAACTTGTGCTTTCACTTAGTTGGGAAAATTTTACTGTTATCATGTGTAGATCTACCTCACCCCTTTTCATGGCTGTATTGCATTCCATTGTATAATGTACCACAGTTGAAGCAATCCCTTATGGATAGATGCTTACCAGTATTGTTGCAATGAACAAATTTGCACATACATTCTTACACAGTCTGTATGTTTGTGAGATAAAATCTTTTCAAAAAAACAATTACTGTGCCATATGCTTTTTTTCTTTTTTCCTTTTTTTAGGAAGGGCATTGTTGAAATTCAGAGAAAGTAGTCTTCCATTGCTTTCTCTCACTGGTGTAGGTTGGCACCGTGATGCCTTTAGTTATGGAATTCTTGTGGGGCTCTGTCAGGCACTTGGGGCATGGTGTCCAAGGTCTATGAGCTTTCCAGGGACCTACAGAATATTTGAGACTTGAAAAAAGGGTGTTGGTTCTAACATAAGAAAGTTGCAAAATAAAAATTTAATAAATGTAAGTAAATGTCTCTCCAATCCTGTGAACTGAGAATTCCAAAAATATTACAGGGAAAAAAAGTTACCTTAAATATGAAAAATGGCTGCCTTTTAATGTTTGAAAATCTATGGGGATGCCTTCAAATGTAACCATGCAGAGGGCTGGTAAATGTTTTAAAATATCCCTGGCCTGAATGATCTGGGTGTTGGAATGGATGAGCAACTCTTTGCAGAATATTCTACAAACTTTTAAAATAACGTGCATCTCAAATGCATTGTGCTAAGTGAAGAAGCCAGTCTCAAAAGGCTGGATGATTCTATTTATATGACATTCAGGAAAAGGCAAAGCTGTGGGGATGGAGAACAGACCCGTAGTTGTCAAGGGTTAAGGTTGGCGTGTGGGGGGTTTGACTACAAAGGGATAGCATAAGGGAATTTGGGGGTGATGGAGCTGTTCTGTATCCTAAATGTGGCAATGGTTATATGACTTGGTACCTTTCTCAAAACTATACCAAAGGGACTTCCCTAGTGGCGCAGTGGTTAAGAATCCACCTGCCAATGTAGGGAACATGGGTTCGAGCCCTGGTCTGGGAAGATCCCACATGCTGCAAAGCAACTAAGCCCGTGCGCCACAACTACTGATGCTGCACTCTAGAGCCCGCGAGCCACAACTACTGAGCCTGGGTGCCACAACTACTGAGCCTGTGTGCCACAACTACTGAAGCCCAAGTGCCTAGAGCCCGTGCTCTGCAAGAAGAGAAGCCACCGCAATGAGAAGCCTGCACACTGCAGCAAAGAGTAGCCCCTGCTCGCCGCAACTGTAGAAAGCTGGAGTGCAGCAACGAAGGCCCAACACAGCCAAAAATAAATAATAAATAAATTTATTTTAAAAAAACTATACCAAAAAGAGTACATTTCCTGTATTTAAGTTTAAAAATAAATTTAAAAAAATAACATGCAGGGTCCCAACACAGTCCCCTTTGAGCTTCACTCTCAGATTAGCAGGAGCTTCATCTGCCCGCCACTGGCTCTTTTAACGATATCTTTGGATATAACCACTGAGCTGGGATTCAGTGGTCCTCCATCTGCTAGCTGAGCACCCCAGTCATTCGGGCAGTCTTCCGTCTTTGCTCCCAGCTAAGGGGTGATTCTCTAAGCACAACCCCTCACCTCATTCCTATATCTCCCCATTCCCATCAGCAGGGAGGGGTGAAGAATAATCTCTGCCTTACAGTGTGTGGCAAGTCCCTTGTGTCGTTTAGTGGCCAGGTGCTTGGAGTTTCTGGTCTCAGACTGACATAAACAGATGCTGTCCACTGGATTTTAGCAAGTAACCAGGGCTTTTGTGCTCTAAAAGGGATTCTTGGAGTTCTGGGTGTTTTATATAATATCTTAGTAATTAAAGCTGTACGTTTTGGGATTTCCCTGGTGGCACAGTGGTTAAGAATCTGCCTGCCAATGCAGGGGACATGGCTTCAAGCACTGGTCCAGGAAGATCCCACATGCTGTGGAGCAACTAAGCCCTTGAGCCACAACTACTTAGCCCGTGTGTCTAGAGCCCGTGCTCTGCAACAAGAAGCCACAGCCATGAGAAACCCACGCACCAAAACGAAGAGTAGCCCCCGCTCACTGCAACTAGAGAAAGCCTGCATGCAGCAACGAAGACCCAAAGCAGCCATAAATAAATAAATAAATAAATTTATTTTTTTTAAAAAGCTGTACGTTTAAAAATCTAATTTGTCTTGTGTCTACAAATCTTGTTATAACTACAAACTGATTGGTTTTGTATGTAAATTTGAACATTTATTTTGGTTAATCTTTGATGCTCAATTAATTCAAAACTTAATGGGTTAAACCATAAACATTGCTCACATACTTAATCTAGTTTCCTTAGACAATTTCAAAGTAAACCACATATTTAATCTGTTTGATTTGCACAAACACTTCCAACAGCTAATATGAAAGACCTAAAATCTGCTGAAATCTTCCTAAGCATTCAAATACTAACTATCTAAGTCTAAACTCATAGATTTAATCAATCAAACGTTGTTTACAAACTTAATTAAATTTTCTTAGCATTTTAAAACTAAAATTGCAGACCTAATTTCAAATTCCTTTAAGCATTTCAAATTAAATTCAAAGTACCATATCCTCTAATCCTCTAAATGAGTTAACTATTTCAAATATCTTAAATAACAAAATATCACAATAATCAAACTTATTCCTCTGTTTGACATGGATTACTGATATTACGAATTTGATTCACTTCCCATAGTCTCTGTGTATATTTTGACCCCTATCCCACCAAGGTGAGATATTCTATCTAAACGCAGGACTGTGATTCGTTCATGGTCAGAGATTCTGGGCTGGGCACAGAACTGCTTGCTGCTTCTGCAATGGTTCTACCCAAACTGCAGGTTAACAAACTAAGCCCCTTCTTTTTTTTTTTTTTTTTTTTGGCTGCGTTGGGTCTTTGCGCGCGGGCTTTCTCTAGTTGTGTCACGCAGGGGCTATTCTTCGTTACGGTGCGGTGGCTTCTCTTGCTGCGGAGCATGGGCTCTAGGCGCTCAGGCTTCTGTAGTTGCAGCACGCAGGCTCAGTAGTTGCAGCACGCGGGCCCTAGAGTGCACAGGCTTCAGTAGTTGTGGCTCGCGGGCTATAGAGTGCAGGCTCAGTAGTTGTGGCGCACGGGCTTAGCTGCTCTGCAGCATGTGGGATCTCCCCAGACCAGGGCTCAAACCCGTGTCCCCTGCATTGGCAGGTGGATTCTTAACCACTGCGCCACCCGGAAAGTCCCCATCTATTGTTGATGGACATTTGAGTTGTTTCTAGTTTAGGGCTATTATAAATGACATTGCTAAGAACATTTCCGTACATGTTTTTTATGGACATAAGCAAGCATTTCTGTTTGGTACCCAGCATTAGAATGTCTCAGTCACAGTGTATATATATGTCTAGATTCAGTAGACATTATCAAACAGTTTTCCAAAGTGGCTGAACCAATTTACACTTCCATCAAGAAGGTATGAATGTGGGCTTCCCTGGTGGTGCAGTGGTTGAGAATCCGCCTGCCACTGCAGGGGACATGGGTTCGATCCCTGGTCCGGTAAGATCCCACATGCCGCGGAGCGACTAAGCCCGTGCGCCACAACTACTGAGCCTGCACATCACAACTACTGAAACCGCATGACGCAACTACTGAAGTCCGCGCGCCTAGAGCCCCTGCTCCACAACAAGAGAAGCCACTGCAATGAGAAGCCCACGCACTGCAACGAAGAGTAACCCCTGCTCGCCACAACCAGAGGAAGCCCGCGCACGGTAACAAAGACCCAACACAGCCAGAAATAAATAAATAAATTTATTTTTTTTAAAAAAAGGTATGAATGTTCCAGTTGCTCCACATCCTCCCTATCAGTGGCTATTGTCAGTCCTTTTAATTTTAGCCATTCTGGTTGATCTGCAGCAGTGTCTCATGATTTAAATTTGCATTTTCCTGATGACAAGATATGGTGAGCATCTTTCCATATGCTTATTGGTCATTTGAATATTTTCTTTGGTTTTTCAAAATTGGGTTTTCTGTCTTTTTCTTATTAATTTGTGGGAGTTCTTTGTATATTCTGGATAAAAGGGTTTTTTTTGTCTGGTGTATGTATTGCACATACGTCCTCCCAGATTGTGGTATGCCTTTTCACTTTCTTAATCTTGTCTTTTAATTAACAGACTTTTAAAATTTTAATGACATTCAATTTATCAATATTTTCTTTTATGTTAGTACATTTTCTGTCCTATTTAAGAAATCTTTGTCTACCTCAAGGTCTTGAAGATATTTCTAAGGTTGTTGTTTTTAAATTAAGACCTTATTTTTGGAGCAGTTTTAGGTTCACAGTAAAATTGAGGGGAAGGTACACATTTTCTATATATTTCCTGCCCCCACACATTCATGGCCCCCATTATCAACATCCCCCACTAGAGTGGTACATTTGTTACAATTAATGAGCCTACACTGACACATAATAATCACCCAAAGTCCATAGTTTATATTAGAGTTCACTCTTTGTGTTTTACATTCTATGGGTTTGGACAAATGTATAGTGACATGTATCCATCATTATGGTATCATACAGAATGTTTTCACTGCCCTAAAAATCCTCTGTGCTCTGACTATTCATCGTTCCCCACCCCCCTACCCCTGGAAAGCACTGATCTTTTTATTGACTCCATGCCTTTTCTAGAATGTCATATAGTAGAAATCATACAGTATGTAACCTTTTCATATTGGCTTCTCTCACTTAGTAGCATGCATTTAAGTTTCCTCCATGTCTTTTCATGGCTCGATAGCTCATTTCTTTTTTAGTGCTGAATAATATTCCACTGTCTGCGTGTACCAGCTTATTTAACTGTTCACCTACTGAAGGATGTCTTGGTCATTTACAAGTTTTGGCAACTTTGACTAAATCCGCTATAAACATCTGTGTACTGGTGTTGATATGGACATGAGTTTTCAACTCCTTTGGGTAAATACCAAGGAGTGGCGTTGCTGAATCCTACAAGAGTATATTTAGTTTTGTAATAAATCTCCAAGCTGTCTTCCAAAGTGACTGTACAATTTGCATTCCCACCAGCAATGAATTCCTGTTCCTGTTGTTCCACATCCTAACCAGCATATGGTGTTGTCTGCATTCAAGAGAGCAGAATTTAAAAATCCTGCAGTAGACTCAGGTGCACATGAACGTCTAATGTACAGTAATTGTGTTTCCCCCTAGGATATTTTGAAAAATTTAATAACCTTAAGGGATAAATTGTTCACTGACCTGAATTATACAGAGTCCTCAGAAATCATCCAAAAATAACAGCTTTGTATAAACATTTTTGACTTTCTGCTGTAATAAGATCCATATTTTTCCTTCTGTCTGGAAATTCTGGTTGGACTGTTCACGGCATTGCCATGAGGATTAAATGATTTAATAAAGGCTAAGGCACTCTTTTATATGCCTGACACAAAATAAATGCTCAATTGATGTTAGGAATTAGTAGTTATTACAATGATGACATTAGTTGTTACAGTGAAGTTAGCTGCAAACTCCTTTTCTGTCAGCCACAATACCCAACACAGGTCTGAACACAGAGTAATATCCAGGTAAATGCTCAGTGAGTGACTGGTTTCCAACATTTGGGATTTCTTCCACACTTGAAATACCATAGCTTATTTTATGTCTTTTAAAAAATGTTCTCGGGCTTCCCTGGTGGTGCAGTGGTTAAGAATCCGCCTGCCAACGCAGGAGACATGGGTTCGAGCCCTGGTCTGGGAAGATCCCACATGCCACGGACCAACTAAGACTGTGTGTCACAACTACTGAGCCTGCGCTCTAGAGCCTATGAGCCACAACTACTGAGCCCGTGTGCCACAGCTAGTGAGGCTGTGCGCCTACAGCCCATGCTCCACAACAGGAGACGCCACCACAAGGAGAAGTCCATGCACCGGGACGAAGAAGGTTAGCCCCTGCTTGCCGCAGCTAGAGAAAGCCCGTGAGAAACAATGAAGACCCAACTCAGCCAAAAATAAAAATAAATTTATTTAAAAAAATTCTGAGAATTAACTGATTTTTTTTAAAAAACCAGCTGTTGATTCAACTCAACCAACTCAATTTTTTTTTTTTTTTTTGCGGTGCGGGCCTCTCACTGTTGTGGCCTCTCTCGTTGCGGAGCACAGGCTCCGGACGTGCAGGCTCAGCAGCCATGGCTCATGGGCCCAGCCGCTCCGCGGCATGTGGGATCTTCCCGGCCCGGGGCACGAACCCGTGTCCCCTGCATCGGCAGGCAGACTCTCAACCACTGCGCCACCAGGGAAGCCCTCAACTTTATTTTAATTGCATTAATTTCTGCTTTTATCCTAATGTTCAGGCCTTGTTTTCAAATCATGCATTTAAGACGATAAATTTTCCTCCAAGTATTGCTTTGACTTCATCCCACAAGTTATGTGGAGTATTCATAACGATCCTGTCAATAATTAAAGCAGATGCCTATAAGGCATTTAGCACAGTTAGTGCGCAATACTGGTTAGCTGCTTTAACCTTATCCAGTACTCAGCCAACAAGTATTTATTTGTCATTCGCAGGACACCAGGTAAGCTTATCCGAGCCACCTTCCGTGCCTTTCCTCACTTTTCTTTTGCCTTTGTAACTCCTCCTAGTCTCTTAGGGGGCGGGGCCTGGCCTCACGCGCTTTGACCCCACCCCCGCCAGGTTACCATGACACCACGTAGGTTGCTAACAACATAATCTATAATCCTGTCTCCTTCCGCTTTCTAAAAACAGTTTTGGGAGAGGTAGGGAAAATAGTCCCTTGGCAAAGGGGTTCTTTTCACGAGGAGGCGGAACTAGGGCGGGGCTTAAGAGCGGAAGGAACAGGAAGTCTTGTGAACACTGTGGCGTGATTGGGCTCAGCGCCCTCAGGGGGCGGGCTCAAGTGGGCGGAGGGATCTATCGCAGGCGGCGGGCGGCCGCCGCCTCCATTTAAGCAGGGGAGAAGGGCGGGGGCGGCGGTTGCTGTGGTTTCTGTGTTGAGGTGGCTTAGTATTTATGGGAGCTGAAGTTAACGGACGCAGCGTCCCTTGTCCAAGTCCAGCTGTCTGTGGCTACCGATTGGGAGGTCAGGAGCGCAGCGTCCCTTCTTCGGACTAGGGCCAGCCCCCTGTTTGCCTTCGCCACTTGGTGCCCATATTTAGGTCGGCTTCGGCGCGGCTGAGGAGAAGGCCGCGGGCGAGATGTTCAAGAACACGTTCCAGAGCGGCTTCCTTTCTATCCTCTACAGCATTGGCAGCAAGCCCCTGCAAATCTGGGACAAAAAGGTCAGGGGCTGGGGCGGGGGGGGCGGCGGCGGGGCGGGGTCCCGGGGCTGGGCCCGGGGTAGCGGGTAGTTGTGTCGAACTGGCGCCTGGGGGAGGCCGGGCGGTCTCTGCTGTCCCCTCTCCCCAGCCTGGCGTGACTGAGGCGCGAGGTGGGGGCGTCGTGTAAGCAGCGGGGGGTGCATTGTGGGGTGGGCGTGCCTGGGGTTTAAGTGTCCTGCGGCAGTAGTGTGGTTAGGACAGTGGTCCCTCAACGCAGACTTGACTGGGCCAGTCGGTTCCTCAGCCTCGGTTTCCGCATCTATATGGTGGGGTCGATAGTGCCCGTCTCACGGCATGAAAAGCGTAAACTCACGTGAGGTTGCTTCGGGAACGCGCAGATGAAAGGAACCGCTGTGAAATGGAGTGCGCAGATGAAAGGAACCGCTGTTCACTGATTTCACAAATATTTACTGACATCCTGTGTTGTACCAGGCACTGTGCTGGGCACTAGACACAGAGCCTTTGTTCCAGGCCCCCTTATAGAGGCACAACCAGAACTCAGTTATGTTTGGGTTTCATTCATTTGCACCCTTCCTCCCACTGATCCCAGCCAAGCCGGAATTCGGTGGCCTTTGGCACCTGCTCCACACTCACTGTGACTTGGGGTCTGTACTCTGCCTTCAGTGGCTGATCTCCATCAGAGAAATTGCAAAATGGTGATAAAGTGTTGTCTGGGTTAACAAGCTGAACGCCAGGTACAAGCCTCATCATCTTTATTCAGGCATCCACTAGCTATAACTTTCACTGACTCTGGGAGATGGTGACCCTGTCCACTTTTTGGAGGTGTTGATTGGGGGCATGTGTGCCTAGCGATCTATGAGTTGGTCTGCATTTAATTACTTTGATATTTCCTTTCTCATGCAAATTCCCAGTCATCTGTACCATTTTTTGAATATAAGTTAATATAAAGCACTCTACATTGGAAGACAGGTGATTTAGGGTATAACCTTAGTACTGCACTCCTTCGGGGACAGTGGAGAGAGGTGGTGTGTTGAATGCTGTTTTTATAGAGAAGAATGTAGGATAATCTAAATAAGCAGTTCATTGGTAATGAGGCCAAGAATTTTGGATATCATCTCAGAACAATTCCCTGTCTTCCCTTATCCACAGATGAGGGTTTGGGGCCACATAGAGATTAGGAGAGAACATGGACAGCCTTCTGCCTGTTGCCACTAGGGAATTCTGCTTTCTGAGAGCAGCTTTGGGGATGGTGTGTTCACAGTGTCATTTTTATAAGACAGTTGAAAGATCTGAATGTAATGAATTTGGCCTTATGCATGTGTGAGAAATCTGACCAGCTCTCCTCTTTCACAGTGATTCTGTCCACAAACTAGAGCTAATGCCAAGAGTTACTTATTACCCAAGAGAGCAGTTCCTTAACTGTTTTCCTACATTTTACTGAGTTTTTCAGTTCCATGGTTTTGTTCACATTGGAATAAAAAACCTTTAAACTCCGAAAGTGTACCTCTACAAAGAGAACCTGGAATGAGTGTACCTGGGAACTTTGTAAAGATGATGGCTTCTCAGCTGTGGCTTGACTTAATTTTGGACTGTCCAAAGGCAAGGAGAGAGTGGATTGTATGCCAGTTGAACTTCGGATTGTAACCAAAGTGTCAGTATGAGGCAATTGATATAGAGAATGGGGCTTGATCTAGGAGGAGAGGTTTTCAGAGCAGGTCAGAGAACTTACCAACACAAAGAATTCCAGTGGTACAGAGGCCTCAGCATTTCTATCAGGTGAAACTTTTATCAGAGTTGCCCCATTTTAACCCTCCTGGGCTTGATCTTTTGTAGTGTGTTTTATTTTTCAAACGCAGCTTTTTGAGTAGTCAACATGTTTGCACATGGAATATAAAAGCAAAGTAACCATGGTGCACTGCGTCCCTTAACAACGCCACTAGAGGTTGGATGGTACCCTAATGACATAAACCTGTGTGAAAACATTGTTAGATCGACTGGCAGGGTTACATGGAGTAAATTAAGCAGACATTTTGGCAAAGAAAACCTTTAGAGGAACACTCATTTTAAGCAAAATTCTCATAATAATAAATGTGAATTATATGTTTCTACTCTTCTTATTTAGACCAAATTGAAAAGTGTTTATCTGTGAATTTTTCCCCCTTGAGGCAAGAGAAGGAAAGGGAGGAAAAAAGGAAAATTTGGGGCCAGATCCATAGGCTTTGGTGTATGTGTTCCTTTACTCAGCTGTATTATAAAGTCCTCAGAAAGTGTTGGGAATCCAGTCCAGAAGGGGAAACACTGGGAACTGATATTCTTATCAAAGATTTATTGAGCAACAGCTAAGTGACAGGCATTGTGTAGATTTGGGGAGATACAAAGTTAGGGAAGAGAAGACATTGTCCCCACTCCCATGATTCTGAATAAGGCAAAGTTGTAATAAGGGCAAAGTTTGATGGAGGGAGGGAAGGACTGTCCACATTTATCTAGAAATGACCCTGCTCTCTGCTAGTAGGTACATACTGGCTATAAGTGCCTGTTTTTAGTTGTTACATATTTTTTTTTTTTTTTTTTTTTTTTTTTTTGCGGTACGCGGGCCTCTCACTGTTGTGGCCTCTCCCGTTGCGGAGCACAGGCTCCGGACGCGCAGGCTCAGCGGCCATGGCTCACGGGCCCAGCCGCTCCGCGGCATGTGGGATCTTCCCGGACCGGGGCACGAACCCGTGTCCCCTGCATCGGCAGGCGGACTCTCAACCACTGCGCCACCAGGGAAGCCCTAGTTGTTACATATTTTGATTTCACAAAACTTTACTATTCTCCTTCCTGAGTTTATGGAGAGAGAATTTCTGTTATTTGTTTACGGTGAAGAGCAGTCTTTGAAAACTTAGGTTTGGCTTCATTTAGGCTCTGTGTCTCCTTATGAATATGAGGAGTGAATGCCATATTCATAATAACAGTAATTTGCAAATTCATTTTGGGGGTGTGGCTACATTTGCAATACCTGCATTTGTCTGACACTCTGAAGTTCTCAGCCCCTCCCCCATCTCATCCTTCAAATCTCAGCTTAACTTAAGTTCCCAAAGAAATAATGATTATGTCTCCTGTGTGCTCCTGTGGCACTCTATATCATGCTGAATGGCAGTTGCCTATTTATTGTATATCTCCCACTAGACTACAGGTTCCTTAGGGGGAAGAATAGTATCTTACCTTGAAACTCCAGTGCCAGAGTGTGGTCAGACACCTTGGATTTGCGTCCTGGCTCTGTCATATGTCCTGTGCTGTGTAACCTTGGGCAAGTACTCAACTACTCAGTTCTCTCATCTTGTAATCAACCTCCTTCTCATGGTTATGGAGATTAAATGAAGATGTATATAAATGCTTAGCAACAGTTATGGCACGCATTATTAAATAGGGCAGGGAACTGAGGCAAATTGCTCAAGAGTAAGTGAAAAATTTATAACTGAGCCCGATATTCAGATGCCTAGGAATAGGAAGTACAGTAACTCCAGACTTCTGAAATGAGAATAATTTAGTCAGTGTACCATGGCTTTCCCAATCCCAAACCTTAACATGGCTCTAAAGCCACACAGACTGTGGTCTGGTACCTGCTTAACTAGCTCTCCAGGCTGACGTCCCACAGGATCCCCCTTCTAGTATTGACCTCCCACTGAACTGAAAGAAGTCTGTTCTCTCCCGCTTTAGGCTTTTGTACTTGCTGGCCCCTCTGCTGGGACCCACTGCTACCCCTCTTCATTAGTCTCTAGGTCTCAGCTTAAAGGCACCTCCTCAGGTTAAGTTAATTTGTATCCACTTATAGAACCTCTACTTCCTTCTCATCATACTTGAAATTAGCTTCTCAAGATCTGTATTCCTGGCTGGACAGTAAGCTTCCTGATAGAGACCTTTGTAATTTTTCAAACCAAGAGTTTAGCAGAAATTAGGGATTTCTTAATGCTCCCTTAACTTCTGGGATCAGCAAATACTACATTATTAAAGGACTTTTTATGTTTAACGTAAACATTACTTCCGGTTTGTAAAGAAAATACCAGGAGGTTCTTTTCCCACTTACACCTGTGTAAAACATGTGACTTTCAGACTTTACTGGTAATACCCTAAAAATCTACTACCTGAGATTGTTGATTCATACAGGCTTCTCTTTCTTTCTGCTCACCTTGTCTTTCTCTGCTGCTGATCCTCCCCATTCCCAAACGAAATATTAGAACCAGAGTTTTGTGGCTGTTGCTGGAAAATATTAGATTCCCATTCCCAGTTCCTAATTTTAAAAATGAACAAAATCTCTCTCCGGAAAAAAAGTTCCCACACCCTAACTTTTAATGAGCAAACCTTGTTGGTACATGTTAAATTTCTAGTAGTAGAATTGAGAGCATTTGGACATGAAAGTACTAAAACTATTTTTTTCAGATTATTCCTGGGTCAATCTGAGGATGTTATTCATTTTTCCAAAAAATAGCTTTTACTATAATTGGGCAAAGGCCTGGGTTTTAGTTACACTTGCCCTTTCAAGGCATTCTTAGGAAGAGACTGGTTAGAATACATATAATTGTCCTTACTTTAACTAAAGAGCTGTTTGCAAATGTCCAAAGTTGCCTGTCTGCGGTTTGGATAGTCCCAAGTGCCGCAAAGGGAGAGAAGCCTTTAACCCACTGGAGCCTACAAGGCCCAGGGCTTGAGACAGAGCTATACCCAGCTCTCCCCACAGAGGTCTCCCTCTGCCTGTTTTCTGACTTAGAGCCCAGCCCCTAGCTCAAGGCAGAAACTTTCCTGCTGAAATGGACAGCTCTAAAGGCTTAATGTAAATTGGAACATGTGTCATTAAGACTAGGATGCCAGATGGCTGAGGGCTCAGCTGTCTGCCAGGATAAGTGGGTGGAGCCACAAAAAAGAAAGGTGGGAGTAGGGAACGGATACAACTCATGTTATTTTTAAAGCACTTGATGAAATATAGAGCATTGGCCAGCTTCCTCCCTATCCCAGTAGTATTTCCCCCCGCTCAGCTTTGACCCTCCTCCCTGGGGCTTACACTGGGGGGAAAAAAAAATCAGTGTTCTTTATTAGTTGTCCCAGCAACCATGGAAAGCCTGGGAGAGTGATTGCAGAAAAGGGCTTGAAGGTTCCCTTCTTGGTGCCTGCAGAGGCTGAGAACCATTCTGATTGTTAATTGACAGTAGCCTGGGTTCTGAAGGTTCTAAAGTACCTCCACCTCATTGTTGGGGCTGGGGGTGGGGGGGGGAGGAGATCATGAAATTAAAAAATGTAAGATTGGCTTTATTTATTATCATTATTTTGTAGGAATAAAACACTCATAGGCCACACTACAGGAATGTGTCATGAAATTTAAAAAATTAGCAAGTCAAAAACAATAGGCACTTTCTAAGTTAGAGAGGGAAGTAAAATAAAACCTACTTCCACCATGTGCAATAAATGCTGAGCAGTTCATTTTATCTTCATTTCAAAGCCAGGCCTGCCTAGTGGCCTCTGAACTGGAAGAAGCTAAGGAAAGGAAGTTGATGCTTTCTGAGTCCATGTGTCTTGTTATACATGTTTGTCAGAAGCTGGACTGGGGAGGGGCTTGCTTCCTGAAGACCTTTACAACTTAAGGCAGTGACAGCCAGATTGCCAGGGTGGTTGGGAGGCCTTGCCCCAAATTATCCACCTCTCTTTGTCCTTTGATCGTAGTTTTAGAGCCTAGAGAGAAGTTTGGGGATGTTTCCCACCCATATCTCTGGTTAATTGCACCCCTGGCCCCACTCCACTCTTCTTCCAGTGAATTTGTATTTACAGCCCTTTGAACTTAATAAAGAGGAAAAATCATAATTCACTAAGAAATCAACTTAATTTGATTTTAAAGCTCTGGCAGCTTGTGATATGAGAATACTTTTCTTCTTTGAGGACTGAACTTTCTCCCTGGGCAAAGCTCTATTTAGACTGTTCTCACCACTAGGCAGGTTAAAACTCTAGAGAGACTGTTGGGCATTCCTTCGAAAAAGCTGCCTTTTCCTCTGGGTTCTCGTGTTTTACGGGCTATGTTAATTAATTTTGTAAGAATTAAGTTTGTGAGTGTGGTAGTTTATGTGTTGTGAAAGAAATTTCTCTTAAGAAGTAACTGACAGTCCAACTGAAAGTTAGTTTGCTCTGGGACAGAAGTGTAAGAATACACAAAGTCTGTTTTGGCTTTTAGTCTGTTGGCTTCTGTGTGCAGTGTAAGGCATTGTTTTCTTCTGTAAAGACCTGAGTAGTCACATTTACTGGAGCGCTATAAACTTTGAGATGGGCAGAAGGCAAATGTCCGAACATTTCCTCCCTGTGAAATCTGGCTGGGTTTTCTGGAGCTGAGGGAGGCTTCCCGTGACTGTGGTCAGAGAGACCTTCCAGGATGTAAGATCTGAGGTCCCACTTACAATGTTGGATAAATTGCAACGTGTTGCCTTTTAACAATAGTAGTCTTTGGACCCTGATTACTTAATCCTTTCCACTTAACCGTCTGTTTGGTTTGTTGCATTTGGTGCCTTTTTAAGCGAGAACGAAGTTGTAGAGAATAATTCGTGTGTGTTATAAAATCAGTGCTTGCATCTTGTTGGGGTACTGTCAGCTCTACTATATGGAGAAACTTCTTGATGAATTCCTCCTGTACCAAGAAGTCTGCCTGATTTTCCACAGCAGCTGTGGGCTAGCACATAGAGGAGGAATATTGCCACTTTGGGAACATTTATATGGGGAATGAGGTGGGCAGTGTTGGCATGTGCTACAGGTCTTTGTGATCCAAGTCTTTGTGCTTTTACTCTCCCTTGGAAAGAGGCCCAGAATTCAAAGCAGGAGGGCATTGGATGTCGCCAGCTTTGTTTGAGAAGCACTTCAATGTGATGTTTGTGACTTGAGAATCCAGAAATGCTACACTGGCAGAAATCTGGGGCCCATCCACCCAGCATTCTGTCTCTGACAATGGGTACCAAAGGATGATTTGTGGGAAGGCATTCTTTATGCTGGTAACCTCACTGGCTTTGTGATATACCTTAGGATCTCTGGCTTCTCATAATAGCCCATGGTGGATATGTTCTCCAGGAATTTTTGAAAAATCCTCCTTGAATCTCTTCATATGTGCCAACTCTTAGGGTGACAAATTCCAGAAGTCAGCAAATATTTGAATGCTTAGTTTATGCCTAGCAGAGTACTAAGCATTATAGAACATATAAATGATGTTTAATACTTGGTCCTTACCCTTCAGCTTATACTTTTTTGAGGAGACAAGACTCAGTTGCATCTGGCAGAAAAAGATGGGCAGTGATATCAGATGTTACCTGGGGAATACCACACACACCACAAGTGGATCAAATTAACGGGAACGGAGCACACAGAGACTGATGTCTAAAGACAGTATGCCATATTATTAGTAATTGTGTTGAACAATACAACTATCAGACTCAACGCTGTATTCTCTCCCCATATGCAAGTCTCATGGAAAGCCACATGACGAGTTGTGGAATATGACAGCTCAGGCAGCCGTTTTCACTATACCTAGAAAAAGACCACATGCTTGTCGTTCTGATGCATCCGGTTCTAAACCTGGTTGATCTTTTTCACGTGCTAATACATTTCAGCCCTAACAGTCCAGCCCTGTCTCAGAAGTGCCTTTGCATGTCTCTGCTCTGTCCATATAAGGTGCTTGGGTGTAATGCTTGAAGATAATTGTGCTTCCCTAAATATGTTTTGAGAGGAGGAATCCGTATCGAATATTGATTCCTCTCCATCATATTGTCCCTACATATGCAGCAAACAATGCAAAACAATGTCGGATGAAGTGCTAAATTATGTAGTCTAGGCTACATGAGCAAGAAGAATGAATCAGACAGAAGAGAGGTCAGTGTAGGCTGAAAATGCTAAAGAAGGCTTCTGTGTGTGGCACAGATGGGACTTGAATTCATACTTGAAAAAGTAGAAACTTAGGGAAAAGAAGATAAGGAAGCATGAAGTAGGAGTAAACCTGGGGTAGTAATACGTTCGTTTTTTGGTTGCTACCCTCCCTCTCAGTGACACTCAGCATTTGGCCTTTCTGGCCAGAGAACTATGTGAGGCAGTGTAGGGCAGTGGAAAGCCTGGTCGTTAATCCTGCCCCTCTTACTTAGGGTCTGTCATCTGCACTCCCTGAGTGTCAGTGTCCACGTCTGTAAAGTGGAAACAACACCAACGACCTTGTGATTTTTGTTGTTGTTGTTAGGACTGAGCTCGTTGTTGTTAGGAACGTTCCTAGTGTATAGTAGATGCTTGGTAAACGTTAGCTGGATCTAAATTGAGTTGATTTCTTTGGGAAGAAATTTGTCCTGATTTATAGGTTGCCAAATTGCCTGCAACTCCTGTGGTGGTTGATTGGGCCCTGTATAGAGGTAATAGCATGGCTTACTTTCACATATTGTGTCACAAACTTCTGTGTTATGCCCTTTGGGCTACTGTGGTTTTCTTTAAATCAGGGGTCCCCAACCCCTGGGCCGCGGACCGGTACTGGTCCGCTGCCTGTTTGGAACTGGGCCACACAGCAGGAGGTAAGCGGCGGGCGAGCCAGGGAAGCTTCATCTGCCGCTCTGCATTGCTCGCATTATCGCCTGAACCGCCATATCCCACCCCACCCCCAACCCTGGTCCGTGGAAAAATTGTCTTCCACACAACCGGTCCCTGGTGCCAAAGAGGTTGGGGACCGCTGCTTTAAATAGTCCCATTCAGTCTTCAAAATCTTAACAGTTATTTGTCGATATTTCAGTACTAACCAGTTTAATTTCATCCCTTGTAGGTACGGAATGGCCACATCAAAAGAATCACTGATAATGACATCCAGTCCCTGGTGCTAGAGATTGAAGGAACAAATGTCAGGTAGGTTGCCACTCTGTTCTCCCAGAGACGTGGAATGCCAAGAGGTAGTACATCATAAAGGTTAATAGCATGGGCTGCAGAGTCAGACTGCCTGGTGTGAATCCAGCTCTGCTACTTAGAGCTCACCTTGGGCAGGTTACTTAATCCCCCAGGCTTTAGTTTCCTCACCTGTGAAATAGGGAAAATAACAGTACATCTTCCTTGTAGAATTATTGTGAAGATTAAGTAAGTGAATGTGTATAAAACACTTAAAACCTGCTTAGCACTTAGTCAGTGCTGTATAAGTCTTAGTTATTAATATTTAACCCAGATGTGTTTATGTGGAGGTATGGGTTTTACCGTAATCATCCAGTGGGTGGCCAGGGTAGTTTTCAGTGTTACAATGGTCTTAGTTTTGGTTTTCTATCATTTGATAGTTTCTTAGACCAGAATTAAATCTTTTTTTCACTGGAAGAACTTCCAGATCCATGGGTCTGGCTTTGTTTTTCATATATTTTATTGTTGATGTCTAGTGCTATGTTAAGTTTTTGTTTCAGAGTCCAGCACTTTTTTTAACGCATTAGCTTAACTTAAGGGTTGAGGGATCATTGGATGACATATCTGGATCTTTTAGATCTGCCTTCCAATTTATCCTCTTGGACTGAGTGTTATTGCTGTGCATACCACAAAGGAAAAGACAAGTAGTGTGTTTATTGGTGTTTCCTCTTTCTACAGCACCACATATATCACATGTCCTGCAGACCCAAAGAAAACATTGGGAATTAAACTTCCCTTCCTTGTCATGATTATCAAAAACCTGAAGAAATATTTTACCTTTGAAGTACAGGTAAGTGTGTGCACATGAATCCCTACACTCTTGGCTGTACCAAAGAGGTGTCCTGTCAATTTATAGGAAAAAAGTGGCCGCAGAAAAGTGTCTTTATCCCTTTGTATGTATTCTTTTCTGCCTCTGCTGTATACCTGATGCAACCATTTTTTTTTTTTTTTTTGCGGTACGCGGGCCTCTCGTTGTGGCCTCTCCTGCCGCGGAGCACAGGCTCTGGACGCGCAGGCTCAGCGGCCATGGCTCACGGGCCCAGCCGCTCCACGGCATGTGGGATCTTCCCGGACCAGGGCACGAACCCGTGTCCCCTGCATCGGCAGGCGGACTCTCTACCACTGCGCCACCAGGGAAGCCCGCAACCATTATTATTATGGCATAATTTTGGTATTATCAATCAAAGTTTAATGCCAAGTTTTAAAAGAAACAGTAAGCATCTAGAAAATCTAATCAATAGCTACAAGAGTTCAAAGCTTGAGGGTTAGAGCAGTGTCCATTTGGGAAGTTACTATTTAATACTGGGCTATTGTTGGTCTCAAGTCTAGCTTTTTTAATTTTTCAAAGGGAAGAATGTTTATGGAATCATGCTATGGTCTGGGGGCCTGATGCATGTGTCATATGTCATAAGCAGCTGGTGTTGTCTTGGCAACAGACAAGATAAACTAGCTACTTCCGGGCCGTCTGCATCCAGTGTGACCTGTATGTGGTTTGTTTATTCTCCCTTGGGTCTCAGCCTTGGGAAATCAGGCTGTGGGAGTTTCAAGTCCTTGTCTTATCAAGGTGGTTTGCTTCTTCCAAGATGGAGTTAATGTCATTCTTCTCTATATTTCATAGGTACTAGATGACAAGAATGTGCGTCGGCGGTTTCGGGCAAGTAACTACCAGAGCACCACCAGAGTCAAACCCTTCATCTGTACCATGCCCATGCGGCTGGATGACGGCTGGAACCAGATTCAGTTCAACCTGTCAGACTTCACTCGGCGGGCATATGGCACAAATTACATTGAGACCCTCAGGGTGCAGGTACTGGCTCCTTTTCCAGATGGAGCCCCATATCGGAGAGGGGTCTAGGCTTTGTTACTGGCTTGTGACCCAGGTGACAGAACAGTGTGGGTTTCGGGCTGAAGTTCCCAAGTCACTGTCCAGGGGGCCTTCACCTCAGAGAGGCCCAGGACCTACTCAGGCATCTGCTCAGATACAGTGGGAGAATACAGCAAGTAAAATCTCCCTCTTGTCAGGATCTACCCCTAAGCCATGCTGAGGAGATGCCAACGAGGTGAAACTCTGACAGCACCATGCGGGGGGCTCAAGGAAAAGGAGGAAAGGAGAAGAGGAAAGACAGCCGTATGTTGAGACTTACTTTAAGTCTTGTATCCACAGATCCATGCAAACTGTCGCATCCGACGCGTTTACTTCTCAGACAGACTCTACTCAGAAGACGAACTGCCAGCAGAGTTCAAACTGTACCTCCCAGTTCAGAATAAGGCAAAGGTAAGCCAGCCTTCCTCAGAGGAAGGCCAGCCGGTGAGCTGGAGAAGCTCTGCCCCTGGCACGTGCTCTGTTCTACAAGTTCAGCTGCGGAGCCCCTCTCTGTCGCCGTGGAGTCTGGAGGACTGTTACTTCAGAAGGTCTTAGGTCTTCCACCACCAGCGCTGGCTCCGGAGTGAGCGCCCGTGAAATGTTCTGTTGCTGCCGTCTCACCTCCGTGGAGGGGTACTGTCCCTCCTGGGGGGCATCCCGCTGCTTCCTGCTCCCAGGCCTTCCTTGCAGAATATCTCCATCTGAACCTCTTCATCAGCCCCAAATTACTATCAGCCGATCTGTCCCCTCTGACACGACGATGGGTGCTTACATGCCTGCCCACTGGTGACACATATGTATCTCCCCACAGTCCAGCATCCCCTTGAGTGTCACTAGAGGTAGGGGGTCAGTGGTACTGACCGTCTGTTTTCTAATAACTTAAACTGATGCCTTTGTTCTGTTTTTTTTTCTTTCCCCTCCAGCAATAACTGGAATATGCAACTCAAGGGATGGACCCTGGATGTGACTCTTAGTTTAAAAAGGAAACTATCTGGAGGACAATGCAAAAAACAAATATTTATATTAGTTCACTGTGCTGCGGTTCTTCTACCTACTCCTTGGCGTCCCTGGTCATGGCTACCAGTGACTGTGCCGTGCATTGTAAGTACAGTGGGGGATAAGCTGTCCTTTGATACATGAATCGCCAGAGTTTATCTTGCTGCCTGCCTCGGTGTGTGGGGAGATACATTTACCGTGAACTTACAGAATTAAAGATGTCCTGTAAAGGCAATTTCAGACCAATGTTTCTTCCTATGGTTTTTTCTTTGTTTTATATATTATCTAAATATATGCATATGCTGTGTAATACTCATAATCCGGCAATGAATAAAATGTTATATCCTTGGTTTGTATATTTGTTCTTAGTTTGTGTCTTTTTTAATGGTGACATTTCTCTCTCTTTATGGTATGAAAATAGAACTCTTTCCAAAGAACATCCCATACATTCATGCTGTGAAATAGCTTACAATAAGCACTTGAAGAACAAGACATCTATAATAGATACTGATTTGGAACAACTTCCAAGAGAAACTAAATGGAAAGAAACTGAATAGTGTATCACCAGTAGAATCGTCTTACTGAGGGGTGGGTCCCAAGTGGAGCTTTAGGCAAAACGGCATATATTCCAGATTGCTCTTAAACACCTTAGGGAGGTGTCTTGTTGGAACCTCACTTGCCCTTTTGTAACAATCAGCACATCTAGTGTTCCTCAGCATTGGAACAGATCACCCTCTCCCAATCTGAGCTCCAGATGAAGTACTTGCCTTGAATTTAGGGACTTGAAGGAAAAATGTTTCTTTAAGCACTGGACTCACTTGAGAGAACTGAAATCTTGCACCACTCTCCCTGCTCACGCTTATTCTGGGGCCTGTGCTTGGTTAGTGAAATGACCCTGGCACAAATAGTTAAATTTACAAAAGTTAAACACTTACATGATACAACTCTACTGTATGTAATATTTCTGGAGGGAAAACAATTTGGGGGCAGATAAGAGCATATGTAGATACACCTAGATGATCTCATAGGACACATAAGAACTGTACGGTGATTACTTCTGGAGAGAATGGTTGTATCATTTACGTACTTTTTTTGTACTATAGATGATTTCTTTGAAAGGTACTATTTATGTGATAAGAATTTCAAAGTCAAAAAAGAACAAAAGGCCATCCTGGATACTGTGCTCTCCCCAACACTCCCTCTGGATTTGGTTTCATCCCACAGGATGAGGCTGGAATTGTGGGCACTGGCTGTTTTGACTTTGACTAGAGGTAAACACACAGTGCTGAATTCGTCATTAGTGTTGCCGCCTCCTGAGAAGTTAAGTGACCAGGAGCACTGTTCTCCCGCATCCTTATCCTCCAGAGTGTGCTCTGGGTAAGCATGACCGAATCTCTGAGGAGGGCAGGGCTGCAGTGGGGGGAGGGCTGGAGGGAAAGGTGCTCCACTGCTGCCTTCGACACTCACTGAGTTCTCATTTCCCCTCGCAGTCGTCAGGACCTGGCACTTAGGTGGGTTCAGTCAAGACGACTTTGCCTTCCTCTTCCTGCTAACAGCTGCACTGGAGCCGCCTTCGCCGTGGATGCTGCCCCTCTCCTTGGAGAGTCGCCGTTGTTCAGCCTTGCAGAGCACCCATCAGCCCAGGTGACAGCCTGCTCGCTCAGGGCCAACTCCAGTCACATCTGAATATGGACCCGCTTCTCCATCCTGAGACACATTAGCATTCCCGTTGTTAGACTCCGTGTGTCTGTCTCCCAAGCTTTCTGGGTTACAGAGGGGTCCTCAGAAATGGGTGGGGGTGGGTGGTCAGGGACTTCAACAGAGCTTCTTGTCTCTGGCCACTGTGTGGTGAAATCTTCCCTCCAATCTGGAGTCTGTTGTGGGATGAAAGATGCTTTTGTGGAGGCGAGAAAACCCGGTTAACTTTTCATCTCTCTCCGGTGCCAGGACATCAGTGGAGTGCTCCTGGAAGTCCAGAGAAATACAGTAATGCACTCTCTCCACACAGAGCCCCTTTCACCCCGCGGCACTTGTCAGACTATGTATGGGGATTACCTCACCACCCTCTTTGGGGTATAAGGCGGCAGCTGTTGACTTCCCAGATGCTTCACATATCCATCCGAGAGGAAGTGAGGGGGCGTTGAGGGTGATGGGATGTATTATCTAAGCTGGACCCAGGCCAATGTGAATTGTGGCACCAACGACTGCGTGGCCCCTGCCCTCAGCTTTCCAGCTCACCAGGAAGATGACAACGACTAATTATGAGGCCAAGGGAAGGAGGAAGGAAAGGTCAGGCTGCAGGGGCTGGAGCCCTCCTCCTTCATGGAGCTGGAGCCAGAGTGACCTTAGATTGAGGAAATTGCAGCAGGCAGAGTTGCGTTACCCGGCTCCTCGGAAGTCAAGGTGTGTTGTAGGAGGCGTTGTCTTCCAAATGAGAGTGTTCGTTAATTGGCATGAACTTGAGGGGACAGGCATGCAGTCATTCTCAGCAGGGCCCATCTTGGGGGAGAGCAGATCCACTGTGGCCCTTATTTGCTACCAGCACGTTGATTGCTTCGCCTGCAACCAAGCCAATAATACTGACCGTGCCAGTCCAGCCCCCTCCCAGAGCATTTCTTAAGGAGGCCAGTATGCCAGAGAACAGCCCCCAAGCTGATTTCCCTAGATCCTTGGCAGCTTTAGCCAAAAGCCTCAAGTGTCAGGAATTCACTGGAAAAGACCTTGGAGCCCTTCTTGTCTGAGCCCTCCCTTCTTCCATTTTACTGTTGAGGACACTATAGCCCAGAGAGACTCGGGCCGGCTCCTGTCAGAGTCGCAGGAGTAGAACAAGGATGAGGATCACCTGATGGGAGTCATATGCCATCCCTGTCCTCCCTTGTGCTGATGTCCCCCTGCTTCCTATGTGGTGGCTGTATCCTTTTTGTAGAGGCATTGACGGGTCAGATAATGTCTGCCTGGGAGGCTGGGCCAGGCCAGACTTGGCTGCTCAGGAGGACTAGACTCAGCTCTGCCTCTGCAGCGAGGGCTTGCCTGGTTTGTCCCTTCATGGTTGCACATTAGCTGAACTTCAGGGCCTGAGGCTGAGGATAGAAAGCTGTGGGGCAAAGATTTATGTTTAACTAATGGATCATAAAAGTAACGTAGGCTCATGGGAAATTCAAACTGTACAAAGAATATAAAGTAAGATAAAGCCCCCATTCCCATTCCTGAACTGAAAGTATTTGGATGGGCCAGGCCAAGTTTGTTTTGTTTTTTATAAATTTATTTATTTTATTTTTTATTTTTTGGCTGCATTGGGTCTTTGTTGCTGCACTCAGGCTTTCTCTAGCTGTGGTGAGCAGGGCTACTCTTCATTGCAGTGCACGGGCTTCTCATTGCGGTGGCTTCCTTGTTGCGGAGCATGGGCTCTAGGCACACGGGCTTCAATAGTTGTGACACGTGGGCTCAGTAGTTGTGGCTTCTGGGCTCTAGAGCGCTGGCTCAGTAGTTGTGGCGCACGGGCTTAGTTGCTCCGTGGCATGTGGGATCTTCCCGGAACAGGGCTCAAACCTGTGTCCCCTGCATTGGCAGGCAGATTCTTAACCACTGCGCCACCAGGGAAGTCCCATGTTTTGTTTTTTAATTTATTTTTATATAGCAGGTTCTTGTTAGTCATCCATTTTATACACATCAGTGTATACATGTCAATCCCAATCTCCCAATTCATCATACCACCCCCCCACCACCCCCGCTTTCCCCCCTTGGTGTCCATACGTTTGTTCTCTACATCTGTGTCTCTATTTCTGCCTTGCAAACCGGTTCATCTGTACCATTTTTCTAGATTCCACATATATGCGTTAATATACGATATTTGTTTTTCTCTTTCTGACTTGCTTCACTCTGTATGACAGTCTCTCGGTCCATCCACGTCTCTACAAATAACCCAATTTCATTCCTTTTTATGGCTGAGTAATATTCCATTGTATATATATACCACATCTTTATCCATTCATCTGCCAATGGGCATTTAGGTTGCTTCCATGACCTGGCTGTTACAAATAGTGCTGCAAAGAACATGGGGGTGCATGTGTCTTTTTGAATTATGTTCTTCTCTGGGTGTATGCCCAGTAGTGGGATTGCTGGGTCATATGGTAATTCTATTTTTAGTTTCCCCAGGCCAGGTTTTAACTACTTTACATGTATTTGTTTTACTGAATTATCACAACACTGAAACAAGAACTATTATTGTCATTTTACTGATGAGAAAACCAAGGCACAGAGATTAATGTGCCCAGGCTCACACAGTGGTGGGAGAAGCAGGTTTCAAACTCAGGCTGTTTAACTCCTATGCTAGGCTCTTAAATCACGTGACTTCTTTGACCTGCTGTTGCCTCCTCAACAAAATTAGCCTCATGATAAAACACAAGAAACTTACCTCAGAGCTGGGCTGGAAGAAATGTCCGTCTGTGAATGATAGATTAGATCATTTGTATTATCTTCACCCAGTGGAATACTATACAGTGATGAAAAGGGGCAAATTACAGCTAAGTGCAAGAAAAGAGGAACCACACAACCATAATGCAGTGAAAACAGCAAGTCACAATATAATAAAGATGATTCCACTTCTGTATAATTTTTAAATAGACAAAACAATATACTGTTTAGGATGCATTTATAAACGACAGTCTATACAGTAGTCCCCCTTTATCTGCGGTTTTGCTTTTCCTGGTTTCAGTTCCCTGTAGTCAGCTGCAGTCCAAAAATTTTAAATGGAAAATTCGAAAAATACTTCATAAATTTAAAATTGTGCTGCATTCTGAGTAGCATGATGAAATCTCGTGCTGCCCTACGATCCCCAACCATCAACATGGTTTGCTCTTAACACTCCACCATTGACATTGTCATGGCTCGATGATGCAAGATCACCTGATGCAGATGATCTCCACCTGACATTGTCAGAAGTTCAGTAGTATAATAATGACATAATGCTATGTCACCCACCTCACTTCATCTCATCATGTAGGCATTTTATCATCTCACATTGCAAGAAGAAGGGTGAGTCTAGTACAATAAGACATTTTGAGAGAGACCGCATTCACATAACTTTTATTACAGTGTATCATTATAATTGTTTTATTATTAGTTACTGTTGTTAATCTCTTACTGTGCCTAATTTATAAATTACACTTTATCATAGGCATGTATATATTGGAAAAAAGTAGTAGTATATATAGGGTTTGGTACTATCTGCGGTTTCAAGCATCCACCGGGGGTCTTGGGACGTATTCCTTTGGGGACTCTAGTGACAGGCGGAGGGCGGAGTATCTGAAAACTCAGGAGTGCGCTTCTGCCTAGAGGTGTGGGGTTGGGGATGGGGATACAAGTGTTGGGAGAGGCACTTTTGGGGCGTTCAAGGACCATCAGTGCTTTATTTCTTAACCTGGGCAGTGTTTACACGTGGACGTTTGCTTCATTACTATTTGAATTGCACACACAGTTGAATATATTCTTCCGATTATGTTTCTCAATTTAAAAAAAGACAAATTTAGATTACTTAGCCCTGATCTATTAAAATGCAGGCTCTTGGGGCCCAGCTCATTAAAATGCAGATTCTCTTTCAGGAGATCTAAATCTGGCCCAGAAATCTGCATGTTAACATCGTCCCCTGGTGATTTTTGGTGTTTCTGTCACTTGAAGCTGCTCCAAGTTGGAGCGAGCAAGAGTTGATGTGATACCTCTTGAGTGCTGAGAAGCCAGATGCCGGGAAGGAAGGAGAGTGTAAAGCAACCCACCCTGGCACGTTTGCAGATAGCAATCCCACTACCTCTGAAATCCTTAACTTCCCTTTATACAAAATTCTAGTGTGTAACTTACATCTCTGTACCTTTTCCATAACCTGAAAATATGGAGTCCTGTAATACAAATCATGAGCACCCCTGGGCTGCAATAGAGGCCCTCCAAATTGTAAATCCATAAGGCATTGAGCATCTGGACGGAGCATTAGCCTTGGAAAAATTGTGCTTCTTGGTATCCATGGTGTCTGAAGCAAAGCAAAACAGTGTGCAAGGGTGGGATATGGAAACACATTGGACAGAACCCCTTAGTAAAGGGTGTAAAATGTCACTGAGAGCCTCTGCTGTTTTATTGCATGAGGGTAATAAATATTAATAAGGGCTTTCATAAGTTCTCTCATCACATGGGTTTCCCCTAACCCTTTTTTCCATAAAGTCTTAAGTTGTGAATCCTCCTGGTATTTGGGAGGAAATACAGTAAAATCAGGACATACAGTAGAATCAGTACACACACACACACACACACACACACACTCTCTCTCTAGCCTTTGGGTTCCAAGTCACCCTCAAAGCTGCCTCCCCTCCTCCAGGGCTGTCCTCATGTTCACTTGAAGCCTAAAGCATCCTTGCAAGCCTGGGGCCTCTCTTCTTGGTGTTGGAAACTGACCTAAGCCAGTCCTGGTCACTCTCGGGAGCCTGTATCAGAGGTAGTGGGAAGCTGAGTTCTCTCCCCTCCAAGCTGGCTCCCCCGTGGTGTGCTATGAAAGCACGTCTCAGGATACAAGTACAAAATTGACAAGTGAGCGTGCAAAAAAGATTCATGCCACCCGTTACCAAGGCTCGGTGAAGTGTCTGCTTGCTCTCTCTTGGTGCACTTCTGTGGGGAATGTGGGGATATGTGGACAGTAGGATCACATGGGGATTCTCTGCTAAGTGTGTGGGCAGGAGGAGGGATGAGCTGCCGGTCCTGAGTTCCAGACTATACCGTTCTGAAGGTCTTAGATGGCTGCGCTTGCCAAGTTCTTATGCCCCATTTTAATGGGGACAGAGATACCTGTAAAATGTTCAGTCGCATATTTTGGAATTGACTCATTTCTCCAGTGGAAAGATATTTCTTTTTTTTTTTTTTTTGGCCATGTGTGGATCTTATTTATTTCTTATGGAATGGTATTTCTGATATCCCTGCACTAGTTGTAGGGAGTAAATATTCATTCCCAAGGGTTGTGCTCACTTTGGTCCGTGTGCTGGCAGATGAGTGGGGGAGGGGAGATGCTCTACACCCAAAGCTCTACACCAGTCCTCACGCCCAGGAAATCCCAGCAACCTCAAGTAAGAGAAATGGAGAAGCTGGAGCTTCCTTAGGCAGCTGAGCCTCAGAGGGGCCACTGGCCTTCCCTGTGGGATTTGGACATTAGCTTTGTCCCATTCTACTCCCCTTGCCCGAGGAAGCTGTTGAGGCCTGAAGCGTACTTCAGGGCATCACCCCTTCCCCAGGAGGCTGAGCTTACCTGGTGTGGGGACCCATGGTGGCTGCCACCCTCCCCTCCCATTGGTGGCTCCATGGGCCTCAGAGCACCAGTTTCCTGCCTTATTTGTGAAACCATATAAAAGAAAAAATGTGTTTCTTTCTCTACTCACACAATACTTCTGACACCAACCAATTTTCCAACACCAGTTGGGTGTCCTACCATTCAGTTCTGATACTATCTACCTGGCGTTAGCATCAGATTCCACAGGTTAAGGGCTCAGTTCCACAAGACTTCCCACCCCGCAACTCAGAGGCCAATTGCAAGTAGTGGGTCCCCAGGTTACCCACACTTCTGTCTGACTGAGCTACAAATTGGGAATTCTCCTGACCCACTCCTCAGGTTTGATAATTTGCTGAGATGGCTCACCCCTGTGGAGTTGGGGTGCACCACCTTCCCAGTACACTGGATGTGTTCACCAGTCTAGAAGCTCCCCAAACCCTGTACTGTAGGGATTTTTATGGAGGCTTCATCAGGTAGGCGTGATTCATGATTAACTCACTCTCTACCCTCTCTCTCCTCCCTAGAGGACGGGGAGGGGGGCTGAAAGTTCCGATCTTCTGATTATGGCTTTGGTCTTTCAGGTAACAGCTCCCATCCAGGAACCCACCAAGAGTCACTTCATTAGAACAAAAGACATTCCTATCACCCAGAAAATTCCAAGGAATTTAGACCTCTTTGTCAGGAACTGAGGTCAAAGACCAAATATCAGAACAAAAGATGTTCCTGGCACCCTTATTGCTTAGGAAATTACAAAGGTTTTAGGAGCTCTGGCCAGGAGCTGGGGATAAAGACCAAGATAGGTATTTCTTCCTACATCGCAATATCACACTGTAACAAGGAAGGAGTTCAGGGCTGTGCGAATCCTCGTGGAGACGGAGAAGGGAGCCAGACTGCAGTTTCCTGGGTTGGCAGACCTATAGAAAGTGAAGTGGATTGAAAATTCATGCTAATACGGTAACCACTATTTAAATTAAATGTTAATTAATTTGAAATAAATTTAAAATTCCGTTCTCTCATACTAGCCACATTTCAAGTGCTCTGTAGCTACATGTGGCTAATGGCCACCATGTTGGTCAGTGCAGATACAGGACGTTTTGATTGGACAATGCTGTTTTAAATGCTTGCATTAAACAAAATAAGATTTTATCGCCACTACCAAAACATGTTTAATGTAATATGATCACTTCCTTAAAAATGGATCTGAGCAGGCTTTTCAGACATTAATGTGCATAGGAATCATCTAGGGATTTTGTTAAAACGCAGGTTCTGATTCAGCAGATCTGGTAGGAGGCCCTAAATTCAGCATATCTAATAAGGACACAGGTTGTGCTAATGCTTCCGATCCATGGACCACCCTTTGACCTGCAAGGGATTGTAGGATTAGTTACAAACACCTAGGGTGCATCTTAGGTGATGAGCCTCGGGAGTGGGATGCAAGTTCAAAATTGTATGAGTGATGAGCATCATCTTTCACTCCTGGCCTTGGTCACTGACCTTAGCCACTGTGTAACCTTATTCAGACATGAAAGGCTGAGGGTGGGAGGGCCAGGTGCCACCTGCCAGACGAAGGTGTATTGACACGCCAGCTCTCTCTCTCGAGTTTGCTTAGGGAGGGGCTAGCCTGAAAGTGTGGCTTTGAGAGCCCTTGTGACTAAGACCTGCAGGGAGAAAGCAACGATCCATCAGGCTGCCTCAGGAAAGGGACGCAGGGACAATGGGGTGTCTGCAGAGGGAGGAGGATTGGGGGGCTAGGTGAACTTCGAGTGGCCCCAGGGCAGAGTGGCACAGGTACAGAGGGGCCATCCGAAGAGAGAAGCAGCAGCCCCAAAGGTAGTGGGGCGATGTGCACCGATGCTGGCGCTCATGTGACACAGCCCTGCCTTGGGGACTCAGAGCTCTTTCGGGGCCCTCCCCAGCCCAGTCACACCTCCCCTTGTCCTTTGGCTGAGCTGGCCTTGGGTGAGGTGTCACTGCTCAGAGTGAGGCCTATCCAGCTCAGTTCAACTCCAGGGTCCAAGGGAGCCCCCATCTCCTCCAGCTGAGGGTGGCTCTGCCCTCTCACTGAGTTGCCCTCACCAGGGGGTCTGTTCCCGGGAGAAGTACCGTTAGAGGTGGTTGTGCGAGCAGGTAAAAGGTGTAACTTCCAGTCTCTGCGTTTTGTTGGAGGCGCGGGGGGGATCGAGGAAGGCTCTGTGGAGGAGGACTCTGTGTGGCCAGGAGGCCAAAGGAGGAAAGGTGGTTCAGGCGGAGGGGACAGTGGGAGCAAAGGCCCAGAAGTGGAAACTCCAGCTTCCTGCTGCAATGAGAGCATGCAGTTCCTTTACGCCTGACTTTCAAGCAGCAACCTCAGGCTGGGGGGCCCAGTCCTGGCCACAGGTGGGCTGGGCTGGGGGAGGCAGCCGTTCCTCAGCTCCCTTCTTTCACCTCCTGCTCCTGGGGAAGAGGACTTCACTCCGGGGGGCAGGCGACCCTGGGTGCTGGATGCCAGGGTGGGGCAGGCCCCTCACACCGCGCCCCCGGCCCCGGCCTCCAGCTCAGTGGGTGGGGTTCCATTCCCCACGCCTAATCCCTTGCAGCTGTCGTCCTCCCCAGGAAAGACAGTTGTGCTGGAGGGAAGGGAAATAGTTATTTTGAGTTGGTCACTGGCTTCTGACCAGGAGAGGTAGATGGCCCTGTCCGGGCCTGGCAATGGGACCAGAGCCACGATTAATTACAGGGGCTGTTGGGGAGGAGGACATGGTCCCCACCAAGATGGGGGCGGTAGAGGAGAGTGATGGACCAGGGAGGAAGCAGGCCCCAGATGGGGGATGCAAAAACGGAGCCCATGTCCTTAGTACTCTGGATTTGGCTGGAGAGGATGGGGAAGGTGGACACAGCCTCCCCAAAATAGGCCCCTGTGCCACAGGAGTCCCTGTGACTGAGACTGGGGCTGTGGGGGGAGGGGTCTCCCACTGAATGAGCTTCCTGTAAGGGACTGGGCTGGCTGGTCACCGTCCCCTCTCTTCCAGGCAGGCCCTCTCCAGCACTGCCCTCCAAGCAGAAAGCAAGTCTGATGGAGACCAGATGCTCTGGGGCATCTGCCCTTCCCGCCTGCGGGGTCATTGTAGGGCAGTGAGATGAATGGATGTGCCCACTCTGGGCCTGGATAAGCCAAGTGGCCAGTAATTAAGCCCTTCCTTGTAGCGTGTGCCAGCGTGGGCTTGAGTCCTGGCTCTATTGTTTACCAGCCCTGTAAACTCAGCTACAGTTCACCTCACTGGGCCTTCCCATTTTACAGCAACAGGAATTACAGTAGTGATGTGCACCTCATAGTGCTGTGGCTGGGGTTCGCTGAGAGAATGAGGGGACCATGTTTAGGGCAAGACCCAGCACTCCTGGGTGGGAGTTGTCAGGGTGACGGTCTTTGTCCTCGGTTCATCAGCCTCATGGGTGTCATTGTGGTTGGCCTCCTTCTGGCCCAGGTGTGTCTGCCTGCTTAGAGAGGTTCCATGGAGAGGAGAAACGAAGACATCTTCATCAGGGAGGAAGACGGAGGCTTCCAGAAATGTGGGGAGGAGAGAGGAGCCCATTCAACTGTGCGCCCGAGAGGCCAGGGCCCACATCCGTTTCCTTCCCTGCCGTATCCTCAGCACCTAGGATAGTGCCCAGCACAGGTTTAGTGCTCAGAGCAAATTTTTTGAATAAATGAATGAACAGATTTTTTAGTGAATTATTGGCTGCCTGGGATGTGGAGCCTGGGCCCCTGGCTGAAGGCAACTGGCTGACGAATTCTTGAGCTGGTCAGTGACCCAGGACACGGCCATCAGGTCCCTGTGTCTGGAATCTGAACAGGGAAATAGAGAAGGGGACAGTTAGCAGCAGGGGCTCGGGAAACAGAAGTGAGAAGTGGGCCCAACAGAGCAGGGTGGAGTCAGCCCTTCCAAGAGGGAGGGGACCCTTGGGGAGAGAGTGGTACCTCCTCCCTCTCCCAGGGATTCCTCCATCTCCCCAGCCACCTTAAGTGTCCAGAGTGGGGAAGTTTGAGAGAGGAGAAGGCAGTGCTCCCTGGGGACTGCCCCCCATCCTAGAGACCCTCCATCATGAGGAGCTCATTCCCCTCATTCACAGTCCCCTTCACTGAGCAGACACTGAGGCCCTGCTGTGTACTGGCCATAGTGCTGGGATCTGGGGCTGAACCACAGCCCTACAGAGTGGCTTCTACGATGGGTTGAAACCCAGAGAGGGCCTCACAGCCCAGGCTTCACGGAGGCAGAAAGAGAGGGAGCACTTCTTGGAGGAAGCTGTGTTTACTGTTTGTATGGAGAGCTGAGGGATGGGCACAGGTTGGCCAGGAAAGAGAAAGGGGAGATGACCTTCCAGGCAGAAGGGACAGCATGGGCGAAGACTGGATAGAGCCTGGCCAGTTTGAGGAACTGCAAGAAGTTCCATGTGGCTGGGGTGGGGTGAGAGATGGGGCAAGAGGGCGCACTGGATGGGGTCTCCACTCCGGGGTCCGAGCCTGCCTGTGCCAGAGCATCCGACCGGGCACTGTGACGGACAGCTGCACTTGAGCGGCTTGTCCTCGAAGCAGAGCCAAGTGCGAGGCCTGGGGCGGAAAGAGCTGGGCCCTGTCTCTTTCTGCCCCAGGCCTTCACTGCTGCTCCCTGGGACGGTTTCCCCATCTGCACAGTGAAGGACCCAGCTTGCTGTCCCCTAAGGCCCTGTCTCTGGCTCGGAGGGGCCTTGGGGGACACTGTGGGCTCATGGGGATGGAGTGGTAAGATGAAGGGGGGCATGAAGGCAGTCTGGAGGGGTCAGGCAGCCCCACGTTTGGCCTTTATAAGGAAGTCCCTTTTTCAGGGACCACTGTTAGCATCACTCAGGTCCTTGGATCAGGATTGAAAGAGATGGATTCCAATGGCCCCTGGCCTGAATGGCTTTGCCCTTCCCTGGGGAGACTGTCCCCATCCACAGAGCAGGCCCCAGGCCCCCTGGCCCTCCACTCCCTGCCGGGCCCTGGGCTGCCTGGCTTTTCAGGGACGGCTGACTCATGGCTTTGGCAGTCCCAAGCTCAGCCTTTTCCTCCAGCCGGGGGCTGAGGGAACCAAGCCTTTCTCTGGAGTCCTTCCCACCCCTGGCTTCCTGCCAGCTTCAGGCCTTTGCAGAGGGGTCTGTGGCTTTACAGTCGGGTCCCAGGAGCCCTTTCTGCACATTCTCACCTGTGCTCCTCACAGACGCACCTGCTGAGCAGGTGTTACTGCCCCACTTTACACAGGGTGGGAGAGGTGGGGGGCCACTAAATTTCCAGAAGCAGTAGGAACCCTGCCTAATGATGCACAGCTGGGAAGGGTCAGACTTGCAGGGGTGAGGTGCAGGGGAGGGGTGGAGCGGCTCCCCTGTTCTCACAGGGACAGAGCTCTGCTCGAGGACCTGGCATTGGGCCCCCGTTGGACCTGTAAGGGAGGGATTGGGCCGCCCGAACATTCTCTGAGGGCTGAGCCCTTCTCTCTGCCCTTCTTTCCTTGGGGTCCCTCCAGGCAGGGTCCCAGCACATGAGGGTGGCTGTCACAGGGAGATAGGGAACTATGGGTTAACGGCATGGCTTTTGGGGTCAGATAGCCTTGAATCTGAATCCCAGCTCCACTTTTTAAAAAAATATTTATTATTTATTTATGTATTTGTATTGGCTGCACCGTGTCTTAGCTGCAGCATGCGAACTCAGCTGCGGCACGTGGACTTCTGAGTTGCCGTATGTGGGCTCTTAGTTGCGGCATGCAGGATCTAGTTCCCCGACCAGGGATCAAACCTGGGTCCCCTGCATTGGGAGCGTAGAGTCTTACCCACTGGACCACTAGGGAAGTCCCTCAGTTTCACTTCTTTCTCACTATGTAACTTGAGAAGTATCCCTCAGTTCCAGATGGAGAACCATTGTGCCTCCCTCTCAGGGTAGGAGAAAGGGGAAGTGAAATGATCTATACCTTCATTCAAAGAAATATTCATTGAGCACCTACTGTGTGTCAGGCACTGGGACAAGAGATAAATGAAAGATGAATGTAAGTTTCCTCACCAGACTCACATTCCAGCTGGGGAGACTGACAAAAAAATAATAATAATACAGACATAACAAATGACATGGTAGGCTGGAAGGTGAGGAGGTGGGATAAGGGGAAGTAGAGCTGGCCCAGAGGGGCAGAGGAGAGGTCAAAGTGGGCGCCTCTGAAGTGATGAGCAGTGCAGACGCAGGGAACAGTGTTCTAGGTGGGAGGAACAGCATTGCAAAGTACCTGCCTGGGCTGTGCAAAGTGACTCAAGAAGCAGTGAAAGCAGCGTGGGTGAGAGGTAGAGTAGGTGAGAATGTGGTCAGTGAGACTGGGTGGCAGGGGAGCTGCCCCTCCTCTGTGACCAATTCCACAGGAATTCACTCCTCCGCAGCTGCGAAAGGTCAGGGCCTATGTGGATACAGGACACGACAACTCTAACCTCGCTTCCGCATGCTGCAATTTGAGTGTCTTCTCTCTCCTTTCCTGCCATCACATGGCTTCTTCCTCAGGTCCTTGGGCCCAGAGGCCTCCCCGAGTATGGCCTGTGACCCTCCTTCCCGCAGGACAGAGAGCCCCCCAGCTGCCTGTTACTGCCTCCTGTTTGGGGAGGGCACTGTGTCTGCTCTGGCCAGTCTCAGGGAGCATCACAAAGGCTCCTTTCACCAGAGGGCATTGTAGGGGGACTGGGAGGGGATGCGGTGCCCTCCTGCCCGTGGGCATAAAGACCCCCTTTCTCTTCTGCTGCGTCAGCCCTCTCTCGGCTGGCAGGCAGGGGGGCCGCGTGCAGGGAGATTCTTGTCTTCCTTTTAAAGTACAGGCGAGACTGGGGCCAGGCCAGACAATGGTGGTGATTTACAGTCTGCTGGGCTGCTGGGCTGCAGGGCTGCCTGCTGGGGTGGCACTTACCAGCCAGGAGTGCCTGGCATAGGGAGCCCTGCCCTGCTGAGTCTGGGGCTGCCTGCTTAGGACCCCACAGTGGGAGCCCCGACTTACAAGCTGTAAAGTGCAGGGGCTGTGCTGGTAATTTCAGAGCCCCCGAGCTCTGCTGTTCTGAGGTGCTACCTCAACTGGCCTCGTCTTGGATCTGTTAGCTCCTGGCTAGGCTGTCTTTGCCTCGATGTTTCAGCCCTAACCCATGTCAGGCCCCTCGCACTGCAGCTCTGACATTCTGTGCTGGACAGAGGCCTGCCTTTGGAGGGAGACAGGCAGGAAGTGGGGAGCATGCCGGGGCTGCACAGGTATGGTGAGAGCCTGGGGGAGCACTGGGGGAGGAGGGGCAGGCTGAGGAGCCGGTGGAACAGCTTGGGGAGATGCCTGCAGGACAGCTGGATCTGCGGCACAGGAGTGCTGGAAAGGCAAGGGGAGAGAGGGACGGGGAGTGGGGAGCAAAGGAGGGAGAGAGGAGGAGAGAGAGGGGCAGAAGCGGCAAAGGAGAAAGCCAAGGAAAGTGAAAGTGAGAGAGCGCCCAGGACAGAGAGAGACACGCACACACAAGAGAGAAAAGAGAGAACAAGAAGTGATTCAGAGGAAGAGAGAGGGAGGACACACAGGAGGGGGGAAAGCGGGGGAGGGGGGAGGTGGAGAACAGGGAGGAAAGAAAGGATGAGGGAGAGCTAGGCCAGAGCCCCGTGGAGCAGAGAGCGGAGCAGGTGAAAAGGCAGAGAACTTCTCCCCAGGGCTCACCAGCCTCGCCTTCTCACTGCCCGGCCCACGCCCCGCACCCTCACCCCAGGCGTTGTTGGCCAGGGAGGGAGGCAGGGGCACGGCAGGTGCTAGTCTGTCCTCCACTGGGGATGATCCGGCTGGACATAAGCAGGAACTTTTTGATGAAGAGCAAAACAGGCCCCCAAGGGAAGTGCCCCCCCTCGTTGGAGCCCTGGCCTTTCTGAGGCAGGGGACTGACCGTCATGACCCCTCAAAGGGTGTGGGCTGCACCGTTTTATTCTGGCTTGACAGGACCCAATGCGGAGGAAGGTGGTTTTCTGACCGTCTGCCTCGGTTTCCCTCTATGAGGCAGAGAGGTGGTCAGGGGTCTGGGCTCCTGGATGGGGTTGGGGCCAGGCTCTGGGGCCAAGTCACAGTGGGTGAAGTCACAGTGTATCTGTCCAGGTGGGTCTTGGGGCCTTTCCACCCCCAGCCTTTGTTCCAGGAAAAGGCAGCTGGGGGAGGGGGTGGGAGGCAGGAGTGTTTCCAGGGAAAAATGGATCCTTCCATGGAACAGGCAGCCACTTCACCCCTCCACCCCCATCCTATCCCCCTCCTGCCAGCAGCACCATTCCTTCCTTCCTCCCCTCTTGGCAGGAGGAACCCAGCAGCGGGAAACACCATGCTGTGCTCCCATCTCCCACCTCAGCAGTGCTGAGCCCAGGGTGGCCTTGCAGGGGGGGCGGGGGTGCATGTGAGTGTGTGTGCGTATGAGTGTGCACGTGTGCACACACGCACGGCCTGGCCAGCATCGCCTGCAGCCGTGGAGGTGGGAGAGGCAGGGTGCATCAAAGGGAAAGAGGCAGCCTGAACTGAGCACCAGGAGCCTCAGTTTTGTCATCTGAAATATGGGCACTAGCCTTGTCCTGCTTCCCTAATAGGGCTGATGCAAGGATCACAGAGCCACGGTGGGGGAGAGGGAACATGTCCCTGAGGGCCCTGGGTACCCGTTGCCCTCATACCGACCGTTGAGGCAGGTGCCCTTTCCCAGTGAGGAGCCTCAGGCTCAGAGATGTAAATGGCCCACAGGGGGCAAGTGACTGCCCTGAGACTGGAGCCCAGGTCTGACTGATGCAGTTATTGACAGGGTCCCTGGGTGCCTCTTCCTCCATCCTGGGCTTTGAGGCTCCTTGTCCCGCCCCTTGAAGAGCTGCCTCTCCCCAGGGACCGGGGGCCCTTCCTGACTTAGGGACTTTCGGCAGGTTGTTCCAGCCCAAAGAATCCCCGCAGGCCACCTGGTCCAACTCCTTGTCATTAATTTGAGGAGCCTGAGGCCCAGGGGCCCAGAGCTTCAGGTTGCAAAGCAAAGGGGCAGAGCTGGGATTCCAGCTTCCAGCCTGGTGGTCCCAGCTGTGGGCTGTTTTTCTCTCTTCCTTCCTTTAAGCATGAACCTGTTCCTGGAGGGGTTATCAACACAGGCGCACTCCCCTTCCTCACTCTCTTCTGCCTGGCCCAAAACCCACCACATTTCCCCTCCCTCCCCAAACACAGGGCTCAGCAGGGTAGGGTTGCTGAGTGAAGCTTCTGGACACCCTTCCTGGTCCCACCCCTTTCCAGCACGTGAACTCCTCCTCCCGCAGCCTGCTCAAAGGGAACCAGCTCTTCTCCAGACCCCAGCTCTGTACCCTGACCCCCTTGTCATGGCCTAAACACCATGGCCTTTGGCTGGATGACTGAGGCCCCCTGAGACCAGCTCCTTGGCTGGTCAGCCTGGAGACCACCCTCACCACCGCCACTACCACCACCAGGGGACAGGAAGCAGCCAGAACCATGCCCCTTCCCCAATATCACCTTTTTCCTGAGTCCAGGTCTGGGGAGGCTTCCAAGAGGAGGAGGGATTTAGGGAGCTGCTTACCCATCTAGACGTGACTTGTGTAGGGATGGTGCCCGAGGCAGAGAGAGGAGTGGAAGGTGGACAGGGCTGCGGAGAGGTCCAGAACATCCTTGGCACAGAGGCCTGCGGCCCTCATAGAGCCTGCTGGACACACAGCCGGGCCGACCAACACGACCCAGGGGAGGGAGGTGGGACACAGCCAGAGGAGATGAGGCCCAGGGGCACAGACACCAGGCCTGCTGGGAAGGCACTGGGGCAGGGGGTGACCCCCACATACCCGGGCTCAGGCCACAGAGTCCGTACCAGCCCTGAAGCTGCTGCCCTCCCTGGGTTCAGCAGTATGTCATGTGTCACGTCTGTCTCTGGGTGCCCAGTTCTGGGCGCTGGGGTGCCTCAGATTCCACACTTGCTGTGGGCAGCTCCCACTTGGTGGGGTACCCCCTGCTGCAGGCGCTGTTCATGTCCGCCCAGATCCCCGGGCTGGTGCTCCCATCCCTGAGCCGCTGTGCTATGGGCTGCTCTCAGCTCACCCCCTCCAAAGGCTGCCCTTGGCTGATGGGAGCCGCCTCACCTGGAGATGCTCGGGAGGTTATGAGCAGTGACTGACCAACATGGGCGCTTAGCAGCCAGGTCCCTTGGCCTCTGGAGTCCACAGTGTATTTGGTACCGTTCACAATCTGGAGGCCTCGGGGATCAGGCTGAGGCAAGATTTCTCCTGAAACCACACCCTGTTTGGCTTCTTTCTCTGCCCTATTCTCTGCTTCCCTCACTTTCACATGGATTGAGGATCCCAGTAAACCACTTGCCTAAAAATTGCATCTCAGGCTCTGCTTCTAGAGAACTTGATCTCAGATGCCCAGAAAATTGACCTGGTGGCCTCTCCTATAGAATGGTACCAGGGCTGGGAAAGGGGAATATGGGGGGCCAGTCTTAGGGGCACAGGAAAGCCTCCCTGAAGAGGTGACATTAGAATCAGGGCCTTGAAGGTTGAGTAAGAATTGTTGAGCTGAACAGCGTCTGCTTCATTTGATAAATCTTGCCTGATTAAATTGCTCGGGACAGGAGAGGCCAGAGACACAACAAAAGCAAAGGCCCTGGGGCAGGAAAAGGCAGGTCATGTTCAAAGGAGAGAGCGGACCTGTGGCTGGAGGGGTGGGGCATGGCAGCAAGGTAGGAGATGAGACAAGAAAGGAAGTTAGGGCTGGGCAGAGGGCTGCCGTCACCATGCTGTAAGCTCACGTCACCCAGCCCCACACAGCGCTCACGGCTGATGGACTGTCAGACTTGCTGAGCCCAGATAGAGCCTCAGAAGCCTCACGCTGTGCCTGGCAGGCTCTATCAATCTACTGAATTAGCACGTGAGGTGACACCCATTTATTGTCCCTACCCCAGAGAAAGGCCAGGCTGGACCGTCATGGGAGGTGTGGGCCAAGCCCAGAGGCCTGTGGAGAATGGCCCGAGTACAGTAGGGGCCTCCCCAGGGAAGTGGCCATTGTGGCCCATAAATAGGTTAGGTGGCCAGGAAACAGGAAATCCTGACAATACAATGAAGCCTGGGGCACAGGGGTTTCCTCCAGGCTGAGGGCTGGACTGAGGATGCTTCTTCGGCCAAAGGCCTTGCTGAAGCAAGACACCCTGACCACTGGCCTCAAATGCCTGACTTTTCCCACAGTCCTCAGGGGGACTCTGGGCCCACCCTCACCCGACCCGCCCCAGCCAAGGGCAACTCAGGACAGGCCAGCACATGCCAGGACTGGCAGCAGAACCCTGAGGGAGGAGGGGTGACCGGCTTGCTCCCAGCTGAGCTTGGAACCGGGTGGTGATGGGAGCAGCTGGGGCAGCCAGACCAGGGGCCAGAGGCCAGGCCAGGGGGACTCCCTCAGGATCAGAAGGTACTTCTGCCAGGCGCTCTGACCCAAGGAGCCTGCACATCTCTAAGCCGGTGTCGGTGGGCCTGTCTCTGCCCTGGGCTCTGCAAGGGCATAGCAAGCACCAGGCTGACCCTACCTGGACCCCAACAATGGAGAAAAATGAGTACCTCATTAGAGAACCAGGCAGCCTATAAAAACCACATCCCAGAAGAATTTTATTAAGAAAAGCAAATAACAAAACATGATGTCCTATAGGATCCCTATTTTGTTAAAATGCACACAAACGTAAAAATCTGTGTGGGTGCGTGTGTATGTTTGCGCGCCCATGCATGTGCACAGAGGAGACAGGAAGGAGGACCAACAGAATGTCAACGGGTGTCAGGGGATTTTTATTTCTTCCTTGTTCTTTTCTGAACATTCTAATTTTTCTACAATGAACTTTGTAACCATAAAAAAAAATCAAAACAAAACACTCAAATCCTGCAATACGTGTTTTCTTTTAAGTAAAATGTTTACTAAGAGTTTTTAGAGAAGTGGAGAAATGTTGATAATCCAAGCTGAGGGGAAAACAGGATACAACATTGTATACAACATATGTAAAGGACAAGAAGCTCAGGGCAGGAAGGGGACAGGAAGGAAGCACGTGGGGTGTCAGGGCCAATGGCTTTGCAGGGGCACCACCGTGGTTCCACCCACCTGCAGTGTTAGAAACCCCACACTTTTGTGCCCACTGTATCCCTAGTCTTTAACATTTTTGGCAATCCAGAGTGTAGAAGATAGAGTCTTGTAATTTGATCCCAGGGGTGGAAGATAGTCTCATAATTTACACATCCCTGATTATTGAGCCTCTTTCCCCCAAGAAACATTTTATTATGAAAATTTTCAACATACAGAAAAGTAGAAAGAATTGTACAGTGAACACCCATTTACCCATCATGTAGGTTCTGCAATTTACATTTTACTAGGCTTGCTTTAGCACATATCAATTTATCCATCCATCCATCCATCAGTCTTTATTTTTTGATACATTTCAGAGCAAGTTACAGGCGTCACTACACTTCATCTTTAACACTCGAGCATGTATATCATTAACTAGAGCTCAGTCTTTGTCTATCGCTCTCCCCCCTCATCTCTGTGTAAAATTTACACATGATGATGCAAAAATCTTAAGTGTATCGTTTGATTGGCTATGACAAATGCATACACTTGTGTAACCCAGACCTTTATTATGATATATTTTAGAACGTGACCCCCAGAAAACTCTCTCTTGTCCCTACCTAGTCAATCTCTGCTCTGACTCCTCAGAGGCAATCACCATTCTTATGTTTTCATCAGAGATTAACTTTGGCTGTTCTGGAACTTCCTATAAATGGGATCATAGAGCTCATACCAGTTTGTGTTTGGCTTCTTTCATTCAACATTATGTCTTGTGAGATTCATCTATGTCATTGCAATAATTAGTTACTTTTTATTGTTGAATAGTGTTCCACTGTATGGACAGGCAAATACCCATACAATATTCATTGAATATATATTGTATGGATATACAAATGGATAGCCAGTTGTATGGATACATTTCATACATGGATAAGGATACACTGTATGGATAGTTCTCTTGTTGATGGATACCTGGGCTGCTTAAACTTTTCCTTATTATAAATAAAGCTGCTATGAACATTCATATGCAAATATTTTGTGAACACATGCTTTCATTGCTCTTGGATAAATTCCTAGGAATGCAATTGATCCGGTTGCTTTTCATGTTTGTTAAACACTTGAATTTTTCTTTTGCCTATTTTTTGGTCTTTTTCTCATTGATTTGTAGTGATTTTCATTATTAGTGATGAACCCTAGGGATGCAAAAAAATTTACTATAGTCCCTTGCCCTCAAACTGCTCAGAGTTTAGCAGTCATGGACACAGTTAGGATGTGATATGGTGGCTGCTATGCATTCATTTATGTCTTTGTAAGTCTGATCATGCCACTTCTCTGCTCAAAACCCGGCCATGGCTCCACTTCACTCAGGGTCAAAGCCAGCAAGACCCTACATGGTCTCACACGATCTGGCTCCCTAGGCTCTGGCCTCACTCCTACCACTTTCCCTGTGCAGTCTGCTTCAGCAGCTCCAGCTCCTTGGTGGTCCATAAGCCACCAAATCCCCACCCCAGGGCTTTTGTCCTTGAGAGTCTCTCTCCCTGGAACATTCTTGCCCACCCCAGATTTCCACAAGATTTGCTTCCTGTATTAGTTTCCTAGGGCTTCCATAACAAATTACCACAAATTTGTTTACTTAACATAAATTCATTCTCTAACGGCTCTGCAAAAACCTTTTTCCCCATTACGCTTCCATTCAGAGGTTCTGGAGACTAGGACATAGACATATCCTTCTGGGGCCACCATTCAACCTACTGCACTTCCTAATCTTCTTCAGGTCCTTGCTCAAATTTTACTTTCTCCGAAAGACTTTCCCTGGACATTTAATTAATTAATTAATTAATTAATTAATTGCCACACCGTGCGGCTTGCAGGATCTTAATTCCCCAACCAGGGATCGAACCCGGGCTCCGGCAGTGAAAACGCCGAGTCCTAACCGCCAGGAAATTCCCATCCCTGGACACATTATTTAAAGCTACACACACACATACACACACACACCATTCCAGCTCTCCTAATCCTCCTTCTCTGCTTGATTTTTCTCTCTAGTCCTTACTTGCAGGTATACCGTGTGTAGTTTACTTTACATGTAGATCTTTATTGTCTGTTCCCCTATTAGAATGTAAGCTCCATGAAGACAGAGTTTTCTCTGCTCTATTCCTAATGCACAAAACAGTGCTGGCAACACAGAAGATGCTCAGTAAATAACTGTTAAATGAATGAGTGAATGATCATATTGAACACCAAGCTCTGCTTTAAATAGAAAGTTATAAACAGTAGGAGCACAGGAGGAGGGAATAAATCATTCTGTTTGGAGTCTTATCCAAGCAGGATTCACAAAAAGGGTATATTTGAGCTGGACCAGGTGGGGATGGGGAGGTGTGGGATTCCCCAGAGGCAGACAGGACAGGACCTGAGAAAAATCTTTTTGGCTGCCTGTGTGGAGGGTGGTATGGAGGATATGAGACTGAGGAGGGGGGGTCTCATCTGGGACATGAAACAGGGCTCAGTGTGTGGGTGACTGTTGTGGCCCAGAAGGAAGGGTGAAGGAACCTCATTCCACAGTAGAAACAGAGGCCCTAGGAGACGCATTAGCGAATGGAAGTATTGATCATGTGCTACGATGGCTCAGGTGTGGGGAAACGGGCTCCTGACACACTGTTGGTGGCAGTGTGAATTGGGGCAACCTCAGTTGGGGCAATTTGATGACTTTAAAATGCACATGGACTTCCCTGGTGGCACAGTGGTTAAGAATCCGCCTGCCAATGCAGGGGAAAACGGGTTCGAGCCCTGGTCTGGGAAGATCCCACATGCTGCGGAGCAACTAAGCCTGCGCGCCACAACTACTGAAGCCTTCGCGCCTAGAGCCCGTGCTCCACAACAAGAGAAGCCACTGCAATGAGAAGGCTGCACACTGCAATGAAGATCCAACGCAGCCAAAAATGAAAAATGTAAATACAATAAATAAATTTATTTTAAAAAATAAATAAATAAAATAAAATGCACACATCCTTTGAGCCAGGAAGTTCACCTCTAGGGATTTATTCCACACATATGCATACTTGCGCATGTATGTTAGAAAGTAGCATATTGCTCAAATATATGACAATTTTCTATTTCCTAAAGAGATCAAAACCAAAAACAGCATCACACCTATTAGGAGGACTACTGTCAAAAAACAGAAGACAATGAGTTTTGACAAGGATGTGGAGAAATTGGAACCCTTGTGCACTGTTGGTGGGAATAGAAAATGGTGCCACCACTGTGGAAAACAGTATGGTTGTTCCTCAAAATATTAAAAATAGAATTACCATATAATCCAGCAATTTCACTTCTAACTATATACAGAAAAGAATTGAAAGCAAGGTCTCAAAGAGTTATTTGTACACCCATGATCATAGCAGAATTATTTACAATAACCAAAATGTTGAAGAAATCCAAGTGTCCACTGATGGATGGATGGCTATATGAACGAAATGTGGTCTATACATACAACAGAATATTATTCAGCCTGAAAAAAGGAAGGAAAATTTGACATATGCTGTAATGTAGATGAACCTTGAGGACATTATACTATGTGAAATAAGCCAGTCACAAAAAGACAAATACTGTATGATCCACTTTTACGTGAAATAGTCAAAATCATAGAGACAGAGAGTAAAATGGTGATTGGGAGAAACTAGAGAATGAGGAGTTATTGTTTTGGGGGGACAGAATTTTAGTTTTGCAAGATCAAAAGTTATGGAGATGGATGGTGGTGATGTTTGCACAATAGTGTGAATGTATTTAATACCACTGAACTGTAAACTTGAAAATGGTTAAGACAGTAAATTTTATGTTATGTGTATTTTACCACAACTAAAAATAATAATAATTAAAAAAAACCCAACAACACATTCGTGGACCAGCTTGTATTTATAACTTTTAGGTATGTAGGTTAAATAGTCAAATACTTAAAATATTTAGTGTATTAATTTTTTATACATATATTTTTAAAATCACATATTAGATAAAACATCACTTTAGAAATATAGCTTTGTCCCCTCTATCACATTAAACAATTATGTTCTACTTTTTGCATTACACTTCTGCTGATGCATCTCTGTTACCTTTTTGTCATTGTCACATGAAAAGGTGCTCAACATCACTAATTGTCAGGGAAATGCAAATCAAAACCACAATGAGGTATCACCTCACACCTGTCAGAATGACTATTATCAAAAAGACCACAAGTAATAAGTGTTGACAAGGATGTGGAGAAAAGCGAACACTTATGCACTGTTAGTAGGAATGTAAATTGGTGCAGCCACTATGGAAAACATTATGAAGGTTCTTCAAAAAGTTAAAAGTAGAACTACTGAAGGATCCAGCAATTCCATTCCTGGGTATTTATCCAAAGAAAACGAAAACACTAATTAGAAAAGATATATGCACCTCTATGTTTACTGCAACATTATTTACAATAGCCAAGATATGGAAGCAACTTCAGCGCCCATCAATAGATGAATGGATAAAGAAGATGTGGTGTATATATACAATGGAATATTACTCAGCCATAAAAAAGAATGAAACCTTGCCCTTTGCAACAACATGGCTGGACCCAGAGGGTATTATGCTAAGTGAAATAAGTCAGACAAAGACAAATATGATATGATTTCACTTATATGTGGAATCTGAAAAACAAATGAACAAACATAACAAAACAGAAACAGAGTCATAGATTCAGATAACAAATAAGTGGTTGCCAGAGGGGGGGAATGAGAAAAATAGGTGAGGGAGATTAAAAAGTATGAACTTCCTGTTGCAAAATAAATTAGTCATGGGTATGAAATGTACGGTGTGGGGAATATAGTCAGTAATTATGTAATATCTTTGTATGGTAACAGATGGTTTCTAGATTTATCATGGTGATCATTTTTAAATGTATAGAAATATGGAATCACTATGCTGTATAATAGGAACTAATGTGTTGTAGGTCAATTATACTTCAAAAACAAACAATAGAAAAAGAGATCAGATTTGTGGTTAACAGAAGCAGGGAGTGGGGAGAAGGGGAATTGGATGAAGGTGGCCAAAAGGTACAAACTTCCAATTATACGATAAATAAGTTCTAGGGGTGTGATGTACAACATGATAAATATAATTAACATGGCTCTATGTTATAGATGAAAATTATTAAGAGAGTAAATCCTGAGTTCTCAAGAAAAAAAGATTTTTCCATTTCTTTAATTTTGTATGTACATGATATGATGGATGTTCACTAAACTTACTGTGGTACTTGCTTCATGATGTATGTAAGTCAAATCATTATGTTGTACACCTTAAACTTATACAGTGATGCAGGTTAACTATATCTCAATAAAACTGGGAGGGAAGAAAGCTTCCATTTAAACCATTTTTAGGTGTGAATTCAGTGGCATTAATTACCTACACATTGTTGTGCGACCATCACTGCTATCTGTTTCCAAAGCTTTTTACATCACTCCAGACTCTAAGCACAAAGCAATAACTCCTTATTTCTCCATTACCCCAGCCCCTGGTAACCTCTAATCTACTTCCTATTTCTATGAATTCGCCTCTTCTAGATACTTCTTACAAATGGAATCATACAATCTTTGCATTTTTGTGTCTGGCTTATTACACTTAGTGTAGTGTTTTCAAGGTTCATCCGTGTTGTTGCCGAATCATATTGCATTGTATGGATATACCAATTTTGTTTATCTGTTCATCTGTCGATGGACACTTAGGTTTTTTTCTACCTCGTGGCTAGCTTGCCTATTTTTGAATTTTATATAAATGGAATCATACAGCCTATACTCCTTTATGTATACCCTCCTTCGCTCATGTTTCTGAGATTCTTCCAAGCTGTTACATGCTGTTATAATTTGTTCATTTTCAATGCTCTATAGTATTTGTATGTATATACCACAATCTATCCATTCTACTGTTGTTGACAGTCTTTGGCTATTACAAATTCTGACACCAATTCTGATGTGCGTTTTTCAACATTACCATCAGTCAACTCAATTCTGACACTACCTGGAGATATCATTAGATCCCACAGGTTAAGGACCCAGTCCTACAAGACGCCTCCCCTAACCCACCCCACTCCCCTGGCCAACTTCCAGATGCCAATCAAAAGTCCAGGTTGTCTCCTGTGCTTTTGACTGACCAACTATAGATCAGAGGTTCTAACGAACCCCCCACTGGGTCCAAATAATTTGCTAGAGGGGCTCGCAGAACTCAGAGAAACAGTTTACTTTTCAGATTACCAGCTTATTATAAAAGGATATAACTCAGGAACAGCCAGATGGAAGTGATGCGTAGGGCAAAGTATGTGGGAAGGGACTCGGAGTGTCTATGCCCTCTCTGAGTACACCATTCTCTCTGCATCTATATGTGTTCACCAGCCTGGAAGTTCTGCAAACCCCACCCTTTGGGGTTTTTATGGAGGCTTCGTTACATAGGCTTGATAAATCAAATCATTGGCTATTGGTGATTGACCTTAATCACTAGCTCCTCTTTCCTCCCCAGAAGTTGGGGCGGGACTGAAACTCCAAGCCTCCAATCATGTGGTTGGTTCCCTTAGCAACCTGTCCCCAATCTTACCTTACCTGGGGGCTTTCCAAAAGTCACTTCAATAGCATAACGACATGCCTTTATTGCTCTCATCACATAGGAAATTCCAAGGAATTTAGGAGCTATGTGCCAGGAACTCAGAGGAAGACCAAAGGTATGTTTTGTTTTGTTTTGTTTAATTTACTTATTTTATCTGTTTATTTTTGGCTGCGTTGGGTCTTCGTTGCTGCACGCAGGCTTTCTCTAGTTGCGGCGAGTGGGAGCTACTGTTTGTTGCAGTGCGAGGGCCTCTCACTGCGGTGGCTTCTCTTGTTGCGGAGCATGGGCTCCAGGTGCGCGGGCTTCAGTAGTTGTGGCTCATGGGCTCTAGAGCGCAGACTCAGTAGTTGTGGCACACGGGCTTAGTTGCTCCATGGCATGTGGGATCTTCTCTGACCAGGGCTCGAACCCGTGTCCCCTGCGTTGGCAGGCGGATTCTTAACCACTGCGCCACCAGGGAAGCCCCAAAGGTGTGTTTTTTATTATCGATCACAATATCGTACTACTACTTTGAATTTTCTTATACATGCCTTTTCATGAATATGTGCGAGCATTTTTGTTGAGTATATTTCTAGGAGCGAAGCTGCTGGATCAGAGAATATACATATGTCCAGCTTTCACAGATGATGCCAAACAGTCTTCCAAAGTTGTACAATTTGCATTCCTACCAGCAGGGTATGAGAGTTCTGATTGCTCCACATCCTTGTCAACACTTGGTATTGTCTTCTGTTTTCATTCTGGCCATTCTGGTGGGTAGATAGTAGTATTGCATTGTTGATTTAATTTGCATTTCCCTGATGGCTAATGAAGTTAAGCGTGTTTTCATATGTCTATTGGTCATTGGGATATCCTTTTTTTTTTTTTTTTTTTTTTTTTTTGCTGTACGCGGGCCTCTCACTGCTGTGGCCTCTCCCGTTGCGGAGCACAGGCTCCGGACACACAGGCTCCGCGGCCATGGCTCGCGGGCCCAGCCGCTCCGCGGCATGTGGGATCTTCCAGGATAGGGGCACGAACCCGTGTCCCCTGCATCGGCAGGCGGACTCTCAACCACTGCGCCACCAGGGAAGCCCTGGGATATCCTTTTTTAATAAAGTGCCAACTGAGTCTTTTATCCATTTTTCTTTTGTATCATCTGCTTTTTTTTTCCTTATTGTTTTGTAGAAGTTCTTTATATAGTTTGCATACAAGTCTTCTGCTGGCCATACAGATTGCAAGTATCTTTTCCTGATCTGTGGCTTCCTCTTCATTTTCTTAATGGTGTCTGATGAAGGGACATTCTTAATTTTAAAGCATTGCTTTCTAAAGTGATCTTTAAAAGGTTTGTTTACAGTGTTATTTTAACACTTGCAATTGTGAAGTCATATCCCCAGGAAAAATTATGGCATTTGTGTTAAATGCCTTTGCCTCCTTTTCCCCCTCTAACCAATTCTGTTGGGTGTCCGCCATAAACATCCCAAATTAGAATTCACTGAGGTCATTTCAGGCTATTGTATCTTCCGCAAGTAGTACTTCCTTGTTTAAAATAAAGGAATCAGAAAGCATCAGGTAATGGGAATTTGTATATACAGTAAAGGGGACTCCCTCTTTTCTGAGAGATTTTTTTGGAGGAAAAAAAGTTGCCTAATATCCAGGCATAGCCAGTCTGTATAGAAGTAGTCTCTGTTCCAATGCTGTAATAGAAAAATATTGGAAATACCCGCACATCCTAATTGTGGTATATTCATTCATTGGAATACTAAATAGCTATTCAACAAAGACAGGTGAATTTATGCATAAGAATGTAGACTTAAGACGGAAAAAAAAGCCGGGAGTGGAACAGCATGTGCATTAAACTGTGCACACATCTCTTCTTTTTTTTTTTTTTTTTTGTGGTATGTGGGCCTCTCACTGTTGTGGCCTCTCCCGTTGCGGAGCACAGGCTCTGGATGTGCAGGCTCAGCGGCCATGGCTCATGGGCCCAGCTGCTCCGCGGCATGTGGGATCTTCCCGGACCGGGTCACGAACCCATGTCTCCTGCATCGGCAGGCGGACCCTCAACCACTGCGCCACCAGGGAAGCCCTCTTCTTGAATATGCAGTCTGCATGGAAGGAATCACACTAGTGGTAGGAAGGGGATGGGGGTGCAGGAGTGGAAGGGAGCGTTATGTTCTTTTGCAAATCATTTGGGGCATTCAAAATATTTTTCAACCCGTGTGCATTTATTATTTATCCCCCAAAAGTAATTTAAAAATTGAAAAATACAAAATATAAGAATTTGAAAGGGAATAAAAATTTTCATCCTAAGAAATGTATGCAATCCTTTGAGTCCTGAATGGTTCCCTTCAAAGCTGTCAAAACTTCTCCCGACAACCTCTACTGTTGGGGTAAGGACCAAGGTGAGGGCTAAACATTGGGGTGTCTCCTTTTGGGGCTGTACTCTCAGCAGTGTGGGACCCACCTATGGCCAACTCTCAGGGCTAACGAACGTCTCTGTGAGGCGTAGTAGGTGCAGTGCCTGAGGTCCACAAGAGTTCTAGCAGCTCATAGAAATGTTGGAATTGATTTAAAACAGTAGAAAAAGGATACAATCATGCCTCGATTATATTTGTCTTTATACCAACGCAGTCATAAAATATAATTATATATCTATAGCTATATCTGTAATTTTATGTGTATGTAACTGAGCAAGGACTCATGTACCCACGGTGCAGAAAGCCAAAGTCTGACAGCCGGTGTCTGCAGCAAAGTAAGGGTTTATTTGCAGGGCACCAAGCAAGGGAGTGGGAGACAAGTCTCAGATCCACCTCATCTTGGTCTTCGAGTTAAGGATGTTTTAAAGGTTAAGGACAAAGGAACTGGGATTAGTCATCATCTTGTGACGTTTCTGTGACATTTCTTAATCGTGTTTTTGGGAGTCAGGATGTCTCTGGCTTACGATTCTCTAGCCAGGTGGTCCATGGCTGAGGCGGGTGGCGGGAGCTGGTCTGTGATCTCATCTTGCCCTGGAGAAAGAACCTGAGTTTGTACATTAATGATGAATCTCTAACAGCAGTTTTAGGACATTACCGATGTTATGGACAACAGCAATCTTAGACATCTGACGCTGGTTGATTAGGGTTCAGTTAGCATAGGACTGAGATCACGGGGGACAGCAGGGGAATCAAGTTTTGGATAGAGAGATTAATCATAAATTCAGTAAGGGGATTTGGTTTTAGGGGGACTTGGATTCATATATATATATAAGCATATATATAGTTTTTTATAAGGAAGGGTTCATGAAGGTGCAGAAGTACCTAGAAAGTCATAATGTGGCCCTGGGCACATTTTTTTCTGTAAAGGGCCCCATAGTAAATATATTAAGCTTGGGGGCCAGATGGTCTCTGTTTTGACTGAACTCTGCCTGTAGCAGAAAGGAGCCATAGACATACACAGATGGATGGGAGTGGCTGTGTTCCAACAAAATTTTATTTACAAAAACAGGAGGTGGGGGGGGGGGTTGGTCCAGGGCCAACCCTCTGCAGTTGGTGCCCGGGAAGTTTCAGTATTTGTTGAATGAATGGGTGGACTGGAGAGGGGGGATTGCTACCAGGCCTGATCCTCGTCTGGTGGTTGAGTTTGGGTTTGGGGGGTGGGGAGTGGATACTGGGCTGGGGGTCAGTTTTCACGTTCTCAGCCCCTAACTTGCTGTGTGACCTTGGGCAAGCTGCCTTCCCTTGCTGGGCCTCAGCTCCCTGTCTGTAAGGTGGAGGTTATACCTCCCATTTGCTGGACTGTGATGAGAGAACGAAATGTAACAGAGGATATGGAAGTGCCTGGAATAGGAAAAGGAGATTCCCACTGGGAAGCTCAGGGCAGGAACTGCCAGCTTCCTGGAGGCCTGGCAGCCCAGGGAGTGTCACTTTGGCAGAGGAAAGAAGGGGGTGGGGCAGCCAACAGCGTGACCCGAAACACAAACAGTCCCCAGAGAGGGGCCGAAACTCTCACACTGGTGAAAACACGCCTGTCAGGTTTCTGTCCTGCCCCTGAACAGGAGAGGGGAAGGCGCTCCAGGCTGGTCTCAATTGGCAGTGGCCGCTAGTGGCTGGCAGGGCCTGGGCCCCTCACGTGCTCTTGGGCATGTGTCCAGCCAGAGGTGGCCGCGGGTGCCCCAGTGTACAGCTGTTCATCAGTCAGGACACTCGCTCCAGAACCCGAGGCTGCACCTCAGGGGCAGGTGCCCGGACCCATGGGGGGAGCCCCACATCTGCATCACTCTGCAAGGTTACCCAGTGGCCCAGTCAGGCAAGCTGTTGTGCGACCTGGAAGGGCAACGTGGAAGCAAGTATTAAAATAGAAAACACACATGTCCAGGGATCTGGGAATTTCAGCTTCTCTCCTGTTGTATTAGTTAGAGCCCAGGCAGGATACAGAATTCACTTCACACAGGACCAACAAAATGTAGTTTTAGTGACTTACAGAGGTGTGGTCAGGACCACTGGACTCTACAGTGCAAGTTGAGGCACAAGACTGGCCTAGTGGGGTGCTATTGCCACCCTAGACGCAGACCCAAACTCTGCTTGATTTGTTTATGAAAACAAGTAAGATCACTTGTTTATAAAGCCTTTTGTTAACTTGTGAATTCGCAAGGAAGTGAGGGAGAGTGACGGGGCTGTACATCCTGACCAGGCCAGCAGGGGAATGTGGCTGAGGAGGAGTGCATCTGGGCTTCCAGAGCTCTCAGTCTACAGCTAAGTGGTATGTGACCTGGGACAAATCTATTCTCATTGAGCCCCAGACTTTGGTGACAAAGGACTGAATTAAGTGACAATTGTGTTCGGTTGTATTTTTTTTTTTGAGTTACAAATCACAGAAATTCCAACTCAAACTGGATTGACCAAAGAGAGTATTTATTGGCTCTCACAAGAGTAAGGGGGATGGCTGTCAGGTCTGGCTGTATCCAGGGGTTCAAACAATGCCATCTTTCTGTCTTGCGTCTCCGTTTCCTTGTGTGCTGCTCATTTTTTTTTTTTTTTTGTGGTACGCGGGCCTCTCACTGCTGTGGCCTCTCCCATTGCAGAGCACAGGCTCCGGACGCGCAGGCTCAGTGGCCGTGGCTCATGGGCCCAGCCGCTCCGCGGCATGCAGGATCTTCCCGGACCGAGGCACAAATCCATGTCCCCTGCATCGGCAGGCAGACTCTCAACCACTGCGCCACCAGGGAAGCCCTGTGCTGCTCAGTTTCACACAGGTAGCTCTGTGTGTGAAAAAAGGCCAGAGATGACTTTGGACATAGCCCATCCCTGGTAGGGATGGAGGAGGGGATAGGGGACTGCCTTCACCTGGGTCTCACCTGTCCCTGAAGTTGGGGGGGAGGGGCAGCCTTTCTGCAATTCATGAACTCAGAGTGGGAGAGGGATGGCTCCCTTAAGGAGCCAAGAGATGGGAAGATGGGTGCTGGCAGGCAAAAGCACTGATGCCACCACAGTAAGCACAGCTTCATGTTTGCACATTTTTAAGTGCATCATTTCACCGATTCTTAGCACCAGCTCTGGAAACAACCCCCATCTCATGGCAAAGGCTGAGAGCTCAAAGAGTTGCTTAGACAGAGCTGGTCTCCGACCCAGGATTTCTGAGCCCTGATCTAGGACTTTTTCTGGTTCACCCCACTACCCTTCTCTGATGCCCCTTTCATGTTTCATGCTCCTGCAGTTCCGCATTGCCCAGGGAAGATTGCTGGGGCAGGGTGTGTATGCAGCCTGTCTTCCAATCAAACTCTGTGGCCCCTCCTGGTAACTGGGGACAAAGGGAGGACAGGGGCACCATTCCCTCACCCTCACCCGCACCCCGCCCAGGAAACTAAGCTCTGTTCTCTGGGACCCACTCCCCCATCGGTGACATCATCTGCACACACAGCCATTGTCTGCAGAATGTCTTCCTCTCCACCAGGAACCCTTAAGAGGCTCTGGTGGGGAGTTGGGGGTGGAGCAGGGAAAGACACCAGGAGGGGCCAGTGGGAGGGGAGGGGATCTCACTAGGCAATGAACACAGCTGGCAGAGGCATCTTCCCCAGAACGAGCACGGCCCCAGAGAGCTGAGAGCATGGACTAGAGCCAGTACCCATTCTTGTCCTGGCCTCCGTTTACCCATTTATGGAACTTCCTGGCTCTAAAACTCATTGATTGACAAAGGGTCAATTTTGTCACACTATAAAAGGTTCCGGGCTTCCCTGGTGGCGCAGTGGTTGGGAGTCCGCCTGCCGATGTAGGGGAGACGGGTTCGTGCCCCGGTCTGGGAGGATCCCACGTGCCGCGGAGCGGCTGGGCCCGTGAGCCATGGCCGCTGGGCCTGTGCGTCCGGAGCCTGTGCTCCGCAGCGGGAGAGGCCACAACAGTGAGAGGCCCACGTACCGCAAAAAAAAAAAAAAAAAAAAAAAAAAAAAAGGTTCCCACAAATCAGTGAGCAGAAACGCCCCCAAAGAAAACTGGGCAATGGGCATAAGCAGGCCTTCCTCCTCTCCCCTAAAAAAAATCCTCTAAACAGTTAACAACTAACATGAGAAAAATGTTTAAACTCAGCAGCAATCAAAGAACTGCAGGTAAAACCAACAAAACAATATTGCTTCCACCAATCATGTTGATAAAAACGATCTCATTCCAGGTGTGTGAGGGGTGGGGGGATGGGCACTCAGCCACTTGCGGGAGGGGTAGAAACAGGTGCTACTCTCCTTCTGGAGGGTAATTTGTCAGTATGTAATAAAAGCTTAGAACATTGTGGGCTGGTGATTCCACTTTGTTTTCATATCTAGAACTTTCTCTAAAGGCAAGAATCATGGATGTTTGCAGAGGTAGTTTAGCAAAGCATACAGTAGGCAGAGAAATATTCTAAAATCATAGATCCCACCTCCTCCCTCCCCATTCCTTAAAATACTCCGAAGTCTTCTTGTCAAGCTTAGAATAAATCCAACTCCTGACCCCGTGGCCTGGCCTTGCTCTCTTTCTCTCTCCTTTTCACCTTCCTTATCTCCTTTCTGTTCCTCAAATTTGTTAGGCTTGGTCCAGCCTCAGGATCTTTGCACTGGCTACGTCCTCTGCCTGGGATGCTCATCTCCCTCGAATGTGAGCCCCATGAGGGAGGGTCTCTGTGTTAGTTCCCTGCTGGATCCTTGGCCTGCCCCCTGACAGCAGTAGATGTTCATTGAATAAATGAACAATTGAGAGCAGGTGAGGCTTCAGTTCAGGCCCCACCACTGATTAGCTGTGTGACCTTGAGCAAGTTCCTTCACCTCTCTGAGCCTTGGGCTCCTCTGGTGTGAAGTACAAATAGAAGAACTGCCCTGTGGGGTTCTTATTAGGATTAATGTCAGTAAAGCATTAAAGTCTGGTGCAGTTATGAGCCCTCAAAAACTATTTGCAATAATTATGGATGTTTCCAAAATATTATCTGTTACTGTCCAGATGTGGGTTGAGGAATCTCCTCCAGGGCATCTGCAGAATGTATCCACCAAAAGCATGTTGTAGAAATCAACCTGTGGACATGAAAGGGTTTAAAGATATACTGTTTACTCACTTATTTCATCATGATGGGCATACAATGCATCCTCAGAAAAATTCAAGCAACAAATAAAGTGAAAGTCTCCTGCAGGTCAAGTTTCTCAACCAAATTTCATGCTATATTAATGAAAAAGGCAGGTTATAAAAACCAACATGCCGGGCTTCCCTGGTGGCGCAGTGGTTGAGAGTCCGCCTGCCGATGCAGGGGACACGGGTTTGTGCCCCGCTCCGGGAAGATCCCACATGCCGCAGAGCGGCTGGACCCGTGGGCCATGGCCGTTGAGCCTGCGCGTCCGGAGCCTGTGCTCCGCGATGGGGGAGGCCACAACAGCGAGAGGCCCGCGTACCGCAAAAAAAAAAAAAAAAGTTGTTTGGTGAAAGAGTAGATATTGATGGCATTTTTCATAGACGGCTTTGGCTTTTCTGTGGTTTTCTCATTGTCTGTTACCTTATGCCATCTGAAAAAGCCCATGTAACAGTTAAGTGAGCCTCCCCACTCCCCTCACCTGCTACCATTTGGCTACGTGATTCCCAGGGCCTCTTGTGAAGACTCAGGTGTCCTATGTTGTCTTAGGCAGCATTACTGAGGCTGGGAGTTGTGCCAGGGACCCCAGTAAACATTCTCAGTAAACATTCAAGTGTTGAAGAGATGGGTGGCTTGTGGTCCTGGGGTTTGGCACTTTCCTGAGAAGAGTCCTAGATTTGCAAGAAGAATGTGTTAAGCTAAGCACAAACTTGGAACTCAGGGCACCCTGGGCATCAGTGAGGACAAACAAACAAACAAAATAATCACACAATGGCTTAAGAAATAAAAGGAGTTTATTGGTACATGTAACTGAAAGAGCTTCAGGCACAGCTGGATCCAGGTGCTCAAGTGGTGCCTTCCAGAATCTTCAAGGCTCTATATTCCTCTGCTGGCTCTGCTCTGAGGCAGGCTCTCTTTGTGTGGTGGCAAGATGACCCATCAGCAGCTCCAGGGTCACACTCCAGGAGCTCAGCAATCCCAGCAGACAGAGGGCCTGTCTCTCCTTGGGGCTCCAGAAAAAGTCGCAGGGAGTCCCTGATTGGCCAGGCTTGGGTTTTCTACCCACCCTTGGATCAGGCGCTCTGGTTCTGATTGGCTGGATTCTGGGTCATGAGATCATCTGGCCACCAAGGCAATAGGGCCAGCTCTACCAGAATCCATGGGCTGGGAGGAAGCGGGGTCTTGTTCTCACGGGACAATGGGGGGCTATTTGCAGAGGGCAGATCTCCTCTCCACTAGCTGTGTTGAAGGCTGTGCTTCATGTGTGCATGAAGCAGAGAAATGCCCTTTATCAGGAAAGCTGGATTAACCACAACACCCTGACCTCAGTTCTTCCAAAGTGCAGAAGAGGGAGGCCCCATGAGGGGTGGGGAGGTGGCGTGGGGTGCATGGTGAGAGAGGGTGGGGGTGGAGGAGTCCTGCCTGGGCATCAGTTTAAAGACTCAGTGAGTGACTGTGGTCAAATCAGCCCCCTGTCCAGGCCTCAGTGTCCCCATCTATAAAGGAACCTTAATCTGGCTGAAGTCGACAGGTTTTAGGATGGCGCTGTGTAATTTTCTGATGAAATTATTGGGGTATAGCTGCCCCTCCCTTTCCACTGACTCAATAATTTCTTAATGGAATCCAGTTTATTGCTGTGATCCATTCTGGCAGGGGAGGGGAATGATATAGTTTTGCCAGGAGGGGCCTGTTAGATTGGCTGCAAGAGAAGGGGTGTTCGGAGGCTATTTCTGGCAAAGAGTGAGGTGGGTGAAAAATGTAGGGGTGGGAGGTGACAGGAACACTTGGGGAGAAAACCTGAGCCGGGGCCTCGTGCTCAAGATCTGGAAAGAAGGCCTGGCGCTGCGGGTGAGGAGGGGCTGGGCCGCCAGGGTCGGCAGGGTGAGGCCACGGCAGCTGAGGCGGGGAGCTGGTGGGAGAGGAATGTCCCTCTTCCTGGCACCTGTCCTTGGGCTTGTCGACCTTTGACCCCATCCCACAAATACTCCTGGAGAGGAAGGCAAGGAGGTATGCCTCCTTAGTGCCCATCAGGTACCTGCACCTAAAACAGAGATATGAGTAACAAACTACTGAGAGCCTGCTGTGGGCTGTTCTAAGTGTTTACATGGATCAGCTCGATCAAGCCTCACAGCTGAATGAAATAGGCATGGCTATTAGCCGCATTCTACAGATGGGCTCAGAAAGGTGAAGTGACTTGCCCAAGGACACACAGCCTGTGAGTGATGGAGTCACACTCAGCATCTGGGTGCCTGTAGGATGGGAAGACTGGAAAAGGCAAGCCTTAACCTGTGCCTTAAAGGATCTGTGTAATTTGAATAGGATAAAATGTGCAGGGAAGGGTTTTCCAGCAGGAGGGAACAACACAAGCAAAGGCAAAGAGGCAAGCAAGTGCCAGGACATTTGGGACAGAGCAAGCAGCCTGGCAGGGGCTCTGCCAGCGCTTTGTGGGTCATGAGGCCACTTGAGCAGTAGGCCGAGGGTGGTACTGCTGTGTCCTGAGAGTGCCTTGAGGCCTGGAATCCCCAGCATTCGCCAGGAAAGCTGAGAGGAGGCTGTGTCCAACCCCCTTGTATGGTTTCACGGATCGAGGGGCAAAGTCCGGGCCCCTGAGGCAGAACTAGAGGACCTGGAGGGGCAGGAAGCCCTGCTCCTCTTGGATGTACACGGAGGAGTCCACTGCCGCCTGGGCGCCTGTGGATGGACAGGAAGCTGGCCATTTCTTACCGTGAGCCGGAGGAGAATGGCCTCTATGTGAGCCACAACAAAAAGGCTTTTCTGCCAAGTCGGAGGGGGAGGAAGCGGCCAGCTCAGCCCTGCCGCAGCCTGAAAGGAGGCTCTGTTGGTGGCCCTGGGGTCTTCGATGTCTAGAACGTGTGAGGAGGGAAGGCCAGGGTGGTCAGGGGCCTCCTCATCCCTGCTAGATTCTCCAGCAGTATGGGGGTGGGGTTGGGGGCACTGGGCTGCTGTGCAAGTCATTCTGTCTGGGTTCTAATTGTCCACTTCCTGGCCATGTGACCTTGGCCAAGTCACTTCACCTCTCTGAGCTGCGCTCATCTCGGGAGTGAAATGTAAGCAAGGGAGCATGCAAGACAACCGGAGTCGTGATCACACACTTAGCACTCGCCAGCACTTGACAGCCAGCGTCCTCTGATCATCCTTCCAGCAGCCAGTGGGGTAGGTCATGTGATCCCCTCCACTGAGGTTTAAGTACCGGTAGCACCAGGGCTGAAGCCCAGGACGTTTTGGACTCTAAAACCCCAAGCTGGGCAAAAGCTAGAGGAAAAGAGGCTGGAAGGAAATACACCAAGCTGTCCACGCTGGCTGGGGGAGTGATGGCAACTTATCTTCTTCTTCTTTTTGTTTATCTGTAATGTCTTGCCTGTTTTACTTGGGTATTGGGTATTAGCAAAATATAAAGAAACAAAAGATGCTGAGGGAATGGGGGGCTGGGAGGGGCCCAAGGTGAGCTTAGGTTACAGCTGGATTTAAAAAAACAAGGCACATTAAAGATGTGGGCTTCTGTTTAATCCTGGGGAGGAGGGGGTCACTGGGGCTGCTGGGCTGTCTGGGGCTGGGGAGAGAGGGCCCAGGCGCTCCCCCCCGCCTCGTGCCTCAGAGACTTCCACACACCTGGGCCCCTGAGCAAGGATAAACTGGGCTCGTGAGATGGGCTGTTCCTTGAGCCGCCGGGTTTCTTTGAGCTTCTAGCCGGGAGCTGGGGCTGGAAGGCTCCTCAGGCGGTTTCCTGAGGAGGTGAGGCCTCTGGTAAGTCTCCCCTCGGCTGCGGAAGAGCTCGGCGAGGAGAAGGCCTTTCATCCTGTCCTCTCTCGTCCCCCTGCCCCACACCGCCCTCCTCCTGCTTGGTGACCTCTGGGCTTCTGGGTGACCCTAAGGCTTCAGGCAGGAGGCAGACCTGGTGGGGCCCTGCGGCTGCTGCCGCAGGAAGGCTGACAAGGCAGCGTCTACCCGCCCCCCACCCCGTGCCGCCCACCAAGGCCCCTGGGCTGGGGGAAGCACACAGGCGGTTTCCTAGCTGAGCCTGAGTGGCCTCTGGGGCTTCCGAGGGCCAGCGTTTCCTAATCTCCTCAGCCAGTTTTCAACACAAAGAGAGGAAAGGGCGGGATGAAGGGGGCACGCAGCTGCGGGGGAGGGTGGGCTTGGAGCAGGCTGGAGGACCCCACCTAAGGAGCTCTGGGGGCCTGGCCTGCTCCGTGGCTGAGCATCACGGTCCTGGGTGCGCAGGCTGGCGCCCAACAGGATGGGCCCAGAGGTCGGACGTGGAGTGCAAGGCTCACCAGCCAAGCTCAGACCCGAGGGCAGCGACGCCCGTCTCCTGAACTCCTGGGCATCGTCTGCCCCCTGCCCGGGGCGAGGTTTTCTGCTTCTTCGAAGAGGGCAGATCCTGGGTGGCCCCTCACCTTCTGGGCAGAGCAGAGGAACTTGAGGGGAACTCCTGGAATCCACAGTGGCATCGTTTCTCATCTCTTCCTGTCCAAGCTGGGTCTTCAGGCTGCCTAGAACCAGTCCGGATGGGTGGGAAGGCTGGGTGGCCTGGACTGGTTATCCCTCCCTTCCTAGACGTGCAGGGTGTGCGGGAAGCTGGGTGCCCTTTCTCACCATGAAGGAATGGCCAGTAAGTTCCCCGCCCCTTCTCTGCCTGACCCCAGCAGGGCCACCCCTGGTCACCCTCCTCTGGTCTATTGAGGGCAGCTGCCTCCCACTCTTCCCCAAAGCTCTGCCCCTTCCAGGGCCATCGGGAAGGAGCCCCCGCAGAACTGTGAACGAGGTCTCTTTGGCGTGGTGGGGGGCAAGCCCCCTAATCCCAGCCTGGACCGCACCCTCCCCACCCTAGTCACCTGCAACCCCTCCAGCTGTAAGCTCCAGCCCAAGGCCTCTGACAAAGGAGGCACACTCGCCGGCCGTACAATTTAATCAGTGCAGATTATTTACAGAAAGAAACATATGGGGGTGGACACTGACCCCCCTCCCTCCCCACCCCCCTTGGCTGGCTCACCGGTGGTTCTGAGGATGGAGGGGGGAGGAAGCTGCTGGACCCGCACTGGGGCCAGCCCATGAGGAGCCCCTCCCCGCAGGGGCCTCGGGGATTCTGGGTGGCAGACCTGCTTGCTCAGGGCTGCAGGGAAGCAGAGGGTCAGAGCCGGCTGTACAGTACCATTTCCCACAGCAGCCTCACCTCCTGCTTACTTTGGGAAGGAAAAGAGGGAGGAATCATCTCCACGCTCAGGGCTGAGCCCAGGACGGGGAGGATCTCCAGGCTACCACTAGTGGGCTCTTCTGGGGGCTCCACAGCCCTGTCCCACAGCCTGTGTGAGGGGATGAGCTGCTGGCCTCTCCCTACCAGTGCCCCTGAGGGACAGGGAGCTGGCAGGGAGGAACACCCCCAGGCTGGTGGGCACGTGCCTGTGGACACGTACTGTGCCAGCCTGGGCGCCCATCCGCCCGTCTCTCCCCGGGGGAGCCAGGACACTGGCAGCTGAGCCTGAGGCTGCTGGGGTTCTGAGACCTCTGAGGATGGTGGTGTGGGTGAGAGAGGGAGGGAGGAGGCTCACGGAAAGAGCCCAGTCGGGTCACGGCTCAGAGAGGAGAAAGTGGGCGGGGGTGGAGACCCAGCCTGGGGCCGAGGCTGGTGCTACCCTTGGGGAAGGGGCCTCGGCAGACCCCCTTTGGTCCTTGGTAAGGCAGGCCCAGGGCCCCTTCTCCAGAGAGCGAAGGAGGTGCGGGCTCAAGGGGTCCAGGGGAGCTGGAGGCTGTTGGCCCTGTGCTGGCCAGGGGCAGGGTAGGTTCTTAGGCACAGGGAACCAGGCTGCTGGAGTTGTCAGAGGTGGGTGGGAAGGAACCGGACCTCAACAGGACTCTCTCGATCAGCGGGCCACCTCCCCCTCTGCCCCCTCTGGCCTGGGGCTGCCACCGGGTGAAAGCTCTTTCTAAGACCACAGAGACTCAGAGGGCTGGAGACCAGTTAGGCCCCACCAAGCTCCAAAGCCAGCAAAGCCCTCGGTTCTGGCCCTGGTGCTCAGGCTGAAGCACAGCCCAGCAGTCCCTTGGCCACTCTTCCAGCCGGGCCTTCTGACCCTGCTCCCCCGGCTAAGCCAGAGTGGGTGAGAGCCTGATTCCCTGTCTGGTGCAGAACTACATTTAGAAAACTCTAACCCCCTGCCCTGAGGGACCGCCCTGGCCAGGAAAGTAGGAAGAAATGCTCAATTAGTGTGCAAAAAAAAAAAAAAAAAAAAGATACCTGGGCATAAATAAACAAGGGGGCAGGCCTGGCAGGGATGTTAGAGGGCCTGGAGGGGCCCCCACCCAGGGGCTGAGGGAACCACTGAAGGCTCTGGATGAAAGGCCCCAGGAGCTGTCTCAGAACCACAGGCGCGGCCAGCCCGGCCCCTTAGCACCGTGAGGAGCAGGACGGGCTGGTGCGGAGGGTCAGACCCACTCCTGCAGGGAGCGCTTGCAGTAGAGGAGCATGCGGGGCGCACCCTTGCGCTGCATCTGCACCAGGGCGTAGGTGAGGCCCAGGATGCAGAGCAGCAGCAGCATCGGGGGCACCAGCACCATCACCATGTTCACCGTCCGAGTGACCTCCTCCATCTGCACCACCACACGGCTGCCCCCGTCCTCGTCTGTCCCCTCCCCGAAGTCCCCCTCTTTGCCACCGGGGCCCGCCTCATGGCCCTCGTTGCCCTCCTCACTGTCACCGCCCGCCCCGGGCTCTGCACCCCCGTCAGGGTTGAAGGGCGGACGGGCCACATCAGGCCATCGGGGCCCCGGCTCCACGTGCTCTTGGCAGCCCATGAAGTCCCGCAGGATGGACTTGGGGTAGCCGGGCTCCATTCGCAGGCGCTCGTTGTCAAACTTCCAGTATTTGGTGCCCTTGTAGAAGTAGGTGTAGGCTGCGAGGGCAAGCAGACCGGAGGGGTGTCAGGCCGGGGCCCACCCACTGGCCAGAGACCTCGAAGAAGACCAGGGTGAGCTGAAGGGGCCCCAGCTTTAAAACACCATCCTTCTCACTTGCTTCCCTGGGTATCTTCAAATCTGTCCCTTACCAACTTATAGGAGCCAGACCATGCTCAAAGAACAGGGTTTAGGTCAGGGGCACGACTAGAATCCTGTGCTTCCTGGCTGGGCTGACATTGACTAGGGCAGCGCACAGTAGGGTCGAGTAGCCTGCTAGGTTGTGGGCTATAGTCAGGGAACCCAGGCCTGGCTTCTCCCTGCACCAGAGAGGCCAAGGCCTCTCTGCTGCAGGCTGATGCAGGCTGCAGGTCTGCAGGCTGCAGGTCTGCTCAAGGCCACACAGTCAGCCTGCATCAGACCTGGAGAGGGGACTGATGCCGCCTCGGACCAGATCTCTGTCTTGGGCACTCCACCCACATCCCTTTAACTCCAGGAAGGGCCAGGTTTGAACCACCAGGTGCATCTATACTCAGCTGAGCACAAGGAGGTCAGAGCAGCTGCAGAGTGAAACCATCACGCATGGAAGCCATGTGACACGCATGGCAGCTGTGTGACCCACCCGAGCATTAGCAAAGCCAGCCGGGTCTCCCCTGAGGCCGAGAACCCAGAGGTTGAGAACCAGGGCTGATGGGTTTTCTTAAACTCACCAGAGACCCTGCTGGAGAAATAAAAGCCACAGCTCCCTGTTGCTCAGTTATAACGACAGAGATCATGCTTCCCTGCCAAGCGGGTAAGGGGGCACCCCGGGAGGACTCCCGCTCCCGTCGCTCTGAGCCAAGCTCACCGCCCACCCCCGCCAGGCTCAAGGCTCTGTGGGGATTGGGGCAGCTCTGAGCACCAGCTCTGGACACAGGCAGGTCTGGCTGGACTCTTGACTCCGTAACTTCCTCACTGCGGGATTTGGGGCCCTTTACGCAAGCTCTCTTTGGCCTCTGTAAATGGGGTAAATGGTAGCCTGGCACAGCTGTGTCCCCCATGCATGCCATCTCGATGCTGGTGACCTCAGGCAAGCCCTGTTCTCTGTGTATGGAGGAGGGGGGAGGGTGAGTGCTGGGTAGACTGGGAGGGGGCTGGCCCTGGTACCTGCATCGTTGCTCAGGAAGGCCCCCTTAGGGGAGGTGGGGATCCCCTGCCACACGCTGATGGGCTTGGGATAGCCGGGGTCTCCACGCTGCGTGTCCTCATTGAAACGCCAATACCTGTGACCAAAAGCACCGGGCTGCGGGCCAGCTGGGGCCTGGAGCCCGGTCCGCATGGGCCATGGGTTCTTTCTGGGCAGGCCTGAGGGTGGGGGCCCAGTGCGGGCCTTTTCCCTTTCGAGGAGGGGTGCTCACCTGTCCTCTTGGAAGAAGAAGGTGTGACCTGTGGGCTCCCACCAGATGGCTGTGTCAATGCGGTCGTAGGGGATACCCAGGCCATAGCTGGTCAGTGGCTGTGGGTAGCCAGGCTCCAGGTTCGCTTCTCGGAAGAGCCAGTAGCGGCCACCTGTGGGAGGGGCGGGGGTTTGAGGACAGGCCTGGGGCCAGTGGGGGTTGTGCAGGAAGGGGGCACCGGGAGGGATATTCTGGGCTCCCAAATCTGTTCACATACATTACCACACTCACCCCCCCCCCACACACACACATCCTCGTACACAGGACAGGCACTGACACGTACACACCCATGACAACATACAGCGCAACTCACCCTCACATCACACACAGTGGACACTCATGGACACCTGCGACACACCCATTTATACACATACACATTGCCGGGTCACACCTGTACCCACACCACACACAGTCGCACTGTATACGGGCCTCAATTCCCACTTGAACATCCACCCCCCACACAGTTCTTGTGCAGAGAGAGGAAAGAGGGGGAGCCCTGCCTGGCCTCTGGGTCTGGGGGCTGCATCCCTGGGGCACCCCAGTGCATGGCCCAGGGCTCCTTACTTTTAGTGTGGACCCAGCCCTGTCCTCAGGGAGTTCCTGCCTGGTTGAGGCTCGGGCCAGTGGGGCTGGGGACACAGCTGATCCATCAGGGGTGCTGCCCTTGAGGCCCTCCCCAGGAAGGCAGGCCCCAGAGGGAGGGCTGAGGGGAGGGAGCTCCATTGTCTCCACAGACAGACTCAGGAATCCTGCCCCAGAGTGGGCTCGGGGACCCACTCTTGTAAGGAAGGGGCAAGGAAGGGGCACAGGATGCAAGGAAGGAGGGCGATGGGGCGGAGCCCCTGTGCTGCAGAAGATGGACACTTGCCTCCAATCAGAGCAGCCTCTGCCGCCCAGTCCTCTGGTCTCTGTCTACGTCCCCAACCCCTGCCTTGCTGCCAGAAGGACTCATCTCCCCCGAGTAAGCCCACGGTGAGCAACAAGACGAGATGTGCACGGTCCTTCCCTCTCCTCCTCCCTCAGTCCCGGCTGGGTCAGAGGTCAGGCCAGAGGTAAAGGCAGGAAGGCCGCCCAGTCCCCTCCCTCCTACCTGCCCCAGCTCACCTTTGAAAAAGACAAAACGCCCATCTTGGCGCTCGTAGGCAGCACTGATGTCACTGGGCAGACCACGCCAGAAGTGCCCGATGGGCATGGGGTAGTTGTCCAGGACCCGGTTGTGCCGGACCCGCCAGAACCAGCGGCCCTGGGGAGGGCACGGGTGTGAGCGAGCATGGCAGGCTTGCTGCCTTGGCCTTGGGGGAGGCCCCCCTCGACCCACCCCTTCCCCGGTCAGGGAGGGTCCAGGGGGAGGTGGCTTAGGAAGCCAGGGCGGCACCAGGGAGAGAGCCCGGGTGGGGTGTGGACTCCTAGGCTTATTGTACGATCCCGGGCACTTCTCTTGTCCCTCAGGCTGGTTTCTTCTTGGTCTAAGGTCTGATGGCTCCCCAGGGGCTGCTCACTGAAGTGGGGGTGGAGGCGGGGCAAGGGTCTGGGGGAGAAGTGGGAGGGTGCTGTCTGCTCTGAGCCTGGGCCAAGGGGCTGGGGAGGCACAGGCAGGGCCAGACCTTGAACACGAACATCTCCCCACGCAGCACGGCCACCGTGTCAAAGTCCCCGTCGCAGATGTTGGGGCCATACTGGTCGGGCCGCTCCGTGGCTCGAGGCTGAGCTGGGGGGCCTGGCTTTGGGGGCTGCTCCGGCTTCCCGCCTGGGGGAGGTAGCTGAGGGGGTCTGGGGGGTCGGTGGTCTGGCCGGCCTGGCCGCCGGGGGGTCACAGTGGGAAGAGGCCGGGTGGGCTGTGGCTGACCATCTGGGGTGCCTGCGGAGGGCGGCAGGGGGAAGTGAGGGGGTAGCCCTGGAACTCAGCCAGGATGCCAGGGTCTCCTACTTAGAGCCCTGAAGCCTGGGGTCCCCAGCCTGGGGAGACCTGTGCTCCATGGGCAGCCCACCCAGGCGAAAGGCCCTATCTGGCCACAGCAGACCCCTCCCCCGCATGGCCAGCCGCCCTGGGAGGACCTCCATCCTCCTCCACACAGCCCCTTCCTTGACCTCCCCACACTGGGCTTGGGTCACTGCGCCCCTGAGGCTGCCGCTGGCTCCACCCCCGCTCGGTGATGTTCCCCTCAGGATGCCAGCCTGCTCCAGTGGAGGCTCCAGGAAACAGTGGACACAAGCAGAGGGAAGAACGTGGTTCCCAGGTGGCCAGGAACACAGTGAGGGCTCAGGGTGGGCACTGAGTGTGGCCCTGACCCACCAAACTGGCCCCCAGGACACCTCCCCACTGGAGGCCTTCTCTGGTGGGGCCTGGTTGCAGTGGGGTGGCAGGGATGCCACCTGCCTCAAAGGCACTGGGAAGTGATAAACCAGCAACACTCAGTGGAGAGCCTGGGACAGGCACGGGCTGGGAGTGACAGTGGTAGGAATGGGGTCCTGGGACCCCAGGGACACCCTTGGTCTAATAAGAATATCACTCAGGCTGAGGAGGAAAGGGGGGCAGTGAGGGGCCCTGGGGCCATCATGAAAGCTCTGGGTGAGGGCCTTGAGGGAGGGCCAGGTCCTGGAGTCGGCCAGCCCTGGGTTTGATTTCTAGCACCACCATTTACTCACTGAATGATGTGGACAACCACTAATCCTCTCTGGGCCTCAGTTTCCTCATCTACAAAATGGGGGTAGCAGTAGTACCTACGCCTCGTAGGGCTGGGAGTTGAGAGCAGCGTGCAGAGACCACGGCCACACCCATGCCACCCGCTCACCATACAGCTGCTGGATGCCCCGGAGGTCGTCCTCGGGCAGCTGGAAGTTGTCAATGTCCATCCACTGGTAGAATGGTGCCATGATGGCGCTGGGGTTACTTGAGTGCTCCAGCCCCAGCGCATGGCCCAGCTCATGCACTGCTACCAGGAAGAGGCTGTTCCCTGTAGTGGGGGCAGGCAGCACAGTCAGCTCTGACCTGGCCCATGTCTTGGACACCCCAGACAGGGCTGGGGTGGGCTGAGGGGGCCAGAGCCTGGCCATGCTTTACTCTTAGAAGAAGCTAAACTGCTCTGACTTCTGGGCCTCTAGCTTCCCCATCTGGAAAATGGGTATGATGATCCCTTCCCTTCCCTACCACCTTCCCTTGGAGATGATAGGCAGGAGACTGAGACCAAGCGTTACTGCTCCCGAGGACTGCACGGGGGATGCTCTCTCCTCTGAGCCCTGAGGCTCCAGCTCGCCTCCCCTGTTGTCACCCTGACCAGCTGTTCTCACCATGCAGGTCAGTGCTGGAGAAGGTCCAGGGCTCATCTGCATCGAAATGCGTGTCCCCGCCCAGACCAGGGCCAGGGAAATAGGCGTGGGCCAGAAAGCCACCTGTGCCATCAAACGGTGAGCTGTCGCCGTGGAAGCCAGAGGCAAAGAGTACCATGATGTCGGCCTCCTTCTGCCGCCGCAGCCGGATGTCCTCATAGGGTACCTCCTGGAAGACCAGGGGCGTGGCCTGCTCCCACACGCGGAAGGCCCGACGCACCGCCTCCAGCGAGTGGTACCAGCCCAGCTTCTCCGTGTAGTTCTGGATGCTGCAGGTGGGCAGAGAGAGGTGTGAGTGAACACAGGGCCTGGGGCTGCTGTCCACTGCTAGCACTCACTGGGTTGGGGGCGGGGACACATGGTCTGAAGGAAAGGGGATAAGATCTGAGCTGGTTCATGGACAATACTTATCAATATCAACTGTTAGTTTACTTTGACATGAATTTGAAGAAAAAAAAAGAACTAACGTGAAGCCAAGGAATTCATTAGGATATCATTGAATAAGGTTGCATTGTGCCAAATAAGTTTATTTTAAGAAAGAAAAACATTAAGTAATTAAAAGTATAGGTGATACATAGCCAAGAGAAAGACCTAGAAAGTGGGATGCAAATGGCTGCGGTTTGGGAAACACAGGCCAAGAGGTTCTGAATGTTGGGCTCCAGGGTCAGGGTGACCTGAGTTCAAGGCTCGGCTCTAACATTTTCTGTGTGACCTTGGGCAAGTGACTTAATCTCTCTGAATTTTAGTTTCATCATCTGTAAAATGGGAAAAGGAGGGCAGCGCTTTCATCATGGAGTGCCTGGGAGGATTAAATGACTTAACTCAGGTAGAACATGGGCACATATGAGCCTGCACATGATAAAAGCATGATGAAGCCTGTTCAAACTCAGGACTGCTGGCTTCCAGAACATACCTCTTTCCAACATGCCAGGCTGCTTCTCTACTACCAGTGTTCTGCAATTTAGTAGGTTAAATCTATGTATAATTCTAAAAGAGCTCTTTCTCTCTTTATATTTTACCCTACCATCCATATTCTCCTACAAACAATTCTATCATTATTGCAGATAAATATTAACCAAATATACCAGCCCCTAATAATACGTATCTGTCCTTCTAGATTTCCGTTGCCTTGAAGAGTACAGACTAAAGGCAACTGTGCCTCGCACTTGACCCAAACAAAACTGTGATGCCTATAAAGGGTACATATTCTGATGTTTTCTTTCTTACATAATTTTATTCTGAGAACATGTAAATGTTAAGCATTAACAAGCATCACACACACACACACACACACACACACACACACACACACACACACACACACACACACACACACACACACACACACACACACACACACACACACACACACACACACACACACACACAGCATGATGAAGCCTGTTATCTCCCACATCAAGCAGATTAAGAATCCATGTGCTGGACAGATCTCCATCGAAGATCATGAATCAACTCATGAATCATGAATTCACTCTGGCAGCCTGGGTCTATGTGACCTTGTGGGCTGCTCTTCCTCAGGAGATGGAGCTGTGGGTGGGGTCATGGCTGGATTGGAACAAGAAGGGGGAACCCTTGGGGACTGCCACAGAGCTCAAGGCTCAGGGGGGTTTCTTGCCAAAGGACTCAGTGGAAAGGAGGGTGCTTGAACCAGGGTCTGTGCAGGTGACTTGCTGCTTGCCTGCTTGCATCTGCCTGGATTCAGGCACCCCAGTCCTCCCTTACCCTTCAGACGCCTGAAGCCCCCAGTTTGCACTGGTGCAGGAGCCCATCTGGGCAGGTGAGGCCAGCCCTAGGTTGCTGGCGGGTCAGGGGATGGAGGGAATGAGGACAGAGCAGAAGCAGTTCAAAGGTCCTGCCCTTCTCTGGAGGGAGACTGCCTGGGGTGGGTGGGTGAGTGGGGTGACCAGTCTAATCAGCATGGGAGCGGGGTTGGCAGGATTGGACGGCTAGGCCGGACACCCTGCAGTGGGCTGCTGGGAAAGGAAGCCTTCCAGAGGAGCCCCCTGGGAAGCCTGAGGCCTCAGCCCAGGCAGAGAGGGGCCAGCTGCTTCTGGAGGGTGCCCTGGGGGGACGCCACCCTGGGCAGCCAGGGTCCCTACCTGAAGGTCAGGTGGTGGTTGTTCCACTTCCTCCCGGTGAGGGCGTAGCGCTTCCGCCGCCGCAGATTGGCTTTCACGCGTACCCCGAACTGGTCTGGCACTCCACAGCGGGGCCGCTTCATCCACCTAGGTGCACAGAGCCTCCCTTCAACACGCCTGCCTGCTGGGCTCTGCCTCTTCCAGGCAGTCCACCATCACCCACCCTCCCCCCGCTGGCCTCCAGCTGCCCCTTATATGGGTGTGGAGGGGGTGAGGGACTCAGCTTCGAGCTCCTCATCAGGAAAACGGTACAGTGATCTTGTACTGGAAGACTGGGTGCCCAGCAGTGGCTCTGCAAAGGTGAGCCCCTTTTCAGCACTATCACCCAGGAATGGGAGGAGAGTTACCCTGAGGCTTCTTATCCCTGATACCTTATGCTCTGTGCGTGCTCATCAAGGATGTGGCTTTGGGTCACATCACCTCTGCCAGATTCAGAGCAAGGCCTAGCTAGGCAACCACATGTGTGCATGTGTGCTGCACCTCCCCGTTCCCATGCCTGTGGCAGACATCACTAATCAATCCTATGCTCCTTGCTGCTGAGCTGGGCTTTGGCCTCAGGAGCTTTTTCAACACTAGGCAGCAGGCAGCCATTCCCAACCAATCAGAGCTAGCATGGAGGATCAAGCCATATGCCATCTCTTATCGAGGCCACTCTTTTCTGGAAACTCCACATGCCAAGCCTTCATCAGAGCAGGCCAGAAGGAGGGCAGGTGCCAGTGGGGTCTGGGAATGGCCCGACCGAGGGACTCACGCCTTGGTCTCTTCGTCCAGCACACCCGTGATGGGGATCCCGTAGAAGCGCTGCATCTCGGCGAGGGCCGAGGCCAGGATCTGGGCGGAGCGCATGGTGGACATGTGGCGGCTGGGCTGGGGCAGGTAGCCATAGAGCCGCAGCCAGTTCTGCAAAGGAGAGGCCATGACCTGGTCAGCAGGTTCTGGCACCGCTACCTCCAAACATGTATGGCCTGCATCCCACCACCTCTCACCTCCACCACCATCACCTCCCGTCACCACCTCCCTCCAGGTGACCATGTGAGCTTCTGTACGCTCTCTGTGCTTCCACTTCCTACGGTCTGTTCTCAAACAAGAGCCGGAACAGAAGGGCTTTACAAGTAAGGTCTGGTCAGTCTTCTGTCTAGAACCCTCCAAAGACTTCCCATCTCAGAGGAAAAGCCAATTCTCACAGGAACTACCTGTGAGGCCCCAGGGCCTTTGCACTTGCTCTTCCTGCTGCCTGGAGTGTTCTCCCCACAGAAATCTGCATGGCTCATGCCCTCATTTTCTTCAGGTCTCTGCTTCATCACCTTATTGGAGGAGTGTTCTCTGACAAATGTAAAAAAGACACCCATCCACTGTACCCTGTACTCCCTCTCCTGCTTCCCTGCACTTGTCACCATCTGACACACTGTTTCACTTAGGTGTTTATTATTTGCCTTCCCCCATTAGGACAGAAGCTGTGTCTCTGAGGACAGTCCACAGTTGCCGTCCTTATTACTATGCTGGCCCCTCCAGGGTGGGGCCTTCTACCATTCCAGGCAGACCACTGGGGACCCTACAGGGTTCAGAACCTCTTAAATTCTCACCAAGTAGGAAAACCAGCCCCTTGGTGCTGCTCCCCAACAGACCCTGAACCTTCCGGAGGGAAAGCAGGTGGGTTCAGGCCGCCCAGCCAGGCCCAGGAGGGTGGAACAGGAGGCCTGAAGTCCAGTCTCTGCTCTGCCACAAACTCTGTTCTCTCCGGGCCTGAGTGTCCTCGTGTGCAAAATGGGAGCCATGGGGTTGTCAGGGGGTGGGGTGAGAGAGATGGACATGGGAAAAGCAGCTGGGACACAATGGGGGTGCCCGTCCCCTTCAAGACTTGCTGGGCAAGTCTTCTCATCCATCTACCCATCTGTCTGTCTGTGTGTCCGCCCACCCAGCCAGCCATCCTGCCAAGTGTTTCTGAGCACCCTCTCTGTGCCAGGTGCCATGCCAGCTGGAGGCCGTGGATGAGGCGGCTAAAGTGTCCTGACCCCCAGGGGTTTATGATCTCCTTGGGGAGACCCGGTGCACCCACAGAATGAGGAATTCACGCTGGCAAGTCTGTGAGCAGACAGGACCACTGCAGTCAAAACCGGTGGACGGGATCCCCAGTGAGCCAAGCTGAGTGGTGGTAAGGAAGGGAACTCTGCCCTGCCCACCTGGTGCCCCCAAGGCCACGAGAACATGGTGACCACTGCGGGAGGCTGGTGAGCAGAGGCCAGGGACTGCTGTGGGCCTTGGCTACATGGAAGCATGTCTTTTGAACCCTCCCTTGTCTATCTTTGGTCTCCGGGAACCCCCAGAGTGAGGGGACCTAGAGGCCTGCTCTCTGAGATGCTCTGGAAGGTGAGGGCTGCACATCAAGGGCCCACGGGGCAGGATGGCAGCTGGACATGGCAGTTGCCCTGGGCCGACAGCCGTGTGTCAGCTGGCCTGGGCCACGCTCACATCTGTCTGCCACCAGGGTCACATCCAGCTCCAAAGGTACTGACTTCCCTCAGTGCCTCTCACCAGCCCAGCCCTGGCACCTGCCCAGGCCCCTGGTATGGATGGATTGCCCACATAGCCCGGCTCAGCAACGCCCAGGCTGCCGCTGGAGGGAGCAGAGGCTGAGCCAATGAGGGTGGCACAGGGAGACTGCCAGAGCCTGAGGAGGCCCGGCCACAGCTTCGAGGCCTCGCAGGACAACGCGGCAGACACCGAGCTGACAAACGACCACGGCTCTGGGGACAGATCCTGGCCCAGCCACTTTGCTCGCTGTGCCTCAGTCTGTAAAAGGGGGTTGAATCAAGACCTGCCTCATCTCATGGATTTCTGTGAGGATGAAATGGGCAAGTCCACAGGAGCCCTTGGCACTGTGCTGGGCAGGGGAAAGTGCTCAGTCAACATGGTATTAATGACAGAGGCTGGTGAGGGCAGGGGCACTGCCCGGTTGTTCCTAGAGTGGCAGCCTGTTGCGTCGGCCAACAGGGTTGAAAGATCCAGGCTCCGACAAGGCAGCCTTGGGTGGGGGTAGGGCAGCTGGGGGAGGCAGGAGCGCCCTGTGGCATCCCCCATGGACCCCCCCCACCCCTCCTGCCCAGGGCCCCCTTCCTTCAGGTCCACCAGACACTGGCAGTGTTATGGGCACCCTCCCCATTCTTCCCAAGCATGGAAACCTTTCCTGAGGCTCCTGTGTGTCTGTAAAGGGGGATGTCCACCACCCTTAATGGACACGGTTTGCCTGAAGAAGCCTGGAAAGCTCTAGAAGGCGAGGCTGTGATGCTCGGCCAGCTCTAACAGTGAAAGGAATCCAGCTGGAGGTGGGGGGAGAGCTGAGGCTGCTGCTGACAGATGAGGGCACCTCTATATCACCTATTTGCATAAGGTAAAAATATCCCGGGGAGCGCAATCACAGGCCACCAAGGGACTGATTAGCAGTGTGGCGAGTGACAGGAGGAGGGCAGGGCGGGGGAGGCTCAGGCTGGGGCCCTGGTGGGGGGAGGGAGCTGGGCCTGTCTGCAGTGAAGAGCTCCAGAGCCCGGCGGGGGGGATGGGGCAGAGGGGCCCCTTCAATACTGGGCACGGCTCGGGGGCTGACGGGAAAGGCCCAAGGGTGCCTGTGGACCCTCCTTCACATAGACAAACACCCTCTGAGTCCCAGGGAAGCCAGGAGCTTCCATCTCGGTATCAGCCAAGGCTTCCTGATGACAAATGTCTCTCGGCCACTGCTGGGTAAAAAGCTGAGGCTGAGGACTGGTGACATGAGTGGGCTAAGCTGAAATACAGCCTTGGCCCAGAGCAGCTGAGGCCCCGGAAGTCAAGGTGAAGGAGCTGATGAGCCCGCCTGACTGGCAATGCACCCACTGGTCAGTCTACACCGCCCGCGGGGCCGGGGCTTTTCCTTCCCCCGGTGTCCAGGAGAAGTTTCTCATCACCTTACTGCTCTGCTAAGTTCGACAAGCCCTGGGGGTGGAGGGGAAAGACCATGGGGTCACAGGTGCACGGCAGGTGCTGCCCTAACTCCAGCCTCCTGAGGGGCTCTGCGGCCCTGGGACAAAAGCGGGAAGCAATTCCCAAGGTCATGACTGACCCCTGGTCTCAAAGTTGGGGAGGGGCTGTGCTCAAGCCCCTGCTGCTCCTACTGGTAGAGATTGTCCCTTCCATAAGGTGTCTCCTTTTCCGTCCGGTCACCTCGAGTCTCACAGGTGGGGTGAGCCAAGCAGTGAAGCTTTGTTGCTCAGCTGGGGAAATTGAGGCTCAGGGAGGTCAGTAAGCAGCAGAGTGGTGGGGCCTCCTCCATGAGGACCACTGTCCAGTGGGAGGCAGGTAAGGGTTCTGCAGAGAGAGCTCTGGGCCACGAGGCCCCCTCCTGCCTGCAGCCCAGGGAGGGTGGCTGCTGCAGGATAACCCACCCACCCTGGTTCTTTCAGCCATTTCTTTCTCAAGCTCCAGACCCCATCCCTTAAGTGTGTGTAGAGGCTTCAGGTGAGTGGTTGGCCCCAGGCAAAGAGATGTAGAGCCATCAAGAGTCTGAGGGGGAATTCCTGGCCCCCTGACCCCTAGGAGAGGCCATAAATGCAGCAGCCAGGGGCTGAGAATCTGCTGGAGGCCAGACTGTCCACTCTCGTCGCCCCATTCAATGCTCACAAGTACCCCATCCCCATTACACAGACAGCAAGTTTCAGAGAGGGTGAGGGGCCCACCCAGGGTCACGCAGCTGGTCTATGGCTAGAACCGGAGCCCATAAGCAGTGCTATTGGACCAGGCTGTTTGTGAAGCAGCAGCAGCTCCTCTGGGCCTGAGGCAGGGGACACTGGGCTCTGGCCTTTCTCGGGAACAGCGCCCAGCATGGCACTGGGGGAGGGCGCCCAGCCCTCCCCACACTCCACATCTTCGGCTGGGTCTGGGCGCTGGGCCACGTAGGCAGGGCTGCCCCGCAGGGCTGCCCCCCAGGACTGCCGAGACAGCGGCGAGGCAAGCCCTCCCCACGGGGGGCGGGTGTGTCTGGGAAGGAGCTGCCCGATCAATACTGTGCATTAAGCAGAGGTGGGGGCAGGGTGAGCGTGCTGCCGCCGCATCCAGCTCCTCGGGGCTCAGACAAACCAAGCCGCCTCCCACCCGGCCTTATCAGACCCTGTGCGATAAGAAAAATCTCTCCTGGCTCTGCTTTGCTTCACTCACCCACGGCTCTCTGCAGGCCAAGCAGACCCTAACGGGGCTGCCCAGACAGGCACAAAAGGCGTCTTGTCAGGCCCGCCAGCGACCGACGCAGACCTTTCATGGTGTCCTGAGGTCCTCACTGTGCCCGCAGACGGCATAACTAGTCCGAGGCCGGGGAAGAAAGGGGGCGCCAAGCCAGACCACCCTGTCCTTAGTGGATCATTTACTCCCTTTAGTGGCAGCATAGTCCATATTTAAGCAGTTCTGGAAGAACACACTTGCTCTTTTGGGGCTCAAATCTAACCCAGCCCCACAAGATGGGAAAGTTGCAGGTGGGGAAGGGGCTCTGGGTGGTGGGGAGAGCAGGCCGGGTGGGGGGCGTCCAGCCAGGGAAGCAGGAAGGAAGTGGACGCCACTTCTTTACCCTGTGGCCTCCCAGCCTGCCCTGCACTCCTTAACCCGGAGGGAAAAGCAGCCGGGTCCTCGGCCAGTGGGCGGGCAGGGGTGGGGAAAAGGGCCCTGTTTGCTAGTGGTTTCGGGCTGGCTGAGGGCCAGGCCTGGGGCCTCACCTGGAACCCCCCTGTAGGTGTTGTCTCTTACATGGGGCTGCCTTCCAGGCAGAGCCTGGGTGGCTGGACAGGCAGGGGTAGGGCTCCAGGCTCACGGGCTTGAGGGCGGGCCCTGGCTCCACCTCCACACCCTCCTTCCCACCTGGCTCAGGCCCAGCAGGCTCCTGCCTGGCGGCACTTCCAAAGGATGACACCCTGGGCTCTGACCCGTAGCCTTTAACCCAGCCTGGGGGCTGGGAGCTCAGGCTCCTCTGCCACCACCCAGGCTGGGGAGTCAGGGGTAATGTCTCTCACCTCAAGGTCTCAGCTTCTTCTTCTGTACAATGGGGTCATGATTGCACCTAAACTTACAGTTAATACAGGATTAAATGTGAAAATGCTTACAAAACACCCCTAGGCCCTGTCCAGGATAGCACCAAGTATGTTGAAGGTGCTCAAAAATAACACTTGATCCCCCATGGGCCCCACGTGAGGGGCACCGTACATAGCATTCGGCATTTTACACATAAACGCACTGAATTTCCCCAATAACTCCATCCAGTAGATACTATTACTAGTCTCATTTTGTAGACAAATGAGAAACTGAGGCTCAGATGGGGTCAGTGACTTGCCCACAACAGCAAATGCCATGTGCTTCTCACGGTCACTGTATTTTGTCACCATTTTGTAAGCACTTCCTATGTACCAGGCGCCAGGCCCATGTGTGGTGGACACGAAGCTGGGCTCCCACCCCTCTGGGGGGGGCAGCTTCTTCTGGGAGAAGGACCAGGTGGTGTCCAGGGCTAAGGGCGAATCCTTGAGAGCAGTTCCAGACCCTGACCTCCAGGCTCCGTGGCTGTGGGGCATCTTCGAGGGCTGGCTGATGGCTAAGACTCAGGTCCCCATCTGTCTGTCCAGATACTGGAGGTTGAGTTGGCTCTTCTTGCTCATTTCCTGCTATTCCCACAAGGGAAATGGGATCTGGTTAAGAGGCATCCCTCTTTGTCTCTCTGGTCCAGGACCATCTCATACATCTCTGCTGTTCCTGCCGGGGGCTGCAAAATCTGTACTACCTCCCCTAAAGGGCTCAGGCATACCCAGAACCACTGTTCTTCTGGGGAACGGCCTCATATGAGCTCTAACTCAGCGGGGGCTTGTCCAGTCAGAAGGCACTTACTGTGTGCCTCAGGACTGGAGTGTTCAGCCACCTGCAGGGTCCCAGGTCCTCACATGCATCTGTGGACTCCTCCCTGGGCCCTCTTTGAGCTGGAGAAGGATCTAAGCAGAGAGCCCCCAAGCCCCCTCTGCTTCTGCTGACTCACAGAATACATCTCCACGCCCAGGGCAGAGCTGGCCATGGGGCTTGACCCCTGCCCAAGTGGTCAGCTGTGTGAACTACATAAATGTTGGGACGATACTGAAGATGCCAACTGCCTTAACGAAAATACCATAAGCTGGGTGGCTCATAACAATATTTATTTCTCACAGTTCTGGAGGTAAGAAGTTCAAGATCTGGTTTGGTGAGGGCTCTCTTCCTGGCTGTTAACTTTTTGCTGTGCCCCCACATGGTGGAAGGGGCAAGGGAGCTTTCTCAGGCAGTTTTAATTATCTTTTTTTTTAATTTTTTATTTATTTAATTTACTTTTGGTTGCGTTCAGTTCCACATTGCTGCGCACGGGCTCTCCCTAGTTGCCGTGAGTGGGGGCCCCTCTTTGTTGCGGTGCGCAGGCGTCTCACCGCGATGGCCCCCACGCACTGTGGAGCACGGGCTCCAGTAGTTGTGGCACGTGGACTCAGTAGTTGTGGCTCGTGGGCTCTAGAGTGCAGGCTCAGTAGTTGTGGCACACAGGCCTAGTTGCTCCGCGGCACGTGGGATCCTCCCGGACCAGGGCTCGAACCTGTGTCCCCTGCATTGGCAGGCGGATTCTCAACCACTGCGCCACCAAGGAAGCCCTCTCAGGCAGTTCTTATAAGGGCACTAATCCCACTCACGAGGGCTCTGCCCTCATGACCTAATCACCTCCCAAAGGCCTACAGCACCAACTTTAATTGGAGGTGGGAAGCAGTGGCCACCACTACAACCACCGCAAGCTGGCCTCAGGTAGAAGTCAAACTTCCAGCTGGGCAGAGGCGTCGATGGCAGGGGACATCTGGACCAAGCAACAAAGGGGGCATGGAGGGGTGACCAGAACCAAGTGCTTGGCAGGGAGAGGATTTTCCTTGCCGGGCAGCGTTGCTATTCTGAATTGGCATCAGAGAACATGGGTAGTATTTGCAGGGATTTGCAGGAAGTCTTCTAAGGGGGGTCTGGGTGTGTTTCTAGGTTGCTTCCTCTCCACCCTCCTTGGGCTGGGGCAAAGGAAGGCGTCTGAGTCTAGGGGTCAGAATGGGCAGGCCAGGTGATGCACACACATGGAGCACACACTGGGCTGTTCTCTGCAAGGAGGAAGCTGACTGACTGGACCCCAGGGCAGACCTAACACAGGGCCCTGGCAAAGGGCTGGGCATGAAGGGCACAGCCCAGTTGGATCCCGAGTGCCTGGCAGCACCAGTCAGCCCAGTTCTCTCTGGGTTTTGAAATAAAGTATGGAGAGCAGTAGCTTGTTAGTGATAAGAGGAGGACAGATTAAAAAGCAGAGCGGGAGAAAGAAGGCGAGAAGATTCAGCTTCTGTAGGTTCCCAAAGACAAGCCCTCACATTAACCCCTTCTCCTCGCGGGTGGGCACGGGCGCCCCTGCTGCTTCTGCTCCAGTTAGGAAAGGGCACTAACAGGAGCACACGGTGGGGCCCCAGGGGCCAGCATGGAGGCGTGGGCAGAGACCAGCACAGGAAGCCTGGGGCTGCGGCGCCACAGTTAGACCTGAAGGTCAAAAGCAGAATTCCAGCTGACTCCTACCCCTTTTTTTGCTCTCCTGCTAAGCTGCCAGGTAGGGGCGAGGAGGTGGGTGTGTCCATGTTTTAGTGGCAGTGGCACCACACCTTTGAACTCTACCGGCCTGAGTCACCTCCATGCGGAGGGGTGGGTGGGCTGAGGGCCTAGAGGTGTGTCTGGGGGGGAGGGGGAGGTGGGGAGAGCCAAAGCTTCTCTGGTGAAAAATCAAAGGCACTTAAGTGGAATATGGGCTATAGCCAGAAAGAGCAAGACAGAAATCTGAAGGAGGGCCTGGACTCTCAGGTCAGGGAGGCCAGGAGCTACAGCTGGCTCCTCAGTCAGGCGGGGCCTGGGTCTCTGTGGGCCAGAATGGCTGGAGACTGGGACCTGACAGCCAAGGGGGGAGTGGGACAGGGCAGAGTAGCTCAGCGGTGGCTTCCCCAAGGAAGACAGCCTTCTCCAGGCTGAGGCCTGCCAGGTTGCCGGTGTCTACTGGCTCCTAGCACACGTCTGATTCCTTAGTCTGATGAGATGCCTCTGGTTTCTGCCCTGGGAGGGAGAGAGAGGGAGAGGGGCTGGCCTTGCCTCAGTTTCTAAGCTGCTCAGAGACAGTCCCAGCCATTGACCTGGCTGGAGGTCTGGAGCTGTGGTCAAGGACCAAAACCCTTCTCCAAGGGACAGAGGCTCTAGACACAGGGTGCAGCCAGGCCCAGGAATCTCTGATGCTGGTTCTTGGTTAGCATGGACCTGGGGACAGTTTTCACAGCCTCCGGGCAAATGGGCTGGCTGCTGAAGCCATTTGACTCTTTGGGCCCAGATCCGGCCAGACTTGATGGGACTCCATGGAACAGCCTGTACTCCAAAGCCAACTCTAGGATCTGGGATAGCCCACCGGTCTCTAGTCCTGCATCTACCTTGGCTTCCAGCATTCAAGGGTGCCCTGTACTTTCCAGAGTTTCTTCCCGCAATAGCCCAACCCAAGTTTCTCCCGAGGGGAGGGGCTGCAGGTCAGTCACAGAATCCCTAGTCAGTGCCACACAGGCATAGGGCCCATGGTCTGTGCCCCCGTGCAGGCCCTGGGCTATGGGTACTCCCGCAGCTGGGAGAGCAGGAGGTGATGGAGGAGCAGAAGCAAAGGAAAGAGAGAACGAAGGCCCTCAGACCACAGGTCCCAGTGCCCCAGGTCCTGGCCATCTAAAATGCCAAATCACAATGCCTGGCTACCAAATTCCAGTTGGGTCTGCGATTGCTTTCTGTGTGGAGATGCCGTTTCTAAGTATAGATTATAAACTCCTCGGGGGTGGGTCTATGACTTGCAATTCTTTGGTATTCAACTCCAGAGAGTGGCAGGTGGGCCCAAACAGCACTCTCAGCCCAGTACCTGGATGCAGGCTGAGGGGCAATCCCCACCAGCAGGAGTCCCCAGTAAGCCCCTGCCTGCCTGCCTGCTTGCCTGCCTGTGTGAATGCGGGGTGGGGTGGTGGAGCTGGACTGGGCATGGCCTGGGGTCCCACTCTGCCTCCTGCCAGGGCCTGGCTCCCTGTAGCTTTCCCTGGCCGGGCCGAAGAGGGAGGGCAAAGCAGGTGGGGAACCGGCTGGGAGGTGTAACTTGAGCTGGGAGGAATTCCCTGCCCTTCCTCAGTGCTTTTATTAAAGTAGGGCGGGGAAGGGCAGGCTTCCATCGGAAAAATCTCCCAGGCAGCCGGGGAGGTGGGGAAGCCGCTGAGAGCTGGGAGGGAGCACCGGCCTGGCTGCAAATAGAAATGGCACACAGGGCAGCAGCCCGGGCAGGAGGCTCCAGGCCGGCGCAAGGGCACCGAGGCCCGAGCCTACCGGGGACGCGCTGAGGGGGGTGTCTCCCCACCATGCCAAACCTCTCCCCTTCTCCTGGGCGGGGAGCAGGGTCTTAGAAGTCGGGAAAGAACGTCTACGCTTTTGCTCTGGGTCAACGGAGCTAGTGCCCTCACTGTCCCTAATCCGGAGGACGGCGCTCGGCGACCCCATGGAGCCGAGGGCGCTGGCTGGACGCAGCTCTGCGCCAGGAGGCGGCGCCTAATCACCCACGGGACCGCTCCAGAGATGGGCCCCGGTAGGGACGTCTGCCGGGCTCCTGGTGAAAAAATGTTCGGGGTCCACCCTCTTGGGCCCGGGCCTTGGCGTAGGGGCGCTGGTGGAGGAAGCGCCGGGTGAGACCGGGTCTCCCTCTTAGATGCCATCTGGCCGTGGCGCGGCTTGCGCGCAAGAGTCTGAGAAAGTCGCCAAAGCGCCCCCTCAACCCGAATGGGCTGCCTCGGAGGTTCGCACCCCCTCCCCCTATCCCAGCCCGCCGCGCGAGGCTCAGTGTCACCCAAACTAGAGTCTATCTAGGCAGGAGCGCTGCCTGCTGTGCCCGAGATCCACCCCCCCCGACACACACACACAGAGCAGCCCCCTTCCCATTCGCAAAGAACGTCACCGTGCGTCCGCAGAGCTCTCGAGGAATCAGGAGTCCGGTAGGGAGGGAAGGAGAGGAACAAGGGCTGGGGGCGGCAGAAGCGGCTCCCGGGACGCGGGCTGGGAAGGATCAGTGCCCAGGGCGGGGCTGTAGGGGTAGAGAGCGGGCGCAAGCCCTACGCCCTCCAGGGTTTGGGAAGAGGTGCACCGCCAAGGGCCAGCTGGGGAGGGGCAGCTTGCCGGGTCCCCTTTCTTCCCCGCCCCCAACTCCGGGACTGGGGTTCATCTCCGCGCTCTTCCTCTCCACGCTTCAGGCTGCGGGCGTGGCTTCCTTCCCACCCCAAGTCCCCCAGCCCCAAGTCCTCCAACCCGTGGCAAAGGGACTGGGCGAGGGCCCTTACCTCGGCATTGACTTCTGCGTCCTCCGCCGCTGCGCCGCGGCCCAGGCAGCCCAGAAGCACCAGCAGCAGCGGCAGCAGTCGCGGCCGCGCAGCCGTCTCCCGGCCGCTAAGGAGACTGCCCGCCCAGCCCGGCCGTCCGGGCGCGCTCCGGTCGCTGCCCATGCTTCCGGCGACCGGCCTGGCCCGGGGCGCTGCTGCACGCGCGGCTCGCCCGCTCGCCGGGTCCCCGCACGCGGCTCGGAAACTTGCGACGCTCCCTGGCTCCCCGCCCGGCGGGCGCGAGGCAGACCTCCCGGTCCCGGCCACCGCGGAGCCGCTTAGGTCTCCTCGGCAAATTCCCACGCCCGAGGAAAAGCGGGCCGGGCAGGGCCGGGCGCTCGGAGCCTGCCCACGGGGGAGAGGGCGGGCCGGAGCCGCCCGCCGCGGGGTCCTGCAGCCTCGGCGCCCGGGGCCCGGCTCTCGAGAGCAAGCGCAACTCCTGAGCCTTTGTCTGGCTCAGCGCTCCGGCCGCCCGGTCCCGCGGCGCCCCCTGCGCGCCCAGCTCCTTCTGTCCATGTCCGGGGCCAGGCGCTGCCCAGAGCGCGCGCCTCCCGCCCGTGGATCCTGCTCGCCCCGCGCCCGACCGGGCCCGGGTCCCCGCGCAGCCCAGGGATGAGGCGCAGGGAGCCGGTCGGAGCGAGTGAGCGAGCCAGAGAGCCGGCGCCAGACGTTCCCGGCGAATTCCGCGCAGCCCCGAGCGCTCCCGGCCCTCCTCCCCGCGATGCACTACCGCCGCTCTTAAAGGGCCAGTGCTCTCGTGGCGGGCGGACCCAGGCGGGGGCCGGGGGCGGTACCTCAGCCAGAGGCTTCTTGGTAGCAGGTGCCGGCGGTGGAGCCGGACAGGCGACCCTTTTACTCTTCCCAGACGGCGGGAATCCTCCCCAGTCCGCCCCCGTCACTCCCCTCCTTGCTTTTGGGGAGCTGGGTCGACCCCCAAGAAGCCCGCCCCACAGAGGGAGGCGCAAAAAGGAATGAAGACGCCTCTTTCTCCCAACTAGTGGGTGGGTGGGGATACTGAGGCAGCGGTGAGCAGGGAGAGCCGAGGAGAGACCCAAGTGTCTGGTCTTAGGCTAAAAAAAAAAGAAAAAGAAAAAGAAAAAAATCTAGAGATTTGTTGGCCTGAGGTCTCTTTTCAAAAGCCTCAGGGTGTCCTTGGCCCTTCAGGACTTTTCTCAGTTGCCAAGTGAAGCGTTGGGTATCTTGGATGGGCAGTGCCAAGCGACAGAGACGCGGTTGCAGTCCTGGGTTGCCACATACTTGCTGTATGGAGGTGGGCAAGTTACTTAACTTTTCTGAACCTCCAAGTCCTTATCTGGAACGCAGGGCAAAGGGCTGGGGTGGGGGGTTAGATATACTTCTGGCTGCTGGCCTAGCACACATTAGGTGTCCGAGCAAAGAACACTATTTTGTGCAAATGAAATGTGACAATGCAGCCCCACAGGGTGCTGGGCGGGTGGGCAAAACTCCCCGCAGAGCGGAGCTTAAAGTGCTAGTTTAATTCTATTCCAAGAGCGGCTTGAGATCCGGTCGGTTTGGATGCTGAAGACTTGAGGTGGGAGCCCTGTGTCTAAGGTCCACAGAGGCTGCGCATCCAGACCAAGGGAAGTCCGGGAGGGGCAGAGTCGTGAGGTGAAGACCCCCGCGCGAGGGCAGGAGGGCGGAGACCGTCCCTCTCCAACGCCACCTCCCAGCCCCAGAAATGGGAGCTTTCCTTACCTGAGGGCAGGTTTCCCTAATGTAAGCCCTCAGGTCGCCTGGCAGGCCTCACGTCCTGGAAATCCACAGAGATCTGGCAGAGCTTCAGAAATGGCCTGTTCACCGACCTGCCAGGTGAAGAAAAAGAGCACTGTTAAAGAGAACAGGCAGTAAAGTGACGAAGATAGATTTTATTAAAAAAAAAAAAAACTATTGCAATTGAGACTCCGGTATAGAACTGGGCCTGATTCAAAATACAACTGGAACAAGTGGGGATTTACTGCCAAGGAGCAAGTGGGGGGCGGGGCGGCATTGGTGGATGGAAAATTACTAAGGGGAGACATCAAGTCTGGGGGGATTCTGGCTGAAGGCAGGTGAGGGTGATCAGATATCCCCTGGGGCATAGTGGGGATGCTGCGTTTGATCAGGTATCAAGGGTGGGGCATTCAGCTAAACTGACTTAGCAAGATTCTTGCTAAAACTGGATTCTGGAAGGAAGTACAGGGATGGGTCTTGTTGGGGAGAAGGTTCAAGGGAGCCTGACTGAAGTTTGGTTAAGCAAAGGGTCTTTTTCATTTCCCCCTTTTATTCAAGGGAAGGAGAGGCATTCTTTCCTCTGATCAATCTACATCCATTTCTCATTTTATTGCTTTTTATTCTTTTAGAACCAGCTGAATCATCTGTTGAGACTTGATGGTTGCTAATTGCTGTACTGTAGGATCCACAGACATTTGATAAGAGGAATACCTTGAAGATAAATGGAAAGATGAAGGTTAGAGGCTGAATTGGTCCTTGTGCCCAACTTTGGAGACCTTCAGGGATCTACCAGAAGTCCCAGGACCTGTTGTCCTTCCTCAGTGGGTGGTGTCAGCGCGATGGTGGTGATGCACACACTTCTTCATTCACAGCTCGAACCTTCCTGGTTATGGCAGAGATGTCAGGTAGACTGCTGAGGACAAAGGTGCAGCAGTTGCTTCCAACCACTGTACACGTGCCCCCTTTTCGGGTCGTACCAAGGGCAATGCAGTTATGGAGAATAGCACGCTGGGTTTCTCATTGTTGGTGAGTCACTGATTTCAGGCCAGTGGTGCTGTTATCTGGGAACAGGGTGAATTGCTTCAGCAATGAGTAGATGATTCTGTCATTGAGTCAAGCTTCTTTTGTTTTTATTCGTCTTTTTAAAATTTTATTTATTTATTTATTTATGTTTGGCTGCCCACGGCCTTTCTCTAGTTGCGGCGAGTGGGGGCTATTCTTCGTTGTGGTGCGCGGGCTTCTCATTGCGGTGGCTTCTCTTGTTGCAGAGCATGGGCTCTAGGTGTGTGGGCTTCGGTAGTTGTGGCACGTGGGTTTCAGTAGTTGTGGCATGTGGGCTTCAGTAGTTGTGGCTCACGGGCTCTAGAGCACAGGCTCTAGAGCACAGGCTCAGTAGTTGTGGCACACAGGCTTAGTTGTTCCGCGGCATGTGGGATCTTCCCGGACCAGGGCTCGAGCCCGTGTCCCCTGCATTGGCAGGCGGATTCTTAACCACTGCACCACCAGGGAAGTCCCGAGTCTAACTTCTTGAGACAGGCTGTAGATTCCTGGGAATGGTACCCAAAAGGTGGCAAACCGTTCCCCCAAAAGTAGTGAGGTCGTGGATGGAATGTAGGCCCAGTTCTGCAGCTGTTTTTTCCTAAATTGTTTCCCTGGGAACCAAGATCATCTACAATGATCCTGGATACCTTTTGTTCCTACAGTGAGAGGAGATGAACCTGAGGGAGTGGGTGATTGTTTTAGAGACAGTTTAAGAGAGGAAGGAGGTTGTGGGGAATAGAGTAAGATGAAGGGATTGGTAAGATTGGCAAGGTAGGAAGATCTGGCCCAGTTGGCAAGTAACAGCCAATAAACTTGGGTTCCATGCACAAAATAAGAATCATCTGGAGTTAGCGAGGGGCCATAGAGATAGTTATCTGATGGCTGAGGGTAACCAAAGGATGCTAAATTTAGGGTGGGGAAAGGATTTGTTTGAAGGTAGTCCCTGTGGGGTTGGTCTGGGTCCCAGAAATTAGGCTGGGAGGGGCAGTGGGATCATTTCCACTCATGTGAGGGATATCCAGGATTCCTATAGTGGCTTGGGGGTTTTATGTTTGATCTAGTGGCAGCTAAGGAAGTATAATGGTGAATGCTCACTCTCAGAAGGGAGCCAGTGGCAAAATGACGATGGCAACAGACTTGACCCTTGTGAGGATAGACTGGAATAGGTGCAGGGGTTTCTTACAGTATAAAGTGGTGGAGGGGTGACTTCCCTGGCGGCTCAGGGGTTAAGACTCCACACTTCCATTACAAGGGACACAGGTTCCATCCCTGGTCAGGCGGGGAACTAAGATCCCGCATGCCACACGGAGAAGCCAAAAAAGAAAAAAAAAAAATGGTGCAGGGAAAGAGAGGGAGGGTTTTAGCAAAATAGATATCCTGATTGATCAAGGGATCTGGGAGATGCCAGATCAGATGTGCGCACAGGAAAGGGAGGACAGTACCAATAGTCTGTGGTGTTAATGGAAGTGGCAACTAGTTTAGCCAAGCTTACAGGTTCTGTGGGCAAAATAGTCTTGCTGAGAGAGGGAAAAGCAGGGCATGGAAGAGGAGCAGGAACTCATAAATTTAGAAATGAAGGTGGAGACTCATCTCAGGTGAGGGAAAGTCATAGTTAAGGCAGAAGGTTTTTTTTTTTTGCGGTACGCGGACCTCTCACTGTTGTGGTCTCTCCTGTTGCAGAGCACAGGATCCGGATGCGCAGGCTCAGCGGCCATGGCTCACGGGGCCCAGCCGCTCTGCAGCATGTGGGATCTTCCCAGACCGGGGCACGAACCCGCGTCCCCTGCATCAGCAGGTGGACTCTCAACCACTGCACCACCAGGGAAGCCCCAAGGCAGAAGGTTATTGTGGGAAGAGCAGGAGGGTCTCCACGCAAATGGTAAGGATAAGAAGCAGAGGAGAAAGGGGAGGGACCCAGGTGGGTCTCGTTCTGTGGTCTTGAGTGGAAATTGACTCCCTCCTGACCTCATTTACTGTTCTAAGGTTCTTGGGGCAACTCTCTGCCCTGGCTGTCATCTGCTTATGGAGGCTCTCAATAGAGACCCAGTTTGAAGTCCCACTTGGAATACTTCCACGGTCTGAATAGTTCTTGTATTTCATTTTTTTAAATTTTAATTTAATTTTATTTTTATTGAAGTTTAGTCGATGTACGGTAATATTATGTAAGTTATGGTTGTATAGTATAGTGATTCACAATGTTTAAAGGTTACACTCCATTTATGATTATTATAAAATATTGGTTATATTCCCCATGTTGTACAATATATCCTCGTAGCTTATTTTATACCTAATAGTTTATACCTCTTAATCCCCTTCCTGTATATTACCTCTCCCCCTCCCCTCTCCCCACTGGTAACCACTAATTTGTATTCTATACTTGTGTGTTGGCTTCTTTTTTGTTATATTCCCTAGTTTGTTGTATTTTTTAGATTCCACATATGAGCATACAGTATTTGTCTTTCTCTGTCTGATTTATTTCACTTAGCATAATGTCCTCCAAGTCCATCCATGTTGCTGCAAATGAGAAAATTTCATTCTTTCTTATGGCTGAGTAGTATTCCATTATATATATATATAGATAGATAGATAGATATATACCCCACGTCTTCTTTATCCATTCATCTGTTGATGGACACTTAGGTTGCTTCCATATCTTGGCTATTGTAAATAGTGCTGCTATGCTGTGAACACTGGGGTGCACATATCTTTTCAAATTAGTGTTTTGTTTTTTTTCAGCTATAAACCCAGGAGTGGAACTGCTGGGTCATACGATAGTTCTATTTTTAGTTTTTTGGGAAACTTCCATACCATTTTTCACAGTGGCTGCACCAGTTTACACTTCCCTCAACAGTGTTCCCTTTTCTCCACATCCTCTCCAGCATTTTTTATTTGTGCTCTTTTTGATGATGGCCATTCTGACAGGCATAAGGTGATATCTCATTGTGGTTTTGATTTGCATTTCCCTAATGATTAGTGATGTTGAGCATCTTTACATGTGCCTATTGGCCATCTGTATTTCCTCTTTGGAGAAATGTCTGTTCAGTTGTACTCGTTTTTTTCAACTGGGTTGTTTGTTTTTTTTGACATTGAGTTGTATGAGTTATTTGTATAAGACTCCTGTGTTTCTTTCGTTGTGAAACATGAGCCCAAGGTTGAACACCCTGTGATTTGACAGCAGTGTTAGCAACGAGCAAACCTGTATAAGGTCCCTTTTGGGCGCAAGACTGGTTTTCTAATGGTGGCATTTCTAGAATACCAGATGGCCTACTTGTAGAGCACATGAGGGATCAGGAAGTCTTGACTTGTTGATTATAGGATCGAGTATATTTTGTTAATCCTTGACAGTATCTAAGGATGTTGCATTGAATTAAGTTAGAATCTTCCACTAGACAAGATGAATAAGGCGTCTTTGTGGGCCTTCCTGTGATCATTTCAAAAGGGGATAGCTTGCCTGGAGATAGGGGTGATGATCTGAGAGTCTTAAGAGCAAGGGGCGGTGCTTGTGGCCATGTAAGTCCAGTCCTTCAGACAGTGGAGCCAGTTTGGTCTTGAGAATGCTCTTTCTACGGCACCTGATGGCTGAGGATGGTAAGGATGGTGGAGTCTTTGACTAAATGTGTTGCCTTTTCAATTTCCTGTATAATTTTACCAATGAAATGTGATCTTCTGTCACTAGAGATGGCAGAGGGGATGCCCCAAGTGGGGAAGATTTGTTGCAGGAACACTTTGGCATCTGATGCTGCTGAGGCATTCGGGCAGGGGAAAGCCTCTAACCATTTAGAAAACAGGCAGACGACAGTGAGAACACGTTGGTAGCCTTGTGCTTTTGGTAACTGGATAAAATCTATTTGCTAGTGAAGGAAGGTCTGAGGGGGAGGTGCCTCCCTTCTTGCCCCACCTTTACAGGTTTTCCAGGGTCATGTTACTGGCAATCGAGGCAAGTGAACTGCTTGATCCAAATAAAAGCCAAAGGGTCCAAACTACTGTTTGTGTAATGCATCCTGCATCCTGTCCTTTGCATGTGAGTCATGTCATATAAACCACACACAGTGACTCAAGAGAGATACTTAAGAGCTACCAAGCAGCCGTCTGGGTGCTTGCAAAGTCCATGTGAATGGCTTGAACAGCCAGCTTTTCCCCATCCAGTTCTTTCTGAGTCTGAAGCTGTTATTTAGGCCATGTGGACCCCTTTTAAGACTTCCTTAGGAGTCATCCTAAATGAGTGTTCCCCCTCAAGAAAAGGTGAATAATCCCATTGGGATCTAGGGCCTTGAAGCAGGATGCAGGAGGCATGGTCCCAAGGCTTAGAAACTGCTTGGATTTCTTGGGTGGTTGGGGAAGACCCTGCTAATGTATCATATTTGTTGGGCCTCATCTGAATGTTTTTGTTCTATGTCCTTCAGTTTTAGCTGTCATGATCTGCTGGGACAATAACAATGCCTCTAGAAGTTCTGCTGTTTGGGGCCCATTTTTGACTGGGGTACCAGCTGCTGTCATGAATCCTCTGTGTTTCTATCATGTACCAAAAATCATGTACTAACCCAAAGGCGTAGCAGCTATCAGCATAGATGTTCACCTTCATTCCTTATGCTCTTAGGCAAGCCCAAGTAAGAGCAATTAATCGGGCTACGTGGGCTGATCTGACATTTGGCAAGGCTCGATATTCTAGAGGTTTATATTGATCAGTGATGGCATATGCAGCCTGGAAGGCCCCATCTTCCTTCCGGAGGTAGGAGCTTTTAACATGAAGAGTGAGGTCAACTTGGGGGAGGGTTTTTTCTGCTAAATCTAGCCTAAGACAGGATAATGATCTAGTGTTAATGACACAGTCATGGGACGTCCCATCAGTGGGTAAAGGAAGCAAGGTAGCAGGGTTAAGGTTTTGACAGCGACGTATTGTGATGTGAGAGGGAAAGAGTGGTAAGATTTCGTAAGAGGTAGGTCGAAATGCAGAAAAGTACTGTGTGTTTTCATTAGGCAATAGGGTCTGTGCAGCATGAGGGTCATGTATATTAAGCAAATGACCTAATACTCAGTCAGAGGTAGCTTGGACAAGTTTGGTGGTTGTAGCCATGGCTCACAGGCAAGGGGGATATGCCTTAGCTGCTGGGTCAAAGGCCAAACTATAATATCCCAGAGGTCTTTGGTGTCCATTATGCTTCTAGGATAACACTGACGGCATGACCCTCTCATTCGTGCACAAACAAGGAAAAAGACAGGGAGTCGTTGGAAAGTTCAAGGGTGGGAGGTAAAAGCAGAGAGCCCTTAAGGTTCTTGAAAGCATCTTTGGATAGGGGGTTCCGGACTACTGGGTCTGTGGGGTGCCTCCCCAGTCATGGCATAGAGGGGTAAGGCAATCAGAGAATTAGGTATCCACGGCCTACAATATACCACAAGACCCCAAAACGCTGTCCATTGCCCTTCTCTTTCAGGGAGAGGAAAATGTTGAATAGCAGAGACTCAGTCTGTGATCATTTTCCCTGCAGCTGAAATATCATGACCCAGATATCAGACACACAGAGAGCATATCTGAATTTCATCTCTAGCCACCTCACGGCTCTTTCTTGCGAATGCCTTAAAAAGGTATTCAGCGTCCAAAAGGAGTTGTCCTAACTGCCAGAACATAGAAGGGGGTCATCTGCATATGGGATTAAAGTGAAGTCTCCTGGGAATTTAAGTCCCTTGAACTGGCATTCAGGGTGTGTGAGAAGGAAGTAGGAGCCTCAGTAAAACCCTGGGGCATAACAGTCCAGGTATATTACTGGTTATCCCAGGAGAAGGCAAACAAGTACTGGATTCCTTATAAAGGGGAATCCTAAACAACGCGCAACACAAATTGAGGGCTGGGAAATATTGGGTGTTGGGAGGAATAGCAGACAGGATAGTGCCAGGATTGGGCACCAGGGCAAATCTGTGTTTCACGATTTTGATAAATCTCAGATCTGGACTAACGAACATCCTTGCCCATTGGGGGCTTTGATGATCCAAATGGGAGTTGTGCGTGGACTACAAGTGGGAGCTCGACGTTTCCTGTCTGATTAATCTTGGATTATCAGGCAGAGCCTCTCAAGGCCTTCTGGCCTTCAGTGCTATTGGGGAATCCTGTGGAGGGGCATGGAAAGATCGACTTATATCTTAAGCGGTAGGCTTCCCCCTCCTCTCGAGGTCTGGCCACTCCCAGACCCATGTCTTTTTTTCTTACAATTTCAGCAAGGGTCTTGATCCATAGGAGACTCTGATTTTGGAGCTTGCCATAGATTAAAATTTTCAGGTCCTTCTAGCTCTTTTAACTGCAATGCCATAAGCTTGTGTTGTGTATTTTCCAATTTTCTGGAAATAACATCTTCATAATGCTGGGCTAATGTCTGGAGCTCAGACATGTTTGCATTTTGCCAGTTAATATTATTTCTCCGTAATGTGTCACGGAGCTCTGGTCTGGGGCCATGTACAAAGCTTGTGGCCAGAGCAGAGGCTGTTAGGGAGGTCAGGTCCAGCCGCAGATGCTCTTTCCTGTTGTTTCTAATTGATGGTGATGGTCAGCCACCGTTCATCTCTTTGCTGTTTACAATTTTGAATACACAACCGACCAGTTTTGGTGAGAGGGACCCGAGGGATGGCTCCTGGTAACTTTCCTCTTACTTCCCTCGTTCTCCAATGAGAATCAGGGTCATCTGAGACCCTTGAGGGTCTTCAGGGATGGTGCTCCATTTGGCCTTTCCAAGCCAAAGGGAGGTATCCCCAGGGCCAGCCAATAGGTGGATAAGTTGACATAAATTGGGGAATCTGGAGAGTATGCTCCCAGAACAATCTTCAATTGAAGACTCAATAAATCTTCAACAAATCTTTCCTTTTTCATTCGGGAGTCAGGAAAATTCTTTTCTTTTTTAAATTAACTAATTAATTAATTAATTTGGCTGCATCGGGTCTTAGTTGTGGCATGCAGGATCATTCCTTGACATACGCGGGTTCTTCTTGGTGGCGCCCCGGCTTCTCTCTAGTTGTGGGCTTCTCTCTACAGGTTCAGTAGTTGCAGCGCACGGGCTTCAGAACACGTGGGCTCGGTAGTTGCAGCACACGGGCTCTCTAGTTGTGGCACGCGGGCTCTAGAGCACACGGGCTTAGTTGTCCTGCGGCATGTGGGATCTTAGTTCCCCAACCAGGGATCAAACCCACGTCCCCTGCATTGTAAGGTGGATTCTTTTTTTTTTTTGCGGTACGCGGGCCTCTCACTGTTGTGGCCTCTCCCGCTTCAGAGCACAGGCTCCGGATGCGCAGGCTCAGCAGCCATGGCTCACGGGTCTAGCCACTCCGCAGCATGTGGGATCTTCCCGGACCGGGGCACGAACCCATGTCCCCTGCATCGGCAGGCGGACTCTCAACCACTGCGCCACCAGGGAAGCCCGTGGAAGGTGGATTCTTAACCACTGGACCACCAGGGAAGTCCAGGAAATTTCTTGATGATGGCATGTAATTCTGAGAGAGACCAAGGTTTAAATGTTCTCTTTTCTGTTTGCCTCCCTTGACAATGGGTAACAGCCACACCCTGAGCTTCATCTACAAGAGGTGGGGATCTGGAGAACCTTACAGTTTCAGGGAGTTGAGGGGCTGGGGTGCCACTGGTGAAGGACGTTCTGGGAGAGAGGGACAGATATCATGGAGAGCTGGGAGGGGAACTCCGGGGCACTGTGAAGGTGTCTAGGGGGTTTCCTGGGTCAGAAAACATTTTCTTCTTTTTTTTTTTAATATTTATTTGGTTGTGCTGGGTCTTAGTTGCGGCAGGCGGGCTTCTTTAGTTGTGGCTTGCAGGCTCCTTAGTTGTGGCAGGCAGGCGGGCTCCTTAGTTGTGGCATGTAAACTCTTAGTTGAGGCATGCATGTGGGATCTAGTTCCCCTACCAGGGATCGAACCAGGGCCCCCTGCATTGGGAGCGCAGAGTCTTCACCACCATGCCACCAGGGAAGTCCCAGAAAACATTTTCTGAAGACATTATTTAAGAACATCAATAGTTTGAATGAGGTTTGAATCATTTAGCTGTTTTCAGCTTCTTCATACCGAGTGAAGAAAGTGGACCATTGTGCATCAGAAGTTTTAGCTCCCTTTTGCCCTAGGGCTTCCCCTTAGGTGGGCTAATTTGAGCAGATCCCAGGAGACCCAGAGGGGCTGTGTTAGCTTAAGAGAGTTTGTGGTCAAGTTTTGCCAACAAAAGCAGACAATACTAGGGCCGTAGAAGCATGTAGCCAGCAGGAGTCTGAGGAGAGCTCCCGGTGGTTAAGAAGCCCCCATGTTCTTGACTAACAGTGCCTTTACATGTACGAACAGAAAAACGTGGGATTCTAACCCAGCCTGTCCCTTACAGGGACCAGCCTCGTACCAACAGAAAAGCCTAGAACTCTCACCTAGCTTTTTACAGAGAAACCCAGGACTCTAACCTGGCTTTGGCTTGTCTAGGGCTCTAACCCAGCTTCTAGAGTATACTCTGAGTCCTAAGAATCAAGATCTGTCCTCATTCCGCGTCAATGGACATTTATCCAGAGCACTGGGTTTTGGAGTCGGCTTCACCACTGGATCCCCAAACCAGCAAGCAGCCCGGAGACAAAAAGTGTAGGTAGGTGTGCCCTGTGAGGCCTGGCTGTTGCATCTGAGGATTCAGTGGTGGTTCTGATCCAGATCTGAATCATGGCACCAAAAACTGTTCAAGAGAACTAGAGCTGGACAGAGGTTAAAGTAGTAAAGAGAAATTTTATCCAGAAAGGCTATTGCAATAAGGGGAGAGTGATTCAGTTATATATATGTATCTCTAACTGACTGTATCTATTCTCAGTCACCCAGCTTTAAAACACCACCCCCATCTCGCCTCTATCTTTTCATCTAGCCCCTAACCTCCCCCCTTTTTTTCCTGGAGTCTTTTGAATTAAAGCCCAGACACCTCATTTCACAGCACAGTTTCATTCTGAGACCCTGCTGTGGTGTGAGAGGTTATACAAACAGCTCTGGGTCCGAAGCCAGGCCAGGGGTTCCTGCCCAGCACGAATTTACTTACTGGGCAATCTTGAGCAAGTTATCTCCCTTCTTTGGGTTAGCCTCCTCATCTGTTAAAGGCATATTCTGGCTCAGGTAGAGACTGAGACCCCTCGCTCAGGAAAGGCACTGTGGGCTGGAGCCAGGCCCAGAGACCCCACCCCCACCCCTGGCGCCCCCTGCGGGCCCCCTGGGCTTCTGGTACCAAGACCGGGAATAAACAAACAAGCCGAGGTAATTTCCCGCTTCCTTGGAAACAAAGCTGGGGTGGTCTGGAGAGGCGTGTGGAGAGAAGGGAGAGTGCCAGGTGGAAAAGGGCCAAACAGGCCAAGAGATGATGATTTCTCTGCCCTGCGGGGAACATCTGAGGACACCGAGGCCAGATGTGTTGATTTTGCACCCTCCCTGGTGTGATAAAATCCCCCTGGAGAGCGTGTCTTTATTCCGAGCCAGCCTGCCGAGGGGTGGACCCCAGCCTGCTCTGGTCTTGCCTCCTGTCTCCGGAGCACATCTCCTCTTATGGAAGAGCCCCAGCTGCTCTTGCACTGTCAGCGCGGCGCCCATGAACGCACCCTCTCCAGCTGCACTCTCAGTGTCTGGGCGCCCGCCAAGCCCTGCCGCCTGCTGCCCCTCCCCGCTTGGTGGATCTCCTGCTTCCTTCCTCTATCACCACCTTCCATCCTCTCTTGAAGAGCCGGTTATTGATCTTGGCCCATTTCTCAAAGCCGCTGCACTCTAATTCCATCCGCGCCACATCTTCCCCCAGGGGACGGGCCAGTCAGTCTGTCCTATTAGGTTTGTTAATGGTGATGCTACATGACATGGGGCCCCCTCCCAGGAAGAGCGAGTGCCCGAGATGGAGGCTCCATGCCCCTGATGAGGAAGATTAGGTGGTCTGTGCCCACAGAACCTGCCTTGTTGGAGGCTTGCCTCCATCCTGAGGTTGGAACCTGTAGGAATTTGGGTGGCTTTGCTTGTATCTCCCAGTCTGAGAAGTGCGAAGGTTGGGATGGGGATTCTTCTCTGCACCCTGTCTGCTACCACCATCCCCCCGCATCATTGCCAGTATCCAGAGGGCCGGAGGAGTCTGATTCACCCAACTGCCCAGGTCAGGGACTGGCACAGAGCAGGTGTCAGTAAGTGCTGGCTGCACAGGAGATTTGCCAGGAAGGATGGCTGGCTTCTCCCTCTCCAGCCCGCGTGACCTCAAAAGCCAGAAGAACTGACTGGCTAGTCTAGTTGAATCAGCAGCTCAATGCAGAGGGCTTGGGGAAGAAGGCACAGACTGTGATTTCCTGGGTCTTTCGGCATGGCGATTGGGAGCTGGCCTTAGGAAGCACAGACGGGAGGCACAGTGGGGGCCAGAGCCACAGGCCCCCTTTCCCCACATCTTTCCCTTGGGGGCTCGGGGTGGAGTAGGGGAGAGCAGGCCTGGCAGGCTGCAAAGGGCAGCATGGAGGTTAGGGCCTTACCTGATTTCTCATGTGACCCCAGGCAAGTGGAACCTGCTTTTCTGGAAAAGCAGAATAATCATTCCAACCCAGTTTACTTTTCATGGGGTTCTTGGGAGGAACAGCTGAGAGGGTCCTAGAAAGGACTCAAAAGTGTTACAGCAGGATCGCGTCTAAATGTCTGTGCTTACACCCTGGTCTAGGTGCGGTGTGTGCGACCCTCTGGCCAGCAGGCCTGGCAGGCCAGGTGACCCCACACTGTACTGAGGCATCGTTAAGGCCTCTCCCAGCCACCTTAGACGTCGTAACAGAGACTCCCGAGAGCACTGCCAAACTGCGAAGCAGGCTGGGGAAGACGGGGGCAGAGGAAAGTCATCTTTGCACCTAGTTGAAGAGAAGTGGTCCAAAACAAAATCCAAAATAAAAATTGCAATTTTTATTTGCTGAACCTAATTTAAAACTAAAACATCGAAGTGTCTCTTCCTCCATCACTAGAAATCAGATGGCAGCTGGAGAGGACTGGTTCTTTGCTCCCGCGAGGGCTCGAAGAAAAACAAAAACCCCTGTGCAGCCCCCGGCCTTTCCTCTGCGTCCCCTGGGGATGCCCGCAGGCCACAGCAGGCAGCTAGAGGCAGCAGAAAGAGAACTGTGCCTGGTGAAGGCTCCTCTCTGCTTCTTTGGGAAGCTGATGGGAAGCCAGAGGTCACAGAGCGTTGGAGGCCTGGCTTAAAGCCACCAGTCAGGCCAAGATGAAACATCTGCTCAAGTCTCCCCAGGCACCTGGCTGGGGGGTGAGTGGGAGGAAGGAATGGAGAAAACTGATGCTAAACCACAAATTAGCACCTTGGGCCTTGGCCCTGAAATGGCCTCTGCTGGCATAGGAGGGGGTGAGACTAAAAACAAATAAATAAAAGCGACACCGTGTCAAGGAGGGAGGATGACAGGCCCGTGGAAGCACGCTATGTCAGGCTTGAGCAGAGATGAGCCAGGGCATGATGGCTTACAAAACTCCTCGTCTGGGGCCAATGGCGTCAAAATGCAGACAGCCCACGGGGCTGTGGGGAAGGGGCCATTTGTTGGAGGGACTACAGTGGGGATTCAGGCTGAGTCTGGGTGGGCTTACCAGGTGACCCCCCCATTTTTTGTTGTGTCTTGTTTTTGGCATAACCACCACAGACCTCGAACTAGGAAGCCCTGGCTGCCCTCTACTGGTGATTTCTGGGAATGATCGCAACGCAGCAGCACTCAACCTGCAACCCAAAAGGGCCAAAAGAGAACCAGCTCCCGGGGAGGACCAGGAGCGGCTGCACATTTGGCCGGGCCTCCCATTGGTGGGACCGGCAGCATCCCCATCAGTCTGAGTGGGTTCCTCCATCTCTTCCTGGCTGCAGAGGGAGGGGCCCAGGACAACAAGGGCCTCTGGTGCTCACTTCAGAGGCATCGAGAAGAATTTGTTCCCAGACTTGCAGCGGATCTGCTCGGCGTATGCACGCAGCAACGTCTCGGAGTCTTCAAACTCACCCACGATTTCCTTAAACCAGGAGAGGACCATCACATTAAGGGGAATCAGGGACCCAGAGGGCACTGCAAACAAAGCTAGCCTACTGAAATCCTTTAGAGGTTAGGCCTGCTCAGGGGAGGCTGAGGGCCATGCAGGCGCCAGGCTCTCCAGGTTACCTTGTCTAATCAGCTCTGCAGTCTTGTGAGGTCAGTCCTATCATCCCAACTTTGCAGATAAGGAAATGGATGCTCAGAGCCCTGGACCACAGAATCCAATAAAACCAGGCTTGGGACCTGGGTCTACTGGAGCCTGAGACCGGAGCTCCTTGCTGTCTCCAGAATGATTAGACCAAGAGCAGATGTGGCTACGTGATGATGGCCCACGGGCTGTGTCCCGTCTGCACATGTGTTGTTTGGCTCGCAAAATGTTTTCTTAAAAAATATGTATTGGTTGCCAACATTTGAAAATAGAGGGATTACCCACAAAAATTAAGATTTCTGGCTTCTCTTGAAAAACAGAAGTGCTTGCAACACGAGGTCCACATTCCTGCACGGCAACTGTCTGCACCAGGGGTGAGTACCGGCTCCTCTGAGGGCACTGATGGGAAAGTGAAAGATATCCCCTACTTATCACAATACGAGAAAGGCTGTGAGGGTGGACATTCTTTAGACCTGGTGCGTTTCACTCATTTCCAGCGTCTGCCAGGCCCCTGGGAGCACCCGAGCCTTTGACCTCTGGGTGAGGGTCTAGGACTTCAGGGGAGGCCCGCAGCATCCTCTCAGATTAGTGTTCTAGGGCAGGGCTTCTCAAATTTTAACGTGCACACAAATCCCTAGAGATCTTGTTAAATTCTGATTTCTTAGATCTGGATTGGGGCTTGAGAGTGCATGTTGCTAATAAGTTCCCAGGTGGTCTGGGACTGCACTGTGAGGAGCAGGGTAAGGTGCTGGGGTCTCTGGCTATGCCGGTTGTTTCCTATGACAGGATTCAGGTTTGCATTCCTAATCCTCAGCGCCTGTCAGCTCCCCTCCACCCCCCAGCTTCTGGAGTTCAGCACTTTCCATGCTCCTGCCCTGGGAATTCACCTGTAGTTCCCGCAGGCACTGCCCTTCCAGCTGGAGATGTGCATCACCCACGCACCAGGCCAGACTGATGTGGAATGAGGGGTCCTGCAGAGGAACGGCGGGGAGACAGGCAGTCACCTGGATGTCGTGGCAGGCTCAGACATCACAGCAGCTCTGTGACAGAGTTGTCACGGTATCCCTGCTGCATCCCTGACCTGATTCATGGGAGACTAGATCCTCAGTGTTGATCCCAAGCACCCTCCATAGACAGAAAAAATAGCCCTGGGTTGGTCCCTGATATGGACTGAATTGTGTCCCCCAAATTCATATATTGAGGCCTTAACCCCCAGTGTGATGGTATTTGGAGAAGAGGCCTTTGGGAGGTAATTAGGTTTAGTTGAGGTCCTAAAGGTGGGGCCCTCATGATGGAATTAGTGCCCATATAAGAGACGGCAGAGAGCTGCTTCCTCTCTCTTTCCATCATGTGAGGACACAGTGAGAAGATGGCAATCTACAAGCCAGGAAGAGAGGCCTCAACAGAAACTGACTGTGATGGCACCTTGGTTTCGGACGTCTAGCCTCCAGAACTGTGAGAAAGTAAATTTCTTTTTTAAAATTATTTATTTATTTAGTTAGTTAGTTTTGGTTGCATTGGGTCTTTGTTTCTGTGCGTGGGCTTTCTCTAGTTGCAGCAAGTGGGGGCTACCCTTCGTTGCAGTGCGCGGGCTTCTCATCGCGGTGGCTTCTCTTGTTGCGGAGCACAGGCTCTAAGCGCGTGGGCTTCAACGGTTGTGGCGCTCAGGCTTTGTTGCTCCACAGCATGTGGGATCTTCCCGGACCAGGGCTTGAACCCGTGTCCCCTGCATTGGCAGGTGGATTCTTAACCACTGCGGCACCAGGGAAGCCCGAGAAAGTAAATTTCTATTGTGTAAGTCATCCAGTCTATGGTATCTGGTTATGGCAGCCTGAGCTAAGACAGTCCTGTTCTCAGAGGCTCTCCTTTACATATTATAGAGAGCCATTACCTCTGGGATGTGGAAGAGAACACATGTCCCAGATTTAATGTTTTCTGATCAAAAACATTTCAAGAGATGACAGACTTTTTAAGATGAACAAAAACCCAAATGTCTAAAATTATAAAACTATAAATTATCTCCACTCAGGCTTCCCTGGTGGCGCAGTGGTTGAGAGTCCGCCTGCCGATGCAGGGGACACGGGTTCGTGTCCCGGTCCGGGAAGATCCCACATGCCGCAGAGCAGCTGGGCCCGTGAGCCATGGCCGCTGAGCCTGCGTGTCCGGAGCCTGAGCTCCGCAACGGGAGAGGCCACAGCAGTGAGAGGCCCGCGTACCTAAAAAAAAAAAAATATATATATATATATATATATATATATATATCCACTCAAATTCATACTTATATCTCTCAGCATGATTTTAAAAGAATATATCAAGCAAAACCACTGGCCCTTTAAAGCCTTGATATTCGACTTGGAGTTCAAGTTCCCCTGGAGGGCACAGGGCAAGGCACAGGAAGGCAGGCGAAGCTGCAACTCTACCTGGAGTGTCAATGTGACTAAAAAGTATTGGGGAAAACTATTTCCTAAAAAATATAAAAATAAACATGGATACATTATAGAGTAGAAGACATAAATCTCATGTATATTGAAGAGATAACAGAAGATTTGTAAGAAACGTTGGACCTCCGCTGGGCTGCATCCGACTACACCTCAGACCCTCAACTCCCCAGGGTTGTGTGTCCTCTGAGGGCTGGCCGAATGGACACTTCCCACGGGCAAGTTCTGGAGGGCTCTTCGGTTTGCCTCTAACAAGGGTTTCTTTAAGGCTGATTTTATTCCTATTAGAGATGGGTCAGTGGAGAGAAAAAGACGCTGCTGATTACCTGGTAGAAAGTGGTGAGGTCAAACTCCTCCAGGACCCTGTCCACCTCTGAAACCAGGTCCAGGAACTGGCTGTGTCCCGAGGTGACCTCGAGTCCAACAAAGGTCCTGGGGGGAGACAGAGGTGGAGACCACACGGGCATGAGACGCAGCCTGAGAACAGAAACCATCCTCGAGGGGGCAGAGAATGTGACAGAGGAAAGCCGGGAGGGAGGGAGGGAGGTCTGGGCCGTGAGTTCAGTTCGTTTCCCCGCTCTCTGAGCTGGCTCTCCATCCTTCCCCGGCTCTAATCGCACATCTCCCCTCCTTCCCCGGGGTATAAGAACCCTAGCAGGGCCATCTTCATCTGCTGCTGCCAAGGCTACGGACCCCCAGGCTGCGGCGCCCAGGCTCCCCGGCGTCGCTCCCAGGTCGGACTCTTTCTCCAGGGCTTCCCTCTCTGGCACCGGCTCCCTCCCGTCAGCACCCTCTCATCTCTAAAACCCCTCCCTTGAACCCACACCCTCAGCCAGCCCCCACCCCATTCCCGGTAAAACGTGCGTTCCAATGATTTGTCTCCCTCGGCTGTGTCTCACGCCTCCCCGCCCATCTTCAGTCCCCTGGGCCAGGAACCACTCCCGTCAAAGCTGCCAACCACCTGTGTTCCTGAACGCAGATACTTCTCTGTCCTCACCTTGGTCGCTCCGCAGGATCTGACACAGCTGACTCCTCCCTCCCTGAAGCCCTTTTTTCTCTTGGCTTCCAAGAGACCACCCACCACACCGTCCTGCTGTGACCCCACCTCTGGCCTCCTGTTCAGTCTCCTCTGCTGCCCTCTCTTCTTTCTGGCCTCTAAATGGTCAGGGGCTGCAGAGCCGGCATCACCTGCCCTCCCCCGCAGGCTGATCTCACCCAGCCCTGCTTGCAATATCACACAGCCCGATGGTTCCTACATTTCTATCTCCGGCTGGCACCTCTCCTGTATACCCAATTGTGTATGCGACTCTTCCACCCGGGGGTCTCACAGGCGGCAAAATCCACCAGGTACAAAGCAGAGCCTCTGATCTTCCTCCCACAGGTGTTTCCCATCAAGGACAATGGGGCCATTTATCTATATTTACCTAGCTGTTCAAACCCCAAAGCCAGGAATCTACTTTGATTCTTCCCCTTACTGTGCACAGACCCAACCCACTGGTAATTCCAGTTGATTCTACCTCCAGTATATCGGGAATGTGTCTGCTTCTTGGCTCTTCCACTGCCATCGCCCTAAGCCAGGCCACCACTGGCGCCTCACCTGTCCCGTCTGCTCTCCCTGCATCCAACCTCGCTCTTTTAGATCTTTTCTCCGCTCAGGAGCCACAGACACAGACACCATAGGGCCGGACTGACGTTTACAAACGTAAATTGGATCACGTCTCTGCTTAGATCCCTCCAGTGGCTTCTGTGACACTGAAAATCCAAACTCCTGACCTTGACCTTGAAGGCCCTGCAGGAGTTAACCCTGCCTGACTCATCTCCTCACACTCTCCCACGTGCTCCCCACGTTCTGCTTCACTGGCCTCCTCAAACATGCCAGGCTCTTTCCTCCTCAGTCACCTCCTTGGCTGTGTCCTCTGCTTGGAGGCTCCTGGGGCAGCTCTTCCCAAGGCTGATTCCTTCTTGTCCTCATGTCGCCAGCAAATGCCACCTTGCTAGCGCCCCCCTTGGCCACTTGCTCCAGACTATCATTTCACACGATAGTTATTAACGATCTCATTTCCTTGTTTATCGTCTGTCTCCCCTGCAGAATGTGAGATCCCACAGAGCAGGGACTATGCCGGCCTTTTCACTCCTGATCTGTAGTGTGCAGCAAGTGCCTGGCACCAGGAGGTGTTTAACAAATGTGTGCAGCATAGAATGAATGAATGAATGAGTGAATGAGTACTCTTCTTAGAGGTGCTGAGAGCAGAAGGCAGCTCAGGTCCAGTGAGTGGATCTGACAGGGAGGCTTGCTTTGAAGCCTTGATAGCAACAGTTTCTTCTTATGTTCATCTCATCCTTGAATGCTTTTATAAAACTTGTTTCGTTCATCTGAGCTTCACAACTGCCCAATGATGGATGCTTGGAAATGTGACAGGATGTGGATGATATGACAGCTTGGAAATGGCAGGTCACAGAGGTTGAAGGTATGAGCTCAACGTTAACTTGCAGACAGAGCTGGGCAGGCACCCAGGTTTTCTTTGAGTCTCAGGCTTTTCCCACTAAACCAAGATGTTGTTCTCTACCTCTGCCCCTCCTCCCATGCTCCCTGAGTTATTTTTCTTAATGAAACGTTCAGATTTGGGAACAGCTGCCCTTGTAGTCATAGGGCCGGTTAAAACACAAACAAACAAAAAACTGAGAGAGACAAGGCCCCCTCAAGTCTTTACTCCAAAGAATCCTCTTCTGGAAACAACTGGGGGCAGAGTCGGGAGACCCACCTGGTCTTCTCTTGATTGGTGTAAATCTTTACCCGGTCGGCAGTAAAGCAGAATCTGAAATTTAGAGGGACCACATTTCAGGAAGAATAATAAGGAAAAAAATCAGAGAGAATAATGTATATTAAAAAACATCACTTTGGGGCTTCCCTGGTGGCGCAGTGGTTGGGAGTCCGCCTGCCAATGCAGGGGACACAGGTTCGTGCCGTGGTCCGGGAAGATCCCACATGCCGCGGAGTGGCTGGGCCCGTGAGCCATGGCCGCTGGGCCTGCGCGTCTGGAGCCTGTGCTCCGCGACGGGAGAGGCCACAGCAGTGAGAGGCCCGTGTACAGCAAAAAAAAAAAAAAAAAAAAAAAAATCACTTTGAAAATACAGTTAACTCATTTCACATTTAGTATTGTCACCCTATTATACAGGAGGTAAACTGGACCCTAAAATATTAGAGCTGGGCAAGACCTTAAATAATCACCCAGTCCAGGTAACACATAGCTTCACTCAGATGCTAGCAAAAATTTTACTTTATTAAGAGCAGTTAATTCCAATAAGCAATTTGAGACTACCCCAGCTTTACTGATGGGAACTGAGAGGTCGGTGATAATAGATCACTTAAGAGCCAATTTTTTTCTTTGCAGGTTAACAAAAGACAATTCTGATCCAGTCTAAGCAAGAACACTTCCATGTGCCTGGGCTGAGCTTGGGGATCCTCATACAACTCTGTGAGGCAGGTGCTATAATGACACCCATTTTACAGACACAGAAACTGAAGCTTGGTGAGGCTGAATTTGGTGAGTCATAATTTGAACTTCAATCTGCCTGATTCCAGAGCCCTTGCTCTCACCTGATGCTTTAGGGAGGGGTCTCTGTTGGTGTGAGATCGCGGCAGAAATACCATCACCCACCTCTCAGATCAGTTACACGGGGACCATCAAATTCTGCCAGGTAAGTGCTCTGACTCTGGCTGGTTCCGCCTGTGTTCTCTGGGACACTAGGTGATCTTAGAGGGACAAACTGGCTTCCTGCCCTTCCTGGACCAACTTGGCAAATCCCGTTACAGGAAACACTCATTTTACAGGCTCCAGGCCAAGCTCTCACCCTCACCTGAGGGAACACAACAACCCAGCTTGCCGGTTAGAATCTCACAACTTGTCCAAGGGCACGAAGTCAGTTAACTTTTGGCTTCCCTGTCAGCCTTCAGCCTCCTAGTACATCCCTTCTGGGGAAAATGTCAGGGGTGATAGAACGAGCAGGGGCTCGGTTAAGTGTAGAGTACCTGCCAGATGTCCTGGAGTGGACATGGGGCATTTGCACCCAACTATAAAGGGCAATTTTATGCATTGACTTGACTGGACTAAGGGTTGCCCAGATAGCTGGTAAAACATTATTTCTGGGGTGGCTGTGACGGTGTTTCCAGAAAGATTAGCATTTGAATTGGTGAACTGAGTAGAGCAAATTGCCCTCTCCAGTGTGGGTGGGCATCATCCAACTTTTCAGAATAGAAAAGGCAGAGGAAGGGCAAATGCACGCTGTCTCTGCTGGAACTGAGACGTCCAGCTTCTCGCCCTTGGACGTTGGGGTCCTTGGTTCTTAGGCTTTCAGGCTCATATCAGTCATTACGCCACCAGTCCCCCCACCCCTCGCTGGTGCTCAGGCCTTTGGACTCATGCTGAATGACACAACTGGCTTTCCTGGTTCCCCAGCTTGCTGTTGGCAGATTTGGGACCTGACCTTCATAACTGCGTGAACCAATTCCTACAATGCATTTCCTCATATCTCTATTTCTCTCTCTACCCTATTAGTTCTGTTTTTCTGGGTAACCCTAATACAGATTTTGGCACTGAGAATGGTTCTAGAGGAACAGAATTTTAAGAATGAGTTTTCTGAATTGGTTCTGGGGTTTCTGGAATTCGCTCTCTAATCTGATTAGATTCAAAGACGCTAATGGCTCTATCTTCAGTAGTAAAGAGAGCACTGATCGTCCACGCACGGACTGTTTAGAGATGTGAAAATGTCTTCCTTGATACCCCTCATCAGCCATTTATTAGAAGCAAGAAGCTGAGTGACCCTATATGATACTTGTGAACGTTTTTGGAAAACTAAGGAATATAATGATGTTGGTTGGCTGCTCCTAATGTTGCTGGACAAAGTGCTGAAATAAAAAGATGAGCTCAGGGTATTGAATTCCCAACTCAAGCATAAAGGACCTAAGAGCTTCTCGGTGTGCCCTAAAGGAGACCTTGATTCCCTGTAGCTGCAGGGCTGAAATTGCTGAAAATCAAATCTGGAAACTTATCCTGCCATTTGCTGAATTATAACACAAGTTGAACTCCTCGAACAAGCAGGATTTTACAGTTAAAGTGAGGGCACTGATTGGGAAAGTATGGGAACTTGTGGGAAACTCTGATGAAGCTGGGCGTATTGAGCCCTTAAATTCTTTTTTTTAAAAATTTATTTATTTTATTTTTGGCTGCGTTGGGTCTTTGTTGCTATGCGCAGGCTTTCTCTAGTTGCGGCGCGCGGGGGCTACTCTTCCTTGCGGTGCACGGGCTTCTCATTGCGGTGGCCTCTCCTGTTGCGGAGCATGGTCTCTAGGTGCGCAGGCTTCAGTAGTTGTGGCTCGTGGGCTCAGTAGCTGTGGCTCGCGGGCTCTAGAGCACAGGCTCAGTAGTTGTGGCACACGGGCTTAGTTGCTCCGTGGCATGTGGGATCTTCCCGGACCAGGGCTCGAACCCGTGTCCCCTGCACTTGCAGGCGGATTCTTAACCACTGCACCACCAGGGAAGCCCGAGCCCTTAAATTCTGATGAGTCTTCTTGGACGCAGTGGAAGGGTCCTCCCTCACCTAGTGTTATGGACCTTCCCACCTCTATCTGAGGGGATTAACCCTGCATTGCCTGAGGAAATGGTAATGGCCTCCCCTGAGGCAGATGCCAAGAAAATGCTGAGTCCCCTCAGGACCCACCTCCAACACCCCTCTTTGCTTCTAGACCTATAACTAGACTCAAGTCCCAGCAGAACCCCTAAAGGTGAGGTACCATTTGTGGCCCATGAGGAGATGTGCTACACTCCAGAACTATTTGAGTTTCCTAATATATACAAGCAGAAATCCAGGGAACTGTGTGTGGGAATGGATATTAAAGGTGTGGGGTGGGACTTCCCTGGTGGTCCAGTGGTTAAGAATCCGCCTTCCAATGCAGGGGATGCGGGTTCAATCCCTAGTCGGGAAACTAGGATCCCACATGCCACAGGGCTACTGAACCCGCGTGCCACAACTAGAGAGCCTGTGTGCCGCAACTACAGAGCCCACATGCTCTGGAACCTGCACACCACAACCAGAGAGAAGCCCGTGCGCCACAATGAAAGATCCTGCATGCCACGACTAAGACCCGACATGGCCAAAAATAAAGATAAGTGAATATTAAAAAAAAAAAAAAAGGTGTGGGGCAATGACAGAAGGATCAAAAGTGGCATCAGGCTGAATTTACGGATATGGGCTTGCTGAGCAGAGATTCGGCATGTAATGCTGCAGCTCCAGGAGCTGGAAACGGGTCTGGTTGGTTAGATGGCTGAAACACGGACCAAAAGGTGGCCCACAGTGAGTAAACTGGAAATACCTGGCCGGCAAGGTGGGCGTAGTTACCGTAAAGGACAGCGGAGTCGAAGCAGCAATCAGAAGTCTGACTTGTGCAGACATAGGGCGTTGGCTGTTTCTAGAAGTGACATAGATAGGAAGCCTACTAAATTCTTCCTTCATCTGTATAAGCAGAAAAGTTCTAGGCCAGGTGAGCCAAAGTCTAACTTGAATCATAAAGGCAGAGTCATGGCCCCTCAGTTCCCAGAATGGAGCCAGTTCACAGACCCAGAGCTGCTTGAATGAAGGGGAAGTCGGGTCCCCTTGAGGAAGGACCCTGGTACATGACTACAAATTTATACTGTTAATCTTTCTCCCAGCCTTCCCCAAAGGGACCTATGCCTTTTTACCAGGGTAACTGCGCACTGGGGAAAAGGAAATAACGAGCCTTTTGGGAATGACTGGACATCGGCTCTGAAATGACACGAATTCCTGGAGACCCAAAATGTCACTGTGGCTCATCACTCCGAGTAGGGGTTAATGGAGGTCAGGTGGTCAATGGAGTTGTAGCTCAGGTCCACCTCACAGTGGGCCCAGTGGGTCCCCAAACCCATCCTGTGGTTATTTCTGCAGTTCCAGAATGTATAACTGGAATAGACATACTCAGCAACAGGCAGAATCCCCACACTGATTCTCTCACCTGTGGAGTGAGGGCTATTACAGTGGGAAAGGCCAAGTGCAAGCTATTAGGGCTGCCTCTGCCCAGAAAAATGGTAAATGAAAAGCAATACCGCATCCCTGGAGGGACTGCAGAGATCAGTGCCACCATCAAGGACTTGAGAGATGCAGGGGTGGTGACTCCCACATCTCCATTCAACTCCCACTCTGTCTGGGCAGAAGACAGATGGATCGTGGAAGATGACAGTGGATGATCATAAACTCATGACTGGAGGTGGTGACTCCAATTGCAGCTGCTCTTCCAGATGTGGTTTCATTACTTGAGCAAATTAACACATCCCCTGGTTCCTGGTTTGCAGCTATTGATTTGGCAAATACATTTCCCTCCATCCCTGTCCATAAGGACCAGAAGCAGTTTACTTTCAGGCCAGCAATGCACCTTCACTGTCCTACCTCAGGGCTACAGCCCCACGTCCTAATTTACTGTAGAGGGTTTGCTCACCTTTCCCTTCCACTAGATATCACACTGCTCCCGTACATGGATGACATTATGTTGACTGGACCTAATGAGCAGGAAGTGGCAACTACTCTAGACTTATTGCTAAGACATTTGTGTGTCAGAGGGTGGGAAATAAATCCAACTAAGATTCAGGGCCTTCTACCTCAGTGAAATGTCTAGAGGTCCAATGGTGTGGGGCATATCGAGATATCCCCTTTGAGATGAAGGATAAAGTAGTTTTGAAATAAGGTATGTACCTTTTTTTTTTAAACATGCTATTGCACACTTTATAGACATAACTTTTTTTTTTTTTTTTTTTTTTTTTTTTTGCGGTATGCGGGCCTCTCACTGTTGTGGCCTCTCCCGTTGCGGAGCACAGGCTCCGGACGCGCAGGCCCAGCGGCCATGGCTCACGGGCCCAGCCGCTCCGCGGCATATGGGATCCTCCCAGACCGGGGCACGAACCCGTATCCCCTGCATCGGCAGGCGGACTCTCAACCACTGCGCCACCAGGGAGGCCCTATAGACATAACTTTTATGTGCATTGGGAAACCAAAAACTTCATGTCATTCACTCTATTTTATTCTGGAACAGAACCCACAATATCTGTATCTGCTCTGAATCAGCAGCCACATATGGTGCTGTTTCTCTTGTAGCCAGGATTCACGGGGCCAGGAATCAAGGGGTAGAAATGGGAGTGGTACCACTCACCATTGCCCTAGTGATGCATTAGCAAAATGTTTGCTTCCGGTTCCCACAACTTCATGCTCTGCTAGCCCAGAGGTCTCAGTTCCGAGGGAGGAATGCTTCCACCAGGAGACCTAGTGCTTCCACTGAACTGGAAGTTGAGACTTGCCACCTTGCCACTCTGGGCTCCTGTACCTTTGAGTCAACAGACAAAAGAGTTACAGTGTCGGCTGGGGTCATTGATCCTGACTACCGAGGGGAAACTGGACTACTCCTCCACAATGGAGATATGGAAGAGGATATCTGGAATACAGGAGATCTCTTAGGGCATCTTTTGGTATTACCATGCCTACTGATTTCAGGCCAATGGAAAACTACAACAACCTAATCCAGGCAGGATTAGTAATGGCCCAGACCCTTCGGGAATGAAGGTTTGGGTCACTACCCCAGGTAAAGAACCACAACCATCTGAGGTGCTTGCTGAAGGCAAAGGGAACAGAGAGCTAGGTAGTGGAAGGTAGTTGTAAATATCAGCTACGACCATGTGACCAGTTACAAAAATGAGGACTATAATCGTCATGAGTATTTCCTCCTTATTTTGTTATGAATACGTCTGCGAGTATATATACAGGACACCTCAGGGACATTGCAGATTTGGATCCCACAACAAAGTGAGTCACACAATTTTCTGGCTTCCCAGTGCATATAAAAGTTACGTTTATACTACACTGTAGTCTATTAAACAAAGGCATTATGTCTAAAGAAACAATGTACATACCTTATTTTTAAAATACTTTATTGCTAAAAAATGCTAACCATCATTTGAGCCTTCAGTGAGTCATTATCTCTTTGCCGGTGGAGGGTCTTGCCTCGATGTAGGTGGCTGCTGACTGATCAAGGTGGTGGTTGCTGAAGACTGGGTGGTGATGGCAATTTCTTAAAATGAGACGACAGGAAGGCAAACGATGAAGTTTGCCGCATCCATCAATTCTTCCTTTTATGAATAATTTCTCTGTAGCATGCAATGCAATGCTGTTTGATAGCATTTTACCCACAGAACTTCTTTCAAAATTGGAGTCAATCCTCTCAAACCCTGCCACTGCTTTATCAGCTAAGTTGATGGAATATTCTAAATCTTTTGTTGTCATTTCAACAATCTTCACAACATCTTTACCAGGAGTAGAGTCCATCTCCAGAAGTCACTCTTTTGCTCATCCATAAGAAGCAACTCCTCATCCGTTGAAGTTCTATCACGAGATGGCAGCAAGTCAGTCACATCTTGAGTCTTCACTTCTAAGTCTAGCTCTCTTGCTGTTTCCATCACATCTGCAGTTACTTCCTCCAGTGAAGTCCTGAGCCCTTCAAAGTCATCCATGAGGGCTGGAATCAACTTCTTCCAAACTCCTGTGTATGTTGATATTTTGACCTCTTCCCATGAATCACAGATGTTCTTAATGGCATCTAGAATGGTGAATCCTTTCCAGAAGGTTTTCAAGTGACTTTGCCCAGATCCATCAGAGGAATAACCATCTATGGCAGCTACAGCCTGATGAAATGTATTTCTTAAATAATAAGACTTATAAATAAGAAGACTTGAAAGTTGAAATCACTCCTTGATCCATGGGCTGCAGAACTGATGTTGTGTTAGCAGCATGAAAACAACATTGATCTCACTGCACATCTCCATCAGAGCTCTTGGGTTACCAGGTGCACTGTCAATGAGCAGTAATATTTTGAAAAGAATCTTTTTTTTTTCCTAAGCAGTAGGTCTCAACAGTGGGCTTAAAATAGTCAGTAAACCATGCTGTCAACAGACGTGCTGTCATCCAGGCTTTGTTGTTCCATTTATAGAGCACAAACAGAGTAGACCTAACATAATTCTTAAGGGCCCTAGGATTTTTAAAATAGCTAGTGAGCATTGGCTTCAATTTAAAGTCACCAGCTGTATTAGCCCCTAACGAGAGAGTCAGCCTGTCCTTTGAAGCTGTGAAGCCAGACACTGACTCCTCTCTGGCTATGAAAGTCCTAGATGGCATCTTCTTCCAATAGAAGGCTGTTTCATATATTGAAAATCAATTGTTTAGTGTAGCCACCTTCATGAATTATCTCAGCTAGACCTTCTGGATAAGTTGCTGCAGCATCTACATCAGCACTTGCTGCTTCACCTCACACTTTTATGTTATAGAAATGGCTTCTTTCCTTGTACCTCATGAACCAACCTCTGCTAGCTTCAAACTTTTCTTCTGTAGCTTCCTCACTTCTCTCAGCCTTCAGAGAACTGAAGAGGGTTAGGGCCTTGCTCTGAATTAGGCTTTGCCCTAAGGGAATGTTGTGGCTGGTTTGATCATCTATCCAGACCACTAAAACTTTCCCCAAACCAGCAAAATGCTTTCTTATCATTCTTGTGTTTACTGGAGTAGCACTTTCGATTTCGTTCGAGAACTTTTCCTTTGCATTCACAACCTGGCTAACTGGGACAAGAGACCTAGCAGCTTTCAGCCTACCTCTGCTTTTGACATGCCTTTCCTCACTAGGCTTAATCATTTTTGGCTTTTGATTTCAAGTGAGAGATGTGTGACTCTTTCTTTCACCTGAATACTTAGTGGCCGCTGTAGGGTTATTAACTTCAACATTGTTGTATCTCAGGGAATAGGGAGGCCCAAGGGGAGGGAGAGAGGTGTGGGGGAATGGGAGGTTGGTGGAGCAGTCAGAACACACACATTTATCAATTAAGTTTGCCCTCGTATATGGGCGTGGCTCCCGGCGCCCCAAAACCATTACAATAGTAACATCAAAGATCACTGATCACAGATCACTACAACAAATATAACAATAACGAAAAAGCTTGAAATATTGCAAGAATTACCAAAATGTGACAGACACGAAGTGAGCAACTGTTGCTGGAAAAATGGCACTGACGGATTTGCTCAATGCAGAGTTGCCACAAACCTTCAGTTTGTAAAAAATGCAGTATATGTGAAGCACGATGAAACAAGGTTTGCCTGTACCTATGTTGAGCAAATATCTTTGTTTTCTTCTCTTATTCCCTTATCATGTAACATAACATGTAGTGACTTTATACTAGTATTCAAGTATTGTTAATTTTACATCATAGTGTTCAAGTTATGGGCTTTTAGATGAGTAAAAAGTATCGCTCAAGATTACCTCCTCTTCTGGGGAAGGGATTAATGCATTTTCAGATGTACACTGGATGTTGTATCATGTTAGGCAGAATTATGACCTTGTTGTGGTCTTAATTTAGAGATTAAGTATGGTTTAAGAAGATGCATATAAGTGTCAAGTTGATAAGGGGTGGACTTGAGATGGTTAATTTTATGTCTCAGCTTGACTGGGCTAAGGGATGCCCAGATAGCTGGTGAAACATTATGTTTGGGTTTGTCTGTGAGGGTGTTTCTGGAAAGATTAGCATTTGAATTGGTGAACAGAGTAAAGCAAACGGCCCTCCCCAATGTGGGTGGGTGGGCATCATCCAATCTGTTGAGGGCCTGAATAGAACAAAAAGGCAGAGGAAGGACAAACTCCCCCTCTGCTTGAGCTGAGACGTCCATCTTCTCCTGCCCTCTGACACTGGCGCTGCTGGTACTCAGGCTTTCAGGCTCACACCAGGACTTACACCATCAGCCCCCTGATTTTTAGGACTTTGGAATCAAACTGAATTACACCACCGGCTTTCCTGGTTCTCTCCTTGAAGATGGCAGATAGTGGACTTCTTGGCCTCCATAACCACATAAGCCGATACCTATAACAAATCTCCTCTTATGTATATCTGTATACATCTTATTGATTCTGTTTCTCTGGAGAACCCTGACTAATACATCAACCAACACCCTTTCTCCTGGTGATCTTATATATGAGGACTGCTCTCTCATTTTGTGCTGGTAGAGTGGTCAACCTGCCCCCACCCAGGGGTGTGTACTTGACAGGCCTGGACAATCAGAGCATAGCATTCCCTCCGTCACAGCCATAGAATCAAAGGTGCACTACCCACTCTTGGTCATCTTAGGCTCAACCAGTCAAACCTGAAGAGGCCACCTGGCCCAGCTTCCTTCAGGACACAGGCTAGGAAACACTGCACCAGCAGGGCAGCACCAGGGAGGGCCACCCCAGTGGTCCAGGGGCTGTTCCCTAAATGAGCAAGAGAACAAGCTATATCCACCCATCCCAGCCACCCTGGGAGCAATACCTCTTGTAATAGCCCTTGTGCAAAGTTTCCAGAGGTCCCAGCAAGGGACTTGCCTAGGTAGAGAACCACTGCATGCAGGGAGGCCCAAGCCATGGTTTCCCAGGAGGCGCTTAGTTCACTCACAATCTTCCCAGCCCAGACACGACGTGCTCAAAAGTCATTTTTACCATAAGTGACATGGCCCGAGAACACATCTGGCATTCCACCTTTATCCAGGGACACAGCTAGAAGCAGGATAACTGAAGCATTCTCATGTAGAAGGGGAAAGGACTTGGTGCCATCTGACGTCTCCCGGTCCCATGTATGAAGCCAGTGCTACCTCTAAACATTTTAGTTACACCAGCCTATAAATTCCCCGTTTAAGCCACTTTTGGTTGGATTTCTGGCACCTGCAATCAAGAGGGTCCTGACTAACATACATGACTCAATAAAAAGAGGGATGGGGGCTGGATGAGGTGGAGAGATGAGTTTTAGTCCTGAGTCTCTGGCTAACTGACTGAATTGGAGCAAATCCCTTCTTCCTCTGGCCCTGAGTAGGGGCTACACAAAATGGGCAGTCCTCCAATGGGGCAGAGTAGTTCTATGGAATTCCTGGGCCTCGGGCCTCCTGAACTGCGAGGGTGGGGCTTTGGCTAAAAGACTTCTGTTTTTCTCTCTCTTACTCAGCTACACATCAGGGATCTGTGTAACACCTCATCAGAAGAAAGGACTCTGCAGATAAGACCAGGAGGACAAAACCACCACCTGGATGGCTTCTTAGGCTCCTACTAGAACCAACATTCAGAGGATCCAGAAGAGGATGTCTGGGCTCTCTCTCTCCTGCTCAGTCATTCAACAAACACCCATTTGATGCCTATAGTGAGCAAAGCACCTGGAAAAAAGCTGTGGGGTAATTCAGAGAGCAGCCGCATTCCTGGCCTGCAGGAACTTGGGCTCCAAGTGGGAGACGGGACATGGGGGTGACTGAATATGGATATGAGGATGAGTGGAACGAGCACTGGGGTGTAGACAAGCACAGGACAGCAGGGTCCCTGGGACTGAAGAATTCTGGAGGAGATACCAATTGGGACAGCCTCAGTGAAGGAGCAGTGCTTTGATCTGGCCAAGTCTCGAAGGAGAGGCATTTCTAGTAGAAAGAAGAGGTGTGAAATAGTCAAGGGAAAAAAAGCCTAGGCTGGCAGATAAAACCAGAGTGGGGGTGAGCTCTGATCGTTCACCAAGTGCCACGTTGAGGGTATGCGTGATCTCATTCACTCTCACAAGTCCCCTCTGAGGGAGCCACCACCACTCCCCTGACCCGCACATAGGTAAGGCTCGGAGGCTTTCCAGAGCTTATGTGGCACGCCCAAGGGCACATGGGATGAAGCGCACAGCAGGCGGCTCTGGGAGGTGTTCGGTGTGCTGACCTTTAGGCGTGCCTGCTTGAAGGGGTAGTGCATCCCACAGGTCCATCCCCACAAGAGCTCAGGACAGGAAGAGGAGCCTTGAAGGGGAGGGAGGTGAGGGGCAGAGGGAAGCACTGGGGGCACTCACCTCTGGAAGGAGGCCACGCGGTCTTTCAGAGCCTGCACGAAGGGGAGGATCCAGTGATGGCGCAGAACCACGCTCTGGGACAGGCTGAGGTGGAAGGCCTCCATCCGTACCAGCCGGGGGACGTATGTCTGTGCGTGGAGCAGCAGCACGTCAAGCAGGTCCAGGAACTCCTCCCTGGCCTCATCTGGAGGGGAGGGGAGGAGAGGGTGGGCCATCCTCTTAGCCAGGGCGGCATGGCTGGAGGAAGCCCAGAAGGCAGAGAGAGGCTTCTGAGAGCAGCCTATGTCTATGTATTTCGAATAATACTTTAATATGCATTTATGGCTATAGAAGTAACACATACATGCTCTTTGAAAAGAATTCAAGTGAGAAAAGAAATATGTGACAGAGAAAGTAGGGGCCCCTGATATCCTATCACCTACAGCAGTGGTCTCCAAACTACTGTGATTGCACAGGCCATTAGTCAAACAAGCTTGCACACATACTCTCAATAAATGTGTATTTAGTTATAAATTACAAACATGTGCTACACTGCAAAATTATGTGTGTTATAAAATGTACACTTGGAACAACAGGAATTTTAAAAGATGAGATAAAGAGAAATACATAAAAAGGTTTTAATACTTTTCTCTCTAATGGATCATCTTGATCCCTTCCCCAGGCACATACAGCCCACTTTCAAGATACTACCCTAGAGATAAAGGCTGTCAAATGTGATGCCTATTTCCCCAGCCTTTTCTCAGTGCGTGTACTAATGTATATATCTTATTTGTTAAAAAAGATGAGGGCATACCAGTTCTTCCATTGACTTTCTCCATATAACACTACATGTTGGACAGCCTTCCTCTCATTACATAAATCAAGCTCATAATTACAGCTCCACAGTAACCCATAATCAGAAACAGTTCATTTTTTTAATCAGACATTTAGAATCTCCTGATTGTACACAAAGACAAAGAATGCAACAAGGACCACCACTGTATTTTCACAGATTATTCATTTTTTTTAACCAAACATGTGACTAGAGCTGCATGGTTAACAGTCTGCTCACAACTAATAAGTTACTCGATTTGCCTAAGTGCCCCATGGAGTAGGCAGTATAGAGAATCATTCTCATTCTGTGGATGGGGAAATGGAGGTTCCAAGAGTTTACCTGATCTAATACAATGTAATAAGAGCCACCACATTCTCCGTGTATCGTGCTAAGAACTTGACATAGATTATCTGATTTAATCTTCACAAAAGTCCTAGAGGATAGGTATTACTACTATCCCCATTTTAGAGATGAGGAAACTGAGGCTCTGAGAAGTCAGCAACTTACTAAAGGGCACACAGAATAGTGGGTAGTGGAGTGAGGTCAGACTCTGAACCCTGGGCATTTTCTGCCTGCCACTCACTCATTAGGGCTAGGGTGGGGTGGGACTGGAGGCCAGCACACCTACAGCCCTCTTCGAAATAAAGTACCAGCTACAGCTGCAGTCTGGGATGGCCTTGACACTCTGCCCTAGACCCTCCCTTGGTCACATCCTCATGAGCAGGGAGAACAGTATACACAGGGTTAGTAAAAAATAGTTCAGGCAATGAATTCAAAACTGAACTGTACAGCACAGGGAACTCTGCTCAATATTATGTAACAACCTAAATGGGAAAAGAATTTGAAAAAGAATAGATACATGTATATGTATAACTGAACCACTTTGCTGTACACCCGAAACTATCACAACATTGTTAATCAACTACATCCCAATATAAAAACAAAGACCAGAAAACCTGAAACCAAGTTAACAGAAAAATTCCCTAGTTTTTGAAACGTGTTCTCTCTCTGTTGAGTTAATCTCTTTCCCACCACCAGTGTCAGAGGTTTCTGGCTTCTTCCTCCTGGTTGGGGCCAGCTTCCTCCCATAAGGGGCACCTGTCAGTGTCAGCCACGTGCCTCTCACGCATTACTCACATGGTACGTAGACGTGGGTGGCCCAGTTGCCCCTCTCGTGGGGAAAGGTGCGCACCCGCCCCCCATGTTTTGCGCTATCATCTGCAGGCCTCTCCTCGGTGCCTGGGAACATGTCCAGCACACTGTCGGGTACTGGCAACTTCTGGCTGGGAAGGGGGCTCTGGCCCCTGCAAGAGAAAAGAAGAAATCAAGCACATTTAGCCTGTTAGCATTCTCTACCTCTGTACACACGATGAAAGTTGTAACCCCTTGTACCAGGCGAGTCTGCGTGTCTATTTCTCACCAGGTGCTGTAAGCAGCTTCTAGATAACCACAAAGCTCTTTCCCCAACACTGTCTCATTGGAGTCTCCCAACGGCTCGCGGAGGCAGACTTTAGCAGGGAACGTGGTCCCCATGGAAAACAACGGGGCAAGTGGCAATATGTGGTTCAGAGGTCACATGCCCTAACTGGACAGGCCTCAGCTGGAGTGACACTTCCTAGCTCCGCGGACTTGGGCAAGTCATGTGCCCTCTGTGGGCCTCAGTTTCCTCATCTGTACAGTGCACTGCAACCTGATAGGGCTACTGTGAGATGAACCGGGAGACTGCTTGAAAAGCACTCAGAATGCACCAGGCTTGGCAATTAAGAACTGAAGCTCCACAAAGTAGGAGACTTGGATGGTTCTGCTCACTGCTGAGTCCCCATTCCCGAGCCTGGCGCAGAGAGGGTGCTCAATGAATATATACTGGATAAAGGAAAACACTCTCCAAATGAGGAAGCAGACCTAGGGTGGTACAGCGGTGCGCGCCGGGAGACGAGTGGGCCAGCGGCAGAAGCTGGACCCGAACTCACGTTTCCTGCCTCCTAACCTTGGCCCAGCCGGTGGGGGCACTCCGGGGCTTTGTCCAAGGCTGTCCTCCGGATCCTCCTTTCCCCCGGTGCCCCTTTTCCTTCCCTCGCGAGCAGCCCGGCACCCTCCCCAACCACCCCAAAGCTCGGGTCCGGTCCGGGTGCCAACCCGCACCCTCCCCAGAAAGTCTTCCTCGCTCCTCACCGACTGCAGCCTCCAGTCCCCGGCCGGACCCGGGCCCCGGCCTCAGCCTCATCCTCGGAGCCGCTGCTGCTGTAGCCCACCAGGGGCGCCGCACTCATGGGGGACCCCCTCCGCTACGGCACAGCCGGCCCGCCAGCAGTCGAACCACACCCGGAATTCCTCTGCGCCGGAAGTGCTCTCCCGGGGGCGGGGCCCTGATTAGCACCGCCTCGGGGCGGGGTCTGGAGGCGGGGCCCGGCAGGACTCGAGCAAAGAGGCTACCCACCTGGACCACGCTGCTTGCTGGCTCGCCGCGCTTTGACCACAATCTGGAGCCTCCCGGAACCGCCGTCCTCCGTGTGCCCATTAAACAGATCGCTCTCAGCCCTGACCTCTCTGTCCGCTGCTCGGTCTGCAGCAGCTCCCAGCAGGAGATGGTCCCTGGGTCAGAGGTCAGCGCACTAGACCTATCGGAGTCTAGTGCCCTCGCCCTTGCCCTCGCCGTCCGGACGGGGTCAGAGGTCCCGGGGCCTCTTCCTCAAGCCGGCCCAAAGTCCGAGCTCCGAGGTCCCCTCCCCTAAGAGCGAGCTGAACAGTCAGAGGCGGGTCAGTTCCAGAAGTTCAGTCTAGGAGGCCCCTCCTCTCAGGTTCAGGGGTCGGACCGGGGGCCGGGTCCTGGGAGCCCTCTCCCTTAAGGCCGAGTAGGGTGGTCGGAAACAGAGCGCCCTCCCTGGGGCAGCTGAGGCGTGCCGGCCGGGCGACTGGAGAGCCGGCCCGGAGCGCCCGGCTGTCCGACCTGGCCCGGCCGCGGGGTCCCCGGCAGGGGGCGGCCTCGCTCCACGCCGCCCGCTCCTCCCGCTGCCGCCGCCACCCAGGCTGCCGCTCCTCCCCCCGGCCCCGCCTCCCTGGCCCCCGCGCCGCCCGCCTGTCCGCCGGTCTCTGCAAGGCCATCGGTCCGTCCGCCCGCCCTCCCAGCGCTCCTCCGCCCCGGCCCCGCTATCCCGGCCGCGCACATCGCTTCCTCGGTTCCGGCCGCCGCTAGCCCGTTCCCGCCCCCGAGCCGGACGCCGCCGCTACGCGAGGCCGGGGATTGGCAGAGCGCGTAGGCCGCGCTGCCGCGGATGGAGTCGGAATAAAGGGGCGGCTGAGAGAGCAGCTGGTCGCCACTCGCCCTGAGCCTGACCCCGCGGGCGGCCTGGAGCAGGTGAGCGGCTGGGCGCCCGGGGCCGCGGCTGGGCGCCACTCCCGCGCCCGCCGCACCCCTTCCCCAGCCGGCCCGGCCGCCCCTCCACTCCCTCCAGCCCGACCCGGCGGCCTCCTGAGCTCCTGGGCGGCCCAGGCCGACCTCGACGCGCAGCTGACTCCCGGGCCAAGCCTGCAGCCCTGGGGCCTTTTTCGGGCCCAATCGCCCGCGGGGCCGGCCCTCGGGCCGCAGCGGCCTGTCCATTCCCGGCGAGGGCTGACAGGAGGCAGCCCAGCTGGGCCGGCGGGCAGTGCCGGCAGGGAGGTGATCGGCTTTCATTCGGTTTCCCAGGGAAGAGGAAGGGCTGGGGTGGGGCTCAGGTGGGGGCCTCCGCTTGCTTCCCTCACCCTAGTCTCTCATCCTCTTTGCTGAGTGATCAGAGAGGCCTCTGGCCGCACCTTCCTGGAGGGGGGCCAGAGTGGGCAGCTGAGCTGGGGGCCTAGGACCGTGGACCCTGTGTGGCAACCATTCATGCCGGAAAAAAAAAAAAAAACAGTTGGGTTGGCGGAGCCTGACCTAGACCTCGCTCAGAGTAGTTCTGCTTCCCTCTTTCCTGGGGAGGCTTCAGTACCTGCTCACTCATGCAACCTGCTGCCTCCACCCAGAGCAGCGGCTTCTTTACTTCTTCTCTTCCCAGAAAGATGCTGAGGTTGACAGCTTTTAGCCTGACTCTTGTGTTTCTTTGGCAGTTAGAGGCCAGGCTGGCCTGTAAAGGCATCCCCTTCCTTCTCTTTTCATCGGGAGAAAACTTAGAAACTTTTCAATGTTAGAGGCAGAAGAGCTGGGAACCTGAAAGTGGGTTGCGTCTGATTCTAAAAGTTCTTTCCTCTCCCTGTCATTACCTTATGCTGCCACAAAGTGGTGAGTTAGAGATTTGCCTGAGCTGGGTGGTGTTACCTTCCATTGATTATCCAAAATGTTACAGACTTGGAGAAAGGGAACAGGGTTCTCTCCGGAAAGGTGATAGGGACGAACGCTCTATGGTTAGCATGCCACTTCCCACATTGCAGGGGCAAACTCGAAATTGCTTACATTTTCCTACAGGCCTTGACACTGTCAGATGAAGAGGATTTAGGACTTGTTTTGGTGCTCTGGGAGATGACTAGACTAGGGAACTTCTGCTATGTAGACATCTAGGCAGCGTGGGTCTGTGGAGCCGCCATCTAACCCCCATCATGCACTGGCTCAGGTCCCTGCAAAGCCATCCCACTTACGTGAAGAGAGAACAGGCACATGGTCAGGGGGAGGGCCTGGGGGGTAGTTGAGAGGGGTATGGGCCAGCCCCTGATGGGAGAAGGTTTCTGAGATGGTCCTCAGTTTCATGCAGTTGTTTTAGATATTGACTGACTGAGGCCGTTTGCTGTGGGACCCTCAGGTCTGGGAGGCCTGGCCTCTTTGACCCACAGTCTGTTCTTATGAGCAGTTGTGTCCTGGGTTGAGATTCAGCAACAGGAGAGAAGCTGGCAGGCCTACAGGGAGGCCTCAACCAGAGCCTTTCTGCTTTTATCTATCTTAGGTACTGGGCTTCCAAGTAAGAAGTGTTTTGCAAAACAAAAAAAAGTTATGTCACTAAAATTCTTGTTTTGGATGCCAGGGCCCTATCTGGTCACCTCCTTTCTTCTTTGGAGCAAGAGCAGAACTTGTGACTTCTTTGTATTGTGGACAGGTCACTCCAGACTGTCACCCGAGAGACAGCTAATTGGAGAGGGTTGACACTAAGCTGGGAGGTTGGGATGCCTGGCCCAGGGATGGGGAACTGAGGGTGGGTTGGGCACGGAGACAGCCACTGTCCCCTTTGCTGGAGGCGCTGAGCCGCCCGCAGACTTCTCCGGTAGCCCGTGAAGGGAGCAGGTCTCCCAGCCCTGAGCCCCCCTCGCTTCCCTGATGTGGTTTGTGTCAATGTGGTGAGTGCAGGCAGATCAGGGAGAGGCCCCGGGAACAGCTGCACGTCCCTGCTTCAAGCTCACGATTTCTTTCTTCTCTACAGAACCAATCATCAGGGAAGGCAGAGTTTCCCTGCCATTGCTGGCACCCTGCCTCGAAGACCCCGTCCTGTAGGCAGAGCCTTGTAGTCTGTCTTGGTTAATGACTTGGGCCGCCTGACTAGCCCCTCTCTGTGCCTTGTCTGAGGTCCTCATCCATACCTGATCCCGGGCAGCTTCTCTCTCTGGTGTGGGTCACCTTAAGCGGGGAAACTGAAGCCATTACTCTCCAAACCCTGTTTCATCTTCCCAAGCATGTCGGAAAGCTGGCAGCAGCCGCCGCAGACGCAGCCGCAGCAGCCGCAGCCGCCGCAGCCTCAACACCACGCAGAACCACCGCCGGCCCTGGCCGAGCACACACTGACCCCAGGCACAGCTGAGAACCCCCTGGGCTGTGCCGTCTATGGCATCCTTCTGCAGCCTGATCCGGGCTTGCAGCCCCCGCAGCACGCGCCCCTGCAGCCAGCAGGTGAGCCGGGCCCCAAGTGCGGCGTGTGCGGTCACGACCTGGCGCACCTGTCCAGCCCGCATGAGCACCAGTGCCTGGCGGGCCACGACCGCTCGTTCCAGTGCACGCAGTGTCTCAAGATCTTCCATCAGGCTACCGACCTGCTGGAGCACCAGTGCGTGCAGGCCGAACAGAAGCCTTTTGTCTGTGGCGTCTGCAAGATGGGCTTCTCGCTGCTTACGTCGCTGGCGCAGCACCACAGCGCGCACAGTGGCACTGGGGGCCTCGTGAAATGTTCCATCTGCGAGAAGACCTACAAGCCCGCCGAGGCGGCTGAGCCCGCGGCCACGGCCGCCCCTTCGCTGCCCCCGGCACCCCCTCCGCCTGCCGTAGCCCCTGCAGAACAGGCTGACAAGCCCTACAGCTGCCCCATCTGCCAGAAGCCCTTCAAGCACCTGTCGGAGCTCTCGCGGCACGAGCGCATCCACACGGGCGAGAAGCCCTACAAGTGCACGCTGTGCGACAAGAGCTTCAGCCAGTCGTCCCACCTGGTGCACCACAAGCGCACGCACAGCTCGGAGCGGCCGTACAAGTGCGCGGTTTGCGAGAAGACCTTCAAGCACCGCTCGCACCTGGTGCGCCATATGTACGCGCACTCGGGCGAGCACCACCTGTTCCGCTGCAACGTGTGCGAGCTGCACTTCAAGGAGTCATCCGAGCTGCTGCAGCACCCGTGCACGCCCAGCGGCGAGCGGCCCTTCCGCTGTGGCGAGTGCCAGAAGGCCTTCAAGCGGCCGTCGGACCTGCGGCAGCACGAGCGCACGCACAGCGCCGAGCGGCCCTTCAAGTGCGACCTGTGCCCCATGGGCTTCAAGCAACAGTATGCGCTGATGCGGCACCGGCGCACGCACAAGACCGAGGAGCCCTTCAAGTGCGGCCTGTGCGAGAAGGGCTTCGGGCAGCCCAGCCACCTGCTTTACCACCAGCATGTGCACACCCTCGAGACCCTCTTCAAGTGCCCCGTGTGCCAGAAGGGCTTCGACCAGTCGGCCGAGCTGCTGCGGCACAAGTGCCTGCCGGGCGCGGCCGAGCGGCCCTTCAAGTGCCCGGTGTGCAACAAGGCCTACAAGCGGGCGTCGGCTCTGCAGAAGCACCAGCTGGCCCACTGCTCGGCCGCCGAGAAGCCTCTGCGCTGCACCCTGTGTGAGCGCCGCTTCTTCTCGTCCTCCGAGTTCGTGCAGCACCGCTGCGACCCGGCCCGCGAGAAGCCGCTCAAGTGCCCGGACTGCGAGAAGCGCTTCAAGTACGCCTCCGACCTGCAGCGGCACCGGAGGGTGCACACGGGCGAGAAACCCTACAAGTGCCCCAACTGCGACAAGGCCTTCAAGCAGCGTGAGCACCTCAACAAGCACCAGGGCGTGCACGCCCGGGAGCAGCAGTTCAAGTGCGTGTGGTGCGGCGAGCGCTTCCTGGACGTGGCCCTGCTGCAGGAGCACAGCGCGCAGCACAGCGCCGCCGCCGCTGCGGCCGAGGGCGCCTACCAGGTAGCCGCCTGCCTGCCCTGAGTCCCCGCCGCGGCCCCCACCAGGCCCGGCCCGGCCTCCTCACACCCATCCCTGCACTCGGCTCGGTGTTCTGAGGGAGGCCCTGGGCATGAGGACATAAGGGCACTGGGCAGGTGGAGGGTGTGGGTGCCTGGCACTCCCGGTACAGGCCTGGGTTGGGGGGCGGCAGATTGCTGTGGCTGGTCCTGACCCCACAGACCTCTTTCCCATTACAGGATTCGCTTTCTTGAGAGACCTCAGCCTCCCTTGTCTCTGGGGGCCTGGAACCAGGCTGGAAGTCAAATGGCCTCTCTCCACCCCAACGAAGGGGTGGTGCTAGCCCAACCTTCCCAGACCTTTCAGCCTAATTAGAAATCGGATAGGTTAGGAAAGAGTAGGGTCACGGTAGGGCCTGGGAGAAGGGCTGGACTCTAGAGGTAGCCTGGGTGTAGGGCACCCCCCTTCAGGTTGCTGTCTGAGGGAGAAGCCAGCTCCGTGATGTAGTCCTGGAACCAGGAGGGCAAACTGTGAGCCACCGGCCTCTCCGTCAGCTTCAGCCAGGGGCGATGCATCCTCCAGGTTTCTGGCAGGCGAGACATACAGGGGTGCTGCACACCTGTGGGCTCAGTCTGCTTGGAGAACAATTGGCCCAGCCAGAAGGGAGGAGGCAGAGAAGTTCTCCTGTGACTCACTCAGCCAGGGACAGTGCTGTCCACAGGGAAAGGAGGAAAGGCAGCCTTTGCACCCAGGGCTAATCCCACTGTTTTGGAAGTGCCCCTCCCACCTTTGCGGCATGGTTCCAAGCACTGGTGGGGAATGTGCCCTCAGCCCGACAGAACTACTGATGTGAAAGAGGGGATTGTTAGATCACCTGGTGCCTGGGAGGAAGCAGGGCCAAGCCCGTGATCCTCCCAGTGGATGGGAACAAGTGTCACCCCTTTGAATTGTGTGAACCAAAGCCTCAAGGGCGTGGCCCTAATCAGCTCGCCCCAGCCCTGCTTCAGGGCCAAGACCATGCCTGGGTACCCAGGGTAGGGGAGGTGAAAGGACCATGGGAACGCCTCTGACCCCACAGTGCCCTCCCAGCCCATGCACACCCTCCCCCATCAGTCTGGTTGCTGGCCTGTACTTCAGGGGTCTTGCTCTACCAAGATGCTCTGGACAACATCCAGCTACTTCCAAGGCCAGAGTGTTCTCCTTCGGGTCCTCCTAGGGTCCCCCTAGGTCTCTGGCTGCCCACTGGGCTCATGGAGCCGAGGGTGTCCAGGATGAGGAGTGGGCAGGGGAAGAGGGTTGTTAAGGAAACCGGTAGGTGGGTGGAGTCGACTGGTATTGCTTGGCGGCCGGGACTCTCCTCGGGAAGGCCAGAAGACCTTTACTATCAAAATGATTCTTTTGAACCCAGCTCTGCCCCGCCCTCTCCCAGCCCCCTTCCCTGGGTCTTAAAAGGAGACTTTAATCAGTGCCCACCCCAAGATCCCAGAGGAGCAGGGAGACCTGTCTTGTCCCACTCTCACCATCAGAAGTCTGAAAAGCCCTCATCCCCCTCCGCTGCCTAGGTTCCCTTCCTGCGCCCGCAGAGAGGGGCTGGTCCTTCCCCTCGGTGCTGGCTTTAGTCACAATGCCTCAAAAGATGTGGAACCCAGGCCGACAACAGTCCCAACTGCTAAGGTTTTTCTTTCATTTTGCTTTCTAAAAGCAGTTGTTATACTGTTCACAACATTGTATAGTTTAATTTCATGTCATTTTGGATCTTATATAAAAATGTGAGAATTTGGATTTTTAAAAAGAATGACTCCATTTTAGATAGCCCTTTTGATGTTAATATATAGTGAGTCCAATGTATGCTTTAGAAGTAAAGACATTGACCTTCACAGACCAAAGCACAGTTTGTTCTGGTCATTCTTCAGAGGGGACTGTTGGGACGTGGAGAGGGAGTGAGGTGTGCAGGCCAGGGTGGCAGGCTTGGGATTGGGACATAAGGCTGGGTTCGGATGTTTTGAACATTCTGGTTGTGTGACTTTGGGCAAGTCACTTAAGCTCTTTGGGACTCAGTCGCCTCATCTATAAAATGGGGAGGTTAACCCTTGCCTTGCTTGGTTCTTGTGAGAATTAAGTGGAATCGCATACGGCGGCCCTGGTGGGGAAGCTGTGACGATGCTGATGGTACCAACCACAGGACACTTGGGATCCTTGGGCTGTGACCTCTTGACATCCTTGGGGTTTAGCTGCAGCCCCTGTAAAGGGAGCTGATCTGTGAGGGACCGGCAGCTCACGGATGGTCAGGAGCTGGGCACTGGGCCTGGTAAGCAGGAGAGCTTGCTTAGCCCCAATGGAAAATCAGGGTCTGCCTGGAGCAGCCTACAGGCGCCGCCCCCGAGGATCACACGCTGTCACCCCACTCCTGCTCACCCTGTCGCACGGTGATCCATCTGCGTGTCCAACCCAGCTGCCTCCATCTCAGCCTTCCTGCACCCCTCTTCTGTCCCCTATCCTGTCCCGCAGTGGGCCAACTGCAACTCAGGCTCCTTCTGCTTCTCAAAGGCAAGGGTGGAGGTGGGGAGAGGAAGGTGGAAGCAACTCCCCCCAGGTCTGAGAGCCAGTCGAGGGTGGTCGGGAGGGACCCCTGCCCTGAAGGTAGGGGTGGAGGTGAGGGTAGAAAGAGGACAAGGAGCTACCCACGCCGCAGAGAGCTCAAAACTGGCTGCAGAAGTCTTAGTGGTGAGGCCAGGGGGGACCCCAGATGTGACCAGGACCCCATGGTCCTCTTACTCCCTCTGCGTGTGGCCACAGGAGGACTCTGCCCTTGAGAAGCCATGTGCAAGCGTCCACCTCTCAGTGAGGACGCCCAGGGCCCCTTGTCCCTGTGCCCAGCTTGAATCCTGGCTTCCCTTCTAGTTCAGTGACCTTAGGCAAAACCCGCCCACCTCGCAGAGCCTCCTGGAAAGCACTGGCCTGTGTTGGGTGCTTTATAGCTTCAGGCTGCTCTTCCTGAACAGATGGTGTTCTGCGTGTGCCAGGGGCCAGAGGAGCCCTGGATGGCCCCACATGGAGGGTGCAGTGACTTTTTCTTCCTTTGTCCCCACCTTGCCTCCCCTCACAAAGCAGTGGGGCTCCCACCTGGGCCAAAACCAGGGCCGTGAATGGAGCCCTGGCCTGGGGGCCTGCGTGTTCAGGCTCAGGTCTTAGACCTTTGATAACAAGTGATCCCAGGCAGGCTCTGTTCCTCTTGGGGCCTTGATTCCATCTGAAGCAGAGGTCTTGACCTCTGATCTCTAAGGGTCCTTAGAGACCTGTCGCTCTGATTCTGGGAAGGTAACCAGATCAACCCGTGGGCCCTATTCCCCTTGCTGCCTCTCTCGGCCTCCAGTCTGCTCCCCACCTGTCTCATTCTGGTCTCTCGATTGTAAGTGACAGAAACAGCGCAAACTGGCTTAAGCAGCCACACGCTGTACCTGGCCACACACACAGGTACCTCTCCCACCTACCTGCCCAGAACCCCCACTGCTTCCTGTGTCCCATAGCTGATGTGAGGCTCCATCTCTTAGAGCATGGAATTTTCATGGGGGAACTTCAGGTGCTATGGCTAGGGGTACAAACTAGCACTATCATCTTTAATCTCTGGGTAATCATCCCCTTTGCCCCAACCACTGACAGGATGGGAAGAGGGTGGTACCTTGGGGTGAGGGGTGACATGTGGATGAGGGCCAGAGGAGCGAGAGCGAGAGGCTGACATAAATTCACACTCTGGAGTTAAAAATTTCCCCTTCCTGGGGAAAGAGGCACTGCTGGATGGGGTGGGGGTCCCTTTTCCTGAGTCCTCGAAGTCATTGCCAGGGCAAGCTGGGCCACCAAAGACAACTTCCCTAGGGAGCGCATCATCTTGACCGCTCTGTCAGACTCCCACTGTGTGGCTGGGTCTGTGCTCGGCCCCCCAGGGGGCAGTGGGAGAGGACCCTGCTCTCCAGGCGTGGAGCCTGTGCTCGTGAACCACTGTGGCAGTGCTGTGCTGTTGTAGTTAAGAGCACCACAGTCAGGCCTGGCTGGATTCCTGCCTCTGCCACTCATCAGCACCAAAGCTTTGGGAAGGTTTTTGGACCTCTCTGGGCCTCATTTTCCTCATCTGTGAAATGGAGCCATTAATGCTCTCTTCTGGGCTTAGGGTGAGGGTCCTGTGAAATGACCTGAGTGGAGTGTTTGCCGCATAGTGGCCACTCAAGAAAGCAAAGCACTGGGAGGTCAGAGGCAGAAGGGAGCCAGCCTAGCTCTCCTACCTGAGCGTCACGGCTCTCCCACGCCCACCCTGCTATACAAGACCTTTCCCATCCACCAGCTGGTCTGAGCCTCATACCACCTCCATGAGATGGGCAGGGCAGACCTGAGGATGTGTTTTGTGCTGATCCTTGAGAAGTCCAGGGGCTTCCCAAAGCCGTACGCTTAGTGATGAGAGAGGCCTGGCATTGTGGGGTCTGGCTAGGTGGGGGGATAGGCGGCGGGGTGGGACCGCCAGGGCTCTGAACCCACAGACCTCCAGCTGCAGCCTCTGAAGCCCGGGGCTCTGGCTCCAACCCACTGTTTGCGGGCCAGGAAGCTGGGAACAATGGCCGGGACTGGTGCTGGCACCAGGGTTGGCCTTGGGAGCAGGAAAGCTCTTCACCAGCAGGCAGAGGGGGCAGCCAGCCCTCTGGCCTACTCTTAGCTCCTTGAGGGACTGGAGCCTCCGTTTTCTGTCCTGCCATCTGTGCAGAGGCAGCTCCATAGAGAGCCTCCACCTGACCTCCCAGTCCCCAGCCTCATCCCTCCTCCAGAGCAGGCCCCAGACAGGACCATGGACTGCTCAGGCCTTGGAAATTTGCCCAAGGCCTCTGCACCTGGGCCAGGCTCGCCTGTGATAAGCTCCGCATCCCATCCTCAAGACGGTGCTTTCTTTGTTCCTTGAAGGTCATGCCTCCAGGAAAAGCCTTGGCCGCTATTGATTTTTGCAGATTCTGGCAGGAATGCCCAGTCCTCCTTCAGGGCCCTGAAAAGGAGGTCGAGGGTAGGGGCGGAGGTGGGCTGCGGCCCGTGGGGTCTCCCTCCTCACTATGCATGTGTGTCCATCCCCACTCTGGGTCTGCATTCCTGCCTTTGTTCATCCATAAGCATCACTGAGCACCTGCTGTTTGCCAGACACTGAGCTGGCGCTGCGTGGCAAGAAGGTAGAACTTGAGATGAGAGAGTTTTGAGGTTTTCATGTATCAAAAGGTAGGGTCAAAAATGTCAAAGATGCTGGTATTTAGTACAAAATATTACCTGTGAGAGTCCTCCCCGACCCTCACCCCATTCTCCCTGAGCTAGGACCCTTACTCCATCCCTGATCCTCCCCATTGCCAGCCCCAGGGTGAGGGTATGTGTGTTGCGTGTTACTTTGTAATAAACACAACTATTACTTTGTAGTAGTTGTTTCACTTAGTCCACATCCGTGTGTTGGTTCTGGGAGGCCCTAGGCCCCATTCCTGAGTCCCAGATCCTGTTAGAGAGATAAGAGGGGCCCGAGTGCAGTATTTCCTAAGAGCCTACTGTGGGCCAGAGGCTGTGAGTTAGTCCCCCTGAAACAGCTACGGTTCCTGTCCTCATAGTCTTGGGGAAGAGTTGGGGAGAAGGGAGGATTTGAGAGAGCCCTGCCTGGAAGAAAGGGTGAAGTTTGGGTAGGAAGAGATGGGGAAAACATTTCAGGCGGGAGGAAGGCGTTCACTAAAGGTTAGGAGGCAGACAGGAGCCTGGGTGTTTGGAACAGCAAGGACACTGGTGATGCCGCTGGGGGTCGGGGTAGCGCATGGAGGCCCAGGGCCTGGGTACTGGATTGGTATCAGGCCAGGAAGGCCTGGAGGTAGGGCCACGGGGGCTGGGCTGTCCCCAAGGCAATGGCCACAGGGAGGATTTCTACTGTGATCTCTCTATGAGGAGCAAAGAGCCCCCTGAGGCTGAGGGAACTTCCAGGCCAGGAGACAGTGGCCCAGGCTGGGTGGCTTCTCTCCATCTCTTGGGATTTTCAACCTGCAGATTCTGCCACTGCCAGTAACTCCAAGAGAACTTTCTGGTGGAACATCTTCTCCTCTCTCTAAGCTCAGGTCGAATGTCCCCACTGGTTTCCCCCCGACTCTTGGCGTGCATCTCTCTCATAGCAGGAAGGCAGTAGAGTATGGTGGCCACAGGCTCAGGGGGTCAGGCAGGCTGGCTTCAATTCCCAGCTCTGCCAATCACCAGCTGTGTGACCATGGGCCAGTCACTTAGCCTTTCTGAGTTCATTTCATCATCTGTAAAATGGGTCTAAAACTGCCCACCTCCTGGGCACTGCAAAGTGCTTAATATTGATACATTGCCTTGCACGTAAAAAATAGCAAGTGCATACTAAATCAGACTTGTTAATGCGCATCTACTCTGTATTTCCTTTTTTTTTTTTTTTTTTTTTTTTTTTTTTTTTGCGGTAGGCGGGCCTCTCACTGTTGTGGCCTCTCCCCTTGCAGAGCACAGGCTCCGGATGCGCAGGCTCAGCAGCCATGGCTCACGGGCCTAGCCGCTCCGCGGCATGTGGGATCTTCCCAGACCGGGGCACGAACCCGTGTCCCCTGCATCGGCAGGCGGACTCTCAACCACTGCGCCACCAGGGAAGCCCTGTATTTCCTTTATTCTTGGGCACATATTTTTATATCTACGAAATTAGGATTCAGTGTACAACTGGTGAGGAAGGACCTAATCAAATTCCTAGGCTTGAGGAACATGGTCTAGGTGTGCTCACATTCTCACCTTCTGCTTTCAGGTTTGAATCAGCTGGGTTTACCTCTCTCCTACTGGTATAGAAGTACCTCTAAGGCAGGCAAGTCTTCTGGTCTGTGTCCCAGCACCCAGCATGGGGTCTGGTGAGGCCTTGAATGTCTGCTGGGCCAAATTCCCAGAGGGACTTGTCCAGTCATTCAGTGTCAAGGAAGCAGGGCCACGAGAAGACACACAGGCACTTGATTCCCTCTGGTATCTCAGCACGCTCTCTGGAGCTCCCTGACTGCCCCCAGTCTTACACAGGCCAGGACTCCAGCATCTCTGCTATGAGCCTTGGGCAAATCTATTTCTCTCTGAGCTGTCATGTTGGAGGGGACACTCAGGGCTGAAGAATGTGGCTCTCACACCTCAGGGACCTTCGCCAATGGCTTCCCAAGGTTCAATCCAGGTGGACTGCCCCTGGGCTTGGAGGAAAGTGCTTCTTCCTGCATGAAATGGCAGGAAGCTGGACACCTCCTTGACAGGCCCCCAAGGAGGAAAGGGCTCTGATCTGCTTACCACTTCCCATCCCCTCCTCCCCATGCTCCTGTCTCCTGCGCTGTTGTCAGCAGAGCCCCATACTTCAGGACAGAGAGACAGACTTCTTCCCTCACCTCAGTATAAGGGTGATGATCTCCAACACCACCCCCAAAAGAAATTAAAATCAGCCTCGAATTTGTAAGGCAGGCTCTGTCTGCATATCAGACAACAAAACAACTCATTTCCTTGTTTATTACCCAAAGTTGAACAAAAGACCCCCATTCTGGGAAATAACTTATTCTATGAATATTGAGCACAAACTATATGTGAGTACTGTGACAAGCGCTGGGACTGACTTCGAGTCCTGGGTTCTGGTTTTGGCTGGAGCCTTTCCCTTATCTGGGCCTCAGTTTTCCCATCTGTGGAATAGAGTAGCTTTGGTTCTGCTCATTCTCCTGGGTGCTTATGGAGTATGAGGCCTGGAGGAGATGATGTGTTCTAAACAGTATAACACAGGGTCCAGAGGTGAGGGGCTGGTATTATTGTTTTAAACTCCTTCCACCTGAGACCAGGCTTGCATCCACTAGGTGCTCAGTAAATATTAGTGGAAGGGGATGAGGAGGATGTAAGTCAGGGTTTCCTAACCTTTGTGGGCACTGACTCTCCTGAGAATCAGATGAAAACAAGGAGACTTTCCATGGAAAATGCACATGTGGGTGGACCCACGGTTTTGCACATGATTTCAGAAGGTTCATGGATCCCTGAGGCCTCAGATCCTAGCACCAGAAGTCCTGCTCAAACGGTTCTTGAGCTTGGTGGCTATTTACCCTGATCTGGGTCTGTCCTTGCAGACTGGCCACAGGTGGAATCGTATTTGGAAGGTCCTGGAGCTAAGTGCTGATGCTGGCTGCTCTAACACCCAGCCACGCCGAGACGCTCTTCTTTAGCCCAAAACTTTGAGCAGGGTTATTCTGGACCTGGCCCTGGAGCCCCATGGCTGTCCCCAGCCCATCAGGCCTCCTTTCTGTAGGTTGGTAGGCAGATGAGGGCTAGTCCTGAAGCTATGTGGATAGAGCAGGTAACTTTTTGCTTACATGGTATGTTCATTGGCGGTGCTTTGGGGAGAGGAAACTTTCTTCTCTGAGTGGGCTTGGGCACCTCATCTTACTTCCACACTCAGCTGCTTCACAGGGAATAGAGACCATAGGCCAACCCTCCAGGGCCTGATTCCACTTCTTCAGGGGAACCCTGGGCCCAGGGAGGCCCCCAGCACACACTGGGATGGCAAGGGCTTCTGAGAGAGGTGTCTAAAATCCCTTTCGAGCCCCCTCTTTTCTCTTTAGGGCTCAAGTTCAGAGTCTGAGGTGGAAGGGGCTTGGTGGTAGGGTTATGAGCAGGGGAACGGGGACACAAAGAAAACCTGATTCTCAGGCAGGCCTGCCTCTGTACCTCATCCCTGGCTGGGCCCTGGGGCCTAGACCATGATTCTCTACCTGGGGTCACCAGACATCTTTCCCAACTCCCCCCACCGCCACCAGTCCTCCAGGAGTTGGCAGGAGGCAGGTAAGGGCAAGACATCCTGAGGTCCTGAGGTCCTGACCCTCCCCCAGCCCCTGCACCACACACACACACATACACACACACACACACACACACACACACCACACCCGTGTGGTGCCTCCTTATGGAGTATAAGGTTTATTTCCAGTCAGGCTAAACTCTTAGGGAGATGGGTGCTGCCACCATACACCCTCTGTCCTGCTGGGGAACCTGAGGTGGCATGGTTTGGCAGCCTGGGGATCGGCCTCCTTTTCACAGATTAACGCCAGGGGGTCAGGTAGTTGACACGACTGTGGAAAGAAACAGGTGAGGTGGGGGCCTCTAGGATGTCCTGGGGAAAAATCTCTAGGCCTTCCCCACCAAACCCACCTTCCTGCCCTCGAGGCTCTGAAAACACAGCTTCTGTCCTGTCTCTCTATGGCTCAAGAGCCTTCGATGGCTCCCTATTACCTTTAATATATTTTTGCCTGGTCTGTTTGACTTTCAAGCCCCACTTCTGGTTTGCCTCATCTTTATCTCCCGTGAGCTTTACTCACTTTTCAATCATTTAGTGAGCCTACTCTGGCAGGCATTATATAGTAGTAAAAAAAAAAAGAGCTTTCCCTTGTGTGTGCACAGGGTGTGTGAGAGAAGGCAAACTTTCATCAATAATTATAATGCAATAGCCTGTGTGCTCTAAGATGGAGAGGGATGCACATACGAAGACCAACTGGAGGGGGGTTTGAGCTGGAGGGGAAAGGCAGAAGGTCAGAGGAGACTTCAAGGAGGATGGGACATCTGGGCTGGGCTTTAAAGTGTAAGGAGGAGTTTTCCAGGCAGAGGTAGAAAGATCATCTAGGTGCTGAAACAGCACAAGCAAAGATATGGAGTGTTTGATTGCTTGGTTTGGGTTGCACGCAGGAGTCTGGTACTGCTAAAGTGTAGGAAAGGGGGCTGGAGAGGTGGGAGATGGCCAAATTATGAAGGTGCTTGAATATCTTGCATTCTTCTCCTGGGAACACTTGTCCCAGCCCTTACCACTTCACCTGCTTCCTGGAAGGCAAATTCTTGGCTCCTTCCATTATATTTCTTATATGTCTGTTTACTCTTCCAGTCCCTGCTCTTCTCCTAGGTAACCCCGCCCACCCAATCCCCCTAACCCCCGTCTTTGCCTTTTGGTCTCCTCTGGGCCAGATCGGGAGGGAAAGGCACTCTATTCCCTCCACCTCCCAGTGGGCTGCACTTTTGCCTGGCGAAGATCTCTCCAGGGGAAGACCTTCGCGCCCCCCTGACAGCATCCAGGAGGGTACCAATCCTCTGGCGCCTCCCTCACGAGGGCCCGCGCGCTGCCCGGCTGGGGGGCGTGGCCAAATGTGGGGCGGGGCCGGGGTCATTCCCCCCCACCCCCCACTGCAGTTGGAGCCCTACCTGTAGATCGAGCCGAAGCGTCGGAAAGCATTCCTGCAAAAGAGAGAGGAGGGTGAGGCCGAGGTGAGGAAGGGTGACCCTCTCTGGGAACAAACACACCGGCAGGGGCCATCCCACCAAGATTACACTGCACCTTCGCCCCACCTTAACTCCTCCACTCTGAAAGGTGGAGTTGCCAGGGACTGGATGACAGGATGTTCCGTTTGGTAGGAATTAAACATTTAGTCATTTTGAAATTGCAATTTTCTTGTGGTGTTTCGGAGCCAATCAATTCTTCCTAGGTCTCACATTTTCAAGGGGCACTAGGTATGCGTTGGTGAAAGCAGCCAAGACCCCACTCTCCTTCCGCCAGGTATGGGGCCCCGGCGTCTGTAGGGTCACTTACAGGGAGTCGAAAGGCAGGGGCTTCTGTCCATAGCGATCCAGGCTGGGATTCTGGTTAAGACAGAACTGGGGCGGGCCAGAGGAATGGTGGGGGGGGGTCCACTGAGTAGAGGGGACACGGACTCCCCCGCCGAGGCCCCGCACAGCACTCTCTGCCGGGGATCTTGGCCCTGGGCACTGGGAGACCTTACTCTCGGTCTCCTCTCTCCCTCCCCGACCCCCGTGTTAGCCGCTTCTCTCCCACCCCCGCCCCGCCAGGGACGGAGCAGCGCGCCTACCTACCCGGCAGTTGTGGGTCACCTCCGGCTTCAAGTACCGCACCGCGTAGCCGCTGAAACTCTCGACTGCGGAGAGAGCGCCCATCTCTGGCCCCACGCCAGCCCAGAGCAAGCCCCGCCCCTACTCTTACCTGAGCCCCGCCCCTAGATCAAGCCACGCCCACGCCTGCTCGTAGAACCAGTCACCCCTCCGGACTAAGCTCCGTCAGTCCCAGAACCAACCTGCCCTCCACCTCCGCCACACTGGCTCCCACTGGCTCGGACCTGGTCCCGCCCCCTCCCCAGGACAAGCCCTGTCTCTGTGAACCTCAATCTGTATGGGTCCAGCCCGCTCTGAGTGCCCCAGCTGCTCCTATCTCCTAGACCTGTCTTTGTCAGAGCCCACCCTCGAAGCCCCCCGCCCGCGGTCAGCGCTCGGGGTCAGGGCTCTAGGGACCCAGTTGTCTCTCCCACACTAAGGCATCCTCCCCGCCGGTAGACTGACCCTTCTTGCTCGGGCAGGGCAGCTTGAATTCGCCGGCAGAGGACACGAAGCGGGACCAGTCCTCGATGGCGCGCGTGAAGTTGGGCCAGTCGACCCTGTTGATGCCCGGTGCGATGGGCGCCAGCTTTCCCTCGCGGCACCTATTTCGGAGCCTCTGGCCGGTCGCCGTGATGTCCTGCCAGGACGAAGGGAGTCAGGGCGCGGGGGGCACTTGAACCAACTGACCCAGGGGGTTCCTGAAGCCCCTGAAGGAGATGTGAAGGGGGTAGGGTCCCAAGCTGGTAGCTGAGGAAGTGCGCGGAGTAGAACCCAGCACTCGAGGTGCTTGGGGCTGGGTGCACGTGGGACCTTCAGGTCCCCAGAGCAAACCCAGGGTCAGGGGCAAAGGACACTCACCAAGCATTGCAGGGGTTTGTTGGGGACACCGAGGGGTGTGAAGTAGGCATTGTCAAAGTCATCTGAAGGAGAAAGAGAAAAGGAGGAGTCCACCAGTGGTCACAGGCCCACACAGGAGAGGTTTGGTCCACACTGCTTTAAAAGGTTTTTGAAATACTTGACAACTTAAAAAAAATCTAAGATCACGTGGATTCTTACTTAACACACCCCATTCAACAAAACAAACTCCAAATAGATAAAAAATTTCAATGTAAAGTAATGAAACCATAGACGTACTAGAAGAAAACATGGATAAATTTCTTTATAACCTTGGGGTGGGGGAGGCCTTACCAACTCTAATTCAAAATCAGGTAGCCTAAAGAAAATGTTGATAACTTGGACTACATAGAAATAAACTTCTGCATGGCAACATAAGGAAACATAAGGACAGTCAAAAGACAAATGGGAAAAGAATATTTCCACTTATTTTGTAGATAAGGTGCAATTTCCCTAATATTGAAAGAATTCCTATAAATCAAGACAAAATAAAATAAGATAAAACAAAATAGAAGAAAAAGAGAAAAAAAGAAAAATAGGTAAACAGTCTGCACAGGTAGTTCACACACAAACACAAGAAATACAAATGGTCCCTAAACTATGAAAAGACACTCAGCTTCATTCATAATAAGATGCATGCATATTCAAACTACATTGATACCAATTTTTCATATGAGATTGGAAACAATCCAAAAGTTAGTGCAGTCATCAGAAACAGGGCCATTGCCATATGTTGCCAGCAGGGTGTATAAATTGATTTGAGCCTATGGAAAGAAATTGACATTATCTATTGGAATTATAAATACCCATGCCTTTTGACCCTATAGTCCCACTTCTGGGAATTTATCCTACTTTATAGTTGCACAACTGGGAAATGATGTGGGTAGAAAGTTTGCCCATTTCAGCATAGTTTGTAATCGAAAATGATTGTAAATAACTCAAGTGTCTGTCTTTAAAGGACTGGTTAAATAAACTATGACACATCCTCACTATGCCTTGATTAAAAATCAGTAGAGGAAATTCTTCCAAGGTGCAGAAGAGTATATGCCTTTATATGGCTTTAAAGCCTAAAACTGAGACGATTGGAGGCAAAGAAGAATATAGATTCAGGTCATCACCCAGCCAAGTCATTGAACTTAGCATCACGAATAGTGGGATAATGACATTATGTGCCTCCTGCTGAGCCATCATGGCAAATATGGCATCCAACACCTGTGAAAGCTTCTACAATCAAGCTTCTACACCTATCTTCTAGTTGACAGAAAATAGACTCTCAAGGTAATCAACGCCATAAGGAAACAATCACTCAAATTCACAATGTAGGACTCGTCTACAATAAAACTGTTTTGGACTCTTTAAAAAGTCAATATTATGAGGGAAAAATGGAAGGTGGGTAGACTGTTTTAGACTAAGACCCAAGAGACATGACAACAAATTACAAGGTACAATCCTAGATTCAATCCTGGTTCCAAAATTTTTTTTGACAGCTATAAAGGACATCTCTGGCAATAATTGGGGATGTTTTAATATGGACTGAATATTAGATGTTAGGGAATTATTTTTAACTTTCCTAGATGTGATAATGGTATTGAGATTGTTTCTGTCATTGGGAACTGCTTGCTAAAGTGTGTGTGTGTGTGTGTGTGTGTGTGTGTGTGAGAGAGAGAGAGAGAGAGAGAGAGAGAGAGAGAGAGAGAGAGAATGAAAACAAATATGTCAAAACATTAATTGAAGCAGGTGGAAGGTAATGAATGTTCATAGTATTAGTCTTTCAACCTTCCTCTATGTTTGAATATGTTCCTAATAAAAAAAGTTGGGGAGGAAGAGAATAGGTTTGTATTTACAGTAGTAAACAATGGAAGCATTCAGCAGGAGCTTAGAGTGGTTACCTGTAAGTGGGGGTAGCAGGGGAGGAGTGAGAATTTTTTAAATGTACATTGTTACAGCATTTTGAATTTTGAAACTGTGACTCCATTGCTTTGATTAAAAACGTACCTGCAATAATCAAGAGCTCTCCCTAAAAATCTAGACTCCTGGCCTCTCCCGGAAGCCAGGAAATTCGTAGAACTGTGCTGACCTTTCCCACACGGTATCAGCAGGACCTCATAGCTGCTCCCCTTTGGAGGGGGGTGTCGGGACTCCACCTCACCTTTCACCCCTTCCCCCCACTGCGTCCCCGCCCACTTCCCGTATTTGTGTTTCCCATCCTGGCCCCACAGGTGTCTCTGTGGGGCCTCTGGAGATCTCCCTATAGTCTCTGACACCCTCCCTCCACCCGCCACCGGGGTGTGAACCTGGGTATTGCCCTGGACTCCTCACTCTTGCCCTTCTACCCACACTGGTACAAATCATGTTACTTTATCTCCTAAATACCTTCCAAATCCCTCCCCTGTGGCCAGACACTATCACTACTTCCTGGAGACTGTGGTCCCTCCCAGTGTCCTAATCACTCCCCCTCCCCCCCATCATCTGCTTCTCGTCTCTCTGGGTCACCCACTCCCCACGGCCCCAGCGCTCGGACCTCTTTCCTTCTTAAAGTCTTCAGAGATTCTTATCTACCTCCCCAGGAACCCCAGACCCCTGAGCTTAGCCCTCCCTGGGCTGTGTCCTCATCCGCAGCCACAGCTCCTGCTGCCCCCGCACTCCTTAGCCTCCCACCTAAGCACGCCCCTCAAGTTCACCAACACCTCACGCAGCTTTTCCCCTCCAGGCCTCTGCATGTGCTATTCCCGCTAGCTGGAGCGCCTCTGTTCCAGGCACAGTGTCAGGCACAAAGCAGGCAATTAATAAATGTGCTGGAATGCATGAGTGTGGGTGTCTGTGTGGCACCGCTATCTCCATACCCAAGCTTCTCAATTGATGAAGGGTTCTTCCTTAGCCCCGTGTGGCCCTTTACCCCAAAGGCTCCCATGTCCACCTCTCTTTCATGACAGGTGTCTTTCTCTCCGTCTTTCAAAGGGAGCGATGATCAGGCAGAAGTTGTTATTACTGCTATTATTATTCCTCCTCCTCCTGCCACTGCTGGGCTCTGCGCAGTTCCCACTCCAGTAATAATAATAACATATTGTTGAGCACATATTATGTGCCAGGCGCAACTCCAAGTGCTTGTCGTGCCTTATCTCATCTTAATCTCAAAATAGCCCTGACAAGCCGGCACTAATCTCAAAATAGCCCTGACAAGCCGGCACTGTCAGCATCCCCATTTTACTGATAAGGAAACAGAGGCTCAGACCTGGAGGATACCCCGGCGGGGGAAGCAGAGCTGGGGCGACTCCCTTTAACCCTTTCACCTGCCACTCATGGTTTCTCCCTCCGAGACCTCTCTCCTCCAAACCACCCACGACTTCCCCGACGGCCCAAAGGGGCTGGTGGTGGCCAGGTGGCCTGACCTTTGCGGCAGTAGGTGGTGGACTGGCAGTGCTCGTCGGAAAGGCAGGCCCTGACGGAGTCCATGTCCATGCGGCGCAGGCTGGGCAGGGCTGGGTGGTAGAGCTGCTGCTTCACGCTGGCCAGCTTGTTGCGCCGCGGTGCCACGGGCCGCAGGATGGCCGGGGATGCGTACACGTGGGTGGAGCCGTCCTCCCAGGGCACCAGGTTGATGATGCGGGCCATGGCTGGGGGGGCAGAGACACCCTAACCAGACACCCTTCTGTGTGGGAACACAACCTTGGCCAGTGCCGATTTGTCTACTCGTCCAACAGGTACTGACCACCTACTGTGTGCCAGGAGCTATGGTGGGGTCAGGGACGCTCAAATACACACACACACAGAGGATGTGCTGAGGGCCCCGGCAGAGGTCAGTACAGGGGGTGTGTGTCTGGGGAGGCTGGAGGATTCAGCGAATGGTCTAAAAAGAGATGCCATTTGTGTCTGTTCTTCAATAATGAGCAGGAAGCAGCAGCAGCAGCAAGTGGATTCACAATTGAGCCCAGTCTGCCTCTGGGTAATTAATTATGGGCTTCCGGCCTTAGCTAAGGTACCTGGCATTTACTCAACATTCTACAGGGAGACATAGAAAGGTTTTAAATAAGGGGAGAGACGTGATAGACAGGAACTAGAAAAAATACGGCTGGTTGCCCAGTGCTTCGTTTTAAAAAGTGGATATTCCCAGAGCCTTTGAGTCATTTAAACTTTAGTGAGAATTTGTTGAGTCCTGTTGCTTTCTTCCTGACCCCGGTTGGAGGTGAGAGATGGAGGTGGGCGGTAGGGAGGTGGGCAGGAGGAGAGAGGACCTTGGGCCCTGGAGGAGCACGGAGAGGGCATGGCGACCAGACGGGGAAGCCGCCTCGAAGGCTGGGCCTTCGTGGGGGAGGGACAGGGAAGTGGGGAAGTGAGGGTAGAGGGGAGGGAGGACTCCCTGCTCCTGGTCCACCCCACTGGTACCTCACCTGCAGGCCACGGGCCCCAGGTGCACAGGCTCACAGGGATTTTCCGCTCTTCCGACTGCTCAGTGGGGAAAAGAGGCAGGGAGATGGGCCGAGGCCCAGTGCCTTATAAGGCAGTAGGAGAATAAAGGGACATTCTGCAGAGACAATGCCCATCGCAGCCCGATTGTGAGGGCACCAGCTCCTCGGCCACCATGACAACCGGAGGCTCCGAGGAGAAGAGCCTGCTGCCGGGGGTCCTCGCACTGGCCCCCCTCTTTCAGCCTTCCTGAAGGATGCTGTCTCCCAGGCCTCACACCGGCTGGGCACGTTGGGAAAGTCAGACAAGGAGCTGGGCCTCCCTGGGGGTGGCCATGCCAGGGCTGGCCAGGGCCAGCCAGGGCAGGCTGTGTGACTCTAGACTACTTACTGTCTGTCTCTGGGCCTCAAAGCTCCCATCTGCCTTAGGCAGGGGCCCCCGGGCCCTGCCGGGAGGAGTGCCTGTGAGCTGGCAGGGCTCACAGACACTTGCTCCCCTCCTTACAAGCCTCACGGAAGAGGACACTGCCCTGCCTGCCAGTCCTTGAGTCTCCAGAGGTGATTAGTGGCTTCCAGAATCCAGGGTCAGCATAAGGGGATCAGGGAGAGTGGCGGCCTCAGCAGGACAAGGATTAGCAGGTGATACTCTCCCTGCAGGCTTGCAGCCTCCCTCCCACCTTCCCAAAAAAGCGAGGTCATGAGGTCCTAAGCCCGGCACCCGGAAGCCCTGGGGCCTGACCACCATCAAGGTCAGAACCACTGGGGGAGTTCCCTGGCGGTCCAGTGGTTAGGACTAAGCGCTTTCACGGCCGTGGTCCGGGGTTCAATCCCTGGTCAGGGGACTAAGATCCCACTAGGCTCGAAGGGAGGCCAAAAAAAAAAAAAAGAACCACTGGAGGTGGACCCTGCCCCCCAATCCCCGTGAGGAAACCCTGGGGAGACTCTTAACTTATTTACATATCTTGGCACGTGCTTTTGCATACATCTGCCCAAGTGCTGAGCCTGATGGGCCCTGGCACCCCTACTGTGAGATTCAAGTAGGATTTGGCTCCCTAGTTGCTTCTCCTCCAGTGCTCCATCCAGCCCCCAGGGCAGTGTCCCCAAGTCCCACCCCTTAAAGAAAACTTTCCCTGGACTTCATTCACCACCCCATCGCAATTTTTTTTTAAACTCTTTTAAAGTTAAAAATATAACAAAATCCAGAAAGTGCGTAAATATATAATGTAACTCATAATTTATAAAGTGAGACCCTGTGTAACTACCAGTCAGGTCAAGACATGGGTACTACTTTGCAAAACAGTGTAGCAGTTTCTTAAAAAGTGGAACATAAATTTACCATATGACCCAGCAATTCTACCTCTAGGAATCGTCCCAAGAGACATGAAGATATATGTCCACACAAAGACTTGCATGCAGATGTTCGTAGCAGCATTATTTATAATAGCCAAAAGGTGGAAACAAATTAAGTGTCCATTGACTAGCGGATAGGTAAACAGACTAATATATCTATGCCATGGAAACAGACTGAATGCCATGGAATACTCTCGGGAATTAAAAAAGAAATGAATTATGGATATGTGCTACAATGTAGATGATCATCAAAACATTATGCTAAATGAAAGAAACCAGACACAGAAACACTCCACATATTATATGCTCCATTTATATAGAATGTCTAGAAAAGGCACATATTTAGAGACAGAAAGCAGATTAGTGGTTGCCTGAGGCTGGCGGGGGGAATGGGGAGTGATTCTAACCAGCATGAGGGATCTTACTGGGCTGATGGAAATGTTCTAAAACTAGATGTTGCATAGCTCAGTAAATTTACTAAAAATAATTGAGTTGTACCCTTAAAACTGGTGAATTTTAAGGCATACAAATTATATGACAATAATGTTGTTTTAAAAAATTGATGTCAGCTAAAGAAAGCAAGTTAGGGCCCCGCCAGCCCCTAGAAGCTTCCGCATACCCCTTCCCAGTCCCACCTCCTGCAAGAGGTAACCACTCTCCTGGCCGAGTAGTATAACCACTGCTTTTCTTTATAATTTTACTACCTATGTTTGCAGCCATAGACAAGACAGGCTAATTGTGCCCTATTTGAGCTTTGTATGCATGGGCCATTGGGGTCCTTTGAGTCTGGCTTCTTTCCCTCCGTATATATGCACAGGAGAGTCATCCAACTGGGGTGTAGCTGAGGTTCGTTCATTTGCCTCACCCTAGAGCTTGTTACTCTTCAGCCAGGCCCACCTGACTCTGGCCACTGGCCGGACTCCATGCCCCCAGGTTGCTGAGCCTTGGGGCACAGGTCAGCCTCCGCTCACACGGGGGTCCCATGTGGACAATCCTCCCCCAACACACTCAGCCGTCTTGGCTGCAGCAAACCTGGCTTCCTGGCTCTTCCCCTACCCCACCAGCAGCTCTTTCAGTCTCCTTTCCTAGCTCCTCCTTCTTTTCCCAACTTCGAAATGTGCCAGTGTGGTCCAGGCATCATCTCTGGTCCTTCTCTTCTCTACTTTTGATTCAATCAGTCCTGTGGCTTTAAGTATCATCTACAAGCTGAGCTGATGCCTCCAAAATTTCCATCTCCAGTCGTCCACCTCTCCCAGACTCCAGACACCCCCCACCCCCCAAAACACACCTCTCACCACCTGGTGCACATTTCCACTCAGATGTCTCTCAGACAACGAAGTAGAGCTCATGATTTCCCCCCAAAACTCTTCCACACCACAGCCCCAGGCTCCCTCTTTTCAGTAAATGGCACCACCTGCCAGTTGCCTAAGCTGAGCACCCTCAACACCTCCCTTTTCCCTCCCCTCCCCTTTTCTCTCTCCTGCCACCTGCTCAGTCCAAGCCTCATCATCTCTGCACTGGCCTCCGTCGAGCTAGAGGCAAGGGTGAGCATCACCGACGACGCTGGCCGTCACTTGCACACCCAGGCAGAGCAGTAGAGCTCACTGTCCTCTCCGGCTGGAGGTGCCATGGGGAGGAGCTTTGATCCCCAGCAGCCTGGCGTATTGACAGAGCACGGCAGAAAGAACATTCTCCCATACCAGTTGCCTTGGGGGTGGTTGTGTATCAGAGCTTCTGCACTGGAAGGAGAGGACAGGGGTCGTCCAGTCAGAAACTGGTTTGTTCCACCGCTACCTCCTGACTAGTGCCTTGCTTCCACACCTGCCCACTACAAAACAGCTGCACAGGTGGTGTCCGGCCCCTGTTCTAAACCATCATGGGCTTCCATGGGCCATCAGCTAAAACCCAATCTTCCGACCGTGGCTTACAGGCCCTACCTGATCTGCCCTGGACCTCATCTCCCACCACTCTCCCCTACACCCACTAAGCCCCTGGCCCCCTCTCTGTTCCTCAGGTGCATGCAAGCTTATTCCAGCCTCAGGACCTTTATTTACCCTTGCCTGGAACACGATTCACTCAGATCCTATGTCTCAGCTCAAATATGTCCCTCTTCATAGAGGCACCTATGCCCACTCCCACTCCCCACCACCTCACACATGTCTCTGTGTGTTTCTTTCATGGCACTCAGCATATCTGCAATATTTTTAAGTTCATCGTTAATCTTTTTTACTTCTGAATCTTGCATTGGAATGTAAGCTCCATGAGGGCAGGTCCTATTTCTGTCCTTCTCAATGTGCCAAGGCTGGCAGGCTGCCTGGCACATAGGCAAGGTCGAGAAATGTTGTAGATGATCAAGTCAAGTCCCCTGCCCCTTTGCTAAACAGCCCACTGCCCTGCCCCCCACCCAGGTCCTGTCACCTCACTGAGCCCCTTTGTGCTGGGCCTCTGTCCCTCTCCCGCTCTCCCCTGAGATCGCCATCCCCCTCTAGGGCTCGACCTCAGTTCAGGAGGCCGGCTTGGATGCAGTCAGTCATCTATCCGTCCTTGGATCCTCCCTAAAGGCCCAGCCCTGGGACCACAGCCATTCTGGTGGATCCCAAGGCAGGTGGTGCTGAGGCCCTGCCCAAGCTGCAGAAGATTCTGAGACAGAGGGACTCTGCTTGAGTCCCTGCATGGGGGCTGGAGAGCTGGAATGTGCCTCCTGCCACTGCTGACTGAGAGTTGACAGGCCCCTGCTACCTTGAGGAGTCTCCCAGAATCACCTGGGGACTCCAAGCTCTTATCCTCCCACCAGCCGCTCTGTGGGTTGGCCAGGGTATGCAGGGAACCAGGTCCCCTGGCAGCTCATGGTGCCCCAAACCAGGGCCATGTAGGGCTCCTTCCCCGGGGCCGATTCCTGGTGGCCCCTGGGGTTTGCTGCCGGCTCCCTCCCGCATCAATCTCTTCTCTTCCACAGCCACCTCCCCCCCCTCTTTAGCACCTCCTAATCCTTTGCATACGGGCCGGGCCGGCTGCTGCCAATTAATCCCCTCTGTGTCTGAGAGGCCAGCTGATAGAGGCAGGAAGAAGGCAATTCCTGGCTGGTGGACGGCATCTGAGCAGGTAACTCAGGGTGAGGGGGCGGCTCCGTGGGACCCCTGATGAGACTCCCTCCGTGCTCTCCTCCCATAAAGCCATTTAGACATGGAGAACCCGGCAAGGCTGGAAACCTGAGGCTTCTGTCTTCCCCTGTGAGGCTCAAGCCTTAGTGACTCTCCAAGGCAGCTTGTGAAATACGGATTCCAGATCCTGTAGAGGGGCCTAGGAATCTGTATCTTCCTCAGCTCCCCGGAAGACTCTGAAAGGCTGGTGGTCCAAGCACTGTTGCTGTTCTGGGTACCACTCCCAGGCCCCCCTTCCCACCTGCGCCTCCCTCATCAATGTGGAATCAGCAGCAACAGGGCAAAAAGATGGGAGGGGCCTGCATGTGTTTCTGTGCAGGAGGAAATGGCTGGGTCTGGGGGAAGAAGGGAAACTGGGAGTGGGGAAGAGTTCCCTAGTCATTTCCAGAAGGTTCAGAAGTGCAAGCCAGCATCGCTGCCTGCTGGGAAATGGCTTGCAGGACTGGCCTGCAGAAGCAGCCGATCCTGGGCAAATGTCAGTACCTCCGGGGTAGATGTGGGACACCTGGAGCCAGGCAGACCTGAGCGTAAACTCAGCTGGGCCACTTACTGGCTGTGTCACTTTGGGCAAGTCTGCTGACCTCTCTGTACCTCCATTTCCTTGGCTATAAAGTGGTGATGAAAACGCTTATTTACTGAGGCTGAGTGGGAGGAGGTGAGGATGAGGTAATCATGGCTTATGGGGCTGCCTGGGCTGGCTGGGATCAGTGGAATCTGCCATCCTAAACATGCAATCTTGGGCTCTACCAACCTTGGAAATCAGTGTTTCTACCCCCATACCCAACAAGGAAATGGAAGACCAGAGGTGTCAGGTCTGGCCCAAGTCACATTTTTGGTGGCTGAGCCAGGGATCTGACCCCCCACTCAGAGCTGTGTCCTTCAGCACAGCTTCGCTTAGGAGAAGCTGTGCTGCTGAGGCCAGAGCAGGGACAGAAATCAGGGCTGTGAGTAGTAGGGCAGGCAGCATGGCCGGGGCTGCGGGGAGATGGGCACTGGGGCAGGGGTCCTGGGCCCTGTGCCTGCCCTTTGCAGCCTGTGGCCAGGGTCTCAGGCAGATGAGGGACAGAGAATACCTTGGCTGCCCATGGCTGGGGGGAGGGAGGATACACCATGCGGGGCACGGCCTCGGAAGGGCCCTTCAAGGCTGGGAGTTTGCATATATTGACCTGTGTGGCACCCGCTGGGCCAGGCCATCCTGCAGGGATTTAGTCATAAGGGCAGGGTTGCCTATTCCCTGAAAGTAAATGATGCCAGAAACTGAGCCCGTGTAGGGTAGGGCTGAACTATCTCAGTAAACCATGAAAAAAGGGGCTTGTTATTTTATCTTAAAAATTTCTAAATCATGAAAATAGGTTGATTTTTATCTTATATTAAACAAAAAATATTTTCCATTCATATGCTGCTCATAATGTATTTTTAAAAATTTATAATGGGATTATGCTGAACATGCTAGTCTATCATTGGCATTTTTGCTTAACATCCAATGATAATCACAGCCAACATTTATTAAGCTCTCAGTGTGTGCCAGTCACTGTTCTCATCAGTTTATTTTATCCTCACATTAACCTCCACAAGATAGCTACTATTAACATCCCCATTTTACAGACAAGCAAACTGAGGCATGGAGCATTTAACTGATTTGCTCATGACTGGAGTCCAAAGCGTGTAAATCTTTCCATGTTAGTTCAACTTGATCTACTTTAAAAAATGGCTCCATAATATTCCATTATTGGATGTACTATAATTTATTTAATCTGTGCCCCTCTTACAGAAGACCGATTAGGTACTTCCCAGTAACCAGTCTCCTACTGATGGATATTTGGATGTTTTTCATCTTTTGCTCTAACACTGTTGTGACCGACCTCTTTACACACATATGTCTGTGGGCTTGAGTATTTCTATCAGGAAAATACCTGGAGGTATCACTGCAAAAATAGTTTTAAAGATGATGAAGGAAAAGGGAAATATATAACTCACAAAAGGAGCCCACGAATGGTGGGAGCAACTGTGAGCATTCTGGAGACGCCTAAGGACTCGGTCCCCTACAGGTGTCAGGATGCTGGGCTGGGTCCAGAGGGTGCTGCCTCAGCCCCCAGGGACACCAGTGAAGACCAAGAGAGAGGAGGAGGAGGGGACAGAACCGGAACCAGAGCCAGAGTTGGAGCCGGAGCCTGAAACAGCCCCTGAGGAGACTGAGCTAGAGGAAGAGTCCCTGGTAAGAACTGAATGGTGAGGAAGGGCACACTGGCCTCACTGCTCGGAGAATCCCCAGCTCAGGTCACCTGCCCCCAGCGACCTTCCACAACAGAGAAAATTGGAGCCAGAAGGAAACGTGGCGGTCACCTGGTTCTGTAAACAGCCAGATAGTAAATATTTCAGGCTTTGTAGGTCATGCCATCTCTGTTAATTATTCAACTCTGCCGCCATAGTGTGAAAACAGCCATAGACAATACGTAAATGAATGAGTGTAGCTGGTTGTGTTCCAATAAAACTTTATTTACAAAAACAAGCAATGAGCTGGATTTGGCCCACTGACCATTGTTTACCAACCTCTAGAGCTACTCAAAGTAGCCAATCCATGAACTGTTTGTTACCAGTCCAGGAGGCGATCAGAAGCTTGCCAGATGTAAATTTACTATATAAGTAAGCACACTGCTTTGTTCAGTTGTATTTGTTTTGCAGTAAGACTTTCTGCATGAGGGAAGCAGTGTGTTGCTATACAATCTGCTGCAAACTGCTTAATCACTGTGGACCAGTAACAGTTTGCAGACTGACACTGGTTCCTGGACCACATTTTGAGCAGCACTGCTCTAGAACTTTTAGTCAAGCACATCAAACTTGCCAGCTCTGTATCCCATTCATTCGGGAACCTGATGACAACCAGTTCAGAAACTCAGACAGATTTGATTTTGCTTCTAATTGATGCCAGGCCTGTGTGCAGTGCCAGGAGCACAGTGATGAATAAAGCATTGTCCCTGGGGGTCAGCAGATGAGAACCCAACCAGGTTATTCTTCTAGGAGACAGAGGTGATGAGAGAAGGTGGGGAGCTTCAACAGCATCCTCAGCTTACCCTTCTGGGAGGACCAAATAAGTGTATCAGACTGGAAACTCTGGGAGCTCAGAGGAGAGAGTCATTTTAATTTTGGAGATCGGAAGCTGGTGGAGGAGTGCTTCCTAGCCACAGTGTGCTGGGCCAAATCGTAACTGGAGGAGATGAAGAGGTGGGGCCTTCCTGGCAGAGGAAAGGCTATTACTGGGTAATGCAGGGTGTGTTTAGGAAACAGTGAGCTATCCAGGTATAGGGTTGCTGTGCATATGTGTTTGCATGTGCACACATGTGTATGTACATACGTGTGTGCCTTGTGTTCTTAGTGGTATGTTTGTGTATGCATGTGTCTTAGCAAACTGTGTGCCCACGAACACATGAATGCCGATTCACAGGTGTGTGTACACACATACATGTAAGCACATATATGTGCATGTGCACACGCATTCGTGTGCCTGTAGTTCCATGTGCATGTGGGGCATGCTAGTGTGTATAAGTGTGTGTTTCTGAGTCTGTGAATCTATTCATGTGTGTGTACATGTATGCTCGTTTGCGTATCTGTGCTTGTATGGATAGACATATTGGTATGTGCCTGCATGTTTGTATATATGCATATTTTGTGCACCTGTGCATGTATGCACATCTATGTGTGTATTTGTGTGTTAATACACATATGAAATAATGTGTTCATGAGTGCATGAACACATCATGTTCGTGTGTCAGTGCAGGTACATATGTGTATGTGTGTATATGCCTGTTTATGTGACTGAGCATGTATATGTACATGTGTGTATACACAGATATCTGTGTCTGTGTATATATGCAAATGTATTGTGTGCATATGCATGTTTGTATGTCTGTGTCTGTACACTTGCAGATATTTTGCACGTGTGTGCATCTGCATGCATGCACATGTGTATATGCACAAGTGGGCATGTGCCTATATGCACATGTGTGTGTGTTGGGGCATGCATGCACCTGCAAATGTATATGCACATGTGCTTTGTGTCTTGCATGTGCACATCTATGTGTGAGCAGATGGACTTATTTTTGTGTCAGCTCGTGTGTGTATGCATGTGCATACCCATGTGTCTGTGTGTCACTTTCTGTATACACATGTGCTTGTGTGTGTCTGTGTATGTGTGTGAAGTATATGAGAGTGAGTGTATTAGTGTATGTGTGCACACGTTAGTGTGTCTGTATGCATGTGCATGCTTGTCTGTACCTGCACACATGCGCACAAAGCAGCAGAGGTGCAGCTGCAGAGGCAGATGAGAGGCAGAGGGCAGAAGCTGAAGGCCTCCCAGCTACTAGGGGGGCAATGGAAGTTCTGGCGCAGAATGAGAGGGAGCGGCTGGCTGGGGGCTGGCCGAGGGCTGGGCTCTTCCCGCCTCCTCCTCCCCTCAGTTGCCCCAAGGCCTTGTAACTCTCTTCCTCTTTCTTTTCAGGCCACTTGAGTGGGGCAGCTTCCTGGGGGATGTGATAGGCCTGGGGGGCACCTTGGGGGGAGGGTGTGGTGAGGGCCCAGCCCTGGATGAGGGGCCCCTGGGGCTGGGAAGAAGGGAGTGTCCCAGGTGGAAGGTGAGACCACCAGGATTTACAGAGAACACCGTGAGAATAGAGCTGTTTGATCCTGTGGGGGGTCGGTTGTGAGGGGGGATCAGGGGCTGCTCCTGCCTTAGGCTAGTCTCTCTGAGGGTTTACATGGTCCTGTTTGAACCCTCCAGCCACCTGAGGAGGCCTGCGTGGGGAAGGAAGTGGCTGAGGCTGATCCGGGCCCTCAGGGTGAGTGCTGGAAGCCCAGGCTGGCAGGGTGGCTGGAGGCGGGGAAAGGGCTGTGTTCTCCACTGCTCGGAGCCTTCTTGCAGCAGCCCACGAGGTTGGCAGACCCATTTCACAGATGAAGAAACTGAGGCTCAGAGAAGCTAAGGGTGGGCTCCTGGGGACCTTTTAGCTGAGCTGAGCTGGAACCCTGGGCTTCTGACTCCCTCAGGGTTCTCCCCTCTCCTCTGCCTCTGACTTGACCTCCCCAGCAGGGTAGAAACAGGTCTCTCTGAGGCTCCAGTTCTAAAGTATGAGGGACTCCTTTCCAGAAACCCAGGAGGCTGCCCCTTCTCCACCCACATCCCTTCAGGCTCAGGTCGCTGTGGTTCCGGAAGCGAACAGGTACTGCACCACCCTCCCCTCTCCTCAGGGCCAGCCCCCAACCCAAGCTAGGGAGCCATTGAGAGGGTGGGGATGGGCACTGCTCTCAGGTCTACAGTCACTCCCAAGCAAAGGTGCAGAACATCTTAGGAACTGGCTGAGGGAGGCTCAGGCAGAGGTGGGGGTCTCCTGGGCCAAATGGACCATGTGACCAAGAGAAATGGGGCGGGGGGACCAGAGGTTTCTCAGTGCTTGGGTGAAACGCAGGTTTAGTGTGGCCAGAGCTTCTGATTTTCCCAATGAAGACAGAAATCCAGACTTTTCCATGAAATCTCCCAGATAGCTCAGACATTTTAGACCCTTGGTACTTATCCAAGTAAGCGTGTCTGCAGAGGGTGTGGAGGGTTGGCCTCAGACGGTGAGTCTGTGACCCTCATGTTTAGGCTGACTAGCCTCCATCACAAGGAAACACCTCACAGGAAACTCTCAACCCTTTCAGAGCACAAGACGTGTGCTGAGTGCAGGAGGGACCCCCTGGAGCCAGGCTAATGGGGCAGCAGGGTGATACGGTGATGCTTTTACTGAGTAGCTGATGGCGGTGGGCTTGGAATGGCACCAAGGGTTGGCATCCCCCATTTTCCAGAGAGGGACACGAGGTTTCAGGAGGGAGGTGATGTGTCTGAAGTGTCACAGTGGGGAGATAGAGGTTTGGGGTTCAAACCAAGTTCTTTAGGATGCTGTGCACTGCCATGCCGACCAGAGAGGGGCTGGGGACATTGAGGGCAGGCCGGTATCTCTGTCTCTCAGTATTCCCAGCAGCCGGGTGCTGACCTGGCTCAGAAAGGGTGTGGAGAAGGTCGTCCCGCAGCCTGTCCACAGTGGCAGGCCTGCCCAGAGCACGGCTGGTGGCTTGGAGGGTCCAGCTCAGGTACTACTGGGGCCGGGGGCTGAGGCAAACCGGGTGGGGAAGGGTGGGGAGGAAGGCTGATGGCCCTGGACTCTCTGCCCACGTCTGTCTGTCTGTCCCAGCAGGCAGGAGGACAGATCCTTGGGCACTGCAGCACTGGGGGCTCAGGTAAGGCCAGGAAGCAGGATGGCTTAGGGGTGGGCTCAGGGACTGTTACATTGGGCCCTGCTCCCTGGGGTGAGTCCACGGGGCCAGAGCTTCTCATCGGACTCGGCCCGGGTTCGAAGCTGGGTTTGAGGTGGGCTATAACCGGGGAGCTCCGGCCAGGCCTCTTGCTGCTGACCGGCTTCCTTTCTTCTGCAGATGGACACTGTGAGGCCCCCAGGGCCCAAGACACGGGGTGAGTCCCCATCCTCGAGCCCCATCTGTAGTGTGTGTGGTGGGCTCAGCATGCCCGGAGCCCAGGGTCCCCCACCACCTGTGTGTGACCTTGGACATGCCTCTCATCTCTTCTGAGCCTCACTTTTCTCATCCACAAAACCGGAACGATGGGTCCAGTGCTGCTCATGGTTTTTTGTGCTGATTACTGAGAGATCCCCGGGGAGGGGGCCACCTTCTGAGGATGGTGAGAAGGCATGGATGAGGTCCTCAGAGATGGGCCTCGAGTAGGTGGTTGCCGTGTGAAGCCCGGAAGCAGGGCCTGGGCTACCGTGGGGGACATTGGGGTCCCCAGGTTGGTCTCACGGTTGGCAACAGCTTCAGACTTCTCAGAGCTGACCGAGGTGGGTGGCAGGCTGGATGGGAACTGTGGCAAACGGGGGAGCCCATGTCTCTCTCCAGGGAGGGGCCCCACTGAACTCCACTTCCCTCTGCCCTGCAGGAGTGCTGACCCGGTGTGGCCAGATCCTCCAGTTTTTCAAGAGAAGCTAGAAATTTAGGCTTTTACATAGTCCTTAATTTTTAGATGTTGCCAACTAATTGAAAAGTTTTCAAAAACACTGTGAGCTCCCCCAATAAACCTGAAGCCTCCAGTTTGCTGTCTCTGCTGGAAATTCAGAGTCATGCCTTCATCTCCATTCACCCCACCCATTCATTCCTTCCCTCATTCATTCATTAGACTGTCGGGTCCTTGAGCACGGGGGCTTTTGTCTCAGTCACTGCTGAATGCCCTGGTGCCCAGCACAGTGCCTGCCATACTAAAGGGACTCAGCACAGAAGGGATGAATGAATATATGAATGAATGAATGAATGAATGAATATGTACAATCACACACTCCATTCATTCATCCATTGCTCCAGTTTGCTGTCTATTTCTTTTGTCCCCTGGAGGCTGCCCTGGTCATGGGTCCCCAGGGCCACTCCGCTGACTTGTGAGACCAGTAAAATGATTTAGGATGAAAGCACCCAAAGGACTTGCCAGCTTTTTGGGGGGCTGTATCTGGGGGATGGGTTCCCCTGGGAGCATGGAGCTTCCCTGAAGAGGACAGGGCTGCCTGGAGGTCAGATGGATCTGGGGACCCAACGTTTGTCCCAGGGCCAGCTACATAATTAGTGGGGCCCAGTGCAAAATGAAAATGTAGGACTCCTTTAAAAAAATTATTAAGAGTTTAAGACAGTGACGATAGAGCATTAAACCAAAAATGGGCCCTTTAAGTATGGGGCCCTGTGTGACCACACTGCTCACATACCCATGAAGCCAGACCTCTCAGTCCCAGTCACAGGGAGGCCCCCAGGCTCCATTCAGGTCCCCAGGCAGCCCCTGTTCTCATCTGTGCCCAAGAGGCCAAGGCTAGGCCTGTTGTTCCAGAACCTGGTCCAGCCCTGGGTCAGAATTTCAGGTTGGTGGAAGTCCCCCACCCCGGAGGCCCTTTAAGAGTATCCAGTCCAAGGTCCCCAGTGTGCAGAATGGGAGCTGAGGAAGGGCTGGTCGAGGCCTGGGACCCCAGCAGGTGGTCAGGACAGCGTGGCTGGGAACTCCTTGAGGCCGCTCGGCTGACCTCTGGCCCCTCTTCAGGCCCGGGCCCTGGCTGCTCAGGTGGCTTGAGCAGAATCTGGAGAATATGCTGCCTCAGCCTCCGAAAACCTCCGAGGTAAGTCGAGGAAAAGGGGGAGCAGGCAGCTGACCACCCAGGAAGTGCCTACCTACTCCAGCAGGCTGTCCTCACCCCTGGGACCCACAGCGTGACTGCAAGAGGGGCAGGGCATGCAGGGGAAGGGTGGGCGGGGCTGGCCGGGGCAGGAAATCCACCTGACCTTCTTTCCTGACGTCACTTCCTGTTTACGCCCCAGGGCTGGAGAGATGAGCCTGCAGATGCTGCCTTGGGTCCAGGTACAGGCAGGGGACCTGGGAAGGGGCTGCCTGGGATGGTCACAGACTGGGCTGGGGGTACAACTGGGGCCTGAAGGATGCTCGGGGAGGGGTTCAGGGCTTGCAGGGAGCAGGCTGTTGTGGGAGTCCTAAACCCCCCTCCCTGGCCCAGGCTGGGAAGCCAGTAGCCTGGGACAGCGTTGTGAGGTCCTGAACAAGTCCCTTCGCCTCCCTGCACCTCAGCTCTGTGTTTGTCTGATGATGAGGGGAGTTGGGGTGGTCCCAAGGGGCTCCCCACTCAGTCACGTTGGCACCTTGAATCTAGACTACGTGCCCTAGGGGTTGCACGGAGCCCCACCATGTCATCCTTAGTCTCCTGCCCTCCCTGCTGCATAGAGCCCCCAGGACCTCCCTTGGAGACGGAGCCCGTGCCGCAGGCCCAGGAGAGCCCCTCCCTGCCTGCTCCTGCCCCCGCGAAGCCTGAGGAGGAGCCGACTCCAGAGCCCCAGCCCGGCATCCAGGCCTCCTCCCTGCCGCCCCGCCAGGACTCTGCCAGGTGAGCCTCCCAAATGCCTCTCCTCCCACAAGCAGCAGACTCAGTGCGTGACCCCAGCCCAACATCCACCAAATGAGTCTTTTAAATTAGAAAAGTAACACATGCACCTGAGAGAAAATTCAAAGGGGTTTGCAGCGCCCCCTCCCCGGGCATTCGTATCAGCAGCTTCTCCTGCTTCCGTGCGTTTCCTACACGTAGACAAGCTCTGAGCACATTACTCCTTTAAACTCACGTACCCGGCAGCAGCAAACGCTAGATACTGTTCCTCATCTCACTTTTTTCACCTAAAGACGTAACTCAGAGGTGGTTTTATGCACAGAGGTCTGCTCCATTCTTTCAACGGCTGCATAGTATGTTATACGGACGTACCAGCTTTTATTTAAGCGTTCAGTGGACATTCAGGTTTGTTTCCACTTTTGCTGCAGTTAATAGCCTTGTACAGGCATCATTGCGTTCATGTGCAAGTAAATCGGAGGAAATGGAGTTGTTGGTCCAAGTGGTACATGCATTTAAAATCAGGATAGGGACTTCCCCGGTGGCGCAGTGGTTAAGAATCCGCCTGCCAATTCAGGGGACATGGGTTCAAGCCCTGGTCTGGGAAGATCCCACATGCTGCGGAGCAACTAAGCCCGCGTGCCACAACTACTGAGCCTGCGCTCTAGAGCCCTCAAGCCACAACTACTGAAGCTCTTGGCGCCTAGAGCCCGTGCTCCACAGCAAGAGAAGCCACCGCAATGAGAAGCCCACGCACCGCAACGAAGAGTAGCCCCCGCTTGCCACAACTAGGGAAAACCCGTGCGCAGCAACAAAGACCCAATGCACCCAAAAATAAATAAATTTATTAAAAAAATAAAAATGAAAAAAAAATCAGGATAGGTACTGATAGGTGCTCCCACCCTGGCAGTGTGTGAGGGGCCTGAAATGCACCTTGGGGTGGCAGGGAGGGTAGGGGGGACTGAGGTACCTGCTGGGGTCAGAACAGTAGCCAGAGGCTTTCCTGGGGAGGCCAGGGATGGGGCAGTGGTTTTCAGGGCCAGGGGCTTGGGTTCCAGTCCACCTTCGGGCGGGCTTGCTACCTGCCTTGGGAGAGATCTGACTCTCTCTCTCCCCCTTGCAGGTTGATGGCATGGCTCCTGCACAGGCTGGAGATGGCCCTGCCACAGCCAGTGATCCGTGGGAAGGCTGGGGAGCAGGTTGGTGCTGGGCTAGGGGGAGTGGGGGCCTTGAGTGGTGGTTGGAGGCGTCTTGGGAGCTCAGGCAAGGGTGGAATGGTCCCTGGGCAGGAGGGGAGGGCACAGAAGGAAGAAGGGAGCCTGCAGCTGGAGCTCAGCCCACCCAGCCCGCCTGTCTGCATGGCTCACTCGTTCCACACACACTCTCTGGTCACTGTGGCCACAGGGCTGAGAAGTGCTGGCCCAGCCCCTCCTGCCAGGTGGTCACAGTCAGTAGGGGAGGTGCTTCCCGGGGGGGTGGGCAGAGAGGATGTGGGGTGCAGAGGAGGAGCCTCCCAGGAGCATCAAGGAAGACTTCCTAGTGGAAGTGGCCTGCAAGCTGAGAACTGAAGGGGGAGGAGGAAGAGGAAGAGGGTGGGTGAAAGTGAAGGGGGTGGTGTAGGAAGGGCCCTGCAGGCAGAGGATCCGTATGTGCAAAGGCCCAGAGACAGGAGAGGCCCGGAATGTTCCGGGAAGAAGCGGGGCTCTCAGGAAGCCAGTGGGCCCCGTGTGCATTTCTGACGACCTAGGGCTCCCACGTGGGTGGGTGGGGGGAGCAGGGCCTCCCCCACCTCTCCCTCTCCCAGAACCTCCCACCTGGCCCTTCTCTCTTGGGGACAATTGGCCATGTTCATAGAAGCACCTGGAACTAGGGGGCAGGAGGCTGGATCGCAGTCCCCCTGCAGTAGGAGGTGGACAGGAAGCTTCAGAGTCCCTTCCCCGTGGGCTGAGCCTTCAGGCTCCACGTTCATGGCCTCTGTGGGTGGCAGAGGAAGCTCAGCTTTGGAGCTCCCCAACAGGAAGAAAGCGGGGTGTCCAGGGGCAGGAGCGATCAGTGGATGAAGATGTGCTCACTGAGGGGGGGATCCCTGAGGATGGGGCTGCGGGGGGATGGTGTGGTGCTGGCGGGGAGAGGCCTTCGTGCAGATGGAACTTTGAGACAACACTCCAGGGAAGGATGGGAGAGGTTTTTCATACATGGAGAACCAGAGAGAGGGCGTTCCAGGCAGGGGCCCAGCCTGGGCAAAGGAGCTGAGGTGGGACAAGGCAGGTGGTGACCCTGGTGGGGGAGTGACTGGAGGAGCGGGCGACCTCTGAGGCGGGAGGGAGGAAGCGGGACGGGATCCTCTGCAGTGTCCCGGGAGCCGTGAGGAAACCCCCTTGCTCCCGCGTGTGCCGGGAGGGCTGATGGAAGCAGGGAGGCCGGTGAGGAGTCCACAGCAGTTTTTTTCTCCTTTTCTCCCCATACAGGAGCCTGACTCCCCTGTGACATGTGACGTACAAAGCAGTAAGTGACACGTCAGTGGGTCCTTGTGTGTGTCTCCATGGGGGTTGCTTGGTCTGAGCGTGCATGGGTTGTGGGGCAGGCAGAGCCTCCGGACCTGGAGCTGGGAGGGCCCCATGTTCTGTAGGCCCTACCTCAGGTCAGCCTGGCCAGGTCGCCAGAGCCCGGCCCAGAGCCAGATGGTGGCTGGAGGCCCCTCCTGGGAGCCGGGGGTGGGTGGATGCACACATAGGCAGGAACCTGGCTTGCCTTCCAGCTTCTATCCAGAAAAAATAATTCTGAGGTCAAGTTGGATGGGCCCCCCTTTCCTGCTGGGAGCCCCTGGTGAGAACTCCCCACAGCCCCCTGGGCCAGTGGGTTTGGCTAAGCAGAGTCCCTGATTGTGGGGTGAAAGGAGGGAGATGAGCTTTCTCTGGGGGAACTGGACCCCTTGAGCTGGGAGGGCATCCCCTCCCTTGTGGGGTGTGTGTGCTGCCTTTTATCCCAGCTCTGCACCAGGACTGGGGCCCAGACTGAGGCCAGGAGGGGAGGGCTAGGGCCCCAAATCCTGCATTTCATGGCCTCTGGAAAGGCATGTGGTATATGGGGCATTCATTCATTCATCCATTCACAAATGCTCATGGAGGGCTGCTATGTGCCAGGCCAGTGATGAGTGCTGGAGGTGAGCAGGGCAGAGTTAACGCCTGGGAGCAGTGGCACTATTCCACCCTGAACACAGGCCCTTGGACCGTGGGCCTCGGGCGTCCCAGGGCTGCCAGCCCCAGGCCCGCTGGGCCAATGGTGGCCTTTATGAGCACTCTGACATGGGCGGCCACCACAGGCTGGCCAGCTATGGAGCTCGGGTGTGGGTGTCATGGGGTTTGTATAATCGTGACAGCGTCGTGAAGGGGAGGCTCAGAGCAGGGCTCGCTCAGTCTCGAGCTCGTGGCCACCCTGGAGGGCACAGCGTGGGCCGCCTATGGCTGTTGGGGAAGGCAGAGGGGCAGAGACGTGTCCAAGGTCACAAGGCAAGTTGTCATGGAGCAGTGACTAGAGTCCCCTGGGCTAAGCAGCTGCTCAGCCAGGCCAAGGTTAGAGGAGTGGAAAACCTTCCCTGGAACAGAGAGCCACCCATGCGCCCCCTCCTACCAGGGGCCGCTGAGAGCTCTAAGGATGGAGCCCCCAGCCCTCTTACCCTTTTTCCTGCTCTGGAAGGAGGCAGGTCTCAGCCAGCTGTAGCAGGGCCTCCCTGCGTGCCTGGAGCGTCCGGGTCATGGTGGGGCCTGGGGCAGCCATGGGGTGGACTCAGCCCCGGGGTGTGTCAGTTTCCTGGGGGTGCCGTAACAAAGGACCACGCAGGGTGCCTTCAAATAGCAGAAATGTATTCTCTCGCGGTTCAGGAGGCCAGGAGCCCCAAATCGAAGTGTTGGCAGGGTTGTTTCTTTCTGGGGCTCTGCGTGGGAAACCGTGCCAGGCCTCTCTTCTGGCTTTGGTGGCTGCTGGCCATCCTTGGTGCCCTGTGGCATCTAGCTGCCCTCCAATCTCTGCCTTTTCCTCTGTGTCTGCCAAATCTCCCTCTCCTGTCTTCTGTAAGGACACCAGTCATTGGATTAGGGCCCAACCTAAATCCAACATGATCTCATCTTGAGATCTTTAACTAGTGACATCTGCAAAGACCCTATTTCCAAATAAGGTCACACAGGTAACAGAGGATAGGACTTGGATATACGTTTTTGGGGGGACACTATTCAACCCACCACAGGGTGACCCTGAGGGGTGAGGGATGAGTATCCCGCCCCCACTCCGTCCCCCAGTCTCCCCATCCTTTCGCTCATTCATTCCCTCCGCCTGTCCACCCCGCCACCCACCCTTCTCTCTTCTCCTTTGTTTCAGCGGTGGCGGCAGCTGGAGGCCTCTGAAACAAAAGGGAGGGGAGCCTGGGAGAGCGCAGATGGACAAATGGACAGACGGATGGAAGGAAAAAGGGTTCCCTGAAGAGAAGACCTGCAGGGCAGGGGGATGAGGTGGCCATTGACCCCCCTACCCTCCTTGAACCCCCTGCTTCCCACCCCCAATCCCAGGCAGGGTGAGGGGGATCCAGTCCCAGAACTGCCTCTCGGAGACCAAGGTTGGCCCCTTTCCACCAGAGCAAGGGGAAGGCCAACCAAGGGCAGCCTGTGGGATTTAGGCTAGACAGCAGGAGGACTTCCCACCAGAGGCTGCGGGAAAGCCCGCGGGCACTGTCTTTGAGAAGATGCTGGCACAGCCCTCAGCACGGTGCCTGGCACACTCAGCGCCCCCCCCGGGACACAGTTTTTCCCCGAAGAGGATCTCCTTAGGCTTGGCTATGTTCTCCCCCTCAAAGAGTTGGGGACTACCAGTGGACAGCAGCACGTGCTTTAATTGACATTAAAAAGCATACGGTAGCACATCAAACCTGTGATCGCATGATATTATTGCTTCAGATAAGGCTAAAGTGAGTACCTAGGTTTGAGAAGTGGGTGGATTAATATGGCCCGTGGTAGTGGGGTTGCTGGAAGGAGTTAGCCAGGGGTCCTGAGCCAGTTGCCCTGGGTCCCAGCTGCCTCCACAGATGTCTTCATTTGGGGCAAGGCGTGCTTTTAAAAATTAGAATTAGTTGTCAACATTTAAAAATCAGGTGGCTTTGCATAGAAAAATCTGGCTTCTCTTGAAAACTGGGAAGATTGAGCTGTAATGGTCCCACACTGTGCTTGTGAGGACAGTCTGAGTGGCAGCTGCCACCTGAGGGCTGGTGGCACCCTCCGCTTTACCCATATGCACCATCTCCCTGGCTACATAGGCCTTGGAGTTTGAGACTCCTGAGGTCTCAAACTGGCAGCGAGGGGAGGGCAAGCTGATAGACGTAATAAAATGAACATATGCCTGGAGGTGAGAGTGTACAGGGAGAGAGGTGGGCACTTCAGCTAATCTGGAGCCCAGAGTCCTTGAGGCAGAAGATAAAACTAGAAGAGCTGGGGCCTGATGTTAGGGGACGAGGCTGTAGGCAATGGGGAGCCAGTGAAGGTGGTTGAGCAGGGCAGTGACTTCACAAAGATTGCTCTGAGGCTAAGCAAGCATTGGAGGCAGAGAAAGCAATGGACACAAGGGTTCTTGAACTTCAGGCCCCATCTGGGAGGAGCTACGAAGGATGTCCCATGCCCAGACCTTTCCGTTTGAAGAGTGTGGGGCCTGATAATCTGCATTTTCAAGAAGCACCCACCTCCCCAGATGATTCTGGTGATGGGGTGGTGGCCAGGACCGTGCTTTGAGAAATACCAGTTAGTGAGAGGTTAGTGTTTCGGGGGCCAGATGGGAGAAGATGTGGGTCTGGACCGGGGAGAGGCAGAGGGAGTTGGTATCATGACCCAGGCCTGCCAGGGAGGATGGGGGTTTCTAGTCAAGGCCTGGGCTTTGCCAGCAACCCAGGGACCGGGCGGGAGCCTTGGCCTAGAATCCATGCTCCTGGGTTTCCTGCCTGCTGCTCCCAGAAACAGCAGCTCCCTCTCCATATGGGGCAATTGATCTGCACTGCCGGGGCCAGAACTCTATTCAGCTGCCCTGAGGGCCATCCTAGGCTGGCAGAGAGGATGCTGCGCAGGAGCTGGTGTGCCCGTGAGGGACTCCAGGGTGAAGTTTAAGCCCTGGGTGGAGCAGCAGTTTCCATGTGAGTTTGAGCACCTGTGGTGCGTCATAGCCCCATCTGTGACCTGGGTGGACCCTGGAAAAACCGGGAGAGCTGTGAATCAGATGCCTGCAGAGAGGGCTGGGAGCTCCACGGGAGGAAGGGCCCTGCCCAGGAATTGGTATCCCCTGCCTGCCCTTCCTGGCTGGTACCCTCCGGCACCCTCCTCTTCTCTGGCTGTAAAATGGGGACAGGCCTGGCACAAAGATGAAAGGAGGAAGTGTTTATAAAATGCCTACTCACTAATTAGTACCTAAAAAGACAGGGTTAATGGAAGGGGAAGCAAGGATGCAAGCAAGGACAGCCTCCAGCGCCCATTATGGAATGGCCACCGATGGCAGGGAGGCGCTCCTGGGGCATGTTTGTCACTTGGGATAGCACCAGGGAAATGAGTCAGGGGACCTGTCACTGCTTCCAGCATCCTGTGTGGCCTTGGACAAGTCACTCATCCTCTCTGGTCGATAAAATGGAGGACAGTAGTGTTCTTACCCGGCAGGGTTGCCGTGAAAGCTCATGAGCTCACAGGCCAGGGGATATTCTGTCCCCTGGATGTCACCTGGATGTCAGGCAGGAACTCGAACCCTCACGGGCTGATCAGGATGAAGACACTGCAACATTACTGGGGGGCAACATAGAACGACACATACCTATGACATGTATGTCCCACCAATGGATTCAGGGCCACAGTTGGAGGATCCTCCCTGGTCAAACCCCAGGACTGCTTGTAGGGATGGGGGAGCCAGGACCGTAGTTCAGGAAACATGTGGGAGGCTTCCCTGGAGGGCAGGCAGTAGCCTCCTCTGTGAGGCCGGATGACATCGGTACCTGGAAGCCAGGAGGCAGGAGTGGGGAGTGAGGTGACTCTTCGAAAGCAGACAGCCCCATGCCTGGCACGTGGGGAGCACCCCGTAAAAGAAGGTATTAACCTGCATCTCAGCGTGCTCACCTGTAAAATGGGGAATAAGATATAAAAGAGGGAAAATAAAATGAGGGTAATAGTTATTCCCACTTCAAAATGTTGATGTGAGGACTGATTGAGTTAGTCCATGTAAATCACTTAGCACAGGGCCTGGCATATAGTAAATGCTCAATAAATGTAGCTGGTGCTGTTATTATTACCATTACTATTATTAATATTATTAGTCTACACCATGAACAATAACTTCCAAAGTCAAAGGATAAGACTTGAGGCTAGCTTCCATTTAAAGTCGCCATTAGTAATTCATGCCTGGCCTGAAGGCCACCAGGACTGCTGGAGCTTTTTGGGAACCCCTGCTACCAGGCAATCTCCACCTTTCTCCTGTCTTGGGGTGGGCTTAGGCTCCTGAGGAGACTCCCCTGCACCCACTTCTGCCAAGGTCACAGCCCCACAGTGTTTTCATTGCCAGGGACCAGGGTACATGGAGAAATGTTGAAAGTGAGACCACCTCCACGAGAAAGTCAAGTTCAGTTCCCTTGGAGGTTGGAGCCTCTATTCCAGGAGGAAGTCTTCCTAGACTCCCAGAAGGAGGTTCTGAGATTATGGGCATGTAGTACGCTGTCACCAGGGGGTGGCATCTAGAGAACAGGTGGTGGGCAAGCTTTGTCTGCATCCCTCGGGACATTCCAGGCCACTGCACCTGGATGTGGCAGGGTGGACTTTGAGCCTGGGTCTCTTGGCATCACCTGCAATACTGTGGTGGAAGCATAGTTTCTGCTTCTGCACAAACCTCCAAGAAGGAGGCTCCGGTGAGAAACAAGACTAACTGTAACTGAAGCTGTGTCTCAAGGGGAAAAAGAGAGGGAGAACTCACGGAGGGAGACAGGATGAGTGATCGTGGGCTTCGGCCCATCACTTTAGCACTGACCTGGTTGTCAATGGTCCCACTGATAGCGGTGCCCTTTCTGCTGCTTGGCTGAGAGCTGGGGTGTAGCTGGTGATGACCAAGGCTCCCTGTGTGGTCCCGGGGACTCAGAGGCCCAGGCCCACTCTCCCCCACACCCTGTGTCCCCTGTAGTCAGCATCCTCCCAGAAGAGCAAGAGGAGCCCAGTCTCATCCTAGAAGATGTTGGCCCTCACTGGGAGGAGGATGAGCACCAGGAGGTGAGCAGCAGCCCGCAGGGCTCAGAGGCAGCTCCAGCTGATGAAGAGGAGAGCGCGGTGGTGCAGCAGATGCCCAGGTGGGAGCCAGAGAAAGCCCTGAAAACAGCAGTGCTTGGGGAGATAACAGGCACACGGTACAGAATCCCAAAGGTATAAAAGGGCATAGAGCGGGCACCAAGTCTGCCTCTTCCTCCCTTTCCCTCCCACCAGACACCCATCCCTCTCCCCACGGGCACAGTGGCTGCCAGCATCTCCTGTACCTTGCCAGGGCCCATCTGAGCATATATGAGCATGGATTCCTTTCATTTTTTGTACAAAAGATAGCCTATCACAGGTACTGACCTATCCGCACCTTGTTACATTCATTCAACAACGTACCTTAAGATCTTTCCACATTTAGTACGTGGAGATCATCCTCTTTTTTTTACAACTGCATAGTATTCCATCATATGGATATGCCAGAATGTATTTCACCTGTCCATTCTTGATGGCCATTTAGGTTGATTCCAAAATTTTATTATTATAAACAGTTCTGCAACAAGCACTCTTGTCCACACGTCCTTGCATGTGCATGTGTGTACCCCCTGCAGGACACATTTCCAGAAGGGAGTGGCAAGGTCCTCGGGGAAGGGAATGTGTCACCGTGGTCGTGACGTCTGGGTCACCCTCCACAGGGGCTGAACCATCTTAGTTCCCACCTGTGAGCTGGGTGATAGCTGCTCAAGCCAGGAGGCCTCAGGTCCTCAGGCCCATGACCTCCACTGCAAAGATGGGGAAACTCAGGTCCAGGGAGGATCAGGGGCTGACCTAGGGTCAGCACCAGGACAGTTGGGGGCCTGCACCAGCCCCTGATGCACTGAGGGAGCCCTGTTGCTAGAGAGAAGCTGGGGCTGCTCAGGCAGGGCTCCCCAGGTAAAGTCTTGGGTGGAAAATTAAGGTCTGGTCTCAGGGGGGGAGGTCACAGTCCATCGTACTGAAAATGGGGGTCAGGAGGTGGATTCAGGGTACAGCTACAGGCGACCTCACCTCCTGCCTTTGACCTCAACTCAGGGAGCTGCCTCAGATTCAAGAGGAGAAAGAAGACGAGGAGGAGGAAGACGGAGAGGAGGAGGACGGAGAGGAGGAGGACGGAGAGGAGGAAGGAGAGGAAGAGGACAGAGAGGAGGAGGACAGAGAGGAGGAGGAACCTGAGTAAGGACCCGTGCCCCTGGCTGAGGGGTGGCCCAGGGAGGGGCTGCCAGGGCTTCTGGGGTGAGGGTGCTTTTTGTCGCTCACGGGAGCTCCTCCCTTTGTTCCGTGCCCAGTTCCGCTGGGCACTGACCAGAAAGGCTGAGGCAGTGCTGGGGGACCCCACTGTGCTCATAATGACCTTGGGATTCATAGTACGTAATACTCAGCGACCACCTCCACGCCACCCACACTCACACATACAGATGTAGAATGCACCTCCACGGGGTGGGGATTTTTTTGGGGGGAGGTGGTACGCAGGCCTCTCACTTTTGTGGCCTCTCCCGTTGCAGAGCACAGGCTCTGGACGCGCAGGCTCAGCGGCCATGGCTCACGGGCCCAGCCGCTCCACGGTATGTGGGGTCTTCCTGGACTGGGGCACGAATCCGCGTCCCCTGCATCGGCAGGCGGACTCTGAACCACTGTGCCACCAGGGAAGCCCCGGGGTGGGGACTTCTGTCTGTTGCCTTCACTGCCATGTCTCCAGAGCCTAGAACAGTGCCTAGCACAGTAGACACCAAATCAGTGCTGCTTGAATGCATGGAAGCATGCACGGACCCATGCAGTGGGCGCCCAGCTCTCCCGTGTGATTAACAAAGCCAAGGCGCAGAGCTGTCTCTGTCCCTCAACACCCTCCCCAACAGTCGGTCCCCAGTGGTTGCCTTTGATGCCTCTTAAGGCTGCCCTGGATTTTGCTCTATCGTCCATAATGGTTGATTCTGTATCCACATCCATAAAAATTTCAACATCAAAACACACGAAAGAATTCAGTTCCAGTAAGAGCTTAAAAATGGAACTCAGAAACCTCTAAAAGTTCTAATCAAGCTTGCCAAGAGACTAGATCTTAATTATTCCCACCACTAAAAAGAAGTGATAATTAGGTGACGTGGTAGAGTGCTCATTACCGCTACAATGGCAACCGTATCATAATATACAAATGTATCGTCATGTTGTACACCTTATAAAATGTTACATATCAAATATATTTGAATAATAAACCACTAAGAGGGAGATGATTCTGAGCAACGTGGGCTGGACAGAAGGGCAGATGGAGAGGTGGATGCACGTGGAGGTGACGAGCAGATGGCTGGATGCCTGAGTGGAGTTAGGGGATGAGAGGCTGGACCAGAGATGTAAAGATGGGCGTCTGAGCTCATAGACGGAATGAAAGTGGGGTTGGAGGAGATGCCCGGGGAGTGAGTGTAGATGGAGGAGAGGCCAAAATGCCAGATCAGAGGCCAGGGAGATGAGGAGGAACCAGAAAGGACCAAGGAGGGGGAGGCGCCCATTGGGGGTAAGGGAAGTGAGAAGGGTGTGAGGCCTGGAGGCCCAGTTGGAAAGTGTCTCAAGGAGGAGGGAGTGAACGGCTGCCTCGCGAGCAGCCCGCATGTCCCGGGAAGAGTGACAGCGTAGCTCGTGGAAGGGGTGGGAGATGATCCTTCAGAGGTGGTGGGGCCAGATTGTGAAGGCCTTGAACTTGATTTCCTGGGAGCAATGGGGAGCCATGGAAGGTTTATGAGCAGGGAAGTGACACAGGCTGGCGGCTGCATCGTGCAGAGACTGAGGCAGGAGGAGCAGCGTGGTGGCTGTTGCACCACAGATCAGGCCAGATGGTTTAACCTGTCCCCTTGCTCCATCCCCCTTGTATTTTTCCCTGTCCCTGTCCCTCTGCCCTCTGCGGTACCCCCGGCCCATACACTTCCTCCCTGTCCCTTTGGCCATGGCCTGAGACAAGGTAGCATCACAAGTGTTAGGAGCACAAGCTTTTCTTCTCTCAGCAGAGTGACCTGGGCAAGTGGCAGATGGGCACAGAGCTTCTGCCTCCACATCTCTAAAACGGGGGGAGGGGTTGATAACAGCCCCTCCGGAGTGGTCAGAGGGCTGGCTGTGAGAATGGATGCGGTAGGACCTGGTGTGGAGTAAGTGCTCCATCAAAAGTCACCCATCTTCTCATCCCTACTGAGGGTCACTTTTAGTCCCAGTGAGGAAAGAGTTAAACCATGAGGACACACAGGATTTGGGGGCTAGAAGCCTGCTTAGTGTCATCTACTTTGAGTCTGCGCTTGCCCAGTTCACCTATAATCTTTCCATCCTCAGCAGGAGGCCACACAGCTACTTGATTGCCTCCAATGACAGGGAGCTCACAACCTCTCAAAGGCTGTCCATTCCATCCATATGCACCTCTGACTTAGGAAATTATTTCTTCTGCCAAAACTATGGCTTCTGTAACCCGGTCCTAATTCTACCCTCCAGGCCTCTCCAGAGCCAGGATGTTCTCATTAACAGGTAACTGCCCCTCCCCTAAATGAAGACCTTAGATGCTGCCTGGCTGCATTAGTACAGTTCTGTTTGCCCCCTGCTTTCACCTGCCTCTGTGTAGACTGCAGAACTCTGAGCTGTTCCGCCACCAAACCCGTATGCCCAACACATAGGTCTGCAAATCCCTTTATATGTCACAGCTCCTGAGCTAAAACACTGCTTGAAAGCCAGTGAGCCAATATTCACACACACAGGCACACGCACTAACTACACACGTGTTCTCTGCACAGTACACACAGACACACACACACACGTATCTGCACCGCACATACACACCTGCACACAGACACAGCCACACATGTTGGGTTATGTGCACACTCATGTGTAGGCAGGGCACTTACACAGCCTGCATACATGCACAAACACACACGGGCACATGTGTACACACTTGCACATATCCACACTAGACACAAGTGCATACATACAGTTACCTACAAACACTGCAGGCACACACAGGCTCATACAGATGTTCACCCAGAGCTTCAAACTCAGGGCACTTTGGGGCCTGGGGCCCCAGGTAGGGACGAGGGCCCTGTGGTGACAGAGCCAGTGATCCTAGGGCCAAGGCCAGAGGGTGTCAGGCGTGGCACAGGTCGGCTGGGCTGTCACTGGCTGGGGAAGGATGCTTTTGCCAGCTTTGCGGAGGCACAGGGGTTACTGACAACGACGCACAAGCCCTGGTAACAGGCAGATGGTCGCCTAGCGACCTGGTCTCTGCTGGCAACAGCTCAGCTTTTCATAGCAACGGAAGCCTTTTGGTCCCCACCTGGCCTCCCTGGGGCCACATCCCCTCAATCTGATTAGAAGCAGGAAGGATTGGTGGCTCATCTAACACCCGAGCCACACTGGCTCCAGAGCTGGCCTCACAGGCTCGGGGCTGGGCTCGGGCTCCCCCAATCCTCCACTGGCATGCACCGACCTGGGGCTTGGAATGAATGTCATTGCCCCCAGCTGAACTCCTGCACCACGGGCGTCCTTGTCAGCAAAGACAGAGAGACCCAAGTAGGTGGCTGCTTCTCCCTAAGGGCTCCCCTCCTTCCTTCTTTCGGGGCTGGGGTACCGGGTGAAGAGTCTGCTGAAGGCAACAGTGAGGACCTTAACTTGGGGGCTCAGCCTGTTTTGTGACTTGGGGGAGGACAGTGGGCTGGTAAACTCTTGCCAGCTGGCTGTTGCTGCTAGTCCCCACACCTTTAACTCGGAGAGCCAGGACCTCTGGGATGCCCACCTCAGCCAGTCTGTCTGATCCTCTACTTGGAAATCCCTGGAACTTGGGAACTTTCCAGAAGTTGATGGCGTGCTGCATCTGGGCTGGTCAAGAGGGCGCCTCAGCAGGCACCAGGCATACTGCCAACCAGGGGCAACATGATTTGGGGGTACATGGGTCCCCAAACAGCCCCTGGTGGGGCTGACAGAGCCACTGTAAGGCTTGTTATGTGTCTCTGTAGCTGGAGATGTTTGTGCAAAATGTTGTGCAATCTATGTGGGTGATTCACAGAGCTGCAGAAGGCTGCCTCCTCTGGGATTTATAATAATAATGACAAGAACGGTCATAATAACAGCTGTCACCTGATTAGCACTTGTTTTCCATGCCAGACGTTGTGCTAAGGCTCCTACTGGTAATCCCATTTCACAGATGAGAGAACTGAGGCTCAGAGATAACAGCCCACACATCCACGGGTGCCCTGCCAGCAAGCGCAGAGCTGGGATTCTGTCCCAGGTCAGGCTGGGCTCCTAAGCGGACACCTAGTACCACAGACAAGGAAAGCTGCTTACCAGTGTTTAGAGATGGAGAATCCAGATGACACCGGACATGGGGAGGTTTTTTGACTTTTCCATGAGCTTCTCACTGGCCCTTCTGACCTCATTCAAATAAGCCAGTCTGTACAGTACAGATTGGATGAGTCCTACCCATTTGACAGATAAGCAAACGGAGGCTTCCCGGGGACTTGCTTTCCAGGCCAGATTCTGGAATGAGCAAGACCCCAGGAAGCCTCTGACTGGGACTGTGGGAAGTTCATTTCCTGGGCCTTTGTGCTCTGAGAACCGAGGAGGCCCCTGCATCTGTTCCAGGGAAGGAGAATCCAGTCTGCCCCTCGCAGCACAAGCCCATCCCACGCTTCCGGGAAGGGCCGACTCCTCTGTCAGGTGTGGAAGGCACAGTTCCCATAATACTTTTAGAGGCCCCCAAGAACATTTTAATTTCTTTCAAAATCAGACCAAAAAATGAACTTTTAGATGGAAGAGAATATTTTAATATATAATGTTAACATATTAATCTTCATATGAATGCAGTCACAAAATGGAATTTTTAAAATATATTTATGGGGCCTCCCTGGTGGCGCAGTGGTTGAGAGTCCGCCTGCCGATGCAGGGGATACGGGTTCGTGCCCCGGTCTGGGAGGATCCCATATGCCGCGGAGCGGCTGGGCCCGTGAGCCATGGCCGCTGGGCCTGCGCATCCGGAGCCTGTGCTCCGCAACGGGAGAGGCCACAACAGTGAGAGGCCCGCATACCGCCAAAAAGAAAAAAAAAAAATATATATATATATATATATTTATGGAGGAAGGAGCCTGTGAAGGCTGAAGTGCCCAGACCCTATGAAAGTCATAATATGCCCTTTTCTTTAAGAAAAGCTGTTTCTTCCTGGGCAGGGTAGAGAGTGTGACTCTGACAATTCAGGCCCCTCACAATGGAAATGCGTATGCAGTGAAGAGAAATAAAGTGAGTGAGGTGCTTGAATCCTCCAGACACTCGCCTCAATCGTCCACGTCACCTGGGGCTGTGCAGACACTCAGAGGCAGGCAGTGGAGTATTAAAGACTTGGTGCTGGGGTCAGAGACACCCATCTTTTATCCGGGTTCCCCTGGTACAGGCTGTGTGACCTTGGACAGGCCATCTGACCTCTCTGAGCTTCCGATTTCTAAGCTCAGATAGGATCAGTCCTAGCTGGGCTCTCGGGTTTGTTTGGGTGAGGATTTGGTGAGACACTGTGCGTGCCATGTGCTTGGCCCGGTGCCTGGCACACAGCCCTTGGGAGCTCCTGTGACAGTATGATTGCTGGCTGATTCCTGCTCCCGGCAGCAGCCGCAAACTGACCGGGCTGCAATCCCGTCCCCATCTCCTCACCCACCTCAGCAGCGCTGACACTTGGCCCTCTGGGTAAAGGATGGGGAATGCCGGTTTTCTGGGCAGCAGATGCCAAAGAGCATCCTCCGTGAGCCCCTGGGCGACAGTGGTCCATGGCATGGGGTGAGGCCGTTAGGAAGCAGAATCTAATTCTAACCACAAAAATCACATTAGCCCTTGTTCCCAAGTCATCATTTTAACCCAGGGATTGCACACAGGCATCTCAGGGCCCAATTTAGTCTGGAGACAGGCTCTTTTGGATATTCACGTATTAATATAGATATTAATATAGATAGTACAGATGTTAATATGGATCTATTCATTTGGATTAACTGTCTGCATCTAGAGATGGGGAGGTCCCACCTTTAAAATGTGTAGTTCAGGCTCCTCTTGAAAATCAGCAGATCTGGCCACGGGACTCCCATTCCAAGCCGCGTGGGGTTGCTGACTCAGATGGGCACAGGTTCTTCTCTCCTTCCTACAGTCTCACCCCAGCCCCCATCACTCATGTATGCCTCTGCCTGGGCCAGGGACCCCTGAAACATTCAGCAGTTGCAATGTGCCTCTGATCTCATGGCATGGAAAAAAACAGGGTCTGTGTCCGTGGTTTGTGTGATATGGGACAATTTGCTGTGTGATTTTGGCCGGGCCACTTGACCTCTCTGTGACTCAGTTTTCTCATACTCCCTGCTCTGCCTATATCCCCAAGGTTGCCTGGAGACTCTCAGAGGGGAAAATGCTGGGCATAGATTTTGAACACTCTACAGTGCCCTTTGGTCAGCCCCCAAAGGACAGTTCCTCAAAACCGTCCTCCGTGATTTTCTTTGCACTTGCTGTTCCCCTTTCCTGGACACTATTCCCTACCTATTCCCAGCTCGCAGGCCACATCCTCTGGGAAGCCCTCCTTCCTAGGCAGAATTGTGCTGTGCCCTTCACAGCTACTTACTCCAGAGTGTGACTCGGACTGGGAACTTGTTAGCAGGATGTGACATCTGCCACCTGCCCTGTGCTGGGAGCTTCAAGAGGGCGAGGACCTATCCTTAGGCGTCTTTGTGCCCCAGCTCCTGGCACAGAGCCTGGCACTCAGCACAGTTCAGGAAACATTTAACACCCCTAACCCCGGCCCTTCCCTCCTGCCCCCTCGCAGTCACAGTGTCCTGCTGGATAGCTGTCTGGAGGCGCAGGGTGGCGAGGACCAGAGTGAAGTAGGCGAAACTGAGCACCAGAGCGCTTCACACCAGGTATGGAGCAGCACCAGGCCTGGCGCCCGAGCTATCTCGGAGGCCTGGACTGGAGTCGGCGGAAGGGGCTGGGTCTTGTCCCCTTTGCTTACAGGGGTGGGGTTTGGCTGATGAGATGCCCACAGGACAGAGGTGAGCAGGGTGGTGCGTGCTGTGAGGCCCTGCTTGTAGCAGGGGTCAGATGGTGTCAGGAAGGGCCCCGGGTGGTATGGCCATGGGTGGGGAGCAGTGGGCTTAGACTCCAGTCCTCACGTGGCTGTGTGACCCTGGGCAAGTCACCTCCCCACTCTGGGCCTCAGTGGCCACCTCTGTAAAATGGGGCTAAAAACCCTTCCCTGGAGTATTGTATATAGTTCTATGCTGTGAAGTGTGGTGCCGGATGGAGAGTGCTGTGGTGGCTGTTTTAGTTGCTTTGTCCCCACACGTAGAGGGCTGCCCGAGAATTTCCCCTCATTACATATGACAGGTCCAGGTGTTGGGGCCTGGGGCTCCTGTGTGCACTGGATGCCCCAGAAGGTGAGCTGGAGGATATGACCAAACGGGCAGGGCCAGGACTAGTCTTGGGGCCCATCCTGAGGGTAGATTCCCCCCACAGGGGCTGGGCTGGACTAGGGCTAGGACAGGGCTTGATGGTCACAGCTTCGGTTTCCTCTTTATCTTTTGCAGGAGCTGCAGGAGGAGGCCGTGGCCGCCAGCTCAGGAGGTAGGTGTGTGGTGGGGTTGCATAAGAATGTCCAGGATGCTTTCAGGCTGGGGGCAGCCAGGGCACAGGGGCAAACCCTCCTCCTCTCCCTCTCAACTCGTCCCCCTGCCCCGTCCCATCCTCAGGCAAAACCCATTCTGCGCATCTTAGGGCCACTTGGTCAGAGCCTGATGATGTATTTCAAAGGCCTCAGGGGAATAGCACTGAGGCCCCCAGGACCCCAAGAGGCCTGGGGAAAATGTACTCCCAGCCAACCTCTCCTGCCAACCCCCTCACTGGGAACACAGCTCTCTAGGTTACTGCCTAGTGAGGATTTGGCTCAAATGTAACGTACCTGAGTGAAAACTGGGGCCAGAGCTCGCTAAGGGTGTGTGTCCTAGACTCTTTTGATTATTTATCACTCCCACCCCTAATCCTGAGAACTTCAGGGATGATGGGGACAGAGTCTAGGGCAGTGAGGATGTCTGGACACTGAGCCCTGGACTTGCAAACTTCCACAGGCCTCAAGACACTGGTGGTGCTCCACCTGCCCTTTGAAGCAGACAGACCATTTTACAGATGAGAAAACTGAGGCTCCATATGGGCAGCATTTGGCTCAGTGGTCAAGGTCACAGACCTACATTTCACTATTGGCTCCTCCCTCTTCCTCGCTCTGTGACCTGGAGCCAGTCCTGTGACCTCCCTTAACTGTGGCTCCCAAATCAAGAAAGAGGGGGCTATAATAGTACCTACCTCACTGGGTTGTTGGGCAGCGTGGGGGGTGACAATGCCTCACTGGAACTGAAAGAAGAGACCATAATGGGGCCCATGACAATGATGTTTGTGTCCCAGGCAGCCATTGATGGAAATGGGACTGGACCTGGGTGTCTTAACCCCAGGTGTCCTGATCCTGCTCCCGACCTGATCTTTGAAAAACATCCTCTGTTAATTTTAACCCAAATCTGCCAGAAACCTACTAAGTCTGCACCCCACACGGATGAACAAGACCAGGATCGCCCAGTTGCAGACTCAGGTTCCGTGGGGCTGGTTCCACCCCCTTCCCCAGGTCATTTGGAAGCAGGTGGCCTGGGAACCACACTTTGAAAAACACTGAAACACAGCCCTTTGTCTGCCACCACTCGAAAGTGTGGATCTTGAACCAGCAGCTTTGGTGTCACCTGGGAGCTGGTTAGAAATTCAGAATCCCAGGCCCCAGCCCAGACCTGCTGAACCAGAATCTGCATTGTTAACAAGATCCCTGGTGATTTCTCTGCGCATTTGTCTTTGAGAGGCAATGGCCTTGAGCCCATGTTCTCAATCATGACTGCACATTGGAATCATTTGGGGAGATTTAAAAATCCTGGTGCCAGTCCTCACCCCAGACCATTAAATCAGAATCTCTGGGGATGGGCCCACGCATCAGGCATTTCCATACCTCCCCAGGCGATTCCAATATGCAGCCCATTTGGGGAAACAGGGACCTAGGAAAAGTTATTGCTTCTGGTTGGAAGTGAAATTAATTGAGCTCCGGGATTTCTTTGGGATGGAAAATCCTTCCAGGCTAAGAACGTTTGAGTCTGTGAGCCTAAGCCAGAGGGCTTCTGGGTTCTTTGATTCTAATTTCTTTGAGTCTAAAGTATGAAATGCTACAATAGTTGGTTAGCAGAGAAAGCTCCAGAACTGGGGTGCTCAGGGCTGTCTCTCAGAGCTGTTGGGTGGACGAGCCACGTGACTGGTGATGCTCTTGACACTGAACTCCGGGGACAAGAGTGATGATGCTCGACTTTGGGTGCAGCTGCTGCAAGCGCAGGTGGGCACCGGGCTGGTCTGTGTTGGCTCTGGTGGGGAAGAGCCACGCCTACCCTGCCTCTCCCAACTCTGTGCTCCTCATTGCAGTCCCCAGGGTCCCGCCTCTGCCTGAGATTCCCCTGCCCCCAGCACCATGGCTAAACCAGGCCGGGACATGGAGCTGAATCGCCTGGTCCAGGACCAGCCACCTGGCCAAGTGACCCCCGGGCTTGCTCCCCCAAACCTGGTGGAGCACCTCCCCAGTGTGCCCAGCTACCACCCCCCGATCACCCGCATCCCTGTCCTCATCTCCCGGAGGACAGCCTTGTCCAACTCCAGCTTCGCCAAGGAGACCAGGAGCTCCATCCGTCGCCTAGGTAGCGTGAAATTGACCACCCAGCACGCTGGTGTCTGTGGTGTGCTTCTGCATGGCTTGGGCTGTTTCCTGCATGGGTGCCATGGTCTTGGCGTGGGACCACTATTTGGGCTCATGGAACACCACCCCTTCTTCCTCTGCTGACCAGTGCCTTCATCTTGCTTTGTGGTGACTTGAAGGGTATTAGTCCCCTTCTCTCTGTGCCTAAAATTCCACAATTAGCAATTCACTTCTTTGGGTTAAACATGGCTTTTTGCAGATCATCAATTTTTATACAGGTAGTCACTCATACCCGAGTTTAAACAAGTCACTCAGATCTCCAGGCCAAGAGGCTTGGGGCAGGGAGCTGGGTAGGGGGAGATAATAATCAGAGGGGAATGAACCAGAAGAGGAATGTGGAGGTCCATTGCAGACAGATTCTACCGACCTTGAGAGTTGGCTGGGAGCTAGACTTTCTGAGGACTGTTGTTATCTGCTCAGCAAATTCCCTTTCAGGAAAGGGGAGGCCCCCAGGTGCTGACAGGCAGACCCAGAGGAGGCGTCCTCAGGGGCCAGTGCAGAGAGAGAGCCTGTCTGGATCCATTTAATTGTGACAAGATCCCCGCAGTTGCCTTCAGGCTCCTGCTGTTTGCTGCCTGATGACAAAGTACTGGGGGACATACTGGTGCCTCTGGGCTAACCCCTGTCACCTTCTGCCTTGACTCAAACAAGACCTGCCATTTTCCCTTTAATTTGTTTGTTTGTTTTTGGATTACACTGAGCAAGGTTGCCTCTGAGATTCACAGGCAGGTTGAGCTGAACATTTCACAAGAAGAGATCCACTCTCGTCCTTTCCCTCCTCCTGGCTTGGGGTGGGCACAGAGTTGGGGCAGGGTGGCACGTGATCAACCCCATGACGGGATGACACGCCAGGCTCAGTGTTCCGGGCAAGACCTAAATCTCCTCACTCCAGAGGGTCTTCCACGTCCTCTACCCTTATATTGCGGCTCGATTTTTGTGCATTCTGTACCAACTCTGCGTTTTTTTGCTTACCATCTTTCTTTCAGTGGATTCACTTTTTCATTTAATTCAGTGTATTTAAACAGGAAGCTTTACATTATAATTCAAATGGAAAACCAGCATGGCCTGCCATAAATATAGAGAAGGCATACATAGAAATAACCACAAAGTTATGGAGAACAATGTAGAGTTGGTAGTTTCTCGTGAGGTACGTGGCCTGCTGAAGGCTCATAGCTGAGTCTGCTCTCCCAGCTGCAAAGGGGGATTCAGACGTGTCAGAGAGGCGTTAAGGCCGTAGCAGCACTAACCTGAGGCTTTCTCTCTGCCTTCTCAGGATCCAGACAGAACCGGGCAGGGAGAAATGGTTCCGTTCTGCCATCCTTTGCCTTGGCTGTGCCATCTGAAATCATCGTGTGCCTTCTCTGGTCCCTGGGAGCCCCACACTTTGAGAAATAGTCCCCGTGACACATTGGGACAGTGGGTTGAACCAGCTGTCATTGACACATGATGATTTTATTTTATTTACTGATGAATAGGCAAGGATGTTTACTGCAGCACTGGTTAAATATTCATTAATACAGACTATTTATAAAATGCCTATATTAGCCATTAAAAGTAAAACAAGTAGAGAAATAGAAAATATTGTCAGTCAAAAAAATCTTTCAAATAATTAAAAGATTTAAAAAACAGGGATTTATATAAGGCTTGGGATTGGTCACGGTAGTGGTTGAATTTACAACACAGATTAATAGAGAGATGTAAATCAAGGCCTTCTTTCTCAGACTTGGTTCTAAAACATTTCCTATCTAAGATCAAGAGCAAGGTCCTTCGGTGATACTTCGCGGGTCTTATATACGGTTTCTACCTATGCCCAATCTAAACAGTAGGACACACGATGATTTTAGATGCAGCAGGCAAGGCGGTGGCAGCATGTAGTGAGAACATTATTCCCATTTCAGTGGTGCTGCTTGGCACCTCTCAGCCGAGGTTTCATTTTGACAGAGGCCTCTACATATGCTGGTCACCAACCTCAGGATGGGATAAGAGTTTCAGCTCTGGAGCCAGGCTGCCTGAGTCCAAATCTGGGCTCTGCTGACAGTTTCTTAATCTCTCTGTGCTTCGGTTTCCTTCTCCACAAAATGGGGACAATGATAACAGGAACCTCACAGAGTGGCCGGGAATGATGAAGGAGTTTATATATATAAAGCACTTAGAGTTTAGTGAAACTAATGCCTAGCAGGCATATAGGAAGTGCTTAACAGTAAATATTATTATTCTCTAAACCAATTTAAGCATAAAATATTCTTTATATTCGGAATTATAGTATTCTTACTCTATAAATCAGTATAATATAAACGAATATAATTTCTACTTTGAGTTTCTACTCTCCCAAGCTGGCACGAAAGGAAACATCAGGCTTAGGAGTTCCCCGCCCTCCCCTGGGAGTGACTGAGTTCATAGGGTCTTGTGCAGGACTAAGCAGGGGGTAAGGGGACCACCTTCTCCTTCCCATGTTCCGTGAGACAGCCTCATGGATGCTGAGACCAGGGTTTGTTTTTGCTGCCTGGGAGCCATGCTGGGGGCACCCCAGGGCCCTGAGCATTTTTGAGAAGCTGCCCTTGTCCTGGCTGCCTCCACGCCCCTGGCCCACCTCCAGCTCACCTCTCCCGAGGTCTGCAGGGAAGCAGGGGGACGTCCCCGCCGCCCCGTGGCTCTCTCCTGTTTTCCACAGCCTGGGGCATCTCTGGTGAGTCTAGCAAAACTTCTTAAGCTTCTTGAGTCCCGCTCATCCTCTTCCCCTGAGAGCTTAGGGTTAGTAAAACAAATGCCCCAAAGTCTTGAGGTCTGCTTACGTTCCCTCCACCAAACTTCATAAAGGGCTGGCTTTTCCCATGGTGGCCATTAGAAAAAGCTCACATATCCAAGTGTTTCAAAATGCTCCCCTCCCCATTTTGGGGGTGTGCCCCTGCCTTGCTGGCACCCAGGTCTGTGCCTGGCTGCTATCGGGTGGTCCTGCCCAGGCATGGTGGGGAGTGGGGACACCATTCCAGCCCCTCAGCATCCTCTGAGCTCTGCCTTGGGGCAGACCTGTCCCCACAGTCCCTGGGGTGGGTAACGAGGACTGAGGTAGGGCCACACCCAGGCTCCCCAGGGAGGACCCAGTTCTCAGGATGCGAGGTCTCTCAGAGGTCAGGAGAGGGGTTGGGCTGATGAATTTCAGGGGCTCTTGGCATGTACAGAAATAAGGAAATACCAAACGTGTACCCAAACAGGGATAACACACAATACAAAAACAACCTGTTACCCTTGATTGCAGGAAACTTCCAAATGTCTCCATTGGAGGCCCTTCAAGAGTGTGAGCCCCTGAAGAGGTAAACTTGTCACTGTATGCAAAAACATGATACTATATATAGAAAATCCTAAGGACTCCACGCAAAAACTACTAGATCTAATAAATGAGTTCAGCAAAGTAGCAGGATACAGGATAAACATTCAAAAATCGGTTGCATTTCTTTACACTAACAATGATATATCAGAAAGGGAATGTAAAAAAAGAATACCTTTTAAAACAGCACCAGAAAAAATAAAATACCTAGGAATAAACCTGACCAAGGAGGTGAAAGACTTATACACTGAAAACTATGAAGCGTTAATAAAGGAAATTAAAGAGGATTCAAAGAAATGGAAAGATATCCCATGCTCTTGGATTGGAAGAATTAATATTGTTAAAACGACAATACTACCCAAAGCAACCTACAGATTTAATATGATCCCTATCAGAATACCCAAGACATTTTTCACAGAACTAGAACAAATAATCAAAAAATTTATATGGAACCATAAAAGACCCAGAATTGCCAAAGCGATCCTGAGGAAAAAAAACAAAGCAGGAGGCATAACTCTCCCAGACTTCAGACAATACTACAAAGCTACCGTAATCAAAACAGCATCGTATTGGTACAAAAGCAGACATACGGATCAATGGAACAGAATAGAGAGCCCAGAAATAAACCCACACACCTACAGTCAATTAATCTTTGACAAAGGAGGCAAGAATATAAAATGGGGAAAAGACAGTCTCTTCAGAAAGTGGTGCTGGGAAAGTTGGACAGCTGCATGTAAATCAGTGAAGTAGAACACACCCTCACAGCATACACAACAATAAACTCAAAACGGCTTAAAGACTGAAACATAACACATGACACCATAAAACTCCAAGAAGAGAGCACAGGCAAAACATTCTCTGACATAAATAGTATCAGTGTTTTCTTAGGTCAGTCTCCCAAGGCAATAGAAATAAAAGCAAAAATAAACAAATGGGACCTAATCAAACTTACAAGCTTTTGCACAGCAAAGGAAACCATTAAAAACAAAAACAAAAAAACAAAAAAACCAAAAAGACAACCTAGGGACTGGGAGAAAATATTTGCAGATGATGTGACAGACAAGGGCTTAATCTCCAAAATATACAAACAGCCCCTACAATTCAATAACAAAAAAACAAACAACCCAATTGAAAAGTGGGCAGGAGACGTTAATAGACATTTCTCCAAAGAAGGCATAGAGATGGCCAATAGACACATGAAAAGATTCTCAGTGTCACTAATCATTAGAGAAATGCAAATCAAAACTGCAGTGAGGTACCACCTCACACCGGTCAGAATGGCCATCATTAAAAAGTCTACAAATAACACATGCTGGAGAGGGTGTGGAGAAGAGGGAACCCTCCTATACTGTGGGTGGCAATGTAAATTGCTGCAGCCACTATGGAGAACAGGATGGAGGTTCCTCAGAAGACCAAACCTAGAGTTGCCATATGATCCAGCAATCCCACTCCTGGGCATATACCCAGACAAAACTATGATGCAAAAAGACGCGCGCACCCCTATGTTCACAGCAGCACTATTCACAGCAGCCAAGATGTGAAAACAACCTACATGTCCGTCGACAGAAGGATGGATAAAGAAGAGGTGGTGCATATATACCGTGGAATACTACTCAGCCATAAAAGAATGAAATAATGCCATTTGCAGCAATATGGGTAGACCTAGGGATTATCATACTAAGTGAAGTAAGTCAGAAGGAGAAAGGCAAATACCATATGATACCACTTACATGTGGAATCTAAATATGGCACAAATGAACCTATCTACAAGACAGAACTAGACTCACAGACAGAGCAGACTGGTGGTTGCCAAAGGGGAGGGGGGTGGGGAGGGAAGGACTGGGAGTTTGGGATTAGCAGAGGTAAACTATTATACATAGGATGGATAAACAACAAGGTCCTACTGTAGAGCACAGGGAACTATATTCAATATCCTGTGACAAACCATAATGGAAAAGAATATTAAAAGAAGGAATGTTGATATGTGTATAACTGAGTCACTTTGCTGTACAGCAGAGATTGACACAACATGGTAAATCAAATATAAAAAGAGTGTGAGGCCCTTTAGCCCCGTGTCTCATGCCCCCACAGGCCTGGGAAAGCCTGGTCACTCCTACCTTGGGATGGGGAAACTGAGGCCCAGAGAGGGGAAGCAGCTGAGCCAGGCTGCACCAGGCCAGGCCCTAGGACGTGGTACCCCCAGGCTCCCCATGCCCTATCTGAGTGAGGCATCCCCATCACCCACCCCAGGGCCTTGATGCTTCTCCAGGCCCAGGGAAACCAGGCTGGGTTTTGGAGAGCTGGGCTCCAGGCTGTGTGCAGGAGCTCCTGTGGCTTCTGTGGCGTCGTGGCTTCTTCTGTGGCTCCTGGGTTAGTGGCTGGCATGGGCGTGGCTGTCAGAGGGCCCTGGGCTCTGCATCGTTGTGCCCCCTGCATGGATCTCTCCTGTGGGCCCTGTTGGGAGGCAAGGCTTCCAGAGGCCGCTCCACACACGCTTTCTGTGGCTTCCCTGTAGAACACAGCAAGGCCCTGGGACCTGGCTTCTCTCTGACGCTGTGCCCTCCTTCCTCTCCCCAGTACCTGCCACGGAAGAGCACCCGGAAGTGCAGGTGGAAGACGCTGATGCTGACAGCCAGCCCCTCAACGAGGAGGAGAATCCACCCTCTCCTGTGCCGCTGCCCCCGTCTCCTGCCAAATCTGACACACTTGGGGTCCCAGGATCAGCCACAGAGAGCCTCAGGTCACCTTTTATGCTTCTCTTGGGCTTTTCATAGCACTGTGCCACCTGTGCATTTGGCATTTGAGGACACTGGGGCCAGAGAGGAGGAGAAGCTGGCCCAAGTCACTCACCGAGTTGCTGTCAGCGCTGGTACTATGGCCCCACCATTTTCAGTTCTCCTAATTCCTGGCTTCAGGCTCTAGAAAGAGCTCTCTGAGGAAGCCCTGTCCAGAATACCCTCAATTGTACGTTTGAAGGGGGTAATAAATGTGACAGGGCTAATTTTATTGTTAAATAATACGATGGACATACCAAAGAACACTAGATATAATAACCACCCCTAATCCCACCACTCTAGGGAGTAGTTTTATTTTCCTGCCTTCTCTTCCACACCTTGTTCGTGGGCCCATGCTTTTGAGTGGTTTTAGTTGAAGGAGTGATTGAATCATATCTCATTTGAGACCACATCTTATTTATTGAGCCCTTCTCCGTATTGCTAGTCTGTCTCCTTAACACTCGTTGTGATGCTGTGTTGACATCTTCCAGCTCCATGTGCCAGGATAGACATAACAATTCTCTGTTGTTGAATACTGTCCACAGTGGTGCTACAAATATCTCTTTGGTCTTCTGCCCTCTGTCCTTGGGCTCCTTTCTCGAGAGTGGGCTTCCTGGTCAGGGTTGCATGCGTTTTTGTGCCTCTCGAGATAACTTAGTTGCTGCATGGTTAGAGTTGGTTTTGGACAACCTGAGCCAGGTAACTGAGAGAGGGCCTGCACAGAGCTGTAGGCAGTCTGTGAAGTGCAGTGCAGTGCTTTGTGAATGGTTAATTAAGCTAAAGGGGAGCTGCCAGTGCATCTCCTTTGCTGGCTAGATTGAGGGATGGTTCTTTTTTCTTGATTAATTCTTGCTTTTATCTATGAACCCTTGAGTAATTTCTCAGCTGAGGTCAGAAGACTGCCAAAACAGAGATGGTTGGATGTAGCAAACAGAAGGCTCCCAGATTCTGATACGGAGTAAAGAGTCATAATCTCACCCAGCCTTGGAACACAGCTCACAGGCACATCTGTCCTCACGTTTAATTCACTGAATCATGCACAGAGTACAGAGAGCAGAAGACAGGGCACCACCATAATTGTAGACATCTGGTCTACCTCCCTCTGTTCCCTTTATAAGGGTAGGGAGACTGTACAGGCTGAGTTAGAGGTGGATATTCAGGAGGAGGGAGGGGACTAAGATCACTTGGGACAAGAATCAAAGCTTCCTGCCTTTTGCTTATGAGCTGGGTCTGTGAGGCTTCTCTTATTATCATTCATTCATTCATTCATTTGCAAACATTTACTGAACATCTTTATGTGCCAGGCTCTGCTCTAGGTGCTGTGGTTGCATCAGGGAGAAGCCTGAGAGGGGCCTGCCCTCATGGAGCTGACATTCCAGTGGGGCCGAGATAGACGATGAACAAGTAATCACACAAGATTTTTCCAGAGAGTGCTAAGGAGAATGTGACTGTGAGAAACTGGGAAGCCTCAGCCTGAGCTTGGCGCCAAGAAGGAATTCTGATGCCTGACATGAGAGGCCATTGAGGCTGCCTGTGGTCCAGGATGGAATGAGCACTGGGGGCAACTGATGGGAGCAGAAAAGCCACCAAAACAGAGGGGCACATGGGCAAGGCCCTTCTCACAGTGCAATGCTGTGGTCTGGAGTGAATCCCAAACACCCCCTGTCTACTAGGATTATGAAAATTCAACAAGCTACTGTATGTGAGGTGCTCAGCACAGGGCCAGGCACTGGGCGGTGCTGGAGGAGCATAGCTGCTGATTTAGTTCCACACTCTGGATTCTCTCCAGGCCCGGAGAGGGCACTGGGCTGGGAGCAGGAGGCCTGAGTTTAAGTCCCAGTTGTGAGATTTTTGCCCCAGTCTTCTTGTTCGCAGGCATCCTTTTAATTAGAGCGTAAAAGAGGTGAACCCATGAGTTTTGCCATTCTAGGCGAGTTGGCAGAAGGTAATAGGGTGGTTTCAGAGCCTTCTGGAATAAAGCAAATGCTACACATCCCTCTGACTGTATCCCTTTACAATCCCTAATGATGGAATCCTGAGTCACGGTGGTTGAGTATGGGAAGAGTACCAAGTGGATTCAAATCTAGACACCAGCAGCTGAGACACCAGTGATTCCAAATGCAGCACTCTGTGGCAGACTTGGACTGAATGATGGGGACCTGGGCATAATTTAGTCTTCATTCTTCAGATAGGGAAGCGGGAACTCCAGGAGGCGATGGGCTTTCCCCAGGTCACACCATGAGCTGGAAAACAGACTTCATGGCCCATGGGTGTCAACTTTTCCAGCCAGGGGCACATCTGCAAAGGGAGAGAAGCTGAGCTTCCAGGAGAGTTAATAAGATGGAATGTGAGCCCTCACACCTTCTCAGTAGCTGGAAGGATGGTGTGATGGAGAAGGGGACGGGGTGGACTGGGGAGGGCAGTGCCCTCAGACTGGGAGGTGGAAGGGAGAAGGATATTTAAATTGAGACCCAACTGAGTGATAAGCACCTCACTGAACTGGGTAGATGTAGTCCCATTTTTTTTTTTTTTCTTTTTTGCGGTACGCGGGCCTCTCACTGCTGTGGCCTCTCCCGTTGCGGAGCACAGGCCCAGCGGCCATGGCTCACAGGCCCAGCCGCTCTGCGGCATGTGGGATCCTCCCGGACCGGGGCAGGAACCCGTGTCCCCTGCATCGGCAGGCAGACTCTCAACCGCTGCGCCACCAGGGAAGCCCCCCATTTTATAGAGGGAAAACTGAGGCAGCTCAGCGGGTTTGAGTAACTTGCCAAGGTCACACACTGGGAAGAAGCAGGGCTGGGGTGCAAATTCGGGTTTGCCCGATCCCAAGTCAGTGCTGTTACTTCTATGCTAGGCCATTGAATGGACGCAGAGGCCGAGATCCAGAGGTTGGATGTGTCCCCCCTTCTCCTTTTTTGTTTCCCTGCAGGCAAGCGAGGACCCTTTGGCAGCACCATCCTCTGTCCCCACCTCCCCCCCAGGATTCGCTCTGGGTGATCTGCAGGGCTCAGAGTTGGTTCACTCCCTCGCGGCCCCTGCCTCCCTGAAGGCCCCTCCCTTCCATGTCTGTGCTCTTGCAGGAAGACGCTGTGCTCCCAAGACGATGAGGCTGAAGAGCTCAAGATGCTGTCACCGGCTGTATCCCCCGTGGTCGTTTGGTCGGACCCCACCAGCCCGCAGGGCACTGAGTAAGTGGGGGCCACTTCTGGGGTCTCAGGGAATCAGAAGTCTGGGTGGGGATGGGCAAGCAAAGGGAGGTGAGCTGGGGGGAGAATGGATGTTTTTAGAACCTTGCACCCCAAGGCAGACTGTGCCAGTGGCTTCCTGGCAGTAAGAGAGGGCCGGGTCTCCTGCCCAGGCTGCTTCTGACCAGCCCAGAAATTCTGAAAAATCTGGTCTGCAGAATGGGCTCAAACTCTGGGCCCAGCTGTGTCCAGAACCACAGAGTGTGGGCCCTGGGGAATCCACATCTTTATAAGCTCCCCAGGTGATTCTGATGCAGCTGGTCTGTGGAACCACGTTTAGAGGCCACTATGAGGGCATCGGGACCTGTGTCTCTGACATCGAAGTGTCACAAGGGCTGGGCCAGTGGGCGGTGTTTTCCTGAAGGGTCTACGTAGGCTGGTGACAGTGAATATGCCAGCCCTGGGCTCTGGCCTGGGATCCTCACCTCCTCTCCAGCCATAGCTTCTGGAGTGACCTTAGGAGACAATATACTTTCCTTCCAGTCTTTTTTTCTGTCCATAAATTTATGGAGTTTATGTTTAACAGTATTGTGGAAAGTTCAGAAAAGCAAAAGAAGCAGAAAAAACCCAAACCTCACGTATAGTTCAGTGATCCATTTTAGCATACAGTGGAGTCACATCTTATGCAGTAGGGTAGGGGTAGGGGTAGGGTTTAATATCAGAAAATAAGCCAGAAATCAGGTATAATAATAAAAATTACCTTTGAAAACTCTTAAGGTGGTCAGCATGGAACCCCATATATTACCTCAGTAGGTTAAGACGCTATAACAAATAGACCTCAATGATTCAGTGGCTTAAGGAACAAGATGTCTCATATGTCACAGTTGTGTCACCGGTGGTGTGTTTCAGGTCAGTGGAAGGCTCCGCCCCCTGCAGTCATTTAGGGCCCCAGCCAACAGTGGCACTGCCACCTTTGTGTGGCTTTCAAGACCCTGCTGGTCACCACTAGAAAGGGGGAGTGCCAGGCCGCTCTTCCACAGGGAGGCCCAGAATTGCACTAGCATGTCCACCCGTGAGAGCTCGCACGGCCACACCTGGGCAACGTAGTCCCTGGCTGCGTGGTGACCCCTCCCTGCAGGAGGGAGTGGGTGTGGGGGAGCAGCTCGTGCCTCCTCTGCCCCCCAGCGCCATCGCTCATTATGACCCCCCCCACTGCTTTTCTCCAGCTAGCTCCCTCAACTGAGCACAAGAAGAGTAGCTGGCTTGGGCTTCCCTGGTGGCGCAGTGGTTGAGAGTCCGTCTGCTGATGCAGGGGACACGGGTTCGTGCCCCGGTCCGGGAAGATCCCACATGCCGTGGAGTGGCTGGGCCCGTGAGCCATGGCCACTGAGCCTGCGCGTCCGGAGCCTGTGCTCCGCAACGGGAGAGGCCACAACAGTGAGAGACCCGCACACCGCAAAAAAAAAAAAAAAAGAGTAGCTGGCTTGAGTTTCAGTGCCTCAATGTATGAAGAAAAACAGTAGATCTGTAAACATTAGTGTTATCCTCAGCTCAGCAAGAAGATCACAGGCTACTCAGAGGAGAACATAGAACATAGGCTGGTTCACACGGCCGCCCATCTCAACTCACCCAGGGCTCCTGACCCACACTGAGCGGAAGACTCTCATTCATTCTCTCTGCCTGTGTCTGTCTCTCCCTTGCTGCAAGTACATGCAGTTTAAATTCCTATGGATTAAAAGGATATGTAATGTATCTGCACTGTTTTATTTATTTATTTATCTATCTATCTATTTATTTATCTACTTATCTATTTGTTTATCTATCTATCTATTTATCTATCTATCTATCTATTTATTTATGCATGCATGCATGCTGCGCTGTGCAGCTTCTAGGATCTTAGTTCCCCGAGCAGGGATCGAACCTGGGACCTCGGCAGTGAGAGCGCAGAGTCCTAACCACCAGACCGCCAGGGAATTCCCTGCACTGTTTTTTCCATCAGTTATTTCCTAAGCCTAAAAAAGTAGCCCCTGTCCCCTCTCTGATCTGTCCTGTATCTCATGTGAACCCTAAACTGAGACTAACAGCCCTGAACTGAGTTCCAGAGTTTCCCCCTGAATCACAAGTGGAATCCAGTTTTTTTGGAATTGCCCATCTGAATCAGAGCATTCGTGGTACACTTTCTGAAAGCTGGGCACCCGGGTGTTAATCCCAGACTGAGTTTCCTCCCAGGAGATATTAAGGTGGGTTTGATGTTTTGATGTCAGAAGACTGGGGCAGGATTTACCCCCTGAGGCCAGATGGGATACAGATTCAGCTCCTGCCCGGCGGGGCAGGGGTCCCTCCCCACGCAGCCCATTCAGCTCTGGGTGGTGTTCCCTCAGTGACCAGGACCGCACAGCCTCCACAGCCAGCCCAACCGGTGCCCTCATCAACGACCGGCTCCAGGAGCTGGTGAAGCTTTTCAGGGAGCGGACGGAGAAGGTGAAGGAGAAGCTCATCGACCCTGATGTCAGCTCTGATGAAGAGAGCCCCACGCCCTGTGAGTCCAGAGCTGGGGCTGGGCCACCTGACCAGGGGTGGGGTGGGGCCCCTTAAGGCCCCTGTCAGTTCTTGGGGAGGGTGGCCCCAAGGAAACAGTTGGGGAGCTTGAGAGAAGCCCAGATCTCCATTCTCTGGAATTTGAGGTCCTTTATGTACAAGTTTAGCTACGTGTCCAGGGGAGGAAAGAATGTCAAGGTTCTGACCAGTGGCCCAGTTGTACTTGGCTCTCCCTCCCACGGGGCAAGTTCCCTGTTGACCTTCTGCCCCTTTCCCACTGGCGGGCAGGTGGTCCACCCTGGGATGTAGCTCATGGCCTTGCACTTAGATGGTGTCCATAACCCACTCTGGAACTACACAGTCTTATTTTTCAGAGGCCTCCATTGCAATATTCTTATGGGGTTACCTGAAAGTTTCCTGCTTTCAAAGTGCCAGGAGGAAATAAGAACCATGCTCTCTCGCCAGGGAGGTTTTCTAGGTCTTTTCAAAGGAGGGTTGTGCCTTAGAACTCATGGTGCCAACAGTGGACCTAGCAGAGCCTGACTTCACACTCCTAAAGCTGGAAACATAGCCATATTAAACCTGTAACAGCCAATTTCTAGGTCACCAACAACATCACCATAGATGCACAGGAAAACTGTGATCCCATTTGGTGTCTTGTTTTAGAGATGAGACAGCTGAGATTTCTGCTCTGAAAAACCTAGAACAATGTTTTCCTGATTTCTGGCCCTGGGTGGTGGAAGTTCTGGGTACCAATGCCCCTAGCCCTCCAGAGAAACCAAGGGGTCCAGGCACAGACACACAAGCACACACTCAACGGAAACATCCAACTTGCCCAGAAACACCTCATTTTAGGGAGTTCCTGAGAAGCAGTCCCAGACTGGTAGCTGTAAGAGTTCCGGGCAGGTGCCCAGGTCGCTGTTAAGGAGGATGTCTGTGGTTTGCTGCAGGAGAGCATACAGAGCTTGTAGCAGGTTATGGGGTGGTGCCAGGGTCCCCTCAGCTTCAGTTCCAGAGTCTGCAGTTGGGAGCCTTCCCTTTTTTTTGTTTTAATTTAATTAATTTATTTATTTTTGGCTGCATTGGGTCTATGTTGCTGCGTGCGGGCTTTCTCTAGTTGTGGCGAGCAGGGGCTACCCTCCGTTGCAGTGCGTGGGCTTCTCATTACGGTGACTTCTCTTGTTGCAGAGCACGGGCTCCAGGTGTATGGGTTTCAGTAGTTGTGGCGCACGGGCTTCAGTAGTTGTGGCGCACGGGCTTCAGTAGTTGTGGTTCGCAGGCTCTAGAGTGCAGGCTCAGTAGTTGTGGCGCACAGGCTTAGTTGCTGTGCAGTGTGTGGGATCTTCCCGGACTGGGGCTCGAACCCGTGTCCCCTGCACTGGCAGGTGGATTCTTAACCACTGCACCACCAGGGGAGTCCTGCGAGCCTTCTCTTTGCATCCTCTACCCGAGCCTCAGGGCTGGGTGAGAGGGTCACAGTGTCATCCCATAGCCCCAGCCAAGAAAGCCCCAGAACCGGCCCTGGATGTGAAGCCAGCTGAAGCGGGGCAGGTGGAGGAGGAACACTATTGTGAAATGCTCTGCTGCAAGTTCAAACGCCGCCCCTGGAAGAAGTACCAGTTTCCTCAGAGCATCGACCCGCTGACCAGTGAGTCCTGGGAAGGCGGTGGGCATTGCCACATGTCACATGAGAGGGCAGGAGAATGGGAGGGGGTGGGGGCACTGCAAGGGCGGGCCCCAAACAAACAAAGTCCCTGAACTAGGAACATAAGATCATACCCATCTTAACAGACAAGCAAACTAAGGTACGGAGAAGTTAACTGGCCTAAAGACACAACTAGTCAGTGGCAGACTCGGGACTCCTGACTCTTGGCCAAGTCTTTTTTCTACTCTGCTCTTCCTGGCTCCTTCCCAGAGCTGCTGCTCTGAGCAGAAAAGGGGGAAAGTTCTTCCAACATCTAAAGTGAAGTCCCTCTCACTTGCCTTTTAGCCCATTTTGTATTCTTCAGGAATAACAACGTTTCATATGTGCACCACACTTCACAGTTTACAAAGGATCTCCCTGCCTTTTTTATCTGACTTCTCCTTATGACTTCTCTGAGGAGGACAGGACAGGTGCCAGAGAGGGACTTTCCTAAGGACACACAACAAGTCATTTGTGGGGCAGGACTTCAACCCTGCTGTCCATTGGTCCTTTAAAATGCCCAGGTGGGGGTGGTTAGGACTGGAGGTCCAGTGGTTACGACTCTGCGCTTCTACTACAGGGGGCATGGGTTTGATCGCCGGTCGGGGAACTAAGATCCCACAAGCTGCCCAGTGCGGTCAAAAAAATTAAAAAAAAAAAAAAAAAGTGATAAAATGCCCAGGTGACCTACAGTATCCATCCATCCATGCACTTGTCCATCTGTGTATCTGTCCATCTTCTATGCATTATTTACTATTGTGTATTTACAAAGGCAGGAAATACATTTTTGGAAAAATTTCAACAAGAATGAGAGCACAAGTGTTTTCTGGTTAGCTGTCTATTAACTAGTAATGACCCCATATCCCATATCCCCTACTCAGAGTACTCGATTTGTTAGGGCCTAGCCGTGATTTATTTTTATATCAAAGATAGTTTTACATGCCCCCCCCCCATTACAGAAGGGCTGCATATAGTGCTTGTAGGAAAGTGCAGACAGACAAGTGGGAAGAAGAAAGCCCCACCCTCATCCCATGGCGAGGAGCCCTTCTCTGGCTGACGTTCTAGCATATTCCTGCCCCCTCCCACCCCCGCAGACCTGACGTACATCCTGTGGCTGTTCTTCGTGGTGCTGGCCTGGAACTGGAACTGTTGGCTGATTCCCGTGCGCTGGGCTTTCCCCTACCAGATGCCGGACAACATCCATCTCTGGCTGCTGATGGATTACCTGTGTGACCTCATCTACCTCCTGGACATCACCCTGTTCCAGCTGCGTCTGCAGTTTGTCAGAGGCGGGGACATCATTGTGAGTCACAGACAGGTTGCGGGGGGTGGCTGGGAGCAGACCCTGCAGCCAGAGCATTCATGGGGCTGACCCCTGATGCTGGGACGGACCAGAAGCTAAATGAACAAGGAAGTCTCAGGACGTCCACCCATGCTTATTCAACAGCATCATTGCTTGTTTCACACATCTTTGATACATTCAAATTACACACATCAAGTCTTGCTCATGGGTGAAATGGTTCCTGGACCACCTGATGGAATGAGAGATGAAGAAGTGGCCTAGAGAATGGCCTTTAGAACAGGCAGACCTGGTTCAAATCTCGGCTCAACCAGGACAACTGTGTCACCTCTTGGAGCCTCAGTTTCCTCATCTGTAAAATGGGGATAGTAATCACTCCCACCTCATACCATTGCTGTGAGGATCTATGGAGGTGATGTATGCAGAATGCTCAGCACAGGTATCTGCTGACAATCAACATTTCCTGAAACACTACCCAGACCAGTTTGGGACCCTGTGTTCTAGTGCACTTATTAGGGAGAAAACCTAAGTCCTGATTGTGACTTGGCAGAGTTCCCATCTCCCTGTGCATGTCACTTTTCAAAATCCCATGCTGGCAGAGCCTGCTCCACTGTGTGCAGACAAGTTGAGTTTGAGCCTCTAAAACAACTTAGAGGAAAAAGAATTCCCTAAGCAACGTCTTCCCTGGTCTGATCAGAGCAGTGGCCAGCTCCTCAGTGAATAAGGTTGCAAATGGTCCAGGTAAGAGAGAATAAGCTCAATGTCCCTGCTTTCCATCCAAGAGGTCGGAATTGAGCTGAGTGACCTTGGACAACCTCCCCCCTCCCCCACCATGCCACCCCCAGGAGCTTGACCCTCCCTATCTGTAGACTGTGAGGCTTTCATTGAAGCTCTGCTGGTCCATTCTGCTACACATCCATGGGGCTGTTACTTCAATAGGAAGGTGGAGGTTGTGCGGGGATTTCCATCGCTGCTCCCGTGGGGTCAGGGGTTAAGCTCTCAGGCCATTTCACAGTCAGTATTCCATTTTATTCCAGACAGACAAAAAGGAGATGCGCAACAATTATCTGAAATCTCAGCGCTTTAAGGTGTGTGCCAGGGATCTTGGGAGGTGGTGCCTCTGGGGTCCCTGGGTGCTTTGGGGCCGATGTGGCGTGGTTCCTGCCAGGACCAGCACGGGCTGGAGCTCGTTGGTAGGATGCCTCCTGCCCTAAGTTTAGCCCCTCCAGGGGCATTCTGACCTCACCTTTCCATTGAAGGCGGAGACCCCTGCCGCTCACCCCCTCCCACACCCCTGGGAGTTACATGCTGCTTTCTGTACTGTGGTGTCCTGCTGGGGTTTCAGATGGATATGCTCTGCCTCTTGCCCTTGGACTTTCTCTACTTGAAATTCGGTGTGAACCCCCTGCTGCGCTTGCCCCGCTGTTTGAAGGTAAGACCATCCAAGGCCTTCAGCTCCTCCGTGCTCTGCACCTGCAGTGGCATCTTAATGTCTGGCCTGAGCAGCACTGGGGAGCAGGAGGCATCTGGGAAGGGTGGCCCCGAGGGGAGATGGGAAATTCCTTACAATTGTTAGCGCTTCTTAGTTGTGCTGTGTGTTAGATACTGTTCTGGAGGCTTTACAAGTGCCTACTCCTCAACAGCATGAGATGAGTGTTGTTAGTACCAGAATTTCACAAATGAGATGCCTGAGGCACAGAGAGGTTACGTAACTTGCCCAAGGTCACACAGGTAGGAAGGAGTAGCGTCTGGATTTGAACCCAGGCAGCCTGTTTCCACTGTCTCTGCTTTCAGTTACTATAGAGATTCAACAGAGAGACTTCTGCTTTATGATGGTCTTCACCTAAAAGATGGAGGAACAGAGGCTTGGAAAGCTTGGGTGACTTGCCCAAGGTCACAGGAGCCAGGAAGTGCCCAGGATGGATTTGAACATGCAGCCCGACACCTGTTTCATCATTAGTTGTTGTCATTATAGTGTCGCTACAACCATTCCTCCTGTCACCGGGGCAGAGCCAGTGTCTCAGTGAGCGTGACACAGTGTAGAGTGGAGACCTGGCAACGTCCTTTAATGTGACCAGAGTGGACAGCTAGTCAGAGCACTCAGGATCCCCCAAATGGATTTTTCTGGCAGACCAAGTAAATTCATCTTTCTCCTTACATAATATCTGATGCTTCTTCCCCAAAATGGTAATGAGGGAATTGACAAAAGAGGCAAACACAATAACCTTAATAACTTGGAGAAATAGGGCAGAGAAAAGCTGGAAGAATGCAAGTACCTCGATGAAAAGAAAGCATATCTGGAATTGAGCATGAAAGCTGCTTCTGAGCTTCCTGGCTGCCCAGAGGAAGAGGGAAACTGGAAGTGGCACCAGTCTTATTTGACACATGCCAGCCTTCCAGGGGCGGCAGAGGTTGCTTTAGAGCCATACGTCAGAGTGAGGAGGGTTAGATCCACAGCCCAAGTTTTACCCCAAATACAGAGGCTGGCTCCATATCTTGGTCCACGTGGTTGTAGTGAACGTAACTCAAGCACCTAACATCTAGCAGGACTCAGAGGATGCAACTCTTTGGGTCCAAGGTGAGGATCCAAGTCCGTGGTCCTTCTTCATCCAATGCAAACTCCAGGTGGAAATTAGAATGAACACCTGGATGATAGCTAGCATGGCCCACAGGGAATCTTCATCAGTGTTATTTTCAAAGGTCAAACAACATGTGTACAGAGATCTAGAGGCAAGTGTAACATTGTGGAAAGAGCTTGCAGTTCTGAGTGTGATCTGGCTTCGAACCCTGGCTCTGTCACTTACCAGCTGTGTGTTTTGGGCAAGTTCCTGAACTCCCCTGCATGCCGGTTTCCTCTCTGTGAAAGGAGAAGGATAATACATGTAAATAAGTGCTAAGGTAAAGTATAAAGTGCAGTCATACAAGGGGCTCAGTAATGGGCAGTTATCTTACACTTTTATTATTATAAATAAGCCTTTCGAGGAGATCAGCGAGCAGCTGTTTCTTTATATAATTGTTGTCTTTATAAGTAAACCTTGAAAACAGGGTCCTTAACCTGGGATGCATGTACCTTAAAAGTTTCATGATACGATTTGGAAGGTCTAGGAGTCCCCTGAAGTTGTACACAAACTGTGACAACAGGATTATACGTAATTTCCAAGGAAGAGGGCCCAGGGTTTCCATCAGATTCAGAAATGGAGTTTCTGGCCCCCCATTCCTCAAAGGGCTAAGGACCTCTGATTTTGAATGTTCACTCTCCAACCCCCTCCCACCGGGGGTCTGCAGAAAGAACCCTCAGTCTTGGCAGCTGTGGGGAATGGTCCGGGAGGTGAGGGCAGCGGGCCGCCCCTGATGCCCTGCTCTTTCTCCCAGTACATGGCCTTCTTCGAGTTTAACAACCGCCTGGAATCCATCCTCAGCAAAGCCTACATTTACAGGTGAGACCCCCTACACACACACACACACACACACACACACAGAGAGAGAGAGAGAGAGAGAGAGAGAGAGAAGGGCACACGTGCACACACATGCACGTACACACATGCCCCAGGACATTTGCAGCAAGAACGGAGCAAGGCATTCTCTACCCCCATCACTTCCCCTTTCGGCTCCCCTGGCCCCCAGGCCCCCTCGCCACTGTACTCTCACCGGAAGCCGGGCCTCTTCCTGGACCTTCTGTGAAGGGATGTTTGTTTTTTAGAGAACCAGGAATGTCCCGTTTCCCCCAATTGTGAGGAGGGCTCACGTAGGTTGACATGCACGGCTCCCCTGCATTTCCAGGGAGCTGGGCCTCAGTTTAGTCTCAGCTCAGGAAACTGACTCCCCTAACTGCTCAAACACGGGGGTAGTGGCTGTATGGATACAGTGGGCCATCTTGCAGATGTCCAAGCTTGGGACCCAGGCCCAGCCAGGCCACGCTTGGGGACGGGGCTCCTCTCCCCACCCCTCATGGAGGGTGTCCATCTCCTCTGTATGCATGTGTCCCTTCTTTGCCCCCCACCCCGATGCATCCCCCACTCAGCTCTTCCTGGAATTGTCCGCACATGTAGCTCTGTGCCTATTCCAGCCCCCAGTCTTGACAACTTTCTGTTCAAGTATCACCATTCCTAACCAGCACAGTCTCAACAGAGCAGCCAGTTGGCCCAGTCCAGCCACTGGTTCCCATCGGTCAAATGTCCGTCGCACCAGACAGCTGGGCAGGGCCGTGCAGCTCCGACAGGGAGGGCTCTGAGGTGGGCTTTGGGAAGGGTGAAGACTAGCTTGTTCCCTGCAGTTCTGACCCCCGGGGTGATATGTCATTGCCACCCTTTCTGCTACTGTGTTCATGCCTTTCCTTCTTTTGCAGGGTTATCAGGACCACAGCCTACCTGCTCTACACTTTACATGTGAACTCATGTCTGTATTACTGGGCTTCAGCCTATGAGGGCCTTGGCTCCACTCACTGGGTTTACGATGGCATGGGAAACAGGTGAGCTGCAGTCTTCCTCCTGGGTCTTAATAATTCATGGTACCGAGACTCCCAGAAAGGAGTCCCACTGCCGCCATGTTGCCGAGGCCACCTTGCTCCCAAAGAATCATTGTCATGATAAGGTTCAAGGGCCAAGTCTCCACGTCCTCACTAATCTAACATTTTCTGAGCGCCTGCCATGTGCCAGGCAAAAGGGGGCAGACATGAACAAGACCTGCTAGAAAGATCCTTTCAGCATCCCAAAGTCTACTGAGTTGGCCAATTCACAGCACGTGAGTGTCCACTCCTCCACCCTGTGGGCACGGCTGTGCAGGAAGAAGGCCAGGAAATACTGCTCAACATGCTCCCTGGGCATTGCTAGCCGTGGAGGAGCTGGCAAACAAGGAGGAATCTACTTGCTGGTCCAGAGAGCTGCCACACATAGAGGTCCATGCTCAAATGTTGATGATGGTGACAATGATAGTAATACAAATAATATCAGGCATTGGAGAAGGCTTATACAGACCAGCCCTGTTCTAAGCACTTTACATAGTATCTCACTTAATTCTCCCAACAATCACACAAGACAGGAACCATCAGCATCCCCATTTTACAGATGAGGTAACAGACATGAAGTGACTTCCCCAGATCACACAGAGAGCTGGGATTTGAATCCAGACAGCACGGCTACAGAGTCTTACCTGTGGTACCATCTGCCCAGTGCCCTGGGTGGGGGGAGGGAGGCATGGGATGAAAAGTTAAGTTTGAGCTTGGCCTGGGTAGGTGGAGGGAAGGGGCAGAGAATCCCGGGGGGAGGGAACAGCAGGAAGAAAGGTGTGGAGTTGCGAAATAGTGGAGTCGAGGAGCCAGCGGTCCTCTGTCTCTGGAGGGGGCAGGGTGTGTGGAAGGATCCAGAGAGGGAGGCGGGGCCGGGTTGCCAAGCAGCCTCCCACCTGAGCCAATACAGAAGCCACTGGCTGCCCCGGGCTGCCGAGTACAGTACTTGAAGTGCAAGGGCCACTGAGATACGCTGCAGCTGTAGAGAACACACAGTGTCTTATTACTAATTATATTATTAGTGTCTTATTACTAATTTTTAAAATATTGGTTACATGTGGATATGATATTTAATTTTGATATTTTGGGTTAACTGAAATACATTATTGAAATTAATTTAACCTCTTTTTACTTTTCAAAAATGTGGTTGCTCAAAATTTTAAATTACATATGTGGATCACATCATATTTTTATTGGATAGAGCTGCCCTAGGCAAAACCAGCAAAAGTCTCTTTTTTACTGTTCATATACATATATATATTCTGATTATAAAAGAAAGATCAGGAACATACTCTATTTCTTTGAGTCTAAGATGCAGTTAATTATGATACATTATTGAGTCAATATAGCTTTTTGGGAAAAAAGGAAATATTACACTAAACGTATACATGGATTATAAGATAATCCTTATATTAGAAATGTGAAAATGTGAGAATTGTCACCAACAAGGAAATAGAATAAGATAATATTGTACATATTTTTCCATCAGTAAATTTTTAAAAACCATGATACTAATGCCCCCCCACACCGAGATACCACCATTTATTTAGCCATTTCCTTGTCATTGGCTACTTAAGTTGTCTCCAGTTTTTTCATAATGACACGTGATGCTGCAGGGAGTGTCTGTGTTTAGGAATCTTTGTCTTCTGGTCTGACAGTTTCCTCATAATAAATTCCTACAGAGGGATGGCAGGGCCAAGGGTATGAACATTTTATGAAGTGTTTAAAAAAATTATTATTTTTATTAATAGACTATTTTTTTAGAGCAGTTTTAGGTTTACAGAAAAGTGGATGGGAGAGTACAGAGAGTTCCCGTATGCCACCTCATTTCTGAGGCTTGGTTGGTTATCGAAAGCTGCCCATTTACACTCTCACCACTTGCCTTTCAAAGCCTTTTAAGCAGGAGAATGACAGGACCCAGGGGAATCCCAGAAAGATGATTTTCCCAATGATGGCTGATGGGAGGATGGATGGGGAGGACAGGCAGGAAGCAGACAGATGAACTGGTTAGGGGTTAGGGCCCTGTCCGTGAGGGCAAAAAAAAAAAAAAAGAAAAAGAAAAAGAAAAGGTCAAGAGAGGGTTTGTGTGATAACGAGGATGGAGGGCAGTGTGGGAAGGAGACAGAAGCACTTAGGGTCAAGGTCAGGGATGAGCCTGGAGATTTAGAAACAGGAATCCGGAGGTCACTCCTGGTGCTGCCACCTGCTAGCAGTGGGCAGGTCACTTCGTTTCTCTGAGCCTCAGTTTCCTGATCTGCCCAATGGGTCTGATAATAGGAGCCCCACACCTTGAAGAGGTAACTGTGAGTACTGGGTGCCTCTGAGTCACCGATCCCGTGCCAGGTCACAGCCGGCACTCGGTCAGCTGTGGTGACAAAGAGGCGGAGGAAGAGTTCAGGCCCAGGGGGTCAGTGAGTCCCCTCAGGCAGGCCCTGCCTCGCCGTGGGCTGTGCCCACTAGTGACACAAAATGCTCAGTCCAGCTGTCAACACTTTCACCTCCTCCACGTGCTTGTTTCCAGTTGGCGCTAGAACAGGCCACTTGTGTCCAAGGTGGCTTCTCTCTAGAGTGATTGTTGGTCCAGAAAGTCCCTTCTCAGTACAGATGCCCCAACCTTGGCCCCCGTGGCCACAGCTGTCGCCCTCTGCGATGGGCCTGTGGCCTGAGGGGAGCTCACCTAGGGAGTCACAGGGTCCAGGGCAACCAGGCAGGTGGGGGGAAACCTGCCATCTGCTGTGGGGTGGAGTGTGTCGGGGATGGGGTCGGGGCCCAGCATGCCTACATCACCACTGGCCCTGCTCCCTCTTCCCCGTGGCTGAACCCACCCATAGCCCTGCTCCTGAGCCCATGACTAGACCATTCATTCACTCATTTATTCATTCATTCATCCCCTCACAAGGGGGCATAGGGAGGACTCGAAGACATTCTATGCAAAGGGAAGAACAGAAGCTATTCATTAAATCTTGCTCTGTGGCCTTGGGTAAGGCCCTTACCCTTTCTGAGACTCAATTTTCTCATCTATAAAATGGGGGTAGGATTACACTCAGATTTCTCGTGAGGAATAAATAAACAAGTATATAACATGTCCAGCCTGTGCCTGGACAGGAGTCAGTGACCTCACTTCCTAGCTATGGCCATTCTTATGGGGAAGCCGGCACACCAGGAAAGGGTTCCTAACCAGGGGTCCAGAGATTTAAGGGGGTCACAACCACCCCCTGAAATTGGAACTAAACTTTGGGAACATGCTGGCTTTTCTAAGGAGAAGCTTCCTAATAACTTTTGTTAGCTTTTCAAAGGGGTTTGTGTCCCAACAGGCTAAAAACCCACGTCCTGGAGCTGGGCCTGGCATCCATCACAGGTAGGCCTAGGAGGAATGGCAGGCAGGGCAGGGGAGGACAGGGCCAACCATCCGGGACTTCCCTCTGCATGGCCCTGGGGAGTTCTCACTGCTCCGTAGTGGAGAGGCACACTTTTCTGGCAGCATTACCCTTTTCGAAATGGAATCCTGTAGGGAACCCCAGGATATGCAAAAGTACAAGTAGTGAAGGAGAATTCCTGTAGAAATCCAACATCATCCATAATAATAACTTTCAAAATAGTGACCATTTCTTGAGTACCTGCTATAGGCCAGGGAGCTTAAGGACCTAAGTTCCTATATATTAATATTTGGTTTCTTCATCCTGCTCTGCTTTGGCCTGGTCTGGGGCAGCATGCAGGGGTCCCTACAGACCCAGTGGCATGGAAGACTTGGGAGGCCCTTAAGATGTGCCATCCATGCCAGTGGCTGACTTCTGCAGCTAGTAAGGGTTTAGGGGAAAGCAGGAGCTGTGTGGATATCACTCATCTTCTACTGGTGGCCCAGTGGCACCCAGAGCCCAGGCAGTGCCCAGGAAGCACCCAGGCAGCGCCCAGCTCAGTCCTCCTAAAGGCTGCTCAGCACGCCCTCTGGTGGCCAGGACTGGTATGATGGGGATTGACAGGGCAGGCCTGTCTCATGATTCTGAGATTTTTCTTGCACCAGGTGGTAATGAGGGGACAGGAGGCCCAGAGCCCTGCCCCAGGCCTCGCAGCTATTCAGAGGTAGAGCCCCCCCACTGCCCCAACTCCCCAGCAACCTCTGCTTCCCCACCCCCCAGTGCTGATTGCACGTTGACTTGCCTGTCCCCACTAGACAGTGAACTTCTTGAGGACATAGGTGAGTCTATTGTTCCCCACTGCTGGCACCAGTGACAGTGAAGGCTCTGATAGCTGACATTTACTGAGAGCCCACTGTGTGCCAGGCGCTCTTTTGCACCTCATGATCGCCCTGTGAAGGATGCTCTATTGCCATGTCCCTTTCAGGGGAAGGACAGTGAGGCTTGGCTAGATGAGTAACTTGTCCAGGTTATGCAGCTAGAAAGTAGCAGAGCTGGGTTTGAGCCCAGGCGGTCCAGCTCCAGAGCCCATGCTCAAAGCATGGTGCTGTATAAATAGCTGGTGAACAGAGCCCAGGGGAGGACAAACGTGGGGTCATTCTTGGACCAGATGATTGGCCAGCTGGATGATGTTCTCCATTTCCCAGTAGAGCAGGGACCCTGGAAACATGGGTGTATCAGTACACTGGAGCCAGGGCAGGCTCTGGGCAATTCCTGTGCCCTGGTGGGAGGACAGGAAGCACAGGAAAGCCTGCTGAGACTGCCCTGGCTTTAGGCCCTCCTGACCTCAACCTTGCTGACAGGAGGGCACGGTCTGAAGGTATGAACATAAGCACCTTGGTAACTAAATCCCTTTAAATAGCTATAAAGATTTTAGTTCTGTGTTGTTTAAGATATTGTAAAAGCTTAAGTTTATTTTTGTAGGACTTAATGGCTAAAAATTAGAACATAGCAATGGGGCTGCTCTGTTGGAGTAATGTACACTTGTAATTATAAATAAACATGCAAAACTTTAAAACAAAAAAAAAAAAAGGGAGGGACTGTCACTGCTTTGTGATAATTACACAAGCGCAGGCATTTCCTATGCCTTTTACCACACAGTAGGGCCCCATCACCCATACCTCCCTTTCCGATGATTCATGAGCTCGTGTCAAAGGCTTACTGATGGTGGGCGCTAGCTCAGAGAAGCAGATGACATCTGGTTTCCAGTCTGAGCTCTGGAACTTGCCAGCTGGTGACCATGGGTGTTCCCTTTCCCTCTGCAGCCCTCAATTTCACTATCTGGTTACTGGACAGGCAAGGGGGAGGGTCAGAAAAGGTGATCCTCCAGATATCTTCCACTTTTGAGCTTGTTCTTAAACCTCATGATGGGATAGCAAAGGAAAGACTGTGGACATTGAAAACATATTGAGGGAAACTGAGGGATCCCAGGCATCAGGAGCCAGAAAACCCTGGTTTATCCTCCTGCCAAGTCTTCTAAGCAATCTCCGGAAGCCTCAGTTTCCACATCCGTAAATGGGGATGACAACATGTCTCTGCAGGGTTGGGGCAGAGCCACACCAAAACCACACAGTACCTGAGCATATGCTCTACAAGCGGCACAGGGCTCTGAAGCTGGGAGAGGGTTTTTTCTTTTTCCTTTTTTTTTTTCGGTTTTGTTTGTTTGTTTGCACTTACGAGCTGTAAAGCTTTTTCTCTTTTGTACAGTGTACACGTATCCAAGCCAGGCTGCCCAGGATCGACAGGGCGGGGCCTGTGATGACTGAGGTCCCCTTCCTCTTCTCTCCCTAGTTACATTCGCTGTTACTACTGGGCTGTGAAGACCCTCATCACCATCGGCGGCCTGCCCGACCCCAAGACGCTCTTTGAAATTGTCTTCCAGGGTCTGAACTATTTCACAGGTGTCTTCGCTTTCTCCGTGATGATCGGACAGGTAGCTGGGTCACTAGTCTGTTCCAAACCACCTGCCTGAACGGCCCTTTGCCCTCTTGCTGCTGCCAGAAGCATCACCATCTGTGCCCGTTCCTTTCAGACTAGGCCCAGGAAACAGCAGTGGGCCGAGAGTTAGGAGCCTGGAGCTCTGGGACCCGCTGAGTGAAGGGGTGTGATGGAGGTGTAGGTCCCATTTCCTCTCTGAGGTTGCTTCCCATTTGAAATGTCAGTCCTTTGGGACAGCTGGAGAGTTGGGCTGAATGGCTTTCTGCAGGGGCTGAGGATTTGGGCTGTTCCCTTGGAGAGAAGCCCCCGGTGGATTCTAATGTACTGGGGGTGAGGCTCATACTGTAGTCAGTGCCTGAGGCAACCACCAGGGGTCCTCAGAGTTACCTTTGAGGGGCTCTGCTCTAAGGAGCAGCACTCCTGGTTCATATTTCCTCGGGGCGGGGCGGGAGGGTGGCGCGTGGTGTCAAAGTGACCTCTGGCACCAAGGGGCCACGTTGTACCAGAATCAGCCCAGCCCAGGAAGGCCTCCCCTCCTTGTGTGGCCCCAGAGACCTGAGGCCACGGGAGGGGGCCAGCAGCCTCGCTCCTCCACGTGCAGCATCGTCGGAAAACCTGTGTGTGGACATGGGATTCCCTCTCTCCTGATCACCCCCCAGCCCCGCAGGCACATACCCCTGGCCTGTGTTAAGTAAATGTGCCCACAACACACGTCCCCAGAGCCCGGCCCCGCTCTGACCCAGCGGCTCCCCTGACCACCCTCCTTACCCCCAGATGAGAGACGTGGTGGGGGCCGCTACTGCGGGAGAGACCTACTACCGCAGCTGTATGGACAGCACAGTGAAGTACATGAACTTATACAACATCCCCAGGTCCGTGCAGAACCGGGTCAAGACCTGGTATGAGTACACCTGGCACTCCCAAGGCATGCTGGGTAAGACCACGCCCCCTCCCCACTCCCCTCTCCGCCCCAACCCAGCTGTCACCAGCTCCCCCAGCCCGACCCCTGCCTTCCTGGGCCCTGGCCTCATCCCGTGTCCCTGAGGCCCCAAGCATGGGGGCCTCTCTTGGCCCCAACATTTAAGTGAGAGCGGCCTGGGGAGGCCTTGGGCGGTGCCCAAGTTAAGCCATCAGGAGACCCCTGAAGACTTGAAGGGCTTGTCTTCCGAATGCCGCCCCCCACCTTGAAATGCATCTCCATTCGAAGATGGAAGTACAGTTGGAACCAGGAGGGAAGGAAGACTCTGTCTCTGTTTCTCTCTCCTTTCTTCCTCTTCATATACATCCATACATATAATACATATTTTGTAAATTTTAAAAAATTCTTTTTCAGATTATTTTCCATTAGAGTTTATTATAATACATATTTTTTAATTTTTTGATGTTATACTTTGCTTCTGAAATTGGCTAAAACAATGCATTTTCATTCACTGCTGTTTCTGCTTTCTTGTCAATGATGAGGTGTGCTCCGTTATTCTTGCAAAGTGGGAGAATCTTAACTGTAAACTGTTTCCAAATACAGTGAAGTTTTCACAGATTCTAAATGGAATCCTTAGTGAAATTTGAATAGGTTAATTACATGTTAATTGACTTTATTTTTTTCCTGTTACTTTTTATTTTGGGGAGCTAGTAATTTTGTTTTCAGAGCCTAGACATCGTTTTGGAGGGCTCTGAAAAGCTTATGGACCACTGGCACTGTGCCTAGAGTCTCCCAAGGCCCTCAGAAAAATGAAAGGGCCCCCCAAGGCTTCTGTGGGGTTCACTCTGGTCTCAAAGAAGCCACACTTGAGGCCCACGGTCTCCTGAGTTGGGGGGTGTTGGCAAGTCTGTGGACAAAGCACATGACTACAGTTTCCAAGCCATGTTCATTTCCACTGCCTCATTCTGTTCTAGTGACAGCCTTGTGACTCTTCACAGGGGCACATGTTAAGGACCAGAGAGGGCTCTGACCTGCCCAGGGTTGCACAGACCCAGCACTTGAGCCCTAAGCTAATTGTGGTGCAGTGGACAGAGCATGGGGCTGGGGCCCCGTGGTACATTTCTGTCTCCAGTTACCGACCTTCACTCTGTTCCAGGCTCTCAGCTGCGCACCATAGACCCCATGGTGGGCAGACATACTGCTCTCCCGGGATAGGTTCTGAAGTCACAGGACCTGGGTGGGGTCCTGATTCCATTCCCCTGGGCTGCATGGACATGGACAAGTCACTGCCCTCTGGAGTCTCCCTGTCCTTGTCTGTAAAGTGGGTTATAGTGGGCACTTCTTGAGATGCTGGGAGGATTTAATGAAATCATTTTGGTAAAGCACTCTGTAAAACTGCCTGGCACATAGTAAGTGCTCCATATACTTTATTTCTTGCTAATGTTGTTCTTATAATGTGAGTGGAGAAGACAGATCATTGGCAAACAATTGCAGTAAAGGGTGTGATATGTGCTATGGCACAGGGACTGATAACATAATAGCTAGGTGGGAGGACGTCAAGGGAAGGCTTCCTGGAGGAGGTGACATGAGTGCTGGGTTCTGCAGAATGAGTAGGGTTAGCCAGGAAGGTGAAGGGGGTTGTTCCCAGTAGAGGGAACAGCATTGGCAAAGGCCTAGAGGCAGAGAGGGTAACCTCCCAATCTAGAGTGGTTCCAGGTGGTAGAGGAATGGTGTGCCTGGGGTCCCCGCCACTGTGGTGTGGACGGGCCCTGTGTGTGTGAAGGAGGGGCCCGGCTGTGCCTCTGAACCTTGCAGGGTCTCATTTGCAGACGAGTCAGAGCTGATGGTGCAGCTTCCAGATAAGATGCAGCTGGACCTCGCCATCGATGTGAACTATGACATCGTCAGCAAAGTGGCGCTCTTCCAGGTATGGCCCACCCAGTGTCCCCACCCTCAGGACTCTGGAAGGTCCAGAGCCCACACCTTCCTCTAAACGGCTCCTTTCCCCTCCTCTCGGGGCCAGGGCTGTGACCGGCAGATGATCTTTGACATGCTGAAGAAGCTTCGCTCTGTTGTCTACCTGCCCAACGACTACGTGTGCAAGAAGGTGAGTGGCCCAGGGCAACCTCAAGGCGGTCTGGGATTCACAGCCATCGCCTGTCGCAGCTGGGCTGGAGTGGGGGCCTGTGAAGGCACAGCGGGGGGAGCGGAATTGCCAGGAGGGGAGGAGGGTGGTGAGCTGACCCCAGGGCTCCTGGCTTGTTTGGCACGAGCAGGCTCTGTCCAGCTCTGGGCACTGAACTCAGATGTGCCTCAGGCCTTGCTCCCTCTTCCTGGGACCATGGGGGCCAGGACGAGGAGCCCCACTTTATAGAAGAGGAAAGTGAGGAGCATAAGGAGGGACAGGGTCTTGACTGTGTAGACGGACCTGCTTCCAGGGTCTTGGTCTTCCTGTCAGGAAAATGGGGCTGGAGGAGGGGTAGGATAGGTCAGAGGTTGCAAACTAATGGTCCCTGCATAGGAGCCAGCTCACAGATGTTTCATGGGGTTTTTTTTTTCCTTCTTTTTCTTGGCCCTAATCTAAAAATAAAAGTTTGAATTAGTCTCCAACCTTTAAAAGTTGGAAGGTTTCGAGAATTCCTTGGAGGTCCAGTGGTTAGGACTTGGTGCTTTCACTGCCATGACCTGGGTTCAGTCCTTGGTTAGGGAACTAGGATCCTGCAAACTGCGCAGCATTGCCAAAAAAAACTGGAAGGTTTCACATAAAAATCCAGATTTCCAGCTGAAATCAGAAAATCGGCTAGCATTGAGCCCCACTTTCCCAAATAGCCGGAGTCATGTGGAGTGGAGAAGGGGATGTCGTCCTCTCCTGATGTCACAGGTCCCACCAACTCTCCACTGCCCCACAGGCTGCCTTCTCTCCTTTACATCACCCACCTGATCCTGGGACTCATTTGGGTTTGAATGCCAGGGCTAGACAGTGTCTAAGGCCCCTTCTGCTCCCATTTTTTGGGATTCGAGGTGAGACCGAGGTCACTTGGTGAGCGAGTGGTCAGGGTGGAGGAGCTTAGTGTGTATACAGGGGTGAAAATATTGCCCAAGAACCCCCTGTGAGACTCAGGAACCCCTAGCCCCAGAAGGGCCCCATCTCCAAGTTGTATGCTGCATAACAGTGAAGTTTCTGGAAGCAAAGAGCTGGGGGAATGGGGACAAGGGTATGGCTGAGAATTTAAAGCTGCAGCCTTAGCGGCCAAGAGAAGTTTGGGAACAATAGAATGATTTGTCTGACATTGGAGCCACTTCCTAGCTGTGCAGCCTTGGGGAAGTGGCTTGCCCTCTCCGAGCCTGACTCTTTTCATGGGTAAGTAGGGATATTGATAGTATCTCCCTCATGGGGTGATTGTGAGAATTGAAGAAGATACGCATAGGGAGTTTGGCACCATGGCTGGCACAGAGTCGGTGCCACTGCTGTTGCTAATATCCTTGTGGGTGATGTAGACGTTACCTCTGATGAGGAAAAATGAATCAGATTGTTGGGAAGTTAGTTTGCCGTGGAAGCCGTAGTGAACACCTGGTGAACATGTGTAAATGGCGCCCTCTGCTGACAGGTTTGGTGCTGTGACAATCTCGCTGAGACAACCCGAGGCCACCCCAGGACCACCCCTGGGCGGGTCAGTGAGATGAGGGTGAGCTCTGCAGCCCCTCACACTTCAGCCCCATGTCAAATTGGACACTGAAACAGGGGAACGAGACTTTCTTCCTTTTTGTTAAGAAGGCCATGCATGTGTGAGATGCCCAGGGAATATTTGTCAAATGAATCAAAAGCGTAAGCCAAATCAAAAGCATAAGCCACTTACCAGTCTTTGGTCTCTCTCCCTTTACACACACCAGGTGTGGCTGATAGGTATCAGGCCAGGGCACCGGTCTGTGAAGGCATGAGGATTGGAAGGTGCTGGCAGACTGGGTATTTCTGATTCTAGTCTGAAGCAAAGCTATTCATTCATTCGTTCATTTGGTTTAATTTGTGACTAAGACCATTGTATCAGTCTGCTAGGGCTGCCATAACAAAGTACCACAAATGGAATGGCTTAAATGACAGAACTGTATTGTCTCACAATTCTGGAGGCTAGAAGTCCGAGATCCAGGTGTCAGTGGGGTAGGTTCCTTCTGAGGACAGTGAGCAAAGGATCTGCTCCAGGCTTCTCTCCTGGCTTGTAGATGACTGCCTTCTCCCTGTGCCTCTTCACATTGTCTTCCCTCTACGCCTGTCTCTGTGCCCAAATGTCCCTTTATAAGGACACCAATCCTATTGGATTAGGGGCTCACCCAACTGCGGTATGACCTCATCTTCTTTTAACTAATTACATCTGTAATGACCCTATTTCCAAATAAGGTTACATTCTGAGGAGCCGGGGGTTAGGATTTCAACATATGAATGGGGGTTCATAACAACCATGAACTCTGGGTTCATGGAACCAGACTGCCTGTTTTCAAATCCCGGCTCGGCTTTGCTTAACTTTGTGACCTTGGGCAGAGCTCCTACCGCAGAGGGCTGTTGAGGACTAAGCAGGCTCAGTCACATAAAGCACTTAGAGCAGCGCCTGGCCCAGGAAAGCGTTAGGTAATGCTGGTCATTCCTATTAAAGCTGTTATCATTCCTATTCAGTAAGCAAATGCCGCCCAAGCGCCTGATAGCATATGGGGGAGGCACAGGTATCAGCTGATTGTATGAACCTCTGTGAGCTTTTCCATGCCTCTGGGCCCTCCATGGGTGCGTATGATTGGAAATTTACCGAATTTCCAATTCAGAAATACACCTGGGCCTTGTTATCTAGCATTTTCCATCACACCACTAACTCCCCACCGTAATCCTGCAATCTACAGGTGGGGAGACTGAGACCCCGGAGGGGAAGTGACTATCTCCACACCACATACCAAGTCGGTAGGAGGGCTCGATCCCAGCCCAGGTTCCTCTGCACTGTGCCACCGGCGCCTGGGCCCAGCCCTGCTGCTTCTGTGGTTGCTTTTGGTGATGACAGAGGGACTCGCCCCCTTCTCTGTTTCAGGGGGAGATAGGCCGGGAGATGTACATCATCCAGGCGGGGCAGGTGCAGGTCTTGGGTGGCCCGGATGGGAAGTCTGTACTGGTGACGCTGAAAACTGGATCTGTGTTTGGAGAAATAAGGTCAGAACGGGGTGAAACAAGGGGACCTCGGCAAAGGCTGGGGAAGGGAGGGATGGCCAGTGGGTGGGACCACGTCCTCAAGGGCCCTTCGGTGGGTCTGAGGAAACCGCTATGCATGCAGCACTGGCACCTGCTGACATATGCAAGGTGGGCCCGGCTCTCACCCGTGTGAGGCCATCGTGATGCTCCAGGCAGGGGTGAAAATGAAGATGCTAGTGTGATCAAAACTGCAGCCTCCTAAGGGTCTCACCTCCCTCCCTTCTCTGCCCCAGCTTGCTGGCTGTTGGGGGCGGGAACCGGCGCACGGCTAACGTGATAGCCCACGGGTTTGCCAACCTCTTCATTCTGGATAAGAAGGACCTGAATGAAATTTTGGTGCATTATCCTGAGTCTCAGAAGTTGCTCCGGAAGAAGGCCAGGTACATTTTTTTTTTAATAAAAGAAATCCATATATACTTTAGTGTGTATTTCTTAAGGACTCAGACTTTCTCTGACATAACTGTAGTACCTTTCTCAAAATCACGAAATTCAATATTGAAGCGATACTTATCTCATCCCTAATCCATAGTCAAATTTTGTTTATCGTCCCAATAGTGTCTTTTATAGCTTTTCTTTTCTTCTTTTCCATTCCTGGATCCCCCACTGCATGATGTTGCTATTTTAGTCTCTTTGATCTGGGATCAAAGTTCCTCACCTTTTCCTATCTTCAGTGATTTTGATTTCTCTGAAGAGGACAGGCCAGTTATTCTGTAGAATGTTCCTCCATTTAAGTTTATATGTTTTCTCATCATTACCTTCAGGTTCTGCATTTTGGGCAGGAATTACTCAGAAGTGATGCTGTGTCCTTCTCAGTACAGTGTATTGAGAGGCTGCTTTCTCCCTATTCTGATGATTTTTTACTCTGATCACTTGGTTAAAGTCTCCACACTCTCAAGTTACTATTTTTCCCTTTGAAATTAATAAGTAATGAGTGGCGAGTCACCTTGAGATGATGTAGATTTCCTGTTCCTTATCTCACTTTACCTCACTACTTTCAGCCTCCACTGGAGGTTCCTTGCAATGATTGCCATGATGGTTGCAAAATGGTGATTTTCTAACTCTGTCATGCTTTCTATATTTATTAGCTAGCAAGGTACTGTAGGGAAGAACTTTCTTTGCTTTCCCATTTATTTGATTTTTCATTTATCTATTTATCATGGTATGGATTTGCTGTATTCCATGAATATCCTGTTACAATCATTTTCATACTCAAATTGTTCCACATTGGCCACTGGACACCTCTTTAGGCTGGATATAGTGAACTTTTGTTACATCCCTGTTATATTTTAGCACATTTTTGCTTATAGGCACAATAAGATGCCGTAGATTCATCTTATACTTGCCCTGCTGCATCCCTGGAAATGGCCATTACTCCAAGGAGGCTTGATTCCTTTTAGAGGGGAATGGTTTTTAGAAACCAAGATATGAGTACTAAGTGCTCTCATTGCTACTGGGATGTTACTAGTCCTCCACAGTGGACAGAGCTGGAAAATACATCCACATATACACCTGTATGTATAAATGCACATATATATATATATATATATACACACACACATACATATACATATATATCAACATCTGTTTTTTTGTCTGTGTCTATCTATATCTCTGTATATCTCTGTCTCTATTTCCACCTATCTAACAATTTCGATCCAACATCACAGAGTTCATTCTAATCTCCTTTTCCATATTTGTAAATTCCTTCTCCAACACTGAGAAATTTGACTCCCTTTATCCTCGTTACATTGATTCATTTGTTCAGTCCTACAATGTAGAGAAAGTAGCACCAGAATTCCTATTTCATACTACTGGAAAGACGAAAGCCTTCTAAGCAGAGAGCAGTTCTTTCTGTCTTTAGCCTGAGGACCCATGGTGTAGGTGTTGTGTTCAAGGTTATCTGCATTGGTTCTCTGTCTTCCTCCCTTTACTGTGGTTGTTCCGTTCATTTGAAATACAGCTAGGCTCACGGGTTTCACTTTGTATTCCATTTCAGGGTTCCCCCACACTGACCCTTGTTGATTTTTTGTGTTTTGAATATGTAGAACATGAACATGGAAGAAGGGTACAAAACAGTGCATTCAGAGTCCCACCTCCCTGCACCTGTTGCCACCCACCCCTCACAGGAATCTAATCTCCTTAGTTTCTGCTTTTTTCTTCTTGTGTTTCCTTTTGCAAAAATAGGCAGATCTGTGAATATTTGCTTATTTCCCTTTCTGTCTTACACAAAGGGTAGCACACTGCAGATTCTCTTTTGCACTTGACTTTTTTTCACGTGACGAGAAATCCCAGAACACATTCACTGAGTCCACAGACAGCTTCCTCATTCCTTTTGACAACTGCAAAGAATTCCTATGAATGGGCATTTAGGCTATTTTCAATATTTTGCAATTATAAATAGTACTGCAGTGAATAACCTTGTGCATCTGCATTTTGTATTGTCGGGGAATAGGTAATTTTTTTTCTTTTTTTGGCCATGCCACGCAGTTTGTGGGATCTTAGTTCCCCAACCAGGGATTGAACTTGGGTCCCCAGCAGTGAAAGCCTGGAATCCTAACCACTGGACCGCTAGGGAATTCCCTGGAATAGGTTATTTTTAAGAAAAGCAGTTTTTTGCTTTCAAATACTTAAGATCAGGTTTTAAATTGAGTGATGGAAGCAGCACGATGTGGTAGAAAATGCACAATAGGCTTGGGAGGCTGTTAGGGCTCAAGTCCTGTCCATGTGCAGTGCTGGCTGTGTGACCTTGGAAAAGTTACTTTACTTTTCTGGTCTCAGCTTTGCCACTGTAAAATAAGGATAATCACTTTGTTGGGGAGATGATTAAATAAAATAGTGTATGTGAATGTCTCTAGCAGGGGCCCTGGCACACAGGAGAGCTCAGTACATGTTAATAATAATAATTGTTTCTCTTTATCCATTAAATTCTCTCTATAATTTTCCCATGGGATAAAGCCTTTTTAATGCACCTATCTGGTATTTCCTCTCTTGCCTTTTATCACATATTCATATTTTCCACTTGAGTCACCATAAACAAGCTGTACAGAGAGTGGTCATGGTAAAGGGAACAAACTCACCATGTCCATTCATACAACACAATAATTTATTGAGCTGATAGTTGGAGGCCCTGGGGACACAGGAAGGAGCAAACAAAGCTTACATTCTAGTCGGGGAAGCCAACAATGGCGAAAGGAATGACTATGTGATGTGTCAGCTGGGGATAAAGGCCATAAGGAAACATAAAGCCACATGAAGAGATAGAGGTGATGGAGGGAGCCATGTGAGATAAGTTGGTCAGGAGAAGTTATTCTCAGGATGTGGCACTTCAACTGAGACCTGCCAGAGTGAAGGAGTGAGCTGGGGAACTGCCTGCAGGGAAAAGCATTCCAGGCAGAGGGAACACCATGTGCACAGGTCCCCAGGAGGCACAGGCTCAGTGTTACGTGGAGACCAACAAGAAAATGAATGTAGCTTGATGTGGGATGGGAGCAGTGTCAGGGGTGAGATTGGGTCGGGCTTCGTAGGGGAAGCCTCACAATGGCTTTAGCTTTTACTCTGAGGGAGATGGGAGCTATGCAGGGTTTTGCACTGAGGAGTGACTTACTGTGACTTAAGTTTTTACAGAATCCCTTTGGCAGCTCCCGGGTGAGTGGATGCAGTGTTGACCATAGAGCATAATATAGACAAAGCGTTGGGGTCTCCCAGGGAAGGAAGCTGCCCTGTAATTTGTCTCACCTGGCTGTTCTCAGAGAAGCCGTGGGGCCCTTCCAATGGCTGGTCTACCTGATCTTTCCCCCAAGTCTGTCCACTTCCCCCTACTGTCCCGAGGGACAAGGATGCACAGTCAATCCTCATTATTCACAGATTCCATATTTGCAATTCGCCTACTCACTAAATTTATTTGTAATCCCCAAATCAAGACTCAAAGGCTTACGCAGACACTCGCAGACGTGTGCCCAGAGGCAAACATTTGAGTCACCTAAAGTGCATGTTCCCAGCTAAAGTTGAAGAAGGTGATGGTCTGCCTTCTTGTTTCGGCTCACGTTGTAAACAAGTGTCTTTGTGTGGTCCATTATATAGCATGTTTTTCACATTTTTGTGATTTTTGTTGGTGATTTTGCTGTTGAAATGGCCCCAGGTATAGTGCTGAAGTGCTATCTCGTGTCGCCCCGCGCAGGCCTGAGTTAGAGAGCCGTGCATTCATTGTAAACAAATCGATGTATATTAAATAAAACGTCTTTAAACAGAAACACACACAAGACAAGACTATGTAATGAACAGTTGATGAAAACGTTGTGTGGAGAGGCCCACCGTAACCGAATCCTGTATTTCCCCCAGAAGCCATGGCTCAGTAGTCACTAACTCCGTGTCTGCAGACACTTTACAGAACTTAACTACCGCGGATAATGAGAACTGACTGCCTATGTCTGAGAATAGGCACCGGGTTCCCCTCCCCCTCCCTGCCTTCCTGCCCCCTGCAAGAGGAACATGGCCCAGAAAAGCCATGCTCATCGCTGTCATCCCATTCCTCCGGCTGGGTTAGGTGTGGGTTTAGCAAGTCAGCCGGGATCCTGCAGAGGCCTTGCTCCTGGCCCTGCCTGTGGTGTGCTGGGGTGAGGCAGCCAGAGGAAGGAGGGGGGGCTGGCGAGCCGTGCTGCACACAGTGGGCCGTGGCACGGTTCATCAGAGGCTGCTTCTCTGGACAGGCAAGGTTGAGGAGAGGGGCAGGGCATCACAGATGAGCTCTGCCCATCCAAGGAGATATAGGTCTGAGAACCACAGGGCCTGGGGATGTCTGCGTTGCTGAGATTCTGTCCAAGATCCCCACTTTACAGATGGGGGACCTGCGGCCCCAAAGAAGTGAGACACTTCACTCTCTGACTTGGCCACTCCAGGAAATGGGGCAAAAAGATCTCATGCATGCCACTGTCCCCGGGGGTGAATTATACAGTAATTAGAGTGAAACTCATGTCATCTGAAAATGAGGTTACATTTCCTTAATCTGGAAATGTCCCAGAAGTCGGCTCAGTGTTTCAAAACAGAGATAGCAAAGGCCCTGTAGATGGTTCTTTCGTGTTATTTGAGTACCACGCTGAGCCTTCCCACGGACTGCCGTGCTGTGAATTATGGACTCAAATAACACAGGTGACAGTGCTGGGCTTGGAAGAGGCCTCTGATAAGTATCATGTTTGTGGTCTCCTGGGGGAGCCCCAGCTAGAAAATGTAAGTCTTGGGCAATTAATATCAATATGCACAATTTAAATCCATTGCCTCGGATTAGATAAGCAGCCAGTAATGGCCTCATTTTTAAACAAACAAGTTTGGCCGGAACCCTGATGAATGAATTTGCCAATTAGTCGTCTAGACCTGCTAGACTGCAGGCGAAACTCATTTGTTCCTGAGCCAAACCACTCATCATGTATTTGTAGTGCGAAGAATTCCTTATTAAAGGCTGGGGCTCTCTTTGATGGAAAATTCTCTCCTTATTTAGAGAAGCAGGGTGGTATATTGCATTGGATCGGGGTTGTAACTCTGTCTCTGCCACTTCCTGTAACCTTGGGCGTGTCACTCCTCCCATTCTGAGCCTCAGTTTCCCCAACCCTTCTAGGTACAGTAATCCCAGCCCTTTCCAGGTCATGGAGTATTGTCAGCGTCTAAGAAGATAATGACCATGATACTGCTTTGTAATCTTTAAGACCTGGGGTGCTGGGGTCAAAGGCATGGGTTTGAATTCCAGCTCTGCCACTTCCTAGCTGTGTGGCCTTGGAAAAGTTACTCAGCCCCTCTGGACATCCACCTCCTCATTTGAAATGAGGGAGAATAATAGGACCTACCTGTAAGGATTACTGTGAGACTTAAAGTGCGTATCAGGTATCTATTGCTGCGTAACAATGTTACCACAAATGGAGTGGCTTAAAACCACACATATTTTATTATCTCAGAGTTTCTACATGTCAGAAGTCTGGGGACAGCTTAGATGCATCCACTACAAGGCAGTAATCAGGATGTGGACCAGAGCTGGGTCTCATCTCAAGTCTCGACTGGGGAAGGAGCTGCTTCCAAGGTCCCATAGCTGTTGACTGAATTCAGTTCCTTGTGGTTGTGGGACTGGGGGCTTCGGTTCCTAGCTAGTCGTTGGCCAGTGGCTGCCCTCAGGCTCTCGCCATGTAGGCCTCTCCCAACATGGCCACTTGCTTCATCACAGCCAGCAAGGGAGAGTCTCCTTGTAAGACAGAGACCACAATCCTATGTGACACATTCACAAAAATGACATTTGATCTCCCTTGCTGTATTCCACTGGTTGAAAGCAAGTCACATGTCCCACTACCCTCAAGGTGAGGGGGTCACACAGAGGTGTGAACACCAGGAAGGGGCATTGCAGGGGTCACCAAAGAATGCCTGCCTGTAAAGGTCTGAGCACAGAGCCTGACACATACAGACACTTATGTCCACATTGGTGATGGTGATGATGGTGAAGTGACAATGAAGCAAAAGAAGGAGAAGCAGAAAGCTCGGGCTGTTTTTCATCTGGACATCTTATTTCTGATTCCATATACTAAAGTATCCTGCATCATTTCCTGTGTGACCTCAGAAAAGCCACTCAACCCCTCTGAGCCTCATCTATAACGTACAGGCAATAAGACCCACATCGTTATGGTTGTTCTGATTGTTCAGTGAGATGTGATGCCTCAGACAGCACTGTGCTGGGCTCAGAAAAGGAGCTCAAAAACTGTTAGTCAAAACAAATGCCATCACACAACTCCACTAAAGGGCTCTGCCCGAACCAAGGAGGCTTCATTCTCTCCCAGAGCTTGCTGGTGATGTTAGCGGACGCTGCTCTCTTTCAGGAGGATGCTGAGAAATAACAACAAGCCCAAGGAGCAGAGTGTACTCATCCTTCCTCCACGGGCAGGCACCCCCAAGCTCTTCAGTGCCACCCTGGCTGCAGCAGGAAAGATGGGTGCCAAGGGGGACAAAGATGGCAAGCGTGCCCACCTCAGGGCGCGACTCAAGGAGCTGGCTGCGCTGGAGGCGGCTGCAAGACAGCAGCAGGTGCTGGAACAGGTAATGCAGTTGGAGACACAGCCACCCGGTCCATTTCAACCACGTGCCAGGAGAAGGCCTAGGGACCCACGCATTCCATTTTAGGGACTATTTTCCCTTCTTCCTATCAGTCAGGATTCATTTGGTTGCAAGTGACTGAAATGTAAGTGACAGTGCAAGCTCAAATTAGCTTGAAAAATCAGGGAATTTATAGGAGCAAGTCATTGAAAAGTTCAGGCAAGGCTGGATCTAAAAGTTCAAATGATGCCAGTAGGATGAGTTCTGCCATTCTATCACCTTTGCTTCCCTTGGGGATGGCTCCATTTCCAGGCAGTCCCGCAAGAGCTTAAGAGGACATCCCCCAAGATCACATCCTCCTGGTTGAGGGACTCCTACAGAAAGAAAGTACCTCTTTCTCAGTAGCTCCAGCAAAAAGTCCCAGGGCTCATAGTCACTGGACAGAATTGGGTCACATGTCAGTTCCTGAGCCATTCAGTGTGGTGCTCTGGGGAGGACTGGCTCATATGCCCATCCCTGGACTGAGAGTGGGGATTGGGGTGGGCGCATTCCCCCAAATGGACGTCCGGCTGCTGCTGCAGAGGTAGGAGCAGTGGGTGTGGGCAGGGAATGTCCCTCCCCAGACCACAGTGATGTTCTCCTATTTAATGTTGTGTCTGTGACAATTTAAAAGATCTGAAAGGAAAATCCAAGGTGACAGGCATGGTGCCAACTGTCCCCACCCCCTAAATCTAAAGGGAATTTTTAACTTAGGTATGGGACTTTTTTCTGTGACTAATGCCAAGAATGCCAATTAGAACGATTGCACTAATTATGGTTGTTCATGACTGTCTTTTAGGGAGGCTGCTGGGAAAGGGGGGGCGGGGTCAGGCAGAAGCTCAGTGGCAGGGAGGGACAGCAGTCTACATGACAGAAATCAAAGGAGCCTGGTGAACTCAGTCTCAATCCAGGCTGGTCCAGGAGACCCATCCAGAGGTCATTTGACAGCAGGAGTTGGGGAGTGACACCAAAGTCACCCAGGGTTCCAATACATTCTCCAGATACATCCACCGATGGCCCCAAGTTGAGGACAGATGTGATTGTCTGGTTCACAGACTGTCAAGGGCAGGGTCGAGCTGGAAAGTTGGGGTCTTTCGTGCTGGCTGGTGTGTGGGGCTGAGTGAACCTGGCCTCCGAGAATGTTTTCAGTACCGTGAAAGGTTTTATCTGAAATGGGATTTGTTGCTTCTAAGTGTTAGCTCTTCACCCAGGCAGCTTGGAGATGTGAATTAAATTTGCATGTGTGTTCTCATAAAAGGCAATTTTAGAACAACCAGGTCAGAAACGCAGAGTGCGTGGAGCTCTTAAATAGCAGCCTATAGACACAGGTCCAAATCCTGACTCTGTCACTGCCAGCCCTGTGTCCTGGGGAATCTCCTCCAGGACCTTCTGGGACCCAGATTACTCCTGGCTGTCACATGGGGTAGCAGAGCTGAAGCAGGTTACCTTGGATACTTTTATAAAAGCATGTTAAACACGGTGAAGCACTTGATCAAACTTCCCATGATCCTTCTGGCTCCATTCACAGCAGGATGCTTCAAGAAGATCCCATAATGGGCACCATCTGGGCATCCTGCCCTGGAAGTGTGTTGTCAGAGTTGACAGTGGATGGGCGGGGCGGGGGTGGGGGGAACAGGTGCACCGAAACGTGCAGAAGCGCCTGGAGACAGAGGGAGCGGCAGGTCCCCAGAGCTGCCGCGGGATCTAGGAGTGTCTTGGCTCCCCCCACCCCGCCCAATTCCCCTCCTCCAGCGCCCTCTGACTTCTCTATTCCTCATAAGCACGCTGACTGCTCTCACTTTAAACTCCCTACAGACCACTGGGCCTCCTGCCCTGGGGGCTGCTCCCTCCCCAGTTTCCTCCCATGCAGAGATGGCGTCAGAGAGAGCAGGAGGGGCCGTGGGTATCCACAAAGGCTTGGGTTTTCACCCAATTCCCTAATTCTACCCACAGGAACCCCATCCATGGGAAACCCGCAGGCTGGAGGTTGGAGGTACCCACCAAGTCTCCAGACACAGGGGCTCAGCCCAGCCTGATGCCAGTGGTACCCAGCCCATTCTTCTGCCGGTGGGGAGGGGGGCGGTGTTTCAACCTTTGAGACCTTCCGGGGCCAGGCCACAGCTGCTCCTGCCTTCATCAGCCTTTACCTTAGTATTTGCTCAGAGCTTTTCTCATTCACCAGGGAGTACACATCCCGGCTAACCGGGCAGGGCAGGCCGGCTGAGTTCTGCAGAGGCTTTGGTGGCGCTCCCTCCTGGTCACAGCCTCTCTTCCCTCAATAGCTCAGTGACTGTTGATGGGGCTCTGCCCTTGAACTCAACTTCACTCCGGCTTCCAGCCCTGCAACTCCACAGAGACCTAAAATATCCCGAAGAGCTTCACCACATCCTACCGGGACTTTTAGTCCTTAAACTTCCCCATAATATATTGATTCTACCACATAACCCCGATGCAGCTCCGCCCAACCTTCCAGCTATTAGATTTCAGAGCGCTGTCTTCCTCCTCAGGGGTCCCAGGGGTCCGAGAAGGAGGGAACTGGGCGGTGTCCAAGACCCCTCTGCCTCACGAGTCACTTTTTCTGGATTCCAGGGCAAGAGCTCGGAAGACGCAGTGGGAGAGACGGGATCAGCTACCCCAAAACAGCCCGCGGCCCCGGAGACCCTGGCCTCAGGCTCTCTGCCACCTGCATCCCAGGGGAGGTCTGAGGGAGAAGAGGGGGGTGCGGCCTGGCCCGAGGAGCACTCGGTGCGGATCCACATGAGCCCAGGCCCGGATCCCGGCGAACAGACCCTGTTGGTGGAGATCCCCGAGAAGGAAGAGAAGGAGGAGGAGAAGGAGAAGGAGAAGGAGGAGGAGGAAGAGGGGGAGGGGGAGGGGGAGGGGGAGGGGGAGGAGGGGGAGAAGAAGGAGGAGGAAGAGGAGGAGGGGCAGGAGGAGGAGGAGGGGGAGGAGGAGGAGGGGGAGGAGGAGGGGGAGGAGAAGGATGAGGAGGAAGAGGAGGAGGGGCAGGAGGAGGAGGAGGAAGAGGAGGAGGGGCAGGAGGAGGAGGAGGGGGAGGAGGAGGAGGGGGAGGAGGAGGGGGAGGAGAAGGATGAGGAGGAAGAGGAGGAGGGGCAGGAGGAGGAGGAGGAAGAGGAGGAGGGGCAGGAGGAGGAGGAGGAGGAAGAGGAGGAGGGGCAGGAGGAGGAGGAGGGAGAGGAGAAGGAGGGGGAGGGGGAGGAGGAGGAGGGGGAGAAGGGGGAGGAGGGAGAGGGGAAGGGGGAGAAGGAGGAGGAATAGGGAGGCGGCAGCTAGTGCGCCACAACCCGGCAGGTGCGCCCCCCCGGCCCGCTCCCCCACTCTGCTGCTCCCCTGCTCCCCTGCTCCCCTGCTCCCCGTGAGCCCTGAGTCCCTGCACCGCAAGAAGGCCAAGACGCTGGTCTGCAGTAGTGGCCTCAGTTGCTCTCAGCGGCTCCCCCAGCGATCCTGCCCTGATGTCAGCTTCTCTGTCTCCCAGGGCTGGTCTTGAAATTAACAAACTTCACAGTGTTTGTGCCCCGAAGTTCCCACCGTCACTAGAGAACCCTACCTCCCCCCCGCCTGTCACTATTTTTAAGAACAAAATACTTTTCTGTGGGGCTTCAACATATGGGAAGCCTTGTTGGAGAAGCAAACGGTTGTTGAATGTTTGGGTTTTCCCCTAAGGAATTTGTCTCCCACATTTCAAGAATAGAAAACCTTTCCGGCAGAAGGGAGGGCAGCTAGGCTGTTTTATTGACTAAGTGGGAATTCTGGCACATGTGACCCATGGTCCGATGCTGTTTTTGTTTGCTGGGCCGTCACATAAGGAACGCTATGCTCCTTAGGACAGTTAGTACTTAACCTTCCCCAGACTATATTCCCTTCTCAGTGATGCTGTTATCTTAGAACAGATAGAACGGAAATGGCTTACTGGTAAGGGGTCTGAGTGCTTCTGAGCATCTGCTCTTCCAGTTACCCAAGCCTCCTCAGCGGGGATTAATCTATTACTTGCTTTTTACACCCTTGCTCTAGAGAGGATGGTAGTAACTTCCTTTAAGTCTAGAAGATGGAGTCTCATGGCCGACATCACTGAAGTTTCTGAGGTTTCTTCAGATCAAGTCGTGTTGCTTTTATAATTAAAAAAAAAAGGAAAAAGTCATTCAGTCAAATGAATATTTATTGAGAGGATTATATTTGCATACTGAATGGCTCTTCAGTGATTAAAAACAAAAACTAGTATTAGGCCATTTGTTTCCATCAGCAACAATGAATACAAAAGACCTGGCATTCCAGTCCTGCCCATTTCATATAAAATCTCAGGAACCTTGTGAACTACTGAAGGGGCCTTTGAAGGCTGGCAAAGTTGTGTTTTTATCCATTCAACTAAAGCAGAACTTTCATTTCCTCTGTGAAAAGAAGTAAACAATATGGGAATTCCCAGACTGGTCTAAGCATTTTCAAATCCCAGGGTAACAAGCAGATTCATCTAGTCCATGACATATCATGTGATGGGAGTAATCATTGTATTGAATATAGTGATGAGCAATGTTATTAGTTGACCTTTTAAAAAGCTTGTATTTATTTTTACATGTAATAACATATTTACATGTGTACAAAAGGATGTCCAGTAAAAATTCTCCCTCCTACTCCAGACGCCCAACCTCCCTGGTCCCCGTCCTGGAAGCAACCACTATTATCAGTTTCTTGTTTATTGTTTCAGAGATATTTTTAAGCTTGCACAAGGAAATATGTAATTTCATTCTTGTTTCCTTCCTTTTTTTCCCCCCACAAATGGTAACATACTAGAGCTGCTGTTATTTTTCACTTGATTTATATTGGAGATTGTTTCCTATCAGAACATAAAGGGTGTGCTTATTTTTTCAGGACTGCAATCTAGTCCATTGTCTTGATGTACCATAACATTTAACCACTGCCCCATCGATGGCCATTGGCATTGTTTCCAATCTTATGCTGTTAAAAATAATGCTGTAATTAAAAAATATTGTACAGACATAATTTCACTGGTAAACACTTTTTAGATAAGAGAAGTATGGAGGTTTTGGCTAGTTTTTTTCTTTACCATCCCCATTCCTCATTTTCATATTTGTACTATGTGTTCTATGACCCAAGCATAGAGAATGCTTCCATCTTTAGCAAGTAGTTCAGATATATCAATAAAGTAAACTTATTGTCCTTTAGTAGATGGCAAAATATTTCAAAGATACCTTCACTGTGAGCTCCTACTTAATAAGGAAACTTTTTTATGTAAATGTACTTATTCTTTTAGATATCAACCCTTGAATGTATACTGCTTATTATATAAAGTGAGAGATTCTTGAGGTTCCTAAGAATTGTCCTGGAAAGAAAATTGATTTTGAAATGAGCTTAACAGTGTCTTAATTTCACTGAGAAATCTCATAAAACTTGACACTTTCACAAACTTTGGACATTAGATAAATTGAATTTGAGGCTGACATTATTCTCCAAATGGAATGGGACTGGTTGATCGCCAAGAGATGGGTGGTACAGGTCAGGAATATTATCATTCTGCAGTTGAAACAGGACTTTTATTTATGTGTGTTGAATCTCTACTAATTTAAAATGTCTCAACATTTCCTGCATTTTGGTAGAAAGTGAACAGCAAGTTATTTTTTTAACTATATAAATATTTTGAATAAAATTAAAACCAAGAAGCTGTTTACAATTTCATTACCCAAATGTATTCAGCGATCTGGAATATTTTCAGCCGTTTTCTTAGTAAACATGAATACTGTATTTGTACTCTGGCTTTCATCCTATTATAATGCATTTTAATTAAAAGTATTTAGACAAATGTTCCTGGCTAGTGGATTAATCTCAGAAACTGACCAAGTATGACAGACACTTTTGTGAGAAAAATTAAGTTTATTTTCTGGCTCAGCCTCCCTAACTGATCTCCTATTGACATCCTTGGGGCTATAATCCATCCTGCATTTCTGTTGCTGGAGTGATATCCCTTATCAAACCATCCCTAGGAGTCTAAGTCCCTCAAGAACAGCCCTTTAATGTCTGGTCTTACCAAGCCCACAGCCTACAGTTTCCTCAATCTCATTAGACTTGTTCTAATGCTGCCAGTTCAGAGTGCTGACATACACGAACTCTGGATTCAGACTGCCTAGCTTCCAATCCCAGCTTGACCATGTACCACGGATAACCATGACCTCTCTGAGCCTCAGTGACCTCATGGAGATAATACATTGCACCGTACAGGGCCACTGAGATGATTAAATAATAGACTGGCACGGCCAACTCTGAATGGGCACAAGAAATAAAGCCGATGTGCTATCCCGCTTAGTCTGCCTGGGATAGAGTAGAAGCCCCCTCAGAACTCTGTCTTCTCTGAATTCTGCCTCTGCCTGGGGTTATACACAAAGATGGGGTGTGATCGCCTCTTTCGCTGCTCTTTAACTAATAGTTCGTATAAAAGCCTGGACATATGTGAATTATAACAATATAAATCACAACTTTCCCCACCATTCATGAATGTCTTTAATCCAATTGCATACAAAAACAGACCCTGAAACACCCACCCAAGGCTGACTCTCCTGAAATGGTCACTCCGTTCTGAGCCAGGCCCAGGGCCTTCATGGGTGTGTGACCCATGCAGTCACACATGGCCCCATGCTAGTCACCATCTTTATTTATTTATTTATCTTAAAATGAATTTATTTGTTTATTTTTATTGATTTATTTTTGGCTGTGTTGGGTCTTCACTGCTGTGCACGGGCTTTCTCTAGTTGTGGCGAGTGGGGGCTACTCTTCGTTACAGTGCGCAGACTTCTGGTTGCAGTGGCTTCTCTTGTTGCGGAACACAGGCTCTAGGCACCCGGGCTTCAGTAGTTGTGGCACGTGGGCTCAGTAGTTGTGGCTCACGGGCTCTAGAGCACAGGCTCAGTAGTTGTGGCACACGGGCTTAGTTGCTCCGTGGCATGTGGGATCTTCCTGGACCAGGGCTTGAATCCATGTCCCCTGCATTGGCAGGCAGACTCTCAACCACTGCGCCACCAGGTAAGTCCCACCATCTTTAAATTCATAATAATTTGTGAACAGGGGTCTCACATTTTTATTGGCACTGGGCCCCACAAATTATGTAACCTGTCGTGCTATCTGAAAAGGTCAGTGGGAGAGGTAGGTAGAGCTGTGTCTCTTTTGCACTCAGCTTCCATCTCCCTTCTTCCAGCCACAGGATCCTGCTTCCTTTCAGAAGGTTACCTTTCAATCATATATTGTGACTCAAACACGATGACCCAAGCTAGGCCCATTGATTCTTTCCTGGGAATCTGATTCTTGAGAGCTATTGCCCCATCCTCCTTGCTAGAACAACCCTGATTTAGTTCTAGGCAGCAACATGCCCAGCCCCAGGGGATGAAGCCCTGCTGTAAGCCAATCACTGCTCTTCCCATCCCTTATGCCAGAGACTCTCCCAGCCTTCCTTGCCGCTAGGGGTGGCCATTTGACCCAGTCCCAACCAATGAATATAAAGGGAAGGATGATAGGCGGCTCGTTAATAAAGGAACCCTACCCCCAACTCCATCCTTTGGTCCCTCTTTCTTCCTTGCAATACTGGTGGGGAGAATCTATTGTATTTGGAGACGGAACAGACCTCTTGTGGCTGAAGAGTCCAAGAATCAGAAGAATCACAGATACAAACTGTGATGTGCTGGTGTTGCCAAATCAACCCCAAAATCAGTTTATCTCCAGAATTCTTGTTATGTGACATAATGACATACCTTTGTTATTTAAGTCCTGATCTCCGTTACCTGCAGCTGAAAGCATCCTGGTAGAAGAGCAAGGGAATGGAGGGGGAGAGAGAGAAAACAGGGTCAGATGCCTCACAACCTCCGCACACTGACCACACCCATCATTCCTTCCTGTTGCTCAGATTCTTTCTTTCCCCCCAGTTTAATTCAGAAGTAATTGACAACATGACTGTGTAAGTTTAAGGTGTACAGCCTGATGGTTTGATTTACATATATTGTAAAATCATTACCACAGTAGGTTCAGCTGACATCCATCTTCTCATATAGATACAATAAAAAAAGAAAAGAAGAAAGGAAAAAAATGTTTTTCTTGAGATGAAAACTCTTAGGATTTACTGTCTTAACAACTTTCCTATGTATCATACAGCAGTGTTAGTCACAGTCATCACGATGTATATCACGTCCCTAGTACTTATTTATTTTATAACTAGAAGTTTGTACTTCTTTGACCACCTACCTCCAATTGCCCCTCCACCCCTGCTCACACACTGCCCCCCCGCCCTTACCCAACCCACCCCGGAAACTACAAGTCTGACCTCTTTTTCCAAAAGGTTTGTTTGCTTGTTTGTTTTTTAAGATTTCACATGCGAGATCTTACAGTATTTGTCTTTGTCTGACTTATTTCACTTAGCATAATGCCTTCAGGGGTCACCCATGTTGTCGCAGAGTGGTAGGATTTCCTCGTTTTTTTGTATTTTTTTTAATGGCCGAATAATGTTCCATATTATTATATGGAATATATATATATATATCACATATATATATCTCTCACAAGTTTTTATTCATTCATTCGTCGATGGATTCTTAAGTTCTTCAGATTCAGGACATTCCTATCCTCCCTGTCTGGTCTTCAGCTTTTCCCAAAAGACAGGAGCTACCTTGTGTATTTTGAGTTAATTCACCTTTGGCTTCAGTCAGAGTTGGTTCCATCACTCACAATGTAAGAAACCTCACCAGCTGCGGACAAAAGTACTTCTGGGAGTTTCCTGGTTATTTAAAATTCAAGACCTAGCCACTCATTCTGGGTGTGATTTTTTGGTCTAGTGCAGACAGTTGTGATTTCTAAATTCAAACATCAGGAAGAGACCCTTGGAGAAGGGAATAGAGGAGAGAGAGAGCTGCTGTGAACAAGATCAAGTTCAAATACTTCTCTGTGGATGGGAAACTGACTGGGAGAGAGCAATTTATCCCGCAAGAAGAACTTGTCAGGCCACTCAAGATGACTGCTCTCTTTTAAAAAATTTTTATTTATTTGTTTATTTATTTATCTATCTATCTATCTATCTATCTCTGGCTGCGTTGGGACTTTGTTGTGGCGCACAGGCTTTCTCTAGTTGCGGCGAGTGGGGGCTACTCTTCGTTGTGGTGCGTGGGCTTCTCATTGCGGTGGCTTCTGTTGTTGCAGAGCACAGGCTCTAGGGCGCACGGGCTTCAGTAGTTGTGGCACGCAGGCTCAGTAGTTGTGGCACACGGGCCTAGTTGCTCCGTGGCATGTGGGATCATCCCTGATCAGGGCTCAAACCCGTGTCCCCTGCACTGACAGGCGGATTCTTAACCACTGCGTCACCAGGGAAGCCCTGCTCTCTTGCTCTCTGTACATCCTCTGCTCAACCAGTGCCTGTCACCTACACCCCACTCACAGGACTGACTTTCCTGCCCACTTGCCCCAGGCCCCAGCTATTGCTTGTTCTTATCAAAGGGGCCATGAGGGGCGTGCCCCTCTGCTGGTTTCTCTGGTAACTAATGAGCCCACCTGACATCAATTCCCCTATAACTGGTAATCTCCACTCCCCCGCTCCTCCGGGAGGGAAGACGGCCGCCATGTCCTGCCCTTCGGCTGCACACAGTGGGATGTTACTCCAGGACCTTGCTTCAGACAGGTAAGCTCTCCCATCCCTTAAACCATTGATGTCTCTGTTGCTGACTCTGGGCTCTTTCTTTGGTTTTGAAGCTGGGCAAGCGTAGGCCTGTGGAGTGCAGCCCAAAACAGAGCATCAAGGCTTATTCCCCACAGGCTTTTCGCAGCTCCCTCCCTGTCCTGAAGAAGGAAAAAACAGCTAAGACCCCTGGGACAGACCCCTCCTCATTAATGATCCTTTAGACTGATCTTCCTCTCATTGTTTTCTTTCACAGTGAAGCGCTAAGAACTCAGGTGATTGTGCTTCATGGGTTCCAGAGAGCTTTTCCATTCAGGTAGTCTTGTCCACCATGCTGCTGTGCGCAGATCAGGAGGGGAATTATTATTTTTTTAAATTTTATTTGTTTATTTTTTGGCCGTGCAGCTTGTGGGACCTTAGTTCCCCAACGAGGAATTGAACCCATGCCCTCGGCAGTGGAAGTGCAGAGTCCTAACCACTGGCCTGCCAGGGAATTTCTAGGAGGGGAATTATTATAACCAAATTAGAGATGAGGAAATCCAAACCTTAGGCGAGGGATTTACCCTCAGGGAATCAGCACCTTGGCAGAGACAGAAAGAGCTAAGAGAAAGGACCCCTGAAGCCACCATCCAGCCTCTGCCACAGACCTGCAGTGTGACCTCTGCAGGGTAACTTTCGTTCATTCAGAAAACATTTTTAAAAAATTCTATGTGCCAAGCACTGTTCTAGTCACTTTCCAGGCCTCAGGAGTTCCATCTCTAAGCTGGAAGAATAAAACAATCCTCCCAGGGTTGTAAGAAGATTCAATGGATGCTTAATAAGCTTATTGTGACCCTATTATCTTAGTCTGCTAGGACTGCCATAACAAAACACCACCATCTGGTGGCTGAAACAGCAGAAACTTATTTTCTAACAGTTCTGGAGTTTGGAGGTCCAAAATCAAGGTTTGGTTTCTGGCGAGGGCTGTCTTCCTGGCTTGCAGAAGGCCGTCTTCTCACTATGTCCTCACAAGGCCTTTCTTCCGTGTATGTGGAGAGAGAGCACATTCTCTGGTGTCTCTTCTTACAAGATCACTAATCCTATTGGATCAGGGCCCCACGCTCATGACCTCATTTAACCTTAATTATTTCCTTAGAGAAATTCATCTCCCAGTACAACCACTCTGGAGGTTAGGGCTTCAACATATGAATTTGGCGGGGTGGGGTGGGGTGTGGGTAGGGGGAGGAATACATTCAGTCCATAACACATAAATTACAGATGTCAACATTTCCTAGATTCAGTACCTGAGCACAAGCTCCTCTACCATTCCTTCAGAAAGAAGGTTTGAGTGCCCTTTTTATTTCATTCTTTCAATGGGCATGAGGTGTTGCTATTTCCTAGTGAGACAGGAGGGAAGAGGGAAAGGACACAACCTTTAAAAGAATGACATAGCCGTTGAAGATACGACAAAAACTGGTTAAAGCCTACTAGGCCCAAGATGGCGGAAGATTCAACTTCCAGTAGAACTTGTGCCTTATTATACACTCATTGTAATGCAGTAGCATATGTTAAATAACACACCCACAGGTGCCATGACAGTTCTGAGGTTAAGCAGAAAAGGCCAAAAAATGGGCAGTGGCCCACTTCCTGGAAATCCCACCGTTTCTCCAGATAGTTGGATAATACTTCCACTTGTTAGCCTATGAAATTACCCAGCTCATAAAAACTAACCATCCCATATTTCGGGACTGCTCTCACCTTTTGAGACGGACCATGTTCTGTCTCCCAGGGCCTCTCGCCTTCTGAGATGGCCCACACTCTGTCTATGGAGTGTGTATCTCCCTAAATAAACCTGCTTTCCCACTTGGTACTCAGGGCAGAGCCCCCCTTGCCTGCTCACTTGTATCCCTCACAAGTGTCCTATATTAGTAAATCTACATCTTGCCTATCCCTTTGCCTTTGTCGAATTCCTCCTGTGCTGAGACATAAAGAATCTGAACTTCAGTAAGTCCTGACATCAGGTGAGTGATTTTAATTAAAAGACAATGGAGTCAAGTCCCAATCTGAGGTGTGCGGTTTCACAAGGGGTCACAAAATAGAGCGCCAGATCAAGCAAATAAAAATTCAGGGTGTCTGGGAATTCCCTGGTAGCCCAGTGGTTAGGACGCAAAGCTTTCACTGCCATGGCCTGGGTTCAATCCCTGGTTGGGGAGCTAAGATCCTGCAAGCTGAAGGGCGCAGGCAAAAACAACAACAACAAACAAAACAGGGTGTCCAGTCACATCTTAATTTCAGATAAATAATGAGTAGAGGAGGTTTTTGTTTTGTTTTTTTGTTTTGTTTTGTTTTTTTAGCATAAGTATGGGCCATGCAATATTTGGGACATACTTATGCTAGAAAATTATTTATTTATCCAAAGTTCACACATAACTGTGTGTCCTGAATTTTATCTGGGGACTCCAGTTGGCAGAGACCTACATCTCCTGCACTGTAAACAAGAGCCATGGCCTCCACTGCTGGCTGACCTTGGCCTTTAGGCATCTGGCACCTCCCAGCTTGGAAAGGCAGGCCTCGGCTTTTGTTTGGATGTCCCACTCCCTCCCTTTTCCAGAACAGGTAGAGGAGGAGGGAAAGGACCTGTCCCAGTTGGGTAACCAATTGTCAGTGCTTGCTTTGTTTTTAATATTGATTGTTATTAATTTTCTTCGGAATGCACACATGAGGTGTTCTGGTTCAGAGCCAGATTTCTTATCAATTACTTTAAACTAAATAATAAGTGCATCGCCTTCACTTACACCAGGCCTCACCTCTGGCCAGGAATCAGTTGTCCTATGCAAGTAGCTGGACACTCCACAGCTGAGGCACATGGAAAAATAATGTTTCCTTGCTTAAAAAAAAAGGAAGGAGGTTACTATCTCCCTCCCTTTCTGAAACTCTCCTTGGAAAACTTAAATGGGCTTGAAACCTAACTCCGACCCTTTGGTATGTAAATAGTCTTTCCAGGAGCTAGACAGCCGTCAGTGTCTCTGCTTTTACTGTCTAATACAGTCTCCAAGTTCTGGAACTTCTCTTTTGAAGTAAATACCTGGGGAGATGACCCTGGAGTCTTCTGGCACCCTGGGGCTTAACTAGGGACCTGGGCCCAGCTGGAGCCCTTTGGCCTCTCCCTGAGATAAGAGGAACTTTATCATCCTTTCAGAGGTGAGCAATTAACTTGACAAATGACTACAGATCTAATTATCATGGTATGTGAAGAGTCTCAGGAGGCCAGGGCTTTTTCCCTGAGAAATTCAGGGAAGTTTTATTTCCCCATAGTCTCTATAAAAACATGCATACAGACTGCGGGTGGTCAACCCCACCTTTCACATTTCCAGATTTCTGAAACCCAAAGTGTTTTGCTCCTTAAAGAAAGGGGAAAAAGAACTTGAAGTATTCCCAGGCAGGTCCAAATGAATAATTCAGATAATACTGAAAACTTCCATGTTTAAAACATTTTAAAGTCAGATTGACCTGAATTCCATGGAGGATACTATATTGGATGACTTAGGGCAAATTTGTAATTAATAGCGCCCGCCAGGAAAGAAAGCTACCAGAAAGAAGTAAGAGCCACAAAAGTTTGTACCAAAAAATAATACTTTGCATTCTATCAGAATCTAAATTTACTTCAAAGGATAGACCTGAGGATTTAGGTAGATCCTTTTTAAAATTACTCCTTTGGATCACGACATGATGTCTATGGAAAAGAAATTTTTGAAGACTAAAAAAGGCGGTTAGAAACTTTGTATGATTCAGATTTGAAGTATCCATTGCAATCTGGGATAATTCTTCCAGATATGAGTAATACCCCTGAAAACAATAAACTGAAAAAGGAATAACGCTTGTTGAATCAGCATCTCTCAGACTTGTTTAGAAGGAAATCAATGGGCACCCACCCATGTTTAATAGCGGAACCCTAACAATATCTGCATGAGGTTGCTAGCATGAAAGAAGAGAATATTTCTCTTAATTTGTCAGCCAATGATACGATGTTGAATGACACAACTAACAAACAGTTCTCAAAGCTATGTATGCTTGGGGATTTGGAGTTGTTCAGCAACTCCTTGTTGATGTTTGCAGAATATCTAAGAGAAGAAGCGATTACTCTTTTAGAAAAAAATATAACAAAATAAGGAACTGGTCAGCTATAGAAAATTTATGTGTTTCTTTAGTGTTTTGTGTCATCACAAACTTTGGTTTCGGCTGAAAGCTTGCTTAATTCTCTTAATCCTATGTATTCGTAAGCTGCATATTTGTGGGATCTTCAGTGGGCTTTCTTATATTGTATTCAATTGAGTGTTTTATTACTCATACTTAGCACAGAACTGCTGATCTCAGTGCCATTAGAATGTTAGTGCCCCATGCGTTGTCATTGGTTCTTTTTTTAACTTTATTTATTTGTTTGTTTGTTTATGGCTGCATTGGGTCTTCGTTGCTGTGCGTGGGCTGTGCTCAGGCTTTCTCTAGTTGCAGTGAGCGGAGGCTACTCTTCCTTGCATTGCGCGGGCTTCTCACTGCGGTGGCTTCTCTTGCTGCGGAGCACGGGCTCTAGACGCGCGGCTTCAGTAGCTGTGGTGCACGGGCTTAGTTGCTCCGCGGCATGTAGGATCTTCCCCAGACCAGGGCTCGAACCCGTGTCCCCTGCACTGGCAGGCAGATTCTTAACCACTGTGCCGCCAGGGAAGTCCCTGTCATTGGTTCTTTATTGGGTGTTTGATCTTTAGTCTTGATGTTGCTTAGATTTGGTATTTGTGTGACTTGGATGTCCCTGCTTCATCTTAGCCTTCTCATCCTCGTGTGCTAGCCCTGGAATGCCACCCTCTGCTTCCTTTCCACTGGATGCTTTGTCCAGCCATCTGGGCTCTAGGTTTACATTCCCTTTCTTCTTATTTTATAACCTTTTAGAGTTTTATGGCTATGGAAGTGATGTATGCATGGACCCATACTCCAGTCCTTGTTTCCTTTGAGGTCTGCATTTTATATGTATCCCCTGCAGGCATTGAAAGAAGAGTTTTTTGCTTTCCTTCTTTTCTTTGAGCCCCAGCATGGCACTTGGTACTTTCCTTTATTCACATTGCGGAATACATTTTTCGAGGTAGTCCAGTGGTTTATAACTTTGGGACTACTTGTCTTCATAATTCCCTTGATATGTTTCTACCCTCCAAATTATGTAAATTTTCAAGAATATTGTCTATCTAGAAGCTTGGAGTAGCCCGTAATTCTGCTCATTTGTAATCTGAGAGTTCTGATTCTTCCACTGAAATGGAATCTGACAACACAAAAGCACAAGCAAACCTGATTAAGCACACAGCCTTAGCTTTTAACTGATTCTATGCCTTTGACTTACTAAAGCAAAATATTTTTATTTAAGGACTTATTTTTTCCCCTCTCAACTCTAATCTTGCAAGGCTTTATCTCCAGAAGGAATCCAGCAAAAAAATTAATGTTGTTTATATTGATCTATACATTGATTTAAATGGCTAGGTAGCAGTTCAGCTGATAGTAGTGGAAAAACAGAAAGGGGAAAAAAAAAACCTCCATCATATGAAGTGCTTAATTTGAACAAAAGAAATTATTTCGATTGAATTAAATAATTCAATTATCTACTTGAATGTAACTTTCCTTATTATTAAAAAAAAACCCAAATGAAATACTAGGTACATCTGGTATATGCACAAAGCTTGGAAACCAGAAGTGCTCGGGCAACCAGGATAAGAAGTGACATTTTTCAGCTGAGCCTTTGTTGTCGGAGATTAGCTCATGGAGTTGACATGTCCATTAATCAAAGGACACTTACATGCAGCAAGCTGAAAAGACAGGCTTGAATTGCTGAGTCTTCATTACAGGAAAAATAACTCTTATAAAAACCTCTAAGCAGCACCCTTATCAACAAAGAAGAGGTAACGACTGTGACATCTATGGATATACAATTTCCAAATGAAATTTCAGGATGAAAAAAAATGGGGGGTGGAGAATAAGAAATACTTACATTTCAATGGGTGCCAGTTCAGAAGGTAATTGTTCACAATAACCTAATATATTTTTAAATCACCATGAAATTAATCGCAGGTGTTTTCCTTGTTTGGCTTTGACGCTTTGCACTGGGCAAATGGGCCTTCTCAATGGTTTTGGTTACATATTTAAGCATTATTAGAATTTAAATACTTTGTTTATGGCAAGTTTGTTTTTCAGCTCTGTATGTTTGAAACTCTCTTTGAATTTGTCAGATAAAATTGAGCTGACCCAAAGAAAACATCATCCTTTATGTAACTGTGTCAGGCATAAATGAGGTACATCTGGAAAGCTTACAGGTTAAGGTGTGCATTTAATGGCAGGCAAAATATAGAAATCAGGCACAGACCTGTCTCATAAGTCCATCATCCATAACTCACTACATTCTTTTATGTTGTTAATGCCCTTCCTTCAAAGCTGTCTCCCAGACCTCCCCACTGGATTCTGATTCCAGTCATAAAGAGACTGACTGGTTTTCCTTCTGTAGCTTCTGCCTTTTAACACTTCTAGATTATGAATTTCCCAAGAAAGCAGTAATCTGCAGGTGATGTGTATTGGCAGTTCCAGTTTCCCCTCTGTCTCTGTGGGCAATACATTCTTGTCGTTACGAGCGGCCTTATTTTTGGTTTGCAATATATGGTCACCGCAGTGCAATGGTCCAGTTTCAATGTCTTACCATATGCATTTCTGGGGTCATGCAATAATAATTTCTTCCCATGTAATGTATTCATCAATAGTTAGCAAGATTCTATCAGACCTCAATGAGGTAGGATGAATGGGTTTATAAAGTAATGTGCTCTGCAGATATAGGTTATTATTATTTGCAAGTATAATTACTCACTACAGTGGGATCTCCCATTTCTAAAGAGATGGTTTAAATGTAGGACTGATTTCTCTCCTCCCCATTCAAGGGCCCTTACATACTTGTGTCTATAAAATACCTACCCTTTAAAATGTTCTTAAGTGTCTATAAAGTACCTATCCTTTGAAATGTTTGCTTTGCCCAGAGAGTTGTTTCAGTGTCATTCTCCTCAGGATATGTTCAATTTTTAAAAAATGTTTTATGTGTTTGTTCAGCTGGTTGGTTGATTCTTGTTTTTGGCAACTAGAAATTAATTTAGAAATCCAATATCAGGTTAATAAAATTTTTAGGTCAGTTCATTTTAATGGAACTTACACATGAGTGTTATTTAGACACTGGAGTTTTGCTATTGTTTTGCTGCTTCTCTCAGAATTGTCCCTAATATTTTCTACAATGTTAACTGGCAATATTTGGATTTTTAACGTTTCTTATCACACTCCGATGAAGGTAAAGAAAGAAATTTGAAAAAACGTGTACATTTTAAATCAAGTACTTAGTGTGTGGTTTTACTGAGTTATTGGAGTTCTATGCCATAGGTGCTTCAAAAGTACATTTCCTCCCAAGGTAAGGATTTAATTAGGATAACAAGCAGCAAATTGATAAAAGAACAGGAGGACTCAGGAATTGTTTTGTTGTCATCTTCATGTTTCAGACCTCCTAACTGGCTGCTTCGTATGTGTTCCGAGGTTAGTTATTCCATCACCAGGTTAAAGGACTTAAAGTCACTGAAGTTAGGCCTCTTGATTTAGCTTCACATTTGGCCTCATTTCTTGCTGTCTCATGAGATAACTACGCTTGAGGTTTCCTTCTCCCGTCTACCCTCTACCCCTCCGCCTTTCTCCTCACTGCTGCTTGTGCCTGTTTATCACTAGATGGTGCTAAGACCATCTAGTTGGTTATAGCTGCCAGAGACAGGAAAATAGTTATTGGGGGAGTCAAGAGGGCTGAACCTGAGAACAGGAAGATCCCTTCAAAGGTAATCTGGGCAGCACTTCCATTTTACAAATGAGGAAACTGAAACTCAGTGAAAATAAGCAATTTGTCAGAGTCCCCTAGACTTCTTCGTATTCTCCTCCCCCTTCCCCCCTCCTCCAGTTTGTTAATAGCTCCCACTGTAACCTCATCACCTGAGAAGGAGCCCAGGAAGGAATAAAGCTCAGAGAGTGAGTTGGCCAGATTTGCTGTGCAGAAAGAGCATTCTGGCAGCTGCAAGGTATCATTTACCAGGTATCATTCATTCATTCATTCGTTCATCCAAGAAACAGCTATCGAATGTTTACTTTTTGCTTCGCACAGTGCCAGGCACTGGCAATGATTAAAAACAAATCAGGTAGGATCCTGGGAACTCACATTCTCTTAGGGAATATAGAAATGAAGAAAAAAAAGTCACACCTTAAATCAAAGATGCTTTAATAGAGGTGATGATAGTACAGTCTGGTCACTTAGAGGGATTTGCAACCAGCTGCATGAGGACTTTAAAGGGACGATTGCCGTGAGGGAACATTAGAAGCTGAAGGACGCATAGGGTCATGGAGGCTGAGAAATGGAAGGAAGGGCCTCGCAGGCAGAGAAGAGCAAGGGCGAAGGAGGAGAGGCTGCTGGAGAGCAGCTGCTGTGGCCGATGCCCAGGGCAAAGGGACAGCTGGCAATCCTGGAAGGAGGGGACCGGCCTCCGAAGGCCTCGCCTAAGGTGTACCACTCAGGGATTTGCTTTATCTGGTGGGACGGCCCAGGAAAGAGTAGAGCTCAGAGAACAGCATGGACAGATTTGCTTTCCAGAAAGAGCACCCTGGCAGCTGCATGGAAGCCCAGAGGCGAGGAAGCCTCAGAGGCGGCGGCTGGTGTCACAGAGCAGCGCGGGGTCGGTGTGGCAGTGGGGCTGGCCGGGGAAGGTGTCGTGTGAGGGAGGTTTCAGGAGTGGAAGCGACCGTCTTCTCTGTGAAAAGCGGTGATTGAGCCTGTAACCCATATCCTTAGAGGGTTGTTACAACTCTGGTGCTTGAATTACTTATAAAGCATTGAAGAAATTATTTTAATTAAATGCATATATTACTTGGATAACATTTTGGAAATTGTTTTTGTTTTGTTTTTTTCTTATTGTTGTTGTTTTTTGCGGTACGCGGGCCTCTCACTGTTGCGGCCTCTCCCGTTGCGGAGCACAGGCTCCGGACGCGCAGGCTCAGCGGCCATGGCTCACGGGCCCAGCCGCTCCGCGGCATGTGGGATCTTCCCGGACCGGGGCACGAACCCGTGTCCCCTGCATCGGCAGGCGGACTCTCAACCACTGCGCCACCAGGGAAGCCCTGGAAATTATTATTATTATTATTATTTTTTTTTTTTTTTCCGGTATGCGGGCCTCTCACTGCTGTGGCCTCTCCCATTGCGGAGCACAGGCTCCAGACGCGCAGTGGAAATTATTTTTTAAATGCAATTCAGTGGCATTCCAAGTTGAAGTACAGAAAATCCTCCTGTAGAGCACCCCTCCCACCCGACTTAAAAGGATTATAAATACACCGCCCCATCCTCCTCCCTCAGCACCGACTGATTAGAATTAGGAAGAAACAGACCTCTCCTTGCCACCATCTCCATCCTCCTCCCCTTCTGGATCATGCCACTGATGTTTTCCTTTTATTTGTCCAAATTCTGTTTCCACCAGAGCACTTTTCTTCGGGCTGCCACCATTGATGATGGCTGAGGGCATCGTCTTTCTCTCCCGACCCATCGTTACTAAGACCAGCCCGAAGTGGCCTGCTTGCTGGGGAGCTGTGCCTTTCTTTGTAGGTGGAATGGCAGAGTTTGGGGGGCTGCTCTGGGTCAGCCCTGAGCTGTCATTTTTCCCTGAAGGGCCTTTTTAAGAATTTCCAAGTCCAGAACCATCCTATTTTCCTCTTGTCCTACTCAAGCAGTACTAACTTTATTATTACTATTAAGGTCTCTTGGCATCCAAAATTAAAAGTCTTGTGGGGGCTTCCCTGGTGGCGCAGTGGTTGAGAGTCTGCCTGCCGATGCAGGGGACACGGGTTCGTGCCCCGGTCCGGGAAGATCCCACATGCCGCGGAGCGGCTGGGCCCGTAAGCCATGGCCGCTGAGCCTGCGTGTCCGGAGCCTGTGCTCCGCAGCGGGAGAGGCCACAACAGTGAGAGGTCCGTGTACCACACACACACACACACACACAAAGTCCTGTGGACTGAATCCTATTTCAAACATGCCTGGGAGCGCTGTGAGTAGAGAGAGGTACAGCAATGTCCTGGGTAGAATGAAGATCCTTGCAAAGTTTGAAGCCTATGATCATTTCTTTGTTTTGTTTACATAGGTTTCCAAGTCTGGGGTTTTCTTTAAGAGGTAATAAAAGCTCCCATTTATTGAGGGCTTACCACGTGTCAGGTATGTTTTTATTTTGTCTCTAATGCTCCGGGATCCTCCCCCGCCAAGAAATCTCTGCTCGGCTCTCCTCTGTGGCTACCCACTGCGCCCCCAGGCCTCACTCTGTGCCAGCACATGATGGGGCTCCGTGCAGGTCTAAAGAGAGTGTTGACTCTCCCTGTTACAAATGAGGAAACTGCAACTCGGGTTATGGGCTCCGCTTCATTATTCACGTATACATTGAACAAGTACTTAGTTTAGACAGAGCAGTTAAGGGAGGCTTCTCCGAGAAGGTGATGCCTGAGCTCAAGGGTGGGAAGGAGCCGCCATATATGGAATGGAAGAGCTCTCAGGCCTGGGCTGCTGTGAGGAAGCCCACTCTGCCGGGATTTGTACCCAGAAGCTCATCCTCACTTTTTGATTATCTAAACACATTAGTGACCAGTCTTCCTACTCCCTGAGCTTGAAAATATTTTACCTGTAGGAGAGGGTTTGTTTGATCACATGGCACCCTCTGCCCTCCTGCCCCTCCACACTGCCGTGAACATTGTCATGTGTGTCCGCTGAGAAGTGCCAGCTGCTTGGACCACAGTTCTTGCCACCTGCAATGTGATGTTCCACAGCTTCCGTGGAATGTAGAAATCTTTTTACCATATGGTTTTCTTTCTTTTTAAAAAAATATTTATTTATTTATTTGGCTGCGTCGGGTCTTAATTGTGGCACACAGGATCTTTGTTGTGGCATGTGGGATCTTTTGTTTTGGCATGTGCTCTTTGTTGCAGTGTGCGGGCTTCTCTAGTTGAGGTGCACAGGCTTGTCTCTAGTTGTGACGTGCAGGCTCCAGAGTGCGTGGGCTCAGTAGTTGCAGCACCGGGCTTAGTTGCCCTGCAGCATGTGGGATCTTAGTTCCCCGACCAGGGATCTAACATGCGTCCCCTGCATTAGAAGGTGGATTCTTAACCACTGGACCACCTGGGAAGTCCCCACCATAGGGTTTTCTTTAGTCTCTCCCAGTTGAGCTCATTGGAGCTCACAGAACAACTATTGATCCTGCTATGAACGTACTTTGCATTAAACCTCTTGAAGTAAAACATGAATGAGTAAGGCTGCTAGTTAAGCACGGAGGCTGGAGCATGTGCATTTATTTTCATTCTGTCCTGAACCCAAATGAAATGACTATAAAGGATTTGAAAAGTAAAAACACATAAGGATGAAGATAATAGAAGAGGGAACAGCAGCAGACAAAAGATGTCAAGGAATCTGGACTTGGAAACACCTGGCACAGAAGGGTGGGTTGTTGAGGCACTGAACCCGAAACAGGGATCAAGTGAGACTCTGACTCTGAACAATGAGGCATTTGGCCTTGCTTCCTCTCTTAGGTCTCAGAATATCAGTAGCCAGGATTATTACCCTACCTAGGCCGGAGACAGGACTATTCACTTCTGGGAAAGTTGACCAGCTCAAGAGAAAGACCCTAATGAAACTGACAATGGAGGCCTTCCAGTGAAAGATCCCGATCCGCACTCCATCCCCCTGCAGGAAGTCCTCCAGTCACAAGCTCTTCCCATACAGCAATTTCCAATTGACTTTGTAGTGCTCCATCCTGAAATATAAACAGAAAGTCAAGAATAATCTAACAGGAAGTCTGTATCTGAAACACAGATACCGCAATAAAACAAACAGGAGAAAAGAGAGAAAAAACAGACAATTCAGGCAGCAGAAAAGAGAGAGAGAAAAAATCACCCTATAATTAATAGTCCCAGAGTGATGAGATGCAAATACAGTGTTGAAATGTTCTTTTAAAATTGAATAGTCAAAAAACAAAAACCTCTGGGGAATTAAAAATATAACCTGAGGGGGAAATGAGTAGGTGGGTTGGAAGATATACTTGAGGACATTTCTCATGAGCTAGAACAAAAAGAGAGAGATGAAAAATAGAAAAGAAAGGTAGAATCAACTCAGAATTTTTAAAAAACAGACCCAAAGGAATTCTAGAGAGAACGAAAAAAAATGGAGGGGAGGAAAGTAGCAAAGAAATAACACAGGAAATTTCCCACAACTGAAGCCCGTGAATTTCTCCATTGAAAGTATCCTGCTGAGTGTCTAGCGCAGTGGATGACATTCTTTAAGGAATCATATATCTTAGGTTTGTCCAGGTATTTTCACAGTGTGCTTGTTACTCAGAGATTACCACTAGTAAGTGGCAGAGGAAAAGTAGTTTCTTCAAAAAGTTCACATTACAAACAATAGTGAACCACTGGAAATCCTTTGAGTCTTAGCATCGTGCTGTGAAGAACATTAAACACTCATCCTAAGCGCCTCTACTCAACATCTGTTCTAGAAGCAGTAAGTTTATGTCTTTCATTCCTAAAACACAGGGCGATAACTCTGTAGTTTAATAGACTGTACTGACTTTCAGATTCTTCAGAAAGTTCCACTGCGCACCCACCGAGCGCTTGACTAAGTGCTTTAAGATAATTCCACCGGGAATGACAAAATAAGTGCCTTCACAGGTACACACACAGAGCAGTTGATCTCAGTTGATCTGGTGTGTGTAACTTCTATTGTCATTATCTACAAGGTAATTCATCTCAATTAAACTGGTCTGTAGGGAATAAATTGATGTGTGAAAACTGGGTTTCATTGCTGTGCTTATTTACAACTTACCCTTTCTTCTGAGATCACCAGTTACCAGAAACTGCTATGGTTAAGTGTCTTCAGTTGGTTAATGGGTTTTTGCTTCCAACAGTGCGGCCCAATTTCTGACTAATGGCGCTCCAGGTATAAACCTCTAAAGCTTCTTGCTAACCTCTCTGCTAATCCCTTGTACCATCTGATCACTCAGCACTATTGCTGACTGCTTATTAAAAAGCCCTTAAAAAGTGGGTTACTTGTCATGACATCTAAAGAGAGAATATTGTTAGGATTCTAGGGTTAATGTTTCACTGAGGGGAGAAAAAGTTGAAATTAACTCATAGTAGAAATGTTCTTGCAAAGCTTAATTTTATGTGATTATTTTCTGCGTTGAAAACAAAACAAAGTTTAAGGTCACTGCCTCCAGGGAATCTAAATTCTTGATATATTTTTTTCTTCTAACAGAAATACCTTGAAAAGTATATAAACCTCTGCAGTTTTTCTTTAAGGCCGGCTAAAGTTATCACAAGCAGAAAGTCTTAAGTTGTGGTAAATGTTTTTGTTAAACACATGATGTGGTCATTCCTTGGGCTTATGTTTAGAGACACGTTAGTGGCCAGTACACAGGACTGAAAATGAGATTCATGAGGCATCTTAACGCTGGTCCTGAATTTCAGCTCTTTGTGTGGTCCTCCTTCTGTAGTTAAATCACTCCTGTTCACTTCCAGCTTCATGCTAAAGAAAACAATGACTAAATAACAATCATTCCAGGACACTTCTTACTTCCCAAGGGCATCATAATAACAAATGAACACCCATGTGGATAAAATGAGCTTATGGCTTTAGTGGATGCCTCAAAACGCATAGCAATTTCAGGGCATTCGATATAAAACAATGGATTGATAATAAAACTTCGGCTTCTGGTTTATTTTGTAATTAACAGCAAAGATGCCCTAATAACAATTTTTCAGAGTATTTAAAAATTGTTTAGCAAAGGACTCTTCTAGCATCAGGACTTAACCTAAAAGTATTTACTCTTGAACAATAAGATGACGAAAAAGAAGTCTTAATCTCTTATTCACGCATACCATCTGCAAATCCCCTTACAGGACTCACCTCCCCTGGTTATAATAGAAAATTGGGCAGCCCTGTGTGTGTTTGACATGCACGGACTCCATTTACAAACACAAAGGAAAACAAACTCCTTTTTATTGGTCATTTCTTGATTTTGCTCATAAAAGAGTTACCCCGGGTCATAGTCGAGCTCACAAAATTTATATAAGTAGAAGGTTTCTCAAAACCCAGTACCTGAGTGTTTTTTGGGGGAAGGAAATTGGACCTGCCGGCATGGAATGCACGTGGACCGGTCGTGCAGCTTTGAACCAGCCATGGAAGTGACATTTCTAATCTGCTTTTCTTGTTAACACCCAGATGGAGAGGGAGAGAGAGGAGGGAGGACAGGCTGTGACCAGATTCATTAAAGAGTCGGGGCCAGGAGAGACTGAATTTGCACTTGTGTGGGGTGAACAGTGCCATCCTCTCTAGGCCTGGTGGCGAGGTGTCCCAGCAGAACTTGGCACTCCAGCATTTGCAGAGAGGCTGCTTCTCTTAGCATCACTCTCAACCCTTTGCTTTCTTCAGCAGTCGATATTTCTATTTAGAAAGCTGAGTGCCTGGAAGAGCCCACCACCAGATTGGAGGCAGCTGGGAGGCCACAAGGTAGGGAAAGAGGCATCCTACAGCTCTGCTTCTCTGTCTGATTTCAGGGTTGCAGTGCTCTCAGGGTAGCTGAGGACCCAGGGTGGGGGTGGGGTCCCCCACTGCCCAGCTCCACCCGGGGACAGGGGTGGAGGTCTCCCTCCACCCAGCCACCAGGCCTTAGGGATCAAGGTCCTCCCCTCTCTGTTTGGGTGAGGGTGGGCATAGGTTTATGAGTGGCTACGGGGGGGTGCCTGCGTGGTCTCTCCAGCCCCTCCCCGATTCCCTCTTCCCATCTCATCTCCCTGAGGGGCGGGAAAGTCCAAAACATCTCTTCTCCTCTTTCTCATCTTTGTTTAGCAGAAATTCTGTGTTTTGCAGGGCCTCGCCTTCATTTCACAAATATTTACTGAACCCTTTCCATGAACCAGGCTCGGTCCAGCTGCCTGAGATATACTAGGAAACAAAATAGAGAAAGATCTTCACCTGTGGTAGGACTTACTCTCTCTCACAGAGGAAAGCAGATAATGAGCACCAGGCACAACAAATAAGTGCATTATTTAGCAGGTCAGGGGTGTTAAGTGCTACGAAGGAAGAAAAGAAAAACCAGAGCAGGTAAGGGATGGCAGGAGAGCTGGGGGGTGGAGGTGGAAGGTGAGGGTTGAGTTTTCATCTTCAATAAGGTCAGGGTAAGCCTCTTTAAGGCAAAGACATCTGAGCATGTGTGAAGGCGGGGAGGGAGGAAGCCAGGTGGATTATTTCCACGGGGAAAGAGTATCAGGCAGAGGAAACAACTCGTGCAAAGGCCCCGAGTGTGCCTGGCCTATTTCAGGAGCAGATTGGAGGACTGGAGAATAGTGAGGACTTGGAGCAGAGAGGTCTCAAGCGTCCCTGGAAGAGCTGGCTTTTCCTTGGAGGGATATGGCAGCCACCAAATGCTCTGAGCAGGAGGTAACATGATTCAGCTTTAATTTTAACAGGGTCAATCGGTCTGGTGTTGAGTTGAGGAGTGACAATAGTGGGTTAAGGGCTGGAGGTGGGAGACCAGTCAGCCTATTGCAGGAGCCCAGACAGAGATGGTGGGCGCAGTAGAGGTGGGGAGAAGTGGTCAGATTCTGGATGATATTTGAAGGAGGAACTGCCAGGAGTTGTAACTGAGAGGCTGTGGGGTGTGAAAGAGAGTAAGAGTCCAAGACGCCTGCAGTTTCCACTTGAGTCTCGGGAAGGATGCGGTTGTTATTAGCTGGGTTGGGAAGGCTGGGGAATGAAGCGGGATTTCAGAGGGATGAAAATTAAGGTTCAGTTTTGGACATCTTGAGTTCCCACTTGAATGTTGAGAGCCTAATTTACTTTATTTTACCCTCCTGCTCTAGAATTCTAATTCTTTTCAAGACTGAATGGACCAAAGAGGAGACACGCTGGGTAGAAAACTCAACAGGTGATATTTTAAAACCCCTGCTTGCGACCCGGGTCATCCCCCTGGAAACTGAAGATCCTGTCCTCAAAGGCTTTTAATTACTGGACTAAAGACTTAATGCCCACCTTGTTCCACACCGAAGCCACTGCTGGTGCCCCTAGAAACTGGTGAACCAAGCAGAAAATTCCAGGATATAGGCTACTGCATTCTCCAGTTTGGAAGATTCTGCTCCCACAGCCTGACAGGGTGAGCTGGGCCGGGGCCGTCATGTTCGTGGTTCTGGCCCTGGTGAGGCTGAGCTCCAATAGCTGGGCCCTGCAGAGGGAACGGTGGGAGAGAGACCGCAGCACAGGCCAGAAGGAGGCCCCTGGCTGTCATGGCTGGCACTGGCCTGGCCCCTGTACCCCCGGCGGAGCTGTTCTTGCCGAACTCCAAGCGTCCTTCCCAGAAGGCATCCTGGTCTCTGCGATAATGGACCATGGCTTACAGGTAAGGAGCTCAGGGACCAGACCTTGCCCAGGGGCTCATATTGCTTTTATTTTTTATGTTTAAAAATATTTATTTATGTATTTGGTTGGTTGTGCTGGGTCTTTAGTTGTGGCAGGTGGGCTTCTTAGTTGTGGCATGCATGTGGGATCTAGTTCCCTGACCAGGGATTAAACCCAGACCCCCTGCATTGGGAGCACGGAGTCTTAACCACTGCACCACCAGGGAAGTCCCTCATATTGCTTTTAGATAAAGGAAAGAAACTCCTCCGGGATGGAATATACGGATGTTTTTCTTCAAATATGCAAACATTTCTGAAGGTGGCCAGATTTAGGTATTTCTAGTATCTTCTATACTCTCAAAAGTTCTGCCAACAGACCAGATCTAACCCAGAGAGTACTAGGTTTTTCCTAAGTTCAGTAGCCCAGCCCCATCACTTCCTGGCTGTGGGACCTTGAGCAAGTCACTTAAGTGCTCTGGGCCTCAGTTTCCTCATTTGTAAAGTGGGGTAATAATACATAGTAACAAGGTAACGCATGCAAGGGACGTTGCCCAGGGCCTTGTGGACAGTGAGCGCTGTGATGGGTAATATTCACGTTTTGACCATACTATGATTGGATCCCTTTCACGTAGTTTAGAATTAGCTGAAAATTCTTTTATAACATCTCAATTTGCCTGTGAGATAATCAGTCTTTGAAATTCTCACAGTTCCTTGCACCCAGTAGGTGCTCCATGATATTTATTTAGAGGAATTTGAGTACCACTGTATGGCCTGGTTTTAGGATGCTGGTTCTGCCCATACTGGCTGAGTGACCTTGGACAAGTCACAGAACATCCCCTAAACCTTAGTTTTTGGACTTATTAAGATGGGAATAATGGGCTCTCTCTCGCTGGGTTGTCATGAGGATAAAACACGATAGTAAAGGTGAAGGAATTCAATAACTGCTCAAGTTTTTAGTATTGTTGAACTGTTTTATTGAATTGAACTATGAAATGGAATTGTTGAATTATTGTTGAATTGTTTTATTGTTTATTGCTGCTGTTGTTGTTCTCATTGTTGATAAAATGGTGGAGCCTGAGATGAGGGTCGATTAGTTTGGGGTGATTCTCAATTTGCTGCCCTGGATTGCTTTAATTATTTACAAGCTCGTTATCTAGCTTGACATGATTGATTGATGTCTTCACTCGATAAATATGTATTGAATGTTTGCTCTGTACCAGAGCCTGTTCCAGGCCGAGAACAGGGCGATGTGATTCTCTAACTTGGAGCTGGCATTCCTGGTAGGGGAGGCAAACAGGAAACAAGATGATTTCAGATGGTGATAAGAACCACGATGAGAATAAAACACAGAAAGAAGGCGGGTGATGGGAGGCTGGGGGCTGGTCAGGGAAGGCCTCTTTGAGGAAGTGACATCCTTAAGACCTGAGGATGGACAGACGCCAGCCTTGAGAGAAGGAGAAAGGGGAATGGGGTGTGTGTGTAGGTCTGCACGGGGTGTTCCAGACAGGGGAACACCCAGAGCAAAGGCCCTGAAATGGGAAAGCACCTGGATGGCATGGTGACAGACCTGAGAGAGGTGGTGGCTGAAGAACAGAGGACAAAATGCATTAAGAGGCCAGCGGGGGGGCTTCCCTGGTGGCACAGTGGTTGAGAGTCCGCCTGCCAATGCAGGGGACACGGGTTTGTGCCCCGGTCTGGGAAGATCCCATATGCCGCGGAGCGGCTGGGCCCATGAGCCATGGCCGCTGAGCCTGCGCGTCCGGAGCCTGTGTTCCGCAGCGGGAGAGGCCACACAGTGAGAGGCCCGCGTACCGCAAAAAAAAAAAAAAAAAAAAAGAGGCCAGTGGGGCACGTCCTATAGGACCCCATGGATGAGAGTAAGGGACTGGGGTTTTAGTGGAATAGGGAGCCCTTGGAGGGTTGTAACTCTTCCCCCGCGTATTGTACGGATCACTCTCCCATCTCCTTCTGGTCTCATACACCCCTTTCAGCGAGGCTGCCCCTGACCACCCTACCTAAAATTGCAACCCCCTGTTTAAAGGGCCGTAGTAAATTCACCCACTGTTGTCCTCCCTCCCTGTGTCATTTTTCTCCACAGCTCTTCTTATCCTCTAACACACTCCACATTTCCCTCTTTAATTTTGTCGGTTGTCCTCTTTCTGATAAGAATGCAATGTCTAACAAGGTCTAGAAAGTGGTAGAACAGTGCTGGCCCAGAGTAAGCGTGCAGATATTCGTTGAATGCAAGACTGAATGAAGTGACATGTTGTAGGTTCTGCTTTTACAAGTCCCTCTGGCTGCCTCGTGGAGGGGGGGCAACAGTGGGGACACGGGGAGCCTGGAGAGGTCGCTTCCTCAGCCCCCAGGATGAGGGTGTGGGAGGTGGTGTGACACCGTCTTGCATGTAGGGCCCACTGGGCTTGCGTGAGGGTTTGAAAAATGAAAGGACTCGCTTTAGGATTTTGACTTGAGCAACTGTGGCTGCTTACTGAGACGGGTGGAGGAAAGCAGGGAGTAGGGAGGGGACAACTTAGAATAATCAACTTGAAAAGTCTGTTAGCGCAGTGGCATTGTCAATGGCAAAAAGATGGTGATGAAAAAGAAAGTGCTGAAAATAGTGGAGAAACTGTCAAATTGACAAATATGTGTTGCTCAAGTATTTTGGAATTTTAGATCCAGAAAAAAAAAATCCCAAACCTACAGCTGAGTAAGTTTGGGTAAATAAACCTGATGCTTTGATTACATTCAAGTATAAAGCATCAAATAATAATATTAGCCAAAAATGCCTATATTTTTAAGTCACAGGAAGCACTTTAAAATAAATATCAATGGAATTTAAAATAAAATGAAGGGAATGACTGTGGGGGAGGTCTCCAATTTATAGGAATTTTTTTTTTTTTAGCCTTTCAGTTACAAAGACAATTAAAAATAATCTTTAATATTTTGGGGAGCAATACCACCCAAAATAAGGGTTACTTTCCAGAATGCTCTTCTCAGCTTTTAGGAAGAAGAGACCAGTGGTTTGTCCTCTGCCTGGGACCCTTCAGGACTCCCCCATATTTCCCAGGGGCCATTTCAACCGAGTCAGCATTCCACCTAGAGTTTCATGCATCTCATGCAGTGGTGCCTTTTTGTTGTTGGGTTTTCACACATAGAGATGCAAGTCTGTGCTAACTATAAGATGCAGGAATAGTTCAGGAAGCAAAGATGACAATGCAAAACCTGGGAAGAAATGGATTAAGCAAAGCTATGCTATAGTCCGACCTTGATGGGCTTCTTGAAAGCATTTAGCTTTTTGGAAAATGGAAGCTACAGACCATAGCAGTTTCAGCCTGTCCTTTCCTCATGGGGAAATCACAGAAGCAACCTTTTCCACCTGAAGGTTTTCCTGCCCCCACGGAAATGATGTACTGACAGCTCGTATTTTCCCACGCGGAGCTGCGCTTTCTGGACACTGTCTTGTCTACGAATGCTTGGTAACAAATACACATGTAGCCTCGCCTTTGAGAGAAATTGCTGCAGACAAGCTTGGGCAGGGCTGTAACCAGGTGGCCACGTCGGGAACGCAGGGTGTGTTTAGTATTCCGCTTGCGTCGAGGCTTCGAGGACCCAGCCAGGATCGCCTCTAGGATTGCTGTGCAGCTTGCAAGGTACATGAATTTTGAATCTTGAGGCTGCTTGGAGGAGGTTTGTAGCTAAAACATGAGCTGTTCTTACAGGTGAATCAGAGCTTAATTCCATCCTCGATGGCTGAGCGTGGGGATGTTACCTTCCCCTACCCCCCACTTCTCTGTTCTTTGTTCTCTGAAGGCAGATTTGCTGGCAGTGCATGGTTTGGTGCAGAAAACTACCACTCTCTCAGAAGAAAAAAGATGAGCCTGCTCTGTGGATGGATTTAAACTGTGCTATGCTGCCTCCTCACCTCATTTTCTTCCCCAGCCCCCCACTACTTGACCCTGGCTCAGCAAGCCAGTGTGGACCTGGGTCTGAGCCGGGCTCTGCCATGGCCACTCTGCATGACCCTTAGCCTGGGCCTCATTGTCTCATCCATGCAGCGATGAAGTACAGGAATATCATCACCTCCACCTCGGTTACACAATAATGATGCTATGTGTGGCATGGATGCTCAGAGACACAGGGTCCTCTGTGCACCGACTGAGACCCCAATTCCAAGGGCCTTACCTGGGGGCAGTACCACTCCCCAGTTGTGGGCTCACAGTGGTAGATGGGCGCACCTCATCCTCACACATCCCCGAGGATACATATCTGCCCACACCTGCCCAGAACAAATGCTGGGAAAATGAAAATGTCAATTAAATGGTTGCTATGGCAACCCGAGCTCACGTTTGCTGCTACATTGGCAGTGTCGTGATTATTTTTCTCCCATTGGGTTGATTGATTTCCTCAGTTGTTGCCTCCTTCCCCATCTCTGTCACCCTTTCAACACACACGGTCACACACTCACAAGTACTCAACACACTGTACACACTGGTTTGTAACAGAGCAGATGATGCACCTTTAAAGGGCTGAGATGAAAGCCAGGAAAATGATTTTGGAGCAGGCGGGCACGTTTTAGCGTTCTTTTTGTGGCTTTTTGGGGTAGTTCAACGAGATAGGCTTTTCAGCCTGACACCCGAAAGACTTTCCTATGAAAATTCCCTTTTTGACCTTGCACGAGTTCTTCAACTTCTTGAGCGGGTGGTGTAGCTCTTTCTCAAGAGAACGTAATGCTCTTAGCCCTACGGGGGAGGGGAGGGAAGTCTAATAAAGATTGACAAGAAAATGCCTGCAACCTTTTTGCTCCCCTGAGGAGTGACCCACACGCTGGTCGTGGCTTGGTTTCATTCTGGAGTCCAGTTTGGCCTGGGTGAGGGGCAAGGGCCTGGAGACAGGTGCCTGGGTTGGAATCGAGTTTTATTAGCTACGAAACTCTGAGCTAGTCTCTTAATCCCTCTGTTAGTCTATGAAACGGGGCTGACAAGAGGAGTGCTAGCTACCTCATCGGGCTGTTCTGATAATTAACTGAAATGCCATGGAAATCGTTGGCATGGAGTAAGGACCCCATAGATGATCTCTCGTTCTATTCATGCTGGTCACTTCCGGAAATCCACGAAGGAAAAGTGTACCATCCAGTTGTCATCACTGGAAGATATGTGCTTTAACTTTCCGTTTGTGTGTCTTTGCTGCTTTTTGGAATTCATTGCAGCTTCTTCGTTCAGAGCTGGTTGGGATGCAGTAGACAAACATTCATTTTTTTCTCCCTGTTGATAAATGAGTTGATTTGATTTAGTAATTTTTAAATTTTGTTTTTAAAAGAAAGTGTTTTTTCTTTTTCCTGTTGCCGAAACTTTCTGATGATGAAGTCCCCTATCACCGACTCAAATATCTCAAGTGCTGAAGTGCCTTGCAGGGAAGAGGCAGCATTTCTCCCATGACGTGTGCCTAGAAAAAAAGAGGGAATGACTCTTCCTCTGGTCTTACTCACAGGGAGGAGGGACCCGGCAGGGATCCAGTCTTGGCAAAGAGGAAAGCCAAAGAAGGAAGCTTTTTGTTGCTTTTTTTAATCCTTCTGAACTTCACTATCAGAGGCAGGTATCTCCCACCGTTTCCTAGATCTATTTCCTTGGGGAAGAGCACGAGGCTGCAGGGAGGGAAGGTCCGAGCATCGCTAATTAATTGCTGCTTCTGCGGAGCAGAAGGCAGTAGAGACACCAAAAGGCAACTAACCCCTATTCTAGATGCCACCTGCAGGTGTTTTTGTTTTACAGAAATTTCAGAGTTTGAACACTGAAAAAAAAAAAAAGCAAGGTGAATATTTTACTGAATATTGAATGAACTGTATAATGTGTATAACCTTTGCAGTATATTTTTTTTAATGTTTAAAAAATGTAAGGGAGCACAGTTTGCTCAGGGGCAACCTGATGGTTCCTAGGCCTCGAATAGTTGAAATGAGGAGAGCTCCACTAAGAAACAGCAGTAAGATTACTTTAGCAGATGGTAACCTTTAGCAAGTTTTTATCAAACAATTTATTTAATCATGTGTGCCTAAACCACCATACGTGTATTACTTTAAAAGTAAAATGGTAAATGCTCTCCTAAATATTGAATATTATTAAACTAAGTGTATGCAGTGGGTAGGACACCGCTTTAAAACTTGCCAGTGATGCACTCCAGTTCTGTCCCCAAGCTCCCTTGGGGAGCAGAAGGGTGGCCTTAAGTTCCTTCTCAATTATTTTGGGGCCTCCCCTCCTCCCAGGTATCATCAGAGAGGGGAATTCACCCAGAGGCGGGGGCAGGGGCTCTGCTGGTTGATGTTCTGGTCTCTGATGCTGACACCATGGGTGTCCCGACCTTTGGGTCCTCTTGTGGGGTGGCGGGTCCCTGCGGGCTGCTTCCAGGTGGAGCGTGCTTGGGACAAGGAGCTCAGGAAGTGGCTGGAAGCTCCTCCTTGAGGTTGGCCCTGCCTGTCTGCCTCAGTGGGTGCACAGCCCTGCTCCTCAGCACCAGGCTTGTTCCCATTGGTGAGAATGGCCAAGGGTGCTTGGACCTGCATCCCCAGAATGCTATGGCTAAGCTGTCTATGTTCAAGAGTTAGGGGAGGGGGTCCTGGTGGAGCTGAGGGGGGAGGCTGACGACCCCCAAGCTTCACTATTCCTGCTACCACATCTCACCCAAGATGGGAAGAGGGAGTTGCTGTCCCCCCCCCCTCCTGGGTCCCTGGGCTGATATTTTTATGAAAGAAAAGAAGAGTCACTCCAAGACGATTCTGCAAAAATCCCTCTTTTTAAAAAAAATAAATTTATTTATTTATTTTTGGCTGCATTGGGTCTCGCTGCGTGCGGGCTTTCTCTAGTTGTGGTGCGCAGGCTTCTCACTGCGATGGCTTCTCTTGTTGTGGAGCACGGGCTCTAGGCGCGCGAGCTTCAGTAGTTGTGGCTCATGGGCTCAGCAGTTGTGGCTCACGGGCTCAGTTGCTCTGCGGAATGTGCGATCTTCCCGGACCAGGGCTCGAACCCGTGTCCCCTGCGTTGGCAGGCGGATTCTTAACCACTGCGCCACCAGGGAAGCCCCCAAAATCCTTCTTTAAAAATACTTTTCCATTAACATAAGCAGGGGAGTCCTAAGTGGGGAGGGGTTAGGAGAAGGGGTCATGGGAGCAGATTTGGCTTTATTAGAGCCTTTTGTTTCTAAAAGGAAAGCATCAGATGACTGCAATTAGTTGTCATTTAAAATCTCTGGGGCAAGAGAGCACTGAAGGGTCTTGCTACCTGCCTGAAAAGGGAGTGCGTATGTTGGGAGAAAAAATAATTAACCTTTCACAAATTATCCTGCCACTGATATTTACATTTAATTCATTTTGTACCCCATTCCCCCCCGAATAAAGAAATCGTGAGGGATCTAATTTATAGTAATGCTACTGGTTCCTTGAATCCCAAGTTCTGGAGTGCAAACTGTTCAGGGTCCCTGGTCTACCCGGCGTAGGGCAACCCCAGGTGTCGATGGGACCAGAGGAAATTCTAGGTCCTCATCCTCGCCAACTGCATCAGCATCAGCCCAGGAGCTTGTCAGAGATGCACAATCTGAAGCCCCACTGAATCTTAAGCTGCACTTTTTTTTTTTTTTTTTTTTTTTTTGTGGTACACGGGCCTCTCTCTCACTGTTGCAGCTTCTCCCGTTGCGGAGCGCAGGCTCAGCGGCCATGGCTCACGGGCCCAGCCGCTCCGCGGCATGTGGGATCTTCCCGGACCAGGGGCACGAACTTGTGCCCCCTGCATCGGCAGATGGACTCTCAACCACTGCGTCACCAGGGAAGCCCTTAAGCTGCATTTTAACAACGTCCCAGGTGACTCATGTGCGTGGTCCTGCTTGAGAAGCGCTACTCTGGGGGAGGAGGCTGGTGGTGCCGTCATCAGAGAGGGCTGCCTTCTGCCAAGGGCTTTGGGAACACCTTGAGAAACTCATGTTGTATTAGCAGGGTTCAGCCTCCCTGCCGTGCGCAGCTGTGGTTCTAACTACTGCACTGAACTTTGGTGTGAGACATGCTCACCTGATAGGCAGCAACGCTGCTCACCTGGAGGGAACCCTGGGTCTGCTCATTACTCACGCCAATGGTCTAATTTCACGGTTTCTGCCTGCGGTTGTGTAATCCTGGACTTGTCAGGCTCAAGTGTGGCGAAAGTCACCAGGGCTGATGAATTTCTGACTCCGGTGATGCCTTCATGGGAAGTGACATTCCCCTTTCATTGGTAAGGTTCCTTCTAAACTGTCCCCTCAAAGACCTGGAGGAAAAGGAGGCTGACCTCACGGTGTGGCCTAGGTTACGGTGGCTTTGGTTACTCAAGACCCTAGGGATGTTGGGATCAATTTTTTTTTCTTTCCCAAACAAATGAATATTCTTCTGGCTTTTACTAGTTGCAGTGATTTTCTATATAGAAAGCATTTTATTTCCACCAATTCTCACTACAACCCTATTGGGGTATGTGTATGGAGGAAGGGGAGTTGTTATTATTCCACTTTCCAGAAGGGAAAACAGAGTCAGAGAAGTAAAGTAACTTTCTCAAGGTCACACAGCAAACTAAATGACAGAGTGGGGACCCAAACCCAGGTATGTGTGACTCTCTGTCCACCTGGGCTATACCAAGTCTTTCAAACAGAATTCCCACAGTCCAGGCTATCTATCTATTGTATTCTTCAGGTGAGGAAGAAAAGCTGGAATGTTTTTCCAGATGATCTTTGTCATTCTTCTGCTTCTCCCAGGCAGGCACCTCCAGGGGCTCACGTTCTCCCCACAAATGACTCGGCCCCTGAAACATGGCTGCTCTGTTCCAATAGCTTCTTGGAGGGCAAGAATTAAGCTTGGGCGGCCTGCCCACCAGGGATAGTGACGAGTAGGGTGAGTGTCCGTGGCTGAGTGGCTATTCTGGCTGTGGCCTTCTCAGGGACCGGTGCACACTGCAGCTCCCAGGATGGCCCTGGATGCTATTCCTTTTTTTTTTTTTTTTGGCTGTGCTGCTCAGCCTGCAGGATCTTAGTTCCCCGACCAGGGACTGAACCCAGGGCCCGACAGCAAAAGTGCCGAGTGCTAACCACTGAACTGCCAGGGAATTCCTGAGTGCTGTTCCTTTGACACCAGGGGAGAGGCTGGACGGTTCTTTGGTAGCTCTGGCTTTAAGAGGGGATGGATCTAGGTTCAAGGTTCAGCACCATAACTTTCACAAGCCCTAGGCACTTTTGCCTTTGTGGACCCCTTTCTCTTTTTGTTTAAAAAGAAAAATCTAAAAATATATTTACTCGATGTTTGCGTAAAGGTAAATATTTTGTTATATGTTAAACCATTTTCTTCATCCTGAATGTTTATTTTTTTCCGTCTGATTTTAAGTGAAATTATAATATTTTCACGGGCCCCTAAAAGTACTGTAGGTCTTGGGCACTGTGTCTCCTGCACCTACTGGATATGTTGGTCTTGTTGCTTTACTGGGTTTGTGGTGAACTTGAGCTAGTTGTTTGACTTTCCTGAGCCTTGGTTTCCTCATCTGTAAGATGGGTGTAGTGACAGCGTCTGCTTTGATCCATAGCAAGCAGCTTGCATAGAAGTAGCCCCAGCCCCTGGCATCTAGTTAGTGCTCAGTCAGAGGTGCTGCTGTCCCTGCCCTCTGCTGGGGGGCGGGGGTGATGGGCTTGCTGTCAAGGCGGACTGAGTAGCTTCCCTGGGGGTGGGCTGTTCCTCAGGCACGTATTCAAAGGTCAGTATGGGTGAGGGTTTCTGCCTTCAGCCCTGCTTCCCACTCCTGCATCACAAAGCATCACGGCCAGAAGGGTGGGCAGAGCCTGCCCTCTGCCCAGGCCTGTGGAGAGACTGGATCTGTCAGGGCAGAGCCGGGACGAGCTCGGACCCCAGCCCAGAGCCGTTAAGCCTCACCCCAGGCTGTCTCTTCAGGGAGACAGTTACAAGCAGATCTTGGCAAAGACGCGGACCAGACTTTACTGCAAACGTAGCTCCCGCCGTCCATGTTGCAAGAGCTTTCCCCCTCCTTGCTCTGTTTCCTCAAGGCCACGTCCCCACGTGGACTGCAGCGTGCAGTGCCCAACGAGGGCCTGGCTTTTGACCGCCAGCCTGGGGCCGAATCCCAGCTCTGCCACCGAGCTGCTGGGCAGGTTGACTTCAGGTCGGCTTCCTCACCTGTGAGAGGGACATAAACGCACTTTGTACCTCACGGGGCAATTGCAAAGGTGGCACGATGACACAGGTAAAGCAGTGACAGCACGCCCGGGGCTCCATCCTGAGCAGGAGGAAGGGCGTGGAGCTGCTCTCTCCTCCCTTCTCCTTCAGGAAGCCGCTCAGGGGAAAGCCCCCAGGGGTCCCGGGCAGAGCTGCCTGAGCTACAAATCCAAGCGGGATAACCCTAGAACTCACATCAAGGGGCTGTTGGAGGGATAAAAGTGAACACACCTGGAAACGCTTATGTCGCTACCTGGTATGCAGTGAGTCCTCAGTAGACGTTAGGTAATTTTTTCTCAGTGCCTGAGCCATGGATGGCAAAATGGCTTTAGCCTTCAGGACAGAACCTTCTAGAACTTACATGGGCTTCCGGAAATGGGAGTTCTCAGTTCCTTCCTCTCCAAACTTCCCACTGGAAGGTTTGTAGCTCAGGGAGCACAGGGGAGTTCCTGACCATCCATGGCCTCCTGGCTGTTGATGAGTTCTCCTCGGGCTTATACGGGGAGGCTGTCATCCCGAAAATCCCCGGGACGGGTTGTACGGGCAGCATGAGGCTCTGCAGCGAGTTTGAGCTCCAGGAACTTTGAAGGAAAGAGGGAAGGACGGGAGGGATAACAGGTGTTGAATGCCTCCTCTGAGCCAGGCACCGGCCAGGCGGCTCTTTGGCTCTGCTCTGGATTTGTGGAAATGGCCTTGTGTGAAGCTCTGTCAGGGGAGTGGCCTGGGAGACAGTCAGCCAGGGCCCTTGGCTCTCTGGCTTCAGCTCTTGCCATGTCCTCACTGTGGACAGTGCCCTTGGCCTTAGAGCCAGCTGGACACCAGCACATGGCCACGGCCCAAGGGAAGCTCCTGCCTCTCGAGGGCCCCAAGCTCAGACCCTGAGCCCGTTGACCCCAGACTCTGACCAGCCACAAGCTGCTCCCAGCTCTGTTTCCTTTTAGCTTTTCTCTAGTGGATTCCCTTTAGTCCGATGTGAATCCTCACTGAGAGGTGATGGAGTTTGTGCTCTTTGGACGGTGCTTTCCTGGAGAGACTGTTGTTAACCCAAGTCCTCATTGGCTGTCGGCATAAAATATTAATACCTAACTGAGCGTGTGAGCTCCGGAGCCTTCCAGGCGCGGGGTCTGGTTTCACATCTCGAGGCGAGAAGGCAGCTGCAGGAAGGGTCTGTGGGGTCCAGGGCCCCCGTGGCTGCTGGGAGGAGCAGCCCTGGCCCAGCACGCCCATCCCACAGCCCCGTTCTGGGGAGCTGAGGTCAAGGAACATGACAAGCGCAGGAGGTATGTACCCTGGTGGACAAAGCGTGATAAGGAATCTGACTTCTGGAATTTGAACTGAACTCTGCTGGCTGTTTCTGTGGCTGTCAGTGGAACAAACTGGTGGCTTCCTGTATCATGACCAAATCTATACACATACACAGAAGCAATGGTCGGATACAATTTTCTTACACGTGTTCTTTCCCCCTATACGGTGACTTAATGTGGCATCTGAGAGCCTCCCTCCAGAAATCGAATGCAAAATCATTGCAAAGGTTTTTTTCTGGAGAAAGGATTTTTAATTTGTCATTAGATTCTCAAAGGAGTTGATGGTTCCTACCCCAAAATTAAAAAAGATAATGCTAGCCATTCCACTTTTAGAAATATCTATGACTACTTGTAAGTGACAGCAAAGATCCAGGGATAAGAACGTTTCTGGAAGCATTGTTTGTGGTTGCAAAAGACTAGAAATAACTCGATTATTCGTCAGCAGAGACAGGATAAATCATTTGGGTGTGTTCACCCTTTATGCAACGGTAAGGGGCAAGTCTCTATGTATGAGCTGGAGGGCTGTCCAGGAGGGTGAAGTAAGAAAAGCAAAGTGCCCAACAGTATGTGTGCTGTGCTGACGTTTGTTGGGGAACCGGCATTTCTTAGCGTGAGCTTGTATGTGGGGACTGTCTCTTGGAAGGATCCACCAGCCACTGGTCACAATGACCATCTCAGAGGAAGTGAATTTGGGGATAGAGGCCAGGCGTGAAAGGGAAACTTTCACTAGAGTTTGTACTGTTTGAAATCGTCTGGTGCAAAAACAGTCCAACAAGAGGACAACCCCCCAGGGTCGTTCAACATGCCGACTTGATTTTCTAAAGAACCTGAGCAGAGAGGCATGTGAATGGAGGAATGGATGCTGAACAAGGGGCTAATTTGGGTGGGCAGCTGCTGCTCTTCTAAATTAAGAAGGGGGCTGAGGTCAAAGGCTGACTCACAGCTGGCCCCGCAGCGGCTAGGGGAGTTCAGTGGATGGGTGCCCTCCTTGCAGGGCACCCGTTTGACAGCCTGCCGCCCGCAAGCTGGTATCCTCGTCGTAATCGTGGGGTCTAGGGCTTTCATGGATGGAGCTCAAAGCATGTGTGCAAACCCCACCTCAGAGCCCTTCAAGGCTGGGGGAGCTATAGCATAGACCCTTGGCATCTGCTGGGGAGGGACAGGAGGGAGGGGACTGGGCAGTGACTCGTGAGGACCGACAGAGGTGCCTTTGCCCTGCCTGACCCAGGAAGGAAGTCCACCTGCAGGTCAGGTCATCGTGTAACTGAGCAGCCCGGATTGCCTACGGGCCCGCCCCAGGCAGCAGTCAACCTGCCAGGCAGGCTGGGCTGTGTGAGCTGTGCTGTAGGCCACATTCCTCAGCCATGAAGTGCCTTGCTGACAGTTCCAGAGGCCTGGTGTCCATCCATCCTTCACACGTTGGGTTCCGGTCACAGTGATAGCTGAGCAGGCTTCAGCTGCGGGTTGACTATTTGCCTGAGGCTAAGCGAGCAACTGGTCAAGAGATGTCAGTGGGGTGGGGCTGGCCTCACCATCTGCTTCATTCCACTCTTGGGGCCTCAAGGCACAGAGCTACTTGGCCACTTTGAAAACTTGTCCTCTGAGGAGAACACCTTAATTGCCAGGAAGTCACTGGCCTGGCTCTTGTTGCGTGGGATGAGGCGTCCAGCCTGCACTCTGCCCACTCGTCGCAAACCTGCCCCCCACCAAAGAGGCAACCTTGGGGCCCCCGCCATGGCAGGGAGGCCCACTGGACCCACAGAGGCCCACGGTATTCATCCACAAGGTTCATCTGGAAGTAGGCGACACACCATCCCAGGACTGAGGGATTTCCCAGGATGCATGACTTTCAGTGCTAAAACCAGAATAGTCCCAGGCAGACTTGGATGGCTGATCACCCTCCCTGGAAGCCTGCCACCAGACAGACATGCCGGGACTCTCTGCATCCTTTTCTTTCTTTCTTTTCTTTTCTTCTTTCCATCTTCCATCTTCTCTCCCTCCCTCCCTCCCCTCCCTCCCTCCTTCCTTCCTTCCTTTCTTTCCTTCCTTCCTTCCTTCCTTCCTACCTCTCTCTCTCTTTCTCCCCTCCCTCCCTCCCTCCTTTCTTTCTTTCTTTCTCTTTCTTTTCTTTTTTCTTTTCTTTTCTTCCATAATCATAGACTTTACAGAAAAGTTGCAAGACTAATACAAAGAATTCCCAGATACCTTCCACCTAGATGCCCCAAGTATAAACATTTTACATTTGCTTTATCCTTTTCTCTCTCCCTGAAGTTGCAGACGTGATGACTTTTTACTTTACACTTCACTGTACATTTCCTAAAAATAAGAAATTATAACTTCTGTACAATGATCCCAATCAGCAACTTAATTCTGAAACAACACTACTATCTATTCGTCAGACCATATTGGGATTTCATCAACTTTCCCAATAATGCCCTTTATGGTGAAAGGAAACGCAAGCCCATGTGTTGCCTTGAGTTGTCATGTCTATTTAGGTCCCTTCCACCTGCAACAGTGCCTGAGTTTTTTCTTTGTTATTTCATGATGTTGACGTTTTTGAAGAGGACAGGCCAGGTATTTTGTAGGATGAAGGGCCCTCCAGCAGTGCCTGCCGTGTAACTGGCCCCCTAATAAGTGTTACCATGTATTGAGTGCCCACCGTGTACTAGGCTCTTCCCATACCTTATCTTGTTCATCTCTTCAACTACTCTTTGAAGGATAAGTGATATGATTATGCTCATTTTGCACATGAGGAAAACAGGATCAGAGAGATTAAGGGGCTTGCCTGAGATGGTTCAGCCAGAGAGAGGTGGGCCTGGATTTTAACCCCAGAGCCCAAGCTCCTAACCGCTGGACCATCGTGGCCTGGGGAGTTTTCTTGGTATTTTACTTGCTGGTGTTGTTTCTTTTAACTTCTGGAACTCTGAGGTCAGCAAATCGTTGTCAAGGTCCCCAGCCATCCCCTACCCAGAACTGTCCCCCATACACCTATCAAGATAAGATGGCTCACCCTTCGACTTTCCCCAGGCCTATGAGAAAGGAGGGGGCAATTAGCCTTCAGAACCTTGAGACTGTGAGCAAATGGGTGCCGAGGCTTATGGGGTGAAAGTTCACCTTTGAGGCTAAAGGTGAACTTCTGATCTGAGTCCCTGTTATGGGTTGGAGCAGGATATGAACTGATGAACCCTCTCTGGTCTGGTGGCTGTGGCTGTGGCTGGAGCTGAAGCAGCAGAGAGTCACCTGGCTCCCCTTCCTGCCTCTGCCCAGAGCTGCAGCCTGAGGTAGAGCATCCTCTCACAGGGGCTGGTCACCCTCTTCCAGGAAGTCCCCCTGGCTTAAGGCCCAGCAGCCCCAGGTAGCCCCTACCTCCTTTACTCTGACCCTGTCCCTGCCCCCTCCAGAAGAGCCATCCGCACTCACTGCACATGGTAGGTATTCGATACCTATGAATGAATGAATAAATGAATGGGCCTTGGGGGCCTACCTTTTGCTTGTCACCCTGACAAATCACCCTTAAGCTCTTACCAGCCTCTCCCTCATCTCATATGCCAGCTGGTTGGCCATGAGTTCTGTCTGCACTGCTCTTGAGAAAACGACCTCCTTTCCATGCATGTCTGCCCTTGTTTGCAGTCAGGCTGGCCCCTTGTGGCTCACACGCTTCTCTCTTCTCCCAGGATTTCCCCAGCAGCTTCCACTCAGGCCGTGATCTCGGGCTCCTCTTCTCATCCCATCACAACTGTCGTCTCAGTGTGTTCCCGGGTCTTTCTCTGGGTGATCCGTCTTTGATTCCACATTTCTAGAGAATTTATTCATTTACTCATTCAACAAATATCCACTGGGCATCTACTATGGCTAAGGCACTGTGCTAGGTACTGGGACCAGCAGGGAACAAGATAAAGTCCTTGGCTTCATGGCAGAAAGATGATTAAGGGGCAAACAATAAACAAACAGCAAATGCAAGATGCAATACGTGCTAAGAAGAAAAGAAAACAAGGGGATTGCATAGAGAATAACTGGGCGTTACTGACTCTGGACTGGTGGCCAGGGGAAGCCACTCTGAGGAGGGGACAGCTGAGCTGAGAGTCTAAGGATGAGGACGCAGCACGCACAGAGTTCAGGGAACGGCATTCTTTTTTTTTTTTTTTTTTGATTTAATTCATTTTTTTATACAGCAGGTTCTTATTAGTCATCCATTTTATACACATCAGTGTATACATGTCAGTCCCAATCTCCCAGTTCATCACACACCACCACCACCCGCCGGCGCTTTCCCCCCTTGGTGTCCATACGTTTGTTCTCTACATCTGTGTCTCAATTTCTGCCCTGCAAACCAGTTCATCTGTACCATTTTTCTTGAGGGGACCAAGCATTCTAAGCAGAGAGAACAGCAAGTGCAAAGGCTCCGTGGCATGTTTAGGGAACAAGAAGGAAGCCTGTGTGGCTGGAGCAGAACTGAGCTGAGGGAGGTCATCAGGCCAGCACTGCAGGGCCTTGTCGGCCACAGTAAGGAGTTTGGATTCTGTTGTAAGCTTCATGGGAAGCCACTGGTGCTTTTTTTTTTTGGCGGTACGCGGGCCTCTCACTGTTGTGGCCTCTCCCATTGCGGAGCACAGGCTCCGGATGCGCAGGCTCAGAGGCCATGGCTCACGGGCCCAGCCACTCCGCGGCATGTGGGACCTTCCTGGACCGGGGCACAAACCCGTGTCCCCTGCATCAGCAGGCGGACTCTTAACCACTGCACCACCAGGGAAGCCCTACTGGTGCTTTTAGAGTCAGAAGGTGACGTGGTCTCCTTTTCGTGTTAAATCTCTCTGGCTCTTGCAGGTGGGTCAGAGGGAGGTCCTCCAGGGTCGTGCCTGTGCCCATTAGCATCCCTCCCTTGCCCTGCTTGGCTCCAGAACACACTGACTCACTGGGCATCCTGTGCCTCAGGCCTGGCCTCCCTCTCTCAAATCCCTTCCAGCCCCACTCTGTCCCTTGCAAGCTCTAAGGTGCTTCCATCACAGTGGCCACTCGCAGGCTCCAGGCCTCCCTGGATGTCCCTCCTGCAGAGACCAAGACTGGGGCTCTGGACTCAAGCAGATCTGGGACCAAGTCCTGGTGTGGCCACTCACCAGCAGAGTGTGGCCTTCCTCTGAGCCTCAGTTTCCTCCTCTGGAAAAGCGGGGCTACCAGTAGCACCGACTTCATGGGTACCTGTGTGGATTAATGGAAAAAGCTTGATGGTGCCTGGAGCCATGACTGGCACCTGGATAACGAGGCTGTATCTGTGTCTCACCCCTTCTCAGCCGGGAGCAACAGGATGAGGGATGAACGGTGCCCATCTCATCTCTTGCCACAGCCCAGGCCCTGAGGCTCAGATGTGAGCTGTGAGGGCCTCATGGATTCTTGACCTGCTTTTTCTCTGCTATGTAACCACTCAAACAGCTGGCCTTGCTGCTGGCAGAGAATAGCCCTGGACAAGGGGCTGAAACCTGAGGAGGTGAATTTAAACCGCAGATTTACAATACCTTTTATGAGCTTGGCAGGTGTAGCCAAAGAGGGTGTTATCAGTAAACACAGCGCAGCCATTGATCACGCTGGGGAAATAGGCTCCACTGACTTGACAAAGCCCTGGAATGTTCCCGTTAGACCCCCATTTGGAGCCTACATCGTGGAGAGTGCTGGACCCATGTTTGAAAGACTGCCACTCTTTAGCTGTGTGACCTTGGTCAGGTTAATTAATGGAGTCTCTGTTTCCTTTGTAAACTGCAAACCAGCCCCCTCGAGATTGTGGTGGCAAGATGTGACAATGGCCAGGAGAAGCTTTGTGAACATTGAACCACTGGGCCCTGTGAGGAGGCGGTAATGAGGAGGATGCTTGGGACAATATAGTGTGGGTTCTAGAATCAGACAGACAGGGTTCTGGTCCCGGCTGTGTGACTTCAGGCAAGTTGTTTAACCTCTCTGAACCTCAGTTTTGTTATCTGTAAGACGGAGATAAGAGCAGCACCAGGGTTGTTGGGAGGATTACTTGTGATACAGTAGGTTGAATAGTGTCTCCTACACACTCATGTCTATTTGGGACCTGTGAACGTGACCTTGTTTGGAAATAGGGTCTTTGCAGAGGCAATTGAGTAAGATGAGGTCATACTGGATTAGAGTGGGCCCTAATCCCATACAACTCTTGTCCTTATAAGAAGAAGAAAAGTTGAACAGACACACAGAGAGGAGAACACGATGTGGAGATGGAGACAAAGATTGGAATAATCCATCTACAAGCCAAGGAACACCAAGGATGGCCAGCAACCACCAAAAGCTGGAAGAGGCAAAGGATTCTTCCCTAGAGCCTTCAGAGGGAGTGTGCCTCTGCTGCCACCTTGAATTCTGACCTTTAGCTTCCAGAACTGGGAGAGGATAAACGTCTTTTGTTTAAACCTTCCAGTTTGTGGTAATTTATTATAGCAGCCACAGGAAACTAATACACGTGAAGATCCAGAAAAAGTGTCCAGTGTGGTCCCTGGCATGTACTAAGTGCTGCAGAAAGGTTAGACATTATTATTATTGTTATCATGCCTATAATTATCTTTCTTTCTTTTTTTTTTTTTTGGCTGTGCTGGGTCTTCGTTGCTGCCCGCAGGCTTTCTTTAGTTGCGCTGAGCCTGCTCTTCATTGCAGTGTGCGGGCTTCTCATTGTGGTGGCTTCTCTTGTTGCAGAGCATGGGCTCTAGGGCTTTAGTAGTTGTGGTGCTCGAGCTTAGTTGCGCCACGGCATGTGGGATCTTCCCAGACAAGGAATTGAACCCGTGTCCCCTGCACTGACAGGCGGATTCTTAACCACTGAGCCACCAGGGAAGTCCCTATAATTATCTTTATTAATGGTTTAAAGTAGGTTGTCATGGCTACAGACTTGGTTGGGGGAAAGCCCTGCAGTCTCTCCACCTTAGACCTTGCTGGGGGTGAGGTCAGGTGGCTGGCCTCCTGGGAGTCACCTGGTGTGGCGACAGCCCAGGCCTGGTTTCCAGAGCCTGCCTCAGCAGATGGCTCATCAACCTGTCTGGCAACAACATTCCTCTGACCCTCGGGCAGTCGGCTGTCACTCCACAGCTCGTTGTGGTTTTGTAACTTGTAGACGAGGAATGTCAGTTGCGACTCACTTTGGCAGTTCTGAGCCCAGAGTTTCCCCTGTGTCAGTCAGATCGCTTGCCTTCTGCCCGGCTTCTGTTCAGCCACTGGAGGCGGGTCTTCTGAGGCCCTTCCTTGGCAGGAAGGCAGGGACACACAGGCCCCTGGGGTCCTTCAGATTCTCGAGGACAGGTCTGACTTCACTTCCCACCCTCCTTGGGGGCCTGTCACAACTTCTGGGTCTGGGGCAAGCAGTGTCAATGTCGGGGTTTCAGGTCAGTGGGCAGTGGAGAGAAGTAGCCTCAGAATACCTGGTCTGGCACTTTCCTTGACTGACCACTTGATCTTTTAGGGCCTCGGTTTTCTCACTGATAGATGGGGATGTTTTGAGGATTTGAGGGGTGGTCAGAAGTGGAGGTGCCCTCCCTCAAATGTGCCCCACCATGAATGACTGAGTAGCAGGTCGAACGCTGCGGGGTTTGACCACATCCTTTCCTGTTTATGTCCACTAATTTACATCAGGGCCGTGGAGGCCGCGAGGGGAAAAGGGACTAACCCAGCTGAAGTTCAAGGCTGTGAAAGCCTGTCTGCTGGGCAGGGGCAGCCCAGCTTAGTCCATTGTATGAATGGACGCTGGGTTGTCTGGGGCAGATCTCACCACAGGACACAGACTTAATCCAGGCACCAAGCACTGCATGTGTGCCCAGGTTAGGCGGAGGCAAGGAAAGGAATCTGGGGTCTTGGAGGTATTGGTGGTATGTCAGAAGGACACTGTGGTGCCATGAACCCAGGCAACTTTGCCATGGGACAAGCATGGCTGGGCATAATTGAGACAGTAGATATTTCTCCCCTTCTCCCACGCCCTGAATGGAGTTTTTCTCGGGTGTGTGCCCCTCACTTTCATTGTCAGAGCCTATGTTTCCGACATCACGTGCAGCACCTTTTTAGGGCAACCCCCAGCCTCTCTGGTGATGGGGGCTAAGGTATCTGCATTGGTCTTGGAGGGAATCCTGGTCAGACAGTCAGGCCAGATGCTGATGTGGTCCCAGATCAGCTGGTGGGAATGATGGGCAAAGCACCTCGCAAGCAGCCCCTGGGGCTTCCAGGAAAAATTTGGAGCGAGGGTTCCTAGAAAACACTGGGGCAGTGGAGCTTGGAGCATGGACACACAGGGCACTCTGCACTTTTGGCCTTGAGCCGGCAGAGCCAACCCTGAAGCTATTCTGGTTACAAATATGCGCAAATTCTGCCACCAGCCAGACACCCAGGACCTCCAGAACCTCAGTCACCATTTACCCAGGAGGCCTGTTCGCTGTGGGGCTCTGAGTATTGCAGGTCTGGTTTGGGCAGAGTCTGTTTCTGTGGGTAAAGATAGGGCTGATGGGAGAAGCAAAAGCAGGCCACCCCAGGTCCCCGGCCTCAACTATCTGCCAGCATCGGGCTCCAGAGATGGTATCATCCCAGCCAGGACAAGGCTAGGCCTGAACATTCTGGAGCGTCTGTACGGCCATGTTTCTGGAACTCTTTTCCTATCTAAGTCCCCTTCTATTTTTATCCACACTTGACTTAAACAAACAGGATTTGAGTATCTGCTGCATGCTAGGCTTTGTGGCAGAAGAAAGAATAGCAATCATGATAATGGCAGTAATCCTAACAGTAATCTCTATCTGTAACAAAGGGTCATAATAATACCCACCTCCTAAGGTGCTATAAGGATTGAATGAGATCTTGCACATAAAGTACTTAGTACATAGTGCCTGGCACATAGTAAGTGCACAGTAAATATTACCCAGAATAATAATAACTATTATAATTAGGGCAGCCATTTATGAGGATACAGAGGCTCAGAGAGGTTGAGTACCTTAACCAAGGTCACACAGCATGGGGGCCTGAATCAGGGAGCTCTAGGGTAATGGAGGAGACTGATAAGTCCCCTACAAGCTCCAATCAAGTGTACTAAGGGAAGAGCAGATGGTCCTGGGGGTACCAGGAAGGTCCCATGGAGGAGATGATATTTCTACTGGGCCTCACTAGGTGAATGGGCTGTCATCATGGAGGTAACAGCACGTGCAAGGGCAGGGAGGCACGGACACATGGTAAACTCAGGGAACAGAAGGAGGGTGCCTTGGGCGGAGCAGCGGGAGAGAGGGCTGGGCAGGTCAGCTGCAGGCAGATGGCAAAGAGCCTTGAATGCATGCTGAGGATTGACACGGGGTGACAAGGACCCCACCGGCTGTACCCTGGAGAGGCTGTATGGTACAGTGGTTCAAGACCTGGCCTCTGGAGCCAGCCTGCCTGGGGTCACATCCACAGAGTGGGACCAATAGCAGCATGTGTACCCCAGGGCCGGAGGAATAAGGCAGGAACCCTCAGCCTCGGGATATATCCCCTCAGCCTCTACCAGCTTGGCTGCCAGGCACGTGGGTTTGACCCCAGGGCTAGGACTCTCAGAGGCAGTCTCCAAGATGGAATTTCCTTTGTTCCCTTATGGCTGGGCCGTCCACTGCCATTTGCCCAAAGAGGTGGGCCTAAGGGGATGTGCCTGCGTGGACGGGGGAGGTTCATCTGGGAGGAGGTGCTTCCTGGGTTGTCTGCCTTTGGAGATTTAGACGGGGAAGCTCTGCCTCTAAGACCCTCTGGGAGTCTCCTCTTTCAGCAATAAGTTGCCCTAACAGCAGAAGTGGAATGAGCTCTTCACTCTTATTGGCCAATTTTGCTCTCATTCTGGGTCCCCTTGTGCCTGTGCACCGGGTTCGGGGTCAAGTCTGGGTCAACGTTGCCCCTGGGATGGCTGCATCTGCCTGCGACTACATTGGTGCCAGGCAGAATACAACTGTACCAGTTTGAGGGGCCCCCAGGAGCCGCAGGTGCTTCCTACGCACACTTTCTGGGGTGCCACAATGTTTTCAGGCCACCGACAGAGGCCCTGGCCAGCCCAGGCTCTCTGTTTCCTGGGCTTTCTTGATGGAGCCACGCCTCGCCCTGACCCTCAGGGTCTCCTCCTTGACACTAGCCCTCCTGTGGCCTCCATCCATCTTCTTGCCACCCTCCGCCGATCCCCCAACCCTCCAGGCCCACACCTGCTCTTTGATTCTTGACTCCTTCCGCCTCTGAGGTCAGAGGCTCCCATTACTTCTGGTTGGAATCTGGAGCCATCACCTGCCACTTAGGTGTCTCCGTACATTCCTTTCTGAGGCTCGGGGTACTTGGAGGAGGGGTGACTGGGGAGGTGCTGGGTGTGAGGGCCCACTCCCAGGAGGCAAATCTCAAAGGCAGCTCTGGCCCAACCTCTGTACGGTCTTCCTTCCTCCGCCCCTCTCCCTTCCCTTTACTTCCTTCCTACCTTCTTTCCTTCCCTCCCTCCCTTCCTTCCTTCCTCTCTTAAACAGCTTTACTGAAATGTAATTAACAAACCATACAATTCACTCACTTAAAGTGTACAATTCAACGGTTTTTAGTATAGTTGCAGAATTGTGCAACCATCCCCATAATCTAGTTTGAGAACATTTCATCACCCCCAAAAGAAACCCCATTAGCAGTCACTCCCCATTTTCCCCAACTCCCAGCCCCTGGCAACCACTCATCTCCTTTCTTCTGCTGGCATTCATTTGTGAAACAACTGTAAACAGTGAGGCCAGAGCCCCAGGTTCGCAGCTGGAATTACCCCTTCCTCGGGCCAGGACCTCAGGGAGCAGAACCTTAGAATCACACAGTCATCCCTTCCAACTTGCCCACTCCCTCCCTCATGGATTTAGTACTGGAAAGTTGACCAGATCATCCTCCTTGTTTACCCAGGGAGGGACGTGAGACCCAGAGAGGGGAAGAAATCTGGTCTCGCAGCGGTTGGGAACACAGCTCCTGGCCTGGAGTACCCGCCTTTCCCAGCACTCCAAGCTGCCTTCCCCTGGCTGCCCCCTACTCATTCCTGGGCCTAGCCACTCTTAGAACATAGTACCCCAGTTTTTCCATCTGTAAAATAGAAATTATAATACCCACCGCACATACTGTTGTGAGGATTAAATGAAATCCAAAGCAATCCTATACGTAGAGTTTAGCCCAGTCCCTCAGCAGAAGCAAGCTAAATCGAATTAACTTCCCACCCTGGCATTCCAGGCCCTGCATGTGCTGGTTGTTTGGGATGGGTGGCAGTCCTCCCCTTCCCCTGTGAAGATGACGATGTGCGCCACTGAAACTACCAAGGTCCTAGTCACTTCTTCCCTGTCACCTGGAAGCTGGTGATGTCGTCAGGGCAGGTGGAAGGTTGAGACTTGTCGTGATGACTAATAACCCAGAACTGTGGGAGTCTGGTTAATCAGCAGTGTCAAAACTTCCCATGGCTGTTTGCAAACAAGGGCCACCCCCAGAGGCTGGGCAAGAGGCTGCCGTGGAACCTGGGTGAGATGCGCTGGCAGTGCCAGGAGGCTGGCAGGGTATTCAGGGGCTGTGGCTGCAGTTCTTGGGAAAACACGGCTGCCCTCACCCGGCTGCTGCCTCTGTGCGCCCCCCTCCTGACCCCAAGAATGGAAAGCTGATTGCAGATGCCAGGGTCTCTTGAGGGATTTTCTTTGTAGAAATGGTTGATTGACTTCTTGCAAGAAGCAAGAATGCAGTTGCAGGCTGGTGTCGGAGCAGGGATAACCTTAGTAATGCTGGTGGCCGCCTGAGCAGAATCTTCCAGGGTTGTGGGATGTTCCAGAACCCACCTGGGAAAGTGTCTGGGGGTTCGAAGAGCAGGCAGGGAGGGGGTGCGCTGACTCAGTGCTCTCAGCCTGGCCCAGCCCAGCAGACAGAAACCCAGCAAAGGAACCAGACACTTCCCTCCCTGACAGCCATCACTCAGACTTTTTATATGGCTCATGCCTCACAGGGGAACCAGCCTGGGTGAGAATTCCAGATCCGAGAGAAAAACTGTAAATTAGTACGAAAAGTAGTTCTCGTCCAAAATGCTGCCAGCGACAGTGTAAAGTGTAAATTTGGTACAGCCCTTCTGATGGCAATCTGGCAACATGTTTAGAAAGTGTAAAAAAAAAAATGCTCAGACTATTCAGATTTTTATGAAATTAACAACCCCACTCTCCCCCCATCTCCCACCCTCTCCCCAGGGAATGAACAGGCTGCATGTGGGGAGATGTTGCAGCAATGCTATTTATAAATGTGAAAAAATGGGAGCTACTCACATAATCTGATTCCATGGAACGGCCAGTTCAGTCGGGGCAGAGCTGTTCGGAGGAATATCATGCAGCCATTTAAAATGTTTATTCTTTTCAGTCATTTTTACAGAGTGCCGGGTGTGCCCCACACAGTGTAACCCCAAGGTCGGACGGGACCTGGGCCTCATCCTCAGTCTGGAACCTGCAGTTCAGAAAAGAGCAGGCCCCAGTAGGAAAACGTAACTTGGAAAATGCTTGGCCTATGATTTAAAGTGAGAAAAAGGCAGAGTAGAAAATTGTATCCATGGTCTGCCTTCCACTATAACCGCAGCTGGTGCGCCAGGCTCTGGGTGTCACATGTTTGCTCTTATTTACTTCTCAAGACAGCCCAGTGAGTTAGGCACTGTTGCTACCCCCCTTGTCACAGGAGGAAACTGAGGCATGGAGGAAGTGACAGAGCCAAGGTTCCAACCCACGATCATCTGACCCCAAAGCCACTTTTAACCACTGCTCTATACAGTCTCCCCTTAATACAGAAATAATGTCTGTTCAAAGTCAAGTACCAGAAAGAACATCTGAGCCAATGAGAATAACTTAAGGGTGGTGGGATTTGGCGGAGAGGGGGGTGCTTTTTCCTCTCTTGATTTCTCCTGCCCTTGTGCAGGAAAAATAAAAATTAAAGTTAAAAAAAACACCTCAGCTACCTAGAATTTGCAGCAGAGGGGAAAAATGAATGGGGAAGTTGGAAAAAAAGTGGAAATGATGTTAATAATGCATGTCTTGGCTTAGAACAAGGAGAGAGAATGATTTAGAAGCAAGAAGAGAAGCCAGGGAGGGAGCTTTTGGGAGAGGGAGCCCAGGCTTCTGGATGATCCCAGGGAAGAGCTGACTCAGAGGGAGGGCATCGGTGGCAGGGCTCATCTCCCATAGCCATCCTTTCTAAATCTTTTTATTACCTGATGCTTAATTACATTATCTCCTCGATGTTTGCATTCCTCTCATTGTTTAGACGATGGGAAATGATAATGGAAACAAACCCCCATTTGCTTTCTACCCTGGAATGCTGCGGGCAGGGTCTCTCTGCCAAGTTCGTCATCAAGAGGCTTCAGGTGCCCCCTCACCTAAGAGCCGGGAAGTGCTGCTGGGTCCAATCTCCCTGCCAAATGCAGAGGGGCAGTCTCTGTCTAGAGATTTTAGAGCAAGGTGTTTTTATTGAGGGGAGGGTTGCCTTGGTTTGGAAATGGGAGAACTGTTTCCCCAGTTAATACAGCTTTTGGAAAGAAGGCACCCTTGGACAGGGAGGGCACAGAAGGAGCAGGAAATGGAGAAGGGAGAGAAAGGTACCATTTGTTCAAATATCTATTGGGTACGGAGCGCCCGTAGGAGCTGAGTCTGTAGCAGAGGAGAGAGACAGGATTTACAGTGCCTCCCGGGGTTGTCCAAGACCCAACCCCTTCACGTCCACAGAGGAGTGTGGCTTCCTCAGAGCTGGCAGGTGTGAGCCAAGGGCCAGCCCCCCGATATGCTCAGAGGTTGAGGGCCTGTGTCCTGCTGCCGGTGAGGAGTAAGATGCATGCTTGCAAGGCTGGGTGCAGAGCCCCGCCCGTCCCTCTGGGATCTTCCCAGCTCTCTCTGTGCTGTCTATGACGGGGTTATTTCAGGGCTACTGGAAAATGTGGCTTCAAAACAGTGGCTAATTGAGTCAGGATTACTTACTATGTGACTCAACTCCAGAAGGTATTCTCTGACTTCCAGAAACTGTTATCCAGGATCGTGCACAGATACCCTATTCACAGCTGCAGGGTGCTCCTTACCACATTGAAATAATTCCTTAAGGATCCTTTTACTTAACTTCCTTTTGATAAGACTTATCGTTAATTTACATGGGAAGAAAGTCTGTTTGGATATGCTTAATGCACCCTGTTCTCTCCCTCGAAATTATAAGTGATCTAGCTATTTATTCAGCGAAAACTGATGGGATGCCAGGCACCTAGTGCCTGTAGGAGCTGAATCTGTAGCAGAGGCTTTACCTGTGATCAAGCCAGGAAAGGACCCTGCCCTCAAGGAGATGATGTTGTAGACAGGAGAGGCCTTTATAATCCAGTGTGGGAGTTTCTGCAATGGGGTGAGCAGTCAGGGGACTGTGGTGTCTGGGAGGGTCAAGGAAGGTGACCTCTAAGCTTGAAGGACTTGAAGGACAGCAGGAGCCAGCCAGGTGAATGTGGGTAGAGGCAGGTGGGAGTGGGGTGAGGAGAGAGGCCTTCTGGGCAGGGAGAATGGCATTGCAAAGGCCTGGAGGTGATCGAATCTCAAGTCATTTAAACTGGAAAATCATGTAAATCTTAGGTGTGCTTTACTCGGGGGTGCTACGAGAATCGGATTAAACAGTCTGGCTTGTTATTGACCCCTCTTTGCTGCCCTCTGTGCAGAAGAACCCTCAGGCCCTTGGCTACCTCTCAGATGGATGCCTGAGAGTTAAGGGGTTTCAAGCCCTTTGAACAACAATGGTGTTGTCCCTCATGCCCCCCCTCGAGGGATGGGGTAGATGTAGATATGGGTCTGTAGTGTTCTGGCTACTGCATTCTTGTGGCCCTCCCGGGGACCCTTATGCCTCTGCCAGGAGGTAGGCGGGAGGTCAAGGTCAAGGCCAAAGGCTGAGTCCAAGAGTCCTCACTCATGAGTTCAGGACCTCAGTGTTGAGGTGGCTGAGTTTCTGGCAAATCCTTCACTATCCGTATGGCCAGGAAGAATTGGCAGCCTCCATAACAAACCATCAGTGAAGTTTCTGGGATAGAAATGACCTTGAAGTCATTGGTATGTAGTTCCTGACATTGTGCAATCTTAAATTCCAACAATCATGAAGCAAATCGGTTTTGCATTTCAAGGCAGAGTTTGCTGGAATTCGGAAAATGCTTCCTCACATGTCTCAATTTTCTTTTTCCTTCACTGGTACTTTGAAATTTTTTTAAAATTTATTTATTTAATTTGTTTATTTTTGGCTGCGTCGGGTCTTCGTTGCTAAGCGCAGGCTTTCTCTAGTTGTGGCGAGCGGGGGCTACTCTTCGTCGCGGTGCATGGGCTTCTCATTGTGGTGACTTCTCTTGTTGCAGAGCAGGGCTCTAGGCGCGCAGGTTTTAGTAGTTGTAGCACGCAGGCTCAGTAGTTGCGCACGGGCGTAGTTGCTCTGCGGCATGTGGGATCTTCCTGAACCAGGGATTGAACCCATGTCCCCTGCATTGGCAGGTGTATTCTTAACCACTGTGCCACCAGGGAAGTCCCAAGGTGCTTTGAACTTAAACTCTGGCACCTATATACGTATAGTAGTGCTATATGTTTGTGTATATGTATATATACACACACCTGTTGGGTTCATATCTCAGCGCTACCACCCACTGAGTTTGTGAATGAACTTTAGGAGGCTCAGTTTTCCCTCCCGAAAATGGAGGATATGACGGTACCCACCTCAAAGGGTGTTCGGGGTTACATGAGATCTTGTTTTTAAAGAGCTCAGTGCAGTGCCTGGCACAGTGATAGCTGTGGATAAATGGTCGCTATTATGTGCACAGAGGAAAAAAAACTGTACTCAAATGTTGGCAGCATTTATCTCAAGTGGGTGGGATTATGGTTACAATGAACATCTATTACTTTGGTAATCAGAGAAAAAGGACAATACATGTTATTATTAATTTAAAAATCTGGCTTTGGCTTTGTTGGAAGGAACCTGCAGTTAATGTCAACGAGCAGACCACAAGTAAGACATGGCCTCCGGTTCTATATCAGGACTTAAAGACAGACACTCCTACCCCACTGCCCTCCTCAATCAAATGCTAGGTCTGTTACAAAGGGAGATACTTGGTCAGAAATCTAGAGAAAATTTGCCCTCATCCAACCTTGCGGTCCCCCTGACCAGTGCTGTCTGGAGGGCAGGCAGGGGGATTCAGAGAAGGTACCTCTCAAATTATGGCCTGCTCTCCCATTGGGAGGATTATCTGGGGTTGTTAGCTAGAAATCTCTCTCTCCAGGGAACCATTCCAGAAGCATGACAGGCACCCTCTATTGGGCCTGCACTGGGACATCTCAGTGAGAAAATAAAACACACGTACCCACTTGCAGTAGGGAGATTGTGAGTGTCCTGGTCTGGCATCCAGAACAATCTGAGGCCCAGAACCTTGGCTCTGTCTCTGGTTGAGATTCTTGACGGCCAGCCCAGCGCCGGCTCAGCAGCAAGAGACAGAACCACCTGGAGCTGCACGCCCCCCCTCCAGTCCCCTCCTTGCTCCTCCCAGGCCATCGGGCCGTTGTCCCCTGTTAAACAGGAAGAGGCACAGCGCGCCCCTCCCGGGATTGTCTGCGGGACCATCAGCCTGCACGGGGCTGGCTTCTGAGTTTCTTCTCTCTCTCCTCCTTCCGCACCCTGGAGGGGGAATATTGCTGCTGACACTGGAGTGAAATGCCGCCTCTGTTTGGGAGACAAAGAACAGAGTGGCTCCTCCGGGTCAGCTGGTTCTCCTTGGCCGGCGGCTGCCTGGCCTCCCCAGGCTTCTTCTGGGGCATCCTATGAGGAGGGCCGTCTGTGGCTACACCAGGAGCTGCTGCCTGCTCCAGAGCGGCTGCATTCTGAATGTGTTTTCACTGGAATGCAAAGGAATATTTTACCTTAAAAAATCCCAACAGCTTCCCTGCTCTGCAAGACGTTTATCTATTAAGGGGGGTGCGAGAGGGGAATAGGGTGGCTGAGGAGCAGGGGGCAGCAGGTGGTGCCCTGGCTGGGCAGGCAACCTGGCCTGTGTATTCCTAATAGAGCTAGTGAGAAATGTGTGTGAAAACCCGTGTTCTAATGTGTGACAGTGCATGCCTGTGTACACTAACTAGAGCGTGTGTGGAAGCGTGTACTGGGGTGTTAAAGCATGTATAGGCTGTAGTGTGACAAAGAGTCAGAGAGCGTGTGAGAACGTGTGTGAGCGTGTGCAAGTGGATGTGTGTACTCAGGCGCATGTGCAGCGTTTGTGGGAAAGCATGGGGTTAAGTCTGAGCACCGTACAGGAATGTGAGTGCACGTGGAAAGTGTGTGAGAATGTGCAAGTGTGCACACGTACTCGCTAGATTGTGTAAGAGTGTGTGTGTGGTGTGCATGCTAGAAGGTCAAGAAGACGTGTACTAGAGGTTGTGAGAGTGTGTGAAGGGTAGCCAGGGAGCACTTGTAAGTATGCCTGTGAGTAGTAACTACTGTGTGTGAAAGTTTTGTAGTACTAGGCTTTGAGGGAGTGAGAACGAAAGTGTAAGTTTAAGTGCAAAAGAGCGGGGATGTGTGTGAGAACTGTGAATGTGTTCATGTGGACTCACTAGAGCATGTGTGCAAACACGCGTGAGAGCCACGTATACTGTGTACTGTATGTGAGCACGTAGAAGGTGCGTGTGCGCCAGGGGTGAGAGCCCACGTGTGCACGGGCGTCTGTGGGGCGTGGGGACACTCAACGGGAAGGTCTGAACAGACTGGGCGGCCCCACGTGCGAGGGTGAGTTTGTGCGTGTGCGCGCGCCACCACCCCCCACCTGGGTCTGAGCCGGTTGCCATGGGAACGCGCCGCGGGCCGGAGTTAATCATTTCCTGTGGAAAGTGTGCGGGAGGGGCCAGACAGGGGCGGGAGCAGGGCGGGCCGAGGAGGCGGCAGCGTGGAGCTGCCTCCCGCAGGAGGGCCGGGCCGAGGGCCGGGCCGAGCCCCGGGCGCTGCGGCGACGCAGGGATCCTGCCTCCACCAGGCCGGTGAGTCCGGGGCTCGGGCGGGCTGAGGACGGGCTAGGAGCTCGGGTTCCGCCCGGCCTATCGTTCAGGGTGCCGCGTCCTGGATCCCCCTGCCCGGCCCTGTTGGGGGGCGCAGGGAGGGCCGGGCCCTGGAGACCCGGCCCTGCGCTATCCCGCCCCCCACCCCCCTGCGCCGTCCAGCCTGAGCCGAGCAGGGCATGGGGGCGGCATGTCCCCTGGAATCCAAGCAGCCTCGGGACCCCCTTTCCGATTTCAATGGCCCGGGAAAGCCGGACACTGCCGGAGAACCGCGTGCACGTCAGCGCCGCCCCCTCCTCCCCTGGCAGAGGTCCCTGCATCCGCAGGGCTCCCCTGAAGGCTGCAGCTTCGGGCCCTGCCACCCCGTAGGTCCCCTGGGCAGTTCACTTTCCCCTTCGCAGGGCCGGGATGAGGTGGGCCAGCCCCCGGTTAGGAAGGAGGGCCTGGGCCGGTGCCGTCCTGGGCAGTGGGCGAAATTGAGCCTTTGACAGCGGTAGCCTGGGGCGGTTGGCAGAGGGGGGGGCCGGGGGCGCCGGGGGGGAGCGGGCCCAGCAGGAAGGGCGAGCCAGAAGCCACCTCCTTCAACCCTCTGTTGTGAGTTAGAGCAGAACTCTGGCGCAGTGAAGGGCCTGGTCCTGGCAGATTTTAAAGAGGAAGCTGCATATAAATTGGTACCATTTGCACCTCCGACCCCCCAACCACCCCCCAATACACACATCTGTCTCAAGGTTTGGGGTCGTGGCCACCCCTGGCCTTTCATCTTCTCTGGCTTTCTGTCTGCCTGAGGCTGAGTGAGCACATACGCTGGCCCAGGCTGTTCCTCATGCCCTTGATAAAAGTAACCCTCTCTTTGGCCAGAGAGTCATTTGCAAGGAATGCAGTCTCAGAATGGGGCCCTGTATTTGCAGTAACTGGATTTTAGGGACGCAGGGTCATGAGTTCTGCTGTCCTTATGGACACCAGGGAGCAGAGATTTTGAAATCTGGGTTGACCTGCGAAACCCAGGACGTGTGACTGTGCGGAGGGGAGGTCCAGCCCCTGTCCAACCTCCTTGACATTCTGCGCGCTCTCCCAGGGAGACCAAGCCTCCTGGGCAGCAGTCTCTGGGCAGTTGTCAAGTGTGTCCCCCAATCATGGCAGTATCCCTGGTCTGGGGCAAGGGGGCTGTAGCTCTACCACCCTGGCCTAAACCCAGAGAGGCAGGTGCTGGCTCTCCTGCAGCCAGCCCTCTGCATCCACCCACCACTGGATAGAGGTCACTGAAAAAATAAAATTTGGGTATTCTTTGTATATGCCAGTATTGTTCTGAACATTGTATATATGTATTGTCTAAACTTTACACCAACCCTATAAGGTAGAGTTCTCCCCATTTCACAGATGGAGATACTGAGGCACAGAGACAAAGTAATTCTCCCAGGGTCACACATCTAGTAAGTGGCACAGCTGGGTTCTGAACCACCTTTCGGTCATAACCACTCTACTCGTATGCCCCCATCACCTCGCCCCATGGCCTAGGTTTTTGAGTCTCCAGCCTTGGGCTGTTTGAAAGTCCTTGATACTTTTGACCTTCACACCCCTCAGGCTGCTAAATTCAGCTGCTTTTTCCTCTTCAGGATCTTGCACACACCCTTCCTTTTTCTTTCTGATATCTTCCTGACTGCCTCCCAACTTCCCTTACTGAAACCAATGAAATATTGTCTCCTTCTCTCCCTGCCCCCTCGGACTTAGCTGATCCCCTTTAAAAGTCTTCTCCCTCAACTGTGACATCGACCTTCAGCGTCCTCCGCCATCTCACCTTCCCAGCGGCTTGGCAGGCAGGTGGAGCCTGCCTCACTCCCTCCTCATCCCTTGGGCAGCTGAGCCTCAGGGTTGCTTGTGCGCCCAGCTCCGTGCCAAGCAGCCTGGAGAAGGGGACATCAGTTTCCTCCTGGTTCCTTCCATTCCACACTGCTCCATCTCCATTTCCTCAGCGGAGCTGCCCACATATTGGATTAGCCTCTACCCCACCCTTTGACCAGCAGTCCTGCCCCCTCCCAGGGAGACTGCACCCAGGAGCCTCCTTCCTCCTCCAAGTTGTCTTCCTTAGTCCAGGAAGGCAGCGACCATGACTCCCTAGTCAGGAGCCTGGCATTCTTCCAGGGCTCAGCTCTGCGAACATCAGTCACCAGATGTTCAGGCCACCCATCCTTGCACTCTTCTCTTGCGTCTCGATGCTTCAGTCTTTCTTGTCCCTCTGTTGACCCAGCATGTGCAAATCTCTCCTGTGCTAAATACCACATCCTCTCCTTCCCATCCTAGCCAGCTTCTCCAAAGTGAAGGAAGTGGCAGCTTCCTCTAGCCCCTATCCCCCTTGGGCCTTCCCACATCTGCCCTCTGCCCTGCTCCACTGACCTTTCTTCCAGTTTGACCTCTCCGTGGCATGGTTCCCTGGGAACTGACCATCCTCTCCTTCCCACTCACTCTCCGGTCACCTCTGAGGACTCTGCACCTGCCTGGTGCTTCTGCCACCTCTGACCTTCCTTCTCCAGCTTTTCTTCCCACTTGGAGTGAGCTCCATCCTTCTTGGTTGTCTCTCATCTTGCACCACCTTTGGTGATTGCATTCTCACCTGTGCCACAGTGACCCCCGTCAGCCTCCCGGTTCTGTGTCTCCATCTCCAGCCCTGCTCTCTTCCAAGCTTAGGTTTGAGCTTTTGTGTGCATTCATTTCCGGGCATTCACCCAAAAGCCATCACCAGGTGTTTGGTGTGGATGTAGCTTCGCTCTAGGCTGGGTGCTGTGGGACCCACCCTGGGAAGCCATAGAGGGTCAGGGGAGATGGACACTGTTCAAACAGATATCTTTACTGCCTGGTAGAGAGCGGTCAGTGCAGTGAAGGATGAGGAAAGTGGCCTACAGCCCAGGTGGCGCCATTAGGAAGTCCTTGGGTGCCTCCAACTCCATTTTAAAACCAAAAGCAAACTCCGCATTGCCCCTCTGAGCTGACTTGGCTTCTTCTGTAAATGGCATTACTTGTTGTCTGAGTCTGGGACCACTGAGTCTTGGTGTCACCTTAAATGCCCTCAGAGCTGCTTTGCACACAGTAGGTACTCAATAAAGACTTGTGCAGTAAATGAAGTGTGTTCTGTTCATTTGCTCTGTTCATAAGGGCCCCATGGGGCTTTCTACCCAGACCAGTGTTCCCCACATCCACCCCCATTCTCCATACCACCTGGTGCCTCCCTGCATCCTGTTTTGATTGTGGAGGTTTGTTGAAGTGTTTACCTCCCTCCTGACAGGGAGATTTGAGCCCATGTCTCTCCTGATCAGAGAGGACCCCTGGCAGGTGCCTGGCACACAGCAGGTAACTGGGTAAATAATTATTAAATGAGGAATGAATGAATCTTTGTATTTCAAATCCTAGCTCGGTGTCTGCCAGTTGTAGGTACAGTGTGAAGGCTAGTTGAATATAAGAATGAGCTGATTTTAAGAGAATTTGCTATATGTAAGCCGGACGTCACGGCCACCGTCAAGGCCCCTTCTGAATAGATTCATGGAGACGCTGTTGACTGGTGCTTCCTCCGTGTGGGGCTGTGACCTGTCTTTATGCTGCCAGGCTCCGAGTGGAGGGGCTGAGATGTGGGGTCTCCGCATTGTGCTGTAGACACACCTGATGGGCTCCCTGCCCAGTTCTGAGCCTCCCTTCTCCTTAACTAGTACCCTGAAATGGAGATAGGCTCTGTTTCAGCCCGTGAGCCCAGGGGCTCCTTGGGGGACATTCGAGTTGGGGCTCTGGGTAACAGGTGACCCAGTTCAGCGGATCCTTCCAGATGGTGGGCTCCGATCAGCTTGGGATGGGGGCGGAGGGTGCCGGCTAGCGGGCTTCAATCTCGCTTTCTTGCTCTCTCCGCAGGCTGCCCGACGCCCGGAGGAGGCTGCTGAGCCCCGCCGGGCCATGGTCCCGTCTCGCAGGACGTGGAACCTGGGAGCCACGCCCTCGCTGCGCGGCCTGTGGCGAGTGGGCCGGGCCGGGGAGCCCGAGCCGGGGATGGCTCGCCCCGCCCCAGCCAGCCCGGCCGCCCGCCCTTTCCCACACACCGGCCCGGGGAGGTTGAGAACTGGTGAGTCCGCATTTTTAAAATGCCTCTTTATTTCCTTTCCTTCCTCCAGATACCAGCGATGAGATCGGGGTTTCTGGCAAGTTCCTAGGCTCAGTCAGAGCTGTCAGGTAATTACAGGGTACCGGCAGCCCGCGAGCCGGGCGTGGAGTCAGGGCGTCAATTTCGCTGGGCGCTCCTGCCCCGCGCCCGTCTGTAAAGAGAAGCCGGGGACGCCGAGTTAAACGTTAACGAAGTCTGTAGCGCAGGGGGGAGAACGCCGCGGATAGCCACGCGCTCCCTGGCCCGGCCAGGTGACTGTGGCTCTGCGATCCGCCTGTCCTCGGCGGCGGAGCGCTCGTGGTCTCGCTCCGGTTTCTGCCCGCAGTCGGTAAACAAGGTAGGTGAACTGCTGCCCGGTGCCCTGCGCGGAGCTGACACTTGATTCCGCCAGGGCTCGCCCGCGGTTGGCGAGGAGTGGACGGAGGCTGCTCCGGAGCGTGGCCTGGCAGGGAGTGGGTGCCATGCGCTCCTTTTAGGTGCCATCTAAGGTGGCCCCGACAGCAGGTGGGCAGTGAGGGAGTCCCCGAGTCTGCGTCCCCGCTGTGCCCCTGGGGGAGCTGTCAACAGCAGCTCTCCTTTCTGGGTCATGTCCCCTGGTGCCTCCAGCGTCAAGAAGTGGGCAGCTCCTCTGATTCCCGGTGGGAGCTAGATCGTCAGGACCAGGGAGCTGCCCCATGACTATCTGCCAGCCTTGGCTTGGGTAGGTTGTCCTGTAAATGTGGGGACGGGGGGATCTTCAGACAAGATGCCTTCAGGGGTTTGCTGTCTGACTGCTCCTGACCTACGGGGGGAGGGCTATAGATTGCCAGCCTGTCTGAGCTGGCAGAGTTCCTCCAGGACATCGGGTCCAAGCCCCCCTCTATGTACAGAAGGGAAAACTGAGGCCCAGAGAGGGCACATAGCAAACTCCAGTTCCCTCTCTCTTATCACACTTGTGCCATAGGTGGCAGCCAGAGCGCTGCCCTCTGAAGTCTCTCTGCAGGGGACAGTGAGGCTGGGGGTGACCCTGGAGGCCACTAGGGAAAGCTTGGGCTTTTGGATCAGGTAACCCCAGTTGTCTGAAAGGGGCTGAAGATGGTCTCTACCCAACAAGGTTGTCCAAAGGATTAAAGATGAATGAGCAGTATTGCTTTTCTGGTAAAAAAAAAAAAAAAAAAAAAGAGAAAGAAAGAAAGCAAAAATTGAAAACAAAAACGTTCTCTTGGAAAGCTAAAAAACAAAAACAAAACAAAGAAAAGTATAAGAAGGAAAATAAGAATCACCCATAAGCTTGTCACTAAACATTTTATATAGTTCCTTCTAGTCTTATGTGTGTGTGTATTGGTCTCTTAAATTAGTATTATGAGGATTATATGACCATACAGACTTTTATCTACTTTTAAAATTTAAGACAAAGGTCCAGTGAAATCGTGTGTGTGAAATGCTAAGCGTGGTGCCTGCCACTGGGTAGAGCCTCAGCCAGTGTGGATGTCCCTGGTCCCCTCTACCCCCACCCCCCTCTTATTGCTGCCTTGAGAAGGGTAGGCAAGCAGAGGGTGGGGTAGCACATGGGACTGGAATACTGGCTCTGTGTGACCCTGGGCACATTATTAACCCTTCTGGGTCTCCGGTTCCTACCTCTCAGGGTTGTTGTGAGGAGCTGATGGCCTGCATTGCTGGCTACCTTCTGTGTGAGCACTTTACATGTGTCACATGTGTTTAATCCTCATCACAGGACTGAGCTTGGTTCCTTATGCCCATTGTATTGACAAGGAAACTGAGGATCAAGAAGGGCAATAAGGCCTGGAAAGCACTTGGCCCAGTGCTGGCATTCAGGATGTGATTGCCCCCCAGGGTGGGAGCTCTGCGGCTTGCCCTGTGAGGCGAATCCCCTCTCCCGCCCCGTCTGGTCCCACAGGCTGTGGTGGTGGGTCAAGGGAGGGGTGAATGGGGTGTTGCTGCTGCAGCCCTTTCCCCCCATCCAGTGAGGGAGGCGGTGTGTCAGAGGCTCGAGAGGATGTGCCTTAACTGGTCCTGAGTGTGTTTTTGGAGGCTGCAGGGACCACGCCACCCAGCGTGGGGTTGGTCTTTATGAAGGCAGGGGAGAAAGTGCCACCTAGAGGCAGCCTCGGTAATGAGGCCGCGGCCCCAGGGTGCACCTCCTGTGAAGATTAGCGCAGCCAGGGTGGCATCAGCTTCCTTCTGCTGCTGTCTGTAGAGGGTGTTCGTGGGCAGGTGCCAACCCTAACGCCACCGTGGAGGGAGGGGAGCCCGCCACCTCCCGCGGGGTCTTGGGCGACTTCCTGCAGAGGATCCCAGGACGGCTTGTGGTTAGGAAGGAGCACAGCCCCTGCCGAGTGCCAGGCCTTCCCTCTGTGTAGGGCAGGCATGTGAGGGCGTGTGAGTTCCTGCTGGCAGCACCTGGGCTGCCTGCAGTGTGTGAAAGGGGAGCTCAGCCGCGGCCCTGGCCAGTGGTCCCCGGCCAGCAGTCTCCAGCCAGCGTCAAGCATCTCACCTGTCTCCTCTGTCCTGGGACAGGGCGTGGAAGAGACAGCCCGGCTGGCGGCGACGAGGACTCCAGCACCCGAAGTGCAGCTCGCCCGGCCCTGGCTCAGTGCCGAGCCCTCAGCGTGGACTGGGCGAGCCCCGGGAGCCCTCACAGGCTCTACCTGACCCTGCAGGTGAGCCCTGGGGCGGTCAGAAATGCCAGGGCTCGAGCTGGGCCAGTGTGCCGTTGCCCTCTGAGCTCCAGCAGCTTCCTTCTCCGGGGAGGGAAGCAGGGAGGGAGAGCTGGGGGCCTGCCTTCTGCCTCTTGCCAAGCTCCTCATGGCACATCCACCCTGAGCCTGCCTGAATGGGGCAATTTGCTTATTAGGTTAGCTTGGGGGACATCTCACAGGAGATGAGAGCAGGTTTTCAGCCATGCTCTGGCTGAAGTGTTAAAGTGGGAGCTGTGGGGTCTTCAGTGAGGAGCTGTTAGGAAGATGGGCAGGTTTTTAGGGGAGCTGTTTATTCCCACTGGGGCATATGAGTCCATGGGGCAATACTTATTGACCTTTCCTCGTTTAAAGTGAGAACCTAAAGCTAGACAGAGGACTTGGCCAAAACTTGGGTTCTTTTCTCTTGCAGTTATCACTGCAAGTCAGTTATCATTGTGACTTTCAAAAGACAAACTTTACATATATATGTGTAGTATTTGGTTGTAGAATTAATACATCATGATAGCAATAATAATAGCTACTCTTCCTTGAACACTGACTTTGTACCAGGCTTTGTGGCGTGTATCGTATGTCTCACATCAGTGCAAGACAGAGTTACTGTTTTATGTGAGTTTTATGGATGAAGTAAGGGAGGCTCAGAGAGGTTAAGTAACTTGCTACTGGTCACACAGCATGTGTGAACATGATGAGCTTTATAACACATGGTGTAAAGAATTCACACGTGGCAGGAATATAATATCTAGAAATTGAATGTCTCCTGTCATCCTGTATCTTTGAGAAATCCACTATTAAGACTTTGGTGTTTATTTATCTTTCCTGTACAACCACTTGATTGGATTTATACAATTTTTATTCTTTATTTTTACCTTTTCTTCTGTGACTAGCTCTTTCCCTCAACAGTAAGTCTTGGTTATTTCTTCACGCCTGTCAATATATAGAGAACTACCTCATTCTTTTAAACTGCTGCATAATATTCTACTTCAGGGTTTATCTAACTGATCCTCTGTATTGTTTCTGATTGCAAAGAGATCCTTAAACAACTACCTATGCGTTCATGCAGCTATAGCTTGAGCAATTTCAGGATAGCACAGGCTCTGCAATTTTTTAATGGATGCATTTGTTAACAGATATTTATGAAGTGCCTACTCTGTGTTAGGTGCCAGCACACAGCAAAGAAGAGAAATAGACCCAGCAGTCTAGCAGAGAGGCCAGGAGTAATCAAATGATCACAAATGTATGCGCAAACATTGACATAGTGGCCGAGGATGAAGGACCAGAGTTATCTGGGGGTGTTGCCAAGGCCCCTCCCCCCAAGAAAGATTGTGTATGAGAGGGCCACCTTGAAGGGACACATGCAGATGGAGGGCAGGAGGGGCTGTGGGAAATAATGTGCACTTTGTGTTTGTCCTCCCTCATGTGGCCCCAAGCCAGGTCTGAACATGGACCCCTTGTTTGTTGCTTCAGGGACAATCTTGGGCTTCTGGGTTTTTGTCAGCCCTTCTTATGTGGTTCATCTGGAAATGGAACCGAATGGTCCTTCTTTTATCTGTAAGGTCTGTGAGAAAAGCATGTTGCAGGGACAGTTAAAGAAACTGTTTTTATGTTAAAGAAACCATTTTTTATGACTTGAGCCATTGGTAGTTAAATCGGGAGGTGGTCAGAAACCAGCAGCCTTGAGTTGGGCGGAGGCTCTGTTCTTGAATTTTGATTATGGGGTGTTGGGTTGTGGTTGCCGCTGAGTCCTGGGGTCAGCAGGTCTGCTGAGGATCTAAGAAGCTCCTACCAGCAACCAGTTTCCACAGTTGTGTCCTGGGCCGTTGAAGCTTCATTCTGTTTATAGGGGCTTCAAGGTGGGCGGCGGATGTGGGGCCCAAGTAGGGACCCAGACACAGTGAGGGGATCCAGGGGGTCCCCTGCCAGCTTCTCAAGCAGTTACAACCTGAGCCACTCCTTTTGGAGGCTGCAGAAATTCCCAACCCCCTGGGGGCCTGTCTGCCCATCCTGTGGCTTGGCCAACAGGCCAGAAATAGTGTAACCTTTGCTCTGGGCGGCAAATGGAAACTTCCAGCTGCCTCCGTTGCTGCCACCATTGACAAGGCTGCTCGTGCTGGTGTGGCAGTTGGTCACAGGGTGGGGACAAAATTAAGTCGCGGGAATTTTCCTAAATACGAGAGACTGCTCACCACCCTCCCTTCTCAAGTAGAAAGTAGAGTTGCTGTTTTAAGAATGAGGAAATGAAACTCCAGGGAAGGTAAGTAACTTGCCCACAGTCACACAGCTCACCTGAGCCAGGCTTCACAACCAGGCCTTTCCGACCCCAGGCTCTGAACATTTTTTAAACATAGCATTTGTCTTTTTGTTTTGAATAAGGTGGGCACAAAGACACGCACAAAAGTGTCTGTAATCTGCCTTGCCAGATAACTTCTATTATCAAAGATAGCAAAGCAGAACACCATAGATGCTTACAAGGTTAAAAATGCAAATGCCAAAAAGATTCAAAATGAAATGTAAAGGCTTTCCTTTCTTCCCACTCTCTCTCCGTTAAGTTTCTTTTGATTTCCCCCAAAGTTTAAATGATGCATACTTCTCCTCTTAGCCCCTGCACCATCATCCGACCTCTCAGAGAAAACCAGTGTATATTTCCCCAGATTTTTTTTTTTGAGGCCTCTTTTATTTCCATTATCCTTAAATGGAATCGCACTTTACATGTGGTTCTGCTGCTTGCCTTGGACGTCTTTCTGTGTGAGTTGCAGGTGGTTTTCTCTGCGTGAAAGACTCTTTCTGCCTCTCCCCACCAGTTCACTGGTCTGTTCTACCTCAGCCTTCTTTGCCTTGGTTCCTCCTTGACCTAGAGACAGGGTCCTGCGGTCCCAGATAGCCATGCCGAGGGGTGGGCCACGGCCTTTCCCTGCTCATATGGACCCGTGTGCCCCGTCCTTGGCAGTCCCAGGCTGGTGCCGTCTGAAGGTGAGGGCAGCTGACATCATGGTGGGGGGCGGCGGGCATTGCCCTGAGACTGCCGTGTGCCTGGACAAGCCTGTGAATGTTGGGACGGTGCACCTGAAGCAATCAGACCACTGCAGTGGTGACTCGGGGCTCACAGGTCAGCCGAATGAACTTCACCTGAGGGTTTCTAAGTGCCCAGGAACCTTGTTTGCTGGTACAGAGGGCTGGCTGCTGATGGGAGCCAGGAGAACGCACTGCCCCACTCTCGCTGTGAGATCTGGGCATGTTTTCTTCCAGACTCCGGACCTCGTTGTCCCCACTCACACCGTGAGGGATGGGCTGGCCAGGTCTGAGGTCCTCACCAGCTCTGGGAGCGCACCGTCCTCAGGCTCGAGGGGGGTCCCCTCCCCGCCGCAGTCCCCCCCCTTCACGTGAGGATTCTGGTTGTGTCTTGGCAGCAGGCCCTGCGGGACAAGGGGTGCAAGAGCAAGAGTCAGGGGGCGAAAGAAGAGAAACTCCTGAAGAGGCAGGCGCCGGCCCCCAGGCGGGGCCGGGAGGCCCAAGAAGCTGGTGGCACCATGAATGTAGAGAAAACAGGTAAAGGAAGTCTGCCCGCTGACCCGGCACAGCCCAGGCTAAAGCCGGTGTCGGAGGGGAGGCTCTTGTCCCAGACACCGGCCTCCTCCCCTGGAGGTGGCCCCCTGGACGTGGAACTCAGAGACTGCAGCCTGCCCATCCCGACTCCAGGGACACCCTCCTCCCAGGGCCGCGGCCGCGCCACCGGTGATAAGCAGCTTTGGCCGGCATGGGCTGGGGTTGAATTTCCCCGCTTTTTGTCTTTTCCCCAGCGCCTGTCAAAAGCAGGGTGAAGGTGGCAGCCTCAAAGACGCCACCTCCTGCAGAGAGAGGCCTGACCCCCTCCTTTTGTCTCTGTGGGTCCATCAGGGACCCAGAGGCCCTAGGACAGGGCTGCGCTCTGCTGCGTCGAGGCTGGGAGAGAGGAGCTGGTGGCTCCACTCTTCTCCAGCAAGGCTGACAGGCTCTGGGAGAGGCTGTGTGCCCCCTTTGTGGAGTTCCCCGGCAAGAACCCAGAGCCCAGCAGTTACTGGGAAAGTGCATCCTCAAGGAGCCCAAGGGGAAGGCCAAGAGGGAGAGGGGGAAAGGAGCTGGCCTTTTCTCTCGTTTGCCTCCTCCTGTCAGAGCTTGATTTGTGTGTCTGAACTTGCGAGGTGGAAGGAACCACTCCCTTCTCTGAGGTTGATCCAGAGCCGCCTTCACCCGTGGGCCCGGCACTGATCCAGGGGCCGGTGTCGGGGTCTGGCCGGGGTGTGGAAGGGGGGGCATCGTCCAGCCAATCTGGAGGACTGACTCTTGTCAGTGGGTCTGGGGATGGGACCCCCGAGCCTGAGTGTCCTTGAGGGGCCATGTCCAGGCAGGGTCTCTGAGAAAAAAACTGTCTTCTGAAAACTCGGACTGACAGCTGACCTACTATGAGGATGCAAAGGTCCCTCAGTCCCCGCCCTTAAGTGCCCCTTTGATCTCACCTCTTCCTCCTCTGCTCTTGTCCCTAAGCTTCCTCTAGGTCTTTTCTTGCCCAGCAAGTGCTCTCCGGGCCCCTCTTGGCTCCCTTGACACACGGGCACTGTGCCCAGGTCAGGGTGAACTCCCCTGGCTGTGGGCTCTGAGGGTGAGATGAGCAGTGTCCCGGGCAAGAAGGGCCATTCCATGTCCTGCTGGGTGACACTCACTCACACCTGCGCATCCCTCGTGGGTGCCAGGCTCTTGCCCAAGGTTGCCTCTGGATAAGGACCATTGTCCCCATTTTACAAAGGAAGCCCCTGAGGGGCCCTCCCATACGTCTCTGAAGTGGCAGAACCAGCTCTTGGACCTGGAGTCAAGAGCATTTCCTGCCACACCACGGCAGTCTGCAGAGGGCAGAGGGCTGTGCTGGTCACATGCTGCCCATGGCAGCCCCGTGTGCAGGCCTGGAAGCATCCGTCTGAGCTCGCTTTCTCTAGAACAGATAGCAGAAGCTTGGCCAACTGTGTGTGACATGCATGCTGTGTCACATGCAGGCCGCACGGCCAGGGCTCCTAGCCAGCCAGTGATGGCCCCTGTTCCAGCTTTCCAGAGGGCCTTGAGTCAGAGCCATCCCTCGGGGTTGGGAGGAAGCGAAAAGGCAGTCTGTGTGTGCGTGGCCTGCTCCCTTTAGAGTGAGAGTGGCTTCTCACTGTCTACCTCTCCTGGGCCCAGTGCTGAGATGTCCTGCCCAGCCTGGAATCAGCTCCATCTGCGCTCCCCGCTCCAGCCCAGTCCAAAAGCCAAGCTGCTGTTTTGGCTTCTGTGCCGTCTCAGCACACTTGTCACCTCCCTGTGGGTTGAAGCTGGGATGTGTGACTTCACGTGCAGGTGGCTTTGTTTGCAGAGTCTGGGATCCCCCCGCCACCTAGTCCTGCCCACACAGTGTGGCGGAGCCCAGACACCCTGGTGCTCTGAGGTAGGGTGGAGGCTCGTGGCCAGCAGATGCCACTCTTCATGCTCACTCGTGGACACTTGGCCCCGCCTCTCAGGCTTTGGCCAGGACCCGGATTGGGCTGCCTGAAGATCCCTGCCCTTCCAGCCTCTCCTCTGCCCCACGGCCCCACCTCCTTGCCAGTTCCCCACCTGCAGAGACTGTGGCCATTCTTGGGCCATCAAAGCAAGCTGTGACAAGCATGCCAAGCCCCATTAGCAGGTCACAGGCCTTGACTGTGTGTCTCTGTCCTTCCATCTGTCTGTGTCTCTTCTGCTCTCGGTGACAGGATGGTGGAAGGCTGAGGCGCCACCCACCCCTGTGTTTATCCCTTCCTCGTGCCTGTGAGGTCCCCGTGCTCAATCCCGCAGGGGTCCACCTGGGAGCGCGCCTGGCTGTGTTCCTGCCCACATGCTGTGTCTGTCCCCGTGTCCTGGTCTGTCTGTCCCTTGCACACTCACACCTCCACTTGCTCCCTCTCTGTGTGCGGGTAACCACTCCCTGTGGAAGTCAGGGGGCAGGCTGGGGAGCCCCGCCTCTTATCTGTACTCTGGAGAGGGTTTGGGGTTTAAAAAAATCATGTTCCACCAAGGATAGTGTTTTCTGGGGAGAGAACAGCTGTTGCTAGAGCTCTGTCTTTCTCAGCTGCAAGTCCATGCAGGCTGGCCATGGAGAGGGTATTGCGCATCAGACCTAGAACACAGGCTTTGGGGGAAGAATCAGTGGAAGCTGCTTTCCTAAGTCCTGGTCTAGGCAGTTCCATCCCCCAGAAGCTGCCTGCTGAAGCGGCTTCCTCCTAGGCAGGCCCCGGAGGCCCCCGGCTAACCCATGCTGCTGCTTCCCCCAGCCCTTGCCCGGCTCCCTCATCCCCTCTGCCTGCATCCCCTCCCCTGCCATGACGGGCCCCCTCTCCTCGGCCAGGCTGGGGCCTCTGCTGCCCTGCTGATCGGCGGCTACTTTGCTCATAGGTGGGCGGCTCCTTGGCAGCGGGAGGTGCTCGAGCCTGTCGGGGCCGCCATGTGCGGCCCCCATGGTACATAGGATGGTGGAGGCCATGTCCCAGCTGCAGGAGGAGAAAGCCCAGCTGCAGGAGGAGCTGGTGGCCCTACGGGAGAGGCTGGCTGTCTGCGACAGTGATCAGCACGCCACATCCACCCAGCTGCAGAATCAGGTACCTGGGGAGGATGGGACGGGCTGAGGCCGCTGCCCACTGTGGAGCAGGTCGGAGGACATCGCCCAGGGCACCCGGAACCCACCAGACCACCAGCATAATGGACAGATGGGGTCTCCGCTCCTGGCCTGGGTGTGCACAAGAGGGCGAGGTGGCGAGAATCAGAGGCCTGGGCCTCCCATCCTGGCCATCCACGCACCCCATTCCTTGTGGTTAGCAGGGGCCAGGACCTACCTCTCCAGAAGTGACAGGCAGCGTGTGTAGGCATGAGCGGAGCAGGAAAGCGCAGGGATGTTCCCGTCCCGAGGCCAGTGCTGAGTCTACTCCATCTTCCAAGGTGCCCTGGCTTGGGCAGCCCAGGTGGACCAAACTCATTGCAGAGGTCACCCCATGGAAAACTGGCGGGAAATGAGAGGCTGGCGTGTGTGCAAGTGAGAGAAGGGAGCTCTCAAATCTCTGGAAGCCCACAGTCCCTGTGGGCTGACCCCCAGCCCTCCTCTGCATGCCTGGCTAATTCACCCTCCTTCCCATCACCACCTAGGCCGCAAGACCCCTTTCCTGGGGCTCAGCTCCCCACTCTTAATTGTCCGTGTCTGTCTCTCGTGCCTGTGTCTGACCCTCCCCACTTCCCCAAAGTCCCCAGCCCTGTCTCCAAACCGTCCCCATGTTGGAGCCCATGCCTGAGCTCCTGGGCCTGAGCTCTCTCTGGAAAGCCCTGCCTTCGGTTGGGTCAACTTCTTTCTCTGTGATTTCCCAGCATGTAGCCCTTCTACTCGAGGGAACATCACTGAATACCGTGCCTTGTTCTCAGTTCCAGGGGCAGCAGATTATTTTCATGCACTTTTTAAATGCAGCATTTTTCCAGCTTACAAGTGTGTCCTCAAGAACTCTGTCCTGACCACCTGTCTGTCCTTGGCTGAGTTGGGTGGGCCTCCTTGGGGCATCCCTAGTGCCCTGTGTGTCTCCCTCTTGTACAGTGACCCCATTGTTTGCTGCCTCTGGGCCTGTCTGCCCCACTAATGGGAGCTCCTCGTGGCAGGTGTGACACACCAGCTTTGTATCACTGTTGCCTCCTGTGGTGCCCGCCTGTCTTTCTGCCTCAGATGTCTGCTGGGTGCCTGGTATGTATGGGCACCCAGCTGAGCAGTGGGGATGCCCAGGTGGACAGGCACGCCCTGGCCTGCGGAGGCTGCGGTCTAGGGGAGGACAGACGTTTGTTACATGCACTTATGAAAGTTGGAAGAGTAACAAGGGCTCTGCAGGCGGGTACACACACAGGGAATGAGGGTTTCTACCACGTGCCTTTGTCGGGGAGATCAGGACCTGTAGGGGAGGTCGGGGGCAGCCTCCCTGAGAAAGCGGCTCTGGAGCTGAGGTCTGGCACAGAGCAGAGGAAGTGCATTCATTCTGAGCTGAGGGAACAGTCAGTGCAAAGGGACCGTGGCAGGGGGAGCAGGATGAATATCAGGGCGAACCAAGGCTTGTGTAGCTGGAACGTGGCATGAGGTGCTGCCCCGTGGGGCTGTGGGGCTGGTCTAGGGCCCCCCCTGCAGGACACATGTCTGGCCTGTGGCAAGAGCTCTTCCTTCCCTTGGTTTAGTTTGTCCGGGCACTTCACTTTGGAAACAAGTTTTGTTTTTTAAAGAACTTGACTGAGATATAATTCACATACCATAAAACTCACCCCCTTAAAGTGTACAGTTTACGGTCTTAAGTATCTTGGTGATGCAGCCATCACCACTATCTAATTTTAGAACATTTTTATCACCCTACAAAGACCTATTGTCACTCCCCATAGGCCCCTTCCCCCCAGCCCTTGGCAACCGCTGCTCTGCTTTTTCTTTTGTTCGTTTGGATGGATTTACCTTTTCTGAATGTTGCATATAAATTAAATAACAATATATGGTCTTTTGTGACTTTAAACAAATTTTTAAGAAACATTTTTTCCTTTAATTAGCAAAATTGACTTACTTTTTAGAGGGGAAGTTGCGGGTCAAGCATCTCAGCCTTTTTGGTGTCCTTGAGTGCCAGCTCTCCAGATAGGCCTGACCCCTCCCCTCCCCCCAACCTCCACGCCTCTGGATGATTTGGAGAATTCAAAATGGTTCCTGGTCTTTGCTCATATTTTATTCCTGAACTTTCTGACTGCCAGGTCTTTTCTGAAAAATATCTCAGGAGATGCACCGGAAGCTCCAGGTCTCTGAGCCACTCTTTGGAGAGTCTGACTCTGTAGAGCTGTGGCCAACCACTTGGGCCTAGAGCTGGGTTCAAATCCTGACTTTGGCACTACTCATTAGCTGTGTGACCTTGGGCTAGTTAATTACTGCTCTGCACCTCAGTTTCCTCATCTGTAAAATGGACATAATAACAGTACCTGGTGAGATGACCCAGTATTATTGGTGTCGCCACTGCCACTACCGCCAATCATCATTACCAGGAATGATGTTGGATTTGGAATCACGTGAGCAGGGTTCTAGTCCTGGCTGTGCAGCTGTAGCAAGTCACTTCCTCTCTGAGCCTTCACTTACCAGTCTCGACACTGGGTCAAATAAGATGTTGCTTCGTGGTTATTGGGCAGCTCAATTATGGGACTGGACAGGAAAATGGATGGTAAACTGTAAAGTGCTGTGCCTTGTGAGGTGTCACTTCTGTGTGCTCTGGTCTCCTGTCAGCCTTACTGTGGTTTGGCACAGATTGACCTTTCTGGTCTTCTATATGTTGCTCTGCAGGGGTTCCAATCCTAGGTCCAATCCTAGGGTCACCACTTAGTGGTCAGGCGACCTTGAACAAGTTGCCTAACCATGACTTAATCTCTTGGAACCTCAGTTTTTCTTCCTGTAAAATGGCGATAATAATAGTATGTACCTAACAGGATTGGGGTGTTCAAAGTGATGATCTTATGAAGGCCCCCTGACCCGCTGACTCAGCAACCGGGGCTGCCATTGTCCCTGTTGGAACCCGGACTTGTGAGGGCTTCAGGAGTCTTTTTCAGGCCTCCCCTTGGATGTGTCAGATGGAGATGTTTATATTTTCTGGGAGCTCACTGTGTGCCTTGTGGGGAGCACTGGGGTCAAAGGTCCTCAGTCCTGGGGCACCCAGCAGGCCCAGGCCACGTGCTGGTGGCCTTGAGCTCCCCTGTCCTTTGTGGATGTCCCTGGAGCAGTGGCCTTCACGCTTCCAAGGCTCCTACCATCGTTACACACACCCAGACTGCACCCCTCCTCTTATTGCCCCCACACCTCAAGATAGAACCTTACATTGTGAGCAGAAACCACAGGCTGGAAGACTAGATCTAGCCCTCAAATGTGCTTTGTTTGTTTGACCTGCTTTTTTCTTTTTTTTTTTTTTAACCACTTTAAAAATTGTGCTAGAAACGTAAGGTAGATAGATAGTGGGAAGCAGCCGCAGAGCACAGGGAGATCAGCTCGGTGCTTTGTGACCGCCTGGAGGGGTGGGATGGGGAGGGTGGGAGGGAGGGAGATGCATGAGGGAAGGGATGTGGGAACAGATGTATATGTATGACTGATTCACTTTGTTATAAAGCAGAAACTAATTAAAAAAATAAATAAATAAACTTAAAAAAAAATGGAAAAAAAAAAAATTGTGCTAGAATGCACATAACATAAAATTTACCATCTTAAGCATTTTTAAGTGTATAGTTCAGGGTATTAATGTATCACATTATTGTACAACCATCACCACCATCCATCTCCAGAGCTCTTTGCATCCTGCAAAACTGAAACTCTGTCCCCATTGAACACTAACTCTTCATCACCCCAGCTGCTAGCAACCACCATTCTGCTGTCTCTGTGAATTTAGCTATTCTAGGTATTACACATAAGTGGAATCACAGTATTTGTCTTTCTGTGTCTGGCTTATTTCACTTAGCATAATGCTCTCCAAGTTCATGCACGTTGTTGCAAATGGCAGGATTTCCTTTTTTAAGGCAGATTAATATTCCATTGTGTGGCTAGACCACATTTAGCTTATCCATTCATCCATAAATGGACACTTGGGTTGCTCCCACATTTTAGCTGTTACGCATAACACTACTATGAACATGGGTGTGCAGATATCTCTTTGAGACCCTGCTTCCAATAACTTTGGTATATGCCCAGAAGTGGAATTCCTGGATCATATGGAAGTTCTATTTAAAATTTTTTGAGGAATCTACCACATTGTTTTCTACACTGGGTGCACCATTTTATATTCTCACCAGTAGGGCACAAAGCTTCCAGTTTCTCCATATCCTTACCAATACTTATTTTCTGAGTTGCCTTTTTTTTTTTTTTTTAAATAATAGCCATCCTAATGGGTATGGAGTGGTATCTCATTATGGCTTTGATTAGCATTTCCCTAATGGTCAGTGATATTGCACATCTTTCCATGTGCTGATTGGCTGTGTGTATATAATCTTTGGAGAAACGTCTGTTCAAGTCCTTTGCCCATTTTGAATTGGGTTCTTATGTTGTTGTTGAGTTGTAAGAGTTCCTTATATATTCTGAATATTAGCCCCTTATCAGATATGTGATTTAAAGATAGTTTCTCCCACTCTGTGTGTTGCCTTTACACTCTGTTGACAGTCTTTTGATGCACAAAAATTTTTTTGATGAAATCCAACTTACCTATTTTTTCTTTTATTGCCTGTACTTTTGACATCAAGAAATCATTGCCAAATCTAATGTCATGATGCTTTTCCCTTATGTTTTCTTCTAAGAGGTTTATAGTTTTAGCTTATATGTTTCAGTCTTTGATCCATTTTGATCCATTCTTTTGCATGTGGATATCCAATTTTCCCAGCACCATTTGTTGAAAAGACTGTCCTTTCCTCATTGAAAATCTTGGCACCATTGTCAAAAATCAATTGACCATATACATGAGGGTTTATAACTGGGCTCTCTCTCCTATTCCATTGGTCCATATGTCTGTCTTTATGCCAGTACCACACTGTTTTGATTACTGTAGCTTTGTAGTAAGTTTTGATATCAGGAAGTGTGAGTCCTACAACTTTGTTCTTTTTCAAGATTGTTTTGGCTATTTGGCTTTTGAGATTTCATATGAATTTTAGGATGGATGCTAATATTTCTGCAAAAAATGGCATTGGGATTTAGATAGAGATTGGATTGAATCTATAGATTTCTTTGGGCAGTATTGACATCTTAACAGTACTGTTTCCAGACTGTGAATGCAGGCTGTGTTTCCATTTACTGGTATCATCTTTAATTTCTTACAGCAACATTTTGTAGTTTTCAGTGTACAAGTTTTTTGTCTCCTTGGTTAAGTTTATTCCTACATGTTTTATTCTTTCTGATGCTATTTTAAGTGGAATTACTGTCTTGATTTCCTTTTTGGACTGTTCAGCATTAGTGCATAGAAACGCAACTGATTTTTATGTGTTATATCCCGCAACTTTGCTGAATTTATTAGTTCCAACTGTCCTGATTGTATGATCAAATTAGTTGCCACCATTTAAATCTTAGTTAAGTTCATATAAAAATCACAACTTCCTTTCTTTTGTCATAAAATACTGGAAGTTGTGGCACCTCTGGGCTGACATTCCCACATGGCATGCACTGCCTGGAGCCCATTAGCAGCTCCTGCCTTTGGCAGAAGTGAGCATCCTTCAGCACACCCCAGCCTCCACCACCTCTGCTCCCCCGTGCCCTGCCTGACCGCTCTCTCACAGCCCCTGCTTCTCCTGGCCCCTCATGCATTCAGCACTCTTTCTACATGTGCTTACTGAGGGCCTACTATATGCCAGGTACCGTTCTAGGCACTGGGGGTACAGCACTGATACAACAAATATCCCTGTCTTCACGGACTTTCATTCTAGTAATAGACTTATTACGTGCTGGGCCCTGTCCTAAGCACTTTATATATGTTACTCATGTAATCTCACTTAATCCTCCAGACCTCCTCAGTGAGGTAGCCTCATTCTACTGCTAAGGAAATGGAGAGGCACGGTGGAGTTGAGATGTGTCCAGGGTTGTCTGGCAAAGTAGGGTGATGTCTGTATTAGCAACCCGAGCAGTCTGGCCTGAGAGTCCATGTTCCCAAAGCCCCTTGGTGGCAAAAGGACTCAAATGTGAAAACTCAGCAGTGGAGGCAGGATGGGACGGATGTAGCCAGTTGGGCCTGGTCAGTGGTCATGTACATAGGTAACCAGGAGTCAGGTCTCCCAGGATGGGGAGTGTGTTGGGGACAGGATGGGGTGCTTCCCGGGGCTGCCCCTCAGGCCTCTGGGCTGCGTTTCCTTGGGGCCGTCTGGATCCCAGGCCCTCTCATCTTCCCAGCTCAGCAATGCCTTGGTCTTGCCACTGGGAGAGCCCTCCGTTCCTCAGAAGACAGCCGATGATGGAGGGCCAGGCTTGGTGGGAGGTTGGGGGCTGATCAGCAGGTTGTCTGTGTCGAGAGGAGCAGACAGCTGGGAAAACACAGACTGGCACAGGGCAGCCGCACCCTCCGCGGAGCCCGCTTCTGCTGGGAGATGTAACTGTGGGTTTGCGTCGGGTCAGCAGACAGGCACCAGCTCCCTCTCCCTCAAGGCCCCCCTGCACCAGGCTTGTGGCTCAGTTTCTCAGCGTGACTAGGAGCCTGAGCCCGGGAAGGGCTGTGGCACAAACCCAGCCTGGTCCCTCCTCAGCCCTGGGATTGACCTTGTGCTGTCCGGGGGCCCATCACAGCAGCCGGTCAGGAGCCTGCCTGCCGCTCTGGCCTGGCTCTTGGCACTCAGGAGTAAGTGCGCTGCCCCCTCGCCGTCACTTCCGTGCTCACTGAGTGTCTCCGGTGTGCTGGGCACCTCCCGAAGAGCTGATGGAGAAGGTCCCTCCCCCCGCCCCGCCGACCCCTTGCGTACAGATGCAGGCACCTTCACTGACTCAGAGCTGTACTGGGTGCGTAAAGGGCGTGCCTGCAGGGGCCCCCTCTGCAGAAGGCCCCGCTCTCTGGTCAGGTTCACCCTCAGCTCCCCGTCTCTGCTCTGAGCCCTCCTCCCGTACTTGGTTTTGTCTCCATCTCCTGTGCTCACTGTTTTCCCTGACCCTGAGAGACTCGCCTGTTCTCCCTCCCAGGCTGGGAGAAGTCTGCTGTCTTCCCTGCAGGCCCTCCCGAAGCTGACCCCCCGGGGGTGGAGGGCAAGGGTCCCGCTCCTGGGCAGCACGCCTCCTTAGTTCTCAGCCCCCAGTGGAGCTGGCCGGCCGGGGTGCAGGCACCACGCACCACGGGGTGGTTTGTGCCTGACCGGACACCCTGCGGTGTCAGTGGGCTGTGCTCCTCCTCTGCCCGAGACTAGCCAGGAGATGACGAGTGCCTGACATTTCTGACAAAAGGGGTCTTTTACAGCCTTTTCCTCATCCCTCCACCCCGCCCCCAGCCTGCCTCGTGGGGCAGCCGCCTCCTTTTGGGGCGCCCCTCAGAGATTCCAGACAGAGGCCAGGAACACCCAGCGTTCTGACTGTGATGTAAGAAGAGAACAGGAACCGGGCTGCAGGCAGGTGTCAGGCAGGCATCCCAACTCCCAAGTAAACACTGGGAAACCCCACTTTCACTGCATCGGGTCTGAGTGCCAGTGGCGTTGGGGACAAGCAAGGTCCGAGTCCACCCAGCCTAGTGCCGAGGAAGCAGCCGGTCTGGGGCACCAGCTCCGTGCAAGTGGATCTTCCTGGGGTGATTTCTGAGGGAGGGGAGGCAGGAGGGGGACCCCAACCTTTCAAAAGGAGGTAGACTCCACCTATTTCAGAGTTGGGGGAGTGCAAGAGGAATATATATTCTTTGAGACTTAAAACTTACTGCAAATCGAAAAGAATTTGTCCAACATCATTCCATAGTCCAGAGCCCTCTCCGTTTTGTATTGCATATGCGATTTTGTTTTTCGACTTTTCTTTGACTTAATACGTTGAGGAGCTTTTCCCCACATCATTTAAAACTCCTGATAAACGTGAGTTTAACGACTACACAGTAGTCTATGAGTGCATGTACTGTAATCCACCTAACCATTCCCCTAATGTTGGGCATTCAGGTTATTCCCAATTTCATGACTAATGAATGAAAGCCCGCCTTATTCAAACTGTCCCTCATTCCCCTCCAGGGCGAAGGAACTGAGGCTCTGTGTACCAGGCTTTTAACAGAAGGGGGTATTGGAGTGGGCAGAGAAATGGCACGGGCTTTGCTGCCTGGCCTGGTCCGTGCCCAGCACATTGCTAGGAAGGAATGTGCTGGTGGAGCAGGTGACAGAGGTGACCTTCTCGGGTGCAGCCCTAGGGTCACCTGCTTGTCTACCAGGAGGCCTTGGGCAGCCAGGTGGGTCTCCCAACCCCTCTCTGGGTCTTGTGTTTGGAATCCGCCTCCCCAAGTACGAGTGAGCAGTGCTGGTGTCACAGGCCTTTTCCTTGGAGGTGGGGGTCGCACCCACGGCCCGCTTCCTCCCCCAGCTTGCTCAGAAAAGCAGAGGCTGACTTGTGGTCCAGCCGCCATTCTCCAGCGCCAGGAGACGGTTGGCTCTGAGCTCGTGCTGCACACAGACGGTTGATGACATCTCAGCCATAGGTAGTGGGGAGATTTTACACACACACCCCGAAAATCCCAATGTCTGGCCTCTCTTGAAAGGTCAGAAGTTTGATGACACTGGGCCTCTGTCCCCCCCACCCCCCCAGTTGCAGTCCTCTGTCTCCTTCAGGTGGGTCTTGGGCATCTGGTCCTGCACTGCCCCTCACCTACCTTACTTGGCTGGCGGCCCCTGTAGGCGGTAACAAGAGGCCAATGCTTGTGTAAACCACACCTCCTTATCCCCCAGAGAGGGAGTCTGACTCTCCCTGTACCTTTTCCAAGGTTCCGTGCAATCAACACAGAATGTTCTGCAAGAAAAAGCTCAAACAGGCGCTGATGAACACTGGTGCCAAAGTCTTTGTCTGCATTTTGGGTTATTTCCCGGGGGGAGAGTTTCCTGGAGGTGGGCTGATGTGGAGCCAGGGTCTAGGCCTGCGGGGAGGGCAGGCAGCCGTCCTGGGATCCTGCTCTCTCTCGGGGCTGGTTTCCCCTCCCTGGGCTCTGGTTGAACCAGTCACCCTTGCCTCCTGATGGGGTGCACACCCCTTCTCTTTCTAACAGCCTCCACTGGCCATAGCTCTCCTGCAAGGCAGACTGGGAGCTGGGGTGGAGGCAGGTCCCAGATGTGCCCTGGTCACTGGCAGGCCCATCTCCACAGACAGACTCACCAGGAACCACTCAAAGTAGAAAATTCTAGGGGCTGGTCAAGGACCGATCCAGGTTTTGTAGTGCCTGGAGTTTATACACTTTGGAGGCCCTTTAAAGAAAAAAGAATGTTAAATGACAAATACAGAAGTAGGTTCAGGCCTGTGCAAAGGCAGGCGTCCTGAGGGTCAGCCTCCTGAGTCCCCCAGCGAGCTGCCCCTGGCGTGGGCTCAGGCTCACACAGGGGTCACCACAGCTGCACTCGCTCCCCAGACTCTCCTGTAAGCCCAGACTGGCTGGTCCTGTGACAGGAGAGGGTGCTGAGAGCTGTCAGGACCAGGCCAGGTGCTTTGCGCCTAGAGTCCCAGGTGTGGCCTGATGCTTGAACACAGGGAGGACTGGGGCTCTGGGTTTGGGCGAGAGGCCTGGGTGTGGGCTGGAGGAGAGAATCCAGGCTCAGCGTGCCCTGGCTTTGTGCTGGCAGGTGGAACACCTGAAGCAGAAGCTCATAAGCCAGGCCCAGGAAGTGAGCCGCCTTCGATCAGAGCTGGTGAGCCCGACCACGCCATCCTAACGGGGCGGGGCTGGGGAGGGATGCTCCCCATGTACTTATCACCCCTCACTGTGCCCACGGGGTGGTGTGACCCATAACAGGAGGGAGGTTAATTCTTATTTGCTGATGTAAAGTAGGAGTGTGAACTCTGTGTATAAATATGACTTTCCTTGTAACTTTCACACTCAGGAAAATGGAATGAAAGGGGTGGGGTGCAGCCGGGAGCAGTTCCGGTCTCACCACCCTCCTCCATCTCTCCCTCTCCTCTGCCTTTGTCTTTATCATCTCTGGAGCCCCTCCTCTCTCCTCTCCATCCATCACTGGCCTTTCTTTCTCTTTTCTCCTTCTCTCTGTCTCCCCACCTCTCCCCTTTCCCCTACCCCTGTACTGTCTCTGCCTCCCCGCTCCGTCCTTCCCCCTGATCTGCCCTCGCCACATGTGCCCCAACCCCGGCTCTGGCTCTCTGCAGGGAGGCACCGACTTGGAGAAGCACCGGGACCTGCTGATGGTGGAGAATGAGCGACTGAGGCAGGAGATGCGGCGCTGCGAGGCCGAGCTGCAGGAGATGCGGGCCAAGCCGGCGGTGCCCTGCACAGGCTGCGAGCACAGCCAGGTGGGCCCAGGGCCAGGGTGGTCCCGGGGCGCTCGATTCCCAGCGGTCACCCCACTTCCTCACACTGACTCCTGCCCACTGGTCTCACACCTGTCCCGGGCCCCGCGCCTCCGCGGCCGTCTGTCTGCAGGAGAGCGCCCAGCTCCGCGACAAGCTGTCCCAGCTACAGCTGGAGGTGGCGGAGAACAAAGGCTTGCTGTCAGAGCTGAACCTGGAGGTGCAGCAGAAGACCGACCGGCTGGCCGAGGTGGAGCTGCGGCTCAAGGACTGCCTGGCCGAGAAGGCGCAGGAGGAGGAGCGGCTCAGCCGGCGCCTGCGTGACAGCCACGAGACCATCGCCAGCCTGCGGGCCCAGTCGCCGCCCGTCAAGGTGAGCCTGAGGCCAGGCGGCCGCGCCGCTTGCGGTGCCCCGCGCTCACCTGGACCACGCCTCAACTCTGGTCCCTGGAGCCCAGGATGGGCTGGACGTAGGAGGGGCTTGCCTTGGTGAATAAGTAGGTGCGGGGGGTTGAAGGAATCCTTCCAGATCTGCTCTCAGCCTGGCCCCTTCCCCTTCTTGCTGTCCAGGGCCAGGCCACATAGGCATCCAGCAACTGATGGTTGAGGTGCCCGCCGTGTGCCAGGCATGGACGTGATGCATCGCTAGATTCTGCCCTTCTTGTCTGTTCTGGGCCCAGTCTTGGGCCACAGCCAGGCTCCTAGTGGGCTCATTAAGATGAGAAGATTCCAGGAGGCCCTTGCAGCTTTCTGGAAAGCCCAGATCTTGGGGCTCCTCTAGTTTATTCTGCAGGCCGTTGGTGGGATGTTCCTGAGGGTCCCCCAGGGTCCCAGGGTAAGGTCAAGGCACCCACGCACCTCCATGCACCCACCCCTCCCTCCTCTCACAGTATGTCATGAAGACGGTGGAGGTGGAGTCATCCAAGACCAAGCAGGCCCTCAGTGAGTCCCAGGCCCGGAACCAGCACCTGCAGGAGCAGGTGGCCATGCAGAGGCAGGTGTTGAAGGAGATGGAGCAGCAGCTGCAGAGCTCGCATCAGCTGACCGCACAGCTCCGGGCACAGGTGTGCATGTCTGTCAGGGCAGCATGTGCATGCCGGGCCCCAACGCCAGAGACCGGCCTTTGGCACAGTGCAGTGTCGAACTTGGGGTTCGACAGACCTGGGTTTAAGTTCCTCCTCTCCCTGCTGGCCGTGTGACCAAGGGCAGGTTTCTGTTTCCTCATCTGTAAAATGATCTGATCACAGAACGCACCTCCCAGTGGGGCTTGACCTAATCACGAGATTCGCTCAGGGCCCGGCACACAGGTGGGCCCAGGGCCAGGGTGGTCCCGGGGCGCTCGATTCCCAGCGGTCACCCCACTTCCTCACACTGACTCCTGCCCACTGGTCTCACACCTGTCCCGGGCCCCGCGCCTCCGTGGCTCTTGGAAGGGTGCTCTAGTCAGTATCATAACAAATGCCTTCCCCTGCTCTCCTGGGGCCTGTGGCTTGTGACCTGTGTTATGTGCCGGGACCCAGGTTGGTGCTGGGCTGATGCCGGGAAGTAGCTGCACAGAGCTCCCAGCCCTTTCAGGGAGGGAGACGGCCATCCTACCCCACCTGTGTGTGTGTTCACGTGTGCAAGGCGTGAGGGGCGGGGCTTCTTTCCCTGCGTGGCGCATAGCACTAAGCTTCTGGCCCTGGCCGCAGATCGCCATGTACGAGTCGGAGCTGGAGCGGGCACACGGGCAGATGCTGGAGGAGATGCAGTCCCTGGAGGAGGACAAGAACCGGGCCATTGAGGAGGCCTTTGCCAGAGCCCAGGTGGAGATGAAGGCTGTGCACGAGAACCTGGCAGGTGAGCCGTCCAGCTGGGCTCTGGCCTGCCCCACGCCACAGCCCTTCACCCCGTCTGCCTCTCACCCCTTGTGTCTCCGTAGGTGTCCGGACCAACCTGCTGACGCTGCAACCAGCATTGCGGACCCTGACCAATGACTACAATGGGCTCAAGCGTCAGGTGCGCGGCTTCCCAATGCTGTTGCAGGAGGCCCTCAAGAGCGTCAAGGCCGAGGTCAGTGCAGGCCATGGGGGGGCGGGGCTGGGAGAGGCCTTGGAGGCCCTGGGCAGATGCAGCAGCCACCTAGCGCGCCCTTCCCAAACTCAAAGCCCCCAGATGGCAGCTCCTGTCCCACACACGCACTGCTGTCCCCAGACCATTTGAAGAACAGTATGGTCAAGAGCAGGTATTTGGGTATAAACCAAACATGTCACATATATCTTTATATCCCATACGTGCTATGCATATCTTTATATCTCAAACATGCTACACATATCCTTAGATGTTAGGTTTAATTTCATTTTTTAAAGCTGTACTTGTGCAGCATGAGAATAGCCAATGTCTCTTAAGTGCCTCCTACGTGCTGAGCCTTTTATAGCCGTCAGCTCCTTGAATCTGTATGACAGCTCTGCAGGGTAGAGAGACATGTATTTTGGGAATCGAAAATAGTTCTCCTTTCAAAAATTATGTCAATAATACATGGACATGTTGAAAGTACACACGTCCCAGAAGGGCATTCAGATGAAAAGGAAAGGCTTCTCTCTGCCACCCAGCCTGCTCCCCAAAGGAGGCCTGTCTCCCAGCAATTCCCCCAAAGGGTGTTCTGAGCATGCTGAAAACTGTTGACATGTATGTACATGGACACGCACTTCCCTTTCACCCAATAAAGGGGAGCAGGTGTATGTGTGGCTTGCATCTTGTTTCTTTTCCTTATGAAATGTAACTTGGAGATCTTTACCTACCAGCTCCTACAAATCCACGAGTTAGATGTTGTTATCCCAATTTTACAGATGAGAAAATTGAGGCTTGAATACATTGAGCCAGTTGCTTCTGGTCCCCCAGGTCCTCAGGGTAGAGCTGGAATTTGGGTCCAGCTGAATCATGTAGTCAAGTGCTGGTGCTGTGGAGTGAGAGCTGAGCCCCGGCTCTTTACTCATCTGCAGGGCAACCTTGAGATTGGCTTAGTCTCTCTAGGGCTCAGTTTCTTCCTCTGTAAAGTGGGCCTGTTCGCAGTACCTACCCAGAGGGGTTATTGGGAAGATGGGATGTGTGACAGGGCATGTCAGGTATTTAGTCCAGGGCAGGAGGCAGTGAGCAGACTGTTGGGGGGAGGGGGAGGGGGCAAGCGGCTGGGCAAGCAAGGTGGGTGGAGCTGGGCCCCTGACGGCGCTGCGCACCCCCCACTAGATCGGCCAGGCCATCGACGAGGTCAACAGCAACAACCAGGAGCTGCTGCGCAAGTACCGCCGGGAGCTGCAGCTGCGCAAGAAGTGCCACAATGAACTCGTGCGGCTGAAAGGTGACCGCTGGGCGGGCTGGGGGGTGCCTAGCGGAGGGAGCCCTGACCTGCCTCGGAAGTGATCCTGTCCTTCCCCATGGCCCCCAGCACCACTCCTTGGAGCTGTGCCCTGTCATCGAGGAGCTATTGTAATTCCCTCTTTGTAGATAAGGAAACTGAGGCACAGAGACGTCACGGGGAATTTGCTCAAAACTGCATGGCTAGTGAATGGTCCACCTTGGATCTGTTCAACTCTGAAACCTTTGCCCAATGCCTATGGCAGGCTACCAGGTGGCGGAGGGGTAGGGTATTGAAGCATTGGGTGGTGGGTGGCTAGAATGCCACTTACTCTGATCTAGGGCCTGGTCAAGGTTGAGACACCACCCATTCACGGCACAAAGGTCTAGGGAGCACCTGCTCTGTGCCAAGTGCCGTTCCAGACAATGAGGATATGGCTTTGGGCGCCACAGAACCTGTCCCTGCCTTCATGGTGCTTACTTCAGCAGGGGGCAAGCGGACGGTGATCATTAATCACTCAGAAAACCCCATCACCACCCCTTTACCCAGGCTGGGGAGGGGCTCTGAGAGCCCCTGGGTATCTGACAGTTGAGGGTGTCGAGGGGGCTTCCCGTAGGAGCTAAAACCAGGGCTGAGACCTGGATTGTGAGGTGGAGTGGACAGGTGAAGGGAAGGTGGGGCCATGCTAGATGTGATGGGGAGTTTTCTCTTCATTCCAGGAACTCTGGGATCCCACCCAAAGGCTTGAAGCAAGGGGGTGGCATGATCAGATCTGTGTGTCAGATCTGATCTGGGGCTGCCCTGTTGCCTGTGCCCATCTCCTGCCTGGTCCCTTCTGCCCATCTGATTCCCAAGCCCTGTCCTGGCATTCACTGTGCCCTTCTAGAGTGACAGAATAAGCCCCTTGGCTTGCTGGGATCCAGGCCCCTTGTTGTGTATGTGAGGAAACTGAAGTCCAGGTGTATAAAGAGTTGTCCATTTTGGTATCCCACCCAAACTGGGTTCAGTGTCTGAGCCCCACAACTGACCTTTCCTCCATGTCCCCAAGGTGAGGATCCTACCGTCAACTGGTTTGCTCAGCAAGAAAATATATTGACACGTTAATTCATACTGTAGCGTGAGTGGCTGATCAAATCTTTGTGGGCCACCTTGCCCTTGGGGGCCTTACTTAGAAGGCAGGGGGCTCTTGAGCCACTAGCCTGCTCTAGATGTCAACGGACACCAGTGTGGAGGCAGTCTGGTCTTGACCTGGTCTGTACCCTTCTCTCTTCCCCCACCCAATCCAGGGAACATCCGGGTGATTGCCCGTGTCCGGCCAGTCACCAAAGAGGATGGGGAAGGACCTGAGGCGACCAATGCTGTGACCTTTGATCCTGATGACGACTCCATCATTCACTTGCTGCACAAAGGAAAGCCCGTCTCCTTTGAGCTGGACAAAGTCTTCTCCCCGCAAGCCTCACAGCAGGACGTGAGTGTGGCCCTGCGGGAAGAGGGACAGAGAACAGTGGAGGGAGGGGGAGACAGACTCACCTCACCTGTAGAGGGAGAGATGTTGGGAGCTGGACAAAAATAAGTATAAGGGAGGGCAGACAGGATGGAGAAGCTCAGTGCTCCACGGTCCCTCTCTTTTCACCTCTGGAGGAGAGAAGAGGGTGGGAAGGTAAACTGAGGCCTTTGGAAGCCTCTGCTAAGAAGGGCAGATCCATGCACAGCCTAGGGCACCCACATGGCCCCACCCATCCTCACAGCCACACCCACTCTCAGGCCCATCCCATCCATGTGACCCCTCCTACCCTCATAGCCACACCCACTAACATGGCCTCTCCCACTCATGTGGTTCCTCTCCCATACTCAGCCGCACCCACTCTCACAGCCCCTCCCAGTCATGTGGCCCCGCCCACCCACAGGACCCTGGCTTGCATGCAGGCAGGCCCCTCCAGCCAGGAGCAGCTCCTCTATCAGTCCCACGGGTCTTCCTAGGGACTCCCATGCTGCCCCCCAGGCCTCAGGGAGGAGCCCTCAGCCTGTGCGAGCCATGTGTTCTCAGCACCCACTCTTCCCTGATCTCTGCCAGGGCCAACCTGGGAGGCCTGTTTTGCCTGTGCCCTCCTGTCCCCACGCTGGGCTTTATCTTTGCCCCCGTCCTTTGTTGCTGGCTGGCAGGCAGGCCAGCCGGCCCGTGAAGGTGCCAGGCACATGCTTTCTCGGCCTTCATTTGCTGACCCACCTTGAGAGGGGGAGAAGCTGGGGGAGGGCTCCTGAGTTCCTGGGCTGGGCGGCCCCTTCCTCAGGTGCTGGTGGGCAGTAATTACTGCCCTGACTTCCCTTCAGTCTTTTGGCAATGAGGTTGCCCACTAACGCCTAGTGTAAGTGACTTATTAGTCACAGATTCCTCCACAGTGAGCTGGTTGCCCACGATAACAGGTGCTGTAGTAGGGGAGGGGAGCAGTCAGGGGGAGGTGGCTGGTGGGGGCCCCTGGACCCAGCAGCCTTGGCAGCCCTTCACCCTCCATCCCACGTCCCCTCTGCAGGTGTTCCAGGAGGTGCAGGCCCTGATCACCTCCTGCATCGACGGCTTCAACGTCTGCATCTTCGCCTACGGCCAGACGGGTGCTGGCAAGACATACACGATGGAGGTGGGTACCCGCTGGATGGGGCAGGGATCCAGAGTGAAGACCAACCCCTTGCTGCCATTGATGGGGGCTCCCCTCATTGGTCTCGAGGTTCTGCGTGGGGTGTGTTTTGCCTCACTTGGTCTCCATAACCACCTTGGAGCAGGGCCCATAGTTATCCGTGTTAGCCCCGAGGCACCAGGCCTGCAGAGGGGGCGCCTTGCCCAAGCACCCCTGCATGGTCCCAGTAGGTATGGGGGAGGGGAGGGTGCGCTGACAACACCCTCTGGCCTCAGAGGGGTCTCGGCCTGGGCCCAGAGTCCAGGGCAGATCGCTGTGACGTCTCTCAGGATTGGCTTTCATGTCACCCACACACATTTATGGGACTCCTGTTGTAGGGCTGCCATGCTGGGCCCTGGGAGTGTCAGGATGAAGGAGGGGGCGATCTCGGCCTTCAAGGAGATACCCGGGCAGTGGGAGACTGGCCAGTGAAGAGACTGGCCAGACTTGTCGTGGGGCGCCTAGCTCTTTTTTAAATATTTTATTTATTTATTTATTTGGCCATGTCAGGTCTTAGTTGCAGCAGGCGGGCTCCTTAGTCGTGGCATGTGTGCTCCTTAGTTGCGGCTCGCCAGCTCCTTAATTGTGGCATGCGAAAAAGTTGTGACGTGCGTGTGGTATCTATTTCCCTGACCAGGGGTCGAACCCGGGCCCCCTGCACTGGGAGCGTGGAGTCTTAACCACTGCGCCACCAGGGAAGTCCCGGGTGCCCAGCTCTTACCTGCAGCTCCCAGGGCCTCATCTCCCTGCCTGTGCCATGCCCCCCTCTATGGGATGTGGCTGGGAGTGGGGGGGTTGTTGAGAGGAGGAAGAAACTTGACTGTAGATAAAAATGGAGCCATTTCCCTGGCTCTTGAGGGGGATTCTCCAGGTAAGGGAGGGGGGCGGGTCTCCTGCTGTCCCAACAAGGGGCGCGAGAGGGCGCTGCTGGCCCAGGCTGTTAGGAACCCTTTGGGAAGGCTGTCATGGTGGTCCTTTCTCCCCCAACCGGGACCTTCTTCTCCCTCAGTTCTGGGATTGGCAAGACTGGTCAGTAGGGGGCAGGCCAAGCGAGATGGGGAGGTGAAGGGCGAGGGGTGTGTGCAGCACCTCTAAGCTCCCAGCTCCGTCTTGGGTGCTTAGAGTTGACCACCAGGGGCCTCCATCCTCCAACACATCCCTGCTGAGCCCCACTGTGCATCAGGCACCGTGCCTGGGGCCTGGGGCACAGCCGTGGCCAGGGTGCCTGACCCCACGGAGCCAGCCCACCAGTGGGGAGACAGCGGTGCACACGACAAACCAGGACGTGTCCCGTCGGGTGCTGGGGAGGGAACTTCGGCCCGGAATGAGGAGCCGAGGGAGGGGGAGGGGTCAGGCATTCGGAGGGAGGGAGCCTCCCTGAGGAGGTGAGTTTGGTGCAGACACCTAAGCCAGTCACGGAGAGGAGAATGGGGAAGAGCACGCCGGGCAGAGGGAACAGCAGGGCTGGGACCATGAGTCTGGAGCGTGCTGGGGAGGACACTGAGGCCCGGCAAGGAGGCCCCAGTGGCAGAAGTGAAGTGAGGGTGGGAGGTGCCGTGATAAGGGAGGCCCAGGTGAGGACTCCAGCTTTCTTTCTAGAAAGGCCAGGCAGCCCATCGGGCCCCAGTTCACTTGCCAGCTCTGCCTGTGCCTCCCCTGCGTCACCCAGAGCCTGGCTCATGGCCTACCTGCCAATGAGCCCCTCATTGTCATACACTCATACATGTCATACAATCATACATTCCCGGTGCCCCCTCCCAGGTGGCCCACCAGGGCCAGGTATCCATCAGCAGCCCGTGTGTGCAGGCCTGGGCCAGGCGCTTCACCTGGTGCTCTTAAGTCCCAGGCCCAATCCTGGCAGGGTGGGGCCGTTTTAAAGGCGGGGAAACTGAGGCCCAAGGAGGTGAAGTTGCTTGTAGCTGGTGGAGGGCGTTTTAGGGGGCAGACCGGCATGCAGGTGGGGAGCTTCAGTCAGGGAGGCTGGCCTGTTAGGGGTAGCCAGAGCAGGTGGGGACCACAGATACCACGTGAGCATCTGCACGGGCCAGCCCACGTGGTGCGGGGAGGCCTGGCTCACCGGGGCCTTGATTCTGCCCGCAGGGGACCCTCGAGAACCCAGGCATCAACCAGCGGGCCCTGCGGCTGCTCTTCTCCGAGGTGCAGGAGAAGGCGTCTGACTGGGAGTACACCATCACCGTCAGCGCGGCCGAGATCTACAACGAGGTCCTCAGGTGAGGGGCCCTCAGGCGGAAGGCCCTCGAGTGGGAGCACCTCAGGTGGGAGCCCTTAGGTGGGAGCTGAATGTCGACTCAGCCCAGGGGATTCACTGGTCCCAGGCCCCTCCCCTATGCTAGCAGGCAGGAGGAGGGGGGCTGTCTGAGCCCACCTGGGATACCCAGACAAAGGCACTCCTTTTCCCCTTGAAGTGTCCTCACCCTACCTGCAGGCTGCACCAGGTAGTGAAGAGTGAGAGTGGGGTTTTGGGAAGACCTGCCCACAGGGGCTCAGTGCATTGTGGGGGCAGGAGTAGCAGCACCCCAGGACTTTGGGGGAACATTCCATCTCTGCCCTTCAGCAGACTGAGCGCAGAGCCCCATGGTCCAGGAAGGCTTCCAGAAGTGTGATGGTTGGGGGAACGTTCCAGGCTGGGGGTGGGTGCAGTGCGAGCAGAGGGCAGACTGCGAGGAGGGAGTGACCATCCTTCCTGCTCTCAGGGACCTGCTGGGGCAGGAGCCCCAGGAGAAACTGGAGATCCGGCTGTGTCCCGACGGCAGCGGGCAGCTGTACGTGCCAGGGCTGACGGAGTTCCAGGTGCAGAGCGTGGAGGACATCAACAAGGTGTGGGGCTGCGGGGGCCGGGGGTGGGGAAAGGCTGGGGAGACCCCGCCCACAGCAGAGCTGCCCCGGGAGGACAGAATGGGGGTCAGATGCAGGTTCTGCCAGGCCTCTCTGAGCCTGTTTCCTCCCCTGGACGAGGCAGAGGGTGCCGCCCCCTCACAGGGGTACTCGGGGATGTTTGATTCTGAAGACCCCACTCCAAACCCTGTGCCTCTCTCTGCCCTCCCCGGGCCCTAGGTGTTCGAGTTCGGCCACACCAACCGCACCACGGAGTTCACCAACCTGAACGAGCACAGCTCGCGCTCGCACGCCCTGCTCATTGTGACGGTGCACGGTGTGGACGGCAGCACCGGTCTCCGCACCACGGGTGAGGGCCCCAGCCGCCTGGCCTGAGCCACCCGTTCCCCTCCGCCCCGCCCCCCCGCCTCTCCCGGGGCAGCCTTGACCTGCCCAGCACCCTCCCCACAGGGAAGCTGAACCTGGTGGACTTGGCCGGCTCGGAGCGCGTGGGCAAGTCGGGGGCCGAGGGCAGCCGCCTGCGGGAGGCACAGCACATCAACAAGTCGCTGTCGGCCCTGGGGGACGTCATTGCCGCCCTGCGTTCCCGCCAGGGCCATGTGCCCTTCCGCAACTCCAAGCTCACCTACCTGCTGCAGGACTCGCTCAGCGGGGACAGCAAGACCCTCATGGTGGTGCAGGTGAGGGCCCCAGGCGGGCCGGATGGCGTGACCATTGGCATGTAGGGGCTTAACCAGCTCCAAGAACAGGGACCCCCCATCTTCCCCTGCGGCCCAGGTACCCTCCCAGGCTGTGCAGGGAAGAGCCTCCTGTCATCAGCGGCTCCGAAGTCAGTGACACGTGGCCCCCATCCCCCGCAGCCTCCCCACAGACCTGGCCACGTGCACCGTGTGCCTGGCAAGTTCCTCCGTTTCTGCCACCTTGGTTGCCCTCCTGCTCCCCTCCCTCTCAGTCTTGTCCAGGGAGCCTTCTAGAGTCCCCTGGTTGTGGGCTCCCTTTGGTGCCCCTTCCAGTTCTGCGAGGGCAGCCGGCCAGCTGGGTGGGGAGTGAGCTCTCGTGTCTCCTAGGTGTCCCCCGTGGAGAAGAACACCAGTGAGACGCTCTATTCCCTCAAGTTTGCTGAGAGGGTGCGCTCCGTGGAGCTAGGCCCCGGGTCCCGCAGGGCAGAGCTCGTGTCCTGGTCCAGCCAGGAGCATCTAGAGGTACGGGGACCACCACAGGCCTGCCTCAGGCCAGTACTGGGTCACAGGCATCTCGGTCATGGGCAGGAGGGAGGGTTTGGAGGGGAGGACAGTGTGGAGTGGTGGAGGAGGGGAAGATACCAGAGGGGGTGGAGCCAGAACTTGAACCCAAACCAGTAGCCTCTTTAGTCCAGGTGTTCTTTCTCGGCCTCAGAGGTACCTGTGGGGGTCATCAGCTTGGTCGGAGGTGGGGCGGGGGCGGGTGCCGGCTGGCACACAGGCGCTCAGTGGTAACTAGTTCACTTCTTTACGTATGCAGTCTCACACCCTCCCCCCCCCATGGTTATTGTACCATCATCATGTCCATCTTGCAGATGAGGAAATGGTTTCGGGTGGCTGGGAGGGGAAACGTGTGGGGTAGGGGGCAGACCCAGGGCAGCAGGCCCCACCCACCTGCCCTTCTCTGCCCACAGTGGGAGCCAGCTTGCCAGACGCCACAGCCCTCAGCACGAGCCCACTCGGCCCCTGGCTCTGGGACCACTAGCCGCCCAGGGTCCATCAGGAGGAAGTTGCAGCCCTCGGGTGAGTCTTGAGGGAGTGGGCCAGGCTGCCCTTATCTGAATGGGCTTTCTCTTCTTTTTTTTTTTAAGTTTATAAAACTTCTCTAGAACCTGTTTCACAACCTTCCCTGGCCCTGGGAAGTAGCCAGGGCAGATAGTGCTGGGTCCAGCCCTCCGGGCTCCTAGCAGGGCTGCTGACATGAGGCCCAGGACACAATCCTCTGAGGCTGGGCTGGCTGGGCTCATGCAAGACACACCATCCAAGGCAGGCCTTGGCTCCCGGGGGGTAGAAAGGACAAGGCTCACCTGTCCCAGATGAGGAGTGAGCCAGGCCACAGAACTAGAATACGGGCCTCCAGCCCCCAGCCTGGCCCACTCACAGAAGGGCCTGGTGAGTGTTTGAGTCTAAAGGGAGAGGGGGCAGCAGGGTCCCGGGGGGTCCTGGCCCAAGGCGGGCCCACCGGTGAGACACCTGTTGCTTTGATTTCAGCCTGACGGCTGGGGCTGCAGAGTCTCCAGGTGAGTGTCGGGCCTGCAGCCCAGGGCTGCCTGCCCAGCCGCCCGGCCACCTCGGGTTGCAGGGCTGTGCCGGGAAGCTGGCTGCTCAGGGTGGGGTCTGGGGTCCACTGCCTGCTGCCTGTGTGCTTCTGCAGCTCCCTCCTGCTCTGGGACAGAGGTTGACAATCCTGGTGCTGACGAACCCTCCCTCTCCCGCAGGGAAGTCGAGGCCGTTGCCTGTGTGATGGCCATGCCCACTCTGCCGGACCAAGACTGGGTCCTGACGCCTGCCTGGCCTGTTCCTGCTGCAGCGCCTGGAGCCCGCAAGGCAGAGAGGCCAAGAGTGGAGGCTCCTCGTTCGCCCGTCTCTCCTCAGAGATAAGAAACACGCTCAGAAGGAAATGGCGTCTCGGCTGTGGCTCTGGGCGCAGGTGGCATGGGCTGGCCCAACCCTCCCCAGCCTGCAGGGCCCCTCCCTAGTGGGTGGGCTGAGGAGCCCCCAGAAGGCACAGGAACAGTGGGAACTGGGCGGTTGGTGGGCAGCCCTGCCCCACTCTTCTCCGGCTCTGAGGGTGGAGAGTTTCTCACTGGGCATGTATATAGTATAGTGTTCCTAGGTGTACACAGGAGCACGGCCCTTGCCGCCGCGGGCCGGGCTGTATTTATGGCCGGCAGGAGGCCAGTGGGTGGGGATCTTGCTGCTCCCCGCCATGTGCCTGGCACCAGGCTATCGCCTTGCCCACTGGCCTCTTGACATTTTCCTCCGTCTGAAATCCTATTTAAGAACTTTTGGAAGCTTAGCCATTTTTACTTACTAAAATAACCTTTTTACACAAGCATTGTCTGGAAGAGTTGGTCTCGTGAACCCCTGGTCAGGTCACAAGGGGGCAAGCGGGGCACTGGCACGTGCCATTGGCTCCCCACTGCTGGCCAGGCACCAGGTCAGGACCACGTTTTCTGGACATTCCTGGCTGGGAGGCGCCACCCCTCCGCCCCCACCCGTCTCCTGACTGACCCGCACCCCCGTCTTGCGGACGGGAAACCCAAGCCTCCAAAGGCTTTGCCGAAACCCAGCCGGAGCGGGCCCCACTCCGCCGCCTGCCCTCCGCCCTGGTCTTGCCCCCTTAAGTGAACTGGCCACAGGTGAGTGCCACACCCCTCTGCCGACAGCACCCCACCCACCGGGGCAGTGCCACCCCTGCGGCTCCCCACCACGGGGGTGCCGGTTGTGCTGGCCTGCACCCGGTCCCAGCCTTGGGGAGACATGGGCAGGGCTCAGTGAGGCCCTCCCACCAAACTGGGGCGGAACCCGCCTCAGGAGCATAAGGGATGACCACTGGGTCAGGGGAGCCGTTCCGGCCAGCCAGCACTGGGGGCTCCTGGTGTGTGGGAGCCAAAGGTGTTTGGAGGATGGGGCAGCTGCCCTTCCGGTCCTATCCCTGGAGGCCTCCTGGGGGGATGGGGGAAGGTGGTGGGCCCTGGGTCAGCCTAGTGGTGGCCATGCCTGCAAGGCTGGGGTCCTGGCCCCCTGCAGCGTACACCTGCTGGCCTTGGAGGCATCCACAGGACAGCTGGGAGTGTGGCTGAGACAGGGGGGATGAGCTGATGAGCCCACTCCTCACCTGTTTCTCCTAGCCGTGAAAGGGGGAGTTGCTGGGTCCCTCTTCTCCCCAGAGCAAGTCTGAACTTACCCCTTCCCGCCGGCCCATCGCTCTGCTGCCCCCTGCTGGCCACGCTGCCTGGTGCACCGCCTCTGGGTCTTGGAGAAGGAGGGGTCTCATCTCTGAAGAGCCAGGCAGGCAATATGGGGCCCAGGAGAGCCTGGCGGCCAGAGGCTGTACCTCCCAGCAAGGAAAGCAGGGAATAGTTACAAATTTAATAAAATTCACCTTATAAATTACAGCAGCAGCCCCAGGGCTCGGTTCGCTGCCCCAGGAAGCAGGAGTCGGACAAAGCTGGGCAGCTGTTTCTGGAGAGAAGCTGTCAGTTTAGGGCTGTGGAGGTGGCCAGTGGGCCGGCGCCACCGCCTCTAGGATGGCTGCAGGGCAGCAGTGGGGGCCGGGCAGAGGCTCATGGGCTGGTGGGCGCACAGGGAACAGGAGTGGGGGGCCGAGGCCAGGCCTCAGGGTGCCAACACCCTCTGGGCTCCTCAGTCCAAAGCGGCCATGAGCAGGTGCAGTTCGCGGAAGGCACTGCCGTGGCGGCCGCTCAAGCCCGACTTGCTCTTGACGAGGCCGCTGATGCTCCTGAGCTGCTTGTAGCAGACCCGGCACTTGTGCAGCCTGCGGGCGGAGGGGCCACGCGTGAGGTGGCTGGCTGGCACAGTCGCCGTACCCCCACCCGACCTCGGAGCCTTTCCTGTACAAAGCGCTCCGACCCTCCTCCCGGAGGAAGGCTGAGGCCCAGAGTGCAGGACCCACTGAGGCTGGGCCAGGGCGCAGGGCAGAGCCAGGCCGTGGGGGAACCAAGGCTCTGGCAACCCTACCCTGTGCCCTGAGCCACCGTCCCAGGCACAATGACCTCTATAAGCTGTTTCAGCAGGGCCACCAACAGGCAGGCTGGGCCCCCAGGCCTGTGCTCTCGCTTGACGTGGCACCCCTGCCACACACGCCGCTGGCTCCTCACCTCTCCTCCCGGCTGATGTCCACACCCACGGCGGGCGGGGCCGCCAGCATGTCTGTGATAAGGGGCAGAAACCGCTGCAGGATCAGCTTCAGAGAGGTGCAGCCCGTCTGGACATAGCTTCAGAGGCAGGGGATGGATGGAGTCACAAATAGAAAGACGGAGAGCAAGTTACACAGAGACAAAGGGGGCAGAGACAGGATCAGAGAGGCAGCGTGGACTCGTTTTCACTCTGGCCTCTCAAATTTGAAGGGCCCAGCAATGCTGCACGGCTACCTCACAAGGGCACCGGCCCTGGGGGTCTTTCCCATGGTCCCTCCCTGCTGGGAAGCAGGTGCGGCTTCCCCACCCGTACCTCTCATACTTGCTCTGCAGAAGCTTCTCGATCTGTGGCAGGACGGTGGTGCATAGGTCCAGCTTCCACAGGGAGCTGGGGAAAGGGCCGGGGACATGTGCCCTCAGTGCCCGGCCCTGCCCACTCCCCCCACCCCCCACAATAGCCACTTACGCTTTCTGGTTGACAATGTTAAGGAGGTCCACGACCACGGACAGGTCATTGATGGCCACGGCCGAGTCCACTGACGTCTGTGCAAACAGAGCACCCGTCAGAGGGGATCGGGGACTGAGTGGCCCTGCCTGGGTGTGGTGTGATGATGGGGTTTACTGCGGGCTGTTCCTGAGACTGCTTGGCGTGGTGACAGGGGCCGCCTAGCTCCCCGTGCCCCTCGGGTGGCCCTCTTCTCAACCCCAAACCCGCGCAGAGGTGGCACTTGCCTTGATGTCACCCGTGGTCCACACGGCCCGCACGGTGTCCAGGTTCTTGTGGCGGCTGGTGAGCACGACACACATGGTATCATGGCCCTTGCGGATCTGTGACATGGCATCCTCGTCGACCAGCTCTGCCTGCTGGGGGATCTTCACAGCCTGCATGGGACGGGTGCCCTGATGCTGGCAGCCAAGTTCTACTCTCATGCCACGGGCCTCCACCCGCCCTCAGCCTGGGCCCCCCACTCACAGGCAGGAAGTCGGAGGCCTTCAGTCCGATGGGCTCATTCCGGGTGGCAGGGATGATGATAGACTCAGCCTTGGGTGCAGGGGTGGAAGTGATGACTGGGGGCCGGGACAGGACCTCGGGCTGGAGGGGTCCGGGGCTCAGCAGGTGGCCAGCCCAAGGCCTCCTCTCCCTCCCTCCCTCCCTCTCAGCACCCCCTCCCCGGCAAGGGCCGCCCCAGCGCCGATTCAGGACTCCGGCCCCTCTCCGAGCCCCACACCCTGCCCGCTCCACCTGCACATACTTTTGGCACCAGGAACTGCACGTCCATGGCTGGGCTGGGCTTTGCTACCTCCTTGGCTGTGGCCATGTCTGGAGGCGGAAGGAAAAGATCACTGGGTCAGGTCAGGCCAGAAGAGACGGGCGGGCAGAAGGCAGGGCTTGGGCTGGGGCTGTGGGAGGCACCTCTAACGGGAGGCCTGGGGGCCGGGGATGGGCCTGTCCCCTCCCTTACCACCCACTCAGCCCCAGGTCTGGTAGAAAGCAGGCGCCAAGCACCCTGTGTGGACAGGACCCAGGGAGCTCCAGGGAGTGGCGCTCCTGTCGCCTCACTAGGGAAGGAGTGTGTTTTGGGAGGGGGGCGGTGAGTGGATGGTGGATGGTGAGTGGGAGCGCGGGACAGAGGCCCTTCAGGAACCCAGCCCGAGGGGCACGAGAAGATGACCCCTTGAGGAGAAAGCAGGGGAGGGAGGGATGGCCTGCAGGAGGAGGGTGCCCCGCCCTGCCGCCTTCTCCAATCGTAAGTGAGCAGATCAGGTTTTCTCCCTTCTTAAACCCTCCAGCAGCAAAACCCCAACCCCCTGACCCAGGGCCTGCAGGGCCTGGCCTCCTGCTCCCGGACCCCAAGCCCCCGCTGTCCTCTCGGCTCCCTCCCACCTGAGGCTCTTCCCTCCTGTCTCCTCACCTGGCCCCCACGCCTGCCTGATGTGCCGCCTCCTCAGAGCCTCACGGCCCCCCATCTACTCGGGCCTCAGAACCTCTCACCACTCCCGGCTCCTTCCTCCCCTGGGGCTGTCTACCGTTCGCCTGGGTGTGGGCTCCTGACGGGGGCACCTACCTGCCTTTTCACGCTCTATCACCAGGGCCTGGCACACAGCAGGTGCTTTTGGGCAAGTGGAGGGAAAAGATCCAGTGGGAGAGACGCTGGAAACTGTGCTGTGGGAGGGGAGGACCAGGGAGCTGGGGACCCTGGGAGGCCAGGCTTTGCCCCCCGACTCACCATCCTCCGGGGGTGCTGGGAAGGGCTCACTTCTTCGGGGCGGCGTCCGACCTGCAGAGGTAAAGGGGGCTGGGGACTCATGTGGGTCAGCCCAGGGCTGCTGTCTGAGCCCTCAGGGCCCGGCCGGCCAGGGACCCTGGGCCCCTCAGGATGCGGCGGATGCAAGGTGGTTCCCGGGTGCACGCACAGCTGCACACTGTGACCCGTTCCCAGGCCCTGAGCCCTCAGGCTTGCCCCTTCCCGGCCCCTTGCCCCACTGGGCCTTCCTTTGCTCGGGGCAGGCCGAGCACTGAGTGGCTGCTGGGCCTCTGCTGGGGCCTAGAGGACCTGGGAACAGAGCCCAGGCCCAGACATGGGCTAGGAATTAAGCTAAGGGAGTGCAGCAACATGGATGCCATCCCCAGAAAGGACCATCTGCCTCCATTTCACAGAGGGGAACGCTGGGGCTCGGAGGGGAGGGCCCAGGCCTCACTGATGCTGTTCTTGGGCTGGAAGATCTCGTTGTAGTCCTCAGCGTTCTGGATCTCCGCCCGAGACTCCCGCTCATCCCGGTCATCCTCGCTGCTGGGGCTGCGGCGCTCGCTCTCTGAGTTCTGCTTCACCCTGGGGAGCAGGCCGGGCAGAAAGGAGGTGGGGGCCCCGGTGAGGCAGGGGCTGTGGGCCCGCCTCCTGCGCCCCCCAGCGCCCTCTGGGGCCCCGAGCACCCCACCTCTGAGGCTCACTGCCAGTGGCGCTGGGCCGCTCGTAGATGCGCCGAAGCGGGGCGCTGGGGTTTGGCGGCTGCTGCGCCGGGGGCTGGCTGTCCTGCATGGGGTCCGGGGCTACCGTGCCCGTCCTGGTGACCCGCGTCAGGTCCACCACGTAAGAGGAGACGCTGCTCTGGGAGAAGGCCACGCCTATCTGCGGGAAGCGGCAGAGCTGGGGCGGGACCCTTCGTGGTGGTGCTGGGGGACAGGGGGACGGGGGTGGTGGTGGGCAGGACCCCCCGGGTTCGGGTGGGAGTTGGGGGCCTGAGGGGGAGGCAGGAGAGCGGCCCAGCGGAAGGGTGCACGGTGGGCGGTGGCTCTCTCACCAGCTGGTCATTGCAGATGGCCAGGTCGGCCACCTTGCCCCAGTTGACAAGGACCACGTCAAAGCAGCGCTCGGGCTCCCAGCCGTAGACGCGCAGTGAGTCCTGGCAGCCACTATACAGGCAGCAGCCATCGGGGTTGAAGAGGACGCTCCTGGGCCAGGCGAGAGTGGGCCGTGGGTCAGGAGACACCGGAGAGGCTGCGGGGAGCCCAGGACGGGAGGGAGCGGAAGCGGAGATGGGAAAGGTCCACCTGCAGCCACACCCCACTGCCTGGGAGGAGGGCCCTGGCCCACTGCCCAGCCGCCCGCCTACCTGACAGGCCCTGGCTCCCCTTCGATACAGCTCACCACCTGGAATTTCTCCAGGTCCCAGAAACGGATGGTCCTGCGAAGGAAGCCAGGCTGTGCTGGGAAGCGAGTGCCATGTGTTGGCCTCCACACAGGCCAGTGGCCAGGGGAGCCCACTTCTCTCCAGGCACCTGCCGCCCCAGGTCACGGCCATTCAGAGCAATGCCTGGGGCCAGGGGCTGGCCCTGCACAGGCAGCGGGAGGGGACTTGGCACCTGAGAGGTGAATATGGGCCTTGGATCCAGACACGCAATCAAGTCCCAGGACACTGGGGCTGGATCCAGACATACCATGAAGTCCCAGGACACTGGGGCCAGGGAACCAAAGTTGGGAGAGAGATGTGACCCGGGTCCCATCCCAGCTTGGCTGGCAGTTAATTCAGCCTACCTGGGATCATATGACAACCTGGGACACAGAGACAGACTGGGGACAGATATACACCAGAGGACAGGGACGTGAGGGACGGCAGTCACGGGCGACGAGCCCTGCTCCTCCTCACCTGTCAGAGCTGCCAGAAGCCAGGAGGTACTCATTGGGGTGAAACTCCACCACGTTGACAGGCCCCGTGTGGCCAGGGAACTCGGACATCATCTTGCCAGCAGTCAGATCCCAGAGCTGGGGCAGGCCAGGGTGGAGGTCAGGGCCAGCCTGGCCCTCAGCTGCCCACACACCCTCCAATCCAGCCCGAGCTCTTCAGCCACGAACCACCTCCCACTCTGGACAGGCTTGGGCTGTGTGAGCCTGATCAGGAGGGAGGTGAGGACCCAACCTGAGTGTGACCAGCAGACCCCAGTCCCCAGCCCTGGGCCCAGGTCAGGCCGGGAGCTACCTTCACCGTGTGGTCATCTGCGGCCGACGCCAGCCACTTCCCGTCGGGGCTGAACCGGAGACACCGCACGGCCTGGCTGTGCCCCTGAGGGGAGGACAGAGCACGAGCACCCGAGGGGCCTGGGCCCAGTGGACTTCTCTCCCCACCACCCGCTCCTCCCTGCCCTCCATAAGCAGTGCTTCCTGGGAGCAGGCAGGGGGGGGACTGACAGCCACATGCGGGAGATGTCACAGAGGGACACTTCTCCACATGCGGTCACGGAGCCCCAGTCCTGCAGGACGCTCCAGGAAATCAACACTGCATGGTCTGATAGTTTGGGAAGCAATGTGTCTTGTGTCTCTTTCTGGAGAGTTAAATGCCTCCTCTTAATGTCAAAGGGTCTAGAAACCCCCCCAAATAATTATTAAACCCTGTCCTTCCAAACTCATATGAACAGGAACCCCCTTCACTTAAGGACACCTGTTAGCGGCCTGCAAACCGTGGAGCACAGTTTGGTACACACAGCTCTGCGGGGAGTCACGGAAAGCCGGGGGTCCCGGTGGACCACCCACCGCACTCCTGCTCTGGCCCAGATGCATGTTTCTCATCTGGACTCTTGTTTCTCACGTTCTCACCCAGGTTGGACAACAGTCCCCTCCAGCCCCTGCCAGGGTCTGGGCACCACCCCATGCTCCACGCCTGCAAGGTGCTTGTGGAATGACGGACAGAGGGTGCCTTGCTTACCCTGTATCGGAAGACACAGCCTTTCCTCCTGATGTCCCAGAGCTGTGAGGAGAGGAGCAGGGGGGGGCAGGGTCAGGACAGGTCACAACCAAGGCGGGCTGGGCTGGGGAGGCCTAGCCAAGCTAGGTCCTGGAGCCTGGGTCGGAGGGCAACATGTGGCCATGAGCAGAGAGGGGCTCTGGGCACCTCCAGGTCATTATACCTCCAAGTGACAGGGGTCTGGAAACCGCTCACTAAAGCTGGGCATCCCGAGCAGAAATGTCTGGCAAACGCTTCCACATCCCTGCCCTGGGAGGGCATGGATGCTGCCACACAGGGGGAAGATGTCCCCCGAAGAGCCGAAGCCCACCCCCCCACCCCAGACGGGACACACCGTCCCGGTCCCGCTGCCTGGCCCGGCGGGAGAGCCAGGGTGCAGAGTGGTGGCTCACCTTGATGTTCGTGTCCTGGGAACCCGAGGCCACAAACTCGCCATACGGGTGGAAATCCAGGCTGCAGATGTTGGCTTTGTGTCCCATAAGTGTGCGAAGGACTAACGAGGAAGAGAGCAGAGGCAATGGCGTGAGAGGCAAACAGGATGGCTGGTGGAGCGAGGGCTGTTGTGTTCGTTTGTGTGTGTGCTCTCATATTGACTGCACAGAAGAACACAACAGTAGCACAGACTTTCCAAACAGGGAGAAAAATCAACCAGAGTCCTACCACCCTAACAACTAACTTTCCTATTTTCCTCTCGAGAGATGCCAGCCATTTCTGCCATTACCCGAGCCCTCAGAAAATTCCCTGCAAGCTCCCCGCAGCTTGCACCCCTGGGCTTGTCCCAGCATGCTCTCATGAGAGTGAAGCCCCAGAGTCAGCAGAGCCAGGTAACTACTGTACTTGGTTCAGGCCCTGTGGATGTGGACGTGGAGCTTATGGTCTGCCAGGCATCCCACCACACCCGAGACAGTGCAAGGAGAGAGATGCAGGAGAGGTCCAAGCTGGGGGAGAAGCTGCTAGGTTGAAAAGAGAAATCCAGGGGGGCTTTTTGGAGGTGGTGGTCGTTGAACAGGACGTCAGTGGGTGGCAGATGAGGGAGGCTGCAGGCAAACCTTGCGTTTCTGTCTCAGAGTGTTCTCTGGTACCACTCAAGTTTGCCTCTTCTCTCTGGCCTCACGTGTCTTGCTTTTTATAAGATTTATAATTCCGCTGTTTGAATGAAACTGTCCACCCCAGGAGTGCTGGTGCCAAGGGGTGTGGCAGTCCAGCCGTGCTTAGGTTTGCGCCAAGGTGAAACAGGCTGCCTTGTGAGGTGGTGAGCTCTCTGTTGGAGGAGGTGTTCAAGCAGACCCCAGATGTAATGCCTTAAGGATAAGATTCAACCGCACCAAAACCTGAGCAGCTGCCCTCCTCACTCTCTGTAGTTGTCTCGGGGGCTCAGCATTGCCTGGCTGGCCAAGGGGACTTCGGGCACATGCCGCCCAGTCCAGGCCCTGGAGGGAGGAGACTCGTCTGGCTCCTGCCCCAGTCCGAACCACCCCGGCCAGCCCACCTGCTTTGCATCCCACAAGCCAGGCTTCCAAAATCCTGGCCCGCCCTGAGAGGATGTGGCAGGTTCACATTCATGAAGCATGCCTCCCTGTGGGATCCTGAGCTGACCCACCCTCGCCCTCTGGCTGCTCTGTGGAAAGCAGGCAGGAACACGTTCTTCCGGCGTGATTTCTGCCCTTGGTCTTCTGTCCCAGGAGGGCTCTCGGCAGGCCTCCTGAGGCCGGACTCGGTCACAGGATCCAGGAGCTGCAGAGTGGAGGGGTCTCCGGGGTCTGTCTGCCCCACATGGGAATCTCTAAACCCTTCCAGCCGAGTAGCTGAACCCTCCAGTGATGGGCAACTGATGTGACTGTAAGGCAGCCCTTTAAGAACCCCTTCCTGCATGTGGGGTGCCCGTTTGCCTCTGTATCATTTCCATTCACACTGTGGTGGGTTGGGGGTGGAGGTGGGCCTGAGGTCTTAGCTCTTCCTGCCGAGGATGCTAAGGGCAAGTTTCTCTTCCATCGCTGAACCCCCTGCAAACGGCAGGGCAGACAACACTGGGATGGGAGTCTTGACACCAGGATTCGAGTCCCAGATTCCGCCACCCCCAGCCACAGAGTCTTTATCAAGTTCAGGGCCCTCCCTGAGCCTCAGTTTGTCCATCTGTCAAATAAGGAGACAGTGCCAACCTGGCTTTGCATCAGAACCATCTTGAAGCTTAAGAAAGCCAGAGTCTGGGCCCATCCCACTACTGAGTCAGGCTCTCCGGGAGTGGGGTCTGGGCTGTGTTACAAGCTCCTTGTAGAGCAGCCAGCTCTGGGAGTCCAGGGCTCAGGAATTCCAGAGGTCTTCAGTTTCCATTCTTTGCCCACCTCAAGAAATTCCTCACATTCCCTTATGCATGGAAGTCATGGCTGAGAAATCACGGCCCTTGGCTTCTCTTCTTCCCTTGCTCCTCAGTGAATGGTGAATGGCTGGTGCCCTCCACTGGGATCTGGGTCCAGGCAAAGGCTCCCCAGGAAATGAAGCGCCTTCTGCCCGAGCCTTTCTGCTTTCTCAGCTGGAGCCCAGCCAGGCCAGGCTTGCTCCTCCCTGGCCCCTTGTCCAGCGATGCCCCCGCAATGTGGGTCCTGTGTGCAGCCAGGCAGTGGGACCACGTGTTGAGATGTGAAGCATGCAGCCCCTCTTCATTACCTAAGAGGGCCTGGGGCTCTGTCTTCTTCTTCTTCTTCTGCTTTTTAATAAATAAATAAATAAATTATTTATTTATTTATTTATTTATTTATTTAACCGTGTGCTGAGATGCTAAGCACTCAGCCCCTGTTTATTATCTAAGAGGGCCTGGGGCTCTGTCTGTTTGTTTATTTATTTATGGCTGGATCAGGTCTTAGTCGCGGCACGCAGACTCTCTAGCTGTGGCACGTGGGCTCCAGAGTGCGCGGGCTCAGAAGTTGCGGCACGCAGGCTTAGTTGCCCCGCAGCACGTGGGATCTTAGTTCCCCGACCAGAGGTTGATCCCGTGTCCCCTGCATTGGAAGGCGGATTCTTAACCACTGGACCACCAGGGAAGTCCCGGGGTTCTGTCTTTCTTAAACAGCCCGTCACTGGGTGGGCAAGCACCACCCAAGAGGCTCGGGTTGAGGTCATTTCTTGAGGATCACCTATACAAGAGCAGAATGAACCCGGCCACCAGGCATGTGTGGCCAATGGCTGCCGTCCTGCAGCAGAAGTAGAGCAAGCACAGAGTAGAGGCCTGGAATGACCTTCAAGTCTCAGCCAGGCCAGGGGGCATCTCTTCTGGAAGAGGCAGACTCGGCAAAATCCATGTCACCCTTTCCTCTCCTGTCCTTCAGGTAGGGGATGGCTTCCCGCCTGGCATGCTGGAAGGTCCAGACTAGAGGTTGGCAAAAAGCAGGGAGCAAACAGGTTTTACTTGAACCTCTGACTGTCAGCCTGCAGAGTATTCTGAAAAATATGGTTTTTTTAAAATTAATTAATTTAGTTATTTATTTATTTTTGGTTGCATTGGGTCTTTGCTGCTGCATGCAGGCTTTCTCTAGTTGTGGCGAGCGGCGGCTGCTCTGTTGCGGTGCGCGGGCTTTCTCCTTGTGGTGGCTTCTCTTGTTCCGGAGCACGGGCTCTAGTGCACAGGCTTCAGTAGTTGTGGCGCACGGGCTTCAGTAGTTGTGGCACACGGGTTCAGTAGTTGTGGCTCGCAGGCTCAGTAGTTGTGGTGCACGGGCTTAGCTGCTCTGCAGCATGTGGGATCTTCCCGGACCAGGGCTCCAACTTGTGTCTCCTGCACTGCAGGCGGATTCTTAACCACTGTGCCACCAGGGAAGCCCTTGAAAAATATACTGAATTAGCTGTCAACCTTCAGAAATGGGTGGATTCCACGTAAATGTCCAGATTCCCAGCTTCACTTGAAAAATCTGTATAGCTGGCAACATTGTGCCCAGACCGCTGTGTGGCAACAGCCAGCAAGGCTGAGAGGCAGCCCCCCTTCCAGGGAAGGCGGGACTCCCCACTTGACCCAGAACTGAGGGCATGAGTTTATAGATCAAAAGATCCCAGTGAGGATTCAGCATAGGGATCCTATTCTGTGAAACCTGAGGACACTGGGATGAAGATCCTACGAACCTGTAAAGAGAGAGAGGCAGAAGGAGGAAAGAAGCAGGTCCCATGAGAGGGATCTGGGACGAGACGGCACTGACCTCCCCACAGCAACCCCGGAACCTAAAAGGCAACGGAGCTGCACCTTCACAATTCGGAGAGAAAAGTATTCCCAACCTAGAATTCTACACTCAAACTCTTAAAAATAAAAGGGGGGTGGTTTTAGAATCAAGTAATTTTCAGGGACTTCCCTGGTGGCGCAGTGGTTAAGAACTCATCTGCCAATGCAGGGGACATGGGTTCGAGCCCTGGTCTGGGAAGATCCCACATGCCACGGAGCAACTAAGCCCGTGCGTCACAACTACTGAGCCTGCGCTTTAGAGCCCGTGAGCCACAACTACTGAAGCCCATGTGCTACAGCCACTGAAGTCCACATGCCTAGAGCCCATACTCCGCAACAAGAGAACCTACCGCAAGGAGAAGCCCGTGCACCACAACGAAGAGTAGCCCTCGCTCGCCGCAACTAGAGAAAGCCCACACACAGCAAGGAAGGCCCAAGGCAGCCAAAAATAAAATAAATAAATAAATTTATAAAAAAGAAAAGAATCATTTTCAGCCTCTAAAACTGTGCTTGCAGTGTACCCTTTCACAGTAAGCTATGAAAGAATGTGCCACACCTAAAAGAGGGGGGGGGGACCAAGAAAAGTGACAATGTGGGATCCGGTGTGGCAGAGTCGGAGAGAGTTCCCCGGGGAGGAGACAAGGGCCCCAGGATGGCACCTGGGCTGCAGGCCTGGGAGCTCCCAGGCCACTAGGACCTGGGGACAGAGGCTCTGGGAAGAGAGACCTCAGTGATGGGATGGGTTTGGGGGTAAACTCAAGGAGGAGGCTTACCCTTCTGGCAAAGAAGTTGGGGCTGGATTAGTAACAAAGACACAGAAAACACGCAGATGAAAAAAAGATAGAACAACTATTAATTCCAGGGAAACAAAATTATCAAAAGAAAAGAAATACATACAATCAGCTCTGAATAATATCTATAGGTCCTGATAATAGAAACACTGAGTATTTAAAAGGTGATTCAGGGAGGGTGGGGGGGTAATGTTGTGAGTGACACGAGCCGGGGTAGCACTGAGAGCTCAGTTCTCCTTTTCTGTAGGAGGAAGGCACAGCTAATGTATGAAGTGTTTTTAAAAAGAAAAGCAACTGTAGTATATCCACGTTGTGTGGAAAAGCAGAGGCGGTTAGCACTCACCAGGTGAAAGGACAGAGGCTGAGGGCCCTGCAGTGGGCCGGAGTGGGGCAAGGCTTCCTCTTTCCCTTGTGACCATTTGTGAACTACCAGCATTTGCCTTTTTAGACTATGCATAACTTCTCTAAAGATGAAAACTAAATTAAAACAAACAAAGCACAAGGAAACAGAAAGTCTGGCCGCCCAGGCCCCATTCCTGCAGGTAACAGTTAGCTGGAGCTGAGTGGGGACCCCTGGGCGCGGGGCACACACCCTAGTTCTCCGCACACAGCCCCCTCACTCATTTACGAGTCCTGCGTGGTCCCTGGTGGCACTTGATGTCATTCTAGGTTCTGAATCCACAGACACCCACCCACCCACGCACACATTTGTCCATCATTCAGACATTTACAGAACGCCCCCTCAGTGGCGGCACTCAGACAGCAAAATGCACGTCACTGCTGCCAGGTCAACAGGGGTGGGGGGTCGCCACACTGTTCGGTCAGCGCCCCCAGGAGAAAAGCACCAAACCTAGTGAGGACAGGCTTCCTGGAGGAAGCGGCTGGACAGCAAAGGCGAGAACAAGCACGACTGCAGGTGTGTGTGTGGGGAAGGCAAGTGTGGACACCTACTTTTGGCAGCTTCCAGGTCCCAGACGCGGATGGAGCCCGACTGGGAACCGGCCACAATGAGCTCCTCGGGGGTGTTGAGACGTACGCTCTCCACTGGGGACGTGTGACCCGTCAGGCTCTGTGAAGAGAGGGTGGCAGCTTCAGCACTCTGCGTGAACAGACCCCCAGCTATGGCCCTAAAATCTGGATCCCTGGGAGGCATGTCAAGCAGGGATGCTGCGCTAGACTGAGCCGCCCCCAGGCCTCTCGGCTCCCAGGGCTAAAAGCGGGCCAGACCCCAGTCATGCTCCACCCACCACCTGCTGTGCTCCTGACATGAACATCACCTGCAGAAGTGGCCCTGGGCCCCTCGGAGGGGGGCAGCTGAACTTTTAGTCCAAAGTCCAAAGCATCGCCCACCTGGGCTGTGCTCCCCTCTCCACCCTCTGCCCAGCCCAGCCCTCAGGAGGGGAAACCACGGCAGAACTGAGGCCTGGCTCGTAGGCGGCACACACCTCGCCCCTCTGGAATGCGCGGATCCCCGGGGGCGGCCCCCTCTGGAGGACCCAGCCATGTTCTCAGGCAGGGGCTCTGGAACCCAGGGGACCTGGGAGTGACTCTGCTGGGAGACACAGAGGCTCCCCCCAATTCAGACCAGGCCAGAGCTGGGCAGGGCTGAGCCCAGGGATGGGGGTGGGAGGTGCTAGCTTTCTGGAGAGGGGGCTGGAATCTGAAGCCCATGGTGTCCGTCACTCCCCGTACAGCACTGGCCACCGAATGCACAGTGGTGATACCGTCAGCGTTTGCTAAGACCATGTTCCCATGGGAACTGGGGACAGTAGGGGAAGACTGCTCCTCAGCAGAACTACCCAAAGGCCAGACAGTTACAAGCAGCTTGCCCAACTCCCCAAGTATCACCAGCAGGAGTATAAATGCGTAGAAACTCCATGGAGGGTGATGAGGCAAAAATCTATCCACATTTAGAAATGCACATTCCCTGCACACCAGCCACTCCACCTTGGGGCTTACCCCCCCACACACACAACACACGTGAGACAACACAGACCCAAGGTCATTCTTTGCCGTGAACCTGACAAGAGACTGGAAACAATATATATGCCCATCACAGGAAACTGGTTAGATAAGCTGTGGCCACCCGTGCAATGGAATAGCATTCAGCCACAAGGATGAACGAGGCACCCTCTGAATATGGGAAAGACTAATCTCCATGATGCTCTTAGGTGAGAAAAGGTGGAGGACAGTATATGTTGTTCGATAGCATTTGTGCAAACTAAGGAGGGAGAGGGGTCCAGGCATACACATTTGCTTGCAAATGTATAAATGAATCCTGGAAAGACACAGAGGCATCGGGAGCCACGGTTGTCTCCAGGGAGGGACGTGTGGGTCAGGGAGCTATACAAGTTCACTCACAGTCAAAAACACGCAGAAATGCAAAGACTGCCTGCAGAGGTGGTAGCGTGTGTATACACCTGAGGTGAGAAAGAACCTGGTGAGTCTGAGGCACTGAGAAGCCTGCTCTGTGGCGAGTGAGGGGATGAGGGCTGCTGGGGGCCTGCGAGCTGCACCTGGTGTGAGCGGCTTAGTCTAGAGGCCAGACCCCATGCTGTCCACTGTGCTGTTCTGAGGGCAAGAGCATGGGGGTCACTTCATGTCCATTTTTTGTCAGCCTCTGTGGATTCTTTTCAGCCTCTGTATGTTACTTTGGCATTTCAGAGATGGGAAACACATTTGAACCCCCAAAGCAAAGAGAAGCAAAACACTTTCAGTTCTGTCCTTCACCTTGGCCGTGGTTCGGGTCAGATCTCAGCTGTCCACTGGACCTCACAAGAACACTGAGCTGATTAAGTTTCTACTAATAAATATTACCTCCCGGGATTTCCCTGGTGGCGCAGTGGATAAGACTCTGCACTCCCGCACTCCCAATGCAGGGGGCCGGGGTTTGATCCCTGGTCGGGGAACTACATCCCACATGCATGCCACAACTAAGGAGCCTGCGTGCCACCACTAAGGAGCCGCAACTAAGGAGCCCGAGTGCCGCAACGAAGCCGCCGGCGAGTCGCAACTACGAAGCCCGACTGCTGCAGCTAAGACCCCATGCAACCAAATAAATAAGTAAATAAATAAATATCACCTCCCGCCGCTTTTTATCTTTATCTTTACTTGGCCAAGAGTCAAAAGACTGATACTGCCCTGTGCTGCAAGGTTGTGGCGGGAGAGGGAAGGCTTCTGTGCTGCTGGTGAGAATGTAAATTGATTTCCAGAGGGCAGTTTGGCAATATGTCTTGAAAGCTTTTTAAAACATGCCACACCCACAGATTCAACGTGAAGGTCGCAGATCTACTCAAAGATTTAGGGAGAGGGGGATGTTCCCCACTGCGGCTGAGTAGAACCAAAACACCGGCAATGACTTCCACGCTGGCAACCAGGCGTGGCCAAGCTCATCCCTACGATGAAATACTGCGAAGCTTTTAGAAATCATATCGTAAAAGGATATTTGTTGACACAGGAAAATGCTGACAATGTTGTTATTAAAAAAAAAAAACAGGCTACAGAAGAGTAAGATAGTGTTCTGGAAACATACTGTTATACGTTTCTGTGTGTGTACACGTAGGCATGTTTGCACGTGTGCATGTGTACATACAGGCACAAGTCTGCACACACATGCATGCGTACCTAGAAGGGCACAGACCAAAATACCAAATGTAATGGTCTTTGGATAATCAAACTATATGTGATTCATTTTTGTTATTTTTTTCCCTCCTTTACACTTTCCTGTTTTGGAAAACAGTTTTTGGCGTTGAATATAGTTGTGTACAGGGAGAGAGTGCCACTGAAATGGAGCAGGACCCTATGGGGCCTTCCTAGCACAGACACACCTCCCCGCATGTCCTCTGCCTGCCTTTTGTCTATAGAGAAACTTCTGTCAAAGAATAAATTTAATCAGAGAAGTGAGGAAAATGCAGAAGCAGCAAGGAAAGCAGTCAAACAAGACCAAATAATAATAGCTTAGTCATTAAACAAAGTCAAGGACCTTTAGTTCCTCTTCAAGGGCTATGGATAATAATCTGAACCATATCTTTTGAGCTGTTTTGTAGATACTGAAACTCCCACCAGGTGGAAGAAGTTGACTACATGACGACCAGACTATAGCCATGACATAAGCTGCTTCCAAGAACTGGCCTCAAAGAAATGAGAACAAACAGACCCCGGTACTAAAGACGATGCTGATCAGACCACTGCATGACCAATTTCAAGATGACTGTCAGAGCTGGCTGTGCTACTCTGCAATGGCACCCTCCCAGCACCTATATCCCCCTGAAACTCTCCTTTAAAAGTTCTTGTCCTCTGATCAACGTGGGGGAGTTGGCCATTGGATACATGTCTGCCTTCCCCCCAGTTGCCGGCCTCCTGAATAAAGCAACCTTACCTTTCAACCAACACTTGCCTCTCGAGTATTGGCTTCTAAGCTGCGAGCAGCCAGACCTAAGTTCGGTAACACTGTTAAAGAACCAGTCCTCTCATCAGGTCCAACCAGGGGCGCTCAGATCCTTTTTGTGGAATGAGGTGGGGAATGAATCAAAACAGCCACACATGTAACTGACAGGCAAGTGGATAGGCGAGTGGGCAGCGGAGGCTCAAATTCGGGTCTGTGGGATTATTTTAGCCTTCTCACGCAGGCTCCCCCGAGTTCTGTCCCATGGCCAGGTGACCTCCCCCCCACCATTCCTGAGGACGGGTCACTGTCCCAGCCATCAGGGTTGTCCTGGGCCTTCCTGAGCAGATGGCTGGGGAAGGCACTGATGTGCTGGGTTCCTGAAAAGCTGTCCACTCCCAGCCCCCAACCCTGGCCTGCCCACCCACCCCTCCCCAGCCCCACCTGCCGGCCAAGCCTCACCATGATGCAGTTGGGCTTGTTGATGGACCACAGGTTGACACGGCAGTCATCCCCGCCTGTGGCCAGCAGCCGGCCCGAGGCTTTGCCCAGCACCAGCGAGGACACGTTGCTGGCATGGGCCACGATCTCCTCTGTACAGGAAAGAGCAGAGGGACAAGGCAGTCAGGGGCCTGACAGGCCACATGGAGGAGGGCTAGGCCTTGCCCTGCTCGGCCACCAGCCCTGGCGCCTGAAGCCCAGCGGGAGGGCTCTGCCCCCTGCGGCTCCCCTTTGGTGCCCAGACACCCCCATGAGCCGTGGGACGAGGCGGAGTTTGGGCCTGAGACAGAAATGACTATTTCTCAACTTCAGTCATTCCCATCCTTCCCTTAGGCCTCATGATTTTTTTCCTTTTTCTGTATAGCCACAGGTACTGTTATTGACTTACTATGCTCAATTTTTAAAACTGACTTGCTATTTTTATTTAGCTGTGTCATTTAAGTAATAATATGCATGAAATTTTAAGCTTGATATGTTCATTCTATTTTTTCTATGATACAAAAAGAAAAATGAAAACAGTTATTAAAATAAAAAATATTGACCCATGTACCACCTAAGTGCCTCTCAGCCGCTGCCTGGTGTTCCTGCTTTGGGGAACACACTTTCAGAACCATGCAGGTCAACCGCAGACGAGCCGTCCCCAGGTGAGCTCAGCCAGGGCTTCAGCCCGCAGCTTCAGCATCATGGACTGGGTTCTGGTCTGAGCTCTGCTATTGCAAGCTGTGTGGCCTTAGACAAGTTGCTCACCCTCTCTGAGTGCTGGGTTCCTCGTCGGGTAAATGGGGATAATAACAGTGCTTGGCTCACTGGGCTGCTGAGGGTTCAGTGAGGACACGCCTGTGGGCTGCTGCGAGGGGCTGAGCGCTCGCGGATGCTTGGCAGGCCAAGGACCAGACGCCATGGAGAGCGGGCACTGGGGCCCAGGAGGGCACAGGAGGGTGGGCTGGGTGAGGAGGAAGCAGGTCGCAGCCGACTGAGGGGTCTAGGTATGAGGGCCGACCGGACAGAGCGGGAGGCAAGGTCACTGTGGGCGGCCACGAGGGCCCCTGGCTTGGACTGGGGGGCAGGGGCAGCAGACGTATGTCTCAGAGGACATTGCCAGGGCCCCCAGGGAACAAAACATGGGCAAGGAACCAAGAGGCAGCCCAGGCCTCCGAGCCAGGGCCTGAGTAGCTCTCCTGAGAATGCAGAGGGAAGAAACATGTCTCCCCACACAGATGAGGGAAAACCCCAAGGCGCTGACGCCCTGAGGCAGCTGCGAGGCCAGCGTGGGTGACTCTGAGGGAGAGGCCGGTGCGGCTGCCCTGCAGAGGCCCCTCCTGGGCACCTGCTCTGGTCTCCACCCTGCCTGGGGGTCTCGCTTCAGACGGCAGGAAGGTTGGGAAGTTGGGCCCAGGAGGGATGCTTGCCAGGTGGTGTGGCTCACAGGGGCTGTCAGAGCTGCCCAGGGGACCAGGCTCCAGGCTCGACCTCACAGACAACACCCCACCTCAAGGCCTGGCTAGGCCAGCCCCAGCAGGGCGAGAGCTCCCAGCAGGCCCAAACCTGAGCCAGGGCCTTGGGGACCCCACCACTGGATTCGAGGAAGCTGGGCCTCTCTCTGGTCCGCACCTCAGCCAAGGAGCCTTCTGTCCTCTGGACACTGTAGGGACAGATGCCTGGATGCTCTGGGGCTCTGGTCACAGACACTTATATATTCAAGAGCTTCTGTTGGGCCAAACTGACGGCCCAACCCAGCTAGAGGGCAAACCACCTTCCCCCTGAGCACTTTGATCCCCAGCCTGGGGTCCTCTCCCCTTCCCTGAAGACACTCCCCGCATGCACTGCCCTGTGTGTGTGACCCACCTAGAGGCCTGACTGCCCACCCCGGCTCTCACCCTTCCCAGGCAAAGTCCTGGCTGGCCCCCACTGCACTGGGCCTCCTGGGCGCAGTGCCACCCATCTCTGCACCTCAGGACTACTGCCCCCAGAGACAGCCATCAATGCATGATATAAATGTTTCCTGGGTACGTGCTCTAAGCCAGGCGCTAAGAGACAGTGGGTAGGGATAGTGATAAGGTTGTCTTCACACCCCAGCCTGATCAGATTGTCTCTGAAACAGAGCATCCAGCCTGAAGAACCACAGACTTTAGGGTGAGAAGAATTTCAAGGTTGGGCCGTTCTAGAAGGGCTCAGACCACTCCCCTGCAAGCAGCCTGAGCAGGGGACTGATTGGAACCCCTGGAGGGACCAGGGGGTGGGGTGGGGAAAGGGGGGCACACCTCAGGCACCAGGCAGAGGCCTCGGCGTAGGGCACTGGCCCAAGAGCTCCCACTCTGGCCTGAAGGACAGCATCCAGCAATGGTCCAGGCCTGGGTACTGAATTTAAATGTACAAACAAATAAAAACAAACAAAAGTCCTCACAGCAGGCCAGGTTGATGGCTGCTGCTCTACCCTGTGGCACAGGCCCGTGCTAGTTTCCCAAGCTCAGGTGGCACAACCTGGACCCCACATCCCAGCCAGAGCTGGAGGAACACTGCATTCTGGCCAGAGGCACTGCACACCTGCACCCCAAACAGAAGACGCAAAGAACTAGGTTTCAATGACCTCACGCTGGCCAAGCATGTTCTGATCCTCCCCAGACTCTAGAGCCACAAGGAGCCAGAGGTCATTTGGGCTTGGGCTCTCAGACAGTTTATACCCATGGAAACTGCTATGCACATGAAATTGTTAGCAGATGCCCAATATGCCTGATCACATCACCTCCTACTTGAATGCTTTGAGGGCTTGGCCTTGCCCTTCAGATAAAGCCAAAACCTCAGAAGGGCTGGGGTCCTGTAGACACATGTCCTCACCAGCCTATGTGACACCACATTCTCCCCACTGCTGTGCTGCAGCCCATGGTCTCTTCTGAGACCTTCCAATGCACCAAGCTTCCTGCCTCAGGGCCTTTGCACGTGCTGTTTAGGTAGCCTACAGCACTCCCCTACCCCCACCCCTCATCACCTAGTTAACTGATTGAAAGCACAACTGTTAACTGTTCCAGCTTGGAATTAGGTTCCAAGGAGAGATGGGTCAGTGTGATTATCTGATTCCTGCCTGTTGCTCTCCCCAGGCTCTGAGCCCCACTGCATAGGGACCTTGTCTATTCTGTCCCCCACTGTCTCCCCAGTGCTTGGTTCTTTCCTGGTTTCTCAGGAAAAACAGCTGTTGAAGGTATACATTCATAACCCCAATAAATACAAAGCCACTCTGTCCAAAGTATACCCTCCTTGGGAGCCCATAACAGGATTCTCCCAGAACCCTAGGGCTGAGGAACAATTTGAAAATGGCCCAAACCTCTCATTTACAAATGAGGACGCTGAGGCCCAGCAAAGAGTTTTGCCCAGATTCTCACAGTTAAAAAATTGAAGGAGCCTTGCCCCAGCTTCTGAAAACAGCCCAGGGACAGCCCATAGCAGAGGGTGACCAGTTTGGACACACCAGATCTATGCCAACCAGTTATTACAGGCGGGGTACAGCCCACAGAAGCACCAACGTGTAGAGCAACAGGTCTTAAAATATGATCTGGAGAACACTGGGATCCTCACGATCCTTCTGGGGGTCCAAGAGAACAAAACTACTTTTATCTTAATACTAAGATGGAATTTGACTTTTATACTCTCATTTGCTCACAAGAATATGGTGGAGTTTTCCAGGAGATATACGACATGTGAGGACATCATCACTAACAGCATGTTTCTGCGTTCTTGTGTTTTAAAATGTCTCAGTATTAATTTATAACATGGTAAATATTGATAGATATGACTCCCATAAACAAACTCTTTGGGGTCCTCAATAATTTTTAAGAGTATAAAGGTGTCCTAAGACCAAAGAGTTTAGAGCTGTCAGTATAGAGTAACGGTGGGGGTGGGTGGTACCCGGGCTCAGGTACATTCCAGAGGCTATCAGCATCCCTCTGCCTATCCTCTCACCTCAGCCCAAGATGCCCTCATCTAACGGGGGAGCTTGACTTGTGAGACGTCTGAAAACGCCAAGAACATCTTTCAGGATTTCTTGCCCCATCCCGCCTGCCAGCCTAACTGGAAATCCTGCTAAATGCTTCATTATATTCATTTTCTCACTTGAATCTCACAGCAACTGTAGAATGGAGGCGTGATTATCTCCTTGCACAGACAGGAAACTAAGCCTCAGACGGGTTAAGTCACCCGGCCAATGTCACCCAGCTACAAAATTGCCAAAGGCATGATTTGCATCTTGGTCTACTTTACTCCAAAGCGTGGAGTCTCCCCCTGTGCCAAGAACTGGAGACACAGTTGGGGGTTCAGGCCACCCAGCAACAAACAGCTATCAGGGTAAATGGGGTGAGAAAGAAAACCACTCACGTAACTTCCAGGCCGTCTTGGTGACCACAGGGGTGGCCATCCTTCAGCTGGCTGGCACCTGAAGTTTCACCCACAGTAGACTGTGCTTTCCTTGTGGGGTGGGGGTGGATCCCCCCCCAGATCCGCCAATCAAGTTGGCAGGGAGTTTCCACACATCCAGGCAGAGGGAATGCTTCGTCTTCCAGCCCCGGACCACCTCGTGGTTTTAAATCATCCACAGCAGCAGCCCGTGCGTGACTGTTGGGATCCTCGGTCATGGAATGTCAGGCTTGAGCCATCTCAGCTCAACACTGGGCTGGAACACAAACAGAGGTGATGGCTTGTTAGCAAACACTCAGCGGGAGCTCAGGGGGTCCCTGGGTTTGCAGACCTGCAGATGCAGCTCCCTGGATGACCAAGGCCACTTGATAAAGACAAACACCCACCAAAGCCACCAGAGCCAAGAGATGCGCTGCAAACTGGGTTTGAGAATCTGGAGAGGGGGTACCTCAGGCAGGGTGACTTGGAACACAGGGAAAAAGAAGGTCCTCCCAGAGGCCAGGATGATGGGAGGAGGCTCTGTTCCAGGAAGCTGGCTGCCTGAAATGCAGCAGCTGCGGTGGGGCGGGGAAGACCACATGTCTGCAGTTCAGCTAGATTGCTGGGAGTCACTGTTTGTCTGACGTATGGGAAGGGGGCGGAGTCAGAGGCTAAGTTTAGGGGCCCATCAGAGGCACCCTAAAGATAGGCATTGAAGTCTTCTCTGGGGAGAGTCTCAAAGAGGGCCCCGGGGGTCCAGTTCGTATCAAGGGAACTACACTGGGTCCCTGCAATTCCCAAGGACAGTGCTGGGAACTAGGCCTCCAGTCTGGTCGTGAGTCGGTATGACTCTTCAACTCTAAAAGGCGACCTCATGGAGCCTCCTACCCCCTTCCTCCAAGCCTCTCTCCCACGAACCCTATCCTCGCTCTCCCCTTTCTCCTGGGTTCTCCAGTTCTGACTCTATAGTCCTCCATTCACTCCTCCTCCCTGCTGCCTGTGTCCCCCCATGCGTGCACATCCTGTCTCCTGGGCTCCCTAATTTGGCCCCTGCCTCGCCAGACCCTCTTTTCTCCCCCTTTCCCCTGCGCTAACAGTATCCCCATTCATTCACTCTCTTGCTTCTTGTGTCCCTATTCATCACCCCTCCTCCTGCTAGACCCCCGGCTCTGCTTCCGGCCTCCCTGGTTTTTCCCCTCCGGCCTCCGCGCCGGTCCCACCCCTCCCGAAGCTGCGGCTGGTCCCTCGGCCTCGCCTAATCCTCCCACTCCTCTCAGCTTACGGGGCACAGGCTCCAGCCTCCCTCCACCCAGAGCCCTCTCCGCCGCAGCCTGTCCTGGCCCCCCCTAGCTCGACCCAGCCCAGGGCTCATCCTCCCCTCGCTTCCTCGCCCCCTCGGCCCCGCGTCCACTCCACCTGCAGCTGCGGCTCGGGAGGCCGAGGCTCCGCTCCAGGCGCGACCCCCACTTGCCTCCATCCCCTGGCCTGATTGGCCGCTGCTTGACAACCGACCCTCACAACAAAACCTCCGGCTCAGAGGCTCGCCTGCCCCACCTCCCGCACCAATCAGCCGCCGCGAGCGCCCCACCAACCTCCGGGTTTGACCAATAGAACCAGGCGCTTCTGCCGCTTTTCCTTAGTGCCCTCCCCCTTATCCTGAATTGGACTAATCACGAGGAAGGAGTGTTCAAGAGCCGCCCCTCGGCCTCTAATGAACCAATGCGAGCTGCCGTGTCCTTGATCCCGCCTCCGCCTCAAGGTTTCCCTGTCCTCCCCTTTCCATCTCCTCCACGAACCTAGTTTGCATTTTCAAAATTTGAGACGCCCTCCAAGGGCTGCTGCGCCAATCCCTTTAGCAACCGTCCCGGGTTGACCAATCAGCGTCCGCATTATTGGAAACCCAATTCCAGGATAGCCAATGGGAAGGGGACGTCGGGAGCAGCGTGACGCCTCGGACCTTCCATCTTGGATTGGAGCGAAGGGGGGACGAGGCCTTAGTCAGCACTTTGCGGTAATTCCTATTTCTTACCTTTGCTCGTGGGCGGTGTTTCCGTGCTCTGAAGACTTTGCCGCCCCTCCCTGGCTCGGACGCCGGCTTGAATCTCCCACAGGAGGCGTAGAGGGAAACGGAGTCTGATTCCGGGTCCGATTCAGTCGTGGAGCCCTGGGGGGAAACCCCTACGGCCTCGGCCTCAATGAATGGATGAGTCGGCTGAACCCTGAGGCGGACCACCAACCTGGAGCCCGAGAAAGGCCGACTTCGTTTGGGACTCGTGGGTGGAGTGGGCTGACGGAAGGGTCGTGACCCGCCGTGAATTGGGGCCGCTACCCACGGAAGTCAGAGGCACAGAGGCAGGAGTCACAAAAATGTCTTGGGAGGGAGCCACTGGAACCATGTTTAGAGGGATATCATGCCCATGAGGTCAGAGCTGGGGTTAAGACTTAGATAGCCACGTACTCTGGACAAGGTGTATTTTCAGAGCTTCCAGTTTCGTTTCTGTAAAATGAGGGTCATCGCATACCCCCCACCACCACCACCATGGCTAGGGTGGCCCAGCTCACAGACTGGGAATGGCAAGCCCAAGGTGTGTGCCCCAGAACTTGGGGTCTTGACACTAGACTGCAAGGGACTGGATCCCAGCGCCTCTTCTTATCAGCCACTAATCAGCCATCTGTGAAATGGGGATGGCATTGCTGTATTAAATAAGACTTATAAAGGTGGTCCCAGGACATAGATAAAGAAGGGAAGGAGAAAAAGGCTGGTGCTGGGGCCTGTGAACCATGAGGTACAAATAGCAAATTACAAGTGTTTATTCACAGGAAAATCAGGAGAAGCAGGAACAGATGGCTGCAGGGAGGTGGCGTGGCAGCGAGGCCAGCTGCCCAAGTGGATGGTCATTAGCTGGGCATAGGGAGCACGTGGGCCAGGCTTTGGGGGAGGTTTCTTTCTCTGGCAGCTTCACTGAGGCCTCAGGAGGAGCAAAGGACCACAGGTGTGGGGACTGAGAAGCATCAAACGAAGACTTGCAGTAACTCCACCAGGCGTGGGTCCTTGTAGAGCTTTTCTTCCAGAGCCAGGTACTTCAGTGGGGCCAACTCCTTGTGTCTGAAATCGGGGGAGGAACGAGAGGTGGTGAGGGGTTACAAAGCTAGTGCTCCAGGCTCCTAGTGGGTCCTCTCAGCTTCTCGGTCTCCTCACCGATTGAGCCGCTGCTCCAGGATGCGGATGCGGAACATAGCCTGAGAGCAGTAACTCAGGTACAAGTCTTCATCCTCGGGCGTCAGGGTCACCTGGTTCTCCTGATACCACTGCTGCTGCTTCTGCAGCTCCTGGGTCTCCTGTGGGCACAGGGAAGAGAGAGCAGGAGGGCTGATGACGACTGACTCTTAGCCAGGCTGCAGGCTGAAATCCCTACAAGGGTCGGCCCCGCTACCCCTACTGACAGGAGCCAGAGAAGCACAGGCCTGGAGCCACTGGGATCTTGTTTAGAGGGATATCATGTCCACGAGGTTAGAGCAGGGGTCAAGACTGAGTCATGTGACTCTGGTCAAGGTACATTTTCAGAGCTTCCAATTTGTTGTCTGCAAAACCCACCCCACCGCCACAGAGCTCTTTGTGAAGATTAAGTTAGAGAATGCACGGGAACTGCGTGGTGTGTACCTGACCAACAGAAATGGGTCAAGGACTAGGAGCTGTTATAAGGCTCCATCCATCCACCCACCGCTCCCTCCCTCCCTCCATCCATCCACCCTTCCACCCAATGAACAGGTGTGAGGAAGGACAGCTCGGTCATTTGGACACACCCCAAGCACTGACATCCTCCCCCTGCCCCGACTAGTCCCTCACAAGTCTGTGAGACGGTGAGCAAACAGCCCTGGGCCCATTTTCTGGTTGAGGATGCTGAGGTCCCCTCCCCTGCCAGGGCCCTGGCTGCACCTTTTCAAACCGGGCCTGGATGAGGTTGGCCTTGTCGATGAGCCGCTGCTTGAAGTCATTGAGGCACTCATCCTTGAGGCGCACGGCCTGCCAGCGCGTCAGCTTCTCTCCCGGGGGGAGCTGTGCCAGAAACGGGGCCAGGTAGTCCAGCTGGGCCTCCGCCTGCCACAGGTGCTCCTCGTGCATCACACGCTCCTGTGGAGAGGGGGCCGGGGAGGGGGTCCTCTTCATCAATGTGTGACCACACAAAACCAGGCCTCAACCCCAGAAGTGCTTGAGGCCTCAGAGGGGCCTGTGCTGTCTCTTGTGGCCGTGATTATTGATAACAGCCAACTCTCATGTCTTAAGTGAATTCACGTGTCTCTACTTGAACCCCAGAACATACCCAACACTCAGCAGATGCTTGCTCAGTAAATGGTAATAAAGAGTGGTTGTTAATGATATTAAATCAAAAACTGCTGGTGAGGGCTTCCCTGGTGGCGCAGTGGTTGAGAGTCCGCCTGCTGATGCAGGGGACACGGGTTCGTGCCCTGGTTCGGGAAGATCCCACATGCCGGGAGCGGCTGGGTCCGTGAGCCGTGGCCGCTGAGCCTGTGTGTCCGGAGCCTGTGCTCCACAACGGGAGAGGCCACAACAGTGAGAGGCCCGCGTACCGCAAAAAAAAAAAAAAAAAAAAACCTGCTGGTGAGTCCCTTTTTCTCTTCCACCCTGGGGCCTTATCTATGTCCCGTGTCGGCAGCCAGGGGCCAGTGAAGTTGGAGATGTGGGGGCTGATGCCCAGCCCTGGGAGTCTGAGAATCAGACATCTGATGCCCTGTCGTGTCTCGCCAACTTCAACCAATTGGTTAGTGAAGGGGATTTAGAAGCTGGCCTCGAAAACCAAGCTGGGTCTTGCAACCTGAGGCGGTAACGTGAACGCCCTATGCGCAGGGGTCAGATAACTCAGGCCTGTGGCCAGAGTCAGCTCGCGAGGGCTACTGGCCCAGGTCACGACCTCCAGGGGAGCCCCAGGTGGAGGTGGGCACACATATTTCATTAATTCCTCGTGCAGTAGAGGTCTTGGCTTGGCCACAGCCCCTGGAAGTGGGGGAGACCTGGCTTGCATCCTGAGTGCTCTTTGGGGTAACCCATGGAAATGGTTAGCTCAGCAGCAAGGACGACCACCATGGTTCGATAACTTCATCCCCTATAAAGGGCTTTCCGGAAGAATCCCTGATCATCCTCAGCACCTTGGAGGCGACGGAGTGTGGCTGGGGGAGGGGTCCAGGGAAAGCCAGGGCCTGGGCCAGGGAGCAAGGCTTACCATGGCCTCCCGATACTCCTTGCTCTTCTCGTTGCGCTTGGTGTCGTAGATGGAGATGGTCAGCGCGTGCGCCTCCTCCTCTTCCTCCCGAAGCTTCAGGATCTTCAGCACCTGAATTGGGAAGTGGGGCAGGACGTGGTGAAGACACACCCCCACCCCTGACACCTCCCATCTGCCCACTCTCCCTTGGGATCCGACCTCCAGCTCTGACTCCCAAGCCCGATGCCTGGCCAACTTCTCCTCGTTCTTCAGCTTCATCATGGCCTCGTACTGGTAGAGAAGCTTCTTGGTGTGCTCCATGGGCTCCACCTGGAACAACCACCACAGTGACATGGAGAAGCAGCAATGGCTGGGGTTGTAGGCAGATTCTGGAGCCAGACCTCCTGGGTTCAAATCCTCCCCTGCCGTTTTCTAGCTGTGCAACCTAAAGGAAGTTGCTTAACCTCTCTGGGCCTGTTTCTTTCTTTTCTTTTCTTTTTTTGTGCCATGGCATGAGGGATCTTAGTTCTCCGACCAGGGATCGAATCTGTACCCCCAGCAGTGGAAGCGCAGCATCCTAACCACTGGGACTGCCAGGGAATTCCCCTCCCCTGGGCCTGTTTCTTCATCTATAAAAACACAGCTAATAATAAAAGAGGAACTGGAGACTCAGAGGGGCTAAGGAATGTGCCAGGAGAGTGAGAATCTGAACCAGGAAAACCAGCCCCATGGAGGTGGTGAGATCTACTCCAGCCTTGGTCCCAGGATCTGCTCTCGCCCAGGACTGGGGGGTAGGGACAATGAGTAGTCGAGGCCAGCTGGGTTGTCTTTCTTGGTGGAAAAGAGGAAGATTTTCAGAGGCGCTCAAAGAGAAGTATCCCAGATGGGAGCTCTTGATTTTCCCAAGGGGCAGAGATGAATTTCCAGGCTGGGAACCAGGACTTTCTATCCCAGTTCTCCCAAGTTGCTGGGACAGGACAGAGGGCCCCAGGGCTCTCTCCTCACCCCACCCCCACCTGCCCCTGCCCGCCATGGCCCCCAGGCACACCTCAAAGCTGAGACACATGTCAGGCATCATGATGATCTTGTTGCCCTTGCTGTCCCCTTCCGTGCGCCACAGGAACTCACGCTTGGAGGCCGTGATGTGGTCCTCGCGGCAGTGGTAGCGCAGCTGGACGCGCTCCTCCAGGATCAGAAACACGCGCTCTGCCACGTCTTCACCCGCAGGCTTCGCAGGGTTGCGGAAGAATCGCTCTGTGATTTTCTGGCAGGCCAGAACATGCGTAGGATGGGAGGTGGGAAGGGATTTCTGTGCCTGACCCGACGACAGGAGCAAAGGACACTCAGGGATGCTGGGGTCTGGGGTCATTTGGGGGGTCATGTGGAATAACCCCTCCCAGCTAAACAATGGCTCTCAAGGCCCCAGGGGTTCTCGGTGTCTGGCCACTCTAGCCCTGGATGGTGCTGGATTTCTTCTCTAGCTCCCTCCACAAGATGGGGAGCTCACCACCTTTGCAGGCAGCCTGCCCTATAGCTAGACATCCCTTACTGCTAGAAAGAGCTTCTTTGCTATTCAGACATTAAACATAGGTTGCAAATAATTTGTAATGATATGGAGAAAAACATCTCACATTTTAATGTTAAGAGGGTGATACAGGAATTCTACCTACACACATACACACACACACACACACACACATCTTAAGTTAGAAAAGATTCTCAAAACCAAACCTATTAATATGTGGTAATATCTGAGAGCTGGCATTCTGAGATATTTTTACTTTTTACATTTTTACATGTTTTCTAAATGTTTAGTCACGAGTGTGTTTGTTTGTTTTTTTTTTTTGCGGTACGCGGGCCTCTCACTGCTGCGGCCTCTCCCATTGCGGAGCATAGGCTCCGGACGCGCAGGCTCAGCGGCCATGGCTCACGGGCCCAGCCACTCCGCGGCACAAACCCGTGTCCCCCGCATCGGCAGGCGGACCCTCAACCACTGCACCACCAGGGAAGCCCACGAGTGTGTATTTTTTATAACAGTAAGGAAATAATACCTCCCTGGCCCAGCGGCTGAGGGGACCGTCTGGCATCAGACAGACCTGAGACCATGTGTTTGGTAAAACTGGAAAGGTCGCTCAGTAAAGAAGTTTCCCCAGAGGGAGTCAGGGCTGTTCCCCTCCAGGGGTAATCTTGGCCCACCAGAGGGGGCGGGCACCCTGTCCCCAGGCCCACCGAGTGCTCACCACCATGGGCCGGGGGTTTGACTCTGCACTGTTCAGAGCCAACTTCTTGATCCGGGGCCCAAAATTGACATGGCGGTAGGAGAGGAGGTCAGGCCGCCCTTGGTAGTACTCCGTCATTGTCCTGGGCGTCTCCTCCCGTTTGATCAGGCCATCCACGCGGGCCGTTTCATAAAACTCCATGACGCGGTCCATCTCGGGTTGCATGGACGTGTATGAGTGCACTGCCGGGAGAGGGATCGTGGAGAGGGCTGGGTGAGCACTAGGAGCTCTGGCCCCTGGCTTGATAACCCAACCCCAGGCCCCAGGGAGGAGCGTTAGTATGTAACCAGTGCCCTAGTGCTGGGTATTCAGGCTGCTTCCAACTTTTTTGCTATGATCAACACCATGATGAACGTCTGCAGTTTGCATTTTTTGTCCTTGCCTGCTATTTGCTGAGCAGTAGAACTGCTGGTCAAAAAGCCTACATATTTTAAAGCTATTATTGATTGTTTTGCCCAACTGCTCTCCAGAAAAGTGTGCCAGTTTGCTGTCATACCAGCAGTGACAGGGATTCACTTTTTCACACCTGGTAGGACCATTTGTTTTCATCTTTGCCAACATAAGCGTTGCAAGATGGTCCCTTATTGATTTAGTTTCTTTCTTTCTTTCTTTTTTTAAATTTCAACCACCAAGCAAGGTTGGTCATGTTTTTAGATGTATATTGACCCTATGTTTTTCTTTGTGACTTCTTGGATCAGGTTGTTAATTCCCAGGACATGTTCTTCCCTCCCTTCCCGGCCTCCTGGGCTCATGGCCGTGTCTGCACCTCCATACTTCTGCCCTCTGCATCAGTCTTGTGGGGATACTTGTTGGTTTTCTTGCTCAGCATCCTAACCCCTGTAAATGTGGCCCCCACTGGGTGCCCGATCCCAGCCACAGCATAGGCTGCAGCCCTGCTTTGCCTTTCCTGGAAGAACCCCGTCAACGTTTCTTCGGATTTTCTGTGTTTCCCCTTACCTCCCACGTGTCTGCTTTGCTTTGGGAGGCGGGGGCCCTTTCTGTTGCTTGCCGCCCAAGAACCCTGTCAATACGTGGATACTGGTTCCTCCCACTACATGCCAGCTGCATGGAGGCTGCATGGAGGTGCTCTAAGGAGCACGTGAGGCCCCCAACCTGGGCACCTAGCTGGCCTAGCAGTGGGGTCTACATACCACGCAGAGCCTGGGGGTGGCCCGGCTTGAAGTAGTCGATGTTCAGGCCCGTGACCTTGTTTATGTGCTTCAGCTCCAGCATATCCTCCCGGTTCTGGAACCACTCCTTTATCTCCAAAGTCTTGGTACCTGTAGGGCCCAATGCATGCTTAAAGCAGCCAGGCCAGCTCCCTCAGCCTCCATCCCACCGCTCCCAGCACACGGAGGCCAGCAGGGCCCCCACTCACACCAAGAGAGGGGCAGTGACATGACCGAGGTCACGTGGCATGTTGGGGGACCCAGCTCTCCTGCTCCCCGCAGCCAGGGCTGCCCCCTTACACTCCAAGTCCTCGTAGGTGGTGAGGCGGCACACGAGGCCGTTGTTGTTGAGGTACGGGGCCCACTTCTCCAGCCTTGCCCTCTTGTACTGTATCACCTTCTTCCCATTTGGGCAGCGGGTCTCGAACGCTGCAGACACAGAGTGGGCTGGGGTCCTTCCTCCCCAGATCGGGGGAAGGGAGGGCCAGCCCCCCCAGCCCCCCAGCCACTCATCAGCCTCTGTGCACTGTGCTGTCTGCAAGGCTCCTCCAGCCCTCACACCTGCTCCATGGAGGCACAGGAAGAGTCACCAGGGGTGGCTCCTGCCCTGGAGGAGATCTCAGCTTGAGCCTGACCACACCGCACTCTCACTGCCAGGCCTTGGCTGGAAACACCATCCCCTCCTGCCCTTACTGGGCTGACTTCTTCTGATCCCTTAAAACTTAGTTCCCATGACCTCTCCTCCCAGAAGCCCTTTCTGCCCCCCACCCCAGCCTCCAACCCCCTGGGTTCCCATGACACCCTCTTTACCCCTTCCTACCCTGTTGGGATGGGCCTGGGCCCTCCCCGTGGGTCTAGGCACTTCCACACGGGAACCTCAGCAGCCAGCAGAGGTTGGCATGGGGCACAAGCGTGCCTGTCTCCCTGCTTTCCCTGCCTGCCCCTTTTTGGTCCTGAGACCCCCTGTGCCCTCTGGGTACTGTGCACAGTCTCCTCCTGGCAGAGTGGGGTGAGGGATGGGAACGGCTGTGTCCTGGTCCTTGGTCCTCCGTCACCGGCCACACTCCATCATCCTGGGTGGGTTAACTGAGCCCTGTCCTGTATGCCAGACTGGGGTCAGGCCCCAGGCTGCAGAGCTGAGTGCGTATGTTGAGAAGGAAGAAATGAAGAGGTTGCAGCAGAAAGCAGGCCATGGGGGCGGAAATGAGGGACCAAGGTAGCTTCTGCTGGTATCCCCCTGTCTAGTTGCCACAGACATCCCCAGAAGCCTGGAAACCAGTGAAGGTGCAATACCTTCTGGGGAGATCTCAATCTGCTCCACCCACGAGCCCGGCATGTCGAAGCTTTTATCCTCATCTTCCTTGCCCTGTTGGGAGAAGTGGGGTTGGGGTGGTGGTTCTGATCAGGGCTGGGCCGTGGAGCCGAAGTTACGGTCAGAGCCTCTGCCTCATCTCCCAGGGCCAAGCCGGGGTGGCTCGTCAGCTCCCCAAGGGGAGCCCAGAGGTCTTGAGCAGTTCTGACCTGGCTTGACCCGAGACAGGGGGGAGAGGAGGATTCAGCTCCTCCCTGTACCCACCTGGTGCCCGGCGAGGACAGCAACACCCTGCCCTGCATGCCCCACCTTCCCTCTGTCAACAGAGGCACCAGGAAAGCCACAGGCCCTTCATTAAAACTGAGGCTCGGGCTTCCCTGGTGGCACAGTGGTTGAGAATCTGCCTGCCAGTGCAGGGGACGCGGCTTTGAGCCCTGGTCTGGGAGGATCCCACATGCCGCGGAGCAACTAGACCCGTGAGCCACAACTACTGAGCCTGCGCGTCTGGAGCCTGTGCTCCGCAACAAGAGAGGCCGCGATAGTGAGAGGCCCTTGCACCGCGATGAAGGGTGGCCCCCGCTTGCCGCAACTAGAGAAAGCCCTCACACAGAAACGAAGATAAACACAGCCATAAATAAATAAATAAAATTAAAAAAACAAACAAACTGAGGCACAAAGCAGTTAAGGGACTTGCCCAGGACCCCTAAGCCTCAGTTTTCTAACTGTAAACTGAACCCCTTGGGAGGATTGACTGATAAATGTACATAAGGGTTTGGGACACTGCCTGGCTGCCCTTATTGTTTTTTTTTTTCTTTTTGAGCCTAGTTTCCCCATCTGGCAAATAAGGCCTTGTCTAGACAAATGGTCCTCAGGTTAGGTAACCACAGAAACTTGGATAAGATTTTCTCAATTTAAAACTTTTCTCCGCACCAAATTGCTCAGACCTCTGATGCCTGCTCAGCTAATCTGTTCACATTTTGAGGCCAGCAGGGGGCGCCAGTGCCCCAGGATTTACTGCACAGGGGAGGAGGCTCTCTGGTCTCCGGAGACAAGGACGCTGGCAACACTCGACACCATGTGCAGGTGGGTCTACACAGCTGTGCCAAGCACATCACACCAGTGGTCTCACTTTGTCCTCAAGCAGTCCCAGGAGGTAGAACAGAACCACCTTTGAGAACCCAGACTTGGGAGCCAGACTGTCAAATCCCAGGTTCAAATCCCAGTTCTGTCACTTACTGCCTGTGTAACTTTGGGTACGTTACTTCACCCCTCTGTGTGTAAGTCTTCCTATCAGTAAAATGGGACATGATAATACTAGTACCCACCTCGCCGGGCAGTTGTGAAGATTTAGACAAGTTAATTTAAGTTAAGCACCTACTGGCACTGAGAAAGGGGCATATGCGTGTTACCTATGGGCTGCATTGTGTCCCCTCAAAATTCACACGTCCTAACACCCAGCATCCCAGAATGTGACTATATTTGGAGATAGGATCTTTTTTTTTCTTTTTTTTTTTTTTTATAAACATTTATTTTTGGCATCATTGCTGCACGCGGGCTTTCTCTATTTGCGGCGAGCAGGGGCTACTCTTCAATGTGGTGCACAGGCTTCTCATTGCAGTGGCCTCTCTTGTTGTGGAGCACGGGCTCTAGGAGAAGGGGCTTCAGCAGTTGTGGCACGTGGGCTTAGTTGCTCCGCAGCATGTGGGATCTTCCCGGACTAGGCCTTGAACCCATGTCCCCTGCATCGGCAGGCGGATTCTTAACCACTGCGCCACCAGGGAAATCCCTGGAGATAGGATCTTTAAAGAGGTAATTAAGTTAAACTAAGGTCATTAGGTTGGGCCCTAATCCAATACGACTGGTGTCCTTATAAGAAGAAGAGATTAAAACACAGACATGCACAGAGGGAAGAGGCTGAGGACACAGGGAGAAGGCACCATCTACAAGCCAAGGAGAAACCAACCCTGCCGACACCTTGACTTCCAGTCTCCAGGGCTGTGAGAAAATAAATTCCTATTGCTTAAGCCACCCAGTCTGTGGTACTTTGTTATGGCAATTCTAGCAAATGAATACATCACTTATTACTGCCATGAATGTAACCAAACCCACTCCCCCATTTCACATGCAGACGCTGAAACTGAAGCTTCCAACATTTAGGAAGTTTGCCCAAGATGTCAGAGCCAATAGTGAAGGCCTCTGGACCCCTGACTTCCACGCACAGGGCCTCATGCAGACCTGCCTGACGGCCCCTGACTAGGAGATCAGAGATGACCAGGCCAATGACCTTCTGGGCTGATAGGATGGACAAGAAAGGCCTGGAAGTGTGTGTGGAGGATCATGGTGACCACGCAGGAAAGGCCTGGATGTGAGGAAAGGCTGGCCCTGGGGCTCCCCTGGCTTGTGGAGAGGGTCTTATCGCCCTCCTCCAAGGGGCATGTTCTCTAGGCGCAGGGCAACCCCTGAATGCAAGTCCCAGCCCTCCTCTGCACCACTGGGGGGTCCTGGGCAGGTCACTGGACCTGTCTGGGCCTCAGTCTGCCCATCTGTAAAATGAGGGCATGGCCCAGGCCCTTCTGCTTTGAGAAATCTATCATTGGTCTATGTGGACTGCCCCACCACGCAATACCCATACACGTCGTGGGGACATGTGTCAGGCTGGCCCGAAGCAAAACAGGGTGTCAAGTCCCCTCCACTCCCCGGCCTCCACCCCTCAGAAGCTCACCAGATTTTCCGCATCATCGTCATCGTTCATCCCGTCGTCCTCCTCCTCAGTCAGGGACAGGAGAGGCTTGTCGGTCCCCAAGAGCAGGTACTCCCACCTCACAGGGTCTCCCAGGTCAAAGACCAGGTCCTGGTGGAGGAGGGGATTGCTGAGAGCCCCCCACAGTCACCACGCCCCCTCCTGCTCCATGGGGGGCGGGGAACAGCCACGCCCGGGGGAGAAGGCACCAGGCTGGGTCTCAGGGGAGCAGAATGTGGCTCCAGGCCACCTCTGAGAGTCCACACCTGCCCTCCTCATCCCCACAGGGAGACCGAGGCCCCAGCGGGGCTGGGACTCCCTTCCTGTGTTGGTCTCTGTGAGAGACTTGGAAACTCTCTGGCCTGGGATGGCCTGGATGTGGAGGTCAGTCTACATTGTCGGGGGACAGTGGCACCCGGGCCGTGTTTAGAGCAAACGCAAGCCAGAGAGATTGTACAGGCAGGGAAATGGCAGGTTTGAAAACACAGCCTCCTCATCGTTCTCACCCCCCCCCCACCCCCCCACCCCGTGTCAGCGGGAAGGGAACTAGACAGGCACGCAGAAGAGGAAAGTGCGAACTTCTCCTCCCTGGTGTGGGTCCTTCACCTCTTTTCAGTCCAGCCCACCTGAGCCTGGGCTCACCTGCAAAATAGCTCCCAGCAGGTGGGGAGCACCCTATCCCCGTCTACCTCCCCGGGGTGGTATGCCCCCGCTCCCAACTCCAAGATGGAAGCTGCCCACAACGGTTTCAACATGAAGCTCCCCTGACGCCAGTCCTAATCCTAGTCCTCACTGTTCTGAGTCCTGGAGGGCTTAGCTGGGAGGTGGGAGGGGTACACGATGGGGGAGACGGAGTGAGGGAAAGAACTGCTTGTAGATTTAACAGCCGATAGTCCAGGCTTCATGCAGAGGAATCAAATTACACAGATGTTTGAATTTCTTAAAATCATGTTCTCCATTCTGTCACTTTTTTTTTTGGCTGCACCGTGGGGCTTGTGGGATCTTAGTTCCCCGACCAGGGATTGAACCTGGGCCCTCAGTAATGAAAGCTCGGAGTCCCCAGCACTGGACAGCCAGGGAATTCCCCATTCTGTCACTTTTGTAAGTAGTAAGCAGTAGTTAGATGTTTTGCTGCTTTATCTTAAAGTTCTATCTCTATAGAAAAAGCATAAACGAAGGGACAACTACGACATCCCAGTCTCTGAGTGGTGCCTCACTCCAAGGCCATTTCAGGGTTCTTTGAAGGGGACTCCCCTGGCAGTCCAGTGATTAAGACTCCGCGCTTCCAATGACGGGGGCGCGGTTTCAATCCGTGGTCAGGGAACTAAGATCCCACATGCCACGTGGCGTGGCCAAAAAATAAATTAGGAAGAAAAAAAATCAAGGTTCTTTGAAGGAACAAAGCAACCGCTCCTGTGCTCATGGGGCAGTAAAAGTGACAGCCAGTGTCACGTCTCTTTCTTTGTGCCCTCACTTGGTGGTGCAGTACTGCCCCTCTGGCCTCACTTTCCCACCAGGCCACACTTCCATCTTCATCTCATAACTTCTATTATCCCTGATATAAATTTCCTCCACCTGACACTGGTACAGGGTGTGCTGCGGGGAGGCTGAAGGAACTTCCACCCAGAAGAGGGCCAAAGGAGGGCTGCAGCAGCCTGCGAAGGGCCGTTATCCCTCAGCGGGCTCTGACCACTGTGGCAGCTATGAGCTTGGGCTCTGGGGGAGGGGGTCTGGGCCCTGCCCCATCTGTGTGGTGAGGAAGACGTTCTTTCTCTAAAATGAAAGTAACGCTAGCTAACCTTTACTGAGCAGCATGGGATTATTCTAAGCACCTACCGAATGTTATTTTCCACAGCCCTGTGAGGTCGTTGAGGACTGGGCCACCCTGGACTCAGGGGCTCAGGGAGGCTGGGGACTGGCTGTGTCTCCTTTGCTGAAGGCAGATGCATCTGAGCGGGTATCAAATCTGCCCGCCTCCCACACGGGGGCGACAGCAATCCCTTGGAGGTGTTCACCCCGGTACAGGGGGCGAGGGGCCCAGGATCTACCTTTGGGAAACTGGCCTGGTTGTAAATGGAGGACCTTGGAAATAACAAAAGAGCACAGGACTTGGTGCCTGGAGCCTGTCTCTCTTTTGATTTGCATACAGCTCAATGAATTTCCATAAATTGGGTGCACCCAGGTTCCCTGCCCCCGGATCAAGAAATAGAACATTGTCCAGAACCCCAGAAAGTCCCCTGGTATCCAGTTACAACCTCCCTCCAACTGTGTGCACGTATTTTCAACTTCTGTAAATGGCACTGAGTTTTTTATACACATGTATGTATGGAAATTCATTGAGCTGGACGTGTAGGATGAGTGCACTTTCCTGCATGTGTATTGCACTTCAATACAACATTTTAAAAAAATCAAATGAACTAACAATCCACATTTTATAAGAATATACAAACCAAAAGAACAACAATAATCATATTGAAACGATTATGTATGGGCAAAGGAGTGGGCCCTGGGCGCTCAGCTACAGGGAAAGTCCAAAGCCCTCCTGGTCTGGTGGCCAGATCTCCCCACAGGTCACACCTGCCTTCACCCACTGTGCCTGCCATACCCGCCCAGGCCCCGCCCAGGCCCCGCCCAGCACCTTGCAGCAGTTCCAACAGTCCTGCATGTTGATCCAGTAGTTCTTGTGGTTCCAGAGGCTCTCTATTCCCAGGAAGTGGTCGTCTTGGGTGCTGTAGCTGCGTGCAGTGAACGGCTCAATGAAAAAGTTCTCGGGCACCTCACGTTTCCCCGACAACACCAGGACCCAGGAGTGTACCCGCAGGCCGTGCAGGGGGTCGGTCTTTGCACTCTCCTGCTCCTGCATGGAAAAGGTGGGTGACCATGAGCCAGATGGATGGGAAGGGGGCCATCAGGGGCCCAAACATCTCCCTGCGGCTGGGGAACTGGCGAGAGGACTGAATGCTGATCCACACCGCACTGTTGGCTGGCTCTGTGACCTTGAGGACATCACCCCACCTCTGAACCCATTTTCTTATCAATAAAATGGGAGGATCTGACTCAATCTGTGGTTTACAAACTTGACCTTTCAGAGCTCTAGGGTATCTGGGATTTACTGGCTTTCCATGTTGTGATTCTGGGTGAGATTTCATCCAAAGAAAGATAGAGGGACACCATGTGGCTTCATTGTCTGCATCCCTCTGGGAAAAGGGTCACTGTGCCATGTTTATTATTGCATCCCCAGGGCCCGGACCAGAGTAGACCCTCAATAAATACTATATGGAAGGAAAGGAAGGAAGGGAGGGAGGAAAAATAGGTGAGAGGGACGATGAGAGTGTGGGTGGATAGAAGGAGACATTGGAGGATGGATGGATGGAAGGAAGGATGGAAGAATGGATGTAGAGTGTATGTAGGTAAATCTTCAGTGAGTCTGAACAAGGACACCAGAACTGCACAGCATAAGATGAGTTGCTTCAGGCGGCAGAGCTCTCTGATGTTAGAGCTCTATCACCAGAAGCTGGCTGACTACACTGGGGATTCCCATGAGGCCGGGCAGAGATGGGGGGTGGTGGAAGGTTGGAGGAGGGGATTTGGACCTGGGGGCCCATAAACACATCCCTTCGTGACCCGTGTCTGTTTCCCCATTCCCAGCAAACCGCCCCCCCTCTGGAGCTGAGTTCAAGGGTTGAGGGCTGAGGACGGCGGACCCACCTCGAGGCGCTCCCCCTGCTTCAGCCGCTTCTCCGCCTTGGCCTTGACTGCCTCCTGCCTTTTAATCTCCTGCTCCCGTTCAAACCTGCTTGTCAGGTCCCTGGGCGGTTTGACGGTGTACTTCTTAGGTGGTGCCTTTTCCTCCTCCTTGACCACCTGTCACCCAACGAGAGGAAAAGGATCAGTAGCCCTTAGTGGCCCGCCTGCACAGCTGCCCCTGGAGCCTGCTGGCTTCCTGACCCTGAACGTAGAAAGAGCCTCAGCTCCAGACCTGTGACCATGGGCCAGTCCTCCCACTTCCCTAACCACAGGCTCTTCTGCAAAAGTCACTGAGAATAATGAGAACATTTTCCCCAGGGTTATTCTGACAAGTAAAGACAGGAAAATGTCCGTCTGAGCTGCCCATCCGGGTAGGAGCTCAGGCAATGCGATTTTCCCTCTTCATTCCCCACGGCCTAGACTAGCTACGATCTGGATCTGATCTAGAAAGTGGGGCAAATTGCCCGGAGTCAGATTTTTCCAGATTTTGTCGCTGCAGGATTTCATATGTGGACTTGAAGTGAGAGTTTACTGGGCTAGGAAGGAGAGCAAAGCCTTTGTGTGTGTGCGTTTGTGTGTGTGTGTGTGCGCGCACGAGCGCACACATGTATATAAATGTGCGCTAGGTGGCAAGAAAAATGTCCAGGAAAGGACACCACAGAGGCTGCATAAGGGGGCTTATTATGAGGAAGAAATAGTGAATCTCCATGGTTTAGAGTCAGACAGGCTGGGCCTTAGCTCCCAGGTCCCCATTTACCAGCTATGTGACTTTGGTCACAAAAATTGTTTCATCTCGACACACTCATCTGTAAAAGAGAAGTGATAATTCCTACCATGCAGTGCTATTGAGAGGAGCAACCAAGTCAATGGACATGTGAGTTGTCCATTAGCTATTGTAATCATTTTCATAATTAAAATTTTGGCTAAGAGGCCCGTATGTGAGTTCTCCGGCTTTTGGAGCCAAAAGCAGAGATGGAGCTTTTTTGTTCCATCTTTCTTGGGGAGGTGGCCCTGAGAGAGCAGGCAGGGCTCTCACCTGGTACCTCCCCGTCCTTCTCCACCAGACTGCAGCCCCGGGGGCCCCGGGTTCTCACGCAGGTGCAACACAGGTGCATGTGCATCATGCCGGATGCCCCAGGCCCCTGGATCCTCTGCCCTGAGCTGCAGACACCCACTGGGTCTTGACCCTGATCACAGAGTCCTGGAATCAATCCAGTTCATGAAAAGCATTTTCTGCCAGTAGTATGGCTATTTTCCAAATGCAAAGAGATGCTTTTATGATTCCCACAGTTAAATTCACTTAAGAGTGTTGTGTTCACAGCAGCCTCGAGTCATTATGGTGCTCTCAGTCAACTGATATAAAAACACAACCACCACCTGCTGGAGGGCTGGTGAACTTTGTACTGTTAAGAGGTCCTTTCTACCTGGAAGGGGAAATAAAAAGAAGTAAACGTCTGTCTGTTTGTCTGCATTTTCCTTCTATGAAAATGGCTGGATGGATTTTTATCAAATGCATAGGATAAATTTGGAAGAATTTGGCTTAAGATATCAGCCATAAGGCATTCACAAATGCGGGGAACACAGTAGCTGAAACTGAGTTACAACAAGGCGAGCGGAGCAGCCAGGTTGGAGACATGGGCTGTGTGTATTAAGATGCCAAAGATGGAGAAATCATCAGTGGTTTGAAATACAAACTCCTGAAGGGCTGCCTGGCGATGGAGCCGGGGCAGGGGCAGAAGCAGCAGGGACAGGTGGCTTTAAGGGTGGCGTGTCTTGCGCGATGCTGAGGGCAGTACAAGCCCGGCCATACCTCCTTGGGCTTCACGGTGAGTGGGCACACCTCTCGAGTCAGGTCCATGTGGCACAGGTCCTGCGAGCCATAGCCGTAGACGCAGTAGGCATCGTAGCCGGCGCCGATGAGCATGGAGCACAGCAGCGTGCTGAAGTCAAAGCAGTTGCCCTCCTGGTACCTGAGCACCACGGTCGAGGAGTACAGGTAGGGGGGCTGGGCACAGCGAGCTGATCAGCATAGCCACCCGGTTGCCCCCACCCGCCCTCCCTGCTCAGCAAGGGCTGGGTGCCGGGGCCAGGGGGCCGGCTGGGCCCCAGCAGGGCTCCTCCCCTTTGTCAGGTTAGGGAGCCTGTTAAGAAATGGGGTGAAAACCACAGGTCCCGTGTCCATAAAGTACAATCCAGGTTTGCCTGTAATTGCAAGGGGCCATGGACTTCCTGACGGGAAAGACCGCCTGGGATGTAGAAGCTTCTGGTCTGTTGCTCTCTGATTGGTCATTTTATGCTTTTATTCCAGAGTTACCCTCACCTTTTACCTCCATCCTTCTCTTCTCTCCGTTTCTCAGTTCTCCACTGTGTACACATCCTCATCTCCCTCCCTCCATTCTTAATGAGATTGAGCTGGTCAGAAGCCCAGAGGTGTGACCTTGGACCATGGGCAGCAGGCCCTGCCCTCTCTCTCCTTTCCCACCTCCCGAAGTCCTGAAAGGAAGACTCTGAAGGCAGAAAGAAGCAAAGGAGCCAAAGAGGTGGGAGCCCGGAGACCAGGCTTGCTGTGTGACCTCAGGCAAGTGGCTCTCTCTGCCCAGACAGACTCATGGGCTGTGTCCTGAGGCTGGCCAAACCTCCTTCTCCCCACCTGCCTGGCTTCCCATCTCAGGCCTCAAGGCAGCCCCAGGTGGTGCTTACCGGCTTGAGGGGGTCGGGCAAGGGCACCGGGGACAGGAAGTCTGAGACAAACTGGGCGCAGGTGTCCCAGTTGTAGAGCTCAGGGTAGGGCATCAGTGTGGGCCGGATGGTTGTGCTCACGAACTTCTGCAAAGGGAGAAACCACAGGTCCTGGGGGGAGCACTCCACCCGGGAGGAGACCATGGTGCTCCCAGGAGGCCAGGGGCCTTGGGGTGGGGCGGCAGCGGCTCTCTGGCCTCAGGCTCCTCCTCGGTGCCTTGGGAGTTGAAGGAAAGGATCCCTCAAGGCCCTTCTCCCCAGATCTAGAATAACCCTGTGCTGTCCGGGGTGCAGTGATGTGATCACCACCGCCCCACTCGGTGCCGCCAGACCTGCACCACCTCCCGATCCCCCAAGAGCCCCGTGAGGCAGGTCCCCCTGACAGATGAGGAAGCCGAGGCTCTGCGAGGTGAGCTGACTTGCTCAGGTTCACAGTCAGTAGCAGAGCTGGGTCACCCTGGGGCTGGGGGCCAGGCCTCTGGGGCCTCCCTGTGAATTTGAGGAAGGCCCCACCTAAGGGGCAGCCCCGGTGCAGACCCCACTGATGGCAGCAGGGCGGATGCAGGCCTGGGGTTACCAGACCCAGAGGAGAGGGGACTAGGGATCTGGACGGGAATGGCTGAGTTTCAAATGCTGGCAGCTAAGTCCAGGGTGAAAAATCACCAGGTGGGCCAGATAAAACAGTCTGTGAGTCCCTGTCAGCCTACGGGCTGCTGCTTTGCAACCCTTGGATTCATCCCCTGCCATGCCATCTACAGGTGGGGAAACTGAGGCCCAGAGAGACTCAGGGATGTGCCCTGGGTCACAGGGCGGGAAGGAAGGAGGCCAGCGCTTGGGTCCCGGCCCATTTTGTCTTATTTCTCGGCTTTTCCCTGCATAGGGCTGGCCTCGGGGGCCGGAGACCACACTGCGTGTCTGGCTGCCCTTAGGCGGGGTGTGCAGGCTCCAAGCCACCACAGGCCCCCAGGGGTGACTCACAGCGGGCCTGCTGGGGCCTGTGGACATTTGAGTTTATATGCTGCCCCTGAAATATAAGCTTTGACCCACGAGAGGTCTGTGCCTGGCCCACCTCCCTCCACCCTCTGCTCTCCAGCCCCTGGCCCTGCCCAGTCTTACAGGCACTTGGCACTCGTTCACTGGGTGCAAGAAGAGGGGCACGCGGTCTGGGCACAGGTGGCTGTACTGGCGGGAGAAGTTGTCTGCCACCTGCAGCAGGTGTTCCTCCTTGGGCGTGTTGCTTTGGTAGGAAAGGGGCAGCTTGGAGATGTCAATAGCGTCCTTGGTAAAAGTCCTGTGTCCGTAAGAGGGGTGGCATCAGTGTGCGTGAGGCTAGGCGTGCACACAGGGAGCCCTCCGTCCACCTTAGCTGCCTTCAGCTCTATCCCGTCCTCATTAAATCCTCACAACTACCTAGGAGGGAAGTATCATTCTTATCAGCTGCCCTTTTTTTTTTTTGCTGTACGCGGGCCTCTCACTGTTGTGGCCTCTCCTGTTGCGGAGCACAGGCTCCGGACGCGCAGGCTCAGCGGCCATGGCTCACGGACCCAGCCGCTCCGCGGCATGTGGGATCTTCCCGGACCGGGGCACGAACCCGTGTCCCCTGCATCGGCAGGCGGACTCTCAACCACTGCGCCACCAGGGAAGCCCTCAGCTGCCCTTTTAAACAGATGAGGGACATGAGGCACAGAGAGTTTCAGTGACTTGCCCAGGGTCACACAGCTAGGGAGGGGCAGAGTGGGGACTTGGACCAGGCAGCCTGAAAGCACAGCCCTCACTCCTAACCACCTCCTTCTATGTCCTGGTCCTGCCTCCCAGCCCAGGTACCACCATTCTGCCCGGCTCTCCCGCTGCCCGGCCCTGGTCTGACTCTCACTGGGGCTGCTGGGCCAAAGCCCCCACCTTCCCCACCCCCGGCACTCACGAGGGCTTCTTCAGGATGGAGACCTCAATCTCCGACAGCTTCCTCTCCAGGTCTCTGAGCATCTCCTGCGTCCTGGTGGTGTCCTCCTTCCGCACCTCCATCGGCCTCATCATTTTCTCGGCCCTCTCGGCCCGCTCGGCCTCCTCCTCCTCCTCCACTCTCTCCTTCAGGACCTCCATCTGCTGTGTCTCTGTCTAGAGATGAGGTCTCTGTAGGAGGAATAAATGCACTCTGAGTGGCCGACTTCAGACCAGGAAGGAGCCACCAACACCACCTGTGTCCCTGGGTGGAGGTTTTAGGTGGTTTAGATCAGGAAGGGAGGAGGCGAGTCCCTGCTAAACGTCCTTTCCATCAAGGAGAAAGTCCCCACATGGTGCTAGCACACCTGTAACACCTTTCTGACCTTCGCAAATTGCCCTTTAAATCCTACAACGCAGGTCACAGACTGAGAGCTATTGTCAGCGCAGGAGCAGGTAGCTCAGGCTTACTAACCTTGCTTTGTTTTCTGTATATTTATTCTGCCAGTGACCTTCTCTTTCTGGCAGGTGATGTTAATGCTGTATGGATAACTGTAGTATTATGAAGTTTCCTATTAAATATATTTATGAAGTCCAGTAAGTTTAAATTTAAAGAAAATTATTCATAATAGTAAGGAAAAAAAAAAAAAAGAGGTAACATCACCAAATTTGGAACACAGAGAGGGCAAGAATGGGGCTGCCATTAAGGCACCTGGATAAGGGGCAGGTGGGAGTGACACAGCCTGCACTCTCCTGGCCAAGCCCTGTGTCATCTCTCAGGGTAGAGGACCTTTGTGTGGCGGGACACACTGAGATACCGTATGTGCTTGTGTGCCCTAGGGAAGCCCTTTTCAGAGCCCAGCCTCACTACGGTGGACCAAAGATCCAGTCCCCTTGTAATTTCCGAAGTGATAAGGACACCAGACGCGTCTTTTTTTCTATTGCGGCAACTCTGGGTGAGCCCCTGGATGGCTCCTGGATGGGGATATGTCACCAGAAAGACCAAGCTGTGATTAGAAGCTTGGAATTTTCAGCCCCTCTTCCATCCTCCAGAGAGGAGAGGAGAGTGGAAATGGAGTTAATAATTGACCAAGCCTACATGAGGAAGCCTCCATAGAATCCCAATAGTAGGGGGTTCAGAGAGTTTCCAGGTTGGGAAGGTGACGTCCTGGGAGGATGACACATCCCAACTCCACAGGGACAGAAGGTCCTGCACTCAGGACCTTCCCAGACCTCTCCCTGTGTATCTCTTCATCTACCTGTCCATTTGTATCCTCTACCATGTCCTTTAATAAACTGGTAAATGTAATTGTTTCCCTGAGTTCTGTGTGCCTCTCTAGCAAACTAACAGAACCCAAGGAGGGAGTCATGGGAACCCCCAAATGGTAGCCAAGCCGGACAGAAGTTGTGGGTAACCTGGGGACCGACTACTTGCCATTGGCATCTGAAGTGGGGTGGGAAGTGGCTTGTGGGACTAAGCCCTTAACCTGGGGGATCTGATGCTATCTCCAAGTAGGTAGTATCAGAATTGAGTTCTGTTGTAGGACACCCAGCTAGTGTCATGGAGAATTGCTTGGTGGGGGAAAAACCTACACATTTGGTGACCAGAAGTGTCAGAAGTGAAGGGTTCTGTGTGAGTAGTAAAGGAGAAACACAGAAGGTGGGAGACTGAACTGAGTTTTTCCATTACAGACCCTATGAGGCAGATATAATTATAATACCCACTTTGCAGAGGAGAAAATCGAGGCCTAGAGAGGTTAAGCGCTCTGCCTAAGGTCACAGAGCAAGTAAGTACCAGACCTGGGGTTTGAACCTGTATATTTCTGGCTCTGAAACCCATGCACTTAAGGGCCTAAAGAGATGGGAAAGTTCTAGAAGGGATGGTTTGTTGGAGGCAGGGTGTGTAAGGAAAGACACAGAAGGGGAGAAGGCCAAGGTGTCAGTGGGCAGAGGGGGACAGCCACTAAGATGGGCCCTGAGCCCAAGGTCACAGAACACCATCATCAGAGGTGGAGCTGGGCCAGAACCTGCAATATTTATTCCTTACACCAGGCTGCCTCATCAGCTACAGCGTAGTTTGGGGAAGGCATTCCTGCTTTACAGTTTCCCCAACTCTGCCCAGAGGCTCTCCCCACCCACAAGCCCTTCCCTGAATCCCCCTCCCCAGCCGTAACCTCCTCCTCCCCGCCCCCCCCACACGCGCGCGCGTGCGCGCGCTGAAAACTTCCCCAGAAAGTTTGCGGCTGAAAGCCCCCCAGATGGAAGAAGCCCCCTTACCACCAGCACCCACGCCCTCCCCCTGCCAGGCTGCCAGGCAGGGTCCAGCCACCCCAGACCCCTGCTCCCATCTCACCCCTCTGAGGACAGCCTGTACAATCTGTTAGCCCGTCTCCGTGGTAACATCTTTCAAGGCTGACGGCAGGTCCTGGGAGAGGAGGCTTGTGGGAAATGTAGTCTTTTGTCACTACCCAGGTCTGGGTCCGGAAGACCCACTGTGGCATGTCCGTCAGCCAGTGGCGGGCTGGAGCCAGCTTGTGCCAGCTTGCAAGAGCTGATTTTTAAAACTTCAGGAATGTTTGTCAGCCCACTGAAAAACACAGCCATTATTAAAATTTAAATTATAAAAACGTATAAGTAAATAGATTATATTAAAAACAAAGGTAATAAATACTCAAAACTCATCACTTCCTAATTATTTTACTGCATTTTATTATTATCTAAGCTTTTGAGGTCATTTGTGCCTATTGTATCTTTACAACGAAAATATTATGTAAGTGTGAGCTACTCTGAATCTTTTTCCAACTTCAGTGATGTTATGTTGATAGCTTAAAATTGGCCATGAGATTATTTACACCACAGAAATTGGCAAATGTTACAGACTAGAGCTTTTTCTCTCATCAGGTAGTTGTTAAACATTTACCAGGACACCACGGCTTCTGTTCCATGCATGGTCAATGTGGCCTTCTTCAAAACAGATGGAAACCAGTGTGGGTCCTGGCATGGCTGCCTGTCATAGTGGACAGAGACAGGCTCCCTGAGTCTTGGTTCTAGTCCAGGCTGGACCGCTGGTTTAGTATATAACTCATGGGACAGAGAAAACTTATCCATTAGGTTAGTGGCCAATGAAAATGCTTAATTTTAATTTATTTTAAATTCTAAAGAAAAAATGAATAGACTGATAATGAATATATAATTATGAATCCACCCAGGATTATATTTGTCTTTGTACCAATGCAGTCACAAACTATAATTTTTTCTGTTGTTTTTAAAGGAAAGTGTCCACAAAACTTGTAATGCTGCCTTGTAGCAGGCAGCGGGGTCCAAAGAAATACTGCAGATGTCCTGACAAGGTTATATAGTTGCTGTTATTGGTGAAAATATAGGAATCACCTCATTCTCAATAATAAAGAATAATTTTTTCTTCTGGCTGGAACATTACATAGTCATGAAAATAAAGTGTGAAGGATAAATCAGACCAAGGGAAATCCCCAGAGAAGGCATGTGGACATCAGTCCTGGAGTTCACCCTGGGATTACCTCTGTGGGGAATTCACCTGGAATGAGGCTAGGAAGGGAAGAGGAAAAGGCAAATGTGATATGTTAGGCTGGTGGAATGGAGGATAAGCCTCATTGCCCCTTTTTTCCCATGCAATACCTAATTTCCTTTGTAAAATGATGTATTCCCCTTTACCCACTCCCATTCCCTGCCCACATAGACATCATTCTGATGCGCTCCCCCCACCAAATGAGCATTCTTTGGCATACTTCTGGTGTTTTTGTGTTAATGATATTGTATTAATACCTCTGTTTCTTACATTTTCACTAAGAACTGTGTGTTTAAGATCCACCCAAGTTGCTGTGTGTCCATGGACCCACAATAATTACCTCTCTACTCTCCCAGCAGTGGACACCCTGCTTTGCCACCAACTCCCATTATCCACAGATAATGCCACACATATCATCGGTGGAGTCCTTTCTAGACCAGCAAATGTTTCTTTGGGGTAAATAACCAGGAGCGGGATGGTTGGCTCAGCAGCGGCACCTCTTTTCTCCAGGCAGTGAAACCTCCACGCTCTCTACCTCCCACAATGTATGAGGGAGCCTGGTACCCTTGCCCCCACCAGCAGCTGATATTCTCTCCCTTCCTGATGTTTGCCAGTTTCATAGACGTACAATGAGATCTTGCTGTCATTTAACATGCCTCTCTCTGATTATTAATGATTTTAAATGTGTCTTCATGTGCTAATGTGTTAGTTTTAGGCGTTTCCTCCTCTGAAATTGTCTTTTAAAACCTCAGCCCATTTTTCTTTATTGGGGAAGTATGTTGTTTGGATTGCAGGACTTCCAGATGTTAATCCTTGGTTTCAGATGCTGCAAATACCTCCCCCCATTCTGTCACATGTCTTCTAACATCACCCATGGTGACCTTCATTAAACAGAAAACCTTAATTTTGATGTAATTAAATTTATCAGGTTTTGATGTTTTGTGCTTATGAATTTTTGTGAAATCCTTCCTTGCAATTAAGTCACAAAAATATTTTCCTATGTTAACTTTATAATTTTGCCATCCCATTTAGACCTTTACTCTGCCTGGAGCCCATCTCTGTATGAGGGGTTAAGTAGGGATTTTATTATTCCCCATACAATGAGCTAATTTTCCAATACCACCATCAGACCATTCGTCCCTTCTTTGTGATGTCACTCTTGTCGTGCATTAAGTCCCCCAGGTGTACACGAGTCTGCCACTGAGCCCTCTGTTCTGTTCCACTGGTCTTCATGCCTATCCCTGCACAGACTCCATGGTGAATTTACCACTATGGCCTTGTAAAATCTTTATATCTGCAGGTCAGTTCTTCTTTCTATGTCCTCTTTCATTAAGGATGACTTAGCTATTTGAGGACTATGTGCCTTAATATAAATTTTAGAATAAGATTTAGAAAGTCTAAAATATCATTTAGAATGTTTACTGGAATCACATTGTATTCATAGATCAATTTGTGAAGAACTCTTATCTTGTGATATTGTTACCTCTCTGAAAACACAGAGCAAGTAGGTCTTATTTCCTATTTGTTAGATGGTAATGGAAAAAATAATAGGAATGAAGAAATTGAGGCAGAACAGAGAAAACCAGGCAGGAAATCACGGTGAGGGGACACTCTTCCTGCAGCACACAGATGACCACTGCAACCCAGAGCCTGATAAAGTGTCAGCCAAGGCCAAGCTCTGGCGTAGTCACATTCACGCTGGGCCAGGTGGGCAGCCGTCTTAGCCAGTATCCCATTTAATCATCAGCCCTGTCGGGCAGCTACTGCCATCCCTGCTTTACAGATTCAGTAAGTGGGGAATTGGTCCAAGGCAAAGAATCTGGACCAGGCAGGCTGACCTCAGAGTCCATGCTCTTAACCCTAGTGCTACCCACCTCCCAGGCTGTTCTTGTGATGCTTCAGTGACAGGGGAACCCTGTCTATCCACGCTGGACCTTGGGGTGTATTTTTGCCACAGCCCTCCCTGGCCTTAGCACATGCTCCACTTGGCACTTGGAGCCACTTTTGCAGTGACTTCAGGCAATGAGGGACCCCAGCCCCTCTGGCCCTGCTTGGCCCTGGGGTGGAGAGCCAGGCAGAGAAAAGGACATCCCTACTATTAGCTACGCTCCCCGTCTGCCCTCCGCATCTGCACCTGGAAACGCAGCCCAACCGGCGCTTGTTGTTCTGTTGGTCGTACATCCCACTGAGCACGTCTTAATGAGAAAGGAAGGGAGCAGCAAGAAAAAGCCACCACCCAGGATTTCCCTTGAGACTAGGGGTCAGGGATGAGGTGATAATTCTTAAACCCATGGAGACCCCAGCTCTAGTGTTGGCCCAGCTTGCAGGGTGGTCTTGGGTAGGTCCCTGGGCCTCTCTTGGCCGCCATTTCGTCCTCCCCACCCAGGGCTGGTCCACTTGGCAGAGCTGTACAAGGCATCTGGAAGGGAGCTTTAAACTTCACACCCTCCCAGTTTACAAACAGGTTGCAGAAGCTCACAATCTGCTTTACACCCAGGTTTTCTTTAAGCCAAGGGGGATTCTCAGGGAGCAAACTAACTCCTGCTGACTTAGTGCTGGGCACTTTACTTTTGTCACCTCACTTAATGCTCTCAGGACAAGGCAAGGACTCAATGAGCCCCATCTTACATAGGGTGAAGAGAGGTGCGGTGACAGGCCCAGGGTCACACAGGCCCTAAGCAGCAGAGCTAGGATTTGAACCCAGGCCTGTCAGACACTGGAGCACCGTTCTGAGGACAGGTTAGTAACCCTGAGACTTTGGGGTAAGGTTGCTGAGACCTTCAGTGTGAGAAACGGCTGTTTGTGAAGATAAGCCGCGAAACCCACCAAGTTTGCCCACAAAAACTGATAATGTGGCTCAACTGTTGCAATGTCCACACTCTAAGATTTCCCTTCCTGGAACACAGTGACTTGCATAAACCAAGGGTCCCGGGCCTCCTTTCTTTCATCTGTTTGCTGGGTGGGAGGAGGGAGAAGGGGAATCCAGTCCAGGGCATCTCGGGGGAAGAGGTAGGCTTCTCACCTGTAGAAGGTGCTTGACTGTCTGCAAAGCACACTGGGAAGGGTGGGGTTTGGGGAGGGAGGGTGAGCTGTCCCAGTAGTAAGTTAGGGCTGAAGTGTGCGGTGGCTGTATGGGGAGGGGGACGGATACCAGTGCCCTGCCCTCCTGGTTGGGCCAGGTCAGGGGGCCAGTGTGTCTGTGCATCTGTCCACCTCTCTCCTTTTGTTTTCTTTCTTTGTGGCAGTTAATCTATTAATTCTTTCTCTCCCTCTCTCTCTCCATCTCTCTATCTCTGTATCTCTACCTCTGTCTCTACTATCTCTACCTCTTTTTTGCTTCCTACTGAGGAAACCAGTGGTTTCGAAACAAAGCCCAGCCACTGGAAGTGACAAACCCAGCTGGGTCTGGCCTGAGGCACTCCCCTGGCTCAGGGCCCTCTCACGCTCGTGCCAAACTCACACCTCCATCGAGGGCCAACTAATATTTATTCAGGGCCTGCCAAAGTGCCAGGCTCGGGCTGGGCTGAACTGGTGAGCGAGCAAAGCTGTCAAAGTACCTGCCTGCTCTATAGGAGCTCAGACTTCAGAAGAAATGCCCACCCCCTTTCTGCTCAGCCCACACCCCCCCCCGCCCCCGGCCCTGGCTCCTCAGGCCTCAGATGTGCAGAGCCCTGGGGACTATGCCCTCCACCCCACCCCGCCCCAGCCCCCATCCCATCCCCCACCCCCCATCCCCTCCCCCACCCCGAGACAGCAGATCAGAAGTCAGGTCACCCGCGGGACAGGCCAGAGTGGAGAACGGGGGGTGGGGTGGGGGGCTTGCTTGAGGTATCCCACCTACTAAGTGGCATTCTTTGATATTCGGTGTCCCCAACACTTGGAGGGCTGGCAGCCCCCTGAACGGTAGGGGGTCTTCCATGAGGATGGGCCCTGGTGAGAGTCGCTGAGACCAGGGGCAGCCTGGGTGGGAGGACCAAACCCCACTCCCCACCCCGACCGACCGGGCAACAAACCTCCAGTCCACAACTGCCCCAGTGCCTGAGGGGATGGTGGCTCTGAGGGCCCCCCAGGTGCCCGGCCAGAGGGTGGAGTTGTGGGAGGGCGGTGACAAGGGGAAGGGAGGGAGGGGAGCGGCTGGGGGCTCCTTCAAGAGGCCAACGACAGACTTCCTTATTTGGGCTCAGGCCCTTCCTGAGACCAGAAGGCCGCTTTGCTCTGAAGGCAGGGGGTGGGTGTGCCGGCAGGGGTCTTAGGATTACAGGGACTTGAGACTCCTGCCATCCTGGATCTGTGAACTCTCAGACCCATAGGTGTATCTGGATAAGACCTCTGAGGCCACATGGTCCAATCTGGTTCCCATTCCCTTGCTCCCCAGTCCCATTGTACAGAGAAGGGCGCTGAGGCCCGGAAGGAAGCAGGGAGCACCTCTTCTCTCCCACCAAGGTCACACAGCAAATCAAAGCTGAGTCCAGAGTGCAGGCCAGCCCTGGCCTGGCCACACGGCAGCCCACTATTCATGAGACACGGTGAGGGCCTGGTCAGCCCGGGCAGTGCCGGAAGACGAGGTCACAGTGCTCTGTCTTGGGAAGTAGAGAACAACAAACCAGCAGAAGATGAAGACACCTGTCAGGGAGGAGAGGGCCTCAGTGAGCCTGGGGTGGGGCCTGGGCTGGTGGCCACCCAGAGGAGAAACTGCTCCACTGTAAAAGTTCAAGAACGTATAGAAAAATCAGACAAAAAATGAAACCTACTCCTGAAAAAGAACCAAATAGATAACTTGAGAATGAAAACCAGAGTCCTCGAAATAAAATCCTTACACACAGCTATCTCATAAAAGGAAGACCGAAATGAAGGAATTTTCAGACATGCAAAACAACTACCACTGCCCCTCTTATAGAGGATTATTACAGGATGTGCTTCAGCAAGAAGAAAAGGGAAGATGTGAGGTATGAAAATTGTAGTAAGTACAGAAATTGATAGAAAAGTAAAAATCTTTGTGTTTCTTTAAAAGAAATTTAGAACTAAAACCCTACACAACAATAAAAAATACTGAGAAGAGTTCAAGGGCAGTTAAAGTGGGCTGAGGGCTCTGTTTGGGAAGAAGAGAGAAATACTGAGTTACTCAGTTGAAAACACTCAGTGCAGTGAAGTGTTCAGACTTAACTATGATGGGTAACCTCAGACAGAATAATGACATAATCCACAGTTTCAAGGTGCATCCCTCTCCAAGCTGTAACCCCTGGGAATTTTCAGATGTGGACTCATAATTCTTCATCTGGGGACAGTCTCCAGTGGCCTAATAATAATGACTTCTGTTGTTGTTAACATAGTTCCCAAATATTGAAGGCCTCCTGTATTACACACACACATTATCTCAGTTATTCATCATGAAATCTGGTGAGAAAAGTACTGGAATTATCCCAGCTGTACAGGTGACTGGATCAGAGGAGCTGAGTGACTTGCTGGAGTGGTGAGTGGAGGTGGGATTTGAACCCCGGTCTGCTTGTCCCCAGTGCTGCCGACCATGGTGCTATGTAGTCTTGTGAGGCACTGGGAACCAGCCCTGCTCTTGTGGGCTTGCACCTGCTGGATCTAGGACCCCTCGGTTCCTAGTGACTCCTCTGGATGGGATGAGGCTGTGAGTCAAAGCACACACTTGTCATTCCTCTCTTGGCTGTTTCCCTCACAGTCAGGCTGTGATGCTTCTTTAAGTTGTGTGTATGAAACAGGGGTATGAGGAACAATGAGGACAGGTGCGGGCAGGGAAACCGTGTCCCACATGCACCCTGGGCGCCTGCCCCTTGGCTGGATATCAGAGAAAGAACCCTGCGGGGGCAGGGAGCAGATGTAGCAAGCATTTCCTCCACTAACTATTTGCTTCCTGCCTTCACAGCCCCTTAGAGATTCTGTTCGTGTCACGTGGCCTTCACATCACATGATCTCGCCCTCCTGGTCACAGATGATTGGACCAGAGATGGACACCTGACCCAAGATGGCCAGTCAGATCCTTGACCCTCCTAAGAACATGGAAGAGACTGAAGCAGACCATGGTCACTAGACTTGGAAGGTCACATAGGGTTGAGGGGGCCATATTGGGCAGCCAGTTGGGGGCCATGGGTAGGAATGGGCCAGTGGAGAGAAGAATGAAGAAGTTTCCACAGAGGGAAGGTGAGAGACTACATGCGACTCCCGAGAAAAAGATGGGGAAAGTATCTGCTTTGGTTTTGGTGGCTCTTCCTGACCCTGCTACCAGCTCCCATGAGGTCAGCCAGCCTTCCTGCCCTGGGGTCCTTGGGAGAGCCTTGGATATTTAAAATCAGTACCCTTGATTTGAGCGAGCCTGAGTAGAATCCTGTTTCTTGCCATCTATCCCCTCCCCCCAAAGCCCCCCAACACCCCCTGGTGCAGGCGAGGCAGCTCGTCACCTCCCTGGCCCAGGAGCCTCACCTTGCAGAGAGGTGAACAGTGCAAAGACATAGGTGGTGGACAGGCCTAGGGGTGTGAGGATGGCCAGCCCCCAGGTCACGCCCACCAGGCTCGAGAGGCCCAGCAGGGTGAGGACCCCCTTCGAGTGCTGCCCCTTCTCCTTGCCCGCTGTGGCACTCGACAGAGTGAAGATCTTCAAGGCCACCAGGCCCAGGACCACGGCGCTGAAGAGAAAGGTGACGAGGAAATAGCCGTGGACAGTGACGTAGAGCGCAGAGATGGCAGTTTTCTCACAGAACCAGCACCTGGAGGAGGTGGATGGCCGTTAGGACCAGAGGAAGTCTTCTGAGAGCAAGCCCTGGGCTGTCTCCCTGCCTGATCTTCTCTGACCAAAAAGATGCCTTCCCCCACCTCCACCCATCCATTCCCCACTCTCCCAGGGGAGGGGCTGTCACAAGGCTCCAGGCTGCTGTCTCTTTAGACCAGTGAGTGTAAGAGACCAGTTCTGTCCCAAAGACATGTTTCATTCACCCCACGTTATGTTGTAAGAACAAAAAATTGAATTAATGACCACCTTTTAAAAGTGAAATGTTTGGCATAAACATCCAATTTTTTTTTTTTTTTTTGGCCACGACAGCGTGTGGGATTTTAATTCCCTGAACAGGGATTGAACCCAGGCCCTGGCAGTGAAAGCGCCAAGTCCTAACCACTGGACCACCAGGGAATTCCTTAAACATCCAGATTTCTGCTTCTCTTATAAAACCATACAGCTGGCAGCTCTGTGGATGCCCTCCTAAGGGACAGTAGTCAGCTGCCCATTAGACTGGCATGTGATTGCCAGTCTGTCGCTGTGCCCACCCAGGCCGCTGCATGTACTTATGTTCCCTGCCTGGCCCCTGGGGCCCTGCATTTGTGGCCCTGGGGACAGGACCAAGGCCTCACCAGCTCTTCTTAGCACAGAACCATAGGCCTCAGGCAGGTACCCTGGGAGAGGCTCAGCTCAGCTCCCCTGTTCCCTGCACTGCAGGAGTGAAAGCCCAAAAGAGCATGTGGATCAGCCCCCCATTGTACAGATGAGGGGACCGAGGCTCTGGAGGGGGACAGGCTTGCCCAAGGTCACACAGCTACTCAGAGACAAGAGTCTGGACAGAATCAGGGCTGCTGCAAATATTGGGTAGGTTGTGCCCTGCACAAGGGCACCTGGCTGGGGGGCAGGTGGGGGCTGAAATCCAACTCACTCTCCACTCACCAGGCTGAGCACCTGGCACGGCAGGTCAGAGGGATGGTGGGGGGGGGTTACCTTTTAAAATTTGCCCAAAGGTGCTATATAGGCTGTGGTGATCCAGGCTAGAGCAAGGCATCCTGCCTCCTGGTCCAGTTCTCTCTCCTTCTCACCCCCTCTCTCATTGTACTTCCTCTCTCCGGGCCTCAGTTTACCCCTGCAGGCCGTGAGCTAGCTGGATCTGAGGATCCTTCGCCTTGACTTACTCGTCCCTCTTCCCAGGATTCCCTCCTCCCCCCACCTCCCCCTCCCTCTGGCCTGCAGGAGCCTGAGGGCACCGCAGCTTCCACAGGCAGTGCTCACAGCTCCAGCGTGCTGGTGTTCTCCTTGTCACGGATGGCATAGGGGCCATAGCTGTTGGTGCTCCCAGTGACGATGACTATTAGGGCAGGCAGGCCTGGGGGCGAGGGGAGGAGGTATGGCATTGCCGGGGCTCCCTTGGCACGTCCTCCTCCAAATCCCCCTCCAGCTGTCCATCCCTCGAGCTCTGAGCCAATCAGAGAGGGAGCTGCCCCTCCCCCGTCCCAGGCTGGTCCCCTTCCCACCTCTTCCAGAGTCAGCCATCCCTTCTGCCTGGCCAAGCGGCACCTACCCCAGCCCACGAGGCTCAGCTTCAGGAAGTAGTGCCCGAAGTAGGTGTTAAAGACCTTGATGGCAAGCAGGTAGAGGTGGAAGGCTTCCAGGCCCATCCAGGTGAAGGCACAGAGCAGGAAGTAGTGGAAGACGGCCCCCCGGGCCCAACAGGCAGCATCGGACCCCTTCAGGCCATACCCCACATTGATGAAGAAGGCCAGATTCAGGAGAAATAAGCTGACGCTCAAGGCCACGTGGATCTTGGGGACGTCTTCGGACTTGAACCTCTGCTGGGAAAACCTGGAGCAAGAAGGGCCAGTGAGAGGCTGCAAGGGGGCACCCAGGCCTCTCCGTCCGATCACCTCTGTTCCACCCCTGGCAGCAACCAGCGTGTGAGAACATTCCAGTTCAAGTCCACGAGCCCTCTCATGACCCAGAGGGCCCTATGGGTTCTGGATCCTGTTGGCTTCATCCCTTGACTCCATGCTTGAGCCAAACTACCTAATTTGCAATTCTCTAAATGCTTTCTTCTTCTCCACGCCTCCCGGACTTTGCCCACACTCTTCCCTCTGCTCTCAATGCCTTTCCCTGCTTCACCTTCAAAATCCCCCTTGGGTATTTCTTTCCGGGAAGGCTGTCTCTGAATGTCACTTATCCCAGGCTTATCTGAAAGTTTCCCAGGAGTGAGCACAGTGTAACTCTCCACCCACCCCTTATTTCCGTCTCTCCCCAGGCTTTGACCTGGGGCCTAACACAATAAGCAGGAGGAAGCCCTGCATTGGTTGAGTGAGTGGACAGACAGGGCATGGATGCATGAAGCCTAGAACTTAGTAGGGAGGGCGAGGCTCAGAGGGTGAGGCTCAGGGTGAGGCTTAGTAGGGAGGACAAGGCTCAGAGAGGAACACAGACTCAGAGTCACAGTGCAGGGCAGGGGCTCCAGACCCCCAGTCCAGGGCTTCTTCCCAGGGCTCACTTCCCCCTCTGTGGAGTTCCCACTGCGAATTCCTAGCAAATCAGCTCCCAAAGGACTCTCACTGGAGGGGTGGGAGCTCAGGGCTGCCTGGGGTGGGCATGAGGGATAATGTCCACCTCACCTGAGATGCCAGGCCCCACCCTTGGGAGATGTTGACAGTTCCTCCTGGTGCTCCAAGCCCGTCTCACAGGGTCCAGGAGTGCAGCCAGCTGGCAAGTCATGCTCAGCTTATTGCAGATGGATGCTCAGCTTATTAGGCCAGGGCTTGGGGGATGGGGGCAGGGGTGGCACCACTTACACTCACAGTTCGGTCCGAGATGGAGTGGGTGGGGCTGGTGGGGGCCTCAGCCCAGGGCCAAACAGTGCCAGCATGTGCAGGAAGGCAGTGGGAGGGCCCCAGACCGGGAGTCAGGAGACCAAGGGCTGCTCCAGGCCCGTCGTGGGTCGGGAGGCCAGCCGTGGGCTGCTCCCACAGGCTCCTTTAGGCTGGCAGTTCCTGTGGCTCCCTCTGCCATGGCCGGGGCCTGGGCACAGGCTGCGGTAGCCTCTGATGTTTCTGCTCCTTCTTCTTCCAGAAACAGCCCCAGGTTTCCCTTGGGAGCACCCTTCCCCACTCTCAGCCTTGCACTCTCAAACCCAGCAGCAGGCACTTGGGTGGCCTGACCAATCAGTGTAATTCGTCCTTTCGCCACGGTGGCGTGCTCAGTCATGGGCACATGGTCTAAGTTAGACCAGTGTAACTCAACTCTGGTATACATGGGATAAAACTGCATAGACCCACACACACACACACACAGGACATGCACAGGGCCAGCTTCCTTGGTGCATGACCTCTGCAGGGCCCCGCACTCAGGAGGGCCCTAGGCTTGGTTCAATGCCCTGCTGTCACCATCTTGAAATTCTTCATAATTGTTGAGCACAGGGGCTACATATTTTCATTTTGGACTGGGCCCTACAAATGATATAGCCAGTCCTGTGTGCGTGTGTGAACATGCACACACACACACAATTGAGTGCATGTAGAAAATGGTGAGAACTGAATGAACTCTGTAGTCTTGTTAGCAGTGCTGTACCAATGTCAATTTCCTGGTTTTATCTTGTACTACAGTTATAGAAAATGTCATCACTGAGGAAAGCTGGATGAAGGAACCACGGGACTCTAGGTACTATTTTTGCAAGTTCCGGTTAGTCTATAATTATTTCAAAATAAAATTTTTAAAACTTATTTATGTATTTTTATTGTTGGCTACATTGGGTCTTTGTTGCTACGCATGGGCTTTCTCTAGTTGCAGTGAGCAGGGGCTACTCTCTGTTGTGGTGCGCAGGCTTCTCATTGCGGTGGCTTCTCTTGTTACGGAGCATGGGCTCTAGGTGCGCAGGCTTCAGTAGTTGTGGCTCTTGGGCTCTAGAGTGCAGGCTCAGTAGTTGTGGCGCACGGGCTTAGTTGCTCCGCGGCATGTGGGATCCTCCCGGACCAGGGCTCGAACCCGTGTCCCCTGCGTTGGCAGGTGGATTCCTAACCACTGTGCCATCAGAGAAGTCCAATAAAGTTTTTTTTAGAAACTTCAATTCTGGGCCTTAGTTTAGAATATCAGCTGTCCAGGCAGCTAAGAAGCTATAATGCAAGCCTGGGGCTCCCCAAGGCCCCTGAGTATGGAGAAGCTGCCTGACATGACTGACAAAGGAGAAAGCAAAGTTTTGAGAATCAGAGGGACACCAAGTCCTGGGGACATCTTTTGAGCCCCTGGATCCAACATCACCTGAAGTGAGCTCACCTTGGGCTTTTCAGTTCTGTGAACCACACATTACCTATTATGTTTAAGCCAATTTGAGTTGAGTTTCTGCCACTTGTAACTGAAATAGCCAGACACATTCCAACCTCCAATCCCATTTTATAGGTGAGGAAACGGAGGTTTGGAGAAAATATCAGTATAGTGCTGCATGACTAACACCACCCTGCTGGTTTCTACCCTGCCCCGCTGCCGCCCTTGAGGGCAGGAGGGAGATGTGGGGTGGGGATGGGGTGACCCACCTCAGGAAAGCGTAGAGGACAATGGTGAAGGCCAGGAAGATCATGGAGGTTCCGCAGCCAGCCTGGGAAATGCGTGTGAGGGCCTTTACAGTAACTTGGTCCAAGATCGGCCTCTGTGGATGATCCCCCCAAAAAAGAATCCTATCAGTTGGAGACCAGGCCCACACACCCCAAAGGCCTGGCCCCTGCCAGGCAGCCTCCTCCCTGGGCCGGGAGCCTTGGCACTTCCAGAATTGCTAGGATGGCGGGGGGCGGGGTGGTGCGCCATTACCAGCAGCAGGGCGAAGAAGGTCAGGTGGTCACAGCGGCAGATAGTCCTATTGACTCCGAAGTCTGTGGAGCAGCCCTCGGAAGCCCAGTCTCCTGATGACCCTGGGGAGGAGGAGAGGGAGCTTAGGGAAGGGGACGGGAATATAGGAGGGGAAGGCAGGGAAAGGGAACAGAGGGGTCCAGAGAGGAAAGAAAGAGGGGAGGGGCCCTGCGGTTGGAGTCCTGTCCCCTAAGGAGCCCTTACCCTCCACCCATCTTACCCAGGGAAGATCCTCCAGGCCCTACCTTTAGTCACGTCCCAGAATACACAGCTGAGGGTCATGTTCTGAAACCAGAGATTGGGAGTCAGGGGTGAGGCAGGGGAAGTTGGGAGAGGGGAGAGGAGCGTAGGACGGGGAGGGGGAGAAGACAGTGTGCTCTGGGTCTCAGCACAGGCACGCATTAGGTAGAATCAAGTCTCAGCCTGTGGTCACACAGGAACGCGAAGCGTTTGATGTATCCTGGGTCAGCGTGTCGGGGGTGTGGAGAGGCGTGGGGCTGTGGCTGGCAGGGGCGCACGTCTGCAGGCACATGCCTTTAGGGGAGCGTGTGTGTGGGCAGCCGTGCGCGTGCACGTGTGTTTGCCAGGTCCCCTGGGCATCTGTGAGCACAGGAGCGGAGGGTGTCTGCGAGGCATGTGGAGACATGCGTGCACAGGGTGGGCATCTGTCCCTGGGCACAATTGTGTGTCTGGTCCTAATGGCTTCTCCCAGGTGGATGTGGGAGCGTGGGGTGTGCAGAGTCCGTGTGTGTCTGCCCATATGCCCAGGGGTGCCCACCCACATGTCTGCCCCTCAGGAGCTGTCAGGCCAGGGTGGGGCACTCACAGGAGGCTGGTGCTGGTGGGAGAAGGTGATCTCCAAAGGCTCAACCAGGCCAGTGACATTTATACGACCCAAACTCAAGCCCACCACGTGATTGTTCAACAGGCTGCTGCCATCCGCTAGGCTGAGCCGGGGACCCTGTGGAGGGACATGGGTGAGGCCAGGCTGCACAAGGGGCTGCCCCAACCCAACCCTGGTCAGGGCTCCTGGAAGCCTCTAGGGCTTGTGGCCCTTGCCTGGAGGGCAAAGTCTGGGGCCGGAGGACCAGGGGGCAGGGAGTCATGGGCGACCTTCTTCCTGCTGCTGTCTGTAGTCTGCTCCAGCTGGGCCAGGGCGGGCCCTACCCTCCAAGCCAAACGGCCGCAAAGCTGTGTACCTGATGGCTCTCCGTTGCTGGTCTCCAGGCCTCCTCCGCCCTCTTAACTGGAGTGCAGGGTTAGAAGGAAGATCAAACGGGAAACGGAGGGCAGTGGTGCCTACAGGTGGGGAGCACCTGCCCACACCAGCACTCAGGGATACACGTGTCCCCATGGGAGTGGAGACACACCTCTGGGGACATACCTGGTGCAAATGTGCAAGGGCCTGGGTACACCTGTTCATGTGAACATGTTCACACCAGCACACATGATTACGTGCTCACCAGGAATAAGGAAGGAGATACATGTTTGTGCAGGCACAAGGCCACACACGGGACACGAGCACACTTGGGATACACATACAGGAGTCCAAGGGCACAGGTGTGGGCAGTCCAAACAGCGGAGTGTGAATAACCGGTGTGAGCCTGCGGTCCACAGACCCTAGAGACAGGGGTCTGGGATGGCCTCGGCTGCTTTAGGCACACTCCAGAGGTTCCTCCCCTCCTCCACCCCCATCGGGCCCCTCAGCAAAGACTCCAGAGAGGGCAAGCATGTCCTGCTTAACCAAGCATTGAACCTCAGCCACCCTGAGCCTCTCCTCACCTTGAAGACATTCCCCGAACCAACGTCCAGGATGGTTATGGCCAACCGAACCACTGGCCTGCTGCCCTGCAAGGATTCAAAAAGGCTCCTGGGCAGCCGGACTCTGTCAGGGTGCTGGTGCTCGTCCTCTGTCACCTGCTTCGGAATCTGCAACCACAGACCCAGCCGCTCTGTCTTTCCCTGAGGAGCCCAGCCCCCAACACAGGTCCTGCCCCCCCTCCCCCAGATGGAAGGAGAAACAGGCATGCTGGGTGGTGGAGCAGCACTAAAGACCGAGGACAGCTCTGAGAGGCAGGACACCTTGGGGCACGGTCCAAGCTCTGCTCTGTCCAGGCTGTGAGCCCCCGGCCACATCACAGCCCTTGTGGAGCCTCGGTTTTCCCAATATGGAGAATGGAGCCAGTAAGATGCCCGCGTGGCTACCCATCAGGCTGAAAGTGGGCTGTGAATGGGCGACACCTGGACAGGTCAGTTTGCAAGTGTGAGGGAGGGGTCAGTTGTGGTGCTTTTGACCAGGGTCCTGACCCCCGTTGTGCTGCTTTTGACCAGGGTCCTGACCCCCGTTGTGCTGACATACGGCTATGGTGACAGTGTCTATTTTCCAACTCAGGGATAAATGGAAAGCCTAAGGCCATCAGGAAGGGAGACAGCAAGGGCCGAGAGGGAGGACACAAGAATTTACACTGAATGTGATACCCATCCCCACCCAACAACACCACATTTTGTAAAAGCTAAGAATGGTCAAAATATTAAAATAAATTTTACTGGTAGTTGCCAAGCGTGTTTTGTTCATTCTCTGACCTCATTGCTCCCCCTGGGACTGCAGCCTGGTCCCACCTGGTCCTGCCTCAAAAGCATCCCATGGGCATTGGAACAGGGGGCGCTAAGTGTTGTAGCAGAGCGCCTCAACTTTCTGCTCCCCAATCCAGAACCTTGTCAAAAGGACACGTGGTTGATTTCACAGGCCGGTGCCTACCCCATGCAGGGGGCTCAGCTGCTGGGGTGACGTGATAAAGGGTTGAGAAAGGCCCTGTCCATCTTTCATCTCCCCTTCTCCAGGCAGACCTAAAATCCCTCCATGATAGACCACTACCCTGCTGCCCAAACTTCCACCCTCAGCTTTATGCCTTAAGGGAGGCTGTGCCCTCGCTGCACCAAGCATTCCCTGTGAGTTATCTCATTTGCTCCCTCTGACAACCTTGAAAGTGGGCAATACCATCCCCATTTTACAGATGGGGAAACCGAGGCTCAGAAAAGTTAGGTAATTTGCCCAAGATCACAATAGCTGGTAAGGGGCGGAACTGGGATTTGAATCGACCTATGTAAACCCAGAGTCTACCCGTTAACCCTTTGCAGCACCTCTACAAGTGCCTTTACCTGGTTTCTAATGTGTCCCCTGGTGGAAGAGTTCATGGGAACCTCAGACTTTGGAGGAGCCTTCGAGCTCATTTTACAGATGAGGACTCAGGGGCCCAGAGAGGGGAGGGGATTTCCTGGAGGACACCTAATCAGGTGGTGGGAAGTCCAGGGCTAGAACCGACTCTCGATTCAGTGATCTTCTGAAGGTCTCATCCTAGCACCCTGGGTAATATATTACCAGGATCCACTCAACCAATTAACTCACCAGCACCCATTAGTCAGGTGGTAGAGAACTACCAAACGGGACATGGGAAGGATAACTGTTGATGGGCACCAAGCACAGACCATGACTCTCTCAGAAAAATATGCCTGAGGAAAGTAGGACTAGGACCAGCCAGTGGGGATGGGGGGAAGCCTTCACCTGAGACGGGGTCAGAGAGAAGTGCAGGTCTTCTGAGATGTTGGTGTTGATGTTCTTGACAAGAGCCATCAAAAAACTCATATTCACTGTCTCTGTCAGACTCTTCTCCACCAGATGGATCTCATAGTTCAGCCAGTATCTACAAGGGAAGAAAAGGTCTTGGAGGCTGAGTTATCCACTCACCTGGTCCACTCACCTGGATGACGGGAGGAGAGACACCATGCGCAGCAATCATCAGGCTCCTGGTGTAGGAGGGGTGACCCAGAATATCAAAGGGAAGACCCTGGGATGCTGAAGGAGAGGAGGGGTGGCACAGGAGTGATTCATCCTGGTTCTGAGGGATTCCAGCCAGTGGCCCCTCTGAGTATTTTATGTATTTCTCTTTTTTGTAACAAAATACATTACAATGTAAAGTTTGTCATTTTAATCATTTTAAAGTGTGCAATTCAGTGGCATTAAATACATTCACAATGTGTGAAACCATCTTTGCTGTCTAGTTCCAGAACATGTCCATCACCTCAAAAGGAAACCCTGAACCCATTAAGCAGTTACTCTTCCCCCAGCCTCTGGCAACCACTAATCTATGAATTTGCCTATTCTGGATATTTCATATAAATGGAATTATATGATATCTGGTCTTTTGTGTCTGGCTTCTTTCACTTAGCATGTTTTCAAGGTTTATCTATGTTGTAGCATGTATACGTATTTCATTCCTTTATATGGATGAATAATATTCCTTTGTATGCATATACCGTATTTTGTTTATACATTTATCCATTGATGGGCATTTGGATTGTTTCCACTTTTTGGCTATTGTGAATAGAGCTGCTTGTATTCAGGTAAAAGCTTTTGTTGGAAGACTTGTTTTTAATTCTTTTGGGTGGATACCTAGGAGGAGAATTGCTGTGTTAATTCTGTGTTTAACTTCTTGAGGAAGTGTTGTTAAACTGTTTTCCATAGCAGCTGCACCATTTTATATTCCCACCACCGATGTATGAGGGTTTCAGTTTCTCCAGATTCTTGCCAACACTGATATTTTTCACTTTGTTTTGTTTCATTTGCAATTATAGCCATCCTAGTGGGTGTGAAGTGGTATCTCATTGCAGTTTTAATTTGCATTTCTCTAGTGACTAATGATGTTAAGCACCTTTTCATGTGCTTATTGGTCTCTGTAAATCTTCTTTAGAGAAATTCTTCTGAGTATTCGAAACTGTGGGATGAGCACTGTGTGGTGTGAGGGCTAACTCACATTTATTGAGTGCTAGATGAATACTGGGAATTCAGCCATTGAAGACTTAGCTGTATGGGAACTGACATATGGGAACTGAGCTGGTCTTGGAAACACATAGAACACAAATTTAATTGCCATTTGTTTTACCGCAGCCCCCTTGCCATGGGCTAGAAAGTTAGGGTGAGCAAAGTCCCCCCTCCCACCTACTTCGCTATCCTGGTGCTCTCCGTGGTGCTGAAACTTCTCTTTGGCCAGAGTCCCTTTTCCCAAGCCTGGGGTCCTAAGACATGCTGCCCACCTTTTTAAAGCAATTTTAAACAGGTGAAGACTGAGGTAGCAATGGTATAGAAGGGGAACAAGAGCAGATAGAGCCAGATCGAGGCTACTGGAAAGGAGTAGCTATGGAGGGCCTACCAGGGAGGCAAAAGGGAGGCTTTTGTTTCGACATCATTTTTTTTGAACACAGTTACCAAGGAATAAAATTCCAAGGAAACCACAGGAAAAAAAATATTGTAAAATATAAAGAGTAAACCATGCAAATATGTGCAAATGAGCTTGGATGGTTCAGGCAATCAGAACATTCAGCCAGAAACAGTGGGATGAGATTGTCCAAATCCATTGATTGAGCTACACCAACTGATACTAGTGTTTTATTTATCTTTTAAAAATCTAAATGAAGAAGTATTGTGATTTTTATTGTTACCAACTAAAATAGAGAATTGTATTTCACAATACATATAGTTCACCTGATGCACTTAAAAAATTCCTTGGCCTTACAAAACAGCCCATGAATTTACCTTCTTGAGGGAAGATTTCCTGATCTGGTTCTCAGAGCACTTTAAAAAAATTGTTTTAGTTGTGAAAAGTAACATATATTCAAAAAGTTTAAACCGTGGATGTACAGTTGCATTTTTAATTATAAAGTTGACACCAATTTAAGGATCATCTTCTTTGTCTGATAATTGATTTAGCTATTCAGATACCTTTTGGTTCATGATTGCATGATACATTTTCTCATTTTAAGTGGTGTGAGGTTCAACAACTTGTCTTTTACCTTGGAGGGGATATATTGATATTCTCTAGTCCTCTGAATGCCCAGGAGATTCACTGAGGTGATGGGACCCTGAATTCTTGTGAAGTTTGTCTCTTACCCTCTAGTTCACATATGTCTTCCTAAGGCATCTTCACAACTTGCCACTTTCTTCTCATCAGATCTAATCAGCATAATGTTGTCAATACAGTGGACTTTGTAGAATGTCAAGATAAATGAGTTCTCTGTGAACTATCTTATGACAGCGATGAGACATGACATAACCCTGAGGGAACACTGTGGCTCTACTCTTGGCTCTGCCAAGTAAAAGCAAACTACTTCTGGCAGTCCTTGAAAAATGGTATGGAGATAAAAACATTAGCCACGTTATGGCTGTATACCAATTGTGAGGGGCTGTGTTGATTTCTTTGTGTAAACATACTCATCTGGGACAGTAGCTGCAATTAGACTCACCACCTGATTAAGTTAATGACAGTGCATAGTCATTCTCCAAGATCCACCTGACTTCTGGTGAGTTAAATGGAGTTAACAGGTATCACCATCACTCCAGCTTCGTTAAAGCCTTTCATGGCAGCATTAATCTCTACATTTCCTCCCAGCAATGTCCTTTGTTTCTGGTTTACTATCTCAATGGGAAGAAGACATTCCAGGAACTTGTATTTGGCTGTTCAGTGAAATGCCCTCCCAAATGCAATTCAATGAACAAAGCATAGTCTTTTTAATAAATAGTGTCAAAACCATTAGATATCCAAATGCAAAATGAGAGTAATAATATAAAATTAGACATTTATCTCACACTGTGCACAGAAAATGAACTCCAAATGCAAAATGAACCTAATTATAAGAGCTAAAACCATACACATAGAGAAGAAACCTTAGAGGAAAAATTTTGTAACCGTGGGCTAGATGAACACTTCTTTGATATGTTTTAAATTTAAGTTGGATTTTATCAAAATTAAATGCTTTTGATCTTCAAAAGCCATTATTAGGAAAATGAAAAGACAAAACATATACTGGGAGAAAATAGATATTTGCAAATCATACGTCTGATAAAGGACTTGTATCCAGATTACGTACAGAATTCTTAAAGCTCAATAATAAGAAGACAACCCAATTTTTAAAAAGAGGGTAAGATTTGAATAATCATTTCAGCAAAGAAAATACACCAATGGATAATAAGCACATGAAAAGGTGCTCAACATCATTAGTCATTTGTCAAATGCAAATTAAAGTGAAATACTACCCACACTCAGTGGAATGGCTATAACCAAAAATACTGACAATATTGCAAAAAATGTATTGAAACTATAGCCCTTTTATACTGCTGATGGGAAAGCAAATGATATAGCCACTTTGAGAATCAGTTTGGCAGTTTTTTATAAAGCTAAACATGTACTTCCTATATATACCAGCAATTCCATTCCTAGGTATTTACCCCAAAGAAATGAAAACATATGTCTACAAAGACTTGAATTCAAATGTTCATGGCAGAATTATTTGTAATAACCCCAAATTGGAAACAATCCAAATGTTCATCAATTGGTGAATGAATAAACATGAAGTACGTCCATATAATGGAATATTACTCAATGATAAAAAATAACAAATTACTGATACATGCTAAAATATGAATGTAACACAAAAACATGACAAGTGAAGGAAGCCAGACTCCAAAGACAACATATTTTATTGTATGGTTCTCATATGTAAAAGGCCCAGAAAAGGCAAATCTATAGAGTAGAAAGCAGATCAGTGGTTAACTGTGGCTATGTATGGGAGCAGGAATGGACTGCAGAAAGACACAAGGGTACTTTTGGGGGTGATGAAAGTGTTCTAAAATGATTGTAATGACAGTTCCACACACTGCATAAATATACCACAATGTATGTACAGGTATATCAGTTGTACCTTAATAAAGCTATCAAAATTAATAAAAACAGATATCACTACATACTTTCCAGAATGGCTAAAATTAAAAAGACTCAAGGGGCTTCCCTGGTGGCGCAGTGGTTGAGAGTCTGCCTGCCAATGCGGGGGACACGAGTTCGTGCCCCGGTCCGGGAGGATCCTGCATGCCGCGGAGCGGCTGGGCCCGTGAGCCATGGCCGCTGAGCCTGTGCGTCTGGAGCCTGTGCTCCGCGGCGGGAGGGGCCACGGCAGCGAGAGGCCCGCGCACCACAAAAAAAAAAAAAGAAGACTCAAGTATCACAAGGATGTGGGATAACTCAAACTCTCACACATTGCTGGTGGGAGTGTAAATGGATACAGTCACCATGTCAGTGCTTACCAAAATTCATCATGTACAAAAATGTTCATGGCAGCTTTATTCATAATAGCCCCTGTTATGGACTGAATGTTTGTGTCCCTGCCCCATCGAATTCATATGTTGCGATCCTAACCCCCAACGTGACAGTATTAGGAAGCGGGGACTTCGGGAGGTAATTCACTAGAGTAGAACCCTCATAAATGGGATAGTACCCTTATAAAAGAGACCCCGGAGAGCTCTCTCATCCTTCTTTCTGCCATATGAAGGTACAAGAAGTCTGTGCTCTGCAGCCCAGAAGAGGGTTCTCACCAGAACCCAACCCCAATTTTAGACTTCCAGTCTAAAGAACTGTGAGAAATAAATTTCTGTTTTTAAACCACCCAGGCTATGGTACTTTGTTACAGCAGCCTGAACTAAGACAGCCCCAAATCAGAAACAATGGAAATGCTCATCAACAGTAGAAGAGATGATAAACAGTGGTATACTAATACTGCAGAATACTATATGGCAGCAGTGAGGGCAAACTATTGATAGACTAAAAAAACCAAACAAAAAAAAACCAAATTAAAAAAGAAAAGATGGGCTTCCCTGGTGGCGCAGTGGTTGAGAATCTGCCTGCCAATGGAGGGGACACGGGTTTGAGCCCTGGTCTGGGAAGATCCCACATGCCGCGGAGCAACTAGGCCCGTGAGCCACAGCTACTGAGCCTGTGCGTCTGGAGCCTGTGCTTTGCAGCAAGAGAGACCATGATAGTGAGAGGCCCGTGCACCGCGATGAAGACCGGCCCCCACTTGCCGCAACTAGAGAAAGCCCTCGCACAGAAACGAAGACCCAACACAGCCAAAAATAAATAAATAAATAAATTAATTAATTAAAAGAAAAGATGAAACTCAGGCATACAGGTGAGGGAAAGAAGCCAGACACAAGAGTATGCACTATGTGATTCTATTTATAGGAAGTTTGAGAACAGGAAAAATCAATACTTGGTTATAGAACTTAAAATAATGGTTACCATGATGTGGAGCTATTGACGGGGAAAGAGCATGAGGGACCCCTCTGTTAGGCTAGAAAAGTTTTACAGCTTAATGTGAGTGGTAATTAAAGGATGCGTATATAAATATGTAAAATTTTATTGATCTGTACAGTTAACATGTATGCATTTTGCTGTCATATGTGTGTGTGCGTGTGTGTGTGTGTGTATGTGTGTGTGTGTGTGTATATATATATATATATATATATATATATAAAATACCTCAAAATAGATTTTCTTGGAAAAAATTCAGGCTTTGGACTTCTGCTTCTGAGTAGGGTGGAGTTATTTGTGATGGATCAATGCTCTCACTGAGAACAAATAGAAAAGCTAGATATAATACAGAAACAATTTGTTTAAAGGCATCAGAGAGCTGCTAAAGCAGAGAGGGGCTAAAATTCTGCAGAGGGAGCATCATAGAGAAATGAACTGAACATCTGCTGTTGCTTTTTTTCCCCAGGGACATGTGCTCATTCTGAGCATGTCCTTTGTCTAAGCATGGACGAAAGGCTGGGAATTTGAGCTTCATCTGAGTAGAGGTCACTGTTGGTCATAAAAAAATGCCCTGCCGTCACAATATGAATGAACTTCAAAAACGTGCTAAGTGAAGAAAGCCAGATGCAAAAGATAACATGTTGTATGGTTTCCTTATATAAAATGCCCAGACAGATCAGTGGTTGACTGTGGCTGGGTTTGGATTGCATACAGAAACAAGAGCACTTTGTCAAGTATAAACAGGGCATTTGGTGGTCTTGGTGGTGGCGTTGGGGTGGTGCGGAGGGTGAAGAAATAAACCTGGGCACTCGAAGGGTCTCAAACGTACAGCTGATTTCTCCTCTAGCCACTTTCAGAATTGTGAGATTCTATAGTCCGAGAGGCACTGGCTAAGCCGAAAATTCTGAAAACTAAGAGTTTTCCACAGTATTTTACTTTCTTTTAGTGGATCATAGAGACAAACGTGAAAGATAAAGCAATAAATCTTTGAGAAGAAAACATCAAAGAGTATCTTCATGATTCTGGGGATGCAAACATTTCCTAAATAAGACCCCAAAGCATTAACTATAAAGTAAAAATCTGGTATATTACACTACATTAAAATTAAGAATGTCTGTCTGTAGTCAAAAGACAATGCTAAGAGAATGAAGAGGCAATCCACAATGAAGGAGAACATATTCATGTGTATCTATTTGCAAACACATGTAACCAGAATATATAAAGAGCCCCTAAAGATCACTCAGAAAAATTCAAACAACCCCATAAACAAGCCAAAGACTTAAAAGGCCATTTCACAAAGAGGATATCAAAATGTCTAATAAATATATGAAAGATTAAGTTAAACTTAATCAGGCAAATATAATTAAAATCAGCATATGATACAGTACAAACTTGCCAGAATGGCTAAAATGAAAAAGCAGAGAATACCAAGTGTTGACAAGGATGTGAAGCAACTAGAACTATCATACACTGATTGTGGGAGTGAAATTTGGTTCAAGAACTTTGGAAAACTGTTAGGAGGTTTCTATTAAAGCTAATCACATGCCTGCCCTATGACCCACCAATTTCACTCCTAGGAATATACCTTACAGAAATACATACGTTCACCAAAATACACAAACAAAAATATTTACAGCAACACTCTTTGTATAAGCCAGAAACTGGAGACCACCCAAATGTTACTATCCATAAACATAGTAGAATGGATAAATGAGGTATGTGATATATCTATAGCTGTCTATATCCATCCATATCTATCTATCTATCTATCTATCTATCTATCTAAAGAAATAGACCAAAATGAAAATAATGATTATCTCTGGATAGTAAGAAGGAGAATTTTCCACTTTCCTTCTTATAGCTACTTTCTAAATATTTTATGAAGAATAAAATTACTGGACTTCCCTGGTGGCACAGTGGTTAAGAAGCCGCCTGCCAATGCAGGGGACATGGGTTGGAGCCTTGGTCCGGGAAGATCCCACATGCCACGGAGCAGCTAAGCCCATGCACCACAACTACTGAGCCTGCGCTCTAGTGCCTGCGAGCCATAACTACTGAGCCCTCGTGCCACAACTACTGAAGCCCACACACCTAGAGCCTGTGCTCCACAACAAGAGAAGCCACTGTAATGAGAAGCCCGCACACCACAACAAAGAGTAGCCCCTGCTCACTGCAACTAGAGAAAGCCCACACGCAGCCAAAAATAAATAAATAAAATAAATTTATTAAAAAATAAAATTTAAAAATAAAATTACTTTTATAATCAGAAAGAGTCGTTAAAATAAAGAACACTTAAATTTATTGAGTTCCTATTATTTCCTAATAACTTTTCCATGCATAATCTCCTTTAATCTCAACAACCACCCCAGGAGGAAGGTATAGGAGAGAGATCAAGAATAAAGGCTTTGGAACAGTAATGAAATGACAATGCTGGTAAGATAATGATAACAGCTAACGTGTCTGAATTATGTATTTAATCTTTGCAGTAATTCTACAAGTCAGGTGTTATTTCAGCCCCATTTTACAGATGAGGAAACTGAAAGTTAACCTGTCCAAAGCCCAATTCCACTTTTGAGCACTGCCAGTCTGACCCTAGTCTGTATTACTGTACACCTCCCCTACTGCCCTCCAGACCTAGGTTCATGTTTGATTTTGCTACCTACCTGTTGTGTAACGTGGGCAAGTTATTTAACCTATGGGAGCCTTAGTTTTTTTTATCTGAAAAAAGGGTTGATAACAGGACCTACCTCATAGGCTTGTAAAGGTAAAGGAGATAACTTGGTGAAGTGATAGAGTTGGGAACCGAGTCCACATCTTCTGATATCAGAGCTCCTACTGTCCCCAAGGTGTCTAAGGCCTCCATAAGGCAGCACAAAGAGGAGCCTCCTGAACAGCTGCTTGGAGATCCGAAGCTCCCGGAGCAGCTGCAGGTACGCATGGGAGCCTTTTCAGGCCACCCAAGTGATGGCACTCAATCAGATTGTTGTGCCAACACCAAGTCTGAGAACATAAACTTTTCACTCATCTTCTCCAACAAATATATACTGAGTGCATACAAGCCTGTCCTGAGTATCCCAGAAGAGAATGGGTAACTCTGATTGGAAGGGAGAGGAGGGGAGAAAGGCAAAGATCTTTTGAAGGTGACTCTTGGAGATGCTGTATTCCAAACCCCTTCTTCTCCCTCAATCCAGTATCTCTTGGTCTCTTGGTCTTATCAGTCTCTTGATCTCACTGATTCTACATCATTCAATGTCTCTGACCCATCCCTCCTATCCAGGTACACAGTGCCAATTGGTGGTGGTGCTGGTGGTGGTTCAGCCCTCACTCTTAGCCAGACCACCACAGTTGCATCCTACCTGCTCACGTCTCTTGTCACATCACCACCCTCATATCCTTCCCTGAAGCCTGAGCCATCTTTCTAAAATGCAAAGTTGACTATGTTCTTCCTGTATTTAAAATATATCATTGCCCTGCCCCCTCTCGCAGTGGTATAGCTTACACAACCCTTCACACTTTGGTCCCTGCCGAGATTTCCAGTCCAACCCCCCCCACCCAACCTCCCCATTGTTGCCTCCATCCCCAGCACTTTACTCTTTCACAGTTCAAAGCACTGTAGTTCTCCCTGTATCCCCTAACACTGCTTGAGTCCAATGGGAAATCTCCTATACAGCCTTCAAAACCCGTTCATGGGTGGCCTCATCTGTGAAGCCTTAGCAGATTTCCCTCCTTTGAGCTAACCTGGTGCCTTGTCTACCTCTGTATGATCGCACTCTAGAATCACCATCATTTGGGGCCATGTCTCTCCCTCCACAACTCCCAATGACAGGGACAGGGGCTAATTTCACCTCTGCATCCCCTAGATCATAGGGTCTTGGTGGTCAGGGGGAATGTGGGTGTCAATCAAGGTGGAAGGGTGAGATGAGAGCAGCATTTTCTGGGTCCAAAAGGGCTGACAGCTCCATCCCTTCTTAACAGCCTCCCTACTCCAGCCCTGCCAGAGCCCCCGGATTCCTGCTCCATCTCAGAGGGTCCTTTACCTCTGCAAGTTTCCCAGATTGCAGGATTCATTCCCTGACTGTGCACACTCTGAGAAGCACTTAGCAGTGTCCTCAAGGCCGAAGTCATCAAATTGGTTTGCACTGATGAGTCCTTTGCAGGGTTGTCTTGACTCCTCATGTATGGTTGTGGAATTCTGACCTAAGAGAGGGATGCAAAGTGTGAATGGGCTGCATGAGGAGGGGCCACACGGGCAGCGGGTAGGGGAGCTCAGGCTCCAGAGTCCGGTGGTGTGGACTAGAACCCCAGCTCCATCTACCCACGCTAACTGTGTGAACTTGAGCTGGACTCATACCCATCTCATTCTTTATATACTTGCATACTATTTCAGTATATAGGTGTTGCTATGCTTTTTCAATTGGTCCCCTGCTGGTGAACATTTAGGGTGTTTTTGTTTTGTTTCGTTTACTATTTTGAATAATGCTACTTACACCTTTGTCAGCTGATGTTAAGAATTCATAGATGGGCTTCCCTGGTGGCGCAGTGGTTGAGAGTCCGTCTGCCGATGCAGGGGGACACGGGTTCGTGCCCCAGTCCGGGAAGATCCCACATGCCGCAGAGCGGCTGGGCCTGTGAGCCATGGCCATTGAGCCTGCGTGTCCGGAGCCTGTGCTCCACAACGGGAGAGGCCACAACAGTGAGAGGCTCGCATACCGCGAAAAAAAAAAAAAAAAAAAGAGTTCATAGAAAACATTCCTATCCTTAGAATTTCTGTATCAAAATGTATGAACTTTTAAAAATTGCTAAGTGGGCTTCCCTGGTGGCGCAGTGGTTGAGAGTCCGCCTGCCAATGCAGGGGACACGGGTTCGAGCCCCGGTCTGGGAAGATCCCACATGCCGTGGAGCGGCTGGGCCCGTGAGCCACGGCCGCTGGCCCTGCGCGTCCAGAGCCTGTGCTCCGCAACGGGAGAGGCCACAACAGTGAGAGGCCCGCGTACCGCAAAAAAAAAATTGCTAAGTATTATCGAATTTCCTTCTTAAAAGGACTACACCTATTTACACTCGCACCAAAAGTGGGCAAGAGGGACTATTTACCCACATGTTCACAATCCTAGACTTTACCAAACTTTCCAAATCTTTGCCAGTTTGAGGGGTAAAATTGAATTTCATTTTAATTTAAGAAGGAGTTTGAGCATCTATTTGTATGTCTTTTTCCATGAACTGCTTTATTGTATCCTTTATGGGGGCAGCGGGGCTGGATCTTGACAATCTGCACCTTTACGTTTCTGACTGGCCCACCAGGAACTGTGGGTGAAGTGGGCAGGGAGACATTTACTTTTCATTCTTTCACACCCTTCTCCAGTGTTTGATTTTTTTAAAAAAATTATGCACAATATTACTTTCACATTAAATGAAACTAGTTAAATTTTAAGACAAAAATAAAATACATGGTAAAGATAATGGCAGACCAAAGTTAGGGTAAACGTAGGTAAAAAAATAACATTTTCAAGTGGATTTTATAATAATTAGCCCTATATGTGACAATGTTTTAAGTAGCTTGTAAAGGAACTTCAGTTTTCTGTTAGACTGTAAAGATATTCATAACACGTTGTTTAATGGGAAAAATCACATGATGGATGAGCATGTGTATAATAGAATCCATGTTTGCTTTTTAAACAAAGGAGGAAGAAAGAAGAGGGAAAGAAGGAGAAAGAGAAAAAGAGAAAGAGGGAAGAAGAGCAGAGAGGGGGAGGAAATTGTCAGCTCCAGGGAAGGTACCATTCTCTTTGTAATCCCAGCCCTCTGTATGCCTGAGGGGTTACACATGGGTGCTGGGCGCAGGGGGCAACTTGGTGGGTGTTAACAGAGCCTCCCTCCTGGCCTGCCATGAAATTTCAGGGCCGTTGGGCTTGTGAAGCTCTTGGCAAGTACCTGGTGTAGAGAAGATTATGAAACTTCGTTTTTGCAATTATTTTTGGAAGACGTTAGAAGAAGCATTTAGCCCAGCAGGGAGAGCCTGAACCAGGCCTGTGTGCAGGAGGCCCTCCAGATCCACCCTACTCTTCTCCATCCCGCTCTGCCCCAGAGGTTGGCCTCCAAGGACCACCTCAATCTGGGTTCATATGGGGGGGGGTGGCGAGGAGGTCAGAGGTCAGGGCAGTACTCGCCCCTCCCTAAGGCTCCCCACCAGTGGCCTGCTTCCCTCTGCCAACAGCCACAGCTTCTTGTCCCTTGTGCCAGCCCTGACATGTCCTTGGTAAAGTATCCCTTTATTAAAGAGTGTGTCTGCTTCCCTCTGGGCCCCCACCATGCCTGGACTCTTTTGAAGCACCCCATCACTCTGCTAGACTGTGAGTCCCTTGAGGGCAGGGACCACATGGTATATGAGCACAGGGCCTGACACTGAGTAGAGGGCTCCATCAGCGCTTCTGAAATGAATGAATGAAAGAGCAAATGAACACATGGCAACTGCCCCAAAATGTCCACAAAAGAAGGAGCGTCGGGCTTCCCTAGTGGCACAGTGGTTGAGAATCTGCCTGCCAATGCAGGGGACACGGGTTCGAGCCCTGGCCTGGGAAGATCCCACGTGCCGCAGAGCAGCTAAGCCCGTGCGCCACAACTACTGAGCCTGCGCTCTAGAGCCTGCGAGCCACAACTACTGAGCCCATGTGCCACAACTACTGAAACCTGCACGCTTAGAGCCCGTGCTCCTCAACAAGCAAAGCCACTGCAAAGAAAAGCAGCACCCACTCGCCACGACTAGAGAAAAGCCCACGCTCAGCAACAAAGACCCAACGCAGCCAAAAATTAATCAATTAATTAATTAAAAAAAAAAGAGCCTTCCTTCTAGACATAAACCTCTCAGGGCTCCTCACACTGTTTAAACAGCTGAACCAGAGCACCCATCACCATAGGGTAAACTCCATGGGGCCTTCAAGGCCCGACCAGAAAATTACAACTTTCATGAGGGGCCCAGGGTCCTTATGAGACCAAGCAAGAGCCACTAGTGGTTATGAAGTTAATTAATCCATCAGGTGTTGCCGCCATCCCGCTGGGACGGCCCGGCCATTTTTCACACTTTGTGGAGCCACAGACTAAACTTTGCATTTCCCTGAATCTCTCAACATGTGAAGAGAAGAGGGTTTTTTGAAGCCCCCAAAAGAGGTCGGTCCGTACGCGCAAAGCCGTGTGACCGCATGCTGGACACACACAGGGGTGGGGGGCAGGCACGCAGGCCACTCACTGAAGCAAGAGCGAAACAGCAGGAGCAGGTAAGCCTCGGAGATGGGTGCACGGGGAGGGCGCTGCTTCCTCTGCCCGAGGGGATCCCTGCAGACAGCACAGAGTGCCAGGAAGAGCTGGCCAGGTGGGCCAGGGGTGGGGCCGGCTTTCTTGGGAGCGGGGACGGCAAGGGCCAGGCCTGGCGCCCTCGAGCTGCCTCTGGAGAACCACCGCCTGGCTGTGGGCAAGGCTGAGAGCCAAGGGGCAGGGAGAGCCTTGTTCTCGGCTTGGGTGACTGAGGACCGGGGGACCGCTGAGGGGACACAGAGGGGAGCCGGCGTGACGGGGAAGGGGGGTGAGGGGGGTGGGTGGGGTGGGGGGAGGGCCGTGCAGGCCCGGCCTGGCCTCAGCTTCGAGGGTCCCAGCTGCCTTCCCCTGGAGCTCAGAGGCCAGCTGGAGAAGAACTTGTCCTGGGCCCACCCGTGTCCCAGAGCCAGGCCTGTCGGGGAGCCGCAGCCTGAGGGACGAAGTGTGGGAGCACCCCCCATGCTCTCCCACCTCCAGGGCACTGTGGGGAAGCAAAGGGGACCTGAGACCAGTGCTGACCAAAGTTTATCGGGAGAGCAGGACTGACCCCGACGACAGAGGAGGTGCTGCGGCCGTCAGCTGGGCTCCTCGGAGGACCTGCTCCAGACACGCCCGCCCTGTCCCCGACCCTGGGTCTCTCAGGCTTGGCCGGAGGGCGTAAGGGGCCGACCGCTCACCTGAGTCCAGGTGCAGGAGGAGCAGGACTCCCAGGGCCCCGCGGGTCACCATCCCTGGCCAGCCTGGTCCACGCCGGCCGGAGCCCCCGCAGCTGCGCGACCCGCCGCTCCCAGGCTCTGCCGAGCCAGCCCCCCGCCGCGGCCGCAGCATTGCTGCTTCCTGTGGCCCCGCCCACGCCCTTCCTGCTCCATGGCACCATCGGTTGGGTTGTGAAAGGTGAGTGTGGGCAACCGGGCAGTGTTCCTAGTCTCACCCCGCCCCATGACCACCTGCAGAGCGGGCCCGACTCGGCAGGAGCTGCTGAACCCCCCCAGGGATGCTGCTCCCAGGGCCTCGTCTGGGTGGGTGCTGCGGGCTGGGGTTCAGCGGCCACAGAGGCCTCTGCACCCAAGCAGGCCCCTGGGGAGTGACGGCGAGCCCAGGCTTTGGAGTCAGGAACCCTTACCTCAGAGCCTCATTTCACAAGCTGGGGGCCTCTCTGAGTCTCAGTTTCCTCCTCTGTAAAGCGCATGTAGCAATGCGGCTGCCCCCTAGGGCTGTGTTGGGGTTTGAGGAGACGGTAGCGTGCAGGGCGCACGGCCTGGCTATAGGGATGAGGACGAAGATGTGGAAAGTGTTCGCACTCTCTCATTCATGCCTGTGATTTGAACAAGACCAGGCTCAAGCCCACGCCTGCTGGGGTCCTGGAAGGAGAGGAGGAGTCAGGCCTGGAGGCCCCACCCACCCACCCAGCTGACTGAATAACAGGAGGGGCAGGATGGCGGGGGACAGGATGGCGGGGGACAGGAGCACGGGCCCTGGGGGTTGGTCGGGCCTGGGCTGACATCTGTCCTGGCCACTTCCTGGCGGCCCGAGTTTGCGTGAGCCGACCTCTGCTAAGGAGGCAAGTTTCTCACGAGGCGTGGGGAGAACTCATGAGATGATGCCTGTGGAATTGCTCAGTCAGTGGGCGTGGCCATTATTATCACTATCATGATTATCAGTACTGTGAAATTACCATCACCATCACCAGCGGGTCACGGGTGGCCCAGACGGGAAGTGGGGCAGCAAACACATATGGGGTGCAGTATGTAGGCAGGAGAAGGGCTGACCACCGAGGCCCCCACTGTGGTGGCCCCTAGGAAGCCATGTGGATGAGGCCAGGGCCCTTGGCTGGCTATCGAGATCAGAAGGTGAAGGGTGCTCCGCCAAGGAAGTACATCATCACCAGCATCCGCTCTCGGGGCCACACGATCAGAGCTGGCCCTGCTCCACCCTGGGGTCTAATGGGGACCCGCCCAGCCCTGACTGGCCTCTATTTCCCCTCCCTCCCACACAGTGTCCGGACAGGACTCAGTCTCCTGCTAGGCCCTCTGGGCCTGGGGAGGGTCAGGGCCACTCATGGGGCCTGGGCGGCAGGTGGGAATCTGACATGGGCCCCAGGCACTTCCTCTGCAGGGCAGGCTGGGAGGGTGAATGCCCCTCCTCCCACCCAGCCGCATGTCCCGGCAAGGGGAGAGGGTGGACGGCTTTGTGAACTGTGATCTGCTAGGCCCACCACTGGAGACCCACCCAGCCCCTGGGCCCTCCAGAGGGGCTCATGGATGCCTGTCTGTAAAGAAGAGCCTGGAGACCTGCAGACCAGGCCCCAGATCGTGTGCAGCACACCTGAGAAGACAGGACCGGGGACTGGCAAAGTGGCAAGGGAGGGTCTGGCAGAGCCAGAGGGAGGGCCACCTCTCCTGGGCCCCACGGGGGCTGGGGATTGGCCTGGGGCCACTTGGAGCCCTGGGACCGCTAAATTCCAGGGGAAGCCTTCCCCTTCTGCCACCTCCCACCCCCAGCTTGTCCATACGGCTCCAGGTGGGCACCTGTCTCCAGGTGCGAGGCCTCCAGTATTCTGGCCAGGCCTGGCCAGCACTCACACCCTGGCCACTCCAATCCATTTCCCACTCCAAAGGGGAAACAAACCTGGCCACGTCCTGGTGGGAAGAGTGGTCCTATTGTCCAAAGTCCCACAGCCCAGAGAAGCGCATGATAAGAACCATCAGGGTCAAGGAGCACCACGGAGCTGTCAGGTGGCCCATGCAGGGCGGGTCACGAGAGGGTGGGAGCCGACCCAGCACCCCAGCCCCACTACCTGAGCTGCCCTTGGAAACAGAAACTAGGTGTCAAGAGGGTTCTTTGAAGTGGGAGAATTTGAGGGGAGTCCCACCTGCCCGGGGGAGGGGGCTGGGTCCCTTCCTTCCCTCTCTGAGGATGGGGGAGGTATCCCCTCAGGTCTAGCCAAGTGATGGGGGTCCAAGAGACCCGAGAGAGGTCTCTGAGAGCGGAGCTGGCTCTGATCCCACCCAGCTGCTCAACCGGGACACTGTGGGGAAGGTTTGTCCTCTGTCCTCAGGGGTTGGGGCACAAGAGGAGCCCACCACCTGGAGAAGGTGGAGGCAGAGGCCAATGGAAGCAGCAGGAGGAGGGGTTGGGAGAGAGGCAGGGGCAGGGGGTTCCCACGTGCCAAGGTCCCTGCAGGTCCCCAAAGATCCCACATTCACGCTCATCACACCACTGCCAGCCCACTCCTAGCCACCAAGGCCCTTCACACCCCTCCCGTCCAACTCCAGAGAGTTGCCTCTTTCCCCAGCCTGCGCTCCCCCTGGAGCAGCCAGAAGAGGAGGGAGGAGACTGCAGGGGCGGAAGTCTCAGGTGTGGGCCTGGGCTGGACCTTTAGACCCGGACACAGAGAGCCGTGATGGAACAAGACTGCTCCCATAACTGAAGGGGGACAGAAACTTATTTGACCTGCCTCACCTGTGTCACAGGATGGAGAGGGGAAATTTGCCAGGCCAAGTTTGAAGGCAGTGATGGCAGAAAAGCCCAGTCATTTCATTCTTGCAGCCCATCCACCTCACACCGGTCAGTAAACTGGTTACACAGGTCCCACGACCAGCCAAGGGCTGAATTCAGCCCTTAGACTTGATTTCTTTGACCAGAGAATATTTTGGAGTAGCCAAGTTTTTTAAATCAGGGGATTTTACACCAGCACGATCTGGATTTCTTATTTGTCATAAAAGGCAGGCAGTCTGGCTACACGGGCCTTCATCCCTCCGAGTTGGCAACCGGCTGCAGCAGAGCAGCAGCTGCATTCTCTGTGTGGGGCTTGTAACCTTCAGTTCACCACAGACCACGCGCAGCTCCCCCAGCACTGACACCCAGTTGCCATTCCTCCCCCCACCTTTGCCCTGACAACGTTTCCAGCAGATGTCTTTCACACATGGCCCTCTTCTCTTGTTCATGTTTACTGATTGGCCCCCAGGTGTTTTTTATCATTGATTCTTAAGAGAAGTACAGAAAAAAGCTCAGAAGGAAATTCTTGCCGTGGTTGGTTAGGCGATAACAGCTGATCTTTATTTTTTCTACGTACTCTTCTACAGCTTCCAAATTCTCTACGATGGACATGTACTTCTTTTTAATATGAAAAGACAAATGAACTGGTAATTACAAAGAAAATCCTCCCCATCTTTAAGGCTGAGAGCCAGATCAAATGCTGCCTCCTACAGGAAGCCTTCCTGGAGTCACAGCCAGGAATGAGGGCTCCCCCAACTCTGTGCCTGTACCTCTAAGAGTTCTTGTCTCATGCATGCCTCCCACATTAGACTGAGAGCTCGCAGGGGAAGCGACCAGATCTGGCCACCTGTGTCCAACAGAATTAACCGTGATGGGCTGCGAGGTGTGCTCGAGATCGTCTGCAGGGGTTCTACGGAGCATGTCAGGCTCTACAAGCATCACCAGGGGAGGCGTGTCTCAGTCTTTGGAATGCTGGGGTGGAAACAAATTTGGACTGCTACGTTCCACGGTTCTTGCCACAAGAGGGCTTCGGGAGAGGCTGCGGGCCCCTGTGAGGTGTCGGCTTGGCAGTGGTGAGCTAGGGTGATGCAGCTGTGGAGAGGCTCAGATGGGAAGATGGGCCTAGCCCAGCCCAGAACGTTTATACTAAGCCAAGTCAGGGGCAGGCAAACGCCCATGCAGTAGATAAAGGTTTACAGCAGGCACCAGGTAGCTCTTGGGAACCACTACCCAAAATCCAGCATTGGAACTGGGGACTCCAGGCTGTGAGTGGAAGGCTAAGGAGGTCCAAGGAGAGGGAGGACCAGGAAGGGGAGAGGGAGGGCTGGGGAGGCTGACAAAGGGTGACGTCCCTGGGCTCAGAGGGCCAGCATAACGACAGCCCAGCTCCCTCCCTGGGCTGTCATTATGCTCCAGGGAGGGACTGCTCCTCCTCCAGGGGTCTGGCTCAAGGGTCTGGCTCAAAGCTCTGCCCCAACTCATCTTCCCTGTGGGCCATCCTTAGATTAAAATGACAGGGGCTACAGAGTGCCCTCATGAGACAGAACAGCTATGGCACATTCCTGTCCTGGGCTGGGCCACAGGGCCAAGGATGCTACCAGCCTCCAAGGTCCAAGGCCTGCAGATTCCAGCCATGAGGGCCAGTCCAGTGGTGGTGCATTAAGACCAGCCTTCAGTCCCATTCCTGAGCCCCCTGAGCTGGACCCAAGAGGCAAGTAACCCCCTGGCCAATTCAGAAGGCCCAGCTTGGGAGTCTGGCTGCCATGGCAACAGCCCCATCCTTCTGAGGTCCTTGGGCCTTCTCAAGTCTCCGGCTGGCTTGGCCTGGCTGAAGGGGCCGCAAGCAGCAGTGAAGAGAGACCGCAACTCTGCTTCCTCACATCGGCGGGGGGCTGGCGGCCTAGATGCGGCTGGACGAGGTGCTGCCCGAGCTGATTGGGAGCCTGGTACTGTCCGAGCTGCTCTTCAGAGGGGAGGGCCCACCCCGGGCCTGCAGGCGCATGGACCAGTACCAGAGGAAGATGAGGAAACCTGTGGGGGGCACAGGGCTCAGAGGCTGGGGGCAGCCCCAGCCCAAGCCCACTCCCTTCCTTTGACCCAGATCTGCCCCCGCGCCTCCTCCCTACACAGGTTCCCCACACCGATGTGACCCCAGGAGCACCTACTATGCGCCAGGCACTGGGCAATGCCCTGTACATCATCTCACTTTATTCTCTCCATGTTCCTTGAGATCAGACCTCATCATTACTATTCTATGTTACAAATGAGGAGACTGAGGCCCATGAAGATAAGGGGCTTGGCTGAGCCAGGAGTCAAGCAGCAGTGGTCAGGCTCCAGAGCCCACCTGCTTAAGTACCACGTGATATGCTCCTCCCCAAATCATAATACTGTGATTTATTAATAGCTCAGTAAATGTGTGAGTTTATGGGCAACATTTATAATCCCTACAGAGTCCACTTCACAGATGAGAAAACAAAGACTCACCTCCCTCACACACCACTCCCATTGCACGGGGACCCCGTGGAGGACCTGCCTTCCTTGTTTTCCTGCCCAAGTCTTCCTCCCTACCCAGCATGGCCAAGAACAAAGGTAGGTGTGCGTGTATGTGTGAGATGTTGGGGAGCAGGAAGGGGCCCTGATGGCATCAAGCCAGGCCCCCCTGATCCAGCCCGTCTGCTCCTCTCCCCTCCCCCCGTCCCCCCTCCCCCCACTCACTACTCCTTAGCCCTGTTCCTCCTCACTCTTCTTCCAACACATAACCTAGTTCTAGCCTCAGGACCTTTGCTCATGCTTCTCCCTCTGCCTGGAGCACTCCACCCCTAGACCAGGTCTCCTCAGCCTGTAACATGCACTGCATCCCCTGGGCACCTGTTACAAGGAGGATTCTGACTCGGCAGGTCTGGGGTGGGCCGGAGTCTGTGTTTGTAACAAGTTCCTGACAGTGCTGAAGCTGCTGGTCTGAGAAACACACTTGGAGTGATGGGCCCTTGATCGCTCCATGGCTGGATCCTTCTGTTGTCTTCAAATGTCTCCTCTACAGAGAGGCCTCCCTCCCCTAGGTGTCCCCCACCCAAGCTCAGACTGTCCATCACATTACCCACTATTACTTCCCTCCTCGCCTAGATGCCCTTTGATGTCTGTGACCTTGCTTGCCACACTTGGTCTTCCCAGTAGAGATGAGCTCTGTGGAAGCAAGGCCCTTGCCTGACCAGTTCACAACTACAGCACTAGGGCTTAACACAGGGCCTGTACATTATAAGTGCTCAATAAAGACTTGTCAACTATGGCCTGGATGCCCCCATTTTACGAATGGGAAGGCTGAGGTCCAAAGAAGGCCCTTCAGGTCACCTGGGTCATCCCTTCCCTGGTCTGTTCTCTATGTATGGGCACCCTGCCTGGGCCAGGGGGTGGGGTTTTCTCCACGCCTACCTTGGAAGGAGGTGATGACACTGAAAACGTAGAGGACCACAAGCTGGAAGGTGCCAGAAGCAAAGGAGAAGAAGACCAAGGCCCAGGGCAGGCCGAGGACCAGACTGAGACCCAGCAGGGTCAGCACGTGGGGCCACTTCTGGGCGTGTGGGCGCAGCCGCAGGATCTGCACCACCATCGTGCCCAGCATGGCCATGTTGAACAGAAACACCAGGCTGAAGAGGCCCAGGTTGGTGACGTGGCTGACCAAGGAGTCCCGGATCCAGCACCTGTGGGCAAGGGCACGAAGGCTCATTGCAAGGCTGGGCTGGCACGGTGCTTCCTGGGCCATGGGCAAGCACCATAGTGAGCCCGGGTACAGGGCAGCTGCTTTAAATACCACTGACTCAAGGGCCAAAAAGTCACTCTCCTTTATTCCTTCTCTGTAGTCAAGAGAAAGACTTAATTTGGTCCTAAAACGTTTTTTTTTTTTTTTTGCAGTACGCGGGCCTCTCACTGTTGTGGCCTCTCCCGTTGCGGAGCACAGGCTCCGGACGCGCAGGCTCAGCGGCCATGGCGCACGGGCCCAGCCACTCCGCGGCATGTGGGATCTTCCCAGACCGGGGCACGAACCCATGTCCCCTGCTTCGGCAGGTGGACTCTCAACCACTGTGCCACCAGGGAAGCCCCCTAAAACGTTTTTAACACTTCTAACACTTGCTAGTCTCCCTTTTCAAAAAAAAAAACCCAGACTTTTAGGAAACCAGGGTTTCCTTGTTCCTGTGTTTGCTTTCATGACTACTCACTGTTTATGACAAGTAATGCTTATTTCCCATTTATAGTTGATACAATTTTTTAAAAAATACATTTAACAAGCCAGATGATTTAAAGAAAAAATTAATCAAATAATAATACAGATGGCACAAAGTGAGGCAAAAATCACAAGGTCATGATGTAAAAAACTGAAATTTTCAAGACATTGAAGGAATGGAAAGGGTTCCTTCCTAGCCTAGGGCTCAGGAGCCCTGGATTCTAGTCTGGTTCAGGGGGACACACAGGCCAGGCCACCACCAGCCTGGGTGAATTAGGTGAGTGGAAGAGGACTGGATTTCAGCCCCACTCATCCCCCAGCTGGGTGCCTTTGAGCAGTGTGGTGTGGATTCCTGCCTTCTCTGGGCCTCAGCCTTTCCATTTTTCCTTGGGGAAGAAGATAGAAGGGTGCAGCAAAGGAACATGCTGGAGGCTCAGCTCTCCAACCCATACTCCCACTCGCAAGTGGGGAAACTGAGGCCCAGAGAGGGGCTAGGACCTGTGCACGGTCATCTGGCAAGTGACTGGCAGATCCAGGCCCATTCTCACCCTCCCTGAGGAAAGGGTCACCCCAATACCCCCAGCAGCTTGGCACCCAGCAGTCTCCTGGTCAGCGTGACCTGGGCCCAGGCTACTCTCTGACCTCTGCACCATGAGGCCCACCTTCCTGCCCCCACTGCACAAGGCACTCACATGGAAGGGTAGATGACACTCTCTGGGGTCCTGTGCACAGCTAGGATGATGGGGCCATAGTTGTTCACATCCACCAGTGCCACCAACGTCACCAGGAAGATGGGGAAGCCTGCGGGCAACAAAGCATGGAGCTCCATCTCCCACCCTCTGAGGCCTGCCCTCCCCTTCCCTCTGGTGAGACCTCCTCTCAGACCTGTGGTCCCAGAGCTTACCCAGCCCCATCTGGGGCAGGTCCTCCAAGCTCGGACCCACCCTTCTCCTTTCCAGTTCTGGTTTCTCATAAAGGGAGCCCATCTCCCCTGACCTTACCCCTGCACCCTCAGCATCCTGGGGCCCCCTAGGGGAAAAGGCCTGCAGTTCCCTGCTGAGGGGCTGGCTGTCACAAGGAGAGACTGGAGGAGCAGATAGGACATTGGTAGGGTGGAGGACAGTTCAACAGGGGACATCTAGAGTTATACCCCGAGGGGATGTCTGCCCTGGGCCTTGACCTTGTCCATGAGGTGGAGATTGAGAGCTCCCTGGAAGGGTTGCCCACCACCAAACGCCTGGATTTTGACAAAGAACCAACTCTGAAGGAATTTCATGTAAATCAATGAAGCGAACCAAGAAAGGGCCAAATGAGAAACACGGGAGGAGCAGCAAGTTGGGGTCGGGGACATGTGGAGGTCGGTGGGCCTGTGCAATGTTCAAGGACTTGTGGTGTGTGCCCCTGGGCCTCCAGGTCTGACAAAAGAGAGGTCTGGGCCACAGGTGAATTGGGTTGCTGTTGGCCAAGAACAAATACCAGAGCCACGGGGAACCTGTTACCTGAGGTTCATGGGGATCCACAGGCAGGGCCACCATGAGCCTGGGTGAATCAGGTGAGGACTGAATTACGGCCCCACTCATCCACAACTGGGTGCCTTTGAGCAGTGCACAACCTGCACATCCATACATGGTGGCTCCGTCTGCAAACCCCACTTGTAAAAGAGTGAGAGATGTAGAGAATATGTAAGCGTTTCTTGGGGACAGGGCTCATCACCTCATCTTCCTAAAGAGGACCTTGACCTAGCCAAGGTAAACAACCCCTGAGGATGGGTGAGTGAAGGAAGCAGTGAGGGAATAGTCAGAGGGGTAGGTGGAGAAGTGGAACCAAGTGCCCATGTTTTGCCAGAAACCAATAGGAAAAGGCAGGTCCCCCTCCACCAACTTACCCCAGCCCACGATGCCCAGCTTGAGCAGGTAGCCTGGCACATAGGTGCCGAAGACCTCGACCACGAGTCGGTAGAGGTTGTAGCCCTCGAGGCCCATCCAGGAGAGGCAGGCGAGCAGGGAGAAGTGCAGAAAGATGGCGCTGGCGTGGCAGGCAGCCTCGGAGCCTGCCAGGGCCACCGGCTCACTGAGCAGGAAGCTCACATCCAGCAGGAAGACGGCCAGCAGCAGGTTCATGTGCACCTTGATGGTGTAATCCCTAGACTTCCTCCTGCACAGGTGAGGGTGGAGGTGGGGCAGGCAGGGTCACTCTTGTGGCCAGTGTGGGAAGGCAGGGAGGTGGGAGGTGTGCCCGCCCACCCCTCCTCCTCCAGGCAGCCTTCCCAGGCTGCCTGCGCACGCACACACACGCACACACACACACACACGTGCGCGCGCGGCCTCCCGTGGCTACAGCTAGGCTCTGTCCCCGTGTACCTTCCATGTGTCCAACACCCACAGGCTCAGGCACCGTGTGTGCATTTAATGGCAGATTTAACCAAGCACAGCGAGGAAGACAAATCAGCCACTACAATCAACCAGATGCTCCCAAAGTCAGAAGGGAAAGACTGGATTTTTTTCTGTTTTGGAGAATCCATGCCACCCATGTTCTGTGTCTGCCTGTCTGTCTGCACTACTGTGCATCTGTGAGCCCATGCTGTGTGGCCTGTGTCCTTGAGTTTGCAAGTCTGCGTGTGCACGTCCTGCTCCCATCCCAAGATACTGTGTGGTACAGGGCACTGTCAGCCTTCCTGTCCCCAGCCTTTCTGTCCGCCTGGCATCCTCCACTGCCTGCTCCAGAGAGTGCAGAAGAACACCTACCATCCTGGATCCCCATGCCCACCCTACCCCCTAACTTGAGGCACCACCTTAGGCTGGCCCCATCCCCCTCACCCTCAGTTTACTCATCTGCGAAGTGGGAGGACGGCCCCCCTCACAGAGTTGGGGTGAGGGTTACACTGATACAAAGCATCTGGCACAGATAAGGTGCTCAGTCCCTAAGGGTTCCTGTCCCTTTGTCCTGGGGCACTTTTGTGATCAGTGGGCAGGTGCTGGGAGGGGCTTGTGCCCTCACCCCCAGCTCTCCACTCAGCCTGCCAGCCATCCCTCCTCATCGCCTGCTCCAGCCCCACCACGTGTGCGGCTGTGGCCACGCCTTCACACGGCTCTACCCTCCCCGGTCCCCGCAAGGACAGTGAGCACACTCCAAGAGTCTTCATTCTACAGTAGAACTAAGGATGTCTCCCTTCTACCCGGACGGGTCCAGGGCCCAACTACAGGTGGACCTCAGTTTAGGCCAAGCCCAGCACTGACAATCCAGACCCCACACACAGCCGGTCTGAGGGTGGGTGGAGGCGTTCATCACTCCACCGAAGGCGGCCCCTTCTCTCAGCAGGCACCCAAACGACTGGGGTGACACACACCTCCATGGAGCCAGGGGGTCGGGCCTCAAAACAGGCACTAGGGAACAGGGGCTGGAGAAAAATCTGGAGGCTCTACCTGTCCACAGAGGCCACTGCCAGGCAGCTCTACTAACCCAGGCCTTGTGGGCCTGGAGCCAGCCTGCTTCTACCACTTCCCCGCTGTGTGACCTCAGTCAAGTCACTTACTCTCTCTGAGCACTCTTCCATAGGGCCCTTATGAGGATGAACCAAGTTCACGCGTGTAAAGCACTTAGAACAGTGTGTGGCACGTGGGCCGCTTGATGTAAGTGTTCACCATTATCATTACCATCACCGTCATATTATCATGTGCCCCCAGCAGTATCACATCTGGTTATTCAAAGACAGGAATCTAGATTCTTATGTCAACTCTCCCAATTTTAAATCCTGGCAGTTAATGTAAACTGGAAATGCTATGTTACCCAAACACCACAGATCTGAGCAGGAAATGCCACCCCTGGGGGTCAGCTGGCTGCACCTCCCAGGGCTTCCACGACTATACACACGTTTCAGGGTCAGGCCAATCTCCAGGGTGGGTCTCCCTCATTGTGGGGTCCCAGCCCGGGGGCCTGGAATGGAGGCCCTCCCTGCCCCCTTCCCTCTTGCTCCCAGGTCCTACCTAGAGCAGAGGTAGGCAGCGATGGTGAGGACGCAGGCCACGGCGGAGATGACACAGCCCACGTAGGAGAGGACGGTCAGGTAGTGCTTGTGTATGGCGTCCACCTCCGCAGAGGTAACCTGGATCCACGAGGCAGGGCAGGGCTGGCCTCAGTGCCCCCAACTCGACACTGAGGGTTTGCCCAGATGGAGGTCTAACCCGTGGTCCCTGGACGGCCTTGGGCGTCTATGAACCACACCTGCCCCACAAACTGAGCAGAGTGTGGTCCCATGAGTGCATTTTTCACCACATTCTCAAATGGATCCCTGTCCCACCAAGGTTAAGAACCCTCCACCAGAGAATCCCTTTTCTATCCTGGCACTAATTATTTTTCTGTAGCATTCAAAACAGAAATAAGTTTCCTGGGAGGCAGTGAGCTCGCCACGCCCAGAGAGCGGGAAGACCACTCCGGTCCCTCAGGACCCCCTAGGGTCCTAAGATTTGGGGAGAATGAGCCTAGGACACAAAGCTTCTGAGATCTTGGGGGCACTGAAGTCCATCACAAGGGCCTCGCACTGGGCCTCAGCACCCCCTTGAGGGCTCTTTAGAAACATACTCCTGGCCCCACCCCAGCGCTGTGGAATCAGAATCCTAGGTTAGGACCAGGAACCTGCATTTTTGTCATGCACCAAAATTTGGAAATAAAGAACAAGGGCTTTAGAGACCAGCTCTTTTACTTACTACTAGCTGTGTGAACTTGAGTAAACTGCCTAACCTCTCTGAGCCTCAGTTTCCCTATCTATAAAATGGGACAACAACAGGAGTCACCTCGGGGCTTGTTGTGAGGAATGGATGACATATATGTGAGAAGTGGCAGCCACACAGCAAGAACCCCGCCTGTGTATGGGAGCAGGGAAGGAGGGGGCCACGCACCATCAGCACTGCAAAGTAGGTCAGGTGGTTGCAGAGGCAGGACGTCTGCGTCTCTCTCCTGATGGTCTCACAGCCCGCATCGCTCCAGCTCCCCGGGCTGCTCACTGAGGAGGGGCCAGCATGGGGCTCTGAGATCAAGCCCAGCACCCCAGCACCCCACTCTACCCCACAAATGCACGACTGCATCACTCTTCTGAGCCTTTGCTCCCCTCAGCTGATCCCTAGCCTGCCGTCACTCCCTCTTCAAAGCCCACCTTCCTCCAGGAAGCCCCCCTTGATTAACTCCATCTCCCCCACCTTCCAGGACCCCCTGGTACCTGCCTCCAGGTACCTGCCCAGCTCAGAGGCCCCTCCACACTCACATGTCAGGTCTTCAACCCAGAATACACACTGTAGAGTCACATTCTTCTGTAGGGACAAGAAAGAAGGGGAGTGGGTCTCACGACAGTCTACTCCTTTCCAGCCAGGCTGAGGGAGTCAGTGCCAGGGCCCCACCCCTTTTGTACCTGACTGGCCGATGCCCTCAGCCAGTCAATCATTTTGTTAAAGACAAGTGATTCGGAAGAGAGGGGGACAGGAGGACATGGACAACGGGGACCCTTGTGTCCCTGGTTGCTTTGTTCACACTCACCGGCTGTGGCTGGTGCTGGAAGGTGAGCACCATGGGCTCCGAGAGGTTGGCTACTTTGGTGTTCTGCACGATGATACCCAAGACCTTCTCCCCCAAGACCTGGCTGGAATTCTTGTCCTAGGTATATGGGGTGGGGGAAGAGGGTAGGGAGGGGGCTCAGGACTGAGAAGAAAAGCTCAGAAGTTCCCCAGACCTTCTAGACTCCTGTCTCTGCCCGGCACACTGCTCCCAGATTTTGAGTCTCCCTCTGGAAAAAATTCTTGCAAGGGTAGTCATTTACACCATAGTGAGAATAACACTCTCCCAGGTCTAAATCTCCCAGGGAGATTTGTACATTGCTGTCCGATTTCTGACTTTAACAAGGACTCTTGGAGGAAGGGGCTGGGCTCCATGCCTACCCTTCCATCTCTCCGTCAGACAGAAGCTGCTTTCCCCCAGGCGTGGGCCCGAGGACGACAGCCCCATACCTGGAACAGGGCTTGGCTGCTGAAGTCCACCAGGAGGAGTCTCTTCTCAGCCTCCTGCCGCTGGCCCTTGGTCTTCTGGAAGAGCTCGCGGGGCAGCAGCACCGAGTACTCCAGGATCTCACGCTGCTCCCCCTGCAGACCAGAGTCCCACCGGGGCTCAGCCAGAGGTGGACCTCCAGATCCCCTCCACATCCCCCCCAGCACATGCCTCCCTGGACGCTGCCATCTCTAAGCCCACCTCCTTCAGGAAGCCAGGCCTGACTCACGACAGCCCTTCTCACCCCTCCTTTCCCTGGCACCAGCGCTGGCTGGGGAGCCTTGTCGTTAGAGCCCAGGGCCCCAGGGGCAAATGGGCCTGGGAGAATCACATGGTATTCTGGTGTCTGGGCTTCAGACACTGACCCTGCCTATGGCTCCCTGGTGTGCTGGGGGATAAGAAAGGCAGGGTGTGTAGCCCTCTGCCCCCAACTAGGCCCACCAAGGGCAGGCTCACAAGAGGGCTGCAGGCACAGGCATTTTGGTGTTGGTGGTCTGTCCACAAGGATGTGCCACAGGAGCCCCCTGTGCAGGGACCAGGTCCCTCCCCACCTCTGTCCCCACCACTGTATCAGGAAGGGTCCTCAGTTCCACCAGGTAGCCACTGACTGAGGTAGTCTTTGGGCCTGAGGCCTTCCTCATCAGCACACATCTGGCTCCCGGAGGCCCAGAGGAGGGGAGTGCTCATGGCCTCCACATCTGCTTCCTGCCCTGGCCACCATCCCGACCCCTGACCTCCCGCTGGGAGTGGATGCGCAGGTCCTGGAGGCTGGCTGTGGGCTGGAGCTTCCACACCGTGGCGTTGACCAGATCTTCCTCAAAGGACACCGTGTCCCCTGTGAAGCTCACAGAGGTCAGCTTCGACTCCAGGCTCTGCAGCTGCCTGGCAGTGGGGAGAGAGGGTGGGTGGCTGCTGGGTGTGAGGGGCAGATCCAGGCGGGCACGTAGGCAGGGAGACAGAGGGAGAGGAGAGATTCAGGCAGATACACAGGAAAGAGTGTGGGGCAGACAGAATGACCTGTGGGGGTGGCAGGGAGGAAGCCAGAGCGTCAGAGCAAACAGGAAAGGAGGGGAGTGGTGACCTATCCTTGGACTTGGCCACCAGGTTGTGGGCCCAGTTCTGCCTGGACCGACCCATTTTGTGCAACGGAGCAGCCCTACCCATCTCTGGGCCTCAGTCTGCTGAGCTGTAAAATGGGTTAATCCTTTTCACTTTATTGGTGGAGAGGAGGGCTTGGGTGCGGCTGACTTGGGCTGGTGGGTGTGACTTTTTTTTTTTTGCGGTACATGGGCCTCTCACTGTTGTGGCCTCTCCCGTTGCGGAGCAACAGGATCCGGATGCGCAGGCTCAGCGGCCATGGCTCACGGGCCCAGCCGCTGCGCGGCATGTGGGATCCTCCCGGACCGGGGCATGAACCCGTGTCCCCTGCATCGGCAGGCGGACTCTCAACCACTGCGCCACCAGGGAAGCCCCGACATTTGTTTTTAATGACTCAGGCAGGGGAGGGGCTTGGCCTCCCAGGCTGTATCTCAATTCCTCCCGGAGAAGATGGAAAGATGAGAACATTCCAGTCCCAGGGGAGGTTTCCATATAGCCGCCCACTCCAGGTCCCTGCCCTGCCCTGCCCGGGTCTGGGGGATGCCTCCTCCTTCCCACTCACACACTGGGACCCACACTTACTGGCCCGCGGGGGTGAACGGGGGTCTCCTTGAGCTCTTCCGGGGATGCTTCAGAAACTGGCTGAGCCGCTGGAGGTCCCTTTTCAGCTCACATGTGTCCACCGAGGCATTGTGGGAGGTCTTCAGGGGAGGAGCTGGGGGAGAGGGATGGACAGACCCACCAAAGGCTGTTGAATGAGGTGCCCGGCCACACTCATTACACACTCATTTAATCCTCCTGTGATTCTGAAAGCTTCTATCCCCATTTTATGGAGGAGGAAACTGAGGCTCCAAGAGGTACAGTTGACTCCCCCAAGTCACTCAGAGCTGCAGCCAGCCAGACGGGGCTCTGTCCTGTGGAGGCCCCAGCAACTCCAGCCCCAGCAGGGTAGGCTGGGACACACCTACCCAGAAATGCTTCTGACCACACACAGGGAGCTGGGAGGGCCAGTTCCCCAGGGCCAGCCAGGCCCCCTTCAGGAGGAGCTGGGGGGGTGGGGGGCTTGTGTGGTGGCTCCAGGCCCTCCACCCCGGTACCGTGCACCCAAGGGCTGCAGACTCAGGCACCTCCAGGGCTCAGACGGGACTCAGATGAGGTAGGCAGATGGGAGGAAGGACATGTGGGAAGGGGGCATGCCCTATGCCAGCAAGGAAGGCAGGCCCTGTGGTCCCATCTGAATTTATAAGGCAGAAAGCCCGATTTTTAGGTCATTTGAAAACCCTGGCTCATGTTTTCAAAAAACTCTCTACAGACCAAATAAGACCAGGCCAGATCTGTTCTTCAGGAAGTCAATTTGCAGCTATGCTTGACTTTGCCCTAAACCCTCCCAGGTTGGGGCAGAATCCCAGCCGGGGGGCGGGGAGTCCCATCTACCGCCCCGGCCCCTGTCTGCTGCCCTGGGCAGCACCTGGGCCCACTGCTGCCACCCCCCAGCATTTCCAAGGGGCCAGAGCTGCTAACATATTCAACGCCCTTTGCCCCCACACCTGGCAGCCCGGCCCCAAACTGGAGCTGCCTTAAAGGCCCCAGAATCAGGGAAATCCTAGACCCTGAGCAGAGCCTCCACCTCCTTTGGTCCACCCCCTCCTCCCTGCCCCCACTCAGCACTGAATAGAAGGCAGCGGCCACACCACACCTGTCACACCCCAGCCAGACACATAGTCTGCACACCTCAGTGTCAGTCTCCAGCCTCACTGCTTCCTGACCTCTGACCTCTTGCTCTCCCCTGCACCCCTGCCCTCATCCCCTTATGCCAGTCAGCTGCTGGGTTCAGATCCTGGCTCCCTCACTCACTAGCTGTGCAACTTTGTGCCTCAGTTTCTCCTCCGAGAAATGGGGATAAACAATCTAGGTGATGCGGATGAAGCAGAATTTTTCCTCCGCCTCCTGACCTCCAGTCCCGTCTCTCCATTCTCTCTGCTCCCACCCTGTTCACTCCTCATCTTCCTTTACCTGGACCTTCCCCGCAGCCGCTGGATGGCACTTCGCCCCTCCGCCCTCACCCCTACCTTCCCACAAACCTCCCCAAAGCACACTTTGGATCACACTCTTCCACTCCTCAGACACCTTCCCTGGCTCCCCACTGCCTGTGGACAGAGCCCCTGCTCCCTGACCTGACATTCGGCCCAGTCTGCTTTAACCCCGCTGTGCATTTTGCCTTCCCCGCCTCCAGGCCTTCGGCCAAGCTGTTCCTTCTGCCTGGAAGTCGCCTTACTGTGGAAGGAGAAGATGAAGCCGGCTGCACTGGGCAGACTGGTGTTCTGGGGGCTCCACCAGGAGCTGACAGAGGTGGCGAACAGTGGGGCCCCCTCGGCCAGGCTCTCCTGATGCCGGAAGCACAGGAGGTCAGAGGCTTGGTTACTCAGCACGAAGTCGCTCTTGCCGTAGCGAAGATGCAATTTCCCAGCATGGCGGTTCCAGTAGAGGCAGAAGTGGTAGAGGCCCCTGGGATGAGGGAATGACCTAGGAGCCAGATGGGCTCCAGGGAAGGGCGCACGGACTGTGAGGGCCTCCTCAGTGTTCTTGATGGAGATGTGCAGCTCAGATGTCCGCTTATAATGGAGGCTGCTGTTCTGCGTCTGGTTCCGCTGGCCACAGAAGCGGAAGTCTTCCCGGGGGTCCCCGCCACGGGCACCTGAGGAAGCAGACTGCAGATGGGACTCTGGGCCTGGGGGGCAGGCTCTGGGCCCAGAACACAGGAGCCCAGTGCCTAGGACCCACACACATTCCAAGGACCTATACCTCAAAGGGTCTCCAAAAATGTGAGTCTACCCTATTCAAAGATTATTGGCTTCAAAATATGAAAAGAACAAACTCAAAATCAATAATAATTTCAAAGACAAAATAATATTTTAAATAGCAATAAAACATTTAATGAGGCCATGCCTGCCACAAACAGTTGTGCAGGCTGTGTACTGCACAAGGATGCACTGGCTGCAGAGGTGAGTAGGGCCAAAACCCAGTCCATGTTCCTTTCTCCAAGGTACCATCATCCACTTGCTAAGCTGTGTCCTCAGGCCTCTGCCTGCCCAAAGGGGTTAGTGGATGTGCTGGCAGCTGACCTAGATGGTATTTTAACATAAGTCCTAGGGTACCTCCAGGAAAGCCTACCTGGAACCAGGAGCAGACCCAGCAGGAACGGCACTGTCTGCAGCAGCACTTGGGCAGCCATCTTCGTCCCCAAAGTCACCCTGAGAAGTCACCGCCTGAAAGAGGTCAGGAGTGTTGGCTTGAGGGCCTGACCCACAGGGTGGCTGTGCCAGCCCTGAAGAGGGAGAAGCCAGGGTAGCGTGGATGTGGGATATGAGGTGGGGAGGCAAATGTGGAAACAGTCCGTGGACCTCCCCAGAGCTGCCAGGAGCTGAGCATCAAGAGGCAGTGGCTAAAAGAAGACATACAAATGGCCAACAGGCACACGAAAAGATGCTCCACAGCGCTAATTATTAGAGAAATGCAAATCAAAACTACAGTGAGGGGCTTCCCTGGTGGCGCAGTGATTGAGAGTCCGCCTGCCGATGCAGGGGACACGGGTTCGTGCCCCGGTCCGGGAAGATCCCACATGCTGCGGAGCGGCTGGGCCCGTGCGCCATTGCTGCTGAGCCTGCGTGTCTGGAGCCTGTGCTCCGCAACGGGAGAGGCCACAACAGTGAGAGGCCCATGTACCGCAAAAAAAAAAAAAAAACTACAGTGAGGTATCAACACACACAGGTAGAATGGCCATCATTAAAAAGTCTACAAATAACAAATGCTGGAGAGGGTGTGGAGAAGAGGGAACCCTCCTATACTGTGGGTGGCAATGTAAATTGGTGCAGCCACTATGGAGAACAGGATGGAGGTTCCTCAGAAGACTAAAACTAGAGTTGCCATATGATCCAGCAGTCCCACTCCTGGGCATATACCCAGACAAAACTATGATTCAAAAAGACGCGCGCACCCCTATGTTCACAGCAGCACTATTCACAGCAGCCAAGATGTGAAAACAACCTACATGTCCGTCGACAGAAGGATGGATAAAGAAGAGGTGGTGCATATATACCGTGGAATACTACTCAGCCATAAAAAGGAACGAAATAAGGCCATTTGCAGCAACACGGACGCACCTAGAGATTATCACACCAAGTGAAGTAAGTCAGAAGGAGAAAGGCAAATACCATATGATACCACTTACATGTGGAATCTAAATATGGCACAAATGAACCTATCTACAAGACAGAACTAGACTCACAGACAGAGAGAGCAGACTGGTGGTTGCCAAAGGGGAGGGGGGTGGGGAGGGAAGGACTGGGAGTTTGGGATTAGCAGAGGTAAACTATTATACATAGGATGGATAAACAACAAGGTCCTACTGTAGAGCACAGGGAACTATATTCAGTAACCTGTGATAAACCATAATGGAAAAGAATATGAAGAAGAATATATATGTATAACTGTATAACTGAATCACTTTGCTGTACAGCAGAAATCAATACATTGTAAATCAACTATTCTTCAATAAAATAAAATTAAAATATAAAAATTTAAAAAAATTAAAAAGAGGCAGTGGCTGAGTTCAAGTCCCAGCTCCACCTCTTGCTCGCTGCATGACCCTGTAAAAGGGTCATGGAAAACAGGACGAATAATAGTACCTCCCTCCAGATCCAGCAGTGATGGGGTAATCAGGCTAGAATTAGCGGGGAGAGGCTCCCCAGCACCACCAGGAACCACCCCAACCACGCTGCCCCCTCCAGGCCTGAAGAAGACACAGGAAAAGGGGGCTTGCAGGGCTCTCCTCCTGGAACGTCACCATCATCATCCCTAAGACCCAGCTCAGAGGTCACCTCCTTCAGGAAGCCTTCCTCAACTCCCTCTACAGTCAGTCCTGGTCTCCTTTGGTTCTCTATGTCTGTGTGTCTGTTTCTGTTTCATAGGGTCCCGTTAGCCAACTCTAACGGAGGTGCAGGGTGGTACATCCCTCCTCCTGATGCCAGCCAGGGAGCTGCTGATCCATCTCTGTGCACAGGGCCTAGTGTGCACGGAGGTCGCTGGGCAGGTGTACAATGAGGGAAATGGAGTGAGGGATCAGTGCAGCCACAGCGCCCTCTACAGCCAGGGGATAGAGGAGACAGGCACTTCCTGTTATGGCCACCAGGGGGAGCCAGTTCCCAGGGCAGCTGGAAAGGCAGGGGGACGTCCCAGTCTGGCCGGGATACATAGTGTGGCCCAAGTCGGGGGAGATCCAGTTCCCCTCAGCCCCATCCTCTTGTAGAATGCGCCCCCCCAGCCTCTATTAGCTGAGTACCTACTACCTGCCAGCCTGTGCTGACCCACCCTCCTCACCCCTATACCTGTATTAATCTTCATTCCAACCCTGTGAAGTCAGCCCTACCATTGGCCCATTTCACAGACAGGGAACCTGAGATCCAAGGAATTAAATGACTTGCCCAAGATTGTTCCAGACACCAAGGGCTTTCCCTGCCTGGTCAGGACTGTAGTGCCTGGCAGGGAACCTGCGTGCCTGGTACTTATAGAGAGATGCTGGGTGGCCTGGCCCTCCCCACTGCCAGCTGGCCTTATGACTGAGCTGGGTGCTGGCAGCCATGAACAGCCATCCTTATCCTGTGAGGAACTACATATGGCTGTGGTGACAGATGCAATCATCTGCCACAAGCCAGACAAAAGGAAGCCTGGCAACCATGGGGCATGAGAGGAGTTTGACTTTGGGAGGAAACCAAGGAGGGCTTCCAGGAAGAAGTGGCTTTTGGATGGAATATTTAAGGGCAGCATTAAATGGAGGGGTGGTCCATGCAGGAGTTCACTGTCTCCTTCCTGGGCTGGGCCTTCCTTGAACAAAGCTGGCCCCCTCAAGCTAGAGCCCATCTCCAGTGTCCCACCATGTGTAATGGAACCCCAATTTCTAGGGCCTGGTCAGTCTAATCATTGGTTAGTTGGGTTCATCATCCTGCCCTGGTGACATCACAAGACCCCTGAGAGGAAGGATGTAAAAGTGTTTGGGGGAATGGCCGCTGTTTCCTACACTGTGGTATTTAAGGTTTCACTCTGAGTCCTCTCTGAGCATTTTGGCTCCTTTTGGGTTTTTTTTGTTTGTTTGTTTTTTGGTGTTTTTGTTTTGAGGGAGAAGGAAGGATTTATTACTGCTGCAAGTAAGGAGAACACTGGGGATCTTTCCAAAGCAGTGTCTCCCATTCTGGCTCCTTTTGAAACTGCCACTCCAGACCAATGAAAGGAAATCCAGCATCCAGGGACAGAAACATGTCTCTCCTGGACCCTTTCTCTTTCCTTCTTTTTTCTGCCGGTCGCTGTCACTGTCTACATCTGATCCCCAATCCAAATGACACCTCCTCCAGGAAGCCCCACCCCGACCCCTGCTTTGACCCCTGCTTTATACTTCTGAACTCAGAGCTCACAATCACTTTGCAAATTTGGCCCCAGTTCTCCTTCTTACGGCATTTGGATTCAAGGCCCAGAGAGGGCCAGTGATTTCCTGACATCATACAGAAAACAAGGATGGAGCTGGCCAGAATCCATGCATCTCTCCGGCCCACTGACCTTCAAAGTGAGCTACCACTATCGGTATACAGGGCCCAGGACAGGGCAGAATCACCTGCTTTCATCAATCCTCCTGGATTGATTCCTTTGAGAGCAAAAAGGTGGAAACAGGGAGTGAGCTCCCCATCACTGGAGGGATACAAGTGAGGCTGCACCACTGTGAACTACCATGATTCCAACAGACAGGGATCAATGGCATGACCTGACATTCCTGGCTCATCCCCACTCTACCTTGGCGACTTGAATAGCCACTCCAAGGTGAACAACTCTAGTCCTATGGACATTCTTGGGATTTGAGGGGAGGGACTGCCTGGCTTCCTTTAACCCACCCTTAGTAGACTCTGGAGGCAGACTGTCTGGGTTCAAAGCCCAGTCCCCCTACTCAATAGCTGTGTGTCCTTGGACTAGTTACTCACCCTCTCTGGGCCTCACGCTCATCATCTGTACATAGGAATAAAAATTGAGACTACTGCAAGGGTCGCTGTGAGAATTAAATGAATTGGTACCTGTAGAGGACTTAGAGCAGGGCCATGCACACGGCAGGCACCATAGGTGTCAGCTAGATAGCTCTGTATCCTTCCTGACCAGCTCATGCCTGCCCCTCACTCAACCCCTGAGCCTGTCACAGGTTCCTACTCCTACATCTTCCCTCCCACCCTCCATGTAACCCCCTCGGGGCCCCCACAGCCAGCTCAACTTCCAAAGCACCTTGATGGGAAATTCTTAAAGCATGAAATTTCCTTTCCGGGAAGACTGAAACCCCACCCAGAAAACTTCCCTCCTCACAGCCTGGAACTGAGCCTGTTCCCAGAAGCCTCTAAAGGACAGGAAAGCTGAACTGGGGCACCGTCTACATTATCATGAAATCCTCAGAGCCACCCTGTAAGGCTAGTCCTACTGTTTTGCCATTTTACAGATCAGGAAACTGAGACTAGGGAAGGGCCATCTGTTCTGAGATCTCCACCAGTGGAGCCAAGACACAGACCTCAGTCTCACCCTAGAGAACTCCTTGCAGAGCTGGCACTGTCAGTTTCTAGAGATACATGCCCCCCTGGCTTTGGGAGACCCCCAAAGAAAAGAAGAGAAAAATGGTGGGGTGGGGGTCAACCAAGACCACAGGCAGTGCAGACAACTCCAGCCTGGGAGAGAGGATTTGGGGGGCCGAGCCCCCTAGGGATGCCCCCATCCCCCAGCTCCCCTTCTGGAGCAGCTGCCCTTGACCTCAGGCCTTCCGTAAACACAGAGAACAAAACAGTCTGGCCCAGCTTGACACAATGGGGGCCACCATCACAGAGTCCCCAAGGAACCAGGCAGAGCGGAGGGGACCAGGGCTCCTTTAAGCCAAGACTCCCCGGATGCCCATCCCCAGGGCTGGCTGGGCCCTGGAGGAAGGGCCCCGGCTGCGCAGGCCCAGCCCTGCCCATCCTCGTGGTGGGGGAGAGGGAAACAGCAGGGGACCCGTGGCTCACTTTCTCCCGCCGGGACCTGAGTCACTTCCTCTGCCATCCGTGTAGAGCCAGGAGTCACCGCTGGCCCAGTCCAGGCTCCTGGAAAACCCATTTCCTCGGAGGATGGAGGTGGAAGTTGAGTGGACAGGACCTGGGCAGCTCTGTGGTTAACTCCTCCTGGGCAGGCACCTCCCCAGGAAGATGACCTGGACCTGGGCCCCCATACCTTTCCTTCTCCTGCCCGTAACATACACTGTGGACCACAAACTTTTTATCCACCCCCCAGCCAGCCTGTCTCTTTGTCTGGAATGCCTTCCCTAACTCCATGACCCAACTCATCTTTTGAAACTCACTGAAGACACGCCCTCCCCATGAAGCTTTGCCTAAGTGCCCATGTGCCATCAGAATTAACTTCTGTGTTCTTGGTGGGGCTCAGGGAAGGGGGCCGACCATGACCTACACTCAACCTTATGTGCCCCCCTTTGCCATGAGGAGTTAGTATCAGAGGTGCCCAAACCCACCCACGGGTCAGAACTGCCCGAGGAAGTTCACTAAAATGCAGATTCACAGGCCCCTGCACACTGAGGGGCAGATGCTACAGGTCTGGGGTGGGGCTCGGGAGTCTGGCTTTAACAGGTGTCCTCCGCGGGCTTAGAGCCACTGGCTTACAAGGCTGGGATAACACCAGCAGCCCTGTTTAACAGAGTCAGAGGCGGGTAGGGCCCTGCCCCAAATCACTCAGATGGTAAAAGGTTGGCCCTGGACGGGGTCCAGGGCAGCTTGCCTCCCGCAGTGCCTCTTCTCAACCTCACTAGTGGTGAGGATGCATCACCACCCTGGCTGGTTCACCCAGCATTTAGCAGGGTGCCAGGAACCTGGAAGGAGCCTCCCAAAGCACAGCTGGGCTCAGGAGGGCGTGGGTGGGGGAAGGAGCCCCTGCCTGAGTGGGTCTTCAGGTGTGAGCCTGGTCTTGCCCTCCTCTGGGGGGGAGGGACAGTAGAGAGAGGACCCAGCTTAGCTTTCCAGCTCCAGCCCCCATCCTCAACTGCTCTCCAGTGGGGGGAGGGGAAGAGGGGGCAAAACGGAGCTGCCAGCTATGCCCCGCCCCCGAGCCCTGGGCAGAGGGCCTTAGGAAAGAAGGATTTGGCCAAGAGAGGGGCTGACAAGCGTGAAGTCCGTGAGGGTAGAGGCACGCACGTGAGTGTGGATGTAGGTGTGCGTGTGCGTGTGTGCACCACACGTGTGGGAGAGTGAGGAGGAACGTTAGAAGAGAGCGGAGGCTCTACAGCAGGTGTTTCCTCCACAGGAGTGGTGTCGGGGGTGGAGAGGACCCTCCACCGGCCGTTTCCAAACTCTTTTGTAAACGTCAACCTAACTTAGAAACACCACGTACCCAACAAACAAAGGAGGTGCCCCCATCAGACCCGGTGGGACCCCGGACCACGCCTCACACCCAGCCCAGCCACCAGCCTCTCAGCAGTGCCCGTGGCTCCTGGCAGCACAGCTGGCACACATGGAGCCCATCTCTCCTCCCTCTCATCCTGCTCTGCAAGCCGGGTGACCAAGGCCCCAGCTAGGTGACCACACAGAACTCCCCGCAGGAAGGGTGTTCTGGCCTGGCTGGGGAAAACAGAGTGACCTCAGGTTTCAGGAATTTTTCTACAATAAAAGAGAATAAAAATTAAGCTAGCTGCCTGCCTGCAGGGGCTGGCGGATGCCAAGGCCTGGCCTGCTCACTGCCGGGATGGGTCCCACATTCGTGCACCAGACTCGCTGGAGGGCTGCCCCGCCCGCACAGGGCCCACCACCCCACGGCTTCTGGTCCAGCCAAGTCCCTGGGCCATGGCTCCCTCTGCGTGCCGAGACAGGCCCTGGCCCTGCGGGGAGACCGGGGAAGGGGAGGAGCGGGGCACCTGCCCAGGTGAAAGGACGCTGGGTTCTCTCGGAAAGTCAGCTATCCACAGCCACCCACCTGGTGGCCTGCTTTATCTGGAACTGGAGTGTTTGCTTAAGAGGCCTCAGAGAGGCCAACCGACAGTCACCAGAGATGAGCCTGGGCTTGAGTGTTCCCACCTCCAAAGCTCTGCACACACCAGTCCTCCTCCCTGGGATGCCAGCCTTGTGGCATGTCTGTAAAGGTCCCCATACCCTGGGCCTCAGGCCTCCACATCCTCACCCGACTGCCCCCCACACTCCAGCCACGCAGTGCCTGGCAGAACACCAGATGGCGAGTGGGAATAAACAGAGGTCTGTCTGGCACAGTGAAAAGGGCCCTGGAATCCAAGAAGAGTGAGGGGGGTGACAGTTCCCATTCAGCAAGCCTCACTTTGCGCCCGGCACCGTGCAAAGCACTTTTCCCAAATGATGGTTCAATCCTCACCTTACCTCTGTGAAACAAATGCTATTATTGCCCCCACGTTAAAGACAAGGAAACGAAAGTCCGAAGAGTCTAAGTGATATCCAAGATCACAGAGCAAGTAGCCAAGCCAGGATTCAAACTCCAGTCTACCAAATCTCAAAGCCCGTGCTTTTAGCCACTGTGGCCTCCTGAGTCCCTTCCTTCCCTTCTCTGGGGCTATCTCCCTGATTTTACCAAGAGGTAACTTTGCTAAACACTTCCTAAGAAGCTCTAGTTCCCAAGTTAGAGAAATACTGCGGGCCCTACTTGGTCTTGTGAATTAACACATCAAAGGCTCTGATAAGTCCTGCTGAAAGAAAATGCACAGAGCTTGGTCAGGCTTAGTTTCCCAGCCCAATGTGATGGTGCATCCTCTTTTGCAGGATACCTGTTACCAACAGGAAGAAAAGAGCTCTCAGAAATCTTTTTTTTTTTTTTTTTTTTTTTGCTGTACGTGGGCCTCTCACTGTTGTGGCCTCTCCCGTTGCGGAGCACAGGCTCCGGACGCGCAGGCTCAACGGCCATGGCTCACGGGCCCAACCGCTCCGCGGGGCATGTGGGATCTTCCCAGACCGGGGCACGAACCCGTGTCCCCTGCATCGGCAGGCGGACTCTCAACCACTGCGCCACCAGGAAAGCCCCGCTCTCAGAAATCTTGACACCACATAGAAAAGAAGCCTGTCAGCATCCTCCCTCCCAGCCTCCAGCCCCCTCCCCTCCCCTCCCCTCCCCTCCGAGCTGTCCCAGAGGCCATTAACTAGCATGAGATGGGCTGCAGGAGCCATTTAGGCTGTGATGTTCCCGAGGGCAACTCATCACCATCTTTGACACTTCCAGGTGAGAGGTCCTGGGGGAACCTGGGTTATATTCGGCCCCATCCCACCTCCCTTTGGCCGGCAGCACCAGCTCTTGGGGAAAGGGGCACTACCATCCCTGTTTCCAGACTGGCTATTCCACTAAAGTCAGCCACAGTCACCTCAAGCAGCTGAGACACTTAGAATGTTGGGACTGAAAGGGAGGGAGGGAAGGGGAGAGAGAAAAAGAAAGAGAGAGAGAAAGAGGTGATGAGGATGCAAGGGCTTCTAGGAGCTGAGAATCAAAGCCTTTCAGAATCTGAGTGTGGATGGAAAAGACCTAGAACCTCAGGGAAGAGGAAGGATTAGGAAGGGTCCCAGGTCTGGCCCAGTCTGGAGTGGGGCTCAGACAGCAGGACTTCTCACGAGCAGTCCCGGGACAGTGGCACCGGCCCTGCCCAGCTCCACGCCCCTGGGGCAGCCTGCAGCCCACAGCCAAGTCTCCCCACAGCCCTCCCCAAGAGGAGCAGCTCAGGCTGGACCCCAGGACACTCACCAGTCAGCACCTGCCCAGGGAATGCAGACTCCCAGAGCAGGGGTAGCATAGGGTCCAGGACCAGCTCCGCAGCTAACTGGCCCTGAGACCTTTGGACCAGCCTGGACCTCAGCTTCTTCCTCTGTCGAGGAGGTGACTATGATCCCTGTCCCCTGTCTGTCTTCTCCATAGCCCAGGGCCTCAGGATGCTTCCAGGGAAGGGCAGGGCTTACCTCCCAGCTGCCAGCAAGGGGAAAAGAAGATGCTGGCCATCTCCTCTCCTGGCCAGCCTGTCTTCCCTCTCAAACCACAGACGGACCTCAGCTGTATGGCTGCAGCTCCCCTTCCGCATCTGTATTCCCGAACTGCCCAAGGCCAGGCTTACAAGGTCAGCCCAGTCACCTCCCTGCTCATTTTGAGGGGGCTGCAGTTCGACTCCCCAGGGCCTGGCAGAATGCCCACCTTTGGAGCATAGGACCCTTAGCGTTCCCAAGGTCAGCCGCCAGCCCTCCCTTTTTTATCTTCTCTTCTGGGTCCCAGATCCCTGGCTGAGGGGTGGACAGGACACACAGCCAGGTGTCCTCCCCCACGAGGGCAGCGGGCCTGGGCGAGGCTGAGGTTCCAGCTCCCTCCGGGAGAGGTCGGCGGAGGCACAGACCAGGATCCATCCCAGCTCTCTGAGCACACATCGCTGCCTCATCGGGTCCTCCACTGCTGTTTGCACACACCCACAGACAGGGCACTCACCACCTCCAGCCACAAAGCTAGCATTTTTTTTCTTTTTTAATTAATTTTTATTGGAGTATAATATAAAATCTGTTTGGGATGTCTAACATAAAAAGTGGAAATACAGTATTCTATATTGCCCTCTAACAGAATTAACAAATGTCGCAGACCCATGATGCCATCACTAATAGATCCTGGTCACAAAGCTAGCATTAATGGAGCTCTCTGAAAATGCAAGACGATTCTAAGCTTTCGACACAAACGAACACATTTAATCCTTCCCCAAATCTTATGAGATGAGTACCATGATGCCCATTTAACAAGTAAGGCCCTAGAAGATCAAGTTACCTGCCAGAGATCACACAGCTCGAGGTGCAGACTCAAGGCCTGACTCCAGAACCCATGCTCTTGATTTTGCAGCCCGTTTCCCCTTGACATTACCTGACTGTTAGAAAGGGCTTCCCTTTAAAATTCGTAGTAAAAGATGCTTCCAAAAATGTGTTTCCTTGAGATTAGCTGAACACTTTCCTCTGAGGACCCTGGACCTGGAGCTCGGTCAGGACCCTACCCAGCCCCACTCCTACACTCTCAGCCATCTGCAGGCCCTGGACCTCCCCTCCCAGCATCTTCAGAGGCTTGTCTTTGATGATGGGGGTACAGCCCGGAAACTGAATTTTAGCTGGAGTGTGGTGGAGGGAAGGGGTGTGGGGTGTGAGGCCCTTACCCCCAACCACTTCCTGGTCGTTCTGATCTGCTGTCTGCTTCACTGACCAGGTCCCCTCAGAGGAGCATCTCTGACTCTCCCAGGGTCCCTAGTGTCACCGCAGCCCCAACCCCACCTTACCCATCCGCTAAGTTCTCAGTGTTGGAAGAAGGGAGGGGAGGAAGGGGGATGGAGGGGAGATGGAGGGGAGAGGAGGAGGGAGAAGATGATGATACAGGGGAAGAGAGATGGAGGAGGAGGGGGGGACAAGGGAAAGGGGAGAGGGGATAAGAAGCGGGGATTTGGGGAGGAGAGGGGAGCGGGAGCAGGAATGAGAGCAATGGCGGGAGGAGGGGAAGAATCATACCTGGATTCCTCCTTCGTGTCATCAGGTGGATTATAAACACATAAAGAGCGTGAATGAGTGGGCCCAGGGCTCGCCTTGTTTGCAGGATGCAGCCCGCTGGGGTGGTGGGTCAGTTTCTCTCCACTTCAAGAGGCCAGAGGGGCACTTTGAAGCTGAGCCTCCCCAGCCTCGGTCCCCGCCCCCCTCACCGGAGCCTCAAACAAAGCGGGCAGCCTGGGAAGACGGGCTGAAAGTCCCAGCCGCCAACCCGGGAAAAGGGGCGCAGGTGACAGCAGCCCCTGGCAACCGTTGCCCTGGCAACCGTTGCCCTGGCAACCGTTGGCAGCTGCAGGGACTACGTCACTGCCCAGCTCCAACCCAGCACAGCGCAGGCCCTGACTTGTCCTGTGCCCAAGTCCCCTTACTTGGATGCTGGCCAGGTAGGGAGCTGGCAGGAAGAAAGGCAGAGTTTAGGACACCAGATTAGGGGGTACACTGGGGGACACCTGCCTAAGTTTGTCAATATTGACTTTAAAACCAAATCTTTTTAGAACACTAGTGGGGGCTACCCCTGTGATGAAAAATGCCTACTATCAGCTACATTTGCCCCTGAAGGCTGCCAGCTTGTGGCCTTGGCCTTGACCCACACTAGACACCCGTCTAATCTCCACCACTGGCTGCCATGAGCACAGAATGTGCACAATACTTCCCTGGAAGCATCTTAGGGGAGTACCTCCTCCAGGAAGCCTTCCCAGATTGCCACAATCCACCAGGAATCTTCTGAGTTAGCCCTGGGGCTGGGGGTTCCCCCTGGCTTTCCTCCAGAGCTCCCTGGGGGCCAAGAGTGGGTCCTTTCTGTACCCCAGAGTGAGTACCAGTCTGGGGAGGGAGGAGAACAGAGGCAAACCTTCTGAAACCCTACCTATGTGCCGGGCACTACACTGAGCATTTTGGAGATCCATTTCCACCACTCTGAGAGGTTAGCCCTGTTGAACCCATCTTATAGATGCGGAGAGAGAGGCTCAGGAACATGATGTGACTTGCTCAAGACCACCCAGCTGGTAAGAGCGGTGTATGGAATTCAACTCATGATCTCCTCTGAGACATGAAGACATCAAGACCCAATATCCATCTGATGCTTGACTAATCCCACCCCCCATTCAGTGCACATCCAAACTTTATTTGATCACCTCCAGTGACAGGGAGCTCACCTCATCTGAAGAGGACACATCCCTTTGATCTCTAAAAAGTCTTTCGTAGCCACTGAGTCAAAGGGAAAAGGACATCAAAGCCATGCGGTGGCCCCATGAGAACCCAGGGCCCAGAAGAGAACCAGGGCCATGGGCGCGCCCACTGAGGCCTTCAGCTCCAGACCAGCAGAAGATCAGGAGGTAGGGTGGGGCTGCTTAGGGGCCCAGGGTCTTCAGAGCACTTCCCCAGAATAAGCAGGAATCCCCTTGGCAATCACACTCCAAGGGGCTCTGGGATGGTTTCTGGCCGAGGCCATGGGAAAAGCAGCAGGGGCTGGGGTCCTTGGGATGGTATGTCCGTGCACCAACATCACCTCCTCCCCCACCGATGGACCAGAGCCAGGAGGCGGCTATTGTCTCACTGCCGGCCCAGAGCTGTGTCCTATTCAGGCACTATTTTTGGCCCCCAGAGGAAGAGGAAAAGAAAGCAAAGAAAGGAGTTCCTGTTCTCAGTGGAACCTTTGCCTGGAAAGGATTCCAGGGCCTGCTGGGCCAGAGAAGGCAGTCACTGTTGGATCAAAAGATCCTACGCTTAAAAGGAGCTGGCAGGGGGCTGTGGTTCAGGGAAGCCAGAGGGAGGGCACAGATGGGGCACCCCTGGCCTTGTACACACACTTGGCGCTCACTAACTGCAGTGACACGCAGAGAAACAGAGGCACAGGATCCCCGGTTCCACCCACAGTCACTAAGCACTTGTAATAACAATAATTTTTAAAACCTACAATAACGCAGAGCTGCCCAGAACCAAGTCTCTGCCAGAGAGATTGACTATCCTCACCTAACACCCACAACGCTCCGGACCAGCGTGGGGGTCGGGGACAAAATGATAAGCCTCATAAATCAGATAACTGACGCTCAGGGAGCAGCACGACTGCCAAAAAAACAAGCTAGAGACCCCTCTCCACTCCCTCCACCTTACGCCACCCTATGTCTTCCTTGCTTTCACCAACTCCAGCACGCGAGCCTTCTTTCTATCCTCAGACACACCTCAGGGCCTTTGCACATGCTTTCCCTTCAACATAGAACATTCTTTCGGGGTTCTTTCCCGATTGGTTCCTTCTCAGGTCTTAATTCAAATGTCCCCTCTCCTAAGAAGCTTTCCACGTCCACCCAACCAAAATTATCCTCCCCATTCATCCCTCTCTTCCATGTCACCTTACCTTATAAACTTTAGAGCACTTCACACTGTCTGAACTGACCCTGCAATGGGCTTGCTATCCACTTCTCCATGTTTGCTCTGTCTCATCCATCTTGCTCATCACTCATATCTCCAGTACCTAGGACCACAGTGCCTGGTCCACGGTAGAGGCTCAATGACAACTGGTCAATAAATGAATAAGTGAATGAGACAGAGCTGGGACTCTGACTAGGCCAGGCCGGCTCCAAGCCTCTTCTCAACTGGAGCCAGTTCCTGATGCTCAGGGCAGGGAGATTCCAGCACGGAGCTGTCCCCATTCCCCAGCCTCTGACTGGATTAGGGGCATATACACCTTTGCCAGGTGCTTGGCCAGAGAGGAGCTCCCAAGACTGTGCACAGCCTAAGAGCCAGGACAGGACCCGAAACTTCACGTCCAATACAGAGCCACCTGGTAAAGGCTCTTAAGAAGTCCTGCAGTGCAGAAGCCTGGGCGCACAAGGCTTTCCTAAACCAATGGGACCACAGACACACCTTCGCAGGTGCTGGATTATTTGAGGTCTGAGATCCCATCTGAATCTGTGACCAAAATTTGAGTTTTCTCTCTACATGAAGGCAAAGTAACCACCGCCACGCCCCTCAACCACCTGCTCCTGGGGCCCAGGGCTAGAGGGGGCACAGGCATGGGATTTGCTGATGAAGGTGGGTCACATTCCCACTGCTGCAAATGCCAAAGCTTCTGTCTGGACTCCCCGTGGGCTCCCCAAGGTGGAGCAAGGAGGGGAAATGGCACGTGCCTGTGGCCAGGGAGGATCCTGGGGTCTAGGCACCTGGGGGCAGGTGTATCCTAAGAACCAGCCTGCAGAGATTCATGAGGGAGCTGGGGCAGTGACGGGAACCACACGGGAGCACAAACCACACAATGTGCACCTGGCCTCCTGCAATGCACACAGCCACTCTGTGAGCGGTGGGCATTACTAAGCCCATTTTACAGATGGGAAAACAGGCTCATAGAGAAGCCACTCTCCCAGCTGGCTTCTCCCGGGTGGGGTCACACAGCTGGTAAAACTGGACCCACATCCAGCTCTGTGTACTCTTTGCCTATGCTGCCCCCATTGTCCCGCATGGCACCCCATCTGCAGCACTGAAATCTGCAGGACATGGAGAGGAGGTGACAACCTCTCTAGGGAATGACATGAGGCCCAAGAGGATGCACCGTGGGTCCAAGGCATCGCAGCCCAGGAGCCAGACCCTCATCCCTAGGCTCATGGGGTCTGCAAACATCCCCATCCTACCTGGACAACAGTTACTACAGCTCCCAACTCTGGTTCCCCAAACCCAGGTTGGGGGAGCAGAGGCCAGACTCCTGGGTGTGCTGACACCCGGTGCAGGGTCTCCTTGAGGAGACACAGGCTGTCCTTTCCAGTACAAACGGAGATGTCTGCTGCACCAAGGCCCGGCCCAGGTATTGGGACCTGCACATTCTTGGCTGCCAGCCAAGGAGCCGGAGAATAGACTCTGCCCATCTGGTCTGGAGTGTGTGCATAGCCCCATGAGAGTGCACCAGGCATGGTCATGGACAAAGGATAAGTACAGCTTTGAGGAAATCGCACAAGGATTCCTTCCAGCCCTGCCCACTGCCCGCAGCTCTCGCCAGGTGATGCCACATGCAGGTGTGTGGGAGAGGGAAGTGCCACGACGAGGTCAGGCACACATCTACCAGGCGCAGGACTATTGGATGAGGGAGAGCAAGGGGCAGCATCGGCTCCCTGATAATTTGGGAGGTGAGCATCCCCCTTCCCAACTCCTCCATCACACCCTCCTGCCTCACGCCTTCCGCTCTAACCACCAGCCTTTCAGGGCACTGGAGCGGGACTGGCTCCCGGACAGAGAGGCCCCCACCCCCAGGCCATCTTCCTCTAATGCAAAGGCCTGTTCCCTGGTGCCTGGAAGCCCTGCCAGCTCCTCCAGGGCTCAGCTTTTATCTCGGCCTGCCTGGAACTGCCAAGTGTACCACAAACCGCCTGAGCCTGAACCAGCGCCAGCCCAACTCCCACCACCTTGGCCTCCCCACCAAAGCACAAGTCAGGCTGCAGGTGGGGGTGCGCAGAGTCCTGCTGATGCCCAGGGGGCTCCAGCTCTCTTAGGGCGGGGAGGCAGGAAGGAGTGCCCCCAAGTTATTACACGTTATCTCTGGGCCTCAGTGCACCCATTTGCCCAAGGGGGAGATCATAATAGTAAAGGCTAACATATGGGCCATGTGCTGTTGTAAACACTTTACTGCATTAACACCTTGATGCTCAAAACAGCCCCCTGAAGTAGACACTATTTTATCCACTTTTTCCAGATGAGGAAAATGAGGCAGACGCCCAAGTTCACACAACCCGAGAGGAACAAAATTCTCCCCAGAGAAGCAGCCTTGTTATCTCTGTGGGTCCTGTCGCCCCAGAAGAGCATGGGCTTAGGAGCGGCAGGGATGGGGTTCAAGACAAGGGCACATGTCCTCGGGCCCCCAGCACAGACTCTGGCCTGGCTGAGGAGCCCCCTCCCCACTGAGGGGGGCAGGAGAGCACAGTGAAAAGAGCCCAGACTCTGGAGATAAGAGGTCACTCCTGGGTAAGCCTCCTGTGCCTCAGTGTCCTCATCTCTAAAATGGGCACATCAGGAGCTTGTGCCTGGTAGGAATAAATGTGTGCAGGGGCTTCCCTGGCGGTCCAGTGGTTACGACTCCATGCTTCCAATGCAGGGGGCCTGGGTTCGATCCCTGGTCAGGGAACCAAGGTCCCACAGGTCACATGGCACGGCCAAAAAACAAAACAAAACAAAAAAACAAAAACATGTGGGCAAAGCGCTGAGCCTAGGGCGCGGCAGAGTCTGAGGGCAGGGAGGGTCCAGGACTGTTCTAGCCCAGCCGAGCCATCAGGGAACCAGGGAGAGCTGGGGGCTTGAGGGGCCTGCAGGGGGTGTCTCAACCCACTGGTGCCAGCGCAGGCACCGGGCAGGGATCAGAAAATGTATGTTCCAAGCTCTCCCCCTCAGCAGCCCTGCCCTGACCCCCAAATCTGCAGGGTTCCCCATGGGTCTCAAGGAACTCCTGATGATGCGTGAGGACCAGACTGGTGGAGGGCAAGCCTGGGAGGCTGGCGCCCAGCCAGGACCCCACACCACCCTGTTTGAGCGGTCCCTCTGTGCCAGCCCCACCCTGCCCCCACTTGCCATCTGCCTGGTCACCGGGGTCCTGGTCCCCCCAGCTGCTGCATTTGCTCACGTGATGCCCCATCTGCTGTGAGTCAGAAGACAGGTCCACAGGGCCACCCCGGGTCAGGGTTGTGGGTGCTGAGCCTGCTCTGGTTCTGGGTGGGCTGGCAGCACTGAAGTTTGGGCTGTGTTGTCACATTTCCCTCACCAGCCCTGCCCCTGACTCTTCACTGCATCCCTGAAAGGGGCGCAGTTCCACCACCCATCACCCACACGCAGCTCTTGTGGAGGATGAAGTGACTTGGGGTCCGGCTCAGCTAGAGCACCATCCATGTGGCCCCCTTCACGGCTGTCCCTGCCCTGCCCCTCCCAAATTTGTCATGCCGGGCCCCGCTGGGAAGGCCACCCCCACTACACACAGAACCGGGCACAGCCCCGCCGCCCCTTTTACCTGCCCTTCTCCTGGGCTGGGCGACCACCGCCCCTCTCTATCCCCACAGCCATGAAGCTGCCCTCCAAGTAGAAGCCTCGGGCCTGGGGCAACCAGGTCAGCCCTGCAACACAACCCTGCCCTCCTTATCCAGCTGGGGTGGCACCCTGGGCACCCAGACCCCACCTGGCACCCACCTGGCCTGGCTGCAGTACCACCCAAGTCTTCCCACCATCCCTTCCCCTGAGAGCAGATTGGGACCTGCCAGCCTGGCACTCCAGGTCCCCAAAATGACCCATGCCGGGTCTCCAGTGCTATCGCCTGCTCCACTCCCCCCAGTTCTCATCATTCCCAAACCTTTTCCCATGCAGTTTCCTCTGCAGGGAATGCCGCCCCCCTCTTCCCTCCAATCCCCATACGTGTACATCAAACCCTCCTCCCCCTCCCCACCAGCACCCAAGGCCAGACTCTGTGCCCTCTGCAGAGCCTCCGGGTCCTCCCAGGTCAGGAAGTTCTCTCCTCCACCACCAGCAAGCTTATCTCACTCGTCAGCCTCAGATCCTGCCTTGTTTGTGTCCCTGGCAAGATGAGGGTGTCCCCGCCAGGCTGACCAGGTCCTGCCCAGTGGCCCAGGACACCAAAGCTAGCACAACAGTGCAGCCTGCCTAGCACAGCCTCCGCCTCCCACACCACACTTGGAGAGGTGTCCTTCACGACCCTGACGCTCTTGGAGCCAAGACTGGGACCATGGCAGGCAGGGAAGCTATTAACCCACCCCACATGCCCACTTAGCAGCTGGGCAAACTGAGGCCGAGAGAGAGAGGCAAGGCAAGGCAGCCACGGTGATGCTATGACCAAGGTGGGGCTGCATCTCAGGTCCCTAGAGTCCCTGCAGTAAAGGGGCTCAGATCTGGTCCCAAGAGCTAGTCCTGCCCTGGATACTGGCAGGGAAGACCTCACGGGACCCCTGGCCTGGGCTCTGGGGAACCAACTCAGCAGCTGGTGGCTCTCACTGACCCGAGACGCTTCTCCCCACTCAGCCTCCAATCGAGAGGAATCAACCCTCTGCCCTCAGGGTATCTGCAGCAAGGGGGCAGGGACTTGGCTCTGGACCACCCAGACCCCATTTGTCTCATTCGCTGCTGTGTTCCCCCTCCCTAGAACAGTATCAGGCACATAGTAGGTGCTCAATAATTGTTTATATGAATAACTTCTGGGACTTCCCTGGTAGCACAGTGGTTAAGAATCCGCCTGCCAATGCAGGGGACACGGGTTCAATCCCTGGTCCAGGAAGATCCCACATGCCGCAGAGCAACTAAGCCCGTGAGCCACAACTACTGAGCCCACGTGCCACAACTACTGAAGCTCGCGCACCTAGAGCCTGTGCTCCACAACAAGAGAAGCCACCGCAATGAGAAGCCCACGCACCGCAACGAAGAGTAGCCCCCACTTGCCGCAGCTAGAGAAAGCCCGCGCACAGCAACGAAGACCCAACGCAGCCGAAAATAAATAAACTAAATAAATTTGTTAAAAAAAAAAAAAACTTCTTTGGCCCTCTAGAGCCACAAAGGCTATTCCTTCCCACCCCACCTAGCCGAGGCCAGAGCTGCTCCAGGCAGGATGGGAGTGGGGCAGGTGAGCAAGTGAGAGGGTCCTGCCTTAACTCACGCTCCCTCCCCGCCACTGCCTCAGTAAAATGAACACCAGCCCCTTCCCATGGGGCCATGAGAGACCCCCAACTCGTTATCACAGGAAGGAGGCTGGCTGGGGAGGCGGGGAGGAGAGGAACCAGCAGTTCCCAGTTGGGGAAACCCTATCAGCACCGGGCAGACGGGGGCCTGGGGTCTGGCGGTTAGTAAGTAGGGAGTACTCCAGCCCTCAGCCGCTGCTTCCCCATCTACTGCTGCTGGTTTCCTGGACGTTCTCTCTCATCCCAGGTCCCCCATGTTCAGACCCCACTGCCAGGACCATCTCCTCCTAAAGGTGGCCTGGGCCATGAAGAGCCAGACTGCCCCTGTTTCACTGGGGGGCCCCAGATGCAGCACCCAGGCAGCTGAAGGCAAGGCTGCCCTCAAGTGCCCATGCTCAGCCCCCTGCAGCATCCTTTCCTCCCCGAGGCTGGAGGCTGGCTTTCCATCCCCAGACTTGTTCTATGACCTTAGGTAAGCCCCCTGTCCTCTCACAACCTTGCTTCTCCCATCTGTACAGTGGGGGCAGGAGAGCACAGTTACCTCACCACCCACAGAGCAGACCCAGCTTGCAGGGCCCAGTGACTCTATCACTTTGAGCCTCAGTTTCCCCAGCTAACAAATGGCTAGTGGCTCTGAGGGGTTTCATTCTCTCAGGCCCATCCCCTTCCCAGGCGTCTCCCCGTCCATCCACTCCCAACTCTAGAGACCCCGCACAGCACTGCTCTTGTGGGCTAGCTCCCACCCAGATACCAAGACTTCAGCACCCCGGTCCACTGCCACCCCACCCTCTGCTGCACGCACTCCCATCCTTCCTCCCTCCTGCCGTCATGCCCTTGATCTGGCACCTGGTGACGGGTCCTGCGCGAGGCCGGGCAGCTGAACCGCCTTTCGAGATCCCCCTCCGAGGCTTAACCTGCCAGCTGCGGTCCCGATTCTGAGAGAGGTGGTGAGCGTGGAGGCTCCCAGCCCCTCTCCTGAGGCAGGGGCAAGGCAGGCAGCCAGTGTGGAGCCCGGAGAATCGCCGGCTTGTGTTTTTGGGTCGGGGGACACCCCCCTCCTGCCCCAGCTGGGCTCCTCCCTCCTCCCAGCTCTGCTGGGGATGACGGGACCATACGTGAGTCACAGATTTCTCAGAGGGAGGCTGGGAGGGGGCAGGGCTGAGAGAGACGAGGCGAGGCGGGGTCACTGGGGGATGCCCATGACTCAGCTCTGGGCAAGGGGGCACTTCAGCCTCACCCACCCCCAATCCAGGCAGACAGGTGCCAGGCTTCATGGACGGATGCTGGTGGGAGATAAGTCTTCCTCCTCGCCCTCCATCTGTTACTTCCCCAGGGCTGTTCTCCACAGAGTTCCCGCCGAGAGGCCAGGGTTGCTATGGCAACAGGCCACCCCGTTGCTGCCCCCCCCCACCTCCCACCCCGCACCCAGGGCCGGCAACAACTGCCCTTTCCTGAAAGAGAGTCCAGCCTCCTCGGCAGCAGGCAGGAGCCGGCGCTGACTAGCAGGGCGGAAGGCACGCTGGGGAAGGGGGGTGTCAAGCAGCCTGGCATGCGGCCAGCCAGGCCACACACAACTGGCCACCTGACCTCGACTCCTCCCTGAGCCTCAGTTAGTGCCCCCAGCAAAGGGATCCACTTCAGTGCTCCCCCAGGCACTCACAGTTTCAACATTCCAAGACTCAAGATCTGGATTCTGAGACCCCAGAGGCTTCTGGAAATGGCCTCCCAGTCCATCTGCTGGGCCAAAGGGGAAACTGAGGCCCAGGTGAGGAACCATTCCTGGTGGTTCCAAAAGCTCAGAGAGAAATTTGGAAATGGGCCGACGCCCCCATTCCCTTTCTGGTCACTGGTCTCTGTCAGCATTTCCCTCCCACTGCTAAGGTTCATGGCCACCCTGGGAGTCAGGAAGCTTCGGATGGCCCAGGGTGCCCCCCCACCAACCCTCCACGGAGTGAGGATCCCCGTCTTCCCTCATCCCTCCAATGTGAGCAGATGATTCCCAAGTCACAGATGCTGGAAGGATTTCACAACCTAATGAGGACAAGTGATGACAGCAACAGTAACAAGAGTAATAATAATAATCATGATTACATTTACTGACCATTTACTACATTCCAGACCCTTCCCTGGCACTGCTGCCACGGTGCCACAGGAAAACGTGTTGCTCAGACCAGCGCCTGACACTTGATGAGCCCTCAGGCAATATTCATGGTGAATGTAGTGATGCAGAAGGAAGAGATATGAAGCCCAGAGAAGGGAATTAACTTGCCCAAGATCACACAGCTGGGAAGTGGCAGAGATGGGATGGGAGCCCAGGTGGTCTGGCTCCACAGCCAGCTGTCCTAACCACTCATGAATTTAGCCTCCCCAGGGGGACCAAGAAACAAGGGAGCAGAAAAAGGATGGGGTGGAAAGGATCCAGGAAAGGATGGGGAGTCCCTTACATGCATGTCTTTGGGCAAGTCACCACCTCTAAGGTTCAGTTTCCCCAAGGTCTGTCCTTCAGGGCTGGGCCAGCTGTTCACTGGGGCAGCCTCAGCTGTTCCCCGGGGTCCAGGCCAGCCAGACAGCAGTCACCCACCCATACACACACACCCACATGCCACAGAGGGTGATGGCCTGCAGGGCACAGATGGAGGGTCAGTGGCGCCACTTTGCGGTTGGCACGGGCTTGCTGAGCTGGATGTCCAAACAAGGGATGGAGAAGCCTGGAGCCAGCTGCCACTCTGGCCACCCAGGAAAGGCCTATGAGGTGGCCCGGCTGGGGCAGGAGTTGCTTGCCAAGCTCTACCTGCCCTCTCACCATCAGGCTGCTCAGAGACCTGCTGTGTGCTGGGCACTGTGCTAGGCTCCAGCGGGTGGAGACAACCCTGGCTCACGTGGTGGTGACACCAGACAGTCAGCTATCAGCACCTAGAGCCCCAGAGGGCTCTGAGAGTCAGAGGAGAGAAACCAAATAAGTTATTATTAATTACAACACTACCTCTTATTAGCATCGATACGTCTATGGGACTGATAACAGGGGCTGTGTCCATAGGGTTCACTGTGTAAGACCTCTGCTCTCTGTGGATCCTTCTCACTGTATCCTCCCGACCCTGCAGGCTGGTCCCACTGGTATGTCAGAGACACAGCTGGTCTGTGGCTGGGCCTCCAGACCTGTGGGCTCTAACCGAGCACCTACCAGGTGCCAGGCCCCTACTAGATTCATCACATCGTCTCCTCTGCCTCTCACGACAGCTGCTATCCTGCTCCACAGAAGAGGAAGGAGGCACAGAGAGGGCGAGGACCTTGCCCTCACCTTTCAGGGTCAGAGCCAGGGTTTGAACCAGGCTTGTCGGCCCTTGAGCCCCAGCTGGGTCTTGAAGAAGTGGTTTCAGTGAACAGAGACCAGCAGGAAGGGCATTCTGGGTAGAGGGAACAGCATCAACAGGGGGAGAGGTGGGACATGGGAGACATCCTTGGAAGGAAGTAGGATCTAATTAGCGGGGTAAGGGCAGATGGAAGATTCTGAAAGCATGGAGTTGGCCCTTGATGGTATTTCATCAAAGTTGCTGAGAAGCACTCAAAATGGTCCACAGACCTACAGCATGACCAGAGAAGTTGTTAGAAATCCAGCATCTTGGTGTGTCCCAGACCTGTTGAATCAGAATATGTATTTGAACAAGATCCCAGGTGGCTCCAGCATTTGTTTTTTGGTTTTTGCCACATCGCGTGGCATGTGGGATCTCAGTTCCCTAACCACGGATCAAACCAGTGTCCCCTGCAGTGGAAGCATGGACCACTGGACTGCCAGGGAAGTCCCCCAGCATTTGTTAAAGCAGGAGAAACTTTGGTCTACTCTAGGGGCTGTACCAGCAATGATGGGATGGGATGTGGAGGGGAGGCCAGGGCCCAGCGGGGGCACTGGAGAAGATGGAAGTGGGTGGGAGGCTAGGGGGGAGACTTTGGTCCAAGAAACCAGAAGCAGGGCTAGGACCTCTTCTCACATGTGAGAGGGGTAAGATGTCAGAAACTGCCCTCAAGTATGTGGGGGCATGGGATGGGGTACAGATCTGGAAGACAGGCACAGTGGAATGGGGGTACCCTTGTGACATATTGGGGAACCCTCCAAACGGCAACTGGAAACACATTGCCAGGGCTCAAGGGTGAAGGGCTGGGGTCCCCCAAGCCCAGGGAAAGTCATAGACATTACTGGCTGGTGACGGTGGCCAGAGATGGGGTGGAGAATGCAGAAAGTTGCAGAAAGGTCTTCATTTGAAGGGATGGAGGAGGGGGGGTAATGCTACCACTTGGAGGTTGGTTCAGACTCTGGGCTCAGGCCAACGGGCTTCTGCTCCCGGCTCTGCCAGCCGGGGTGACTCAGGCAGCATCTCTCTAGCCATCCGCTGTCTCACTGTCAAGTAGGGATAATAACAGCACCACCAATAGTAAAAATGAGGCCACGTATGTAAAGCTCATGGCCTAGCCCTGGCACAACTGTGTGCCCTGATGTATTGTGAGGGCTTTGCTGTTCAGAGCAGCCTGAGAAGGAGACAGAGATGGGGCTGCCAGGGAGGTGGGAGGACGTGTGTTCCCCAGGACAGGAGGGAGGACGGGACATCCATGGTGGCCACTGTGACAGAGGCTTGGGCAAGTGGGAGGACACAGCAGGGCTTCTTCCTGGAGGCCTCACCCTTTTCCATCTCTAACTCTCCAGCCTGGGCAGCCTTGCAACCAGTGAAGAGCTGTGCCCGTCTACAGGAAGAGTCATGGGCAACCACTGCCAGTGTGTAGGTGGGTTTTCATTGGACAAGGGCTGTTCGAGTTCAGGCTTCTCCCTTGCAAGCTGAGCGGCCTTGTAAATCACTGAGCACCACGCCTGGCATACAGTAGGTGCTCGACAAAAGTTGGCCAATATCATGATTATCATCAAGTCAACACAAATGTCAAGGGCCCAGCAGTCCACCATTGGCAAAGCCCTTTCATGGCCAGCATCTCCTCTACAAACTGTGATGATTGTTCCCGCTTAACAGAGATGGAAACCGAGGCACAGAGAGAGAACTTTCCCAAAGCCTCACAGCACATCAGCAGCAGAGCCAGGATTCGAACCCTTGTCTTGTGAACGTGCTTTGTGGCCAATGCTCCCAGCCACCTCCCAGTACATTCCCGTGGGAAAGCCTCCTGGCCGCAGGCGCGGGGGCAGCTGCAGTCCCATGATAACACCATCACAGCCATCCCAGGGCCCAGGGGGATGGCAATGCCCATGTGACTCAGCTGCCCTCACAAAGGGAACTGTGTGCCCAGTGCCTCAGGCCTGCCGCCCTTACCCACCACCCATCCCCCAGCTGCGGAAGGAGCAGGGAGCCTGACATATCCAAGAGGCAGGGAGAACTAGAGGCACCGTCAGCCAACGGGACAAGTCTAATGGGAGATTCAAGCCCAGGCTTGGGGTGCAGGAGGCTGGTGCCAGCCCCGGTGATGGAACGAAGGGCCAGGCAAGCAGAAGGGCAGAGACCGCCGAGGTCCAAGGCGGTTTTCTGAGGCCTTATTTGGAGCTCCAAGGACAGACTCAACCCCATTGGCTCTCTCGGGGGTGGAGCCCAGGCAGGTGCCCCACCCACGTTTACCTGAATCAGGTTTCAAAAGTACTGGGGCTTGTGGTCTGGGCTCCTGTCCCCAGCACTGACCTCTCTCCACCCCTTCCCCCTGAAGGCTTCAGACTCAGAGCCCATGCACCACTGTTGAGCTCTTACTGTGTGCAAGTGACTTGCATTTTCTCCCATGATCCTGCCCAGGAAACCTTGACCCTTTTGCTGAAGGAAGAGACAGGCTCAGAGAGGGAGGGCACCCAGCCCAAGGTCACACAGCATCTGACTTCAAGGCTTCCTTCCTCCCCCAATACCCTCTTCCTGGTTCCAGTTGCATCTTGACCACATGCTTACAAGAAGTGTCCTTGGACCTGCCCCAGACAGGCAGGCAGACAGACAGACATCCCCCAAACCCCATGGTCACCCTGTTCCTGCCCAGGAACATTATGCAGGGCCTTAGACAAAGTTCAGGTTGGCTGGGTCTCCAAGGGCCACCCCTGCTGACCTTTCCGGGAGGCGGGCATGGCTGGGTGCCCAGATACCCAAGATAGAAGGTAGACAGAGCGGCCACCTGCTCTTGCTAGGCATGACGGAATGTCTGACCTCAGCCCAGCCCCTCAAGTACACTTGGCAGGAAGGTGAATCCAGCCAAAACAGGCCACACTCCTGCCTCCCAGCCTTCAGAAGCCCCTGATCCCAGGGCAAGGGGCCCACCAATGACAGGCCACAAGCCCTCTCTACAACCCCACTCCCATGCCACCGGCCTGGACCACCCTTACTGCAGGAAGCAGGCACAGAGCCGGGTACCCAGAGGCCTGGGTTCCTCAGGTGAGACCCTAACCATCTGTAAACATAGGGCGCCCCTTTGCAGCCCAGGGGATTGGAGCCCGTGGGCTGGGTGGTGCTTCACCACTCAGTCACTGAAGCTAAAAGTGCAGCCCTTCCTTGGGGTGTGACATCTGGGAGAACAACTCTTCCCAAGGGGACCCCTGGGGCTCTGCTCAGAGGCAGGTTTGCCTGGGGGAGACCCGGTGACTGGGAGGCTCCAAACTGCCCCTCACCGCCCCTCCCCACCAGATTCCTCCCAGCATTGCCCCCAAAGTCCTCCAAACAGCACTGCATGGGACCTGGCATCAAATTGTCCAGATCTGAGCTTCTGAGCCTCAGTGTCCAAGGGTGTAAAATGGGGCCACACAGGCTTGTCTGCAGCCAGGGCCTCCGGGTAGTAACAGGTACGGTCATTATCCCAGGCTCTCTTTTCAATGCAGATTCCCCCCGTGGGAGGAGCAAAAGAGGCTTCTAACTCCTCCATAGGAGCCTCCCTTCCTGAACATGAGGGCCCAGACAGGCTATCCCAGCTGCCGCCGACGTCTCTGTGGTTGTGCCCCTTCTGTCAGTGCCCCCCACCCCAGCCCTGTCCCTTGAGGTTTGGGTGGCAGCTGCTCAGACACCCAAGACTTGGGCCAGGTGGCTCTGGTCAGGGGTGAGGCACCGCCACGCCCATGCCAAGGGAGGCAAATGAGGCCCAGAGAGGTTGAGCGACTACCCACCAGGTGGCACAGCAGTGGGCAAAGATGGCAGGTCTTGTTTTTTCTTGGGGTGACAATGTGCCATCTCGCTTGAATGTCACAGGCTTCCCAGGGCCCAGGCTCTCGACTCTGATGTCCCCATGTGTCCCACTGCCACTCCCGCCCCCCCCACCCACACACACATTCATTGGCGCCCAACACAGGAGACACACCTAGGAGTTATAAAGAGGGTGCCTCAGTGTCCCCACCTGGCAACTGGGGCGGCCATCACTTCTCTTTTGGTGAAATAAAGAGTCGTGTGTACTTTGTGGAAAGGCCAGCCTCGCCCCCAGAGACACCCCCAGCGCCTCTCAGAAGCACTGCTTCCCGCCTGTGTGTCTGGCCCGGCAGCCCCCCCGGGGTCTCCCCATAAGTGCTGGGGCGCAGATGGCTTAGGAGGCGTAATGGGGCAAGGATGACAGACACTCATTAGCAGCGGAGGCCTAAGCAACAGAGGGAACACGGGGGGCCCATTTTGCTACCACAATGCCCCAGGGAGCCAAGTGGGTAGAGGCAGAGCTGGCTGGGCGCCAGCCCCCGCTCCCCCGCCCCCAGCCACCCATCTCTGTCTGGCTGCCCAGTGGAGCCAGGAGCCTGGGTGTGTGGGGGCGGAGGTGGGGCTGGAAGGCTGCCGCTCCTGTCTTTGTTTTCAGACCTCTGCTCCCGCCACCTCAGTCCAGGTAGATAAGGAGCCAGCCCAGAGGCCGCAGGCCTGGCTGAAGTTCCCACAGCGGGCACCGGCAGGGCCGGCCCTTTCCTCAGGATGGCTGCCCTCACCCTGGTGTGTGAGGCCGCCACCTAGGAGTCGCCTGACGGAGGCCTGGGCCGGGGCAGCAAGCGGCCATTTGGGGAACCGCTTGCCTTTCGCCTCCGGCCTCTGGCAGCCAAGGCCGGGAGGGCCGCGCTGCGGGCTGGAGGAGCCGCGGAGAGGCGGAGGGACCCCGTGCTGGCCAGAGGGGCAGGTACAGCCCCAGGCCTGGGCCCTGTTCCCTCTCACCTGGGGAGGCCGCCCTCCTGCTCCTTGTCAAAAGCCAAACGACCTGCGCCACCAGCCCCCAAACCCGTTTCCGATGGGACCCCTGGTAGAAACAGGCTCTGGGCTCCGGGGGCACGCCTCCCGCCTCCCCGTCCAAGCACCGAGGTCTGCAGCCTCCCCTCAGCCCCCTCCCTTCGGCAGTCTCCTCATCCGAGCACAGGGAGCACAGCTCACACCCTGTGCCCTTCCCTGTGCCAACATGAGCACCACGTGAGCATGGCCGGCCCACACTCGGAGCGCCAAGGGGTGACCCCGCGACAGCCTGGGCCTCCACATCAGCGCACAAGCCTGAGCCCTTGCCGGGCCTCACACATGCCTTCAGGCGTGGAACGAGACCTGGGGGTCGGCCAAGGTCAAGCGCGCCAGGCTGGGAGCCACACTCCCCCATCCTCTTCCTCCCCGGCCCGAACAGCAGCTTCTTACCTTCGGGTCTGGGCAGGTCCCGGCCGGACTCTGCCTGCCCCGCTTCCACCTCCTCCCAGGGCTCACAAGCGCCCGACCTGAGCTCGTCCGGGCCCGGCGGCCCCAGGTGTGGCTCCGCCTGCCCGTGTTGCCCGATTTCCGGTGGCCTCACAGCTCCCGCCTCCCTCTCTCATTCCTGCGTTTCCCTGCAGGAGCGGACCTGGCCCCTTGGGTGCTGCATGCCCCAAACCCTCACCTCAGCCCTTAATGGGCTTTCGGCACCCCTACCCAGGGACCCCCTGGGCTGCTGGCCCACCGTGGCCCCCGAAAGGGCTCTGAGTGCCCCCCTCCCCAGGGCTGGTGGGCGTGACTGCCCCATCGCCATATGCAATCACCAACTCTGAGAGCTCCCACCTGTCTCCTCCGAGCTCAGGCCCCACCTGAAGCCTGGGCCCAGACTCACCTGCCTGCAAGATAAACAAGCCAGCAACCAGCATCTGCTTAGAGGCAGGAGGCGAGGGTGGAGTGCGGGGTGGTGATGGGGACGGGGGCGGGGGGGGCACGGTCCCTGCTGTCAGAATGTTGAGCTGACACAGACAAAGGAAGGGGGCAAGAATGGAAGCTTCTTCCTTGGCAGGGATTGGGGGCAGCTGCTCCAGGTATCCTGGGGTGCAGAGGGGAGTGGTCCAGGGAGGCTCTGCTTGACGCACGAAGTCCCCACGGAACCTCTGAGTACACCCTTCCCAGCCTCCTCCTGGACCACTCGCCCCCCCCAGCCCTGCCTGCCCAGCCCCTGCATCACCCTTGAGGCCTCGCCCGAGACCAGTAGTTCTCCTGGGGAGCTTTTCAAAGTTCTCACTCCAGGTACCCATTCCCCCAGGTGGCTCTGATTCCCACCCCCACCACCAGTACCCATAGTATTAAGAACTGAGCCACCTGTTCTTCCAAGAAGCCATCCAGGCAGTTGTTGATTCATTTGGCAAAGCCTGTACCAGGAGCCACTGTGGGCCGGCCCCAGGCTAGGCACTGAAGTACATAATTGCAACCTTGAGAGCCTTCCCTCGCCTCCCCCGCCAACACACACCATGTCTCCCGCAGTCCCCTGGGTTCCCTCTCACCTGGGGCCCATCCCCCAGTGTGAGGGTCATTTCTTTCCTAGCCTGTGTGCCCTGCCAGATCACCAAAGCCACGCCCCAGCCCAGGGCCTGGTGTGGAGAAATTCTGGGTGACTGGTGGGTGAAGGAGAAAATGTGGGGAGAAGGGATGGATGATGGATGGACAGAAGGCTGGACAGGTGGATAGATTCAGCCATGCATTTAGAGAGTGCCTATTGAGGGCCTACTGTGTACCAGGCACTGTTCTAGGCACTGGGGACACAGCAGCGAACAAAACACAAAAATCTCTGCCCTCTTAGAGCTGTGGGAGACAGATAATAAATTAAATAAGGAAATAAATATGAAATATATCCAGTGGTAAGAACTATGGAGCAAAACAAAGCAAGGGAGGCAGAGAGAAGGATGGAGGAGACAGGGTTGGTTTAGATTTTCTCGGAGAAGGTGACACTTGACACAGACTGGATGTGACAAGGGAGGTAGACTTTGTGATGTCTGGAGGAGAGCATTCCAGGTAGCAGGAACAGCACGTGCAGAGGCCCTGTGGTAGGTGGCTGCTTGGTGTGTTTAAGGAAAAAAGAGGATCCGGGCATGGCTGAATGAAGGGGTCGAGGTAAAGAGGAGCCCAGGGAGTTGAAGGAAGGATGGATGGACAGATGGACAGATGGGAACAAGGGTGGTGGATCTGGATCTGATGAAGTGTGGGAGAGCTCCAGCGCCCTGAGGGAGGGTTTGCCTCTTGGCCACAGCTCAGACTCATTCCTGGAGGCTAGCCCAGATCCCACTGCGGTTCCTTGTCCTCAGATCACCTCCCCACTTCACCTGGGGAAATTTCCAACTGCTGATACGGCCTCTGCTCTGCCCATGGGCATGGGTGCCTGCTCCACTCAGCAGGAAGCTGTGCCCCTACCCCCATGGCTGAGCACAGATGCGGGCACCAGGAGAGAAGGGTGTCAGAGAGAAACGGGCCTTTAGGAAGAGGGCCTGACCTCTGAAACCCTGGAGTTTCCCCAGGGTCCTGAGAGCTGTGCCCATGGCCCCAGAGATGACACCTACCCCAGTAAGGACACCAAGGGAGTCCCACTGACTTCCTGTATACCCACTGGTGACTCCCCCACTCCTGACACCCACACTCCATCCCCCCACCCTATGCCACTCTGCCCCCAGGGCCCTGGCTAGTGATGTAATCACCAGGCTCTGTCAGGTGAGCAGGAGGGGCTGGGGCTGCAGCCCTGGGCTGGGCCCTCATTCGCTGGGTGCACTTGAGGAGGTTGCTTAACCTCTGTGCCTCAGGCCATCTATGAAATGAAAACACATGCCTTCGCCCTTCTTGTCTTCCAGAGGCCAAAGGAGGAAAAGGGATAGATGGGTCAGGAAAGTGCCCTGGGAAAGACACCTGTCAGAGCAGGTGTCTGAGGAGCATTTGTGGGGCTGGGGGCTTGGTCTCTAGGAGCCCCCATCCAGGACCTCTGGATTATCCCATCAACTCCTTGCTACACCCTATGAGGCAGGAGCCACTTTTAATGTGAGTTTTATAGATAAAGGCGGGGTTGGGGTGGGGGGAGTGTTAAGTAACACATCTGAGGTCATAGCCAGGCAGTCTGATCCAGGACTGGGGCCCTTTATCTGACCCTGGGCGAGCCCAGCCTCCCTCTGCTCCCCCCCACCCTCACTCAGAGGGGAGCCTCAGGACATGCGGACCCTTTCCTTTAAGGGGGAAGTGTGGAGGAGTGTGAAGGGCCCCAGCTGTGACCTCTCATGCTCTAGCAGGACCTCAGGCTCGGTCTCCAAGCTCCCTCTGAGAGCTAGTGCTGCCCACAAAAGAGAGAGTGAGCTCCCCATCCCCAGGGGAAACCAAGGAGGTGCTCAGCTGGAGTGTTGCAGAGAAGACACCTGCCACATCTGTGAGGAGGACTCAGTGGTCTCTAAAATCATTTTCTAATCACAGGTTAATTCATGTGGGCCATTTTTTACTAATTCATGTATTCATTCACTAAATTGATATTTGCCGAATAACTACTGGGTGCCAGGACCTTCCTCACGTTTTTTTTTTTTTTTTTTTTTTTTTTTTTGCGGTACGCGGGCCTCTCACTGTTGTGGCCTCTCCCGTTGCGGAGCACAGGCTCCGGACACGCAGGCCCAGCGGCCATGGCTCACGGATCCAGCCGCTCCGCGGCATGTGGGATCTTCCCGGACCGGGGCACGAACCCGTGTCCCCTGCATCGGCAGGCGGACTCCCAACCACTGCGCCACCAGGGAAGCCCCCTTCCTCACGTTTTTAAAGACAAACTGCCAGGCTTCCCTGGTGGCGCAGTGGTTGAGAGTCCGCCTGCCGATGCAGGGCACACGGGTTCATGCCCCGGTCCGGGAGGATCCCACATGCTGCAGAGCGGCTGGGCCCGTGAGCCATGGCCACTGAGCCTGCGCGTCCAGAGCCTGTGCTCCGCAACGGGAGAGGCCACAATAGTGAGAGGCCTGCGTACGGCAAAAAAAAATCTGTGAGGAATTGACAGGATAAAGAAACTTAGGTTTGGGCGCTTAATTAGTGAAGAATCTAAACAGAGTTTGGGCTTGGGGCAGTAAATTAGTAAAGAAGTAACAAGGTTTGTTTGTGCAAGCTTCTCAGCCCCAAATTCTCCCTCTCTGGCGATAAGGCTGTCCTTACTCCTCCAGGTGCAGGCAGGGCACTTTTCACATGAGAGAATTGTTTCCTGCTGTTCAGGGGAACACAGGAGGGTCAGAGCTTCCTTCTTGCATCGGCTGCTTCTCAAGCAACTTCAATTCAAAATAATCAGTGTGCCATTGTGACATATTGGGGGCAGCCTTCCCTGAGCCCCAACATCCCAAAAGTCCTGAAGCACTTTATCTACAAGAATACTACCATCCAACTCTCCTGAGCACCTCTGTGCCAGGCCCCTTCCTTAAACTCTGCGTGGACTGATTCATTTCATCCCCATAACGATCCTACGGAGGGGTGCTATTATTACAGACGAGAAGGCTGAGGCCCAAAGAGATTTAGTAACCTACCCCAGAACACATCGCCAATAAGTGCCAGAGCCAGCATTTGAACCCATATCTGTGTTGGACCATGATTTGTCTCTTTCAGGCAGCTTCTCAGTAAATGTATTTCATTCATTCATTCAACAAACATTTTCCAAGTGCCCACTAAGTGCCAGGCCTCACCCTGGGCTCTGTGGACATGAGACAGACACCACCCCTGCCCTCATGGAGTTTATAGCTTGATGGGGTGAGGAATTTTTAAAAAATCAATGATGTAATTAATGAATCAAGTAATTCAAGAAGTATGAAGAGGGCTTCCCTGGTGGAGCAGTGGTTGAGAGTCCGCCTGCTGATGCAGGAGACACGGGTTTGTGCCCCGGTCCGGGAAGATCCCACATGCTGCAGAGCGGATAGGCCCATGATCCATGGCCGCTAGGCTTGTGCGTCTGGAGCCTGTGCTCTGCAACGGGAGAGGCCACATCAGTGAGAGGCCCACGTATCGCAAAAAAAAAAAAAAAAGAAGTGTGAAGAAAAATAATTACATAAAATGTAAGGGCAATGAAGAAAAAAACCAAAAAACATAGGGGCAGAGATGGCATGCAACAGGGAACCTGCTTTAGCCAGGTAATCAGGGAAAGCTTCTTGGAGAAGGTGACATTTGTTACAAAGTCCTGATGGATGAGGAAGAGCCAGCCTTGGAAAGAGTGGGTCTGGGGCACAGTGTACCAGGCAGAAGGAACAGCATGTACAAAGGCTCAGAGTGGGAAATGAGCTCAGATCGTCGGGGAAACAGGCAGCTCGTAAGCGTGGCTGGAGCACTGGGGCAAGAGAGATGAGGCCAAAGAGGAGGGCTGTGAAGACAGGGAGGGAGGTACAGTCTTGATCCCAGAGCAGTAGGAAGTCACGGGTGGACTTAGGCAGGGGGTGAGGGCATCGATTTACATTTCAAGGAGAGTAGCTGTAGGATTAGGCTCTGCCCTGACCAGGTCAAGGCTATTGGTCAAGGCTGGGTCAAGGGTCCTAACAGAGGTAAGCAGGCACCAAGCAGGAACCCTGCAGAAGTCCCCCAGGGCAGAGAGTGGGGCAGCCTCCCAACCCACCCAGGAGGAAGACACTGATTCTGGTCCACCCACAGTAGCTGGTTCCCACAGAGCTGGAAAGCAGGCATCTCTCCATCCATCAGCAGTCTGTCTGTCCATTTACCCATCAGCCCTCTGCAGCCTTGGGTCCAGAGCTGGCCTCCTCTGCCCCTCACCAATAGCGAGCTGTTAAATAGTAACACCTGGCTCTCTGTGTATTGTTCGGACATGAACACTGATATTTTCTCTTTTTTTTATTTTTTATTTTTATTTTTGGCCACACTGCATGGCATGAGGGATCTTAGTTCCCCGACCAGGGATTGAACCCGTGACCCTTGCAGTGGGAGCGTGGGAGTCCATAACTGATATTTTCATTTACATCAACATTTAAGACAAAACTGAAATGACAAAGACATGTTGGAACTTCACTCGTTCATCAATGACATTAACGACATGAGCGATTTTTTGCTGAATATGATGATAGTCCTCAAATCCTGGAATTCTTTCTGACTCAGATAAAAGCTTTTGAGTACACTGCTGAATGGGATAACAGTTTTCTGTTGTTTTGTGCTATTCATGATATAACAACCACAGATGTGACACACTGGATTGAATGTGCCTTACTAACATTTTGCCCACCACTTCCTTAAGTCTATCTAGACAATCAACAAAATGATATATCAAGGCCTGATTTGCAGCATTTGCAGATTTCCGTGGTATAAATGCTCCCACCATGGCCAGTTTCAAGATGCAAACATTGAACGTGGAACTGGAGAAAAGATGTGCTGTGGCTCACTATTCTATAGTATTTCTACTGTACCAGTGTGATGGGTGTCAAAAACCACAAGAACATAGATCGCTCACTTGCTAAGTCTGCCACGACTAAGTACCACAGACTGAGCAGCTTAAACAAGAGAAATGTATTGTCTCACAGTTCTGGAAGCTGGAAGTCCAAGATCAAGGTGTCGACAGGGCTGGTTCCTTCTGATGGCTGTGAGAAGGGATCTGTTCTATGCCTTTCTCCTAGCTTCTGGTGGCTTACTGGCTATCTTTGGTGTTCCTTGGTTTGTGGAAGCATCACCCTGATCTCTGCCTTCATCTTTATATGACATTCTCCCTGTGTGTGTCTGTGTCCAAATGTCTCCCTTTTATAAGAACACCAGTCATATTGGATTAGGGCCCACCCTAATGACCTCATATTAACTTGTTTCCCTCTGTAAAGACCCCCATCTCCAAATAAGATCACATTTGAAGTACTGAAGGTTAGGATTCCAACATATGAATTGGGGGAAGGACACAATTCCACAAACCCATAACAATAGATAATGGCAAAATGTAGCATAATAATTAGAAAGTAGTATATTTTGAATATTTATTACTATTTTGATTATAATTTTAAGTTTATACAATTTAATTCTTAACAACGGCTGTATTTCACAACCAATAACCGGCTCTTGTGAGCCAGTACGAATAGGCTCCAACACACCAGTGTCCCTCACCTCCCTTCAGCCCTGTCCCAAGTCCCCAGCTGACCTCCCTGCAGGCTCAGATGAGGAACAGGTCAGGAAAGCTGGGTTTAAGTCCTGAACATATCCTCTGAGGAACCCTGAGAGCCTGGTCTCTTCTTACCAGGAAGGGGTCCTGAGGGAAGGGTGCTCCAGTGACAAGCTGTGGTCTCAGGGCCACCCAACCCAACCACCCAAGAGCTGGAAACAGTCAAAGGGCCCAGCACCAGGAAATGGCTCCGAAAGCACGGCCCATCTCTGCGCCTCCTAGGGCAACCAACGATCTCTATTTGCCCCGGCCTGTCCCTGCTTTAGCACTGAACGTTCTGGGCCCCAGGAAATGCCTCGGTCCCTGACAAACCAGGCATTTGGCCATCCCCACCTCATGGTCATATGGTCAGGACCAAAAAAAAAAGCTTATAAATACTAAATTCAGTGAAAATAAGCAGAAAACAAAGGTGGCATCTCTACCCATCCCAAGGACCTGTTTCTCTGCTCTGAGGCGGGACTGTTACCCAGGGGCTACTCAGAAATGCTCAGAAGAGCCAGTGGTATCAAATTTGTGTCTCTGGGTCCAGCTTCCAGATAGCAGAGATGTGGGGAAAGGAGAGGCAACCCTGAGGGGTGGGTAAGCGCAGGACACTGGAGCCAGTTCAATCCCAGCTCTACCACACACTTGTTGTGCGACCTTGGGAAGGTAACCTAACAGCCTTGTGCCTCAGTGTCTCCATCTATACACTGTTCCTACCACCTTGGCTTTTTGTGCAGCTTCAGTTAGAGCAACCACAGAAAGCACAGCACCTGGCATGCGGCAAGCACTTAGGCAATGCTATCAGAAAGCAAAGCCAGTTGGAAGGATTGTGGGTATTTCTCTCCATTTTAGAATTATTTCCATTATGGCCGTTCTAAGGTTGTTTGCGCAATGCTATCAAAACAAAACGAAAACCATAGGTATCTATGTACATAGATGTATACGAATAGAGCCTGAAACCAACTGTTACACTGTGGAGGGGTGTGTGATGGGGGCTGCTCCCAGGATGCTGCGGCTGGCCCCAAAACGTGCCATTCCTGGAGGTATATCTTTAGAACAGCTGATAGGAGATGCAGCTGGTTGCCTCTCTGAGGTTATGCTAACCCATGTCAGAACTAAAAACCTCAGCAAGCTGAGGAAATGGGAGGAGGTGAGCAAGCACAGCTCCTGTATCAGAGAGAGTGTCTGTTGTTTCTGGGGAAGCCCAGCACAGGCACGACTCAGGCCCACCTGCACAGCTGACACAGATTCCGTTCCCCTCAACACTGATGGCGCCTTGCAGTGAGAGGCCTCAGCAACTTAGGGCTGCCGTGTTCCTGGAGGGAGGAGAGTCTGCCCCTGTACACGGAGGGGGCAGCCATGCCCGCCCAATCTGCTTTCTCCCTTGTCTCTGAGCTCCTGTCCTAACATTAGATTTGCCTTGTGCAGGGTGGGGCGGTGGGGAGGGGTGCCTCACTGCCAGCAGCCAATGACCCTGCACCTCCCTCGAATCTGCCTCGGACTCTATGAGGCAGGCTCTGTTATTATCTCATCTCAAAGTCAAAACAAAATGAAAAGCACAAGCCTCAGAGAGCACAATGTTACTTGCCCTGGAAAGTAGCAGAGCCGAGATTTGAACCCAGGCCCGTCAGGCTCCAGTGCCCACTGGCTTAACCACTGACCCATCCTCTCCCCCGGGCACGTGGACATCTGCCTGAACCTCAGGTGACCAGCATGGCAGAAGACACGCTGAAGCTGAGTTTGCAGGCTGAAGCTGGGGTCCTGACTCTGTCCAGGCTCACTGCATGACTTTGGTCAAGTCCTGTCCTTTCTCTGTGCCTCAGTTTCATTGTCTGCGGAAGCTGATGGCTGTACCAGAGCAGGAGCTACAAACTGCAGTTCCCACCAGGTCCAGGCAGGCCAAGCTAGTGAGGGCAGGAGGGAGGTGGGAGTACGTGGGTGACAAGAGGGAGTCGGGGAGCCCGGGGCGATCTGAAGACTACGGGCCAACTTGGGGAGAACTGCCCAGCTCCAGCCAAATGTCACTTGAGGGGGTTTGGGCCCAGTGTGGCCTGATCCTTCGGTCTTTGGAGAGAAACCGGAAGCTGATTTTTATATTTGAATCTAAATTGTTAAAAGTTGAGAATGAGTTCAAACGGATTTCAAGCCTTTGAGAGTCAAAGCCTACATAGGGCCAGACACCGCCCATGGGCCTCTCACTGACAACCTCCAGAACCCTGTCAGAGCTTTTGGGTGTTCCCCAATATCCATATGCCCCTTTAGTGGAAGAGAACCTCATGTTTTTAGCTGGGCTCATAGCTCCCCAGAAAAAAGACATCATTTCCTAGTTTCCCTGGCAGTTAAATGTGGCCACGTGACCAAGTGCCCTCATCTGCCCGACAGCGAGATCACAAAGGCTAACATTGATATGGGCCACGTGCTGTTGTCAACACTTTACTGCATTAACTCCTTCATGCTCACAGCAGCCCCACAGTAGATACTATTTTATCCACTTTTTCCAGATGAGGAAACTGAAGCACAGACACCCAAGTTCACTAAACCAGAGAGAAACAAAGCCAGGATTCTCCTCAGACAAGCAGCTTTACTATCTCAGTGGGTCCTTTCACCCCAGAAGACAGGTTTGGGCTTGGCAGCAGCAGGGATGGGGTTCAACACAAGGGCACATGTCCTTGGGCCCCCAACACAGAGTCTTGTCTGGCTGAGGAGGCCCCTCACCAGTGAGGGGGGCAGGAGAGTACAGTGGACAAGAGCCCAGACTCTGGAGCCCCCAAGAAAAGAGGTCACTCCTGGGTAAACCTCCTGTGTCTCAGTGTCCTCATCTCTAAAATGGGTACATCAGGAGCTCGTGCCTGGCAGGAATAAAAGTGCATGCAAAGCACTGAGCCCAGGGTCCAGCAGAGTCTGAGGGCAGGGAGGGTCCAGGATTGTTCTAGCCCAGCCAAGCCACCAGGGAACCAGGGAGAGCTGGGGGCTTGAGGGGCCTGCAGGGGGTGTCTCAACCCACTGGTGCCAGCGCAGGCACCGGGCAGGGATCAGAAAATGTATGTTCCAAGCTCTCCCCCTCAGCAGCCCTGTCCTGACCCCCAAGTCTGCAGGGTTCCCCATGGGTCTCAAGGAACTCCTGATGAGGCATGAGGACCAGACTGGTGGAGGGCAAGCCTGGGAGGCTGGCGCCCAGCCAGGACCCCACCCCACCCCGTTTGAGCGGTCCCTCTGTGCCAGTCCTGCCCTGCCCCCCCACTTGCCATCTGTCCTGGTTCTCCCAGCTGCTGGGTTTGCTTACGTGATGCCCCATCTGCTGTGAGTCAGAGGAGGGGTTCACTGGGCCGCCTGGAGGATGGGATTAGGGGTGCTGAGTCCTGCAGTTCAGAAGGAGGAGGAGGCTCTGGGATTTGGGTCTGTGGGGCCACATTTCTCCCATTCCCCTACCTGCACCCCCAACATCCCCACTGCCCCCTCCATGCCGTGCCTCAGAGCCCTGCCATGGAGAGAAGCCCATCTGCATCCCTGAAAGGGACGCCGTTCCCACCACCTGCACGCAGCTCTTGCTGCGGATGAAGTGATCTGGGGCCTGGTTCAGAGGGAGCACCGTCCATGTGGCCCCCTTCATGGCTGTCCCTGCCCTGCCCCTCCCAAATCTGTCATGCCGGACCCCTCTGGGAAGGCCACCCCCACTACACACAGGCCTGGCCACAGACCCGCCCCCTCTGCCCCAGCCCTGCATTTCCTTATTGGCCCCACTCAACCTGCTTCTCTCCAGGCTGAAGAGGAGGCCTTCAAGACTGGACTCCTATGTCCTCAACCCACAGTAGCTGTGTGACCTCTGGCGAATCACTGCCCTCTCTGGGCTCCTCTCCATCTAGACCCAAGGCCTCCTGCCGTAGTTTCTGAGTTAATTGGTTTTGGATGATGCCCAGCTTTGGTCATTTTTTTCAAGCATCTCCTACCAGGTGACTTCAGTGTTAGGGAAGAGGAAGAGTGGTGTTTTCTTCCGGAGGGTCTTGGGTATCAGGTTCCCATTTCTCCCCCAGCCTCAGTCACTGGCTCAGCCTTTCCCCTGGAGGTATAGGGTACTTGGGGGCAAATGATCCAGAACGCAGAGGCCCAGAGAGTCAACGTCTGTGCCCATCAGCGGTGGAAAATGAAACATTTGCTGGCCAAACACCCAGAGGCTGCACCTGCTGCTCCACAAACACGCCTCCGAGCAGCAGGAGGCCTGAGGTCAGCCCCCGGCGGGCACGCAGCCAGGGCCGCCACGCCCCAGCCATGCTGAGCCTCTGCCAGACTGAGAAGCCAGGAATGTACCACAGTCACCCATGGGGTGGGCCACAGGATGTCACAGAAACAGCCCAGCCCTGGAGACATGCAGACCAGACTCCTGTCCCCCCTCCATCACTGACTCGCAGTGACCTTGGGCAAGTCCCTTTCGACTCTGAGCCTCAGTGGGCCTAGTCTTAGCAACGATACAGTAAATAAAGTGCCCAGTCCAGGGTCCAGCCTAGAGTTAGAGCAGCAAACTGCACCACAACAGGAAGAGGGAAAAAAAAAAAAAGATAAGCTGAATTTTCTTTTTTCCAGTGCTTGCCGAAGTCCATAAATTATGCCCAAGGTTAATAAATCAAGAAATAGCAGTATAAGCATGTTATTTATTGCCCTGGAGGTAACCACCACATAAATTAAAGTAAGTGGTAGACTCTGAGGAGGGGGTTTGCAGGAAACTGGGCCTTTTGATAAGTCCTATTTACCAGTTCATGTTTTTAAATATCTATCTCTTTTTTTTTTTGCGGTGCGCGGGCCTCTCACTGCTGCGGCCTCTCCCGTTGTGGAGCACAGGCTCCAGACGCGCAGGCTCAGCAGCCATGGCTCACGGGCCCAGCCACTCCACGGCATGTGGAATCTTCCCGGACTGGGGCGTGAACCCGTGTTCCCTGCATCAGCAGGCGGACTCTCAACCACCGCGCCACAAGGGAAGCCCAAATATCTATCTCTTAAAAGTATTTATTAAAAAGTGACTCAGCCCTTGCAGTGTTGTTTTGGGAGGTCACCACCCTTTTTTTTTTTTTGGCTGTGTTGGGTCTTCGTTGCTGCATGCGGGGGCTACTCTTCGTTGTGTGCACGGGCTTATTGCGGTGGCTTCTCTTGTTGCAGAGCATGGGCTCTAGGAGCGCAGGCTTCAGTAGTTGTGGCACGTGGGCTCAGTTGTTGTGGCTTGTGGGCTTTAGAGCGCGGGCTCAGTAGTTGTGGCACACGCACTTAGTTGCTCCGCAGCATGTGGGATCTTTCTGGGCCAGGGCTCGAACCCATGTCCCCGGCACTGGCAGGCGGTTTCTTAACCACTGTGCCACCAGGGAAGCCCCGAGAGGGATCACCACTCTTAACAGAAGTATTTGGGGCCTACAATGCCAAAGTAAGTCAAAATAAGCCTTATTTTGACTCCACTCAAGTTGTGGAGTCAGGCTGCTAGGGTTCAAATCCCTGCTCTGCAACTGACAATCTGTGCCACCTTGGGCAAGTTATTTAATCACTCTGTGCCTCAGTTTCCTCATCTACTGAATAGGAATAATAATAATTCCAGGCTGCTAGCATATATAATTGTGAGACGTTATCATTATATATTTATAACTTGTATATGCAATTGTTTTACAAAAATAGGGTTATTATGCTATACATAGTGTTTTATAACTTGCTTTCTTTTCTCTTGCTAAGATATAATGGATATCATTCCAGGCCAGTACACAGAGTTCTATTTCATTCTTTCTAATTGACGCAAGAATTCCATTGCACACAATGTAGAATTTATTTTTCCATAACCCCCTACTGAAGGAAATTTAGGCAGTTTCCAATTTTTAGTATAATATGCTTCACAGCAATGAATATGTATTTTGGGCCCACGTGGGGCTATTTCTGAAGAATAGATTCCTATGAAGGGAATTGCTGGGTCAGAGTTTGTTCAGTTAAAACTTTTATAGATACTGCTAGATTGCCCTCCCTAAAAGTAGTACCAGTTTAGATTCCCACCAATACTGTGTGAAAGTGCCCATTTTCCCATACTCATACCACTGTTTTTTTATGCCAGTCCGGAGAGGGCTGATGCCATTGTTTTAATGTGCCTATCCATAATTGTGAAGGAGTCTGAGCATCTTTTCATAACTTTACTTTCCATTTTTATTTCTTCTTGTGTGAAACAACTGTATATATCCTTTACCCAATTTTTTTTTTTTTTTTTTGCGGTACGCGGACCTCTCACTGCTGTGACCTCTCCCGTTGCGGAGCACAGGCTCTGGACGCACAGGCTCAGTGGCCATGGCTCACAGGCCCAGCCACTCCGCGGCATGTGGGATCCTCCCAGACCGGGGCATGAACCCGTGTCCCCTGCATCGGCAGGCGGACTCTCAACCACTGTGCCACCAGGGAAGCCCCTTTACCCATTTTTAATTGGGCTTTTTGTCACTGATTTATTTTCTTATGGATCTATAGGACCTCTTTTCATATTAAAAATCTTAATTCTTTAATACACATGAGGCAATATTTTCCAGTAGTCTACTGTATGCCTTTTAGCTAAATTCTCCGTGTCTTTGGTCATAGAAAGTTTTACATTATTATATAGTCAAACATAATGTTCCTTTATGAATTTTGGCCCTCATGTCTTAGCTTTTACTGGTTGGATCTTATTAAAAATCTTCTTCTATATTTTACTTTAATATAACATTTAATCCATCCATCTTTAATCCATCTGGAATGTTTACATGTGTGTATAATGTGTGAGGTAAGGATCTAATTTTATTTCCTTCTAAATGGAGAGCCAATTGTCCCAACATTTATCGATTGATCCATCCTCTCCTGGCTGACTTGCGATGTCCCTTTGCCAAATGTAACTCTCTGACATTTTAAGCACCCTTGTTGTGACCGGCACGTGGCAGAACTCTATAACTGCTGACTTTGGGAGCAAGCTGGAATGACAGCTAAATGAGACCAGCATATACTATCATGCAGCAAAGCACGAATCTCAGAATTTAAAACTGGCAGTGAGTATGAAGTGGCTCCCAATATAAATGAATTTCTGTGGCTTTTGTTTTTGTTTTCAAATTGGCTTTATCTCCCTGTAATAAAATTTCCACATTTTAAGTGTACAAATCAATGACTTGACAAATGTGCACGCTTGTGTAACAAACACCCCAATCAAGATCTAGAGCATTTTCATCTTTCAAGAAAATTCCTTTGTGCCCTTTGCAGTCAACCTCCCCTCCACTCCCACCCCAGGGCAACCATGATACTAAACTGTGTGCGTGTAGTACATTGATAACATTTTCAGAGAAATAAGTAAACCGGCTGCAGCATGAGCCTGTTGGCTGAGGAGGAAGGCCAACTTCCCCTCCAGGAAAGGACTACTCTCTTGAGACTGACAAACACCTCCTTGGACCTGTTTGATTAAGAAGGGGGTGTAGGAGGGTAACCCAGGCTAGGTGTCCCCAACTCAGGCAGGCAAGTTTGTTCTCAAGTTTGTTTTCCAAGTCTAGAAATCAAGTCTGCTAAATATTTACTTAATATTTTCTTTTAGATCTATGGATCTTTTAAAATTTAATTCAAAATTATTGCTTTTAAAAGAAAACACAATATCCTGTGTTAAATGACCAGGGTCACATGCCATAATTAATGAAAAGCTATTCATTAGACTAAAGTTAAAAATTAATCTCCCTGTGCCATCTGAACTGCCATTCATATTGCCTATTATGGAAAGAGCCACAGACACAGAAGAGGTAAGTGAGTTGCAGAGGAAGAATCCAGAACTTGAGGATGGAGGCGGGTGGCTGGAGGGGCAGGAGAGTGGCTGGAGGGGACAAGCCAGCCTCAGTGTGTCTCAGGACCTAAGGGCTTCCTTTTGCACTAAAGCAGTGGAATTGCTTTAGGACCAGAGCTCAGTCCACATCCCCCGTCCCTGCAAGCCTGTGACAGTTTCTTAGCTCACAGGTTCTGAGACCTTCCATCCATAAAAGGAAACATGTATTTGAGGGGTCAAAGAGAAAATACCTTTGGAGTCAGAGAGACTGGGATCTATTTGTACTTAGTTATGTGTCCTTGGGGAAGAGAATAACCTTTCTGAGCTTCAATTTCCGCACCTGTAAAATGGCCATAATAATAGTACCCCACTGGAAGGACTGAATCTGCAGGGGTTTACAAAGCACACCACTGGGCAGAGCTGGCTCTCTGTAAATGAGAAACAGTTGTTCTATTTCCCCTAGGATCTTGGAGGATGCAAACTACCTATATCATCAGCCTTTGCCTGAGGGATGAAGTGGTTAATGAAATTAGTCCCTCCTGAAAGAAGCGGCTCTGGCAGTCCCCAGTTTTGTTAATGAATTGCTCATTAAAGTTTGACCTGCTTTGGGTTTCCCTGGTGGTGCAGTGGTTAAGAATCCGCCTGCCAATGCAGTGGACACAGGTTCGAGCCCTGGTCCGGGAAGACCCCACATGCCGCGGAGCAACTAAGCCCGTGCGCCACAACTACTGAGCCTGCGCTCTAGAGCCCGCGAGCCGCAACTAATGAAGCCCGCGCGCCTGGAGCCCGTGCTCCGCAATGATGACTAGCCCCCGCTCGCAGCAACGAGAGAAAGCCTGCGCACAGCAATGAAGACCCAACGCAGCCAAAAATAAATAAATAAATATATTAGAAAAAGAAAAGTTGTTCCTGCTTTGCTGATGGGCACAATTAACCGCCTGCAGGCTGGTGGCCCTAACTAAATGACAACTAATTTGGGGGTTGGCCTGGAGGCAGGATATGGGTGTGTGGGAACCCTGGTCAAGGAGTAGGGCTGTGACACCTGCTCTGGAACCACCACAGCCAAGGCCTCTTCTGAGGTCTGGCTCCCTCTGGGCATGGAGGTCTGGGGTCGGGGCCTGGGAGCTGCCTCTAGCCCCTGAGGCCTGGCGGGAGGGGGCCTTGGTGAGTGGGAATTCCTTTTTGCAGTGACAGCTGTGTCAGGCCCTGGGTGACCGTGTCAGGTAGTCCTCCCGGCCCTGCCATGTTGGTTCTGCTCTCTCCCCATGCACAGGTGAGGAGCCCTGAGGCTCAGAGAGGTCAGACAATAGGTGGTCAGGGCAGTAATCCCCCTGCTCAGGCTCAGTGCTACCTTTCCCCTGTGGTGGGGTAGGTGGAGACCCTAGTGTCCACACTAGGAGGGACAGTCACACCTTTGCCTGATGCACAGGTCATGTGGGGCCCTTGAGACTCATCTACGCTGTCTCTGGTCCCATTTCATTGACGGGGGACTGAGGCCCAGAGAAGGGTGGGGACTGGCTTGAAACATACCGTCAGAAGCCAGAGCCTAGGTGTCCTGCCTCAGCTCAGGGAAGACAAGTCTGAGTAGGGCTCAGCGTGCCTGCCTGGGGCCCCCCAGCCAGAGGGTCACTGCGAATTCTCACCCCTTGCTGTTATCCACCCCGCCCCCTGTGAGAAGCTACTTACCCAAGACTGTGGCTGGGTTACACCTTCCTAAGCGCTGCTATTGGTGGTAGAGGCAGTTGGTTTGAGGCTGCAAGTTCTCAAGCTTCTGGGTTCCTGGCAGGCAGCTTCAACTCATCATCCAGCGCACACCCTCCCAGCTCTTTTGGGTCCTCGAGCCACCTTGGCAACTGCAACCCCCAAATCTCCCAGTACAAACATTGGGGCTTAGTCAGAACACCCTCACCAATGGGGAAACCAAGGCCCAGAGAGGGAACAGACCAGGCCACAATCACATAGTGGCGGCAGAGCTGGGGCTAGAACCCTGGAGCACCCCTTTGCAGATTAGGGAGCCAGTGGCCTTCTGGGCGGCTTTGGTGGAGTCCCTGCCCTCTCTGGGTCTCAGTTTCTCATCTCTAAAATGAAGGGTTGCATGAGATTAAAAAAGTAAATGCAATAGTAATATTCTGTCTGTTATTTCAGTTGACCTAGAGAGTTGTGTGAGACACTTTATCATCCCATTTTTTTAAAGTGTTTTTTTTGTTTTTTTTTTGCGGTACACGGGCCTCTCACTGTTGTGGCCTCTCCTGCTGCGGAGCACAGGCTCCGGATGCACAGGCCCAGCGGCCATGGCTCACGGGCCCAGCCGCTCCGCGGCATGTGGGATCTTCCCGGAGCGGGGCACGAACCCGTGTCCCCTGCATTGGCAGGCGGACTCTCAACCACTGCACCACCAGGGAAGCCCTAAAAAGATTTTATAGTGCCTATTATGTTGCAGGCACTCTCTCAAGGGCATTACAGTTATTAACTAGTTTATCCTCTTATTAACACTATAAGCTAGTTACTATTATGACTATCCCATATTGCAGATCTGTCAACTCAGGCTGGGAGAGGTTAGGTGTAGCTTCCTGGGGTTGCATAACTCGTATGTGAGGAAGCTGGGATTTCTGCCTAGTCAATGCTGCAGTCAGCCCACAGCACTGCGCCCATTTTACCAGCCATCCACGGAGGAGGAGGCAAGAGGTCCTTACGGCAGCAGTTTGGGGACAGGTGGACACAGGTGAGGTCACTGGGAGATGTGCCACGAGCTGGGGAGTCGGGCTCCACTTTCCTGCCTCCCCAAAGAAGGGAAGGCATCTGATCTTTCCCTGAGTTCTGCCGGCCGTATCTAACTCACTTCTGCTCACACCATCTCAGAGGACACAGCATCCTGGCAATGGTACACAAAAGTGGTGACAAGTTGTAGGCTGGATATGTGTAGAGACTGGCATTATAAAGAGAAGACTTTCTGGTGGCACAGTGGTTAAGAATCCGCCTGCCAGTGCAGGGGACATGGGTTCGAGCCCTGGTCCGGGAAGATCCCACATGCCATGGAGCAACTAAGCCCGTGTGCCACAACTACTGAGCCTGTGCTCTAGAGCCCACGGGCCACAACTTCTGAGCCCGTGCGCCACAAATACTGAGCCCACGTGCCGCAACTACTGAAGCCCGCGCACTCTAGGGTCCGCATGCTGCAACTACTGAGCGTGCATGCTGCAACTACTGAAGCCTGCGTGCCTAGAGCCGTGCTCTGCAAAAAAAGAAGCCCCCTCAATGAGAAGCCCGCTCAGCACAACAAAGAGTATCCCCCGCTCGCCACAACTAGAGAAAGCCCGCATGCAGCAATGAAGACCCAATGCAGCCAAAAATTTAAAAAAAATTTTTTTCTTAATAAAGAGAAGACTTTCCTTTATGCAACCCAATGCAAAATGTCCCCTCAGACCCTCAGACCCAGTGGATCTAAAACTGATATTAAGATTTTTTTTTTTTTTTTTGAGATACGCAGGCCTCTCACTGTTGTGGCCTCTCCCATTGCAGAGCACAGGTTCCGGACGCGCAGGCTCAGCGGCCATGGCTCACGGGCCCAGCCGCTCCGTGGCATGTGGGATCTTCCTGTACCGGGGCACGAACCCGCGTTCCCTGCATCAGCAGGTGGACTCTCAACCACTGCGCCACCAGGGAAGCCCTGATATTAAGATTTTTGTTTTCAGTGATGGCAGATTTCCTTTGCCCTCTGAACATGGTTTAAAATGCTAAGTAAAATACTTTTTTAAATTGCAGAGCTAAAAAGATCATGGGGAAGCAGCAGGCTAAATCTGAGGAGAAAATATAACCCCAGAGAGGTAAGCAAAGTAACAGAACCACCAAAGCCACTTCCGTATGAAGGGTATTGACAGATGCTACCCACTTGGGCTTAGATCTGGGGGCTTTCAGGGTAAGCAGGACAGAAGTCAAGGCCGAAGCCCAGTCAAGGGAGGTGAGTCATAAAGCAGACCCTTCCCATGTAGGTTGGGAACCCCTCCTCGGGAAAAGGGTAAACCAGAACCAAATCATGCCTCTCCCATTGGCCCCAGAAAGCAATTTGGAATTGAGAAGAGCAGAAGCAAAGGGGCAGGGGAAGAAACCCATTCTGAGAACTATAGCCATAGACTGACACGCACGCACTTTGCCACTCCAGGTACAATAGCCAGGGGCAGACAGGGAACCTCAAGCTGTGAACTTGGTCTGAAATTTTTCCACCTTAAGTGTCCCAACTGTCTATCAGAAACAAATACAAGAAGGGGGAGGGGATTGGGGGAGGGATGGAGGGGGAGGTTGGGGTTAGCAGATGTAAGCTATTATATATAGAATGGATAAACAACAAGGTCCTGCTGTATAGCACAGAGAACTATATTCAATATCCTGTGATAAACCATAACAGAAAATAATTTTTAAAAAAGAAGGTATACATATGTATAACTGAATCACTTTGCTATACAGCAGAAATTAACTCAACATTGTAAATCAACTATACTTCAATTTTAAAAATTTTATTAACATGAAAAAAAGAAACAGATTGTAGTGTTGAGCGTAGCACTCGTGCACACGGCCTGCCGAGCTGAGGTGTTGGGCGCAGCCGTTTCACACTAGGAACTCTGGTCTGAAGAGCCGGGGGCACTTCGAATAAAACTAGACAAGCGCAAAGGGAAAGAAAAAAGTGCTTTATGTACATTCTGTCAATGAATCCTCTCAACATCTCTGCAAGAACCAAGATGGCGGAGTAGAAGGACGCGCTCTCACTCCCTCTTGTGAGAACACCAGAATCACAACTAGCTGCTGCACAATCATTGACAGGAAGACACTGGAACTCACCAAAAAAGATACCCCACATCCAAAGACAAAGGAGAAGCCACAATGAGACGGTAGGAGGGGCGCAATCACAGTAAAATCAAAACCCATAACTGCTGGTGGGTGATTCACAGGCCGGAGAACACTTATACCACAGAAGTCCACCCACTGGAGTGAAGGTTCTGAGCCCCACGTCAGGCTTCCCAACCTGGGGGTCTGGCAACGGGAGGAGGAATTCCTAGAGAATCAGACTTTGAAGGCTAGTGGGATTTGATTGCAGGACTACAGTGGAAAAAAGTGAATAGAAAAATCACAGAGTGGGAAAATATAATTGCAATAGTGTAACTGACAGGGGAGTCATATCCAGAACATGTAAATATCCCCCAGAAATCAATAAGAACAAGAGGAGAAGGGAGCCTGAGACAAGGGCTTGGGTGTCTAGAAGATGATGCCTGAGGGAGGAGTGAGGGGTGGGGAGAGTGAGACAGGGCAGGCAGACATCCAAATACAAGGGCATTATCAAGGTCACTGCTGTAGGCAGCGGGACCTCCAGGACCTCTGAGGAGCTCCAGAGCTGTCTCCATGAAGGTCAGGAGGTGGGGAGCCCATTCATCAGCTATCACGCCCCCATTCCAGTCTTTTCCACAGTGTTGGAGAAGACCCTGGGTAGAATGTGGAAAGACTGGCTCTCTGGTGGGAGGTTTGTACCCCACACAGCGGCCAAAATCAGAGGGATGCTGGCACCAGAGGCATACGCTGCAAACAACCCTATAGAAAATAGACCAAAGATTTAAATAGACACTTTAAAAGGGGGGAGGGTCCAACCAGCCAATAAGTATATGAAGAGATGCTCTAGCTCATTAAATTGCCTTGGAAATGCAACTTACAGTAACAACAAGATACCATTACACACCCAGCAGATTGCCAAAAACTAGCAATGCTGTGTGCAGCACCAGAGAGCCATGGGAACACTCATCCAAGCAGAGTGGGACTGTAAATTTGTTCAACCACTTCAGAAAACTGGCATCTTCTAGTAAAGTTGAAGATACATATGACCTGTAGCTCAGAAATCCCATTCCCAGATATACAGCTTGGAGAAACACGTGTATACATATGCACCTCTATGTACATATGAGAACGCTCATCAGAGCATTGGTTACAATAGCCCTAACCTGCAAACATCCCAAACGTCCATCCACAGGAGAATGGGTTCATAGCTTGTAGTGTGGTCACGTACTGGAATGGCATACAGCAATGAACTTGAATAAACCGTATCTACACACAACGGCACAGATGAATCCTACACACTTAATGGTAAGTTGAAGGAACATGGGCTTTTTTTACATAAACTTCTAAAACAGGGAAAACCAAAATTATGTTATTCAGAGATGCAGATATAGGGGGTAAAACTATCAATACAAGTGAGGAAGCGATGCCTGTAAATGTCAGGATGTTTCCATGCTCTGTGCAGGAAGGTGTGGGATGGAGAAAAGAGGCTGGAGGTTTCAGGGGGTGGGGGTTACATGGAAATTGCTTTATAATTTTTGTTAAATTGTGTATAGATGCTGTGTATTCTCTATAGTTCACATTTTATTCATGTTTAACAATAAAGGATTACATCAATAAAACTGAGGCACACACACGTACCACCTGTTCTCTCTTCGTGGGTTCCCCACCCCAGTTACAGACAGACCACCCACCACCCAGGACCTCAGGTATCAGCCTTGATGACTCCACCCACCACCTGGTGGTCAGTCAAGTAATTCCGTCCTATGGGTCCCTCCTCCCAGCACCCCACAGAGCCTCGCCACCCCGCTCCATTCCTGCTGTCAGCACAACCGTGGGAGGGGTGACCCACCAGTGTCTCACGTCCACCCGAGAACAACCAGAGATGGCTACTCCTCCCTGTACATTTTTCCAACCTGTTTCCACCCACTGCCAGAGTGACTTCGGAAACACCACCTGCATGGGGAACTCACCTGGTCAAAGACCTTCAGTATCTCCCCACTGCCCAAGCTCCAAGATGGGGCCCCTTCTTATCCCTCTGGTTTCTCTCTTGCCCCTCACACTGCCCCCCTGCCCCCCAAGCCCATGTGTTTGCACTCTCTCTTCCTTTTACCACCCCCAAATTCCCCCTCCCACTTGCCTTCCCCTGTCCCACTCTACTCAACATGGAGGTCTTAGTTAGAAGTCCCCTCTCATAAGAAACCTTCCTGCCAGCCTGGGTTACACCGCTCACCCTGCCCTAACAGCCCGCCTAAGGAAGCAGCCAAGCCCACAGGCTCCAGGATCTAGGGTCTGGGTCGGTTTGTGTTCCTGCAGCATGGGTCCCTGTGGTGAAGGACTGAAGCCAAGACCTGCCTGCCTGAGACCAGAGGCTCCCGTTGCTGCGGAGGAAGGTTTGGGACGCCTCTGACAGGCAGCTTCTCAGCAAAGCATCCCCTGGGCCAGGAGGCCTGGGGAGGGGCCGGGAGCCAGCCGACTAAGAGACCCTATGGGCTGCAATACGAGGACATCAGCAGTGACTACGAGGGGCTGAAGCTGAACCAGCGGCCCTTCACCCATTTGCCTTCCAGGAGCAACATAAGCCTCTCGGATTTTTGTTTAACTCAAAGACCTTCTCCACAAATGTCGATCCCCATGCAGAGGATGGGAAAGCCTTGGAGTCTAATGTGCTATAAAAATTAATAATGAAATGTGACATTTTTGCACCCCCAAATTTGTCCACACACATCATCTTATGTTATCATTGCCTGGTGGTACATCCCTGGAGGAGATGGGGGAGTGGGGTGGCAGGAGCAGCAAATGGGCCTCCTTCTTTCATGGGGACCCTCAGGCTGAACAAGCCTGGCTCAACATGGGGTCTTTGTGCATGTGGGATAGACAGAGGGTAGATGGACAGATGTTGGATGTTGGATGGATGGAAGGATGGATGGATGGATGACTGGATAAAAGGACAGATGAATGGATACATGAACAAATGGAAAATAAAGGAATAATGAATGGATGGACAGACAGAAGGATGAATGGATGAAACGATGAGTGAACGAACAAAGAGATAAATGGATGGGTAGATAAAAGACCAGCAGACATTCCCACAGAGGGATGGAAAAACTTACCAGTTTTCTTATTTAACAGAGGTGGGAAAGCCAAGTCAGGACCTCAGGTGCACTCTTGCTGGAAATGCCCCACCTTGCAGTTGTCAGGAATGTGGGAGTCCTCGCTGTCCTCTGCAGGTTGCCCATGGGCTCTGGGACCAGGGAAGAAGGCAGAAGTGGCCAACCATGACCCCTGGTGGTCACCATAGGAATGACCACCCCAGCACCTGACTTGGCGGCCCTGGCTGTGCCCAGCCAGCTGAGGAGCCCACCTTCACCCTGACCCCAGCTGCTGACCTTCTGGCCCTTAGGCTGAGGCCCCCATGTAAATGTTCTTAGGCACAGCTCACATCACCAGTGGTGTGAGAGGCGCTGGACCCGGTGTTCACACTCTGAAGGGCCTACTCCTGACCAAGTCCTGTTAGAAATCACCTAGAGAGAGCTGCTGAGGACATCCGTGAACAGGTGACTAATAACAGCCCACATTTAAGCACTGCTCATCACGCTGGGCGGTGGGCCAGGCCACTCACACCTTTCTCTCCCTGATCCCTCACAGCAGCCCTGGGAATAGCAACTGGGACGGCCCCCATTTTATAGGTGAGAAAACTAAGTCTCAAAGAGGCCTCAAGAGGATTGCCAGGGTCTGCGGTGAGTGAGTGGCAGAGCCAGGATTCGAACCCAGACTGTCTCTGATTCCCTCCCATGCTGGCTCCCTGCCTCCCTGCCAAACCCTGCTAGGACAATAATCATGGCTGACTTCCTGAGTATCCCGGGTGGCTCCCCAAGGGCACACAGACACACACACACACACACACACACACACACAGCCCCTGCCACTAGAGGACTCATCATCAAGTGGGGTTGCTCCCATCCCTCCACTGTTCTGATAAGGCAGCAGAGGCTGATTTGAATCCCACCTCCGGCACCGAGTAGCTGTGTGACCTTGGGCAAGTCATTTAACCTTTCTGTGCTTCAGTTGCCTCATGGGTGTAACAAGCATGATAATAATCAAACTTACCTCACAGAGTTGTTGTGAAAATTAAGTGAGCTAATATAGGGAACATTGGGTACATAGTAAGTGTTCCCTCTTACCATTATTAGGGAGAAAATGGGGCTCAGAGAAGGAAAAGCCTGAAAACTCACAGGTGTAACAATTCCACACTTACTTTCATTGTTTTTCAACAACAGGATGGAGACGAGGCCAGGCAGCGAGATGGGGAAGGTGGCAGTGGCCGTGGGTGCTGTGGCGATGCTGGCAGCAGAGCCTGGGGAGGACGCCTTTCCGAAGCTTTTCCGCTTCTGCCAGCAGAGCGGCCCCAGCACCGCACACCTGGGAGGGGTCACTGACTTCTTGGCGGCCCAAGCAGCCCAAGGCACGGGGAATGGTGCCCCCAGGGTAGTCAAATCTCAGCTAAATGTGTCCCCAACCAGTGACCATGATGCATACAGAGCAGGACTTCAGCTGGCCAGCAAGTGGCGAGCCTACGGACTGCAAGCCTATCCCGGATTTATTTTTATCCCAAACCCTTCCTCTCAGGCCACCAGCGGCATTAGGTGAAGCAGTGCCTTAAGTTATATTCCCAGAAACCCAATGTATGTAACCTGGACAAACATGTGACTAAGAAGAGACTCAAGATTTGTGGGAACAGAGCAAAGAGCTTCTAAGGTATAAAGAAGTGAATAAATGGAGACCCTGAAGTTTATTAGAGAAACTGCACTGGGTGACCCTAGGCTACGATTGTAACTGGGACAGTAAGATATACTCTGCAGATCACTACACACCTTCCCCTGCTGACCTGACTTGGTCCAGTCCTGGTTAGGTTTTGGTACTAACGTATGTGAGAAGTCCAAGGAAGTATGAGCTCCCACTGCAGCCTTCTCAGCCTCGCCATTACCTCTGAGAGACGTAGAAGTGAGTTTCCATGTCTATGGAGGCTTCTTTTTTTTTTTTTTTTTTTTTTTTGGCTGCACTGCGCAGCTTGTGGGATCTTATTTCCCCTACCAGGGATCGAACCAGGGCCTTTGGCAGTGAGAGCTTGGAGTACTAACCACGGGACTGCCAGGGAATTCCCTCCACATCTATGGAGTCTTTAAATACCTCAGGGGACTTCCCTGGCGGTTCAGTGCTTAGGACTCCATGCTTCCACTGCAGGGGGCATGGGTTCAATCCCTGGTCGGGGAACTAAGATCCTGCAAGCCACGCGGCACAGCCAAAAATAAAATAAATACCTGAGATTTTATTGATGGGAAACATAATACCCCTCCCACCACCCCATCTAGTGATTTGTGGTAAAATTGTGGGTCCATGACCAACCATTAGTCTTGTCTTCTTAATTCTTCCGATCAACATCAAATTCTTTGATCTTCTCTGGCCTTCACAGAAGAATCTTACACACATTAAGACAATGGAACTGGAAATCACATCCCCTGGAATAGAAAGTAATCACAGTTCTCTCTCTTGCCTAAAAGGTAAATATATATAAACTCAAGGAAAGGGGAACAGTAGTTACTCCAGATGTCTTTTTGGTCTCTAAACTCTTCCAGTTGGCTTTTAAATGCAATTTTAATTGTTGGACTAAAAATGTCCCAAGGGTATTCTGTAACTGTTTAAAGCACGAATAAACTTAATTTCAAATTAAAAAAAAAAAAGGTTGGAATCACATCACTCTTCTCAGAAACCAGCTCCCCTTTGCCCTCCAATAAAATCCAAATTCTGGAGCCTCCACTACCCTTACCCCTCCTCCCCTCTCCTTCCCCAGAGGCATCTTGAACTTTGTGGTTGTCACTCACTCACTCTGTCTGTAGAGCTTAGTAGAGTATACATGGTTAGATATCATTTGCTTGTGCTGGGTTTAAAAGTAAAGAGTATCAAACCATGTATAGTCTCTGGGATTTGAGTTTTTCAACTCAGCACCACGTGTCTTAGATTCACCATGTTATTGCAGCGTTTCTGCGATTGCCAGCAGTGCTGTTATGAACACTTTCAGATGTGTATCTAGATACACCAGCAGGGCTTCCTCTCAGATAGAATCCTGGGAGTGGAATGGCTGGGACACAGGTGTGCCACTGTTATCTTTACAGAGAAATGCCAAACTATTTTTCCACGATGTTTGAATCACTTTACAGTCCTGCCAGCAATTTTGAGAGTTCCTGCTGATCCATATCCTAGCCAACATTTAACAGTGTCAGATGTCACACTTTTTACCAGCCAACTGGGTAGAAAATAACGTCTCATTGTGGTCTTCATTTCCATGTCCCTGATCGCTAGTGAACTTAAGATCCCGTCATGTTTTCTGGCCATTTCATCTTTTGTGAAATGCCAGTTCATGGTTTTTGCTCATTTTTCTCTTAAGTTGTTTATCTTTTCTTACTGATCCATAGGGGATCTTGATACCAACTCTGTGCTCACATCTTTTCCCAGATATGGCTCATCTTTTCACTTCTTTTCAGGTGTCTTTTGGGAAACAGAAATCATTTTTAATTTTTTAAAAATTTCATTGGAGTATAGTTGATTTAAAGTGTTGTGTTAGTTTCTGATGTACAGGAAAGTGAATCAGTTATACATATACATGTACCCACTCTTTTTTAGATATTTTTTTCCCATATAGGCCATTACAGAGTATTGAGTAGAGTTCCCTGTGCTATACAGTAGGTCCTTATTAGTTATCTATTTTATGTATAGTAGTGTGTATATGTCAATCCCAATCTCCCAATTTATCCCTCCCCCCCCTTTCCCCCTGGGTAACCATATGTTTGTTTTCTACATCTGTGACTCTATCTCAAACAGAAATTATTTTTAATGTGGTCAGTTGCATCTTTTCATCATGGTTAACACCTTTTTGGTGTTTTCTTTAAGAGTTGTTTCCCCACCCTGAAGTCAGAAAGATATTAACCTATATTTTCTTCAAACAGAATTAAAGTTGTGCTTGTGACATGTAAGTCCTTAATCCATCTAGAGCTGATTCTTCCTTTTTTTTCTTTTTTGGCTGCCCCACGCGGCATACGGGATCTTAGCTCCCCGACCAGGAATCAAACCCGTGCCCCCTGCAGTGGAAGCACAGAGTCTAAACCACTGCACCGCGAGGGAAGTCCCTAGAGCTGATTCTTGAGTACACTGTAAGGATTCAAGTGGACTTTTTCCCCACATGTATAACCAATTTTACCTGCTCTACTAAATCACATGGTCCCTCCCCCTCTGGCCTGCCAGCTTCCACTGTCATAAATCAGAGTCCCACACATGCCTCCTCTGTTTCCAGGCTCTCTTTTCCATTCCTTTGGTCAAATTGTTTATCCCAGTGATAAATTTCCAAATATGTGGGGATATTTTCAATTATATTTTTGTTATTACTAACTCCACTGCACTGAGGTCAAAGAATGTGCTCTAATAGCAATTCTTTGAAAATTTTTTGGAGGTTGCTTTCTAATCTAGTATACTATCAATTTTTGAAAATAGTCCATAAGTGCTTAAGGAGAATCTGCTCGTGGGAGACAAAATTCAATTAATGTCCATTATATCAAGTCTGTTGCTTATGTTGTTCAAATCTTCCATATCTTGGCTAATTTGTTCAGCTTTGCCATCAATAATTAAGAGAAGCATTTGAAATATCCCATGCTGCTGGTGGATTTGTCTCCCTAGTCTATCAATTTTTAAACGATTTGTCAAAGTAAATTTGCAGATGATAATTCACTTTTGAAATGATACGGACATTCATAAGAGAGAGAAATAACTATTGTCATGGGGGAAGGGCAAAGGTTATGGAGGCGAGAGAAGGCCCCATCCTAGATTTTACAGGTCAGGGGCAGCTTCCTGGTCCAGACACAGGGAGATCAGGAGAGGCTGCAAAGCTGAGATCATAAGGGTGTGTTGCCATCTTTCTGCAAATGAAAGACCTGAGGGACAGTGTTCCAGGCAGCTTGTGCCAAGGCCTGGAGGTGAGAAAGGACCTGTTCAGGGAACTTGAAGTATTAATAGTTCAGGGTGGCAGAAGCAAGGAGGATGAGGAAGGAATGGTGGGAGATGGGTGGGAGAAGTGAGCACAGGTCAGACCCCCAGGGTCTTCGAGCTCCGGAGAGGAGTTTGACTACAAGGAGGGTTTCAGCAGAGAGGGACACGGTCAGGTTACAGGATGAAAAAATTCCCTCTGGCTTCTGAGTCAAGCTCAGACTGGGAGTGGGGAGGCAGGGAGGCCTGTGAAGAGGCTCTGTGGAGGATGGAGGCTGGTCTGCACCATGGTTGATGGGAGGGGCACCACAAGGCAGAGCCCTTGAGCATCCTGGTGGCAACCTCGGCTGGCAATGGGAGCCCTGGAGGAGGAGCCTCGAGTTGAGTGCCGGGCTCATTCAGTGGGCAGAGGGGTTCCCAGTCAGCACAGGGTGGATCGATTTGAAGCGTAAAGCGTGCACACCCCGCACTCCAGAGCCAATGCTCCTTTCTAAGAGTGTTGCCAGACTTAGCAAAAGAAATAAAGAAAAGAAAAAAATAAGTAGGCGGAGATCTACAGGATAAAATTTGAATTTCAGATAAACAGTGAACATTTTTTTGTATCTGTCCCTCAAATCGGGCATCCAGTATTTTATCGGGCAACACTCATTCAACCCTCGTCCCCCCCATACACACACGATGTCTTTCTGAAAAAACACAGCAACAAAGCTACATAGAAACTGCTAGTCTGTGGCCTTTCTGGCTTCGACTTGTCATCCTTCACCCCGGGCCTCCTCGGAGACTCTGGCCCTGAGCAGTGAGCCCTAGGCGCCTCCCGCTCCATCTTCCCACTAAGTCTGGAAGCCCCTGACAGCTGGGCCCGGTGCCCAGTCTGGGCAAGGCCAGGACCCCGCTGGGAGTGAGGGGAGGGCACCAAGGCCCATCAACGGCTCCCTCAGCCCTGCCCCCCCACCCCCCGGTTAGGGCATTTCCGGGAAGTGGTCTCTGCCCAGCGCCTGAACCCCAACCAGGCTCACGGCCACATAGCTGGGGCCATTTCCTAGAATTATCAGAACCATTCTGTGTCACTGTGGCCACATCCTCCCTTGAGCAGCCCTGGGCTTGGTGGGATCTAACAGGCCAGGTCTGGGCTGGGATGGGTCCCAGGCAAGGCCCTGCTTCAGTGGGCTGCGGACCACTCCCCGAAGCTGCTCAAGAGAGGGGCCAGAGGTGCCCATGATCCTCGGCACCCGCATTGGGACGGGGGCCCACCCCAAGGCCTGGGGAGCCTAGTCCAAGCTAGGGCTGGCCAAACTAGGGGAGCTCGAATGGGGGCTCACATCACTCTGAGAGAGGCAGGGGGCCACTGCTGGAGTCCGAGTGGGAGAGAGACCTCCTCTGTGGGAAAACTGGAGAGATTTCATGGGAGGCATGAGAACTGAGCCCCTGAGAATTTAGATAGATCAGAGGATTTGGGAACCGAGGGGTAGGGGGACAGGTGGCAATGGCCTGGAGCCTGTACCGTGTGAGGAATGTCCCTAAAATGACAAAAGGCCAGCAAGCCTGGATCAAAGGCAGCTCTGGGGAAAGTGGGAGAGGAGGTAGCACAGCCGAGGGACAGCGGGATATGTTGAGCGAGGAGGTGAGCCTGTGAGGCCGAGCAGACCTGGACCTTAGAGGGTCGGCCTCTGAGACTCCGTTGACACTGTAATAATAATAACAAAATACGAATGATAACAATAACCATTTACTGAGCACTTACCCTCTGCTAAGCCTCTTTATATGGGTTATTTTATTTACCCTTCAAAATAGGTACTACTATTGCCCCATTTTACAGATGCGAAAACTCAGGCACAGAGAGGTGGAGTGGCTTGTCCACGGTCACACAGCTGACAAGTGACAGAGCTGGCACTTGAGCCCAAGCAGTCTGCAGAGCCTGCGCCACTCACCAATTAGTGAAGGGCTATTCGTATCAAGAAATTAACAGAGGGCAGAAGATCCCCCTGGGAGAAAAGGGATCCAGCTCCAACTCTTTCCCTGTGACGTTCAAAGTCATTGCAATCTATCTGATGGCCTGGAGCGGGGCCCTGAGAGCCTATCCCAGCCCAGAGCTCCAGTGCCAAGTGTGCCCAGAGCATAAGACCCCAAGAGCCAGAGCGGGTGGCTGCGTTGGGAAAGAGAGAAATGGCTGTGTAGGTAGCGCTAGCATTCCTCCTGCTGGTCGCCCAGCAGGTGCAGTCCTGGCGGCAGAGCCTCTCCATCTGGTGTGTCATATCCACAGACAGGCGACCACAGCATCACCAGACATGGTTTCTGGACCCAGTGGCTTCTGACATTGGCCAACAGGGCCCCCTGGTGTGAAGCCTGGGAAAGGCGCTCGCTTCATGAGTGGTCTCCCACTTGGCCTGACAGGACAGGTCAAGGGCAATGGTGATTTTCTACAACTGCGACAGCTAACAAAACAAACAGGAAGGAAACTGAAATGGGAAGCCTGACAAAAGACTTGTATAATTTATACCAATTTATAAATACTTTAGGTACCCACCAACTCCAAGAGAACAGACAAACAAGCTTGGGATTTAGAACCCACACCTTCACGCCTAGCAGGTGAAATTCAATCCTGCCCAGTCATCAAATAGCCGGGTCACTGGAGCTCAGATGGAGGGGAAAGAGGTGCTCCCCTCCCACCTCCAGGAAGCCCTGTGGCCCCAGCTGCTGGTCTTCGTGGCCTATGGGGGTCTGGGGAACACTGGAAGACGAGCCTCTGGAAAGGACTGGACTTCTTGATCTTTGGGAAGGGCGGACTTGGAGTTAGAGTCATCATAATTTGGGGGTTAAAGGAAAAGAGACCTCAGGTACAGGCTGGTGAGGTCTCACACACTGGGTGGGTCTCTAAGCGCTGGGCTGGGGACCCCCGGCCAGGGCTGACCCTCTCCTGGAGGAAGGAAGCAGGGCCCAGCAGGTGTTTTCAGGGCAGGCCCAGGCCAGGGTGGGGATCCCCACCCCACTATGACCTCTTCCTCCCTGGTGCCATTGAATCTGCATAAAGCTCTGGGATTAGGCAGGACCAGAGCCATCTGCCACCATTTCACAGATGTGGAAACCAAGGGTCAGTGAGAAATGACAGGCCCAAGGTCAGACAGTGAAACTCAGAGAAAGGCATTGAAACGTGGCCTCCTGACTCCCAGGCCAGTGCTCTGGCCATAGGCCTGGCCAGCTGGGCCCAGGCACCAGGGGCAAGTTTGCTGCCCCCCAGGTTGGGCTGGACCCGCCCCAGAGCAGAATGCCTGGGGACGGAGAGCAACGCGCTGCCCTCTGGGCCTGGGGAAGGCATGGAGGTGGAAAAGGCCCCCTGGAGGTGACAGTGGCTCTGGCGTCCAGCAGCTGGCCTGCCATCTTTTCGAGCGGAAGCCAGGGCCTCCGGCTGCAGGCAGCCAGAGAAGCTGGGGGCTCCAGACCAGGAGGTCCAGACAGTCCAGACTCTACTGCACCATCTGGGAGGAGCTGAACGCCTCCATCTCTGCCTCTGAGCGGCGCCTCTGGGAGCAGAACCACAGGAAGAGGAAGAAACCTGCACGCAAAAGACTGGTTAGTGGAAGCATCGTGGGAACAACGTGGGGCCTCCTCCAAAATCCATGCACCTCCTTGGTTGGGGTAAGTGGGGCCTCCCTGAGGCCCAGCAGTAATTCTCAGAAGCCCTTCCTGTTGGAGGCCAGAAGGGACCGGGCATAGGAGCTGGAGGACCAGCCACCGCTAGCCCATAGGCTGCCTTTGTGCAAATTACAAGGTGGCACCCCTTCCTATGGGTGGGCGTAGCCCCAAACCAGCTTGTCAGGGCCCAGATTTCAGCCCCTGACTCACCCCCTCAACCTGGAGCCCTTCAGTAGGAAACATGTAGCAGCTGTACGCTACCCCCCTGGGGTTTCCTCCGCGTCAACCACAGGTCCTACCGTAGAGTGAATTGAAGGTGCTGAAGAGAAAGAGCTGGGGCAGCAGGAAGACACCAAAGGAGAAGAAGGCCAAGGTCCAGGTGGTGCCCAGCAGCACGGTGAGGCCCAGCACGGTGACGGTATCCCAGCAGGCCCGGAGGCCCAGCGCCTTCTCCCGCGCCCGCAGTCTGTGCAGGACCCGTAGCGCCCAGGCCAGCACCACCAGGTTGAAAAGGGATGTGAGGCCACCAGAGCCCATGACCAGGACACCGTGCACCCAGGGGTTCCGCACCCAGCATCTGCAGGGGAGGGGCGAAGCGCTGGGGTTGGTGTGGCTCCCAAGGCTGGTGGCAGGGAAGCCACGGTCTCCTGGGCCTCTGGACTGCCTCTTGAACACGGGCCGGTTTTCCGGCTCAGACCCATCATTTCTTGTCTGACTGCACACGTGGTGAAGTCCTGGGCTCGGCTTTCCAGCCAGGCCACCAGGTAGGACCCACCTGCCACCTCAGCCCCCTGCCTGAAGCCCCTGCATGCCTCCTTTACCCTCTTTTACCCACCTGAAAACTCTTTCTCTTCTCCCTTGAACATCTAACCCCTCCCCCTTCCACGGCCCAACTGTCCACTTATAAGGTATTGATTGCATCGTTGTTCCATGGTCCTCTTTGCTGGAAACTTCTTCTTCCACCCACCACACGATTATCACCATCTCCTCATCTTCACGCAACGGCGCCAGGAGCCCCTCCTCACCTGGACTGGGCCACCGGCCCTTCCCTGAGCTGCTGCAACTCGCAGCTTGGTGGAGGGGCGCTCTCCATGTGTGGACTGAGGAGCCGGGGGAGCAGCAGGAAAACTCCACCGAGGGCAGAGGGAAGGTCAGAGAGATACCTGACAGTGGCCCCAGCCCTTGTCCTAGACCCTCCGTGAGGTCTTCACGCCCTTTGCTTCCCCCAAACATCTTCAAGGCAGGTGCTGCCTTTTACCCCATCAGGTCACGTGATTTCCGTGAATCAGCCATACTATCCTCATGGTGACCCTATGAGGCTTAGAAACGCACACCTGTCTAAGGTGGAAGTTGAAGCCCCGTGGTCTAAGCACAAAGCCTGTGCCCCTAACTGTCACGATCACCTGCTCGGGCTCCTTTCACTGCAGTCACAGAGTCCTTGAACATGATTTTGGGGGTTCATCCAAGTGGATGAGTGTGGTGGTGGATCATTCCTTTTCACTGCCAGATGATCGTCTGACAGGGGTGGTTCTATCGCATTTACTAATCCGGTGTCCTGTCAGTGGGCATTGGAGTTATTTTCAAAGTTTCTAAAAATTGCTGTTAAAGAAGATGTGGTATACACACACACACACACACATAAACACAATGGAATATTATTCAGTCATAAAAAGAAGGAAATATTGCCATTTGCGACAGCATGGATGGACCTTGAGGACATTATGCTAAGCGAAATAAGTCAGACAGAGACAGACAAATACCGTATTATCTCACTTACTTGTGGAATCTAAAACAAACAAACAAAAAAACAAGTTCATAGATATAGAGAAGAGATTGGTGGTTGCCAGAGGCCAGGGAGTGGGGGACAGGGTGCAAAACGGGTGAAGGGGGTCAAAAGTTGCAAACTTCCAGTTATAAAATAAATAAGTCCTAGGGATGTCACGTACAGCATGGTGACTACAGTTAACAATACTGTATTGCATATTTGAAAGTTGCGAAGAGAGTAGATCTTAAAAGTTCTCATCACAAGAAAAATCAATTCTGTATGTCTGGCGACAGATGTTAACTAGACTTATTGTCGCGGTCATTTGGCAGTATATACAACCAAATCATTATGTTGCACACCTGAGATTAATAAAGTGTTATATGTCAATTATACTTCAATTTAAAAAATAAAACAAAAAATGTAAAAGAATTTCTTTAAAATACATATATATGTAGTAAGGGTTTTTTAATGCAGGAGAATAAAAGTCACAAAATCCAGGGTGAGACGGGAGAGGGAGAGGTGAGGAAGACCGGGAAGAAGATGGTTCTTCGGGCGGGAGCTTGCTAACATCCCTGCATTAACGTGCTTCCTGTTCTGTGGAAGCATCACTGCAGTTCTTTTCCCATGTCACATATTATACAATAAAAACACACGTTTAAAGAGTCCTAAGTCACACTTCCTCCGAGAAAACACCCCGACCCTCACAGAGAAGAATTAACCCCATCTCAGCCTCACTCTGTGCCCAGAGCCCTCACTTCCCAGAGACTGGGATGGGCAGTGGTTCGGGGCCGGGCTCTGGAGCCAAGTCCCAGCTCTGCCCTCAACTGGCTGGGTCTCCTTGGGCAGGGTTCTTCAGCCGCCTGTGCCTCGGTTTCCCCAACTGTAAACAAGGGCTGACAATGGGGCCTGCTCCTTGCTGTGAGGATTCAGAGCCGTCCTGAGCTGGTGTCAGCCAGGAGAGGGAAAAAGGCCAGACGGCCAACTGCTGGTGATGGGTCTGCAGGGGGTTGTTAAGCTATTCCCTCTATGTTGCCTGTAGAAACATTTCATCACAAGATAAAGGTTAATGTCCGAGGGCACGGGAAGGGGCGACAGAGTCTGTCCCCCAAACCGCCTTGGGCCCCCTCCCCACATACACTCTGAGACCGGTGCCTGTGGTGTCCCAATCCCCACAACACTCTTCTCTGACTAGGAGGGTTGGAGGGCTGGCGGTGCCATGCCAGGCACAGGTCACGGGGAGCCAGAGCCAAGCACCCGAGCGAAGCACGGAGGTGAGGAGAGAGAAGAGCCAGGCACAGGCTGAGCTCCACCGCAGGGCCTGAGAGCCAGAGGGGCGCTGGCCGCCAGCAGCCAGGGGACAGAGGCCCCCCTGCCCTGGCCTTGGAGGCCCATGCGCTTCCCAGAACTAGCATAGAGAGTGAACCCGTCCTGCAGGAGACCTTGGGGATCCAGCAGAAGGGGCGTGGCAAAGCCCCCTGGAAACCACGCCCCGTGTAAGCAGTAGCCCCCTCCCTGCCCTGCAGCCAGTGCCCCGCCTACAAGGCACTCTGTCTAGAGCCCCAGGACCAAGTGGCCCTGCTGCCAGAGCCAGGGAGCCTGCCGCAGCCCTGAGCGCACTCACATGGACGTGCTCTGGAAGCCCGTGCTATTCCCCTGGCTGCCGGAGAGCGAGATCCTGTAGGGTCCGTAAACTGAGCTCTTGACGGCAAGAAGGAGCAGCACCAGGAAGGCCGGGACCCCTGAGGAGGGGGACAGACAGAGGCTCAGTATCTGTCAGGAGACCCCAGAGATGGGCTGGTCGTGGGTTCCTGGGGCTGCTAAAACAGGACTCCACTGGGCAAGCAGAGGGTGGGGGCAGGGTAGGGAAAGAGATCGCTCTGAGTGCCCAGCCGCTGTCACGTGGTCCAGCCTCAGAGCAATTAGCCTGGTGGTCTTAAAGAAGGCTGATACGAATGAGGGCTCTAGGGTGGAACGGTAGCGTGGAACGGTAGCGGCAGCAGTAGTGGTCACACTGGGAGGTGATGGCTGGAAGGTAATGGGAGAGAGGGTTGGGAACCCGTGAAGAAACAGATAATAAAGAGAGGGGCTAGGATGGTGATAGAGACGCCGATGACGGTGGTACCAGAGATGATGGTGAACGCAAGGATGAGGATGGTGGAGGTGATGGTGTATTGGAAGTGGTGATGACATAGATGCTTTGGAGGTGGAAGTGGTGATAAGAATAGTCATGTAGGAAGTGGCGGTGGGTGCTGGCATGGATGGTGACCAGTGGTCATGGCAGTGGAGGAGAAAGAGGACAGGAAGGAACAGACGCCCAGTCTGGCTGGAAGCCTCAGGAAGCAAGGGAGAGGGAGACCGTGCTTACCCCATCCCAGGGCACAGAGCTTGAGCACGTATCGGTGGATGTAGATGTTGTAGACGCGCCCAAGTAGGAGGTAGAGGTTGAAGCCTTCAATGGCCATCCAGGTGAGGCAGCTGAGCAGCGCATAGTGCAGGGTGGCAGCCAGTGCCACGCACGCTGACCCAGGCACGGCCAGCACTGGGCTCAGCAGGAAGGCGACATTGAGGAGTAGCACCGCGGCGTGCAGGTTCATGTGGATGCGTGTAGTGGAATCACTCTGCTTCCTGCGGGTGGGAGCGTGGCCCTCCGTGACCAGGACGTCACCAGGCAGCGCCACCCCCTGGGCTCATAGACACGTAACGACCGGGATACAGGTGGAGAGGGGCAGGGACCCAACAACAGCCACACACAAGGAGGCTGGTCTGCTTCCCAGCCTCTGCACTCTGGAAAAGCCCACCTGACTCTGGGGGCCCAAGTAGGAAAGAAGGAGGGGTGCTGAGCAGCAGTGGGTGGGCAGGCCCAGCATGAGGGCAGGGGAATACCTGGAATGGAGATGCAGCAGGACAGTGAGCAGCGAGGCCACAATGGAGATGCTGCAGCCCACCAGGGAGATGTATGTAAGGGGCGCCAGCAGCTCTGCAGGGACTGGGGCCGGGGAGAGTTGCTGTGGGAGGGAAGGGGGGCCAGAAGCACGGAAATGCCCTCCACTGCCCAAATCAAAGACACCTGCCGAGACCTCAGCTTCAAGCCCCTCTACCCTACAATCCTAGCCATGGTCCTGACTTGAAAACAGCCACGGCAGACACAGTGGCTTTTCTGCCTCCCATCTCCCATCTCCCCTTCCTCCCCTCCCTCACTCCCGCACGTGGGTGGACCCTCCACTTCTCCTACTATGTGTAGTCAGGTGCACCAGGCCTGGCCTATCAGAGCCTTCCCTCCTCCTGCCCACAGTGATTGGTTAAGGGATGGGCATGGGACACACTCTAGGCCTGTGGGACTCAGTCCCATGGCTTTGGCTGGCAGAATTCGGTGAGAGAGCTCTCGTTCTACTGACCTGAACCTAGTAGGACATAAAACAGGAAATGTCAGCAGCCATATTATAAGCCCATGGGGAGGTCCTGTCTGAGAACTAAGCTAACACAAAGCAAGCACAACTGAGAGGCTGAGATAGAGTCCTATCTTGGTGACATTGAGCCCCTTGATCAAGACATGCCTGAAGCCTAACCCAGCCTTTTCGGGAACATGAACCCATAAGGTGTTTTTTTTTTTTTTTTTTTCCTTACGCCCATTTGAGTTGGATTTTCTTCCCCCTGCACCAGCTTTTGCCTTTCTCCTCTGTCCTGGATATGGGGCCCTCTGCAGCTCTGACCACCCTCACCCAGGCTAGATGCACACATACCATGAGAACAGCAAAGTAGGTGAGGTGGTTGCAACGGCAGAGCACCTGGGAAGGTGAGGGCTGCTCTGTGCGACAGCCCTCAGTGCTCCAGGCCCCCCAGTAGTGCTGGCTGGCTCCCTCCTTCCAGAAGACACAGGTCACCGTGTAGCCTTCCTAAGGGAAGATGCTGGAATTGGGTGCATCCAAAGGGTGGAGGAGAGGGCCATGGATCAGGGAGGGTCTGGAAATTGTGGGGGCCAAAGGTGACTCAGCTGCATCCTTGTCAACATTTTACCAGGCACTGGCTGGGCTTTGGCATCAGACAGACCAGATTCCAGCCCCACCTCCACCACGGACTCTGAGAGTGACCTGGGAAAGTCACAGAGGTTCTCTGAGCCTCAGTTTATTCATCTGCAAAATGGGACCAGTTATACTCAAGTCACAAGGATGGTGGAATAATCAAAGGCAATGAGAAATCTTGAGTGCCCAGCTCTGGCCAATACAGTAGGTGCTCTATAATCAATGTCCGCTTTCCCCTCCTCCCCATGGGAAACAATGACAGTCCAGACCCATCCCAGAGGGGGAGAGAGAGAGTCATCTACAGACAACCCTGACGCCAAGCCCTGTGGGTGGAAAGGTGAGGGAAATGAAACAGGCACTCCATGGAAGACCATGGAGGAAAAGGCAGAGGAGTCCTGAGAAGGGAAGGGACAACTGGGACACTGAGGCCTTAGAGGACACATCAGATTTCAACAGAAGTGGAGCAAGGATGTAACAGGGGCAAAAGCCCAGAAGAATGAAAGGAAAGGACAGTGGAGAAATTGGGAGTGCAGGGCGGTTCTGATGAGGCTGATAGAAGATAGGGCCAGAGTGTAGAGACTCTGGGGCTTTTCGGGAATGCCATCAGGGCTTGTGCCCACCCAGCAGCCCTTCTTCCTTCTTTCGACATCAATATCTGTAGTTTCCTTGAGGACCCATCCCTCTCCCGATGACAGATCGAATGAATCCAGCCCAGTCCCTGGGCCATGTGACCCAGGTCTGGCCAATCTACATGTTCCATCCCCCTGGGCACAGTGATGGGTCAGGGATGGACACATGACCCAGCTGGACCTTTAGAATCCATTATGGGATCCTGGTTTGCACTGGCAAGAAAGAGCCTGCTGAGAAGAGAGGAAGGAGGTCCAGCACTTCAGCTGCCATCTTGCCACAGAGTGGAAAGTCAAGGCAGGAAACCATTGTTGAGAGATGGAGACTGAGCCATTATGGCATCATATCTGTGCCTGAAGCTAGAACAGCCCTGGACATTTCATGTACATGAGCCAATAAGCTGGCTTAAGTTGGTTTTCTATCATGTGCAATTCAAAGAATCCTGATGAATGCAGTGTGTAAAAGCTTCTCTCTCATTTCTTTGGCAGGAGTTTTCAAAGTATGATAGATTTAAAGCAGCTTGTTTCTAAGATAGTTCCACAAGTCTGGGTTTGATCAAACCAGTGTTCGACAGGACAGACACAAGGGGGTAGGGGTGGGGTGGATGTGGGGGTGGCCCCAACAATACCAGGCTTTGGTTGTGCCAGAAGCTGATGTTCACTGGCTCACGGAGGTTGCTCACTTGTCCATGGCTCAGCTGGGCCCCCAGAACATAGTTATTGAGCACAGATGAATTGATGTCTTTCTGGAAGGGCAACAGAAGAAGCACTGACTGGAGGGGACATGAGGAGACCCTGGATGAGGTCCAAGAGCCCCCTTTCTCCAGCCCCTCCTCCCTGGATGAGAACAAGCAGCATGACTTTCACTTGTACAGCTGCGCCAGCCTCACAGCCTTTGCGTATGCTGCCCCCTCCACCTGGAACCCTGTCTTCTCACTACCACCACCATCACCTCCCATTTGTTAAATGAATTCCAGCCTCATACCCTCCATGTCACCCTACCCTAACTCACTTTCAAAGCCAAGGTTAAAAGGCACCTCCTCCAGAAGCCCTCCAGGACTGCTCATTGGGAACCATCCTGACCCCACCCTGACTCATCCATCCCTTTGAATCTCTATGGTTATAATCAACCTCAAGCTAAAATTAAGTCTCTAAGGTCCCGGTCTAATTGTTGAGATAGAGAGCTCTCTGAGGACAAGGATCTTGTGACCTACTTGTCTATCTCCCATCTAGGGAGAGGCACACAAACAGTAGATTTCTTAGGTCTCGTTTGCACATTATAATCATGCCTCCCTTCCATTTTGCTAAAACAGAGGCCCAGAGAGGGGCACTGATTGACTGAAGTTGCACAGTAGGCTGGTCCCTGCCCAGAGGCCAGGAGGTGGCATGCATGCCTGCAGTGCCCCCCCGGAAGGAGCCTGCATCCACCCTGTTTGGCCTACCAGCAGGCCCTGACCTGGAAAAAGCGGGTGTTGGAGAAGTAGATGCAGATGAGAGTCAGCTCCCTGGAGTGCACCCTGCAGGCATCCTGAGTCAGCTCAGCTGGGAACTGCATGGCGAGTGGGACCTGGGCCTGTGGAGAGCCAAAGACAGGCTGTGCCTGGTGTCCGAAGCCTCCAGACCCACCACAACACCTTCACTGCTCCCCACTCCTCAGGAAGCCCTCCCAGCCTCGCCCTGAGCCTCTCCTACCTTGGAGCCTCCACCCACAGAACCCTCTCCTGCCAGGCTGCACCTCCACCCAAAATTCCCCCGATCTCAGGCCTTCCCTTCAGGCTGTTCTGGTCTTGAATTTGGGTTATTTATCCCACTCACTGGGGCCCTGAAGATGGAGCATCATCCCCCAGGCACCCAGGTATTCAGCAGGAATCATACCAGGGCCCTCAAAGGTGTCCCGTTCCCCTGGCCTCTCCCACGACTGCCTCACCCCAGGAACCTGCAAAAGCAGGAAGAGGACGCTGCCCCTGAGGGGCCACAAGCACCCCCTTTCCATCATTCACATGAAGAACATCAGCCCCATTTTACAGAGGCGGCAACTCACAGCTATTAAGGCAGAGCCCTGATTGGTGGGAAGGTGGGCGATGGACCCTGGGGAAAGTCCAGACCTTAAACCCCCGGAGGATTTCTGGGGTAGAGGCTCTGGCCACCCCCAATCCCTGGCCACCTCTGACCTGGGGGACCTGCTCCAGAGCAGAGCTTCTCAGTGAGAGGCCAGTGAAGTTGCAGCCCAGCTTGAAGGCTAGTGTCTGGATGGTGTGTGTCCTCAAAGTGAGGTTATGGCCCCCAAAGCTGGCATTGAGTAGCCTTGACTCTAGTCCATGGATGAGCCTGAAAGTGAGAGAGATGGCCAGAGCCCGGGGTAAGGATGGAGGTGAGCGGGGCTCTCCACAGCCTCCCCCATCCCACACCCCTGTCACTCCCACCTCTAGACCTCTGCATAGTGTTCCTGGCACACTCTTACCTCCCCACCCCACCCATCTCCTTCTTCCATTAACTCTTGTTTGGGTCCCAGTTTGTTGACACCTCCTCCAGGAAGCCTTCCCTGGCAGCTCCCCACTGACTGAAGTGCTCCACAGCCCTATGCTTCCCTGGTCAGTCATCAGCATTGGCCTCTCACCCTGAGCTACTAGGCTTTTGGGTCACAGACCCTGGAGAGCCCAGCCCACGTCTTGGAGCCCCTTCCCAGAAAAATGCATGGAGACCCATGATTCTGCACCTGGTTTCATGGCATCCATGGTTAAGGGCCCCCAACCAGACAGTAAACTCAATGAGGACAGGGATGTGTCTATCCCACATCTCCAGAGCTTGGTGCCGGGCACACAGTAGCTACTCAATAAATGAGTGTTGAATAAATGAATTAACAGTCTACACTGGACCAACCCTGGGCCATGGATTCAAGGTGCAAGCCGGGGGTGGAGGCACAGCTGACTCTGGACGGGAGAGGAGGGACACCCAACTCACTCAGCAAAAGAAGTGAGGCTCCGGCTCCTGGCTGCCATCTCCATTCTCTCCATCCAGCGCAGGATTTCTTGGGATGCCTCTGTGAGGAGAGAGTCAGACATCCGCCTCAGTCTCTGTCTGCAGCTGCCCCGCCTCCCGCCCCATGGCCTCTGGGCCTTCCGCCCCAGCCTCCTGCTGCCCCAGGAGGCCTAAGTGCCCCTTTTCAATCTCCCTTGGCTTGAGGGCTCCCCGCTTCACATCACAGCCAGGGGTCCAGACTAGGATGGCTCTTGCAGCTCAGCAGAGCCCTCTTACCCTCTGTTCTGCTGTGAGACATCAAGAGGCACAGGCAGAGGAAAAGGGCCCCGCAGCGATTCATGTCCTGTACCGAGTCTCCTCCAAGAACTGGCTCCCGCCCTGGAAAAGGTGCGTGTCTTTGTCACCCCGGTAAAAGAGCCACCTCTAACTCTAGGCATCTGGCATACCCCAAGAATAGGACGTGCAGCTTCTTATTTGATCCTCACTACTCCTGCATTTCACAGATGAGGAAACCGTGGCTCAGAGAGCAAGGCGTCTTGCTTTGCGTGAGGCTGCCTGAAGCCATGTCTCTGTTCCTCCAGAATCCTTGACCATTTGGTAAAGCCTGCCATTTGCAGCTCTGCCTGAGACACATCCTCCTCCCCAAAAATGGTATCTCTGGGGGCCCCCCAGGGCTCTGAGCTTACCCAGGGGAACATTGGGAATTGCTTGTCATTTATACTGTCCAGCCCTGTCATTCACCCACCATGTGACTTCGGACAAGAATCTGTCCCTCTCTGATTAAACTGCCAGCAGCAACAGCTGGGGGAATCCAAAAGTTGGAGCAGAGAAAAAAACAAGAACTAAGAGTTTCAGGAGAAGGCTGGTTTTGATGACAATCGTGGGAGGTCAGAGGCCACCAAGAATCACAACAGCTGGATGACATCAGGAAAACCACTGCCTTTGTCCACAAAGAATTCCCCCAAAGCCCATTTTAAAGTATAATGTGATTTGAACATATTGTTAAGTACTGTATTCAACACTTGCTTTGAAACCTTGTCTTCATGTTCACTTATTTTTGTGACTGCCAGAATCTACGGCAGCTGTTAGTTATGAATTAAGATGCCAGGTTCAAATTTTGAAAATAAATCCAATGTTTTGGTTTAAAAAAAAAAAAGAATCTGTCCCTCTCTGCCCTCATTTCCCTCGGTTTTAAAATTAACTAATAGGGACTTCCCTGGCAGCACAGTGATAAAGAATCCTCCTGCAGATGCAGGGGACGTGGGTTTGATCCCTGGTCCAGGAAGATTCCACATACCGCAGAGCAACTAGGCCTGTGCGCCACAACTATTGAACCTGCGCTCTAGAGCCCATGAGCCACAACTACTGAGCCTGCATGTCACAACTATTGAGCCCGGGTGCCACAACTACTAAAGCTCGTGCAACTAGAGCCCGTGCTCCGCAACGAGAAGCCACTGCAATGAGAAGCCCACGCACCGCAAGGAAGACTAGCCCCACTCACCGCAACTAGAGAAAGCCCACGTGCAGCAATGAAGACCCAATGCAGCCAAAAATAAATAAATTAATTTTTTTAAGTTAAAATGAACTAATAAACTTCTGCTTAAACATAGCAAATTTATGCCTACCCCCGAAACCCCACTAAAATGAGAGTGAATGAATAAAACAGACACAAAGCCACAAAAGACAGAACAATGGGAAAGAAGGCAACAGCAGATGAGAGATATCAGTGAAACTTTGGAGGCCGCAAAGCAGGTGGCCACCTGCTTAAAAAAAAAAAAGTTAGCAGACCATAAGACGTTGAACCCAAGCGCTTGCAGTAAGGAGAGGTGAGTACAGCGGGTGGGAGGATCGGGGAGGGGACATGGGGAAGCCAGCTAGGTCAAGGCTCGCAACCGTGGGAGCACTTGAGCGCTGGAGGCATCAGGAACCTCTGAAGATGGGATGAAGGGTGAAGCTAAAAACGGGGGGTTGTTGGTTGTGAGTTTTTAAAATGACCAGCTGGGTCCCCAGATCTCCTCTGCCACTGGAGCATCCAGGAGCCTTCCTCACCACCCTTGCATCCTCAACCCTACCCTCCAACACAAAGTACATCCCTGCAGACAGTGCATCAGAGAGAATGCGAGGTGCCATTCTGGTACAGGAAAATTAAGCCATATCCCCTCCCCATCTCCTCCTCCAATCAGCTTCCAGAAGACTGCCAGCAGCCAGGCAACGGTGCTCCAAGGCAGGAGAAAATTCTTCTCCGAAGAACTGACCATTCTAAGAAAAGTATCCTGTAGCTACTGACATTTTGGTGCTCCTTGATAAAACAGCCAGGACCAAGCTTATGGTGAAGCTTCACCAGTCACCAAGCCCTACCAGGCAATTGAGTTTTTTTTCTGTTTTTTTTTAACGCACACCATAGTTTATTTTCCATTTTATTTATTTATTTATTTATTTTTGGCTGCATTGGGTCTTCATTGGTGCTCACCGGCTTTCTCTAGTTGTGGTGAGCGGGGGCTTCTCTTTGCAGTGGCTTCTCTTGTTGCAGAGCACGGGCTCTAGGCGCGCGGGCATCCGTTGTCGTGGCACGCAGGCTCAGTAGCTCTGGCTCGCTCTAGAGCGCAGGCTCAGTAGTTGTGGCTCTCTGGCTCTAGAGCGCAGGCTCAGCAGTTGTGGCACATGGGCTTAGTTGCTCCGTGGCATGTGGAGTCTTCCCGGACCAGGGCTCAATCCCATGTCCCCTGCACTAGCAGGTGGATTCTTAACCACTGCGCCACCAGGAAAGTCCCAGGCAGTTAAGTTTTCAGTGCTCCACTCTTTGTTGTTGTTGTTGTTGTTATTTATTTATTTATTTATTTATTTATTTTTGGTTGCGTTGGGTCTTTGTTGCTGCACGTGGGCTTTCTCTAGTTGCGGCGAGCGGGGGCTGCTCTTCATTGCAGTGCGTGGGCTTCTTGTTGCAGTGGCTTCTCTTGTTGCGTAGCACGGGCTCTACACATGCGGGCTTCAGTAGTTGTGGCACAAGGGCTGAGTAGTTCACGGGCTCTAGAGCACAGGCTCAGTAGTTGTGGCACGCGGGCTTAGTTGCTCCATGGCATGTGGGATCTTCCCGGACCAGGGCTCGAACCCGTGTCCCCTGAATTGGCAGGCGGATTCTTAACCACTGCACCACCAGGGAAGCCCGGCAATTTCTTATAAAACTAAACATGCACCTACCATATGACCCAGCAATCGCACTTTTCGGCATTTATCCCAGAGAAATAAAAGCTCATGTTCACACCAAAACCTGCACATGAGAACTTCATAGCAACCTTATTCACAATAGCCCCAAATTGGAAACAATTCCAATGTGCCTTCAATGGGTGAATGGTTACACAACCTCGGGTACATCTGTACCATGAACTACAACTCAGCAATTAGAAAAATATACTGTTACTCACAACTTGGATGGGTCTCAAGGGAATCATGCTGAGGAAAAAAAAGCCAATCTCAAAATGTTGCATACAGTATGATTTGATTTATATGACATTCTTGAAATAACAAAATTATAGAGACGGAGAACAGATTAGTGGTTGCCAACAGGGATGAGGGGTGTTTCTGTAAAGGAGCAGCACTAGGGAGCCTTGTGGTGATGGGACAGTTTTGTATCTTCATTGTGATGGTGGTTACAAGAATCTACACGTCATAAAATTGCATAGAACTACACACACACACACACACACACATATAAATCAGTGCATAAAAACGGATGAAATTGAATAAAGGCTGTGAATTGTACCAAAGTCAGTTTCCTGGTTTTGATATTGTACCTTAGGTGTGAAAGATGTTACCATTGAAGAAGACTGGATGAAACGTACACAAAACCTTTTTTGCAACTTCCTGTGAATTTTTCATTTTTTCAAAATTAAAAGTTAAAAAAGTACAGTATGATGGATTGCCATTTCACTATTAAGAAGTATGATGTAAATAGCCACATAGAAGAGCACAGCATATCACTGAGCAGAAAGAACAGGTTAAAAATAACACATATAATATAATCACATTTATGGAAAATTATATGCATGTTTAAATCTATGAGGATATCTAGAAGAATAGTCAACAAAATATTAATAATGTTATGGGAGGGGGTTAGTTTCTTTTTTTATGTTTTCTGTGTTGTTTGAATTTTCTACAACAAACATGTATTACCTTCACAACAGAAAAGCAAATATTTTAATGCTTAGGATTTTTTTTTTTTTTTTTTTTTTTTGCTGTACGCGGGCCTCTCACTGCTGTGGCCTCTCCCGTTGCGGAGCACAGGCTCCGGACACACAGGCTCCGCGGCCATGGCTCGCGGGCCCAGCCGCTCCGCGGCATGTGGGATCTTCCGGGATCGGGGCACGAACCCGTGTCCCCTGCATCGGCAGGCGGACTCTTAACCACTGCGCCACCAGGGAAGCCCCTAGGATTTTTTAAATATTCCAAATGACTGTTTATCGTTATTGAAAAAACAATAGTGACAGATTGCTTATGAGAAACAAAAAGCATGTTGCAAAACAATGTAATCCAATCCTTGTAAAAATTGTACTTTTTATAGATGCAAAATCTGGAAGAAGCACATCAAGGTCACTTCGGTGAAGTGAGATTCTGGGCCTATTTGTTTTGTTCATCTGTGTTTTATAAAGTTACCCCATATGTTATAACTATCCATTTGCCAATTTTTATTCACTCTTTAGATGGGTTAAAAATTTACATCTTTCAAATATAAACAATAAATAAATGCAAAATGGTGCAAAAGGCAAAGTATTCCTGACTCTTGTGTCACCTAACCACTCAGTTCCCAATTAGTCACCCCCAGGTCACCACTGTTATTACTGTTTTGTGAGTCTTTACCAGTTTCTTCATACAAATATAAGCAAATATGTGTTCCCCCATTTTATAAAATAAAAGAATAGCATACTCTGTATACTTGAAAATAACCTTGGAGAGCTTTCCTTAACAGTACCTAGAGCCTCCACTTTCTCTTTTATATCTGCACAGTGTGATGTTAGGGATAAACCATAATTCACTTAACCAGCCCCCTGTTAATAGTCATTTGTGCTGGTTCCAGTCTTTGGCTCTTACACACAGCTTGGCTGCGCTTGTACTTGCCTCATTTCCCACATGTGCAAGTTCATCATCTGCCCATTATGATATTGGGTTAGACTTTTCTTTATCAACTTCTAGAAACTCTTTACATAATAGGAAAATTAGCTCTTTGTCTATTACATGAGTTGCAAATATCTTTCCTAGTTTGTCTTTTACCATTTGACATTACATATGGTCTTTTTTTCCAGGTAGGTCTTTTTTATTTTTTTATTTTTTGTGGTACGCGGGCCTGTCACTGTTGTGGCCTCTCCCGTTGTGGAGCACAGGCTCCGGACGCGCAGGGCCAGCAGCCATGGCTCATGAGCCCAGCCGCTCCGCGTCACGTGGGATCTTCCCGGACTGGGGCACGAACCCGTGTCCCCTGCATCGGCAGGCGGACTCTTAACCACTGCGCCACCAGGGAAGCCCAAGGTAGGTCTTTTTTAAATATAAAATTTTTATGCAAAAAAATGACCAGTGTTTTCTCTTTGGGCTTCTGGATTTTGAGTTTTAGCTAGAAAGACCTTCCTCATTCCAACACTATAAAGGAATTCTCCTAAGTTTCTTCTGGTAATTTTAAGGTTTCATTTTTTTATACTGGAATCTCCAGTCCCTTTGTATTGATCCTGGAGTGTGAAATACAGATTCAATTTTGTTTCCTGGTGGTTATCCATCTGTCTTAACACTATTTATTAATATGTGTGTTTATTTTAAAAGAGAATAAAGGGACTTTCCTGGTGGTCCAGTGGGTAAGACTCCGTGCTCCCAATGCAGGGGGCCTGGGTTTGATCCCTGGTCAGGGAACTAGATCCTGCATGCATGTCACAACTGAGTCCGAATGCTGGAACTAAGACCTGGCGCAGCCTAAATAAATAAATAAAATTAAAATATTTTTTAAAAAAAGAATACCTACATTATATAAAAATAAATAAATAAATAAAAGAGAATAAAGACTTTGGAGTCATAGAGTGCTGGGTTCTTATTTATTTGGCTATTAGGTTATTTATTTGGCTGTGTTACCTTGGGCAATTCACCTACCCTCTCAGAACCTCAGTGACTGAGGGAAAAGATTTGGGGGGACAAAGGAAGCCACTGAATGAAACCATTTGGAATGTTTCAGATGAGAAAACTGAGAACCCGAGAGTGTAGAAAAGACCCCCTCACAGTACGAATGGGGAAACTGAGGCCCAGGCGGTGATGTGGATTTGACCTCCAGGGTCTGGACCCTAAGACAGGGTCCCCAGGCCCTTGGCCATGCTTCTGCCAGGCAAACACAGAGGGAAGAGGAGCTTAACCCCACCCTGCAGCTGGTGAAATTAAGGCCAAAGCAGAAGTGACAACCCCCCCCACCCAGCACCCAAAGAGAAGCTGTGGTTTCCACCCCCTTTCCCAGGAGCAACCACAATCTTCACTTCTGCTTGCAACCTCCAACATCCCCCTCCTCATCTTTTCAGAGAGACCACCACTCACCATTACCCCGCACCCTCAGCCATCTCCTTCTTTTTGCAATTCGCTATTTGGGGTCCTCTAGAAAACAGGAATCCCTTACCTGACTCTCAAGAAGGTTCCAGTTGACCGTGGCAAAACTGAACACCACGCAAGGGTTTGCCCGGGGTTCTTCAGCAGGCCAGTGGGCAAGTCGAAACGCAAACCCAAGCTCCAAGTCAAGGGCTCTCTCCCACGACGCGCTGCAGCCTCCTAAAGACGGCCTGGCGGCTGAGTTGCTGTATGGATGAGGAGACAAGTGGAGAGCAGAACAGGGCCTTCAGAAGATGGAAATTCGATTACTAGTTCCAGTATTCAGCACCTGAGGTCTGACGTTAGGCAAGGAACTTGACCTTTCTGTGCTTCAGGTTTTCTCATCTGTAAAATGAGGCCAAGGTCATCTAATTCCCAGGGAGAGAGACTCAAACAACCATTTCCATGATCCACACTCCAGGGACTCTAAGGCTCTGACCCAAGGTTGCCAGCCAGGACTACACTCAGCGGGAGAGCTGGGAAGCCCTGCCTTCCTATCCAGAGCTGGCTGTGCACCCCCGAAGCCCACCCTCTCCCCAACAGCACCAGGGTCCACTGAGCCACTGCATTCCTGCCCCTCCCAACAACTGCTCCTGCCAACCAAAGGCTGGAGTCTCCACTTCCGGCCTCCCCCTGGCCTGAGTGAAAAGTGAACCTGTGGTCTCTGCAGGAAAGTCCTGAACAGGTGCCATTATCAGCCCCATTTCACAGGCAGGGAAAAGGAGGCTCCACCAGCACCCAACAGGGGGTCTGGGACCCAGCCAGGTCCAGAGCCTTTGTCTGAGACACACTGTCCCCAGGCTCCCTTCCAGGTCACTCAGAGGAACTGCACCTGCTCTGATTTGCCCAACATAAACTCTGTGCCAGGCCCTCACCCCTGTCACCTGAGGTGCAGGTTACTGGACTAGCCCCATTTTACAGATGAGGAGACTCAGGTCCAGAAAAGCAAAGTTCAATAACTTGCCCCAGGCCACATGGGGTAGGGGGGTGGGGGGGATAAATATTTGAACCCAGCACCCAAACACTCCTTAATTTAAATGGCTTTTTTCAAAAACATAGATCTGTACATTCCTGAGATTTGGGGTTGTCATCAGGGGCCCAGGAACTGGTGAAGGGAATGAAGGTGAGTCCCTACCTTGCGGCTCCACGGATGTCACCAGTCCAGCAACCACCCAGGCAGGGGCGTGCCCAGTGCCTGCTAGGGAACCCAAGGGTCAGGACAGAATCTGGGGGGAGGGGGGCATGAAGAGACCAGACCGAGGGGCTGACCTGTGCAATTGCTGTTGTCTCACCGCCGTCCCCGCCGCCTTCTGCACGTAGGAGGGGAAGTTGGGGACCTCTGTGCTGCGGGCGGGAGACCTCCCTGCCCCTGCACTTCTCTCTGCTCTCTTCACCCAACAGCTGCACCGCACGCTCCCACTTCCCTTCTTTCACTGGAAGAAGGCTATTTGTTCCTTCAGAGCTGATAGCCACTCCCAGCTCACCCCTTGATCTCACCCCCTCAGGGCCTGCAGCACTTCCTGCCGGCAGCTGCACATTTGCAGAGATTCTGGGCGTCCGTGGGGAGAGGGAGGAGGGCTGGCCAATGTGGCACCCAGCAGGGTCCAAGACCACTCAGCTCTGTGCCCGTGGGCAAGAGACGTCACCTTTCTTGGCCTCAGTTTCCCCTTGTGTAGGAAAGGGAGAATGATCCCTGCCTGACCTGACGATCAATGAGATGGATGATGGCAAGGACCTCAGGCAAGGGCTGGGTCACGCTGCCTGGGTTCAAATCCCAGGCCCACCATTTCCTGGCTGGGTAACTCTGGGCACGTGACGGAAATTCTCTGAACCTCAGTTTCCCCTCTGTAAAATGGAGACAATGACAGTACCACTTCATGGGGTGGTGTGGGGCTTATCAAGGGTAATGCTGCAGAGTCACTGGAAGTGCTTCGTGAAGCCCTCAGGTTTCACAGATGGGGTGCCTGAGGCCTGGGGAGGACAAGGGCCTGACCCAGAGTTACCCAGTGCAGAGCCCTTTGGAGAAAGGCCTCATTGGGAGCAGAACTCAGAAAACATGGCCAGAACTGTGAGGCTGGAAGGCTGGCCAGTTTCTCCTTGAGCCATGGGTCTGGACCAGCCTGTCCTACATCAGTAACCTCCTCTGCAGAACCCTAAGCAACAGGGGGAAGTGTCTGTGTGTGTTGGTGGGGAGACAGGGTGCTCTCTCTTGCCAGGGCCCCAGCCAGACTCCCTGGGAAAATTCTGACTCAGGAATGTGCTTTTCTACCCCCAGGGCTGCGATGGGGGAGCAGCAACAGGGAGAAAGAAGCAGGTCCCAACATGGTCTCCCTCTTCGCTGCCCCAACACTGGAGGCCTTGCTGTATCTGCTCAAGCACAGCCCACGGGTAGCTCAGGTGGCCTCTGTGCGGGGAAGGAGGGGAGCTGCTCCTTGCAGGGCAGGGAGATTTCGGGGAGGCGCAGGCCCACCCCAGCTGCGGTGCAAAGACTTTGCAGGGACACCCGTGTGCCTGTGCCCTGACCCCTCGGCCACACTCCTGCTGGGTGACTTGGACAAACTCTTGCCCTCCTCCACACTTTGGTTTTCTGTGGCCATGATGAAGCCCTTGACCTCTAGGCCCTTCCTTCCTTTCCAAGGCCTCCTGGCCACCTCTAGGGTTACAACACCAGCAGCTGTTCTCAGGGCCCAGGAGGAAGCCCTGCTCACCCCAAAAGCCCTTCTATTTTCCATACCGGATCTATGCTAGCCTTACTATGCACCGCCTCAATTGGGGGTGCCAGTTACATAGCCCTGCCCTCCAGATCCTGGAACTCACTGCCAAGACACTCCCCAGCTCAAAAGCCAGCAGTGGCTCCCATTGTCTTCATGGTCTAGCCCCATCCAACTTCTACTTCCACCCAGTTCGGGATGTGCTTGCCATGTTCATCCCCATCTCCCTGCTCTGTTCCTGCTCTGACACACACATACCTGGGTGGCACGCTAGCTCCTCTCCATCCCTTAGGGCCCAGTCCTGCCTACTCTGGGAAGCCTTCCCTGACTCCAATTCCCCTATAAAACATTCAGATGCTTCCGCTTTAGGAGGTGTGTCAGGTCCTTGTTCAGTCCCCCTGGCAGGGAGGAAGGCAAGCCACTTCCCACCCTGCAGCCTGGGAGAGCCACACCCCAGCCCTAGTGAAGAGTCTCTCCACATGGGGGCTGCTCCCCCTGGTGATCGGTGAGAGGGCAGTAAGTGGCACCCCGGACAGGCCATTAGATAAACTACTGAGTCACACCATGACAAAGTCATTTACTTTCCAGTCTTTCTCAATCCCGGTGGCAACCAGGAGAAGTGTCCATTTAGAACTAAATTGTCTCTAACCTCTTTCTACCACTGCCTTCTGTCCTTTTGATTTTCATTCTTCAACCTTCTATTGGACACAGAAAAAAAGACACCTGATTTTTAGTGATTTTTTATTGTGGCAAAATATACAAGAAATTTACCATTTTAGCCATTTTTAAGTATACGGTTCAGTGGCATTAAGTACATTCATATTGCAACCATGGCCACCTTTCATCTTCAGAGCTCTTCTATCTCCTGAAACCGAAACTCTGCACGCATTAAACACTAACTCCCCATTCCCCACTCCCTACAGCCCCCAGTAACCACCACTCTACTTTCTGTCTCTGTTTGGCTCTAGGAACTCTAGGAACCTCGTATAAATGGAATCATACAATATTTGTCCTTTTGTGACTGGCTTGTTTCGCTTAACATGATGTCTTTATGGTCAGTCCATGCTGTAGCATATGTCAGAATTTCCTTTCTTCTTAAGGCTGAATAATATTCCTTTGAATGTATAGACCACATTTTGTTTATCCATTCATCCACCAACAGACACTTGGGTTGCTTCTACCTTCTGGGTATTATGAATAATGCTCGTATGAACATGGGTGTACAAATTGTATCCCTTTTTAACAGAGAGAAAGTTTCTAGCTAGACTGATGATGTTGTTTATTTACATGACGTTTATTTTTATGACTTTCTTCTAGTTACAGCACCTGATAACAGATTTCCTATTTAGCCTAAAATACATGTCTGTCCTAAAAAAAGTGAAATGATTTAAAGAAAAACACTAAGTAAATAATAGCACAAGTGCTATATGTTGATGGCAAAAAGTGGCAGCAGAGACACAGGCCAGAGAACTGCTGAAGTGTGGGAAATACTAACACAAGCCTCAATCAAAACCCTCTTGTGCTAAATTGGGGAAAGAAACCCCTCGGGGGCCACAGGGAGGCTGACACCAGATTAGCGCTGCATCCAGAAGACTGCCAGGAGGTGTGGTTTTAGCAAAAGGAATGAGAATGGTAAAACTGAAAGTCAGATCTGGGCTCTGAGACCTCCCAGCCGTGTGACCCGAGTCTGATCTGAGGATCACATTTCTCACTATGAGATGGTGGTAACAACACCCAGCTCATAGGATGGCTATAAAACTGAATTAATTCATGTGAACTCCCAAGCCTATGGTCAACACACAGCTTGGGTCTATGGGTGGGCAGTTCTCCCCACCTCACCCCCTGCAAGAGACACCCCAGGACAGTATTTTTGTTTCTTTTCTTGAGAGAGAGCCCTATCGTGATGATGTTATAATTGGAGCTTAGGTTCATCATCAACTCAGCCTCCTCCACCTTCACTATCTGTATCCCCACCTCCAGAAACTCTGGTAAAGAACTCTAGACTCTTGGTCATGGCTGTCCTTACTGGCTGTGAAACTTTGGGTAAGCCTGAGCCAAGAGCCTCACTGAGCATTGCCCCAAGGTTAAAATGGGGATGTTCCAGTCCTCTGAGTACTCAATATCTGAGTCTCTCAGGTCCAAAGTACACACAGTAAGCAAAGGCCAGCCACTGCAACATTTATACAGGTTAGTTCCCTCTCAACCACCACATATCCCCACCAAAATCAGTCCCTAGCTGATTGTCAGATGCTACTAACATTTAACCATGCAAATACAAAGCAAATGGTTATGAGTGAAACTGCAAATCTTGCAAAAAGCGTGAGATTTCATGAAGTTGATGGAAGTGATGCCGTGGAAATGGAGCAGCAGCTGACCACAGAGGAAGAGAACTTCTGTAAGAGAAATGACCAAGAACTTCCAGAGAGAACTGTTTGACTATCAAAGGATTCATAGTGAGCCTTGGGAGTAAAACCCCAAATACTTCTGCAAAAAATGATCCTCTTGCTGAGAAGAGCCAATACTTTGTTCATTCTAATGCATGCATGATTGCAACCATAATCTAAATACAGGCATACCTTGGAGATATTTCAGGTTCGGTTCCAAGCCACCACACTAAATCAAATATTGCAATAAATCGAGTCACACGAATTTTTTGGTTTCCCAGTGCATGTAAAAGTTATGTTTACATTATACTGTAGTCTAGTAAGTGTTCAATAGCATTATGTCTAAAAAAACTTAACTTAAAAATTTTTTTTGCTAAAAAATGCTAACCATCATCTGAGCTTTCAGCAAGTCATAACCTTTTTGCTGGTGGAAGGTCTGAAATATTTTGAGGGTTATCAAACGGTGACAGAGACACGAAGTAAGCACATGCCCTTGGTGCCAATAGACTCGCTCTAGACAGGGTTGCCACAAACCTTCAATTTGTTAAAACAAAACAAAACATCTTGTGAAGGGCAATAAAAAGAGATATGTCTCTATTGTTAATTATCGGTTCAAACTAATTTATCTTCTTCATTTTTAGTTTCTTTTCCCATGTAAAGTCCCAATACATCAAGGTTTTCTCCACTACCTCTCTGGTCCTTTTTAGACGGATTCACCTCAGCGGCCTTCCAGCGGACAGGATGTGGTAAGAACAGGGCCGCCAGGCGCCCGCCTCCCCTTCTCGCCAAAACCGAAGACACCCACTCCCAAGGGAGGAAGTCCCAAAGTGGCAGGGCGCACGCAAGGGCCCCAGAAGGTAATTGCCCGGGACCGCCGGGTCAGCTGCGGCCCTACCCTTCGCAGGAAGTACCCTGGCACATCAGAGAAAACTTCCGCCCGGCGGGCCAAGTGCCCCATCACACTTCTCAACACGCGCAAGGTTACTTTGGCCAACCCTTCTGTTGTACAAAGGGGAATCTGAGGCCCGATGAGGGGCAGGGACTTGCTGCTCCACGTCCACTCGGTGGCAGAGCTGGCACTGGGAAGAATGCAGGTAACAAAAGTGAACACTTGGTAAACACGCTCCACGTGCTGAGCCCGGGACAGCCGGTGCCCACTTCTGCTGCTGGGCGCCTAGTATGTCACTGGCGCAAGGAGAAACCTGAGGCGGGAAAGCCGAGCCCCGCGGACGCCCCCAGACCATGCCTTCCTTCCCCCCAACTCTCGGCCCCCATGCTGGGGTGGGGCCTATGTCGGGGTCCGGCACGCTCTGTGCTGATCCCGCCGGCTCGGCCCGCGCCCCTCGCCCCAAAGTTAGGTTTGGGGCCCCCACCCCACCAATTAGGACTGCCAGGGTCAGAGCCAGTCCGCAACCCGCCGGGGCCCCACCGCCCCCGCCCCCGCCCCGCCGACTCCTCTCCCTCCCCTCCCCCCGGGAGGGAGGAGGAGACTCCGCAGCCCTCCCTCGGCCCTCCCGGCGGCGGCCGCAGCAAGCCCCGTGCCCGCTCCGCCCATCCGCGGCGGGTCGGACGTCCGGAGCCCACGGGTCCCCGGCCGAGGTGAGCGGGGCCGCCAATGCAGGAGACCGAAAGCCACGGCATCCCGGGAAGTCCCTCCAGGCCGCGAACCTTCTGCGGGAGGGAAGGGGTTAAGTTGGGGGCGTGTTGGAGTAGAGGAGAGCAGCTGGGACTCTCGCATCCGCAGCAACCCCCAGACTCGGAGCAGAACTTCCTAGCCCCCTCCCCGGGTTCCCCCACCTCCTAGGGCCCGGGCCTCGGGAGTGAAGGGGCTGCGGGAGTTCGGGGTAAGGCAGGGCCGCCCTCGGAATGCAGTGGGCCGGGGCCGGACGGGAGGGGGGCGCCAGCGGGCGGGGGCGGAATTTGGAACTCTCCCGGGGGACCCAACGTGGTCACCATGGCGAGTGCGGGATGGACGGGCGGCGCGGGCCAATCGGGGCGCGGCGCCACTGTCCCAGGCCTGCGGCGGCTGCCAATGAGAGACCGCGTGGTGGGGTGGGCGGGACCGCGTCTCGAGGGGCCGGGAGACCCTCACCGGAGCGGCGGGCTGGGAGGCTGGGGAGGGGGCAAGGAAGAGAGGTTTAAGGCGGCTCGCGGTCGTGGGAGGGCAGAAGGGGAATTTCTGAAAGTAGTTGGGGCAGGTGGAACGACGGCTCAGTGCGAGGAGAAGGGAGTGGGCCTCGGTTGCCCCACCGTTCTGATTGTACGAGCGACTGGTGTCCGGCAAGCCCGTTCCCCATCCGGGGCTTCAGTTTTTCTGTCTTAAGTGTCGGTTATGTAGGGCTGTTGTGGAGCTTGGATTAGTTCGTATTGGCGCAGATTTTCCCCACTTGTTGGACAAAGCTTTTAGGTATCTTGTTAGTGCCTCTCCCCATCCTACAAGTAAGGAAACAGCCTCAGAGAGGGCACGGACTTGGCAGATAGCACACAGCATAACAGAGGCAGAGATGAGACTTCGTGGGAAGTCTGCTGTACAAGAGTGAATAGTTCAAGGAGTTGCTCAGAGGCCCGGGGCAGGGGTCTGCCCCCATGAAAGGCTCCCATCCTCTCCCAGCTATGCTTGGCCACTTGGCCTGATGACTGAGGACCCCATTGTGTAGGTGGTCCCAGGGGCATCTTGCCCCTCAAGTGATCACGACCCAGGAGGGGAGGCATCCCGTCCCAGCATTCTAGCGCCCCACCCCCAGCCCTACTTTGCTGCTGGTCCTCTATGTGGATATGGACCAGTAGCTGTACCTCTGGGTCTCAGTTGGCCCATTTATAAAGAAGGGAGTTCTGATCGGTGATTTAGGATATCTGTGGCTCCTCGATATGAGATGGGGGTACCTGGGAACAGGCCAGGGGTGGCTACCCCCTCGGGCTCCGGTTCAACCTTCAGGCTCAGCTTACCTTCCTCCCTCCTTCTCAGTCCTCTCCTGGAGGTCCAGTGACTGGAGCGTGGGCAGCAGGTCAGAGGGACAGACGCCCACAGTTTGTGGGCTGACCAGCCTTGGACCCTGCACTTATCCAATCAGGCCGTCCTTTGTGGTTTCCTGCCGGGCTCTGCTGCCTGCCCACAGCCAGGCCTGTGGCCACACGCCAGCCCTAGAGCCCCACCTGAAAGGTTCTGGGAGAACATAGAGGGTTTCTGAGCTGGAGGGAAGAGTAGGGCCACCAGGCGCACCGGCCCCAATCCCCTAAACTGGGCCCCATCTAGGCCTCAGCATTGCTTACTCTTCTCACTAGATATGAGTCATCTAAACATGCTAAGGACGAAACACAAAGCTGTCCCCCTGAGAGTCAGGCTTCCTCAGGTAAGATGCCTGATCCTTGACCTGGCCATGAGATGACCTCTCACTGTGACCTTGGCCTCAGACAGACTCTGACACCTACCTGGCTCAGAGCCTGGCCACAAAGTGACTCCTGATCCTTAGGATGGCTCAACCCTCCCAGGTTATAGACAACCCTTAACTGTTCATTTTCCATCCATCAACCTGGGAAGCATTTATGCAGCATCTGGGCCCTGTACTGACAGCCAGCGAGACCAAGATGCCCTTGTGGACTTCACAGTGTGGCAATTGCTGAAGAACAGGGAGGTGCTATTGCTTTGGGAGCACTAACATACTCTGTGTACAAGGTCAGGGAAGGCCACCCAGAGGAGAGGTATCCCAAAGTAGGTCTTAAAGGATGCGTAGGAGTTTGCTGCTGGAGAAAGAAAGGAGAAACAAACATTCCAAACAGGTCCATGAGCAGCAGGAACCACTGGTCACTTTGGGTAGACAGGGCTGGTGAGGACCTAGCCTGAGGCAAATATCGGATCAAAACATTATGGTTTCTGTCCTATGAGTGGCCAGCCGCTGCCTGGAGCAGTGAGGGTGGCTGCAGGGATGGGGTTCAGGGGCTCTGAGTCCCACGTGGCCCCGCTGCCCAGCTCAGGGGGTGTGAAGTCATGGTTCAGCCTTCTGCTCTCCACCCCACCAGCCAACTTGGAGCAAATCTTGTATGCAGGGCCTGTCCTAGTGGCTCTGGGTGGCACAAGTGTCCTACCTGGGTTGGGGGAAGCCTGGACTGCAAAAAAAGAGAGGGCAGCTGGCCAGGTCTGGCTGTGGAAGGTTATGGGGTTCTGCTCCCTGGCAGAGAGTGAGGCTGGGGAGGCCAAGGCGTTTCCTGGAGGTGGTGGAACTGAGCGTGTGTGGGGTTTCAGAGGCTGAGGGGGGCATCCCAAGTGGGGGAACAGCCTGAGCAGAAACCCTGAGGATTCAAGCAGGAATAGACCCGTCTGGCTGGTGGGAGGCAAGAGAGGGGAGGGTGGGTGGGAAAGGCTCTCTGGGCCTGTGGAGGCTGGTCCCTCCTCCACCTAATCCTTGGGAGGTGGTGACACCCTGCAGGAATCAGGAGGCCACCCCACACATATCTGCACACCCCTGGGGAAGAAGGCGCTGAGCCTGGTGGGGAAGGGCAGGCCGGGTAGGGCAGCTGGAGCCTGTCTCTACAACTGCAAGCTGAACCTCTGTGTGGCATCAACTCTTGGTGAGTGTGTACGTTACCAGGGCTTGGGGGGTGGGGTGGGGTGTGTGTGTGTGTGTGTGTGTGTGTGTGTGTGTCCGTCCGTGTCCCCAAGGCTGTGCTATGTGAGTGGGGTGGGGGTAGGGGTGAGGGGAGGTGTTGCTAGGCAGAGTCTAGCTGCCCTTGAGTGTGTGTGCAGGGCTTCTGGTGTGCTGGGGGGTAGGCTTCTCCGGAAAACCGACCTTGGGCTCCCACCCCCATGCCTTTACATGTGCGCGCACACACACCCTTCAGGGGACCCTGGGCCTGCAGGAGGGAAGGCGGGAGGGCTGTTCAGAGCCCCTCTGTCCCCACTGCTCCCCGCCACCAGCCCCCGGGAGGGACCGGGCCAGGCTCCTGGGGAGGGGAACAGGAGCTGAGTCTGGAGCCCACCCCTGCCTTTAGTGTGGGCGCCTGGAAGCCATTAGGGGCCGGGGTGGCGCCTGCCCTGCCCCTGCGCGACAGGCTTGGGATTCCTGGAAGGAGTGGGCCACCCCTCCCTGCCAAGCCCCATGCCAGGCCTGGCAGCTCCCAGAGTGTCAGAGAGGATGTGGCAGTGGCCACCCCCCCGCCACCCTCTCAGTTTAGGGGCTGCAGGATGGACCCAGCAGACAGGGGCCCGGCCCTGAGCACCCCCTCCTCACCACCCCCCCTCCCCCGTTCCCAGCACAGCTCTGGTGGGGCTGCCTGGGCTGCCTGCGGGGCTGGCACTCGGATTTCCTGACTCCTTCCCCTCCCCCGTAGGCTCTCACATTGTTTTTCTTTTCCAAGAGCTTCTCCATGTGGAGCTGGGCCAGGAAAATGGGGCGAGGAGGAGTGTGAGTGTCCGTGTATGTGTTCGTGTGTATATGCTTGTCTTAGGGATGAATATGTATCTTTGCATGTATCCATCTTTGTGGGCATGTATATGTCTTCAGGTGTGTCTGTAACTCTGTATCTACAAGTGAGCGTCTCTCTGTGCATACATATAGTTGTGTGTGCATATGGGGCCATCTCTGAGTGTGTATGTGTCTGCCCGTGTCTCTGTATCTATATTTACATGTATGGGATTGCTTGTGTGTCTGCAAATGTGTGTCTGGGTGTGCACATGTCTGTGAATGCACATGGAATCTAGGCCAGCTACCTCATTGCACAGTTGGAGAGAGTGAGTCACAGTGGGCACTCAGCCTTCAAGGGATCCCTTGGGGAGTCAGGGGTGTACAGGGACCTGGAACCTAGGTCTGTATGGCTGTGTCTGTGTACATAACTTTGTCTGTGCAGGTGTTACTGGGGTTGATACATGCATGTTTGTGTGTCTGGAACTATGGGTGGTGACAAGGCATCACCAGTTACTCGTATGTCCCAAACGTGGGTGATTAAAATGCAAATTCCCAGCCCCCCACATACTGAACATGATTCTCTGGGGGGTGAGGCCCAGGAACTGCATTCTAAGCAAGTGTCCAGGTGAATCTGAAAGACTCCTTGATCTAGAAGCGCTGGCCTCCCTCACCCCTCACCCCAGTTCTACAGGCAGAGAAACTGAGGCCCAGTATGGGGCAGTGGTTTACGTGAGGTTGGTGACAGAGCTGGGCCTAGAGCTGGTGCCTGGTGAAGGCAGACGGTAAACAAACAGCAAATGCACTAGAGAAATGTAGTAGGATCACTGATCAACGCTGAGGAACTATGACACTGATGGTCATGAATTGAAACTGACACTGGTCCACACAGTGGTGTAAAACCTGCGATGCCTGGTTATACGGGTGAGGGCAGGAGCAGGCAGAGCGGTGGAGGCGACCAGGGTTGGCGTTGCCTGAGAGACAAGAACAGGTGAGACAGCTGGGGCACTCAGGGCGTTTGTGAGAACGAGGTTGCAACCATGGCCCATAGCAAGGAGAGAAGGGACAGGGTGGGCAGTGGGGACAGCGAACAGGCGGGGCGATCGGTAGGCTGTAGCTCCTTTGGAGACTGAAGAATTTTTGGTGTTGGAGCCCTAGAGGGAGTGAGCTTGGAACTGACTCTTGAGAGAGGTCACAGCTATTGGTAATGACAAAGGTTGTGGCCACTGGCATGATCAGGTGTGTGTTTTTATTTTTTTTAATATAAATTTATGTATTTATTTATTTATTTTTGGCTGCGTTGGGTCTTCGTTGCTGCACAGGCTTCTCATTACGGTGGCTTCTCTTGTCGCGGAGCACGGGCTCTAGGCACGCAGGCTTCAGTAGTTGCGGCACGTGGGCTCAGTAGTTGTGGCTCATGGGCTCTAGAGCAGAGGCTCAGTAGTCGTGGCACACGGGCTTAGTTGCTCCGCGGCATGTGGGATCTTCCCAGACCAGGGCTCGGACCCGTGTCCCCTGCATTGGCAGCGGATTCTTAACCAGTGCACCAGCAGAGAAGTCCCAGGTTTGCGTTTTTAAAAACTCACTCTGGCTGCTGCTCTTGAGAATGGATTTGAAGAAGGCAAAAGGGGGCAGGGGGATGGGGCAGGGAGGTCGGTGGCTGCAGTCTCCCAGGTGGGAGATGATGCTGGTGGCCTTGACAGGTTAGTGGCTGAGGAGGAAGGTGGATAGATCCACGTGATGTGTGGCAGACAGACTGACATGACTTGGAGGTGGGGAGAAAGAAGATTCCAGGATGTTCCCCACAGCGCGAAGGAGTAAGGAAATGCTCTTCTCCCAGAGGGGACATCCAGAAGGAGGATCCAGTAGTGGGGAGAGTGGAGATGGTGAATCCCGTCCGACCAAGCTGAGTCTGAGTTGTCTGAGGGACGTGCTGGTGGTTTGGGCGGTTCTGGAGGGCAGCCCAGGGTGGAGAGAGAGATTCAGGGTTATTGAGGACAGGGCAAGATGGCTCAGGCAGGAGCAGCCAGAGAGGAGAAGGGGGCAAGGACTGGATGACACCAGCACTCCAGGGAAGGTGATGGGGAACAGCTGGAGAAGAGGAGGAAAACCCGGAGAACATCCTGGAAGAGAGACATGCAAGACAGGAGGGATGGAAGGTGCCCAGAGCTAGAGAGGGCACACCCGTGAGGGCTAGGACCTGCCCAGTGGGTAGGGCAGGGGAGCTGGAAGCCAGCCTGGCAAGGCCTGACGAGAGAGAGAGAGGGAGATGGACAGGGTGGAGACAGCAAGTGTGGACCCCTCTGGATGGGCCTTGAAAGGGGGGAGACAGAGAAGTGAGGTGAAAGTGCCAGGAGAGACTTTAGCAGGTGGGGAGGCCCCCTGGAGAGGGATCATTGGCAGGGGTGGGAGAAGCTGGATGGGGGGGGACCTTTGACCCAAGGAGGGAGAGCCCCTCTGTCCTCTTAGGGGCAGAGAGGAGGGGGCCGTGGGGCTTGGGGCAAGACAGGGAGGGAGTGCCAGCCTGACAGCTTCTCTTTTCACTGCAGACTCTGACATTAGATCACTTGCCAGGAGTGAGGGGCTTAGAGGCCAGAGGAGGGTGAAGAGGCGACACAGAGCGTTGGCCAGCGTTGGGACACTGTTCCGGATTGCTGAGAGCCCCACCAGCAGTGCCCTGATGGGTCCCTGAAAAAAGGAAGAGATGGCAATCAGGGCAGGGCCTTAGGGGCTGGGGTGAGGATCTGTGGGACAGGCCCAGCTGAATGGGGAAGGAAGTACGAGATGCCCCGAGGGGCTGCTCCTAGGGGTCAGCACAGAGCCACATGGAGGGAGAGTGTGGCAGGTTGGGGATAGAGAGGGGCATGTGTCTCACTTATTTTAAAGGGGACGTGGCCCGTGAACAGCAGAGCTCAGCAGCAGGCATGGGGGGCACCTCACCACACCGCACCGCCACCATCTAGACACCGGCTTATTTCTGTCGTACCATCAGTGCGTGCAGGTATTCACCAAACCTGCCCCAGTGTTTGCGTTTGGACTTCTGGATGCTGTATCTGGATTAACTCCAGGGCTTAACTTTGCTGAGCCTCCCTTTCCTCTTCAGTAAATGTCTATAATTTCCCCCACGTCTGTTGAGAGGATAGATCACATAGCCATGGTGCCTGGGCCTCCATAAATGTCACTGTCATTGTCATCAGTGCTGGGACAAAGACCAGGAGCCAGCCCCTGCCCTCAGCAAACTCACAGTCTGGGGTCAGGATGGGGAGCACACAGGGACACAGATAAGTGGTACAGTGGGATTGGCTAGTGGAGACATGGGCTGGGGCTGACTACCTGGCCTGAGGGGGTCCGGGAAAACTTCTTGAAGAAGGTGATATCTCAGATAAGTTTTAAGGATGAGAAGCGTTAGCCCAGTGCAGGAAGAGGCTGGGAGGGGACTCCTGGCGGCAGGGCCAGCATGGGAGCATGCAGCATTCCGGGTGGAGAGAGAATAGTATAAGCCATTCACTGTGTGAGATGGGACCTGAAGGTCAGGGACAGCAGATCAAGGTTTCAGATCAGCTGCGGCTGCTGCAGGGTGAAGGGACTCAAGGCGGGGAGTCTGGAGGCCAGTGAGGAAGCGGTTGCAGGCCCTTGCGCACCATTCCAGCCTCACTGGGGCTTCTGGAGGTGACCATTTTCACTCCTCCCACCTTTGCCCATGCTGTTCCCTCTGCCGGTTACTCCCTTCCCATGGCTGAGCTTAAGGATATGGACGGATGGTAGCCACCTCCTAATAATGGTTGTGTTCTCCCACAGGTTGGAGGAGACGTCCCCCGCCCCGTGGCCGGGAGAGCAGCGGGTAGCAGTGGCCATCATGCACAGTGGTATCGCGTCCGCCGCGCGCGCCCCGCGCCGCCTCTGAGTCTGGGAGTTCCAGCCCAGGGCCCGAGAGCCTGCCCGCCCCCGCGGCCACACCATGAGCCACGGGCCGAGCCCCCGGCTGGCCGAGTCCCCGCAGCTGTCCAAAGGCAGCCTCCTGACCATCTTGGGCAGCCCGTCGCCCGAGCGCATGGGGCCGGCCGACTCGCTGCCGCCCACGCCGCCGAGCGGCACGCCCTCGCCCGGGCCGCCTCCGGCTCTGCCGCTGCCGCCGGCGCCCGCGCTGCTGGCCGACGGGGACTGGGAGAGCCGTGAGGAGCTGCGGCTGCGGGAGTTGGAGGAGGCGCGCGCGCGGGCGGCGCAGATGGAGAAGACCATGCGCTGGTGGTCGGACTGCACGGCCAACTGGCGCGAGAAGTGGAGCAAGGTGCGCGCCGAGCGCAACCGCGCGCGCGAGGAGGTGCGCCAGCTGCGCCAGCGTCTCGACGCGCTCACCAAGGAGCTGGCGGGCGCGCGGCGCGAGCGCCAGGAGGCGCAGGGCGAGTGCGAGGCGCGGGGCCGCGAGCTGGCGCGGCTGCGGGGCGCCCGGGGGGTCATGGACAGGACGCCTGACGGTCCCGAGACAGAGCCAGAGAGGGAGCAGGAGCCAGTGCGCGACGTCGGGTCGGAGAGACCCCAGGGCAGCCAGGTGCGCGGCGTGGGGGCGGGGCTGCTGGGCGGGGCCTTCGCGCTAGAGTTTAAAAGTGGGAGGGGCTGATTGACTCGGGCAGAAGAGGTGGCCGCCTGGCTCAGAAAGAGGGGTAGTAAGGGCCGGGCCCGGGTCGGGCCCGCAGGGAGGTTTGACTCCTTCAGGGGGTCGGGCTCTGCACTGCAGGGCCCCAGGTTACCTCCCTTCCAGAGACCGCCCGCAGGGCAGAGAGTCCCCGGTTCTGGTGGTCCCTCCACTCCCACACCTGAGTAATCAACAGAACCAAGAAATCATCCTCTCTGAGCAGGAGCACGTTCTAAGCACTTACCTGGAAGACATCCATTAGTAGCAGAGCTGAATCCATTCATTCGTTCAATTTGAATTTAGGGGAAGGGGGAAACATTTATAAGAGGGGTCAATCAAAGCTGAGGGGTGGGGGGTTATCAGGGCAGTGGGAGCACAGAGGAGGTCCCAGATCCAGGCTTTGAGGAGGGGCTGCACAGAAGCTTTTCTGGAAGCAGTCCATTTAAGCTGAGACTAGGAGGATGCGGAAGAATTGGCTGTGAAAAGTGCAGGAATGCATTCCAGGTGATGGAAATTCTGTGCAAAAACCTAGAGGCTGAGAGTGCCTGGTGAGTTTGGGAAATGGCATCCATGGTTCGATGGGCACCTCCACAGGGCGCTGGGCTCTGCACGTGCATTGTCTGCTTAATTCTCCGAGCAACCCCAGGAAGTATTTCCTTTACAGAGGAGAACACTGAGGCGTTGAGAGGTTAAGTACCAATGGCTCCCAGCTGGTGACTAGACTCACTGGGAGTTGCCCCCAGGCGAACTCCAGAGCCCATGGTGATAATAATCAGTACCTCTGGAATATTAATGGTGTGTGTGGAGGGCAGCCTCCCCTGAACCAGCAGGCCTGTCACCAGAAGGCCATCTAGGGACAGAGTCCAGCCTCAGGTTGCTCCCAGCTCCCTCCCCAGGCAGGCCAGCTCCTCTAGCTAAGATTCTTGGCTGCCCCGTCTCCTCTCCTGCCTGTGGGCCAGAGTGGTCACTGCTGCCTCCTGGTGGCTGAAGCCCCTCCTCCCCAGGCCTGCGTGGTGTTGGCAGTTGGAGTTCATTGCTTTACTTCGGGGCAGGGAATGAGAGCCCCTGTATACCAACCAGCCTCACGGCACTATTCCTGTTCTCTCCTTCTTCTGGTTATGAGTCACAGTCGACGGGGTGGCAGGTACCAGCGGTGGGAGCTCTGGAGTTGCAGTCTGAGTTTGCTCTCCAGCCCAGCCCTGTCCTCTGTGACCCACAGCAAGTTCCTTCTTCCCTCCCTGTTTCCTCATTTGTGAATTGGAGCTTTGGACCAGGTGGCATCAGAGGCCCCCACCCAGACAGTCTGAGATACAAGAGGAGTAGAATCTCACTCAGGGAGGCCTCAGGGCCACTGTCCCAGTCTAGATAGGGAAACCAAGGGCCAGTCAGGGAAGGGGCTGGTCCAGACTCATCTGGAAAGGCTGTAGGAAAAGCCAGGCTGCAACAGAGGCCATGGGCATCTTGAGTCTATAGTCAGAGGCAGGCCAGGGGGCAGACAAGGGCAGAGGGGAAGGGGAGCCTGGCAGGGAGGAAGAGGCCTCAGAGTTGAGTTAATAATCCCTCACTGCTTCCTATCTGGAAGCTGGTTCTGCTCACAGAGGTCACCCACCTTCCTATGCGTCTTTTACCACTTCACTTATCATGTTTCAGGTGTTTGCACCTGAAAAAGGGGATCTTCGAGTGGGAATTCCTTTTGAGGGAATCTAGTCCTTATTCGTTGTAGGAATCCCTGCTTCTACATACATTCACACCAGTGTCCCACCAAATGTTTGCATACTTCCACTGACAGGGAGCTTATCACCTATTCTGGGGACTCTTCCAGGATTCAGGGAACCTTAGTGGCTGACTCTGTGCACTTCTAGGCAGTGCAGGGAGAGGGTGTGTCCCTCCCTCCCCAGGGGTGGAGAAGCAGGCAGCAGAAGAGGAAACTGGGGTCCAGAAGGACTGTGTGACTTGCCCAAGGTTACCCACCAAGCTGATGCCAGACCCTGGGCCTAGGAGAGGCCACAATGAAGGCCAAGAGGGTGAGGACTCAGCGACCACTGACCCAGCCTCCGCCTTGGACCCCACAGGAGCTGGAGCTGATGGAGGGCCTGCTGAGGAGCAGACCAGAGGAGCCCGAGGGCTGCTGGGAGACACGCAGCATAGGGGCGGGGGCCTCACGGGGCAGCTCGGGCCGCCAGGAGCGTAGCCGACTGCCCTGGGAAGACACCGCCACCATCGAGGAGGACGCCTCCAAGTTGACTGCCCTGCGGCTACGGCTGGATGAGTCCCAGAAGGTGCTGCTCAAGGAGCGAGAGTAAGTCCCGGGAGGCAGGCAGGGGCTGGGGGCCGGCCCGGGCCACTCCAGCGCGTCCTCAGAATCACAGAATGAAAATCCGTGTCTCAGAAGGTGAGATTCACTGGAGCGGAATGGTACTGTTTCAGTCTTGGGACTTTAGAACAGTGGTACTCTGCCCAAGGACACAGAGTTTTTTTATTATTATTATTAATTCAAATAATACGTGTTGGGCATTGGGGTCAGGCTCTGCTCAGCAGTGTGGATACAGCCATCAGTAAGACCAGAAATTCCTGCCTTCATGGGGGGAGAGTGCCGTGGGCAAAAATAAAAGCAGGGAAGAAGGGATAGGGAGATTGGGGGGTTGCAGCTGGGAATTTGGCTTTGGACGTGTTGAGTTTGAGATGGCACGGAGGCAGTTGGGGACATGAATGAATCTGGAGTTTGTGAGACGGGTCTGGGCTGGAGGTAAAAACGCAAGAGTCATCGGCAAATAGATGATACTGAAAGCCGTGAGCTGGGGTGAGAGTGGATAGGGAGGTGGCCGGAGGATGGGGCCCTGAAGCCGACCAAGTTTAGAAGAAGAGGGAAGCAGCAAAGGAGACAGGAGAAGGGAGCCAGTGGGGGGCAGAGAAAGCAGGAGAAACTGTGTCCTGGAGGAGGGAGTGATCAGCTGGTCAAGTAGGAAGAGGACTGAGCACTGACCAGTGGATTTAGGACGTGGAGGTCACCAGTTACCTTGATCGGGGCACAAGCCTGATTATGATGAATATTTTGTAACACCCTCTTTTCTGTCCAGAAATTAAATACAAAGATAGTTTAACTTAACTACACACAGAAGTCTTTTAAAAATCAACATAATGCCCTTGTGAAGATAGAGGCAGAGATCAGGGTGATGCTTCTGTAAGCCAAGGAACACCAGAAATTGCCAGCAAACCACCAGAAGCCAGGGGAGAGGCATAGAACAGATTTCCTCTCACACCCCTCACATGGAGCCAACCCTGCCAACACCTTGGTCTTAGACTTGGAGCCTCCAGAACTATGAGACAATACATTTCTTTTTAAGCAAAACAAAAATCAACCTATTGTACAAACTGAAATGTAAAGAAATACTAGACTTTCAGAATGGGAGACCAGCACGGTGTGGGGTTGGTCGTAAAGCACTGTGTGCTGGGGCCTGATACCATGCTTGTTACCCACAGCGCCTCCTTCATGTTTAGGACAGAGTGCAGGGTGGGGGTCACGAGAACACATGGGACTGCCACCCAGTGATGATGACAAGAGAGGACCCGTCCTTCAGAGAGTCACTGGACTCTCTGTTTTCCAGCTTTTCCAACTGCAAAGCTGTGTGTTCAAAACCAAGCCTACATAAAACAGATAGGAAGAAATGGGGGTCTCATTTGGCAGATGAGCCCAGGGCCCAGTGCCCTGGAGCCCTGGTCACTCCACACTGGGAGCTGGGCACCTGTAGCTGTGCAGAGGGTGGAGCTCCAGAAGAAATGCAAAACCAGGGTGCCTGCCGCAGAGTGGGGTGCCAGGGCCTTGAATGCAGAGGCAAGCACTTTGGACATGGGATTGACAGGTGCAGACTACATAGGAGGACTCAACAGAGGGCCCCAGTGGACTCACCCCCATTTATCCCTCCCTCTCCCCTCCCCAGGGATAAAATGGCACTGAGCAGGAACATTGAGAAGCTGGAGGGGGAGCTCAGCCAGTGGAAGATCAAGTATGAGGAGCTGAGCAAGACCAAGCAGGAGATGCTCAAGCAAGTGAGTCCTGGAGACCACGGGGGCTTCCTGGGGGAAGCAGTGCTGCACTGTTGAATTTCAGCAGAGGGAATGGAAGAAAGAAGGGAATTCATTCATTCACTGTCAAGCACCAGCCATGTGCCATGCAGTGTTCTGAGTACTGAGGCAGGCAGTGTCCTTACCTTCAGGGGCTCACCTTAGGGGGGGCCGTGGTGAGGGAGACCAACAGTAAGCAGGTAGATAAATTCAGAAGCTGTGAAAGAGTCAAAACACAATCAGAGAAATGAGGTGGTGGGTCATAGAAAGACTTCTCTAAGAGGGTGACATTTGAGGCAAGAGCTAAAGTGATTAGAAGAAGCCACCCTTGAGAGGAGATAAAGGCAAAGTTCCTGGCAGAAGGTACAGCAAATGCAAAGGTCCTGAGGCCAGAACAAGCCTAGTGTGTTCAGGAACTAGAGGCCAGTGTGGCTGGAGGATAGTAAGTGAGAGCTGAGATTGCAAGGGGAGCTAAATCCCATAGGCCTTGTAGACCAAGACGAAGGGGAGGAGTCTGGACATTCACTGGGCACATAGTGGGTGCGAAATCTCGCTGGAGCCTCACAGCAGTCAAGAAATCTGGGTCCTGATGTCCCCATCTTACAAATGAGGAAATTGAAGCTCCAACTGGCAGAGAGGGGATTCCACCACTGCATTCTGGGGGCTCGGGGCAGGCAGGGGTCAGGCTGGGTTTCCCTTACTGCTTCCTGTGCAGGCCCTGATGGCCACCAGGGGGCGCAGCCACCCACGGAAAGCTGGGCTGGATCCCTACTTTTCCAGAAGACGGGAGGTTCACAGACCTCAGAGCCTGAAACTGTCCTGGAAAACCGGTCTTTAAGTAGAATCTCTTTAAGGAATCTCCTAAAATAGAGCTTCCCAGACGTCACCCTCATCCTCCTGAGTCAGCATCTTTGGAGGTTGGGTCCAAGAATCTGTCTTTTTAATCTTTTCAAATTGTGTAATCTTTTGAAGAAAAGTAAGACAACTGTGCAGATTTACAGATACATAATTACAAATATTCTCATTTGTATCAGGCTTTCTTCCCTCAACATTCCATATTTAAGGCTCATCCATGCCATTGCAAAGATCATTCATCTGGCAGCTTTCCCTGCTGTACAACAGTGAATCTGCACTATTTTAAAAGCACCCCAGGCGATTCTCATGTGACCAACCCCACACCCACAGGCAGACCTGGGTTCAGATCCACTGGGTGCGTTCAGCCAGTGTTCACTGCCCTGGGCCCAGGCCATACAGGGATAGAAGGTGGGCAGACAGACACGCTGTCTGTCCTCCCGAGCTCACATTCTTGGGGGGACGGGGGGGTGGAGAAGTACCCCTTCTAGGCAGGGAGGACAGGAGAGGCCTCCCTGAGGAGGGAGCATTTAGGCCAGGACCTGAGAATGAGAAAAGTCAGCCCTTCAAGATACCTCGGAACGGGGGCACCAGGCAGAGGGAACCACATGTGTGAAGCCTGCAGTGGACAGGAACTTGTGTATTTGAGGACTAGGGAGGAGGCCGAGGTGCCCAGAGCACAGAGAGCTCAAGGGAGAGAGGTGGGAGATGTGGTCAAGGGGAGACGGGTCCAATCGTGCAGGGCTTTACGGGACCATAGGGAGGGGTCAGTTTTTATCTTTTTTTTTTTATTATTATTTTTTTATTTTGACTGCATTGGGTTTTCGTTGCTGCACACGGGCTCTCTCTAATTGTGGTGAGCGGGGGCTACTCCTCGTTGCAGCGCGCGGGCTTCTCATTGTGGTGGTTTCTCTTGTTGCAGAGCACGGTCTCTAGGTGCACGGGTTTCAGTAGTTGTGGCACACGGGCTCAGTAGTTGTGGCTGGCGTGCTCTAGAGTTCAGGCTCATTAGTTGTGGCACGTGGGTTCAGTAGTTGCGGCATGTGGGATCTTCTTGGACCAGGGCTCGAACCGATGTCCCCTGCATTGGCAGGCAGATTCTTAACCACTGCGCCACCAGGGAAATCCGTCAGTTTTTATCTTAAGGAACCTGGGAATGGAGATATGATTGGGTTTATCTTTTTTATTTTTATTTATTTTTTGGCCACGCTGCATAGCTTGCAGGATCTTAGTTCCCCAACTGGGGATTGAATCTGAGCTCCCTGCAGTGGAAGCACCGAGTCCTAACGGGCTGGACCGCTAGGGAACTCCCCTGGGTTTATCTTTTTTTAAAGCTCCTCCTGGGCTATTGTTGTGGAAAATGGGTTGACTGGGGAGGTGGGGGGCAAGAGTGGACACTGGGAGGCTAGATGGTAATGAGGTAGGAAGTGAGAGATGTCAGAAGAGGCAGAAGTGGTCAAATTTGGGGTCTGTTCTAGATACCCGGTGGCCCATTTGGTACCACCTCAGGCCCCTTGCTAAGCCCTTATGCACCAGTGCCCACCCAGCAGGGCTGGTGGTCCTCACCTAACCAGGCTGTGCTGTATCATGCAGCTCAGCATCCTGAAGGAGGCCCACCAGGACGAGCTGGGCCGCATGTCCGAAGACCTGGAGGACGAGCTGGGTGCACGCTCCAGCATGGACAGGAAGATGGCGGAGCTGAGGGGCGAGGTGAGGCCACTGTGAGCGCCTGGGGCTCAGGGGACCAGGGGTCCTGCCACCATCAGTCATTCACGTAGAAGAGGGCAGGAACCAGGCCTGTACACTAAGGGGGAACCAGCCACACCCCGAGGGTGCTCGAGTCTGCAGGGGTTGGGCCTCTCTCCCACACAGAGACTAGAAGCGCCCTCACATCCTGCACACCGTGAAATAAGCCCCGGTTAATTATAGCCGCTGCAGCTGGACCTGCTTCCTGGAGCCAAAAAAACGGCTGCAGGAGGAGGTGGGGAGGGGGAGCCTCCAACTCTGGCCTTCTGTGCCCCCTCCCTGTGGACCCCTCCCCCTGTCCTGCCCTGTTGCAGATGGAGCGGCTGCAGGCGGAGAACGCAGCCGAGTGGGGTCGCCGTGAGCGGCTGGAGACAGAGAAGCTGGGCCTAGAGCGTGAGAACAAGAAGCTGCGGGCACAGGTCGGGGACCTGGAGGAGGCGCTGGCCCGGCGGCGGCGGCAGACAGCCAGCGCGCTGGACTGCGACCTGCGGGCCAGCCAGGCCTCGCTCTTCGAGAAGAACAAGGTGGGGCAGTGGGTGGCGCGGCCAGGGCTGAGGCAGAGTGCCTTCTGGGTGTCCAGCTCCAACCCGCAGGGGCCCGGGGACCGTTGAAGTAACAACTACGGACAGAGGTCATAATCGCCCCAGCCGCGGCTCCTGCTGGGCGCCCACCGTGGGCCAGGCTAAGTGATATCATAGCAGCTGCATTTATGGGGCACCACTGTGGGCCAGGCCCTGTGCCGGTGCTTTTTGTCCATGATTTCACTTAATCCTCTCAACAGCCCTTTTATTAACCCAACAAATGTTTACTGAGCACCGTGTGTAAGCCTTGTTCTAGGTGCTGGGGACACAGCAGTGAACGGACAGGAGGGACGTGGCCTCCCCTCGTGGAGCTGGTGGCTCAGGGGGATGCAGGTGTTTTTCTCTCCCTCACACACTCAGGCTGGTCACACAACTCCGTGGCTGGGCAGGAAGAGGGAAGAGGGAATACCAGGGGGCCTGGCTTAGGCCCGGGTCATGGGGAGACTTCCCTGAGGCAGTGACGTTTGAGCCCAGGTCTCAAGCGAAAGCAGGTGTTGACCGGTAGTGAACTGATTCCGGGAGAGAATTCGGAAGTACTGTGAATGAACGTCCCATGGTGACAGGGACATGGAGCTTTGGAGGAGCAGGGTGGCTGGTGTGGCTGGAGGGCAGTGGGCAAGAAGGACATGGTAGGTGAGGCAGGAGCTCAGGGCCACCTTTGAAGAGTAAGAGGTAGGTGCAAGCAGGTTGTGGTTCTCAGTGCTCACTGGCTACTGTGTGGAAGGCAGATAGGAAGGCAAGCCGGTGGGGAGTCTGTCGCCGTTTCCTGGGGCAGCGGGAAATGATGGAGGCCAGGACCAGGCTCAGGTTGGTGGAGATGGGACAAAGAGGATGGATTCAAGAGACCTTTAGATACTGCCCATCCCCATTTCATGGATGTGAAAACTGAGGCTCAGAGAAATCACAGAGCTCAGGGGTGGGCAGCTCCTCTCCTGGCTGCTCATCCCCTTCCCAGCCACTCTGGCTTCTGATCTCTTTTCTTCCGACACCACTCCCCAGCTTAGCTCATCTCCAGACCCAGGGCTTTAATGCCATTTACACACCAAAGAGTCCCGACTTCACCCCTCCCCAGAAAACATGACTCAGCTCAAGTAGGCTGCTGGACACCTCCATGTCATCTCCTGCAGGCGCCCCAGAGTTACATGTCCAGAATGGAGCCACCAGTTACACCCACCTCTTCCCTCATTGCCCCGCATGCCTTCTCACCTCACTAGACGGCACCTCTAGCCTCCACCTGCTCAGCCAGCTCTAGTACTGGTATTTTAGACAGCAGGTGGAGAGATTCTGGGCAAGAGAGACGCTGGCACCCCTAGAACTGCCTGACCTCATGGAACTCCCTCGCACGAGCCCTCCCCCAATCTCTGCGCCCCTGCAGGAGCTGGCAGACCTGAAGCATGTGCACAGCAAGCTGAAGAAGCAATTCCAGGAGAAGGTGGCGGAGCTGGCACACGCCAACCGGCGGGTGGAACAGCACGAGGCAGAGGTGAAGAAGCTGCGGCTGCGGGTGGAGGAGCTCAAGAAGGAGCTGGCCCAGGCTGAGGACGAGGTGAGCGCCTGCTAGGGCCCAAAGCACAGCCTGCAGACCTCAGCTGGGGGAGGTGGGAGTGGGGCTGCAGGGCCCTCCCATGTCGGACCATGCTGGGTCCCCTAGCACAAGCCTGACTCTCCAGAGGGACCCAGGATAGAGCAGGTGGGTGGGTGACAGATGGTGTGTGGGTAGGAGGATGGGAAGACAAATGGACAGACAAGGTGGATAAGTGGTTGACTAGATTAATGGATGGATGAGTGGGTGGATATGGAGTTGGTTAAATAGAAGGACAGAAGGGTAACTCCATGGATGGATGAACAGATGGATGAGGGAATAGGTGGACAGATGGATGGGAGAGGGAGAGAGGATAGATGGATGAGATGTAACAACAGATGTCTGATGGGTGATTGGTTGGATGGATGGATGGATAGATAGATGGGTGGATGGATGGATGATGGATGGATATATGGAAAGATGGATGACTGAGTGGATAGTGGATAGATGGGTGGATGGATGGATGATGGATGGATATATGGAAAGATGGATGACTGAGTGGATAGTGGAAAGATGGACAGACAGCTGACTGGGTCAGTGGGTGGAAGAATGCATGGAGAGGGAAAGAAGGACAGAAAGATGGAAGGACACAAGGGTAGGGTGAATGGGTGTCTGAAGAGATTAATGAACGGTGAGTGGGTAGGTGGGTATCTCCATGAGCAGGTGGATATTTCCATGGATGAATGATCAGATGGACAGATTCATAGGGTAGGTGTGTTGATGGGTGGACCAGTAGCTTGGGGCATTAGAGGATGGGTAGATTTGGAGGGGAGGGGCAACAGGAAAGAAGAGAAGCGAAAGGGATGTTTCCCTGGAGGAGGTGGGCCTCAAAGGAGCGACAGGAATTGCTCTTGGGGAAGGTCATTCCCACAGAGGAACAGCAGGAGTGGCTGGTCCTAAGCAGGTGGCGGGGCAGGCTGGCGCAGCCCAAGGTGACTCCCATGCTCTTGGCCCTGCTCACCCCCCAGTTGGACGAGGCCCACAACCAGGCACGTAAGCTGCAGCGGTCACTGGACGAGCAGACGGAGCAAAGCGAGAACCTGCAAGTGCAGCTGGAGCACGTGCAGTCCAGGTGGGCCCAGCGTGCAGCCCCTCCGGGGGAGGACTCCTGGCTGGGGCTCAGAAACAGGGCAGAGGCGCTTCCAGCCGAGGGAAGCCAAGGGTCAGGGGTCAGGGTTGGAGCCCTGAGTGGGGCTAGTGGGGAAGACAGAGAAGGAAGAGATGTGGACGTCCTGGGGCCAGAATCCTGTCCCCTCCAGGCAGGAAGGGCCAGGGCCAGGAAACCAGGAAAGGGAGTGCAGGAAGTAAGACCAGCTGGGAGCCTTGGAATTGTGTCGTGTGTCCAGAGGACAGGAGGGGCGGCCAAAGAGGTCAGGCCCAGCATGGGGCAGCAGAGAGGGCCAGTGGGTCTGGGGAGTCTTTGATAAGAAGAACGAGCAGGCTGGGGTGATCCTGAAGGACTGGAGGACAGGGAACCACGGAGGAGCCCCGGCCTTGATGGCAGCCCCGACCCCCTCATTTGTAGACAGGACCCGTCAGCCTCAGTGAAGGAGGACCAGAAGGTCTGGGGGACCCCCCCCAGCACACTCTGCATCCCTCCGCTGCCTCCCTCTCCATCACAGCACCCTGTGAATGGCTCTCTCCCCCGACTCCCCTCAGAGACATGAGATGACAGATAATACCTAGTCCAAGCCCCTCCCCATTTCAGGAGCCCCCACCTGAGACTGACTCTTCCTGTGCCAGGCCTGGGGCAGGCCCTTACCTACATCCTCTTATTTCATGGAATAGACAGAGCCTGGGCTCTGCAGCAGGCTGCCTGGGTGGTTGGGAATTCTGGCTCTGCACTCAGTAGCCGTGTCATTTTGGGCCACTTACTTGACCTCTCTTGGTCAGAGTTTGCTCATCTGTAAAATGGGGCTGATAACAGTTTTTATTGCCTCTTGGTTGTGGGAATTAAATGAGCTGATCTATGCTTATAAAAGTACCTGGTTGGGCTTCCCTGGTGGCGCAGTGGTTGAGAGTCCGCCTGCCGATGCAGGGGACACGGGTTCGTGCCCCTATCCCGGAAGATCCCACATGCCGCGCAGCGGCTGGGCCCGCGAGCCATGGCCGCGGAGCCTGTGTGTCCGGAGCCTGTGCTCCGCAACGGGAGAGGCCACAGCAGTGAGAGGCCCGCGTACAGCAAAAAAAAAAAAAAAAGAAAAAAAAAAAAAGTACCTGGCACATGATAAATGCTAAATAGTAGTGGAGCTTTTGTATTTGGGTCAGATATTGTGCTATAAGAATCATGCTCCTATGAGAGAACGAAAGGGAGAGATTTTTTTCCTAGGGGGCTGGCAGACGAGGAAACTAAGGCACGAGAGGGTAAGTCCTTCCACGGCTACACAGCTAGTAGTTGGTCAGGCCAGATCACCCCCCCCCCGCCATCTGCCACCTGAGCCCTCATTTACAGAGCATGTACTATGTGTGCTGAGTTTCTGTGGCTTAGAGTACGAGCTATGGAGCCAGACCTGTCAGCTGTGTGACCTGGCCAGCCGAGGCTCAGTTTCCCCAGCTGCCTGGGATGCTGCCTGTAAAGTGTTGTTCAGGGGCCCAGGCATGAGTCCAAGTCAGGCTCAGTGTCTGGCCAGCTCTGCCCTGCCACCCCCCAACAGGCCCCACCCAGCACACACCCCTCCAAAGGCCGCCTATCCTCAGGGCTCTCCCGCAGTCTTGGCCACATTCTCTGGGAGCCATAAACTCCCAGAACGGGCAGGCAGGCTCTGCCCAGCCTCTCAAGTGCTTCCATCAGGGAGGGCGGGGCTGCCCGGGACCGCCGCCTCATTTGATTTCCCAACTTTTTGTGCTTTAATGTTCCGGGGACAGCTCACTAAATCACAGTGCAGTAATGGAGGCCCCCGCCTGTGCCCCTCCCTGCCGTGTTAATAATTCATGCCTTCCAGGAAGATGCAGCCTGGGCAGCTACTCCACTGGGGGTGGGGTGCAGGGGAGCCAGGGGAAAGGGGGGATGGGCATTTCCTCCACCAGCTCTTCTTAGAGGGAAGTTTGCCTCGTAAATTTTGGCCTTAGGAAGTTTAATGTGGGGAAGAACTAGGGTGGAGTGCTTTCTCACTGACATTAAGGATGTAGGGGACTCAGAACCCACACCCCCAAACTCTCTCCCTGTGGGCTTTGGAGCCTAGCTTGGGTTTGAATCCCAGCAGCATGACCTTGAGCCTGCTGCTTCACCTCTCTGAGCCCCTGGCCCACTCCAGAGCCAGCCATCCAGTTCAGAGCCCAGCACCTCTCACTGCTGTCTGTGGGACTTCGGGCAAATTACTCAACTGCTTTGTGCCTCAGTTTCCTTGTCTGTAAAATGGGGGTGACAGAAGCACTTCCCTCATTTCAGGGGCTTCTGGGAGGATGAAGTGAGGTGAGGTAATGTTTGTTAAAGGCCCAGTCTGGTGCCTGGCAGCAGAGAAGCGCTAGGGGCGGCTTAGCTGCTGTCAGCACCAGCTGATCAGGCTCATCCCTGACCCGCCTGTCACCCCACCCCACAGGCTCCGAAGGCAGCAGCAGAACGCCCCCCTCTTTGGAAAGATCCGCAGTGCTCGCTTTGGCGCCGAGGAGGCGGGGGACGGAGCCAGCGACCTGGACGAGGATGAGGACCTGCAGATCCAGGTGGCCTAGAGTTCCCAGGGCTGGGCAGGACTGGCTAGCAGCCCGGGCCCCCGGGTGCCCAGGCTGACCAGCCACTTGAACTGATGCAGTTACCTGTGCTCGCTCTGGGAGCAGACCACGGTCCCTGCCACAGATGACTTCCTTCTCTCCCACAGTGGGCATCGGTGGTCCCACCTTACCTACACTCTGTGAAAGGGAAGCCATGGCCTATGTTTTTTATATATATATATATATTATATATATATATATATGCCTGGGATCCTTGGACCCATTTGGTTTTATAGACACAGGACCACTCTGAGGCCCACTTTAGGTGAGCCCCCCCACCTACCCACCCAGGACCTTCTTGCAGGGGGAGCGGGTGTCAAAGGAGGGCTGTTGGGGCCACCACCCAGGCTGCCTCTCTGGGCCCTAGGGGTTGGGTCGGGGCTGTGGCTGTTCTTAGTACAGTGTGATAAACCCAGTCTTTTGTAATAAATGGAGTTCAGGTTCTCGGGCTGGAGTCCTGAGAGTGTGGCAGTTGTGGGCACGCGGTGTGGGGGACAGACAGGATCAGCCTACCCCTGGCACTGAACCTGAGCTCAGGAATATTGATATTAAGTCACTTGAGTGACTTAATAAATGAATGAATGTGAGAAAGAATGAATGAATGAACACTGGAACTGCTGAACGGTCTGGAATCCAGCTCCTTTGAGGGGAAGGAAAAGGGATGGCGCATGTCAAACCTGGAGGAGACTTCAGTTCTGGCACCGGATGAATTCAAATCTCTGCTCTGCCTCTTACTGGCTGTGCAACCTTGAGGAAGTTAATTGCCCTCTCTGAGCCTCAGTTTCTCCATCTATAAATTAGATGTCTCATGGAGCCATCAGGAGAATTTGGTGAGTTCATCTGGAGCTCAGTAAGGGTTAGTTAATAATTGAAATACTTGAAGGTATGCCCTGGAGAGGGGGGCTTTGCCAGCTGGGTTCTGCCGTAAGGGATGAAGTTCAGACAACTGACTGGTGGGTGTTTACCCAGAGGTAGGTATGAACACAACAAATAATAAATCCTTTTATCATTCCCCTAGTCCTGCTCTAGGTAGTGAAATTATAGGTAATCTTATTTTTGATACTTAATTTCTGAACCTTCTATAACCAGCCAATTTATATTAAATCTGGTGGAAAAGGTTATTAAAAACACAGTAGCATATATTTTTGAATCTTCACAAGTTGAGGTGGCATTTGAGACACCTACCCTTGATGGGAGTTTTACATGAATTCTTGGCACCAGGGCCTGCTTCCTGCAGGAGGAGGCCCTCTCAGAACTGTTCTAGCACGTGGGCCGTGGCGAGTTCCCTGTGTTCAGAGGTGAATGCGGAGAGGCTGGGCTCGGATCAGGGGTCTGGCACCAAAGAGGAGTTAAATTCAATTGATAGAAAAAAAAATTCAATTGATAGAGGGGCTCCCTGCCCTGGAGTGGGCAGCTGCACTAAAGGACTTCTCTCTTGTTGTGGCCCAGTCTGAGGGACCCCTGGGGCCATGGTGCTGGGACCCAGTGGATGCCACAAGCCCTGGGGGCTGAGAGGAGGGGAGAGACAGGCCCATGAGCCCAGCAGGGGGTAATAAATATGGGCACTGAACATGTCATGTCCCCTGTTGCCAAACCTAAGCTAACCATGCTGGAGAGGTGGGGTTTGCTGTCATGGCAAAGAGGCCCAGGTCCCCTCCTGTGCTCTGAGGGGCAGAGGAGGGAGTGGGCCAGACCCAGCCACTGGGATCCACACCGCCACCCACCCCCGTGGGCCTTTCCTCAGAAGCCAGGGCCAGCAGAAGAGGGAAAAGGCGCTGCGGAAAGAGGACCATTTCCTGCCGGGGGGCGGGGGGTGGGGCGGTTCTTTCTGTTTTCTCTCCCGGACAGGAAGCGGGCCCTAGAAGAGGCTGAAAGTGCCGCCCTTTGACCCCCAGGAGCCAGGAGCCAGGCACTCACTGACAGCAGCCCTGAGAGCCGCCCCTGGGCCCCCAGGCGGACCTGCCATTCCCAGACACAGAGCAGAGCGTCCGGCACAGCAGGCTCTCCCAGACTCCCTGGCACCTCCAGCGAGATAGTGTGGGGCAGGGGCCCCATTATAGCCCCTGTCTGCGGGCGGGGCCACTCCTGAGAACATCAGAGAGGAGAGGGTCTGGCCTTCCGCCTCCAGTGTACAAGGGAGACCAGAAGCCTTGGGAGGGAAGCACAGCCGCAGACACAGGGCTGGAAGATTCCCTGGGCCTGGAACTCTCGCTGCCTCCCTGCTCACAGCCCTTCCGTCCCGGTGGTCATGAGAGCAACATCTGCCAACAGGAGCATCAGCTTTGGCTCCCGTGATGCTTTAAAAGCTGTATTTAATGCATTGCTAATGTTAATAATGGGAGGTTTTCTCAAAAAATGTGGGTTTCCCCCTCTTGAGAAATCAGCACCTCAGACCATGCTGGGCTCACACTCCCGCATGGCTGCAGCTGCAGGGCTGAGAGGCAGGTGCTCTCCGGAAGGGGGCACAGCCACCCGGTGAGCCACAGTCCCCACCACTCCCTGCAGCCTTACCTGCACCCTCCTCGTCTCTATTACCACCTGGCCCCCGAGGCATGTGAGTGCCCTTCCTCTGGCCTAGTCCAGTCTTTCTTTGAACAGGTGAGGAAATTGAGTGGCTGAGAGGGGCGGCACTGGCCAAAGTCAGTGTGAAGTATAGCCAGGCCAAGTATACATGTCATTCTCGGGATCAGAACTCCTGCAAGGCTTCTTGTCACCTCAGGGGTGACTGCCAAGAACAGGTAACATGTATTGAGCCACACCATGTGCTTTACAGTCTTGTGAGGCAGGCACTCCCGTGGTCATCTCTCTTGACACCAAGGGTGCAGAGGCTCGGAGGGAGCAAGTAACTATCCCAAGGCCACACAGCTGGTTAGTGGTGACCCTGGCATTCCAGGTCAGGCAACCTGAGGCCAGAGCTCACACTCCTGGTTACGCCCCCCTTCCCCCAGCCCTCCAAGGCAAGGCCCCGAATGGTGCAGCCCCTGCCCTCTGCAGCCCCACCCCACTCAACAGACCCTGCAGCTCCAGCCATGTTGAACTCCCTTCCTACCACCCAGAATTGCCCCTTCCCTGTCAGAGTCCCACCAGCCCCTCAAAGCTCAGCCTACTTGGTTCATTCCTAGAGTGTTAGTGGGTTGTGTACCTGTCTGCTTCTCCCACCCCACCAGATGCTCCTGGAGGGCAGAGAAACCTTCCAGCAGCCAGCACAGTGCCCTAGGCCTAGAGAACATCTTTAAGGGAGGGGAAGAATGATGGCTGGATGGCTGGATGGATGAGACGGTGGAAGGCTGAAGCCAGAAGCACCCCGCACCCCTGACTCCAGCGTCACTGCAATACCTGCAGGACCAGTCCTAGGTATATTTCTGCTGGTCAGCTGAGAAGTCTCCCAGGCACTGAAAGCCACAGCAGTCCAGGGGCAGCAGTGCCAGGGCCTCTTCTCACAGGCCTGGAGTGCCCAGACAAGCTGCAGAACCTGCTAGGCCAGACACTGCCCCACCCGGCCCCTCCTCCCCGTGCAGCATGAGGCTGGGGCCCCTGGAGTCTGTCCTCTGAAGGCTTGGCCTCCCCTTGCTCTCCAGTCAAGTTTGTTTTGCCCCTACCAGCCAGCCCCTAGGGATCCCTGCCTGGAAATTTATGCCCGGGAGTGAGTCCCCACGCCCCAGCCCTTCAGGCAAGCTTGGCTTCTAGATGCAGCTGCTTTCTGATTGGCTGTGTGTCTTCTGGCAATCTCCTGTCCCTCTCTGGGCTTTCATTTCCTTATCTATAAAATGGGGGCAGTAGCAACTGGATTCTCCAGACATAGTATAACTTCACTGTTACTATTATTTTTCTGGCTTTACTTACGGTCTGCATCCTCTCCCAAGACCCTAGCTCCCTGACTGCCTGGGGGCCCACCAGCCACCCTGGGCACCCCTCTGGGGCAGTGGGTGGTGGGCTGGAGACAGAGGCAGCACCCAGGAACCAGCTGCAGCTCTCAGCTCGCTCCCCCACCCCACCACCACCCAGCTCCTCTGCCTACTAATTGCAGGGTTGCAAGATGCCAGCTGCCTCCCAGGCCCTAGGTGGGTGCCTCCCAGTGGATCAAGGGCTCCCTGGAAGGCCTCCCAGTTCTCCTCCAGCCCCACAGACCCAGCTGCGCTGGGGTGGTCTCTATGGTGCTCAGACTCCCCTCTCCTGCTCTGGGAGGCGCCCTGAAAAGGTGTAAACATAAAGCCTTCCTCAGGCTTTCGCATTTCCCAGGCTTCCCCATTTCCCAGGCTTCCCCCACATCAGAGAGGAGCATCCTGGGTCCCCCTCCCCCGCTCAAGAACTAGCCATGGCTCCCCACTGCTGGACTGATAAAGTCTCACTCCACATCCTGGCCCATGGTGGGTTTCAGACTTGCCCTTAAGCACGTTCCCCAGTGGCCTTGGTCTCAGGTCCCTGTTGCTCTAGGATGAAGTCCAGACAGGCCCCTCTCTCCCGCCCCCACTGGCTTCCCCAGCATCCTCTCCATGCCTGCCCCACGGCTGGAGTACCAGTGGCGTGGTCAGACAGCATGGCAGCACCACGGTGACTGGGGCGTTCCTCATCTGCTCGCACCGGGACCTCAAGCTCTGAAGGCAGGGGCCCCGCCTATGGGAACCTGAATCCCCTCCCCAACCCCACCACCAGGAAAGGAGGGGGAGTATCATTCAAAGCACATGCACTGCCACCAGAGGTGGACCATGGCAAGATGAGGAAACCGAGGCCCAGAGGGAAGGAGCCAGCCAATAAATCACAGAACCAGGGTTCGAATTCAGGCAACTCCTAAGACCAGGTGTTCTTGGCTACAGCCCTCAGCCCAGATCTGAGCCTGGTTCAAAGCAGATGCTCTGTGACTGTTCAGGGAAAGGAGAGGGGGAGGGGAGAGTAAGGTAATAAGGGTGTGAACCGCTGTCACCAAGCCCTCTTCTCTTGAGATCACTCAAGGTTCTTTCTCACCCAGCACCTGACTTGATGCTCTAACTTAGGCAGGTCCGAGTTGGGACGCTCATTACCTAGATGAGTTAAACTGAGGTACAGAGCGCAAAGTGGCTTATGCAGGGGCACCCAGCAACTGTGTTAGGAATCTCCAGCTTATTTTAATAGGGTCATAATCGTTCACTCCTTTGATCTGCATTCTAATAACTCAAGAGAGAGCAGTCAAAGAGATGTGGATCCGCCTACACCCTTAACTAAGCATCACCTACCTGAGCCTCGGTTTCCACGTATGTAACATGGGGTGCTGTGGGGATTAGAAAGGACATTTGTCAAGCCCCTAGCATGGGCTTCATCTCCCAGCACTATTGTTGTTTGTCCACCTTTGTCCAAGGACACCCATCATATCTGTGTGGAAGACCAGTTGTCTAGGCAGGAAACGTGCCCTTGTCCACACTGGGGTGGGGTTCTCTGTCCAGGATCTGCCTCTGCCTGTCTGACCTGCCACGCTCAGCTGTCCCTGCTCTCCGTCCCATCTCAGAAACCTCCACCTGATCACTTGCCCAGTCGCCCAGGTATCTTAATTCCAGGATGGAATGGGGTTTAGGCGGTAACACTGGGAGAACAAAGTCATCTTTGTCTATTCTTGGACCACCACCCCCTTCCGACCAACCCTCCCCATTGGCTGATAAACTGGAGTTAGGTGTGTAACAAAATCTCTTGGGAATTTGTCTGGTGGGAGTCCCTTATCAGATAAAATTTATCTGATCGCCCAGTCCCCCAAGGGTAAACTGAGGAAGCCGCCAAGCTAAGGGGGAAAGGGTAGGGTCAGAAAAGAGAGGAGCCCCGCCAGGCAGTCTGCCTCTGTTATTTCTCTGGATGCTCATGACAGCCCAGTGAGGTATCACCCTACCTTACAAGTGAGAAAACCAAAGTTGAGACCCTCAGGAGCTCCGTGAATCCGGGCCATCGTTCTCCAGCAAGGATGCTGGTAACCACTGCCCCAGCAGCTCCTGGGGTACTTTAACTATAACTCACGCCTCTTCTCTGGCCTCCAGGGCCCTCGCAGGTCTGGATGGTGTCTCTGTGCACAGCTTCATCTACCACTCTCTCCCCATCGCTTACCATTCCAGCCCACTGGCCTCCTTTCTACTCCTCCAAAACCCCGAGTCCGTTTCTGCCTCTGGGCCTCCAGGTACGCTCTTCCTTCCGCCTTCGTGTCCTCCCCCAGCTTCACTAGCTACATAGATATTCCCTCTCCTGTGTCCATTAACCTCCTTCTCAGTCCCTTGACGTCGAATTTTCCAGATGGTTTCTCCTTCTGTAATTAGCGATTTACTCACCTGGCTGGTGCTGACTTGCTATCCCGTGAGTTCCCTAAGGCCTAGGATTTGGTTCTTTCGTACCCCCAACACCAATGCCTGCCACATAGCAGGAGCTCACTAAACTTTGATGAATGAATGAGTGAATGGGTGAACAAATGAATGAAGGACTGCCCATGCTCCCTCCCAGGCCCCTGCTCTGGGCTCCCCAAGGCCAGTCCCAGAGGCTCAGGTCAGTCAAAGGGAGCAAAGAGATGAAGTTATAAACCAGGGCAGGCAAATGGACTGTGCAAAGTTTTTTGAGAGGAAACTCAAAGATGCAGTGCTATTAAAAATTGATATTTCAATGAGATAATCCCTCTCCTAGGCTTTTAATTGATTGTCTAAAAAGCCTTCCTCTGTTGTTGTGCTTCTTTGTTTGCAGGGACCATTAATTTTTTTATGGACGATCAAACCCAGATAGATTGGAAGGGCCGCCACACAGCTGATTCAAAAACAGTCACCAAGGCACCAGGGACACCCATCTGGGGGTCAACCAGGAGAGGTGATGTGGCCATGGAGTTGGCCTTGGCTCTGGATTTGGGGAAGAGGAGAAGCCCCTGCACGTCCCGGGCATGCGCGCGCGCGCACACACACACACACACACACGCACTTGCTCCTGCCCCCAGACCCAATAGACCGGCTCAGTGAAGGGAGGAGAAACAGGAGGTGAGGGCCCCAAGGGTGGGGGCAATGGCCGTGAGGGGAAGCCCTGCTCTGGGAGTTGGGACCCCTGGGTTCCCTCTCCCACCCCCGTGCCACTAGTGGCCGGTTCCCCACCATTCCAGGCCTCTGTTCCCCCATCTGTCCCTTGCAGGGTGGGGCTAGAAGCAGACAGGGAAGAGAGGGTGAGTGAATAGTTGGGACCCCCAGCTTCTGCGGCTTCACCTCTCTGGGCCTCTGTTTCCTCATCTGTCCAGTGGAGTGTCACTGGCGCCAGGTTCAAGGTGGGGACTCTGAGGGCCATACAGAGAGCCAGGAAGGGCTGCTGGTGCTCACACTGTTGTTCATCTCAGCATTCTTCTCCTGGCCCTCAGATCCGCACCCCTCTCCCCTGAGGGTGACTTTGACCACCTCCTTCCTCCTCCCTCCGGGATGGCTCTGAATCAGCCTCCATGCTCTGCTGCAAGGCTTGTGGCTGTAGAGGTGTTCTGTGAGCACCTGTCTGCCTGGCCTCTGGCTGGATCTGTTTCTCTCCCGACCCCAGCCATCCACTCCATCAGCCTGACAGGCAGCCTCAGTGAGGCCCCAGAGGGTCCCCAGCTCTAGAGCACCAAGCCGAGGCTGGGCTGGGCTGGCCGGGCCCCTGGCCCTTTCTTAAGTGCCTTGCCCATGAGCCGGCCTCCCTCACTCCCTCTCTGCTGCTCCATGCTCCTGACACCTCTTTTCTGGAAGGGAGAGACTGGCCAAGTAGGGCCATCTTCCTGGGTGTGTGGCTTGTGCAGTCACACAGGGCCTCGTACTTTGAAGGACCTTGTGTTTGGTTTAATGCTCTGTTGTCAGTGTCTTTAAATTACTAATAATTTTACAAGGAGTCCCACATTTTCATTTTGCACCAGGCCCCGTAAATTATGTAGCTGGTGTTGCTGTCAAGGGACAGACCCGCTTTAGGAAATGGCCAGAGGGTGGGTCCCCAGAGCAGAGCCCCTGCTTTTAGCCATCACCCGTCCCATCCAGAGGACTGGCCTTATCCCACATCTTCCCCTCCTCATTTTCTCCAGATCCCCCAGCTCCGAAGCCCTGTGGCTCCCATCTCCTCCCTGCGGGGGCTCTGAGCGGGGAATGACTTCTCCAGGCGTCTCGGGGATGGGATTCTAGGGAGGGTGTCTTTTCTACGGGGAAAGCAAAGGGGTTCTCAAATCCATATGTTTCCCCCCAGACTGGTACACTTTCGTCAAGTGGAAGCATGGAAGCCACAGAACAGATGAGACATGAATTCATTTAAACGATCTGTAGAATTCGTAACAGCCCTCAGTCACCATATTTTGTTTTTATTTTCTCCAGGCAACAGATATTAAAGGTACAACGGCTTTGACCTTATAGGTGTTGGAACATTTTCCTCCATCAATGTGCATCCTTAGATGGTAAAAGGGTAGAAATCCCTGCAGAGCAAATTGGCAAAATGCAGGTAAAACAAAGACGGGTCACTTTTAGAAACCTGTCCTAAGAAAGGCTGTAAGCCTGCGTAATATAGAAGCGTGGGTACAAGTATTTAGCCACACAGCGCTCATTGTGGCATTGTTTACAAAAGCAAAAATAGAGACAGCTAAACAGCCGGTGGTCAGGGGCTGGTGAAATACATGACAGTACATTTCTCCAGGGGGATGCCGGACAGTCAGCAAGATGAAGCTTGTTAAAGACAAGAGAGTGAGTAAAAAATCAGATTTGAATATAGCATACAATGCCAGCTTGGTTTTCTCTCCGTTTGTGTGGAAGAATCGACACCACAATGTTAGTGTTGGAGTCGTTATTTTTCTTCTTTTTTATCCCTGACTCTCCTGGCTCCTGGTGGCCAATCGCCAAGGAGTCAGGGACACTTGACTTTCTGAGGATCTCTTATATCTGTCCCTTGCCGTCACCCCTTCTCACTACCTAAGTCAGACCACCTCTCTCCTGTAAGACTTGCCTTCGCTTCCTGTCTTGCTCCCCACAATTCCATTGAGACCCCTCCATGTATTCTCTAAGGGCAGCCAGAAGGATTTTTCCAAAATGTAAATTGGATCCTATCCCCTTCCCCGTTTAAAACCCTTGACTAGCTCGCTATTACTCTTAAGATGGAGACCAAACCCTTGAACTGGCCGTCAAGACTCTGCATAGCCGGCCTCACTGAGCACCATGCATCCCCATCTCCCTCTGCATTCCAGCCACTTGGGCCTCCTCCCACGCTCTTATACAGAGCAGGCTCTCTTCTGCCACAGGACCTTTGCACATGGCAGTTCCCCCGACTCAGAACCCTCTGCCACCCCTCTCCACCACATTAACACACCCTTTTGCTTTCACCTTAAGAATCACTTCCTCAGTAAAAGCCTTCCCAGGCAGGTCAGGTGCTCCCCATACCTCTTCTAGCACCCTGTAGCTCCTTTCCCTCTCTGCCCTCATGAGTTGCACCTGCAACTGTGGAGTTCTTAGATCCATGCCTGTCACTTTTACTAGACTAAGAACTCCTCAGAGGCAGGCTGTTCTTGTCGACCACCGTGTCCCCAGTGCCCAGCACCTGGCACAGAGTTAAGTGCTCAGATGTTTGTTGAATGAATCAGCGAATCAGTGAGGGAGGGAAGGCTGGCCTGACCACGCGGCCTCCCTTTACTGCTGGCTGGCATGCCTGTCCAGGGAACAGCTTGTCAGTCCTGCTAGTAGCATATGACACATGTGCTCAGGACAGCAGCCCAGAGGGAACTGCCTAGAGGGAGCCATGTGCTGGGAGATGGGGCTGGAATGTCACCTCCTTCCTGAGAGCTGCTCTCTGCATCCATCGGAAATTGCCCCTTGCCCAGCCTCCTTGGAAGGAAGCAGAGGGAGCAAGGGGGCCCCATCTCCTTCTCCACCCCCCTCCTGGTTAGTCCCCTTTGATGTGAAGTTTCCTGGGGAGGCTGGTTTGTGTCACTGTCCAGCTGGGGGAGGGAGACAGATCGGGGCCTCATCTTGACTGGCGAACTGGCCCAGATCTCAGTGCTCCTGTACAGCAAGTGGAGGGGCGCCAGCCTGTCACCAACAACATTTGAAAAGAACTCACCAATCTGCTGGCTACGGTAAGGTTGCCTGGGATTCTGGGAATTCCTCCCAGCTCCAGATTTCATCTCTTCTGGCTCTGGCTCTGGCTCTGTCAAACCTGCCCTTTTCCCAAGAGCAGACCTGGGGGTCTGGGAGGAGTGAGGACTTTGCTGGAGGCACCCCTGGGAGACCAGCATGGGCAAGGATCCCCATCCTTCTAGGTTATGTCAAGGCCCCAAAAAACAGAGACTTCATGGTCTCCAGTTCAAGTCCGGGCATGGCTACATCATCCTGGACAAATTCTTCTACTTACCGGGCCTCAGTTTTTCTACCTGTGCAATGGGGATTGTGACATCTACTTGAGATTGCTGCAATGAGGTTCAGTAAGCTTGGATGGCGTTTCCCCAGGTGTGGACTCACACCACCATGGCAAGTAGAATGATGGGAGTCACACTCCACAAAATGGCCCTAACCACCACGGGATCGTGCTACACATAAGGGATTCTGTGTTCATTTTTCTTTTCATCCTCTGGCAGTTTCAGGAAGGTCTCAGACAGGTGGAAGTGTAGGTTCAGCGTTTCTCTAGCACTTGCTAAACTCCTTCTTAACAAAAGCCTTGGAGCTAGCTTTCTAGGCAGGCAATGTTAGCCAGCACACATTTAATGCATTTGTTTTATTTTTCAAGGTATTTTATTTATGTAGTTTGCTCTTGAAGCAAATAGAAAAATATGAGGTGATTTAAAGAAAGGCATTGAGCAAATAATAGCACAGCAGACACTTGAATCTGGGAAAAATCACAAAGTGGCTGGAGTGGCTAGGGCTTGGAAAATATTGTTCCAGCACAGGCGAAAGTACTTTGGGTGAAAATACTTTGAAAACTGTCAAGATGTACAAACAGGAGTGTGGGCGAGGGACCAGAAGGGTCAACACCAGAGAAGGGCTTTGGGTTTCCTGGGGGTAAATCTTGGGCCTGAGTATATTATAAATGATTCAAAACCCAGTAACGTGTGATAATAGCTCTCCCTCCATTCTATACACCAGGCACTGGGAAGATGCTTCCACCGATGCTATTTTATCTAACTCTCATTGTTCCCATTTTGGGGGGAGGCAATTGAGGCTCCAAATGGTGGAGGGCCTTGCAGCACAGCTGGGATCGACCCCCACGTGCTTCCCTGCCTCTGTCTTGAGTGAGGATTTTCAAGTACCCCCTTCCAGCGGGACGCCTGGGACAGGCACTGAGGCCTGGGCTGCGCTCAGCACGGGAGAGGTAATACATCAGGGTGTAACCCCTCACAGAGCACTGTCCCCACACCCTCCCCCCCAAAAGAGTCCCATTGGAGGGTGGAGGTTATGGGAGGAGTAATCACTTCCTTTAACTTAAAGTAACAGATGTACTTTAACAGATTGTTTTACTTGAAAAATTTACACGTGGCCATTGTAGAAAATTTAGGGAACAGGCAGAAAGAAGGAAATACTGTGTGGATAACTAACCCATTTTGAGTACACCCGACATGCAGGGTCCTGTTCCAGGGGGTCTGAATGTATTTCCTCACAACTCATCACGCCCACTTTACAGATGACAAAACTTGAGGCACAGGGAGGCTAGATAAATTGCCCAACCGGTGGAACCAGGGCTTGAACTAGGTGGTTTGATTCCAGAGCCTACGTGCTTAAGCCACTGCCCTTGTCTGCCTGAAGCCCCCCTCTCCTTAGGAGAACAGCCTCTCAGGTGGGCCAGAGGGAAATAGAGGCTCAGAGCTGAATTCACACAGCCGACTCCTCGTCCCTTATTCATTGCCTCAGTTTCCCCAGGCAGCACATCCTGACTAGAGGTACCTACCACCAGGGCTTCATTGTTCCCTCTCAGCTGAGGAGGGCCAGGGGAACCAGAGCAGGAGGGAAGGCAACAGGAATGCTGCACGTGCAGTGCTGGTGCCTGTCCTTGGGTCCTGCGCTGCACAGGTGTTGCCATCAGAAGTCCTAGGCTTAACCATTTGTTGCCCAGAGGATGCCCAGCGTCTACTCCATCACTGTCCATTGCGGCTGCTCAGTCATGCCCCTTACACCTGACAAATCAGTCATGAGCCAAGGCCCAGAGCACCCAAAAGCCCGGAGTGTGCTCAGGTGAGAAGCAAAGCCAGTCTCCCGACCTAGAGTGTGTGTTGGCTACCGAATGAAAATGTAAGGAAATGAAATCAGCCTGCCTAGTGGTGCTGAGCGGCCCCACTGCTCAGCAGACTTGAGCCTCAAGGACCTGATAAAGCAAATGCAGCCACAGACCAGGAAACTACCCCAACCTCGTCCCGAGCCTCAGGCCCAGCATCAATGCTGGACTAAAACTGGGGCTGGGAACGCCATCCGTGAGCTGGTGAGCCAAGCCCGGTTGGCACCATCCTCATTTAACCTCCCCTAATCCGTGCTGGAAGATGGATGGGCCATTCACCTGTAAATTTGGGGACATCCCTCATCCCACCCATGATTTTAAAAGGAGGGCGTTGAGGTTCTGGGAGGGGAAATGATTTGCCAATGGCCTCACAGCCAGAGGTCGCCAGTCTCCACTGAAGGCTTTCCTGGTAACCCACAGCACCCCAACCTTCCCTACCCCCACCTACACCCAGGTGTTGAATGAGTACCTACTGTGTGCAACTTCTGAGTTCAGATTTGGAAACTGGATCTTAGGAAGATTTTTCAGAGTATTTTGCACATACTTGATTTTAGGTAGCACATGAATGAAACAGTTCCATACTTCAAGATGTGACATATATGTACATATAAAATATGTTATATTGTGGGTGTGTGTGTGTGTGTATGTGTATGGAATCACACAGTATGTCAATGTGTACTCTTTTTTTTCTGGTTTCATTCACTGTCAGTATAATTATTTTGAGATTCATCCACGTTGCATATATAATATTTCTTTGCTTTAATTGCTGTTGTATTTTACTGTAGGTACATATCTGTACAATTAGTAAAAATGCAAACTAATAGTATATAGTGAGAGAAATCAAAGCAACAATGGCCTGGGGACTGATGAGGGTGGGGGAGGGGTAGAGGAGGAATAAGAGGGAGGGAAGAAACTGGAATGATGGATATATTTACTATCTGAGTTGTGCTGATAGGTGTACCTATGTCAAAACTCATCACACATTTTAAATATGTGCAGTTTATTGTTTGTCAATCACACTTCAATAAAGCTTTACTATATACATTTTATATATATGTCAACTACACTTCCATAAAGCTTTTATATATAATGTATTATATATAGTACACATAGTAATATACATAATACATTATATGTATTATAATATATATATACTGGCACAATCCAGCCTGTGATTTGAACAATACTATTGTTTAGTTCAAGGGCAGAGCAGGGAAGGTGTTTATGTTTATTTTAATTGAGTTGGCTCTTCTGCATCTGGAAAGATGAGTAGTCCTACTTTTCTCTATACCTCCCACTAAGTGCAACTGAAAACTCTGGAATTTATATGTAAAACAAATACAAGAACACTCTGAAACACTAGACCCCCTCTGACAGCACCCTGGAGGGGAGGGAGAGGGGCACCTTATTACTCCCAGGTCAAGTGCAAGTCCAGGTTCCCCATGACACTGCAGCGGGAGAGCCTCCCTACTGGCTGGGGAGGTGGGTGTCATTATAACCTAGGCTCCCCATTCAGCCTTTGCTGGTGTCAGGGAGGGTGGGATCACAGTTTTCTTCTGTGGTTTTTGGCTGGAGTAGATAGTTATTGTCTAAAAGTTTTCTGTCTTGCCAGGATACCACTTTCCTGGTCCTGTGGCTAGAGAGAGTGGGCTTTTTTAGGGGCTTTTCTCTCTGGGCCCATTGGTATTTCCAGGTTGCTGGTGTTCTTCAGCTCCAGGTGTGCAATATATGAGGCAAAATGAAAACCCAGGGAACTCATCACTGTGTTTATGCACCAAACAACAGAACTACAAAATATGTGAAACAAAAACTGATAGAACTAAAAAGAGAAAAGGAAAAATCCACAATAATTGTTGAAGACATCAACACCCCTCTCTCCATGATTGATAGAACAACTAGATAAAAAATCAGGAAAGATATAGAACTCAACAACACCATCAGTCAACAGGATCTGATATTTCTAGAATACCCCACTGAAGAAATTGAATGCTTTCCTCCTAAGATCAAGAACAAGGCAAGGATGTCAGCTTTCACTACTCTTATTCAACATAGTACTGAAGGTTCTAGCCAGTGCAATACGGCAAGAAAAGCAAATAAAAGACATACAGATGGGAAAGGGAGAAATAAAATTGTCTCTATATGCAAATGACATGATCATTTATGTAGAAAATTTCAAGGAATTGACCCCAAAAGCCGCAAACTCCTAGAATTAATAATTGACTTCAACAAGATTACAAAATACAAGATAAACATACAAAAATTTTATTTCTATGTACTAGCAATGAACACATGGGTAGAAAATTTTTAAATACGATACCATTTAAAATCACCAAAAATAAATAAAATGCTTAGGTGTAAATCTAACAAAATGTGTATAGGACTTGTATACTGAAAACAAAATAATGCTGATGAAATAAATCAAAGACCTAAATAAATGGAGAGACATACTGTGTTCTTGGATTGGAAGACTTGACATATTAAAAATGTCAGTTCTCCCCAAACTGATAAACAGGTTGAATGCCATTTCTATCAGAATCCTAGCAAGATTTTCTGTAACTATAGATAAGATTAGTCTAAAATTTATACATCAAGGCAAAGGAGATAAAATAGATAAAACAATTTTGGAAAAGAATAAAGTGAGAGGACTCAGTTTACCTGATTTCAAGACTTATTACATAGCTACAGTAATCAAGCCTATGTGCTATTAGCCGAGGAATAGACATATAGATCAATGGAACAGAACAGAAAACCCACAATGGATCCAGCTAATTTTTGATAAAGTTGCAAAAGCAATTCAATGGAAGAAAGAGAAGAAGCCTTTTCAAAACACGGTGCTGGAACAATTGGACATCCATAGGCCAAAGCAGGGGGGAAAACACCACATCAACCTGAGTCTCATACATTCTACAAAATTTAACTCAAAATGGTCCTCAGACTTAAATGTAAAACATAAAATGATCTAACTTTTAGAGTAAAACATAAGAAAGAGTCTTTATGATCAAGGTCTAAGCAAAGAGTTCTTAGACTTGGCACTGAAAGCGCAATCCATAAAAGGAAAAATAATAATTTGGACTTCATTGAAATTAAATTTTACTTTGTGAAAGACCCTGTTAAGTGGATGAAAAGACAAGCTACAGACTGGGAGAAAATATTTGTAAACCACATATCCACAAAAGGGCTAGTATCCAGAATATATAAAGAACTCTCAAAACTGAACAATAAAAAGGCAAATTATCAATTATCAAATTAGAGCATGGGTAAAAGACAGGAGCAAACATTTCACTGAAGAAGATACACAGATGGCAAATAAGCACATGAAAAGATGTTCAACATTAGCCAGCAGGGAAATGTGAATTAAAGCCACAATGAGATATCCCTACACACTTATCAGAATGGCTTGAAAAGAAAAAAAGAAAAGTGATAACAACAACAAATGCTGGCAAGGATGTGAAGAAATGAGGTCATCATACATTGCTGGTGGGAATGTAAAATGATACAGCCACTCTGGAAAACAGAGTGGCAGTTTTTAAACTAAACATACAATTACCATATGACCCAGTAGTTGCACTCCTAGGCATTTATCCCAGAGCAATAAAGATTTATGTTCACACAAAAACCTGTACGTGAATGATTATAGCAGCTTTATTCATCACAGTCAAAAACTGGAAACAGGGCTTCCCTGGTGGCGCAGTGGTTGAGAGTCCGCCTGCCGATGCAGGGGACGTGGGTTCGTGCCCCGGTCCGGGAGGATCCCACATGCCGCGGAGCGGCTGGGCCCGTGAGCCATGGCCGCTGAGCCTGCGCATCCGGAGCCTGTGCTCCGCAGCGGGAGAGGCCACAGCAGTGAGAGGCCCACGTACTGCAAAAAAAAAAAAAAAAAAAAAAAAAAAAAAAAAACTGGAAACAACCCAGACATCCTTCAGTGTGTGTGCAAAATAAACAAACTGTGGCACATACATTCCATGGAATACTATTTGGCAGTGAAAAGAACAAAGTATTGATACATGCAACAGCTTGGATGGCTCTCCAAAGAATTATGCTGAGTAACAAAAAAGCCAGTCCCTGAAGATTATGTACTTATGATTCTAATTTTAAAACGTTCTGGATATGACCAAACTATAGAAATAGAGAACAGATTAGTGGTTGCCAGGCGTTAAGGAGGGGTGAGAGGGGGAGGGAAGTGAGTTTGGCTATAAAAGGGCAACAGGAGGGATCTTGTGTGATGGAAATGCTCTGTATCTTGACTGTTTCAGTGTCAAGTGCTCGTTGTGATATTGTACTCAGTTTTGCAAGATGTCACCATTGGGGAAACTGGGTAAAGGCTCATGGATTCTCTCCGTATTATAACTTACAACTGCATGTGAATCTTCAAATATCTCAAAATAAAAAGTTTAATTTGAAAAAATTTGGGTGACAATACTGCAGAGAGTGGATTGGGCAAAAGTTAGGAGAATGAGAGAATGAAGAAGTTTCAGAAACCCCACTCTAGACAAGATGCTTTTTTATTATGAACACTCTTTTGGTGCTTGCTGTTGGCCAAAACTCCTCCAAAGGCTACTGGTGGTGAAAAGACTTTGCTGTGATGGATCAAGTGCTGGGGGCTTTACGAGCTGTGGTTTGAAGCAAAGCAGGTGGGCTCAAATTTGGAAGATGCATGGGGGAGGTCAGAAGGTCAAGACCCAGGCCAGCTTGGCTGGCAGGGACAGGTCAAGCACGGCCACTTCCTCCCCTGGCCGCGTAAGACTGGTTAGCTCAGGCCCACGGCAGAGGCTGCTGGGAGTCCCTGGGACTCCCTTGGTGGCCACCGGCATGACAGTGACCTCTCTGGGAAATATTCAGGGGAAGAGAAACAGCCCCCTAAGAAGTTCCGTGGGCAAGACTAGGCCAGGCTGAGGCCCAGTGTCTAGGAGGCAGGGGCATGGACTCCATGGGTGAGTGCTGTGGTCCTTGGGCCCTAGATAGCTTGGAGGAAGCTTCCCTAGAGTGGGGTTTCCTTTGAGGAAACCTGGACAAGGGTTGGACTGGGGAGGCATTTTCATTTTTTAGGATTTCAGTTGTTTGGGTGTGGCCTTTTGTTTAGTTTTGTATATTTGGTGTAAAGCAGCGGTTAGGGTGCATTAGAATCACCTAGGGGCTTGTTAAAACGCAGATTTCTGGGCACTACTAGAGATTCTTATTTTGCAGGTCTGGGCTGGGGCGGGGAATTTGCATTTCTAACAAGTTTCAAAGTGATGCTGAGGCTGACCCTTCACTTTGCAAACCACTGGTGTAGAAAAGTAGGGTGACACAGTCCCTCCTGTGGGGAGGCCCTAGGCAAAGTCCTCATCCCTGCCTGGCACAGCTGGGGCCTGTGGTTTGTGATTCCAGCAGGGCCGTGACAAGACACCTGCGCAGGACTGAGGGGCAGTGAGGAGAGTGTGTGTGCTGGGAGGTGATGGAGGGCAACGGGGCTGGCACTTGAGGGCAAAGTCTCGGGGGGGGGGGAGGTAGGATGGGAGTACGGGTGTTTTGAGGGCGGTGAGGAGGCCAGGGGAGGAAGGAGAGGCTGGCAGACTGCTAGGGGAGCTGACAGGCTAGGAGAGAGGCGCGCACGAAGCTACTGGATTGTGCGGGGGTGGGTGGGGCGATAAGGAGGTCACTGGGGGTCCTGGCTAGGCTGTGGACGGCCCCGGACGTCCTGTAGGGGATAGGGGAGCAGTGGATGTGTGTATGATTCCTGTAGAAGTTGTCGGGGTGGTGGTTGAGATCTGGGGGCTGGGAGCTGATGTGGTGTTCAGCTTTCAGGGGCTGAGAGGCGAAGTGACATTGGAATCTGGGGCCCAGGGAGGGGCGGTGAGGCTGAGCCGGGGTACCGAGGGCTACCTGAAGGGGCCGCAGAGGCGAGCTGGGGATGGGGACGGGCGTTGGTTGGGGGACGGGGAGGGAAAGGAAGCCGGGACGGAAGTGCGTGTCCCTCGGCTCGGAGGAATACGGCGGGGGCGGGCCGCCGGGGGTGGGGGCGCCGCGCCGGAGGGGCGGGGCGGGGCGGAGTGGCTGGAGCCGGGCTGCTGGGCAGTGCCGCCGAGCCCCAGCCCGAACCGAGCTGGGCGGCTGCACCTCCCTCGCAGTCCCCACCCGGCGCCGGGCGCCGCCGCCGCCGCCCCGCCGCCCCCGCCGGCCGCGCCGTGACGCGGGCATGAGTCTGGCCCGCCGCCCGCCGAGCCAGCGCCCCCAGCAGGGGCCGCGGCGCCCAGGTAACTAGGGGGGCGCGAGGCGGGGAGGGGGCCTTAGGCCGCGCCGGAACTCTCGAGACCCTCGGCGACTCCAGCCTGAGAACTCTCCAAGCCCGTGGGACCTTCCTACCCTGTGGGGGGCCTCAGGGGTCCACCTCCAAAAGCCAGCCCCGGCCCCTGAAAACTACCCCCTGAGCTCCACCTACCCCCAGCTCTCCTCTCCAGGGGAGCCCAGGTCGGGGCCTGACCTCACGCCTACCCAACACTCACTCATCGGAGGAGCCCAGGCCCCTGTACTCCCTGGCCCTGGGCCTGCCATCCCGAAGGGGCATAACCCAGCGCCATCACAGCCCCCATCTTCCTCCCACCCTTCCTGCTCCCATGGCCTCTTGCTCTCTCAAACCCCACCCCCAAATTCCAACAGTTTCTCCTGCTGCCCCCCTGCTGCCCACCCTACCTGCAAATGGTTCCTACCCTACAAGTTAAAGGAGGAGCCAGCTGCCTCCTTTCCTTGATTCTTCTTACCTGGTTCTGGGGTCCTGTCCACTTTCTCTCCCAGAACACCCAAAGCCCTGCTTCCAGTTAAATGCTTTCTGTCACTGCAGAGGGGCACGAGCGGAGCCTGGGCACCTGGGTAATGTGGGCAGAGCAGGGCCTCTGTGCAGTCTCCCTGTCCCCAGCAGTGGGTGCGTGACAGTTGCCAGGAGACTTGGATGGAGCGCTTCGGGTGTAGGGGGCTGAGAGTCAAGGGCAGTGACAAGCCTGGCAGGATTCACAGCAGCAGTTCGAGGCTGGGCTTATTTATTTAGTGCAGGTTCCTTTCTTGCCCCTTTCAGGGGATGTGGCTCCAGTGCAGGCCATTCCTGTCCCCCACCTGGGATGGGTCTCAGGAGCTGTGCCCCCTCCCGCCCAGTTGCCTGCCCCTCTGAGCCTGGGCACTGGCTACTTCTAGCTCTTCCCTCTCGGTCAGGGCCGCAGAGCTGGGCATGACCTCATCCAACAACCGGGGCCAAGGTGGGGCCCCCTGGCCAGGCCTGGACACAGTGGCAGCAGTGCTGTCTCCTCCCCGGATCAGCTTTGAACCAAACTGGGGGTCTGGGGCCCAGGGAGATGGGAACCCACCGCTGCTCGCACACCTCCGGAAGTTGAGCTGGGTCTGACCAGGTGGAGATTGATGGTGGTGGGAGAAAGGATGAGGGGAACAAGTCCTGGAAATAATTATGTTTTCAGTCCCCAAATACCGAGCACCTGTGCCACACTAGGCACCATTCTAGGTGCTGGGATGGAGCCACTAACTAGACAGACACGACCTAGCCATCAGGAAGCTGACATTCTAGGGCGCTGCAGGAGACAGGGAGTGGCCGAGTAGCAAATCAGCAGATGAAGAGGCAAACCCTATAGTGATATGTGGGGACAGTGAAACTGGGTGTTGCGATAGAGGCTGACTGGGGAGCTCCTTTGGCCAGCGTGGTCTGGGAAGACCTCTCTGAAGTGACGGTCTTTGAGCTGAAACCTGAATGATGCAGTAGAATGAACCTTGGACCATCTGAGGGAACAGAGTTTTAGGCAGGGAACAGCAAGTGCAGTGATCCTGCCTGGGTAGGAGTTAGGCATGTTGAGGAACAGAAAGAAGGCCAACCCCGGGGTAGATGAGGCTGGACGGGTGGGCAGGCATCCTGGAGCGAGCGGAGTGGCGTTGGTGTGGAGACGGCACCACTTTCCTAACTGGAGGGCTGTTCAGATGTCCTCTCCTCCCGCCAGTCTTCTCTGCCCAGTTGGTTTTTTAAAAAATAATTAATTTATTTATTATTTATTTTGGGGTGCATTGGGTCTTCGTTGCTGTGTGCGGCTTCCTCTAGTTGCGTTGAGCGGGGGCTACTCTTCGTTGCGGTGCACGGGCTTCTCATTGCGGTGGCTTCTCTTATTGTGGAGCTCGGGCTCTAGAGCACAGGCTCAGTAATTATGGCTCATGGGCTTATTTGCTCCACAGCATGTGGGATCTTCCCGGACCAGGGCTCGAACCCGTTTACCCAGCATTGGCAGGCGGATTCTTAACCACCGCGCCACCAGGGAATCCACCCCGCCCCCCCCCACCACCCCGCCGTTGGTTTTTGATCTGTCTTTGCCACCCATCTTGGGACCTGCAGTGTTTCACGTGGTGGTTGCTTGTGGGGATTTGCGTGGGTGGAGGTCAGGGGTGGGGCCGTCTGGGGAGGGGATGACCTCCTCCTGGCCCCTGATAATAATCACACAGGGGTAGAGAGGACCAGGCAGTTGATGGGAAATGTCCCTCATGCCGGAGAGAGTCCCGCCAATGGGATCTTTGCGGGGGGTGGAGACAGCGAGCCGTCAGTGAGACGGTGTCCAAGTGTCCAGGTAGGGCTGTCCCTGAAGCCCTGATAAGATCCGATCTGTCATGGGGTGGGGAGGCCCAGCCGGGCAGGCAGCCGCTCCCGCTCAGTCATTGGTTGCCAACAGCAGCGGGTAGCGTTTGTTCTGGAGCCAAAGCCTCCAGGCAGAATCGAGGTGCAGGGAGGGGTGCTTAGACGGCTGCCGCATGGGGCAGGTGAGCAGGGGGCCGCTCCCCACCTCTCTGCTGGGCACCAGGGAGTCTCGTGCCCCCTCCGCACAGGACACCTGCCCTTCCTGGGAGAGGGGGGCTCCTCCTCTTTCTGGAGGAGCCAGCGGTGACCTGGTCCAGGGCGGGGACGATCTCTGGTTGAGCAGCTGCTTCGATGCCAGGTTGGGAGGAGGAACGGGGGTGCCTGCTCCCTACCGCAGTGCTGAGGGGGCTGCTGGGCGTCCTGTGTAGCCCCTCTGGGTGCTCAGAGCTGACCTTGCACACCTGAGACCACAGGCCCTCTCCAGTTAGCGGGGCCTTTTCCCCTGCTCTAGGCTCGTGAGGGGCAGAGCTGGTGGGTGTTCAGGAGTGATGGGGAAAGTGGCCCCAGGTGCCGCAGGGCGGGGGCTGCCTTCCCAGTTCCTGGCCTGCTGAGCTCAGCTGCTCTCCATCCCTTGATGCCTCATTGGGTCCGCACAGGCTCAGCCTGGGGCCACTTCTGTTGCTTAACACAGCGCAGTCCCTTTGGGGCATGGGTTGGCTCCGGGTGCCCCCTCTCACCTGTTCCCATAGCCCATCAAATTTGTGAGTCTACCTGTTGGCTCTTCCCCCTCTCTCCCTCCTCCCCGGCTCCCCTTTGCCCTGCCACTTTGGGCCCCAGCGTGGGTCTTGCTCTTGCATATTCATTAGCGACTGAGTAAGATCAGCACCACCTGTGACTCCAGGCCAGTGTGGGCTGCCAGGCCCTTTGACACCCAGGCTTCCCCTGGAAGGTTGCTCTTCCCAGTGGTTTGTCTCTGTGGGTTTATTTCTAGGGCATGGGGTGTGGGACTGTGGACAGACATGGCACAGGTGCTCCTGAGAGCTTGGTGACGGCAGCCACTCAAGGGGTGCTGCTGAGAAGGTAACTGGTGGAGCCAGGAAGGAGCAGGCCTGCCCTGGGCAGGTGGAAGGTGGGTTAGGGTGCTTTCACAGCCCTCGGCTGGGCAGCAGCTCTCGCAATAAAAACAGCCCTTGGGGTTTTCAAGGCAGAAGCTCTGGGTCCAACGTGGGCAGGCAGGTGCCTCATAGATTCATTTCCTCATTTAAAATAGGTGGATTTATCCTCATTTTTTTTTTTAACTGATGGGGAAATTGAGGCGCTGAGGAGTTAAGTGGCTTACGCAGGACCACCTGCCAGTTCGATTCATGTTCCTGGCTGAGCCACATCTATGGCTGCCTTGGATGAACCCAGGGGCCCCGTGTTTGCTGTAGGTGTGTTCTGAAAGGGGCCTTCCATGCTGTGGACCCTCAGCCAGTAGCCAGCCAGCTGGCATCTTGGAGGGGGCTTTTACGGAGCTGGTCCTCGCTGTGGGGACAAGGCAGCCCCAGGCGGTAGAGACAGAGCTGGGAAAACTTACTCTTCTCTGAGTGCCAGCGCCCAGGTATGGCAAGGATGTTGGGGGTCAGTGCTAGGGAGGGGACCCCACGCTAGACCTTATAGGAGGAAAGCAGACCACTTGGGTGTGGAAGGGTCTTGGCCCCCAGGGAGCTGGGAGAGAGCGAGTGGATGGGCAGGGAGGCCACTGAGGGGGTGCTGAAGAGGCTCTTGGGGTACAAGGGGCATAGGGAGCACTACCGTCTCTGTCCCTCTGCCTATTTTCGTGTGCTCACTGGGGTAGTCACATCTATTCCTTGTTAGGGACTCGACAGGCCTCCAGAAGATTAATTAATGCCAGGCTGCTGGCTGCTCCAGCAGGATACTTGCCCCAGGGCCCTGTCCTGGCAGCACAGATGCCCAGCTGACCCCAGAAATGCTGCTCCGTTCCCACCCAGCGATCCTGGAGACACGGGGGGCCATGTTGCTGGCACAGCCCTGCCTCTGAGCCTGGATGGCAGAGAAGGCTTAGGTGGTGGCAGGCAGCCAGAGCCATGTGGCGGGGCATTCCACCCCCAGGCCTGCCTCCATCACCCACGCCGGAACTTATTTGTCCCTGGCTGAACCATGGGCTTGCTGTGTGACCTTGGCCGTGCTGCTCATCCCTTCTGGGCAGCTTTCTTTTCCCCAACTGTAAAATGATGTAGAATGGATGTTGGACTGGGTCATCACTGAGACACCTCCCCACTAAGTCTGAGTCTTCGTTATCTGGTAATCTGCCTGATTCTGAGAGCAGCTGACGGCACCCCTTTTCCCGATGCATATTGAATGCCCCTTGGTGCCCCTCAGTGTGGTCCAGCTTTGTCCTCTGCCCCAAGCCCAGGTGATTGCTAGTTCTCCATGTAATTAACTCCTGCCTGTGCTCAGGAAGTGGGGCACCACAAGTCCTGGCCAGACCCAGTGCCCTCACAGACCAGCCCGACCTTCCCAGCGCCAGGGCTAGGTGACTGCTTCCACAGTAGCCACCTCCAGCCTGCCCAGCACATTCCTCAGGCTTATCTGAGAGCCCGCCCCACTGGACTCTGCCCTCCCACCCAGGAAGCAGCACCCAGACGAGCTGCTGAAGAGTTCCAGGGGCAGAGAGCAGGGCCTGAGTGGGCTTGAGGTGACGATTCTCAGTCTCTTGCCTGGAGCTGAGGAGAACCAGGTATAGAACGGGGTAGGGTAGAGGGATTGGGGAGTCTGCTGAGACTGACAAGGCAAGTTGTCTAACCTCGGGGAGCATGAGTCCCAGAATCTGTGCCATGTCCCAAGAGCCCCATCTCTGGGAAGGCTTTCCCGCATGGAGGCTCCTGTGCACGGGAGGGGGGCTTGCTCTAAGTTTACCCCTAAGTTGTAGCAGGAGATAGGGCCCGACAGCAGCTCGGGGCCACCTCCTTTCCTCTGCCCGCACCTCCACAGCAGGAGCCGGAGCCAGTCCTCCCAGGAAGGGGTTAACCGCCAGCCCCAGCCGTGAGGGAGGGGACTGGGCTGGACCATTTTCCTCGTAGCTGCCTCCACCTCGGTTTTCCTGAATGGTTCTGTCGTCCTGGGGTGGGGAGGGAAGGGAAGGAAGAAGGGCGGGCTGAGGGAGGCAGGGAGGGAGGAGTGTGGGAAGAGGAAGGAAGAAAGAGCGAGACAGCCGGGGGAAGAGAAAGATGTCACTGTGTAATCTCCCTGTCACTTTTACTTCCAGCAGGCTCCGGGAGAAGGAGCTGCTAGAACAATGCTGAGGCAGCCCCGACGGAGTATCTCGAACAGGTGATCGGAGGAGCCAGGAAACCGAGGCCACCTGGGCATCCCTCCCCTCGCCTGGGCCGGCCAGAGCCTCAAAGACGGTGGAGAAACCATGGCGACCAATTTCAACGACATCGTCAAGCAGGGCTACGTGAAGATGAAGAGCAGGAAGCTTGGGGTGAGCCTCCTCCAGGGCGCCCTGCCAAGGAACTTGGTCTGGCACCTGGTGGCGTGTCCGGGGTGCGCGGCTGCCCGCCTGTGGCCCGGCATCGTGCATTGCTGGTCTCGAGGCTCCTGGCCAGCGGGCTGCCCAGCATGTGCCTGGGCCCGGCTCTGCCCGCTGCAGCTCCCGCCCCAGCCGGGCTGGCTGGCTGGCATCCCAGCGGCTGGGCCAGCGGTGGCAGCCGATGGGCAGGCGGCTCCCCTGCTATTGTTGAAGTTGTCGCCAGGGCAGCGGCTGGAAATGCCGGGCTGTGTCCGAGCTGAGACAGGCTTCTCATTTCCCCCTGCCATCACCTCGTCGTTTCCTCCCTCCCCTCTCCTGGCCTCTTTGCTTTTAAGTACCTCATCTCCCCTGCTTCCCATTGCTTTCTGTGTAGGGGCGTTTATTTATTTATCTTTGGTGGTTGCTTTTCCAGTTAAAAAAAGCATTTGAGAAGGAGAGTGGTTGGTTGCTGGGGGGAGGGCAGTGGTGGGAGGGGTGCAGAAGCCGGCGTTTACGTGGTTTATGAGAGAGAACCTGGCCGGGCCGGATGGCCCGTGGCCCTGGGACAGGCTGCTTCCCTGCCAGGTGTTGGAGGTGGCTGGGGGCTTGGAGGGCCTGTGGAGATGAGGCCCCAGACACACCTCTGCTGCGTGTGCACCCTCTCCCACCCCGTACTGCTGGAAACCCCCCAAAAGGCATGAGCAGGGGCCCCGGGGACCAATTTAATAATCTTGATGAGATTGTCCCGAGAGTGGCCTTTATTCCCGGACCCTCCTCCCTCCTCCAGTGAGGGGTCTCCCCGGGAGAAAGGAAACCCTGGTGACTTAGGTGGCCCAAGTCTTGTGTTTTACCTGGATCCCCTGCCCTTCCGTTCCCCCCACCCCCATGGCCTTGATGGGGTGGGGGGATCCCACCGCTCAAGGCTTCCTGGCTCAGCTGAGTGGGGTGGGGGAGGAGCAGGGCTCTGATACTCAGCTTCCCTGCCTGCGAACCAGACAGAGCAGGACTGGCCTTGGAAGAGGGCGGTTCCTGCACCTCCTTCCCCTCCTGTGCCCTCACCCCCAGGGCCCCTGCGGGAGGCTCTTCTGTCCGGGCAGGAGGCAGCCGCTTAGTTGGTGGGCATGTTTGGGATCTTAACTGGATTTGGACTGTATCCCAACCTGGGCCGTGGTGGCCATCGGCCACCTTGTTCTTGCCCTGAGAGAAGGATGGAGCCCACTTTGCGCACAGAACAAGGAGAAGAACTAAGGCTGAGGTGGGGAGGCAAGGGGGTGGGAGCCCAGGTTCTAGTGTGGCGACTCGTTCCTGAGGGTCCAGACCTGTCAGGTCCCCAGGGGCCAGCTGGGCTGCGGCCCTGTCCAGAGCAGAGCTTCCCAGGAAGGCAAGCCACTTGGGGCGGCCGCTTGGGCTCAGAACCAGGCCTGTTCCAGGGGCAGGCCTGGGAACCCATGGTGGGCACAGTCAGGGGGAGGGTTTAGGGGCTGGGGCGTGGCCAGGCCCAGTCTGGAATCGCCCGTACTCAGGGAAGCCTCAGGGAAGCCGGCTTCCCCCCCTGCAGACCTGCTGTGAGGGGCTGCGGCCACCCAGCTGCTCTTGTCCCGGGGCAGCCATTCTTGCCTCAGCCCACAGAGGTGAGGGGGGAAGGGCTGGAAGAGATCAGGAGCAGATCATCCTACCTGCCAGGGCTTTCCTCCCAAGGCAGAGCTCTGGCAGAGTGTTTCTGAAGCGCTGATCAAAGACCTATGAGAAGTGGGGAAGGAGGGCTCTTGAGCGCAGTGGCTCCCTGGGGCTCTGTGTGTGCGTGCTGCGTGTGTGTGTGTGTGTGTGTGTGTGTGTGTGTGTCCTGTAACCAGGCAACCGGAGTGCTCAGGCCCCCAGGACTTCTGCCCCTGCCTCTGCAGACGGCATGGAGCCCATCCTGGCAGGGCATATCTGGGTCGGCAGCATTCGTGCATTCATTCATCCATCCATCCATCCATTCATTCACGGTCCCTTCATATGATCATTCACTTGTTAGCAGAGGTCTGTTAACGAGGCGACTGGGATGTGAGGATTTTGAGAATAAAATATAGTCTCTGCCCTAAAGGAGCTCCCCAGCTGAGAGCTGAGGCCTGCTGGGGTTTAGGTGGATAGACCAGGGGCTGAACCAGGGTCATGTGGGCAGGGACAGACGTGTCTCCTAGTCTCAGCGGCCAGAAATAGCCTGGTTGTGAGTAGCTTCTTGGGATGGGGACTGCCTGAGCCCACTGCACCCTGGGATCCTGCCTGCTGAGGACCTGGTACCCACACAGCAGGGCAGAGAAGGGGAGGGGGCTTGAGTCTGTGGCCCAGAGGCCCCTTCGCCTCCTCTGCTCTGGGCCCCTCAGTCTCCCCACTGTTTGCCAATGAGAGGAGCACTGGAGATTCCTGGGGAATGGCTCTGCCAGGCTTCTGGAGTGCTTGCTGAAAGAGTAGGTACATCCCAGCCAGGCTTTGGGCTGGAAGAGAGCCTAAGGTGGGAGGGAGGGGGCCATGGGAGGAAGAGTCAGCAGCCCAGGCAGGTGGCTAGGGCCACCCCTTTGGGGGGGGGGGTTGTCTGACAAGCCAGTTTGCCCCTTAGCCCCGGAGAGTGGTTGGCTTCCTGCTCCCTGGCTCTTGCCTCTTGGATGGAGTCCGTGAAGCTACAGAGAATTTGGGTGGATTTAGGTACGGGCAGCGGTTTGGACAAGAAAGGAACCTTGCCCGGGAAGGCACCGTGCTCTGGGGTAACCCCAGGTTCTTGGTTCTGCCCCTTGACCTCTGAGAGCCTCTGGTTTCCCAGCTGGAACAGGGAACTAACCCTGATTCCCTACACTCCAGGGTTGGTCAGAGAATGAAAAGAGAGGGTCAGTGAAAGGTCCTAGAGACAAGAGGGGGTGTTACCCACATCAAGAGCCCTCCCCCGGCTCTAAGAACAAGGGCCACGGTGCTGTGCTGGCTGGGACCGGGCCAGGGCCTAATCCCTGTGCCCGCAGCACTGCCTCTGTCGTGGCGGGTGCTCCTGGGGCCCTGGGCAGAACCTTAGCGCAGCGGGCTCCCAGGACAGCCCTGGTTCTAGGCAGCCTGTTTTAAATACCAGCTCCACCATTCATTAGCTGTTACTCAATTTTTGGGTGCCTCATTCCCTGTCTATAAAGTGGAGATGATAAGAGAAGCGACCTCAAGAGTGACCCTGAGATTAAATGTGAAGAGTGCTAATAACAAAAAGTACAAATAGGAAACACTCAATAAATGTCGGCTACTTACGTTAAACCCAGAGCTGAGCTCATAAGAAACAGTAACTCAGGAGCACCCTTTGTGGAACAGCCTTTCAGAGCCAGCCACGAAATGACTGACTTTTCAATTCGGGGAGGGGCCTCTTCCCCAGGGCAGGGTGTCATGCTGGTGTCAGCTGTCCCCAGGTCTCCTGGGCCTGAGCTCCCTGGAAGGCTGTGCGGCCCTGCCCGCTGTGGTAGGCAGGGGTAACTCCAGGGTCACCGGCTGCTTTGGGAGTGGTCCGGGGTCTGATCCCCCTGCCATCTTGTCCCACAGATCTACCGGAGGTGCTGGCTGGTGTTCCGGAAATCCTCCAGCAAGGGGCCCCAGCGGCTGGAGAAGTATCCAGATGAGAAGTCAGTGTGCCTCCGAGGCTGCCCCAAGGTTAGGGGGCCTGGGCCCTAGCTCTCCCAACCTGTAAGCAGTGATGATTTGTTCAGAGTCCTGAGGGCCAAGAGGACCCTCCTGGGGGTGGCAGAGCCGTGGGGGATGCAGAGGGAGGTGCTTCAACCTGGCCGAGTACCTCGTGGATGCTGTTCCAGGTGACAGAGATCAGCAATGTCAAGTGTGTCACACGGCTCCCCAAGGAGACCAAGAGACAGGCAGTGGCCATCATATTCACCGACGACTCAGCACGCACCTTCACCTGCGACTCCGGTGAGGGGATGCGGCTGCAGGCTGTGGGCTGCTCTGCCTGGGTGTGATGTGTGTGGGTGGAGGGCGCCTTTGAGGGAGCAGCCCCAGGATGAGGTGGGGCAGGCACGCAGAACCCACTGGCCTTGCCCTCTCTGCCTGGCGGGGTGGGATAACTCCGGCTGAAGCAGGTGGGGTGGGTTGCTGCGGGCCCCTGAGCTGGCGGCACGATGAGGGACTATCTTCTCCAGAGCTGGAGGCAGAGGAGTGGTACAAGACTCTCTCTGTGGAGTGCCTGGGGTCGAGGCTCAACGACATCAGTCTGGGAGAGCCGGACCTCCTGGCCCCTGGAGTGCAGTGTGAGCAGACAGGTGAGGCCTGGCGCTGGCACGAGCTGGGGGTGAGAGGGAGACTCCCCCCGGGCCCCCCACAAAGCTCCAGGCCCACTTGTCCACTCCCATCCAGATCGCTTCAACGTCTTCCTGCTACCCTGCCCCAACCTGGATGTGTATGGCGAGTGCAAGCTGCAGATCACCCACGAAAACATCTACCTCTGGGACGTACACAACCCCCGCGTGAAGCTCGTCTCGTGGCCCCTCTGCTCACTGCGCCGCTATGGCCGGGATGCCACACGCTTTACCTTCGAGGCTGGCCGGTAGGACCCACTCGCCTCCCCGCCGTCCAACCGTGGTCATGATGGTAGCTGCCATTCACTTGTTCCGGGCACTGTGCTGGAAGCTTAAGTTATTTATCAGCATAGCATGCTGAAGGGGAACCCATTTTACAGATGAAGAAATTGAGACTCACAGCAGGTAGGTCAAGTGAAGCCGTTTACCAAGTCAGACTGCTCGGGCCCTAATCAGATGCTGGCACTGGCATTGACTAGCTCTGTGATTGTGGACCTGAGTCTCAGTTTCCTCCTCTGTCAAATAGGGGATAATAAAAGTACCTAACCTCATAGATTGGGTTATGGTAAGGACTGGGTATAGCTTGAACCCTGGGGCAGCTTGCCTAGACTCAAATTCTGTATAATCCACCGTGTAACTTTCGTTGTTACCTTCTGAATGCCTCAGTTTCCTCATCTGTAAAATGGCTTGAGAAAAATTATAATAAAGAGGAAACTGTAGTAGCACACAGACCAGAGTGCGGGTGGTGGGGAAAATGGAATGGATTAATCCTTGTAAAGCATTTAGACCCCCACCTGGCACATGGAAAATGTTCAGCATGTTTGAGCTGGGTGGTCAGACCCTCGGATGACAGCCCTGCCTGTTCCCAGACGAGAGCCTGACTGTGCGTGTGCACACACACGGGGGCATGCCCACCGCCTGGCTCTCGGTGCTACTTGTGTCCCCAGGATGTGTGACGCCGGGGAAGGGCTCTACACCTTCCAGACGCAGGAGGGGGAACAGATTTACCAGCGGGTCCACAGTGCCACCCTGGCCATCGCCGAGCAGCACAAGAGGGTCCTGCTGGAAATGGAGAAGAACGTGAGGGTGAGGCAGTGCGTGTCTCGGTCCAGGGTAGGGGGAGGCTGGCGGGCGGGCGGGCCGGGGGCCGGGAGAGTGGCAGCTGTCTCCAGCTGGTGTGTCCGGGAGAGGCAGGCAGGGTCTTGGGCTGGCTGCTCTGGGCTTGGCCACTGACCCTTCTCTGCCCCACAGCTGCTGAACAAGGGCACGGAACATTACTCATACCCCTGCACGCCCACTACCATGCTGCCCCGCAGTGCCTACTGGCACCACATCACAGGTTCCCAGAACATCGCTGAGGCCTCCAGCTATGCCGGTGAGTCACTGCTGGGCCCCACCCCCACCGGCCAGGAGGCTCTGTGGAGGACAAGGCATGTTGGGCAGGGGCCTTCTGTCCCGGGCCCAAGGCCTCAGCCTGCCTCTGTGTCCACAGGTGAGGGGTATGGGACGGCCCAGGCCAGCTCAGAAACGGACCTCCTCAACAGATTCATCCTGCTAAAGCCAAAGCCCAGCCAGGGGGACAGCAGTGAGGCCAAGGCCCCTTCCCAGTGACGGCAGAGCTGGCACGCAGATGACCACTGGGGCTGCCTGCAGCGTACCGTGGATGGCATGGAGGGGCTGTGGGCCAAGAGCCTGGGGAAAGGGAGCAAGTGGTCCCTTCTTTGCCCCTGAGGGTGAGACTGGACCAAGGCAAAGGGCTGGCCATGCCACCTGAGCATGTGTGAGGGGCTGGAGCTACCATGGGACTATATACTGTTAATTTTAATATATATGGCTTATGATGTATTCTATATTAATAAGATTCCCCCTCTGACCCTCCCTGCCACCACATACACATTTTTTAATCCCATGACCAGGCCACAGTCAAGGCTGTTTTGAATGTGAGGGCAGCGGTTTCCCTGTCCCCCATGGTACCAGCCCTCCTGCTGCCAGGACCTGAGCTGCCAGGGCCAGAGGAGGGAGACACTAAACACTCCCGGTTGCTGTGCTGGCTGCTGGCTTTTCCCAAGCAGCCCAGGGGCGGAGACAGCAGGTGGCTTCTCAGTCCCTCTGGGCCTAGAGTGGCACAGGAAGGATCCGAACTTACACTGTGCCACTTGGTAGCCTTGCACTTGGAGTTTTCAGCAGAGGTGACATCTGGTTGACACCTCAGGTGAAAAATCTGGCTTGAAAATGGTTTCTGCCCAGACTCCTTCGTGCTTAGCAGGCTGAGGAGACGCCCTGGGGGTGGGGAGTGCTGGTAACCTCAGCCCGGGGAGGACAGCCAGTCCCGGGCACTTTCCTGCCCCCGGGCCAGGCCGGCCAAGCAGGACTGCGGGGGGCAGCGCCCTGCTGCCCGCTCTCAGTGACCGGCGTGGGCAGTGCTCCCACAGAGGGAGCCCCTCTGCCCTGTCTGGCCTCCCTCCGGCAGCCAATGTGCTCAGAAGCCAAGACAACCCCCCCCCCCCATTTCCTCCTCCATATGGTGCTGGGTTCCCTGCTGAAATGCAATTAAAGCAACTGATTTTCTAGTGCTGGTATTTACTGACGACCGTGCAGAAGGGCTATCTTTTTACTCACATCAAACCTTTGGTTGCGTGTGTGTTGGGTTGTTTTTAATATTTTAGGGTTCTGATTTGAGGGGACAGACCTTCTTGTAAATAACCATCATTCAAGTCGTGGCAGGAGGATGATAAAGCAAGAGGCCCCCTCCGACAGAGCACCGGAGCCCGGGAGGTGGCCACAGCCCGCTCAGCTCTGACCCTGACCCAGGGTATGACCACCTAGAGGAATAAGCTAGCCTGAAGGGAGCCCAAAGGCCACGGAGGGGGGGCAGAGCTGGCTGGCTTGGCTAGTGGCACGATGACGCATGAAGGCGATTACGTACGTTTTGCTCTTTATTGCCGAAAATAAAAACTTTAAAAGACAACTACTGTTAATAAATAACCCTTCCTTTTTGTACTAGATCTCTGGTTTTCTCCAGGCTTCCCCTGCCAGGCTGCCCCTGGCCACTGTTGGTGACGTTCAAAACTCATGGGTAGAGAACAAAATACAAGGCTTACTGGCAGGAAGAGGGGGATAGCCTGGGCCTAACACTACTCTCACAGGATTCTCAAATTAGGGACACCTGGGAATTTGAGTGAAGAACCAGTAGGCTGGCCGGGGCAGGGACTGGAAGGGCTGGCAGGAGCCTGAGTGAGGGTTCTAGATTCAGCGCTAACACAGAAGCCTAAGGTACAACAGTGAACATTCCAACTTGTGAACAGAAAGGATTTGAAGTAAAGAACTGAAATACCCAGAAGGTGAGAGTTCAGCTCAGTGGTTCTCAACAGGGGAACGCCGTGGCCCCCTGAGGCACACTGAGATACAAGGCAGAAGGGATGTTCCCGGCAGCACTACTGCCCATCAGCAGGCAGGGCCGGGGATGCTAAATGTCTAGGAAGGGACCGTCCTGCCTCCAACAGCAGTGCTGGCCCTGGTAATCTGTGACTGCGCAAGGCTGGGATGGACCTACCCTTCCCCGCTGCTACCTTTCTAATTGGTACTGAAGCCTTGCCAGGAAGCTTGAGCAACAGCTGTCCAGTCCCCAGGAGCCAAAATCTGGAGTCTCAGGAGAGACCTAAAATTCAACTGCTGTGCTGCTGAAACAGGTGAGCTGCAGCTAGTTTATGGTCAGGACATCACTCTGGATCTCGTGGCTTAGCTGGGTCTGTAAATCACTCAGCTTCTTCTTTAATCCAGACAGGGCTGACAGGACAATGGTTTCAGGGCGCAGAGAGCCACAGGACTCCACGTTGTAGTAAAACCTGAGAGGCAAGAGTCTGGTGAGAGCCCTCCATGAGGCAGGCAGGCCGGCCTGAGCCATGGCCACAGGCCCGCCTCCCTCCTGGGTCCTGACTCCTTTCTCCCCATGAACTCGACCTTGCCCCAGGCTTGACCTCCATCCAACCTCTTACAAACAGTGGTCCCAGGGCACTTTGCAGGACCTCGAGGAGGCCACGGCTAACAAAAAAATATCTCAAAACACCTGTGTATGGATGTATTCTACACTGAGGGGAAAGAGAAAGATAAGCAAGCAGTGTCACCTGCTCCACCATTTTCATGTTCGTCACTAGAAGGCTCTGGTCAGTTTTGGGCCCTAGGTTTGATCCTAGGTTTATCTTTCTTTGGGAGCTGAAAAATCAGACTAGGAACAGTCTGGATAACTGGAGGGCCCCCCTTCCCCCCAGCGACCAAAAGGGGGATGATAATCTGCCTGGATGTGCACATACCATGGGTTCAGCAGTTACCAGCCCCTCCTCAGCTGAGGGGAACTGGGATGGGCGGGAAAGGGTCTCCCTAACTCAGAGGCTGCATCAGAACTGTACGTCCTTACACACGTTACCTTCAAGTGCCAGACCAGGCTCTTACCTCTCCGGCTTGCCGTTGGGGTCGTACGGCGCCTGCGACTCATCCTCGTCCAGCTCTGAGTACTCACTCTTTGGCCTGAGGTCAAACACAGATCAGCCCAGGTTGCTACTGCCGCTTTGAGGGCACCCGTGTCTCATAGTGAGGCTGCCCCATCTCGGTCACCAGGAGCCATTTCCACACCCGCCCACCCTGCCTGCCTTCACTCCCAGCAGGAACATACCACTCCTCCGGCTTGGGGTACACCGTGTGCCTCAGGGCATTGTCGGGATCGTATTCAAAAGCCACGCCTGCAGTCGGGTTCCACTTGGCGTGTTCCTTGCCAAAGCCCTTTTTGGCATAAGCTCGAAGCCTCAGCTCCTGGCCCTTTCTCAGCTTGACGATGAGAATGTCTGTGGGGAGATGTGAGTCAGTCGAGGGCCAGCAGAGGCACGGCTCTCCGCGGTCTGACCTGCAGCGCCACTGGAGGGCCGGGCAGCGCGAGACTGGGTCTGGTCTCCGCCCCTCGGGCCCTTACCATCCTGCTCCACGTAGTCGTTGGGGTCATTATCTCGGCTCCGGGATGTCACCTGTAGGGGCCCAGACGGAGGCACTTATTAGCTGCTGCGCATCTCCCCACGCACCCCTTCTGCCACCCACCTCCCGGCACCTCCAGACCACAACCTGCCGAGCCGAGGAAAGGATACCTGAGGAGGTGGTGGTAGAAGTGCCTACTAGGACCCCGTCTGTGCTGGTTACTGGCCTCTAACCCCTACCTCATGGCTTTGTGACAACCTCCCCAGTCAAAACAGTACCATGGCCTTTAAAAGGGTCCTTAGGGGACAGGGCCCACGGCACCAATGCTTCTGCCCACGCTGGCAAGAGTCCCGAATTATTAGCACTTCTAGGCATCAGGCTTAGGTTAATGCAGAGGGTAACCCAGGGAAAATCGGTGTCTTATAAGAATCCACCCCAATGTGGCCCACTTGGAGCCAGAAGAGCAAAGGTCCTGAGTAGGGAGGGCGTTCCTGACCGGAATGACCCGGGGGCTGTTGGAGATGAGGTCTCGAGACGTGACGTGACGCGTCTGGTCTTCGTTGCACCGCACGTCGAGGGTGAACTCCACCGAGCACTCGGGGCAGAACTCTTCACACGTACAGTCCTGAGGCAGGAAGAGAGGCAGGAGTGAGTCTGCGGAGAGACGGCGAATCCTGGCTTGGCTCCCCACTTCTAATACCCTGTTCCTTAAGGTTCTTCATCTGGGAGAGGGTGGATCACAGCCTCCAGGCTCTCGTGGGCTGTGTCCAGCTGCACACCACTCTCAGGCTGCTCAAGGGCAGGTGCGTCCCAGCTCAGAGACCACCTATACGCTGGCATCCACGTGTCCTTCCCACCCCTCGCTGCCAGGCCACCACTGGGAGACACACTAACATCTCACCCTGCCCTCGGAGTGCTCTTTCTCAGAGAACCAAGGCGGTAAGAAGGAAGAGGCTTTCACACTGCATAGTTCAGCATCCCCTGAGCTAAGTGGACTAGCCTGGGAATGCAATTACCATTTAAAATAAAATAATCCAGGGAACAATAGAAAAAAGTACATTTTAAATTCCAGACTACTGACCTTTTCTTAAAAAATTTCATACGGAAATTTTTTCACAAAAGCAGAGAAGAGTGTAAGAGACTGCCACAATGTAAGCATCACTTGGCTTCAATAATTCTCAAGTTTGCCATTCTTTAAACTGATTCTTGAAACACTCCCGTATTAGAGATTAGCTGCTACCGTTTAACTTCAGGCAAGAAGAGAGTTACTAGAATGTAATCAAGCAAACTGTTCTCCCCCTCAGGCCAGTGAGGAAAATCCAACCTATTTTCGATGTTTTCAAGACAAGGAGGAAGATCTAGGGGCCATACCTGGATAGTCTGCAATCACACACAGGTGAGACGGGAAGGCATCCTAGACCCTTGAGACTGAATCACTCACAAATATGAAATTAAAGAATCAAAATGTAATGGAAGACAAAAATATGAAAAGGTACTTAACCTCAAAAAAAAAAAAAGAAAGAAAAGAGGAGTCTATTCAAGAGATCAAGAGACTAAAGAGGTGTAACAACTGAATGCAATGCATGAATGACAGACACACAAACAAAAAACAATTAAGGAGAATTCCCTGGCGGTCCAGTGCTTAGAACTCCTCGCTTTCACTGCCACGGGCGCAGGTTCAATCCCTGGTCAGGGAACTAAGATCCCGCAAGCCGCGTGGTGCAGCCAAACAAAAAAACAGTTAAAGACATTTTGAGGATAACTAGGAAAATCTGAATTTAGACTGTAGATAGATGGTACAAATCACGGCTAATTTTCCTAGGCATGATAAGTGTTGCTATGTAGGAAAATATCCTTATTTTTAGGACATGCATGCTGATGTAGCTACGGGGAGAAATGTCATGATTTCTGCAACATTCTTTCAGATGGTTCAGCAAAAATCACATCTATATGAAACACAAAGCAAATATAGCAAAATATCAACAACTGGAAATAACAGGTGAAAAGACAGTGAGTATTTATTCTACTTTTCACTTTTCTGAAGATTTTCAGAAAAAAAACAAACAAAAAATTCCATACCATCTTTGTTCAGTAAATGCAACACTAGAAACAAACTTAATGGAAGGAACTGTTAGGTCATGGGGGATGCATATCTTTATATAAGATACTGACTAACTGGTCTTCAACTGGTTGTACAACTGTCTTCACCAATACATGTGATTGATTTATTTCTTAAAAACAGACTCTGGGGACTTCCCTGGTGGCACAGTGGCTGGGAGTCCGCCTGCCAATGCAGGGGGCATGGGTTCGATCCCTGGTCTGGGAGGATCCCACATGCCGCGGAGCGACCAAGCCCATGCGCCAACAAAGAGTAGCCCCGGCTCACTGCAACTACAGAAAGCCCGCACGCAGCAGCGAAGACCCACTGCAGCCAACAATAAAAATAAAAATAATTAAAAAAAAAAAAAACAGACTCTGGAGATGTGAAGCAAAATGGTGAAATGTTAAAATGTGACAACCGGTTTGGCAGGAGCATGCCTATTTGTTATATTAGCTCCACACGTTGCTGTGTGCTTGAATAGTTCTTTTAAAAAACACATATAAATTTACAAAATATATCAAATTAGCCACCATAAAAATGACGTGCCCTCGGGAATATTAGAAAATGGGCTGATTCAGGATCACCTAAAGCCATCAAGGAGGAACAGTCTCAAGCTGTTACCTAATGCAGCTCTGGTGAAAGGATGCAGGTAACCTAATCCTGTCCTACACTCTCCCTAGTTCTAAGCCTGTTAACGTGTCATGGAAGTGCAAACCTGGCCCTAGAGGAAGGGAGCCGTGTTTAACTAGCAGAACTTACGGGGTGAGGCATAAAGCTGCAGACAGCAGCACCCTAGTCACTCAGGTGCTGCTCGGTGGGACAGCTCTCACTCCCTCTGCTCCTTGTCCTCACCCCCTAACCTTCTGTCGACTTCCTTTAGCCTCCTAGGCCCCCGTCCCTGGGAAGAGATGCTCTGGAAAGCAGAGTCTGAAGAGGAACAGCCCCACACGTTCCATATAAATGGGCATCCAGGAGTATGCCCCCTCTTATGTGGCTGGCTAATGAGACTCCCCGATGCCCCTTGAGACTAATCAATGTGAGGTCCCATCAGAACCAAAGACCAATCAATGCCTGCTTTGGGCTCTAGACAACATCTCCACATTGTCTTTCTAAAAGCTGAAAGCAAGATGTCGGGAAAAATCCCTGTATGAACTAAGGTTTCCTGCCTCCCCCCACTCCCGACCTTCCACCCAAGCACACAGCATACCCGGGAGTACTGCAGCTTGTCCACAATGTCGTCACTCGTGAGGGGAATTAATCCTGGAAGACAGAAAAGCACATTAAAGAAGGCCAAGGGGCCAAGCCAAAAGGAGAACCCCGAAGTCCCCCTGGGAGTGAGGAGGCTTCCTCCTCTGACACCGGCACAGCCCCCTCCCTTTAACTCTCCAAACCCAGCACTCACCAAGCCTGTGAGCAATGAACTCGTCGTGAAGGACTGAGGAATTGGCATCAATCTGAACCCAGTCAATTGCTAAAGAATGAAGGAAGCAGAAAAGGAGACACGTAGTTTAGCCACCACATTCATCTAAAGACTTAAGAGGAATGGTTCTCCAGATTTAAAAATCATCTAATGCTTATGAAATTGCAGAGGCCTGGCCAGGCTGCCAGAGACTCTGATTCCACAGCTCTGGAGTGGGGACCAGGAAGCTGCATTTTAACAAGAACCACACACACCCTACTTCCCTGCTCAGGTGGATCTGATGCAGAGAGTTCCCTGTACCACCCAAAAAACACTGACTTATTAGAGAAGACCACGGGAGTGGGAACATGTTTCTCTGAGCTGAGTATTTCTGTGGGAAGCACTTAAATCTGCTATTTATGCCAACACCAAATCCAAGAGCACCTGAAAGTCAGACAAACCTCACAGAAGTAACACAGACTTATGGTCCACGTCTCATTTTATGATATAGTGACCAGATTACTCAGATTACTCAATTTAATACTTTATTATCACTCAACCAACTAATGCTTACAGAATCCTTTAATGAGCGAGGCATACTAAGTATACAACCCAATCCCTACCAGCAATGAGCTAGTAGGACGGTAAGAACTGTACCTGTCACACACGCCTGACTTAAACACACATTCACTCATTCATTCATAAATAAACATCTGCACATAAACAATTAAATTCATTAATCAAATGGCACTGGAGCCCAACTGCCCAATGAGGGGCATGGACACTAGGTATGGAGGTCAGAAGAGGACCAGACATGACCTAGCCCCAACCTGCTTTGTCCTATGCTTCCTACTGCTTCCTCAACCCAAGCCAAACAAGGACCATGAGCCAAGCTTTCCTGCCTCTTCGTCTTTCCTCCCACCGGCACGCCCTTAACCTCTCCCGTGCAGCTGAAAATCCTCTGAGCCTCCTATAAACCAAGCCTTGCCTGCCCTCCATGATACAGAGACGAACACTCTGTCCCTGTAAGCTCCTCCCTCCCAGAACTCTGACCAGACTTCTCTTAAAACACCTGTCATATTTTGCCTTGTGTTATATTTGTGTGTCTTGTCTCTATCTCATGCTTCAAAAATTCCTTGGGGCAGGGTCTTCAGATGTCTTAACTTCTGTATTCCTAGCTGGGGCCTGGAATGCAGCAGGTGCTCAATATTATTTGTGGGAAAAGTGGCACTTAGAATGTCAGGGCTGCATCCTAAAGCACAAGTCCCTCATATTACTCATGATGGAACTAAGGCCCCGGGACATGGAGTGATTAGGCAGAGAAGGAGGACCAGCCCTCCAAGCTCTGAGTTGAAAAAGTCTCTGGGGGTGGTAATGGTGGAAAAACTATAACGTTCTCTTCTTTACCAATCATTTGGCCTGCTTATTTCCTTAGGAGTTTGCACACTTGATGCAGCAACTATGACTTCCATTTCTTTTTCCTAACCCAAACTCTCTGAGCTGACACTCAGAAGATATTTGTAGTTTATCTGTAAACGTGTAGAACACCTAGTGCGGAGTGGCTGGAACCAAAGCAGAAACAGATTCTCCCTCTTCTAGGCGCCAAGGGCCCCGTAGCTATGCTTCTCCTTAATTGATCCAAAAGTCTGTCTTGCATTTGGGTTGTCTGTGAATTCATCTTTCCCCTGCAACTTCACTGTGAGCCTTTGGAGGGCAGGAACCCTGTACTTTACAGCTCTGCGTTCCCAGTGCCTAGCTCCACTGCCTGGGGCTTATATGCTCCCTAAATACAGTTGACGGAACAGATTCACATCTACCGGTACTAGACACTCACTGAACACCATGCACAGAGATCACCTCCTTAATACTTGACATCACCCTGATAACTACTATTAGTGTCCGAACGTTAGAGAGGAAACTGCAGCACACAGTTTAATAACTTGCCCAAATTTCACAGAGACAGTAAGTGAAAACAGGATTCAAACCCAAGTCCACAGACTCCTGAACCCGTGCTCTCCACCAACGCACGTGGAAGAGTGGAACTAAACAGCCCGTGGGAGCCAGGGAGGTGACCAGAGTGGCCCAGGGCCAAGGGCACAGGGACCAATCAAGTCTGCAGCATTACTGTTCTCTCAGCGCCCCCATCCCCGGCCCAAACCAAGGCTGGAGGCAGGAGCGCCAAGGTATGGGGAGGGTTGGGGGGGAGATCTGGTGGCCCTGGCAACGAGGCGGGGGTCGCTTACCTATTATGGGCACCTCAGCGATGAAGACCCTCCGGATAGAATTTGCCACCCTGAGGAATGAAAACCAAGCGGCGTGTGGGCACCGCAGCCTCGACAGGCCGGCCCCGCGACCCACGGTTCCCAAAGCAAAAGCCCTGGCCCGGGGGCCAGTTCTGGAAAGATGACCCCCGCCCCACCTAGGCTGGGGCCCGCGGCTCTCCAGAGCCGCCAGCCTCTTCCCTCAGCAGCCTTACGCCAGGTCCGTATTCTCGATTATGAACTTGACATTCTCGTCGGTGAGCTCCGTGATCCGCACAGTAGGCTGGTTGGCATACGGCATCGCGACCCACCACTCGCTCGGCCTCCAGCGTCGGCTGTACTGCGCCTGCGCCAACGCCGCCACCGGAAGTCGGTCGGCGCGGCCTTGCCGCTTCGGCGGAGAGGCGCTCAGAACGCCACCTGCTGCTCGGAGGCCCAACGTTTTTTCCACCCCCGCCCCCTTCTCTAAAGGGCACCAGGTTCAACCATTTGGAGGGCGATTTGGCAAAACATGCACACGCGCTTGACTCAACAATAACACTTCTAGGAATTCATACTGCAGAAGTACTTGCAGCTGTAAGCAAAGATACATCTACAAGGACGTTCACTGCAGCAGTCTGTAGCAGAAGATAAAACTACTTGCCCATTGACAGAGACCTGATTAAATATACAAACATAGGAATACAGTAACGTTTTTTAAAAGAATGAAGTCTATACATTTATGGAAGAATAGAAGTACAGTCGGTCCTCCGTATCCAAGGGTTTTGAATCCGTGTATTCAACCAACTGATGATCAAAAAAAAAAAAAATTTCCATAAAGTTCCAAAAAAGCAAATTTGCTGTAGGCCCAGCAACTATTTATATAGCATTTACATTGTATTTACAACTATTTACATAGCATTAAACATTGTATTAGGTATTCTAAGTAATCTAGAAATAATTTAAATTATATGGGAGGACATGTGTAGGTCATATGCAAACACTACACCATTTCACATAAGGGTCTTGAGCATTCACAGGTTTTGGTGGGGAGCAGGTGTCCTGGAACCAATCCCCACGGATACCGAGGGATGAACGTACACTTTAGCAAAGTATACTTGAACAATAGGTTGATACCCTTTCCCTTCCACCCCCCAAGTCTGGATCATGCACTTCTGAAACTGCAAGAAGATACAATGCTCTTTAATGTATTGATATCATCTACAGTTCTGTGCAGCTGCAGTGAGTAGGTATGAGTTCTTCATCCCTGCATCTCCATTGCCTGGCAGTGTGCGTCTCATAGGTTGAACATTCAATAAAGAATTACCAAAGTCCCCTAAACAGCCTAGAGAGAGGTTAGAGTGGGCTTCAAAAAGGTGGCAGAAGCTTTTTTTTTTTTTTGGCCGAGCCGTGTGGCTTGTGGGATCTTAGTTCCCCAACCAGGGATCGAACCCATGCTCCCTGCAGTGGAAGCGCAGAGTCCTAACCACTGGACGGCCAGGGAATTCCCAGGTGGCAGCAGCTTATACAGAGAAGCCCTAAAATAGAACTTGGCAGGGGCAACACTTAGGGGGCAGAAGAAGAGTCATCAGAGGAGATGAGGGGGAGCTTGCCTCAGCAAGGAGTGACACCTCCTCCTGAGATGGGGGGAAAGAGCACTGAGGGGGCCCTTGCTACACAGCCTGTGTCATCTCAGTAAATTAAGAAGTCAAGTAGTCTTCTGAGTGCGAGACAGATCCTATAAAGGAGAGAACGGAGTGAAATTTGGAATAGCTACTGCAGGGAACTTGACAGGATGTCGAGGTAAAAGAATTAGAGAGGTGCAGAAAGGGCCCAGAGGAAGGTACACAAAAAGAGACTGGAAATTCCTACTAGCTTGTTACTCCCCCCATCATTCAGTCTACTTGGGTAGGAGACAGCAAAGCAGAAGACACATGCTGTGGGATGCTGTACGTACCAAAATGTTGAAGCTCTAACCCCTAATGTGAGGATATTTGGAAATGGGGGTCTTTGTGAGGTCATGAGGGTAGGACTCGCATGATGAGATTAGTGCCCTATGAGAACAGGGAGAGACATCGGAGCTTGTTCTCTCTCTGCCATGTGAGAATATAGGGAGAAGGCGGTCAACTGCAAGTCAGGAAGAAAGTTCTAAGAACCAAGTTGGCTGGCACCTTGATCTTGGACTTCCAGCTTCTAGAAGTGTGCCATATTTCATCACAGCAGCCTGAGCAGACTAATAAAACAGAGTTAACCAGACTGAAAAAGGAAGCCCAGACAGTGTAGAGGCTGAGAGAATTAGTAAAGCTAAAGACTGTGTCACTGAAATAGTTAGTGACAGGAATCAAAGGAGCTAATGGTGAGGGGGAAAAGGCCCCTGCCACCCACATTTTACTGATGGGAAGCCTGGGACCACAGATGCAGAGCTGTCCTAACTGCCCAGTAGTATCAGGCAGCACCAGGACCAGAACTCAGGTCTCCTGGCTGCTAGTTTCAAGCCTTTTCCACAACACTTGTCTCACTCTGGCATCTTGGATACCTGCCATGGTCTATATGGAAACTACCTACACAACAGGAAATTGCTTCAAACATATTTATTATAATTTTTACAGACTCTAAGTTCATTAATAGTCCTGCAACGCGTGTTGGTGTAACTCGACACAGGGCCTGGAATCACACCTCTGGCCAGGCTGGGCAGCACCGTCCAGCACGCACCTGTCTCAGGTGAGGCAGCTTGCGAGGGCGTTTCCAGTGCAGCATCTCAGGACACCAGAGAAGGAAAGGGCAGCATGGTTCCCTCTGCGTGCACAAGCCTGTGCTGTGCTGTGGATGAGCTGCCACCTGGGGTGGCTTCAGACCCTGACTCTGGCCTGGGAGCCCCAGAGAGCATTTCTAGGCAGGTTAAGACATGATCAAGGTGCCTGAGGGACCAGGACAGGGGCGTGCTGGGTTTCTGTGGCTTGAATGCTTGATTGAGCGCTGCATTTTTAATCACACAGCTGCAATGGAGAAAGGCATCAGGAGGCCTGGCCCGGTGTTAGGAACTGAAAGTGGCCCAACCCTGGGCTACAACTGTATCTATCCTCCAGTGCCCTGTGGTTTCCAGGTGGTTGTGGTAGTGTGTAGAGTCCTTCGGTGTTCTCTCGTTAACACTCTGTTTCATGGATGGCACCTCATACGTTTGAAAGCCCTTTAAATATATCCTCAGGTTTTCTTCTGGGCACTCTAGCTTACACCCCTTCTTGCTCACCGGCGCTGGTTTAGACCTGTCAAATTCTTGAGCTGACAAAGGGATGGAAACAGAGAGTGATGAGACCTTGCCCTGACCCTAGGACTCCAATGGGAAAGATTGAGATTTCCAAGGCAGCATGTGTGGCTATGATGCAGATATCTGACATACCAGGGTCCCGGGAGTGAGCACTGTTTCCTGATGCCAGTAAAAAATAGAAGTGGGGTACTTGGGATCTACAGATTGGGACTGAACCACTGTCAGTCTTATTATTGGCTTTCCAGTTTAAGGCTACAAAACTACTTGGGGGTCAGTGACACACGTGAGAATGGATGGGCAGGGATGAGCTGGGCAGTACTCACTGTCACCGCTGCGCCCATGAGTCCTTGCACCAGTGCCTCTCCGGTGGACTTTACCTAGAAGGAGTCAGAGTCAGGTTCTCTCAGGCCCCCACCACTAGCTCAAAGGTGAGACACGTAGGACAAATCAGTAGGCCTATTAGCCCCAACAGGTAGAGTCAAGAGGGCTCTGTGTACTGGAGGAAGAGCCTATGGACAACACAATCACAAATGGGCCAAGTGTGGCTTTCAGGGAAGGCCCTGGGGACTGTCAGCTGAAGTCAAAGGGGAGCAAGAGAACAGACAAGTGACCAGTGTGGCCCAAGGAAGACAGCGTGCCTAGTGAGGAGGCTTCCCAAATGCCTAGCCCCCAGCTACCTGCTTGGCAGCGTGGCCCACGTTCATTGCATCGTTAATTCGGTTTTCCAGGAATTGCCAAGTGTCCTCAAAGTCTGGGGAGGAGTCCTGCAACATCACCAACTCTGTTGTGTTGTAGATTCCAGCCAACACTGCTCGGCGGGTGTACCAGTTAAACTGCAAAGAAACCCATCAGAGAGGGGGGTCACCACTACTGCTGCAGGTTGGGGGAAGTCTAGGTAGTTCCTACCCAAAGCCACTGGCACTCCTGGGCTTCCTCCTGATTTCTTTTCCTCACAGATACACATGGCCCTCTAGACAAGACTGCTGTTCCCAAACTAGGCTAGGTGTCAGAATCACCTGGGAGGTTAAACATGCAAGCTACTGGGCCCAACCTCTTAGAGTTTAGAGTCAGGAGGTCTGAAATAAGTGCCAGGATCTGGATGTTTAATAAGCACCCCACGTGATTTTGCTGCATCCACTCGGCTTTGGAAATGCCAGTGAAAAGCCTAAGTCTCAGGACATCTAAGTTCCAGGGAGGCTCTGTGGTCAGGCAGTTACGACCAAACCTTCGTGTGTTCATCAGTGAAGTGAGGGCTGAGAGAGCATCACGGACAGACTGGAATACCTGGGAAGAGCTGAGAGTTCAAGTCCTTCAGCAGCTTCTGACTGTCCTGCCGAACCACTCTTTACAGCACTAGCTCAGCTGCTTTGTGTTTTATCGCTCTGATTTCTTAGCTTTCTAATTTCATTTTCCTATCATCTCTGTTGGTGGTATATTCTCACACGATGGAAGTTTATTAAAGCACTTTGTTAGAAATGTGGTGGGAGCATCTTTTTGCCTCCTATCCTGGATTCCACAAAGTACCATCACACATTAATTTCTTTTATGAAGGTATATATATATATTTTTTTAATTTCCTACCAGAAATATGATAGCATTAACAAGTCAGATTCTTTCCTGGTGCCTGTTTAGAGGCTTATTGATCTCTTAGCAAAGCAGGCCAACATGGGCTACAGGGAGAGAGTTTCTTTTTAAAGCAATGAGTGTCTCCATGGCATTCTTTTTTTTTTTTAATCAGTCTCATAAAAGACACACACTGAGAAAGTCTGCTACAGAATCTAAATCATAGAAGACTGAGGGGGAAATGATTATAAAATGGCAATCCAATCACAAGGCCCTCTGATGCCTTGTCACCATTCTAGGGGGGAAAGGAATACCAATGGTTCATGGCTACAGTGCTGGTCCCTGAATGAAGATGACCTAGATCCCCCTGTGGCTTGTTGAGGGACCCTCCTCATACCCTAGCCTCTCCTTTCCAAGATGGGAATGACACTGTAGTCCCGTGAAGGGATTTGTTATCAAAGAAATTTCACAAACTTCCTGAGGAAATGCTTAATCCAAGCGTTGCCAGTAGCCTGTGGGCCTGCAGAGAGCACTCACGTCAGTGGACTGGTCCCCGGCGTAATGCCACATGTCATCCACCATGCTGGTGAGCAGGCCCAGGCTGGGCGGGATGTTGTGAGGGAGCAGGAGGATGCTGAGCGCCTGTGGAGAGACGGCAGAGGAGTGGAACTGCACACGGGCGGCAGCGGCGGGCTCAGGTGGAGAGTGCCTCACCTCCCCCTGGAGGTACAGAACGGGGCCTGCCCAGCCCTCATCCTGAGACTTACCATCTCCACCCACGCGTGTGAGCTCCTGGCGTCTAACGCTCCCGACTACAGCTCATGGGAGCCGGGGCAGGTCCGACCCTCGGCTGACCCAGTCAGATTCTCAATCCCTAGCATGTGGACTTGGGAATGCAGACAGCCAGCTCTAGACTGGTGGCTTTGAGTACTGAGAGCACCCCATTCTGTAACATGGAGGAAGAAGCAGGGATAGCTGGGGAGTCTGGGGGTGGAATTCGAGGTGGACTGGGTCAAGCTGGAGATCTGAAACCAAGCATGGTGAGCACGGGCAGGGGACGGGACTTGACTCTGGACTGTACTCCCTCACTCCCGGCCCACAACTGAAATTACATGCTCAACCGTCTCCCAGCCGGGCAGAGGACACTAGATGATCCGTGGGCCCTCTCAGTGCTGATGTGCTTTGAGTTTCTGAACTGAGAGAATGGCCCGCACTGTGACACACTTTGAAACAGGAAAAAAGGACCTTTAGAAAAGGGGTGTGGGAAGCCCTTGGAATGAATACTCCAATTCTCTAAGCATCACACTGACATACTGAAAGGAAGTCCCAGTTCCCTGAGATCTAGAACGCGACAGGCCTGTTAATGATGATGGCCAGTAAAATCTTCTGACTTTTCTAATCCCCTTCATGGATTCCTCCTCACTGAAGACCTGGTGGCAGACTCGGGCCACTAAGACCCCACCCAGGACGTGATCTAGGACCCACGCCACCCACGTTTCCAGGAACTGAGACACAGATGGCTCAGAGGTCCTCTCTTTGGCTCTCGCAAATCTGAAACCTAGCTCTACCAATTGCACTGTGAATCCCTAGTTTTGTGGAGATTAATGAGCTCACTTCTGAACAGTGTGCCAGACCCTCCAAGTGAAGGTGCTGAGGATGATAATCATGAACACTTTATGCCCTGGGGCCTGGATATGGACTCTGTACCCGAGGCCAATGCTCAATGTACGGGATCAGCATTCTCAGTCTGGTTTCCACAGCGTCCCTCAGGAACTGGTCTGTTTTCCTCTTCCTGGAAGAGGGAAAAGAAAACAGTGTGTCTCTGGATCAAAGGCATGGGCTCGGTGCTACACTGTTTACTCAGCCCTAGTGGGGAGGGCCCCACCAGCTCTTGATGAGACAGGCAGCTGCGTTTCAGTCCCATCAGAGCAGCAGGGCTGCTCAGTGCTACCCTCTTGGCTCTGCTTGGATTGGCCTCCTGGGGACAGCTGGTGGCGCCTAAGCTCCTTGAACCTCAGCTGCCACCCCGAGCAATGATGCCATGGGACTTACTCTGCCTGGCCCAGCTGTACCAGCTTCTGCTCCTCTTCCAGCACACGGGTGAGCCGGGCGTTGCACTGGGTCACAAAATGCAGTATCAGTTCACTGCCATCATTCCCAAACATGTTGGCAGCCGCACTGGAGAGACCCAGAGACTACAAAGGGGGAGAGGGAACACAGGAAAGTGGCGGGCAGGTGGAGTGGACATTTGCCGCCTGTTCATCACTAGTGCCTCTTCTTCTAGTAACAGCAGCTTGGTTCTCAGTGGGACACCCCACTCTTCATTCTTGTCCGTGTGATCTGGGAGAAGCTGACCACCAAATCCCTCCACACTCCATCAAGCCCCTGGGTGTGATGCAAAGCAGGGGATCCAGACCTAGATAAGTGCAGTTCACAGCAACCAGTTCAGGAATGTGCACGTGACCAAATCCAGCCCTGCGAGGCCGCCTCCACACTTTTGCTAGTACCGATGGGAAAGAAGTACCCTCTTTCCTCTGGGGCTGCTGAGCCATTTTTAGTCCTGCATGGGAAGCCCCCGCTGAGAATGAAGCTCACAGAGAGGAAAGCAAAGCAGATATGCTGTAGAGACACTTCCCAGCAGCAACAATCTAAGCCAGAGGTACTTCCAGACTTTTCTGTCATTAAATGAGCCAAACACTCCCTTTCTTGCTTGAGCCAGTTGAGTTTGAGTTCTGACACTTGTAACCTAGAGTTGTAACTATTATAAAAAGGGGCTTGGGAAGAGCGCTCCTAACTCTCTTCCTCACCAACTCACTTAACCTAAGCCTCTTGGAAAGTAGGTCTCTCAGTTGTTTAAAAAAAAAAAAAGTCTCACAAACTTTTTTTTTTTTTTTTCCTCACCGCAGCACGTGGGATCTTAGTTCCCCGACCAGGGATCCAACCCGCGTCCCCTGCATTGGAAACGCGGAGTCTTAACCACTGGACTGCCAGGAGAGTCCCTCACAAACTTTTCCTATTGAGCTGTCAAAGAGTTAACAAAGCCACAGGGATCCTTTACTATTCCTCACATACAGGACTCATTGAGCAGCTACTGGAGGGGGAACCCTGACGGCAGCAGGGACAGAGGGCAGAAAAGGAACCAAAAAAACCATTAACTCTAAATTCCCGCCGTTGGGAAAGTGCCTCTCTTTTGGTGCGAGCACACAGCCTTTCTGGAGGGCAGTTTGGCAATATTCACCTCAACATCAGAGCCGCAGGAGCATCAGTACTAAGGGTGACTGCGTGCTCCCTGTGTGCCTGGTGCCCGGCTGAGCGCATTATACACACAACCTTGCTGCGGCCCTACAGCAATGCCAGCAGGTGGGCATTACCATCATCCACATTTTACAGAAACTGCAGCTTAAAGCTCTTAACCACCAGGCTATACTGCCTCTAACATGTATGGAACAGGAACCTCGAAAATATACACACTCCCTGGGCCAGTTGTTGAGCTACTGTGTCTCAGCTCCAAACCTGCCCTTCCATCCTCAGCTTTGGGATGCAGGGGCTGGGGCTCTGCAAGCCATACTTCTGGCTCCATGTTAGGTCCCCGGATAGGGTCTCTAGAGGGAGACTGCAAGGCTGGAGGAGGAAGGGCCTGGCTCCTCGCGGTTTACTTCCTGTCGGCTAGTGGTCTGTGTGAGCAGCGCCCTCCTTCACCACGGCAGCACTTCTGTCCAGTGGCAGCAGCTGAACCCAGTCTGCAGTATTCTCGACAGGTGCAGACCTAAGTTCATCGAGCCACCATCCTCTCCCTGCCCTCCCAACCGCTCCGCCATTTCCCCAACCCGAGGTCAAGTGCCAGCCCCCAGGGACCCTTCCTCCAAGGTCAGCGACACCAGCACCCGCTGAGGAGCACCTCCTCCTGAGAGGTGGGAGTTTCACCTTCACAGGGACTCTCCTTCAAGCTCCTAGCTGTATTCATTCCAACTCTTCCCTTTGTTTCCTTAGCCCCGGGGATGAAAGCTCCTCCCTGCAGGTGCTACCTCTACTGATACCTTAGTGTTCTTTTTATCCTTTCAGTTACCTGGTTACCAATTTCACATCTAGTTAACAATTCTTTGTGTTAAATTCTCTCTATTGGAGTAACTGGATTTCTTCTGATTGATGCACTCCCTGAAAGACCAACTCCACTTCTCAGAATTTGTCCTAAAGAAACCAACCAGAAACGTACTTAAATCTGTTGTACAAATAGGTTTAGAATATTTAAAAAATTGGAAACAACCCAAATGTTTATCCATTGAGTTCAAGTAAATGCAGTAGGTATTATGCAGCCGTATGAATGGAGATATGCAGAGTGAAAAAAGCATATGAAAAAAGCATATGAAAAAGAGTGAAAAATTTAACCATAGAATATTGAGTAGAATCAGGTTTTTCCAAACAATCCTGTTACCTTTCTGTCCTCTCCTGGTTCCACACCTTTCTGTAATGATTCTCTCACACCTTCCCTGCTACCTTGGAACCTCTGTCTCCTCCCACCGTTTCCTAACTTCAGGATCAGGAGACAACCACACCTACGTCACAGAGAAAACAGAAGCCATCCCCTGGGAACTCCTTAAAGGTTCTTCTAGAAACTAAGCCTGCAGCTGTCTTCTCCAACTTTGCCCCTAATACACCGAAGGCTAGTCTTTCCACCTGTTTTCCGGATTTCATAATCCTTGCCTTCAAGGAACCTCACGTTTTTCATTTTGCCACTTTCTCTTGTATCTTCTCCATCACCGGTGTTTCTGTGCCCTCCTGCCAGGACTCCAACATGCTCATCAAACTTCCATCCCACCTCCCCTGCTTAGTATACTAGCTCCCTTCTCCCCCTCGCAGCCCAACGCCTCTGCACTTCCTCACCTCTACTCACCCCTCAACCCACCCGTTATTTCGGACCTGTACTCCCTTCAAACGGCTGCCGCTGCAGTCACCTATGTCTGGTTGCCTCATCCACATTCTCCTGCTTTGCCTCCAGTGCAGGCTCCTCTACCTCAGTCTTCTTTGCCACCCCACCCTGTTCCACCCCACCCTTAAATATCAGTGGTCCCGGGCTTCCCTGGTGGCACAGTGGTTGAGAATCTGCCTGCCAATGCAGGGGACACGGGTTCGAGCCCTGGTCTGGGAAGATCCCACATGCCGCGGAGCAACTAGGCCCGTGAGCCACAACTACTGAGCCTGCGCGTCTGGAGCCTGTGCTCCGCAACAAGAGAGGCCACAATAGTGAGAGGCCCGCGCACCGCGATGAAGAGTGGTCCCCACTTGCCACAACTAGGGGAAGCCCTCGCACAGAAATGAAGACCCAACACAGCAAAAATAAAATAAATTAATTAATAAACTCCTACCCCCAACATTTAAAAAAAATTTAAAAAAAATATATCAGTGGTCCCTAAGGACCTAGACTCCTCTCTCTTTTCACATGGCACTCTAGGCACATTCATGCCACCCTAGGCAATCTCATTCACTTCCATGGTTTAATGACCACATACATATGTGGATTATGCCCCAGCATATACTCTAGTCCAGGCAGCTCCTCCAGTTTCAGGCCTGTATGCTTGAGGTCCCCCGTTGGCCGACCCAAAGACCTCTCATATTCAACAAAGCTCAAGACTGTACCCATGGGCCTTCCTCAAACATGGCTCTTCAGTGGCCTTAATCTAAGAGAACGGCACCACCACGTACCCACTCATGCAAACCGGCAGGCAGCTCTGGTGGCATTTTGTCACTCCCTCCTATGTCATTCTCTCACCAAACCTACCCACTTGTCTCCATGTTCACTGCCACTGCTCTAGGTCAGAAAGCCCTCATCTCTCCTGGATGACGAGCGGCAGCTCCCAGTGACCCTCTGACTCCAATACTTTTTCATCCAGCAGCCAAAGTGATGGTTTTGAAATGTTAAATTGAATTCTATATCTCCAATTATTCTTAGAATAAAAGAAAGCCTAACTCTTCAACATGACCTTTGGACCTTGCCCGATGTGGCCTCAACTGACCCTTCCCCAGCATCACTCAGCTCAGATCTCTTCCTGACTCTCGGCATAGTGGTTTTCTTTGGTTCCTCTAACGTGCAGGCTTCTTTCCACTCTGCGCATGCTGTGTCTCTGTCTGGACTTGTCCATGCCCCACCCCACCAAATCAGGTAAAGCCTTCTCATTCCTCAGCTCTCAGTTCCAAAGCCTTTCCTCACCACGTTCTCACCCCGAGTTAGGTTCTGTCCCTCCACTGCATGTCACAAGAGCACCTTTTCCTGATAGCCCTGACCACATTTTATAAATATGTATTTGTATATATGTGATTAATGTCACCAGACTGGAAGCTCAACAAGGGCAGAACTTTGCCCATCCTGACTACTATGATGCCCCTAGGACCTAGCACACTCTCTGTTCAATAAATATTTAAAGAGAGAATGATTAATAATCAAAGGGTTTTTTTCTAATTTGAAAGATCAAAATGTTGATCTTTGTTATCACAGACAATTTTTAAGTTCTTTTTTTTGCGGTACGCAGGCCTCTCACTGTTGTGGCCTCTCCCGTTGCGGAGCACAGGCTCCGGACGCGCAGGCTCAGCGGCCACGGCTCACGGGCCCAGCCGCTCCGCGGCATGTGGGATCTTCCCGGACCGGGGCACGAATCCGTGTCCCCTGCATCGGCAGGCGGACTCTCAACCACTGCGCCACCAGGGAAGCCCCTGGCAGTTTTGATCATAGGCAATTCTTGCCTAATGAGCTGCCTTTAGAACCTAACTGCCAAGAACCAACTCCACGGTATATTCTTTTGATATTAAAAAATAATTTAAAAACAAAAGCATTTCTACCCTATTGGGGAAAAACAAACAACACAAAACCAGAAAATCTTATAGCAGTGAGGAGCTCTGGGGCTCTGAGCTGGGCTGGAAGAAAGCCCTCTGCTCTGGCTGCTGTGATTCCCTCCTGGCTGATCTTGGTCAGGCTGCCCCGCCCGCACCCAGACACACCTTGGCTCCTTCTGCAATGGCCTCTGCTGTCCACCCGTGGGCAGGCACATACTCCAGGGCCGCCGTCAGGATGCGCTGCTGCAGCTGCTCCTCACTCTCATAGTCCTCCTCCTCCTCACCACCCTGGTCTGTGTACCTGAGACCCAAATGCAAGAGAGACATGGGGATGGAGCCCGGCACACCTCACCTCACCGCCTGCTGCCTGGCATGCAACATGTGCCTGGCCAGAAACCACAGGCTCTGTGCCTCCTCTCAGCACATGTTGAGAGGACATTTACTCATGTGTAGGTATCAGTGTTTGAATGCCAACAGAGCAAAAATCGTATCATCCTTCGCCTCCCATAGAGTCACTGAGAGAAGGGAGCCATGAGCGAGGAGGCCAGGTGACAGGAAGGTGCATGCTGTAGCAGCACCCTGGGTTTCCCAGTTTATAGCCTTACCACATTGTTTCTTTACCTGGATTTGTTCCAAACTGTAACTCCATTGAGCACAGGGACAACGGTTACATTATTCACAGGGCCTGGCACACAGTAGATCCTCAAACAATATTTGTTGAATTGAAATGAAAACTACTTTCATTGGGAGACCAGAAAAATGACTGGGAACACTCTAATTTCAGAGCTAGAGGAACTTCTCAGCGGCAGGATTAAGTAAAGACGAAACATCTAACGGAGATGTAAATTATTATTTCCTTTCTGGAGGGCAATCTGGCCTCACATGTGTAACGAAATGGAAAATGTGCATATCCTTTGACTCAGTGCTCCCACTGCTGAGAGAATCATCTACTTTATCACATTATTCTTCATACCAGTGATGGAAATCTAAATATCCATCAGTAAAAGATAGGTCAAATAAATTTTGGTACTGCCATTTGCTGGAATACTATGCAACCATTAAAATAATATAGATTGTGAAATGACATTATAAACGTACTGTTGAGCGAACAAACAGGTTCTGGAACAGCATGTATAGTGTACAGTGTAATTAATCATTTATAATATATACAGGGTTATATATGAAAAACGTTAGAGAAAAGGATATTCACAAAAATGTCAGAGTTATTTCTGGGTTTGCGATTTCTGATAATTTTTTTACTTTTGTGAACTTCTTTGTATTATTTAGAATGTACAGGCACCGTTTTCATAAAACAAACAAACAAACAAACAACAGGTTCCTTTCAAAGATAAGGTTGAAAATGATGAAAGATGTGAAGGGAACAGAGAGGCTAGAGGAAGGAGAAGCACAGATTCACCCAAGCACGCAAAGTGGTCAGAAATGGGTGGACTGGGGTTCTACTGCCTACCTGGGGGGTGAACGAGAAGACTCCTGATTGGGTTCTTCTGTGCCCTGTGTCTCAGAATGTTGCTGAGAAAAAGAGGGAGGAGGTTGCTGCTTCTGCTGATCTGAAGACCTCAGCTGTGTAGCTGAAGCATGGAAGGCACGTGGCACCAGGGCTGGTCGGCAGCGGGACACTGAAACAAACTGAGCTGGTCAGCCAGAGACACTCACCAGAGAAGACCCTTTGAGACCCAGAGTGGTACGAGGGATGGGGAGGAAGAAAAGCGCAGGAAAACAAGAACCAAGTGTTGGATCCCAGACAAAATTCTCGGGTAAACTGGGAACCTTTCGACATGATGTGGTGGCAAAAGCAGGAACCAGGAAATGGAAGACCTGTCTTCTAGGCATGTTTCCATCATTTGTTAGCTGTGTGTTAATGGGCAAACCATTTCACCCCAATGAGCATGATTTAAAATACGCAAATTAAGAGAAATAATCTCTACTTACTCAACGGGAGTGTTGTGAGGCCCAAACAAAAAAATGAAAGTGACTTGAAAACATTATATATTTATATATCATGGCAAGAGCACTGGACTATAAATTAGAAGGGCTGAGTATTGACTCCCTAGTGGTTATGTGGTGTCTCTATCTGTTTTCTCATCTGCAATATTGCAACACCCATTTACTTTAGGAAAGGGCTTTTGAAAAGTACAGTACTGTATTTCCTAAGCAAAGGCTCATACTACTTTTTTCTTTCCCAGCATTTTACTACAAAAAAAAAATTCAAACATACAAGCAAGTGGAAAGAATTGTGGCATGAACACCTGTATATCCATCACACTCTTCATACATCAGGCCATCTTATTTATTTTTTTTGGCCACACCACACGGCTTGTGGGATCTTAGTTCCCCAACCATGGATTGAACCTTGGCCTCGGCAGGGAAAGCACCGAGTCCTAACCACTGGACAGCCAGGGAATTCCCCAATCCATCTTATTTTTTGATGCATTTGTTGCAGACTTCAGAATTCTTTATCTTTAAACATTTCAACATGCACATCATTAACTAGAGTTCAATATTTATTGAATATTTACTGTTATTTTATTGAGGTGATATTTACATTCAATGAAATGCACAAATCTTAAATGGGCCAATTCTGAGTTTTGACCAATGTATACACCTGCCTAACTTGAACCCCTATCTAGAGATAACATCACCCCAGAAAGTTCCCTCTTATTCCTTCCCAGTTATTCCCCACCCACACTATTCTGAATTTTTCATTCTAGTCTTGCCTGTCCTACAATTTCATCTAAATAGAATCATACTGTGTATCCTGTGTATGTATAAGACTTCTTCTGCTTAGAATACTTTTTAGATTGATTCATTTTTCTGTGAAAATCAGGAAGTTGTTACTTTTTACTGCTGAGTAGCATTCCACTAAGAAACACTATTCTATTGAACACCTGAGCTGTTGGCTATTATAAAGGTGCTACGAATATACTTGTTCAAACCTTTTTGTGGACATTTTGCTTTCATTTCTGTTGAGTAAATACCTCGAGGTCGATTTTCTGGGTCATAGGCATTACTTTTACTGAACATATTTAGTTTGGAGCTTTGTATAAAAACAACACTCATTTTTTAAAAAAATCTATGGACCAACTCAGGAAAAAATGATTTTTAAAAGAAACAGCACCTATGTGTGAAAATATCAATTATTTTAGCATATGTACAGAAAAAACCGGACCAAATATTCATAAAACTTCGAAAAGGACCTGGGAGGTCCCAAAGCAATATTGCAGAACCACTGCAGTCCACGAGAAGATTTTAGGTGAAATACAGGAGAATATTATTTCATTAGTTATATATTTGTTAATATGTTAATTCATACGTTCTATTTGTGGAAGGTGACATTGGTTTTCCATTTATGGTAGTGATATAAAGCTTCCTCTTTTAAGTAAACGTCTACATTTTTACGAAATCAGACGTATAAACAAAAATACTGACTATATGGTGGCAAAGGTGGTACGAGGATACTGAAGAATTACTGAAGAGGTGGGGAAATGACCGACTTGGGAAAAAGTAGACTAGGCGCGTAGACTAGGCGCTCTCTGTGTCTGTGTTTCCCGGGATCAGGGCCCAGGGACTTGGCAATGGAGTTGAGACTGGGAACAAGTGTGCCAGTCTGCAACCGACCGAGCTGTGTGACCTTGGGCACCCACAGCCCTCTCTCAGGCTGCGTCAACTCCATGAAATGGGAGTGACAGGCCCTTCCCTGATGCTCTTGCTCCTCACAGGTAGAGAATGGAGTCAGAAGCCAGCCAGGCGGCCACTTCAAGCCCGAGGAGCCGGCGCGAGCCGCTATGCCCTTCACCTCACCTTGCTCTCGAGCCGCCACGAGGCTTCTTCCGCCCCTCACCCAGCCCAGATCAGATTCGCGCCCCCTCCCCTTCCCTCCCCGCTCCCGGGATCGGCCGCCCTCTCACCGGGGAGGCACCGCAGCTGCAGGAGCCTCCACCCCGCCCGGCCGAGCGCGCCAGACACCCTCGCTGCCATCTTGGAAGCGGGCACGCTGCCTACGGCGACGCGCTGTGTAGCACCGAGTCAGCTGCATGGCCACTTCCGCCCTCCCCGCGCAGCGGGAGCTTCGTCCTCTCGCGAGAGGCGCGAGGTGCGGAGCCGGCCGATGCTGAGAAGCCGGGAGCGATCCCCGGGCGGCAGGTGAGCGATCACCAGGTGGTCCGAGAGCCCGACCTTCCCCAACGCCCCCGTTCCGGCCCACCCTCTGCCCCACGTCCTCTCATTTCCCATCCCCAGCCTCGTCCTTCGGCGGAAACGTGGCTATGGCCACCTCCCTGAGGACCACGGCGGGCTTTCGCCCTGGGGAAGCCGGTGTGTGGGGTCGGGCCCGCCCTGCCTCGTCCCGGTCTCCTGGCATGGTGGCTTCAGCTCTTCCCGGGCTGCCTTATCTCCCGCGCTGCCGGACCCGGCCTGAGGCCCCGGGGGACAGCGCTGATCTGGGGTCCGGGAGACCGGAGTCTGAGATCCGGTTCTGCTAGTAGCCAGCTGTTGTGACCTTGAGTCTCAGTCCCTCTTCGCAAACATCAGGGAAGCTGAAGTTTCCGTCTTTGGGGGTACCTGGACCCCCCAGGTTTTAATTTTGAACCTTTGACTTCCCTGAACCTCCGAAGTGTTGAGTTGATATAATTGAGTATTCCCAAACTTGCCGGATTGGAAAAACCATCAGGACGCTTGTTAATAAATCGGATACCGAGGTCTTTCTCCTGGAGAGTTGATTCAGTATATTTGGATGTAGCCCTGGAATCTTATTTTAACAAATGCCCCCGGGTGATTTGGATGATCTGCAAGTTTGGGAAAGGCTGGTGGCCTTTATTCTGACATTGAGTGCCAAGCGCTGCGTGACTCAGGGAGGTCATGGACTAGTCACTGAGCAGATATGTAAATGCGGAGCGCCTTACTGGGAAACCTATCACCAGGGAAGGCTTCATAATAGTCGGAAGAAGTAAATGGTTTGGGGATGAGGGATAACCAACAGCTGGAGCTAAGCATGCCATTCTGTAAGTTTCGTGCAGTGAGACCCTTGTCTTTGTGTTTTTGCACACTCCTTATGAACCTTTTCAGAACCTCTTACTCTCCCCTGCGTGAGTGTGGGGGAAGCCTCCCCCTAAGCCAAAACTACTCCCCAAATGTTAAAATTTCAGATCCATATTTCTGGATTTCGGTAAAGCACTACTGATCTCTCCATGAGGTTTTGTTTTCTGAGTCCTGTCCACTCATCTTCGAATGAATCTTTCCTGTGGAAAATCTAGCACTTGGATATCCTTCCTGAAACCCTTAAGTTTGACACACACCTAATTGCCTGGAGACAAAGTCTTCTATTTCTTTTCCTTTGCGTTTACTGTTTCCTTGCAGATTGTCACCTTTTTCTCTCTGTGTGTGTGTGTGTGTGTGTGTGTGCGCGTGCGCAAGTGCGCGCGCTTCGGTCAGTTCATTTTAATTAAATTTTTCTTTCTGTTAACTGTCAGTATTCTTAGAATTTTTTATGCATTTGACTTAAAAGGATTTGATCCTTGGTTTGAACTGATACCCAAACTTCCATCTTATTTTTTTTCTTTTGGCCCTCTTCATCCTTAAAAGGAGCCAGATGCCTCAGGATTTGATGTTTACTGGGTGCCTTAAAAATAAACAAGTACATCTCCAGAAGTTGTTCTCAGACATCTGCTTTCACTGCCTGCCCACAACATTTTAGAAGGGCTGTGGGCATGTGTGTGCAGCAGTCAGAGTTGGAGAGATGCTTAACAAGTCCAGTGACATGACAATGACTTCTGTTCCACCTCTTTTTATTTATGAAACCGGGCTCTGAGTCACACTTCTAAGTATGTTGACTTAGGTGCCAGTCATTTTTTCCTTGTTTTTTTAGAAAAGACATTGACAACAACATAAAACTCTGATGATGAATAGTATCACACTTTGGCTTTTACATATTTAAAAGAACACTGTGTCCCATTTTATTTGGAAAATGCTGACTGAAAGTGGTGGCTGTGTCTTTTTGAGAGTTAATGTTTAATAAATGTATTTTATGAGCTCCCTGTTGCCCTAGAAGATTAGTTTGGGGGGATATGGAAAACAGGGCACTTTCCATTCTTCTAATTTACAGACACAATCCCACTGGAGTACTGTATAAGATGTCATAAAGTGCAGCTCTTATGTTGTATAATTTTAACAATAAAAAAGGAGCTTCACATTTCTCCCTGGGGGGTCCTCCTAGCAGGTATGGCTGAGGAGGAAGAACAAGATTTTATAGGACTGTTTGAAGCAAAGGCAAATAAACTGGCCACAGAGAAGTGGAGGCTCGGAGTTCTCTTAGAACATTATTTTATTGAGCTCTGTGTGCCAGGTCCTGCTGAGTACATTGCATATTTTTATCGTCTCATTTACTTCTTGCAGCAGCCTTGCAAAATATAAGATTATTCTCCCTACTTTATTAATGAGAAAAGAGGCTAATCACTGATCCATTGTCATGTAGCTAATAAATAGAAGATCTAATGATAGGTAGAACCCCAGTTCATCTGTATTCGAAACCTGTGCTCTCTGAAACTCTGCCTGATAAATTGGGAGATTGGGATTGACATATATACACTAATATGTATAAAATGGATAACTAATAAGAACCTGCTGTATTAAAACATAAAATTCAAAAAAATAAAAATGAAAGAATAAAACCCTGTCTCCATTAAGGTTGCTGAAAAGGTCTCGACATCTGGCTTTTTGTGTTTCTCTAGTTAATGAGTAGCCTTTGGCCCCTCGGTTCTTCCATGAAGATTTTTCTGTGAGTACAGTGCAAGGTTGTAGTAGTGGGAAGGGAACTTCTCATCTCTTTCTATTGTCCCAAGGGAGAGCCTGTTCCAACATCATTCTAGAAGGAGATCATTTATTTCATATAACTTCATACCCAGCAATCCATATTCCTATCTTCCCCAGCTGGTTCTTAAATGTGAGATTGATCCAAAGTTGTTCACTTGAAAGATTTGTAAGGGTTCTTCCTCAATATCATGTTACAGTTGAAAGCTTAAAGTTTCAGTTCTTGATTGTGTGCTTTTTAGGGATTTAAAAACCACAATTCAATGACTAAGGAATCCTGTTTATCTGATAACACTTGGCATCCTTTTACCACGGCATGCAGTCAGGTCAGGATAATAAAGAGGGCATTCCACAAGGAAGGAACCAGAAAAAGCATGATAGAGTGAAAATGCCAAGATTTTTCATACAACAAGGAAAGATTCACTTTGGGGAGGTGGGAGATACAGGTGGTGCCAGATTACGGAGCACCTGAATCCAGAAGACTGAAGAATTTTGATTTTGTTCTAGAAAATAAAAGCCTTAGGAAATGAGCAGCAAAATCAAAGTACTACAGTATTTAAGGATGACTGGCTGACCTAGGCATGTTTTGTAGGCTGAGGAGCAAGTCATTTGAAGGGAACTTTTTTTTTTTTAAGATTCTGCACTCAGATTGCTTCACATGTCTTTTTTCTTTTTTCTTTAAGATTTATTTATTTGGCTGCGCTGGGTCTTTAGTTGCAGCACGTGGGATCTTCGTTGCAGCATGCGGGATCTTTAGTTGTGGCATACGGAGACTTTAGTTGTGGCATGCGGGATCTAGTTCCCTGACCAGGGATCAGACCAGGCCCCCTGCATTGGGAGCACAGAGTCTTAACTGCTGGACCACGAGGGAAGTCCCTGAAGGGGACATTTTTAAAGAAGGAAGAGTGTGTAGGCCTGACTTAAACTTGGTCCCGGAGTGTCTGTGGTGGCATAATTGTCACTGGGTTAGCCACCTCTGCAGAATACAGAAGTATTCGGCTTAAGACCCATCTATGTGTGATCCCTCTCCCACAGCTTTGGTCTCATGTCATTTGGTAGAGCTGTCTGAAGCCGGGGACTTGGAGTCATTAATGTTTAAGAAAGAAATGGGGAACTGAGTAGACTGCTATCTCCTGACCTGATTGCATCGTGAGGACATTCTATACTCATCTGAGTATCAAGTCAAAGGGAAAGTTGACCCCGGCAGGAGGAAATTTCCATAGGTTAAAAGCATGGGTTTTACAGTCATATAGACTTGGATTCAGATCCTAGCTTTTACTTTTTCCACACAACACTTACTAGTTGTGTGACCTGGGCAAAGTCAACAGCCTGTTTCCTGACTTTAAAATGGGAGTAATATCTAGTTTAAGGTTGTATTGAGGTTCAATTGAGACAATGTAGGTAAAATGCTTTGAAGAGTCTGGCTAATATTAATTGTTAGAGATAGTAGATACTATTGCTCAATGCAGAGTCAGTAGAATTGAATTTTTATATCTTGATGAATGGGAAAATATCATTATTCAGTTTGCTAAATTTACATATGTTTGTCTCTTTTTTAAAAAAAACACTAAGCTTGTGGTTGGGTTATATCAGCCAATTTATTTGCCTCCCTTGCTGAGTCATACTTCTGCCTAATTAATGTCCTGTGTGTTTTACATTATTTTGTCTCATACCAAAGAGAAAATAGTATTTGTGCCTTCAACCTCCTTACTTGACTGCCCAGTCAGGATTCTCACCAAGGAAGCCACCTGCCATATTTGGGAATGTTGGGGTTATGAAACCTTGGGATAATGGGTTTATTTATTCACACTCTGGTATCTACAGTGAGTTTTTCTAATGTGGTCAGCATTCCCTGGTGGGAGGTCGGAATTAGGTTGCAATTCTAATTACATTTGGTGGTACCCCATGGATTGAATTGCGTTTTGTCTCTTCCCACTCTTGACTCTCCTTTGGCCCATAGCTTTTAGGTCCACAGCACTGCAGGAATGGCAAATTTTGGGATCTCAGCTGGCCAGTTTGTGGCAGTGGTCTGGGATAAGTCATCTCCGGTGGAGGCTCTAAAAGATCTGGTGGATAAGCTTCAAGCCTTAACTGGTGATGAGGGCCGAGTGTCTGTGGAAAACATCAACCAGCTGTTGCAGTGTAAGTACCTACCCAGGTTGTCTTACAGGGAGGGCAGTTTTGATGGCAGTGCTCCATTTCTTGTCGTTCCTTGATAGCTGGGGTTTTTGTTGTTGTTGTTGTTTTTAAATAAATTTATTTATTTATTTTTGCTGTGCTAGGTCTTCGTTGCTGCGCGCAGGCTTTCTCTAGTTGCTGTGAGCGGGGGCTACTCTTCATTGCGATGCACGTGCTTCTCATTGTGGTGGATTCTCTTATCGTGGAGCACGGGCTCTAGGCACACGGGCTTCAGTAGTTGTGGCTTGCGGGCTCTAGAGCGCAGGCTCAGTAATTGTGGCGCACGGGCTTAGCTGCTCCGCGGCATGTGGGATCTTCCTGGACCAGGGCTCAAACCCATGTCCCCTGCATTGGCAGGCAGAGTCTTAACCACTGCACCACCAGGGAAGCCCAATAGCTGGGGTTTTTTTGGGGGGGGGTGGCACATGATAGTAGTTTTTTCAGTTGAGATACAGTGGACTTAGGAGTATAGTTGATGATTTGTATAAGTAAGTTCTTATTTCTTATTAGATGTTCCACATTTTTTTAAAAAGCTTGGTTTTCGCCCACCTTCCTTTTTTACTTTTTCCCCTGAGCATACAAAAGGAGATGAAATTAGTAAGACTGAGGGAGAGCAGGGCAGCAGTGTCCTGGCCCCTCTTGCTAGTAACGGTGGTATAATAGCATTTGCTGAACAGGTAGGTGTTTATTCTACTAGGCCACGCGTGTAGCCTTTGTGGGGACTTGGGAGAGATTGGGAGATTCTGGGGCCAAGGTGATTGTTGATTAGAGTCTTCCTTCTTTTCAGCTGCCCACAAAGAATCTAGCTTTGACATTATTTTGTCGGGTATAATTCCTGGAAGCACCACTCTGCACAGTGCTGAGATTTTGGCTGAGATGGCCCGGATCCTTCGGCCTAGTGGATGTCTTTTTCTGAAAGAGCCGGTAGAGACAGCTGTAGGTAAGGAAGTTTTCACTTGAAAGACTAGAGTTTAACAGGGTTGACTCTTTAGGTGTGTTTTCTGCATCTCTCTGAGGAGGAGGTATAATGTGGAGATCAACAGTCCTATACAGAACCTTATCCTTAGGGATAAGGGATGAATTATTGTAAAACTCTGAACCAACACATCTGAATAAATTGTGATATTTGACCCATTAGGTAGTAAAATAGAAGGAAACTGCTCATCTGAAAATGGCTGGATCCTTCAACAGGTGAATGCTTGAACTGGTGCATCCACACCATGGAAAACTATGCAGCAGTAAAAAAAGAACAAACTATTGCCACATGCAACAACTTGGATGAATCTCAGAGGAATCATGCTGAGTGAAAGAAATCCAATCTCAAAAGCTTAGAGGCTGTATGATTCTGTTCGTGTAACATTCTTGGAATAACAAAGTTATAGTGACAGAGAACAGGTTGGCCATCGTCAGGGTTAGGAATGGGAGGGAGGGGGTACGTGAGGCTGTAAAGGGGGTGGTGTGAGGGTTCCTTGTGGTGATGAAGACTATGCACACACACAAACAAGTGTATGTAAAACTGGTGAAATCTGGATAAGCTCTGTGGACTGTCAGTGACAACTTCCTGGTCTTCATATTATATGATAGGTGTGTAAGATATTATCGTGGAGAGAAGAGGTGAAGGGTCCTTGAGACCTCCCTGAACAGTTTTTTTTTAAACTTCCTGGGCATCTATAGTTATTTCAAACTAAAAAGTTAAAAAAATAGTGACTAGAAGTCTGAGAGTGATGAGCTAAGTATTGATTCATGTGAAAGTAAAGATAGAATCCAAGAAACAAAAACCTCTTTTTTGCTCAGTGGTAAAGCTGTCAGAATCATTCTAGATTTTTAGCATTTTTAACTAGACTTTCTATCAAAATATGGTGACTTATTTCATCAAATAATAGAAATAAAAGTATTTTGAAATGTGTAAAGGCATTTATGTGGAAATATAAGCTTGTGACGTTAATAGCAGCTATAGCCTTCTTTGCTGAGATGTAAACCTTGGGTGACTAAACACAGTGTCTGTCAGAACTATACAGAGATACTTGTATACTTTACAGTTTCTCAGCCTCTTGGTCATTATCCAACAGCCCCTGGAAGGTTAGGTATTTCAAAGAAACAGAGAGTGATATGAAGCAATAATCATGGAATTATTATATGACACTTAAGAGCATCAGTAAGAGCACTTTGACCAACCAAAAGGAGTTGTCCAATTAAAATACTATCACTAAAATATATATACATTGAACAGAATAGGTTATTATTATTTTAATGCCTGCTGACCTGAATAGGAGAGAGCCTTTACTATTTGTCCTGCTTTGACCTATAAAGCTATTAACTGGGGTTTTCCTCTTAGCAGTTAACAATAGCAAAGTGAAGACGGCATCTAAGCTGTGTTCAGCCCTGACTCTTTCTGGTCTTGTGGAAGTAAAAGAGGTATGTTTGTAGACGACCTTCTTTGCTGGGAATTTAAGCCTTGGGTGACTAAGCCCAGTATCTCTTTTGTCAGAAGATACGGAGAGAATCTGGGAGAAATAACAACCCTGAAGGTGAGGTGATCAGTGTCACTCAACTAGGAAACAAGTTGAGAAGGGCTTTGCATGTGAGAAACCTGATGCCTCGAAGGACGAAACCTCTGAAATCAATCTCCTCTGAAGAGACTCAGCTCGAGCCCATGTGGGTTGGGACATATTTTGGTCTCAGTACTAGTGGTGACCACTGAGGCAGGGAGAGAGCGACACACCTCTTAGTGGACACGAATCTTAGGCCCAAGTGAAGGGCAGTTGCCTGTATTTTCCTCGGCTTTTGGGTGGGAGGCTAGAACACGTTGGAGGGGGAAATCCTTTTCTGACAATTCATTAGAAATATTAACATTAAATAGAGGTACTTATGGTTCTACATTCTTCTCCAACGCTGAAATTTTCTTGTGTGAGAGGTGTTAATACCACGATAGCTGTTATACCATTGATCTGTACATGACCTAGGGCCTCAGTTTCTTTACGCCTACCCTTTCTTATTTTTCTTTTTAGTTAAAGTTCTTCCATTTTTTATTCCAAAATATGGGATGTTCATAAAAATTCAGTTAAGACTGAAGAATATAAAGTGACATCTCAGGCCTTGCTTACACTTTCCTCCCCAGAGGGAGCCACCAATACATTTCTTGGTGTGGCTGTTCAGACTTCTTTTTATGTATTTACAAGTGTGTTTTGTGTGTGTGTGTGTATACACATTTTTTAATGTAAATAAGGTCGTATGTATACAGTGTTCAGTCACTAGCTCTTTTCCCCACCTTTAGCTGTCTTCGACATTATCCACCTCAGTGTATTGACCCACTTTCTTACTAATGATGGAACGGCATTCAGTGCTTTAGATGGACTGCAGTTTATGTAGCAGTTCCTTAATTGTCGGACATAGAGGTGGCACCCCCAGCTTCTTCCCGATCTTTCCTGTCTGCTGCTTCTTCCCGAGGAACATAGAAAGCATTTCCTTCCCGCTGTGATTCTCTTTCTCTACTGCATATTTCATTTCTAGCATCTTTACTGTGGGCATGCTCCCCCGCCACAGGCTTCGATTCCATTCAACAGCCTCTTCAACATGTCCGATTCATCTTGATAATCATAATCATTACAATCTCCACAATGCCTCGCACAGTGCCTTGTACCTAATAGATATTTGATAAAACTCTCCAAGGGGCAGGCTCAACATAAACATGTAGACAGAAGTTACACTCCAGGGTCCTGATCAGTGAGAAACTGAACGTGAGGCACGAGGCAATGTCTGTGATCTCCTGCTGTCGTGTACTTACTACAGATGTGAGCATTTGACACCTGTGAGGGGGACATAGTACACCATCATACTGTAGAAGAAGTGTGGCCTAATCCTCTGATATCTTGAATTTCAGCTGCAGCGCGAGTTCTTGAGCCCCGAGGAGATTCGGTCTGTCCAAGAACACCTGGGTTACCACAGTGACAGCCTGCTCTCTGTGCAGATCACAGGAAAAAAGCCCAATTTTGAAGTGGGTTCTTCTAGTCAACTTAAGCTTTCTACTACCAAGAAGTCTTCCGGTGAGACTGGCCTAGGGACATTGTTCTGTCTGGGTGGGCCTGAAAAGCCCTATTAAAAACTGAGCCAGAGATCTGAATGAGGTGGTGATATCTTTAGAGGATCATTCCCTTCCTTAATTTCCCTCATTTCCAAATGGAAGAATGCTTAAGTACTGTTGTTCTGGGCATATTCGGATCCAAAACTGAAATGATGCATAGATATTACCTAGTTCAGCCCCTTCTTCTGCACCAGAGGACACTGAGGTCTCCAGATTCTAGAGGTCAGACTCCCATATCTTCATTAGTTAATGAAGTCTTTCCACACCCCAGAATTATGACATGTACCCTCAGAAGACCTCACAGCGACGGTCATGGCAAATAAGAGTGTGCTGTTCCTCTTCCCATGTGTCCTTTTCTCTGTGCCACTGAAGTCAGCTTTTCTTTGAGGATCTTAAGACACTTATAAAAATATCTCCTCTCAGAAGATTGCACTCCACCCTTTGTCACCATTCTCACCCCTCCTATCACTATTTTTTAATGCCTGAGTTGAGAAAAATTGTCCTAGCTGTGAGGTATGCAAAAATTTACAGGTACATTCACACTGCTCTGTTTTGACTGTCCAGCCTAAATCTTCAAGAAATCCTTTAGCATCCTAACCTTTGGAGTCACAGTTCCAGAATGGGTAGGAGCAGCTTAGGTGACCTGCCTTGTGGGAGAGCTGAGCATCCAGTTGTGACAGTGATCTCTGGGGGGTGCACTTACCCCCCAAGGCCCATTCGTGGACTGGCCCACACTGAACCCTCAGCTATTTCAGGCCCAGACAGAGAATCAGGAGGTGTGATTTGCTACTGATTTGTTGTTACGCCGCCGCCATCAGCTCTTGAGCCCATTTTCTTGTCTGTAACAGGTCTACATGAGACCGGAGCTTTGCTATTTATAATGCTTTTTGGCACAGTTTCTTGTTTAATATTCAAATCTCCTGCAGTGGGTACAGGGAATCCTATTAGCCCCATGTTCTAGGGATGGGAACTAAGAGAAGGAGGAGAAAGCAATATGGAGTGGGAGTTAAAAGCGTTAGGTAGACTCTGTCTGTACTCGTGTATTTGTGGCTGTGTGTAACTGGCCTAAGTATCTAAACCTCTTTCCTCATTTATAAAATTAGGATGACGAGAACTTTCCTCATAAGGTGATGAGCAGGACTAAATTAGATCATGTATGTAAAATGTTTAATGTAGTATCTGGCACAAAGCAAGTGCTTAACAAATGATGGCTTTTATTGCCATAAAGTGATGGGTCCCTCTCATGCCTTTATAAGTGGTAGAGCTGGGCCTTGAACCCAGGTCTTTTGACCGCCGGTCCAGTGTGTTCCCTGCACAGCCTCAGTAGAAAGCACTTACATGTGCTTGGAGTTTGTTTCCAGCTGCTTTTCTGGAGCTTGTTTTCTTTCATTGGTTGGATTCAGGGAAGCCTGCTGTGGACCCTGCAGCTGCCAAGCTCTGGACCCTCTCGGCCAATGATATGGAGGATGAGAGCGTGGTGAGTCAGCACTGTGGTCACCTGATTGTTTTCTTTTAGGCCCCACTTTGGGTGGGAATGTTGTTGTTTGGAGTGGCCTCTCTGGGTTTGTAGGTGTGAAAGCATTTAAAGCCCAGCCTTGTGGCTCTGCCTGCCATTGGCATTTTTTGACTCAGAGGAAACTCCACATTAGTGGCATTTTAAATTTATTTTTCAGCATCTTTCCCCCCACAGATTTTCTTGTTCTTACTTCATGTGATATATTAAAGACTCTTGTGGGCATGCATAAACCTGAAAAGAGTTTGTCAGCTAAAATATTTTTTGGCTCCTTCGTCTGGGCAAGTCACCACATGCTCACTGTCTTAACAGTAATGCTCTTCCATCTCAGATCAATGCTTTCTGTAATAAAGTTCTTCATTTCTACAACTATTGAAGTTAGAGTGGTAAGCAAACTAGGCGACGGTTTGTGCCCTCACAGAGCTTATAGATTAACTGTCTACACGTTTATCGAAGAATTACACAAGTGTATAAATCATTATCTGCCTTTTCCTCTGGAATTATGTAGAAAATACTCCATTCCCTCTTCTCACACGACAGCCCTGTATGTATTCACATAAATATAACGCTTCTCTCTTTGTTCTTCCTGCCCCCCTCCCTCCCTGCCCTCCACACACATATTCTCTGCACATCGTAAATGAGTTCCCAGCCCCCTCACAGCCTAACACAGCTTCTGTGCGCGTAGTGTACTCACTATGTGGTCAGCTTGGGCGTGATGGTCAAGCCCAGGTAGGATGATGGGTGCCTTCTACATAGATGGGCGAACTGCTGCTGTGGACTGTGACCACTTCACCTGTTCATTAGCAGAGACCATGACTGTGTCATTAATGGCTTCAAACATTCTCCAGGATCTCATTGACTCAGATGAACTGCTGGATCCAGAAGATATGAAGAAGCCAGACCCAGCTTCCTTGCGGGCTGCTTCCTGTGGGGAAGGGAAAAAGAGGAAGGCCTGCAAGAACTGGTAAGCCTTGGGGTGAGGAGGGGCTGCCAGGCTGTTTCCAGCGGCTTCTGATTATCAAGGAATCGCTGTACTTTACAATTACTAAAACATGTTTTATTGTAAAATGTATCAGACGGTTAGAAGAGTATGCTAAATAAGTACATTTCAAAGAACAATAAAATGAACACCCATGTACTGCTCACCCAGCTAAGAACCAGGAAGATGACTTGTTCCTTAGAAGTCGCCTCTGCGTGCTCCCTCAGCTGCATCTCCCTCCCTCTCCTTACAGGAGGCTACCATTCTCCCAAATTTGTGCTAATCTTTCCTGGCTTTTTCGATAGTTTACTGTCTATGTGTGAATCTCCAAATAATACATCATTGAATGGTGGAGCCCAAACCTGACTAGGCCAGGAAAGGTCAATACTCCATATCTGTGAAGGCTCCCAGGGAAAAGGTCTGTCAAGGATTTGGAGTTTCTGGGTGGTGGTAGGTCCCACTCATCAGCTGCTAACTTTCCCCCAGCACTTGTGGCCTCGCAGAAGAACTGGAAAAAGAGAAGTTGAGGGACCCGATAAGCTCCCTGCCCAAGTCGGCTTGTGGAAACGTGAGTATCTGGTTGATTACTCAGTATTCACAGAGGCCTAAACTAAACACAGACCAGCTCGAGCTCTACAGAGTTCACTGCCCAAGTATTTTAATAATAGGTGAACATGCGAGAACGTGTCTCTAGGTAGTAATGGGAAGAGGGGTTATTTCCTGAGAGTGGGTAGCACACTCATGCCCCTAGGGGAGGCACTTGTCATTTCTTATTTTGGGCCCCTTTCTTTCTGCTTCACATCGGGCCTGCTGCTACCCAGCCATTTGCTGAGTGTGGCTATGGTTTGAACTGCTGAGAATATAGAAGTATGTCCACCTAAGGAACTTCTCTAGACTTTTGTCTTTCATGAAATCAGAGATCTTAAAGACTCTTAGTATTTGGATCCCAGTTGGACCTACAAATGTACCCAGTCGTTCTCTTCAGGCCGCTGTGGCCATACTGTGAAATTTGGGATCCCTTTCTTCTGGCCTGTATCTCGGGAGAGCTGACACTTGGCTTCCCTGTATCATGGTCTCTTCTTTCAACAGTGTTACCTGGGCGATGCTTTCCGCTGCGCCAGCTGCCCCTACCTCGGGATGCCGGCCTTCAGACCTGGGGAGAAGGTGCTCCTGAGCGACAGCAGCCTCAATGATGCCTAGGGGGGGGCTCGGCCTGGGACACACCTGCTCCTCCGCCAGCTCCTGCCCCTCCCATCCCACCACGTGGTTCCTCCCGTCTCCTCTCGATTGGCTCACTCGGGCTTAGGTCCACTGCGGAGAGGGTGCTCATTGGACAGAGTGGAGCTGGCTGGGCGCAGTGGTGTGGAGTGCTGCTGCAGATCAACACCACGGTATCCCGGGGCCCTGTTACCCTGAGTGGGGACCTCCTTCACCCAGTGTTAGGTAAACGGGGCGCATCCCAAATAGGCCCCTCTCCCCAGGTCAAAATGCTGACATTTCGTAACACTCTCCGAGCCCGCCATCCTTGAGTATTAACACTGTGACAGGGAGGGCCCCGCCCCATTCTAAGCTCCGCAGTAGTGCCACGACTTATCTTCCAGAGTTGGTGGTTTATTCACCGTGCAATTTTCTTGGTGACAAGAGGCAAGTGTGTCATGACCTCAGAGCACCGAGCGAATCACTCCTTGGTTGCTGTGATCACATCCAGTGTCCCTCCGCCCCCTCCAGTCCTGCCCCCATCCCTGTTTTACTGTGTTGCATCTGTGCCCTATTGTCATTTCTGTTAATCTCCAGGTATTAAACTTACGTGCTAATGTATATTCGCTGTGAAGAGGGGATATGTCTGTGTGTGTGTGTGTACGCGTAATGTCTGACACAGCCATCCAAGCTCACCTGGGACCACAAAACTCTTTTCTGGAGAGACTGAGTCACACCACGTGGGGCCAGTCCTACACTTATAGATCAGGGCCTCTCTCCATCTACTTTAGAAGGGTCCAGGTTGGTGAGCATTTAGAGAGAAGCAGGACAGAAGTCTGACCCAACAATAAATCTCTGAGGAGACCCTTTGTTCTTCTTGTTCTCCACCAACACAGACTTGGAATTGATCTTGCCAAATAGCGAGAGAGATCATGTGAATTTAAGAGACCTGGGTTTTTCTATTTTGACAATAAAGAAAAGTGGTCATTGGTATTTGTCCTTGAAACTTGACTTGATCCTCCAAGTTTGCTTTTGCTTATCCTGGTCCCTGCTGGTGGATTTTAGTTATGGGTGTGGCTTGACTCTGAAGCCCCGTGGTAGGCTGAGTTCTAAGATGACACCCCAATGCCTCACACTTCTGTGTAATGCCCTGCCCTTGAGTTTGAGCAGGACCTGTGAGTATGATGGGACATCACTACTGTGATTAGATTACCTTGTGTGGCAGACATGAAGGGATTTGCAGATGTAGTTAAAAGTCCCTCATGGAACCCTCGAACACTGTTGGCAGGGATATAAATTGGTGCAGCTGCTGTGGAAGACAGTGTAGAGGTTTCTCAAAAAACTAAAACTATAATTACCATATGACCCAGCAATTCTACTCCTGGGTATATATCCAAAAAACCAAAAACACTAATTCAAAAAGATACATGCACCCCAGTGTTCATAGCAGCTCTCTTTACAATTGCCAAGAAACAGAAGCAACCTAAGTGTCCCTCAACAGATGACTGGATAAAGAAGATGTGGTATATATATATAATGGAATACTACTCATCCATAAAAAAGAATGAAATGGTGTCATTTGCAGCAACATGGATGAACTTGGAGGGCATTATGCTAAGTGAAATAAGAGAAACACAGATACTGTATGATATCACTTATATGTGATATCTAAAAAATACAGCAAACTTAGTGAATATAACAAAAAAGAAGCATACACACATATAGAGAAAAGCTAGTGGTTACCAGTTGTGGGGGGGCAATATAGGAGCAGGGGAGTAAGAGGTACAAACCATTAGGTATAAAATAAGCTGCAAAGGGGGCTTCCCTGGTGGCTCAGTGGTTGAGAGTCTGCTTGCCGATGCAGGGGACAGGTTTGTGCCCCGGTCCGGGAAGATCCCACATGCCGCGGAGCGGCTAGGCCCGTGAGCCATGGCCACTGAGCCTGCGTGTCCAGAGCCTGTGCTCCGCAACAGGAGAGGCCACAGTAGTGAGAGGCCCGTGTACCTCAAAAAAAAAAAAAAAAAAAAAAAGCTGCAAGGATATATTGTACAACATGAGGAGTATAGCCAATATTTTATAATAACTATAAATAGAGTATAGCCTTGAAAAATTGTGACTCACTATACTGTACACCTGTAACATTTTGTATAGTGACTATACTTCAATAAAAATAATAATTAGGGGAAAAAAATCCGTCATGGACCTTCAGCCTTTTAAAAGGGAGATGATCCTGAGTGGGCCTGACCTAGTCAGTTGATCCTTTGTAAGAACTGGAGGACAAGGTTCTCTTGCTGGCCTTGAGTTGCCGTGGTGCGAGAGGTCCCACAGGCAAGGCACTGCAACCTCTGGGACCTGGGAGCAGACCCCACTGACTGTCAAAGAGAAAACAGGCCCTTGGCCCTACAATCACGTGAGAACAGAAATCTGAACTGAATAACCACGTGAGCTCGGAAGAGGGCCCGGGTTCCAGATGAGACACAGCTGGTGGGAGCCTACATGAGGGCCCAGCCTCACTGCACCTGGACTCCTCACCCACAGAGTCTGAGACCAGAAATGTGTGTGGTGTTAAGCCGCTAGATTTGGAGTGGTTTGTTACACAGCAGTAGGAAACCGTTCCAGCCCCCCGACTAGGCTTAATGGTAACGGATATTTATCGAGTCGAGCTGCCAGACGGGATGCCCTTAGTTGCTTCCGCTGCAGTTGCCAAGGTGTCCTCCACCTGCAGGTTGAGGGCAGGAGATCCTGAGCCAAAGAGCTTCCTGGGCTGGGTTTAGCAGAGCCCTGGGCAAGTTCCACAAGCTCTTGCTGAACTGATTCTTGTTCTGTGTCCCCGCTGCTGCTGGCAAAGTGGGTGACACTACCTCCTGTCTGCTGCACCTGGCAGTTAAGGGTCCCAGGCTGGCAGCTGCTGGGTCGCTCCACATGAGGGCTCAGAGCGGGGCTGGCCAGCTCAGAGTCGGGGCCAGCATGCGGCAGAGCGGCCTGGCTGGCCAGCAGCGCACACGTGGCCTTGGTGCCCAGCTGCCACTCAGCACAGCAAGACCACAGGAGGGACACGGGTCCTCACACCTGCTGACTTTGGAAGACAGCAGCTCTGAGGGGAGGTTTTGGAGCCCAAACCATCTCAGATACCATTGAAAACAACCTCAATTTACATGTGGGGACACGGTGAAACCCAGAGAGTGACCTGCCTCCACCAATCATCTGACGACCTTTAAAGGTACAGGTGGCTGAGGTCCTTAGGTGGGCCTAGGTGGGGCTTGGGAATCTTAATTTTTTGGTCACCTCTCTAAGGTCATTTCCAAAACCTGACAGCAAGCAGTTGGGACATCCCCTTTTCTCTGAAGTCACTCCAAAGCACCAGGTGGAGTGGGCAGCCGAGCAAACCACACCTTCCTCGGGTTTAGCCGAAACAGAACAACAGGATAGTTGGAAGGGGGCCAAATTCGGGGGCTTTGGAGCTGGCATGTGGGAGGAAGACAAGGAGGACAAGTGAGAACACAAACCTGCTCCAAGCCGAGGGCTTCTCTTGGTTGTAAAATCAAGCAGGGGGTTCCATGTACCCAGAGAAGCAGCGGGGCTGAAGAAAGCATCCCACAGAGCAGCCGGGGTCAGAACTCTGGTTGTTGGGCGGGAGATCAGAGGCTTGGCTTTGTGATCATCCTACAGCCACCTGCTTCTTGTGGGGTGGGAGGCGGAGGGAAAGCTAGTATTGATGAGGGCATGACCCAGCAGGCTCTCTTCCACAAGGCCACTGGGATTGGTTTGGACAATTACCCCCTAGAGTGTCAGTTTCAAGGCTGGCCATGTATTAGAATCACCTGGATAGCTTTCCCCTCCCAAAAAAACAACAGAAACACCATTGCCTGGGATCCCTCCTTCCCAAAGACCAATTAAGTCAATCTTTTGGAATAGGGCTGCAGGTGTCAGCATTTTGGCAAAGCTTTCCCAGGTAAGTGCCTCCAAAGTTGAGAGCCACTGCCCTGGAGAAATTCTTCGACGCATGCACCAGAAGACAAGCTAAAAAATGTTTAAAGCAGCAGTGTTTGTAATAGCAAGAATCTGGAAATAATCCAAGTGGCCACTACCAAGAGGATGGGTGAAGGAGTTGGTCGTCACGGCTGGGGGAAATGATGAGTTGTAGCTGTCTGTGCACATCAGCGAGGAAGAATCTCAGAGAACAGGGAGCCACAAAAGCTAGTCACGGGAGAGCATGTGTATGAGATATGTTACATTTACATAAAGTTCAAGAGTTTAAAAACATACAAGATGCATCAATATATTGTTAGGGATATACGCATACATGCATATGTAGTATGTATATACACACACGTGACAAATGAAAGAAAATCAAGGAGAATGATAAACACTAAATTCAGGAACGTAGATGTCTCCAGAGGCTGATGGGAGGAGGACAACAGGGAGGTGGAGGGGGATGGGGACTTCAGAGCAGCAGGAAGGTTCTATTTAGTAAGCTGGATGGTGGGTATACAGGTGTTTATTTTTATTGGTTTGTCTACCTTACATATACATTATGTATTTTGTATTGATAAGAAATTTCATTTTTAAAAAACCAGGGAGGGACTTCCCTGCTTGTGCAGTGGTTAAGAATCTGCCTGCCGATGCAGGGGACACGGGTTTGAGCCCTGGTCCAGGAAGATCCCACATGCCAGGGAGCAACTAAGCCCATGCGCCACAACTACTGAGCCAGCGCTCTAGAGCCCAGAAGCCACAACTACTGAGCCCACGTGCCACAACTATTGAAGCCCGCGTGCCTAGAGCCCGTGCTCTGCAACAAGGAAGCCACTGCAATGAGAAGCCCATGCACTGCAACGAAGAGTAGTCCCCGCTCGCCGCAACTAGAGAAAGCCTGAGTGCAGCAACAAAGACCCAATGCAGCCAAAAAATAAATAAAATAAATAAATAAAGTTATATATTAAAAAAAAAAACAGGGAAACCCACACATAAAACTCTGGGTCTTAAGGAAAATGCCCACTAGCCTGGAACAAAGTCCCGTGCCTCCCCGACAGGAACCTCCAGGAAATATTTGGCCCAGTTAACATCTCATTCAAAATGATAAAACTGGAACCAACACAAATGATAATAATAATAACAACAGTAACAGCAACAGAGAACATTGCCACTGAGCAGATAAATATTGCCTGTGACCAAAATTTATACTACAAATGACACAAATGTATAAAATATATCAAAGAGATACAAGAGCTCAAGGAAATGATTAATGAGGCAGAGAGAGAGAGAGCCGTGATGGAAACGTGAACTGGCAGAACCGAGGCAAGAAGTGAAAACGAATAACATCCCAGATATGAAGTCAATATTGGAAATAACACTAGGAGAATGGACAGGGCTAAAAACAGGGACAGGAATAAAAGAACCAACCGTATGAAATGGAAATAAAGAGGGAGACAGGATCAGTGGGAAAATGATTAGGCACAGAAGGTAGAAGAAACACCAATAAGGAATCAGAATGAATTACTTAAAGACATAATTCAAGACCTTTTCCAGAAATAAAGCAAGAGTTGATCCACAGAGTGATGAAAAAAAAAGAAGATACAGAACATTCAATACGAAACGTAATAGTTTTGTTTGATAGCATTTCTAGTCCCAGAACCCGCGCATGCAGAGGGCTGAGCATCGCAAGGGGGCCTTGTTAATGCTTAGGGTCTCTTACCATGAAAGCCGTGTGATACTCTCTGTAAACGAGCAGAACAAACGTGTTTGTTTGGAGTCCAGAAATGTTTCTAGTTTGTGCTTGTTTGTGTTATCCTCTCCTCTCCCTCAGTCTTTCTCTGCTTCCTTGCTGTCCCGTCGCAGTGACAGACTTGTGGGGTAGGGACAGTGCAGCTCGGCAGGCAGCCCTTCACCCCGCTCGCTACACAGTGGGGACTGAACGCTCCACTCCAACCTTAGTAGCCTGAGACCTCGCCTTCTTTTGTCACTTCTGGGTGGTCAACTTGTGGTCTGGTCACCACCATCCAGCATAAGAGGACTTTACCTCTGCAAAGCCTGATCTGGAAGCTGCATTTAGACTCAGCTGGGCTCAGAAGTGCTCAGAAGCCCCTCCCTCCCTTCCTTTTCTCTTTCTTTTTTTTTTTAACAATTAATTAAACTTTTCTTTCTTTTATATTATGACAGATTTCAGATACAGAGAACTACAGATACAATACAACAGACAACCGGGTTTACCATATTTTGATCCAGATCACTCTATTTAATAGGTGAAATGTCACAGCTGTGTCATTCCTTTCCCCTCCCTGCCCTCCTCAGAGGTGTTCTCCATCCTGAGGTCATATATCACACCTGTGCCTACGTTTATATTGTTACTCTGCAGAAAAGAGGTTATATGAAACGTGTCCTTTTTTTTTTTTTGAGGTGAAATTTGCTTAACATAAAATTAACCATTTTAAAGTGAAAAATTCAGTGGCATTCAGTGCACTCACAAGGTTCTGCAACCACTGATTCTGTCTAGTTCCAAACATTTTCATCACCCCCAGAGGCAACCGTGTACCCTTTTAGCAGGCTGCCCTATGCCCCTGCCTCTGGTGACAGCCGATCTGCATTCTGTCTCTATGGATTTGCCTATTCTGAGCATTCCATGTAAATGGAATCACACAATATGTGACCTTTTGTGTCTGGCTTCTCTCAGCATGTTCAAAGCTCATCCACATTGTAGCAAGTACCAGTACGTCACTCTTTTCTATGGCAGAATAATATTCTGTTGTGTGAATATACACTATTTATCCATCCATCCACTGATGGACATTTGGGCTGTTTCCACCTTTGGCTTTGGTGAATAGCGCTGCTATAAACCTGTGTGTACATGTGCTGAACACGTCCTTTTAAGGCTTACTTCTCAACAAGGCCCCAGCCCCTTTGCTTGTCTGAGTGTCTCATCCCTGCAGTGTGCGTGGTGGTTTTGGAGAAGGGGTCATGGCAATTCAATTATGGGGAAACTGCAGGTTTTTGAAGACCCTGTTCCCCTAAGGGCAATGTGAGAGGCAGGACAGCAGCAGACTAAGCCCCATTCTCTTGACTGGCTACACCCTAAAGCAGGTTAGAGAAGGGCTCAATTTCATCATTCCATGGAGAAACAGGCCCAGGAAGGTGAAACGATCATGTCAAAAACCCACAGCCAGTCAGTGGCAAAGCCGAGACAGAACAGGTCCCTGACCCTCTTCTGTTAAAATGTACCCATGGTGCACCCACTATGGAAGACAGTATGGAGGCTCCTCAGAAAACTGAAAATAGAATTACCATATGATCCAGCAATCCTACTCCTGGGCATGTATCTGGAAAAAACTATAATTCAAAAAGGTACATGCACCCCTGTGTTCATAGCAGCACTATTTACAATAGCTAAGACATGGAAACAACCTAAATGTCCATCGACAGATGAGTGGGTAAAGAAGATGTGGTACATATATACAGTGGAATACTACTCAGCCACAAAAAAGAATGAAATAAGGGGTTTCCCTGGTGGCACAGTGGTTAAGAATCCGCCTGCCACTGCAGGGGACATGTGTTCAAGCCCTGGTCTGGGAAGATCCCACATGCCACGGAGCAGCTAAGCCCGTGCGTCACAACTACTGAGCCTGCGCTCTAGAGCCCGCAAGCCACAACTACTGAGCCCGCGTGCCACATCTATTGAAACCCGTGCACCTAGAGCCTGTGCTCCGCAACAAGAGAAGCCACCGCAATGAGAAGCCCGTGCACCGCAACGAAGAGTAGCCCCTGCTCGCCGCAACTAGAGAAAGCCCGTGTGCGCAACGAAGACCCAACACAGCCAAAATTAAATAAATTAATTTTTTAAAAAAGGAATGAAATAAGGCCATTTGCAGCAACATGGATGCAGCTAGATAGAGATTATCATACTAAGTGAAGTAAGCCAGACAAATACCACATGATGTCACTTATATGTGGAATCTAAAATATGACAAAAATGAACCTATCTATGAAGCAGAAACAGGCATAGAGAACAGACTTGTGGTTGCCAAGGGAGAGGGGGCATGGGGGAGGGATGGATTGCAAGTTTGGGGTTACTAGATGCAAACTATTACATAAAGAATGGATGGACAACAAGGTCCTACTGTATAGCACAGGGAACTATATTCAATGTCCTGGGATAAACCATAATGGAAAAGCATATAAAAAAGAATGGGGCCTCCCTGGTGGCGCAGTGGTTGAGAGTCCGCCTGCCGATGCAGGGGATACGGGTTCGTGCCCCGGTCTGGGAGGATCCCATATGCCGCGGAGCGGCTGGGCCTGTGAGCCGTGGCCGCTGGGCCTGCGCGTCCGGAGCCTGTGCTCCGCAACGGGAGAGGCCACAACAGTGAGAGGCCCGCATACCACAAAAAGAAAAAAAAAAAAAAAAAAAAAAAAAAAAAGAATGGGGCTTCCCTGGTGGCGCAGTGGTTGAGAGTCCGCCTGCCAATTCAGGGGACGCGGGTTCGTGTCCCGGTCCAGGAAGATCCCACATGCCGCGGGGCGGCTGGGCCTGTGAGCCATGGCCACTGAGCCTGTGCGTCCGAAGCCTGTGCTCCGCAATGGCAGAGGCCACAGCAGTGAGAGGCCCGCGTACCGCAAAAAAAAAAAAAAAAAAAAAAAAAAAGAATATATGTATATGTATAACTGAGTCACTTTGCTGTACAGCAGAAATTAACTCAACATTGTAAATCAACTGTACGTCAATAAAAATAAATAAGTAAATAAATAAAATGTACCCATGGGATTTAAATGTATGTAGGTGACTGAATGCCATTAAAGAAGAATTTATTACTTACATTTCCCAAGAGAAGGGGCCATACCACACCACGCAGGGCAGAAGGAGGAGAAGCGAGGGGAAAGCCGAGGCCACAACCCTTACTGGGTTTCTGTGGAAAAAGCAAGGCAGGGCAGGGTCAGCAATTGAGGACTGGTCTGTGGGAGTCATTCCAGTGGGCTTCGGGGCGTGGGCGCTGTCCCTCATTGTCTGGTACCCGGCCCTGGGTGATTTGGGGAAATATTCATTTGGGGAGTGAGTTATATAAAGGAAGTGGTTGGTGGATTCAGGATTGGTTGGAGAGTTTGCAATATGATTTTTGCATGCCTTCGAAAGCTGGATCACAGGGGAGGTGTAACTTGTGATGAATGGATGCCAAATAGACAAATACAGAATCTAAGAAGACATGGTGAGAACACCCCTGGCGCACTGCTCTCAGCACTGCCCACGTTGCATCTGGAATTAGTGGCCCTGCAGTTCCCAGCAGTGGTTTTCCTTCTTCCTCTTCATCTCACTAACCCCTGGCAGCGTCGTTGGTGGTTTCCTTGCCTCTGCTCCCTTAGGAGAAGGGCTGGCCAACCGCAGACACCCCGACCCTAGGCCCTGAGCAGCTACAGTTGGATGTAGGTGACCCCAGCCCCTGGGGACAGCACTGAGGCCAGGGCCCTGGTGGTCAGAGACATCCATCAGGCTCAATCTTTATTGGGAGCTGGAGCGCCCTCTGGTGGGAAACCAAAGAGCAGCGTAATTCAAAATTCCACTTCAATGCCGGGCTTGAAGCCCCGTTATGTTATCAGGGCACCGCTCCTCTGGGAGCTTCTTTCTTGACGTGCCCGTCATGGGATTCACCCAGGGGCTTGTTGATGAAAATATATATGTCAAATGTCCACTATGCACAAAGCACTTTTCCCCCCTTATAAATGAGTCAGTAAGTACCGAGTTGCCTGACTCAAATAACTGCCCCAAGGAGCTCATCAGTGAGTCAAACATGCAAATAACTACATTTACAGGGGACGATGTGGTAAAGCTGAGGTGAGAGCAGGGAGCTGGTGGAGCACACAGAGTGGGGCATCAACTGCAACCAAGGAGACCAGGGAGGGCTTCTTGAGGGAGGCAGCATTTGAGCTGAGCTCTGAAGGGGGACTGGATTTCAGACGTGGAGGAGGCGAAGCTCTTTTCAGGTGGAAGGAACGATGAGAGATCAGCGCCCCTCCCTACCGTTCTGTGTTCTCTGGTTCCTGCCCTGTCCTCTTTCTTCCTATCTCCTTACTAGCCTGTCATGGGGAGTCTCCCAGTCACGAGTCCTTAAAATGGCCTCTTCCCAGGGGAACATGGTGGCTGGTCCCACCTCCTGCATCTTGCCCCACCCACATTGCACCCTGACTCTGCTAGTAGACACGTGGATTCTGAATCCTGCATTTTGTTGCCAGTCCTGGCTCCACCTCTCCCCCACTGAGGGACCTTTAAGCCACCCCCCTGCTCAGTCATTCTCAGGGCCTCCCCCCGGGGGAACCCCTTACCTCCTCATCGTCCTCCACTTATCCGAGTTCACAGTATGGGCCTCTGAGGAATATTTCACTAGGAAAAAAAGGTTTTGATTCTTTTAAGGCAAGTTTTCAATGCACTGGAGTACATGCATGTTCTCTGAGCGTTTTCTGGGCGAGGGATCTGGGCCCCAGCCCTTGTTCTCCTTTGCTGTCCCAGGGGCTCCTCCTTGCTCCCCCCTATTTTGAGATCATCTTTTTCTCACCCCTCACCCCATGTATCCAGATGACATTTTTCCACAAAGAATTCAGACCTGGCTCCCCCAAGGACTCTGGATCCAAGGCAGCTGTTCAAGGGATACTCCTTGGGACCAGGGCAGGGAAAGAGCCCACCTGTGGCTGAGGAGACCCTGGGGTCACAGAGAAGTTCACAGTTCATCACCATCATCAGCCTTAGTAGTAGTAGTAGTAGTACTGTTGCTGTTTTCTTCTTGTCCCTCTTCGAAACTGGGCTTGGCTCTGACATCTGCCCTGCAATAAGACAACTGGCCACAGGGGGGCAGCAGAAGGCATAAACTTTGCCTGAAAATAACTCAATTGCAACCCCGCCAAACAACACAGGTCACAGAATCCTGGGAGAGAAGGACCCATTGCGCCTGCTCCCAGACTTAGTCCCAGAGAGAGAAGCCACAGCCTACAGCTGGTCAGGAGGGTGAGGCAGAACTCGAATCCAAAGACCCTAACTTCCCCTATCCCCCCACGGCTTCAGTCCCAAGCTGCGCCTCGACAGAGGGGTCTGGGGATGGGTCCTGGTCCACATCCTTCTGAGCACTATGGGGTCCCCAGAGAGACTCACTGAGCTCCCAGCCTAACGGAGGAGTCAGGACTACAGACCCACACAGGAGTCGACGGGAGAACAACCCCCTCGGGCTGCCCCAGAGTCCCTGAAAGCGGGAGGAATCAGAGCGAGAGAGAATCGGGGTTAGCTGTTCTCAGGGACAGCTTCCTGGAGGCTGGCTTGGGCTGAGGCTGGGTGAGATATCACCTGGTAGGGCGGGGCTCACACTTCAGGTCGGCAGGAACCACGAGGCCAGGCTGGGGCGGGAGGCGAGGGCTGGGGGCAGCGGGGATGAGCGGGCGCGGGGGTGAGGCTCGGGACGAGGTGGAGCAGCTCGGCCCTGGGAGCCGGGCGCAGGTGGAGCTGAGCTTGCGAAGACCGTCTGGGCGGGGCTGGCTGGGCTGCGGAGGTGGGTGGGTGGGTGGGGTCTGGGAGGTGGGCGAGATGGGGAAGGGGCTGCGGGAGCCCCCGGGCCAGGGAGCTCCCCAGCACTTGACAGAATCCTGGCCTGTGGAAGAATTCTAGAACCATTTGTGGAATTGGATCAAATGCATAAGGCAAAGCTTGTCCTCAGCTCCGCATCAGCTGGGGTGTCACGGAGGAGAATGGGGCAGGCCTGGGAGGGCTCCATGGGCAGATAAGATGGGAGAGAATCCAGACGGCCCTTCCCAGGTACCCCTCCTGCCTGCGTGCAGCAGAGGGGAAGACCTGCTGGCCTCTTGTCACCCCTGCCCTGCTCGCCCCACAGACGCCCCTCAGCCCTACCCCTGCCCGGGCCTCCCCTCATTAAGGTGGTCTGCACACTTGAAGCCTCAGTTTTCTTCTCCGATCTGGACAGGGCGAGACTAGATGTTCTCTGCGGGCGCTTCCAGGGCGACAGGCCAGAGTGGACAGAACACGCTGACCCAGACTGGGGGAGAAAAACTTTAATCGGAGAAGGGGACAAGGGGCTTCTTTGTCCTTGTAAGGCCTCCACTGGACCCAGGGAGCTTGGGGTTGGGGTAGTGAACGTGGAGGCGGGAAGACTCCAGATGGTCCAAGGAGAAGTCAGGACGGCTGGGAGCCAGGTCACGTGGCTTCGTGGTGTTTTGCAAGTGCTTCACTGCCTTCTTCACCCGCACGTCCTTGGGGTCTGAACAGATGGATCTGCCGTGGAGAGTCACCAGCCTACACAGAGGGAGAAAATCGCGCAGGCGCTTAGGGCAGGAAGGACTTCCAGAGCCCCGGGACCAGCCTCGCCCTGCACTGACGAGGACCCTGAGCCCGCAAGAGGGGCAGGAACTTGCCTGAAGTCACCCAGGGCATCCGCGGCCGCTCTGAGACACCCGGCTCTGTCCTTGGTGATTCCTGACCCTCCCAGGGAGCCGGGCTGCACGACTTTGCCCCCCACGGCCTCAGACCGCCTGCACCCACCTAGGCCTGGGAACGAGGGGTGCCCAGGAGGGGCCCAGTGCTCGGGGCTCAAGCCCAGGGCCTGCGAAGTGACCACACGGGCCGCTGACCGCCCATGTGACATGGGGCTGTCCCATCTCTCTCAGGGCCTCAGTTTCCCCATAAATCAATGAAGAGCTTAGACCTCAGAGCCTGGGGCCCTTTGGGGGCTCTCAGTGTGGGGTACGGGGGCTGCCCTGAGGAGCGGGGCCAGGGGGTCAAGGGACCAAGGCCCTGCTCTCTCCTCTCTGCTCCCCAGTGGCCCTTCTGGGAGCTCCAGGCTCTGCCTTCTCCCTCACTCAGCTCCTAGGACAGGGGCAGGGTGGGGACAGGCAGACTCACACGATGGCATCCCTGGGACAGTCCCCTGGGGTCCGGTACCACCTCACCAGCTTCCTGAGAGGAATGACCCCTTTGAAGTACTGCAGGCAGCACTCCCGGCCCACATTGGCTCCTCGAGCTGCGGGGAAAACAAAGCAGGAGCAGGTGTGTCTGCGGCTGTCTGCGTGGGGAGGGTGTGTGCATGGCTATGGCCGTGGTTGCAGCGGAGGCTCTGTGAGGGTCTGCACGTGTGTGTGTGTGTATATCTGCATGTGTGTTGGTGTGCCTGTGTGTGTCTGTGGTATCGGGGTGGATCCGTGTGTGTGTGTATTTCTGCATGTGTGTGTGTGGTTGGGAGGGGTCTGTAATTGTATTTCTCTGTAGGGCGTATGTGAGGGGTCTGCACATGTGTCTCTGTGTGTGTCTGTGTGTGTCAGTGTGTGCACGATTGTGTGCATGAGGTCCTGTGTGTGCTTTGGGGGGCCCTTTGAGTTTGTGTGTCTGTCTGTTCACATATCTGTGTATGTTTGGGAGGGTTTGTGTATGCATGTCTGTATGTGTGCCTGTGAGTGTGTGTCTGTATGTGCACATATTTGTGTGTGTGAGATCTGTGTGTGTGTGTGTGTATCTGCGTGTGTTTGGGGAGTCTGTGCATATATGTATGTGTCTGCATGTGTGTGCATCCGTGTGTGGTCACGCTCAGACCAGCCCCGAATCACCAAATGTTGACTCTGGGCCAGGCTCTGGGCTGAGCCTTTGCTACCGCTGCCCCTTCAGCCCTCAAGCACACCTGGAGACAGGTGCTGTCCCTACCCCATTCTACAGATGAGAAAGTGGAGGTCCGAGGTGTGAACACACTTTCCTGGGACTCAGTGTCCTCATCTTTGCACAAGAAAAAATATCCAACACTTGCTAACTGGCAAGCTGGTAATCTGTGACTAAAATTAAGGCTGCAACAGAGTGTTTTCTAGGAAGCCTCTGACTGTCCTCTGACCACTTCGGGGGTGGAACTTGGTTTGACTAACACGGAGCTGACCAGGCCCAGCGTTTTACGAAGTGAGAGTGAACGTGCAGCCAACTATGAAGATCACCCCATTAAGATAACCCCGAAGACTGCAGCTGTGTCACCATGTCACCACGCGGGGCGCTAACCAGCTTTATTTCTAAAGTAGCAATCTTAGTCTTCCTTTCCCAACTGAGTAGAAAAATCTCTTTTTTCACCTGCTCTGGGAACCAATTCTCCTGCCTTTATGCTGATCCTCTCATTGTATATAAGACCCATTAATAAAAAAGACTCTAACAGATACTTGTGAGAATTCTTCCTTTTCCACTGTCAAAACACAACCACAGTCACTGCCTCACAACATTTGCAGTGTGAGATATGCAAGTACTTTGTTCCTCAGAAGCTGAGCCCCAAGTCCTGGGGCGTCCGCATCCTCATCCTCATCTTCCTCCTCATCACCATCATTTTCCTTTGAATGCCTCCCTCAAAATCCTATTGCTAGGGCTTCCCTGGTGGCGCAGTGGTTGAGAGTCCGCCTGCCGATGCAGGGGACACGGGTTCGTGCCCCGGTCCGGGAGGATCCCACATGCCGCGGAGCGGCTGGGCCCGTGAGCCATGGCTGCTGAGCCTGTGCGTCCGGAGCCTGTGCTCCGCAGGGGGAGAGGCCACAACAGTGAGAGGCCCACGTAACAAAAAAAAAAAAAAAAAAAAAAAAAAAAAATCCTATTGCTGGGGCTTCCCTGGTGGCGCAGTGGTTGAGAGCCCGCCTGCAGATGCAGGAGACACGGGTTCGTGCCCCGGTCCGGGAAGATCCCACGTGCCGCGGAGCGGCTTGGCCCATGAGCCGTGGCCGCTGAGCCTACGGGTCTGGAGCCTGTGCTCCGCAACGGGAGAGGCCACAACAGTGAGAGGCCCGCGTACCGCAAAAAAATAAAAAATAAAAAAAAATAAATCCTATTGCTGCCAGCCTGTCACATCTTTGTAGGAATAGGTGGGGTGTAGGACTAATGTGTGTGGCCAGCTGCTGTAGTCTCAGAGCCCCCACTCCTCCTTGCCCAGTGTCCCTTCCTCCTGCTGTCTCTGATCTGCTCTCACCTGCATGGGTGTCCTGCAGGGAAGCCCCCAGGAGGAGCACGGCCAGGAGCAGCATCTTCAGGGAGGTCATGTTGCCGGGAGCCCAGGAGAAGGCCTCTGTGTGTGGGTCTCTTTGCTCAGGGGAGACCAGGAGGAGCACAAGTGCGCAGGTGACCTATTTAACCTCTTTGGGGATCTTGCCCCGCCTCCTGTCACCTCTCCCCACATCCTTCCCTAGACTCATGGAGTTCGAAGCATTTGAGGTGATTTGGCAGAAGACCAGTCTTGGAATAGTTGCGGCTTTCCAGAGAATACACTCAGCTGTGGACAGGGTTGGGTTATGTGTGTCCGGGGGCCATGACACTTCTCCTTTCACAGGGGACATTTCTTGGTTCCTCAATTAGCAGAACCAAAAAGCCTCCATCCTAAGCTGCGTGCACCCCGGCTCTGAGGCTAGTGAGCCTCCTTCATGCACGGTGCCCCTGGGTTGGGGGACAGCCAGGCAGGGGCCAAGGGGGGCTGCTTAACCTGGGCCCGGAGGAGCTTCAGGGTGCCAGGAAGTCCTCCTCAGGCGGTCGGCGGGCTGCACGGGCACACGGCGTCTCTCTGCAGGGAGAGCTCCAGCTCATTCTGAGAAAGGTCTGAGGCCCAGACAGACTTGGTCCTTCCTTAAGCTGGGCCCTGGGCCACAGAAGGCCAGAGCCCAGCAGGTTTGAATCACCATGTAGTCCCAATCTGTAGAGACTGGGAAGCCAAGTTCCCTTCTGGCTCCTAGCAGAGCCAAGTCTACATTGGGCATGAGGTCAGGGTCCACTCCTAGCCAGGCCCTGAGCAGAATTTCCATGAACCCCATGGGCCACAGCATCCCTGCACCAGGTCAGTCTCCTGGCCACCAGAGAAAATGGCCAACAGCCTGCTCAGGGCTCCCCCAGAACCAGATTATGGGAGTCCCTTAGCTAGAAGGAGAGTCCCATGCCCACCTCCACAGGCTGCATCTCACCAGGGCCACCCTGGACTTTGATTCTGACCCGTGGGGTCTAGGCCTGACTCCACCCTGTCCCTGAGCAACCAGAGGCAGCTCAGAATGACACCCACCCACCCCTGCAATAGGGTGTCTGGTGCATCTGACCCTCTCACAGTCAGCTCTGTGTTAATCACTGAGCCATTATTACCATTTCATCACCAGTGATGAAAACAACAGCAGGTGCTGTTGTTTTTGTTTTGTTTTGTTTTTGTTTCTAATTGAAGTATAATTGGCCTATAACACTATGTTAGTTCTAATAGTACAACATAGCATTTCAATATTTCTATACATTACAAAATCACCAAAGTTATTACAATATTATTGACTATATTCCCTATGTTGTACATTTCATCCCAGTGACTCATTTATTTTGCAAACTGGAAGTTTGTACCTCTTTTTTTTGCGGTACGCGGGCCTCTCACTGTTGTGGCCTCTCCCGTTGCAGAGCACAGGCTCCGGACGTGCAGGCTCAGTGGCCATGGCTCATGGGCCCAGCCGCTCCGTGGCACATGGGATCTTCCTGAACCGGGGCACGAACCCGTGTCCCCTGCATCGGCAGGCGGACTCTCAACCACTGTACCACCAGGGAAGGCTTAGCAGCTTTATTAACAGTGAGGCCGCCCCAGCACCCACTGCTGGGGAAACTCCCTGAGTGGGTTTTGAGTTTCCCTTGTTTTGCCACAGAATCAGAACTTTTCTCTGGAAGAAGCCAAGTTCCCCTGTCCCTTCTAGGGAACAGGTTACAAGAGCAGGAGCAGAAGGTTCTGGACTAGCTCTGGGCTGGCGCAGCCTGCCTAGCTGGGGACGGGGAACAGAGCAGCAAATGTGTCAGGGAGCCCCTGCCACGTGCCCAGCACTGTGCCAGGGGCTATGGGGTGGGCAGAGGCCAGATGCCACCCGTGCCCTTGGGGGAGTTCACAGGAAGTGAGCATGGAGAAACAAGGCCTGGCCTCACAGGGGAATGTGCAGGTGGGGTACAGGGCTGCAGGGCCTGGGTGCTGGGAGAGGTGGGCCACCTTGGAGGCCACAAGGAGGCTGTAGCCAGTGAGCTGGGCCAGGTGGGTGGGAGGACGCATACCAAGAGGAGGGGTGGGCATTTCACATGAGGGGAGCACGAGCAAAGGTGCAGAGATAAATCGGGGAGACAGCAGGGAACCCTAGTGGGGGAGATGGCCTGGATGTGACACCGAGACAGTAAACTCCGTGGCGACAGGAGCGTGTCTGCTCTCTTTACCGCCGTGTGTGTCCCCAGCGCCAAGCACAGTGTCTGCCATACAGAGAGCTCGCAATGAGCCTTGATTGAGTGAGTACAGGACGGAAAGGCAAGTTGGTGACACGGCGTAGGAACCGGGGTGGGGAGAAGGCCGGGAGGGATGAGTGCATCTCTCAGCCTAACTTGCAAGAGACAGAGGAGACCAGGGACATTTCTGAGGTGCTTTCCTCACCAGGGATTAACCCACTTATTCCTCTTTGGTTCTCCCAGCTGTGAAACAAACTCCAAGGGACCTTCCTGATGAGTGTGCTGGAGGGTGGGCCTGTGATAAGGGTCTCAAAAGGCCTTTATGGTGCTATGTGGACTCGAAGGTCTGTCAGGGGGATCAGGAATGCGCCCTGGAAGAGAGGCGGAGAGCGGCCGCAGGGGAGGGGGCGCTCCGGATGGAGGAAGGGGGCGGGCACAGGCAGGGAAGCAGGCCAGATACAGGCCTGTTAAGAGAACAGCATCAAAGGGGAATTGCATCGGAGCGGGAGGAAGTGGCGAAGCTTCCAGAGGTTTCAACACCTCTGCCTCCAGCTGCCCAGACACCCTGCCACCCCTCCTGCCCCAGCCCTGACACTGCTGCTATGGGGAGTCCCTCGAGGGTAAAACCAGCTAGAGGGGTCAACATGCCCCACCCCAGATTTAGCTTGAAGAGCCCGACCAGCCTGATTCTGGGTTCCTTTCAGGTGAAGGAGGGAGGGAGGGAGGGTTCCTGGCCCACCCCTGGCTCTACCACGGGCTGGGCAGGAACCAGGGATGCTGCTATCCCACCCCCCAAACTTACCCCCAAGCCACCGAGCAGGGGCTGGATTGCTGGGGTGTGGAATCTCTTTATCATCTTCAAATTGCACAGTTGTCACTGGGGCAGCAAAGTTGTCACCGTGGGTCACACCCATGTCAGCTGAGGCCCAGGGTCTCCTGCAGGAGATGGAGCGTTTTGTCTACTCAGCTCCATCCTCTGGCAGCTGAAGCTAGATTCGTCCTGCCCTGCCCTGCCCATGGGGTCTGAGGTGTGCAGGTCCCCAAAGTTATCTCCATCCTCCAGTCCTAAGACATGTCCCACTCCCTTGCCCTGAGGGCCTGATGTACTCACTGATGCACTGATGTCTGTTGTTCCTGACAGGTTGCGGCTCTGCTTGGTTCCTCAGGTCAGAAACGCAAGGGTCACCCCTGCCCTGGGGTCTTCCCCCACTCCCCTCCTACTGAGTCGGCCACCTAGACATGTCTTGAATCCATCTCCTTCTCACCATCCACATGGCCACTGCTGCATCTCTCTGCTGGCCCAGGGTCCTACACTCATCTCCCCGCTCCCAGCCTTGCCCTCCAGTCCATCCTCTCTAAAGCTCAGTGATCTTCCCTAAACACAAATCTCAGCAAGGCTCTCCCCTTGCAAAATCCTTCATTACCCTCAGGATGAGGTCCAGATTCCCACCGACTTCTCAGCCTCAACTTTTGTGCCCAGCCCTGCCACCTACCATTTCACTTTTTTCCAGCCACATCGATGTTTTTTCAGTTCCTTGAAAATGCCAGGCTCTCACTGACACTACTCAAGCCTTTGCATAGCCTGTCCCCTGCTTCCCATCTAGAACACTCTCTCTCCTTCCCACACCCCACCACCTTTCATTCCTACCCTCCTTCAGGTCACAGCTTAAACTCTCACTTCCTTCCTTCAGCTCCAATTTTCCTTTGTGTCCTCATACGTCACTGACTTTCCCGTTATGCTCTCTTTCCATTGCATTGTGATGGCGGGTTTATTGCTGGGAACTCCTTGAAAACAGGATCTCTCTTTTTTTTTAAAAAAAACATCTTTATTGGAGTATAATTGCTTTACATTGTTGTGTTAGTTTCTGCTATACAACAAAGTGAATCAGCTATATGTGTACATATATCCCCATATCCCCTCCCTCTTTCATCTCCCTCCCACCCTCCCTATCCCACCCCTCTAAGTGGTCACAAAGCACCGAGCTGATCTCCCTGTGCTATGGGGCTTCTTTCAGCTTATACCTCCAGGACTAGCACCCAGTAAGTACTCCATAAGATATGTTTATTGAATGGATGAAGAGGTGGGTGGTTGGATGGATGGGTGAATGTATGGACGAATGAGGGATGGATGGATGGATGTGTGGCTGGGTGAGTGGATGCATGGATGGGTGAATTGACGCATGGATGTGTGGATGCATGGATGGACACTTACACATTTCTGAAGTACAGCTTGGGACCAGCTTCCATTCTATCCTAGTGGTTCCTTCACCCCAGAACAAGTGACCTTTTTTTTTTTTTTTTGGCTGTGTTGGGTCTCTGTTGCTGCATGTGGGCTTTTTGCTCTAGCTGCAGCAAGCGGGGGCTACTCTTCGTTGTCATGTGTGGGCTTCTCATTGCAGTGGCTTCTCTTGTTGCAGAGCATGGGCTCTAGGCACATGGGCTCAGTAGTTGTGGCTCGCGAGCTCTAGAGTGCAGGCTCAGCAGTTGTGGCTCACGGGCTTAGTTCCTCCGCGGCATGTGGGATCTTCCTGGACCAGGGCTTGAACCCGTGTCCCCTGCATTGGCAGGCGGATTCTTAACCACTGCACCACCAGGGAAGTCCCAAGGAAAAGTGATTTTTGATCTAGTGTGTCCCACCAGTTCATGAGATACACCTGAATCCCTCTGTCATGGATGAGGTGGAGGAACCCAACCAAGGCACCCTTTGACTCGTTTCCATCTAGTTCACAGCTTCCTTGTGTGTTGTGGCCATTTCCTGCCTCTTGCTAAACCTAAATTGCTTCAGCTGTGGCTTTGATCTCATCCCTTCTTCGTCCCAGAAGGGCCTTCTTCCTTCCATTACACTCCCACCTCCTGGCTTCTCACACTCTCCCGCCCCACGGTCCCCTTCCCCTCTGCTCACGACATGATCCCGTTTCTCTGCTTCCATAAAACCTCTCCTTGCCCCCAACTCCCCTCTCTCCTAACCCCCAGCACACTGTCCTCCTATTTCCCCTTTTATTCAGGACCAAACTTCTCCTATGTGTGGTCTACACCTCCCACTACCAATTTCCTCTCGACCCACGTGAGATTTAATTCTTAGACTGTGGCTTCTGGCGCTGACACTCTGGGGAAGTGACTCTCTCTGGGCCTCTCAACATCCCCCCCCTCCATGGCCACTCCTTGAACTTCCCACCCCCTCACAGAGGGCAGTGTGGGGCAGTGGTTACCAGCAGGTGCTCTGGAAGCATTATCTACAGCCCCAGTCCTTCATCTACCTGTCCCTGGTTGTGTGACCCAAGAACAAGACTATGGACCTCACTGTCCCCATTTGTAAAATGGGCATGTTGGTAGACTCTCCCTCACGGTATTGCTGGGAAAATGAACTGAGATGATGTATGTAAAGTTCTTCGTCCCCAGCTGGTTTGATGAGTCTCCTTGTCATCACCGAGAACCCACTTCCCTTCTTGACATTCCTCCCCATGGGATTTGACACGTGGTTCCTGCCCGGGCTCTTCGTGGGCTCCTCTCCTCAGTAACGTCCCTGAGCTCGCACCACAGGTTGGGCGAGGTTCTTAGCAGTTACGTTTATGGGTGAGTGGATGCATGGATGCATGGATGGGTTTACTTTGTCCTCACAACAGCCCTAGGAGGTAAGAGCTATTATTATCTACATTTTACAGATGAGGAAACTGGGGGCCAACCACGGTGGTTAAGAAACTGGTCCATTTCAGAAAGAGAAAAACAAATACCGTATGCTAACAAATATATATATAGAATCTAAAAAAAAAAAAAAATCGTTCTGAAGAACCTAGGGGCCAGACAGGAATAAAGACGCAGACATAGAAAATGGACTTGAGGACACGGGGAAGGGGAAGGGTAAGCTGGGACGAAGTGAGAGAGTGGCATGGACATATATACACTACCAAACGTAGAACAGATAGCTAGTGGGAAGCAGCCGCATAGCACAGGGAGATCAGCTCGGTTCTTTGTGTCCACCTAGAGGGGTGGGATAGAGAGGGTGGGAGGGAGATGCAAGAGGGAGGGGATATGGGGATATATGTTTATGTATAGTTGATTCACTTTGTTATACAGCAGAAACTAACACACCATTGTAAAGCAATTATACTCCAATAAAGATGTTTAAAAAATTAATTAATTAAAAAAAAAAAGAAAAAGAAACTGTTCCGAGGGCACAGAGCTAGCCTGTGGCAGAAGCATGCCCGGGGCTCTGTCCTAGGGTGTGTTTTCACCTCAAGCAACCCTTTTTCCCTCCCTGATGTCTCCACTCAGGCCTTTGATCTTGGGATGGATGCTTCCTAAATCTCTGTCCCCAGCCTCTGCCAGTGACAGATCAAACACACACCCCTGGACTCCGCCCCATCCTCTGGCTTCCTCTTGCCTGCACTGTCAGATGCCTTAGCTCTCTCTGCCTTGCGGTCTAGCCGGCTCTGTGCAGATCTGTCACCCACACTGGACTGTGAGCTCCAGAGAGGAAGAAAGCTGTCCCCTCACGGTTCACTCAGCCTCAAGAACCAGAGAGGCAGAACCAAGTTCCCTTTCCACCAACTTCCCTTTTTTCTGTTCAAGCCAATATCTTTCCCTACCTCCCCATCTGCCTCACTGGTCTGAAATTTGCCCTTGACTCATTCCTCGCCTCCAGCCCCCACATTGCATCAGGCACAGACTCTGCTCAGAGATGTCGTCAGGCAACGCTCAGCTTTCTCACTTCCTCTTCATTCCCACTGGCTCAACACGAATCCTTCACACCCAGACTGTATCAACAATTTCCAATCCTATTTCCTCCTCTCTGGTCCTCTAGACGCCACCCACCTGCATGCTTATGTCTGATAGGTCTTTCTCAAGGACTGCTCTGACTACATACTGCCGCCCTCAAGAACCATCGATGGCTCCCTGCTTCCTTCTGCCTCCACTAGAAACTCTTCAGGCCAGTCTTTAAGCCCTACTGTCAATCTGGTCCATCCCTCCCTAGTCAGTCTCATCTCAGGGATCCCCAGGGTTCACCTTATACTCTGTGCCTGGGTTTGCGGCTCCTGTCCTCTGCTTTTCTAGATTACCCACCCCCTTCTCTGCAAACCAATTTCTACCCATTTCTCATATATGGCATGCCATGACGGATTAAGCGAGGGGGTCACTGTGGAGCCGAGGGGCTGGGAACAAAGACTCACAGTCAGGTAACCCGGGTTTGAATTCAGCTCTGCCATCGGCAAGTTGGGGGATTCCAAGCAAGTCATTTCCCTCTGAGCCCAGGTTCCACATCTATAAAATGAAAATAACAATAGTAACTGCATTAGAAGGTTTGAGTTCGCATCAACTGCCTTAGCGCCTATATCTGGCAAATAATACGTGTTCCTGACTTTAAATATCATCTCTATCCAATGACTCCCAAATTCCTCCCGCCAACTCCAGATTTTTATATCAGCTGCCTACTCAACATGTCAAACAGATGTCGCAAACCTCCAAGTTCAAAACTGAACCCTCCGTTCCCGTTCACCCCCACACCGGCTCCTCTGTTCTTTGCCAGCCCCTTCCGTCCGGTTACTTGGCCAGAAACCTGGGTGCCATCCTTGACGCCTCTTTCTCTTACCCCCCACTTTCCATCTGTCCGGTGATCGCCTGGCTCTGACTCCAGAATCCATCCAGAGCCTATCATCCCTCCCCTGGATTCCTACACTGCCTCCTGGCCGTCTCCCCACCTCCATCCTTGCTCCCTATAATCTACTGTCAGCACAGCTGCCACAGGGAACGTGAGTGTCCTCTGATCAGAGCATCCCCATGGCTTTCCATCGCACTCAGAGGAAAAACCAAGGACCCCACAGCAGCTACAAGGCCCTGCGTGCCCTGCACCCATCCCTACCCTGCTAACTTTGGCATCTTCTTTCCCTGGATACCTGTGTGCCTTGTTCCTTCACCTCCTTCAAATTTTACTTAAATGTCACTTTTCAGTGAGGTCTACCCTATTTAAAGCTGCAACCCACCCCCACCTCTTCCTCTGCTCTATTTTTTCTTTTTCTTTTTGCTCTAATACTTACCACCCTCAAACAGACTATACCACTGACTTACTTATTCTGCCTGCTGTTCATTGCCTGTCTCCTACCCGTATCCCCCTACCCCCATCCCCACTGGAATGTAAGTTCCACGGGACAAAGGTCTTTCAGTGAAGCATATCCCCTGGCACATAGTGGGCCATATTCTACATACTGGTAGAATTCAGTGAGTGGACGAATAATGGCTGATATTGTTCCGGGGGCAGACTACAGAAGTACTTCTCATGGAGTCTCACTCTTACTGGTGATGGACTTGTCTCAATCTCTCTCATGTCTGGGCTTTAGCACTCCATCTGGGCTCCCGCTCCAGCCCTGTAAAACAGTTCCTTTTCTTCACGCTAGAGTCCAACGCTCTCTTTCCGGGGAGCATGTGTCCCAGTTTCCAAGTTATTTCACAGGCAGGTCTTTGGTCTCTTGACAGCACTGGGACAATTCCAGGCTGTGCTGCCGAGTGACCAGTTCAAGGCACTTAGCCCTCAGGGAGCAATGAGGGATCTTTGGTTTGGACGTCAGAAGTCTGCTGCAGCCTGCTCCGAGCCTGGCAGCCTGCCTGGGGCGGGTGGGGGTCCTTCCTATCCAACCTGACCCTCATGCTCCGAAGAAAGGTTTGTTCAGCACCAGGGTCAGCGCTCAGAGCCCAGCATCCTGGAAGGAGAACACGGCACCCTTTCTAAGGAGCCTGACCGGTGGTTCTGGCCTCTTTGAAAGTCTAGGGGTTTCCCCGCATTCCTGTCCGATCTCAGCCACTGCAGACAAGCCAACAGGGACAAGAGCAGCAGCGTTGGGCCATCTGACACGTGGCACAGTCCTTCGTGGATCATGGCTCCCCCAGTGAGGGCCAAGGGTGCAGAGGGGGTGTGGCCAGTTCTGAGCAGGGTCCAAACCTGGCAAGTATGAGCCCGCAGAGGAGGCTAAGGCCCTGTTCCCTTTCCAGAGAGAAGCCGGCGCCTCAGCAGCCCTCCGGGCCCAGCCAGGTGGGTTGTGGCTTGTCCTACCACACGCGGGGCTTTCCCCTCAACCCCACTTGCTTGAGCATCTCCCTCCTTCCTGCCTGGCCTCCGTCCCATCAACTCTCCAGACTCATGGTTTTTTTTTTGTTGTTGTTGTTTTTTTAGATGAAACTAAAACTATCTAATCTAACCCCCAAAATAATTTGGTATTTTTATTGGGATCACACTGAATGTATAGATGTCCTTAGGGACCTGGGTTTCTGTACCATCTACTCCTTCAAGTTTTTCTTAGCCTGTCCGACCTCTCCTCCCCCAGTCACCCGCTCGCCCCTGCGCTCTCTGTGGGGTACAGGCTGGGGAGCAGGGTGACTGGCTGTCTCCGATGTCTGAGGTTGGGCTCGTCAAGTACGTGTTCTCAGGGGAGATGGGGAGGAGTGTGGGAATGAGGGCAGGGAAGGGATGGAAGCCCAGAGAAGGTGTGACGTGAGGCACAGTCCCCCAGGGAGTTTCTGCCTGGCCCCGCAGGGGCTCTAAAGTGAGAGTTAGAAGCAAAAGCAGCCAGAGGGAGTGGGGCTCTGGGCGGGACAGCAGCACCATTAACCATACCCATGAACCCACCACCAGGTAAGAGTCAATATTACTGCTCACGGTGGCCCCGTGTGCCTCTCCTAATCCATCCTTCTATGCATTAGAGACAAGTGAATTGGGCATCCTTTAGTCCCACGCAGTTCTTCTTACTTTACTAATCGGTGTGTGTCCCTAAACAATGTATGCACTGTTCACGCATGTTTTTACACTTCATGTGAACACTGTCATATTGTATCTGTACTTTCACATCTTGCAGTCTTGAACTTGAGAGTCACGTGCGTTGACGGGTATCAATGTATTCCTTTCTTGTTACATTGTATGCTGTTCCATACAATAACTATACTACAATTTACAAAAAGGAGAGTGGGCTCTCTGGAGTTGGACTGCCTGCTGGCTTGGTCAAGGTAAGTTCCCTTAATTGGTCTGTGCCTCAGCACTTCCATCTAGAAAATGGGGCTCCTAGTAGTAGGACATCATCTGAAACCTGAGGAACGGATTTAAATGAGAAAATTCGGGGGCTTCCCTGGTGGCGCAGGGGTTAAGAATCCACCTGCCAATGCAGGGGACACGGGTTTGAGCCCTGGTCTGGGAAGATGCCACATGCCGCAGAGCATCTAAGCCCGTGCGCCGGAACTACTGAGCCCGCGGGCCTAGAGCCTGTGCTCTGCAACGAAGAGTAGCCCCCGCTCACCGCAACTAGAAAAAGAGTGTGCGTAGCAACGAAGACCCAGTGCAGCCAAAAATAAATAAATAAAATAAATAAATGAGAAAATTCATTCGAAGGCACACAGTGGTGTGTGACATGGACAGTGAACCTCCCGAGGAGGAGGAGGCCAGTGTCCTATTCATCGGTGTCTCTGGCGGTAAATGAACGACTCCTCCTCCTTCCCCTGCTCCCCATCCTGCCCAGGGGCCCCTTGGCTTCTGCTCCTGACACTCTGGAAAGAGGACCCGGGCCTACGTACCTGGCCTCTCAGTGTTCACGCACACAGGACTTCAACTCCATCATGTTGATGGCAGTCGTGATGATATATAAAAACGAGGAAGCAGGCTGCACAGGGACAGTGAGAACCAGGGCTGGGGAGGAGAAGGGAAGACCCAGGAAAGTGGCCAGGCAGGCAGAGGCGCCCATGCTGAGACCCTCGAGATCCAAGGATGCTAGGTTCCCCCTCCACCTGCTCGCCCCTCCGTGCGTTTGGGTGACAATCAGAGCCTTGACCCAGTCCAGGCTTCCCAGGGGTCCTTGCTGGGCCTGAGGAGCAATTTCTTGACCAGGATGAGATGGCGGAGGGTCAGAGAGTTTCCGGGGTGACTTGAACACATCTTCACAGAAGGCCACTTTCAGCCTCTGACATCCCTTTGAGGCAGTTAAATATTTTCACCAGGAAATGCCTTGAAATGCACCTCCCCGCCATGGATGGGCAGGCTTTGAATAAATCAGAAAGGGGTGTGGCACAGGCACCAGGTCAGAGAGGGCCAATGGACACAGACAGCTGTGGGCCCTGGCCCTTCCCCTCTTTCTCTTCTTCCAGGACCTGTGGTGGTCACTGGAGCACAAAGGGGACACGACACACACGGGCCTGCTCTCACGGGTCTTACGGAAGCACCATGAAACAAGCTGGGTCACGTGAGGGATACAATGGGCCCAGGTGAGGTGAGTACCCGCGGCAGGGAGCCTTCGTTAAGCTAAGTCAGGGAAGGCCTCCTGGAGGAAGTGACATCTAAGCTGAGACCAAAAGATGAGTAGGAGTTGGCCAGGGCAACGGTGAAGGGGCAAGTTATTCCAGGAAGAGAGAAGAGCCAGTGCAATGGCTCAGAGGTATGAGAGAGAAGATTGACTTGAGGATGTAAAAAAAAACAAAACAAAATGTGTGCCAAAGGTGATGTGGGGGAGTGGAGTGAGAATGGGGGAACCGGCATCAGGGGAAATGAGCCTGGAGCCAGCGGGCCAGTTGAAATCCTCTAGGAAAACAAAGACACAGAACATGCACTTGTCAGTCCCTAGAACTCTGCTCGATTTCTGTGCCAACAGGCCTAGGTTACCCTGGTTGGGCTTCTGGGCTTAGGAGGTACGTGAAAGACTGGTTAATGTAGATCATCTGGCAAACAGGTGGTGCTCAATCATTTTAATATTCTTCTCTCTATTTACTTCCTTGTCTGCTGCAGTGATCACCAGCGTATCTGAGTCATTAGAATGCCCGAGTCTCAGTGTATCTCAAAGCAACTACAAAACCCTTCTCCTTTCCAGCTCCACTCAGTGAGAATCCCAGATAAATCCATTAACAGCTGGTGGGCTAAGGATGAACTTCATCCCATCTGCCAAGAGAGCAAGTGAAGAGAGGTGAGCTCCATAACGGAAAGCTTGTTTACCCCAGTTAAGGGAATGGGACGAGCCTTTTAACAGCATCATGCACATTACTGACAAGTCATTCCTACTTAGACCAATATTAGACCGACTTAGACCTACTTAGACCATATTTCTTCTTCCTGATTGCTGCATCAATCAGGATAGGCTAGGTTATGTTGCAATGACAAATAGCCTCAAACTCTCAGTGGTTTAAAACCACAAAGCTTTTTTTCTTCCACATAGATCTTCTGGGGCTCTTTCTGTGGCTGGAGGTTCTGAGTCATCCTCACTCTGGGACCCAGGGTAATGCACCTGTCATCTTCTGGAATATTGCCAAGCTCTGGACCCAAGGAACTAAAAGTTGTGAAGGCTCTCTCACCGATAATTAAACGTTTGAATCTGGTTTGACAAACTTTTCTCCCACGGCCAGTTCAGAACTGGTCATGTGGCATCTCACCAACGCCAAGGTGGCAAGAAGAGCAGCCCTCTTGAATGCCTGGGGGCAGCAAGCCAGAAAAACTCAGAGAGACTGATGTTGAAACTAACTTCCCATTCTGTCCAAGTCTAAGATTCAGGCGTCTTGCTAGTCTGCGTCTAATTAGTTGGGATTCATGAGTTTTGACCTTGCCAAGTTCAAAAGCAATTTAGAGGAAAAAAGTTACACCAATTTGAACAGCATCTATTAGCTTAGGGAAAAAATTATGCAAATTACAAATTATTTTTATCTCCTTGCTGACACTATAACATGTCTTCATCTTACTTTACCGAAAACCAGGAAGACTGCTTTTCTTTATACACATCCTATAATTCTATAGTTTTGTTTGGGTAATCAATAACAAAAGTGAATAGAAATAGGATGTTTCGAACCCTTTGGAAACATCTATCGCATGATCATAGATTCTAATTTACCAAGAGCTCACAATGGGCACGTCATTTTTCTAAGTGTTCAGCAAGGATTATCTTAGGACATCTTCCCCTACAGGGAGAGTTGTTATTATTCCTATTCTACAGAGGAGAAAATCAAAGCCCGGAAAGGTTACGCAACTTGCCTGAAGTCATACAGCCAAAGATCACCATGTTACATTATACTCCCGTATGGATAAAAAACAAGAGGCTCATAATAAATAATTCTGTTCTGTCCTCTGGGGGCAACTGATCCCTTGAAGATATGAGGGGGCATCTCTGCCAAAACATTCCCTGCTTTGGAATTCTCCTAGGTTCAGAGGCATCACCACCACCAGCCGATTTGGTGAGATTAATGAGATCCTGCATGGGTCTGGCCGCTGAAGTTTGCGGTCATCTGGGGAAAGCCAGCCTAGCCCTAGATCTTTACTTTAATCCCAGCAGCTGGAACATTATTTATCCAGGAAAGCACATGACTGAGAAGAAGTAAATGGGGCACGGGTGGTCTCCTGAGCTATTAGTGGCACAGGGGCAGCAGGGCGTGTACACACACACACACACACACACACGTACACTCAGATGCCTATTATTCAGCCTCGTGCTGGAAATTCCCAGCCATTTGTGTCTGTGTTTTTCTGCCTGGCCTCACCCTTTTGGGGAATGTACAGGGAACAAAGGAAAGGGAAAGGGGAATAACAACAAAGGGCAGAGGGTGAGAAGAATGCAGGTAGCTACCACCCAAAGGACCCTGCAAACCTGGGAGGGGTGGGGGTGGGCTGGCCTGGTGCAGAGGCCTCTAAAACTTTGGCTAGGAGCCAAATCCCCTAATTTGGAAGGCAGGGCAGCGGGGGAGGGGGAGAGGAGGGGAGGAGGGGGGAAGGGGCAGCTGCTTGAAGGTACCGATTCCCAGCTCTCCCACCCCTGCAGTCTGAATTCAGCAGGGCTGAAGTGGGGCTCTGGAGTCTGTACTTTTGACAATCTGTGGCTCACGCTTTCAGAAATAGTGATTGAGACTGAAGTCCTGGAGGAAGACTTCAGGTCATATTCCAGCTTTGCTGCTTACAAGCTGTGTGAACTTGGGCAAGTCACGTACGCTTTGAAAGCCTTACTCTCATCATGTGTAAGGTGGGAGCCCTTGTACGTAAAGAACCTAGTATATTGCCTGGCACATGGTAAACATTAAATAAACAATGGCTATTTTAATAATAATAATATTTTTATTATTATATCTCAGAACCCTGATTGCTCTATCCAAGATTTCAGAGGCCTCCAAGTCTCTATGAAACTCTGCACTAATTGTGAGGAATCGCTTCAGCTAAAGTTTAGCTCTGTAACTGAAAGAGAAAATAAAACACAAACACCCCAGCATCCCCAGGGAGGTGCTCTGGACTGAGGGAGAATAAAATTTCCCCACTCTCCATCCTCTTCTGGCACATGAAGAGTTCCTTATCTGAGAATGTGATGAAAAGACAGGGACAAGCATTTTCATTTCAAAGCGTCCGCTGGTGACTCATGTTGCTGAAAGGGTGGTATTCGGGGAGAGGTTGGGGGGCTGTGACTTTGCCTCCAAGCTCCTTCCTGGGGGTGGGAATGTGCAGAAGCGGGAGGAACTGGACTTGGGGTGGAACAGGAGAGCTACTGCGCACTGCTAAGGGCAGCACTAGAATTTGCAGGGTCTTCCCTGGCAGTCCAGTGGTTAAGACTCTGCGCTTCCATTGCAGGGGGCGTGGATTTGATCTCTGGCTGGGGAATCCTGCATGCCGCGCAGGCCGCAGCCAAAAAAAAAAAAAAAAAAAAAGAATTTGCAGCTGGCGCAGAGGCAGCAATCTCAGATTCTTGCAGGAACCTCAAACGCAAATGTCTATGGGGCTTGGCAGGTAGTAAAATGAGGGAAGCAGTGTGTAAGAAAAATTATGTGTCCATCATATTCTGTCTTTCCTTGTCCTTTTGATGACGACTTGGGCTCAGAGAAAAATATCCTTAGTATAAGAAAAACAAGAGAACGGTGATGATAAATGGCAACTGACATGGCCACAGGATCCAGAGCACCAAGAGGCGGAAAGGATGGTAGAGAACTGGGGGTTCTCAGCCTGGCCTGCTCCCTCTCAAGGGGCAGCCACTGCTCAGGCCCTGCCCACTGTCATCCTGGGGGTTAAACCACCCCGTGGGGCCAGACCTTCTGAATCACCTGAGAGAACATAGAAAAGTGGGCTGGTGTGTGTAATTTCCTGATTTTTAACTGTTGCCTCTAATTTTTTTTTTTTTTTTTTTTTTTTTTTTTTTTTTTTTTTTTTTTTTTTTCTTTTTGCGGTATGTGGGCCTCTCACTGCTGTGGCCTCTCCCGTTGCGGAGCACAGGCTCTAGACGCGCAGGCCCAGCGGCCACGGCTCACGGGCCCAGCCGCTCCGCGGCATGTGGGATCCTCCCAGACCGGGGCACGAACCCGTATCCCCTGCATCGGCAGGCGGACTCTCAACCACTGCGCCACCAGGGAGGCCCTGTTGCCTCTAATTTTTAAAAATACCATGTAGACATCGAATCTAGGATCCCTTTGATTGCAAAACATTCTGATATTTAATAAACTACCAATAAGGAACAAAAGACCTGTCAATTAAACTGTGACAAGTCATAGATTGTAGGACAAATCCCAATTCCAAAGATGTCACAATGTGAAAAAAAAATGTGCCTCTAAGAATCCATGAAATACTGTATAATAATAAGCTGGGCTTGGCCTTTGGCACCTTGTACAGTTTCCAATCTACACAACTGTACAGAGCAGCTCTTATGATGCCACCTTGGGCACTGGAGGTTTATACTTGGGTCATATCAATGAACACCTGAGTCCCTTGAGGAGTAATCCGTCTTTGATCTTTATCTGGACCAGCAATGAGTCAAGGCAGTAAAGAGGAAAATGTGGCCCAGTATGTTCCTGTGGGTCACTAGATCACTAATGGTGATACCAAGGCCCCCAAGATGGTGGTTTAGTAGGCATGGGCCAGGGGTGGGGTGGTGGTTCATAAGGGATTCTGATTCCTGCCAGGGATGGGAGCCACTAGAAGTCTCACACCTGATTTTATACATGGCCCAGTGTCACATACTTGGGCAGAGCAGAGCCAGGCCAGAGGCTCGACCCTCCCCAGCCCCCTTCCCAGTGCCCCCTTCTCCTGCTGACTGTAAAGTTCCTGGCCCTCTACCCCAGGGGTCTCCAGTACTTCTCCAGAGAGTCTTTTGTTTGTTTGTTTCTTTGTTTTGGCCACACAGCTTGGCATTCGGGAACTCAGTTCCTGGACCAGGGATCGACCCCATGCCCCCTGCAGTGGAGGTGCGGAGTCTTAACCACTGGACCACCAGGGAAGTCCGGCTTTCCCAGAGAGTCTTGGCCTCTCCTTTGTTCCATCCTCCGGAGGCTCTGGCGCTGAGCCTGCCCTAGGAAAAGCAACTTTATTTGATTCACAAGACTTTTCAATTTTATTAGTAAAATACAAAATGGCACAGACATTGGTGATAGTGTTGGAAAAGCAAAATGGTCAACCAACTCCTTCTAAAGTCCTCCCCAAATTGTCTTTGTCCCTGTCCTGCTTGGGGGAACTCACAAAGTCCGCGGAAGGGGGACACGCTGTCCCCAGCTGCTTTCTCACAGAGGGGAGCCCCTTCACGGGTGCCCATCCCTTGAAGGCTCCCAGGCAAGAGGAGCCCCCAAAAGTGCATTCAGATCCGCTGTCTTCCTCTCTGAGCTGTCAGAGTGCCACCACCCGGAGCCAGGCCCAAACATCCTGTGCCATGACCTGCAGGGGAGTGCAGGAGAGCCAGGCCGGCAGGGAAACACGGCTTCCCTCTCTCTGTGGACCGGAGCCCTGGGTGCTTCCTCTCAGCATCTGTCTACAAAGGAGCATGTCACCTGTACCTGGGGGAAGCCTAGCCCATGGGACACCCCTCTGGTGGAGGGCAAAGAACTCCTTCAGAGACAATCGGAGGGAGGTGGGCAGCTGCCGCCAGGGCCCTGAGAGGTGAGACCTGCAGGTCCGGCTCTGACTGCAGGGTGCTGGCCAGCCCAGTGAGCCCTCGGCCCCATCCAGGCCTGCCCGAGTCTTCAGTGCCAAAAAGAGAGCCTCTGACTTCATGCCCACAGCTTCTCTCCCCTGCCGGTCCCTCCCCACAAGACAGAGTCCCTCTCAGAAGTAAACACGGGAACCTCAGCTTTCCCTGGTGGATTCTGATCTCATGGAAATTCCTGGCCCTGCCTGCGGGGGGGAGGAAGGTGAGGGGAGAGGATCTCAGAGTGCAGAGGACAGTGCTTTCAGGGAGCTAGAGGTGGAAGAGGAACCCAGGCCGCAGGAAAGAAAGAGAAAATGCCTGAGTCGGGTTCCTAACGAAGAAGCGAAGGAGCGTGGCTACTGCCTGCAGCTGCTCCCTGGCTCCTTCCTAGGAGCCTGCAGGCCTCCCCTCCTCCTTCAGCCTGTCACTCGTCACTTCGTCTCGAAGCCAGCGGGGGCGGAGGGGGGGCCTTCAAAGTTGGTCTCTGCGCCTCAATTACCCCAGCCTAGCCCCCCACCGGGGGGCCCACACTGCTGACAACGGGGCAGGACCTCCAGGTCACAGCGTCCATGGAAGCGCTGGTCTCATCATTGGCAGAGGTCATCTCTTCTGATGAAGGTTGAGAGGCTGCAACCAGGGTCTGCAGAAAGGGGTCTCTGGATCAACTAGTGATGCCTGCCAGGGGTACAGGCTATTGCCGCATATTTGCCGTCCCTCTCCCCTTTCACAGGTGGGAAACCAGAGGTATGAATGCCTTGATGGATTGGTGGTGGGCCTGGGACTAGACCCCCCAGCCTTCACGCTCGTAGTCAATGTTCCTTCACAGCACAGAAGGGGCAAGGCAGCGGGTGGGAATCAAAGCCACCAGATAACTTCATTTCCCATTCTCATGATGCCTACCTGAGGGCAGATCCTTCTCTGGGATCAGTCCCAGGAAACACCACACTAGCCTCATGCAGGAAAAGACAGGTCCCCGGCTGGGGCGTGGGGTCTATACAGGGGAGCTAGCACCGCAGGTGGCCGGGGTGACTGGCAACCACAGCGGGACCGAGAGACACGATGAGGTCTGAGCGAGTGGGGAGAAGGGGCCTGGCCTGAGGCTCGTTTGTAAGAAGGGATGACTGTGGTACCCGCAGGGGTATGGGTCAGAGGGGCTGAGCGTTCAATAAATAATTGTTCACTGGGGCTGGCACGGTATCTAAGGGACCCTCTAACCAGCCAACAGCAGAGGGGAGTTTTCTGACTTGGGACATTGGAGTGAGTTGTGGAGGCCACCCCCTCTGTCCGCAGTAGGTCTAGGATGGTCAAGGGTGACCTCCAGGAGCTGGGGGCAGTTCCACCCAGAGGATCCCACCTCCTTGCTCCAGTCATCCCAGCTTGGGAGAGACCCTTGGGTGAGGTGAGTGTGAGGATGGGGGACCCCAGGCAGCTGAGCTGAACAACTGGATGCAGGCAGGTGGGCAACTCACACTGGCACCAGGACGTATGAGTTACTGCCACAGCTCCGGGGAACGTAGCGAAGCCCCTCCACCATGTCTCCTGCCATCTTGCGGGGGCAGCCCTGAAGGCTCTGGTAGGCAAACATGGCCACCCCCAGGCAGAAGAGGAGACCGAGGAAGGCCAACAGCCCCACTGCCTGCCTTCGGGTGGCTGCCTGGGAGTCGGGGATGGGAGTAATGAGGACACCCAGCTTCTGGGGGTCAACGGTGGCATGAATGGGCTCCTTGATCTTGGGGGTCCAGCTGCCCGAGGCCAATGGATCCGTGCTGGGGGCCTCTTCAGAGGATACAGGGACCACGAAGACATCAGACACGCTGCCGGGCCCCATGAAAGCATCCGTGTGAGCTGAAGTGGGACCCAATTCTTTGGACCCTAGAGAGTTCTCTGGCGTGGGGTCCTGTCCCTTGATCCACCCAGGTTGGCCTTCGGGCCCAGTGTTGTCCTCTGGGACTGTGTGTGAAATAGTGGGGGCCTGGGTGGAGGGGGCCTGGGTGGAGGGGGCCTGGGTGGGGAGGGTCTGGGTGGAGGGGGTCTGGGTGGAGGGGGTCTGGGTGGAGGGGGCCTGGGTGGAGGGGGTCTGGGCGGAGGGGGCCTGGGTGGAGGGGGCCTCAGAGGCTTTCCCCTCAGCCTCGAGGTCTGCTCCAGGTTGGTAGGCGGTAGAACTCTGCCAAGACGTGGTGGTGGTGACGGCAGCCTTGTTGAAAAGCTCAGTTCTCTCGGGCCCTCCATCCGGAGTCTTTGAAGTGGAGGGGGACCTGGTCCCCCTGGAGTCAGCCACTTCTGGTGGCAGCTCTGGGGAAGTCCCGAAGGCCCTCTGTGCGTCCTGGCTACTGCTTTCGCTTGTGAATGTGGTCTCTGAGGCCTCAGACCAGTCCATTCCCTTGGTGGCTGGGCTGGTCCTGGGCTCACCCACGCCGATCTGCTTCTCGAATGTGCCGCCATTTGGAGCCAGAGCAGCAGCCTTGCGGTCTAGATGCTCCATGGCTTTCTGGACCCATTTCTCCTGTGGGTCAGCACAGAATAATTTTTCCTTCATGGTCTTCAGGCTGCAAGGAAGGAAGACAAAGGATCCAGTGATGCCCAGATGCCATGGGGAGTAGGGGTATCATGCACATGCACTGCAGGTGAGCAGACCTGGCTAGAAATCCTGCCCCCACTACTTACTAGCTGTGAGCTATGAGCTCTTAGCTGGGGCAGCTCAGCTTATGGAACTTCCGTGTTCTCACCCGAGAACCGGAAAGAGAGTCCTACCTTCCGCGGGGTGACCAACCATCCCAGAAAAACTAGGACTGAGGGCGTTCTCAAGACGCGGGTCTTTTTGTGAAAATTCCAGCAAACTGGGACAAGTTGGTCACCCTACTTCTGTGTTATTGTAGAAGATGAAAATGATGTAAAGCCTCTGGCTCAGAGTAAGAGATCAGTAAAATAATAACAACGGTAACAATAATGTCATTAACATGAAGGTGGGGGCTGTGGGTTGCAAGTTTTCTGATTGGGAGAAGATGTCACCGGTGTTCTCTGCCACCGGGTGTAAGACTGGCAAGCTTGGTGGTAGGGCCTCCTCACTCTGGAAAGGACTCGATGTCCTAACGTCCTCTTCCTCCTCTCCCTCAGATACAGGCTGCCCTCCAGACCTCTACCCTCCTCTCCTAGTGTGTATCCTCAGACTGAAAGGGCCCCTAGGGAGCTCCAACCCTATATATGGTGGCCCTGCTGGGACCCTGAGTGCCATCCAGATCTTGAGCTTCCTTTGAAGCCGTGTGCGGCTGGTTTACTACCGAGACCACAGCTCAGAGCTGGCGGGGACCCTTGCTCCACACCATGACCTGTGCTAGGCATTTTGCCTGGTTAAACTTCACACCCATCCTGTAAGATGGCTACCACGTGCACCCCCATTTTACAGATGAGGAAACCAAGGCTCAGAGAGGTAATGTAAATGTGCCTGGCTCCAGTATGCTAGGAAGCCAGAAAGGTCCAGAAAGCAAGCGTGACCCTGTAGGCCCCACAGGTGCAGTGCTGCCCCAGTGCCATCATCTCCTCTCTGGAGCGTCCCACTTCCCCTTCGCCTACAAAATAGAAGCAAATACGTGGGGGAGTCTGCGGGAAGCGAGTCTTGACAGGTGAGCAGAGAGGTCAGGCAGTAGCACACTTGCTCCTCTTAGTAACAATCAGTGGGAGGAAGTACAGCTTCCTTTAGCTGAGCCCCTACTTCGAAGGCCCACTGGCCATTTCCTGTTGCCAGGACTCAGGGTCTGGTTGAGTCTGGCTGAGGCCGCTTTAAGACCCAAAGGTCAGTCCTGGGGAAAGGCCTCAGGGCTGGGCAATTGGCAGTACCCAAGAAGGACCCCAGAGGAGCAAGCAGCCAAAATGGCCAGGGATCCCAACAGCCAGAGGGGAAGCTGGCTTGGCTTGACCCCTCCCCAAAGTCTCAGAGGGATTCTATTTCCCCATCTGTCCAATGGCGATAATAACCTTGGCCTCTCCTATTGCCAGCAGCTTCTGGGCACCCTGCCAAGCACTTTAGTTTCATTATCTCCTTTCAGCTTCCCCAAACTACCCAGTTTACAGATAAGGAAACTAAAGCGCAGAGGGGAGGCAACATGACCAGGGCCACCCAGTCTGTAAGTGGTGAAGCCAGGATTTGCACCAGATCTGTTGGCGTCTGGAGCCTGCACATTCAGAGCACCGTGTTTTCATCCCCCATGAAATCCAGCAGGTTCGAGGGCTGCATAAACACCCTTTGGCCCAGAAGGAATCATCACCCTGGGTGGCATCTCCAGGCCACGGCCGTTCAGGAAGCCACAGCTCACCTTTGCCCTGTGGCACAGATATTAAGATTGGCGAGAGGAGGCCAGCAGGTCAGGAGCAAGAGGAGCATTTGCAGAGGCCCTGGGCCAGGAGCCCAGCTTTGGGTGACAGTATGTGGACACGGATTAGCGGAGGCCAGGGAACCAACCCCGGGGCCGGAAAGGAATTCAGAGGCCAAGAGGGCAGTACCTACATGATGGCACGTTTGCCGCATGATTCTTGATTTCGTTGGTAGTGAACTAGACGAGCCACGGGGATCTCCGAGGTCATTTTGCTGCACGTGATGTTACACTTCTTCACACCGAGGTGCTGTCCTGAGCCCACAGAGGCCCCGGGTCAGCAGGACTGTCCATGGGCATCTGGCTTCCCAGCCCCACACCAGCTTGTCCCCACCGCGCACCCCCCAAACCAGAACCGATGCCCCACACCCTTGACCTCAGCCCCCTGTCCCGGGCCAAACCTCTCTATGCCTCAGTTTCCCCACCTGTAGAATAGCAATAGAACCTACCTCAGAGGGTTGCTGTAAGAGGATGAAAATGAATTCTTACTTATAAAGCTCTTATTGCCTGGCGCATAGTGCTTAATTTTAAAAATTACGTTGCTATAGTTGGTTCACCCAGGGGAGAGGAGTGTGAGACTGATAAGGATCTGCCTGAGGTCACACAGCCAGCAAGTGATGGAACAGGCTCTCCTGCTGGGCCTGGCTCCCAGCCCTTCTGGGCCCAGGGCGCTGCCTTTCCCCCCACCATGCTTTTACTCCAGTAAAGTCACCTGCTCAACTATCGCCCCCTCCCAACCATATCCCATCCATCCTTCTCAGCCTGACCCATATTCATGGATTTCCACAACCTCTGGGACACACCCAGACCTCGGTCCATCCACATCCCACGTGTATACCCGATGACACACACATACACTCATAGCAACAAATACAATGACACATATATATATGCCCCCCACCCCCCAAAAAAAAACCACATAAAGGCATACATGCAACCAGGCACACATAGCAGATAATAAAATTTTTTAAATATATAAGTACAACCACCTTCTAAGGAGTGTGCTGAGTAGGTGATCCTTTGTTCTGCCATTAAGAGCCAGGATGATTTTGGAAGCAGTTTCTTGGGAGGAACGCAATGGGCCATTTGGATTCCCAGGGCAAGCTGGGAGCGGGCGTAAGGAGGAGGAATGGAGATGCGTTGTACATGGAGTGGGGACACAGTGAGATGGGCGGGGGCCTGCAGATGGCTGCGTCCCACGTGGAGCCAGACAGAAACCCCAGGACAGAATGACGGTGATTCAACAGATAGCTGAGAACCCAGACATTTTATATAAACATTCGAAGTGGTTTGCATTGCATTTCCACCTTCCCCTAAAATCGCCAGCAAAATGTACTCTGTTTGCTGTAAGCTCTAGAGGGGTATGCAAAAAATGAGGAAGAACCTGAGTGTCAGATCTGGGTCAAGGTCATATGCAGCCGAAGCATGACCTCAGAGGGTTTTGCAAAAATCTAGAGGCCAGGACTTCCAGGGCAGTGGAGCTGAGGGAACAAACTAATTTAGCTCTGCAGAGCTAGGGAGGCCCCAGGTGACCCCCCGTGGGTTCCACCAAAACACACACAGCTCACACACAAATACTTATGTGTGTGGATACGCAAACCAAACACGCTCCGCCTTCCCAAATACAGGCATGCACACACACCTTCTAGAATCTGCCACCCCTTCTCTCATCATTTCCCCTGCTTCGGCCCGCCCTGCTTTGTGGGAAAGGGGGTGCAGGGCTTGCAGGGTGAAGCTGGGCCATCAGGGGGCAGCACTAGTATCTCCAAGGTGGCCGGCGGGCTCCGTGCCGCCGGTCCCTGAGTCACCGGTAGCCCTTTCTCTCTGAGGAACCAGGATGTGAAGGGCGCTTTATCACCCACCTTTTCCCAGAACGGGACCTCAGAATGACTCAGCTGCAGCCTCCCCAGGTCCTGTTGAGTAGAGCCAGGAGTCGGCCCCTGGACTGGTGTGGCAGGTGACTTCCAGAGGAATCCCCAGAAAAATGGTGCCCCCAGATGGCCTGGACCCGGGAGAGGCTGTCCAGCGGGCAGGAGGGATAAGCTCGGGCAGGTCAATTTGCTCTTCTGACTTGCTTCCACTGCCCACCTCCAGGGCTTAAAGAGCCACAGAGGTGGCCTGTCCTAAAGTCTCCACCCTCCGCCGTGGTGCCTGAATGGCCCTGGCGAGGCTCTGTTCTTGGTTCTGCTTGAGAAGGTTGTGTAACTAACTTGGGGGGGTCTTTTCTTCTCAGAGCTGAAATTTTCTTTTCTGTAACTGGAGATAATGCCTCCACCAGCCAGTCATCTATTACCTGTCATATGAGTGTCAGGAAGACAGGGACCTTGTATGTCTTGGTGTCACAGTGTTTCCCAGCATCCAGCATAAGGTAGATATAAATATTCATTGAAGGAAATAATGTCTCAGTCTACTTATCCCTTCACACACCTCCCCATCCATCTATCCATCCATCCATTTATCTGCCCCCCCCTTGTCAATCCTCTACCCATTCCCTGCCACCCACCTGTCTACCTCCCATCCATCCCCACTCACCCTGGTGCATCAATCTATCCGTGCTCCACTCACCCACCTATCACCTGTCCATCCCCTCCACCCCCTTCATCTACCCACCCCTCCATCTCTCACCAGCCCACTCACACATCCTTCATTATCCATCCATTCATCCATCCATTTCCTGATTCAGGCAGCACTTGTCTGAATTACTTTTGAGTATCTACAAAGACCCAGACCCTCTGGTCCTTAACCCTGAGCTCCTCCTCCCGAAGGTGCTGGTGCTGAGCTTGGAAAGAGCACCTCAATCCAATAAATGCTATCCGGTCACCACGTTTACTCAGTCAACCAACAAATGCCGACCTGGCTCTTGCCAGGCCCTGTGAGGAGTAGAGGGATGAACAAGGCCCATCTCTGCCCTCAGAAGTCTCCCAGCCTGATGGACAGCTAAGACATAACCACAAAGTATCAGAGCTTTTCTGAGTAGAACACCTACTGTGTTTTGGACCTTATGCTCAGCACACACACATCTGTTCTCATTAATTCCTGCAAAGGGATGATTTTTATCCCCATTCTAAAGATGCAGAAGCTGAGAATCAGAGAGGTTTCATGACTTGCCCAAAGCCACACAGCTGCTTAGTGGCAGATCTGGTTTTCCTCCCAGGCCCTAGACATCCACTGTTCTAGGCTGCCTTAAACACCAGGTAAAAACACCGTGTTCCAGAACAGACCCCAAATGTGCCAGGGTTTACGGGAGGGAGAGACCACTTCCAGCTGCAAGCGATCAGGGGACGTTTCTTAGAGGAGGTGTACATTAGGCTGGACCTCAAGGACTGTTTGGAGGATTACAGGCAGGAAAAGATGGGAATGTTCTGGGTCTCTGGGTATTTGGGGGTAGAGAAGGCTTAAGCCATTGCTCAGCTGTGTGTCCTGGACGAGTGACTGAGGTTCTCTGAGCCTCCATTCCCTTACCTGTAAAATGGACATGATAATACCTGCTTTGCAGGATGGTTATGAGAATGAAGCTTTAAAAATATCTGGACCCTTAGAGCAGGGTTTTCTCAACAGCAGACACCACTGACATCTTGGACCACATAATTCTTTGTTATGGAGGCTGTTCTGTGTACCGCAGGACATTTGGCATCATCCCTGGTCTCTGCGTACTAGGTGCCTGAGCACCCCCAACCGAAATATAACAACCACAACTGTGTCCAGAAATTGCCAAATGTCCCCTTGGAGGCCGAATCCCACACTGAGGAGGGCTGCCCTGGAGACACCCGTGTGTCCCCGCCCGGCTCCCTCAACGCCTCCTTCTTCCCTGACCCACTACTTAAAATCTCAACACCTTCCCCACCACCCCCGACTCCCTGCTTTTTTAAATCACAGCGCTTTTTTCCTTCTAACAGACCAAATCTATTTATTTTGAGGATTGTCTGCCTTCTCCAGTTGATGTTCAGCACGCTGAGGGCTGGGATCTCTGGTAGTTTTATTCACTGATGTGGCCCCAGCACCTAGAATTGTGCCTGACACATAGTAGGTGCTCAGCCAGTGAATGAATCAACAAAATGCACAAGGAAGCACTTTGTGACATATAAAATCCTAACCAACGGAGACATAGAGGAATTTTAATTTAAGTTCGACTTGGGCCTGGACCTGACCTTCTGGATTTATCCTCCCCTGCCTTCCCCCCACCCACACCCTAACCAGGGGGGCAGACGACAGCAGCTTAATTCAGATTTCTTTTTCTCTCTTTCTTGTTGGAGCTTGAGTGGGAGTGAATGCGTCAGCGCTTGGGGAGGAAAATTCACTGCTCTGACTTCTATCTGCAGGTTTGTTATATAAAGCAGAGGAACCTCTTGCCTGACACAGCCCTGCAAACCCACATTTGGGAACTGACGCCGCCACCCTGCACCAGCCAGGGCAGTAGCCACGAAGTCCCCAGCCCCCTTCCGGGCCTCTCCGGCTTGTGGACCACTCCCTAGTCCTGCAGGGGTTCCCAGGGGCTCTCTCAGAGCCACAAATGTCAGCATGGCTAAGGACTTCCAAGATGAGCCCAGCCAAATGCCCAGTCTTAAAGGAGGAGAAACTGAGTCTCAGAAAGGTTGAAATAATGTGAGTATCTCCCAGCAAAACCAGTGACCAAGATTAGGGCAGGAACCTGATGATTTTGAAGCCTCGGGCTGCTGGATAGAGCATCCAGAGTGCCCCCAGGATCCCCTCTCCATCCTAACATAGAAGACCTTCACCCCAGCTTAGAATAAGTAATCCCTCCTCCTCCCACTTTCAAAGCATCCTCATAGGCATTAGAGCCTCACCACATGGAGGCAATAGCTATATTTAAAGGTGCAGCAGCTGGGACCAAAGAAGGCAAGACCCCGCTCAGGGTCAGGGCTATGGCAAAGCAACCCCCATCGGAGTCCACGTCTTCCAGTACTCACTATCCCCAAACACCTCGGAGCTCAGTGTTCTAGCCCAGGAAGCAGGAGGGCCAGCGGCACGAGGCCCGCACCACACCACCCACCTGCTCTCCGCCCCACTGGTGGGTTTCCCCCAAATAGAGGGGCTCGGGGGACAGTTTGCTCCACGGAGGTGCTCTGGAAGCTGGAGACTGGTTCTCATTTTCCCAGCCTGGCTGTGTGCCCTAAGGCAGCCTCCCACCCTCTCTGAGTCCCAACCTGCCGGATGGTCCGGGTATTCCCTGAGGATGGGGCTGACTCAAACGGTTCCTGAAGGCAGTGTGATCCACAGATGTGGTGAGCATGCATCCACACTCTCTCCTGCACCCAGTCTTACCCTCTCCTGCCCTACTTGCTGGCTGTGCATCCTCAGGCCAGTTTCTAAACCTCTATGGGCCTCCATCTTACTCATGTCGGGTGGGATGGGTACATCATGCCCTATCACGTCCCAGGCTCCAGAAAGCAAGTGACTGGAGGTGCAGACATTTCTAAGCTATGCTTGTAGGAGAAAGGCAGTATCATGGGGGAGACACAGGCAGAGGGACTGGGGGCTACAGGCCAGAGGAACAATGATGAGCCGAATTCATGAGCTGCAATGACCTTGACCTCCACTGGTCCTGGGCCCCCTACTCCTGGGAAGGACTTGAAATCAGGGCAGGAGAAAGTCCCAACTGTGGCTTAGCCCGGGGCCAAGCTGAGACTCAGGAGTCAGGGCTGAGGGTTACATATTAACCCTGGGCAGGGAGACCGGCCCACAGTCTGCCAGGGCTCCCACCCCAGGGCCCACCAAGAGCATCCTCGGGCTTCCCACAGCCCCACCTCCTGGCACCCCTCCACACCCGGCACCTTGTGCCGCCCACACCACCTCTCTGTGCTGCTACACGGTCGCCACCTTGCTCACTGGGTCGGGCAGGGACAGTCTCCGGAGACGGTAAATCTTTCCAGCCGGAGGGGCAGTCCTGAGTCCAGGACCGCCACCAGGGAGATGCTCAGCCCCCTCCGGCATATTAGTCAGGAAGGGGCTGCCACGGATCTCAGCCTTACACGGGCAGGGTCCGGGGGCCCTCATGGAGGCCTGAGGGGCAGAAGTGGGGCTGGGGGCTCCCCAACCCCGCTTATGCCTGAGTCCACCACACTCACCAGCCAGGAGCACGATCAGATGGCAGAGGGCAGTCAAACGGAGCAGCCACGAGAGAGGTGGAAGAGCCATGGTCGAGGGGGTCCGGGGCTGCCGGGGCAGGCGGTGGGGGCCCTCGTCGGGGCTCGGTGCTGTCCCCTCGCTGCCTGAGCTCTGCCGCGGTTTATAATGGGGCTCCACTGCCTCTGCCTGGCTCGCCCCCGCAGGCAGCAGGCAGGCGGTGGGAGGAGAGAGGAAGGGAGCGTGTGCAGAGACTGAATTCCTTAGCGTGTTGCCAAGGAGCTGAGTCGGCTCCCAGGCTCTGGGCGAGGGCTCCTGGTGGGGGTAATGGGCTGGCTTCTCATACGGGGACCCGCCTGCGAGGCTGGACGAAGCCTGCTAGGGTTCAAAGGGCCTGCTCTCCTCCCATCTGCTGGGGCCACCTTCCTACTGGGAGCTGGCACACGCCCTAGGGTCCGACCTGGGGCCCTAGCTCCTAAGTGGGCAGTAAATCAAAGGACAGAAGACGAGAATGCTGGCTGCGGGCAAGCCAGGAGGACACAGGGCCCGTCAGGCTGGGTCTGACGAAGTCTCCTTTGGTCTGGGAGGTAGCTCTCCCACGCCAGGAAGGACCTCCAGCCCTTACCTCTTAAAGCCCCAATGCCTGGGGGACCTCGTTCATCGAGGTCCTTCGATGGATACTTCGATGAAGTATCCTCCGAGCCCAGCATGCAGCCTGGCAAACAGTAGGGACACCGTACAGCAAATGCCTGCCGAAAGAATGATCCCGCCCAACTTCATAGGGACAAATGGGCAAACTGAAGCCCAGAGAGGGGGCAGAATCATGCCAGGTCATAGAGGTCATCAGAGCAGAGAACCCACCTCCCGCTGCCACAGAGAAGGGTAGGCGTGAGCAGGGCGTGGGCAGTTCAGGCAGGACACAGGCAAGAGCCCCGGCCTCCCTGCTTCCAGCCCCCCTACCCGTCGTTTCCTCATTTGCACCCACTCCCATCGCTGGCTCTGGCCCTCTGCGAGCCCACGGGAAAAACACGGCTGCCAGCCTCACCCCTGGTAACTCAGGGCCTCTCGGTTGGTCCTTAACTCGGCAGCATGCTTGAAAAAGTCCGGGCGCTCACGGGGGCTCCATCTGTACAAGGAGGGAGTTGAGCTTATCCACTGAGGAGGGAGCTGCGCAGCTCTGACTTTCTAGGTTCTCTCTTTGTTAGAGGTGGTGACAACAGGACCAGGCATGATCGGCCATCAGCTCCCACCAAACTGGTGTAAGTGCTTGCTGGTATAAATGGGTGCAGCATGGCTGCTTTCCCTGCAGGCAGTGGCAATAATGCCCAGGACTCTGGAAGAGTCTAACAGGAGCGTAGCTCAGTCTGGGACACGAGTTAACTGTGAACCCACTCCCATCTAGGCAAGTCTGGGCTGCCAGCCAGAGCAAAACCAGTTTGTGAGGCACTGTTGCAGGCTACGGAGCCAGTTGGTCTAGGCTGGGCTGGGTGGAGGGGTCACAGCTCCCAAGGCCAGGGTACCTCTCTCTCACCCAAGCACAGTAAAGCTGCCTAGGGTGTGGAGCTAAGAGCCTGGACCCTCCTTGACAGGGAGGAACACCCCTGGCACTGGCCAATGTCCACTCAGGCTCAGAGAATCTGTCGCAGGCCATGCAGATACGAAGCGAGTAACCTTCACTTCCCTCGGTGTATAGCTGTTGAGGCCCAGAGGGGGACAAGAAGTGAAACAAACTGAGGTCCAAGGCTTTCTGTTCTGCCCAAGTAGGAGAAGATGAAGAAAAGGGGGAGGAGGAAGAGGAGGAAGAAGAGACTGAGGAGGGGGAGGGCCAGGGGGAGGGAACAAGTGGGAGGAGGAAGGGGGGAGAAATAGGGAGGAGGGGAGGGGGAGAGGGGAGAGGCAAGAGGCAAGTCCTGGGAAGCCCCACACTTCATAAAGGACAAGACCCGGGTTGGGCCAGGTATTTGGGGGTAAAGACCCTTGTTCCCTTGGCCCCGCACTACGCTCCAAAGAAGGATTTAGAAAGCAAGGGCTTTGGGATCAGATGATCCTTGCTCTGCCGCTATCTCTGTGTGATCTTGGGCGGCTTCCCTGCCTCTCTGAGTTCACACTTACTCTGAGATAGGCACTGTTTTAAGTGCTTTGTATGACTAATTCAGGAAATCATGACAACTAACCCAGGTGTAAACAAAATACCATTATCGTGGTTCATTTTATGGATGGGAAAACTGAGGCATGCAGAAGTTAAGGAATTTTCTGAGGATCACCAGCCAGGAAGTGGGGGAGCCTGGATTTGCCCCAGCCAGCTGGCTCTGGAGTCTGAGCTCCTGATCACCAGACTACACCACCTCCTTCCATCCCCACTTCGTGGAATACTGTGAGAATTGAGTTTGTGCCCTTAAGGTGCCAGTTCAGAGCCTGGCACGAAACAGGTGCCAAAACACAGATATAACGCTGCTTTTCTTTGTTCAGCCCTTGGGAACATCCCCTATCTTCTACTGGCCCAGCTTTCCCTCCCATAAAATTGGAATGGTCACCCCACCTATCTCATCAGGGTGTTAAGAACTGAGTTTAGATTCAATTCAGACACAGGAGCCAGGCTTTTAGGTTGGTGGGACCTGGAGACAATCATGACTCCACCGCTTATGAGGGGTATCACTTTGGGCAAGTGACTTAACCTCTCTGAGCCTCAGCTTCCCCTTCTGTAAAATGGGGTGCTAAAGCCACCTCATCAAATCACTCCCTGGGGGAGTTCATAAAACTAAGGACTTTCAGAGTGCCTGGCACACAGAAACCATTGGTGTTTGTTATTCAGCCCTGATGTGTGCCTGGCACCGTGGTGGGACAGTGTTGGTGGGGGAGCATAGGCAAATAAGCCAAAGTCTTTGCCCCAAGGAGCCCCAGATCACTGGGAGGGAGAAGATGCAAGTCCTACCAGAGATTCGAAGGCTGCAGGTCTTAGGGAGGGAGAGAAGCCTTTGTTCTTGTCTGGGAATCAAGGAAGGCAGGAATGAGAGATGATATTTCAATCAGAAGATGGACAGACGGGCTTCCCTGGTGGCGCAGTGGTTGAGAGTCCTCCAGCCAATGCAGCGGACATGGGTTCGATCCTTGGTCTGGGAGGATCCCACATGCTGTGGAGCAACTAAGCCCGTGCGCCACAACTACTGAGCCTGCGGTCCAGAGCCCATGAGTCACAGCTACTGAGCCTGCGTGCCGCAACTACTGAAGCCTGTGCGCCGAGAGCCCGGGCTCTGCAGCAAGAGAAGTCACCACAGTGAGAAGCACATACACCGCTTGCTGCAACTAGAGAAAGCCTGCACGCAGCAACAAAGACCCAACACAGCCCAAAATAAATAAATAAAATAAATTTATTAAAAAAAAAAGATGGGCAGAATTTTGCTTTTTTTTTACATTATGGTTTTGAAAAATCTATAAACAATAAAGAAGAAATGAAACAAAGAGCTTTCCTATCTCTACCACCAAGATTCAATGGTTTGCATTTTTTCATATTTGCTTCATCTTTTTTTTTTTTTTTTCCGCTAAGCCATCTCAGAGTAAATTATGGATGCCTGATACTTTGCCCCTTGAATTCTTCAGCATGTACCTCCATTGTATAGACATTGTCTTACATAAATAGAATACTATTATCCCACCTAACAAAACTAACAATGATTCCTATATGTCTTATAATATTTAGTTAATATTCAAATTTCTCCAATTATCCCAAAATGTATTTTAAGTTTCTTCTCCTTCCCTCCCTTTTTCTCTCTCCTCCTTCTTTCCTATCTATCTATCTATCTACCTACCTATTTATCTATCCATACATATCTATCTATCTATCTGTCATCTATCTATCTATCTATCTATTGAACCAGGGTCCAATCTAGGTCCATGCATTGCTTATGGTTATTTCTATTTATTCTACGATAGATCTCCTTTACATTTTTCATGACATTGACTTTCTGAAGAGTCAGGACCATTGTCTCACATGCTGTTCTCATTCTTAATTTATTGAATTATTTCCTTGTGATGCCATCTAATTTGTTCCTTTACCTTATGTATTTCCTGTAAACTGGAAGTTAGATCTAGAGGCCCGATTAGATCTTGGCTGCAAATCCTTGGTAAGAATCCATTATGAGGGCTTCCCTGGTGGCACGGTGGTTGAGAGTCCGCCTGCCGATGCAGGGGACACGGGTTCGTGCCCCGGTCCAGGAGGATCCCACATGCCGCGGAGCGACTGGGCCCGTGAGCCATGGCCACTGAGCCTGAGCGTCCGGAGCCTGTGCTCCGCAACGGGAGAGGCCACAACAGTGAGAGGCCCGCGTACCGCAAAGAAAAAAAAGAATCCATTATGAGTAATACTTTGTACACCAATCACATCCACCAGGATGGACAGGTTATTCCACTGTTCTTGAGAGATTGATGGCCGACCACTAGATCTCTCCACTGCAGAAGTGTTATTCCCTTTGTGATTCACAAGTAACTTGCCATATGCAGACAGGCAGGATTTTGACTGACCATTCCAGGCAGAGAGAAAACTTAACCAAGGTGGAAAGCACAGGACCTATGCAGGGGTTGGGGAATGGTTCAATGCCATTGGTTCTGAGGAAGGAGTGGGCCGGGAGGCTGCAGCTGGATACTTTGAAGCTGGAGTGAGGAAAGAGAATGCTGTTCAGGGGCAAACGGGAGCTGGGTATCTTCTGAGCTGAGGAATAACTAGAGCAGCGCTGGGCAGCAGGCAAGTAGGTTCTGTCAGAGTCGGTGGGATGGTAGGGATGGGGGTCTTCCCACCCATACCTCTGCAGGCCCACAGATGGCTGGGGCCCTGCATGGGTGTCCCAGAGGGCAGGGAGCCTGTGTCGTTCTTGTGGAACATGAGAGATTCCTCCAGTATTGGAAGCAGAACAGAAAATCATGGGGATCAGGGTGGGGAGCCCTGGGCAGCCCTGTGGGGTCCCAGGATGGTAGGAGGAATGTGGTGGCCAGTGCGGTGGTCATCTCCAGGGCCCCTTGGGAACAGCCTTCCCTGCCCCAGCCAGTCCTGCCCAGCTCACCTTTTCTGACCAGTAAAGAGGGCTACCCCCATGCACTGGGCATTTCCTCTCTTTGTGCACATGCCTGGCCACACCCTCTTTTTTAGTGTGGTAAAATATACAGCACGTAAAAATTAACGTTTTAACCACTTCTAAGTGTTCAGTTCAGTGGCACTAAGTACATTCACATTGCTGTGCAACCATCACCACAATCCATCTCCAGAACTTTCTCATCTTGCAAAACTGAAACTCTGGACCCGTTATACAATAACTCCCATTTCCTCCTGCCCCAGCTCCTGGAAACCACCATTCTGCTTTCTGTTTCTATGCATTTGACTCCTCTAAGAATCATACAGTATTTGGCTTTTTGTGACTGGCTTATTTCACTTACCACGATGTCTTCAAAGTTCATCCATGTTGTAGCAGGTGTCAAAATTTCCTTCCTTTTAAGGCGGAATTATATTCCATTGTATGGATAGACCACATTTTGCTTATGCATCCATCCATCGATGGACACTTGGGTTGTTTCCACCTTCTGGCTATTTCAGAAAATGCTGCAATGAATACAGGTGTACAAATATCTGCTCCTGTCCCTGCTTTCAATTCTTTTGTGTGTATGCCCAGAGGTGGGATTTCTGGATATGGTAGTTCTATGTTTAATTTTTTGAGAAACAGTCACAGTGTTTTCTACAGCTACTGTACCATTTTACATTCCCATCACCAATGCACAAGGGTTCCAATTTCCCTACACCCTCACCAACCTTGTTTTTTTTAATATATATATATAATAGCCATCTTAATGAGTATTAAGTGGTATCTCATTGTGGTTTTGATTTGCATTTCCCTAACAATTAGTGTTGTTAAGCATCTTTTCATGTGTTGGGTAGGAAGAAATTTTCCGCTACACTTCTAGGTTCTCCTGGCTGGTCTAAGAATTAAATTGACATGAGACAGATTAACAGGAGAAAATCAAACAAAAGTTTAATAACTTGTATATATGGGAGAGGCCCAGGAAAACTGAGTAACTTGCCAAAATGGCTGAAACCTTCACGTTAAATACTATCTTCAGCTAAAGACAAGAGGTTGCTGGGGGTAGTGGTTTGGGACTTCAAAGGGGAGGAAGACAATCCACAGGGAGATAGAAAAGCAAATGTTTGGTAAATAAATGTTTGCTGGGTCATGCAGAGACAACGGGACACAGAGTGGACCCTGATCTCTAGACGCTGCCGAGTCCTCCCCACCGTAGTTAGCCCCATATTCTTTGCAGATACCTCTGGCGATAGCTCTATAACTGTGACCAGTCCTTTATCTAAATTCTTTCAGGCAGTTAAGGTGGAAGTAACAAGGAAAACTTCCTGAGTCTTCTGTTTCTTAAAGATAATCAGCCTAGGGCTTCCCTGGTGGCGCAGTGGTTGAGAGTCCACCTGCCGATGCAGGGGATACGGGTTCGTGCCCTGGTCCAGGAAGATCCCACATGCCGCGGAGCGGCTGGGCCCATGAGCCATGGCCGCTGAGCCTGCGCATCCAGAGCCTGTGCTCCGCAATGGGAGAGGCCACAGCAGTGAGAGGCCCGTGTACCGCAAAAAAAAAAAAAAAAATCAGCCTAAATTAGTCCTCATGCCAAAGAGACACATTCTGGGGGGGCAAATATTGCTCCCCTACAATGTGCTTGTTAACGAGTTGAATATCTTCTTTGGAGAACTGTGCATCCAAGTCTTTGCCCATTTTGTTATTGGGCTGTCTGTACCTTCTTATGAGATTCTCACAACTACATGCACCATGTGCTTTTATTGCCCCCTATTCACAGAGGGAGAAATTGAAGCTCAGAGGGACCAAGTAACTTGTTCCAGACACGCAGCCAGTGAGAGTTCCTATATCTGTCTGGATCCGTGACCTGTGCCCTTCATCATGCTTCTCCATGCCTCCCAGACAATGTTCTAGGTGTCTGTAGCTTCAACCCTGGAAATCTCACTGTGAGAGCCGGATCCAAAAGGGAACAAAGGCCACTTGTGCCAAGATGTCCATGGAACGGTATGCACACCGAGGAAATAATGAAGATGCACTAAGGGCAGAGGAGTCCTTTTTTGTTGTTGTTGTTTTGGCAGAGTGAGCTGTGTCCAGGAACTTCAGGGAAGCAGGCCCATTTGAGGGTCCAGGGAAGTTAGCGCCAGATGAATTGGGTTTGGAGGGCTCCCCAAACTCACTCCCTCTTCCTCCTGGACACACAGCTTGGTTGTACTTCCCAGCAGCCCTTGCTGTCAGGGTGGTCATGTGACTAAGTTCGGCCAATGGCACGTGGGCAGAAGTGAGGAGCCCCTCTTCCTGGCCCAGCTCATAAAAAACCTTCCCACAAGCCTCTATTCTGTTTTCTCATCTGCTGAATGATGGAGAGGAGACCTGGTCCTCGAGGTGGGCAGGGCCATGAGAAGGAAGCAGCCTGGGTCCTTGGATGACCACATGGATGGAAGGTCGCCCACAGACCAGGAATGCCTGATAAGACTTCATGTGAGAAGAAAAAAACTTCTATGGAGTTGAGCCACTGAGATTTGGGGGGTTGTTTTTTGCAAGAAGTAGCATTTCCTGACTGATATTCTCTCCTCTGCCTCTGTGTCCACCCTTGAAGTGGGAAGGTTGAGATTGGGTTATTGAATGAATGGATGAATATGCTGCTCAGAGATCTAGACTTGAGGACTGAATTAATGATTTCATCAGCTCCTCCTGACAAGTGGTCCCAGGTGGACAAATGTCTGGGGTTCCCTGCTGGCACCTGCTCAGCTACTTCCCAGGTCCTCATGTCTAGCTGGGATTCCCCACCTTCTCACAGGGTGACCTAGGGCAAGCCAGCTCACATATCAATGTCAAGGGCTTCCCCACTGGGAGAGAGGGGCCATGGGTCCCCTGCCCCACCTCACAGGAACAGCACATGCCAAGGAACAAAACAGACATTGTTGTAGAGGATTTATTTTCCAGAAGGCTTGAGGGGCAAGGGCAGGACAGGAGCGGAGGGAGATCCCAGAACAATTGAAGGCCCTGTGCATGGGCAGTGGGCAGGTTAACACTTCCGGTGCCTATAGTGGGCAAATGACCTTGGGCTCCCGGGGGGACACAAGCCCTGGAAGACACTGAGTTTCATGGCCGGCAAAGCCACATTTTCTGTGACTTGGATCTGAGCCCCACAGCAATCCCATAAGGTAGGTATTCTCATTCTCAGGTGAGGCTCAGAGAGGTTAGATGGTCTCCTCACGGTCACACAGCAACAACCACCCTGCCATACTATACCAGGCTCCCTCGGAAAGGAACAAGCACAGATACCTGGGGAACCTGTGGTCCTCAAAGAGGTGTAGATAAGTCCTAAGTCCCAGTCCTTAGCCTGGCCCCAGCCACCTGAGAACTACCTCCATCCAAGGCTCTTTCACTGAACTATACCCCACACATTCACTCCAAGGACCAGGAAATCTCTGCCTTGTCCCCCTCCCACACATTTCTTAAAATTCTCCCAGTCATCCATTTGGCCTTTTAAGCATTTGCCCTCTTTTCTTATACAAATATAACTAGAGCTTATAATACCAAGCCAAGGGTACTCATTCACCCCGTAGCAGGAATTTGGTTGGCAGCTATTTGGGGAAGGAGGAAGAGGAAATTCAGGACTCTGAAGAGGTCAGGCCTGGATGTTGGAGGTTGGAGAAACAGTAAAAAACCCAAGGGAGGGCTTCCCTGGTGGTGCAGTGGTTGAGAGTCTGCCTGCCGATGCAGGGGACACGGGTTCGTGCCCTGGTCTGGGAAGATCTCACATGCCACGGAGCAGCTGGGCCTGTGAGCCATGGCCCCTGAGCCTGCGCGTCCGGAGCCTGTGCTCTGCAGTGGGAGAGGCCGCAACAGTGAAAGGCCCGCATACCGCAAAAAAAAACAAAACAAAAAAACCAAGGGAGGCAAGAAGGTTAAAGAGGTAACATGGGGAAGAAAGGTGAATCTGGGTAAATTTGAGGCTTCCTAATGAACCCCGCCAGCCCTTCTCTAGATGACCTTGAGTCTCTGTATTGATGTGTGAGAGCCCTTGAGAGGTGGGAGACAGACATTACTTTTATTGATTCAATCTGCAGCCTCTTACTGAGCCCTGATTCTGAGCCAGGCCCTGTGCTCTGTGCCAGAGGCCGGGAGACAAAAGTAACTCAGGTGTGGATATTGGTCCAGCTGGTGGGGCTGGAGGACAAGCTCCCAGGTCCTGAGAATTCTGGGCAGACTGTGATCAGGGCTGTTAAAAGGGGGCAGAGGGCCAGGGGAAGTCTAAAAAATGACTCTCAATTACTGGCTGCTTAGGTTGAGTGATGCCCTGGAGGGCTGGAGGGGTTGGACATGTGCAGAGGATGGGGAGACATTCTGGGTGTCAGGAGCAGCTCAGGAAAAGAGCCAGAAGTGGAAATGTATGACATGGGTTTGGGAGAACAGGGAGCCAGAGTCCAACATGTATGAAAGGAAATGAGTCAGGGATGGAGGCAAAGGATAAGACCCAGATCTGGAGGGCAGGGATGCCAGGCTCAGGAGCTCTGACCTCAGCCTAGGGCAAAGGGGAGCCATGGAAGGATTTTGAGCAGGGGACTGACTGACCAGGACTGTGGACCCTCTGGCTTTGGTGGGGCAGAGGATGGGTTGGAAGGGTAAGTGGGGACATGAGAGTGACAGTTGGAGGCTTGACTGGGAGTGACAGCTGCAGAGATCAAGATCAGGGACCGCTGAGAGGGTTGTTGGCACAGGGTTGTGTCGGGGAGCAGCTGTAACAGCAGGGAGGTGGGGCTCCATGAGCCTTCCTGGAGGAGCCAAGGCCACGGTCATCAGGGCAGGGCCTGCCTCATTGGTCCAGCCTCTGGAGAACTTTCTTCACCCAGGGCAGTCTGGGATCAGCACAGATCTCTCGGTCCCTCATGGTTAGCAAGCTGGAAGGCAGAGACACCAGGGAGACAAGGAGGCCCCATTAGCATGCAGCAAGGGTGCCACAGCCCTGCTGTAGAACCTTAGCAATTATGAGTCACCTGCTGTAGGCAAACACATTTCTTAAGAAGGAGAGGGGGAGATAAGCAGCAAGGACTTTCCATACCTTCAGCTCCAGCCATGAGTGCCAGGTCAGGCCAGGAAATAGAATGCCCAGAAGTCCCATAATCTTTGCTGACATTGACTTGGGAGAGAGTATTGGGTAGTAGCCAAGAGCATGAACTTTGGAGCCAGCCTATCCGGATTAGAATTCTAGCTCTGCCACATGTTAGCAAGTCCCTTAACTTCTCTGAACCTCAGTTTCCACATCTGTAAAATGGGCATGATAATTCTGGTCCAACCTCATAGGAATTTGATGAAGATTTGATGAGTTAATATAAACTGGAGTGCTCAGAACAGTGCACAGCAGACAGTAGGTGATATATAATTGTGCCAGGACCTGGCCTGAATTTTTTTTTTTTGGCGATACATGGACCTCTCACTGTTGTGGCCTCTCCTGTTGCGGAGCACAGGCTCCGGACGTGCAGGCTCAGTGGCCATGGCTCACGGGCCCAGCCGCTCTGCGGCATGTGGGATCTTCCCGAACCGGGGCCTGAACTCATGTCCCCTGCATCGGCAGGCGGACTCTCAACCACTGCGCCACCAGGGAAGCCCTGGCCTGAACTTTTAACATTGATTTCCTTAATAAGTCCTTACAACAACCCTATGAGCCTCCAATATTCTATCTACTTCATAGCTGAAGAAAGTGAGGCCCAATGGGGTAAAGCAACTTGCCTAAGTGCCAGAGCTGGTAAGACCTGACTCATCGTGCTTGCTGTAAACGAGCATTCCCATCCAGGCCCCTCTGAGAGACCTGAGCACAGAGAGGACAGGTGATCAATAGCCCAAGACCACATGGCAGTAGTGGGCTAAGGCTTCCACTTTTGCCAGAGCTGCATCAAACACCCCTGATCTGCACACACACACACACACACACACACACACACACGCACGTACACCCCCAGATGACCAATGAACAGAAAGAACAAAGAAGGCAGCAAAGCAGTATTGATCTTGGCCACGTGGACAGCCTGCCCTGGCTGCTTTGTGACACTGGACAAGGTTCAGACCCTCTCTGAGCTTTGATCTTCTCATTCATTGAGCCACATTCTTTCTAGAATCCCTTCTGGCTCAAGATCCAATAATCACATGTGTACCATCTCTCATTTAGTATCTATTATATGCCAGGCATCGAGTAGTACACCTCCCACTTACTATTATTGTGCCCTGTGATGCTTGAGAGGCCCCATAGCTCGCTGTGCACATTTATGCACCTGTAAAAAGGGGATTGTAACAGTACCTACTACATAGGGTTGCTTGAAGGATTAAATGATTTCATGTTTATAAAGCGTTTATAACAGTGCCTAGCACTTAACAAGCACTCTCTACCTGTTTGATTAAAAAAATAAATGAAAGTGATCACTCTCGCTATACTGATGGGGAAACTGAGGCCCAGTATTGAAGTGACCAGAACTGTGGCAGGCCTTCCCATTTCAGCCTTCTTGTATTTTACCCACAGACCCCTCTGAGGGACGGAAGATGAGTGAGAAGGATGAAGATGAGAAGATGACAGGGCCCCAAAGGGGGTCATAAGTCCCCAAGCTCAAACACCCCCCACTCTGTGGTTTGGCAGGCAGCAGCCAAGAGGGGCTGCGTCACCCAGCCAGGGGCAGGGGCAGGGGGAGAGGAAGGGGCGGGGGCAGGGGGAGGGGCAGGGGCGGGGGCAGGCTCCAGGCTGAGGAAGAGGAAACAAAGAAGCAAAGGAGAATAAGAACCTTAGGAGAAAGCCCTAAACAGGACCCAGGAGTCCTGGTTCCAGCCTGGGCAACCTTGAGCAAGTCACTTCTCCCCTCACCCCGCCCCAAGCCTGTTTCTCCATCTGTAGAATGGAAAGAATAGCACCTTCTTATAGGATCATTGTGAGAATTAATCAGTCATGCTCAGAACAGTGCCTGGCCCTGAGGAAGCACTTAGTGTCAGCTCTTAACACACTCCTGGTAAGAATAGGCTGCCTCAAATAACTGACTCCCAGGGCACTGGGGATCCAAGATGCTTCTGATGGGAGCATCTTTGCTGACTCAGCAGAACCAGGCATACTGCCCGTATCCTGAACCCTACACTTTACGGCAGCTCTGCACTACCTATCTGCCTTGCCGGCGTGGAGCGGCACCCTCTGCGTCCTCAGGATCTGGCACGCTGCCTGGCACATAAGAGGTACCTGATAATACCTGTTGAATGATAACATGATATTTTTTTCTTGGTACACCCAAGCCTCAGCTGAGCCATCTAGTTCAGCCAAGTGCTCCCAGCTGACATCTGGATGCTCAGCTGCATTCCTCCATCCCTGGGTGCACCTGAAGCCTCCCAGGCCACACCCGTCCACCTCTCCAAGGTCTTGTCTCCCCGGCTTTCTACTCACACCACGCCAGGCCTCCGGCAGGAGTCCGAAGTCCAGTAGTAATATTTCACCAAACGCAGGGGCAGGGGGTGACGGATGTAGTCCCGGCAGCAGATGCTGTCCTCCACGTTGGCACCGTAGGGGCCTGGGGGAGAAGTGTGCTCAGAGGAGTCACAGGCTGCTCTCCCTTGGCCCAAACCTCTGACACCCAGTTTTTCTGTTCTCATGTGGAAGGTTGGTGTCCAGAGGATTCTGGGCCCTCAAAGTCCCCACTCTTGGGGCCTCTGAGAAGCCGCTAAGTGCCCAAAGTCTACACTCTGTGTTGGTCAGCTCAAGGGAGAGGGATTCAGAATGACCGAGCATCAACAATGCCCTAAGCTCTAGATGGGACCAGAGATGCTGAACAGGAAGGAGCCTTAGAACCTTGTTATTCAAGTTGAGGTCTGTGGACCCACACCATCAGCATCACCTAGGAGCTTGTCAGAAAAGCTCGGTGCCTAGTCGCAGCCCTGCTGAATCAGGTGGACATTTTGAAGAACTTCCCAGGTAATCTGAGAACTTCCCTTCAGCTCACATATACTCTAATACCCTTCATGGTACAAATGGTGAGTCTGAGGTCCAGAGATGGGGGAGGACTTGCCCAGATCACACAGCATGACCCTGAAGAGTCAGGACAAGGGCTCAGGCAGAGTCCAGGCACGGAAGCCCGGGTTCGAGTCTTGATCTGCCGTGAGTCACTTAACATCTCTGAGACCTAATTTCCTCCTCAGACCCAGGGGGTAATAATAGTACCTACTCTATGGGGCCTGTAATGCAGGGAAGGTGCTCAGGAACCCCAATAACTGAGCAGTATTGTTCCTAGCTCCCGGACTCCCAGTCCAGTGCTCATTCCCCTACCCATCATAGGACAGAAGAGTGTACATTGGGATGGAAAGAGAAGTCAGGAACCCAGTGTTGAGGGCAGTTTCGGGAGAAAAATGGGGTGGAGAGAGGGCAGGACTGGTTTTCCAAGGGAATATCTCTCACCGCTGCTCCTGCCTTTACCCAGCCCAGCTGGCCTCCTTCAGTGGCTCCTTCTTCACATCCCAAGGCCCTACCCTTGAGTTCTCTGGAGTAGGAGACCCTGGGCCATGCCCACTACCACCCCGAGCCCAGCTGAGATAGATCCTAGACTCCAAGCCTTCAAGACTATCCATTTAACAGATGTATAAACTGAGGTCCAGAGAAGCAATGGGACTAGCCCAAGAGCCAATGGCAGATTGGGGTCTTCTGCTCTCAGTTCAGTGCTCTTTCTACCACATGAGGAAGATACCCCAGTATCTGACCTTGACCTCTGCAGAGAGCCCTCCCTCTTCCCAGCCTCACCTGCCTCTGTTGCTTGAAGTATCATAGCAAGGAGGATGAGGGCAGCCAGGAGTGGGGTCTGCAGGCTGCCCATACTTTTGTCCTGTGTGTCCCAGCTCAGGTGTCTACAATCGCCAAAGGACAGGAAGCTCTGGTATTTAAATGCTTGCTACACCCACAGGCCTCAGACACTCTTAGTCACCGGTGAGCCCAGAATCTCTGACATTCACATTATGAAAGAAGAACTCCCACTTCCTCCAAAGAGAAGGAAATTCTCTGTGGCCAGGAACCACTCAAAGGGGACCCCCACCCTGACCTCCCCCCGGGTCCCAAGAGACTTGCAAAATCCCCCTTGAGCTGGGCCTCTTGGAGGCCTGTGCTCCCTGGGGTCTGCTGGCTGTGTGGCCTTGGCCATGTCACTGGATGTCTCTGGGACTGTTTACCCATCTAGAAATGGGAGAGATGGTTTTACAGTCCTACATATTTACCCCAGTGGTTGTTTGTAAATCAAGTGAGAATTGATTTAAACCCTCAGTTTAAACCCTAAACCCTCACCTGGAACTGAGGCCCATCTTGATGAAGGGTGACCTTCATCACTGATCTGTCTTCAAAGGGAGAAGCCTATGAACCCATTGGGTTAGTTTTTCTGCCCCGTCACCAGTGTCCTCTAGGGCTTCTCACAAAGTCTCAACTTGGGCCGGTTCATGGTCCACTCAACAGCTGTAAACAGCTTCCACACATTTCCATCTTGCCTGTTCTTCCTTCGCAGCTGTCTCCACGCTCTTCCTCACCCAGCCCCTTCTCAATCTACCGCCATGTCCCACTGATTCTACTACCTCAGTCTGTCTCGGATCTGTCCACTTATCTCCATCCCCATTGTCCTTGCCCAGTCCAGGCCACCTCCACCTCAGGCTCAGATGCTGGCCCCTCATTCCCCTCTCCACACTGCAGCGACCAGAGTGAGTAGCCCGGATTCAAAGCTGCACATGCCTCTCTCCTGCTCCAAAACCCTGCTCTGGCCCCCTGAACCCATGTCCCTGACTGTGGCCTTCAAGGCCTCCATTCCGGACACGACCCCACCACCCCTGCCCAGCTGGTCTCCCTCCCCTGAGGAATCACATCCACAGTCCTCAGAGTTTCTCAAAGAGGTCTGTGGCTTGACCCTGGCCGTGAATGCCCTTGCCACTTCTCTACCGTGTAAACTCCTACTCATGCATCAAGAGCCATTTGAAATGTCACCCTCTAGGTAAACACACCCCCTCAGGACTCCAAACTTCTCTGAGGTGACCTAGAACGTGGACTTGAACAGACTACGTCAAGTTTTCTCTTTCTCAGTCTCCTCCCAGAAGCCAAACTCCAAGCTCTTAGAAGGTGGGGTCTCCCTTTATTTGTCTTGGCATTCCAGGGTCTACCAAGAGTAGGGTACATGGTGGGTGCTCAGACACATCTAGTGGAAGAAGAAACCTGGGCTCAGAGGAAGAGGGGCCTTGCCTGTAAGCGGATAAGCCATCCTGGAGTTCAGGACTCAGCACTCCATTTGTAGAGGGATCCATCCACTCATTCATTCATTCATTCATTCAACAAATATTTATTGAGCCCTTGGTCGACAGAATCATGACCCCCCCCAAAATGTCCATATCTAATTCCCCAAACTTGTGAACATGTGACTTTACATGGTAAAAAGGACTTTGCAGGTGTGTTGAAGTTAAGGCCCTTGAAACAGAGAGACTTCCTTGGGACTTTCTTGGTGGCCCAGTGGGTAAGACTCTGTGCTCCCAATGCAAGAGGTCCAGGTTCGATCCCTGGTCGGGGAACTAGATCCCACATGCATGCCACAACTAAGAGTCTGCATGCTGCAACTAAGAAGACTGCATGCTGCAACTAAAGATCCCACATGCCGCTACGAAGATCCCACGTGCCACAGCTAAGACCCGGAGCAGCCAAAATAAATAAATATTAAAACAAATACAGAGGGACTTCCTGGATTTTCTGTATGGACCCAATGCAATCACAGGGTCATTATAAAAGGGGCCAGTGAGTGGGTCAGATTCAGACAGGAGATGGGATGACAGAAGCGGAAGTCCAAATGATGTGACGCTATGTGCCCGAGAAGGTGGGAAAGGCAAGGAAACAGATGCTCCCCTAGAGCTTCCAGAAGGAACACAGGCTTGCCGACACCTCAGTTTTACTCCACTGAGACTGATTTAGGACTTCTGACCTGCTGAACTGTAAGCTAATAAATTGGTGTATTAAACCACCAAGTCATTTGTTACAGAAGCAAGAGGAGAGTAATACAAGCACCTGCCACGTGCCAGGTACACTGCCAGGATCTGGGGACACAACAGTGAATAGGTCCCTGCTCTCATGTTTACCTTGGAGACAGACAATAAACAGGCAAAAAAACCCAAAAAAAAAACAAAACCAAACAAGGTAATGTCAGGCTGTGGTGAGTGCTGTGAAGAAAATGAAACAGAGAAAAATAGACAGTGACTGTGGGGAAGCAGATTTGGGGAGTCAGGAGAAGACTCTGTGAGGGCTGACACGCAAGCTGAAATTCAGAAGATACTAAGAAACCTGCCAGGGAGGAAGGGGCAAGTGCAAAGGGTGAGAGGGCTGAGCAGCTGGGGCAGAGTGGGTCAGGGAGCAGGGGGCAGCCAGATGGGAGGGGCTGCAGGCAGGGCCGGGCAGGGCCTGTTCAGCTGCAGTTCCTATGAGCCTCCTGATGGATGTACATTGGAGGTGCACAGCCTCACCTTGGAAGACCTCTTGTCAAAAGGCGTTACCCAAAGCCAGTCACAGTAGGACAAATACTGCATGATTACAACTCTGTGGGGTTCCTAGAGGAATCAGATTCATAGAGACAGAAACTAGAATGGTGGTTACCAGGGGCTGGAGGGCGGAGGGAATGGGGAGTTAGTTTACACGGTGGGGTTTTTTTAAATAAATTTATTTATTTTTGGCTGCCTTGGGTCTTCATTGTTGCGTGCAGGCTTTCTCTAGTTGAGGTGAGCGGGGGCTACTCTTCGGTGTGGTGCGTGGGATTCTCATTGCAGTGGCTTCTCTGGTTGCAGAGCACGGGCTCTAGGAGCGCAGGCTTCAGTAGTTGTGGCCCATGGGCTCATTAGTTGTGGCTCGTGGGCTCTAGAGCGCAGGCTCAGTAGTTGTGGCACGCGGGCTCAGTAGCTGTGGCATACGGGCTTAGTTGCTCTGCAGCATATGGGATCTTCCCAGACCAGGGCTCAAACCTGTGTCCCCTTCACTGGCAGGCGGATTCTTTTTTTTTTTTTTTTTATAAATTCATTTTATTTATTTATTTGGCTGCGTTGGGTCTTCGTTTCTGTGCGAGGGCTTTCTCTGGTTGCAGCGAGCAGGGGCCACTCTTCATCGCGGTGCACGGGCCTCTTACTGTCGCGGCCTCTCCTGTTGTGGAGCACAGGCTCCAGATGCGCAGGCTCAGTAGTTGTGGCTCACGGGCCCAGTTGCTCCGTGGCATGTGGGATCTTCCCAGACCAGGGCTCGAACCTGTGTCCCCTGCATTGGCAGGCAGATTCTCAACCACTGCGCCACCAGTGAAGCCCTGGGGAGTTAGTTTTTAATGGATACAGAGTTTTGGTTTGGGAAGACGGAAGAGTTCTGGAGATGGATGGTGATGATGTTGCACAATATGAATGTATTTAATGTCACTGAACTGTACACTTAAAAATTATTAAAATGGTAAATTTTACATTATGTATATATTATCAGTTAAACTACTCTCTGGTCCAATGATCATGATCCTTGGTATTCACCCAAAGGAGTTGAAAACTTATGTCCTCACAAAAGCCTATATTATAGCAGCTTTATTCACAACTGCCAAAACTTAGGAACAACCAAGATGTCCTTCAGTAGGTGAACAGATAAAATGTGGTACATTCAGACAATGGAATTATTATTCACTGCTGAAAAGAAAAGAGCTATCAAGCCAGGGAAAGACATGGAGGAACCTTAAATGCATGTTACTAAGTGAGAGAAGCCAATCTGAAAAGGCCACAAACTATATGACTCCAACTATATGACCTTTTGGAAAAGGCAAAGCTATGGAGGCAGTAAAAAGATCAGCGGTTCCCAGGGGTTAGAGGGAAGAAAAGATGAGTAGGTGGAGCACAGAGGATTCTTAGGGCAGTGAACATACTCTGTATAAGACCACCATGATGGATACACATCATTATATTTTTGTCCAAACCCATAAACTATACAACACCAAGAGAGAATAAACCATAATATAAACTATGGACTTTGCGTGATTATGATGTGTCAAAGTAGGTTCATCATTTGTCACAAAGGTACACTCAGGTGGGGGAGGTTAGTAGTGAGGGCAGCCACACCTGTCTGGCGGCAGGAAGCATGTGGGAAATCTCTGTACCTTCCTCTCAATTTTGCTGTGAACCTAAAACTGCTCTAAAAAATTCAGTCTTGAAAGAAAAAAAAAAAGAAAAGGTGTAACGCAGAATCTAATCAAGCCTCTAGTCCTAACTTCCAGTTTACAAGAAATACAGGGGCTAGAGGAAGGTGAGCGATCCTGCAAGAAAACAGACAACTCCAGAAGGTGGGACCTTCCAGGTCTCCTACAACGCGACTGTCTGGGGATCAACAAATAGTCAATGTTCTTTTTTTTAAAATGTGGATTAGGGACATTGAAGATTAAAAGAGATTGAAGAGACCTAACAGCCAAATATGTGCAATATGTAGATTTTGATTGAATCCTAATTTTGGAAAACAGTTATAAAAGACCTTTTGGGGACAAATGAGGAAATTTAAATATTAGATGATATTAGGGCTTTATTATTTTCTTAGGTATGATAAAGACTTCAAAGGTGTGTAAGAGAATGTCCTTGTTCTTAAGAGATGCACTTGAAGTATTTAGGGGTGAAGTTCATGATGACCCTACTTTCAAAGAGTTCAGGTTCAGAGGAAATATATGTGTGTGTGTGTGTGTGTGTGTGTGTGAGTACATATAGATGTGTGTATGTAGAGGGATATATGTGTGTATATATGTGTGTATGTGCATATACGTACGTATATGCATGTATGTATCGCCTATATATATGCATGTGTGTACGTGTGTATATGCACACATGTATGTGTGTATTGTATACATGTGCATGTATGTATGCACACATGTGGTGTGCATGTGTATGTACATGTGTATATCATGTGCAAATGTGTTGTACGTGTGTACATGTATGTATGTGTATAGGTATGTCATATCCCAGAGAGAGAAAGGGAAAGACACAGCAAACATGGCAAGATGTTAACAATGCTGCAGTGAGGTAGTGAATCATGGAACTGCTCTAACAACCTTCCTGAACATTTTAAATGTTTCATAACAAAAACATGGGGAGAAAAGAAAAAAATATTTTCTAAATGTGGAAGTCATCTTGTAAACATGGGCTGTCACTGGAGCACTGCGAGTGAGAGACAGAGAACCGGCCTGACGGTTCTTCATCTGAACTCGGGGTTTCCTTACACGGGGCCCTCATGGAGGCCCCTCCAGGGGGTGGGCCCAGGGGCTCCCCGCTGGAGAGCACCTGCGTCCCCAGGGACTTGGCAGGGCCCCAAAGCTTTCCTGCTGGCTCAGCCTCTGCTACCCAGCACCCCATTTCCCTGGGGCTTGGAAAGAAGGTGAGCCACATGTGCAGCCATCAGGCCTTTGCTCCCCCAGGGCCCTTGGCCTCCCTGGTGCAGAAGAGGCAGCTACTGCGTTCAAGGAGCCCTGAGTTTCCAGGCAGGGCTCAAAGGACCAGCTTTCAAAGAAAGGAAAGAGGAGTTTCTCTCCCGGGGCTGAAGGCGGGGAATCACGGGCAGTTGCCAATGAAGGGGATGTTTTCCCTCCTCTTGTCAAGAGGTTGATGATGCTCTATCCTTCTGTCCTTCTACAGCACTGGCGGTGCATGGGAAGCTCCCAGATCACATCCTCTTTCCCCTGAACTTCCTTCTTCTTTTATTTAAGTTAATTTTTGTTTATTAAAAAATATGTAAAGATGGAAACAACCCAAGTGTCCATCGATGGATGAATGGAAAAACAAAATGTGATAGACACACACACACATTGGAATATTATTCACCTTAAAAAGGAAGAAAATTGTGACATCTGCTACAACATGGGTGAACCTTGAGGACATTATGCTAGGTGAAAGAAGCCCGTCACAAAAAGAAAAGTACTGTATGATTCCTAGAGGCATCTGTGAGGTACCTAGAGGTAGTCAAATTCATAGGGATCAAAAGTAGAATGCTGGGCTTCCCTGGTGGCACAGTGGTTGAGAATCCGCCTGCCGATGCAGGGGACACTGGTTCGTTCCCCGGTCCGGTAAGATCCCACATGCCGCGGAGCGGCTGGGCCCGTGAGCCATGGCCCCTGAGCCTGCACGTCCGGAGCCTGTGCTCCGCAACGGGAGAGGCCACAACAGTGAGAGGCCCGCGTACCGCAAAAAAAAAAAAAAAAAAAAAAGTAGAATGCTGGTTGCCAGGGGCTGGGGGAGGAGGGAATGGGGAGCTATTGTTTGATGGGACACAGTTTCACTTTGGGAAGACGAAGAATTTCTGGAGATGGAATGTGGTGATGGTAGCACAACAATGTGAACATACTTAATGTCACTGAACTGTACACTTTAAAACAATTTAAATGGTAAAGCTTATGTTATGTATATATTACCTCTATAAAAATACACTTAATTACATATAAATGTGGATTTACAGAAATGCATAGCTTATATCTGGAAAGATATACAAACAATTCATTACATTAGTTGCCCTTAAGGAGGGAAACGGGGTAGTGGATGGGGGCAGCTGCTCAGAGGAGGAAAGACTCATTTTCTACCAAATACCTTTTTAAATGATTTGAAATTTTTTTCCATATGCATGACTGACCAATTCAAAAAGATAAAATTTTAAATTCATGCAGCCAAAAAAAGGGTAGACTGAAAAGTAATTTTCTCACCTCTGACCTCCCAACCACATTTCATTTCCCCTTCTCAGAGGCAAACAAGCTTAATGATTTCTTATTTTTCCTTCAGAAACAGTCTATGCAAGCACATATATAAAGGCATTCCTTTGAAAGAAATGGGAGAAAGGAAGGAATAAGGAAGGGTTCTTTCCAACGGCCATCTGGTTTTTCACTGTATGGATCTACCAAAATTCATATAGCTGGTCCCCTTATTGATGGATGTTTTGGGTTTTTTCCAGTCATTTGCATTTACATAAAAATGCCGAAATAACCTTCCCTGAGCATACTCATGAGGGAGAATGCAACTGGTGGATAAATTCCTAGAAGTAGTGTCTGGGCTTTTGTTTCCACTTAAAGGCAAAGAGAAAGCCCCTGTCCTGAACAGCTGCCTCAGAGCTTCCTCTTTTCAGCAAAGGCGAGGGGCCCCAGGAGAGAGCTCCACGTGGGGCTGGGAGGACCACCCCAGGCTCCTGATTTCTGAGCAGCTAGGAGCTAAAGTTTTCTGGGGGACATCCTGCCATCCATCTACTTGGCAGGGAGGAGATCAGCACCCCAAGGTTGTCCCACAAATGGAAGGAAGGATGAGCACTTTTTTCTGAGGGCCTGGGGTGGCAGGCTGACAAACCTGGGCCTTTGTGAGCAAAGAGAATTGGTTAAGAGCCCGGCCAAGAGGCAGCTGAGTCCAGACCACCACTTGGGCCAGACAAGTGGACTGTGAGGCAACAGGGAAATCCTGGGATGGAGGGAGAGGGGTGGGGAGGAAGAAGTAAAAGACTTTGGGGTTAATTGGCCACAGTGGCAACCACTACAGTAATAGGAGGAAGAAGAAGGAGGAGGAAGGGGAGATGAAGAAGGAGGAGAAGAAGAAGGAGAAGACAAGACGGGCTCGTTAGATGGACTGAGAGTCCATCTCAGGTGGGTGCAGCCGGGGTTACTGTAAGACCCTTCAGATGAGGAACCAAGGCTCAGAGAATAGAAGTCATCTGCTGGGACCACGCTGGATTTGATCCTAGGTTTTTTGGTTTTGTTTTGCTTTTTGGCCGCGCTGCATGCAGGATCTTAGTTCTCTCTGACCAGGGATCGAACACACGCCCCCTGCAGTGGAAGCGCAGAGTCTTAACCATTGGACCACCAGGGAAGTCCCTGGTTTTGTTTTTTAATTGAGATATAATTCACATACTATGAAATTCACCCTTGTAAAGGATATATATAATTCAGTGGTTTTTAATATATTCACAAGGTGTATATCCATTTCCGCTATCTAAATCCAAAACATTTTCACCACCTCAAAAAGAAACACAGTACCCATTAGAAGTCACTTTCCATTTCCCCCTCTCCCCAAACCCTGACAACCACTAGTCTACTTTCTGTCTCTATGAGTTTGCCTTTTGTGGACATTTCATATAGACAGAATCATGCAATAGGTGGCATTTTGTGTCTTTCTTTCACTTAACCTATTTTCAAGGTTCATCCATATTGTGGCATGTATCAGTACTTCATTTTTTTTTTTTTTTTTTTTTTTTTTTTTTTCAGTATGCGGGCCTCTCACTGTTGTGGCCTCTCCCGTTGCGGAGCACAGGCTCCGGACGCTCAGGCCCAGTGGCCATGGCTCACGGGCCCAGCCGCTCCGCGGCACATGGGATCCTCCCAGACCGGGGCACGAACCCGTATCCCCTGCATCGGCAGGCGGACTCTCAACCACTGCGCCACCAGGGAGGCCCAGTACTTCATTTTTTATGACTGAATAATATTTCCTTATGGATACATCATATTCTGTTTATCCATTTATCCACTGATGGCCATTTGAGTTGTTTCTACCTTTTGGCTGTTATGAGTAATGCTGCTATAAACATCTGTGTACAGATTTTTCTGTGAACATATGTTTTCAATTATTTTGAATATATAAGTAGGAATAGAATTTCTAGGTCATACGGTAATTCTATGTTTAACTTTTTGAGGACCTGCCAGACTATTTCCAAGGAGGATCTACCATTTTATGTTCCCATCAACAATGTATGAGGGTTCCCATTTTTCAATTTTCTTGCCAACTCTTGTTATTGTCTGCCTTTTTGGTTATAGCCATCCTGGTGGGTATGAAGTGGAATGTCATTGTGGCTTTTTGGGTTTTTTTTGTGTTCGTGGGCCTCTCACTGTTGTGGCCTCTCCCCTTGCGGAGCACAGGCTCTGGACGCGCAGGCTCAGCGGCCATGGCTCACGGGCCCAGCTGCTCCGCGGCATGTGGGATCTTCCTGGACTGGGGCACGAACCCGTGTCCCCTGCATCAGCAGGCGGACTCTCAACCACTGCGCCACCAGGAAAGCCCAGTCATTGTGGTTTTGTTTCACATTTTCCTAATGACTAATGATGTTGAGCATCTTATATGCATATTGGCCATTTGTATATCTTCTTCAGAAAAATGTCTATTCATATCCTTTGCCCATTTTTTTTTTTTTTTTTTTTTTTTTTTTTTTTTTTTTTTGCTGTACGCGGGCCTCTCACTGCTGTGGCCTCTCCCGTTGCGGAGCACAGGCTCCGGACACACAGGCTCCGCGGCCATGGCTCGCGGGCCCAGCCGCTGCGCGGCATGTGGGATCTTCCGGGATAGGGGCACGAACCCGTGTCCCCTGCATCGGCAGGCGGACTCTCAACCACTGCGCCACCAGGGAAGCCCTTTTGCCCATTTTTAAATTGGGTTGCTTATATTTTTGTTGTTGTGTTGTAGCAGTTTTTTATGTATCCTGATATTAGACCTTATTTTCTCCCATTCTTTGGCCTGTCGTTTTTTTTTTTAATTAATTAATTTTTATTTTTGGCGGTGTCGGGTCTTTGTTTCCGCGTGTAGGCTTTCTCTAGCTGTGATGTGCGGGGGCTACTCTTTGTTTATGTGCGCGGGCTTCTCACTGCGATGGCTTCTCTTGTTGTGGAGCATGGATTCTAGGTGCACGGGCTTCAGTAGTTGTGGCACACGGGCTCAGTAGTTGTGGCCCGCGGGCTCTAGAGCGCAGGCTCAGTAGTTGTTGTGCATGATCTTAGTTGCTCCGCGGCATGTGGCATCTTCCCATACCAGTACTTGAACCCATGTCCCCTGCATTGGCAGGCGGATTCTTAACCACTGTATCACCAGGGAAGTCCCTGGCTTGTCTTTTTACTTTATTGATAGTGTTCTTTGGAGCACAAAAGTTTTAAATTTTAATGACGTCAATTTATTTTTTCTTTGGTTACTTGTGCCCTAGGTGCCATATATAAGAAACCATTGCCTAAGCCAAGGGCATGAAGATTTATCCTTATGTTTTCTTCTAAGAGCTTTATAGTTTTAGCTCTTACATTTCCATTTTTGATTCAATTGGGGGTAATTTTTGTATCTTATGTGAGGTAGGGGTCCAACTTCATTCTTTGCATGTGGCTATCCAGTCCCAGTATCATTTGCTGAAAAGACCCTTCTTTCTCCATTGAATTGTCTTGGCACCCTTGTTGAAAATCAATTGCTACTAAATGTATGACATCATTTCTGGACTCTCAGTTCTAATCCACTGATCTGTTTGTCCATCCTTGTGCCAGTACTACACTCTTTTGATTACCATACTTTATAATAATACACTCAGGTTCTTTTTTTTTTTCAAGTGAAATCTTTCAAACATACAGAAAATTAAAATAAATCTGAGAACCCACAACCTAGATTTAACAGCAGTTGATACTTTGCTGTGTTTTGGTTCAGCTTTTTTTTTTTTTCATTAAGAAGCAAAATAGTTTAGATACAACAAAAGCTATTTTACTCCTACCCCCACCCATCTCCCCTCCCTCTGTCTCCATGGGTAACCACAAAACCATCACTCTGAAGCTGCTGGGGGCCCTTCCTTGGATACCATTATCCTATTATAGCCTTATAATATATTATAGCATTGTTTTGTGGGTCTTAATATTTTAAGTAAGTAGCATCATACTGAATGTAACCTTTTACAACTTGCTTATTTCATTCAAGTTTATGTTCGTAAGATTTTTTTTCCATGTTAATCCATGTGGATCTAGTACATTCATTTTCACTGTTGTGAAAATGAACTAGTTCTATTTTGAACTAATCTATTGTTTATTTATCCATTCCCCTGGCAGCGGACATTTAGGTTGTTTCCAGATGTTGACTATTACTGAGAGTTCTGTAATGAATGGACACCCTTGCCTGTGTCTTCCTGTTCTCTTCATCTTTTTGCTCACTTTTTTGCTCTAAGCTGGGTTCTCTCCTGAGGATTCTGCTTCCCCTGTGGATTCTGTTTCCCTTGCAGCTTTCTTAGCAGTTGCTGTTCTCTCCCTGAGGACCGTCATACCTCAAGACTGGGATAGGATAGGCATCCTCTTTGCTATTCATAGCTACTTCCAAGCCAGCAGTTCTTCCTCTCTTCTCCCTAAAACCCCCAGATTCTTTGACATGAATGTCACCAGACTCTCCATCCATTACCTACCCCTTGTTGCAGCCATGTACACCCCTAGTCACTCCCTCTCATTCACTGATAATTTTAGCTCCCAGCTCATAGTCATTCCCTCTAGCGTGATTCTGTCATAGTCATGGTGATTTCAATAACCAGCCTCTCAGTTTTTCTATGACCATCTCTCCTCCAATAAGCTTATCCTCCACCTACCTCAACCCCTCACTTCCAAGTTCACATCTTGACCATATCATTACCAGTAACTGCAGTTGCATAATTTCAGTTTCACACACCCCACTCTCTAACTACCATCATCTCTCAGCCCAGCTCACCATTTTGAGTATCCAATTTCAACTATCCTTCCACTGTACCCAAACTGATCCTATCTCTTTTCCCCACTCAGGTCCTTGCTTCTCTCCTAATTCAACTCAACTTCCCTGGTCTTTCGTTAGAAGCATCATTTACCTATACCCTCAACTCTCTTGCCCAAATAACTTCAACTCCCATTCTTGCTACCTCCTGACAAATCCAAGACCGGGTGGAAACCCAACTCTTCACCCACTGTGCCTGCACCAGTGCAGCTGAACATGGCTGGAGAGAAGTAACCAGTCATGCTAACTGAAAATTCAAGATCACTAATCTCTTGAGGTCCTTCCATACTGCCCCAAAGTCCTGCTACATTTTCCTGGCTTGTTTGCTTTCCCATTCTCCTACACTATTTCATTCTTTCTTCTCTCCACTCAAACCTTTGACCCCTTTTCCTTGATCCTCACTCTCAACTGATGACCCTGATTCCTATTTCCCTGAGAAAAGAGAAGTTACCAGAAGAGCACACCCACCTGCAACTACTGCATCTACCCATGGACATGCATCTTCCTTGCTCCTGACTAATCCCCTCTCCTACTCAAGGACATTACTCCTCAGTTCTCCCATTCTTTCCTGCATCATCAATTTCCCCCTCTCTACTGTATCATTCTCATCTGCATGCAAGATACCCTTATTTCCCCCATCTTAAGAAAACAGTGCCTTGACCACACATCCACCTCTAGATACTGCACTTTTATAGTAAAACTCAAAAGAATAGTCTATACTTGCTGTCTCCAATTCCCCTTGTCCTAGGCTCTCCATTCCCATTCTGATTCCAAAGATTCCTTTGGAATTCCCTGTGATGGCAGATTGATAAGAGGAAGATCCACTTCAGAGAGGGGAGGGGGAGATGAAGCTCTGGAGCACACTGTATTTTGAAGGTATTGACAGAGACGTAAGAAAATATTTTTGGTTTATGGGGGATGGAGAAATTGTTAAACATGTGAAGGATATAAAATACCTTTTGTGGTTTAAAAAAAAACTGTTGGAATTAGGTAAACTAACATGTATTAGATGATGGAACACTAGATGCTGTAACAAACAAACTCCAAATTACATAATGGCTCAGACATGATAAAAGTCGACTTCCCACCACATAGAGTCCAAAATGCGTATTCCTGATTAATGGGGCAGCTTTTCCCTTAGTGATGATTCAGGGACCCAGGCTCCTTCCATCTGTGTCTCTACTATTGTTTTTTTTTTTTTTTTTCTGGTACGCGGGCCTCTCACTGTTGTGGCCTCTCCCACTGCGGAGCACAGGCTCCGGACGCACAGGCTCAGTGGCCATGGCTCACGGGCCTAGCCGCTCCGCGGTATGTGGGATCCTCCCAGACCGGGGCACGAACCCTTGTTCCCTGCATCGGCAGGCAGACTCTCAACCACTGCGCCACCAGGGAAGCCCTCTACTATTGTTAACAGGTTACTGTGCTCATCTGCAGGAAGCCAAGGAAGGGAAAATAGAGCAGGGCATGAAGCATGGGAGGATTTTATGGTCCAGGCCTGGATGTTGGGGGGCATCACCTCTGCTAACATTCCATTGACCAGAATTCAGACACATGGCCTCACTTAACCACAGGGAAGGCTGAGAAACTATCTAGCTGACTGCCCAAGAAGAAAAGGAAACAGGCTTGATGAAGAGTCAGCTAGTCTTTGCAAATGATGGAAGTCTCCAAGGGCTTCCAGTGAGCAGACAAGAAAAAGATGATTCAATCTCCAGCACCTTATCCTGAATGAATAGCTTGCTCTGGCCTGGATTCAGAGAGGAAGTCCCATTGTAAAACCACATTTGCTTTTTTTCTAGGAAGAAATCCCTTAGAAAAGCAAACAATTCTAAGGTTCCATTTATCTCTTCTGCCATTTGATATGTTTTGTGGGTTTCCAATTTGGTTTTTCAATGTTCCATAAAAACAAGAGGTACCTTAAAGCCTGCAGGGTGTGACTAGCGTGGCTATACCCTAAGACTGGGACTCTGGCATGGCTCCACTTCCAACTGGCAGCAAGAGCTTGACTACCAAGCCTCATGCTCCTGGGGCTCAGGATCCAATTCTGTGAAACTGGGATTAGTTAACGCTTGCCACTGCCATGTTGTTGGGGAATCAAAGATCTGCTCGTTTTCTGCTCCAAATGATCCTCACAACAGCCCTTTGGAGTTGAAAGGGCATGAATGGCCATTGCTCATTTCACAGATGGGGGAAGTCTGAGCTGGAGAGGTGACATGACTGGCCCAGGAAAACCCCAATTCACAGTCCCTAGACAAGAAGTAGTGGCTTGTGATTTGTTTTCCCTGATGCCTGGTGATCTATTCAAAAAAGGGGGACTACAGAGAAGTAGAGGGGGAGCTAAGGGCATCTGGAATCCCCAGAAGCCTTCAGGTAGGAGGATGACCTAAATTAGTATTGATTCCCTGGTCAATAGTATTGATTCCCTGCCTGTTTGAGGAAAGGATCCTTCAGGAGGAACCATGAAGGAAAGAGACCCTCCTTTTGCATTATTTTATTCTGAGTTCCAGGTAGTTACTGCCCCAGGTATGCTGTATTTACTGCATGGGTCTGTACCCCTTATCTGGAAAGGGAGAATGATTTAAAAAAATAAGTGACAAAATGTTAACCATGAATCAGGGTGATGGGAATACAGGACTTTTTCTACTATTTTTGCAAGATTGCTGTAAGTTTGAAATTACTTCAAAACAAAAAGTAAAAAATAAATCAGAAGATTATAAGCACCTAGAAGCCCCCTCATGACCTCTTCCAATCACTACCTCCTCAAGGGAAGCCACAATTCTGACTCCTAATGTCTAGACCAGTTTTTCTATTTGAATCATGTAGAAATCATTCTTTTGTGTCTGACTTCTTTCGTTCAAAACTGTGTTTATGAGATTCAGCCATGTTGTTGCCTTTTTTCAGCTCACTCATTCTCATTCCTTTATAGCATTCCATTGTAAGAATTTATCATATAGGGGTGGGACTTCCAGAATGACTGAGAACCTCTGAAAACGCTGACCCGAAAAGTACGATGATAAAACTATGCAAAATGGCCAAAAGCAACCATTTGAAAACTGGAAATTTATCAAAATCATATGTGGTAGGCAGAATAATGGTTTCCCAAAGATGTTCATGTCCTAATCCCTGGAACCTCTGAATATGTTGTTATATGGCAAGGGGGAATTAAGACTGAGGATGGAATTAGGCTTGTTAATCAGCTGACCATAAAATAAAGAGACAATCCTGAGTTATCTGAGTAGGCCCAGTGTAATTGCAATGGTTCCTTAAATGTGGAAGATGGAAGCAGTGTAAGAAAGACTTGACTGGTCCATTACTGGCTTTGAAGATGGAAGAGGACCACAAGCCATGGAATGCAGGCAGGCAGCCTCTAGAAGCTGGAAAAGGCAAAGAAATGGATTCTCCTCTAGGGCCTCCAGAAGGAAGGCAGCCCTGTTGACACCTTGATTTTAATGAGACCCGTTTTATATTTCTGACCCACAGAACTGTAAGATAATACATTTTTATAATTTTAAGCCACTAAGTTTGTGATAATTTGATAGAGAAGTAATAAATAACTAACACATCATACAAGAAATTGAGGAATGTTTACTCAAGAAATCTACTGAACCCTAGTAAGAAGAGTATGAGTCTGTGGTGTTCAGCCTGAGGCTATGCCCATCTTTCTCCTCCCCTCAGCTTCATAGTATAGAAAGGGGTGGCTTTATTGACTCAGAGTGCAGAAAATTCCATGCCCAGAGGCATTATCGAAAACAATAGTGGTCTCAGTGCCACACAATCAGAGAGGCAAATATCAAAGCTAGTCTGAGGTCTCAATACTGGCTGGGAAAAGCAATAGACCAACAGACCAGCCAGAAGTTTAACAGGGAGGTCTGGGGAATAAGACAGTCAAAGTTCTTCTCAGTAAGATTCTACTTATCTCTGATAGTCTGGCAGGCTATGTGCATGTGAAAGTCTGTACACATCTCAGAAGATACTGGAGAAGGTTCTAGTGAGCTACTCAGCATGAGCTTAATATTTGGCCTTGAAAACACAGGAGTTAAAATCTGGAGTAGACTTGTAAACTAGCTGCACCCCGAAAACACAAACAGATCATTCAGCAAAGGGTAGAAGCCTTACTGGCTCAAGATGTTTAAACACAACTTCTGAACAACCATTGGCTAACAATCAAGGAATGCTGACCCTAGTACCAGGTTTAAAAATAAAAAACAAGAATAAAAAATAACTGAGCAGAGACATCAGCAGCCACACGCTCTGGGGGAAACAAAATCTATAGAATTAGTCCAGACAAGTCACCAAAAAAAGAAACAAACAACAATAAACAGCCCCAGTGGTGGGGAAAGGGTAACAGAATCCAGAGTTGGTGCAATATATGATCTAAAACAGCTAGCTATTAACAAAAAATTACAAGACACGCAAATAAACAAACAAAAAAAGTGACCCATACCTAAGGAACAAAACAGTCAATAGAAATTTTCTTTGGGGGGATCCAGATGTTAGAATTAGAAGACAAAGTTGTCAAAGCAGCTATTGTAAACATATTCAAAGAACTAAAAGAGACCATGTTTAAAGAATTAAAGGAAAATATTGGGACAAAGACTTATCAAATAGAAAATAATTATGAAGACAAAGAAATTATTTGTTTAAAAAAAAGAAGAACCAGTAGGATCTGAAAAGTGTAATAACTAAAATGAAATTTCACTAGAGGGGCTCAGAATCAAAATTGAGCTGGCAGAATAAAGAATCAGTGAACTTACAGACAGATCAGTATGTTATCCAATCTGAATAATGCAAGAAAAAAAATGAACAGAATTTCAGAAATCTGTGGGACACCATCAATAGTAACAACATATATTCAATGGGCATTTCAGAAGGAGAGGAGAGAGGGCTTCCCAGGTGGCGCAGTGGTTAAGAATCTGCCTGTCAATGTAGGGGACACAGGTTCGAGCCATGGTCCAGGAAGATCCCACATGCCATGGAGCAACTACTACCGTGAGCCACAACTACTGAGCCTGCGCTCTAGAGCCCGTGAACCACAACTACTGAAGCCCAGGCACCTAGAGCCCATGCTCCACAACAAGAGAAGCCACTACAATGAGAAACCCATGCACAGCAATGAAAAGTAGCCCCCACTCACTGCAACTAGAGAAAGCCTGCATGCAGCAATGAAGACCCAACGCAGCCAAACATAAAAATAATAAATAATTGGAAAAAAAAGGAGAGGAGAGAAAGGAGCAGACAATATATTTGAAGAAAAACTAACTAAAATCTTCCCAAGCTTGAGGAAAACATTAATCTACACATCCTAGTTCAACTCCTGAAGTAGGATAGACCCAAAGAGATCCACACCTCAAAACATAAAAATTAAGCTTTCACCATTTCTATTCAACATAGTGCTGAAAGTCCTACCCAGAGCAATTAGACAAGAAAAAGAAATAAAACATTTCCAAAGTAGAAAGAAGTAAAATTATCTCTGTTCACAGACAACATGGTCTTCTTATACGTAGAAAACCCTAAAGATTCCACACAAAAAAACCCAAAAACACTAACGATTTCAGCAAAGTTGCAGGATACACACTTGTGAGTCAAAGATACATATAGGTTGAAAGTAAAAGGATGAAAAAGATATATCATGCAAATAGAGGTATAAATGCAAAAGAGAACTAGGGTATCTATATTAATATCAGGTAAAATAGACTTTAAGACAAAATTTGTTACTAAAGTCAAATAAGGATATTTTATAGTGATAAAAGTGTCAATCAATCAGGAAGACAACCATTATAAACATATATTCACCTAACAGTACTCCAAAATACATGAATCAAAAATTGACAGAATCCAAGGGATAATTCAACAATAATAGAGACTTCAATGTCCCATTTTCAATAATTAATATAAATAGGTAGAAGATCAACAAGAATATAGAAGACTTGAACAACACTATAAAAAAAACTGGACCTTACCGACATCTATAGAACATTCTAACCCAACAATAGCAGAATAAACATTCTTCTCAAGTGTACATAGAACATTCTTCAGGATATACCATATGTTAAGCCATAAAACAAGCCTCAATAAATTTTAAAAGACTGAAATGATCCAAAGTATGTTTTCCAACCACAACTGAATAAAATAACAGAAGGAATTTTTGGAAATTCAGAAATATATGAAAATTAAACAACAAACTCCTAAATAACCAGTGAGTAAAAAAGAAATCACAGATGAAATTAGAAAGTACTTTGAGTTGAATAAAAACAAAAACACAACACATCAAAACTTAGGGGATACAGCTAAGACAGTGCATAGAGGGAAATTTACAGCTCTAAATGCCTATATTTAAAAAGGAGAATGATCTCAAATAACCTAAACTTCCATGATGAGAAACTAATTTAAGAAAAGATCAAACTAAATCCAAAGCAAGCTGCAGGGATGAAATAGTACAGATTAAAGTGGAAATAAATAGAAAAACAACAGAGAAAATCAATGAAACCAAATGTTGGTTCTTTGAAAATATTAACAAAACTGACAAACCTTTAGTTAGACTGACTAAGGAGAAAAGAAGACACAAATTAACAAAATCAGGAATGAAACAGGAGATATGACTACCTAGAAAATATTATGAGCAACTGTATGACAACAAATTAGATAAACTAGATGAAATGGACAAATTCCTAGAAAGACAGAAACTACCAAAACTGACTAAGAAAGAAATAGAAAGTCTGAACAGATATATAACAGACCAAAAGATTGGATTAGTAATCAAAATTTTCCCACAAAGAAGAGGCCAAGCCCAGAGATCTTCACTAGTGAATTCTGACAAAACCTTAAGGAGGAATTAACACCAATCCTTCTCAAACTCTTCCAAAAATAGGAGGGAATACTTCCCAACTTATTCTATTGAGATAGGCTGGGACTTGGGACCCGGCACCTGGGACCCTTCACTGGAGTGCTTGCACCTGGATAAATGTCTACTCGAGAATACAAAGAAACTATAAGGGACTAAAAATAACTGCATGCATGTGTGGGTAGGGCAAATTATGAATAAGATACAAAAAGGCCAAAACCAGCTGCCGTTTCTGAAGTGCCAAGAGCAAAAGCAGGGTACTCTGTGTGATCCCTGCACACAGCACCACCAAGGGGGTGGGCAGCCCACCTAAGCCATCCCTCCAGCCCAACCCACCAATCCACCCCTTACACTCACCCCATTTAAGGAATCAGCCTGCTCTCCTCAGAGAGCAAGCAAGGGCACCTGTTTCTTGTTTTCACTCCCTCCTGCTGCAGCCAGAGCCCAATAAAGCCTTGCCTGAATTTCTCATCTGGCCTCTTATCAATTTCTCTTGATTGAAGAGTCCAAGTACCTGGGTCAGTAACACTGGGAGGCCAATATTACTCAGATACCCAAACCAGAAAAAGTGATCACAAAAAAGAAAACTAAGGAAAACAAAAACAAACAAAACTAGGAAAACCAACATCCCTTATGAATCTAAATGCAAAAATTCTATTAAATAAAAAATGAGCAAACCAAAATCCAGCAAAATGTAAAAAGGATTAACTATGATCAAGTGGAATTTATCTCCAGAATACATGGTTAGTTTAACATACAAAAAACAATCAATGTAATACACCATATTAATAGAATAAAGGACAAAAACCACATGATCATCTCAATAGACCCAGAAAAAGAATTTGACAAAATCCCATACCCTTTTTTTTTTTTTTTTTTTTTGCGGAACACGGGCCCCTCACTGTTGTGGCCTCTCCCACTGCAGAGCACAGGCTCCAGACGCGTAGGCCCAGCGGCCATGGCTCATGGGCCCAGCCACTCCGCGGCATGTGGGATCCTCCCGGACTGGGGCACGAACCCGTGTCCCCTGCATCGGCAGGCGGACTCTCAACCACTGCACCACCGGGGAAGCCCCCATATCCTTTAATGATAAAAAATACTCAACTAAAAGTGGAAAGGAACTTCCTCAATCTGATAAAGGGCATCTATGAAAAACCCACAGCCAACACATACTTAATGGTGAAAAACCAAATGCTTTCCCCCTGAGATCTGGAGCAAGACAAGGATTTCTGCTCTAGTCACTTTAAGTCAATATTTTATTGGAGCAACAAAGAGAAATAAGAGGCATCCATACCGAAAGGGAAGAAGTAAACTATCCGTATTTGCACATGTCATGATCCTATGTACAGAAAATTCTCAGGGGATTACAAAAACAAAAACAAATAAACAAACAGAACCACAAAACCCTAGTAGAAACAACAGCAGTACAGTTGATTGTAGAGTAGATCAATATACAAAAATCACCTGTATTTCTGTACACTTATGAACAATCCAAAAATGAACAGTTCCATTCACAACAGTATCAAAAGAATAAAATACTTTGGAATAAATTTAACCAATGTGGGGCAAGGTTTGAAAAGTGAAAATTATGTCTTTGCCGAGAGTAATAGAAATCTAAATAAACAGAGAGACATTTTGTGTCTATGGATTGGAAGACTCATTATCTACAGGAAATTCTCTTCTATTTGATCAACAGATCCAACTCGATCCTTACCAAAATCCAAGCAAGTTGGGGGGGGATGAACTGGGATTGACATATATACACTAATATGTATAAAATAGATAACTAACGAGAACCTGCTGTATAGCACAGGGAACTCTACTTCCCTTTGCTGCACAGTAGAAACTAACACAACATTGTAAAACAACTATACCCCAATTAAAAAAAAATTCAAGCAAGTCTTTTTCTTTTCCACAGAGATTGACTAGCTGTTTCTAAAGTTTATATTAAAAGGCAAAGGGCCTTGAATAACAAAAACAATCTTGAAAAAGAATAACAAAGTTAGAGGATGTAACTTCCCAATTTCAAAACTTACTATAAACTACAGTAATAAAGAGAATGTGGGACTGAATAAGGATAGACGTATAGATCGACACAGAAATAAACGCTTACATTTATGGTTAATTGATTTGCAACCAAGGAGCCAAGAGACAACAAGATACCTACACAAAAGAATGAAGCTGGACCCCCTACATCACACCATTCACAAAATTTATCTCAAAATGGATCAGAGACCTAAATGTAGAGTTAAAACTATAAAACTCTTAGGACGAAATCTTTGTGACCTTGGATTAGGCAAAGCTTTTGTCACCGGCAAAGCCCACTGGGGTCCAGGGAAAAATAAGATTGAATCTAGGTGATAAGGTCTAATTTCTTCTGTGCTTAGTCTACTTTCCCTTGCCTGTAGGGGACCAGGTACAAAGGCCTTGCACCTAATACCACGGATTAGAGTTTCCATAGCAGAACCACTAAGCCCAGCACCCCAACTTGGCAGGGCCGTGTGCCAGGAACGCTGCACCTGGCACTGCGATCTGGAGCGTGAGCAACATGCCTGCGCCAGACCTGCAGGAACCCCGCCCCCTCTCCACTTGACAAGAGCCCTGTAAAGCGGCCCCGCCCACGGCCTTGCTGGAAGGGGGTAGCGCGTACTCTAGAGCCAGAGCTTGCACCTGTCCATTCTTTGATTTGACCAAAGAATAAAACTTTCCTTTGCTTTAAAACCAAACTTGGTCTCGTTCTATTGGTGCAAGCAACATGGGGCAGGAGGACCCTTGTGGAGGCTCGACTCGAAAGAGTCGGCAGCAGTTTCTTAGATGCAACAGCAAAAGCGTGATCCATAAAATTTTAAGTTAATAAATTGAATTTCATCAAAATGTAAAACTGTATGAATCACCATTAAGAAAATCTAATCACTACAATAAAATATTTGCAAATTACCTATCTGCTTAAAGATGTGTACCCAAAATACAAAGAACCTTTTACAGAACACGACAAGTAATCCAATTTAAAAATAGGCAAAGAGGGCTTCCCTGGTGGCGCAGTGGTTAAGAGTCCGCCTGCCGATGCAGGGGACATGGGTTCGTGCCCCGGTCCGGGAAGATCCCACATGCCGTCGAGCGGCTGGGCCCGTGAGCCATGGCCACTGAGCCAGCGCATCCGGAGCCTGTGCTCCGCAACGGGAGACGCCACAACAGCGAGAGGCCCACATACCGCAAAAAAAAAAAAAAAAAGATAATAACAAGTGTTAGCAAGGACGAAACTAGAGCCCTCAATAAATCAGTGGAAATGCAAAATGGTACATTTAGTTTGGAAAACAGTTTGGCAGTTTCTTAAGAAGTATAAATTTTATATATGACCCAGCAATTCACTCCTAGGAACACATTTCCCCAAGAGAAAGGAAAACATATGTCCACACAAAGACTTAAATATGAATATTCAGACCAGCATTATTCATAATAGCCCAAAAGTGGAAACAACCCAAATCTCCACTGATGGATGAATGAACAAAATGTATTATACACATACAACAGAATACTATTCAGCCATAAAAAGGAATGAAGTACTGATACACATTAAAACATGGATGAATCTCAGGAACACTATGCTAAGTGATAGCAGCCAGACATAAAGGGCCACATATTGGATGATTCCCTTTAGGGGAGATGTCCAGAAAAGGCTTATCTACAGAGAGAGAGTAATTAGATTTAGTAGTTGACTGGGGCTAGGGATGGGGAAAGGGGAGTGACTGTAAATAAGCATGAGGTATCTTTTGGAGTAAGGGAATGTTCTACAATTTAATTGTGGTGATGGTCGCACAACTTTGTACTTTTACTAAAAATTATTGAATTGTACACTGAAAAGTAAAATGTGTGCAAACAAAAACAACAAAAAGAATATATAATTTATTTATTCATCCTACTGTTAATAAACATTTGGTTAGCTTCAGTTTGGAGCTATTATAAATACTGCTGCTATGAACATTCTTGTATATGTCATTTGGTGGATATAAGTAAACATTTCTCTTAGGTCATATCTAAGAGTAGAATTTCTGGATCATAGGGTATGTATATATTCTGCTTTAGTAAATACTGCCACAGAATTTTCCCAGGTCTTATAGCAATTTACATCTCCATCAGCAGTGATGAAATTTCTGGTTGCGTTACATCCTTGCTGACACTTGGCACTAGCTCTAATTTTTTTTAGCCATTCTGATGAATATGTAGTAGTAACTCATAATGGTTTTAATTTGCAGCCCCTAATGATTCATGAAATTGAACACCAGTTCAAGTTTGCTTTGTTTTGTCTCTTTGGCCATTCGGAAATTCTCTTTGTGAAATGCTGTTTCAAGTATTTTTGCCCCTTTTTCCCCCTAAGTATTCTGTCATTTTCTTATTGATTTTTGTGGGAGTTCCTTATATATTCTGGATAAGAGGGGTTTTTTAATACCACTCTCTGACTTGACTTTTCACTTTCTTAACAGTGTCTTTTGACAAACACAAATTTTTGTTTTAATGTAGTCTAATTTAACGATTTTTTTTCTTATGGTTAGCATTTTTTGATATCCCCAGTTGAGATCTCCTACATCTAGGTCATGAAGATATTTTCTTGCTTTCTTCTAAAGTATTTATTGTTTTACCTCTCATATTTAGATCAACAGTCAATCTGAAATTGATTTTATATATGTAGCTTGAGATACGGGGTCAATATTCCTTTTTTTTTTCCATTTGGATAATTGATTGATACGACATGTTTGGGTTTTTGCTTGTTTGTTTTGTTTTTTAAGCACAGCAGCTTTATAGTAAGTCTTGAATCTGATGGGCTAGTTGTTCAACTTTGCTTTCCTTCCTCAAGATTGCTTTGGCTATTCTTAGCCTTCTGCCTCTCCAAAGAAATTTTAGAATCTGCATGTAATAAAAACTATCCTGGGGGGCTTCCCTGGTGGTGCAGTGGTTGAGAGTCTGCCTGCTGATGCAGGGAACACTGGTTCGTTCCCCGGTCCGGGAAGATCCCACATGCCGCGGAGCGGCTGGGCCCGTGAGCCATGGCCACTGAGCCTGCGCGTCCGGAGCCTGTGCTCCGCAACGGGAGAGGCCACAACAGTGAGAGGCCCACATACCAGAAAAAAAAAAAAAACTATCCTGGGAACAAACAATCCTAAAATTTGTATGGGACTACAAAAGACCTCAAATAGCCAAAACAATCTTGAGAAAGAAGAGCAAAGCTGAAGGCATTATGATCCTTGATTTCAAACCACATTACAGGGACTTCCCTGGTGGTCCAGTGCTTGAGACTCCATGCTTCCACTGCAGGGGGCACGGTTCAATCCCTGGTCAGGGAACTAAGGTCCCACATGCTGCATGGCCAAAAAAAAACAAAAACAAAAAAAATACATTATGAAGAATGAAGTCTTGCCTTGAGGGCCTCATGCTAAGTGAAATAAGTCAGAGAAAGACAAATACTTTTAAATGTCACTTGCATGTGGAATTAAAAATAAAAAACAAGTTTATGAATACAAGGAACTGGTTGCCAGAGGTGGCAGGTAGGGGTGGGCAAAATGGGTCAAGAGGGTCAAAAGGTACAAACTTCCAGTTATAAAATCAAAAGTCATGGGGATCCAATGTACAGCATGACTACAGTTAGTAACACTGTATTGCATATTTGAAAGCTGCTAAGAGAGTCAATCAATCTTAAAAGTTCTCATCACACACACCAAAAAATTGTAACTATGCATGGTGACAAATGTTAACTAGATTTATTGTGGTGATCATTTCACAATATATACAAATATTGAATCATTATGTTCTACACCTGAAATATAATGCTGTATGTCAATTATACCTCAATAATTTTTTTTAATTAAAAAAAATTAGTTTATTATTAAGCATTTAGAGAAGAAAAAGTCACAAATGATTACGGAAAAACATTATTACAATAACATTAAAAAAGAAAAAACAAAAGAATAATAATTTGCAAGTAAATTGTAGTCATCATGACACTCTATTCTTTTTTTTTTAATACTCAGTAAGTCATGCATGCAATGATTGTATAACAAACCTGTAGCACTATTGTTTCCAAGGCTACCATGAAGCTGCAAAAAGCCTAGCTTTCAAACAGGAAAAGGAGGTATCTTCCTTTCTGTGTCCTTGTGAAGACTCTTCCCACATTAGATTTATATAGATGTTTCTCACAGGCTACGTGAAAGAAATTTTAGGCACAGCGTTCTTTCAGTGAAAGGAAGCTATACTCATTGGGTCATGTATGTAGTGAATTTTTGTATAACAGACCTGTAGCACTAGTGTTTTTAGTTATTTATTTATTTTTTTGTGGTGAGCGGGCCTCTCACTGTTGTGGCCTCTCCCGCTGCGGAGCACAGGCTCCGGAAGCGCAGGCTCAGCGGCCATGGCTCATGGGCCCAGCCGCTCCACGGCATGTGGGATCCTCCCAGACCGGGGCACGAATCCCTGTCCCCTGCATTGGCAGGCAGACTCCCAACCACTGCGCCACCAGGGAAGCCCAGCACTAGTGTTTTTAAAGCTGCTTTGAAGGTGGGAAAAGCCTAGCTTTCAAACAGGGACAGGATGTATCTTCCTTTCCATCTGCATGTAAGGGTTTCTTCCTGCATTATATACATAGATGTTTGTTACATGCTATATGAAAGAAATTTTAGGTAGAGTATTCTTTCAGTGAGAGGAAGTTATACTCAGTGATGACACTACATTCTTAAATATTTCAAACATGTATCTTTCTTTCAAGAATAAAGACATTCTATATATATGTAAAAAAAACTTGGATTTTTTTCTACTGGAATTGCCTTAAATCTATAGATCAATTTGAAGAAATGAGAAGTAGACTCTTTATAATCCTGAGTCTTTCAATCTATGGTCATGGTATATTCCTCCATTCATTTAGCTTTTCTGTAAATTTTTTTCACAAATAGTTTGTGGTTTTCAATGTAGAGGTCTTGTACAACTTTTATCAGATTTCTTTGTAGGTTTCAAATTATTTATGGTACTGTATAACATTTAAAATTTTCCTTTAAAAATTTTTAATCATCTCATCTTTAAATTTAAGTATCTATTTGTATGTTGCTTGTTTATCAAAATATAAGTAACCTTGGGTGCAGAAACCGTGCTAAATTTCCTTATCAATTCCAAGAGCTAGTGTGTAGATTCTTTTGGAAAGTTCTCTGTACTCAATCATGTCATGAGTAATGATAGCTTTTTTTTTTCCTTTCTAATTCTTATGCCTTTTATTTCTTGACTTTTTGCACTGGCTACCACTCTAGTACAACGTTAAAGAGAAGTGGTGAGAGTGATCTAAATCACTTGTCCAGTATACTATCCTAATTGTAGTAAAAAGGGGAACTGGGGCTATATGTACATATATGCTTAAAATCTTTGGATCTCTCTGGAAAGATATACTAAAAACTGGTAACCTATCACTAAGGCAGCAAGTGTTGGGACCAGGGGTTAAATCTAGAGCCAATGGTAGCCACCCCAGGCCTGCCCCAGGCATGCTCTGGAGTGGAGGAATAACCTATCTCATCAGATTTTAAAGCCCACAGAGCAGAATCACAGTCAAATTCTCACACCAGGAAGAGAGGCCCAAATGGGATGCATGAATGGGAGCTTTCACCATTGTTTAGACAGGAAAGTGGCCCAGAGAAAAGACTCTTCCCTCTAACTATGTTTTCTGGGCATTTCATGGTCCTGCTTTCCTACTGCTTTCTCTTGGGACATTTCATCAGCATCACAGAAACTCTCAAATCACAAATCAACATTGAAGTTATTGTTGAAGAAACAGGCAAGAGTAGTTACCTCTGGGAAAAGTAACTGGGGGTCAGGGGACAGGGAGAGAGGCTTGTTTTTTACTGTTATACCATGTACGTGTGTTATGGACTGAATGTTTGCGTCCCCCCAAAATTCATATGCTAAAATCTAATCCCCAGTGTGATGTTGGAGGCAGGGCCTTAGGGAGATACTTAGGTCCTGAGGGTGGAGCCCTCATGAATGGGATGAGCGTCCTTATAAGAAGCCTGAAAGCTAGTCCACTCCCTTTTTCCACCATGGGAGGATAAACTGAGAAGTCAGCAGTCTACAGCCCGGAAGAGGGTCCTCACCAGAATGGACCATGCCGGCACCGTGATCTTGCACTTTCAGCCTCTAAAACTGTGAGAAATAAACTTCTGTTGTTGGTAAGCCACCCGGTTCACATTATTTTGTAACAGCAGCCCAGCTGACTAAGATAACATGTAATACTGATTCAAAAACAAATTTAGTATTTATTTACCTTATAATAAATAACTCAATTAGATGTTAAATCACTCAGTTGAAAAGCCAAATTTTGGGAAAACACCCCTCTCGGAGAGTGTGGGGCTGTCAGCCCCTCTCCCCCCACTGTGCTTCTGACATGGAGAAGAGAGGGGCACAGAAGCCAAGACCTCCTTGGCTTCTGTGGTACAGCAGTGAGCAGGGGCCACAGCAGTGAGGGATGTGAGGGACAGGGTGCCACGGTTGACCTAGGGAGACTGAGCAGCCACAGAAAAAGACCCAGAGACCCAGAGAGAAGCTGAACCACAAAGATGGCAGAGTGCCTGGCACAGGAAACAGGAGTTCCTGTTCCTGAGTGGGGAGGACCCCCAAGGCATCCTTAGAGACACTCCCATCTCCTCAAGTCCTGTTTCCTGTGTGTCCCTATGACATACCCCACCCGAGAAGTCATGAGCATATCCTGTTCCTCCAAGACACTGGCTCAAGTGGGGCTCTTCCACTGACCCTTGAGTCGTCTTGGGAAGGCAGCTGCCTCTTCTGGCACCATATCCCCCGCCAGCTGGTCAAGGTGGGCTGGTGACTCCGGAGGCCTCCTGCCTGCCCCAGACCAGAGGAGGGGGCTGAACTGCTCAAGGCAGCCCCAGTGCTGCTCTGCCCTCCCCCACTCTTCCCCACTCCAGTTGTTTCTGGATATTCCATGTCCCTGCCTGGGAGGCCCAGGCAAATTCTTTCTGTGTTTACAAATGGCCGTAAATCTGTGACCTCCCTCTGCAGCTGACCAGTCCCGTAAGAGCTTTCCGGAGCCCTTAGGCAAGAGGGCCCCTGCGTGGGGTTGGGGGCTGTCTCTCTGCTCCATCTGGAGCAGCCCCCCTTCCTATACTCCCACTTTCCCAGAGGATCCCCTCCTCTCATGTCCTAACCCCTGCGGTTGGATCCCAATCGACAGCTGGGACTTTCCAAAGGCTCCACTAGGCCTATTCCCAGAATCTCCCCCTCTCCAGGCTACCCATCAGGGATCTTGAACACTGGGTGAGGTGAGGAGAAGGCTTCTTGGAGCCCCAAGAGCAGAGGGAAGAGCACTAGACCGCCACACTGGAATTCTCCCTGAACCCAATTACAGCATTGTTAACAGAAGCTGAGAATATGTGCCTCGCTCTCTTTTATGTGGACTAATTTATTTAATCCTCACAAAAACGCTTTGAGGTGGGTACTACTGTTTGCCCCATTTTACAGAGAAGGAAACAGGCACCAGGAGTTTAGAATGCTTGCCAAGGTCCACAGCTGTAAGTGACAGAGCCAGGGTTCAAACCTAAGTAGTCTGAGTCCAAAATCTCGGCCTTCTGGGCTTCCCTGGTGGCGCAGTGGTTGAGAGTCCACCTGCCGATGCAGGGGACGCAGGTTCGTGCCCCGGTCCGGGAAGATCCCACATGCCACGGAGCGGCTGGGCCCGTGAGCCATGGCTGCTGAGCCTGCGCATCCGGAGCCTGTGCTCCACAACGGGAGAGGCCACAACAGTGAGAGGCCCCAGTACCGCAAAAAAAAAAAAAAAAAAAAACCTCGGCCTTCAACTCATACATTCTACTGCCTCTCACAGTCCCTGGGCACCATCCCACCTCTGAGCTTTTGGTCATGCCGTTCCCTCCTTCTGGAATGCTTCCTCCCTTCTCCACCTGGCAAAACGTACCCTTCTGTGCCCACACAAGTGCTTTCCCTGATATGTTCCCTCTCCTTCTCTCTCCCCCACTAGACAGAATTGCACGGCATCCTCCTCTGGGCCACCAGGCTGCCACTTCCTTCCACCATGGGGTGGACATGCCACAAGGTCTTTGCCCAGTCATGACGTCACTTCCCACTGAGCCATGAACATTTCCAGGGAGGGCGTGGGCTTTGTCCATCTTGATGTCGCCAGCCTCGCACACAACAGACCTCTCCAAGAGTTGTTCAGTGTTCCATATAGGGCTGGCCTCAGCCTCCAACTTTCTGCAGGACTTTGGATAAATCACTGCCCTTCTCTGGTCTCTCTCAGGAGTGAGATTTTTCTCTGTTCCTCAGCTGCTGAAAGCCCCATCTCTCCCTGGCAGAGAAATCACCTGGGGACCTTTTCTCCACACTCTATGGGAGAGAGACCAGGAGCTGCTAGTTGGGTCAGCCCGAGGTTCTGGGATCTCAGGCTGGACTTGTCCCAAAGTCTGAGTCACCTTCCTGTCTACGGATGGTGCCTGGCTGCTTTCTCTTGGGTGATGAAGGCCCAGGAAATGTCCAGACCCCTCCATCCAAACCCCCACTCCTCTTGTCCAGGCCCGGGGAGAAGGGTCATCCAGTTACAACACCCCACTGATAATAATAACTGTCACTAGGTATCATGCAACACCGCCCCCCATTCATTCTCAGTGCTGTGCATTCCCAAGCCTGGGAGGCAGAGCACTGGGATGGTTAGGACAACAGGCTGGGGTCAGGCCAGAGATCCAGCTCCAGGGCTTCCACACCTTCTGAGCCTCAGTTCCCCCATCTGTAAAATGGGTCAAGTGCCTTTCCTCAATGGGTCGTCGCTGTGAAGAAAATATGCATGAGCCGCACAGTGCTTGGCACATAGCTATGGCTCAACGCCTGGCTTAGACCACTGTATGGATCAGAAGATCTGTGAGCAACCTGGGGGCAAACTGTAGGTGTTCTATTCACCTCCCTGCCCCTGGCACCCTGTACGTGATAAATATCCAAAAGACCGAAGGAAATGTTCCATTTTCTGCTCTGCCCTGGTGGCTGTGTGCCTTTGGGCACTCTGCTTTTCCTCTCTGGGCCCAGCCTCTTTGGGGGTTGATGTGAAGCTGTCTAGGCTTACACTTGAATATCAACACCCAAGGGAGTGGTAGGTCACATTAGGGACCGTGCGGTCGGCAGAGCCGGCCTGGTATGATTTCTGTCTCCAATGCTAACTAGCTGTGTAACACAGGGTACTTCCTCGACCTCCCTAAGCCTCAGTTTCCTTATCTGTAAAATGCGTAAAATGTGTCCAGTTTCTCCCTCCCCCTCAGTGTTGTTTTGAAACTTCAGTGCATGAAGACTGCTTGGCACAGACCCAGAACGTTGTAAATGCTCAATTAATTAAAGATTATTTGAGTGAAAGGAGGAAGTGGTGGGGACCGGGGAAGGATGGTTGTAAATCACGAGTTGTGGGAACCCAGAAAGGCAGCAACAAATTCCAGCTGGTGAGGCATAGAGAGGAGCTCCTTGGGGAAGCTGAACCTGGAGGCCCAGAGAGGGAAGGTGACCTACCCAATGCTACACAGCTGTTGTGGCAGTACTGGAAGGAGGCTCAGTAGATTTGGTCCCAGTTTGGGCTGGGAGGCAGCGATCTGTGACAGGGGCAGGCATTGTCTCGCAGATGACCCCCGGGGAAGGTGGGTGCTGTTTTCTAGTGTGTACTTGGGAAGCTGTGATTTCCTCTCTTCCTCTGAGAACCAAGGGCTCTTAAACAAATCTTGGTCTAAGCCCTATTTCACTCAGTGAATTTGTTTAAAATAATATCTCTGAGTGGAAACAGTTCATCCCTGATGATTTCACCCTCCAACTTGAGGAACGCTCCCCAGACTGTGAGGCAAGATGGGGTTCTAGAGCTCTCTGGGCCTCAGTTTCCCCTTCTGTAAAATGACCAGATTCTATAGGCATTCGTGTACTCTTGCAAACAACCACCAAGATATATTGTTAAATGGTGGGGTCGGGGGAGGAACGGAGCAGAGTGTATAGGAAACTACAGCATCAGGAGGGGAAGGAGAGGAAATAACTGTATGTATCTGCTTGTGCGTGCAAAGATGTCCTGGAGGGCTGCATGAGGAACTGGGAACAGGGGTTGCCTCTGGGGAAGGAAACTGGGGTCAGGGATGAGAGGAAAGTGTTTCACTGCTTATTCTTTTGTACCTTTTGAAGTCTTTTTTTTTTTTTTGTGGTACGCGGGCCTCTCACTGTTGTGGCCTTCCCGTTGCGGAGCACAGGCTCCGGATGCGCAGGCTCAGCGGCCATGGCTCACGGGCCCAGCCGCTCCGCGGCATGTGGGATCTTCCCGGACCGGGGCACGAACCCGTGTCCCCTGAATCGGCAGGCGGACTCTCAACCACTGCACCACCAGGGAAGCCCCTTTTGTACCTTTTGAAAGTCAAATTACATAAATGTAATGCCTGTTAAAAAAAAATTTTTAATATGTAATGCGAAAAAAAGAAAATGAAGTTTTGGAAGCCAGCATTTCAGGATTTTTAAAAATTATATAACAGTGACTGCAGTTTTTATTTCCTTTTCACACACTGAGCTTCGAAGAAGAAAATCCCCAGTGGCAGGCTCTCTGGCCAGAGACTTCCTGAAACCAGCGAGAGGAGGAAGCAGGAGCACAAAGAGGAAAAAAAGGATATGGTTCCAAAATTCAAACTTTACTTTGAAAGGTACAAAATGAAAAGTGAAATCCTTCCCTTTCCCTCCCCAGACATAACCTCTGATAATAGCTTTTTGTGATTCATTGTGGGGAGGAGGGGGACCTAAAAAAATAAAAATAAAAGGAGGGAAAAGAAAACAGATGTTGTGAAAGGCAAGTTTCCATTTAATTTAACCCTTAAGTCTGTTTCAGCAGGTGATTTTTGTCCTGTTTCTCCGGGCACCAGGCTGGGCCCGATTCTTCTTGGCCAAGAACGCAAGTCGGGAGGCTTCCGAGAAGCAGCATTCCTGTCTTCTCCAAGTTAGGCAGTGACATCCCTAGCTGGCTCCTGGGGAGAGGGAGACCACCCAGAGCCTGCCTGGTCTGAGGATGTGACCCTGGCAAATAACCTCACACCCAGCCGTGTCCACCATGGTCATCTGTCCGCAGAACCACAAGCAACACCCCAGCCAGACTGAGAAAGGTGGTAAAGGTTTCCAGAGCACAGATGCCTTTTCCTAACATCTCCACCATAAAAATCATACATGCTCTTGGTAAGAAATTCCAAGAGTACAGAGAATGGAAACTCTTTTCTCATTTCCTCTCCCCAGAGGGGGCTGAGTTACCTTGGCATCTGCCCAGAGTAGGTCAGCCCTGGGAGGCAGTGAGGGTAATGATGCCCATTCTACAGATGAGGAAACTGAGGCTTGGAAAGAAGGAGAGACTATTGAGTACACAGCTGAAACGTGGCAAAGTTGGGATTTGAACTTGGCTCTCCTGCCCTCAAGTCTTCAAATTTCCACAGGTTTCCAATGGTGTAAGCTCTAAATGGCTCCATCCCGAGTTTACAGTGCTTCTTTGCCCCGTCCCTTGTCACACGTACACATAAAACACATTCACACACAGCACACACACATGACTCAGCCACACAAAAATGCCCCACATACATATACACACACTGGCCCGGTGGGGTGCCCACACTCCCTCAGACACACAGCCATCTCTAAACCAGCATACACACTCACACATTTAATCACACATGTGCACACATCAGACACACACGTCCTCACTCCCAGAGACACACGCTTCTACACACCCACAGACACACACACTGGGACATGCCCTGTCCCCACCCAACTCCCCTCATACCCTCTGTCAGAGCCTACCCCTCAGAGAGGCCACAGTCCCCCTCTCAGCTGAGCTGTCCACAGAAGCTCTGCCCTCTCTGCCCAATTGAATTCCAGCTGCTGTTTTCTAGACCACATTTTGTGCCAGTGGTTGCCACCTGCCCCCAGCCACAGCTGGGCCCCCCACCTCCTCACCCTTCCCCTCTGGCCAAGATTCCAAGGGAGCAGAATTCTAAGGCTCCTGTTCTCCCCTTGAAGCCCTGGTGCCTCATGGAATTTTGGTGAAGAACCTCGCGGTTCACCACTCCCACCTCCCGAGGTTTACATGCACTGATATCTTGAAGGGCGCCTCGGCTGGGAGATAAAAACTCCAACCCTAGGTGGAAGCCCAGCCCTAACCCTCACTCCAACCCCGGTGACCTTCATCTTCTCCAGTTGCTCCATTTGTAGAATGTTTCCAAATCCCTTGCCTCAGTTTCCCCCAGTAGTCCTCATGCAATAAGGAAGGACCTTTGTATTTGAAGTTAATCACCAAAGGGATGTTGCCTATAAGCTTAAAGTATACATAATGGCCCACCTCTGGGAATCCTGCCTCCCAGAAAATGAGTGGTAAGCTAAAGTACCTTTGTTTAGCTCGCAGGAACCATCCTGACCAGGCCCACCTGTGAATGACTGCAGGGAGGGAGAAATTACCACCACCCCTCCAGAGTCCGGCTGGAACCAGGACTTTACCCCTTGCCCTTTTGGTATAAAAGAAGCCTGAGTCCTAACTTGAGGAAGTTGGTTCTTTGGGACACTAGTTCACCAACTTCTCCATCTGCTGGCTTTCCAAATAAAGTCATTATCCCTTCCCCCAACAGCTCGTCTCTTAATTTATTGGCCTGTCATGTGGTGAGCAGTACGATGAGCTCAGACTCAGTAACACTCAAGAGGATGGAAACATGTACGTTCAGTCTGACTTGAAGCTCTCCTATAAATGTGGCTTCTTAACTCACCAGAGACTGGGATGAACCTCATGAAAACGCCCTCCTGCTCCCACACCTACTTGGGGTCCTCAGGGCTGGGGTGGAGTGGGCACTCAACCAGGAGGCTGAGTAGGAAGGTGGAGAGAGGAAGGTTCCTCTCTTCCGCAGCCTGATGTTAACTAGGAGAGACTTGCGTCCCCTGAAATGTAATTTCGAAGATTCGAGCACAAGGACTGAGGTCCTTATTTGGGGTGCTGTAAATACCTGGGGCGTTAAACTCTGAATTTAGGATTCATTCATTTGCTCAATTAACAAATATTTCCAGGGTGCCTACCTACAAGATGCCAGGCGCTGGGGATCAGTGGTGATTCTCAGTGGCCTGAGAATCTCACACACACACACACACATACACACACTCACGTGTGCCATGCTGAGGGCTCTGGTGCAGACAGGGGAGCTGACCCAGGCTGGAGGTCAGCTTCCCCAGGAAGGGGTTGTCCAATGGACAGCTGAGGGCTGTTAAGATGCTGAGGCCCTTCAGCAGCACAAACTTTTTGTGACCGCCTGACCTAGAAAAATATTGCATCACACTCTGTCTCATTTTTGTGGGGAGCTTGATAACTAAGATACTTGCTCTATATCTCTGTGGAAACCTTTGGAGAACAAACGAGACATCAGTAATGCTCTTTTTTTTTCAGAATGAAAAGTAATTTTCATGGCTTTTTTTCTTTTGCATTGCAGAAGGTGAACTGGGGGGACGTGGCTCCCCCAGGATGTCTCTGGCTGGGGCACAGAGCACCCTGATTTTGTACTACTCAGTGATGCCCTATTGGGACTCAGTGAGTCCACCTGTCACCTTTCCAGGCCCCTGCTGGCATGTCCTCTGTTGAGGTCCAAGGACATGAGTATGTTTTCTAGGAGCTGGATGCCAGCAGCCACAGAAAGGGACTGCAGGAAACAGGGCTAGAGAAAACAGAAAGCATTAGGCATAATCTAAAGATCAGAGGGAAACTGGGAGCTATTTGAGGATCAGAGAATTTCCAAAGGAAATGTTGAAACTCTGAGTGGCTCCATGCTGGTGGGAAAGGACTGCAGATTCTGGTTCCTGTCCCTCCCCAGAATTAGGGCCCTTCTCTCCCTCCTTGGAAGCCCCAGTTTGATGGGTGAAATCGACGGCCCATCTTTTTTTTTTTTTTTAATCTTTCGGCCACGCTGCGCGGCATGTGGGATCTTAGTTCCCCGACCAGAGATTGAACCCGCACCCCCTGCACTGGCAGTGGAGAGCCTTAACCACTGGACCACCAGGAAATTCCCTTGACAGCCCATCTTAACCCTCAAGGCTCCCTTATTCCACCCCCGTTTCTCCTCAGACCCCTCTCCTGTTAGTCCCACGTTCAGGCCTTTGCTCATGCTGTGCCCTGACCTGGAATGCCTTCCCCTTCCTCTCAACCCCTGCAAAGCAGAGCTAATCTTTTGTGCCCACCTTCCTCAGGAAGCCTTCTCCTCCTTGGTATCTTTGGAGTGTTTCTGGTGGGGATGCATCATTATTTGGGTAGGCTCTGATCTCTTGATTCCTGATATTTTACAGGTGGGTCATCAAGGCCAGCACTGTCCAACAGAAGCATAACACAAGCCACATACACAAGTAAAATTTTCTACTAGCAACATCGAAAAAGTAAATAAACAGATGACATTCATTTTAACAATATGTTTTAACACAACATAGCCAAAGTATTATCACTTTAACATATCAATATTAAAAATTAGTAAGAAAATAGAGTTGACCCTTGAACGACATGGAGGTTAGGGGTGCTGACCTTCCCCACGGTCAAAAATCCGTGTATAGGGCTTCCCTGGTGGCGCAGTGGTTGAGAGTCCGCCTGATGATGCAGGGGACACGGGTTCGTGCCCTGGTCCGGGAGGATCCCACATGCCGCGGAGCAGCTACGCCCGTGAGCCATGGCCGCTGAGCCTGCGCATCCGGAGCCTGTGCTCCGCAATGGGAGAGGCCACAACAGTGAGAGGCCCGCGTACCGCAAAAAAAAAAAAAAAAAAAAAAAAATCCGTGTATAACTTAGTCTGCCCTCTGCACCTGAGTTTCCTCCATATCCTTGGTTCCTGCCTACCTGCGGTGCAGCATCCGTGGATGGATTCAGCCAACTGCAGACTGTGTAGTACTGTAGTACTTACTGCTGAAACAATCCACACGTAAGGGACCCACACCGTTCGAACCCTTATAGTTTAAGGGTCATTCGTAGTTTACATCTTTATTTTCATACTTTCTTTGAAATGTAGTTTGTATGTGACACGTGATCTGTCTCAATTCAGTGTAGCCACATTTCAAATGCTCACTAGTCAGCTCCTGACTACCCTGTAAGCCAGCACAGATCTAGGCCATATTAGTCTTTGGGTTACAGGTGACAGAAGTTCACATTAAACTGGCTTAAGTGCAAAAGGGCATTGGCTCATGAAACTGAAAAGACCAGGGGTGGATGGTTTCAGGCACAACTAAATCCAAGTGTTCGAATAATATCGATGTCAATAGAGTTCTGACTTTCTGTATTTTCCAGCTCTTCTCAAGCAGGCTCTGAATGGCATAGCAATGACAGCCACCACCAGCCTCAAGACTTTACCGGCTCAGCCACCTGAGCCCCACACCCACTTTCTCTTCTCCAAGAGTCCCCTCTCGCCAGACTCCCATTGGACCAACTGGAATCATGTGTTCATTTCTGAACCAATCACTGTGTAGCTAGGTGAATGGAACTGACTGATTGGTCAGACCTGAGTCACAAGCCCATTTCCCCCCAACATGGTAGGAGAGTAGAGTCCGCTTCACGTGACCTGCCTGGACAGAGAGTGGGGGAGGGGTTGTTTCCAATGGAAAATCACGGGGCTGGTACCAGAAGAGCCGGGTGGGGAGCGGGAGAGGGAGGGGTGAGTGGTGGGAGTGGGAGGTGGCCAGAGTAGGGGTGGGATTGAATCAGAAGGGGCTCCCAAAGAGTAGTGGATCATCAGGTCAAAGAGGAAAGCCATAATGTGGTCCTGCAGAAATGTTTAATATCTTTAATGACTTGCATCGCACCTGCCCATGACGACGGACGACAGCCTTTGTGCTGGAGCCAGCCGGGAGGTTGGTGGACTGCAGGAATCGGGAGTGGGGAGGGGCCAGGGTGGCGGTGGGGACTCAGGGCAGCCCTGTTTAGCAATTGGTACAGCAGTACTTTACTCCGTCGACAGGGCTGTGGTCACAGGGAGGGAACCAGGGTAATAACCTGAGTTATCCCTAGACCTCAGACACCACGTCCGCCTTCACCCCTGCACCGAGTACTCAGCCCACCCTGAGAGAAAGCCCTGGGCTGGTGGAGCCCTAAGCGGAACTCCAAAACGTTTTAGCCAAAAGAGGCAGAGCAGATGGGGCCTGCGAGAGGTCTGGGGGTCCCTGAGCCCCAGATGGGCAAAAGGAACTGATGTGTCAATGCAGAGAGCTGGGCGTGTGAGTCAGAGCTGAAGCCTCAGGGGAAGGCAAGGGGTCATAAATGGCCTCACCTGAGGAGGCTTCCTGAGCTCCACCTGAGACGGACAGAAAACTGACTTGAAGAGCCCAGGGAATTGACCCGCCCATCCGTCCATCCATCCATTTGTCCATTCATCCACTCACGCAGTACTTATGTATCAAGTTCCTGCTACGTGACAGGTACTGTGCTATCTGCTGGGAATACCTGGTGAACAAGATGGCCACGGTTCCTGACTTCACAAGAGCACAGAGGCTAGTGGGGGAGAAACGTGATCATCAAATAAGCCAGCGAATAAGCACAGTAACTTTGCATCTGTCAGAAGGAGGCCAGATTGAAAGTGAGTGGGAGGTGGGGTGAGGGGCCATTTTCACCCTGGGGCTGACCTGGGGATGATGAAAGGAGCCAGCCCTGCGTGAGCTGGGGGAAGATGGCTCTGCATGGAGGAAACAGAAAGCGCAAAGGCACCGAGGAGGAATGTGCTTTGTGGATTGAAGGAACAGAAAGAGACATATATACACTACCAAACGTAAGGTAGATAGATAGTGGGAAGCAGCCGCAGAGCACAGGGAGATCAGCTCCGTGCTTTGTGACCACCTGGAGGGGTGGGATGGGGAGGGTGGGAGGGAGGGAGATGCATGAGGGAAGGGATGTGGGAACAGATGTATATGTATGACTGATTCACTTTGTTATAAAGCAGAAACTAATAAAAAAAATGTTAAAAAAAAAAAAAAAGAAAGAGGTGGGCAGGGAGCTGGAAGTGGGAGATGAGGCTGGAGAGGGGAGCAAGGCTGGCTCAAAGGGGGCAGTCAGGATACTACGGTTGTCGGGATGGCCCTATAGACACTACTTCTGCAAAGTCAGTTTGACAGGTGGGAACTTGCTCCACAATATTCAGCAGGTGCAAGAAATGGTACACTGGGAACAAACAGCAATGTAGGTGATGGTCTGAGATAGCACCGCCAAGCTGGGAACTGGGGAGATGGCCGAGACTGACCCCAAGGCCGTGCAGGATCTCACCTCGGAGGTGCAGACACCCCTGCAACAGATGCAAGATAAATTTCAGACCATGTCCGACCAGATCATTGGAAGAATTGACATGGGCAGTCGCATTGATGACCTGGAGAAAACTATCACAGACCTCATGACGCAGACTGAGGTGGAAGAGCTGGATGGTGAAGACAGATCCCTGCCACACAGAAGAGGTGAAGGTTGCTCATCTGCACTGGAATCTGGAACAACCTTTTTACAAGCCAAGAGAAGACGATGGTTTTTTGCAACTACTATGTGTAGACAGGTTTTATATTATAAAGTGTGCATTCTTCTTACCATATACTATAGAGTTAATTTATAGAGTGATTTCCCTCCCATGCCCCCCACGTTTCCTGAACACGGTAACTTCATATCTTGGACCTTGGTCAGTTGTGCTATTAAACACTAATACTTCGGCAGTTCCTGGGGGGGGAAAAGAAAGAAATGGTACATTGCTTTATTTTTCTAGGCTAACATTTAAAGCATTATTCTATTCCAGGAACTCTAAATGTATTAACTCTTCAATCTATACAACCCTTTGAGGCAGATACTATTCCTAAATTCATTTTACAGATTGGGAAACTGAGGAAGAGAGGGACAGAGAGGCTAAATAACTCCCGATGGTCACAGAACTAGCAGAAACAAGATTTAAACTCAGGTGGTTCCAGAATCCACACGCTGAGGTGCTCAGCCATGCTGCCTCAAGTCAAAATGGGCTCTACACCGCTTGCTTCTCAGAGTGGCATGCTACAGAGTCTCCCCCATTCCTGGGGTTCTCTTTCTAGGGTGATCAAAGGCCTTGGGGGCATGATAAGCAGTCTACAGAACTTGAAAGTGAGCTTCTGGCCTTTGGTCCATTCTGGTCACCACTGTCCACATGATCCATTAAAAATCGGGGAACTGGGTTGCCCAACTCTCCACATCAAGGGGGGACCTGGGGTCTTTGACTCTGGCTCCAGAGGGACCAAGCTGTTCCTATCCCACCCCATTAGAGATCCACACCTGCTTCATCCGCTTCACCCAAGGTCCGCCCTCAGTGGATCAAGATGCGCAAACCAGGCCTTGGCAGGGATTCACTACTGGCGCCTGATGGCTTCTGTCCCTGAACCTTGGCCAAGAAAATCAGAGCCCGAGGCACAAAAACTTGGCCTTGCCACTTGGACTGGCTTGCTGGGAAAAGCCTACTCTTTCTTTTAAGTCTCCTCCAATAATGAAAACAGAACTAAAATTAACGTCTCCAAATCCAGCCTGCCACCTTAGTTGGCAAGCCCTCATGGCTTTTGCTTTTAAAAAGAAATAATGTAAATAAAGTACCTATCACAGTTCTAGGCTCAGAATAGTTCTCAAGAAGGAGTATTGAAAAAAAGAGTATTAGGCCAGAAAAATCAGGTTCCACTTTTCATCTGTGTGACTCTGGGTAAGTTACTTTGGCCTCTCTGCACCTCATTTTCCTCATCTGTAAATGGAGGTAATGATATTCGGTGTTGTGGTGATGTTATGAACGTTAAGTGAAATAATGGATGTAAAGGAGACATTCGCTAAAACTCAGCTTCCTGCCACTCTTTTCCCAAGCAGAGGTGGGTATGTGTGCCAAGGTCACAGAGATGCTAGGATTCCCCCTTTCAGGCCCCTGGGCTGGCTGAGCACCAGATCCCCACGGGGACTGACTACATTGGTCCCTATTAGGGCTGAGCAGGGCCGTGCCGGGACTTCCCCAGTTGCTGGTAGACTTTCCAGGCTGAGCTCAGGGGACTTTCCTCTCCCGACCTGGACAAATGCCCAGAGTGGAAAATGAGTGAGGTCTGTGCCTCGAGGATCCATTGTTGGTGTCTAGGCTGCTGAAAAGGGGGAAATGGAACAAACAGGAATAGTGGCCCTTTCCCATTTTTGGTCTTGGGGGTCTGAAGCTGGAATGGGATCCTGAAATGGCTTCCCCCAAGCCACAAATCTGGCACCTGAAAGGTGTCAGGGGAGGACAGCTGACCATCCACCCAAACGCAGGAGGTAGGGCTGAGTGGGGCCTCAGCAGCTCCATCCAATGAGCACTTTCTCCCAGCCAGGCCAGGAGGGGAGCAGGCAGAGAGGGTCCGGCTTGGGCTCCAGCTCTGGGCTTGCCACTGTTTTCTTACCTCTAAAATGATGGGCCCATAGAAAGGTTGGTGGTGTAAGGCATGAGGGGAGGGTTCCAGAGGTGGAGAGCACAGGGCTTCTGCCCCAAAGAGGATGTTGGCAAATCACTCAGCCTGTGTGAGCCTGAGATCCCTGGAGTAGGAGTAGGGAGCAGCTCCTGCCCACAGCACTGATCTCAAAGGGAAGTTGTGAGCATCGGATAACCTCTATGATCTTGGTGACTTTCTGCTGCATCCCTGCACCCCCTCTCTCCACATTCACGTGCACGTGCGTGCACACACACACACACACACACACACACCAGCCAGCCAGCAGGGCTTGTTCGTTATACCTCCAAAACACATCTTGAATCTTGAACTTGACCACCTTTTGCATCTCCACTTCCCTGGTCCAGCCACCATCATCTCTCATCCTCCTTTCCATGGCCTTCTCCCTGGACTCTTGATTTTTCTCTTGTCTCTCATGTCCTTTCTCCTACAGCAGCCAAAGGGATCATTTTGAAAGGCCAACTGAATCATGTCACTCGCCTGCTTTTAAACACTCCAATGACTCCAACACACACAGAAGAAAAGCCAAACTCCTCTTCCTGGCATCCCAGCCATGTGTGATATGGACTTCAGCCTCCTGCCACCCATACCCTTGCCCCATTGGCCTTGCTGCCCCTCCAACAGACCACAGCCCCTCCCTGCCTCAGGACCTTTGCACTGGCTATGCCTCCCACCTGGAACACTGCTACTCCCGGCTTTGACTGTGCTTGTCTCTCCCTTTGGAACTCATTGTCACCTCCTCTGAGAGTGGCCCTCCCTGACCACCCTTCCTATGAGAGACCCTAGTCACTCTTTTTTTTTTCTTTTCATACATCTTTATTGGAGTATAATTGCTTTACAATGTTGTGTTAGTTTCTGCTGTACAACAAAGTGAATCAGCTATAAGATATATCCCCATAACCCCATCTCCCCTCCCTATCCCACCCCTCTAGGTCATCACAAAGCACCGAGCTGTAGCTCTCTGTTTTACATTTGGTCGTGTATATATGTCAGTGCTACTCTCTCACTTTGTCCCAGCTTCCCCTTCCCCACTGTGTCCTCAAGTCCGTTCTCGACGTCTGTATCTTTATTCTTGCCCTGCCACTAGGTCCATCAGTACCATTTTTTTATGGTGGGAGCCCCTAGTCACTTTTTTTTTTTTTTTTGGTGGGGAGGCTGCGTTGGGTCTTTGTTGCTGCACAGGCTTTCTGGTGAGCAGGGAGCCACTCTTCGTTGGGGTGCGCGGGCTTCTCATTTCAGTGGCGCCTCTTATTGGGGACCACAGGCTCTAGGCGCGCAGGCTGCAGCAGTTGCAGCACGTGGGCCCTAGAGCGCTTGGGCTTCAATAGTAGCATCATGCGAGCTCAGTAGTTGTGGCTCACGGGCTCCACCGCATGTGGGATCTTCCTCCACCAGTGATCGAACCCATGTTCCCTGCATTGGCAGGCAGATTTTAACAACTGCGTCACCAGGGAAGTCCCCCTAGTCACCCTTGATCACTATTAAAAGAGACTTTTTTTTAAGGTAAAATCGTGATTCTCACATAATTATAAAATGAACACAAGTCAAAGATTTCATCTAACTCAGTAATTTGTGGGGAAACCAGTAAGACGTTACAACTGACTCAAAGGACACACATATATTGGCAATCACAAATGGATTTATAATACAGATGTAAAAATGGTCAATATCCACAGGGCAATAATTAATTGCATTCCACTCAAACAAAATCCACTTGCATTTCCGTGAATAAGAATCATTTGTATGTAGAAGTAATGAAAGGTGCAGGCCCTTGAGAATCAGCCAGCCAGGACTGGTGCCCCAGACAGGACACCCAGTTATCTTTCTTGGCCTATTTCAAAGTCTCTTGCAAGTTTCCTGACATCCTCTTTCTTGCACTTAGCAGCACCTTTAACCTTTTCTTTTCTTTCTTTCTTTTTTTTTTTTTTTGTTGCCATTTTACCTTTCACGTATTTCTTATCTTTCTCCCTTCGTCCCAGGCTTGAATGTGTCTTAAGGGCGGAAATTCTGTTTTGTATGCAAGCCTCCCCGAAATCCCGTGTTGAAAGGTACCCTCGCGACCTGAGGTCTTCTGGTCCCTGGGCAGAACCAGTGCGTGGGTAAGTCTGGGGTTAGGGAGGAGACGTGAATCACGAAATGACGCACTGCGGGAAGGAGGAGGCGAGGGACGGATTAATCCGCGGTCATTCCCTGCACGCGTACTGTGTGCCAAGCAAGGGTGCGAACTAGGAACACGGTTAGGAAAAAGGGTGGATCCGGCTGTGCCGCTGCAGGACTCGGTGTAACCCGGAGCCTGAGTAAATGAGTTAAACACACATACAAATGTGAAGTTGCAGTTTTGACGAATGTACGCGTGCCAAGAGACCCTGCTATATCCGGGCTTCACCTGGTTCGGGCGCCAGCAGAGATCTATAAGCCTGTGCGAGTGTGCGGACTTTACTGTTTCTCGCGCAACAGGCAAGAGGGCATGTATGCAGAAATGCAAGGGTACTTACAGATATGCAAGAATCAAAGCTGATGTGAATAGTAAATGCATGAATGCAGAATGAATGCCTGTCGGCGGCACGAACGCACACGGGTCGAAGTGATAGTCCTCGGTCTCTCCGCCGTTCAGAGTGTCCACCACACCGCGCGCGCCCTCTGCCGCTGCCCAGGCGCCTAGTTCTGCACCTTCTCGTTCCGTCTCGCTCCTCCCCTTCGAGCCAACGTCAGTATCTAGCTCCTCCCAACGCAGGGAGGAGAAGGAGACAGTGCCCGTGGTTCGCTACGCATGCGCACACAAGAGCCATTTTGAAGGGGATTGCTGTAAACGAATCTTACCAGTAGTCAGGATGGCCGAGCGGTCTAAGGCGCTGCGTTCAGGTCGCAGTCTCCCCTGGAGGCGTGGGTTCGAATCCCACTTCTGACAAGCTTTCGGTTTTTCTTTTTTTTTTTTTGCTTTTCACCTAAAGTGGCACATCAAATAGGTAATACTATTAATCTTTTTACGAAACAAGTATTTCCTTCTTAAAAGGTGTTTTTTTCTTAATGATATTTATTTGACTTTTGGAATGTAAAAGAGAAAGATCCGATCTGAAACCGCAAAGACACTCTCCTTAGACCCTGGAACGGAAAAAGAGAAAAAAAAAAAAAAAATGGGAAGATTGTCAGAAGTGGGATTCGAACCCACGCCTCCAGGGGAGACTGCGACCTGAACGCAGCGCCTTAGACCGCTCGGCCATCCTGACTCTTAGATGAATATTTGTGGCGTCTTTTTTAGTGCACTGTGTGGTGCGATGCGGTTTGGGAATTATCCAAATGATTTTTGAGGTCCCTGGTAGCTCCAGATCCAACCACACAGCCCCTCGTCATCCGCAATCAATAACCACCCACGTTGCCAAGATTTACCGTTATCCTTAAACTGGTTCAGTCTTTTTACTACTTATATGTTTTAAATGGAAACTCTAGCCCGAACAGAAAATGAAAATTAGTTTCTCTTGCCATCAATAGAAAATAACCATAAAAATAAATACTATGGAAATGAAACTATATTATTAAATTCTAGTCACTTGCCAACGCTCGGAACCTGAAGTTTTGACATTATTTTTAATGACAAATACTATCGAAAGGGTCGAGACTATTGTTGAGCCCCTGGGGGAAGTGAGGAGGGGGTCTACATGATTCTTTTTGGAAGGGGGTGTGCTCGGTTATGGACTTTGCCATGGGCTCCTCCATGGATGGGAAGACACGGGCAATGGGATCCCATTCCACAAGTGTTTAGCTGAAGCCTCATCAAGAGAAAGTTGGCTTTTATACCTTTTTGTAAACTGGCCAAGGGCAAAGCTGGAGGATGTTAAACCTGGAGAAGAGATAATTTATGTCTATAAAACCCTCATGTGTACAAGGGATTTAGGTTGTGGCTGTTGATCCTTGCTCCGAGAACTGGGGCTTGAGGTGGGCATGCAATGGGTGAGAGGTTACCACGAAGGAAGGTTTCCACAGAAGAAAGAGTTTGCTGGAAAGAAAACAGGGTGCCTGTGGAGACAGTGATATCCCCATCATTGGAGGCATTCAAGATGAGGCTGGACATTCACTGGCAGAAAAACTGGTAAAGGGATTTGACAGTTCCTGTTTCTTATTGCTGCTGTAACAAATTACTACTAACTTAAGAGACTTAAAACCACACCATTTATTATCTTATAGTTCTGGAGGTCAACACTGTGTTCCTTCTGGAGTCTCTAGGGGATATCCATTTCCTTTCCTTTTCCAGCTTCTAAAGACCACCACATTCCTTGGCTCATATCCCCACATCACTCCACCTTCTGCTTCTGTCTTCATGATGCCTTCTCTGACTCTGACCCTCCTGTCTAACCTCTTATTCTCACCTAACGCAAGTTTGTGTGCCCAAAGCACAGTGAGGCCAAACACACCTGAACATCAGAGTTTGGAGCAGAGAAAGATTTATTGCCAGGGCCATGCAAGGAGAACGCGTGGCTTGTGCTCAAAAGGCCGGAACTCCCCCATGGGTTTCAGGGAAGAAGGTTTTATACGTAAATTTGGTGGGGGAGGGCTACAGGGTGTGTAAGCTTCCTCTAGTTGGCGGTGAGGTAACAGGGTGGTGTTCTAAGAATCTCAATCATCAGCCTTCCGGTTCCAACCAGTCTGGGGTCCCAGTGCTTGTACTGAGCCTGAAGTTACCATCCTCTACCTGGGCAGGGGCCTTAGTTCCTATAGAAGAACTCAGAGATGTATGTCAGGTTTTCCTTACATCCCCCCAGGAGGAACCAGGAGGAACCAGGAGCAGGCCCCATGGCTGCACTATGGATTCTTTCTGTATTCCCTCACTCTAATTACTAATTGAATCTGCCCTTTGGAACTCAGAGAAGGTCTTAGAGGCGGAAACCGTTTCCCCACAAACAGATGGGGAGTACAGAAAGGGCTTTGTACTTGAGAAGGCCCCACAGGGTCCTGTACAGTTTCAATTCCTCCTTTCCTTTGATACTCCTGTCTTCAGGGGAACAGGTGTTGAATAGAGAGGTCAATCATAAACTTGGTAGAGGAACTTGGTTTTAGGGGAACTTGATTTCATTATAAAGATGCTTGTATTTACACTGGGTCCATCCTGATAATCCAGAGTAATCTCCCCTGTCTCAAAATACTTAATTTAGCCATATCTGCAAAATCCCTTTAATCATGTAAAGTAATATATTCACAGGTTCCAGAAATTGGAGGTAATTATCTTTGGTGAGGCAGCCTGTGTGTGTTTGAGGGGGGAAGAGGCAGGGTGAGAGGGAGACTTGTATATTTAAATTTTTGTACCATGTGCATATATTCTCTAGTCAAAAATAAATATGATTTCACCAGGTGATTAAGGTCAACATCAATAGTGATAAGTCAGATTGATAGTTTGTCAGATTGATTTGATGTGCCCTTAAATGGCACTTGGCCCCACACAATTATTCTGAGTCTAATCATGAGAAACATCTGACCAATCCCAATTTAAGAGCATCCTACAAAATACCTGAGTAGTGCCTCTCAAAACTAGCAAGGTCATCAAACACAAGGAAAGTCTAAGAAACTGTCACAGATAAGCCTAAGAAAAGACATCACTAGTAAATATAATCTGGTATCCTGGATAGGATCCTGGAACAGTAAAAGGACATTAGGGAAAAACTGAAAAAATCTGAATGAGGTATGGACTTTAATAATAATGTATCAATGTTGGCTCATTAATTCTGATAAATATACCATACTATAACTGAGCAGGACTCTAAGGGGCCTTCCCAGGACAGACCCCTCCCCCATATCCTCTGCTTTAGCTCCTCTCTGAAGTACATAGATAATAGTATCTGGTACACATTTCCTGAGTTGCTTTACTGATGCTAAAACCACCACCAAATGGAAGAAATTAACTACTTGATGATCATGAGCATGTAGCCCCCAGACCTATTGGCACCTAAGGATTGATAATGTTAGCCCCTGTGACACCACCCTGTTACCTCACCATAAACCAGTCAGAGAATTGTGCACGAGCTGATTGCATAACCTGGGACACCCAATCCTCACTTTGCCTTTAAAACTGCCTCAATGAAGCCCATTGGGGAAGTTCAGGCTTTCTGAGCATTAGCTGCTCTGGACTCCTTGCTTGGCGCCCTGCAATAAACGCTGCACTTTCCTTCACCACAACCCAGGGTCAGTAGATTGGCTTTACTGCACACAGGTGAGCAGATGCAAGTTTGGTTCAGTAACACTACTAATGCAAGATATTAATAACAGAGGAAACTGCGTGTGGGGTATAAGTGAACTCTCTGTACTCTTTGCAATAATTCTGTAAATCTGAAACTATTCTGAAAAGTTTAAAACTCTTAAAAATAATACAATTTCATAGATTATATATAACAAAACATATAAACTGTAAAATATATAACTACATTGTTTACACATTTATATTGTATATAAAATTATTTATTTAAAAAATATATAAAAAATGTGTCTATTAAAGTCTCAGAGGCCATAAAAAATCTGGATCTGTGATTATCTTTGGATGGTGGCATTTATTGTGAATTTTTCTCATCAGTTACCTGCATTTGATATTTGTATAATGAACATAGATTACTTGGGTAATTCTTTTTTAATTAAAAAACTGTCAGGAAAAATTGGCGAAGGCTTTGGAAAAGGCAAAAAGATTCCTGGATGTTCTTTCAAAGGAATATTATGTGTTGTCTACAGCTGTGCTGTCTAATACAGAAGCCACTAACCACGTGTAGCTACTGAGCACTTGAGATGTTTTGCAATCTTGGTATGAAAAAAAGAATGCAAAATATCTCAATAATAATGTTTATATTGATTACATGTTTAAATGATAATATTTTGAATATATTGGGTTAAATATGATATATGATTTTAAATTGTTTAAAATTCAGTTCGTAAGTATGCAAACAAATCTTGTCTGGTAAATGGAATTGATTCCATCCTTGGTAGAGGCCAGTTTTGCATTTATTAGCAAATTCATTTCAGCATCCCTGATTGTGAGAGATATGTACATATATATATATATATATATATATATATATGCATGTATGTGTGTGTACTACACAGTTCACTGGTATTAACTACACATATTGTTGTACAAACATCACCACCATCCATCTCCAGAACTCTTTTCATCTTGCAAAACTGAGACTCTATACCCATTAAACAATAACTCTCCATTCCTTCCTCCCCCAACCCCTGGCAACCACCATTCTACTTTCTGTCTTTTTTTTTTTTTTGGCCACACCACGCAGCTTGCAGGATCTTAGTTAGTTCCCCAACCAGGGATTGAACCTGTGCAGCCTGGCAGTGAAATCATGGAGTGCTAACCACTGGACCACCAGGGAATTCCCTATCTTTATTCATTTGATTACTCTAGGTACCTCATATAAGTGGAATCATATAATACTTGTCCTTTTGTGACTGACCAATTTCATTTAGGATGTCTTCAAGGTTTATCCATGTTGTAGCATGTGTCAGAATTTCCTTCCTTTTTAAGGCTGAATAATATTCCATTGTACATATATACTACATTTTGCTATCCATTCACCCATCAGTAAACACGTGGGTTGCTTCCATGTTTTAACTATTGTGAATAATGCTGCTATGAGCATGGCTGTATAAATATTTCTTCGAGATCCTGCTTTCAATTCTCTTGCACATAGTATACCAAAAAGTGGAATCTCTGGATCATATGGTAATTCTATTTTTATTTCTTTGAGGAACTGCCATACTGTTCCCACTGCACAATTTTTTTTTCATTTTACTTTAAAAATGTATCCTTTAAAAAAACATTCTCAACATCCAGGAGGAGAATAGAAGGATGGCCCATCTACAGATGGGTACTTAACTACAGCATCTACAGAACATCGTATATAATTAGGATATGCCAATTTCCTGTTGGGCAAAGGAGGAGAAAAAGAAAACTCGGGGCAGTGGTGGGGGTGATGGAGATGGTGAAGCTTGGTGTCCTGGAGAAGAGGTTTCAGGAAGGGTCCTGGAACTGTGGGCATGGGTGGGAAGGGCCAAGGGAGGATGGAAGATGGGGGCAGGTCCCAGAAGCAGGGCCCTGGGCCAGAGTGGGGTGAGGGAGAGTGTTGATGCCCCTATGACTATAGCTGGATCTTGCACCATTGGAAGGGAGGCTGAAGAAACTGACAGTGTTCCTTCTTCTCGTGGTTGCTTCTCATATGTCACCTCCTCCAGGAAGCCTTCCCTGATGCTTCTTTCCTTTGACTAGGTATTTTGGCTTCCTCTGTGTTCCCACAACTCCCGGGCTGACCCCTCAAAGCACTGGAATTGGAATGGCCTCTCTAGGTGTCTTCCTGCCCCTGAGGCTGTGCTCTTCAAAAAGGCAGAGATTGCAAGTCTCATTTGCCCATGAATTCCCAGGGCCTAGGACACAAAAATGTGGAGAAGGAGCTAACTGAGTACAGGTTGAATAATGAATGAACGATACAACAGGATGGGGAGGGCCAGGGGGCAGGAAGTCCTGGAAACGCCACTCCAGACCTCCTCATGCATCTGGCACCTGGACAGGTTGGAGTCAGTCCACCCAAGCCCTGGCCTGGCCATCTCTCTCAGGAACATGAGTTGTGGATCCCTGAACAAATAGTTAATCTTGATGTCCTCTCTCTGGAGCTCTGACCTCCCATCCCACACAAGCTCTGTCCCCATCCTAATGGGCTGAAGGGGCCAGGCAGGGAAAATGACCAAACCGTGTGTCCAACATATGCCTCATTCTGGGCAAATCAGTAACTGGCCCAGAGGTTGGCAGGCTCATGCCAGCATCCCACCCACTCTGTCCATACTTCGGCTGCGTCTCTCAACACAGAGACTTGCTCACAAAGGCCATCAGCCCACACCACTCTGCATGCCCACCCTTCGCTCTTGTACATCCACCTAGAACACCTCCTTCTCAAGTGGCTCTTTTCAAGGCTCTGTTCAAATGGCACCTCCACCCTGAAGGCCTCACGTCTTCTCCTACCCCGGGAGGTTCAGGCCTGGCGGCATTGCATAGACTGGCGTTTGCCTAGAAGTAATAGAGCCCCCTCTCCCTAAAGCTGTTGCTCTGTGATCTTCATGCGCACCCAGTTGCAGCCTGCTCCTTGGATGCACCCCCAGGGGGATGCACAGTGAGTGACAAGAGGAGCCACCTGGCCCCTGGTCACATTGCTCATGTACATCTTGAGCTAACTCTTGTCCGTCTCTGAGATGGACAGATGTTCCACCAGTGCCAAGAGGGCATTGGACAAGATCACTCTTCCCCAAACTTCAGGCATTTATTACCCTATTTTCCCCTAACTACATATCACTGTTCACCTCAAAAAATATTTTTAATTAGTTATTATTATTATTATTATTATTATTATTTTTGGCTGCGCAACATGTGGGATCTTAGTTCCCTGACCAGGGATCACACCTGGGCCCTTGGCAGTCCTAACCACTGGTCCACTAGGGAATTCCCTGTACACTTAAATTTTTTTTCTTTAATTGTGATAAGGTACATATAACAAATTTACCATTTGTAAGTGTACGGTTCTATGGCATTCACTGTTATGCAACCATCACCACATTCCATCTCCGGAATTTTTTCATCTTCTCCAACTGAAACTCTGTCCCATCAAACCATAACTCCCCATTCCTCTCTTCCTGAAGTCCCTGGCAATCAACATTCCATTTTCTCTTTCTATGGGTTTGACTTTTGCTTTTTCTTTTCTTTTTTTTAATATTTATTTATTTATTTATTTGGCTTTGTCGGGTCTTAGTTGCAGCGCACAGACTTCTCTCTAGTCGTGGCACACGGGTTAGTTCCCTGACTAGGGATCGAACCCACTTCCCCTGCATTGGGAGGTGGATTCTTAACCACTGGACCACCAAGGAAGTCCCTCTTTTGTTTTTTGATAGCAGCCATCCTAATAAATGTGGGGTGATATCTCACTGTGGTTTTGATTTGCATTCCTTAATGATTAGTGGTGTTGAGCATATTTTCGTATGCTTGTTGGCCATTTGTATATCTTCTTTGGAGAAATGTCTATTCAAGTCCTTTGGCCATTTTTAAAATCAGTTTTGTTGTTATTGTTATTGAGTTGTAGGGGTTCTTTATATGTTCTGGAAGTTAGCCTCTTTTTAGATTTAGATACATGATTGGTAAATATTTTCTCCCTTAGGTTGCCTTTTCACTCTATTTAACTGTGTCCTTTGATGCAGAAAGCTTTCAGTTTGATGTAATCCAATTTATCTATTTTCACTTTTGTTGCTTGTGTTTTTGGTGTCAAATCCTAGAAATCATTGCCAAACCCAACATCATGAAGCTTTTCTTTTTTTGGCTACGTTGGGTCCTCGTTGCTGCGGGTGGGCTTTCTCTAGTTGCATCAAGTGGGGGCTACTATTTGTTGCGGTGCACGGGCTTCTCATCGCGGTGGCTTCTCTTGTTGCGGAGCACGGGCTCTAGAGTGCAGGCTTCAGTAGTTGTGGCTCACGGGCTCTAGAGCTCGGGCTCTAGAGTGCAGACTCACACAATAGTTGTGGTGCACAGGCTTATTGTTCCTTAGCATGTGGGATCTTCCCGGACCAGGGCTCGAACTTGTGTCCGCTGCATAGGCAGGCAGATTCTTAACCACTGCACCACCAGGGAAGCCCATGAAGCTTTTCCCCCTATGTTTCCTTCTATGAGTTTTATAGTTCTAGGTCTTATGTTTAAGTCTTTGATCCATTTTGAGTTAATTTTCATATATAGTATAAAGCAAGGGTCCAATTTCATTTTCTGTATGTGGATATCCAGTTTTCCCAACACCATTTGTTAAAAGACTGTCCTTTCCCCAGTGAATGGTCTTGACACCTTTGTCAAAACTCATTTGACTGTGTAAGGGGTTTTACACACTTTTTGAAAATTAAATATTTTCTTTAAGTGGACTCATTTAAGCTGTAATAAATGTGTTTTTTGAAGAAACTTACGAAGACTTCCCTGGCATTCCAGTCATTAAGACCTCGCACTTCCACTGCACGGGACATGGGTTTGATCCCTGGTCGGGGAACTAAGATCCCGCAAGCTGCGCAGGACAGCCAAAAAAAAAAAAGGAGATTAACAAAATTAGATGTTAAAGACATATTAGCACCAAAAAAGACTTTCTCCTTGGCATAATCAGATTGAAAGTGAAGTTAAAAACAAAGTACTCCTAATGAGGCATTTGAAGTATTTGATGACTACCCCTGGGCCATCAAAAATCATCTTACATCCCACACAAAGGTCTTTTCCAGGGGGATGGCTGCTCTCAGATCTTAAAGGGGATTCTTGTCAATGATCCGCATTCCCCGAGCCTTTCCCACCTCTGTTTGGTACATTCTGGGCTGGGGTGGAGATGGCAATAGATTGAAAGCTGCTCTGGCCTCCACCTCCTGCTGGGGCCGGATGAGAGAAGAGAGGGTAAGAAGGAGCAGAAGCAGATGGGGAGGCTGGAAATGGGGGGGGGATACTTAGGCAGGACTGCCTCTCTCAGGGTCACTGCTGGGGATGAGAAGATGTAGATGCTAGTTCTGCTGTTGCCTCTAATTCAGTAGGTGACCCTGGGTAAGTCACTGCCCTTTACAAATGAGTAAAACTAGTTGGTGAACAGCCTCTTTGGAAGAATGGTGCAGCCACTTTCGAAAACAGTTTTGCAATGTCATATAAAGTTAATGATACACATACCACATGATCTAGAAATTCTACTCCTAGGTACATACCCAAGAGAAATAAAAACATATGTTCACACAAAAAACCTGCATGTGAATGTTCATAGCAGTTTTATTCATAGCCGTCCAAACTGTAAAGAACCCAAATGTTCATCAACCAGTGAAAGGACAAAGAAATTGTGGTATATCAATACAATGGAATACATTCCTTAATGAAAGGAAACAATCTACCTGTATGCTCATCAACATAGATGTGTCAATGAAAAATTAATTAATAGTCAATCTAAGAAAGAAATAGAAAATTTCATCCAAGCCAATCTGAGGATATAACCAGGCAGATAGCCTTTCCAAAAGCTCTGAGGACTGACTGTTCCACCTGTTAGAGGTCAAAGCAGAGTTATGTACATTTTTGAGACAAAGGGTTATGCATCACATGACGTATTGACAGTTTACACAATCCAAATCTGCATGTACAAAGCAAGTAGCGGGGCACTGTGACCCCTTACAAGATTATGAAGGAATGTTATCTCCTATAGAGATAATGCAGACACACAATACACACTAAAAGGGAGGGAGGAGAAACATACGAAAAAACATTTTATGTTTAAATTTGTCTTGTCTTGCCATAAAATATGAATTTTATTTCATCAGATGAATTTCAAAATCTTTATGTTACATAAAAGAGCTTTTCACAAAAGACTACTGTATAAGTTTCCTCTTGCTGCTGTGACAAATTATCACAAATTCAGTGGTCTAAAACAACACATTTATTCTATTGTAGATCTGGAGTCTAAAATGAGCCTTAAGGGGCTAAATCAAAGTGTCAGCAAGGCTGCTTGCTTCTGGAGGCTCTAGGGAGAATTTGTTCTTTGCCTCTTCCACTTCTAAAAGCTACCGGCATTCCTTGGCTCCTGACTGCATCCTGTCAATCTCTATTTCTGTGCTCACATTACTGTCATCAAATCTCCCTCTGCCTCCCTCTTATAAGGACATCTGCAGTTACATTTAGGGCCCACTCAGATAATCCAGGATAATCTCCTCATCTCGAAGTCTTTAATCACATTTGCAAAATCCCTATTTCCATAATAGGTAATGTTCACAGGTTCCAGGGATTAGGATGGAACATCTTGGCCTGCCACAAGTATATCATGTAAGATTCTATATAACATTCTGGAAAAGGCAAAACAACAATGACAGAAAACAGGTCAGCGGTTGCCTGGGGCCAGGGTGGAGGTCACAAAGGAACTTTTTGGGGTGATCAAAATGTTCTATATTTTAATTTTGGTCGTGGTTACATGACTGTCACATTTATCAAAATGCCACAGAGTGGGAGAAACAAAGTAGGAGAAAACAATAGCAACATACAAAAGTGACAATGGGGAGAGAGGATCCAAAATATAAAAGGAGCTCCAAAAATTAAAACAAACAAACACACACAAACTGGGCTGCAACACTGGAGGGAGTACAGTACTCCACAAGACCGCTGTCACTTCTGACGCAACTGCAGGGCTTGGGGGGGTCCCAAAACCACCCTCAGCTTCAATAATTCATTAGCTAGAAGGCCTCACAGAATGTGCTGCAAGCTGTTATACTCACAGTTACAGTACATTACAGATAAAGAACACAGATTAAAATCAGACAGGCGGTGATGGAAATGTTCTGGAATTAGACGGTGGTGATGATTCATTATAGTGAATACACTAAAACCACTGAATTGTATACTATTTTAAAGGGTGACTTTTAAGTTCCGAAAGTGGAATGTCCATTGTCCTCTCCCCAGGGAGTCACGGACGCCATGCATTACTTACCCAGCACTGATGTGTGACAGTGCACATGGAGTACCGCCAACCAGGTAAACTCACCAGCTGCCTGGGTGGCGAGAGCCCTTCTTGGGATTTCGTCACCTGGCCACGGTTGATCTCAGTGTCCAACTCCTCCAGGTGGAGCTACTTGAGCTGATGGACAGTGCCTCCACCCTAAACAAAGGTATTTCTGTCAGGCATGACGGGTCCAAAGTTTTAGAGATTACCTCTCAGAAACTGAGGAAAAATGGCCAGACCACCCTTTGGGCAAATGTAGTTCTTCACTACACAAAGGCAAATGATTCAAAACTTAAATTCACAGAAAAGGAAATATGAAAGGCCAATATTCAGCCACACTAGCTAAATATTAGGAAATACAAATGGAAACAATGAGACTTTTTTTTTAAGCTCACTACATATAACCATAGGGGCAGGTACAAAGTTAAGCTCACTTACTCTTTTATTTTTTTAATATTTATTTTTTTATTATTTTTGGCTGACTTGGGTCTTAGCTGTTGTGCACAGGCTTAGTTACCCAACGGCATGTGGGAATCTTAATTCCCAGACTAGGGTTCAAACCCACATCCCCTGCATTAGAAGGCGGATTTTTAACCACTGGACCACAAGGGAAGTCCCATAAACTCACTTACTCTTTTTTTTTTTTTTTTTTTTTAAAACCCCACATTTGTTTATTTATTTTTTATTTTTGGCTGTGGTGGGTCTTTGTTTCTGTGCGAGGGCTTTCTCTAGTTGTGGCAAGCGGGGGCCACTCTTCATCGCGGTGCGCGGGCCTCTCACTGTCGCGGCCTCTCTTGTTGCGGAGCACAGGCTCCAGACGCACAGGCTCAGTAGTTGTGGCTCACGGGCCTAGTTGCTCCGCGGCATGTGGGATCTTCCCAGACCAGGGCTCGAACCCGTGTCCCCTGCATTAGCAGGCAGATTCTCAACCACTGCGCCACCAGGGAAGCCCAACTCACTTACTCTTAATGGGGATGTCAACAAATATGGTCTTTTGGAGCAATTTGGAAGCATCTATTTAAAAAAAAAACATGCAAATACCCTCAATCCAGTGGTTCTGCTTTGAAGACTGGATTCATGTGTGTGCAGAGACACATAAATAAGAAGGCTTATATAATATTGAAACCTCATAACTCAGATGGGATTCGAACCCAGCCAAAACTCAGATTAGGACTTGAACCCATGGGCTGGGACTTGAACCTACTGTCTTTTGAGATCACACACCTGGTTTCAGGACTTAACGAAGCTCAGGTTCTTTATGTCTCAGCGCAGAAGGAATTCAGGGAGAGGTAAAGTGATAGGTAAGAAGTGTATTTATTTAGAGAGATACACATTCCATAGACAGAATGCGGTCTGTCTCAAAAGGCAAGAGCAGCTCCAAAATACGGAGTGGTTAGTTTTCATGGGCTGTGTAATTTCATAGGCCAACAAGTGGGAGGATTATTCCAACTATTTTGGAGAAGGGGCAGGGATTTCCAGGATTTGGGCCACCTCCCACTTATTGGCCTTTTATGGTTAGCCTCGGAATTGTTCTGGCTCCTGTGGGTGTGTCGTTTAGCATATGCTAATGATTATAATGAGTGTATAATGAGGGTCAGGGTCTACTGGAAGTTAAATCTTCCGCCATCTTGGGACTGATCAGTTCTAACCAGTTTTTGTTATATCCTCAATGGCTATGTCATTCTTTTAAAGGTTGTGCCCTGCCCCCTTCCCTCCTGTTTCAATATTACTTGTAATGAGGAACTGTTGGAAACCACTTACCTTTTTACCAATAAGGGAAGGGATAACGTAATAGCCATTCTATGAAATATTATACGACATATAAAAAGAATTAGGTCAGTCTTCAGGTGCTGTCATGGAGAAATTTCCAAGATATGTTAAGTGAAAAAATCAAGTTTCAATGTATACAGTATAATCCCATTTTTTTGTAAAAATGTTTAAAAGTTACAAAGTAAGCCTCTATATTTCCATATATTGTATGGTAGTGAAAAAAAAGAAGAAAGAAAAGATCTGATCGGATACTCTAAACTCTTCTCAGTGATTAGCTAGAGGTGAGGGTGTAGGTTTGGAGATGTGTGTGATGTGCAATGAAATAAACTAATGAGTTAATTGGGCAATTAAAAATAAAGAAACCAAAACTAACCAGCACCAAGCATAGGGCCAGCTGGAAAAGTGTTCAATCAATATTTGCTGATTATAATCAGCACCGCCCAAAGCTGGCTTCTGGAAATTGTTGGATGACCTCCAGAGGAATCTTTCTGTAGAAAGTGGGATCCAAGAAGCCCTTGGGTGGTTTTTTGCTTGCTGTATTCACATGGCCTGGGACAGGGTCTGACATATAGTAAGGTCTCAGCAATCATTGGTTGATGAATAAATGAATCAATTATCCGTGCAGGTCGATATGGCCTGAGGGATGTGTGTGTGTGTGTGTGTGTGTGTTTCAGGGTACAAGTGGAGCAAAGAAACCGTAAGTCCAACATCATCTTCCACCTTCTGACACCTTCACAGCCACCCCCCACCCCTGGCGTGGCAGGAGCTTTCCGTGCAGTATTTCATTTATTTTGCACAGTGGCTCTGTGGCGTGAGGTCCATTTATATCCCTATATTGCAGACGAGGAAACTGAGGCTCAGCGATCTTCTAAGTTACTGCTCAATCAGTTCAGAAGAGAAAACCACATCAACTGAGTCATAAAAGGGCCTCCCCCTTCCACGCACACCCACAATTTATCCAGACCCTCCCCTCCAGGATGCTCTGTCACCCGGGACTCCTTGGGAGTCTCTGCAAAGGGATGCCGATCCCGCTTTACGGGGAGACTTCAGAGAGGGGCAAGGGCTCGCCCAAGGGCACACAGCGCCAGAGAGGCATTCGGCAGGGAGGGAGCCGGTAGTTGACCGCTCTGCTAGCGGCCGCCAGTTTATCCCGAGGCTCGGAAGCTAAGAGTGAGGAGGGAGCGAAGGAGCGGTCAAAGCTGCCGCGAATGTGGGGGATACTGTCAGCAGGAGGCTTTCCCAGGGAGAGAAACGGGCGGCTATCTAGGCTGGTTCTGGTGGGGCCATCTCATTGACCACGGCCTCAGTTTCCGCGTCAAAGAGATGGCGACTTGGTGTGGCTCCGGGATGCACCGGCAGGCGGTGTGCGAAGGGTTAAAGGGGAGGGTTTCGTGGCGAGGGCGGGGCCGGGATTCCGGCCGCACCTGGCGGCTCCCAACGGCTCGCCCAGACGCCGCGCGTAGCCCTGGGAGACGTGTCGCGATCGCGAGTCTCCTCGGAGGAGCCGCGCAGAAGCCGGCACCCGCCGCGGGGAGGGGCGGCGACGGCGGCGGGAGCAACCTGTGGAGGCGAGCGGAGCCGCCATGGCTGAATTCCCGTCTAAAGTGAGCACGCGGACCAGCAGCCCGGCGCAGGGAGGCGGCGCCGCGGTTTCGGCGCTGCGCCCAGACCTGGGCTTCGTGCGCTCCAACCTCGGGGCGCTCATGCTGCTGCAGTTGGTGAGCGCGCGCTTGGAGCCTGGGGTCCGGGTCCGGGGGGTGGCGGGGTGTCCCGGGGGGCCAGGAGGGGTCGGGGGCTCCAGAGCTGCCCTTTTTCCTTGCTTCTCGCACACCCCCAGCCCAAGTTCACATGCGCCCGGATGCGCCGTGCCTTCCTCGGGGGCGCCTCTAGGACGGACGCCCCCGAGATCACCCTGGAACCCTCTCACCCCGAGACGTCCTAGTTGCCGTCTCTTTGAGCACGCACAAGGTGCACCAATGTCAGAGTGCCCACCTCAGCGCCCCATCACTCCCTCCCAAATGGTCACCAAAAGGTCACCCACAGAAGCTCTCACAAAAGCCACAATCACCGCGCGCCACTCTCTCGCTCTGTTTCCCCGTCTCTGGCTCTCCCTCTGCCAGGACTAAGCCCTCAGCCCTCCAGCACCCAGCCTGAGGCAAAGTTCACTCTCATCTGACCCTCTGCCAAGCTCCCAGCGGCTCCCCGTGGCTGCACCCCAGAACACTCCTCGTCTAACCGAGTGGGCACATCCGGTCCAGCACAGACCCTTCGGCAGGGCCCTATGGGCTCCCGCGCGGGAGCCCGGCCCTTCTGGCTTCCACTGGGTAACCAGCCGGTTTCTGGCCGGTTTGACGGGCCCCTTGGGGCCGAGATACCGCGCCCAACGCTGGGGGAGGGATTTGTGGGGAAGCCAGAGGCAGGACACCTCTATATCCAATACCCTTTGTAGACCCCAGCCGAGGCCGATCGGTGGGAACACCCCTCTCCCCACACACCAATTTCAGGCTTGAGGGTGTTAGCTTTCTCCCCATGGTACCCTCTGGTGCGAGTCGGGAAGCTGGGGGGCTGCCCTGTGGGAGGGGCTTGGTGCGTTTTCAGAGGACATGGGGGGAGGTGGGCCAAGATCCATTTTGCATTAGGGCACCTCCTGCTGTCCCACTGCTGGGTCCTAGCAAGGCTGCCAGGTTTAGGACTGAAGGCAGGGTCCGAGACCAAACCTCCCTCCTTACCGCAGGTGAGCATTCTTCCTCCTGGGCCAGTGCCGTCTCTCTTTCAGAATTCCTCAAATCTCTTCCTGTGGGGCCCCTCCCCCACCTCAGCCTCAGACTCTCTCGGAGGTTTAAAATGTAGATCTTGGTCCCCACCCCCGGGAAAAATGTGGAATTGGAATCTCAGTCACTACAGCCCAGAAATCTACATTTTTAACTTCTCTCTGAGCAGTCTGGCAGATTCTTTGTGAAGGGGAGGGGCGGGGCGGGGGAGAGGTCCCGACAGAGGACTAATTTAAATCTGCAAGTAGGAAAAGCCTGTCCGGAGCACTGCTGAGCGCTAGGCTCCCGGGTGGTTGTGAAGGGTACAGAAGCCAAGCAGGAAGGGAGTCCCAGTCCCAGGGGTGAGAAAGGGCAGAGGAGAGGGATGATCAATTCTGAGTCCAGGGAGGCTCATGGAGGACAGGTGGCTTGAGCAGGGACTTCACTGAAATCTGAGGCAAAGGTAGGGAAAGGGTGTTCAAAGGGCGGGCCACTGTGCAGAGCAAGCCTTGGGGCTGGGGAGGTGGAAGGGAAGTGGGGAGAGTAGCCAGCAGGTTGGTTTAGCCATTGTAGGGGAGGAAGAAATTTTCCTCTACCCGTCTAGTTCTTCTGGCTGGTCTAAGAGTGAAATTAACAGGAGAAGATCAAAGTTTAATCACATGTACACATGGGAAAGACCCAGAAAAACTGAGAAACTCGCAAAATGGCCAAGTCCCTCCCCTTAAATACCATCTTCAGCTAAAGACACAAGAGGTTGTTGAGGATGGGGAGCCAGTTAGGGGAGGTGAGCAGGAAAAGCACAGTAAACAATTGTGATTCAGATTTAAGTCGTTACTTTTTCCAATGATATGTTTCTAGAGATTTGGTCAACCTCTTCGTACTGTGAGGGAGACACCCTTACAGATGGAGATTTCCCTTACGCGTGTAAATGTTTCTTACAAAAGGGTAAGAAACTTTGGTTTTCAGTTTTTCCCATGTCTGCTGTTTCTTAGATTAGCAGTTTAAAATTATTATGCCAAGAGATGAATTTTGGGGTGGCAAGTTTTGCTCCCCTACACTGGAGCTGAAGCACTTGTTTCTGGGTGGCCAGAAGCAGAAGGCTTGAACACCTTGCGGGAAGTGGTGACCATATTCTGTTCGCAGCCTTAGGGGGTTTGGAACAGCAGAGGGATCCCTACTGGGCTGAGCAGGATGAGGCTGCCTGGTGGGTCCCCAGGGTTAGCTCCCAGCAGACAGGACCTGAGCATCAGCCCCTTTTGCATTTGAACAATGAAACTTGGAATAAGGGGAACTAGAGGAAGGCCCTGCTGTGCCTGCAAGGACTGGGGTAGCTTCCTGTGGCAGAGGCTTGTGTGTCTGATTTGGGGGTCCCCGTGGGCTGAGCATCTGGGTCCCATCGTGCAAATGTAGACACTGAGGTGTCCGTGGAATGCAGGACTGACCTGGAGAGCTGTAGTGGAGCTTGGCACTTAGACTCCCAGGGACTGAGTGTGAGTGGGATGGCCTTCTTCTGCCCCCCCCGCCCTGCAGTGCTTTTGGGGCCCGGGGGAAGGGGGACAAGGGTCTCCCATCAGAGTTCTGAAGTTCTGCACCTTTTAGTGCCTTCACCAATTGGCTTGTGGGAGAAGCTACTTTCTGAACTGTTTCTCTGGCAACGGACAGTTCCACTGGGTCTGAGACAAGGAGGGTTCCACTCAACAGGCACCCCGTCTTCTGGGAAGCCATCATAGCTCCCATCACTCAGGTGCAAACTAAGCTCCAGGCCTTCTGCCAAGAGCTTCATATTCTCTTATTCTCCTCCACTTTACAGGTGAGGAAACTGAGGCTCAGGGGTCAGTTGTTTGCCCAAGAGCTCACAGAGTGATAGAGCTGGGATCTAAGCCCTGAGTGGCCTGACTTTTCTGATCCGTGCTCTGTTACCACACTCATCTGGGCACTGGGTGTGGTGCTGTTGTGGGAGTGATGGAGACCCCAGGCTCAGGGCCTGCTGTCCAGAAGCTCTTTGTCTGTGAGCTCAAAGGATGAGCTACCTGTGGAGGGATCAGGGAAGGCTGCCTAGAGGAGGCAGTACATGGGAAGGTGAAAGCTAATTCTCCATCAGACCCTTTTGTTTCCCAGGATCTGGTGAAGAGTTCCAGATGTGGGAGGAGGGCAGTGGGAAGGGGAGGTAGAAAGGCCCCAGCTTCTTGAGAAGGAGATGTGTCCTTTGTTTATTTTAGTATTAAATGTGTCCTGAAGAACCAACCTCAGTGTTCACTGATGTATCGCTCCCCCCACCCCATCTAGCTCCAGAAAGAACATGAGATGCAATATGATATCAAGTCACATGATGGAAGAGTTAACGTAATGTATTTTTTTTTTTTTTTTTTTGCGGTACGTGGACCTCTCACTGTTGTGGCCTCTCCCATTGTGGAGCACAGGCTCCAGACGCGCAGGCTCAGCAGCCATGGCTCACGGGCCCAGCCGCCCCTCGGCACGTGGGATCTTCCCGGACCGGGGCACGAACCCGCGTCCCCTGCATCGGCAGGCGGACTCTCAACCACTGCGCCACCAGGGAAGCCCCGTAATGTATTTTTAAAAGTTGGTGGTGTATGTGTGGGTTGGGTAGGGATTGACTTAAAGAGAGCTAAAAGGAGATCTGGAATCTGTCGCAAGTTTAAGGCTGTCGATTCTTTGTTGAGTTTCCTGGCAGCCTAGGCAAAAAGGGAAACATGAATTTATGCAGATAGCATCTAAAAATGGAAGCAGGAAGTTTGATCTAGAGACAGCTCTTGGTCATTAAAAACCTGGAAGCTTTTTTAAAATTTTTTTTTTTTTTTTTTTTTTGCGGTACGCGGGCCTCTCACTGTTGTGGCCTCTCCCGTTGCAGAGCACAGGCTCCGGACGCGCAGGCTCAGCGGCCATGGCTCACGGGCCCAGCCTCTCTGCGGCATGTGGGATCTTCCCCGACCGGGGCACAAACCCGTGTCCCCTGCCTCGGCAGGCGGACTCTCAACCACTGCGCCACCAGGGAAGCCCTAAAATTATTATTATTATTATTATTTTTTTTGCGGTATGCGGGCCTCTCACTGCCGTGGCCTCTCCCGCCGCGGAGCACACGCTCCGGACGCGCAGGCTCAGCGGCCATGGCTCACGGGCCCAGCCGCTCCGCGGCATATGGGATCCTCCCGGACCGGGGCACGAACCCGTATCCCCTGCATCGGCAGGCGGACTCTCAACCACTGCGCCACCAGGGAGGCCCTAAAATTATTTTTTAATACAGCAGTTTCTTATTAGTTATCTGTTTTATACATATTAGTGTATATATGTCAATCCCAATCTCCCAATTCATCACACGTGGGAGGTAGGGTGCTTTGGACGGGAAGGAGAGGAAATTCAGGAAGAGGAACTCATCAGGGGCCAGGGCCACTAGGGAAGGCTTCCTGATGGAAGTGGGCCCTGAAGGGTTTAGTTACGTGGAAGGGGCAGTAAGGAGGTGCAGAGCAGATGAGCCTTGGAATACCTCGTATAAAGGCCCAGCGGTCAGAAGGCATCCTTGAGGCTCAGGACATAGAAACCATATGAATGGCCTGTGTTGGTAGGGCAGTTGTGTTTGGCACCTTTTATCCTTCCTTCTTGCCCTGTCTCCTGGGATTGGGGGTGGTCACATGATTCCCAGTTGGCAGGTGAATAAACAGATCAGAAGCCTCACCTGCTACTTGATCACAGTGATCCATGGGTGGTGGTGAGAGTATTGGTGGAAGCAGAGAGCCTTGGGTTCAAATCCTGGCTCTGTCATCTTGGGCAAGTTCCCTAATATCCCTGAGCCTCAGTTTCCTTGTCTGTGAAATGGTGATGGTGGGATTGTGAGGAATACGGAAGCTGATGCCTGCAAAGGGCTTAGCACTGTATATGTTAGAACGAAGGGCAGTTAGGATTCACAGGGTCATAGAATCCTAGGGCTCTTACACTTGCTCCCAAAAGCCCCTCGGTGTGTCCTCAACATGAGCTTGCATTCTTCCAGGGACAGGGAGCTCAGTCCCTCTAAAGGCTACCTGCTCCATCTTTGTGCACCTGGGAGTGTGAGAAAGTTTTTCCTTGTGGTAGTCCTGACTCTCTCTCCAGCCCCACAAGGCATGGCAGCCCCTTTTCAGGTTGGCGGCAGGGCAGAGGCTGAAAGTCAACTCTTTAGGTTGGCTAGACAAGGCTGTGGGGATCTGCGAGGTGTGAGCAGAGGTTGGCCCTATTGGAATCACAGTGTTGGGGACTCACAGGGTTTTCCATAGCACTGAGTTTCGTGGGTTCAGCCTCCTTAGGGCAGCATTCCCCGCCCTGCATGCTCCCCACCTTCCTTCCTACTCCACTGTACCCAGCAAAACAATGCCTGTATTGTTAGCTCCGCCTACCCGCCCCACTTTGTGGCTAGGAGAGTGTCGAGTGTTTGGAATCAATTTATAATTATGTAACAATATATGGACACATTATCCTTAAAAAGAAAAAACCTATTACAGGTAAGGCTGAAGTTATTCTTGGATCCCCTACCCCTCTCCCCAAGGGAACTGCTGTGTTGGGGTATTTCTAGTTGTTTTTCCTGTGCATTTTAAAAAACATTGATGGTTTTATTCTGTATCCTTTGTTGGGTTGCTTTTCTCACACCCAGGGCACCTGCATCTCTTCATGTTATGCAGAGCTGTCTGCCTCCTTCCTGTTTCGGGCTATCCCAGGATGTCACGGTAGGGCCCTAGCTCATTTAGCCATTTCTCTGTTGATGGGCCTGTTTTTATTCTTTGAAAAAATTATACAGACATACGGCAAAAATGTTCCAGCAGTCTAAAACATTATCAATGAAAATGTAATCTCTCATCCCAGTTGGGTCACTCCTCACACCCCCATCCCCCCGCCCTTGCCCGAGGCATCATGGGTGTGGCATTCCAGGGTGAGTCAGTGCAGTTATTTCTACACATAGCCCCTCTCAAAACACAGGTAGGCACACTCTGCCTGTGCCCTGCCACGCTTTTACCCCCTTGGCAATACACCTAGGGATGTTCTATATCATTGCACATAGAGCTACACGTATCTTTCTCTTTTTAATCTTTTATTTCCTTAATTTCTTTAATAGGTGATGTATTTACAACAGTCTAGAATAAGAAAGAGTGGGAAAGAACACAGTGAAAAATCTCTGTCCCATTTGCTTAGAGTTGACCTCCCCCATGCCCATTCTTCTCCGTTTCCTGTGTAGCATTTTAGGCTTTCTTTAAGGAGATCTGCAAATGTGGCTATAGATCCCCACCTCTCCCCACTTTACTCCAGGGCTATAGTCTATCCACATCCTTGTGCACTTTTCCTTTTTCACTTAAAAGTGTGTCATGGAGGTCTTTTCGTCTCAGTACCTGAAGCGTGATCACTTCTCTTGCGGCTTCTGTAGCAGCCCATCCCGCAGCTGTGGTGTGAGTTGTGTGGCCTGTCCCTTTGTTGACAGACACTTGGGTTTCCACTCTTGCTGTTCCACACTGTGTCACGGTGAATGATCTCGCCCAAGCCACTGAGCACATCTATATGGTACATTTCTGGAAGGGGGACCGCTGGCTCAGGTTATGTGTGTTAGCGATTTTGTTACAGATTGTCAGATGCCCTCCATAGGGGTCACATTTGTGCCCCTCAGGGAGCCTTCTCATAGAGTGCCTGTTCCCTACAGCTCCCATCTGACAGGGGAAATGGCAGGTCAGGGTAGCATTGTTTTGCATTTCTCTTACAAGTGAGGTTAAAGAACCTCACTTTTTAGAGCCATTTGCATTTCCTTGTATGTTTGCTTCTTTCCACATTCTATTAAGTTGTTGGTCTTTGTCCTATCAATTGCTAGGAGTGCTAGATTACTCGCAAATATTTTTTTCCTAGTTTGTTTTTTGACTTTGCTCAGGGTATTTTGTTTTGTTTTTTTTTTTTTTTTTTTTTGCGGTAGGCGGGCCTCTCACTGTTGTGGCCTCTCCCCTTGCAGAGCACAGGCTCCGGATGCGCAGGCTCAGCAGCCATGGCTCACGGGCCTAGCCGCTCTGCGGCATGTGGGATCTTCCCAGACCGGGGCACGAACCCGTGTCCCCTGCATCGGCAGGCGGACTCTCAACCACTGCGCCACCAGGGAAGCCCCTGTTTTGTTTTTTTATGGTGTTTTTTTTTTTTTGCTTGTTTGTTTTGTTTTGTTTTTGGTCAGAAAGACTTATTTTTATATTGCCGAATTTCTTGTTTTCTTTCCTTTTCGTTTTTTCTTTCTGGCTTCTGGAAACTGTGTCAGAGTTAGGACTTTCCCACCTAGAGGTAATAAAGAAATTCTCCCATGTAGGGCTTGGAAAGTGTTGCATCATCCACAGTCAATCACAGTCCCAGAAGATTGCTGGAGGAGACAGCTTCATTTGGGTGCTAAAGTGTCTTTAGTGCCTTCCCAACACTTTTTTTTTTTTTTGCAGTACGCGGGCCTCTCACTGTTATGGCCTCTCCCGTTGCGGAGCACAGGCTCCGGACGCACAGGCTCAGCGGCCATGGCTCACAGGCCTAGCCGCTCCGCGGCATGTGGGATCTTCCCGGACCGGGGCACGAACCTACATCCCCTGCGTCGGCAGGCGGACTCTCAACCTCTGCGCCACCAGGGAAGCCCCCCACACTTTTTAAATTTAAATCTGGAGCTCTGGATCCTGGGAAGACAACTGTATCTATCTGGGATGTATTAATATTGTTCATTTTTGTTGTATTTAATTTTATAGTTAGCTTCTATTGTGGTAGATAATGCAGGTTTTCTACTTTTTAGTGATTTAGAAGTTTCTTTTTAAAATTCTTATTTGTGTGATAAATCCACATTCATCAATGAGGACGAGTTAAATAAATTATGATACATTTATGCAGTGGCATATGATACAGTTAGTAAAAAGATAACTTCTTACCCCTCAACGAAAACAATAAGGCAGCTCTGTATGTATGTAATGATGGACAATCTCCAGGCTGTATGGTTAAGTGGAAAATGCAAGGTGAAAACCTGTGTGTGTAGAATACTGTCATTTGTCTGGGAGAAATACACGCAGGCTATATAAATATACACACTCGCCTATCTGAAGTGTATGTGTGTGCATGCCTAGGTAGTCTTTGGCAAGACACTTGAGAAATCACTCTTGGTTGCCCCCAGGGAAGAAATTGAGTAACAGGGGAAGAGGGAGACATGCTAAAATCACCATTTGGTTACCTATCATGTCATATATATCATGCATTTAAAAAATAAAATAACTTATCAAAAAAATCTTTCAAATAAATGAAAATAGTGGGTAAAAAAATAGGACAGGTCATTTATGGGTACAGCCAAAGCTATGAAGATGGCACTTGAAGTCTCCCTCAGGCCCAAAGAGGGGAAGGCACTTTCCCAGGATCACAGAGCAGCAAGCAATGGCTTTGAGTTCAGTGTTACTGGCTGGGTGACCTTTTCTTAACCATCTGTAAGTGGAAAGAGGTAAAGGCCGTGGAGCTGTCCATGTGTGGTGGATGCTCTCAGTTTCTGTTGGAGTATCAGGGCCAGGTGTTGGTGGTTACTCCTTATCAGCTGATGAGTTTGTGGTGGAATTCAGTGAGGATTATGCCCTGATTTCCTGCTCTTAGATGGCCTGAGGGAGCTTCAGGGGGTCCTGCCCTGGCCCCCATGGCGATTTGGAACCTGAGTGTTGGGGGGAGAGCTTGTTTTCCTTGGCATCCAGTGAGCCCAGCCCTGGATATAAACTGGTCCTTTGCTGTTGGGCTGAGTTGGCCCCTCCTGTTTGCCCAAGGGGTGGGAGGACAGGGTGGTACCACAGGGTCTCACGGAGAGGTGAGAGCAGGAAGGCCAGGGCTGAAGGTCAGGCAGGGCCCAGCTGCTAGGGAACAGACCTGGGGCTGTTCTGGGATGTCTGAGCTTCATTCAGTTAGGAGCGGAGAGGTCAGATACCAGATGATCTGCCAGCCAGTATGAGATTAGCCAGATGGGGTCACTTGTCTGTCCTCGAAGTTTAGATGGGGTGGGGCTTGCTCAGTGTCACCCCAAACAGTAGTGACAGAGTCAGGACTAGAGCTGGTGTCTGAGGAAAGAAGTCCAGGGAATAAGGAAGACCCTCACTTTAGGCTGCCCCTCCCCCCAGCCCTGTTCCTCAGCAGGTAGAGAGGCCAGGCCTCATGGGGCTAATGAAGTTCATACGCTCCCAGCAACCAGCTCTCTCTGGAGGGCCGATGGCCGGACGGGGACCCGCCTGGGGTGCTGAGAACCTAAGACTCTGTCATCCCTCTCCATCCAGGGTTCAAGGACTGCCCCTGCCCCTTCTCTGCTCCCGCCTCCAGGGCAGTGATGCTCCCTGCAAACAAATTAGTCTCCAGGGAGTGTCCCTACCTCCTGGAATTTGGAGTTCTGTTCTCTTCTGGGCATCTCTATCTACTGGGTCACAGAACTGTCCCCACCCTTACCGTGCATGACCTTGGGCCACGTCCATCTCTTCCGAGAGCTTTGGTTTCCTCATCTGTGAAATGGGCCAAGTGCTTTACTTGAGAGAGTTGGGCTTCCTGGGAGTAAAGCACTGGCGGGGGCTGGATTTGGGCTTGACCTGGGCTTTCAAGGGGACTAAGGCCTTCCTGGGAAAGTTCTGTGTCGCTGTAAGGGTCTTAGTGCTGGGGAGGCACAGGTTGACTTTCTGGGGAGGACCAGGACACCCCCAAGGGAGGAAAGGGAGGAAGGTGAGCAGGTCTTAATTTCTGGAACCTCACCCAGGGGGTGCATTGCTGCTGGCTCTGGGAGCCAGGGAAGGCCTGGCAGATGCCTTGGGGATGCCTCTCTGTAGAGGGGACCTGCTTAGTCTCTGGCCCCAGAGTACAGAAGGGGAACCAGCAAGGGGGTAGGCAGGAGGCAGCTTGAGCTTCATGTTGGGAAGATTTTTCTAGAACCCTGAGGGAGACCCCAAAGGAAGAGTGGTGGCAGTGGGCTCCTTGACATGCAGGCTGCACACAGGGGCCGGAGGTCCTCATGAGGGGCTCTGGGGGTGGCGGGGCCATGGGGGCAGAAGTCACTTTCATCTCTAGTTCTGGGACTCGGGGACTCAGGAATAACAAGCAGTGTGATAAAGGCTGCATTTGGAGAGCCCTGGAGGTGAACCAGGCCCTGAACCAGTGTTCCCATCCTCCTCCTCCTCCCTGGCAGCCCAGGCTGGGAGCGGGGTGCTCGTGGGTGGGGACCCTGGTTGCCGGGCTCCCCACTGCACTTCGGGGCCTATAACAGTGCCTGGCAGAGAGCGGGCCCTCGGGAGAGTTTCTTCAGTGACTCGATTTGGTAACTCACGTGCCTGCTTTTCAGGTAACAAAAGGGAGGCTTGGCCGAGTTAAATACCACCCCAGACCGGGTCACTTGGCTCAGACTGGGTTCTGAATCTGCCCTCGCACCTCCTGTAGAGCTGGGGTGTGATGACCTAGGATTCTCGAAGGCTCATAGTGTACAGAGCGGGAATTCCAAGGAGACTTTCCCTAGAGCCTGGCCCCTCTGCACAGGGGGGAAGGAGGTGGTGTGTGGAGTTGTTGTGGCCACGCAGGCACCCGGAGCCTCTGTCCCCTGCGCCTTTGTCTCCTGGGACACAATGGGTGGCTTTTTGTCCCCATAAAGTCCCTTTCACTGTAGGGAGAAGGGCCAGGGTGGGGGTGGAGTATGGGCCTGGTCAGGCCAAGTTCTGAGTGTCCTCAGCTGCCCAGATGTGTCCCTGTGAGGGGGAACCCCGGGAAGGGTTCACGTGGTCCCCTGGGCCTCAGTTTTCTGGATGATGCAGTGGGGAGAAGGGAGTCCTGGGGGCTGTTGGATGGGCCCTGCCCTCAGATTGTTTCTAAAACATTTGGTTTCATTGCCAATGTTTAAAAAGCTGAAGATTTCATGTAGAAATTCGGATTTCTAATGTCTCCTGAAAAATCAGAAGTTCTTGGGACTGCCCTGGTGGTCCAGTGGTTAAGACTGAGCTTCCAGTGCAGGGGGCATGTGTTCAATCCCTGGTTGGGGAATTAAAATCTGGCATGCTGCATGGTGCGGCCGGGGGTGGGGGGGGGAAAGTCAGAAGTTGTGGCTGAACTTCTGGCCTGCGTTCCCCCAGACACCAGCAGGCTGCTCTCAGCTCCACAGACCTCCCCTGGCCCACCTTAGTCACTTCTGTGACCTGTGTGCCTTGGCGAATGCTGAGTTTGAAACCCTAATGTCAGCCTCCAGGCACTGAGGTTTTGTGCCCCGCGTGGACGCTGCGGTCTGGGGTTTACTCCCTCTAATCTGTGTAACAGCCCTCCTAGCCACTCACAACTTCTACAACTTTTCACTTTTTCCTTTACAGTATTTTACTTGCATGACACACCTATGAGGTGACCAGGAGAGGTGTACTTGTCCAACCCCCTCATGTGTCAGATGAAGAAACAAACCAGAAAGGTTAGGTGCCTCTTCTAAGACCACATGGCAAATCTACAAGGGTCTAACTCAGCCCAGGAAGTGGAGAGGATTAAAAGGAGAGTTGGTGTGACCATCTTTGGGCGGGAGAGGAGTTAGCCAAGTGCTCATGGGATTGGTGGGGTCCCTCCAGTAAGTACAAGGGAGGGAAGGCTGTGGGCCCCCCGGAGGAGCCCTGTGTTGAGGAGTGTCAGGCCTCAGACTTAGGGGATCCTTGGAGAACACTGAGCAGACCTCCCTTGCTCCCATTGTACAGGGGGGAAGACTGAGGTCTAAAGGGGGTGAAGGGTTCTGCCCAGGGACCCTTAGCCTGTGAGGAGTGGAGGGAGTGTAGCTGCAGGAGGTGTCCTAGTCGGGGGGCTGGACTGGGTTCTGCTTCCTACCACCTGCGTACCTCCCTTTCTTTGGATAAGCCCAGCTGCCTTATCTGAAAGGTGGGCGGGGGCCCCCGCTGGCTGAGGGCCCTTATCTGCCAGGAACTGTGCCTGGTGCTTATTAGATGCATTATCTCTCTAAGGCCTCACACCCCTAGGAACTGCATACACTATTACTACTGCAGGAAACCAGCCACAGAGAATGGATTGGGAAACCCATGTTCTAACCTCTCAGAGTGATAACATTAGAGCACGGAGAGTGTTAAGTCTATGTTGGGCATTGGTCTAAATATTTTACCTTACATATATTACTTCATTTACATCTACCCTGTGAGGTAGGCACATTTTGAATATAAGGACACTGAGGCACAGAGAGGTTCAGCAACTTGCCCGAGGTCACACAGCTAGTAAGTTGGCAGGGCCAGAGCTTGAACCCAGGGAGTTAATAGGACACCCTTCCATTAGAGTTAATGCCAACATCCCCCAGTTAAATCAGATCATAACAGCCATTTGTAGACTTAGAGTAGCTAAGAAAGATGTATTCGTTTACTACAGCTGCCATAACAAAATGCCACAAACTAGGTTGCCTAAAAAACATAACAAGGGGCTTCCCTGGTGGCTCAGTGGTTGAGGGTCCACCTGCCGATGCAGGGGACACGGGTTCATGCCCCGGTCCGGGAAGATTCCACATGCCGCGGAGCGGCTAGGCCCGTGAGCCATGGCCGCTGAGCCTGCGCGTCCGGAGCCTGTTCTCCGCAACGGGAGAGGCCACAGCAGTGAGAGGCCCGTGTACCGCAAAAAACAAACAAACACAAAAAACAGAGGGACTTCCCTGGCGGTCCAGTGGTTAAGACTCCATGCTTCCACTGCAGGGGGGCATGGGTTTGATCCCTAGTCAGGGAACTAAGATCCCACATGACATGTGGTGTGGCCAAAAATAAAAAAATAAAACAAAAATTTATTGTCTCACAGTATTAGAAGTCCAAAATCAAGGTGCTGGCAAGGTTGGTTCCTTCTGGAGGCTTTGAAGGAGAGTCTGTTCCATGCCTCTCTCCTAGCTTCTGGTGGTTGCCAGCAATCCTTTGTTGTTCCTTGGCTTGGAGACACATCACTCTAATCTCTGCCTCCATCTTCACATGGTGTTCTCCCTCTGTGTGTCTCTTTGTCCAGTTTCCCTCTTATAAGAACTCCAGTCCCTGGATTGGGGCCCACCCTAACTGAGGAATGCCTCTTGGTCAGGCATTTGTGACTAATCCCTCTCCTCTCTGGCCCTGCAGATGCTTTTAACAAAAATATCTCTGTTATCCAGTCCTTGAGAAATTTTTGTTTGAAGGTGCAAAGGTCCTGGGGCATGTGTGAATGTGACCTTTTTGACAGCCATCATTTAAAGAGAAAATCCCTAATCAGAAATCTTTAGGTTTTCAGGAAGACAGGGTTTGTTTTTTTCCTTCAAGATTTCCAGACCTTTCTCTTTGTTTATCTGCAGTGCATGCCTGAGGAGGTGTTGCTGGGGTCTCAGAGAGTTTGGAAGGACCAAGGGGATGAGGTTTGGTTCTGTGTATGTATGTGTATGTGTGTGTGTCTGTCTTTAAGAGTAAGACACACAGGGCTTTCCTGGTGGCGCAGTGGTTGAGAGTCCGCCTGCCGATGCAGGGGACACGGGTTCGTGCCCCGGTCCGGGAGGATCCCACGTGCCGCGGAGCGCCTGGGTCCGTGAGCCATGGCCGCTGAGCCCGCGCGTCCGGAGCCTGTGCTCTGCGGCGGGAGAGGCCACGGCAGTGAGAGGTCCGCGTACAGCAAAAAAAAAAAAAAAAAAAAAAAAAAAAAAGAGTGAGACACACAGATATATGTGTAGACCCCAATGGAGAAACATGGGGACAGATGAACACGTAGGCAAGAGACAGGGACCCCCAGAGGTAAAGGCACAGAGTTCTGCTGTTCGTCACACGGCTCCCTCCCTTCACCTCTCGCATGCTCACATGTCCCAGTGAGATCTTTCTTGGCCTTCTTATCCTTCTCAGCTGGATTTTTCCCCACAGCACATATCCTGTGTTTCCCTCATGTATTGGGTTTTTATCTGCTACCCGCCCCGCTGTCCCCCACCAGGAGAGCAGGGCTTTTCATGTTTTGGCTCACACACACAGTGGTAGGTGCTCAACAGAGATTTGTTGAATGAGTGAACCCAGAGGGATGCACACGGCAAGGCCTGTGGTCAGAGAGGGTGTCAGAATTGCAAGAGGGCCTGGGTGAAGCCCTGCATGCAGGTGGCAGCGGTGGGGCCTCCTGCCTTGCTCTCCACGCTCGTCATCCTACTGCCCTCCCCCTGCACAGTGGGGTTTACTGTTCTGTACTGGACTATAAGACAAGTCCTCTGGCCTCTTCCAGCTAGACTGTGGGTCCACAGCAGGAGGGAGGGGTCCAGCGGCTCCTGCAGCTTCTGGAGATGAGGCCTGGGCCCAGCTCCCCATGCAGGGCCACCCAGGCCAGCAGAGGGTCAACACATGCATGTAGGGGTGCCTTGTCCTGGGCTGGGGCACTTCCTGCAGATTCTTGGGGCTGGGGATGAGGGGACGGGAAAAACCAGTCTGTCTGGTTGAGATGGGGGAGGGCAGAAACCAAGGCGGCTCCCTGGGCACAGGGCCAGGACAGCAAGGCCAGAAGGAACACCAGAAATTCCCACTGCTTATCCAGCAGCTTTGTCTCTCAGAGGCTGCGCTTGCTGATCCGGAAATCAGGGCTGGGCAGGAGGGCGAGGCAGAGACCGGAGCGCCTGGATGCCTGGGGGGCCTCGCCGCTCGGAGCCAGCGAAGTGTCCTCATTTTTTATACATCACTAAGTAACTCTGAGTAGCCCAGGTTCCAGAGAACAACAGATCTGGGTTCAAATCCTGCCCTGCCCCTTACCCACGGGTGACTGTAGATGACTCATTTTCCTCTGAGCTCCTGTTTGGAAAATGGGGATAACACATAATACTGACTAATGAGAGGGTTAGGGGGAAGTCAATGAAATAAAAGGGAAGGTGCTTACCTGAGGCCTGGCACACAGCTGGAGGGCATTATGTGGTTATTGTGACCAAGCCCATGAGTAATACACCAACAATTGATAAGTGTACATTAGTGTAAACCCAGATCGATCCTTTCTTGATTTTTCAGTTCACCGCATTTTCTAACTTCCTTTCAGATAGTTGGAACCAGGCAACACGATGGCATGGAGGCCTGTAAGGACCCTGCTTTAAGTGAGGAGATAATTGTCTGCCCCTGACACGCTCAGTCCTCCCCTGGGAGGGTCCTGCGCCCTGCTGCTTCGGGAGTGTCTGTTCTCCTTTGTAACAGTGACCTCCCCCAGCCCTGGGGGTTCTTGGCCCCGCTGATGTGTCTGTTTCAGGCAGGGTGTCCTGAGGATGGGTGGTTGGGGGGCTGTGCTGAGACACCCGCACTCTGGGTCCTCATGGGTAAGGGCTCTGCCCGCAGCGGTGTGACTGCCCTCAAGGCCCTGCTACCTGTCCCACCTTCCTCGCCTGCAAACTGGGCCCCGTGGGCCACCCAGCCTGTTGGTGGTGGCTAGAGGAGAGCGCTAGAGGCTAGAGGTGGGGCAGGGGAGGCTGGCAGGGTGCAGTGTGGGGTGGGCATCCCTGGGGTCTCACACCCCCACACCCCGGATCGGGAGGAGGAGCAGGTGCAAAAATCTGGAGAGAGGGGAGTGGGCGCTTTCCTGAGTCTCCCACTCCCACCCATGGGTGGAGGGAGGCAGGGCCAGGAGCACATTCACCGACTCACCCCTGCGTCCTCTTGTGACACACAGCGCCTGTGGGGGGCGGGGGTCTGACCTCTTGTTTCCTGGATAAGGAAACTGAGGCCAGTTATTTCCGAGCATGTGTTTATCGAGCAGGTCTATGCGCCAGGCACTGCCGGGCACTGGAGACACAGCGATGACCAAAGAAGGATTCCTCGGGGGCCTGCGTTCTAGCAGGCGGACTAGAGTTGCCCTGGTGAGCTGCACAGAGCGGGAAGGCACTTGCCTGGTGTCCCATAGCCCAGGCAGGATGAGAGCCCAGCTCCTGACTCCCAAGCCCAGGGCTCCACCTCTCACTTCCAGGTGGTGGGGAGAAAGGAAAGTCGTCACAAGGGCTGCTGGACGCCCGGCCTCAGCTAGGCTCATTCCTGCCCTGACCCCACAGGTGTAGGGGGATCGATACAGAAACTTCCCTTTTGGTCCTTGGCAGGGGTGCTTCGGTGGGGTGCCTGGCAGGCCCCCACTCTGGCTGCTCTGGGGTGAGTGACAGCTCTCCCGTGTCTGGTCTAGGAGCTTGCAGCGGGGGGACTTTCTGTCCCCAAAACCAGCAGCAGAGGTGGGTTTCGCTCCTGAGCCACTTCCCTGCGATCTGACTGATGGTTGGCTCATCCTCGAGACGGTGGCAAGGTCACTGGGAGCCTTGGTGTCACACACTGCCCACGGGAAGAAGAGTGACAGCTTTCTGTGTCTTCATCAGCAAAGCAGCCGTTCTCCACAGCCCCCCGGTAGATCCTCCCTCCCTCAGCGGCCGGTCCCGAGGCCTGCTGCCGGCCTGGGATTCTGGAGAATGAATGCCCTTGTGGTGAAGGAGGACGTCCTGGGCTATGGGGTCTCAGCCAGCAGGGAAGGGGCCAGGAGAGGCTTGGGGGAGGCTAGGATGGCCACAGGTGAGGTACCACCCTGCCAAGTTCCCCACCAGGCCACTGAGGGGGTTCAGCCAACCTACCCGTGTAGAATTCCCTGCAACACAGTGTCCCCAGCTGGAATTGTTCGTTTATGTATACAAACCCCCGTGGGTCCTGAACCTGAGGTAGGTATGCTCTTTATACTCATGTGACAGGTGATGTGTCCAGAGCACAGAGTGGTTGTGAGCTTACCCAGTGTCACACAGCTGGTAAGGGGAATGCGTTTTAAATCAGGCAGTCGGCTCCGGAGGCCATGCTGTCAGCCGCTACACACACTACAGGGATGTTGGGGCCCACCCTGCCACATAGGAATGGCGTGATAGGTCCTTTTTCTTTTCTGAGGCCCAGTTTCACCTGTAAGGCGGGGATGGTAACACCTGTATTGAGGGGCAATTAGGAGAGTCGGAGAAGCGGAGCGTGGAAGGGGCTTGGTAGGGCACCAGGCAGAGGTCACCATACCTCTGGGACTCTGATTGTGTGTCCCTCCCTCAGGGATGTGCTGGTGACTTCATCTTTCTTTCAGAGGCTTTTAGTAAGCCCCTGACCAAGCTCGGGTCCTGTACTGGGTGCTGAGATGCACCTATGAATGGGACAGTCATTGTCTTGCCCGTGGGGAACTGGGCAAGCCTGGGACACCACCCCTCGGGGGCTGCAGGGGTCTCACCCTGGAGGCAGCGGGGTGGAAGGCACTGCTGCTGTGGCTTCCAGTCTGGGGAAGGAAACAGAATTACAGTCTTGGGTGGTGGGTGCCTGGGGGGCCATGTGAGCACAGAAGAGAGTTCTGGAACCCAGACTGGAGGAGCAGGGAAGGTGCCCTGGAGCACGTAACATTTCAGCTGAGATCTGAAAGGAGTACGTTACCAGGCAAGGGCCTGGTATGTGTTGGTATGCAGTAGGTGCCAAATAAATTTTTCTTGGGCAAATGAGAAATGTGTCCTGCAGAGGGCACCCCACGGCAAAGGCCTGGAAGCCTCTGGTCTGTGGCCTCCGGCCTGAGTGCTGGGGACTCTGGGAGACGCTGGCCCTGTCTCGCTCCCTCCAGGTGCTGGGGCTGCTGGTGTGGGCCCTGATTGCCGACACCCCGTACCACCTGTACCCAGCCTATGGCTGGGTGATGTTTGTCGCTGTCTTCCTCTGGCTGGTGACAATCGTCTTCTTCATCCTCTACCTGTTTCAGCTGCACTTGAAGCTATACATGGTGCCTTGGCCGCTGGTGGTGAGTCTGGGTAGGAACCCTGGGGGTGGGTCCAGGCTGACCCCTCTGCCTCTGGGTGTAGCTGTGACAATGCAGCCTTCCCTAAATGAGAAGTGGCAGGTGGGGGTTGGCTGAAGTCCTCGCTGGCCTGTAGCTCTGGGTGGGGGAGGGAGGATTGGTGGTTCAGGTGTCCAGTTTTTCTGAGCACTGAGAGCCATGAATCCAGGAGGACTTAGGCTTGACTTTCTCCCACGAAGGGAGAAGAAGTGAGGGGCTGTTGAATGGAGAGACCGGAGGCCATTTGGGATCTTGAAAGTATTTTTCCTTTTGCGGGGTAGTCGGGATTTGAATCTGTGGGTTCTGACTGGCAGCCCTGGGCCTGGAGGTTGGGCTGAGCTGGCAGGAACCACCGAGGCTGGGCCCGGTGTGCGCAGGATGGGCTGGGCTCAACGTGCCAGCTCACAACCCCCGCACCCCGCTGTCTGCAGGGTGAGGCCCCTGCAGCCTGGCAGAGGATGGTGTCCCGGGTTGCCCGGGTCAGTCTCCTTAGGACACAGAGCTGTGAGTGTCCATAGGAAGTACCCTGGCCAGACACAGAGAAAGCTGCTAGGGCTTTTTTCTCTGACCCGGAAAACCCCTGCAGCTGGGGTCTGAGGCTTTCAGTGAGCAGAGAGAGGCAAGAGAGGCACATGATTGTAAGACAAGCAAAGCTGGGACTAGGCAGCATTGTTTGCAATTCAATGACTTTTGAAGCTGAGGAAACGTGAGTCATCCTCAAGACAGACGGGGTTTGTTAGATCTTGACATCACTGGCAGGAGCCAGGTGGTGTTTGCGGCGGGCACTGGGCTTGGAGGGGAGATCCTGGCATGAGGAGGGGGCGGCCTGACTTCCTGGCTAGGGTCCAGCCCCTGCCTCGTGTCCTAGGAGCCTTGAAGAAAGACATCCCCGGAGATGGAGGGGCCTTGATGTCTCTTAGCACAGATCTGGGGCCCAGCCACAGCTGCTGATGTGGCCTTTCCCAGGCCATGATGGCAAGGCAGTGTCTCACCCTCCTATAGGAGGCTGAATTATGATTGCCAAATTGGGCTTTTCTGGGATAGGGGGTACAAGCCCCCTTCCGGGCGCAGGTAAGAGGCGTGAGTCAAACAGGTCAGGAGGGGTTGTGGAGAACCCGCACCCATCTGTCAATAGGAAGCCGCCTCTACTCAGCTCTGTTGTTAGTGGGAATACAGGTGCCAAATCTTGATATTTTAAGACTGAAAGTTTTATATGAAATCTTAAAGTTTTTGTATGAATCAAATTTAAGATGTTCGTAATATTTTTTACAAATCTGTGGGATGAGCCAAACATGCCTGAAGGCCACCAATTTGCGATCTCTGCTAAGTGTCAACTGGCTCCGGGGGCCAAGCGTTGGGGGAATGGGATTGTCAGCCCAGGACCCTTCCTTGCCAGCCTGGCTTAGGGGTCCTCACCCTGGCATTTGACATGGGGCCTAGAGCCTAGGATGTGGCCGAAAGGCAGACATAGGTTCTTACCACTGAGGGCAGAGAGGGACGTGAGGCACCACCCCCCACGCCCCCGCCCCACGGGCCAGCCTCAAAGCCAAGTCCTCAGGGGCAACAGGGAGGGCTGGGCCTGGCTGGGAGCCAACACAAGCAGGCCCCGGGTTCTTCAGCTGGTGCACTCAGACAGGCTTGGTTTGGTCTCTTGCCATCAGGAATGGGTTTTGCCTCGTGGAACTGTTGCTGTCCTGACCAGGTCGCTTTAGCAGCCCCTCCACACACACCCCATCTCTCAGCCTTCGGTATGTTTACGTTCCCTGCTCATATGGCCTCCAGGCTGACCCTGTGTAGACCGCTGTCTCTTGAGGCCTTTTTAGTGGGAAAGACCCACGTGTCTCCATCCCCATCCTTGAGCCGCAGCCCGTTCTGGCTACTAAATGGATGTGCTCGTGGGGACCAGGAGGTTCCAGTTACCGGAAGTGTCTCATGTCTTAAGACTGTTCTCTCCCCCACCTACCCCCAGTTAATGATATTTAATGTGGGCGCCACCGTCCTCTACATCACGGCCTTCATCAGCTGCTCTGCTTCGGTTGAACTGACGTCCCTGAAGGGCACCAGGCCGTACAACCAGCGTGCAGCTGCCTCCGTGAGTATGGTTCCCTGGGGCACCCTTGGCAGTTACAGGGGAGACGGGCCAAAGCAAGGTCTGGGCCCCTGGACTCTCACTGCTCCCTGGTCCCAGGCCAGGCACCTGCCACATGCTGAATTACCCTCCTCTCAGTGGGCTCACAGTTTTCCATAATTAACAGCAAAACCCTGAGGAACCAGAATGCTTGGGAAATACTTGGGTGGCACAAATGAAGTCTGGGTTAACTTTACTGTGAATCAGTCGTGCTGCAATGATTTAGGGTCATATGTCCCCTTGGAGAATCTGTTAAAAGCGCTCTATCCTCCCCCCTCGAGAAAGGCACGCACAAAAACCTTTCGGTTTAAACCATTTGGGAGATCCTCAGGCTCTCCCATGCAGCTCAGACTCGGGCTCCACGTCGGGTAGCCAGTGAAGTACCAGAATCCCCTCCGTACCCGGCACGCCTCACCCACGAGCCCCTGCAGGCACTTCCTCAGTGTCCTTCCACTCCCTCAGTGGGGAGGGGGACAGGGACTGCCAGTCCTTTCGACAGACCAGGAAACTGAGGCTGAGAGGTGAAGGGACATGCCTAAACTGAGTCCTGGGTAGGGCGGGGGTTAGACCAGGACTTGGGTTTCCTCATTCTTTCTGGTGAGGATGGTTTTGAAATCTGTGAACTCAGTCACCAGGATAGAGACATGGAAATTCTGAACGTGGCCTTAGGTGCTAGTGTAGGGATACCTATGAATTGATTCCAGGAAACTCCTAGGGTAGCTGAACATTGCCATTTTAAAACTAAATCCCTGAAATGTGTCTATAAAGTAGCTCCTACCCCTTGGTGACTCTTAGCACATTGTCCAGTTATCCCTCTCAGTCTAAGACACACCTTGCTCGTGTGGTTAATGGTTCCCCACTAGAATATAAAGTTGGCACCCCAGAACCTGGTACCCATCAGCCCCCACAGTGGTTAAGTGGGGGTATGGTTAAGGAGGAGGTGGTGTGGCTCCAGAGCAGCTCATTCTGGTTAACTGAGGGGCCCCGGGTTTCACTGTCTGCATCTACCTTCCTGGTGCTTGTATCACTGTCATAGCCCCCATAGCCGTGCTGCAGACAGACTCACCTCTGCTGTCTTCTCTTTCAGTTCTTTTCGTGTTTAGTGATGATTGCCTATGGAGTGAGCGCTTTCTTCAGCTTCCAGGTCTGGCGAGGAGTAGGCAGCAATGCAGCCACCAGTCAGATGGCTGGCGGCTATGCCTAAACCACTGGTGCCATGGGCCACCCTGGGCCTGAAGGCTGTAGCCTGGTCCCTGTGCAGGTGGCCCCACAAGCCCGAAGCCTGAGCCCTGCATGGAGTCAGCCCGGAAGGGACTACACTTGCTCTTCTCTGCTCATCAGACTCCTTGGGCTCACCCCACACTCCCAAGGAATCAGGATCCTTCCTCTGGCAGGCGCATGGGCTGGAGAGAGGCCAACAGCCAAGACCTCTCATCCTCCATATTCAGCAGAAGGTGATGGGGGATACAGGACTCTCTCTGCTTTGTCTTTAGGACTTCGGTGTCCAAGGCTGGAACCCAGCCTTCTCATTGGCACTAAATACACTAACAATGACTCCAGACTTGCAGCCCACCATAGAATATGCCTAACAAACAAGCAGCAATTATTTATCTGTTGTTGTTCTGGGAAGCTAAGCAAATTCATGAAACTGTTCTGATTCCTTAAAACATAATCCTGGTCTGACCCTCCCCCAAGCCAGCATGTCACTTGTAGGGAAACATGTCAAAAGAGGGTTATGATGCTGACAGCATGGTCTTCCTTTCCCACATTTCAGACATACTAGTTATTTTAAAGAAACCAGTTTTAAGTGACTTCTCAATGATGAAAAGCTTAGCCAGGTTTCCCTCCCTTTCCCAAGCCCTTGTTTGTAGTTTTCCCTTTGGGAAAAGCTAACCTCAATGCCTACTGCCTCCTTGACACTGTTAATCAGGCACCTGGGAAATGAGGGAGGGAGGGAGGGAGGGAGGGAGGGAGGGAAAGCAAGGCCTTGCGAGTGAGTTGTCCTGTGCTTGGTGGCGACTTTGTTGTTTTTGTTTTTTTACAAAAATAAAGATGAAAGAACTTATTTGGAAAAGATGTTGGGGAATCACGGTTATAGATGCTTATAAACTCCAGGAAAGCTGCAGCATAAGTCAGTACAGTCAGCCCTCCATATCCGTGGGTTTCACATCTGAGGATTCAACCAATCAGCTGATATGCAGGGTCAGCTGTATTCAAAATACTCGCCACTTTACATAAGGGACTTGAGCATCTGTGGGTTTTGGTATTCCCAGGGGTCCTGGAACCAGTGCCCCACAGATACCAAGGGACAACCGTACAAAGGTTCCAAATGCCTATTTAAAGGCAGTTCCAGTCCTGGAGTCACTCAGCACCACCAGCCACTTCTGTGACCTGAGGTAGGATGACCAACTTCCTGCCTGCTTTGCTGGGACAGTCCCATTTATGCCGCTTGTCATGGCACAAATTTAATAATAATCCAAGTGCCTGATGCGCGGAGCTGTTACAGACGGTAGAGAGGGGGGAGCAGCAAAGAGGGGGAGCCCTTCTGAACTTATTTTCCCACCACAGTGCAACATGCTCTGAATAATAAGCCACAGGCATTTCTGGGCACCCCTTGGTCCTGTCTTAAAAAACTGGGAACAATTAAAATGTAACTAGATTCAAACAGTTGCAGATGAGCTATTCCATTGCGAAGGGTGGTGGGGGAGGACTAAGTCTGATACCCATGTCCCAGCTGGGTCCCAGGCCTAGTTTGTGCCTGTTGTCCTGGTGTCACAATTAACAGCATCCCTTTTTACTCTCCAGTGTCTCAAGACTGAATGACAAATTATAGTCATTCTAGAATTAAGCCATAAGAGGATAGTTTTGAGGAAGCCCAACCGATTTTCTTTTGAGGCTTAAGAGAAAACAAAATCCTTGGCAAGTCTTACCAGGTTTCTGACAACCTAAAACACAGCCTATTTTGGTGGAGATGTTAACACACTTTGTCAAACAACTACCTGTTGGTTCAGGCCAATGCATCCCCAGTCGTTAGCCCCTGGCCCTGCAGTTTGGGTGAACAGTGCTTCCCATGGCTGAGGAGGCCTAAGCAATAGGAGGAGGCAAATGTCTCCTGAGGCTGGGCCTGCATGTGGGGCCTTCTCATCCCAACCATCCCTGAGCCCCTCTGAAGGTGGCACATGATGACCTAAGTTCCTGAGCAGACGGAGAGAGTTCTAGTTTTTTTTTTTTTTTTTTTTTCTTTTTTTTTGCGGTATGCGGGCCTCTCACTGTTGTGGCCTCTCCCGTTGCGGAGCACAGGCTCCGGACGCGCAGGCCCAGCGGCCATGGCTCACGGGCCCAGCCGCTCCGCGGCATATGGGATCCTCCCAGACCGGGGCACGAACCCGTATCCCCTGCATCCGCAGGCGGACTCTCAACCACTGCGCCACCAGGGAGGCCCCTCTAGTTTGTTTTAAAAAAAAATCAGAAAGCCTGTTTTCTAATGTTTTCTAATGCCTGTTTTCTAATGAAGCTACAAGGGACTTGCCTGCTTTTTTCTGAGTGCAAAAGGATGAAAAAAAACCATTTGCCTTTTTTTGTTCACTTTTCATAATTTCATCTTTGGATTTGTCCACCTGCCTTTTCTCAGCCAGACTGAATAGAGGGATTCTTCATCAAGTGCCTCCAATATGCCTGGCCTGCGATGGGCAGTCCCGTTTATAAAAAGAGCAAGAAGGGTAGGCAAGGCCAGGAGAGGAAGTGTTTTAAAAAGCCTTCGTCTTGAATGAAAGACCAAAGTACTGATAACCTGATGGCAGCAGCAATAGTAAAGAAGGGATGACTCATTTAGAATGATGTTTTTTTTTTTCAAAACACCTGAAATTTTACTCATGGTACGAAAGTATTTAACAAGCGCCACGTTGGTACAAAAAAAACGCACAGCCTACAGCTAGCTCATCGTTTAAAACCAGAACAGCCAAGTGAAAAGTCAGTAGAGATTCTTATTTTTACTTTAAAAATAAAAACAACAACAAAAAACAACTAAGGTACACATTGGGAATTGAACTACTAGTTTTTCTTTCTAGAGAGGTGACATACATGTTTTCTGGTCAGTAATGTTCTATCAAACATTGTACTAAACCAGTGTACTAAATCCAAGCAGACAGATGACCAGTAAAGCTGTTTGCTATCTCCTACTGAGCTAGCCCAGTGGAACACGATCTTGGTGGGATTATTTTGACAGCAAGAAGGAAGTGCAGAGCCCCCACCCCAACAGAAAACCTAAGGAGCTGTTTTACATAGAAAGGTTTTTTTTTTGTTTTTTTGCGGTACGCGGGCCTCTCACTGTTGTGGCCTCTCCGGTTGCGGAGCACAGGCTCCGGACGTGCAGGCTCAGTGGCCATGGCTCACGGGCCTAGCCGCTCCATGGCATGTGGGATCTTCCCGGACCGGGGCACGAACCCGTGTCCCCTGCATCAGCAGGCAGACTCTCAACCACTGCACCACCAGGGAAGCCCCATAGAAAGGGTTTTAAGCAAACCTGCACAAACTCTAACATGCTCTAAGAAAAGGAAACCTTTTAGACTACTTCCAGCATACGTTCATTGGTGCCCAGTAAAATAGGAACACCAACACAGAAAGCATTTTTGCTTTCATAGCACTAACAGCTAAAAAGCACACAGCAATATAATACTTTGATCTTTAAGTGGGTAATCATGGAAGTTCCAAGATTATATCCACTAGGTTAGCCTGAGTATTCATCTATAAAAATATGTTTTCTAAAACATATAAACGAGTTATAGAAACAATGGGACTACATCAGGACCAGGAGAAGACAGTGAAGTGATACAAGGACTGTACATGTAAGACTAGGAACTGATTTTCACAGGTACCTTTTTAGGTAAAGGACAACTCTAAGTCGATTCCTACAGCCAAGACTATCTGTGATAGTAGGAGTTTCAGAAATCTTGAGATGGGCACCTAGCTTGAGTTAAACCCTAGATAAATACTCCCAGTCAAAAAGCCCAGAGGCTGCAGGACTGAAACTCTGACCCATATAAAAAGCTGTGAGTGCACAGAAAGCCTGGTGGGACATGCAAGGCCTGCTGGGCCAAGAGAGCTGGTGATGGTGGGCTCTTCCAACATGGACACACCAACACGTATGCTGGGGAAGTGCCCCCCCCCCCAGGTGGAATGCTGGACTTGGGCTTGGTGCAGGAGCCAGACTCAGAAGCTCCTGAAAGAGGTGTCTACTCAGGGAGGAGTACTAGGGTTACTGAAGACAAGAACGTGTCCCAGGAAGGTCAGGTCATTTTCTTCTGACCCATCAATACTTAACATTAACGAAGAGTTGCAGAACAGAGTCAGTCATTCCAAGATGTATTCTTCTGACATCATCAGCCTCTCCCAGTCTATTGGGCTGGTGATGTCTAGAAAGATCCCATTACCTGGAGGTGGGACCTAGGGCCGCAGATTGTTCTGGGAAGCTGTCATAGAAGATGATTTGCACAATGAAGTCACCACTAAACCGCTGCTTAAGTCCAGTCCCCGGCCTTCTTTTTCCTACATGAGAAGAGAGCAACTTTAAGAGGCAAGAGACAAAAAAAAAGTCCTTTCTAGCTCATAACGGGGAAGGAGGTGTTCAGGGTGGGCCACCAGGCAGCACACAGGAAGAGGGAGTAGGTGATTTTGCATTTTTATTCAGAGCTGGTCACACTTTAAAAATGCACCTCTTGGGCTTCCCTGGTGGCGCAGTGGTTGAGAGTCCACCTGCCAATGCAGGGGACACGGGTTCGTGCCCCGGTCCGGGAAGATCCCACATGCTGCGGAGTGGCTAGGCCCATGAGCCATGGCCGCTGAGCCTGCGTGTCCGGAGCCTGTGCTCCGCAACGGGAGAGGCCACAACAGTGAGAGGCCCGCATACCGGAAAAAAAAAATATATATATATATATATGCACCTCTTGGGGACTTCTCTGGCAGTCGAGTGGCTAAGACTCCACGCTTCCACTGCAGGGGTCACGGGTTCGATCCCTGGTCCCTTGGTTGGGGAACTAAGATCCCACATGCCACGAGGCGCAGCCAAAGAAACAAAAAAAAGACCTCTCTTCACCGAAAAACATTTCTTTTTCCTATTAAGAACCTGCATTCCAAGAAAAGCAAGGCAATTAGACCTGCTTTTTGGCTTTGTCCTTTTGATTATTTGGGAACCCTATAAGGTGCCTGGGACCTGTTTCACCAAAACCATGAGAATGTAATTCCTTGTAAGGGTCCCAGGCCCCGGCCAGCAGGGGACAGCAGCTCGCTCTGCTGACACGTCACTCACTGCTGGGCTGATACTGGCCAGTCTTACAGAGAGGAGCACAGGGGGTGGTTTGTGCTCGACAGGTCTACTTGGAACTTTCTAAGCAGTTCACTGTGACTAAACAGACAAGAGGAACTTACTGCTCTATAGTCCAGAAACATTTCTTTAAAAGCCAGAAAATCCGTAAACGTGAGCAGCATGTCGAAAATGTCACCAGCCACTTCATCTTTATGGTGCCTGCAAAAGAAAAGGGTGGCCACTTCATGAATGAATGATGATACAGACTGTCTCTTCGAGATTTCCCTCAAAGGTCTGGAGGGCCTCCCACCCAGGACCTAACCAAGTGCTCTAAAGCTTGATATTCAAGCACTGAGGAAAACAAGGGGGAGGGTCTTCTTTCAGAGTTGAGGAGGAGGGTAAAAAGACGTAAAAAAGCAGAGTCAAGCTCAACTCACTGTAAAGTTGTAGTGAAAGCCGCCATGTTAAATCCAGGAATCCGCTCCAACAGCTGTTCTTCTATATACTTTTCTACCAAAGAAATCTAACAGTGGAAAGGATCTTGGTCAGACTGTGCTTTAAGAAAACAAAGCTCCTCTTCAGAAAGCCTGTCCTCCAGCCCTTTGAAAACATTTCCTAAGAGCCTATTCTGTGTGCCTGGCTCCCCGCCGAGTGCTGGGGGCACCAAAGAGAACCCAAAGCCAGCTCCTGTCCTCAGTGAGCACACCCCCTGTGCCCTGGCCCGCCCGTGGGAGAGGCATTTGCAGGTAACTACGATGTGACAAGAGGAATGCTCCAAGGTGGGTAGGGATAGGGAGCAGAAGGGCTCCCACTCCCCACGGCAGGAAGTGAGGAGTGACGTAAGTGGTGGCTTTTCTGCCTGGGTAGACGGAATCTGTGCGGAAAGAACATATAAAAAAGCATACAGTTGGGGCTTCCCTGGTGGCGCAGTGGTTGAGAATCTGCCTGCCAATGCAGGGGACAGGGGTTCGAGCCCTGGTCTGGGAAGATCCCACATGCCGCGGAGCAACTAGCCCCGTGAGCCACAAATACTGAGCCTGTGCGTCTGGAGCCTGTACTCTGCAACGAGAGGCCGCGATAGTGAGAGGCCCGTGCACCGCGATGAGGAGTGGCCCCCACTTGCCGCAACTAGAGAAAGCCCTCGCACAGAAACGAAGAGCCAACACAGCCATAAATAAATAAATAAATTTAAAAAAAAAAAAAAAAAAAAAAAAAAGCATACAGTTGGAGGTAATCGCAGGTTCCTTAAAAGCCGAGGCTTGGCTTAAGAAACCTTCATCGACTCTGTCACACTTCTGTGTTAAGGGAAGAAAGTCCTGGAGGCTCAAACCTCTTCTCGGACAGATGAGATCATAACAGGAGGCCGCATGAGGCCTTGGCATAGTGCAAAGACCCAAGGGGTCAAGAGTCGAGGTTCCTGGGTTCTAGTCTTGGTTTTGCCACCAACTAGTTAGTGATCTTGGTCTTGGTTTTTACTTTTTTTTTTTTTTTTTTTTTTGCAGTACGCGGGCCTCTCACTGTTGTGGCCTCTCCCGTTGCGGAGCACAGGCTCCGGACATGCAGGCTCAGCGGCCGTGGCTCACGGGCCTAGCCGCTCCACGGCATGTGGCATCTTCCGGACCGGGGCACGAACCCGTGTCTCCTGCATCGGCAGGCAGACTCTCAACCACTACGCCACCAGGGAAGCCCGGTTTTCACTTTTATCTAACAGTCGTGCATACCTGACTGGATTATGTAGTAGGAAAAAATAGCGTGTGAAAGCCAAAAGGTCAAAAGTATGTAAGTACATACTGTAACTGAAAGCAGGATTATGATAAAGCCAAACATGTTTTAAAACAGAAGACGAAGTCATTAAGTATTTGGAAAACAGCCCCAAGAACTGTGCACAGGAAAACAACAGGAGATGAAGACTAAATCAGATTCTAATTAGGCTTCCTGGCAGGGTGCTGATGGCAGATTTTAAAAGTTGAGCAGGTTTCAACATCATTTGATCCTAAATTCATAGTTTAAAGAAATCCTAATCTCCAGTAAGAGAAACAGGAATCCACTTACATATTCATTGAAAATAGGTGTGTAGGTGAGCTTATTCTCTTCTGTGTCTTCAAACTCCTGGTAGTACTTGTCCATGAAATTCCTCTGTAATAACTGGAACTCATCATCTGAACCGCAATAGGAAAAATGTACTCTTTTTAGTGGAGACTAAAAACCATTCTGATTTATAAACAGGCAGGAAGAAATGGCAGCAGAACTGCTTTATGGATGGCCAGTCTCTAGGAGGGGAAAGCTGAAGGTGTTAACCGTACAGTTTCGTGGCATGAAGAGCCTTCACGCTGCTGTGCAACCACCACTATCCTCTAGTCCACTTTTTTTTTTTTTTTTTTGTGGTACGCGGGCCTCACTGTTGCGGCCTCTCCCGTTGTGGAGCACAGGCTCCGGACGTGCAGGCTCAGCAGCCATGGCTCACGGGCCCAGCCGCTCCGCGGCATGTGGGATCCTCCCGGACCGGGGCACGAACCCGTATCCCCTGCATCGGCAGGCGGACTCTCAACCACTGTGCCACCAGGGAAGCCCCCTCTAGTCCACTTTACCCCAGGGTGGCTTGGGAACTCCACAAAGGGTTCTCTTAATTCAGCAGCAGTGGTGTAAACAGTGTAGTGATTAAATGGATGGGCTCTGATAGAGGCTAGACTACCTGGGTTCAAGTCCCACCTCAGCCACTTACAACTGTGTGACCTTCGGCCTGTTACTTAATTTCTCTAAGCCCCAGTTTCTTCATTGGAAAAATGAGGATGATCAGAGTATCCTATAAGATTTGCTAGGTGGAATTTAGATGAGAATTCATGTATAGAGATTGGTTCATAGCAAACATTAAGGTTTACAGTATTTAGGGTATTTTAACAACCAAATAGAATATAACTTCTAAAAATAAAAGGAAAGCTTCATAAATGACCTAGACTTTGGAATAAATACCCTGGGCTTTCCCACAGCACACAGGTTACTCTTAGAGGCCAAAAGAAAGTATTCCTCAGCATTCCCCAGAAATCCTCAGATCCACATGGGATCTTAACAGTGATACATTTGCATTTAGGAGTTAAGTGTATGAACCTTTACAGGATCCGAAGGTATAAAAACTTGGTCAATGATTTTTCACTAAACAAGACTAAGAAATACAGCTAGTAACACCAAACAACAGTGTTCTTTTCCTAATTCTCAGAAAACTTAAAGTCAACAGACAAGATTTTCTCAAATTTTTCTCTCCCACATATTTGTCTTAAATGGTTGGTGCCTATTACTGCTTATTACTTAGCAGGACTTATGGATGCCAAAATGAATCCACAGATTCGAACTCAGAACCCAGCTGAAGTATGACATCTTGTTCCTCATGGACATGTGTGCTATGGCTATGGTATTTTTAAATTAATTAATTAATTAATTTTTGGCTGCGTTGGGTCTCTGCTGCTATGTGCAGGCTTTCTCTGGTTGTGGCAAGCTGGGGGCTACTCTTCCTTGCGGTGCGCGGGCTTCTCATCGCGGTGGCTTCTCTTGTTGCAGAGCACGGGCTCTAGGAGGCAGGCTTCAGTAGTTGTGGCTCGCGGGCTCAGCAGTTGTGACACACGGGCTTAGTTGCTCTGCGGCATGTGGGATCTTCCTGGACCAGGGCTCGAACCCGTGTTCCATGCACTGGTAGACAAACTCTTAACCACCGCACCTCCAGGGAAGTCCCAATGGCTACAGTATTACACTGTGCTTTATGTCACAAAATATTAAAACTCAAGACTAAAAATTGATTTTACTCTCTGAAATAAACTAGGTTAATATTTTCTGAAGTTTTGCCAAGAGCCCCATAACTTCAAGGTGCCCCATTACCTGAATGAGTCCCTTCAGGGGACTGAATCTATGGTTACTAGTTACTTAAAGAAGTAGGGGCTGTAGCCTGTAAAGCAAAGCACAGTAAGGCTTACTTTGTATTACAGTTCGTTACATTAAACATTACATGCAGCTTCATGTTTTCTCTCTTTTTGAAAATTAACTCTCCAAATGGATTTCAACATCCTTAAAAGCAAGGGCCTAAAACCTAAAAAGCACAGGCAAGGAAGCTTACCCATGATAATGTCTTCTAAATATCCAACCACAGCATCAAATTCTGCATCAGAGGCGGAAGAGCTGAAAAATACGCCTGGATTAGGAGCTGTTTCAGATAATTCCTTTTTTTTTCAAAATGTATTATGGACATTTTCAAATGAACTTCCCATCAACTAGCTTCAAAAATTAATGATTACTGTCTAATTCAGCAATGCCACACAGAAGAAAAGACATTTGACACATCTGTGACATCAAAGTTGAATGCAATGGCTCCACTTTCATAAAACATGATACGACCCAAGGACTTACAACAGGGACAAATAAAAGGAGCAAAGGCTCACTGAGGACATCTTAAGGCTCCTCGCATTTATTTCCTTGGGGTTCTACTCACCGCATTTTCGCCACCACCCCACACCAATCTGCTGTGGGCGGGCGTAAACTTGGTGCTGTTAAGACACTGGCCGGGGGAGGGGGGCAATTAGAGTCCCTGGGGGTAGTGGTGGTGGAGGGTCTTCTGGCCCGTGGTCGGGCCTCTGCAGCTCAAACTCGCCAGATTTTGCTGACGACCAAGGATTGGAGGCGGGGGGGCATTGTGACAGAGGCGTGTATCATCGCATGACACCGCACTGCACTCCTGTTCTACAGGCCTGAACCCCGCGGTCGCCGCGGCGGCAGATCGACCGCGGGAACTGGGGCGGGGTCTTGTTGGTCTCCCACCCACACCGGGGACACTGGTTTCGCAGGGTGGAGGCAGAGGCCGAGGCCAAGCGCCGGCAGCCCCGGCCTTCAGCCTCCAGGACTCGGGCGGCGTCACTCACAAGGACAGCGCGAAGCTCTCTTCCTCTAGGGCGTCCATCGCCGCCGCCCCATCCACCGCGCGCGGGGCAGCGGGCCCGCCGGGCTTCTACCCCGCCCGAGGCCCGGGCGCAGCCTCCGCTCTGCTCCGCAGAGCCCCACCCGGCATCGGGAAGGCCTTGCAGCCGAGGCCTCGGCCGGTTCACGGCCCAACCGAGTAGCGCCTGCGCACGATGCCCCGGCCTCAGGCTCCCTGGCTGCTGCCACGCGCCGGCCGGGCCTCACTAAAGCCGCCGCTGCCGCCTCGGAGTCCCGGCGTCCTTTCCCGCGACCCCCGCCTCCCGTCACCAAGGCCTCCGCGACCCCTCCGCCGTCTCGGGGCTCTCAGCAGCCAATCACAGGCGTGTGTTGCCAAACGCCAGGGGCGGGGCAAAGATAGAGAGAGGAAGTGAGGGAAAGGGATGGAGGGTCGCGAACGGAAGTTGGACCTCTTTGAGCAGGTCAGGGGCTCTCTGACGTATACTCACTCTGTGGGGCGGTTAAATCTGGCGTCGTCCCCATTTTGAAGAGGAAGGAATCCAAGCCCAGAAAGAGGCTCGATTTCCTCACTTGCAACTTGGAATGAATTACAAGATTTAAGATGAAGCTTAAGTCGTTTAAAGCGGGTTTTAAGAGCACTGTAAATCGAAAATCTCTTGAGAGCCAATCCCTTAGCTTTTGAGCCAGATAATGAAGACCTTTGATTTGCGAGACAGTTACTCCCTCTCGTGGAAGGATCGCCCCACCGCAAGAAGTGGAGGTCTTGTAATTTACATCATAAATATAATATTCACATCAAGAAGATTATTCGGCACTAACTGGTTTCTTGGGTAATTAGGCAAGATAAAAGTTGACAGAACCACTTTGAGCAACTATATCAGGTGACTTTGCTCCAGGAAAAGTCCCCCTCCAAAACTGACGAATTTTGCAAAAGGATACCCTAGATCTGTTTTCTCCTGATTGGGTCACTAGACATTGTGTCGCTTCGGTTGCATTTTATTTTTTGGCCAAATGTCTGGTACATATCTAGAGGAATTTTAGGTACGGCTTAAGTTTGATCTGTGGGTCAGATGGCCAGCCTGAATAAATTGACATTTTTGAATGGACATAAATTATGTATCAGTGGGATGTGGAACTAAAAATGGTTACCATGACACAGTTGTGTCCAGGGTGAGATCAATTCTCAGAGATACTACCTCTGCTTACCACCAAGTAGAAGGCAGCATCCAGAAAGGTTTGCTGAATAACTGGACCGAGTTCTGTAAGTCAAACACTGGTCACACAGCTCAAGGCAAACTCAGCAATTTCCTCATGACCTACTTTCTCTATAAACCACACTTACTTCTGCTGGACTAAATGAACTTGCCCACACGTTCTACTGCTGATACATATATGGGATCAGAGCAGAGGAGGAAACTTGATTTCATCTATTCTGGTTATCTAATGCTGTTACAAGCCACCAGAAAACTTATTGGCTAAAAAAACTCAATTATTTTGCTCTCTAGTCTGCAATTTGGACAGGACTTGGTAGGGACAGCTAGTCTCTGTTCCACTTGGCATCAGTTAGGGCAGCTGGAATGAGGCTAGAGAAGCCTCTTCCAATAAGCTTACTCATGTGGCTGGCAAATCAGTATTGGCTGGGGTAGCTCAGTTGTGGATGTTGAACAGAGGACCTGGGCGGTGGGGGGTGGTCACCGTTCCTCTCCACATAGGTCTTCCCATGGATGCTTGGGTTTTCTCACACCATGGCAGCTAGGTCCAAGAGCAAATATTTCAAGAGACGGGACGTGGAAGCTGCCAGTCACTCAATGGCCTGGGACCGGAAACTGGCTCAGTATCCCTTCCACTGCATTCAATTTTTCAAGCAAACATAGAGCCCACCCAGATTTAAGGGGAGGGGGCAGAAATTTCATTTATAGATGGGAGGAATGTCAAAGAATTTGTGGCCCTCTTTAGTCCACTTCATCTCTGGCTCTAAGAACAAATGGGAATAAAGAATAATAGGTACCCACCTATTCAGGCATGTGCCAGATACTGTGCTACACATTTAAAAACACATTGTTTCCTTTTAAAATACTTGAAACCCTATGAGAAAAAACCCCAAAACTCTAAAAAGTATTATCTCCATTTTACAGATTAGGAAACTAAGGCGTAGAAGTACTTGCATACAGGTAATAGGCGGCATAGTGGGGTTGGAACCTGGGTCCGCCCCACTCCTAAGAGCCTAACCATCAAGTTATGTATGGTCCCAATCCCCAAGTTGTCAAATAATATTCCTGGAAATCAGAACATGATGTTTTTCTGCTGAAAACAGAATGGCAGACTTTTTGTAGAAAAATAGAAAATTCACTTGTATATATGAAATATTTCCCATTAATAATAATTTCTTCATTCATTTTGGGTTGGCATTAAGAATTGTTTTATGTGACTAAATAGCAAGAAAATGGACAATCTTGGAAACTGCTTATCTTACTTAGTTTTCTTGGTTATATAATCAAGATGGTTGAAATTCATGCAAAAGTCATTTTCTGCTAATGAAATTGTTTTGGTTTCTGTGACTGAATCATCATTCTCTGGCATTCTGCAAATGGCACCATGACTTTATCCTGCTCTATCAATATCATTCAAAAAACACAGCAATTCTTAACATCTTTTTGGCTGGAACCCCGGGGTCATTTCCCCAGTGACTCATTGGAGAAATTACTACTAATTACCTATTTTTCCATCTACTTTTTTCTCTCTCCACTGAATTTACAGACCACTTTTACCTCTCTGCTGGACTACTTCAAAGTCTCCCTACTGGTCATATTATTTCCATTTTTTGCTTGTTCTCTATACTGTGGCGCCCTGCCCCACTTCCAACCCCACTCCAATTCCATTCTCCAAATAGAAGCCAGAGCCATATTTTAAACTTATTTATCAAGGCATATTTCCATACTTAAACTCCTTTGCTTTCTATCGCACTTAGAATAAAATACAAAATCCTGAACATGGCCTTCACGAGCAGTTCCCAGACCTCTCCAACCTTGGAGCATGCTTTTCTACCCACTCAGTTCCTGCCTTACTAGTTCAGGGGACTTCCATCTGATCCTGGGGCCTACTGAGCTCCTTTCCTCCTTAGTTAAGGCCTTTACCTATAATGTGTTCACCTAGCTACCCAGTCCTAGAAGCCTGTCCTCAGTCTCTCTGCCTGGCTATATCCCTAGGTCCTACTTCCTCCTTTAAGTTTTTTTTTTTAATGGATTTATGATTTCTTTTTATTTCTTTATTTTTAATTAATTTATTTTTGGCTGCATTGGGTCTTCGTTGCTGCGCGCAGGCTTTCTCTAGTTGCAGCGAGCGGGGGCTACTCTTCGTTGCGGTGCGCGGGCTTCTCATTGCGGTGGCCTCTCTTGTTGTGGAGCACGGGCTCTAGGAGCGCAGGCTTCAGTAGTTGTGGCGCACGGGCTTAGTTGCTCCGTGGTATGTGGAATCTTCCTGGACCAGGGCTCGAACCCGTGTCCCCTGCACTGGCAGGCAGATTCTTAACCACTGTGACACCAGGGAAGTCCTTCCTCTAAGTTTTTACTAATATTACTCCTTCAGTGAGTTTTCTCCCTTTCCCCTCATCTAAATTAGGTTCCCCTTGTTCTTTCTCAAAGGCACCCTATTTTCTTTCAGGGCACCAAAAATTTATTACAATAAGGAAAAAATAGTTTTCTCCCCACTACCAGATGTCAGCGCCATGAACAGATCTGTTTTGTATACCATATAGGTGCAGTGCCCAGAATATACTAGGTGTCCAATAAAGGTTTGCTGGATGAATAAGTGATTAACCTTGTTTCTTAACTCTAATACTTGATTCTGTCCTACCCCGGAAAGTATAAACCTGAGAGTATAATATCTTGGAAGCTTAGCAGCAGGCACCAATGAAAGTTGGGAAATCTTAGTCAAAAAAGGCAACAAATGTTTTATTTCTTCAATGCAAATTACTGTATTCACCACAAGCTAAAGAAGAGAACATATATATATATATATATATATATATTTATATATATTTTTGAATTTACGGAAGACTAAAGACATGGAAAAAATCCAGCACCCCAACAAGTACGGCCAGGAAGGAAATCAGCTCTGTAATAGGACAATTTAATAAACTACAAACAATAAAGGGTGGGAAAGGAAGAAAAAAATGTGCACTGAATTTAAGACACTGTAAAACTCAGAAGAAATATTTACTATTCAAGTATAAACTCAGTAAGGACTTGGCATAAATTGAAAGGCAGCTGCTGAGGTACACCATTATAAAATAAGTTCTATGAATTTACAATTCTACCTTCCAATTTTCTGGGAGAAAAAACCAAACTCTTGAAGGTCTTCACCAGAGACCCTGAGAGGGAATAACACTTTGGATGAAGACGTAGTCAACAATCCATGATTGAATTTACTATTCAAAAACATGTATTTATTTTAAACAATAGGAATACGTGCTCTCAGACTGACCTCTAAGAGTTTTTGAGACTACTGGTTCAACAGTTGCAAAGTATATTACTTCCAAAAACAATACTGATTTAAAAAATTTTTTTTAAACAAAAAACAGAGAGACCTCATTTGATGGTAGCTTAAAAATACCCTAAATACCAAATTTTCTCCAGTCTAACGTTGCGATTAATTTAAGAATTCCTCCTGCATTGTTAAAACATTTTTTCCTCACAAAATGTGGGTACTGAAATTGGATAAAAACACCATGAATGTGAAAATACCACCAATTTTCTGCAGTTAAAAAAAACTAGAATGTTCTTTGGAATCACTGAAATATCAAAAATTTGGGTTTTTTCCTACAGTCTGTGCACCTTCTTTCAGGCCCTCCATGTTGCTTGTAGTATTGACCTGTGTGATTCTAGTTTCATAGCTTCAAGTCTTGCAATATCCATGCTTAACACACTGGTGGCTCTCTGACCAATGGGAAGTTATGCTTAACCCAGAAACGCTGTCATTTACTTCTCCATAATGACTTTTGCCCAAAATAAAAACTTTAGAATATGAGACAAAACATCCTGTGTTAAACAATCAAATGAACCCAACGTGGAGAAATCCGGTGTGGTTTCAGCGCTCAGGAGGGCATTGTCTCCTACTGTTTCTCATGGAAGTACCGCAGGCCTAGCTGTTAGCATTCAGCTTTCCTTGGCCTTAAAAGGAATTTCTCAGGGCTGGCAAGTTGGGTTAGATTCTGAGAGAATTTTGTCTTTGACAAACTATCGTTTTTTAGCATAAAATCTGGCCATGGCTATAAGTTTCAATGTGCGTACAACGGATTAGAGATTTTTTTTTCTTTGTTTTTCTTTTCAACATTGGCTGGAATTGAGTAGAAGTAAGTCCATGATGCCTCTTCACGTGTGTCATGAAATATGAGAAATCTGTCTGACTCTAGACACTATTTCTTTACGACACAATGGGCAGGTCTCCAGCTGCAAGGCACAATCCATGCACAGGTCACTGAGGAGAAAGACATAAATGCCAGTTAGGTCAGTGCTTCAGAAGGTCAGACTGACGATCTGCTGACTCCACCTAAAATGTTAACAAGCATGTTAACTGAAAGGGTAATAATCGCACATGGCTAAACCAAAAAGTAAATATATAAACAGCAAGTCTCTCTTCCATTTCTGATCCTCAATCTTCCTCTTCTGAGGAATAAGTTAAAAGTTCATGTGCATTCTCCCAGAAAGTCTATATGTACATAGCCTATACATACAGATGTGTATATGTAGGTAGAGATACAATGCTACTTTTTCCCAGACAGCTAGCCGTCTATCCCAATATCATTTGCTGAATAGTCCTTCTCTCACCACAGATTTGACATAACGCCTTTATCATATGTTAAATTTTTCTTTGTAATCAGTTCTATTTCTGGGCTTCTGTTCCATTGTTGTGTCATTCTTTTCATATACTGGGACAAAACTATTAACCTTTCTTTAAGTATAGTTGATTTACATTATTGTATTAGTTTCAGGCGTACAACATAGTGATTAAAATTTTTTATAAATTATACTCCAATTAAAGCTAGGGACTTCCCTGGTGGTCCAGTGGTTAAGAATCTGCCTTCCAGTGCAAGGGACGCAGGTTTGATCCCTGGTCGGGGAACTAAGATCCCACATGCCGCGGGGCAACTAAGCCCTAGCGCCGCAACTACTGAGCCCACGCCCCACAACTAGAGAGCCCCCATGCACTGCAACCACTGAGCCCTCACATTCTGGAGCCCGCACGCCACAACTAGAGAGAAGCCTGCGTGCCACAATGAAAGATCCCGCGTGCCTCAATTAAGACCGGATGCAGCCAAAAATAAATAAATAAATACATTAAAAAAAAAAGATATTGGCTATAGTCCCTGTGCTGGGCAATATATCCTCGCAGCTAATTTATTTTATACATAGTAGTTCGTACCTCTTAATCCCCTGCCCCTATCTAGCCCCCGCCCTCTCCCCACTGGTAACTGCTAGTTTGTTCTCTATATCTGTAAGTCTGTTTCTGTTTTGTTATATTCACTCGCTTGTTTTATTTTAGATGCCACATGTAAGTGATAACATACAGTATTCGTCTTTCTTTGTCTGACTTATTTCACTAAGCATAATACCTTCCAGGTCCACCCATTTTGTTGCAAATTTAACATTTATTTTAACATATTTTAAGATGTGGTAGGTAGGGTTGGTCCTCTCCATAACTCTTCTTTTTCAGAATTTTCTTGCCTTAGTATCATAAACTTTTAAGTTAGCATTTCTATTTCCAGAAGGAAAAAAAAAAACCCCGAAAACCCATGTTGTCCTTTTTTTTTTTTCGGTACGCGGGCCTCTCACTGTTGTGGCCTCTCCCGTCACGGAGCACAGGCTCTGGACGCGCAGGCTCAGCAGCCATGGCTCATGGGCCTAGCTGCTCCGTGGCATGTAGGATCTTCCCGGACCGGGGCACGAACCTGTGTCCCCTGCATCGGCAGGCGGACTCTCAACCATTGCGCCACCAGGGAAGCCCCATGCTGTCCTTTTTATATGGACCAAATTAAACTTAGAGTTTAGGGAAAACTGTCACGTTTATGACACTAAGAGGTCTTCCTATCCAAGACCAGATCCAGTTATTCAAGTCTTCTTTACATTCCTTGGTAGTTTAAAAGTTTTCTTCAGATAGGCACCATATATTTCTTGGAATGTATTCTTAAGCTTTTTTTTTTTGTCTATTGTAAACGGGACCTTCAAATATTTGTTCTAATTAGTTGTTATTTATATATAGAAAGCTATTGTTTTAAGTTATTTTTTGTAACCAGCTAGCTTATTCAATTGTCACAATGATTCTAATAGGCTTTTAGTCAGTTCTCCTGATATCTACCTATGTAATCTATTATCTCCAAATGATGATTTTGCTCCTTTTTCCAGTTTTAATCCCTTTTCTCTTTCTTGTCTAACTGTTTTAGCTTATACAATGCAAGTCACAGTGCTGATAGCAGGTATCCTTGTCTTGTCCCCAGCATCTCTTGCAATGCTTCCAGTGTGACACCATTAAAAAGATGCTAGTGTTCGGCTAAGATATATACATCTTTTATATTGCTAAGGAAGTATCCATCCATTCTTATTTTATACTATTTTATTCCCTACATCCATTTCTGTTTTGCAGTATTCTATCCATTTGGGATGGATACTGAATTTTAACAAATACCTTTTCAGCATTTTTGGAGAAAGTGTTAATTCTCTGCTCCACTGTCCCTTGGCCTATTTGGGAAATTATATGAATTGATTTCCTATATTGTACTAACCTTACATTCCTGAAATAAGCCCCATTGGTTGTGTTGCTGGGTCCTATTTGGTAATAATTTATTTAGGATTTTTAGTTTTATATTCATAAGTTTTCTTTCCTTTTTTTTTAAGATTTTTTTTGATGTGGACCATTTTTAAAGTCTTTATTGGATCTGTTACAATATTGTTTCTGTCTTACGTTCTGGTTTTTTGGCCGTGAGGCATGTGGGATCTTAGCTTCTGGACACGGATCAAACCCACACCCCCTACATTGGAAGGCAAAGTCTTAACCACTGGACCATGAGGGAAGTCCCACGTAAGTTTTCTTTTTTTGTGTTTTGTCAGCTTTTCATATGATTATGATACAGGCTTTGTAAAAAGAATATTGTAGTTTTCCTATTATCTCTGTGGTCTGGAGAAGTTTAAACAGAATCTATCTGTTCCCTGAAAGTTTGAAAGAATTCACCTGTGAAACCATCTGGGCTTAGTGCTTTTAGCAGCGGAGGCAAAGGTAGCTTTGATAATCATCTCAATTTCTTCTATGGTAACAGGAATGCTTAGATTTTCAGTCTCTTCTAGGGGTTGGTTCATGTCATTCCATTTAGCCAGATTTCTCTTCTTAACCTCTACCGTTCTAAAGTTGTTGTTGCTGAAAGTGGAGCTAAATTTTCTTATAATTCTTTTATTTCCTCTTCCAACTCTGTTTTGGATATATCTAGTAAGGAGACTGTGGTCATACTTAAGATACCCGGTTCTAAGTTTTTAGATTTCAGCCCTCTTTCATGAGCCCTTATTATGCACAAAACCACCAAGAAGGGCCAGAAAGCTCAGAGATAAATAAGCCCAGATCCTCAGGCATTCTGGGCTAGAGAGTTGATAGAGAGGAATAATCACAGCTGGAGTCACTGTGCCTTTCCTTCAGAAGAGAGACGGGTATAGCTAGTGGTGAAATGAGATAAACTCACTGCATGTATGTCCCTTACCAGATGATTAGATAACAACCCATTTCATAAGATGGCAAATGTACAGAGGCAGAGTCCGGGGCTCCGGCTGAGTCAGACCTGGGGGAGAAAAACTGGGGTCCATCATTCCAGGCTCTGGACCCGTAGGCGACCTGCTAGCTAAAGCTATGTCAAGAATAAGAGCAAGGCAGGGTACGGGGTGTGATGAATTGCAGGGAGCTAGCCTGGAACATCAGCATAGGTATTGCTCATACACAGTCAGCACACACGCCTGGGTTAGGCCAAGGCCAGCACACTGCCCAACTCCTCTTCCCGTTTCTAACCTTAGCTGGGATGGCCTTTTTAGGGACTGTCTTACTTGCTGCTCTTGCTGATGTTTTAGACACTCTGTTGTATAGGATCCAGGCCGCCCTTATCTCAGACAACTGAACTGTGGTCAGACGGCAGGGAGGTGCTGCCACCTCAACGCGTAGGAGGGTGAAGAGTAAGTAAATGAGACGCCTCTAAAGTTAAAAGGGGTGTCCCTAGAGGCCCATAAGTAGCAGTAAACCTTTTACATTTTATGAATAAAACCTGTGTTTCATCTATAGCGTTGGGTTGAGTAAATTAAGTAAAACAAAAACAGGCCTTCCATATCAAGCAGCTTCTTCTATTTCAGGTACTTTCTGGAAGACAGCCATGTACTACTTGGCAAACTCTAATTCCTCATTCAGCCCACTTTGGATATTATCAACCTTGATGAACAGCTATGGAACTGGTAACACTGTAAAAAGCAATTCAGGAACAGGATGAAACTTTGTCTAATATAATGTACAAAAGAGGAAATGACCAAACAAACCCTCTTACCTGTGTCCACACGGCTTCAACTGTGTGTCTGCTACCTCATCGCAACACAGGGAGCAGCAGTTTTCCCGGATACTAACTTGCTTCAACAGAGCAAGACGCCTGTGCCTGAGTAGAAAACACAGTTTGAAACTTATTTTGTCAACAAATAAATGGGGCCTGTTAGCAGTGATGCATAAGAAGTGCCTTGAAAATGCTCTGTACATGTGAGTCTACCATGTATTCCCTAAGCTTTGTTCAGTGAAGTTTTCACACAACACATCTCATTTCAATCTTTCAATGATTTTCTAAAATAGAGAATGAAGGAGGCATGGTCATTCCCATTTTACAAAGAAAAGGGCAGGAAATGATTTGTATAGGTCAGACACGGTAAACAGATTCAGGAATCAAATTTAAGTCTTTTGGTTCTAAGTCCAGTGCTCTTTTTATTTTACCAGCAAATTAAAAAAAATTTTTTTTGTTTATCTATCTATCTATCATCTATCTATCTATCTTGTCTATCTCGGCTGTGCCGGGTCTTAGTTTCGGCACTCAGAATTCTTGGTTACAGCATGCATGCAGGATCTAGTTACCTGACCAGGGACTGAACCCAGGCACCCTGCATTGGGAGTGCAGAGTCTTACCCACTGGACCACCAGGGAAGTCCCTAGCAGCAAATTTTAACGTTTTAAGTCACACATCTCTAAGATTTTGAGGAAACGCATAGAGCATTTCCCAAGAAAAATGCACACACACAATTTTCAAGGTGTTTATGATAGATCATCATAGTCACCCTGGAAGTCCAGACACATCGGGTTAGAACCCTCGCATTATACTTTCACTCAGCTTGGACTGGAGAGGCAGACATGCAGAACTGCTCTGCTGAAGGTACAGCCTGATGGATGGCCAAGAGAAACAGGAAACATTCATTCAATTCACATAAGGCCTTATGTGCCAGGCACTGTTCCAAGCTTTGGAGATTCAGCAGTGAAGAGAGGACTAAAAAAATATCCCTGCCTTCAGAGAGTTTACACTCCAGTGGGGGGAAAACAGACAATAAATCATATTAAGAAGTAAGATATGCAGAATTTTAAATGCTAATGAGTAGTGTGAAGAAAAATAAAGCAGGGAGAAGAATAAGGAGTGTGTATGTGAGAGGCAGGGAGTTATAATTTTAAATACGGCAGCTAGGGAAGGTCTCACTAAGATGACATTTAAGTGAAGACATGAAGGGAGTGAGAGAGTGAGCCTTGCGGGCATCTTGGAGAGAAATTGTGATTTACGATAAAAAATATATTTTGTTTACATCTGCATTCCTGGCACAGATTCCTAAAACCCTCGATGATTCATAAGTTAAGAGAGCTAGAAAGGTCTTTTGTTCTGTTAATGAGGCGGCTTTTAAAAAGCCCCCTAGGTACCTAAGGATGGGACTGGGAACCAACCAGGTGATTAGAAGGTTGGAACTTTTCAGTTCCCTCCTCTCTCCTCTGCCCCACCTCCTGGGATGGGAAGTGGGCTGGAGACTGAGTTCAATCATCAAAGGCCAATAATTTAATGAACCAGCCCTGTGTAATGAAGCCTCCCTACCAACCCAAAAGGACAAGGTTCAAAGAGTTTCAGGGCTGGTGAACAAGTGAGAGGCAGGGAGATTGGCATGCACAGATAGCCTGTTCCTGAGTTATATACTATTATAATAAACCGGTAACCTAGTAAGAAGTAAACTGCTTTCCTGAGTTCTGTGGTGGTAGCTCTAGCAAATTAATCAAACCCAAGGAGGAGGTCATGGGAGCCTCCAATTTACAGCCAGTTGGTCATAACCTGGACTTGTGACTGGCATCTAAAGTGGGAGAAAAGGGCAGTCTTTGCAGGACTGAGCCCTTCACCAGTGGGATCTGATGCTATCTCCAGGTAGACAGTGTCAGAATCGAGTTAACTGCTCAGTGGTACTGGAAAACACACATCGGAACATTCTAGTAGCAGGAAGCACTGCGACAGCAGAACATTCTAGTGCAAAGGCCCTGGGGCTACAATAGTAGACCTGGTATGTTTCAGGAGCAGCAAGGAGGCCAGGATGGCTGAAAGAGCAGGAGCATATGGGAGAGGGTCGGAGGTCAGAGAAGTAATGGAGGAGAGGAGGGGACAAATCATATAGAGTCTGCTAGGATTTAAGCTTTTACCTTAAGTGAGAGGAAGCCACTAGAGTCTTTTCAGCACAGAAGTGCATGATCTGATTTATGTTGTAACAAAATCATTCTGGAGGTTGTGCTGAATAAACCAAAGCGGGTTAAGGCAGGAATAGGGAGACTACAGTTTAAGGGCAGGGCAAGAACAATCCAGGTGAAAAATGATGGAGGCTTCAACCATGGTGGTAGCAGGGAGAGGGACAAGTAGTTGGATTTGGGATATATACTGAAGGCACAGCCCACAGGATTTGCTGAGGGATCTGTCGTGGAAATGGCAGAAAGTCATACCCTGCCTTGTCAAGGATACTCTAGGATTACAGCCAGGGAAACTGGAATGACAATGGAGCTATTAACAGAGATGAGGGAAAACTGTAAGAGAAGCAGGTGGTCGTGAGTAGATGACTTCTGTAGCTGAGAGGTGGGTACACGGTGCTTTATTGTACTATTCTTTTTTTCTTTTGTGTGTATCTGAAGTTTTCCATAATAAAAAGTTTAAGAAGAAAAAAAAAGAATGAATAGAAGAAGAGATAGAGAGGATTTACAATATATAACAATTTACAAAACGCCAGATAGAAACAGGACCATGATCTCCTACCCTGAAGTCAGAAAAGAATACTATTCCTATGAATAAAAAAGGACCCCTTCGCATTAAGGAGGCCACTCCTGTCTTGGTGTCACTGTCACAAAAAACAAAGTCTAGTGTATTATAGGACTGCCCAAGCTTGTAACTCTGCTGTTCTTATTCAAGGCAGACTGCACTTTGGGCGCCAAAGTGATGTGGTACCAAGAGAAGCTGCCCATAAAAGAAGACCTTCCGACAGTTGGCGCCTATTGCCATCTGACTTTTGGAAAGTTTAATTCTGCAGGGGTGGTTAACTAAATGCTGAAGCAGTTTTAACCAAGGCCAGCCTCCAGGGGAACTCTTAGATGGATCAATTTTACCTTTCAGGGCGTATGTGAGAAGGCAGACTTGTTTATGGGCCGCATCCAAGAAGACAGGCTACATAAAAAAAATGATGGGGCTTCCCTGGTGGCGCAGTGGTTGAGAATCTGCCTGCCAATGCAGGGAACATGGGTTCGAGCCCTGGTCTGGGAAGATCCCACATGCCGCGGAGCAACTAGCCCCGTGAGCCACAATTACTGAGCCTGCGCGTCTAGAGCCTGTGCTCTGCAACAAGAGAGGCCACGATAGTGAGAGGCCTGCGCACCGCGATGAGGAGTGGCCCCCACTTGCCACAACTAGAGAAAGCCCTCGTACAGAAACGAAGAGCCAACACAGCCATAAATAAATAAATTAATTAATTAATTAAAAAAAAAAAAAAATGATGGGGTATGACAGATGAGAAAGGTGTTACCTCACACTTTCACTAAGAGGAATCTGAAGTTCAGAATCCCTGTTAGGCACTGAGACAAGGTGAAGGGAAGTTCTAAGAATGAACTTCAGATCTCTGAGCTGGGATACATGTGGCCCTTCTGTTCCTGGGATATTATGGAGGCTCTGCCACTGCAGGCAGGGCTGTCGTCACTGTGTGACATTTTCTAGTTCATCTGGAAACTGTTGACTGAGCCACTCTCAAGCCTTGGGACACTGAGTCCAAGGTGAAGTATAGTGCAGAAGGGCTCGTTACAAACCTGCGTTTTGAGCCAGAACAGGAGCTAGGATTACAACATTATGTTATAGATACCTTTAAGACCATAAAGGCCCAACACTGGTTATGCCATGGCCAGTGTGGTCTCTTTGACTGCAGATTCCTTACCTAGGCAAAATGATTTTCTCTTCAGCTGTTAGGAAGGCGTAGTCATTAAAAGTGCTAAATTTCATAGATGGTGGATATTTGAATGGTTTTCCTCCAAAATTGAACTCACATTGTTGATATGACATGAAACTAGCTGCAGCAAAAAATCCAGATCTACAAATGAAAATGAACAGAGGTCAAGAGAATTCATAAAAACAAAGTAAAGCTCATACACAAAGTGGTATTCAGAAAATGGGAATAAGTCATACCTGAGCAGAAAGAAGGGTGACATTCTGTTTATTAACCTAGACAGGACTGTGAACCAGAGAACATCCTGCTCTTATCTTCCTATATCAAACTCTGGGAGGGTTTTAGGTAAGATCAAATGGGCCTCCAATTACTTGAAATACAGTGATTTCTCATCACAGCTTACTACATAAATGGACAGTTCTTTTGTTTTTCTTTTCTGGAGAAAAGTACATTCCATGCATCTGCTCAAATTTTTGCCTGAGAGAAGGTACTTACACAGTAGATGAAAAGACTTGCTTCTCAGGAGGCAGCTGGTTGCCATTTAAAAAGAAAATCATTTGCTTTTCATTCAAGTCTAACAGAAATCCTACTGTGTCTCCTAGAGGATAAAGTGAAACACTGTTAGGATATGGAGATTCTGCTGTCTCAGGGTTTTAATGTCACTGTATTAAGTCTGTTTTTATAGCCCTGTAGTCAACATATTCATCGTTTTTGCTTCTTCTGCAACTGATCTGACCCGTTTACATCAATATTTGGATGTACCATTAAGAGGAAAATGCTGCCAATTAATCTATGAAAAGTCATCAATTGTAAGATGCATCCCAATTTCAAAGATGTGAAAATGTGGCGAAAATGTGCATTTTGGGATCAGTAAAATATGGTAAGATCAAAATCATGAACTTTTTTGCCTCTCTGGTGAGAGTTAAAACTCTCTGAGAGGGAATTCCCTTGCAGTCCAGTGGTTAGGACTCTGTGCTTTCACTGCCGAGGGCAAGGGTTCAATCCCTGGTCCAGGAACTAAGATCCTGCAAGCTGTAAGGCACAGCCAAAAAAACAAAACAAAACAAAACAAAACAAAACTGTCTGACATAACAACTGCCCCCAAACATGTTTTTTTTTTTAAAGCATTCATATTCACTCATAAAGTTTTTGCTTTTTAAAATGTCAAAGGGACTTCCCTGGTGGCGCAGTGGTTAAGAATCTGTCTGCCAACGCAGGGGATATGGGTTCGATCCCTGGCTTGGGAAGAGCCCACGTGCCACAACTACTGAAGCCTGTGTGCCTAGAGCCCTTGCTCTGCAACAGGGAAGCCATCCCAATGAGAAGTGCATGCACCACAATGAAGAGTAGCCCCCGCTCACCGCAACTAGAGAAAGCCTGAGTGCAGCAAAAAAGACCCAATGCAGCCAAAAATAAATAAATAAAAAATAAATAAATAAAAATAAATAAATAAATTGTCAAAGATAAATACATGAAATTATAAAGTGATCACAAGAAAAACTGACCCTCAGTGGTACTGGAAGAAAATCTGGCAATATATGGCAAAAGCCTTGAAATTCTGTATACCCTTTGCCAGAGAACATTCACTTCTAAGGATTTATCCTGAGAAAATCCAGAATGGTTTATAATTTTTTTATATAATAATTTTAAAAGACAAAAATGTAACTGTCTAACCTTGAGGCATTGATTAATATAGTACTATTATATAATGGAATATTGAAAAGCCATTAAAAACAATGTTATTTAATAACCTGGAAAGCTGTTCAAGGCATAGTGAGTGTAACAACAAAAAATATACACCATACACAAAAATAAACTCAAAATAGATTGAAGACCTAAATGTAATACCGGATACTATAAAACTCTTAGGGGAAAACACAGGCAGAACATTTTTTCACATAAATCGCAGCAAGATCTTTTTTGATCCACCTCCTAGAGTAATGAAAATAAAAACAAACAAATGGGACCTAATTAAACTTAAAAGCTCTTGCACAGCAAAGGAAACCATAAACAAAATGAAAAGACAACCCTCAGGATGGGAGAAAATATTTGCAAACAAAGCAACCAACAAGGGATTAATCTCCGAAATATACAAACAGCTCATGCAGCTCAATATCAAAAAAACAAACAATCCAATTAAAAAATGGGTGGAAGATCTAAATAGACATTTGTCCAAAGAAGACATACATATGGCTAAAAAGCATATGAAAAGATGCTTTGGGCTTCCCTGATGGTGCAGTGGTTGAGAGTCCGCCTGCTGATGCAGGGGACACGGGTTTGTGCCCCGGTCCGGGAAGATCCCACATGCTGCGGAGCGGCTGGGCCCGTGAGCCATGGCCACTGAGCCTGCGTGTCCGGAGCCTGTGCTCCGCAACGGGAGAGGCCACAACAGTGAGAGGCCCGCGTACCGCAAAAAAAAAAAAAAAAAAAAAAAAAGATGCTCAACATCACTAATTATTAGAGAAATGCAAATCAAAACTTCAATGAAGTATCAACTCACACCAGTTAGAACGGCCATCATCAAAAAATATACAAACAATAAATGTTGGAGAGGGTGGGGAGAAAAGGGAATCTTCCTACACTTTTGGTGGGAATGTGGGAATGTAAATTGGTGGGAATGTAAATTGGTACAGCCACTATGAAGAACAGTATGGAGGTTCCTTAAAAAACTAAAAATAGAGCTACCATATGATCCAGCAATCCCACTCCTGGGCATATCAGGAGAAAACCATAATTTGAGAAGATACATGCATCCCAGTGTTCACTGCAGCTCTATTTACAATAGTCAGGACATGGAAGCAACCTAAATGTCCATCAAGAGAGGAATGGATAAAAAAGATGTGGTGCATATATACAATGGAATATTACTCAGCCATAAAAAAGAATGAAATAATGCCATTTGCAGCAACATGGATGGACCTAGAGATTGTCATACTGAGTGATGTAAGTCAGACAGAGAAAGACAAATATCACATGATATCGCTTATATGTGGAGTCTAAAGTAAGGGTACAAATGAACTTATTTACAAAACAGAAATAGAGTTATAGATGTAGAAAACAAACTTCTGGTTACCAGGGGATAAGGGTGGGGGGAGGGACAAATTGGGAGATTGGGATTGACACATACACACTACTATATATAAAATAGATAACTAATAAGGACCTACTGTATAGCACAGGGAACTCTACTCAGTACTCTCTAATGGCCTATATGGGAAAAGAACCTAAAAAAGAGTGGATATATGTATATGTATAACTGATTTGCTTTGCTGTACATCTGAAATTAATACAACATTGTAAATCAACTATACTCCAATAAAAATTTAAAAAAAATTTTAAAGGTAAATTAATAAAAAAAATACATATCTATGTATACACACCAGATTGTGTTTTAAAGAAATCTCTGGATGGAGGAATTACATGAGATTTTGGTTTCATTTTGCTTTTTACCCCTATTTTCCAAATTTTATAATAAACTTAAGAAATCTTTTAAAAAATCATTTAAAAAACAAACAAGACAGTCTTTGCAGACAGTACCTCTATCTTATGCTTTGTTAAATGAAGAAGTGTTGGGACTTCCCTGGTGGCGCAGTGGTTAAGAATCCGCCTGCCAATGCTGGGGACACGGGCTTGATCCCTGGTCAGGGAAGATCGCACATGCCGCAGAGCAACTAAACCAGTGTGCCACAACTACTGAGTCTGCGGTCTAGAGCCCGCGGGCCAAAACTACTGAGCCCACGTGCCACAACTACTGAAGCCCACGTGCTTAGAGTCCATGCTCCGCAACAAGAGGAGCCACCACAATGAGAAGGCTGCGCACCACAATGAAGAGTAGCCCCCGCTCACCGCAACTAGAGAAAGCCCGTGTGCAGCAACGAAGACCCAATGCAGACAAAAATAAATAAATTTACAACGACAACAAAAAAATATCAGAAAAGTATTTAAAAAAAATGAAGAAGTGTTATGTTCCTTTAACTTGCAAACCCTTAAAATGAGGGCTTATGTGGGCTTTGCAGGTTTTTTCCTTTCCACGCTATTAGTTAATTAAGAGAAGCTGTCCCCTCACAGCAAGGGTCAAATTCCTGCTCTCTTAGCATGCCTGAAAATTCAGTTTACATCTATAATGCTGATTGCGGCAGGAAACAGAGAGAGGGCAGCTTGGAGAAGAAACTGGGCTATATCCCCCATCTAGCTCCAATGCTGGGAATAAAATTTTTCCAGAGGTTCCATCCCCTACCATATGACTCTATAGCTTCAGAACAAGGCAGTGCACCAGGAGGCCCCTTGAGAATACTACCCTCCAGTGCAGTGGTGCTGAAGCAGGGAAGCCCTGTTTTCACTGTATTTAGTTGGGGGTAAACACTCACCTTAAATTTTTTGGTATAAGTGTTTAACAAATCAACTGTGGCTCTAACTACGCTGTTTGAATCTTTCATTAATAAATGTTTTCATGGGTCTAGGGCATTGGATATTGCAAAGCAGTTGGAAACAAAAACTGAATGGGGCAAAAAAGATCATGCTGTTGATAAGATATATTCTTGCTAAAATCCTAGAGCTTTGATTGAGAGTCCTGGCCCTGCAGCATCCTGAGCCCAATGTCTGGAGAAATGAGGCTGGGCAAAAGTGTTTGAGACTAACAGTACTCAAGTCATCTTTAAAAGCTGCCCTAGAGAGCCCTGGAATGTGTCCACTGAATAGTGCCAATTCTCTGAAAATAACCTTAGTTTACTGGCATTATAATTTCAGTGTCCTCAATATCTCCACGGCTGCTTTGATTTAAGACATATACCCAGAGAGGAAACTAGAATTCATATTAATCTTAAGATGATCATTTTCCCACTAAATTAAGAATTTTATAGTCTGAAATGTTTTGCTAAAGGAAGGGCTCCATCAGAGGTGAATATCAGGAGAGTACGGTTCACATCTATGGTAGGGGATACAAAAGCTAATATCCCTTTTCACATTTACTCTTTTTCCATTAAAAGATTTTAAAGCCTAACGTAATAAGTGCCTCATCATAACCAGATGTCTTAACCTAATTAATAAATTCATGATGGAGAGGAATGAATACCTTCTTTCCAGCAGGGGTGTTGGTGAGGCTTACTTCTGGCGTTGTACCAAATCAGCTGCCGGCAGCCATCGTATGCACAGGAGTATTCGTCGTCCCCAATGCCGTAGCCTTCCTGGAGGGAGAGAGGGCCCAGAAGATTAGCAAGGCTCTGACTGCTGTGTTCCATTAACCTGGTGGCTAGAATTCTAAGCATTTTGGATGAAGGGAGAGAGCCTACAGTTCTTGGAAGATACCAAAATTCTGACATAGAGTCAGAATAGAGTGTGACTTCACCAACAAATTTTTCCCAAGTTTCACGTCTGTTAGTTCATTTAATTCTCATGAACCACCTTGAGGCTGGTGGTATTATATTCCATCTTAAGAGGAAATAAGGCTCAGAGAAGTCAACCAGCTTGCCCAAGGACATGTTACTAAAAAAGTCAAGTTTGGACCTTGGAATTTTCTGATTCCAAGGCTGGTGTGGGCAAACACCTTTCTTTCATGTAGTACACTTCAAAACACCCAAATGCTCAGAGATTTCAAAACTGGAGACAACAGAAGGTTATAGTGGGTAATCAGCTAATAGGTATTCTGAGATATTTGAACATCACACAGGTCCTTGGCAGCTTCTTTTATTACTTACTGCCTTTTAATTATTTCACAATTATTTTATTGTTAACATAAAAGGGTAGGTGGGATCTTAAGAAATTATTTTGAGCACTTATAAGAAGAAAATAGAAAATACAGAGGAAACATGCGTATCAGACAACTGCTATCTTTAAGGCTCAATGGTGAAAGATTATAGTGGAGAAAGGCATTGAAAATGTGGGCTGAATCCAAGTAAGATCTCAGATCCTGGTGATGGTCTGCTTATTCTATGTGACAATGCAGTGAGGAGATAGATTGGAAGAAGGGCTCCAAGATGCTCCTTGACTACTCGGACCACAACATACTGAATTCGGATGAGTGTTCTCCAAAGTGAGGCTTCTGAATTAGCTTCTGAATGCACTATTCAGACTACTCAAGAGTTAAATGAACTTGCATAAGTTCTCAGCGTAAGGCCGAGAAGATATTCACCAGTCCATTAGAAAAAACACCTTGCTATTCCTTTCAAAGCCTGAACAAATAAGTAAAAACTTACTTTTTATTTGTGGGGTGTTGGGGCATAGGCAAAAGGCAAGCAATTCTTTTCTATCTTTCCTTTCTAATGTCCTAGGAAGTCCTCCACTGAACACTTGAAAGAAATTCCTAGAAGATTCCCAGCCACCAAGAATTGGTTAAGAGAAGACTTTACCATGCAATGTCTTCTATGCCTGGATGAATTTCACAGTAAAGTGGCATTTGGAGACAGAGGGGGAACTCTAATCATTTTAACCACAGATCAACTTCTACAGGCTAAGAAGTAGGTGCCTCTGCTAAGCAGAGATACACCTTAAAAAGCCCTTTGAGCTCACATACCAAAGAGCAGTCCAGATGTACTACACCCTCTTTCAACGTGAAAACATTCCCAGCAGAACTATAACTATGGTCTCCATCAGCTGAGGCAGATAAATGAGAGAACAGTGTAGCTAGCTTGGTACTTGGGGTGATTATTTTGATCTGTATGTTCTGGTCACGTATACTTTAGTAATGGCAACATTACTAAAAACAAACAACAAAAAAGCATTTATCCATAGTTTGTTGTTTAGGGAATATATTGACTCCTTCCCTATGTGGTGGACACCATCCTTTCTTCTGCTGTCCAATATCCCTACCACTTCCTGCTACGGGGAATGTAATGAAGATACAGTGTCCTGCCTCCTGCTCTGGAGATGGAGGGGTAAGATGTGACCTTGGCCAACCGGACCCTCCCATCAGACACCTAGTGTCTGTAACCCCACATGGAGGAATGGTTAGGACCCTTGTGGCAGCAGTGTTGGCATCCTGGTCCCTAAAACACTGGCTGTTGTACTTCCTGTGTCTTGGTCTCTGACGCTGCCTTGGAGCCTGTCTGGTTCCCAAACCCCTCAATAGTCTGGGAGCCCCCAGTAGGCTTCCAAGTCATTCTTTTTCTGTTTACGATAGCAGAGCAGAGTCATTTTCTCCATGGCAAGAGGCTTCAACAGGGAAAGAAGCACAGGCTGCCTTGACCAGGGTTTGAATTCTTCGCCAGCAGTTGGAGGCTAGGTGACTTTGGGCAAGTTTCTAAATTAATTTCTTTGAACTTCATTCTCATCTTTAAATGGGAGAATAATACCTTCCCAAACTCTCAAAAAGATTAGAGGTGAGTATGTGAAAGACCTGTCACATGGTAGATGCTCATGAAAAGGCAAAAGATATTTTAGATAAGTCAAAATGCACCCTTGGAGACTTGCTCCTCCCAAACCCCCATAAATATATACAAGATAACTATTCTCTAATTGACCTGAACAAGAACTATCCTTTAGCTTCTCAGATTAATGATCTATGTCCAAGCCCAACACTTTGATCATCTTTTCAAAACCGAAGCCCAAGCAGTAGGAGTTAAAATAAGTCTATGAACAGACTTCAAAGTTTTAGAAACTGCGTGTATTCTAGGAGTGACTTATTCCATAAAACCACACCCTATCTGTACAGGCAAAAAGATTCAGAATCACCAGAACAATGTCCATGTGAAGCAAAGTTGTAAGTATGGCAACATCATTAAAATCCTACATTTGGGGAAAGATACATCAGACTTCACCAATTTCTAACCAACCAATACTTGAATCAGGGAAAAATGTTTCATTTTTGTTTTTTAAAGAAAGAAATTAAGTCTACCAAGCAATCTGGAGGGTAGGAAGATAGTATGTTAATCCTCTTAACTTGAGAAGCCAAAGTTTTTGCAACTATACGGCAGAAATTAGTTTCATCCATCAGATAAAATGATCCAGCTTCATTGGCCATTAAAAAGAAAACAATCTGCAACATTCAGTCTCAAATATACTACACTCAGACCTGTAGTGTGCTGCCAAATTAGGAGAGGCACATTTTATATCCAAGCTTTCTCCCGAGAGGAATCCACATTTCTTCTAGTTCGAAAACAAATCTTTACTTCCGAATGAGACTAGCTACTTCTCTGAGACTCTCTCCATTTTCAAATGCAAAGAACACAACTATTGTAGAATAGGAAGGGGACTGAATTCTAGTCCTAGTTTCTTTTTGTCCCAGTCTTAGTCTCAGTTTTCTTATCTGTGAAATGGAAACTGTGACAGTAAAGACTGTTGTGGGAATTGGATGATAGGCTCTAAAATGAAGGTGCTCTGGAAATTAACATTTTTTTTTTTAAGTCCTAAAAAATCATCTTGAGGACATCATTTGGGGCAGGCTGTCAGTGTAACTGATACTGTCTTCTTTAAATTAGTGCCCAAGTTGGGCACTAAAAGACTAACTGGCATTGTTCTCCAGACCCACTTACTTCTGACTACATGGTGCCACAAAAAGCCCCATTCTTCCAGGTTTTAAATAAGGCCTAGAGGGCTAGGAGGCGCTGCATCAGGGAAGGTTCCCAACAAAGCAATGGAAGACTGGGGTCCAGTTTTCCATCCTGGACAAAAATCCAGACCTGACCTCTCCCTGGGCCCTCTTCCTCCAATTTGTCTCTTTCCAGCAAGGAGCTTAGTAAAATGCCATGAACAATTCCAGGATGCTGTACTGCCTTGTTGAAAGGGCACTTTAGAAACTAGCTTTATGGGAGGCAAGTTTAGTTTGATTTTGTTGGATCACTTCTAAAACCCATCCCAGGACCTTACATATGGGATGGGAGGTTATTATTTAGATTAACATAAAAAAAAAATCTAAGGGACTTTTCCCAGCTCAAAGGGTAAAAATCATATGTCCACAAAATATTCCTGATCAAAACTGGATTAATTCTAAACAGCTTATAATATGACTATGAGAAGAAAGCCGTTTGGGTTGGGCATTAGAAGGGTATAAAATGGCAAGAAATTAACATTTGTAGGAAAGCGAAGAACCCCAATCTCTCACACCCAGGTAGAGGCAGCCCAATTCTGCTTCCTCTAGTGGACTTAATTTTCCCTTATAAATTACAGCGTTGTATAGCAAAAGATAAATACGGAATATTGAAAACAAATGTGCCTACTAATTACAAGGTAAAAGTAAAGTAAGAGGAGTCAAGACAACTTTTAGTATTTTATGAAAGGAATAGAATTCCTACAAAGTTCCTAAAGCTTAAACGCAAGGTAAAAACCATCACTGGACCCAATATAAAAACTGAGCCAAAGATGTGGCTGGGGCTGGAGCAGAGCCTAAAAAGAAAAAGAGGGGGCTTCCCTGGTGGCGTGGTGGTCAAGAATCTGCCTGCCAGTGCAGGGGACACGGGTTCGACTCCTGGTCCGGGAAGATCCCACATGCCATGGAGCAACTAAGCCTGCGCGCCACAGCTACTGCGCCTGCACTCTAGAGCCTGTGAGCCACAACTATTGAAGCCCGTGCGCCACAACTACTGAAGCCCGCACGCCTAGAGTCCGTGCTCCACAGCAAGAGGAGCCACCCCAACGAAGAGTAGCGCCCCCCCGCTGCAACTAGAGAAAAGCCCACGCGCAGCAACAAAGACCCAATGCAGCCAAAACCAAAATAAATAAATTAATTTAAAAAAAAAAAGGAAAAAGAGCACATCTAAACTCTGGGTGCAAGATTAACATGAACTTAGAACTTGAGGGGAAAAAAACAGCTGAGGGGCAATTTCACCTGTGTTTTCCTATTTCTAAATCAGTTTAGAAAACCACTGTTAGGGATTTGGCACCATGTGATTCAGCCCAAGGAACGATTATTGTGCAAAACCGTCTGAAAAATGAGTATCCGCCACCCACTCGCCAAAAAAACTGCTGCTGCTCCCATCCGCTCAGGTCTCCAAGGTACTCACATGATTGAGAAATTTGCTGTCTCGTGTGGCCCAGCCGATCTGCATGACACCAGAAGTGACCACTGTTACTTCATAGTACCACACCCCAGCATCCACACAAAAGGTGCAGCGCACACTTTCAAAAGAAGAGGCATCACAGCGAGCCTGGCAAAATAAAAGAGCATGGCAGCCCACCATCAATGCCTGAAGACCACCAGAGATAACCGACTGCTCTGAAGGTAGAATCTATTCTTCCTCATTAAAGCTCCTGGTGGACTACTGTCTTCTTCCCTGTGCATTCTCAGTGACAAAAAGTACAAAACCGAAGGAAGGACACTCTATTTTATAGTTTAATTTCCAGGGAGTTCCAGATTGAAAGGACTGGAAGACCTCAAAGTAAGAATTAGTGAAGGCTACTGGCTTCATTTTTAAGTACTTACAGAGCTTTGCTCTTATAGTAGAATCTTTTCCAAATGCATAAACATTGCCTTAACCTGTACTTGTTAGGGAGGGAGATGAGGGAGAGAAGGATATTGAAGTGTATAAGATGGAGTACCTAAAAATAATCTAAAGCAGAAAACTACGTAAAGCATTTGGCAAGATGTAAGATCAAAGAAACTATTTGCAGCCATTCTTCAAACGGCTCTTTAATCTTGACATGTCTAGTGCCTAATGGTACCTTCCTGTATATAAGCGGCTCTTTCATTAACCTTCACCCCCAAATCAGCAACATTTTCAACATACAGGGAGAAGGTGAAGCTCTAGACTGAATACAATTGGTTATGCAGGGATTTAAAAAAGGAAGGGCCTCTTTTAGAAACACTAGTCTTTGTACCTTTAACTGCATAAAATGGCAGAGATGAAAATCAGACATATTTAAACCAGTCAATAAACATTATAGCTTGTACCATATGTATAGGACCATGTTAGATATGAAAGAGTAAATAATATCCCAAACACGCTCTCTCCCACCACTTCTACCTCTAAACACTCTTTGAGTATGTAGAAAATTTCCATCTATTTTTCAAGGATTGCTGTTGTTCAGAACCAGTGCAGGAAAATGAGGACAAGATTTTATCCCCAGAATGGTCCGTCTATGGAAGCTTTACCTCCAAGCCATGAGGCGAGATCTTCAGGTACTCGCTGACATCGTTGCTATTTAGCATGGCCTTAATGCTATTCAAGTCCACTTTCTCATAGGTCAGCTGCCTACCTTCTTTTAAAACTGCAAAAGAAAAAGTGGGCACATTTCTAAGGCAGGCTGTTGTGGAGCAAAAAGCTACTGTCATCGCTAGTTGCCATTCTAGTTAAGAAGTGGAGGTGCTCATAAATGGCAGAATTGGTAGACTTATAACCTTAGCTTTGCTGCTACACTGCCATAGGAAGATTAATTACGCAAATGCTAGTAAAGACAGCACTGCTAGGTTTATATTTCTGTTCCCTATAGTCATTATTTTGCATGCAGCAAAATCCAAATGGTAGTTTTTCAGAATTATTCTTTAACTGGCACTACACAGGCTGGGCACTGAGCTACTCCCCATAATGCTGCAGTATGAGCAGAGGGGTCAGATGTCCAACTGTGCTTTAGCACAGTGCTACCCGTGGGAGGGGGAGTGAGGAAAGAGCAGTAATATAGTTTTAGTTCTTGCAGCTCTTGGAGGAGAAAAAGAAAAGTTGGGAGCAACTCTCACGGTATAGGTAAGACATGACTTGAGTTTTGAAGAGCAAACTTGGGACAGAGAGAAGAGTAAAGAGGGAATTCCAAGTGAGGGGAACATGCCCAGGGGTAGGAATGATTGGGAACTGCTTGTAGGACAGTGAGAAGAGTTTGTGTTGGAAAGAGTTGATTAGACAGTGGCATCTGATTGATGGTCTGGATGCAGGAGGAAACAGGGGACCAGTAAAAGTTTTTGAACAGGAGAGTGCTGCAATTAGAAGCATTCCATCTAATAGTCTGAAGAGTCCCTAGGATACTTTACTGCTAGAATATAGCCAACCCATCAGTAGAGGACCTTATATGGAAAAACTCACACTCACTGTCACAAAATAAAGACCTGTGATCCTACTTAAGAAGTGGATTTGGAAATGAAAACAGGCATTTTAATAAAGGACAACTCCTACTTACAGAGATTGTCTAAGCTCCACTGGGCACAGAAACCAACTTGACGTTTCAGATAATCAGGATCATCAGCCCAGGACTCTAACGTGACAAGCCGGTCACTAATACTGGATTCAGATATAGTCAATTTATTTTCACCTGTTGGGAAGACATAAACCTTAAATTAACCATGAAAAAGTAGGATGATTTGCTGGGTAGATTAATGGAGGGAAAGAGTGAGGAGAGACAATTAAATTAGAGAATCTGGAAACTATAATAATGACAAAGCCCAAGAGCTCTATCTTCTAGAAAGTAGTAATGTGATCACTAAATTTTTAGCTATAAAAAGTGGGTAATCACGGTCACCAAGTTTTGATTCTTTATATATATATATATACACACACATATATATATATACATATATATATTTCTTTTTTAACATCTTTATTGGAGTATAATTGCTTTACAATGGTGTGTTAGTTTCTGCTATATAACAAAGTGAATCAGCTATACATATACATATATCCCCATATCTCCTCCCTCTTGCGTCTCCCTCCCACCCTCCCTATCCCACCCCTCTAGGTGGTCACAAAGCACGAAGCTGATCTCCCTGTGCTATGTGGCTGCTTCCCTCTAGCTATCTGTTTTACATTTGGTAGTGTATATATGTCCATACCACTCTCTCACTTCGTCCCAGCTTACCCTTCCCCCTCCCCATGTCCTCAAGTCCATTCTCTATGTCTGCGTCTTTATTCCTGTCCTGCCCCTAGGTTCTTCAGAACCATCAAGTTTTGATTCTTTAGGTGAGAAAACTCTTGCCTTTGTCACTGTTAAATCTTACTGGCTTTGAGATGTTTACCCAGATAAATCAGAATGTATGCATGCTTCTTATTTATTTATTTGGCTGTGCCACACAGCTTGAGGGATCTTAGTTCCCCAACCGGGGATTGAACCTGGGGCCACGGCAGTGAAAGCCCAGAATCCTAAACACCAGGCCACCAGGGAATTCCCCAGAATGTATGCATGTTTGATGGGGTTCAAAAGCATCAGCTCATCCAGTAACTATGAAAAATAAGATTTTTAACAAGCAATATAGATCATTAATGTAAGAAGTCACTATACCTACTTGTCTGTGCAAACTTTTCCAATGCGATAAGTGCAAAAAGCATGACTGTGGGGTGGGACTGTAATTTCTGAAAGACAACAAAAGGTAAAAAAAAAAAAAAAAAAAATCATTGCCCTGCAGAGGCGGCAAGTTATCAATTTCCTCTTCTTACCCAATATGTGCTAGATTTTTTTGGGGGAGCAGTAGGAAAAGTGTTACTCATTCAAGTCCATGATTATCCATTTGCTAATATTGATAGTAATAAACCAAGATAGAGTCTCTTAAAATCTTATATTATTTTCTTGAAGTTACTGTGTTCGTTTATAGATATGGAAATTTCAAAAGTATCTTATTAAATGTACTATGTTATTTTACTTAGTAACATTTATATATTAAAGCTTTGTTAAATAAAATCATGCTGATTCTTATATTCCTTTAAGCAAGCCAAACAGAAGCCCAGAAATATAGCTATGGCTTTTTATTCAGAACCCTAAAAGGAGCCATTCATCACTACCACGTTCCAAAATTATAAATAATGAAATTAACAACTCATGGCTTCATTTTCAATCTGTTCTCTGAAAGGAATTCTACAAATGCTGATGGTAGGTGGGAGAGAGCAACAAGTGAGCTCTTTCAGTTACATTTAAGTTCATGTCACATGTGTTCACATTTGAAGGAAGGTCTATCTGCTTAACATCATATCTTCTCACAGCCATCCTTCCCCACAGCTATGCTAGGTGCCTGCAAAAGAGCTCTAGAACAACAGATGATTTCCACTCACTTTTCTGGTGCCCAACTGGGTTCCACAGAGCTCATGTAACCATTGCCCTTCCCTGCTGCAAAGCCTGTTTAGCGCCCTGCTTCTTGCCACATCCATTCTCATTCCCTCTGTCTGGTTTTTCAGGCCCTGAGCCCTCCCCACCTGGCTACTAAGTCTATGTCCTCCTGTCTCTGAACACTGTCTTCTGATCAGATAATTCTCCGTAATATGCTGGGAACATGGCCATTTTTGGCTCTGGGCTTCTGCCGGTGATATGCCCTTAGCCAAGAAACCCATTTCTTCCTCCTGTGTGCACAAACAAATCCTAGCCCTGTGGTGTGACCCAGCTGAGGTCCCACCTTCATCAGGAAGTCTGCCTCCCATGACTCCCAGCCCCCTCCACCCGTTTCTCCCACCTCCCAACCACCTTCTCAGAACCCTTGGCACTTGGTCTGAAGGAAGCTATTTTGCCCTTGATCATATCCTGTCATAAAATGGAGGCTAATTATCTTGTCTCAGTAGTTTTGTTCCCCTAACCAGGAAACTGCTTGAGGGCAAAGGACTGTTAGACTACTTCTGTATCCCTACAGTGCTTACTTAGCATAGTGCTAAGTGTTTTAAGTACATATAATATAGGTCCTGAAAAATAGGGTCCTTCAGATTTTGAAAACAGGCCAATGCACAGTAGGCCTGCAAAAATAACTTTAAAAAACACAGAGCAGTCAAGACTGCAGTCAGGCAGTGTGAGAGATCCGGTAGCACAGCCTTGGCAAACCACAAGCTTCAGAGACGATGTATCAAATACTCAACAATCGTTTTAAGAGCAGTAGTGGTGGGAGGGATGGAGGAACAGAGATTTATATACACTGGGGACCTGACCTCACAGTTTCCTGGCTTGGAATGCCGTGTAATTTTGTTTCCACTGTGGAGGTTCCTACTACCATTTGGCAGACTCTAAGCACGCACACACAAAAAGCCAATCTTAGCACCTATCTTATGACTAAATTTAAAACCAGACCAACTCAGCTGTTTTTGCTTGCAATAAATTCCTATCCTGCCCTTACTTCTTTTTAAACACAGGAAGGAATAGATAAACACTCAGGAAACACCTGCAAATAAAATTTATAGCTGATTCCATTCTCTGTGCCAGTGGCTAAGTGGGCAATTTTAGAAAAATGCACAATTCTAGATGACTAAGAATAACTAGCTTTGATGTCTCACTTACCAGACACTGTAGCAAATATTCCAGTATTCCTGGGCTAAGTAAACCTATACTTGCAGGACCTAGATGAATACAACAAACACTGGATATAATTAAATGTGTTACATTATTTTGAATTTGTAACTAATACCAATAAAATTGTAGAGCTCTTTTACAAAGTACTCTCATGTGCATGATCTTATTCAAGCCTCCTGCTTAAGGCAGGGAATAGTAGTATCCCCATTTCACAGGTGAGCAACTGAGCCCACTCCTGAGACACACTCCTGAAGTGACTTACTCCAGGGCACTTGGGGAGCACATGGCAGAGGCTGAACCAATACCCATGTTTTGATTTCTAATCCATTGTTTCTTCCACCATAAATGACACAACTAGCTGGGTTATTCACCTATACTTTGATGTTAACTTTCCTAAAATGGGTAACATTCACAGACAAGTAAAAAATCTGCTTGTCTTCTCAGGAATTGCTCCAATTTAAAGTTCCTTTTCTTCTTCTCCTACCGAGTATGTCTCTATTGCCTAGCTAAACTTTATAAAGTGTGTGTATATGTATATTACATGCAATCTTTATCATATGAGCTTAGCCTTTTCTCTTATTTTTAATTTTAAAGCAAATAAGGAAAACTTTTTCTTTTAAATTTCCCTCTGAAAGTCCTCAAAGCTAAATTAGTTTGCATTTACCTCTGTGGCCTTGAGTAATTTTTTTCCAGTTAGACCCTGTTGCTCAATTTTATTTTATTTTTTTAGAGACACTTTTTTTCTGGTAAAGCAGGTTTGATCAAAGACCTGCAGTGCCATCTTCCCCTTGATGTTAAACAACTTAAGATCTTCCTTGGTGGAGCTTCCCAGAGTTACCTGCTAGTTTCTCAGCCAAGCAGCCTAGGACTGCAGATGTGTTCCTGTGTTTGGCAGGATGACCTGAGTCCTGGCAAGCTACTTCTCCATTTAAGTTGAGAATTTCAGTCAATTTCTGGAGTGCATCCTAAAAACAAAAATGTACAAACGGATTTGATAAATATATTACTTAGGTTTTTTATCTCAAGGTAATTCTTTGACACAGAAGCAATAACCACGTGTTAAATTAACTCAGAATGACCATACAAAAATGATATAGTCACAGGATACCATTATTGATGGGAAATATTATTTGATCAACCTGAAGGTTTTCTTAAATGAATTGCTAGATTCCATTTCATTCAAAATGTACCGGTTGTATCAAATATATGCTATATACTCGAGTCGTTTAACAGACTAAATCCACCCAAATGCCAGTATGATTGATAACAATAGGGCCTAGTGATACTGAAGTACAAAGTTTCTTACAAATTTTTTTTTTTATCAATCAAGAACAAATATCACTAGAATTTTAAAGGCAAAGACTTTAAAAGACTAGGCAAAGGTCAATTCACCAGTGACAAGGCCAAAGACTTTTCCCTCTGTCCATGTTTTCCATATTAGGCCCAAATGTCTGAGGCTTAAACAAATGAAAGATGCCAGAATCCAAAACTTTTAAAAAAGCATTCCATAGACCATATGGAATAAGGCAATGAAAGTTAGATACTTTCGTTCTACATAAGGGATAATCAAAGTTATGCCAATATTTAATATGTTTAAGACTCAAAAGTGCTTTTGCTATAACAGTGTTTTCTCTTAATAGAAAATGTTTAAAAAACTTTTGTTATGAGGAAATTGTTTGGAGAGAGATAAGAAAATCAGCTCAGCAACTGAACATTCTTTTCTAGTTTCAAAGATTGCCATTTCAGATACAAATGCTTCCATTTTTAACATTTTAAAAATTTTAAACTAAAGTTTTACAGTAAGCTATTGACAGAAAGAGGATGTAGCAATTTATTAGTAATAAAAAACAAGTTTACATAATGAAATTAACATTAAATAAAACAGACCCAAAATATATAAAAAGAAATGCATTATATCAAACGTTCTTTGTGGTCATTCATCCTGTGTTTAAGCGTAGATGTCAGTTTCATAAAAGATAAGTATTAACTTACTTTAGTGGGCAATGGACATTCATCTAGTAATAATGTTATAACAGCTGGTCCCAGTGGATCTTCCAATGGAATAACTCTAATTAAAGACTGGACAACGTCCAACCATCCTTCATCTAGGAGCAAATCAAGAAGATTGTACGATGGAGCCATATTTTTAAAATGTGAAAATATATAACTTACAACACAAGATGACTTCACATTAAAATAGAAACACTCTTGGAAAATAGAAACATCCTATAGCTTTTAAGCAGCTAGTATTTGGCATGGACATGGTCATCAATTGCTAGTCATCACAGTAGAGACAAAGAATCCTAACTTACAGGAGTCTGGTGATTTGGGGGTATCTTTATTTGAAGAAAATTTAAGCTATGGTTCTGGGTTCTCAAATTATGATTAAATAGTTTCCAGCATCTTATTTATGACATAGGATTTAACTAAGAAGATTAAGTATCTGAAACAGTTGGCTCTATTTTCAGAATGACATTTAGGAAATTGAGGGACAAAAAAATTATCCTCCCCATTCTAGAAGAGTTATAGTCGAAGATCTGTCAATGCCAAGAATAATTTTATTTTAATAATTTTCGTGAGATAAAACCATTACTGAAATATGCAGCATATACTCAGGATAAAATACAGTGCTTATTAATTATTGTCCTTATACAAGAAAATTTCCATAGACTAAGGGTTTTTTTCTTCATCATGTGTGTTAAGTATTTTTGAAGTCTTTTATTTAAAAAAAAAAAAAGTGGCTACACTTCTTCATGATCATTAATTAGGAAGTATTTTAAAAAACTTTAAAAATACCTGTTTCTGCCATTTCGTGCAATGTAATCATTGAATAGGGAGGTTCCTGATCACTGAAAAACAAACATTCAAGACATCAAACTTGAAGAAATAAGAAATGACAATTTCAAATAAAAGTTCAAACTGGAAGTGTGGGGGGTAGGAAGAGAAAGAAATGTACATGAGTGAGCATAGAGAAAGAGACGGAGGAGACAACCAGAACTATAATCTATAAGGACAAACGCATACCACGTGTGCTCATTTCCAATGTTACTGTCTGTGATGGCCCACAAATAAAGTGGGCACAAGGGCACATGAAAGGACCACCATGTAGCCTGAAGTCAAAGCATGAGACTAATACTGGAGCCCAGAGCACACTTTCAGCTTTACCTCTAGTGGCCCAATGCCAATAGAGACAAGCCAGGGAGGCCAACATCATCTTCCTCATATGTACCTCAAAGAATCACCAGGAAGGGAGATGACAATCCCAAATGAGGATTTACAGAAGCAAGGGCCTACGTAACATCTTCATTTTTAAGTGTTCTTTTGGTAAATATCACTATGTGCTTAAACTTCATAAAATGGTGTTAGAAGAAAAAGAAACCAAACTTAATTAAGGAGCTACTTAATCTTCTAGTCACTGCTCTAAAATGGCATTTTCCCCTTAATTCAGTGGATTTTCAAACTGTGATCTCAGGAATCCAAAGAGGTACTTTAGGGGAACTTTTTTTTTTTTTTTTCCAGTACGCGGGCCTCTCACTGTTGTGGCCTCTCCCGTTGCGGAGCACAGGCTCCAGACGCGCAGGCTCAGCGGCCATGGCTCAGGGGCCTAGCCGCTCTGTGGCATGTAGGATCTTCCTGGACCGGGGCACGAACCCGTGTCCCCTGCATCGTCAGGCGGACTCTCATCCACTGCGCCACCAGGGAAGCCCTAGGGGAACTTTTAATAATGAATGAAATATTTCCCATCAAACAATGATAATCTAATTATTTAAGGAGTATATTCACTGCTTATTTGTTTACCTATTGTGGCTCTGTGTTTCACTGTGAAAAAAAACAAAAACAAAAACTATTGTCTTCAATCTTTTAATCCTCAGAATAACCTTGCAATATGCGAATTACTAAATTCATTTCAGGTACTCATTAGGTGCCGGTGTTTGACACATCCTTTGCCTTTTCATAATAAGGGAAAATTCTTATTTAAAAGAATTGTCTTAAATGATATAACTAACTGATACAAACATTGCTCTGGGGCAATCTGGCAATAATGAAATTAAGTATGCATATACTCAACAATGCTAGATAAATTATTACACAGGTGCATATGAGGTTATTTGCTGCAATGCTATTTGTAGGAACAAAAAATTTAGAAGTAGTAACCTAAGTGACTGTCACCAGATTATATGATAACAAAATATAGTACTTTTGAGCATACAAAGGAATACTCTGTAGCAGTCAGAAGCAGTTGTAGCTTTATATACAGCAACATAGGTCTCAAATATAATGTTGAGAGAAGTTAAAACCAAAGAGACTTCTCTGTTATGTTAAATTTTAAAATCATACACAAAACAATATTTATAAACTTCCTATACAGACATAAACAAACATATGCCAGGCATATTGGAAGAACATACCTTAAATTCAGTAGAATGATTACCTACTGATATTTGGAGGTGGGTGGTAAAAAGGACAATGGGATTAGGGAAGAAGGGCAAACTAATAAAAATATGACAAGGTCAGTGACCAATAAGGAATATGAGCACCTGAATTCTATACAGACACACTTAAAGGACATACACATCCCTACACTCAAAAAAACACGACAAAATTCTTTGTGGAACAGAAATAGAGCAGAAACTTCCGGTGGAAGACAAAAGCTAAAGTCATAAGACTACTGGGCTCTGGGTCAAGAACTAGACAGAGGTCACCAGGAGCTTTATGCCTGCAAGGCAGGTAATGGGGACCAAAACCCCACCTGTGCAAGTGATGGAGCAAACTCACCAAATAAAGTGGGAACAGGGTACCGCTCTCAGTGAAAGGAGTTGCAAAGCTCTGAATGATAATCTGAGCTGCAACCGGTATAAACCTGCAAGTCTCTGGTGACAGAAAAAGGCAGAGAAAGCCATGCAGCAGGACCTGGGCTTCTTACAGTGGGATGGGAACTCAGAACCACCACTTTTAGGTTCAGCTGTGGACTGAAGGTCCCTGAGACCCAGATGGAGACAACAAAGGTGACAGAAAGAAAGGGAGAGAAAGACAGGGAACACACACACACACACACACACACACACACACAGTGCGAGGAAAAAAACTTCCGTCAGGAGGAGCCTGCAAATTAAAATTCCAAAGTCATGAGAATAACATTAATACCATTAGCAATCTGAGGGTAAAGTTACTACCAAAAAACCCCCAAATAATCAAACTTCAAAATGATTTTAAAATAAGTGTCTTTCAAGTGTATTTCCTATAGCAGGTCTCTCACTATGCCATTAAGAACTGTACTGTCCTCTCAAATCAAGGTCATCCTCTCCTAAGTAACAAGGAGAGAGGAGAACAATAAATATAGGTCATTTTATCATTGTAATATCTGCATACACCCTTTTACATATATTCTTACTAAGCCCATCTGTCCTGTCTTTTATGTTTAGTTTTAATAGCCTTATAAACTTCGCAGGTTAAGAAATTCTTTTCTTTAGCAGTTAAAAAAAAATAAGCTATGTAACTGTTTACAAACTGCCTGAACCCCGCTTTGCCATTATATTCTCCAACATGTCCCTTCATACTTGCTCTGCATCTGCCTAATTTTCCCATTCTCAGAAGAGTTTTAACTATAATTCAGTACAAACAGGTTTAAGGTAAAAGTTAGGCTGTTATTCAAGTGTACACTACTTGCCTCACATAAGTGGATTATGTGCTTTAGCAACAAGTTCTCTTATAATTTGTAATATTTTCCTGAAGCTTGGAAATAAAGCTCCTCCTGCTTTGCCCCCACACTCTCTTAATCACCCTTTTAAAAAATACAGCAAAGTCTATTCTGTACCTGTTTTTCCAATGGGCTTAAATAACACTGCTGTGGTTTACTTCCTTATTTGGGAAGGACAACTTTTCAATACAATTTCACAGCACGTTTTAAATGTCACCGTGAAGAAACTTTACATAACAGCTTCTAGACCCTTGCTTGAATTTAGAGGATGTAAATGGCATAGATTTATATTCAACAGATATTTCCCACAAGCATATAAAGACTACATTAAATTAATTCAGGTACCAGAACTACTTCAAAGGCAGGTTTTAGTAAACTTAGGAAGGCCTTTCTGAATTGGTTATGGTGAATATTTGTAAGAACTACCTTCCCCCAGCATGCTCTATGGCAGATAGAAAAATGTGCAAAATAAATTTATTTCTATGAGGAAAAAAATACCTCAGAATAATATGCACAGGCATACCTTGCTTTATGCTATACTTTCTCAGGAATAAACAACACTGTGTTTTTATAAATGTGATTATCAAATATTTAGATACTTAAATATGTAATACTAGCTGACCCTGAAGCAAAAAGAACCCAGATAGAACTTTTAAAAAAATACTGTCTTCTATTGAGCAATTGTTACATGCAAGGCACCATACTAGATGCTTTATATATATTTTATCATGATAATCCTTGTAAGAAAGGTATTATTCTCCTTTTATAGATGAGGAATCTGAGGCTTAAAAGAAGTAATTTACTCAGTGTCATGTAGCTAGTTAAGGGGCTGGCCTAGAATTTGAACCTTTGTCCACCATGATTCTAAAACTTACTCCTAACTACTGTGCTATAGGGTTAAGTTAAAATATTTTTTTCAACTTGAACAATGCCCTTTAATTTCACTGTTATTCAATCTGGGATTTCGTACTTAGACAAAGCAGAGGGGAAAACAAAACAGGTACAGGTGTGTCCTGCAGCTTCTTTTAATTTAAAAGCTTCCCAAATGGATCTAAGAGGGCCAACTAAGGGATAAAAAAGAGGGAGGAGGATGAAAACTCTCCTTGACTTAAGTCCTTCCATTGCCAACGGAAGTTGCATGCAGCTATGCTCTTGGTAAAACAATTCATCTTGAATCTCTGGTCAGTGGAGTAGATAGTCAAGCAAGATAAGAGTGAGTTCTTCGTGAAACCATTACCTCTTGTAACTTCAGCACAAACTCACTCCATACTGACTACGTTCCCCAATAAAGATCATAGCTTTAAAGTGCTTTCTGCTACAGAAATGTTTACACATTTCCCGACCGGTGTAGATGTTAGCAAGTAAAAACATCACATCTTATAATTTACTCTGCCATCAGAGGAGAAATAAAATATTCTCCCCTTGCCCTATGAGCAGCAAGTCTTGGCAAATATATCCTAATGAAAGGAAGAAGTCCAAAAGTTATGGTTCCTGGCAGAAGGCTTTTCATTAGATAGGAGGTGACTGTGAGCCAGATACTTACTTATCTACAAGAGTCCGTATGACTGCCAGTGTGTCCAGCACTAGCCCGTCTACATTTTGTTTCTTTCTCCTTGGCTCGTGAGGTCCTCGGCCCCTCCTTGGTGGCCGAACAGGGTCCCGGGGTTGGCTCCTCATGTCAGCAGTGGGTACTGCACTGTTATCGGCCTGCTGCTGCTGGGTGTCAACGCTGTCTTCTGCTCCACTGTCGTCTCGGCAGATACAGGAATTACCCATGGTAGCAGTGGCACCTCTAGTCCCCAGGAAGCGGGCTATGTGCTCCTCAAGAGTCAACAGCAGACCCTGGCCAAGGCTTCTGCTCGCTAAGAACACAGCCCAACCAAAGATAATCATTTAGATAGTTTTCAGTTTTCCAAGTACTGTTGTCATAATCTGGATTTGAGGAACCTGCATCCTACTTGTTTTTAACAACTGAATGCTGAATAAAGTTGCAGAGTTGATCTCCAACATTATCAATTACAAGGAATCCTGGTCATCCAGTGGCAGTTCTAAAAGAAAAAAGGAAAAGGAAAATGGATAAAAGATTCTCGCCTACTCAATTACTCAAACTTTCCTAGTTTGATATTATAGATATTAGGATTACAATGAAGAACCATCTTTGGTTATTTTTATAGGTTTCTGACGCAAAGAGGTGTCTTTATGTAAGAATTAACAACCAGTGATTCCTTTCTATCATTATAGCATAAAGTTGATTGCTAAACTATATCCCTGTAAACCACAGGAGTTACCATAGATTTAAAAAATATATATATCCATACAGAAATACATGAGAAGAATGTGTGCAACTGTTTTAAGGGCTCCTTTTGTGGATTAAAAAAAAAATTGTCTCATTTCTTAATTTAAGTGTATGAGAAATTTTAATATGTTTCAAATAAAAATATCTAATTACAGATGTTTGTCTATATGGGGAAGGATGGTTACAAGTATATGTATGGCTGAGTCGCTTTGCTGTACACCTGAAACTGTAACAATGTTGTTGATCTGCTATACTCCAATATAAAATAAAAAGTTTAAAAAAAGGACAGAAAAAAAAAGTTATGGTACCAACGTGATAGCACCCATTTTATAACAATCATAATAAAAGGATAGAGTGTTCTGGTTTTTTTTTTTTTTTTTTTTTTTTGCAGTACGCGGGCCTCTCACTGTTGTGGCCTCTCCTGTTGCGGAGCACAGGCTCTGGACGCGCAGGCTCAGCGGCCATGGCTCACAGGCCCAGCTGCTCCGTGGCATGTGGGATCTTCCCAGACCAGGGCACGAACCCATGTCCCCTGCATCAGCAGGCGGACTCTCAACCACTGCGCCACCAGGGAAGCCCAGAGCGTTCTGTTTAAATTACCCAAACTGCATAGATTTCCCATTTGGAGGCACTCTTGAGAATTTACAGAAATCATATAACTAGTTACAGAGTTTTTCTGTTATGTAAGCAAGACCCTGTTTTGGGGAAGGTAAATATATATCACAAGGTTACATTTTCACAATGATAAGTTTTTTGCACACAACTGCTACAAAGTTAAGAACAGGGATGCACCAATGATCTTTGTCTGAGCACCTCATATCGGGTACCAGGCTGGCACTGGGAGAATAAAGATGAACAAGATACAGTCCCCACCCTCCAGGAATTTGTGGATGGCCATTCTCATCCCACACAGCATGTTTATCATAAAAAAAAAACAAACAGCCTAATGATAGAGCCAGCTCTTCATTAAGCTGAGGAAATCTGGTTACGTGTAAGAAGAAGTAAAGATTTGGAAGTAGGAGACTAACGTGGGGCTGGTAGCAAAAAGTGAAAAATCATGTTGAGACCTGAAGACTAGGACCCATAAGGACACAAACAGACACATAAGGATTAGAGACTGGTACATAGGATTAGAGACTGGTAGTCTCTACTCAACATTTGGCTATTTACAATTACATCCTCATATCTTGAGTACTGGCTCAGAAATAGATATAAATAAAATAATTTAGTGGGATCAGAAGCAAGAGAAAACTTATTTCTGTTATTTTGGACAGATTTGTAGTAAATTCTTTTAAATATTTGCCCAGTCTAATTACTGCTCATAGGGGAAAAATGGAAGGGAAAAAATATATATATATAATATTTAATCTAATCTAATATGTAGAGAGGGGGAGGGACAGGGTAAGGGAGGGAGGGAAGAAGAGGAGAGAGGAGAGGCAATGGATAGACATTATCTCCCTCCAGACTACCAAGACAGCAATGGCTGAGCCAAGCAATACGACAGATGTTCCTGGTTCTCCCAAAATAGTCAGGCTGTCTTCAAAATTTGGAGGTTGTACTTTAAAGGATGTGACTGAAGTATAGGTAGGAATATGATGCAAGGATTCAGCTGAAAATAACCTTTTAAAAGAGAACACAGTGGGAATTCCCTGGTGGTCTAGTGGTTAGGATTCGGCACTTTCACTGCTGTGGCCCGGGTTCAATCCCTGGTCCGGGTTCAATCCCTGGTTGGGGGACTGAGATCCTACAAACCGTGTGGCACAGCCAAAAATAAATTAAAAATAAATAAATAAATGAAAGAACACATTCTGAAACAGCAAAGAGTGGAAGTAATACCATACCATACCCATCACTGCAGGGACCAGGGTATATAATTCCCTCCAAAGGGTAGATAACCAAGAGATTTCAATGCTTAAAAGGAGACAGAAATCAGAAATAACTCTTTTAAAGGGTCCTTGGTATAAATTTCTGTTGATCTTATAAATTATGCTGGTTTCTGAGAAAGACCAAAAAGCAACATTTAAGAAGCGATGCTTTGGAACTTCCCTGGTGGTACAATGGATAAGACTCCGTGCTCCCAATGCAAGGGGCTCGGGTTCAATTCCTGGTCAGGGAACTAGATCCCACATGCATGCTGCATCTAAGAGTTCTCATGCCACAACTAAGGAGCCTGAGAGCTGCAACTAAGACCTGGCACAACCAAATAAAATTAAAAAAAAAAAAAAGAAGTGGTAAAATCTCAAAGACAGCAAACATTAGGTTTTATAAAAAAAGTGATGCTTTGGCCCTTCTCACAAGAAAGTTCACAGAGAAGGCACTGCTGGAACAATTTGGATGACAGGAGGTAAGAATCCAAGGTTTCTGGCAGGCCTGCCACTGGGCAGTAACCTAGCTAATGTCACTTCCTTGAAATCTTAAATTATTAGGTTAAAATTTTTTCATCCATTGATTTTTTTTTTTTTTTTTGGTATGCAGGCCTCTCACTGTTGTGGCCTCTCCCGTTGCGGAGCACAGGCTCCGGACGCGCAGGCTCAGCAGCCATGGCTCACGGGCCCAGCCGCTCCGCGGCACGCAGACCGGGGCACGAACCCGCATCCCCTGCATCGGCAGGCGGACTCTCAACCACTGCGCCACCAGGGAAGCCCCATTGATTTTTTTTAACATCTTTATTGGAGTATAATTGCTTTACAGTGGTGTGTTAGTTTCTACTTTATAACAAAGTGAATCAGCTATACATATACATATATCCCCCTATCTCCTCCCTCTTGTGTCTCCCTCCCACCCTCCCTATCCCACCTCTAGGTGGTCACAAAGCACTGAGTTGATCTCCCTGTGCTATGCGGCTGCTTCCCACTAGCTATCTATTTTACATTTGGTGATTTTTAAAAAATAAAAAGTGAGAGGGAATTCGCTGGTGGTCCAGTGGCTAAGACTCTGTGCTTCCACTGCAGGGGGCACAGGTTCAATCCCTGGTCAGGGAACTAAGATCCCACATGCCGAAATGCGGCCCAAACAAACAAGCAAACAAAACCAAAAAAACATAAAAAGTGAAAACATGTTCGTTTTAAGACCTAAATGCTGCAAAGGTCTTTTGCTCTTTTCTGAAAGGCTTTCTTCATAGCCCATTCCCTTCCCGGAGGTAACCCCTGCTAAAAGCTTCATGAATCTGTTTCCACACCATTATTATGTACTTACAAATTGGTTTTAAAAAAATTAATTAGAACATCACCATATTTTCTATGATTTGCTTTTCCCCCCTTAACATCTTTCTATACCAGTATATATAAAATGACCTCATTTCGTTTAAGGCTGTACAGAAATCCATACTCTGGATTAACATAGTTTCTTAACCAATAGTCTATAAACATCTGTGGCTAAACCAGCTAATACTTTGCGGATGGCAGAATGTAGTGGTCCAAGATTTGATACAAGGGAGCTCTACTTGGGAATGAACGCTCTTTCTCCTGGGGAGGTGCTCTCAATGTTATCAGAGCAGGAGGGAATTCCACTGGCTTCTCTAAAGCTCCAGAACCTTTCCATGCAATCAGTATGGAAGTTGGGATGGACATGACATGCAAACAGTAGATTCAATCCAACATGACACATTAAATTGGAGAAGGCATACCTGAGGAAGGGAGACAAATCAGGTACTAAAAATATCGGCAATGATTTGAGGATGTCAAGGTGAGATTAAGTCTCAGAAAACAAAGCCCTGAAGGGGAGAGAACAGGGGATCCTATAAAGTTACAGTTTAATGCTAACACTTGTAGAGCGATTTAGAATAACTAACAAGAAACAATGTTGGGTGTGATTGTGAGGAAAGCAGTGGGTTAAAAATAAGTTTGCAGGGGCTTCCCTGGTGGCGCAGTGGTTGAGAATCTGCCTGCCAATGCAGGGGACACGGGTTCGAGCCCTGGTCTGGGAGGATCCCACGTGCTGCGGAGCAACTGAGCCCGTGAGCCACAACTGCTGGGCCTGTGCGTCTGGAGCCTGTGCTCCGCGGCGGGAGAGGCCGTGACAGTGGGAGACCCATGCACCTCGATGAAGAGTGGCCCCCGCTCGCCGCAACTAGAGAAGGCCCTCACACAGAAACGAAGACCCAACACAGCATAAATAAATAAATAAATAAATAAATAAATAAATAAAATTAAAAAAAAAAAAATAAGTTTGCAGACACTGAAAAACCAGTGGAAAAGTGTGAGTCATGATATATAGATTATCTGTTAGGATACAACTAACTATCCATGTAAGGGGAATGAGATTCCTATCACAAGCCATATTTGAAAATTCCAAATGGATGAAATTTTTAAATTTAAAAATAAATACATAAGAAAGAGAAAGAAAGAAAGGAAGGAATTTTGTTGGATCTCAAATTTTTTTTAAACATCTTTATTGGAGTATAATTGCTTTACAATGGTGTGTTAGTTTCTGCTGTATAACAAAGTGAATCAGCTATATGTGTACACATAACCCCATATCTCCTCCCTCTTGCGTCTCCCTCCCACCCTCGTATCCCATCCCTCTAGGTGGTCACAAAGCACGGAGCTGATCTCCCTGTGCTATGCGGCTGCTTCCCACTAGCTATCTATTTTACACTTGGTAGTGTATATATGTCCATGCCACTCTCTCACTTTGTCCCAGCTTACCCTTCCCCCTCCCCGTGTCCTCATCAAAGTCTTAAACTTTATTCTATCCAAATTATTTTTGTTAAGGCTTATTTAAACTGAATGTAGAATTATTAAATCCATGCAGATTTCCATTTAGTACATTTCAAAGCAAATGGAAGATATCCAATAATACAGGTATTTCTAAAAATCTGACTAATTTGGAGGTGAGGAGAATTAAATGTAGTGGGTTTTTTGTTTGTTTTGTTTTTGTTTTTTTTCTATTTCCAAATTGAACTCAAGTATAGTTCAGGTCAATTTTTTCCAAAAGAGTTATTTTCCTTAAATGACCTAGAAAATGATGTCAACTACAAAATTTGTCAGAGAAGGAAACTGAGTAAAAAAATACAAATATTTTCAATATTTTAAAACTAAAGACTCTTTTTGAAGGACTATCTGTAAAGACCAGGTATAAATAAGTTAATTAGGGGGGAGAAGCCAGGAGGCATTTCAAAGCAAAGACTATGAAACATACAAGGAAAAAATAAGAGCTGTTATCTTTAATTTTTTTCTGAAATGAGCATACAGAGTACTCTTGAGGGTTACAGCCAAAAGCAGGACAAATAAGTGAACAAAATGTATGATCTTTCAGATTTATTCAGCACTAAAAAATGTAGCTTTTCATCTGGAAATGGCTGTCACTTATGACACTTCTCAGAGACTAAATTGTGAATACCTTGGGCAAAAGACTGGGTGGTGAAGCTAAACAATTACACTTTAGACAGCTTCATTTTATCTCATTCAAAAAAGCATTATGTGGCCCACTTTCCAAGGACCATTGTTTTAAGACAGTAACATTCAGTGTACAGATCTTGTACGGGATGCCAGAGGCCACCTACAGTACAAGGGCACTGGCTTTGCAGTCACACAGTTTGGGCACAGGTCCCAGCCCTGCAATATTTCCAGATATGCATTCTAATTATCCTGACTACTGACACACTTTAAAACATGGAGGGCTTCCCTGGCGGCGCAGTGGTTAAGAATCCGCCTGCTAATGCAGGGGACACGGGTTTGAGCCCTGGTCCACGAAGATCCCACATGCCGCGGAGCAACTAAGCCCGTGCGCCACAACTACTAAAGCCTGTGCACCTAGAACCTGTGCTCTGCAACAAGCACTGTAATGCAAAGCCCACGCACCACAACGAAGAGCAGCCCCATATCACCACAACTAGAGAAAGTCCGCATGCAGCAACGAAGACCCAATGCAGCCAAAAATAAACAAACAAATAAATAAATTTAAAAAACAAAACAAAAAACATGGAGATAGTAATAGTTCTTACACCTCATAGTAGTTCTATGAGGATTAAATGAAATAGTACATGTAAAACACATAGCACAGTGCCCAACATGTAAAATGGATCCCCAAATGCAAGATGTTATTATAAAATGAGCAGGTAGCTAATCAGAAGTAACCAGATAATCTGGGAGGTGGGGGCTCTGGAATCAGATCTGTCTTATATAAGAGCACTAAGATAACTAACAAACTCATCTTTTATAGAACTCATCTACCCTGTACTGAAATAATTTTTACCTATCTATACTTTTAGGCAAAGAACCTTGGAAAAGATTGTAGCTTAATAATCCAGAAGGTGATGGGCATTAGAGTCACTTAGGTACTTCTTAAAATCCAAATTCCTGGTTCTACTGCAAATAGCCAGCATCTGAATTTCTAGGATGTGGCCCAAGCAAGTGTTTTCTTAAAAGCTCCCCAGGTGATTCTGATGGTGGCCAGGTCTGGAAATCACTGTGCTATAGAACCCAACACAGAAACTGGCACTGTAGGCAGGACTTCCGGACTGAATGAAGGGACAAATTGAAACACTAAAGGGTGATTCTTCTGGGGTCTAAAAAGTTAATCTCCTTTTCCAGAAAAATGAACTGAGACTATCTCTGAACATAGTCTTTTGGAGAGGTTAGCCAAAATAACCATTAGAAAACAGTTACATCCATTAGTGATTATGTACGGTACATACTAACACAATGAAACAGCTCCCTATTATTTCCCACCACATCCATCATATGAAGTATCATACTGAACCTAGACGGTACCCTGCTTATGGGTAATGTTATCCAAGGGTTGACAGACTGAATGGAATGGAAAATGAGTAAGACTAGAGATTATGTAAAGGCAACACATTTGTAATACCTATATACTTCACCTTAAGTTTGAAGACTACTTAGCATTAGATGGTCAAGTCAGTTTTGAAACCAAAAAAAAAAAGCTAGTCACATAATTTAAATATATACAATTATCAGATTTGCAGCTGTGGCAATCATCAACTGATTTCATGATAGTGATACCACTGGATGCCACTGCTTAGCAGAAATATTTTTCTTGGGCTTCCCTGGTGGCACAGTGGTTAAGAATCCACCTGCCAATGCAGGGGACAAAGGTTCGAGCCCTGGTCCACGAAGATCCCACATGCTGCAGAGTAACTAAGCTCGTGCGCCACAACTACTGAGCCTGCGTTCTAGAGCCTGCGAGCCACAACTACTGAAGCCCGGGCGCCTAGAGCCTGTGCTCGTCAATGAGAAGCCGCGCCCCGCAACGAAGAGTAGCCCCCGCTCGCCGCAACTAGAGAAAGCCTGCGGGCAGCAACGAAGACCCAACACAGCCAAAAATAATAAATAAATAAAAATAAATAAATTTATTTTTAAAAAAGAAATACTTTTCTTACCATCTAAATGGTAATGCTTTTTAAATCATTACACTGTTCATGACTATTTTGCTAAAAGGGCATAATTACAAACATTTCCTTTGCAAATCTACTTCTCTGAAGTGTAGTATTATTTATTTTTATCCTCCCCCTTTGAAAAAAGTAAAGACTATTCTTTCCATTTCTATATCATTTATGATTTATTAATTTTACATTTCTTATGTTTTAAAGCCGCTCTGAGAGGGGGAAAAAACAAACTTGGGCTCTCAGTAAGTTTAGTGTTAAAGGAGTGAGGTCTGGTTCTCAAAACACAGACCTCTACCATCATAAACAGCTCACCACAGAGACATCTGCCAAATGCCCTAACCCTCTCTAACAAATGGTCCAGGAATCAATGATTCATCTCTTCAAATATTTGCTTGCATTCAATCATAATACAGCTCAGTGACTTTAAGAACACTTTCTTTTCTCTGAAAATAAGACTTCAGGATTGTGCTGCCAAGACAGGAGAGGTTAAATGAATGACCATAGGAAGAAAAACCAAACTTTGGGCATAAAATTACTATTGCTGTCATCTTTACCTCATTGTTCCAAAACAGTGGATGCAGCACTTGTTTCCAATCCACCACCCAAAGGCTAAATTGTATAGCATGAACAATAACAATATATAATACACTGGAAATATTAATGATTTTCTCTCCTTAGAAAATGTTTTGGATTTTTCCCCTAAGAAAGTGAATGCATTCCAAGTGATAGCTTCCAGTGTAATGTTCATTATGCCCCTCCGACATTTTATTATGAAAAATTTCAAACATATAGCAAAGGTGAATTTTACAGTGAACATCTATATACCCACCACCTAGATTCTACCATTTACATATTACTATACTTGCTTTATCACATCTCTACACATCTCTATCCATCATCAATCCACCTATTTTTTTTGATGCATTTCAAAGGCATCAGTATACTTCCCCCTAAAAAATTCAGTATGCGTATCACTAACTGGACTTCAATATGTTTTGAGGTTATATTTATATGTACTAAAATGTACAGGTCTTAACCATGTATGTGCTGAACTTTGTCTAGTGTGTATACCTGTATAACTCAAACCCTATCAAGACAGGGAAACTTACCCAGAAATATATTTGCTTTTAAAATATCCTGCAGGACACCCCAATGACCACAATTTTCTTGTATTTAAATGGGGAAAACTTGGAGGGCAACAAGATTCTTTGGTAGCAAAGTAGATAAGAAAGGTGTATTGTATATCAAGAGAACACTTGCCAGTCGAAACAGAAACCACCTAAAGACATTTTAACAAGAGCATTTTTTGTCTCTAGACTCTAAGGCATCTGATATTCAGGGGAAAGGGAAGTGAAAGATTGTGAAATATTTGGTTGGAACTTCACTTTTCCCCCAAAAGGAAAGGCAGCTCTGATAAGATATTTTTACATGTCATCCAGGTGTCCAAAACTGTCTGCAGTGGCACTGGGCACTTGAGGTTTAAGTCACATAGAGTATTCTTATCCCCTGGATTGTAACCTTCAAGTTGTCTGGGAAAAGCACTGAATGATTCTGATATTTCTCTTATGCACTGAAGTTGGTTTAAGAAAGTACATCTTTGAGGGAAAAGTAGGTAATTTTTCTGGTTAAACTGTTAGAGAAGGAGTATTTACGGCTAGCACAGAGTAAGGGATTTCCAGAAGCAAATAACAGTAAAAAAGAGAGGGGAAAAAAAAAAAAAGGAGAAATGAATAATCCCTGTCTGGTCTCAAAGGTTGAAAAATGTGCCTTGGACCCAAAAAAGGAAATGCTAAGGAAGAACTGAGGTAAGTGCTAATGATGGCTACCATACAGAGGAGAAAAACAAATGTAATACTCCATGCTGTTTGGGATTCTCACTTCCAGGAGACCAAATAACAGGAAATAATATAGATGTGTCATTCAAACACATACATGATTAACAAATCTGAAGGAAAAGGATTTTTCTGTTATAGGAAACTCTTTGCTATTAAGAAAAGCAAACAAAATGTGTAAACAGTATGAATAGCCACACTTTCCTTAATGAGATCCACTTAAAGTGGTGTCTGAAAACACTCAATTGCTCTCTCGACTGTATACCTACCAGAACCTAACAGGTATTCAATAAGCATTTTAAGTGAGTTTATTCTAAAATCTGTAAAGGGGATATATGTATATGTGTAACTGATTCACTCTGTTATAAAGCAGAAACTAACACACCATTGTAAAGCAATTATACTCCAATAAAAATGTTTTTAAAAATCTGTAAAAAAATTTATCTCTTTGAGAAGCTGAGACAACATCACTCAATAAATATGAATCTAATGCTTATATGCCAGGCACAGAGCAAAGATGAAAAAAGGTCCCTCATGCTCTTCTTAAACGGATGAAGGACAGACAACACAGAGCGCCCAACCCATAATATAGTACCTGCCACAGAAGCCCATGCATATAGTGTCAGGTTCACTAGGAGGAGGCCTCTCGCTCCACCATTCTTCCAGTGGAAAAGGAACTTAGTAACATTCAAGTATCTCCATAGGAGAAAGTTTTTAGGTGACTGTATAAATCAGCATTAGCAAAAGAGGAATGAAGGATTTATATTTGCACTGCAACATATTCATGTCTTAAATAAGCCAAAATATTGTTGGTACAAATATCCCTGACCACACAGTGAAAGGTTAACTGAAAGTCCATAAATTAAATTGATAAAGATAAAGCTAACAGTAACTTTAATGAATAATAAAGAGGAAACACGATGAAAAACCGAGATCAATTTGAGACAATACTGATGATGCCTCCCAAATAAGCATCATCCCTTCCTGAATATTGTAGGAATCCCCATTCTGCATATGACATGTAAGAAGCTTTGCTTTGGTGCCAAGTTTCCCATGACAGTACTTCCTGGGAGAAAAAGGTATTAGAGATAACAATAAACTCTAATGTTGTGCTAGTTTTGGTTTATGAATATTATGTTTTAGTAATCCTTAATAATTTACTTGGCAGGTTATTAATAAGTAGCCTTTAGGCATAGGTAGGTATGAACAACTATGAAGCAATAAGAACTGAAAAAAAGGAGAGGGGCCAGGTAGGAGCCATACTTTGAGAATCATTGCATTAAAGGAGCTCAGAAGAGGAAACTTAATTCTTCAGGAGGTAGAAGGGGTAAGAAAAAAAAACTAATACTGAAACATTAAACTGAGGTAATAATAAACCTGCCAAGTAAGGTATTTCAAAACCTTCTACTTGATGTATATATATATACATGAAATGATGCTTGGAAACTATAATTTCAAGCAATAAGAAAGCTACATACAGGGTTCATTCCTTAACAAACTTAAGGAGTGCATCAATCCTTTGCTGTCTCAAATGCATTCTTAGTTTTCAAAAGCTTAGAGAGGGAGAAAGGGGAATATTCTCTAAGAGCTTATCACTATTTATTAGATAACTTTATCTCATTTAGCCTTGTATATATCATAGTTATCTACAGTTAAACATGCTTTTACATACTGAACCAGCAAGCATTCCCTTCTGGAATGGACACTGAGAGTAAAATATAACAAATATGTACTTTTTTTCTAATCATAAAGGTTGGCAAGAAAACTATACCAAAAGCCAACTTATTGAACAGATAAACCAAAGGGAACATATTCACTTTTTTGCATTTCTAAAAGTTGTGAAAGTCTCCTCCTAAGGTGGTGGCCCAAGTTATGACATTTACTACTTCATAACTGTTCTGTTCTTCAATTTTCTAACTTGCATACCAGGAAAAAACATTCCAAATTCAATGGTAAATGCCTTGAAAAATGCCCAAATATTTGAAGAGAAGCTAAATACTTTACTACCCATCCTTCCCCGGCCATAACTCTTTTGAAATAGATTACTGTTGTTCTACTGTGGTTCCTGTCTGTGATGTCTAATGACTTTTCACTTACTTTTGCAACCCTGTGACGGTCACATCTTACTTTACAAGAATCCTACCACAAAACAGAAAATTTCCAATTTAAAGTAGCATAATAGTAAGACTTCCCTGGTGGTGCAGTGGTTAAGAATCTGCCTGCGGATGCAGGGGACACAGGTTCGATCCCTGGTCCGGGAAGATCCCACATGCCGTGGAGCAACTAAGCCTGCGTGCCACAACTACTGAGCCTGTGCTCTAGAGCCCGCGTGCCACAACTACTGAAGCCCGCATGCCTAGAGCCTGTGCTCCACAGCAAGAGAAGCCACCTCAATGAGAAGCCCACACCCTGCAACGAAGAGTAGCCCCCGCTTGCCGCAATTAAGAGAGAAAAGACTGTGCGCAACGAAGACCCAACACAGCCCCCAAAAATTAATTTAAAAAAAAGTAGCGTGATAGTGATTACCATCTCAAGAATTCCTAATAATTTTTCAAACTATATGGGTACTAGATTGTCCAAGAGAGTTGTATTTTAAAGAATGCAAAATGACTTCTCATTTCATTATAACAAATTACTTCATTAGGAAAAGCATAGGCAATTCTTTTTTTTTTTTTTTTTTTTTTTTTTCTTTCTGCGGTATGCGGGCCTCTCACTCTTGTGGCCTCTCCCGTTGCGGAGCACAGGCTCCGGATGCGCAGGCCCAGCGGCCATAGCTCACGGGCCCAGCCGCTCCGCGGCATATGGGATCCTCCCAGACCGGGGCACGAACCCGTATCCCCTGCATCGGCAGGCGGACTCTCAACCACTGCGCCACCAGGGAGGCCCGGCAATTCTTGATAGACTGAATTAAGCTCATGAGTTGAAACAGACTGTAATAAATTCACTTTAGGAACACACAATGGTTTTTTTTTGATTATACTCTTGCCAAAACATACCTCAAAGTTGTTGTTTTCCCCTACTCACTACAGAATAACACACTACTACATAAAATGCTAAGTTTTTATTTTCTCTTGATTCTTGGCCAATTTACTAACTGGAAAGTTATTTTGCTGACAAAGCAGAAAAAGTCCACATAGAGTATGCTGGAACACTTCCTATAGTCAATAACGTAAAAATAATCATGGAGTACAGAAATAATGAAAACAGCAAAAGCAGGACACAGACCTTAAGCAGTAGGTCTGGACGACATGTACCCTGGGAACCAGAAAGCTCACAAAATCACCACAGTGATTTTTTCAAAAAAGACTCATGGAACATAAGATTAGAAAAACAGGAAGTTCAAGTCGGCTTTTTGTTTAAAAAAAAAACTTCAAAAATCACAAATTACTAAATATTTGTTAAACCAGCTCCAGCAAATGCAACTAACCAAAAATTAGGAAAATGTCAGACATGGGCACAGTATGTATAACCTCACAGAGGGAGCTACAAGGCAAGATGTCACCCCAGGAAATGCAAACTATATATGGTGAAAAGTAGAAAAAAAACACTGTGGAAGAGAAATATAAACGCAATTGCTAATGCGCCTCATAATCTATAGTTTGGGGCTACTACAGGAAGGCATAGTATTCACGGAAAAAAGAGGAGGTCTCATTTATAAAATCACAACTGAGGGAGGAAACATGATATTCACTACCTGTAGACATCCAAAGGCCACAAATACATATATATGGGAAAAGGGGAGGTAGTTTACAATATTGAGATCAAATTACCTACAAGAAAATTTCAGCTGTCAGAAAAAAAAAATTCCCGAAGGAAAAGATTATATCATAGGGCTACCTTCTGCCAGTACCATCAGAAGTTCAAAGTAAATTAAAACTCTGGGAGCAAAACTGGAAATCCCTCTACCCGCATCTAAGCAGGGGTTGAAATCATGGGTTTAAGATTATATGACCTACAAAGCTGTAAACCTTGAAGCTTTCCGTACAATATGGCTCCCAGCACTCCATAGGTGATCAACAAGTGTATTAATGCTAATCCCTTACATCTACATACTGCTTTACAGTTTAGAAAGTGCCTTCACTTTCATTTCTCAACAGCAACCCCTTTGATGGTAGAATCACAATACTTTACTTTCACACAGCTTGTAGTCTGTAAAGTACTTTCACACACTGTGTTATTTTACAGAAGAGACCTAAGGAGGTTAAGGAGGAGGAGATGGTAGGTAAGGGGCCTGGACAACTAAGGGACTCTATTCAGTCAGTTAAATAGACACTTCTAACCTTCAGAAGTTCAAAGTACAACACTCCAGGGGGAGCAACCTCATTCAGACAGCTATACAGGATAGAACGCCAGAGTCTCAGTGGACCATTTCTGCCTCTACCTCCGCCCTCAAAGACAGGGAAACTGAGGTAGCAGGTAGAACAAAAGCCTGATCTAGAGTCACGCAGGGCGTGTTGGTGGGACGGACTTCCCCCACTCCACCTCCACTATGCCCAGAAGCGGCTGAATCCTGTGTTTGAGAGGAAAGCGCTTGCCATTCCCGCTTCCCTCTCACTATTCCCCACCCAGGCTTTCCTATGGATGGGGGTCTTTTCTTCCCGGAACCGCGCAGCAGATCCCCTCTCTCCAGGCCCTTACCCATTTGTCACATGGGGCCTCCGAGGTAGAACCCGCTAGCTCTGGCTCCCAACTCCTAGCCTCTCTCTCTGAGGCGTCTCTTGACCCTAAGGCACGTCTAAGCTTCCCCGGCTATGGTCTACCTCCCACTCGTGCCACCTAAACCTCAAACTCCACAAAAGGAAACCCTCCCCAAGCGTCCTCCCACCTACCTCCTCCACCCTGGGCACCCCTGAGGAGCACTCCTAAATATCAGCAGCCTCCCAGGAGCTACCTGCTTCTCACCTGGGCCCCTTTAGTCGCGGCCTCCTCAGAAGGGCGACCCCCAACAACCTCCTCGGTCAAGAACCCCCTAAAGGGGGAACACCCTCTTCCAGAAACCTCTCCGGGCGCGTTCAGCACGGGCCTCGCTGGAGGACCTCCGGCCTGTTTCCTGGGCTCTGCCCAACGCCACCCCCTCCCAGGCCCCTTCTCGGAACCTCCTCCGGCCCCAGTCCGGTCTCTCCGCCGCAGACTCGGGAGGCTGTTCCCCTCCCTCACTGACGTCCCCAGCCCTGGGATTCCCCCCGATCCGCGTCCCCAGGGGCTTCCCGGAGCAGCGTGACTGGGCTGCGGCACTGACTTTCTCCAGCTCCCGGGCCCACCCGAGGGAGGAGGCGGCGGCGGCGGCGGAGCAACTCCTTTGTGACAGGTCCGAGAGAGCGGTAAAGATGGACGCGAGGCCACAGCGCTGCCATTACGTGCTGGGCCCACCCCCGCTTCGTACCGCCCAGGCCCTCCCTCGGTCCCCTAGGAAACGCCCCTTCCTCGGTGGCAATCCCTCTTCCTGTAAGCCAATCATCTTTCAGAGACCACATCACGTGACATCGCCGCTCGGCCCGCCCCCCTGGAGGGAGCTGGCCAATCACCTTGCTGAAGTGTGAATGGCCCAATCAGGTCTCTCCCGCTAGCTTTCCAGGGACCGGATTTCCATCTGTCTCCTGGGGAGGAAGAGAGGTGCGGATTGGGTTACGCTGCCGGAAGGGGGGTGGAGCTGTGTTGTGGCGGTGAGGTAAAGGAAGCTCGGGAGGGTCGAAAGAAATATAAAAGCAAAGGCTATTTTCTTGCTTTTTTTTCTGTTTTTACTTTCTTTCTGTTTCTTTTTACTGAAGAGCGAACGGCCCTTGCGGTGGCGGTTTGGGGTGGGCGCCGCCGAGGTGAGGGGGTCTCGCCTCCCACACGCTGGTAAGTGAGTGCGGCCTGGGCCCTGGCCAGGCAGCGAGACCTGGGCTCCTGCTTCCTCGCTCCGGAGGTGAGTGGCTGCGTTTGGTGGGAGGTTTGGGGCCAGGTCTGCCCTCAGTCCGCTCTCTCGCCCAGTGTTCTGAGTCACCGGGGACAGGGGCTTGCGGGGCCCAGCCTGAGGGAAGCCGAGGGAGCCCGCGGGAATGCCTTCAGGTCCTGTGGAGGAGGATGCCGACCCTTTCAAGCGGTACTGGGACTTTGGGCCTCTAGTCGGCTCCCCTCTACCTTTTCTGTCAGGTGGGGCCACCCAGGCTCCAGGTGAGGAGCGGGCTCTATCCCAGAGGTCTTGGCACGGCTCCAGGCTACTCAGGAGATGTGGGGGGTGCCTGGTGGGAAATGATTGAGTCACGGGAATTAGTGCAGGAGAAGAAACATTATGTACCATGTACCAGTAGATGTGCTCAGCGCGTTTTCTTCTAATAGAAAACAAACCGGTGTGCTCGTTTTGCAGAAAACTTAGGAAACTAAGACCGCGCGGGTTGAAGCGTCTTGTTTGAGAGTTGCTGGCCCAGGTGAATGTCAGTGCGCATGGCGGGAAAGGGGGAGACCTATTCGTTCAGAGCACTGGTTCTTAAACTAGTAGAAAACAAGAGCTTCTGCGGCCCTTTTAAAATGCATATTTTCGGGCCCCACCCCAGATAGTCGGACTGGGGTGTTGGGTGGGACCCAGGAAGCCAAGTGCGGGTCTGGTGGTCAGAATTCCCAATGACCTCTTGTGTACCAGCTGTTGGGTAAGATTTGTTGATAATTCATTCAGCTGTTTGCCTTATTGCTGTGTTAACAAGGACCCCGTTAAATGGTTTGGAAGGCACTGCTTTTGAAACCCTTGAGAGGAATTAGTGTGTAGGCCCCTTTTTGATAACAAGCAATTGAGCTGAGGTAAAGGCAGCTTGTACAGTCTTTCAAATAGAGCTCGAGATTAACAATTTGTAAGGGTCTGAAAGCTGAGGCTGCCCAATTATCTTTCTCACCTGAGGTCTTGGTGCCTCAGGTGAGAAATTCTTCGTGGTTGTAAGAAAGGAAGAATTATGTCAATACCATTTACCTGGTTAACAGTGTTTACCTTTAGCTTCTAAGAATCTTGCTGTTTTGGTTAGAATCAAGCTGCTGCTTGATTGAAGCAGCTTCAATTGATTGAATCAAGCTTCAATTTTCAGAAATTGAAAACCACGTATCTGATAAATGAAGTAATTTAAGTGCATGGTTCAGCCGTAGACTCAGTTGTGTGCAATTATGTCTTGGTGGCAGCTAAATTAAACAATTTCAGTGTGCTCACTGATCACCTTTTGTACATACTTTGTCTTAATTCTCAAATATGATCTCTATAGGATGCGTTTTACAGATTGTTTTGTCCTTGTGTTTGGTTTTCTGCATTTTCATTATGATGTATGCAACTATGGATTTGTTTCTGTTCAGTTTGGTGTTTATTACACTTATTAATTTGTGGATTGGTGTCTTTCATTGTTCTGTAAAATTCTCAGCCATTTTATATTCATGTATTGCTTCTGCCCTGTTTATCTTCCTTCTTTATTGACTTAACATAGACCTTTTCACTCTCTTCTTTGTGCCTCTTACTCTTTTTATTTTTCTATACTATATTCTGGATAATTTATTCTTTATTAATTCTCTCATAGGTTATTTCTAACCTGTTACTAAACTCATCTGTTGCAATCTTAAATTCAGTTATTGCATGTTTTAGTTACTGAAGTTCTATTTTTTTTTCTTTTCAAATGTGCCATGCCACTGTCTTACAGTTTCTTATTCTCTGCTATTAATTTTGAGGCTTGGTTTTTATTTCTTTAAACATGGTAAGCATAGTTGTTTTGTAATCTATATGTGTTAATTCCTTTGGGAATGTGAATTTCCTTTGGGTCTGTTTCTGTTACCCATTATTCCTGCTTTTTTTCTTACCAGTTCACCTTTACCTTCATGGTGTAGCTCTTTGGGGTACCAGATTAAGATGGAGAAAGAGGTGGTTATCAAACTCCGCACACCCTGGTTGGGCTCCCTGCTTTTGAGTTTTGCTTCACAAGGGCACCAAAACAGCAGCTTTCAAGATCAGAGAAATCCTTGGGATGAAAACCAGTTTGAATATTGGACTTAATCTGGTTTTCACCTTGTCTTGGGTTTTTGGCCAAATTCTTTACCATCTTGTTAGCTTTTCTATTTGTTTAAAAATTATTTAAAAAAATTCTTCCAGTTTTACTAGTCATAGAGGTAGGGGTTTGGTCTCAATTACCTAGCCCACTATTTCTGGAAATGAAGGCCCCCTTTGATTTTGATTTTAGAGTGTGAAATATGTCATTTCAGGCAAACTTGAGTTAAAGATTATTTTTCTTAATATATCTAAAACTTCCACCACTTTTCACTGTGCAGTGTCATAGCTGCAAAATTAAGCTTCCCCTGTGCTTTTTTTTCTAGTCTTCCTTATCTAACTTCTATTCTCTTAGAGCATTTAACCTCATTCTACATTTCCTTAAATTGCTCATGTACCAACCTTATCTCTTTTATTGAATGCAAGTTCCTCACTTGCTAAAAAGTAGTGCCAGTTTACTACCTAGCACTGTGCCTTGCACATAATAGGTTCCCTGTAAAGATTTACTTCAGAAATACAGCTGAATGAGTTAGTGGGCCTTGTATGATTGGTGTAATGTAAAATCTTTTTTTTTTCTTTTTTAAATTTGGCCTTAAGAGAGGAGATACATAAAGCCTGGAGGGTGGGGGTGGGAAGGAGTATGATTTAGTGTGGGTTAGGTTCCAGAGTTAGCCCAGATCGTAAAATAGTGTGTAATCATAGCTATCCTCGAAAAACTTTTAGGGAGGCACCATGTTGGATGTAGGTATACCAGTGCAGCAAAATTCCAGCATGGCCAGATTTTCCTCCAACTTTGAAACAGATGCTGTTTTTCTTCCTTTGAGTCCCAGATGAAATAGTTGGTTTGCATTTAGGAATCACAATGTGTAAAAATATATAACTAATATTAGAATCACACATAGTGAGGGAAGTGTTTATACTCTGAGAGGCACACATGAATTGGGGAGCTGAGTATCAGCTAAGGGAACCAATATTTAAGTTCTCTCTTTTTTTCTTCCAGTGGATATAGATGAATTCAGGGTAAATGCACATATGATGAGATTTTGTTCTTGTGCTATGGAAAGATAAATGTATATTCAGGTTTTTTTTTAACTTTTAACTTTATGTGTTTTTTAGATGCCTAGACAACCAGAAGTTTGCTTCAAATTGCTCTTTATAGTAAACATTCTAAATATGAATTACATTGCTTATGGTGTACCCTCATTTTGAGATTCTTTAGTCTCCTTTGCTAGTGGAGTAGGTTAAATAAGCCTCAGGGTTAGAAGAGTGACTAAGGATTACTTTGTCTAGTAATAAGTGCTGACAAAGTGTTCTCTGTTAGTAGTTGTCATTCTCTGAAGTTTTATTTATTTATTTATTTATTTTTGGCTGCATTGGGTCTTCATTGCTGCCTGTGGGCTTTCTCTAGTTGCTGTGAGTGGGGGCTACTCTTGGTTGCGGTGCGCGGGCTTCTCATTGCTGTGGCTTCTCTGGTTGCAGAGCACGGGCTCTAGGCACGTGGGCTTCAGTAGTTGTGGCGCATGGGCTTAGTTGCTCCGTGGCATGTGGGATCTTCCCAGATCAGGATATAATACAGGGAAAGTTGGCTTGATCTGAACTGCTGTAGCTTGGTAGAAGTGTCTTCTGGCCAGAAAGCAGTCTTTATTTGGAATATTTTTGAGCTTGCCAGATGGCAAATTCCTCTTAGTTGCTGTCCTGCGTTTTGAAATCCCATGTGACTTGAACATCAGGATAAAAATGTTGGAAGAGCAGTACTTAAGTATATTTACTGACAGAAAGAAAGTAGATTGGCCTATTGTTTTTGCTCCCCAAAGGGAAGCCTTAGAACACTGTAACACAGAGATCTGATCCTCCCTGGTGTATTTTTACACGTACAGTGTATCTAATGTTAGAAATTAGGAGGGTATGGTGGCTAGTGTGTAAACACTTAGGTAGTCTGCCATCACAAAATTCAGTTCCATAGGAAACCAGATCTCATTAATTTGTATCATGGCACGAGCTAAATGGAATAATTTTCAGGTCAGCAGTGGCAATTATTTTGGGAGCAGCAGTGTAAGTTTTGTTTTTTAAAACTTGTATAGCATGGTATGTATGAGTCCATTCTGTCCCACCAACCTGGAAATTAAATACTACAGTCTCCAGTACAAATACAGTAGTGCAGTGTTTAACATTTACTTCAGCTTGAAATATAAGAACTTTGTTTCTTTGGCTGTCAAGCAAATTTGAAAACTCTTTGCATCAGTTTGAAACTTTTAAGTTGGGACAAAGTGATTTTAGCATGGTTTTGGTTTTCCATGAATTCCCTATTTGAAGAACTTAAATAATCCTTTTAAAAATAATGTAATGTTTAATTTGATCATTAAACTTGAGTCACCATGCAGAAAAGCTATGTGAGTAAAGGAAAGTTGGCAGCATTTATTCTTTCTAAAATTAAACACAGTAAGGACAAAATAAGTATTCTCAATGTAAATCCTCTTCATCCCTAAATGAATTTATATAATTAGATCCCCAGACCCCTGGGCTTTTGTTTGTTTGTGTTTTGTTTTAAATTATTCTAGCAAACAAAAGAGGAAAATAAGAGACTTGTGAAAATTTAGATAGGCTGTAGGAATTTGAAATAGACACTTTAATTTCTGGTTTCTCTGGCTACTTCCAGAAGAAGGTAAGTTGTGGGTACTCATCACCTTTCTAATGCAGAATAAACAGTGAATGCTGGACTCTTCAGAGAAAAATGCTTTGTGTGGGAAATATTTATTGCTTAGTGTGAGAGCATTTGTTTAGTCAGTTGAAATTAAAGGAAAGTAGCAAGAGGTTTTTTTTTTTAATTATTTATTTATTTTTGGCTGCGTTGGGTCTTCATCGCTGCGCACGGGCTTTCTGTAGTTGCAGCGAGCAGGGGCTACTCTTCCTTGCGGTGCACGGGCTTCTCATTGTGGTGGCCCCTCTTGTTGAGGAGCACGGGCTCTAGGCGCATGGGCTTCAGTAGTTGTGGCACACGGGCTCAGTAGTTGTGGCTCGTGGGCTCTAGCGTGCAGGCTCAGTAGTTGTGGTGTATGGGCTTAGTTGCTCCGTGGCATGTGGGATCTTCCCAGACCAGGCTCGAACCCGTGTCCCCTGTGTTGGCAGGTGGATTCTTAACCACTGCACCACCAGGGAAGTCCCACAAGAGTTATTCTTGAAGAAGACGTCAGCTATCTAATATAGTAACGTGATGTAATCTTTGGTCTTGTGTTTCCTATTGCACAAGTTGTATAGTGTTTAAATAAAATTCCCTATGGGACAAAGACGCTTTGGTGAATATTTGTTTAATGACTACCATTTTCTATAATTTACATTGGACAGTATCTAAGAATATTCATGTGAGAGCATTCCTCCCTGCTCAAATTCTTCAAATCCTCTCCATGGTTGGTTTATTCAGTAAGTATGTCTTTATATTTAACGTATGGCAGACACTGTGCTGATAAGCACTGTGAATAAAAAGGGCTGTTGGAATAGTCATAAATGATAAAACACAATGGGTAAGTGCTATAGTAGAGTAATAAATAGCTGGAATGGGGGCCAGAGGAGAAACAGGGAGACTAATGGAATGCTCCTGCAGTAGTTTATGCAAGATGAGGCCCTGAAAATAAGAGATTAGAAAGGAAAGGACTCTTAAAGGAGAGGATGAATTAGAAAGAGATCATTATGAGGTAGAAATAACAGAACTTGGAGACTGGTGGCATGTAAGGGAAAAAGGAGTCTAGATACATGCCCAGGTTTTCAGCCTGGGAAACTTGATTGATCCATGTTTGTGCCCTTCATTACTGCCTCATACCTGTACTGTTCACTTTGGTAATTCATTACATACACTATTAATCTGGTATTAACTAGTGCAAGAGTACTAACTCTTTTTTTTTTTTTTTTTTTTTTTTTTTTTTTTTTCTTTTTGCGGTATGCGGGCCTCTCACTGTTGTGGCCTCTCCCGTTGCGGAGCACAGGCTCCGGATGCGCAGGCCCAGCGGCCATGGCTCACGGGCCCAGCCGCTCCGCGGCATATGGGATCCTCCCAGACCGGGGCACGAACCCGTATCCCCTGCATCGGCAGGCGGACTCTCAACCACTGCGCCACCAGGGAGGCCCAAGAGTACTAACTCTTAAAGTTTATTTTCTTTATCACCCCATAGAATTTGGCACAGTGCTGGACACAGTTCAGCATTCAGCACAATGTTGAGTTTATTTAAATTGAATTAATAATAAAACAGTAAAAGAGAGAACCACAGTAAAGGGGAAATATAAAATTACCAAATATGTATACATGTACGTTTTTCCTAATCTCTGTTGTGGTCCCTTTCCCACTTCACATATCATGGTTGTTTATATCACTGATTTATTTCTCCTGCACTCCTTGAGTGCAGACAGTATTTCTCTCACTCCCATAACCAGAGCTTAGCATAGCACTTTGAAGTAATGGCAAACCTTTCAAAGCGTTTTTAAGCAGGTGCCAAACACTGTGCTAAGTGCTTTACATGAATTCTTTTGTTATCCTCACAAAAGCTTTATGTTGTGCAGTACTATTTTAATCCCCGTTGGTGAGTGCAGTCTGTGGATTGGGAAACTAAGGCTCAGAGGAGTTAAGTGACTTGTCCAGGATCATACAACTTATAAGTGGCAGAACCAAGGTCTCTTGATCTCAGAGTCTGTTGTCTTCATCATTACCTGTATCATTACCTCTTGTAAGGAGACTGCAACAGAAGGTATTTGTTATATATTGGTTGAATTAGATTAGGTTGTAGTGAAAGGTGTCTGAAGTTAAGCTGACTTCTTGGCAATATTTATTGACAGTGAAGTTTTGAATCCTGAAAAGACCTGAATATTTCTGGAGAAGAAATATTCTGAATATTATCCAGAATACTCCAGAGTATGACCACTTGTTCATGAACATTTTCTGTACTTTAACCTCTCCTGATATAACAATTAATTAGCCAGAGGGCCACTGGTGGCATTGAAGGCAAGAAGGGAACAACAGTAGTTGAAGTGCCAGGGAATGAGGACCTACAGAAGATGTGCAAATTGAAGAAAGAGATGGATAAAGCAGTCTATGGTTTAGTCTTGGCCCTTTTAAACTCACAGAAATTTATTATAATTAGGTGTGGTCATCTAGTTTTATTTTGGGAATGAGGGAATGTCAGGATTATATTAGCTTTAAAGAATAGAGTTTTGGACTTCCCTGGTGGCGTAGTGGTTAAGAACCCACCTGCCAATGCAGGGGACACGGGTTTGAGCCCTGGTCTGGGAAGATCCCACATGCCACGGAGCAACTAAGCCTGTGCGCCACAACTATTGAGCCTGTGCTCTGGAGCCCACAAACTACTAACTAAAAAATAAATTTATTTAAAAAATAAAATAAAGAACAGATTTTTTACAAGTGTTCATTAGTTTTTACTGTGTGAGTGTTTTCTCAGGAAATCAACCCTTTGAGAGAAGTAGAGTTTCTCTGTCAAATTCTAAATCCATTGTCTTTAAATTTCCTTTTTTTGATGTGTTTCTGCCTTGTTTTCATTTTCATTAGCCAACGGTGATCCTTGATTTTGTCCTTATTTGTGAAAGATGGGGAAATAGTACAGGCTAAACTCTTTGGGTAGAAATTGAATTCTAACACTTTTTTAAAAAATCTCTTTATTTATTTATTTATTGGCTGCGTTGGGTTTTTGTTGCTGTGTGCAGACTTTCTCTAGTTGTGGTGAATGGGGGCTACTCTTCGTTGAGGTGCGCGGTTTTCTGATTGCGGTGGCTTCTCTTGTTGCAGAGCACGGGCTCTAGGCGTGCGGGCTTCAGTAGTTGTGGCACACGGACTTAGTTGCTCCATGGCATGTGGGATCTTCCCGGACCAGGGATCGACCCGTGTCCCCTGCCTCGGCAGGCGGATTCTTAACCACTGCGCCACCAGGGAAGTCCCGAATTCTAACACTTTTGAGAAAAAGATTGATGAAAAGGAGAGTAAGAATGTCTTGGAATCCCATAAATTTGTCTTTTCCCAAAAGTAATTGATAAATGTTGGGAAGATTCTTATTTTTCTAGAGTTTCTGTTTCAAATTCAAACCCTTGTTTACATGTATCCTAAAGGCTCTGCCCCTTGAGTTTCAGGGATCTTTGTTAAAGTTAAATGAAGGTAGGTTCTTCTTTTTCCAAAAACTCAACAGGCTATAAAATTAAATAAATGGCTTTACTTCCTTAATTTTACATTATAAGAATAATCTTAAGAGTCTCTGAATTCTTATTTAGATTGAAGCATGTAAGATTCTAGGTTTTTATTTTGGCCTTTTAGAAGAGTTCTTTCAGTATTAATATTTTCATTTTTTTAAGTGTAATGAGAGTGAAGAGATGCATTTGTTGGCATACCAGTTGCATTACCATATCCTAAAATTTATTTCCCAGGTTTAAATCATGTGCAATTTGTTAAGTTCACTGCTTTGAGACACTTTTATTCTCTATTTTATAAGATTAAAGGAACTAGAAATGTTTGACCTAGAAAAGCGACAAATTAGGAGGAAAATGGGAGTTGTCTTCAAACAACTGCAGCATTGTCATGTTGAAAAAGGGATTTGGCTCCTTTTGTGTAGTCCCAGGGGATTGAACCTGTGTGTGGAATTTATAGGGAGACAGATTTCAGTTCAGTTTAAGGAAGAACTATCCTACCAGTCAGATCTGCTCAGAGAGAGAGTCAGCTGCCTGGAAGGGAGTACAGTTTTAAAGTATGGCTTGGATGAAAATCTCCTGGGTATGGATGGTGGGTTCTGCTGCCAGATGGAGAATTGTTTGAGGTGGGCTCTAAGGACCCGTTGCACTCTGAATTATTTACCAGGAAATAAGTGTGAGAGGACAGCCAATTTAGGGTGAGAAAGGAGAGCTACAGCTAAGAAAGGGGACATTGAGGGCCCAATATGTCTCTCCCATCCATTAGAGTTCTACATAGTTGATGTTTTCTCTGCCAGAGAGATTTAAGAAAATGTTGGCTCTTGTTCCATAAGAGGTCATTATGCAGAACTTGAGGAATTTTTGGCATGGTCACAGAGACAGAACAATTCTGTCTCTGTAGTAGGCCTCTGGCTGGAGACATCAAGTAATGCTAAATCAGAAGTGTCCAGGTTGTGGGCTTTAGGTGGGAGCAACAGCTTCTGTCAATTGATTTGGTTTTCTTTCTAGTAAATTTAAAAATTTTCTCATTGTTGTTTCGTTGAACTAAATTTCAACAGTAGGATTTAGGCGGAGACTATTCTTTTGTTCTGCATGTTTGGATTTATTTTCTCAGTTTCCATTTTCGTCTTTACTAGAGAAAAATGTTTCATGAACATTCTCAGCACTGGAATTTGATATAGGAAGAAAGCTGAAATTGACATGTCCTTCTTCTCAAGGAGGATCCCTGGTTTCTGGGAAGGGGTATGGTGAAGTGGGTAAGAATATGAATTTTTGCTCTCAGGCCTGGCTTTGATTCTCAGCTCCACCATTCACCACATTTATCACCTTAGACAAATGACCTAACTTCTCTGGGCCTAAAGTGCATAAAGTGGTTGAGGTGATTGTGGGAATGAGAAAAAAGAAGGATGGAGGATAGAATCTTAACTGGGACAGATTTGGAGTTTACAGGGAGGAAGGTCAGGAAGAGATGAAAGAGGAGTCATTTTAGTAGAGTACAGAGGACATGGAACCTGAAGTGGGGAGATCTGGGTTCTTCTAGTCTTACTTTCTCCACTCGTGGTCTGTGTGCCTCTAGGCATATCACTTCCCTGCTGAATGGACTAGACTCATCTCTAAGCCTCCTTGAATATCCGAGTTTCTTCTTTCGGAATCTACTTGGAAATAAAAACAGGTGAATCAAGGTGGTGTAATATCCATGAAACAGGAATTTCAAGAAGGAACAATGTCAGCGCGCCCAGGAGGCCAATTTGTGTATATTAGAGGGACAGAGAAAAATCTGGAATGTAAAATTTATTGTGGCATATCATGAGAATTATTCCAGGTCCTCTCGCTGAGTTTGTAGATAACATAGATGTTGATAAAACTACTTGATACATTAGGAAAATGTAATCATGTGCTTTCATCAATGGTCTGTAAATTAAACTGCTTGAGGATTTCTCAATTCAAGGTTGAAAGGAATTTTGAGGAAGTCTATTGCTGGGGGAGACAGAGCTCAATCTTCTTGTTTCTCTTTAGAATTTTAATTGCAGTTCTCACTTGAAATGGTTTTTTTTTTTTGTAGACTGATTGTTCCATTATGGATGGAGGGGATGATGGTAACCTTGTTATCAAAAAGAGGTTTGTGTCTGAGGCAGAATTAGATGAACGGCGCAAAAGGAGGCAAGAAGAATGGGAGAAAGTTCGAAAACCTGAAGATCCAGAAGGTATAGAGGCTTGTAGACCTTTAATCCTTACAACCCTGCAAAGTGGGCATTAATGTCTTCGCTTTAGAGTAGAGAAACTGAGGCTCAAGGGACCTGTGTAAGGCCTCCATAGCTGGGAGCAGAACCAGGGTCCTCACATCTTTGCCTTTTCCACTCTGCCACACTGTCTTCCAGGAGATTCCGCTAGTCTATTCCATCTATTCAGGTGGATCCAGGATCTGAACAGCTGAGACTGCTGCTACCATGCAGGGTTTGGGTGGATCCCTCATCCAGTTAACTGTCTCAGGCCATGGGCCTATTAACATTGATAGTTGGCTTTGAGAACTGCTGGCCCCTCTCTGAGGTCCAAAGGGAAGCTGTGGACTTTGTACTATTTTTGTGTTATCTTTGCCCTCAGATCATGCAGAGACTTGACTTTATCTTTAAAATCCTTTGTGATTCCAAAATAATATGAAAGGATTCTAAAGTATGTTTTTTTCCCCCTCCCTTTCTTTCAGAATGCCCAGAGGAGGTTTATGACCCTCGGTCTCTATATGAAAGGCTACAGGAACAGAAAGATAGGAAGCAGCAGGAGTATGAAGAACAGTTCAAATTCAGTAAGCTTCAGAAAACACAGTGTCCAAGGGACTCTGCAGGGCCTTTTTGGTGCGCTTTTGCCCTGTGCAACACTTTTATTAACCAGCCATGAAATTGTCTTGATTATCTTTAGATAAAATTGTCTTTAGATGCTCATTTGGTGGAAAAGAGACAACTTTCTACCATCTAGACCACAATGAACATTTTTGTTTAGAACTCAAGATACCCATTTTAATTTTATGCTAATATCTAGTAATGGGAGAGATGCCTTGATTTTATGTCATGTTATCCAAAAGCTTTGGTGTTTACAAATTCTTCTAATCCCCTGAAGTATCTGCTATTATTAAAAAATAGGACAAGGAAAATTCTTATTTGACTATATTTTTCCTTTAGCCTGTTAAGTGTTCCTTGTTTAATTATTTCCTCAGAAAACATGGTAAGAGGCTTAGACGAAGATGAGACCAACTTCCTTGATGAGGTTTCTCGGCAGCAGGAACTAATAGAAAAGCAGCGAAGAGAAGAAGAACTGAAAGAACTGAAGGAATACAGAATATCCTTTGTACTTTGTGAGGAATGTATAAGGTGTCAGTTTCTCATCAACATCTATGCATTTTAGTTTCTTCATAAGTAGGATGAGGGTCTTCTGCCTGGTGATCTCTAGTTCCCTTTCAACACTGATGTTCCTAGGACTCTGAATAACTGGTAGTGATATGTAGAGTTATGTTGCGTGCAGGAATCTGTTGCAATCAAAAGTTCAGATCCTTTAGGATTAACTAAAGGCCTAAATCCTGATAGTCAGAACCAGGGTATTCTTGCCTTGTGGGATTAGACTCTGAAACAGGTGGGCGATGCAGTGAACCTCATCCAGGGGAGAAACTGGCTTCTACATTTTAAAAGGAAATGTTTAGCAGCCCTCCTGTGTCCTTTGTAAGACCTTCCCTACAGACACAGCCTGGTTTGTCCCCATAGGTGGGTAGAGAAAGCATCCAAGACTTTGCTTTGGTTCACTATTGCCTTTTTGGCATCCACTTGAATGTCTTAATAGACATCCTAGATGTAACTTGGCTGAATCAAAATTCTCAATTCCGTGCCTCATTACCCCGACCCTCATCACACCACCTCCCTCCCCACCCCACTCCCAATCTCTTCTTTTTCTGGTCTTCCCAATCTCAGTAATGGTACTCCTATACCCCCAGGTGCCTGGGCCAAAAACTACCTCCAAAATGTTCTCCAAATCTTGCATTTCTTGCTTTCTCTGCTGCCACTGCAGTCGTAGACCTTCTCTGGACTACTGTGACCATCTAATTGTCTCTGCTTCTGCTCTCCTCCCCCACAATCCATTCTCTAGACAATAGTCTGGGGAACTTTTGAAAACATACGTGGGATCATATCACTTTCCTGTTTGAAACATTAGTGGCTTCCTTTTGCATTTAGTCTTAAGTCTGCATTCTTTACCAGGTCCTACAAGGGTCTGCATGATTTTGGCCAACCCACCACCCTGTTGTATCTTGAACTACTCTTCCTCCTGTTTACTATACTCCAGCCTACTGGCCTTCTTTATGTTCCTCTCATACTGAGCTCTGTGAGGCATTTGCTGTTTCCTCAGCCTGGAATGCTCTGCCCTCACAGTTTACAAGGCTGGCATTTCATGACACTTGGGTCTCAGCTCCGTTACTCATAGAGCACCCCATCTAAAATTGTACCCACACCCATCACTGACTATAATGTCATTTATTATTTTTTATTTTTTTAACTTTTTTTTTTTTTTTTTTGCAGTACGCGGGCCTCTCACTGTTGTGGCCTCTCCCGTTGCGGAGCACAGGCTCCTGACGCTCAGGCTCAACGGCCATGGCTCACGGGCCTAGCCGCTCCGCTGCATGTGGGATCTTCCCGGACCAGGGCACAAACCCATGTCCCCTGCATCGGCAGGCGGACTCTCAACCACTGCACCACCAGGGAAGCCCTATAATGTCATTTTTTTAATGGTCTCTGTCACTACCTGAAAATCTTAATTTATATGCTTACTGGTTTGTGTGCTTCATTATTGCTGGAATATAAAGTAAGCTCCATAAGAACAAGGACTTGATCACCACTGATTTCTCCTGTGCTTGGCATATAGTAAGTTCTCAGTATATATGTGAATATATTAATGAATGACTCATAGGAGAGGTTAAAAGGGCCACCTTAGCTTTTTCCTTCTGTGAGAAAGCTAATTTGAGTATTTCATGCTTGTATGTTGAATAACCTCACTAGTGTGACTGAGCAGGCTTTACCTCCAAGATTGATGATATGACTGTGTGTATGTGCTAGTTGGTATTTTTTGCAGAGAGTGTGCAGTAGGTTCCATTAAAAAGTTATGTAGGAAAAAATGTGGACAGATTCCCAGGGATCTGGTTTAAGACAAGGTGACTGACAGTGATCGAGATAAGGCGGCAGCATGGTGCCGCAAAGCCTGCTCTGAACTGGTAGCGAAAGACCTGGCTTCAAGTCCCAGTTCTTCTTGTGGAATTCTGGTATAACACTAAGATAGGAGTTGATGGAAAGTCACACCTCCATCCCAACTGTAGGATTGAGCTTGATTTTTCTGAAGCTTCCCTCCCGAACTCCATTCCGTGGTGACCCCAGGATGATATTATGCATTGATATATCTGAGGTGGGCTGATATATGTATTGCATTGTTTCAGGCACCTGGCTTTTTCCTCTAAAGAAAAATATATTACACTCTCATTTGAATTATGTCTTGTTTCATGTGCTTAATTTGGTAGGCAAGCAAATAAGACAGAGTGTCTCCCAAAGCAGCATTTTGCAGAGTATTGTTGGTGTGGTATGAGTGTGAGAGGCCTTTCGGTTTTCAATTCAAAGGGAAGAATGAACAGGGCAGCCATGAGGCCAAAGATACTTTTCTGTCCTGGTAACATTACAGCACAATATTGAAGAGGCTTCAGGGGTATTAGCTTTTTAAAAATATATATACACATTTATTTTGTTTATTTTTATCTTTGGCTGTGTTGGGTCTTCGTTGCTGTGCGCGGGCTTTCTCTCGTTGCAGAGAGTGGGGACTTCTCATTGCGGTGGCTTCTCTTGTTGCGGAGCACGGGCTCTAGGTGCGCAGGCTCAGTAGTTGTGGCGCACGGGCTTAGTTGCTTCGCGGCATGTGGGATCTTCCTGGACCAGGGCTCGAACCCATGTCTCCTGCATTGGCAGGTGGATTCTTAACCACTGAACCACCAGGGAAGCCCAGGGTATTAGTTTTTATTGGAAACTTGGAACGTTCTGACTGTCTAGAAAAACTGAAGCAAAGCAAGCCTTCCAACCCACTGATGTGCTAATCCCAAGCATGCATGTAGCCAGAGTCATGTTGAAATAGGAATTGAAGGATTAGACATTTGTTTATTGAAGCTCTACATCAGGAGCTGGTTCTTGGCTTTGCTTGGTTGCTATAAAATGATACATTTTGTAATGTGATACTTGTGAATACAAATAAGCTATGGTTTGTGCCAGTGTAAACAACAGAACTCTTGTTTCTTTCAGGTTAGAGCAGTATTTATTAATATTACGTGTGTTTTAAAACAATGTGATTTTTTAAAAAATGCTCATCTAATGCATTCCATGAGGTTTTTGAGATGTGTTTGTGTATTTAAAGCATTTTAGGGGGAGAGGGACTTAGGGGAAAAAAGGGCTTATGCTTTGGATATGGATCGAAAATATAGGGCTTCCCTGGTGGCGCAGTGGTTGAGAGTCCGCCTGCCGATGCAGGGGACGCGGGTTCGTGCCCCGGTCAGGGAAGATCCCACATGCCGCGGAGCGGCTGGGCCCGTGAGCCATGGCCGCTGGGCCTGCGCATCCGGAGCCTGTGCTCCGCAACGGGAGAGGCCACAACAGTGAGAGGCCCGCGTACCGCAAAAAAATATATATATATATAACTACCACTTCCCTTCCTGCCCACCAAAAAAGAAGAGGTTGAGGGCTTTTCTTCACTTCAAAAGAATAGAAAGTTAAGTGTTGGTTTTTGTCTTTGTCTTGGTATTATAAATGTGTGGTTTTGTTATATTTTTTCCATTTTTGTTTTATTTTTCAATATTTAATATTAAGAATTTTCTTTGAGAGTTTCTTTCCTTTAGTGATGGAGTTGTAGGTAAAAATCACAGCATGCTCATTGGTTTTGGTATTCTGTACTAGAAGGATGAAATTTCTGTTTCCTTCATTTTTATTCTAAAAAAATGAACATTTAGTATTAACATATTATCAGTTTCCATGATGACCTTAAAAACATTAAATTGATGAAACTCAGAATAGTACTGAGCATTATGCATAATCTGTATTGAATATTACAAATGTTTAAGATAACTGGTGCCCATAAGAATCGAGTTAGTGTCTGAAGAGTGATCAGAATTAGAATTTCCTAATTTCTGGTACCCAATTTCTCCATTATTCAAAGATACAGGAATAGCTTAGACCATATACTCCTACCCCCACCCTTCTGGGCTGATAGTACATACTTCTTAGATATCTTGGGCACTAGATGTCACTATTGTTCCAGCAAGGCATTACTGCATCTTAAGTAAGATGTTCCAATACATGTTTCAGTACTTATCTGTTGATTGATATGTTGTGGGAGAGCATGAAAGGGAAGGAGGGGAGGGGGTTGGTGGAAAGAACAAAAGAAACTGGCAAAGCTTGAGGGCCAGAGATTGACATCAAGCATGAAAAAAGTATGTTACAAGTGAACTGGTTGTTTTATGCTTTTAAAACAACTTTTCAGTCCTGTGTTGTGTTGCATATGCACAGGGGTTTCTCATTTAATCATCTTGAGAGTGTTTAAAACAGGTTCCTGGGCCTCTGGAGGTCCTTATTCAGTAGGTTTGGGACAGGGGAGGGACTCTGTCTTTTAATGAGCCTTAAGGTGATTCTGATGTTGTCTTGCACCAGCAGAGTAGGAGTTAGTCTTCATGATGTCTAAAATTGAATGCCACTGGTAGTCATAGGACACTGCAAAATTTGATTTTACCCTTGGGGGAAAAAGCAAATATTTTTATGTTTTCAGGGAAGCTACATTTTTTCTGTTGCATTCTTCAAGGTCTTTGTTTTCTCCAGCAAGCATGATATTGGCCATGTCTTTGGTAATAGCAGGTTTTCTGGCCGTACTCAGATTTTCATTGAGAATCAAAGGGAAAAAGTTTGCTTCTCTGTATTATTTTGGGCTTGATTTGCTGTTTTCCTCCTAGTCACCTTTATTTATTTTTAAAAATAATTATTTTTTTGGCTGTGCCGGGTCTTAGTTGCGGCTTGCAGGATCTAGTTCCCTGACCAGCGATCAAACCCGGGCCCCCTGCACTGGGAGTGCAGAGTCTTAACCACTGGACCACCAGGGAAGTCCCTTCATTTCTTTTTTTTTTTTTTTTGCGGTACGCGGGTGTCTCACTGTTGTGGCCTCTCCTGTTGGAGCACAGGCTCCGGACGCGCAGGCTCAGCGACCATGGCTCACAGTCCCAGCCGCTCGGCGGCATGTGGGATCCTCCCAGACCAGGGCACGAACCCGCGTCCCCTGCATCGGCAGGCGGACTCTCAACCACTGCGCCACCAGGGAAGCCCCCCTTCATTTCTTTTTAAATCAGCTGGATTTGACTGGCAGAATAAGGAGGGGAGGGCATTTTTAAAATAAGTAGGTTGAACATTCCATGGCAGAGCTGAAGTGCTCACGGGTTATATCTGCCTTCCATCTCTTGATTTATCATTGTCCTGTTGTAGCTCTTCTTTTTGCTTAGTTTGACCCTTAACCTGTAACTCACAGTAATCTCAACAAGGTTGGAATTTCTCAAGAAAACAAGAAGGAAGTGGAGAAGAAAGTGGCTGTGAAACCCACAGAAACCAAGACCAAGTTCTCCCAGGCAAAGCTGTTGGCAGGAGCTGTGAAGCATAAGAGGTCAGCCCGAATTCACACAACTTTAATCTCCTTCTGACTGTGTGCTTTGAAATGCCAGATTAATGGTAGCCAGAGCAAAAGGTTACCTAAGCATAGGTCTTGGTGAAGTTCCTTTGGTGGTCTTACCTCTCTCTCCCCTACCAGATTTGGTGTCTTCTATATCCTTTGACCCTTGTCTCTCTGTTCATTCAACATAATAGCTACTCTTCATTGGATGCCTGCCATGTGCCAGGCATTGTGTTAAGTACTTTCCATGCATGATTTCTTTTATTCCTCTCAACAAGTCTGTGAAGTACAAGTTGTTATCAGATGAAGAGACTGAGAATCTCAGAGGTTGAGAACCTTTGTCCAAGGTCACAAAGTAGCAGGAGAGGTGGAGTTCAGTACTTGAGCATCTGTTTCTAGGCAAACAAGGTAGCAAGTTCTATGGAAGGATTTATATAGGGTGTAATGAGATCATGGAGGAGGAATAACTGCCTGGAGGTGGATATATGTGCTCATGTTGGGGAAGTTAAGGCCTTAGAAAGAAGAGATTGATTAGGTAAGACAGCTAGGGCTTTGACAGGCAGACGGGGATGCAGAATATCCCAGGAAGGGAGAAGAGCTGGGGCAAGAGCACTATGATCTGTAAGAACATGGCAGCTGTGACAGGGTTACACACCTGGCTGGGGCTCTGCTTGTTTGGTGTGGGGTGGCAGCACTGCCTTGTTTGCTCCTCTCTTTTCAAGTCTTGAAATGGCACCAAAGTGATTAAATCTGGTCATTTCAATTTGACCAACCCTACCACAGGCAAAAGGATGTTAAGCTTAAGTGCAGACTATTAGGAAAATCAATATGGTATATTGGCGACCAGCCACATGTTTTGAAGAAAGTGTGTTGATGCAGTTTTGTGGTTTGGCACACCTTCTGTCTGCTGATGTTCCCAGGAACATTGCTAGCAACGTTGCTTACATGTAAAAATGTTGTCATGATATAGCAGCCAAGGGGAGGACTCAGTAGCCTGAAAAGGGCCAGTTACCCCAGCCATGAATTATTCCTTTCAAGTTTTCATATAAGCTTTCTTGCTGGCCTAGTGTCTTTGAGGATTTGGATGTGGGTCAGTTGTACTGGGCTATACCAAGAAAGGGCTCTCTAGGTGGTCAGTTAGTTACCTCTCACTGCAAGGCAGTGTCTTGCTTCTAGCAGAATGTGTGTTGTAAGTAGCTCTCTTAGTCCTTAGATCAACTTTTATTAGATCATTTATTGTTGTTTTGTGTAGCAAGGTGATAAATTAATCTCCTGGGGCAGGAGTTCCTAATCTACCCAGCCTTGGGTTTATTAGAGTCACCTGAGAGTTTGTTAATACTGTAGATTGCCTCACACGAATTCTGTGTGGCTCAGTAAGTTTGGAATGAGGTCTGGAAGTCTAATTTTTAAAGTTCCATGGATAATTCCGATGCTTGGTGAAAGTCTGATGCCTGATGTATGTTATGAAACATAGTAATAAAACAAGCCCCCCTGAACCCATCACCCAACTTAAGACCTAGAGCATTATCAACAATATGAGTCTGCCTCTGTGCTCCTCCCCATTCTGTCTCTGTGCCTTGCCATCCTCATGCCAGTTTCCTATATCTAGTTTACCATTCTTCTGCCTTTCTTTTTTTTTTTTTTAGAAGATGTTGGGGGTAGGAGTTTATTAATTTATTTATTTACTTTTGCTGTGTTGGGTCTTCGTTTCTGTGCGAGGGCTTTCTCTAGTTGTGGCAAGCGGGGGCCACTCTTCATTGCAGTGCATGGGCCTCTCACTATCACGGCCTCTCCTGTTGCGGAGCACAGGCTCCAGATGCGCAGGCTCAGTAGTTGTGGCTCACGGGCCTAGTTGCTCCACGGCATGTGGGATCCTCCCAGACCAGGGCCCGAACCCATGTCCCCTGCATTAGCAGGCAGATTCTCAACCACTGCGCCACCAGGGAAGCCCGCCTTTCTTTAGTCTTAGTAGTTTTGGGGTTTTCTTTGTTTTTGTTTTTTGCTACCTATATAGGTACCCATAAACAATATAATAGCTTGCTTGTTTTGAACTTTATAAAAAATGATTTCGTTATATACACACCACCTTCTGTGAATTTGGTTTTTCAATCAAATTGTTTCTCTGATTGAAACAGTTGTGTGTGTGTGTATGTATGTGTATGTCCAGCTATAATTCATTCATTTTCACTGCTGTATAATAGTGCATTATTTGAGATACCAGAATTTGTTCATTCTCCTGTGAATGAATGTTTGAATTATGACAGATGGTGCTGACAGGTCAAGGACATGCTTTGTTACATATGTACATCTGTTTCTCTAGAGCTGTGTGTCCAATATGTTAGTCCCTGGGCACCTGTGGCTATCTAAATTAATGCAAACTAAATGAAATTTAAAATCCAGTTCCCTAGCCACACTAGTCACATTTTATTTATTTATTTATTTATATTATTTTTGGCTGTGTTGGGTCTTTGTTTCTGTTCCAGGGCTTTCTCCAGTTGCGGCGAGTGGGGGCCACTCTTCATCGCGGTGCGCGGGTCTCTCACTGTTGCAGCCTCTCTTGTTGCGGGGCACAGGCTCCAGACGCGCAGGCTCAGTAGTTGTGGCTCACGGGTCTAGTTGCTCCGCAGCATGTGGGATCTTGCCAGACCAGGGCTCGAACCCGTGTCCCTTGCATTGGCAGGCAGACTCTCAACCACTGCGCCACCAGGGAAGCCCCACACTAGTCACATTTTAAGTATTAAATAGCTACATGTTGCTTGTGGCTGCCCTACTGGACAGCACAAATACAACAATAAAGTGATTTATAAAATAGTATCTCCTTATGGTCTTAATTTGCATTCCCCGTTAACAAATGTAGTTGACGTATCATATGTTGATTTGCCATTCATGTGTCCTGTTGTGTGGAAGGTCTGTTCATTTATATTGCCATTTTTCTACCGGGTTATTTGTATTCTTCTTATTGATTCATAGGTTTTGTTTGTTTTTAAACATGGTCCTGATATTTTTTTCCTCCAGTTTATAGCTTATCTTTTTACTTTAAAGTGGTCAAATATATTTAATTTTAAGGTGGTCAGTTTTTTAAAAATTGAGATATAATTGACATGTAACACATTAATTTCAAGTGTACAACATAATGATTTGATAATAATATGAGATATATATACATATATATATAGTGAAATGATCCCCATAGTAAGTCTAGTTGACATCCATCACCACACATAGTTACACATTTTTTTTCTTGTCACGAGAACTTCTAAGATCTGTTCTCTTAGCAACTTTCAAATATACAATATAACATCATTAACTATAGTCACCATGATGTACATTACATCCTCCGTACTTATTTATTTTATAACTGGAAGTTTGTACCTTTTGAAGGTGGTCCATTTTAAGGTGGTCAAATCCATTAATATTTTCTTTTTATGGTTAGAGCCTTTTATATTTTGTTCAAGAAATTCTTTCTACCCTGAGGTCATAATACAGTTTTTCTTGTAAAAGTTTTAGAATTTTTGTCTTTCACATATTAGTCTTTAATCTATCTGGAATTGATTTTTGTGAAGGGTATGAGGTAGGGATCACATTGCAATTTTTTCTTCAAATGAAAAGCCAATTTTCTAGCAATTTACTAAATACTTCTGCCTTTCCTCAGTGATCTTCGGTGTCACCTCTGTCTTATAACAAGTTTCCATACCTATACGGGTTTGTCTGTGGATTCTTTTTTCTGTTCCTAGGATCTGTTGGACCAGTATCACTCTGTGTAATTACTGTAGCTTTGTACAGATATTGATATCTGGTAGAGGAAGTCCCCTTACATTCTTCTCAGGGATGTCTTGTCTATTCTTGGCCACTTCATTCTTCCATATAAATTTTAGTTTTAGTTTAAATTCTTTAATAATCCCTATTGGGATTTTTATTGGAATGTTATTAAATTGCTTGATAAATTTATGGAGAGAACAGATGTTTATGGATTTGAGTCTTTATCTATGGCATATATCTACATTTATTTGTTTCCTTTAATTAAAGTCATCCAATAAAGTTACAGTTTTGTTGTTTTTTTCCCCCAAAAGAGTTGTACACGTCTTTTGTTAGATTTATTCCTAGTTTTTTTTTTTTTTTTTTTTTTTGCGATACGCGGGCCTCTCACTGTTGTGGCCTCTCCCGTTGTGGAGCACAGCCTCTGGACATGCAGGCTCAGCGGCCATGGCTCACGGGCCTAGCTGCTCCACGGCATGTGGGATCTTCCCGGACCGGGGCACGAACCCGTGTCCCCTGCATCGGCAGGCAGACTCTCAACCACTGCACCACCAGGGAAGCCCATATTCCTAGGTATTTTATATTTTTTTGGTTGCTGGTGTATAAAAGTGCAATTGATTTTGGGATATTTACATCCAGCCTCGCAATTCTTATTAACTTTAATAATAACTCTTATTAACTTTAATAATTTATCAGTGGATTCTTTGAAATTTCTATGTAGAGAGTCACCATTTGTGAATAATGACAGTTTTATTCTCTTCCTTAATACCTTTTAGTTCCTTTTTCTTATCTTATTGTGCTGGCTGGGACCACCAGTAAAATGTTAGAAAGAAACAATTACTGCACACATCCTTGTTTTATTTCTAATTTTAAACAGAATGTTTAACTTTTTCACCACTAAGAATAATATTTATTGTTTTTGTTTTTTCAGATATCCTTTAAGGTTAAGGAAGTTTTGTTCCTAGTTTCAAATAAGAGGTTTTTTGGTAGCCATGAGTTGTTAAATTTTGTCAATTTTTTTGTGCTTTTGAATTGATAAAATAAATTTTTCTTTTTTACTGTTACAGTGAAAAAATAAAGATTTTTCTAATGTTGCATTCCTGGTGATAAACCCAACTTGTAGTGATGTATTTTCTTTTCTTTTTTTTTTTTAAACTCTGCTGGATTTGGTTTGCTAATGTTTTGTATAGGTTGTTGCATCTGGAATCATGATGGAGACTGGCCTGTATTTTTTTTTCCCCCACTTTATCTGATTTTGATGTGTAGATTAAACCTAGCTTCACAGAATGATTTAGGGAGTGTTCCTTCTTTTTCTGTTTTCTGGAGGAGTTTCTGTAGGATAGTAGTGTTCATTTGTGGCAGTTTGGTAGAACTCTATAAAATCACTTTGGTCCCTGTTCTCTCTCTTTTTTTTTTTTTTTTTTAAAGATGTTGGGGGTAGGAGTTTATTAATTAATTAATTAATTTTTGTTGTGTTGGGTCTTTGTTTCTGTGCGAGGGCTTTCTCTAGTTGTGGCAAGCGGGGGCCACTCTTCATCGCGGTGCGTGGGCCTCTCACTATCGCAGCCTCTCTTGTTGCAGAGCACAGGCTCCAGATGCGCAGGCTCAGTAGTTGTGGCTCACGGGCCTAGTTGCTCCACGGCATGTGGGATCCTCCCAGCCCAGGACTCGAACCCATGTCCCCTGCATTAGCAGGCAGATTCTCAACCACTGCGCCACCAGGGAAGCCCCGGTCCCTGTTCTTTTAACTTGTGATTATAGGACTATCTGTGTTTTTCCATGTCTTTTTTTTTTTTTTTTGCGGTACGCGGGCCTCTCACTGCTGTGGCCTCTACCGTTGCGGAGAACAGGCTCTGGACGCGCAGGCTCAGCAGCCATGGCTCACGGGCCCAGCTGCTCCGCGGCACGTGGGATCCTCCCAGACCGGGGCACGAACCTGTGTCTCCTGCATTGGCAGGCAGACTCTCAACCACTGCGCCACCAGGGAAGCCCTTCCATGTCTTTTTGAGTCAGTTTTATTTAGTTATATTTTCTGGGAATTTGCTCATTTTGTCTTTTTTCAAGTGTGTTAGCTAAATTGTCAGTATTCCTTCTTTTTCTGATTGCTGTTCTGTCTGTAATTGTCCTTTTTTCATCCCAAATATTGATGAATTATACTTTTATTCTTATTTTCACTATTTTCATGAGAGGGTAGTCTCAGTTTTATTAGTCTTTTCAAAGATCTTTTGGGTTTACTTCTTTTCTTTCTATTTTATTAATTTTTGCTCTTTAATATCTTCTACCTTCTTTGGAATATTCTTTACTTTCTTCAAACTTATACTTTTATTATTTCTGTTATAAACAACTGTCAGATACCAAGCTAATTAATTTTCAGCTCATTTCAGTTATAAGCATCTAAAGCTATAATTTTTCCTCAGCTTTCATTGTATACAATTTTGTATTTCCAACTAAGTACTTTTAAATATCCGTTATGATTTCTTTGTTGACTCATGAATTAGAAACATTTTTTTAAATTTCCAAACATATTGAAGTAATTTAACCATATTTCACTGGTTCTAAGATGAACCTGTTTCTCCCTCACTTTTTTTTTCCTTTTTTTTTTTTTTTGCGGTACGCGGGCCTCTCACTGTTGTGGCCTCTTCCGTCGCAGAGCACAGGCTCTGGACGCGCAGGCTCAGCGGCCGTGGCTCACGGGCCCAGCCACTCCGCGGCATGTGGGATCTTCCTGGACCGGGGCACGAACCCGTGTCGCCTGCATTGGCAGGCGGACTCTCAACCACTGCACCACCAGGGAAGCCTCTCCCTCACATTTTAATACGTTATAGTCAGTGGTGTCTTAGAGTCTATGAAACATGATCTTTATCTTTTGTTATCAGTTTCTCCCTTAATTGCATTATGGTTTATATGTGCTGATTCTTTTGAAATTGCTTTAGACTAGCTTTGTGACCTATTCCTGAGATTAATTTTTGTGAATGTTCCAAGTTGAGGAGAATCTGTGTTTTGTAATTGTTTGTTGTGGGTTCTATGTAGGTACAACAAAACAAACTAATTGATTGTATTGTTCAGATCGTCTGTTTCTTTACATATTTGTCTGCTTGTTCTATCAGTACTTGAGGGGAGTTTTTGAAATCTCCCAGTATAGTAATGATTTCTTGATTTTTTTTAGTCTGTTGAACATAGTATATTTTTAAGCTCTTTTAGAAGCATAGATGTTCAGGATTGTTATTTCTTCATAGTGAATTAAACTTTGTTTCATTATAAACTAACCTCCTTTATCCCTTATAATACTTTTGGTCTTAAAGTCTATTTCCTTAATATTAATATAGGTACCCCAGTCTTCTTTGGGTTAGTGTTTGCCGTGGTTAACTCTTTTTCCATTCCTTTACTTTCAGTCTTTCTGGGTCTTAAGTTGTTTGTTTTGCTTCTAAATTTTTAGGTGTGTCTCATAAATAGCTGATTTAAATTTTAGTCTGTTAAACTCTCTTTATAGGTAGGCTTGGATGTATTAGGATTTTTTATACAATTTCTACTATCTTTTTTAAAAATTAATTAATTAATTTTTTGGCCATGCCACATGGCTTGCGGGATCTCAGTTCCCCAACCAAGGATTGAACCTGGGCCGTGGCAGTGAAAGCCTAGAATCCTAACCATTAGGTCACCAGGGGACTCCCCAGCTTCTACTATCTTAATGTTATTTGTCTTTTTACTTAAAAATTGTTTTTCCATGTATTCTTTTTATAAAAATTGATTACAATTTTAAAATCTTCTATTCGTTTTCTTTTCTTTCTACTTGTTTGGATTTTTGTATTTTATTTCTATTCATTTGGTGGCTTACCTTGCAATTTATCAAGAATACTTAGTAAAACCTAAAGTAAATAGCTTTCTTACTTCCCTGCAAAATTATCCATGGGCCTTAGAACTTTTAGCTAGAGTCACCTTCTTCCTTCCTTACATGCTGTCCAGAACTTTAGCATGGTCATGTTTAACACCACAAATTAGATGCTGTTTTTTTATATAGACTGTTTGTTTAGATTGTTATTTACAAGTTTCTTTGTTCACCATCCCTTCCTTCTGGGATTAAGGCCTTCCTCCTGGGACCATTTCCTTCCTCTTTGGAGTGCATTCTTTTTTTTTTTTTTTTTTGACCTAAATTTTTTATTAGGTAAGAATTTACAAACATTACTTAATATTAGTGGTAACAGTGGAGCTGGAGAGCATTGTGCCTTCTAGCTGCATGGCGAGAGAAGTAAATTCTCTAGATATTCTTTTAGTGAAGGTCTTTTGGGTGACTTTCAGAATCTCTAGCCTGTCACTAAAGATATTTCCTTCAATCTTTAATAACTTAACTAAATTTTTGTCATATATAAACATGTCCAGATATTCTTGAAGTCCATTTGTGGTTCTAACCAAGATGAATGATGACAACAAAGAATCTGATGTTTTGGTGATGCTTGAAGATGTAATGCTTCACCCCTTGAATTGGTCAGAGGTTTAAATTATCTTTATAACAATAATATAACTGGAAGGAGATTAAGAACCTGAAATGAAGACTTTTCATTTCAGATCATCTCAGCTCCTTGAGGCTGCCTAAGACCCATATAAATAGTCATTGGAGCTCCTGATTCCCAAAGTTTGATCCCCAAGATTGGACCTAGCTCAAATCACCATATTTTTTTTGTTACAGCTCAGAGAGTGGCAACAGTGTGAAAAGACTGAAATCGGACCCTGACCCAGATGACAAGAATCAAGGTGGGTGGCAGCTTTCATTTCGTTCTTTACTCATCATATACGTGAACCATGGTAAAAGGCTGGAATGCATTGTATCTGTGGAGGAATGCGTGCATCTCTAAGCAAACCTACCTAAACTTAACTTAGGAAACTGTTTTAGACCGTGCAGGATTTAAACCTAGCAATATGTCAGCTGCCCTGCAAAGTAATATGTTAGAAACCAGTGGAACTGATAAATGACAATTGTGTTGTTCCAGGAGCGCTTACAAAGCCAAAGCCCTGGTCATATCACCTCTACTCACAAAGAGTTTTTCTCTGTCTCCCTTAAATGTCAAGTTTCTTCATTTCACCTGGCTGGCTACCAGTGAGAGGTAGAATGCCTGGCTCCTGCTGTTGGTTGGATTGGATTGAACCAAGAGGCTACTAAATACAGTTTCCAGGAGTACACTTTCTTTGGTGGTTCCTTTTATTTGATCAAATCTGCTACTGTATTAAGTGGCACAAAGTTATAAGTGAAAGTGAGTGTTACTCAGGACTGAATCAAGGATAAGAAATTCAAGAGTGTTTTCAGTTCTTCTACTCCTGACTCCCTGTGGAATTGAGACTCTGAGCTGAACTCAAAGGGTCATCGATAAAACAGGGCTTACATTTATTTCTCTGTCACACAAAAAAATGGATATTTTAAAATATATTTTGTTCTTTCAAAAAAATTATGATTATTTAAAAAAGTATATCCACTGAACTCCAGTAGTGGTGAACTGTTGCTGATATCTTTTTACTCTAGAATTTACTTTTGAAAAAGATATTAAGCGAAGAGCCTCCCTTCTACCTGTATGTCCTCTTCCATCCAATTCTCCTTCCCAGTGGGAAATAGTATTATATATTTTTAATGTATGTATGTATATATCCAGAGCTATTCTATGTATGTATAAGCAATTACACATATTCTCTTTTTTTAAAGTATTTTATTATAGATAACTTAAAATATATTCAAATATTGAGATGATAGTATAATGAACCCCATCATGTACCTTCAACAGTTTTTTTTTAATTAATTTATTTATTTTTGGCTGCATTGGGTCTTCGTTGCTACGCACGGGCTTTCTCTAGTTGCGGCGAGCGGGGGCTACTCTTCGTTGCAGTGCGCGGGCTTCTCATTGCGGTGGCTTCTCTTGCTGTGGAGCATGGGCTCTAGGCACACAGGCTTCAGTAACTGTGGCATGCAGGCTCAGTAGTTGTGGTTCACGGGCTTAGTTGCTCCGTGGCATGTGGGATCTTCCCAAACCAGGGCTTGAACCCTTGTCCCCTGCATTGGCAGGTGGATTCTTAACCACTGCGCCACCAGCGAAGTCCCAACAATTTTTAACACATGTCCAATCTTTTTTTTTAAAGAAAGTTTTATTTATTATTTATTATTATTATTCTTTTTTGGCTGCGCTGCACGGCTTGCAGGATCTTAGTTCCCCGACCAGGGATTGAACCCAGGCCACGGCAGTGAAAGTGCTGAGTCCTAATCACTGGACCGCCAGGGAATTCCCCATCCAATCCTATTTCATTTAAATCTCCCAACTGTAGTATTTTGAGGCAAATCTCAGGCATCACATTATTTCATCTGTAATTCTTCTGTATGTATCCCTAAAAAAATAAGGGTTCTTTGTTTTTTTTTAACATAATTGCAATACTATTATCACACCTGAAATAATTATAATAATTCCTAAATGTTATCAAGTATCAGATTAGTATTCATTTTCCTCAGTTTTCCCATACATTTTTTTCTTAACAGTTGATTTTTTTTTTTTTGCGGTATGCGGGCCTCTGACTGTTGTGGCCTCTCCCGTTGTGGAGCACAGGCTCCGGACGCGCAGGCTCAGCGGCCACGGCTCACGGGCCCAGCCGCTCCGCGGCACGTGGGATCCTCCCGGACCGGGGCACGAACCCGTGTCCCCTGCATCGGCAGGCGGACTCTCAACCACTGCGCCACCAGGGAAGCCCTGATTTTTGTTTTTAAGATTGAAATGCAACACTGTGATCACTTAATTGTTTTTTTAAATTGTATTGAAGTAGAGTTGATTTATAATATTGTGTTAATTTCTTCTGTACAGCAAAGTAACTCAGTTATACATATATATTTTTCATATTCTTTTCCATTATGGTTGGTCACAGGATATTGAATATAGTTCCCTGTACTATATAAAAGGACCTTGTTGTTTATCCATGCTATATATTAATAGTTTGCCTCTGCTAATTCCAAACTCCCAATCCATCCCTCCCCCATCCCACCTTACCCTTGGCAACCACAAATCTGTTCTCTATATCTGTGAGTCTTTTGTTGTTTCATAGTTATGCTGATGTGTGCCATATCTTAGATTCCACATATAAGTAGTATCACGTGGTATTTGTCTTTCTCTTTCTGACTTACTTCACTTAGTATGATAATCTCTGGGTTCACCCACGTTGCTGCACATGGCTTTATTTCATTCTTTTTTTATGGCCGAGTAATATTCCATTGCACGTGCGTGTGTGTGTGCGCGTGCACCACCATACTGTTTTCCATAGTGGCTGCACCAATTTACATTCCCACCAACAGTGTAGGAAGGTTCCCTCTTCTCCACACCCTCTCCAGCATTTGTTATTTGTAGACTTTTTAATGATGGCTACTCTGACCAGTGTGAGGTGGTACCTCATTGTAGGTTTGATTTGTATTTCTGTAATAATTAGTGCTATTGAGCATCTTTTCATGTCTGTATGCCTTCTTTGGAGAAATGTCTGTTTAGGTCTTCTGCCCATTTTTGGATTGGGTTGTTTGGTTTTTTGTTGTTTGGTTGTATGAGCTGTTTGTATATTTTGGTAATTAAGCCCTTGTCCATCACATCATTTGCAAATATTTTTTTCCCAGTCCATAGGTTGTCTTTTCATTTTATTTATGGTTTCCTTTGCTGTGCAAAAGCTTGTAAGTTTGATTAGGTCCCATTTTTTTAATTTTTGCTTTTATTTGTATTGCCTTGGGAGACTGACCTAAGAAAACATTGGTACAATTTATGTCAGAGAGTGTTTTGCCTGTGTTTTCTTCTAAGAGCTTTATGGTGTCTTGTCTTATATTTAATTCTTTAAGCCATTTTGAGTTTATTTTTTTGTATGGTGTGAGGGTGTGTTCTAACTTCATTGGCTCTAGGCATGCGGGCTTCAGTAGTTGTGGCGCGTGGGTTTAGTTGCTCTGCAGCATGTGGGATCTTCCCGGATGGACCAGGGCTCGAACCTGTGTCCCCTGCATTGGCAGGTGGATTCTCAACCACTGCACCACCAGGGAACTCCCACATACTGATTTGAGTATGTTGAACCATCCTTGTGACCCTGGGATGAATCCAACTTGGTTGTGGTGTATGACCTTTTTTATGTGTTTTTGGATTTGGTTTGCTAATATTTTGTTGAGAATTTTTTTTTTTTTTGCGGTATGCGGGCCTCTCACTGTTGTGGCCTCTCCCGTTGTGGAGCACAGACTTCGGACACGCAGGCTCAGTGGCCATGGCTCATGGACCCAGCCGCTCCGCGGCACATGGGATCTTCCCAGACTGGGGCACAAACCCGTGTCCCCTGCTTCAGCAGGCGAATTCTGAACCACTGCGCCACCAGGGAAGCCCCTGTTGAGAATTTTTGCGTCTATATTCATCAAAGATATTCGCCTGTAATTTTCTTTTTTTGTAGTGTCTTTGTCTGGTTTTGGTATCAGGGTGACGGTGGCTTCATAGAATGTCACCCCATTGGGAGTGTTCCTTCCTCTTCAGTTTTTTGGAAGAATTTGAGAAGGATTGCTATAAGGTCTTCTTTCTATATTTGGTTAATTCCCCAGTGAAGCCATCTGGTCCTGGACTTCTGTTTGTAGGGATTTTTTTTTATTACAGATTCTATTTCATTTCTAGTGACCGGTCTGCTCAAGTTATTTGTTTCTTCTTGATTCAGTTTTGGTGGCCTGTATGTTTGTAGGAAAGTTGAACATTTCTTCAAGGTTGTCAAATTTGTTGGCATATAATTGTTCACAGTATTCTCTTATGGTTTGTTGCACTTCTGTGATATCTGTTATGATTTCTCTGCTTTCACTTCTTATTTTGTTTATTTGGGTCTTCTCTCTTTTCTTCTTGTCAAGCCTGACCAGAGGTTTGTCAATTTTGTTTACCCGTTCAAAGAACCAGCTCTTGGTTTTATTGATTTTTTTCTATTTTTTAAAAAATTTCCATTGTATTTATTTCCTCTCTGATCTTTCTTATCTCCTTCCTTCTGCTGACTTTAGGTTTTGTTTGTTCTTCTTTTTTTTCTAATTCTTTTAGGTGGTGGATTATGGTGTTTATTTGAGATTTTTCTTGTTTCTTAAAGAAGGCCCCTATATTGCTATGAACTTCCTTCTAAGAACTGCTTTTGCTGCATCCCATGGATTTTGTATGGTTGTGTTTTCATTGTCATTTGCCTCAAAGTATTGTTAAATTTCTTCTTTGGTTTCATTGTTGATCCATTGGTTTTTTTAATAGCATGTTGTTTAGTCTCCACGTAATTGTTTTTTTGTTTTGTTTTGTTTTTGTTTCTTTTTCAGTGGTTGATTTTTGGTTTCATGCTATTGTGGTCAGAAAAGATGCTTGAAATACTTTCTGTACTCTTAAATTTGTTTAGGCTTGTTTTGTGCCCAGGTCAACCCTAGAGAATGTTCCATGTGCACTTGAAAAGGATGTGTATTCTGCTTTTTTTGGATGTAATGTCCTGAATATATCAATTACGTCTAACTGTTCTATTCTATCATTTAGGACCTCTGTTGTTTTATTGATTTTTTGTCTCAAAGATCTGTCCATTGATATGAGTGGGGTGTTAAAGTCTCCTACTATTGTTGTATTCCTGTCAGTTTCTCCCTTTATGTCTGTTAGTATATGTTTTATGTATTTTGGTGCTCCTATGTTGGGTGCATATATGTTGACAAGTATAATATCCTCTCCTTTTATTGATCCTTTTATCATTATATAGTGTCCTTCTTAAAGGCTATTTTGTCTGAGTATTGTGACCCCCGCTTTCTCATCATTTCTGTTTGCATGAAAGATGTTTTTCCATGCCCTCACTTTTAATCTGTGTGTGTCCTTTGCCCTAAAGTGTGTCCCCTGTAAGCAGCATATTGTAGGCTCTTGTTTTTTATCCAATCTGCCACCCTGTGCCTTTATAAAAAATTTTTTTAACTTAATTTTATTTTTTTATACAGCAGGTTCTTATTAGTCATCAATTTTATACACATCAGTGTATACATGTCAATCCCAATTGTCCAATTCATCACACCACCATTCCCAGCCCCCCGCGGCTTTCCCCACTTGGTGTGCATACGTTTGTTCTCTACATCTGTGTCTCAACTTCTGCCCTGCAAACCGGTTCATCTGTACCATTTTTCTAGGTTCCACATATGTGCGTTAATATACGATATTTGTTTTTCTCTTTCTGACTTACTTCACTCTGTATGACAGTCTCTAGATCCATCCACATCTCAACAAATGACCCAATTTCGTTCCTTTTTATGGCTGAGTAATATTCCATTGTATATATGTGCCACATCTTCTTTATCCATTTGTCTGTCGATGGGCATTTAGGTTGCTTCCATGACCTGGCTATTGTAAATAGTGCTGCAGTGAACATTGGGGTGCATGTGTCTTTTTGAATTATGGTTTTCTCTGGGTATATGCCCAGTAGTGGGATTTCTGGATCATATGGTAATTCTATTTTTAGTTTTTTAAGGAACCTCCATACTGTTCTCCATAGTGGCTGTATCAATTTAAATTCCCACCAACAGTGCAAGAGGGTTCCCTTTTCTCCACACCCTCTCCAGAATTTGTTGTTTGTAGATTTTCTGATGATGCCCATTCTAACTGGTGTGAGGTGATACCTCATTGTAGTTTTGATTTGCATTTCTCTAATAATCAGTGATGTTGAGCAGCTTTTCATGTGTTTGTTGGCAATCTGTATGTCTTCTTTGGAGAAATGTCTATTTAGGTCTTCTGCCCATTTTTGGATTGGGTTGTTTGTTTCTTTAATATTGAACTGCATGAGCTGTTTATATACTTGGAGATTAACCCTTTGTCCGTTGATTCGTTTGCAAATATTTTCTCCCATTCTGAGGGTTGTCTTTTTGTCTTGTTTATGGTTTCCTTTGCTGTGCAGAAGCTTTGAAGTTTCATTAGATCCCATTTGTTTATTTTTGTTTTTATTTCCATTACTCTAGGAGATGGATCAAAAAAGATCTTGCTGTGATTTATGTCAAAGAGTGTTCTTCCTATATTTTGCTCTAAGAGTTTTATAGTGTCTGGTCTTACATTTAGGTCTCGAATCCATTTTGAGTTTATTTTTGTGTATGGTGTTAGGGAGTGTTCTAATTTCATTCTTTTACATGTAGCTGTCCAGTTTTCCCAGCACCACTTATTGAAGAGACTGTCTTTTCTTCATTGTATATCCTTGCCTCCTTTGTCATAGATTAGTTGACCATAGGTGCGTGGGTTTACCTCTGGGTTTTCTATCTTGTTCCATTGATCTGTGTTTCTGTTTTTGTGCCAGTACCATATTGTCTTGATTACTGTAGCTTTGTAGTATAGTCTGAAGTCAGGGAGTCTGATTCCTCCCGCTCTTTTTTTCCCTCAAGACTGCTTTGGTTATTCGGGGTCTTTTGTGTCTCCATACAAATTTTAAGATTTTTTGTTCTAGTTCCGTAAAAGCCATTGACAGTTTGATAGGGATTGCATTGAATCTGTAGTTTGCTTTGGGTAGTATAGTCATTTTCACAATATTGATTCTTCCAATCCAAGAACATGGTGTATCTCTCCATCTGTTGGTATCATCTTTAATTTCTTTCATCAGTGTCTTATAGTTTTGTGCATACAGGTCTTCTGTCTCCCTAGGTAGGTTTATTACTAGGTATTTTATTCTTTTCATTGCAGTGGTAAATGGGAGTGTTTCCTTAATTTCTCTTTCAGATTTTTCATCATTAGTGTATAGGAATGCAAGAGATTTCTGTGCATTAATTTTGTATCCTGCAACTTTACCAAATTCATTGATTAGCTGTAGTAGTTTTCTGGTGGCATTTTTAGGATTCTCTATGTATAGTATCATGTCCTCTGCAAACAGTGACAGTTTTACTTCTTCTTTTCCAATTTGGATTCCTTTTATTTCTTTGTCTTATTGCCGTGGCTAGGACTTCCAAAACTATGTTGAATAATAGTGGTGAGAGTGGACATCCTTGTCTTGTTCCTGATCTTAGAGGAAATGCTTTCAGTTTTTCATCATTGAGAATGATGTTTGCTGTGGGTTTGTCGTATATGGCCTTTATTATGTTGAGGTAGGTTCCCTCTATGCCCACTTTCTGGAGAGTTTTTATCATAAATGGGTGTTGAATTTTGTCAAAAGGTTTTTCTGCATCTATTGAGATGATCATTTGGTTTTTATTCTTCAGTTTGTCAGTATGGTGTACCACACTGATTGATTTGCGTATATTGAAGAATCCTTGCATCCCTGGGATAAATCCCACTTAATCATGGTGTGTGATCCTTTTAATGTGTTGTTGGATTCTGTTTGCTAGTATTTTGTTGAGGATTTTTGCATCTATGTTCATCAGTGATATTGGTCTGTAAGTTTCTTTTTTTGTAGCATCTTTGTCTGGTTTTGGTATCAGGGTGATGGTGGCCTCATAGAATGAGTTTGGGAGTGTTCCTTTCTCTGCAATTTTTTGGAAGAGTTTGAGAAGGATCGGTGTTAGCTCTTCTCTATCAAATGTTTGATAGAATTCACCTGTGAAGCCATCTGGTCCTGGACTTTTGTTTGTTGGAAGATTTTTAATCACAGTTTCAACTTCATTACTTGTGATTGGTCTGTTCATATTTTCTATTTCTTCCTGGTTCAGTCTTGGAAGGTTATACCTTTCTAAGAATTCATCCATTTCTTCCAGGTTGTCCATTTTATTGGCATAGAGTTGCTTGTAGTAGTCTCTTAGGATGCTTTGTATTTCTGCAGTGTCTGTTGTAACTTCTCCTTTTTCATTTCTAATTATTGATCTGAGTCCTCTCCCTCTTTTTTTGATGAGTCTGGCTAATGGTTTATCAATTTTGTTTATCTTCTCAAGGAACCAGCTTTTAGTTTTATTGATGTTTGCTATTGTTTTCTTTGTTTCTATTTCATTTATTTCTGCTCTGATCTTTATGATTTCTTTCCTTCTGCTAACTTTGGGTTTTGTTTGTTTTTCTTTCTCTAGTTCCTTTAGGTGTAAGGTTAGATTGTTTGAGATTTTTCTTGTTTCTTGAGGTAGGCTTGTATAGCTATAGACTTCTCTCTTAGAACTGCTTTTGCTGCATCCCATAGGTTTTGGATCGTCGTGTTTTCATTATCATTTGTCTCTAGGTATTTTTTGATTTCCTCTTTGATTTCTTCAGTGATCTCTTGGTTATTTAGTAATGTATTGTTTAGCCTCCATGTGTTTGTGTTTTTTATGTTTTTTTCCCTGTAATTCATTTCTAATCTCATAGCATTGTGGTCAGAAAAGATGGTTGATATGATTTCAATTTTCTTAAATTTACTGAGGCTTGATTTGTGACCCAAGACGTGATCTATCCTGGAGAATGTTCTCTGTGCACTTGAGAAGAAAGTGTAATCTGCTGTTTTTGGATGGAATGTCCTATAAATATCAATTAAATTTATCTGGTCTATTGTGTCATTTAAAGCTTCTGTTTCCTTATTTATTTTCATTTTGGATGATCTGTCCATTGGTGTAAGTGAGGTGTTAAAGTCCCCCACTATTATTGTGTTACTGTTGATTTCCTGTTTTACAGCTGTTAGCAGTTGCCTTATATATTGAGGTGCTCCTATGTTTTGTGAATATATATTTATAATTGTTATATCTTCTTCTTGGATTGATCCCTTGATCATTCTGTAGTGTCCTTCCTTGTCTCTTGTAACATTCTTTATTTTAAAGTCTATTTTATCCAATGAGTATCACTACTCCAGCTTTCTTTTGATTTCCATTTGCATGGAATATCTTTTTCTATCCCCTCACTTTCAATCTGTATGTGTCCCTAGGTCTGAAGTGGGTCTTTTGTAGACAGCATATATATGGGTCTTGTTTTTGTATCCATTCAGCAAACCTGTGTCTTTTGGTTGGAGCATTTAATCCTTTCACATTTAAGGTAATTATTGATATGTATGTTCCTATGACCATTTTCTTAATTGTTTTGGGTTTGTTTTTGTAGGTCCTTTTCTTCTCTTGTGTTTCCCACTTACAGAAGTTCCTTTAGCATTTGTTGTGGAGCTGGTTTGGTGTTGCTGAATTCTCTTAACTTTTGCTTGTCTGTAAAGCTTTTGATTTCTCCATCGAATCTGAATGAGATCCTTGCCAGGTAGAGTAATCTTGGTTGTAGGTTCTTCCCTTTCATCACTTTAAGTATATCATGCCTCTCCCTTCTGGCTTGTAGAGTTTCTGTTGAGAAATCAGCTGTTAACGTTATGGGAGTTCCCTTGTATGTTATTTGTGGTTTTTCCCTTGCTGCTTTCAATAATTTTTCTTTGTCTTTAATTTTTGCCAATTTGATTACTATGTGTCTCGTCATGTTTCTCCTTGGGTTTATCCTGTATGGGACTTGCTGCGCTTTCTGGACTTGGGTGGCTATTTCCTTTCCCATGTTAGGGAAGTTTTCGACTATAATCTCTTCGGATATTTTCTCGGGTCCTCTCTCTCTCTCTTCTCCTTCTGGGACCCGTATAATGTGAATGTTGTTACATTTAATGTTGTCCCAGAGGTCTCTTAGGCTTCTTCATTTCTTTTCATTCTTTTTTCTTTATTCTGTCCTGCAGCAGTGAATTCCACCATTCTGTCTTTCAGGTCACTTATCTGTTCTTCTGCCTCAGTTATTCTGCTCTTGATTCCTTCTAGTGTAGTTTTCATTTCAGTTATTGTATTGTTCATCTCTATTTGTTTTTTCTTTAATTATTCTAGGTGTTTGTTAAACATTTCTTGCATCTTCTTGATCTTTGCCTCCGTTGTTTTTCCGAAGTCCTGAATCATCTTCACTATCATTATTCTGAATTCTTTTTCTGGAAGGTTTCCTATCTCCACTTCATTTAGTTGTTTTTCTGGGATTTTATCTTGTTCCTTCATCTGGTACATAGCCCTCTGCCTTTTCATCTTGTCTGTCTTTCTGTGAATGTGGTTTTTGTTCCACAGGCTGCAGGATTGTAGTTTTTCTTGTTTCTGCTGTCTGCCCTCTGGTGGATGAGGCTATCTGAGAGTCTTGTGCAGGTTTCCTGATGGGAGGGACTGGTGTTGGGTAGAGCTAGGTGTTGCTCTGGTGGGCAGGGCTCAGTAAAACTTTAATCTGCTTGACTGCTGATGGGTGGGGCTGGGTTCCCTCCCTGTTGGTTGTTTGGCCTGAGGCAACCCAACACTGGAGCCTACCTGGGCTGTTTGGTAGGGCTAATTGCAGGCTCTGGGAGGGCTCACGCCAAGGAGTACTTCCCAGAACTCCTGCTGCCAGTGTTCTTGTCCCCACGGTGAGCCACATCCACCCCACCCCCCGCCTCTGCAGGAGACCCTCCAACACTAGCAGGTAGGTCTGGTTCGGTCTCACCTGGGTTCACTGCTCCTTCCCCTGGGTCCCGATGTGCACACTACTTTGTGTGTGCCCTCCAAGAGTGGAGTCTCTGTTTTCCCTAGTCCTGTCAAAGTCCTGCAATCAAATCCCACTGGCCTTCAAAGTCTGATTCTCTAGGAATTCCTCCTCCCGTTGCCGGCCCCCCAGGTTGGGAAGTCTGACGTGGGGCTCAGAACCTTCACTCCAGTGGGTGGACTTCTGTGGTATAAGTGTTCTCCAGTCTGTGAGTCACCCACCCAGCAGTTATGGGATTTGATTTTGCTGTGATTGCACCCCTCCTGCCATCTCATTGTGGCTTCTCCTTTGTCTTTGGATGTGGGGTATCTTTTTTGGTGAGTTCCAGTGTCTTCCTGTCGATGATTGTCCAGCAGCTAGTTGTGATTCTGGTGTTCTCACAAGAGGGAGTGAGAGCATGTCCTTCTACTCTGCCATCTTGGTTCAGGCTCCCTTATTTATTTTCAGTTTGGATGATCACTGTGTCTTTTGATTGGAGAATTTAGTCCATTGACATTTAAGATATTTAATGATAGATATGTATCCATTGCCATTTTAAACCTTGTCTTCCTGTTGATTTTATATGTCTTCTTTGTCTCTTTTTGTTTTTCCTTTTGTGGTTTGATGATTTTCTTTCGTATTATGCTTATGTTCTTTTTGGTTTTTGTGAATCTATTGTATGTTTTTGATTTGTGGTTGCCCTGTTTTTCAAGTATGTTAACCCCTTCCTATGTCTACTTGCTTTAGACTGGTAGTCATATAGGCCCAAACACATTCTAGAAAAAAAAAAATCTACCTTTTCTTACTCTCCTCCCCACATATTATGATTTTAATGTCCCCTTTTGCATCTTCATGTTCATCCTTTTGCTGTTCATTGTGGTTATCATCACTTTCACAGAAATTTTTTGTTTAATCTGTGTACTGTCTTATTTATGTGATTTACTTTCCAATTGTGATTTTCTCTTTCCTATAGATTCTTACTACTTTCTATTTAGAGAAGACCTTTCAATATTTCCTTTAGGATAGGTTCAGTATTGCTGTATTCTTTTAGTTTTTACTTGTCTGGGAAATTCTTTATCTCTCCCTCTGTTCTAAATGATAATCTTGCTGCGTAGAGTATCCTAGGTTGCAGATTTTTCCCTTTCAGGACTTTGAATATACCTTGCCATTCCCTTCTGGCCTCCAATGTTTCTGTAGAGAAATCAGCTGGTACCCTTATGGGTGTTCCCTTGTGATTCTTTGTTTTTCTCTTGCTGCCTTTAGAATCATCTCTTTAACTCTTGCCATTTTTATTATAATACGTCTTGGTGTAGGTCTTTTTGGGTTTACCTTGTTCAGGATCCTCTATGCTTTCTGTATCTGGATATCTGTTTCCTTCTTTAGGTTTGGGAAGTTTTCAGCTGTAATTTCTTCATTTTCAATCCCCTTTTCTGTTTCGTCTTCTTATGGGATCCCTATTATGCATAGATTGGCATGCTTTATATTATCCCATAAGTCTCTTATATTGCTTTCTTTTTTTTTTTAATTTGGGTTTTTGTCTGCTGTTCTAATTAGATGATTTCCATTATTCTATCTTCTAGATCACTTATTTGTTCTTCTGCATTATTCATTCTACTATTCATAGCCTTTCAGCTTTCATCTCTTCAAGTGAAATATCTAATTTTTCTTGGCTCCTCCTTATAGTTTCTAGTTCCTTTTTACAGTAATCTACATTTCTATTGATAGCCTTTCTTAATTCCTTCAGTATTTTCATTATCTCCTTTTTGAACTTGGTGTCTATTAGACTGAAGATGTCTGTTTAATTGTTTATTTTTTCATGGGAATTCTCTTGATCTTTTAATTGGGAGTGGTTCCCCTGCTTCTTCATTTTACTTATATTTCTCTTGCTCTATGAGTTTAGGAGAAACAGTTATCTACTGTGGTCTTAGAGGGCTATTTTTAAGTGGGAACATCCCTGTGTAGCCTCTGTGGGTTTAATATTTTTGGTGTGAGGGCTGCTTTTAGTATGGCTGCTTGCCACCTCTTTTCTCAGTGTATGCAGGCCATTATCCCCTTGCTAGGGGGTGTGACTGATGCTGTGGTAATTAGAGCCTGCACTGGCTATTGAGCAGGGCCTCCTCTTTGCTCTGTGGTTGTCACTGCCCTGTCCAGGGCAGGGCCTGCTCCCTAGTTGTTGGAGTAGAAGCCCCCAGCTCCATTTCTGAGCTGTGTTTCTGATCTGTGGTGTGAGGTATGCGGGATTGGAGTGCTTCCACTGGGAGAGGAGCCACTGAGTATTCCTCCGCTGGAGCCGTTCACCTGTGAGTGTGCTCTGTTTTGTCACCTTTCATCCGTTGTGTGGGCTCACAAAGTACACTGTTGTTGGCACTGCCCTAGGCCCCACCTCAGTTGTGGGTATGCCGGCAGTTGGCCCTGGTGCCTCTCAGACATTGTTTTCACAAGGCCACCAGCACAGATCCACTGAAGTTGTGTCCCAGGACTGCAGTAGTTGCACACCTGGACCTGCTGTGGGAGCTATGGAGGCAGCTCAGACCCTGGCCTGGCCCAACCCCTGTGTGTACCCACCCTCAAAGCCCATAGCTGCTAAGACCAGACCTGTTCCAGCCACGGGAGCACCAGCTGTCCGTTCAGATGTTCCGCAGGCACTGAATTCACAAAGCCGGCAGTGTAGGTGTAAATCTGCGGTTTGCACAGCCGTGGGGAGAGATTTCAGCTCTGCTTCCTAAGTTGCATGACCCCTGGGGCTCAGCTGTGATTTCAGCCCTACCTCTGCGTGTGGGCAACCCACTGGCATCTGTTCCCAAGACCGCTGAGGCAGTGGCCAGAGCATGCGAGCCTGCTCTGGCGGGAGGGGGCCGGAGCAGCTTGGATGCATGAGCTGGCCTGGGGTGGGGCCCTGCATGGAGCCCAAGGAAGCAGGAGACGGCAGGTGGGGAAAGAGGCTGCAATGTTGGCCCCACCCCTCCCTTTTGCATGCCACTTAACAATGGCGCTTCACTTCTCTGGCAGCCCAGGGTTCTGCCACGAACACTCCTAGTTGCGGCACCCCACACTCCAGCCCCTTCAGGCTGTCTCTGCACAGCCAACAGCAGTCCTCTCCCCAGGTCTGTCCTCTAAACCCTGTGTTCCAGCACCCATCCCCTGCCCATACCAGTGGACATGCCTCTCAGGTTGGGGTGTGCAGAGTGGTGACACAGACTGTGTAGGTCTCTCTCTGTCCTGCCTGCCACTAACTAGTTGTTGTGCTGTCCCTCTGAGCCTCTGAAGCTTCTTTTTTGTCCCAGCTGATCTCCCCGCCCATGAGGGGACTTCCCAGGGTGTAGGAACCTCTACTTTCCTTCACCTCCCTCCCAGGTGTGCCAGACCCATCCTACTTTCTCTTTTTTTTTTTTCCTTTTGTCGTACCTGGGTACGTGGAGATCTTTTTTGTCCATTCAGGTGTTTGAGGTCTTCTGCTAGTGTTCAGTAGGTGTTCTATGAGAATTGTTCCATTTGTAGATGTATTCTTGATATATTTGTGGGAAGAGCTTGAGTTCCACATCCTGCTACCCCACCATTTTTATTCTGATCCGACAACTGGTTTTTTTAAAAATTAGTATCCAAGGAAGGATTAGACATTGTATTTGGCTTATATGGCTTAAAAAAATGATTGAGATATAATTCACAAACCATAAAACGCACCCTTTTAAAGGATACAGTTCAGTAGTTTTTAATATGTTCAGAAGAATGTGTATTTATCACCACTATCTAATTCCAGAACATTTTCATCACCGCAAAAAGAAGCTCCATGCCCATTAGCAGTTATTCCCCATTCTTCCCTCCACAGCCACTAACAACCACCAATCAACTTCTGTCTCTATGGATTTGCCTTTTCTGGACATTTTTTATAAATGAAATCATACAATATAGGGCCTTTTGTGTCTGACTTCTTTTCATGTAACATAATGTTTTCATAGTTCATGGTGTGGCATGTATCAGTACTTTTTACAGCTGAATAATATCCCATCTTATGGTATGCTACCTTTTTGTCCGCTCATCAATTAATGAACATTTGGGTTGTTTCCACGTTTGGGCTATTACAAACCATGCTGCTATAAACATTCATGTCCAAGTTTTTGTGTGAAAAACTGTTTTCAGTTCTCTTGGGTATATACCTAAGAGTGGAATTGCTGGGTCATACAGTAAATCTATGTTTAACTTTTTGAGGAACTGCCACACTGTTTTCCACTGTAGCTGCACCATTTTTATATTCTACCAGCAGTATATGAGGGTTTCAGTTTCTTTACATCCTTATCAACAGTTGTTATTGTGTTTCTTATATCCATCCATTGGGTGTGAAGTGATACTTTATTGTGGTTCTGATTGGGGTTTCCCTAATGACTAATGATGTTGGCATTGTGTACTTAATGGCCATTTGTTTATCTTCTTTAGAGAAATATCTACTCATATCCTGAGCCTATTTTAAAATTGGGTTATTTGTCTTTTTATTTTTGAGTTGTAAGTGATCTTTATATGTTCTGGATGCTAGACACTTGTCAGATAGATGATTTATAAATATTGTCTCTCTGTGGGGTTGTACTTTCACTTTCTTGATAGTGTTCTTTGGAGCACAAAAGTTTTACATTTTGATGACATCAATTTATTTTTTCTTTGGTTGCTTGTACTGTAAGTGTCATATCTAAGAAACAGTTGCCTAATTCATGGTCATGAAGATTTACGCTTACATTTTTTTCAAAGAGTTTTATAGTTTTAACTCTTACATTTTGATCTTTGACCCATTTTGTGTTAATTTTTTGACTCAATAATTTGTTGAAAGGACCGTTTTTTCTCCCACTGAATTGTCATGACACTTTGTTGAAAATCAGTTGAACAGCATGTTTGGGTTTATTTCTGGACTTACTTTTCTCATCCATTGATTTGTATGTCTATCCTTATGCCATCACCACACAGTTTTGTTTTTGTTTGTTTTTGTTTTGTTTTATTTTTTGACCGTGCTGCACGGCTTGTGGGATCTTAGTTCCCCGACCAGAGATTGAACCCAGGCCCTTGGCAGTGAGAGCACGGAGTCCTAACCACGGGACTGCCAGGGAATTCCCTACCACACAGTTTTGATCATTCTAGCTTTGTAGTAAGTTTTGAAACCAGGAAGTATCAGTCCTCCAAGTTTGTTCTTTTTCAGTATTGTTTTGCTATTTGAGGTCCCTTGCATTTCCATATGAATTTTGGGATCAACTTGTCAATTCAGGCAGCTGGGATTTTGATAGGGATTGCTTGAATCTGTAGATCAGTTTGGGAATATTGCCATTTTATCGCATCTTAACAGTAGGTTAATCTGTCTTTTAAGTCTCATCTAACCTATGGGTTCTTCCTCTTTCTTAATTTATTTTTTGTTTCCTTTATATTTTACTTGTGAAGAAACTGGGCCTCTGCCCTGTGGAGTTTCCTGCACTCTAGATTTTGCTAATTGCATCCCCATGGGATTCCTTTATATCCTGTGTTTCCTGTAAAATGGTAATTAGGTCTAGAGCTTGGTCAATTCACGTTGAGTTTTTGGCAGGATTTACTTAATATGTTGTTTTGCATTTCCTATCATCATCATTATTTTAATTAACATACTCTTCTGTTCATTGCTTACTTACCTTGGGAATCATAGCATACCTGTGCATAAAGAGCTTCTTCATTCCTTTTTTTTTTCTTCATTCCTTTTTAAGGCTGTGTAGTAATCCATTGTATGGTTGTACCATAGTATATTTATTTCATTTTTTATTGATGAACAATTTAGATTGTTTCCATTCTTTCTCTATTATGATGTTTCATTAAATAACCCTGTAACATGCATCATTTTTCACATTTGCAATATGTCAGGTTAAATACTTAGAAGGAGAATTATTGAGTCAGATATACATTTGTAACTTAGAAAAATATTGCCAAATTTGCCTCCTACACTGGAAGGCAAAGTCTTAACCACTGGACTGCCAGGGAAGTCCCAGTTAACTGCTTTTGGAATGAAATTTGTTAGAGTTGCAATCTCTTTTCTTTCTTGAAACTTCCTAGATAATTGGGAGATTCGGTCCTTTTGCTTAAACTCTGCTAATGCCCCTGTGGTCCAGATTCCTTTGGTTACATTTCTGTGGCTGGCTTCCATCCTTCCCTTAGGCCAGCTCTAGTCCTCCACAGGTACTCTGAACTTGATCTTTCTTTTCTAAGATAGACCCTAAAATTCAATTCACCCTTGAAATACTTAATAAAAGGACACATTTCACTGAATAACTTCACATAAATTACTTTTCCAAGTAACTGATTTACCCTTATGATATCAGGGTTGTTTTTTTTTTAAAACAACCCAATTTTTCTCACAGAATACTGCAAGTATCCTTGTATGTGTGAAAATAGTAATACAATGAATGTTCAGGTAATGAATGGTTTATAATTTGATGCTATGTCCCAAATTTTCACATTTCCCCCACCCCCACTCCCACCCCCAAAATTTAGCCATTTGCAGTGAAACTCTGTTATGCATTTTCCTGCATTCTCACACATTGTGAATGTTGGCCTGCTCTGTGCCAGGCCCTCTGCTCTATGCCCAGGGGATGGGATAGAGAAGAAGGAGCCCTTACCCTCCAGAGACTTACAGTCTGAGGAGAATATGGATGAGGAGAAGATAGCCATTAGGACTGCCAGTCTTCTACAGCCTTCCTGGCTATAATACAGGGATTACAGAGGTAAGAGGGGCTGTTCCTTCTGAATTAAATGGCCTAGGATACTCTTTGAATTGTGGCATTTGGCTTTCTTAAAAGTTGTCTAAATAGGTAGTTATATATATCTAATAGTAAATTGAAAAGGTACACAAGAGTGTGGAATAAAAAGTTAAGTTTTCCCTGGTCTTCAGCCACTCAGTTGCTCTCCCCAGAGCAGCCACTGTTACCAGTTTTTAATGTATTTTTTCATACATTATCATGCATATTTAATGTCCCCCCCCCAGATTATAACTTGTACTCACCCTTGCCTCTTTCATTTAACACATGGTATCTTAGAGATCATTCAATACCATTACACACAGAGATGCTTTATTATTCTTAATGGCTGAATACCTGTCCATTACACTTGGTCCTCTATTAATGAACCTTTTGGTTTCTACTGTCAACAGTGCTGCATGAACATCATTTAAGTGTGAAGGACTTAGCCGAATTATCCTACATTCCCTCAGCAACATATATAGATGCCTATTCCTCCATATATTGTTTTTTCTCCTATGTTTAAAAGTCATTTGTTTCTTTTTCTGTGAACTATTTATGTCTTCTGTCTAGTTTTCTGTTCAGTTGTTGGTTTGTTATTGGTTTTGGAAGAACTCTTTATATCGTAAACAAATTAGCTTTTGTGATACTTATTGTAAATATTTGCCTGTTTTCTTGTAGCCTTGTTACCTCTTGTAGCCTCTGCAATCATTGTGAGCTCTCACTTTCTACATCTCCATGTTTTCACATTACTTATCTTTAGCAGCTTCCTCCCCTTGTTAGTACTTCCTGTATAAGCAAATGAACTATGTATACTGGCTGTTGGAGATCTCTCTTTGCTTCTCAGTGATATTTTTTGCTTACTCCTGATTTCATATACTTGGAACCATGTATCCTTTTCACATTTACATGAAGTGTTAGGGGTTTGTTAAGGCAAAACCCTAGAAGGTAATATGCTTGTCAGCCTGATACAGTGTTTGAACTCCAACCCTTACTCTGTAGTGAGCTCTGGGATCATTTTAGTACATTATCTTTTTTTTTTTTTTTTTTTTTTTTTTTTTTTTTTGCGGTATGCGGGCCTCTCACTGCTGTGGCCTCTCCCGTTGTGGAGCACAGGCTCCGGACGCGCAGGCTCAGCGGCCATGGCTCACGGACCCAGCCGCTCCGCGGCATGTGGGATCTTCCCGGACCGGGGCACGAACCCGTGTCCCCTGCATCGGTAGGCAGACTCTCAACCACTGCGCCACCAGGGAAGCCCGTACATTATCTTTTGATTCAAATTTAGTTTATGTTTTCTACTCGAAGTGGCCTTTAACCTTAGCCGGGTTTTGGACCTCCCTCATCAGCAAAATGGGGGATCTCTCTATACCAGGTTGTTGTAGTGATTAAATGAGGCTGGAAACAGGGAAGAAGGGGTGGAGGAGAGTTCTTAACTTTTCCTCTAACCTTCAAGTCCTGTGTTTTCTAGGTTGAGGCTTTCTGTCATGGAGGTGCTGCTGTGACTCTGGGCTTCCTGGGGCGAAAAGAGCCCCAGCTACTTGGTGATATTCTGCATGGTCTTAAAATGTTCTCTGCTGTGGCTTCAGTTTTCTCAGTTGTAAATGAGGGACGTTAAGATGAGGATGGCAATAGTGTCGACTGCATAGGGTTGTTTTGAGGCTTCCAACATAAAGCCCTCTACACATGGAAAGCACACCATCACCTTTGGAAAAGGGTGATGAAGTAACAGTCCTGTGCCTCCTTTTTTGCAGAAGCCCCTTCCTGCGTGTCTCTTGGAAGCACATCTCTGAGTGGTCCCTCCATCCACTGCCCCTCCGCTGCCGTCTGTATTGGCATCCTCCCAGGTTTGGGCGCCTACTCTGGGAGCAGTGACTCTGAGTCCAGCTCAGACAGCGAAGGCACCATCAACGCCACCGGCAAGATCGTCTCCTCCATCTTCCGAACCAACACCTTCCTCGAGGCCCCCTAGTTCCTCTGTTCTCACCGCAGGGAGCTCCTCCCCAAGAGTAGACTGGACAGTTTATTCTGCCTACAGGCATTACCTCCCACAGATAAGTCCTTTACCTGCGCCCTGTGCACACCGTGACATTTTTAACCTCATCTAAAAATGTGCCAGAATCCACTTGTGGCCCGACTTGTGTTTGTTTTCTCTTTCTACTCCAGTACGGATGCCCAGACCTGTCCCACGGCCTCTGTGCTCACTGATGAAGTAGGGCAGAGGTCAGGGCCCAGAAGAAATTCCACTAAGAATGCCCTGGGAAGATAGGTGCCAAGCGGCTTGCAAAGGGTTTGGGTTCTGTTGCTTTTTTGGTTTTTGTTTCTTTTTTTTCCTTTCCCAACGCCACAAAGAAGCAAGGACAGTTATTGAACAGGTATCATTTAAACATTCTATTCTAGACGAAGGCGCCGTTTGACTATACTGCGCTGTGGACTGTGCAGGGGGAAGAGAAGGTCCCAGGTGATGGAATGGCACTCTGCCCTGGAACTAACCTATTCTTGATGTTGTGTGACTAAGTAAAGGTTCTAAACTACATCCGCAGGGGGTGTCACTTAACACTCATCATTCATTGTGAAGTTTTCCCTTACCCTTGGCTATTCCTTCTGCCTCCGCTTAATCCCATTTAAGACTCTAAACCTTAGAGTAACAAACATAGGCCTTATTTTGTTGTAGCCAGAGATCAGAAGTGCTGGTAGGTGTGTGGATGAGGTGACTTATTTCTGGCAGCTCCTGGAATTCTAATATTGCAAGCCAGTGGGACCCACCTGCATATTCTAGCTATAACCTGTTGAGGCCCCTCTCTGTTGGCTACATTTCTAGTTGTGGCTTCTAACTATGGAAGCTGTTTCTAGACTAAGGGTGCTACACTTGTCTTCTCCTCTGCTTTGACCTTCTGCCCTTCCTGCTCTTCCCTTTCCATACAGAGGTGCTGCTCCACCTCCATCCCCTAAAGGGAGGCAGGGGCTCTCCCTTTGGGAGGGAGGGAAGGGCAGGGGGAGACAAGGTATGGAGGCCCTGAGGACAGAGGTAGGCCTTTTAACAGAGGTGAGCTTTTAACAACAGCAAAAAGCTGTAGGCTCCCCTGCTTCAGAAGAGTGAGCCTGGGCGGTTCTTTCTTCCGCTGGGTTCCTACGTCAATTGTTTCTACTTCCTTGAGTGTGAGACGGAGAGAGACACACACAGAATGTGTTGACACTGTGATGCTGGCAGGCAGAGAAGCTACTCAGTTTTAACGTGGGCAGAGAGGCCCCTGGATCTCCTCCAAACCCACTCCTTTTCCCTCCCAAAGCAGTGACACTCTGGTGCCCGCTGGCAGATGGTGACTTCCCTTCACCCATAACTGATGCCTTGTGAATTCTTTTTCCTTTTCAGAGCTACTCTGTGCTAATTGTTCCTGACTGTCAGTACAGGCACATCAGCTCCATCCTTACAAACAAGACGTTGAGGTAAAACTGTGTGGCACCGTCTGCTCCTCTGCTTCGTTATCCTGCAATCGTGCTGTTGCTGTTACAGCCCGTACCCAGAGCAGCGTCAGATCATTTCAGGAGGCAGACCGAGGAACCAAAGTCACCATCTTTATGTGGTTTGACTTTTGGTGGGTTTTTTTGGCCGCACCACACAGCATGCGGGATCTTAGTTCCCCGACCCCAGGGATCGAACTCATGCCCCCTGCAGTGGGAACACAGAGTCTTAACAACTGGGCCGCCAGGGAAGTCCCTGGTTTGACTTTTAAGAGGCCATTACTATACCTCATTGCCTCTGTCGATGTTGGGAGAAGTTGACAAAGGGTTGCAGGGGTTAAAAACCTACATTAATTTGAAAGCTAATAAACCTGTCAGAGAATAAGATCTTGCTTTTCCTGTACTGGATCTTGTGCTCCCACCTCCGTCCCCATCTACTGTAACAGCTAGATTGTGTCAAGGAGGTTGAGACTCATCAGACTGAGATTTCTGCTCTTGGTATCTCAGAAAAAGTTGAGAGTCACCGGTGATCATTTCATCTTTCGCCGTACCTGTTAGCGGAGAGCCCTGGAGCTGAGGCACGGGCTCTGTAGAAACCATGACCAGCAAAGCAGGTCTCCCAGTAGAGGAAGTCTGGTCTCCCAGTAGAGGAAGTCACCTTGGAAAACATCTAGTGTAGACTGTGTGTTTCAAACCCAAAGAAGAATAGGAAAACCCGGGTTGGAAGGAAACACTGCTTTAAATCACAAGATGCAGCTCTCCTGCCTTAATAGATAATTGGGATTTTATAACTAGGTAATAAGGGATAAAAACAGGTTTGGGGTGGTTTCTTAAAACCTGCTTGCGTTGTCCTGAGTGATAGTCTTCTTACAGCTTTGAACCATGTGAGGGAGAAAGCTTGTCTCTGAGGAATCCTATTGCCAGCTCTATCTGGATTATCTAGCTTGTGTCATACCACGGCCTCTCTCTAAAGCACTTCCTGCTAGCATCTACCTTTGGCCCTGTCACCCGCCTGGGTGGGGAGGAAGGGAGCATGGAATCCAAAGCATCCATTTTTCCATTTATAAAAAGCAGGGAGGGCAATGTGACTGGACCCACAGAGCTGGGTGGGGACCTGTTTATGTCTGCCTTCCCTGGGCCCAGACCCAGGAGGAGAGAAAGCTGGCTTCTCAAACACAGAGTTGGGAGGGCATTCTAGACTTTTTCAGGAGCACTCTAGACTGAAAGTCCCTAACTAGGAGTGGCTTAGGCTAGTCTCTTGCGTCCTCATTTCTTTCCCTCTCCACCTCGTGGGTTCTTCCCTTCTGGCTACCTCTCAGGAATCAACTTGGTTCTTCCTTCTGTGGCTACACCACAGTGGCTATGAGCTTGGAGCCAGACATTTGCTAGCTGGATCACTTGGGCAAAGTCCTTAACCTCTCCAGGCCTCTGTTTCCTCCTCAGTAGATAGGAGTCAGGACACCAACTTCCTAGTGAGGGTGAAAGAGGATCTATAAGAGGTACTTGGTGTGGTATCTGGTGCTCAGAAAATGGTAGCCGTCCTCATTAGTACTGTTACCCTCGGCCTCCCCCATTTCTGGGTAGATTGTCTAGAGCTTCTGTGGTGGTTTATGGCAGGTTTATCCATCCTACTGGCATTTCTCAGTTGCAGGTAGAACACGGACATGACGACAGGTCAGATCTGGTCATCAGAGCTCCAACCACCCACTTCTGCCGTGTGCTTCCCTCTTAGCTAAATGTTAATTGCTCAGGCACACCCAGTTCCTTGGCTCGGGTGTCCTAACCGTGGGTATGTGGCTCAGCTGTCGTCTTAAGCCCCTCCAGAAAAACAAAAAGGACAGAGAGCTCAGTGGCAGTGCACCATCACTTGGACTTGGATCTTTCTTAATTTCTTGGCATGCCCAGCCCACTTACACGTAACAGTATGGAATGCAAGTTCTGCTTGGTGGGAGGCTAGATCTTGGCAACACTTTCATAGTGTTGAACACAAGAAGCCAGTCGCACATTTATGCCTTAGTGATGCTGGCAAGGGCTGGTATTTTGCTCCCTTACCTGCTGGAGCAATGGTTTAGGGAAAGAGGGAGCGTCATAGCACTAATAGGCAGAAGGTGGCCCAGCATCAGAGTTTGACAGAGCCATGGGCAGCACAACCCAGAGACAACCTCCACTGTGAGCTTTAGCCATCGGCTGGGCATCTCCCTCACTGTTTTAGACATGGTCATGCACATCATTATCCCTTATATCAGTTTGTTTATTGGTGAGCATTTACTGAGGGTCCGCTATGGACGAGCCAGGCACTGTTTGAGATGTTTGCAGACTGTAGTGTCTTTCATCCTGAAAAAAAGTCCTGTGAAACAGCCCTTCTCTACATTTTATAGAGGAAACTGAAATTCACAGTGATTCAGTGACTTGCCCAAGGTCACACAGGTAAGTATCAGAACCAGAATTTTAATTTGAGCCTTTAATTCTAAGTCTGGTTTTCTGTGGTTTCAATGAAACTTTAAAACAAATGCCAGTGCCCACGCCTCAGTGGAGGTGATTCAAGGGTAAAGGAACCTTTTAGTCAGATTTCCAAGTTCACTTTTCATCCTACTATCCATGTGCAAGAACCAAATAGCAGCACCAAGGCTTGGTTTGTTTTTATTGAAATACAGTTGACATATAACATTAGTTTCAGGTGTACAATGTAATTATTCAATAATTGTATATATTGTGAAATGATCCATCACCACACATAGTTACCAAAACATATTTTTCTTGTGATGAAAGTTTTTGAGATCTACTCTCTCAGCAACCTTCAAATATACAATCTGCTATTATTAACTATAGTCACCATGCTGCACATTACATCCCCAGGACTTACTTATCTTGGTTTGTTTTTTAAGTGGTGATTTGCCTGGTCAGGAGTTCAGGACATTCCTTTCCCTGGTGAACTCAAACCAGCTGGGAGTAGAAGGCTTGTTTGACTGATGCACCCAACCTCAGGCAGAGAAGGGGGAAGAAAGATGGCTGGGTCTCCTCCCTCGTGCAGCTGCGAAGTGGGGGCTGCCGGCACCACACTGAGGTAGGTGGTTCATAGGAGTTGGAGCATTTATGATGGGCCCTGATGCAAGACAGGAAGTCTACCTTAACCCGGCCCAGTAGATGTCAGTCTCCATAGCTTCACCAATCTGGTAAATTATTCCCATGGGGAGGTGTAAGGGAGAGGTCTGCATCAGTTGTCGCCCCAATACACCCATCCCCTGAGGGCTAAGGAGGGGATGTGGGGCTGGGAGGAGAAGGCTGTTCCACTATAGAGGCCTCTGGTCGATCAGAACTTGACAGGCTGAGTTGGATACAAACTTCCCTGGATCTGACATCCAGCTAGACACTTCAGCTACCAAACGGGAGGGTAAAGGAAGCAGTCACGTGGTGTTATTTCAACCATTACGTAGTCTTGCAGCTGTCCTGAGTAAGGGCTGGGTGTGAACCAGAGGAGGCAGATGCGCTGGTCCTGGGTTTCTGCCCACAGTGCCGAGCTGGCCTCTGGGCTGCTGTGCTGTGATTTCCCAAAGGTCCTTGAGGAAATCACGGCTCCCTTCAGTCCTGAAGCCCTCTCAGGAGAAGTGAAGGTGTCCCTCGAGGACATTTCAGCTGGTTTTTGGTGGCCACGGAATCAGAAGAGGCATTGGAAGCCTAGGATACAGATGTCCCTCGCTTGCTCCCACCAGATAAACACCGGCTCCTCAGCTTACCACGCACCTGGAGCTAGGAACCTACCTGGCGCACCAGCCAGGCCTAGCAGACCACTGGTAAGAATTGCTGACCTGGGAGAGTAGGTCGAGATGTCTGACTGCCCAGTTTCATTGGAGGGGAGGACAAATTCAGCAGCAGGTTGAGCAGAAGACTGCCTCATAGTCACGGGAAGACATTCAGTGCAGTGGAACAAGTGTGGGCTCTGTGGAATTGGCCAGACCTGGAGCTAAGTTCTGGCTCTGCCTCTAATAGATTCGATTAGCCTCTCTGCTTGTTTCCTCATCTCTGAAATGGTCACAGGCAGGGGCTGGTGGAAAGGTTCAAGATTATGCCTGTAATGTGCTTATTAATATGAATGTGAGTTGTTGGTTGCACATGAGCCTGTGGCAAAGGGGCTGACTGGAGCTCTAAGAAGGAGGTAGACAAAAGAGAAAGATGTGTTCTTTGGAGGAGAGAAGGGAACAGGCCAGACGGCTGGGGTTTCAGAGATGCGTCGCCTAGCTGGTTTCGTGAGGTTGGGCCCAAGCCCAGGGTGGGGTGTGCGATAGAAACCAACGGCTGCTGGAGCAGGGACAGAAGCAGCCCTGTTGAGCATCCTGAAGCCAGAGAGGCTTTCACATGCTGCAGACCACAGGGTGTACTCCAGTGCCTGGGAGACCTGCAGGAGGAGCACATGGGTGGCAGCGACTGCCACTGCTGTGGTGGAGTGGGGTACATAAGACAGCGTGGACCACGAGGAAGAAGGGTGCGGTACCATGTGCTGTTGGCTGGGCCAGCATGGGCTCTGCTGGGGCCCAGAAGGCTGGGGAGGGACCGTGCATTTCACTGCCCCACATATTTATTGAGCGTGTACGATGTGCCAAGTTCTGTGCCAGTTTAACAGCTGCATTACTGTTTGTGTGGAATGCATGTCCCCAAGTAGAAGTGATTATACCAATTTCACAGGCTTGCTGGGGGAAAGGGGTTTTCATGTTTCCTTTCCCAGATCAGTGAGCCCATCAGGTCCCAGCTGAGGAAGGAGCTGACACAGGGACATCTGAAACTCCTTTATTACCCTGAGTATAACAAGTAGAACACGGTCACAGTATTAAAAAACAGAACAGGAATTAGGTGCAGGCTACCACACAGTATGTACCGGGGACACATTCCTTTGAGTCTGCAGCTAGTTACTTGGAAAAAGCCAGTTATGATTGTAAAAATTTTATTCTCTTTAATAACAATTCCACTAAAATTATACAAAGTACATTCAATACTTAAGAGTGGCAAGGGTGGGGAGAGGAGGAGAGGAAGCCAGTTTGGCCTGGAAGTATCATCAGTCGACTCCAATAAAGGAAGCCCAGCTGGGCTGGAGGAAGTTGGGGGTGTGAAGGTCCGGTTGTAGAAAATAAAAATGTGGATCAGTTTAAAAGAAAAAAAAAAAGGCCACCCACAAGGAAGCAGGGTGAGCGTGCATGTTCCTGGGGAGGGCGGGAGGCCCAGCTGGCATGCTGCTGCTGGGTGAGGGCTGGCACTCAGGCGGGCTCCGAGTTGGTGGGGGGCAGGTTTTTATGCTTGAAATACTGAACAACTTGTTGGGGCAGCTCTGCCAGCACAGCTTTTGCCAAGGTCTCTTTTGCCGCCTGCAGGGTGGGGTGGAGAGAGGAGAGAGAAAGGATCACTGGATGAAGTGGTGAGGGGCACCATGCCCAGGGAGCTGGTACAGAAGGTGTCCCTGGAGGACAAAACCAGAGCAGAGGGCCAGAGCTGTCTAAAACTAGCGTTCCTCAGCCCAGCCCAGGCCTGAAATCCCACCCTTAGCAGTGCTTTCCTTCACATTAAGTGTTACTCTTACCTGAGCACTCGAGGTGCCTAGGAGTAACGTTTCAGGATGAATCTGTCTATGGGAGGCTTTTGGGGGGAAAGAGATGGTGGAGGTGAGCTGCATGGCCTACTCATCTGGCAAACATTTCCTGAGCACCTTCTTGGCTGGTATTAAGGGGCTGTGACTGTCTGATTGACTGCTCGGCACCCAGTCACAGGCTGGGCACACCAGGAGCTCGTTCAGTGTCCATGCAGTGCCTGGGTGGCCAACACCCAGCATTTGTCCTCAGGAAGCTCACGCTCCAGAGGAAGGAACTGAACCAGCTCAGGCAAACCCAGAGGGTACTGGGCAGAGATGTGAGCACCAGTGGTTACAAATCCGAGTGGCCAGTTCTTGCTGGGATTGGCTCCCAGGACCTGAGCCACAGCACCCTGAGGCTTACAGCTGAGGCAGCTGAGGCCAGGAGGAAAGGTCAGGGACTTGCCCAAGGCTATACAGTGTGCCTCTGGTCAAATGAAAGCTAGGCCCCGGGCTGGCATCTGACAGACTGCTCCCTCTGGGGCTGCCTGCGGGCCCAGCTGCAAGGACAGCAACCAGGAAGCTAATGCCAGCCTCCTTGTAAGCAGACCTGGGTCACCTGCAGATAGGACCAGAGCCACCTCCAGGAGCAAGGGAGGCCACCGGTTCCTCCTAGAGCGGCCCTTAGTGAGAGGAGGCCATCCTAAGATGGGCCCCGTTTTCCACCTGAAGCGAGGTGGTGGGTGAGGTTTGATTTCCAGGAAAGCCCCTCACGCCTCTGGGCCTTGCTCTCATCTCTTTCTCCTGGAATGCTTTCCCCTGCATGGATGACGCCGACTTCTGATTCAGGCTTAGAGGGCAGGTCCTCCTGGAGCCCCAGTCTGGACTGGGCACTACTCCCTTGAGTTCCGTCAGCTTGCTGAAGCAAGTGCTCATGCAACTGTCATATGGCCTCACCTGGGGGCAGGGCCTCGCATGGCACCAGGCGGGTAATAGTCAACGGAGCTGAGGGTAGAGGAGCCTAGGATTGGGCAGACAATCCCAGCGCCTTCATTCTGGATGATTAACTATGGTTGCTGGGGTCCTGTAACTGCCTCCTCCCCAGCCCGGGCCCACACTCACGTTGCGGAATTCTCGAAAGGGCACGAACTGCACGATATCGCGGGCTGCCTCCTCCCCTGTGTGGGAGCGCAGCGTGCGGTTGTCCCCGTCCAGGAACTCCATGGCAGCGAAGTCGGCGTTACCCACGCCCACGATGATGATGGACATGGGCAGCTTGGAGGCCTGCACCACGGCGTGCCGCGTCTCCTCCATGTCGCTGATGACACCGTCCGTGATGATAAGGAGGATGAAGTATTGCTGCGGAGGGGGTCAACAGGCACTCAGCACAGCCCTCGGCCCCTGGCCACCCTTCCCCTCCGTCCTTTCCCAATCTCCCCAAACCCTCTGACCCCTGGGAGGAAGGTGGCTCGTCTCCCCGAGCTGTTGCCGAACCCCAGCCACCTCCCTAGGCAGCCACCTCTCAGTGCTTGGGCCCTGTAGGCCTCTCCTCCGTCACAGCTGGAAGCACAAACTGCTTTCTTCCTCCTGCCCTGTGCAATGTCAGACTCCCCAGCTTGGGGGTTTGAGAGCCCCAGACTCCAGGCCTGGCTCTGACAGTGGGTACACCGTGGGACTCTGGGCAACTGACTCAGTTCGCCGTGCCTCAGTTTCTTTGTCTGCAAAGTGGGAATCCCTGCACCTCTCAAAGAGACCACGCCGGCCATGTGGCAGCAGCTGCACCTGTGGCGGAGTGAGGCCCACGGCTGTGGAGGAGAACGCATTCTGGCTTGTGGACTCCGGGAGCAGCCTCCCCTTCTCTGCTCCACCTTCACGTGAACACCTGTGACGCTGCTCGTTCCCCATTAGTGCAGCCGACCTCAGAGACCCCTTGCAGGAGCTAAGCAGATCATCTAGGTCAGTGCTTCTGGGATTGTGGGACTCTGCTGGCAACAAGCAGACCTGGGGGCACACCCCAGCTACAGCATCAGTCACAGTGGGAAGGGTATTGGTTTTGCAGTGGTCTTTGAATTCTACAAACTGCACCCAGGAGGAACTCTCAGTTTGGTGCTCGTGTGTCCCACTTGCTAACCTTCCTTATTAAAAAAGAGAGAAAAGGCCGGAAGCTCAGAGCTCCAGGGACAGCAGTCTCTAGGTAGACTTTGATACCACTGTGCAGCCTGGTATATTTATTTTTATTACTCTCTATGGCAAGTGGTAAGTAACTTTTACCTTACAGTGGGTTATAGTTTCTTTATAAAATTATTTACATGAAAAAAATACTGAATAATTAGTGTAGGTGACTGGTGGCCATAGCATAGACTGTGGAGGTGGGGAGTGAGTGAATGAAGTTCAGGAAATCTCACTGGATGATCTGTGGGCAGAAGCCCCAGCATTCCTAGCTGCCTAAGACCTCATTTTCAACTTGGCTCTGTGCTTAGCACCCTCTGGCCCCTTTTGGGGAACTCAGTTTTCCCCATACATAAGATGAACAGAAAAGCCCTTGTTGCCCTAATGTTCTCTGTTTGGGGCTTCTGCCTTCTCTTCTGACCCTTCTGATTTTCAGGAGAGGAAATGGGGACCCAGACTAGTCAAGGTCATGGAGCTATAAAGGGCAGAACCAGGCCAGCCCCCAAGTCAGCATTTGGCCACCTTCTCACCCAGCGAAGCCGTTTCCTCCCTGGAAAACATACAGAGACCATCTAGGATGCCTTGCTCTCCTGCCTGTCCCCCAAGCACAACCTGAAAGGAATGAACCGTGTGGAGGTACGAATGCCACCATCCTAACCCCCAACCCTCGACAGCAGTAGTCCAACTCCTGAACTGTGCTTTTAAGAGACCGAAAGCTTGGCTGGGGATGGATACCTGTTGCTGTGGAGATGGCAGCCCGAATTCCTGTAGTGGAGGGCTGCTGCTGCCCGTCCCCATTCCTGGGGTTGAGGGGCACCTCATAAGCTCATCCAGACCCTTGTCCCCTCATAGCCCACCATCATCCTAGCCAGCACCCCTTCCCTAAGTGGCCCTGACTTCCATCCCACCAAAATAGTCCATGGCAGTATTTCTGGGGCACCTAGGCTGGCAGGAGGGAAGGCATTGAAAGGCCTAGCAATGAGGACAGAAAAGAATACTTGGCCTTGGGTGACAGGCCTCACCACTCGGGGTGGGACTGGTCTCCAAGCCCCCTCCAGCTCAGATGGCTGTCTCCCACTCTCCTCCCCACATGGCCCTCTTGGCTCTCCCTTCCCACCAGCCACGTGTCTGCATTAGAGACTTGGAGCACGCAGGCCGAGGCCCCCCTCACAGCCTTGGAGCCTTCTTCCCCATGGCCTGGGTTCCTGCAGAACAGTAGGCACCAACTGAAAAGGTGAGTCACGGTGATGGTGACCACACATGCTCCGTGTCATCCCCATGCTGGGATTCTCCTTTTGGAGGTTGGGGAGACAGGCTGAGAGAGGTTCAGTGACTTGCTCAAGGACTCACAGCCAGGAATGGCACAGCTGAGATTCAAGCCCAAGCCTTAACTCCAAAGTTAGGGCTCTTTCCACAATGGCAGCGGTGGCCAGTAGTAGCTGTCTCTCCAATAGTGGGGCCTGGCAGGGAGAAGCGAAGTTCTGCTGACAAGTCCTAGGCTTCATGCCCATCCCAGGCAAAAATGAGGTTGTCCAGGAGCCTCTAAGGTCTACTGCAACCCCAGGGGTCCACGATCCCATCCCCAAGACAGATCAGAGGGGAGGTGGCGGCGGGAGGGGGGGGCTGTGGAAGGGGAGAAAGAAGGGTAGAATCGGGCAGGAGGAGGTGGGAAGGGCCTCTGCTGTCCCCATGGATAGTCCTGGTCTACCCTACCCCAAGCTTTCCCACCTCCATGCCTTTCCTGGTTTACTTCCTTCTGCCTGGCGTACCCTCCCCAGCCACAGCTCCAAGACCTCTCGGAGCGTCTACTCCTCCATCCCGAGTGGATGTGAAGGCTCCCCCAAGCCCTGAGCTCTGCTTTCGCTGCCAGTGATTACCCCTTGGGGCGGGCTTCTCTGGATACTCCTCTCCCCCCACTGCCCTAAGAGCTCCTCAGGGCAGCCCCTCCCCTCACACCTCTGCATCTCATGGGCCTGGCACCCTGTGCAGGCTCCATAAACACAGCCAGTTGCTGCCAGGTCGAACCCAAACCCCAAATTTCCAACACATTTCAAGGACAGTATCTCTAGCATTTACCCAAGAGCTTCTTCAGGCTTCTAGGGCTGTAAATAGCCACTTCCCCTAATGCATTTAACATGTGATTTGATTTATAAGAAACTGATTTGACCATAACAGTTGCAGGCAGAGTCCAGGGAAGCTGCACTCACCCCTAGCTTATTTCTGAGAAGTTGGCTGCTGAGGACCTTGGGGAGTGGAGGGAAATTTCCAGGGTGCTGGCTGCTTCCCAGTTCCCCCTCCACTATGGCACCAGTTGCCTAGGTAGCCAACCAGCAATGGGCCATGGATGGGAAGGCCCAAGTCACATGGGTCAGAGCAGAGGGAAGGATGAGGCCCCACAGTAGGAGTCCCCTGGTACCACCCAAACCTCTTAATACCTTTCAGTGACTCCCCAGTGCCCTTAAGAGAAAATCCAGATTCCTTACTGGCTTCAAAGGCATCTGTGGGAGCTGGCCTACCTTCTCAACCTCATCCACCCCCACCCACCCCGCTTACATCACACTCCTTCCCTTAGTTACGCCATACACCATGCCTCCAAGCTTTCGCCTATGCTGTTCCCTCTGCCTGGGACACTCCACACATGCACACACATACACACCCTTTATGAGACTAACTCTTAAGCATCCTCCAAGTCTCAGCTTGGACATCAGTCTTCCAGGGAGCCTGCCCTGAGCCCTCTGTCTGGGTTAGATGCCACCTTCATAATCCTATAATTCCGTCATCACAGTTTTAATTGGCTGTCATTACAGCTGCTGTTCCTGGCCTGGCTCCCCACAAGACCACAGGCCCTGGAAGGGCAGAGGCCATGGCTTGCGCATCATGGTCTCCCCAGTGCTGCAGAGAAACATACGCGGTAGAGATGAGCTGCGTGAATGAATGGGAGAACACAGGCCTGCCTAGAGAGATGCTTCCACCATCTGCTCTTGATTTCCTGTGTGTGGGTGTGCATGCATGTTTGTGTGTGGGGGACAGGGAGGATGAAGCCACACAAGTGTTTCCCAAAAAGCAGCTGTATGGAAGCATCAGGTAATGCACAAATTATTTCCTTTTGCCTTAGGCCTACATGGGCTCAGCATCACCAAATGCCGGCCCAAGAGGTGTCCTAAGAACACTCATCCCCTCACGTTTATTAGGTGCTATTGTGTGCCAGGCGCTGTGCTGAGCAATTTGGATGCTGAGCTTGTTGAATCCTTGCAATGCTTCTATTAGGCAGGTACTGTTCCATCGTCCTCATTGTACAGGTGAGAAAACTGAAGTTCAGAGAGCTTAATAAGCAACCTGCTCTGGGTCACACAGGAAGTGTGGGAGCTGGGGTTTGAACCAGGTCGATGGGCCTCCAAACCTTGAGGTATCCCCACCTTCCGTGCATGGATGGACGGAGTAAAGGCAGGAGCTAGAGAATTATCTGTATCTTCTTGGACATCAGAGTAGGAGAGGCCAGTAGAGAGCCCTGGCTCACCTCCTGCAGCCCAGAGATGCTGGCCTAAAGTCACACAGCTGGGGTGGGTGACAGCGCTTCCCCAGGGTGAGGGAGCCAGGGAAGGCTGCCTCCTCAGGTTGGGAGGACCTGGTCACGACGAAAGCGGCTGGGGTACTGTGAGGATTAGGACTTGTTCACAGAAAGGGCCCAGTTCTTCCCTCTGGAGGGCCCTCAGCAGTTGTTCCCCAGAATGCAAAGACACCTTCCTGGTGGTCCCCAGGGCCCAAGCCCCTCCAGACCTAGGATCCAGCAGACACAGGCCCCTTCTCCCCAGGACCTCATCTCCTGCCCAGTCCTGCCCCTGCCTGGCAGGTGAAAGAGCCCGAGAGGAACACTGGGCTTCATTCCTGCTCCGCCCCATTTTTTTCCCTTAAACAAGAATGCAGGCCTTTCTTCCATCCTTCTGAAAGCTGGTTCAGGCAGATAAAAGTCTGGGTGGGACAATGGCCTGGCTGGCAGCAGGTATCCAAACGGTGTGCAAGCTGAGGGGCAGCCCCTCTGCCCTCTCCATCCAATTCTAGCCCAGCACCCCAGGAATTTAAAAAAGCCACTCCCAGGTCCTCCCCAGTTATTGTCCCATTCAGATGAGCTTACTTGTCCCATTTCATAAAGGAAATAGGCTCAGAGCAGGAAGGGACTTGTCTCAGGCCCTCAGCTGCCATCACCAAGGCCAGGACTAGAGCAAGTCACGCTCCCTGAAGCAGAAACGACCAGGAACCATCTTCCTTCAATCCAGCATCGTGCACTGACCTCCCTCCGGTCCATCCCTGGCATCTGCCATTCTCCCTGCCTGGGGTGCTCTTCCCAGAACTCTCTGCCACCTGTCCTTCCTCATCCTCAGGTCTCTTTGGGTGCCAGCTGTTGTGTTATCACATTTAATCCTAACACCACCTCCTTAAGGTAGGTCCTATTAGTATTCCTATGGTACAAATGAGGCTCAGAGAGGGTAAGTTTTACCCAGGTCACCCAGTGAGGGATGGGCAGGGGCTGGATTCAAACCCTGGCAGGCTGACCCCAGGACCCCCTTTCCCACAGACCCTCTGCTGCCTCCCAGACAGTCAGACCACATACTACTGTCCTGCCCTCCCCACACTGGCCCTGGTGTCCTCTTTCTCATAACCTCCCCTTCTTTTATCTTTGTCTCCATCTTCGGGAAGGCAACCTCTACCTCCTCAGTGACTGAGCAGGTGCCTCCCTCCTCTGGGCAGTCCCAATGGGACCAGGTTCCTTTCCTTCTGAGAGAGGCCCTGGCTGAGTCACCTCCTCCCAGCTCCTCGCACAGTGCACAGCACACGACAGGGGCCAACTTAAATCCATCCGTTCCCAGAACACGAGCCACAGCATAGGCCACCAAGTAGATGACGGACAACACACAGACACAGCCTGGCCCTGTGGGGCTGAGAGGCCAACCAGGGAGACACCCAGTAGACAGAAACGCAGAGTATGTGAAGGAGATGTTGCCACCGTCATCAGAGTCCAGACAGGAATAAACAGAGAAGGCAGGGGATACGTTTCAGGTGGGTAGGCAAGGAAGGCTGCAGGGAGGTGGCGTTTGAGGGACACTGAGGGATGGGACAGAGCAAGCCAGGGAGAGGGGAGAAGAACCTCCAAGCAGAAGAGATGGCAGGACAAAGGATCTGTTGGGAGACAAGCTTGGTGTCTTTGAGGGATAGGAACAAGGTCAGTGGTGGAATGGTCACAAGTAAAGGAAGGGGTGTGGGGTTGCGGGGAGGAGAGGCCAGGAGGGGGTAGGATCTGACGTGCGCGGTTAAAGGACCCTCTAGCAGGAGCATGGATAGGAGGGGTGAGGGGCGGCCGTAGTGTCCAGTGAGATGACAGTGGCCATGGCAATGGGGAAGCAGGCGAGTTGAGGATAGTATTTTGGAGGCAGAGGGAAAAGGACAGTCAGGAAAGGACTTCAGCACTTGTGCAGCATCCCTTTCCTTCCAGGGGAGGAGGAAGCCCAGACAGGGGCAGAGGCTGTGGCGGTGGCTCGGGGGCCTGGTCAGGTGGGAGTCGGACTCACGTCCCAGCCCGGGCTCCACTACCCTAGGGCCAGGTGCCGGGTTCCCAGACTTGGCTCAGCTCCTCACGGCAGTAGCCCTGGGGCAGGGGCTGGTGGACGGTGGGCAAGGTGACCCTTGGTGACTCCAGCACTGCGCCTGGAGCTGGGTGCAGGGAGAGGACCTGGGATGAAGCTGCCCAGGATGGCCGTTTGCCATGTATTCCAGATGCCACACAGCAGCCCTGGCAGCCTCGTCACTGAGTGCCGGACCCAGGCCAGACGGTTCCAAACCCTTCAGCATGAGGTGGCAGCTGCTCTAATGGGAACTAGGTGGCCCAGAGGGTCAGCCTGAGGGCTGCAGGGACTACAGTCTCCGGGTTTCCCTCTGCCTGGAGGGACTTCCCATTAATCACAGCCCCTATTTCCTACTAAGCGCTGAACGAACGGAATTGCTGTCTGTCCTGGAGTCTGTGCTCCAGGAATCCAGAACCAGTCAAGTTGAGCTACTTCCAACCCCCTTCCCATCCCTGCTGGTAAACTAAGGTGGAGAGGCCGGGGCTCACCTAGGAGTTTAGAACAAGGGGAGGCAGAACAACATCCAGCTCGCCAGCCAGCCCCATGGGTGGGTAGGGTAGGAAGGACAGATCTCCATCTGGCAGGGAAGGCCCAGCCTGTGCCAGCCCTATCGTGCACATCCATGCCAGTGATCACCTACTCACCGTGGCTGTCTGCTGCTGCGTGGCTTGGGCCGCAAACCGGGCCACGTGGTTGACGATAGGAGAGAAATTGGTGGGACCGTAGAAGCGGATGTGGGGCAGGCAAGCCGAATATGCCTGGGCGATGCCATCCACGCCTGCCTCGGGGAGAAGACTCTGGATCAGCCAGGTCCTCCCTGACCCTGCACCCACTCATCCCAATTGCTGCCCACCCCAAATGCCCCTGCCATGGCCAGTTTGGGCCCTGTGGTACTGGAAGCTCCAGAGGGCAGGGCCAGAGTGGTGTAAAGTAAAGAGCCCTGAACGTGGAGTCTGACCCGAGTTCCCATTCCTACCTTTACCACTTCTTAGCTGTGGGACCTGGGGAAAGTTATTTAAGCCTGTTTCCTTGTCTGTCAAGGAGACTAGTAATCTACACTCTTGGGAAGCTGGCAGGAGGGTGTCCAGCAGGCTCCTCCCAGAGAAGGGGCGGGCAGAACCTGCGGTGACACTTTGGGGTCGCAGGGAGCCACCTGGAGGTCCATTCTGGACACGCTGTGGCTTCTCAGGGTTGCTGGGGAAACTGAGATGCTTGTACAGCTGCAGACAGTAGGTGTTCTGTAAATAGCCACCGGTACGAGGCTCTGCTGTCCTGCCCAGAAGGCCTCTGGCCAGAGATGAGGTTGACCAGTCTGAACTTGGATAAAACATCTCGGCAGACCTGCTCCAAACCAGACAGGCCCCAGTAGGAGGACAGGGCCACGATTTCAGCCAACAGAGGCCCATGGCTTCTGAGTCACAGCATCGTCCCCATCGTGGTGACTTGATGCATTTCCCTTCCAGGTACAAACCTGACCCAGCTTCAGGGATTCCCAGGGAAGGTAGATGCTACACCCAAGGCAAGTCCTAGGCTGAAAGCTCCCATGGTGTCAGGAACTACCCTCTTCCATACCCACCTGGGAGCCCCTTCTCTTTCACTGTTTCTTAACTGACTCTGGGAGGCTCAGAAATCCTCTTAGGCCTGGGGCAGGGAGAGCACAGGCACCACTTCTGCTGCCTGCCCCTCCCTCTTGCCCAGCACCCCCGCCCAGGCCATGCTCAATCCTTAGGGGCCAAGGCTCCCTGTGGAAGGTGGGGAGAACAGGGTGGGGCAGGACAAGAATGGGCCCTCCCAGTGAGGGCAGAGGGGAGGTGAGAGGCAGGTGTGTAATTTGCTGCTCTCACCCCCTCCTGGCCTACACAGGGCTTTCTGTCAACACTTCCCTTAATTCTCACCTGACCACCCAGTGAGGTGAGCTACCCTGCTATCACACCTCCTTGAGGCAGGTGAGGAGGCAGAGGCCCAGTGGGGTGCAGTGATCTCTCCAAGGTCACACAGCCAGAAAAGGGCAGCAGCTGGCCTTGAATCCAGGGCCACCTGACTCCAAATTCCAGCTTCTCCCCATCTGCCACACTGAGCAAGTGCGAGGGGAGGGGAGAGGAAAGAACAGAAACCCGTACTCTCTCCCCCGCGTCTGCCCAGGGAGATGGCCAGGCCTGGTGTAAACCCAGGGGAGATGCAGGTGGGCTTGACACTCACCTGAGCAGAAGGGGTTGGTGGGGTTAAAGTTGATGGCAAACTCATGGGAGACCTGAAATGCAGAGAAAATGCTGAGCTGAAAGCCTCCTGGCCTAAACCTGGGCCCAGGCCCACCTGCTGCCAGGCAAGGCTCCCTCTGAGGGAACCTGGCTCTTTGCCACCCTGACCCCAGGTCAAGGCTACTGATACCCCTGCATCTGCTTTCACCTCCACTGCTAGGTCTGACCCACAGGCCCAACCACCCTCACTTTGTAACAGAAGAAACAGAACCTTCCACACCATCCCAATCTCTTCCGAGGGGTCAGGGCTGTCTATGCCTCCTCGCCCCACTATAAGAGTCCCTAGGGACTTCCCTGGTGGCACGGTGGTTAAGAATCCACCTGCCAATGCAGGGGGACTCGGGTTCAAGCCCTGGTCCGGGAAGATCCCACATGCTGCGGAGCAACTAAGCCCCTGAGCCACAACTACTGAGCCTGCGCTCTAGAGCCCGAGAGTCACAACTACTGAGCCCACGTGCCACAACTACTGAAGCCCGCGCGCCTAGAGCTCAACAAGAGAAGCCACTGCAATGAGAAGCATGCACACTGCAATAAAGAGTAGTCCCCCGCTCACCGCAACTAGAGAAAGCCCGCAGGCAGCAATGAAGACCCAAAGCAGCCAGGGGTGGGGGCGGGGGTGAGTGGGAAGAGTCCCTGAGTAGGGTGGAGATGCACCTGAGGGTGGCAGGTTCAAGGAGCAGTTGGAATGTCACCTGCTTTCACTGTGGTGGGGCTATAATGAGAGTTCCACTTCGGGCCTTGAGTGCTTTCCCCCATCCTACTAATAAGCACGAGTGCTTGGAAGGGAGCCCACCTTATGCCAGCGAGCCAAACTGGGGCTTAGCTGACAACCCCCTTAAAGCTGGACTGGGGGATCAGGAAGCATAATGGGGCCAGAAGGGCAGGGAATAGAGAGCCATATCCCAGTTCCTGCAGACCCAGCCCCTAGCCCGGGGGCATCATCAGAGGCTGACCCTGCACACTCCCGGGTGCTGCTAGCCCACAGAGGGACTGATAACTAGACCCCATTCAGGACTGTGGGTCAGACTTCGGTGGCTGCAGAACCCAGGGCCTCAGGAGAAGCCAGACCTCAGATGGGAAGACGACCCTCCCTCCCTCCCCTGCTGCCTCCCTCAAAACCCCCACTCGGCCCCTTCCCTGTGAACCGTGTGCCACAGTCCACGTTCAGGGCTTTGCTAACATCCCCTCACTCCTTCCTTGCAACAATCCAACAGAGGAAGGCCTGGTATTACTCCCTTTTTCTGATGTGAAACTGAGACAGAGAATGGACCAGAATGTTCCCATATTTACTGAAGGGGAGAGTTGGGACTAGAACTGAAATTAGGCTGCCTCCTGAGCTCACAATCCATAAACCCACTAACCCGAGAAGGTGTTCCTCTCCTGAGGAGTTTAAATGGGAGGGTGAAGAGATGCCCAGGGGGAAGGGACCCCCACCCCCAGAGGCTGGAGGAGCACTCCAGTCCAGGCACAGATGATCCCAGGCAGACGCTTTAGCTCCGAGACACTGCAGGGGCGTGCTGGGAGGCCCTACCAAGCCTGACATCCGCATTTTACAAGTAAACGGACTGAGGCCCAGAGAGGGGAAGCCAGGTGCCGAGGCCACACAGAACAGACCTGAGGCCCAGGCCCCTCAAGCCTGGTAAAGGGGTTGGGCCGCTGACCTTGGGGAGCCCTCCTGGGCCAAGATGGGAAGGACTCAGCAGAGAAATTCACCCCAGCACTGCCTTGTGCCTGGCAGCCTGAGGAGAAGATCCCTACCTGTTCAGGGGAATGGACTTTTCTGTTCTTTGCTCCCTCAGCCCTGAGTGCTTGACATGGAGCAATTCCCCTGATGCCCTTCTTGGGCCCTGTTCCTGCCCAGGGGCCCTCTTCACCCTGTCCCCGGCCCGGGCTCCAGGTGTGGGGGCTGGAGGTCCTTGTTGCCATGGAAACTTCATGAGCCTCTATAGTGACTAAGAGGGGGGGCCTGTACAGAGGGGGCTGAGAGAGGAAAACGGTTGCCAGGGAAACAGGCCTCCCTTGGGCCAACGACTTCCTGCAAAATCAGATTTTAGGAGATTTTACAGACCAAGGGGGAAAAGCCACCTCCTGATAGGGATGGATTAATATTCTGTTTTCTCGGCCACCCAAATTCTTCCTTCTCCATTTTTTTCCTCTATTAAGGGGAGAGTGGGGCCTGGTGGTCGAGTGGGTGGGGCTGTAGCAGGTTACCCATCTACCCTGGAGGCCTCCCAAGTCATCTACTCTACCCAGCAGCTCCATTTCACAGGTGGAAAAACTGAGGTTCAGAGGGGGCCAAGGAATGCCCAGGTCACATGAGTGAGCCACAGCAGAGCCGGGACCAGATCTGGGGGACAAGAGTTCATGTTGTCTGTAGCAGCCCAGCCCCCTCCCACACTTGCTGCCCTAGTTTGCCTGAGAAATGCCAGCAAACACGACAAGCTTCCTGGAGGCCACCCCAAGCCGATTAGGGGCCCCTGGGGACTGGCCAGCCACAGGTCTTTGCCCTGGGACTCCCTGCTGCCTTCTGACGATCAATGGTCCCGTTCACCCCACCTGGCCAGGCCCAGCCCATGGTCTTGAGTTACTTAAGAGGCTGTTCCCTCTGGTTTTGGCAGGGCAGTGGATGGTGGCATGGAGGGAGTCGAAGGGATCTCAGAGTGACCATCATCTCTGAGCCTCAGTTTTCCCATCTATAAAGTGGGGAGAGTTATAAACTGTGCTCCTCTCCACCCCAGACCTTGGTCAGGCCTGTCCTTCAGCCTGATCCCTCTCTTCATCTGACTAACTCTGGCTAATTTTGAAAGGCCGTTGTTTCCTGAGTCCCTCAGCCACTACCCAGGTCAGGGGTCCTCTTGGGGCTCACCTGGACCAGGCCCAGGGAGGGACTGAGGTCCTGAGGGCAGGCAGCCGAGTGGCACGCTCCCTCTAACTTCCCACACTCAGAGAACCAACACCTCTGTCTGCTCAGGCCACTGGGCCCCAAATTTACTGTCAACAATCACGTACTGCATGCCTGGAGCCAGACACAGCAAGGAGGAGACCAAGTGCCCTCCCTGAGACAATGAGCAAATCAACACATACAGAGTGACCACAAAGTTCCGGGGCAGGGAGGAGGGGCCCCACGTGTGCACGCTCAAGGCAGTCCTAGAGGAAATGATCTCTCGGCTAAGCAGCAGCAATGGGAAGTCAGTAAAGGGGTAAAAGGCCAGGGGAAGACCACATGCAAAGACCCTGAGGTAGGAACGAACAGAAGAAGGTTCATGTGGCACAGTAAGGTGAGTTAGAATGAGAGGGAAGGTAAGGGGCTGGGAGGGGCCAGGTCTGGCTAGCTCCAGCAGCAGGGGGAGGTGGGATAGAGCATCTGCCCTTTCCAAGCCTCGTTCCAGCATCCCTCCTGGCACCACCGGGCACTCCAGCCTGGCCAAGCCCCAGCCTCCCCAGAATTGCCCTGTGACATTTCCAAGGAGGCTTTTGCACAAGAAAACATCTCATTCAGCCAGAGTTCTTTGAAAGCTGGCTGGTGTCCTAGCAACAAGATAGTGCTGGGCCTGGCTGCACCAGCCCGCCCTGCCCCCAGTGGCATCACCGTATCTGCCCAGAGGCCCAGCTGTGGTCCCACAGGGTCCTGCCCCCTACCATACAATAGCCAGCAGGCCACAGAGCCACTCCCCGAAATTCTAGGTGAAAACTGCCCTCCCCGGAGAGGATGTGAGGGGAACGCTCACTCTGGAAACAGCATGTGGTACAGCGGGGCAGACGAGGGGCCACTGGCTGAGACATACATGTAGATTTAGGAGTCCTCTATGCCCACAGCCGCAGGCTTCTCATCAGAAGGTTAGCACATTCTGAGAACAGACATGAGAGTCCACCTGCCCAGTTGGAATTCAGGCTCCCTGTTTTGAACGTAACCTTGGACAAGTCATTGAGCCTCTGTTTTTTCACCTGTAATGGACATTGCCCCGTCTCTCCATCCCTCCATCTTGCCAACCATCACCCCAGCCAGTCCCCACTCAGCAGCCAGAGTGAGCCTTCAAAAATGCCAATAACACCTCAGGTAGACCCACCCATTGCTTGCTGCACGGCTGGCTCCCCACCTCTCCAGCCACATCTCTCCCCACCCTGCCCATCTTTCATGGAGAGTTCATCACGCCCACCTTTCAGTTCCTCCAACCACCCTGCTCCCTCTGCCTCCCAGACTTTGCACAGGCTATTCTCTCTGCCCTGAACACTCTACCTGCCACGTCACCACCTCAAGTCACTCTGCAAACTCCTACTCTCCTTTCCCCTCTTGGCTTAGACCTGACCTCCTCCAGGAAGCCTTCCTGATACCCCCAGGCCAGGTTGGGGCCCTCCTCTAGGGACTGCTGCCCCGTTCAGCACTGATGACACTGCCTGTCTTTAGGGCTGCCAGACAGAATAGAGGATGCCCAGTTAAATTTGAATTTCAGATAAACAATGGATAATTTTTTAGTATAAATATGTCCCAGGCAATATTTAGGACATACTTAAACAACTTGTTTATATGAAATTCAAACTTAACTGGGTATCCTATATTTTTATTTCCTAAATCTAGCATCTTCCCTACCTGACTGGGGTACCAGGGGACAGATATCGTAACTTATTCCTTGTTCTAGCCCCACTGCCTGCATGAGGTTCAAGCTGAGAAATGTGTGTAGGTTTGGGGTAAACGCAGAGAAGGCAGGGCAGCTGGGCCATAGCCCAACCTTTCCAAAGCAGATCCCAGAGAGGCTATACATGCAAATCCCATCTCAGTCAAAAGGAAAACAGTCTGGCTTCACTTACCTTCCAGTCTGGGGGTAACTGCGCCCCAAAGCCCAGAGCTGGAAACATCTTATCACTAATCAGAGAAAGGAGAAAAAAATACTGTGAGACAACCAGACAGGGGCCTCATCTACCCACGCTCACCCTCCCAACCCCCTACCCAGGGCTGGGCCCACTCTGCCTTGCATACCTCCACGGACAAAAAGAAAAAGCTCACCACCTCTAGAAAAAGCTCTGTTTGAATGATCTATTGAGCCCAAACCCACTTCTGGGTATCTGGTGAATAAGAGGCTTGACCCCCATCTACACCTATGGCAGACATTGCTAATCAACCACAGCACTCCTAACCACGGGCCTGAGTACAGCTTCTAGATCCTTCTCAAACGGGGACCTTGGCAATCACTAAACCACAGTCATGATGCAAGTGAAATGTACTGGCTGTTTCTTGACGTCCCTTTTATGGCTGGGAAAAATTCTAAAATGAGAACACTGGCTTGGCATTCAAGACCCTTCATCATCTAGCCCAAGAGCCTAGTCTCATTTTCTACCTGCCCTCCCTCATTCCCCAGTCCCCCAGCCCTGGCCACTGGCTACTCACTGTTCCCCAAACACACAGGGCATCTTCACGCTCCAACTTCAATCCTATTGCACCCCTTCTTGAACTACCTTTCCCAATCTGTTCCCTGTGGCAAACTCCTACTCATCCTCTAAGGCCCAATTCAAATGGCCCATTCTCTGTGGGTTTCCCTGAGACCCCAGGATGCCTCTCTCTTTGGTGCTCCCACAGCTCCTGCCTCACATGTAAACCGGTCTCTTGGAACCCCAGTGATTTCTTCCCTATCTTCCTCCTCGAATGGGGTCTCCCTGAGGGCAGGGACTGTATCTCATTTGTTCATTCATTCAACATGTATTTACTGAAGAATCCTCTGGCTGCTGTGTGGAGGACAAACTGTCAGGGACTAGGGCAGAAGCAGGAAGACCAGTGAGAAGGTTACTGAATCGCTCTGGTCAGGAGGTGATGGTGGCTCAAACAGGCTGGTAGCAGTAGGGGTGGGAGAAGAGGCTGGATTCAAGCATATTTTGAAAGGATTTCCTGAAGGAATGATGGGGGAGATGAGGGAAAGAAAGGAAGTGAAGGGTTTCAGTGAGTGGTAGTGCCTCTCCCTGAGATGGGGAAGAGGGTAAGAGGGGTAGGGGTGGAGCAAGTGTCCAGTAACGCCTGAATGCCCATGAGAAGGCTCAGCAAAGGGGCTGAGTGGGTAGCTGGATACAAGGGTCTCTGGAGCAGCAACAGCAGGCTTCTCCACCCAACCATGCAGGTGGGGACTTCCACCTCCCCTGCTCTGCATGCCATACCTCTCTTAATGTGGCCTGGGGTCACAGCCACCCCTTAGGCCCTGAGCCCCCTGGGAGTCAGAAGCTGCACCTTAGGCTGCCTCTCTCAAGGAGGCCGAAGTGCACACAGGATTCCTGAGCCTGCTCTTGTTCCTACCAAATTTGTGGGACCTGCTCCTTTCTCCCCTGCTCCCCATGGGTCCTCCTGGTCATTCCACACTCTGACCTGGAGGTCCGAACAAGCACCATCTGTGAGAATGACATCACAACCCTCAAGTGACTTCTGGATCCTCCAAGGCCCTCTTGACTTTGCATCTGGCCCATCCTGTTGGTGGCCACACCCTCTACACAGCTTTCCCTGACTCTCCACTGTCCCCACCCCACCCAAAGATCTCCAGGAAGCATGGTCGGAGGAGCTGGCTGCTCCTCTGAAGTTCCCAACAGGAGTGAGACTGTTAGGCCATTAGGTGGCAGGTACAGGAATCAAGATGTCTGGGTTCCAGTTCCTTGATCTGGGTGACTGGATAAATTCTCTATCTACATCCTAGGCCCATTTTCCCCCAGCTCTAACAGTGGAGGTTGCAGCAATAGCAAACAGATTTCATTTTCTATCCTGACTCATTTTCTTACTCAGTGTACCGTGTGGAGAAGGATCTCAGTATGGATCTGGGCTCAGTAGGTCAGAGATCAGCAGTTGATTAGCAATGTCTGCCACAGGTATAGGAAGGGATGGTAACTGCATGCATGTCCTATGCTACTCATTCCTAGGTTTGATGATCTCTGGGTCCCTTCTAGCTTTGAAAAGCTGAACTTCCCAGGATGGATGGAGCCCAAGCTGACTAGTCAGAGTCCCTCCCCAAGCTTACCTGTCATAGTCCTGAATGATCTGCCCAACAGCCCAGATGGCTGACAAATATTCATTGGTGCCCATGGGGTTGATATAGTGCAAAGAGGAAGGGTCGAGGGGATTTCCATTGGAGGCTGTGAAGTCTATCCCAACCTGCAGAGTGGGGGAAAAGGCCACCCAGTGTGGCCAGAGACTCCAGCTCCCTACCTCACCTCCAGGGAACAGACAGGCTGATGGGACACAGGAAGCCCACTTCATCTCCCAGCCCTGACCCACCCTTCCAAAAGATGGTCCAAAACCTGGAAACTGTCTGACTGTATTACTCCTCTGGCTCTAATGCCATCTGTGGCTCCCTATTGCCCAAACATAAAGTCTATTGCCCAGATGTGATACAAAGCCAACTTACAGCCCCCAATTCCTTTTCCCCCCTCACTGTCCCAACCCACACACTCATCTCCTCCCATTTCCAGGCCTTTTTTCATGAGTTTCCCTCTACCTGAAGAGCCAGGCCACCTCGTCTCCCTATCTAATTCTCCTCCAATTTGCAGGCCCAATTCAGGTGCCACTGCCCCACTGAAGCCTTCCCAGACACCTCGCCCCTGCACCAAGCCATCTCCTCATCACCCCTCAGACCAACAAGGGGCACCAGGACCTGGGGCTGCCTGGTAGGGCAGTGCCTGCCTTCCCAGTCAGACTGGATGATCACTGCAGGTAAGACACATGGCCCTGGAACCAGGCACAGGGCTGGGCACAGAGCACCAGGTGGGTGCCCCACAGGGAGCTGGAGCTGGCGGGTGGGCAGGGTACTGGGCTCCACCTGCTCTCTCAGCCCCGAGGGAATTCCAGCACAGAGGGGCGGGCAAGACTGCCCAGCTGGGGAGGACTAGGAGAGGGACCCAGGGCATGAGATGGCCACCTGAGAACTCAGTTAGGATCAGTCAGGGACCCCTGCAAGGGCACGGCCTGGAGTCTGGCACACAGGAGGTGCTTGGTATCATTTGCTGAGTGAACACATGCACGCAGGAGGAACAACAGGGCCCGGCCACTCTGCAGGGGAGGGGGGGCTGTGGTGACCAGTGGGGTTACAGGTCAACAAGGCCAATCCCCTGCGCCTTATAGTCCTGCAGATGACTTCCAGCCCCCATGGGATCAGAAGCAGTGATAGAGAGCACGGAGGCTAGGTGGGAGGTGAGCAGAGTATGGGACCCTGGCAGGAGTTCTCCTCTGGGCTTGAGGCCTCCCTTCGGGTGAGGAACGGGAGAAGTCTATGGGGCATACACTCCAGGCCACCGGCAGAGTGGCCACCAGCAGATTCATTCTTCCAATGAGCATATACTGAGCAGGTGCTATGTGCCAGGCACTGAGTGATACACCGAGGGTGGAGGGGAAAAAAAAACAAAACAGTGGCCCCGCACTCAGGACACTCACAGTCACTAGTCGCTAGTGGGACAGGGACAAGTGAGAAATACTTAAGAAAATTCAGAGTGGCAAGTGCCCTGAAGATAATAAAACAGGAGAAGTGACAAGAGGAACAGGAGGCAACTGGGGGAGGTGACCTCTGTGTCACAGCCTGCAGGATGGCAGGGCAGCAGCCAAGAGAAGGTTCTGGGGAAGAGCATTCCAGGCAGTGGGAACAGCAAATGCAAAGCCCCGAGACAGAGTAGAGCTTAGCGTGTTGGGGGAGGATCAGTGTGGATGGAGCTGAGTGAGCAAGGATGAGGGCACAGCAGATGAGGCAGGAAGGGAAGTGGGGAGGAATTTGGCTTTTTTTCCTTCTGAGGAAGTGTAACCAGTGACATTCTGAGGGCTGGGCAGCCAGGCCCTGAACTGAAGCTAAGCCCTGACTCAGGCCCATCCACCTATACCCTCTCCTCTGGGCCAGACACACCCCTTGCCCTGGGGAGGATCATTCCTGAAGTTTATCCCAAGTCCCTCCTGCTGCAATCATGGCCCAAGCCCTTAGGGAGGATCCTCACTGGGGTGAGGTGGGATGGGGGAGAGCCTTACAGTGAACATGAGCTGGCAGCCTCCCAGGATGTAGTCCAGGAAGGAGTAGTCCCGGTTTATCTGGAAGGAATCAGAGGGGTGAGTGGGCCCCTGCCCTGTACCTGAGGGCTCGCCTTCACTTGGCCACACTCCACAGGTGACCTTTGGGGAGTTGTTGCTCTGTGTCCTGACAGGGGTCAAGGAGGCGGAAAAAGGCAGATGGACCTGATCTGATTACAACAAAACCCAAATCCCTCTATAAAAGCACTCAGAGCAACAGTTACCAATAGGTGGGACGCACGCACGCATGCACGCTGAGTCCAGGCAGTGTCCCAGGGCCCAGTGTAGCCCTTACCAACCTCGACTTTGAACAGAGAGAGGCCAGGCCTCTGGCTCAAGGCCTTCTGCTATAAACTAATAATTAATAAAGCTGCTAAAACATTGTTTGTTTGGATGGTCTCTGCCTCCTTTTGGCAAAGAATACTGGCCTTCCAATTTTGGTGGCGTTAGAAAGGTTCCTTTCAAAATAAATGTATTTAAGTAAAAAAAGACACCAAAATGGGGGGAGGAGGGGCTGAATACAAAACATAACAAGGCAGGTGGAAAAAATCATGAAGAGGGATGTGAATGACCCAAGTTTCAGAAACAAGGACCCGAAATCATGATGCTGCAACCTGCCAGCTTAACTTCTACAGGGCACTGCTACGTTGTGACCTCACTGAATGGTCATGTAAATCCTAGTCTCCAGACAAGGAAACTGAGGCCTGGGGTCGGCCAGCTGGTAGAGAGAGTGTCAGGACTTGGAACCTTCAGGCCCAGCATCCAGGGTTCTTGCTGCTCTGGCCTGGGCTGCCTTCCTCAACGTCCTACCCGATTCCAGCAGATACGTGGCCACCAGATATCCAGGGGGGCCTGGCCCCTGACCTCAGCCTGGCCACTGCCGGTGCAAACTTCATTGTCTTTGTGGACTTCAGTGGCCCCAGTTACACCACGGTCCTGTAACCTCAGCCCTCACTAATGTCACTGCCAGAGGACAGGGCACCCTGGCCTGATATCCTCTGCCCCTCTGATGCTGAACATGCAACGGGCAAGCCTGGGAAGCAGTAACTCCCTACAGTTACGCTCCAACAAGGAGACCCTGGAAGGTCATCACATGCCCTCCTTGACTTCCACAAAGGAATGTGATATGAGACTAACACTTTACATGCTTTACCTGGTTAACCTTCCCATTCTATAGATGAGGAGACTGAGGCCCAGAGAGGTTAAGCTCGGGTCATAGAGCCAGGACATGGCAGAACCAGGATTTGAACCCAGGCCTTGCTGGCTCCAAACCCAACGCTCTGTCTCTTCTGCAGTGATATACCTTCTGTGTGGCCCCACACCGGGACTGTGCCCCATGCCCACCCACGCTGGCTCACCTTGCAGGAACGCAGGATAATGACGCCCGAGTTTTTATAGTTCTTCTTCTTCTTCTGCTTCTTGGGGTTGATACACTCAAACTCCCGCTGGGCAACATAGGAGAAAGAGGAGCTCAGCTTGGTGCTTCTGTGGGGACTGACCCTCCCCTGGGCCCCAGAATCTACTCCACAGCATTGACCAAGGGGCAGCATGCCTCCTCCAGGAAGCCCCCCCAGAAATGGTTCCTGCCACCTTGGGCTCATGCCAAGCTATATCTGCCCAAGGTCAGAAGATGTGCATCTGCCCTCCATCCCCAGACAACTCATCCAAGTCATGTCCACTCATGCACCCAGAACTGTCGCCCAGAGCCTGACTTCTCAGAGTTAAATAGACAGCTCCCGAGTACTCACTATGCTCTAGGTACTTTACCTGTTTAATCTCATTTAATTCCCACTCTACTCTTCTGCCTCCACTTGACAGATGGGGAAACTGAGGCTCAGAGAGATTAAATGTCTTGCTCAAGGTCATAAGGCAGAGAGGTGGGATCTGATCCCCAATCTGCCTGATTCAAAAACCTGTGCCCCTTCCCCATCCCCTGCCGAGGTCCTGGGGTCACACACATGTGCACATCTTACCGGGATGCCGTCACGAGCCTCACACATCTGTGACACCGAGGTCTGGAACTCACCGATGAAGTCATGGCCCCCGTCGTTGTCATAGTCATAGCACATAACCTGGAGTGGGTCCAGCGAGGTCACCCCAGAGCTGCCCCACAGGAGGCACTCGCCAGCTCCTCTCAGCTCCCTGAGCAAATCCCATGCCTTTTTTGGGGGGTGGTGCCTCCCTCTCCCGCCAGGATCTGACTAGGTGGCTTGGGATGATGCTGGTAGCTCCTGAACTGCCTCCTGCAGGAAGCCTTCCATGATTGCCGGGAAAAGGAGAAAGGGTGCCTGCTCTAGTAATGAAGGCCATTCCCTCTGGAGCAGGAAGCTGCACACCTCACAGACCTGACACTGGGCTGCTAATCTATCTTGGGTTGTGGCCCACCTGGCCTCATGGGCCACGGTCTGGAGTCCTCCCTAGACTGGTATTTTCTTCCTGAGATGGGCACAGAAAGTCCCAGCTTGATATGCTCTTTAACTTAGCTGCCATGACACTCCTGGAAGGAAGGCAGGAATTGTTGTACCCATTGTACTGATGGGTAAACTGAGGCTCTGAGTGGGAAGCACTTGCCCAAAGTCTCACAGTGGCAGTAGTAGACCCAGAACTAGAACCCAAGTTTCCTGGTGCCCTGCCTGGGGATCCCTACATGGTCTCGGGGCCTCGCCCCACCTCGTTTGCTCTCAGACATGGCCCCTGAGGACTTAGGGCTGTAGAGACTAGTAATCATCACCTTCATCAAAGCAACAACACTTGGTTGTTTCCAAGTGTTTCATTATCCTAGCTAGCAGCACACAGCCCTCTGGGAAAAAAAGAGCAGTCACTCTGTTCCCATTTTAGACAAGGGAATCACAGAGATGAGGACCCTGCCCAGATCACTCAGAGGGTCAGGCAGACCTGGGATAAGGACTCCTGCCCCTCCCCCCACAAGGGTTCTTTTTCCAGAGCTTTGCCAAGGCACCCCCAGGAAGCCTCAGGTAACCAGGATGCCGGAGCTGGTAGGGCGGGCAGCAGAGTTCCCATAGCCCCCCTCACCTGAATGGGCTTCTCCATGTCCCCATCACACAGGGACACCAATGGCACAGTGAATGGCTTCCACACGGGGTCCAGAGTGTACTTGATCACCTGCAGGACAGTGAGGGGCAAGGGTGAACTCAGGCCCAGGGCCGGTACAGCTCTGGGGTTGGGCCAGCCCAATGGGACAGGGAGTGGCAAGGTGGAGAGACCCACAGCCATGCCTCTGGGGATGGAAGTGAGCACCCCTGTGATGGGGAGGGAACAAGTCCTTTAGGGGCCAGTTTGGGTTTTCCTGTGTACCGCAGGACTGTGACTGCCTAGCCCCGTCCTGAGCTGTCGGGTGTGGCCGGACTACAGACCCACTGGCTCAGAGACCCCTGGAGCCCCACACACCCACCTCAGTCCTGTGGACCAGCATCCACTTGCCATCACCTCCTGGTTTATAAAACTCGAGAAACGGGTCTGACTTCCCAAAGAGGTCCTGGAGGAAGTGGGAGAATGAGGGGGAGGAAGGCATAACTCCACCAGATTCAGATGGGGTGGGGGTGTGGCCCTGCTGCCTCCCACACCTGGCGTCAGGAGTGAGGGCTGTGGGCAGAGCCAGCCTGGCCCCTCTCTCCTCAGCCTCTGCAGGGCTCAGCAGACGCCCAGGGCAGTTGCAGCCCCCTGGGACCAAGCAGCAGCCCCAGGAGAAACTGCCCCATCCTGGGGTTACCAGAGCTTGGGCTCAGAGACCCTAAGACCTGGAGCCTGTAGAAGTTACAATTCCAGCATCTTCAGTGGGGCAGGTCAAGAGGGAGATTGTCCCCAGGGCAGAGGGAGGCACCCAGCAGGATGGGATTTTAATTCATTTTAGTGGGATTCTGAAAAACAAACTATCCTAGCAGAAGAGTCCTTTAAAACTCCATTTATTTAAGAAAACATGGACTCTAAAGAGGCTATATTCAAGAGGGGGAGACATAAAATAAATGAGTAAGTAATATACATGAGGCAGCAATTAGTGTTAAGGAGACAAATAAAGGAGGAGGGGGCGGGAAATCAGGGACCACTGCAATTTCAGGGAAGGCCTCACTAGGAGGTGACATGGAGGTGAGAGAGGGGCCTGTCATGAGAATATTCAGGGTAAAGAACATCCCAGGCAGAAAAGACAGCAAGTGCAAAGGTCCTGAGGCAGGGCGGTGCCTGGTTTAATCCTAGGACAATGAAGAGGCTGATTTGGCTAAAACAGAATGAAAGTAGGGAATGAGGAAGGGGTGAGGTCAGGGAGTCAGGGGGAGCTGAGGACACATCAGGTGGGGTCCTGTAGGTTACTGTAAGGACCCTAGCATTTACACTACATGCGATGGGGAGCCCCAACGAGTGGGTTTCCAGCCATGTCTCGAATATCTCTAAGTGATAGGAAACTCACTACCTCAGTGGGGAAGCAGTCCTAATTGGGGGTGTCAGTAGGACTGTGTGCTATGGACTTGTCCCTGGAGGGGCAATGAAGGTGGTGGCCAGAAGTCCCAGGCCACACAACCCCAGGGCTGGGGGAGGGTTGCTGCTCCTTGATGGAGAGCCCCCTCCCTTGCCTGCCTCACCTTCTTGTCCAGCTTCCTGCCCACCAGGCTCAGCGTGATGACCCGATTGTCTGAAAGCTCCTGGGCAGCAATCTGTAAGGCCAGAGGAACATCGGGGGTCGGGGTCTGTCCTGAGACTCCCTCTGGCCTCCGTTCAGGCAGGGTGGACACAGGTTGCCCCAGGAGTCAATTCTCCAGGGCTAGGAGGGGAGTGGTGGGGAAGAGTAGTGCCAGGTGACCTGGGACAAGTCTGTCGTCTTCCTCAAACCTCAGTTTCCATCTTCTGGAAGATGGGGGTAATAACTCTTCTGGATATGAGGAATCAGAAAGTGACCCCAGTGTGGCTCAAGAGATGGGCCATGAGATGGTGGGGGGGAGATGAAGCAGGGACCAAACATGGAGGGTGGTCTTGAGCCCTAGGAAGAGGCTCTGGGCCAGCGAGCAGCCTGACAGACCCTCTCATGTCCCCACTGCAGATCCAGGGAGCACACACAACCACCTCAAAACACCAAGGTGTCAGAAATTCTAACAACTTCACTGTGCAGCCAGGGAAACTGAGGCCCAGGGCAGGCAAGGGGCCACCCGAGCTCCCTCTGCTGTCTCGTCAGCTCACAACACTCATCTGTCCTCCATGCCCTCCCCATCAGCCATGGCCCTCTGCCCCAGGCCAGCCAGTGATGCACCACCTGGGTGACCTCGAGGCTGCCATCTGCCCTCTCTGGGCCTCTCCCTCTCACCTCCCCAGAGTGGCAGGGAAGGCCCTCTGGCTAACAGCAACCCAAGTGGGCTGGGCCCTCCCTCGGCCAGGACTTCCTCTGCTCCCACACCTCTGGAATGGCCTCACCTAACGAGCTATTTGACCCTGAGAACCACAGACAGAGGCCAGGCTAGAGGCCCCTTCTCCCCTTCCTCCCCTCCAGCTAAGACTTGCTCAACAACCCCATAGCGTAGGCCCTATTACTGCCCCCATTTCACAAGAGGACAGAACCCAGGTCTGGAGGCGAACTGCTGGAAATGCCGGAGGATGGCATACCCGCTGGGTGGGGTCCTTCTGGGCTGGCTTCCATGTGGAGGGCAGCTGGCTTGTGGAGGCATTTAGATGGGGAGGTTTTAAACCCCAAGAGGTCGGGGAGGCTGGGAGGGGACATTCCAGGTGGCAGGAACAGTGGATGAGGGCCTGGGGTAAGTGCAGGGTATGCTAAGAATTCAGTTTGCCTTGAACCCAGGCCATGGACATGAACGGGGTAAAAAACAGCTGAGACTGCTGGCTCCCTCCCAGCCTGGAATGCATGGCTCCACAGGTAGTGGGGAGCCAGGAAGGCTCCAGGGCAGGGGAGTAAGGCCTGTGAACACACACAGGTACAGCCCTCCTCCCTCCAGAACCCCTGGCGTCACACAGGCTCTGAAGAGGGACAATCCAGGAGCGAACCTCACTAGCTGAACCGCCCAAGGGCACTTCCTCTCTGGGTTTCAGTTCCCTCATCTGTAAAACCAGGCTTCCCTGCTTCCGGGAGTCTAATGACCGAAGAGCTCAGCCGCTCAAAGGGCCTGCGCATCGTAAGAATCACTGCGCATCAGAGGAATCATTGCGCATTGCAGCCACAGGCAGAGTTCCGATGGGCAAGGCCCTGAAACGCCTGAAAGACGCCCAAGGGGCCAGTGCCGGGAGTGGATGCAGGGAGGGTTCTGGAGGCCTTCAGGGAGGAGGAGCAGTGCCCCTGCCTGGGGAGCCACCGTGGGGACCCCTGGCAGTGCCCCCCACTCCCCAGTTTGGCAGCCCCAACACATCATATGTGGAGCCAGGAGCCCGTTGCTAAGAGACCTGTTGCTAAGTTGTAAGTTGGGCCTTTTTACTCCAAACAAAGCTGGTGATTATCTGCCAGTGAAGTGGCTCATTGATGGGGGAGGGCAGTGGGCAGTGTGTGGGGGGCCTGCAGAGAGCGGGGAGCGGGGCTGGTACCGTAATCAAGCCCTTCCCCGCAGGCTTGTCATTCATTAGCAGCAGAGGCTGAGTGATCTTCTTGCTGGAGACAATCTGGAGGGAGAGAAGAGAGGCGCTCATTCTGAGGGCTGGGGAGGAGACCCAGGGAGGAAAAAATCCTCAACAGGCACTGCTCACAGCACGATGCTCCATGCCAGGCGCTGGCTAAACCTCCCCCTGTGTGATCCCCGCCTTGGGAGGCAGACAGCAACCACTGCTAACCCCACCAGGCAGCTGAGGAGACTGAGGCCCAGAGAGGTTAAGACACTTGCCCGAGGTCCCACAGCTGGGACAGAATCCCAGCAGTCGGATTCTGCTGACCTGGATGTCCCTAGGAAAAGGCTCTTGTAAGGCTCACTTTCTGGAGACTGCTGAAGGGAGGTTAGCCGGGTAACTGCCTCCCCCAGAGTCATCCAGAGACCCCCACCCTCCCTCAGGGTGTGATCCCTGATGGAAAGGATCAAACCCTGACTCATCCTATGTATTTTCATTGCTTTGAATAGTGAATACATTCACACAGAGTTCAAGGATCCATACAATATAGAAAGGACAAGTGGAACACATTGTAAAGTCTCCCTCCCACCCGTCTCTGTACACCCCATTCCCACACCCTCCATGTGCCACCACAGTTCTGCTTCTTGGGGAAAAGGCCAGTGTTTGTGCCAATGTGAGCATGTTCCTAGTCTCCCTGTGCTAGTTTTTCTCCCTAGGTCCTCTCTCTGCCCTTCTCCACCTTCTCTATGCCACTGAGGACTGCATCACCTGGCTCCCCTGTCTTACAGCTTGTTGGGGTTCAGCCAACGGGGGTGCCAGCAGGAGCTAGGAGAGCAGGAGGGGAGAAGGGCTGGGCTGAGCCTTGGCGGAAGCTTTGCTGCTCATCATCCGCCTCAGCTCCAGTCCAGAGGCCTCCCCGTGGTGGCCACAGCTCTCCCCAGGACCTGGCAACACCACTTCCTGCCCCGCCCCTCCCTCCAGGCTACAGGTGGCCGGGCTTCTGGCAGGTGTCAGCCCTGTAAAGGTTTCCTCAGCCCTTGTCAGTTCCTGCCCCTGCCCACTGGTCCTAAAGCTCTCTCCTCCATTACCCTTTGAGGGTGTAGACACATGGCGGGGACCCTGAGAGACACACCCCACTTCTTACACAACTGCTGGGCCCTTGCTTTTTTCATTGAATATCATCTCCTGGAAGGCCCAGGGCATTTCAGTCTCTACTAGAACCTCTCGAAGCATTTTCCATTTTATTCACCCACCATCCCTATAGACTGGGCAGAGAGGTCATCACTATCCCCAAGTAAAATATGGGGAAAGTGAGGCTCAGAAGGGTGTGGGGCTTGCCCTAGGGCACACAGCCATTAACAATGATCGGAACTTGTGTCAGGAGCTCTTAGCCCTGCAACCTCCGTAAGCTCACCAAGGAGTGAGCTGGAGGGGGAAATGTGGCCCACAGGGGGACAGGAAGAGGCCCAAGGTCAAACAGTGAGCCAGCCATCAAGTGGGACTATCATGGGTGTCTTGGTTGCTGGTCAGATGCTCCCATCCCAGGAAGTCCAGACCACACTTGCTTACTTCTACCACTGAGAAGCTCTGGCCACAGGGCGCCCCACTCCTGTGTGGCACTGTGCTCAGTGTCTTCTGAGGGGAACACTTCAGCCTGGCCCCAACCCCACCTGCCTACTCCCCCCTTTCTGTGCCTGCTGGCCCCCAAGGCTGTCGGCATTTGTGATGCCGCCTCGGGAGCCAGGCGGGAAAACGGGACCAGGGAAAGCAGGCAGCAGCAGACTCTCCAGGGGGCTGCCCCATCCTCAGGAGCTAGGTGACTTATGGCGGCACTGCACTGACCCCGCCCTCCTGGAGGAGCCCGGCTCACCGTGCCCAGGCTGCAGGAGAACTGGCCCAGGAAATCATGCTCCTCGAGCTGCGTGCTGGACTTGTCCTGGTCGAACAGGGCAAACTTGAGCTTCTGCACCTCCTCAAAGTGGTAGTCAAGGACGAACTTCTTGGAGAAAGCGGGGTTGAGGTTGTTGACTGCAGTTTCTGTCCTGTCATACTGGCAGGGGGCAGGGAAACAGGTGTCAGAGTCAAGTAGCTGGTTCAACCCTTCTTGGGCTACAGGGAATCATGGTGCTTACTTGCTGAACACCCAATTCTGTGCCAGGCACTTATGGCCAGTTACCCGGGTGGCTGAAACAATCATTACTCCCAGCTCACAGATAAGGACACTGAAGCACAGAGACGTTAAGTGACTCACCCAAGGTCGAACAGCTAGAGGGCAGGGCCAAGATTTGAACCCAGTCCTGACTCTACCATTCAACTTTTTTTTTTTTTTTTTTGCGGTACGCGGGCCTCTCACTGTTGTGGCCTCTCCCGTTGCAGAGGCGCAGGTCAGCGGCCATGGCTCATGGGCCCAGCCACTCCACGGCATGTGGGATCTTCCCGGACCAGGGCACAAACCCCTGTCCCCTGCATCGGCAGGCGGACTCTCACCACTGTGCCACCAGGGTAGCCCACCATTCACACTTTTAACACACTGGTCCTGACTCCATACCCAGGTTCCAAGGTAAGAGGTGGGACCCTGTCCCTGCCTAGGTTAAGTGACAGAGGGAGTCCCTTTTCCCATCTGGACCTCAGTTTCCCCTTCTGTAAAATGAAAGGATTTGACACCTGTGGCTTTCATCCTTTTTATTTGGGGAGAACCCTTTTTTCAAACCACATTTTACATGGAAGCTGAGAGAAAAAACAGAGAGAGGGGGGGTACTTAGCGGGGAGTGAGGTCAGGGGCTCCCCATCTCCCTGGAGGCAGGTGTCTGTACCTTCCTCGAACCCTGGAATGTCAAAACCAGGAAGCTAGCGGCCCCCACCCCCCACCTAGTGTGGAGACCGAGGCCTGGGGAAGGGCAGGGCCTTGCACTGTGGGACCCTGGTGGGGCTGGGACTGGAACCCCGCCTCCCAGCCTCTCTGTACTGAAGCCCCAAACCGCGGAGTCTGGGTGACAGTCTATTTTGGGGCCTGGGCTGTGTTGATTTTTCCTCCCACCCATCCCATTTCCAAGGGCCAGAAAGCAGCAGGGACGGAAGAGGTCTTGGCCCTGAGCTATTTTTAGCCAGGGTGTCTGGCCTGGGTGGGAGCAAGATTGTCAGGGAGGGTGGGGGGCATGCCATGAGTGGGGGTGGGTGCAGTGGGGGAGGACATCACTCCCCAAGGGGCGGGGCGGGGGCGGGGGGAGTTCCGGAGACCTGTCAGAGGGGACTCTGGCCATGCTGGCCTCAGGCCTGGGGCTTCCCCCAGCAATCCTCGGCTGACCTCATGCCCCACCTCCCACTTCTGGCTGTACCACCAACGTGCTCGGTGAGACACGTAAGTCCCTCCCCATTCTGGGCCCCAGTTCTCCTCTGTAAAATGGGTCAACAATCCCAGCCCATTTCCTTGGCATCATAAGAAGGAGCCAACATCTGTGGAAACTCTTTGTAAACCACAGTATGTTCTGTGGGACGCCCACCGAAGCCTCATTAAATAACTATGAAAAATAGAAACATATTTTGGAAAATTTATGTGCATGTAAAACTATCTGGAAGCCTGGATACCAAACCATTAACAGTTGGTTCTCCCTGACAGGCGGGTTCCCAACCATTTTGATTTTCTTCTCTAGGTCTACCTGGATTTTCTAAATTTACTGCAATGAATATAGACCCCTTTCGGAATAGGAAACAAAGCCATTTTTAAACACTGAAAGTCTTAACAGTTTGGATTTCTCAATATCCTTCCTTAAGTTGCATCTTTCCCCAGCCCTCAGGCCAAAGTCTTCCAGCTCAGAAGTCCTTGGCTGTGGCACCATCAACATCCCCAGCTCTGGGACTCTCCATGGTAGGCAGGGAAAGAAAATCCTCATTTCACAGATGAGGAGACAGGCTCAGAGAGGGATAGCCACCTGCCCAAGGCCACACAGCAGGGAGTGACAGAGCTGGGTCTTGGTCCAGCTCTGGGACCAAAGCCTGAGTTCCCTATTTCTCTGTTTGCTCCTCACTGACTGTGCTCATTTAGGAATAAGAGGGGAAAGTTATTTAAAAAATGAAAGCAAGCATTTTGCAAAACTCTTAAGGTTTTAACTATATATTATAGTAACTTAAAATATTATAGAACACTAAATATAAAATTATATAAATATAAATCTATGAATTATAATAAACACAAATATAATTATTTTAAGTACTGTTATAAACATTTAAAATAAAATTTGATTTTCAGAATAACAATTTTCTAAGTAACCCCCGGCCCACACTGCAAGTACTTCCAAGGGCCTGACCCCAGGTCCCTGGGATCCAATGAGAGCCCCTCCCCAGCGACCGAGCCACCCTCCACCCATTGCAGCTGCGCACAGAGGGGCCTCACCTCGCTCCACCTGCCATCATTCTCTGTGAAGAGGACACAGAAGGGGTCGGACTTAGAGGTGACGTCCCGGTCCAGCAGGTTCTGGCCGCTCACTGACAGCTCCACCTTGCACACGCAGTACTGGGAGCCCATGGGGGCCACCCCCGGTGCTGGGGCACCTCCACCCGGCATGTAGGCCATGGGGGTCGGCAACGGCAGCAGCAGCTCCTCGCAGTCTGAGGGGACAGCATTGGGGGTCAGAGAGGGGACAGACATCTGCTACGCCACTCCACCCTGGGGAGGCGTCACCACCTGACCCTCAAGATGTGGGTAAAGATGGAACAAAAGGAGTGTGTGTGGGGCGGGGTGGCAGTGTGGAGGATGACATGGGCAAAAGCTTGAAGAATGCAGGAAATGCGTGAAAAAGGAGTCTCCGGTAGGTGTGTTTAGTTTGTCTTTGAAGTCATTCTCTGCTTTGGTCCGTCTTTACCTGTGAGATACACACAGGTCCAAGCTGCCCCTGTCAGATCAGCAACAAATCACAGTGGACATAGGCATCCCGTTCATTTTGCCAGGAAAACCTGGGCTTCTCCTGACCAATTGGCATATCGGCATCTTGCGGCTACAACGGAGTTTGTAATTGCTCACGTTTCCCTCACTGCTTTGGCCACTAGGAAGCTACCTTCTGGTCACTTATCCAAAACTTGACTTTGTTCATTATCTGTCTTGTTCATCCTGTATCACCAGCCTAAGCACAGTGACCGGTCCATAGGAGGCACTCAGTTTACATTTGTTGGATAAAAAAAAAGGTAAGTGTATAAATCAACGAATGGACAAACGCTCCATATCGCTCACATCTTGCCTGAGTTGGTCCTTATCCTCAGCTCTCTGTGCCTCAGTTTCCTCATGTGCTAACGACACATCATGACACAGTCCTACAAGGTGTGATCAGATCTTATTTCCACTGGCACATCTGAAGTTCACCCAGGCCCGCCTTCCAGCATCAGCCACCCGGCAAGATGTCCATTTTGGACATCCCTATTCCCCGTTCCCCTCGCGGGGTCACGAATTTGCTCATCCCTCCCTGACTTGGCATGGCCACCCTGCGGCACACACGCAGCTCTCCAGCCCCTCCGATGGAAACTAGTTTTTACACGACAAGAATAAATACTGCAGGCAAACTGCAGTGCTGTGCTGATGCCCTGGGCTCGTGTGACTATAATGAGGTTCTGTTCTAGGGACAGACGGTGGGAGGGCGGAGGCTGAGCACTGGCTTTGTCACTGTCCAGATCCTCTCTCTGTCAGGTATGCCCAGGGCGCTGTGTCTGGAGCGGAAGAGGGGACCGCGCTCACGCAGACCTCCTGCAGACCAGGGCTTTGTGTGCCCAGCAAGGGGCTGGCGCTCAGGAAGCGGGCTGGGGTCAGAGGGAGAGGGACCGGGCCCAGCACTGCCACTGTGGCTCGGTCCTTCCCGCTTGGAGGACAGCCACCTCCTCGCCAGCCTCCCTGCTGCCTCTCCTTAGTCTAACCACCCCTTGTGTCCCCACAGGGGCTGGAGTGAGCTTTTTTTTTTTTTTTTTTTTTTTTTTTTTTGCGGTACATGGACCTCTCACTGTTGTGGCCTCTCCCGTTGCGGAGCGCAGGCTCCGGACACGCAGGCTCAGCGGCCATGGCTCACGGGCCCAGCCGCTCCGCGGCATGTGGGATCCTCCTGGACCCGGGCACAAACCCACGTCCCCTGCATCGGCAGGCGGACTCTCAACCACTGCGCCACCAGGGAAGCCCCTGGAGTGAGCTTTTAAAAACACAAATTGGACCATGTCACCTCTCTGCTTAAAACCCTGCAAGACTTCCATCACTCTCCGAATAAAGCCCCGGCTCCCTCTGGGAGCCTGCAGCCCGCAGGACCTGGCTGCCCTCCGCAGCTCTCAGCCAGCCTGGAACATGAGGTCCTAGAGGGCTGGAGCTGGGTAGTCTTCTTACCGCAGGATCCCAGCTCTGGCACAGTTCTTGGGACTTGGTAGACACTCAGTAAACACTCTAGAGTGAATGAACGAGCCTCAGTGTCCCCCTCTGGAGGGTGAGGCGATTTTAGGACTTGCCCCGCCAGAGTGAATAAGGATCAGAGACATCATGTGGGTGACGTGCTCAGCTTGTAGTCAGTGCTGGTCAGCATGGTCAGGTGGGGTCATGCTCTCAGAAGGAATGGCCTCCTCTCACCTCCCTCCTCTGGGGCAGTGCAGGGCCAGTTACCCACTTGTCAGTCAGGGGATAAGATATTAGTCAAGGAGTTGGAACCTGGCCTTTGTGGGTAAGTGTTTGGGGGCTGGACTCATCCACACAGAGGCTGAGAGAACACCTGTTTATGCTTACAACTACCTGGGGTGGGGTGGGGCACAAGAGTCACCCCCATTTTGCAGATAAGGAAACTGAGGCTCAGAGCAGAAGTCACCTGTACAATGTCACACAGTCAGGAAACAGAGGCAGGCTGTGAACCAATTTTCCAGACTCCCAGGCCAACATATGGCCCCAGGGCCAGGGGACTGCTGGGCATGGTGGGGACCTAGAACCAGGTGGGGGCATCTGGGGAGTCAGCCAGGCCAAAGGGAGCCTGAGGCTAAGAAGACCCCGGCGCCCCCGAGGTCACCAGTTCCTCTGGGGTTACCCTGGCCGCACCCCTGTCTCTCCCATCATCACTAATGGGGTGGATTCCAGCTCACCCACCCCTCTCCACCTCACAAGCCCCCTTCATGACATGCTAGATGCCATTTGGGCCACCATCCCCCATACTGCCAAGTCAGAGACCTCTGTTTTCATCCCGTACCTGAGGGGTATCAGGTACACACACCCAGGTTCACACATTTCTTTGTGCACGTCACACCGATACGCACGCACACACGTGCCCGCAGGCTAACAGATGCAAAGGCAAGCGCTTGTATGGACACTCTGGGGCCACTTCTCCCCCACCCTCCCCCTGGTCTGAGCTACCATCATCCCTTGCCTAGGTTACTGCACTGTCCTCCTACCCCTCACTGGCTCCAGCCTGGCTGAGGGTGTGGCCAGGAGGGCCAGGTCCAGGGGACAGTCGGGCTGGGCCAGGCTCCTCAGAGCCCACTGTGGCCCCACCTGGATCAGCTTGCAGGCCCCAGAGAGAGTGAGTGATGAGTGGGCGGGGAAGGGGCACTCCTCCCCCAGCTAGGGGCAGGTCCCCCATCCCCAACTCACCCTCTGCTTGGAAGCTTCTGGATCCCCGAAACGGGGAGCACATGATGTCTGGAGTTGGGGCAGGGGGGGTCAGAGTGGGCCCCTCTGTGCTGGCCGGCAGCGGGCAGGCAGGCCAGACCCTGAGGCCTGACGCAATGGAAAAAGAAACCACGGCTTAGGCTGGGCCGGGCCCCCTCCCCTCCTACTCCAGCAGGAGGGCAGGCAGGCAAGGTGTCATTAAGGGAGGGTTGGGCCTGCCATGCGCATCTGGGCAAGATGGAAACGCTCCCTGGGGCATCACCGCAGCACAGGTAATTTGAGGTTTCAGGCTTGGAGAGGGGGCCTGGGGAGCTGGGGCCTGCTCGTGGATGGTCCTGACTCCTGGCCCAGATGGACACAGGCCTTCTGGGGTGACCAGAGCCCCGGGGAAGGAATTGGAAGGCGGGGATACAAAACTAGCAGTCCCTTTTACAGATGGGTTAACTGAGGCAAAGAGTGGGCAGGGCTTGGGAATTCCCATTCATTCATTCAGCAAACATTCCTTGAGCACTCTCTCTGGCTTCAACAATGAACAAGACAGGCTTAAGCTCCCACAGGGTCCGCTGGCCTGGGCTCCTAAGACATCTTACCCTTTAGGCAGAAGAACAGAGTTTGGAGACTCTGGTGCTGAGTCACAGGTCTAGAACATTCCAGTTTTAGCCAGAAACCTAGGAACCCATCCTCCTCGACCTCTCTCTTTCCTTCATCCCCCTTACCCTACTACTGCTGTCCGTTCCACCGCCAAGATGCATCCAGCATCGTCCCCATCTCCCCGCTTCCACTTCCCTGGCCCATGTCAGGTCTCCCTGAGGAACCCCAGCCCCCAGACTCTCTCTTTTCCACACCCTGCCAGAGCCAGAGGGAGTCTTTAAACATGCAAATCAGATGCTACCACAGCTCTTCCTGAAAATCTCCCAGTGGCTGCCCTTCCTTGTCACACAATCCAAATCCTCCCCAGGCCAACAGGGCCTGACCTGACCCAACCTTATGCCACACTCTCCCTCGCTCCCTGTGCCCCAGCTGCACTGGCCTCCTTCTGCTCTGCAAATACGCTAACCTCTCTCCTGCCTCAGGGCCTTTGCACTTGCTCTTTCCCCTGCCAGAAATGCTTTTCTTCACATGGCAGGTCTTTTTTTTTTTTTTTTTAATTGATTTATTTGGCTGCGTCGGGTCTTAGTTACAGCATGCAGGATCTTTCGTCGCGGCACACGGTCTTCTTTCAAGTTGCGGCACGCGGGCTTAGTTTCCCCACGTCATGTGGGATCTTAGCTCCCCGACCAGGGATCGAACCCGTGTCCCCTGCACTGGAAGGCGGATTCTTAACCACTGAACCACCAGGGAAGTCCCATCACATGACAGGTCTTAGTTGTCAGCTTCATGTCACCTCCTCAGAAGCCTTCCTTGGTCACCCAAGCTAATGCAATCTCAGCCCCACACTGGTTCCTTCACAGATCAATGCAATCTACAACCATTTTTACTAATTTGTCTATTTGCCTTGTGCACTGTCTGGAATGTAAGTTCCACAAGGGAGGGATCACTGTTTCCCCAACACCTAGAGCAGCACCTACACTGTGGCAAATGAATGAGGAAGGGAGCCCCTCAGGCAGGCTCTTTAACCTGCAGCCCCAGAGGAATCACAACCACCTCCCCGCTACACACAGCACTTGAGAGATCATAAAGCCCCTTCTCAGTCCCGGGACCATCATAACTGCTCCAAGAGGCCAGCACTAGAGGGGTTCATGTCCCATTTCACAGAGGTGGAAACCAAGGCCCAAGAAGGGGGCAGTGGTGCTTCTAAGCCAGGGAAGAATGGTGCTGAGGCTAAGAGCTAGGGCTGCCCTACTCCAACTTCCCCGCCCATCACTGGCCCCAGCAGCTCAGGACCCAGGAGCCCGGCTGTGCACCCCACCCACTGTGGGGAAGAGACACCGAGGTGGCCTCCAGGGGCCCCAGTTCAGAGACGGGCAGTGATGGGAGACACCAATAGAGGCAGGTACAGGGAGACAGCCGGTAGGGGGCGGGGGAGGCAGCGGCTGAGGTGGAGACCTGGAGACCCAGATGGGGAAGAGGGAGATGGGAGGGGCAGTGCCGAGGTGCCCCCCACTGCAGGGGCAAGTGCAACAGCGGGATGGCCTGTCAGAACTGGGGGGCATCCTGTGCCCTCTGAAAAAGCATGCTCAACCTGATATCTGAAAAATGAAATTCTGTTTTCAGTGCGAACTGCAGCAAGTAATGCTCTACAGTCTTGTTGGCAGCAGTTACGAGGACAGGGGTGCGGTCCTCTGGTCAGTACTGTGCTGAGGGTAAGAGCACTGACTCTGGATTCAGACTGCTGGGCTTGAATCCCTGGTTCTGTCATTTACCTGCTGTGTGATCTCAGGCAAGTTACTTAGCCTCTCTGGTCTTTGTTCCCCTTCTGTAAAAACAGGAACAACAAAAGTGCTTTCATCAGGTATTGATGTCGAGGATTAAATGAGGTAAAGCATTTAGAATGACACTATGCAGCTTGTGCTATTATCAGCGATTCTTGATGGCTGGGGGCAGGGGGAGAGGTGTGTGAAGTTTATGGTGTATGTAAAGAGGACCAGGAGTGAAAACTCGTTGAGGATATGGTTCTAGGCTCCCTTTCTCAGCTGGAAGACACAGCTCAGAGATGCCAAGGGAGACCAAAGTGGTAGATAGGGGGCCAGGGAGGGAGTAACAGATTCAGACCCCACACCCACACACCCTTCAAGGTGCTACTCTCCTGGGCTGAGGGCTCCTGGGTCTTCATCATGCAGCAAATCCTGCTCAGTGGGGTCTAATCAGTGACAACAGAGGATCCTGGGGTGGCCGCAGGCTCTCTCCGCTCCAAGGGTGGTTCCCGGATGGGCCTCCTCAGCATCTCCTGGGAGCTTGTTAGAAAGGCAGGTTCCTGGGCCCCAAACAGACCTGCTCAGAGTCCCCAGAATGGCATTTGTGCTTTAACAAGCCCTCCTTGTAACACACAAATCCCAGAGGGGTGGGTAGGTGGGGCAGATTCTGATGCAGCAGGTCTGGGGAAGGACCTTAGAGTCTGCACTTCTCACAAGCTTCCTGGCGCTGCTGAGGCGGCCCATCTGAGACCATACTTTGAACACCAAGCTCCTAGGCGGGAGGCTGCTACACGGCCCACCGGTGGCTGACCATACCGCAGGGATGGCTCTGGTTTAGCCCGCTCTTGGCCTAATTAGGCAGATGTCATACTTGGTCCCCATACAAGCCCTGCCAACTTCACACGCTGAGTTCCCACCAGGTCTCGGCAGACGTCTGAGTTTGCAGCCTCTGGTCTAGATGGTGACACTCTGGTAACTGGAACCCTCGGCTAACCAGATGCCTGGTCCCCACTAGCCCTGATGGCTGCATTTACTGAACTTACAGGGTCAGAACATGCCTTGAACACATCCAGATCTAAGTTGCCTCCTTCACCCCATCTCCCAGATGAGAAAGATCCAGGAAGTCAAATGGCAACTGTACTAGGGTTCTCCAGAGAAAACAGAACCAATAGGATATCTACATATATAGAGAGAGATTTCTTTTAAGGAACTGACGCATGAGCTTGTTGGAGAAGACAAGTCTGAAATCTGCGGGGCAAAACTGAAGGCTGGAAATTCAGGTTAGAGTTGATATTGCCGTCTTCAGTCCGAAATCCACAGGGCAAGACGAGCAGGTTGGAAACTAGGCAAGGTTTCTACGTTGCAGTCTTGGGGCTGAATTCCTTCTTCTGGGAGAAACCTTAAGTCTTTGCTTTTAAGGCCTTTGATTGACTGGATGTGGCCCACCCACGTAATGGAGGATAATCTGCTTTAATACAAGTCCACTGATTTAAATGTTAATCGCATCTAAAAAATACCTACACAGCAACACCAGACTAGTGTTTAACTGAACAACTGGTCACGATAGCCTAGCCAAGGTGATACATAAGATTAACCATTGTAGCAACCTTCAGGTCCTAGAAGACCTGCCGTGGGGCAGGAAAATAGGGTGCTGAAGCTAGAGTTCTCTGCCAGCCCTTCCTAACTGTGGGAGCTAGGAGAGCCCACTCCCACCCTGTCAGCTGGCAGGGAAGAGAGGGGGTGGTATGGCTGCGGTGATGGAGACAGGATATAAAATGAGAGTAATAATAACGCCTGCCCCAGGCCCTGTGCCCAGTGTGTTATGGACTTTAACTTCTATAGCTTCACAACATCCTTGAGGTGTTATCACCACTCCCATTCTCCAGAAGAGCAAACTGAGGCTTGGAAGGACGTGCATTCCAGAGCCTCTGCTAATATGACTCAGGACAAGTCATTTGGTCTTTCTGAGTCTCAGTTTAGTTTTCTTATCCATCAAATGTAAATTACACTATCTATCTACCTTACGTTTGGTACTGTATATATGTCCATGCCTCTCTTTCGCTTTGTCACAGCTTACCCTTCCGCATAGCACAGGGAGATCAGCTCGGTGCTTTGTGACCGCCTGGAGGGGTGGGATAGGGAGGGTGGGAGGGAGGGAGACGCAAGAGGGAAGGGATGTGGGAACAGATGTATATGTATGACTGATTCACTTTGTTATAAAGCAGAAACTAATTTAAAAAAATGTAAATTACAAAATGCCTGACACACTGCAGGTACTCGCTCAAATGAGAAAATCCTCTCCGGGACTCCCTACTGTTCTCAGGACAATGTCCAAACACCCTGACAGCCGCCGCCCCCTGCTCCCCACCCCCCCCACCCCCGCCCACCGCACTGCCTCAACACATTTCTGGCTCTAGCTATGCTGTTTACTACACAGAGTTCCAACAGTACTTTTTCATGCCTCTGTAATTTTGCACATGCTGCTCCATCTGCCTGGAATGCCCTTCCCTCTTCTTCACTTAGCTCTGTCATTCTTCAAACTCAGCTCAGCAAAACCAAACGAAATCAATGCCACTATGCCTTCCTGCCCCCACCCCCAGGATAAAATTTAAAAAGCTGGCAATACCAAGTGTTGACAAGGATGTGGAGCAACTGGAACTCTCACACGTCACCAACGGGAGTGTAGATTGGTACAACCGCTTTGGAGAAATGTTTGGCAGCGACTACAAAGCTAAATAAATGCATCCCTTATGATGACCCAGCAACGCCCAGCAGAAACACACCATATGTTCACCAAAAGACACACCGGAGAACTTTCAGAGCAGCACTATTTGTGATACCCAGGCCGGGAGTCCCCTAAATGCCTATCATCTGGAAAAGGGATAAATAAATGGTGAACGTGCACACAGTGGACTACACTGCCACGAGCGTGAAGGAAGCACAAGGACAGCAACAATATGAACAGGTCTTATGAACATATTGAAGGCAGGAAGCCGGACGCAAAGGAGCATGTCATCCTGTATAATCTCATTACATGAAGTTAAACCCATTACATAAATCTCATTACATGAAGTTAAGCAAAACAAGTCTATGCTGCTGGAGGGGCATTGCAAGATAGTGGGGGAGGGTGTGAGTAACCGGACGGGGCTACCAGGGGGCTTCAGTGAGGGTCACCTTTGTTTCTCAGTCTAGGGGGTGCTAACATGGATGTTTTTGGTTTGTGAACAGCCATTGAGCAGGAAGTCTGCTCTATTTTGTATATTATACTTCAAGAAAACGTTTTTTAAAAAAACACAACTTGGGGACTGCTCTACAAAGTGCCCCCTGAGCCCCTGGCCCTGGAGAGGGAAGCACTTACATTGTTACCATATTGCAACCACTGGCTTAGGAAATGTCACCCTCACTTGAGCTTAAAGATGGGACCAGATCTTATTTTCATCTCTGTTGTTTCCAGCGCAGAGGGGCATAGAACGGGAGCTCGACAAACGTTTGCTGAAAGTTGAAGGAAGAGTGAAGGGGAAGGGAAGAGAATCTGTGGCATCTTGGAATTGCAGAAGCCTACAGATTCACAGATTCACAGAATCCCAGGGTTTGGGAATTCTAGGATTTCGGAAATCAGGAGTTCTCTGAATCTCTGATCTGAAAGGCTTTACAGTTTATCTGGTGCCACCTTCTAGCCGCAGCCCTACCACCCCAATGTCCCACAGCGCTGGTTCTCTGAAGTGGGGGGGTCCATCCCCAAGCTGCTAATACTCCCTGGGGCCCTCGCTGCACACCCACTGCTGCACTGGCTCCTGCCAGGCGGTGCACAGCCCCTCAGAGAGCAGACTAGTGCTCCCGTCAAGGTGGGGGGCGGGCAGCATCTTGACACAAATCACTTCCCTACCTTAGCTAAAGCTGCTGAGCTCTGAAGACGCTGCACTCCCAACAGGCAGCCAGGCCAACATGGGGATAAATATAGATACAGACGGCATGGGGAGGAGGCTGCTGCAGGGGTCAGCCCTGACGCCCCCCACCCCCAGCTCCCCTGAGGCTCCCAGCTGTGGCCAGACCACACCCAGAGGGAGGCTATTCTCTGTAACCACCACCAAATCACTAAGCTCTGGACTCTGGGGAAGGGGGCCTCCTCCGGATCCCCAGGACCCTGGTTCAGCTGAGCCTTGTTCTGAAGGACTTGATCCCGGGTTATCTCCAGCCTGTTGCCCCAGGGGCTGGTCCAGCAGGCTGAGAGGCAGCCTCCACACTACCGTCTAAGGAGTCCAGGCACTGGGTTCTGCCCGCTTCTGCTCCCCCTTCCCTCTAGGTCTCAGCTCCTTCATCTGCAAAGTGCGGCAGGCGACGCCCTGCCCTCCTGCTTCCCAGCAAGTGCTACAGGGGACGGGCGTGGATGGACTCTGGGATGCAGGAAGTACTTCGGGGACCTCGGGGTGAATCTGGCCAGGCTCAGAGAGGGGGGACCAAGCTAATGGAGGGAGGAGGGCATGGTGACAATGACCACCAGCCAAAGTCATTCCAAAGTAGCTTCATTTGAAAGGGACTGTGGGGCAGCCTCAGGGACTGGGACCCAGCCCTGGGGCCCTACCCCCTGGCATCCACACCCACCCAGGGGCCTACCATGGGGAGACTAGGAGACAGGGGCTCCCAACTCGCTATGTGAACTCCCCACAAGTCCCTTCCTCTCTCCGCCTCAGTTTCCCTGCCTGTCAGGGTTCAGGCCCCTTCTGGCTTTGGGGAGTCTACATATGCCCCTCAGTCTTTGCTGGGCTGCTCTGGGATTCTAGCCCCAAGCTCCTGCCCAGGAGCTCCAGGCTGATTGGGCCTGAAAGGTCATCTGGGCCTGCTCAGTACCCGAATCCCCTCGTGGGCGCCTACAGTGGCTGGGCACCCTCTACTCACATCCCTCTGCAGACTGAGCTCCCCACCTTCTGTTAATGGCTTTCACCCCGCCACCCTGAAGAGGCGCCCACCCGCCCCTTCTCATCCAGACGCGGGGAGGGGCCTCTCTGAGCCTCTGCATCCCAGGCAAGAAGCCCACAGCCCAGCCCCAGGCCCTCCTCAGTAAGTCCTCCTGGCCCAGGACAGTGCCAGCTGCTCCCAGGAAACCTTCACTGAGAAGATGGAAATAACAGCATTGACCGCGTGCTTCCTGTGTGCCTGGCCCTGTCCAGAGGTTCCCACCATTCTGTGCAGGCCATCCTGCAACCCCAGCAGAGGAGCCCTATTATTACCACCCCATTTCATAGAACAGAGAACTGAGGTACAAAGAGGTTATGTAACCTGCCTATTAGAGGTTGAACTGTGTCCCTCAGAAGAGGTGTTAAAATCCTAACCCCTAAGATCAGCATGTGATCATATCTGGGAACAGGGTAGCTGCAGATGTAAAGAGTTAAGATGAGGACATGCTGGAGTACGGGGGGCCCTTGTTCCCACATGACTGATGTCCTTAAGGGAGGACGATGTTAAGACACAGAGGGAAGGCGGCCATGGGAAGGAGGCAGAGACTGGAGTGACGTCACCACAAGGCAAGGGGTGCCTGCAGCTACCGGGAGCTGGACGAAGCAACAAGGCACCCTCCCCTAGAAACTTGAGAGGGAGCATGGCCCTGCCAACACCTTGTATTTGGACTTCTAGCCCCCATAACTGTGAGAGAATACATTTCTGTAGTTTGAAGCCACCCAGTTTGTGGTGGCTTCACAGCAGCCCTTGGAAACTAATACACTGCCCAAGGTCACTTAGCTGGTCAGTGGCAAACCAGAGTTTGAAAGGAGATGGGGTCCACTGTGCTCTTGCCCAGCACAGCCCTCAGGGTGCCCACAGGAATGTGACTTAGACTCGGAAAGATTGTTGGGGGCCCAAAGGAGGGAGAGGTTGGATAGCATCATCTGCTGGGGGCTGAGCATGCACTCTCCTGTGTCACGGGGCGGGGACAGCCAGAGCACAGGAGGCGGGCCAGATGCCCCTAGCTCCTGACGAGACACAAGAGCCACCAAAGGAGACAGAGAGCTGCGTGGTGGAGAGAAAGGGCTCTTGGAACACACTGAGCATGTTCCCACCTCAGGGCCTTTGTATGTGCTCTTTCCTCTGCTTTGGGCACTCCTCCCTCCTTCATTCATTCAAAAATATCCATGGAGAGGGCTTCCCTGGTGGCGCAGTGGTTGAGAATCTGCCTGCTAATTCAGGGGACACGGGTTCGTGCCCTGGTCTGGGAGGATCCCACATGCTGCAGAGCAACTAGGCCCGTGAGCCACAACTACTGAGCCTGCACGTCTGGAGCCTGTGCTCCGCAACAAGAGAGGCCACGATAGTGAGAGGCCCGCGCACCGCGATGAAGAGTGGCCCCCGCTTGCCGCAACTAGAGAAAGCCCTTGCACAGAAATGAAGACCCAACACAGCCAAAAGTAAATAAATAAATTAAAAAAATATATATATATCCATGGAGCATATCCAGGAAGTATCCTAGTTCCTGCTGGGATACAGCCATGAATGTCATGCCATAGGTTAACATCTCAGCTTAAATGTCACACCTCCTCCTCCAGAAGTCTCCCTGATGTAGACTCTCACCAATCTCAATCACTTCACCCTGCTTCATTCTTTTTATGGCATTTTCCACCATCTTAAGTTTTCCTGTCTCTCTGTCATTTGCTTGCCTCACTCTATCCCCCCAACTCCATTCAGAGCTCTGTAGTTGTACCCCAGCTTCGGCACAGTCCATAGAGGAGCTGTTCAAAAAACATTTGCTGAGGAGCCTGCCCAGACAAGATGGTGGAGGAGAAGGACCTGAGCTCACTTTCTCTCAAGAAAACACCAAAATCACAACCAGCTGCTGAACAACCACTGACAAAAAAGGACTGGAACCTACCAAAAGATACTGTACTTCCAAAGACAAAGAAGAAGCCACAAGGAGATGGGGGCAGACACCAGAAGCAAGAGGAACTATAATCCTGCAGCCTGTGGGACTGCAAACACAGAAAGACAAAATGAGATGGCAGAGGAATATGTTCCAGATGAAGGAACAAGATAGAAGCCCAGAAAAACAACTGTGAAGTGGAGATAGGCAATCTACCTGAAAAAGAATTCAGAGTAATGACAGTGAAGATATCCAAGATCATGGAAAAAGAATAGAGGCACAGACCAAGAAGATATAAGAAATGTTTAACAAAGAGCTAGAAAATTTAAAGAACAAACAGGCTGCTCTCGCCTTCTGAGATGGCCCATACTCTGTCTGTGGAGCGTGTTTCTCTCTAAATAAATCCACTTCTTACCTATCACTTTGTCTCTCACTGAATTCTTTCTGCAATGAGACATCAAGTACCTGAGCTTCATTAAGTCCTGAAACCACTCGGCCACGTGGGTTCAAGTCCCAATCTGGGTTTTGGCCAAGACTCCAACCTGGCCAAAACCCACAGTGTTCCAACTGAGATCACACACCTGGTTTCAGGACCTGGTTAAGAGCAGGGGTGGCATATTCACCCTATATGCACTTGGGAGTGACCCAGGGGGTGCATCTGAAGCCTTGGCTTGGCCATTCTATGGCTTTGTGACCTTGGAAAAGTCACTTAACCATCCAAAAACTCAGTTTCACAATCTGCGTAACACTTAGAGCCTCACTCCGCCCCATTCATTTGCAAAGTAGGTTTAGAAAAAACAGCAAACTGGGCTTCCCTGGTGGCGCAGTGGTTAAGAATCCACCTGCCAATGCAGGGGACACGGGTTCGAGCCCTGGTCTGGGAAGATCCCACATGCCGTGGAGCAACTAAGCCCGTGCACCACAACTACTGAGCCCGCGGGTCACAACTACTGAGCCCGCATGCCACAACTACTGAGCCTGCATGCCTAGAGCCCATGCTCTGCAACAAGAGAAGCCACCGCCATGAGAAGCCCGCGCACCGCAACAAAGAGTAGCCCCCGCTCCCTGCAACTAGAGAAAGGCCACACGCAGCAATGAAGACCCAACGCAGCCAAAAATAAAATAAAACAAAAAATAAATTAAACAAAAAACCAGCAAACCATTTTGGCCTCTACACTGAAGGCACCCAGTGAATGACTTTAGAGTTTTTCCCCTAGATTTATATAGACAGGACTGCAGGGAGAAGAGAGCAGTAAAGTGAGAAAAATACATGCGGAAACCTTGTGACCTGTATTGTTCATCCCCTTCTCTGTGTTCCCACTCCCCTCTCCCAGGCTCTGCAAACACGCGCCAATGCCCCATTAAAGGCTGAAAAAAAAAAAGTACACTAGCAGGGGGCTTCCCTGGTGGCACAGTGGTTAAGAATCCGCCTGCCAATGCATGGGACACGGGTTCGAGCCCTGGTCCGGGAAGATCCCACATACCACGGAGCAACTAAGTCTGTGTGCCACAGCTACTGAGACTGCACACTAGAGCCCATGCTCCACAACAGAGAAGCCACCACAATGAGAAGCCCACACACCACAACAAAGAGTAGCCCCCACTCACCGCAACTAGAGAAAGCCCACACGCAGCAATGAAGACCCAACGCAGTCAATAAATAAATAAATAAATAGATTAAACAACAGCAACAACACTAGCAGGAATCAGTAGCAGAATAAATAAGGCAGAAGATGGATAAGTGAGCTGGAAGATAGAATGGTGGAAATCACTTCTGTGGAACAGAATAAAGAAAAAAGAATGAAAAGAAATGAGGACAGTTTAAGAGACATCTGGGACAACATTAAAAGCACCAACATTCGCATTATAGGGGTCCCAGAAGGAGAAGAGAGAGAGAAACAGCTTGAGAAACTATTTGAAGAGGTAATAGCTGAAAACATCCCTCACATGGGAAAGGAAAACAGTCACCCAAGTCTGGGATGTGCAGAGAGTACCATACAGGATAAACCCAAGGAGGAACATGCTGAGACACACATTAATCAAACTGACAAAAATGAAAGACAAAGAGAAAATATTAAAAGCAACAAGGGAAAAGCAACAAATAACATACAAGGGAATACCCATAAGGTTATCGGCTGATTTTTCTCTGTAGGCCAGAACAGAGTGGCATGATATATTTAAAGTGATGAAAGGGAAAAACCTACAACCAAGCAAAGCTCTACCCAACAAGTCTCTCATTCAGATTTGATGGAGAAATCAAAAGCTTTATAGACAAGCAAAAGCTAAGAGAATTCAGCACCACCAAACCAGCTTTACAACAATTCTAGGCAGAAAAGAAAAGCCCACAACTAGCAACAAGAAAATTATGAATGGGAAAGCTGACTGGTAAAGGTAAGCATACAGTAAAGGTACGAAATCATCCACACACAAATATGATATCAAAACCAGCAATCATGAGAAGAGGAGAATACAAATGCAGGATACTGGAAATGCATTTGAAATTAAGAGACCAGCAACTTAAAATAATCTTGTATATATACAGACAGCTATATCAAAACCTCATGGTAAAAAAAAAAAAAAAACCTCATGGTAACCACAAACCAAAAATCTACAGTAGATATACATACAAAAAAGAAAAGAAATCCAAACACAACACTAGAGATAGTCATCAAATCACAAGAGAACAAAAGAGGAAGAGAAGAAAAAAGACCTACAAAAACAATCCCAGGGCTTCCCTGGTGGCGCAGTGGTTGAGAGTCCGCCTGCCGATGCAGGGGACATGGGTTCGAGCCCTGGTCCTGGAAGATCCCACATGCCTTGGAGCAACTAAGCCTGTGTGCCACAACTACTGAGCCTGCACTCCAGAGCCCGCGAGCCACAACTACTGAGCCCGCGTGCCACAACTACTGAAGCCCGCACACCTAGAGCCCATGCTCCGCAACGAGAAGCCATCACAGTGAGAAGCCCGCACATGACAACAAAGAGTAGCCCCTGCTCAGCAACAAAGACCCAATGCAGCCAAAAATAAAATTAATTAATTAATTAATTAAAAAAAAAAAGAAATCAATTATAAGAAAAAAAACTGTAGGGCTTCCCTGGTGGTGCAGTGGTTGAGAGTCTGCCTGCCGATGCAGGGGATGCGGGTTCTTGCCGTGGTCTGGGAGGGTTCTACATGCTGCGGAGCAGCTGGGCCCATGAGCCATGGCCGCTGGGCCTGCGCGTCCGGAGCCTGTGCTCCACAGTGGGAGAGGCCGCAGCAGTGAGAGGCCAGCGTACCGCAAAAAAAAGAAAAAAAAAAAAGAAAAAAACTGTAAAAAACACAGCCACATGGAGGCTAAACAATATGCTACTAAACAACCAATGGATCACTGAAGAAATCAAAGAGGAAATTTAAAAATAACTAGAGACAAATGAAAACAAAAACACAATGATACAAAACCTATGGGACTCAGCAAAAGCAGTTCTAAGAGGGAATTTTATAGCAATACAATCTTATCTCAGGAAACAAGAAAAATCCCAAATAACCAACCTAAACTTACACCTAAAGCAACTAGAGAAAGAAGAACAAGCAAAACCCAAAGTTGGAATGAAAGAAATCACAAAGATCAGAGCAGAAATAAATGAAATAGAGATGAAGAAAACAATAGAAAAGATCAGCGAAACTAAAAGCTGGTTCTTTGAAAAGATAAACAAAATTGAAAAACCTTTAGCCAGACTCATTAGGAAAAAAAAGGGAGAGGGCTCAAATTAATAAAATTAGAAATGAAAAAGGAGAAGTTACAACGGATGCCAAAGAAATACAAAGGATCGTAAAAGACTACTACAAGCAACTATATGCCAATAAAATGGACAGCGTAGAAGAAATGGACAAATTCTTAGAAAGGTACAATTTCCCAAAACTGAACCAGGAAGAAATAGAAAATATGAACAGACTAATCACAGGTACTTAAATTGAAACTGTGATTTAAAAACTCCCAACAAGGGGCTTCCCTGGTGGCGCAGTGGTTGTGAGTCCGCCTGCCGATGCAGGGGACATGGGTTCGTGCCCCGGTCCGGGAGGATCCCACATGCCGCGGAGCGGCTGGGCCCGTGAGCCATGGCCGCTGAGCCTGCACGTCCGGAGCCTGTGCTCTGCAACAGGAGAGGCCACAGCAGTGAGAGGCCCGCGTACCGCAAAAAAAAAAAAACAAAAAAAAACCTCCCAACAAACAAAAGTCCAGATGGCTTCACAGGTGAATTCTGTCAAACATTTAGCAAAGAGTTAACACCTATCCTTCTGAAACTATTTCAAAAAAGTGCAGAGGAAAGAACACTCTCAAACTCATTCTATGAGGCTGCTACAACCCTAACACCAAAATCAGACAAAGATACCACAAAAAAAGAAAATTACAGGCCAATATCACTGATGAAGATAGACACAAAAATCCTCAATAAAATACTAGCAAACCAAATCCAACAATACATTAAAAGGACCATACACCATGATCAAGTGGGAGTTATCTCAGGGATGCAAGGATTTTTCAATATCTGCAAATTGATCAGTGTGATACACCACATTAACAAACTGAAGAATAAAAATCATATGATCATCTCAATAGATGCAGAAAAAGCTTTGACAAAATTCAACACCCGTGGGCTTCCCTGGTGGCGCAGTGGTTGGGAGTCTGCCTGCCGATGCAGGGGACAGGGGTTCGTGCCCCGGTCCGGGAAGATCCCACATGCCGCGGAGCGGCTGGGCCCGTCAGCCATGGCCGCTGAGCCTGCGCGTCCGGAGCCTGTGCTCTGCAACGGGAGAGGCCACAACAGTGAGAGGCCCGCGTACCGCAAAAAAAAAAAAAAAAAAAAAAATTCAACACCCGTTTATGATAAAAAATAAAAACTCTCCAGAAAGTGGGCATAGAGAGAACATACTTCAACATAATAAAGGCCATATATGACAAACTCACAGCTAACATCATACTCAACGATGAAAAGCTGAAAGCATTTCCTCTAAGATCAGGAACAGGACAAGGATTCCACTCTCACCACTTTTACTGAACATAGTTTTGGAAGTCCTAGCCATGGTAATCAGAGAAGAAAAAGAAAGAAAAGGAATCCAAATTGGAAAAGAAGAAGTAAAACTGTCACTGTTTGCAGATGACATGATACTATACATAGAAAATCCTAAAGAAACTACCAGAAAACTACTAGAGCTCGTCAATGAATTCAGTAAAGTTGCAGGATACAAAATTAATACACAGAAATCTGTTGCATTTTATACACTAACAATGAAAGATCAGAAAGAGAAATTAAGGAAACAATCCCATTTACCATCGTGTCAAAGAAGAAAATACCTAGGAATAAACCTACCTAAGGAGGCAAAAGACCTGTACTCCAAAAACCATAAGATGCTGATGAAAAAAATCAAAGATGACACAAACAGATGGAAAGATATACCATGTTCTTGGATTGGAAGAATCAATATTATCAAAATGACAAGGTAATCTACAGATTCAATATAATCCCTATCAAATTACCAATGGCATTTTTTGCAGATCTAGAACAAAAAATTTTAAATTTTCTATGGAAACACAAAAGACCCTCAATAGCCAAAGCAATCTTAAGAAAAATGGTGCTGGAGCAACCAGGCTCCCTGACTTCAGACTATACCATAAAGCTACAGTAAGCAAAACAGTATATTACTGGGACTTCCCCAGTGGTCCAGTGGCTAAGACTCCACGCTCCCAGTGCAGGGGGCCTGGGTTCGATCCCTGGTCAGGGAACTAGATCCCACATGCTGCAACTAAGAGTTCACATGCCACAACTAAAAGATCCCTCATGCCACATCTAAAAAGATCCCGCATGCTGCAACTGAAGATCCCGCATGCCACAACTAAAAGATCCCACGTGACACAACTAAGACCCGGCGCAGCCAAATAAATAAATAAATATTTAAAAAAGAAAAAAACCAGTAATGTTACTGGCACAAAGACAGACTTATAGATCAATGGAACAATGGAAAGCCCAGAAATAATCCCATGTAGCTACGGTCAATTAATCTACAACAAAGGAGGCAAGAATACATAATGCGGAAAAGACAGTCTCTTCAATAAGTGGTGCTGGGCTTCCTTGGTCGCGCAGTGGTTTAGAATCCTCCTGCCAATGCAGGGGACAGGGGTTCAAGCCCTGGTCCAGGGAGATCCCACATGCCGCGGAGCAACTAAGCCGCCCATGTGCCACAACTACTAAGCTTGCGCTCTAGAGCCCATATGATCCAGCAATCCCACTCCTGGGCATATAACCAGAGAAAACCATACTTTGAAAAGATACATGCACCCCAGTGTTAATTGCAGCGCTATTTACAACAGCCAAGACATGGAAGCAACCTAAATGTCCATCAACAGAGGAATGGATTAAGAAGATGTGGTACAGTGCTCGCTTCGGCAGCACATATACTAAAATTGGAACGATACAGAGTAGATTAGCATGGCCCCTGCGCAAGGATGACACGCAAATTCGTGAAGCGTTCCATATTTAAAAAAAAAAAAAAAAAAAAAAAAAGAAGATGTGGTACATATATACAATGGGCTATTACTGAGCCATATAAAAGAATGAAATAACGCCATCTGCAGCAACATGGGTGGACCTAGAGATTATCATACTAAATGAAGTAAGTCAGACAGAGAAAGACAAATATTATATGATATCACTTATATGTGGAATATAAAAAAATGATACAAATGAACTTATTTACAAAACAGAAACAGACTCACTTATTTACAAAACAGAAACAGACTTTGAAATCAAACTTATGGTTACCAAACTTATGGTTATATATACACTACTATATATAAAACAGATAATCAACAAGGACCTACTGTATAGCACAGGGAACTCAATATTCTGTAATAATCTATATGAGAAAAGAATCTGATAAAGAATGGATACATGGGACTTCCCTAGTGGAGCAGTGGTTAAGGATCCGCCTGCCAATGCAGGGGACACAGGTTTGAGCCCTGGTCAGGGAAGATCCCACATGCCGTGGAGCAACTAAGCCCATGCGCCACAACTACTGAGCCTGCGTGCCACAACTACAGCCCACGTGCCACAACTACTGAAGCCTGCGTGCCTAGAGCCCACGCTCCGCAACAAGAGAAGCCACCGCAATGAGAAGCACGCGCACCGCAACAGAGCAGCCCCTGCTCGCCGCAACTAGAGAAAGCCCGCGCACAGCAACAAAGACCCAACACAGTCAGAAATAAATAAGATAAATAAATTTATTTTAAAAAATAGAATGGATATTTGTATATGTATAACTGAATCATTTTGCTATACACCTGAAACTAACTAACACAAACTGTAAATCAACTATACTCTAATATAAAGTAAAATTTTTAAAGTCTATGAATAAACAAATCTGTGGCTCTACCTAAAACAGTAAATAAACCCTTGATATATTACGCTATTAAAACAAAACAAAACACAACACATTTGTTGAGTGACGAATAGATGGTTGCATGGTGAGGGAAGCCTTTCTGGAAGGCAGGGACCCGAAGCCACAGGTGGAAAAGGAATCACGCCAACTGGGCAAAGCCCTCTTTGGTTTACAACCCCTTTCATGGCTGCCTTAAGAACCACATGAAAGGGGCTTCCCTGGTGGCGCAGTGGTTAAGAATCCGCCTGCCACTGCAGGGGACACGGGTTCGAGCCCTGGTCTGGGAAGATCCCACATGCCGCGGAGCAACTAAGCCCGTGCACCACAACTACTGAGCCTGCGCTCTAGAGCCCGTGAGCCACAACTACTGAGTTCATGTGTCACAACTACTGAAGCCCGCGTGCCTAGAGCCCGTGCTCCGCAACAAGAGAAGGCACGGCAATGAGAAGCCCGCGCACCGCAACGAAGAGTAGCCCCCACTCACCGCAACTAGAGAAAGCGTGCGCGCAGCAACGAAGACCCAACTCAGCCAAAGATAAATAAATTTAAAAAAAAAGAACCACATGAAGAAAGCAAGGGAACAGCTAGCTTCTGGTCTAAAGCTCCCACAAAGATGAAGAAACCGAGGTCCGAGAGGTTAAGAGACTTGGTCCAGGTCACCGGGAGGATGGGTAACTCTCCCCAGCACACCCCAGACCTCTGGTTCTGCAGGCAACGGCAGCAGGTGACACCCAACCCAGATCAGCAGCCGCCATGACCACCTCCCCCAGACCTTCAGTGCCGGGAGAATCCCACCTTCTCCCAGACTCACGACTTTCCCTTCCCCCAGGCCAGCACTTGCCCCTCCTCCATCGTTGCCCTCTGACAGTGCCCCAGCACTCAGTACGGTGAGACAGAGATTCCTCCAGAAACCCCAAAGGGTGAGCTCATGATTCTTCTAGGCTCCATCACCCAACATCACAGACCCATTCAACAGGAGGCCACGAGGAGGGGCGGACTCAGCCATTAAGCCAGTAAGTGCAGGGAAAGAGCCCTGAACAAGATGGACACAGGATGCCCTTGCCATTCCTAGAGCTGACCCCCTGGGGAGGAGGGCAGAGAACAAACTGACACACACTTGAATGAATCAGATGTTGGGAGAGAGCTGCTAATGGCTCGGGAAAAGTTAAACAAGGTGATGTGATGGTGAGCGAGGGATCAGCGTCTAGTCTAGTTTCATCTCAGGGCTCTGGAGGCACGTGTGGACAGGGCTAGTGGAGAAACACTCCAGGACATGGGCCAGCACAGCCCTCTTGACGCCACCACAGAGCAGAGGCCGGGTGGCCCAAGGAAGGGAGAGGACACCTGGCTGGGAGCCAGGAGGTGCCTCGGACCCCCGCTCATGCCTCAGGCCCTGTAGGACCTCATGAATCCCCTTGGGACTCCATACCCTATTTCTGGACGGCATCGGTGGGACATGATCGTCTTCTCCAGTTGCTGCCTGCCAAGACCCTAGGGTGACCTGGCCTCCTGGCTTCCAAGGAGCCCACCCTGTGTCCTGCAGGGGACCCGGCAGGAGGAGAGGAATCCTGCCCCCTCTCTGAGGCCACAGTCTCCCAGCTGGAGGGAGATGGATTCCTGATGTGACTGCCCTGACTCAGCAGCCCCTGCAAGGGTTAGAGAAGCGGAGAGCATCAGGCAGATGGGACCCCGGCCCTGGCTGAGGGCTTCACAGTAGGGGACCTTGCCTGGCAACCTTGCTCCTGAGGGAATTCCTAGAGAATGCTCTTCTGTTTTCCATCACCCCTTAGAGCCCTGTGAGGCCAGCCCAAGGTGGGGGAAACGGGACCACCCCACTGGATCTACCATCCCCCATGGTGTTCTCTTCAGCCTAGTGGCACCTTCCTGTTCAGGACCCTGCCTGCCCCTGGAACAGCCCAGAAGTCCAACATTTGGATTCCGAGGCTCCTCTCTCCAGGAAGGAAGTGGGGGAGAAGCGAGCTGGCCTGAGGAAATCCCAGAAGGAATCCTAAATCAGTAACCACGTCAGGCTTACTAATATTCCCATGAATAATGATAACGATGGTTAACATTTACTGAGCGCTTACCGGGCACCAGTCACAGCGCTGGTGCACAAGCCCTTTGTTGTCTAATTTAATCCTCACAACTACCTTTAAAGAACTACACAACTACCCTAAAAGATTATAAAGATGTACAGAGTATTGCTCTCACTATTTTACAGGCACAGAAACTGAGGCTCTAGCTCCGACTCTCTTCTTACGTCCCTGGATTTTTAATTCTTGTGGCCTCTGGGAGGGAGGTCCCATGACCACCAGTGCACCCAACTTTGCAGAACACCTGCCCCCTGGCCCAGGTTCTAGTCTCCCAGCAGCCCTGTAAACTGGATTGTGTCAAATTTTGCTTCATTTTACCAATGGAAACGCCCTGAAGCCCTAGGAGTGACAAGGCACCCAAACAGGACACGGCAGAGGGCCAGGAGAACTCAAGTGTCCACGTTCTTAGCCCATAGTTCTTTCCATGGAGAAAACTGCCTGGGTGACCCCTCCCACTCCGGCCAGCTATGTCACATGCCTGGGACACTCCCAGCACTCACTGGGCTCCATACCAGAGGAACTGCAATAAAACCACTTTTTATGCTTGCACCCAGCCTCCATATGCACAGGCCCTGGACGATTAGCCCATTTTACAGATGAGGACCTGGAGGCTCGGAGGGGAGGAAGGTCTAGGCCAGGAGCCCACTGTTGGGTAGGCGTTCAGACCCAGGTCTCCCAAGCTCTCCATTAGGGCTGTGCAGCTGCCGAAGGTTACAGCTTGGCTCCTCTCCCCAATTACTGAAGCTGTGGGTGCTCCAAGAAACAGAAAAAGCCCCCCATCCCTCAGTGACAGCCCAACCCCTAGGGGAGCAAAAACTAAGGGCAGACAAACAAAGGGTCACTCAGCTAATTCTCCCAGATCCTTTGCCCTTGTCACTTCACCCAGTACATAACAGGGCTGGGGGAGTCCCAGACAGTAAGAAGAACTTCCACCTGGCTAACAGAGCCCTGGGTTCCAGTGCCACCTGTCACCTTGGGCAAATCACAGCCCCTTCCCCAAAGGGGCTTGTCCAACAAGGCTGGGGGATGAAATGGGAAGAGGAAAGTAAGAACCCTCTATTTTTCAGAGAAGCAGCGCTGCGGGGGAACGAGGAACGGGAAGGAAGAAAGGGCCTTGCTCTCTCTTTCGCCATGCTCCCCCCTCCCCGCCCCCACCCTAAACACACAGGTGCCAGACAGCGTTTGAGAAAAAACTAGTTTGCAAACACACTCCGACTTCTGGGAAGCTGCCCAGTTCCACTCCCTCTCTTTGCTCCCCCTTCGCCCGCAGGGAGCTGACTCTCTAGCAGTTCTCTGGGGCCTGGGACGGAGGGGGGTTGGGGGGCTGGGAGTAGGGCACGGGGGGGCGAGGAGTGGGCCCCGCGCCTGCCCGAACTCAGCACTTCCGCAGCTGCGATGGTGGCGGGACTCCACCTTCCTGAAGCCCCCAGGCGCCTCCGGGGAGGTAGGAGGGTCCCTAAACCGCTGGGCTCGGACCCCGGGCGGCGCCACCGTCCTCTCGGCACCCTGCCCTGTTCCCCCGCGGTCGGGGCGAAGACGGAGCGCCCCCGCGTGGCCGGGTCGGAGCTCAGTCACCCAAACGCCGGAGTCCGGGTGAGCGCGGGTGGAGGGAGGGGGCTTGTGGTTCCGCAGTCCCCCGAAGCGGAACCCAGCTTCCTTCCAAGGCGCCACTGGCACCAGAAGCCGAGCCCCAAGGCCGAACTTGAGCCCTCGCGCCAGGGCGCCCCACCCGCCCCTTTCCCCGCCGGGGCCCCACTCACCCCGGGTCCCGCTACCCTCACCGCGCGGCTGCCGCTCCCCGCACTTCGGGCCTCCGGGGCATCCCCGGGAGCTCCCCTGCTCGGCTGGGCCCGCGGGCGCGGGACAGGCTCAGGGCGCTGCCCCCGCGGCCATGGCCAGCTCGCGTGCGCTCGCAGCTGCTCGAGGTTCGGTCCTCCTCCCCGGCCGGGCGGGCAGTGGCTGCGGCGGCGGCGGCTGCTGCTCGGGCTCCTCCCTCGGCCGAGGGCGGGGGCGGGGGCGGGGGCGGGCGTGGGGCGGGAAGTGGGAGGCGAGGCGGGCGCTTCCTGGAGGGGAGAGTGCTCCCACGGGCGGAGCGCGGAAGCTATCCTGCCCGCCCGCCGCCCGTGGCTGGCGCGCCCAGGCACTCCGGGTTGTCAGTGCCTCGGGGCCCCGAATGTTCGAGGCCGGGATCCGAGGGTCTGAACGTTCCAGGCTAGGACTCCGCGGATCGGAACGCCGCTGGTTCGCACTCGCCCCAGGCTGGCCTCGCCCGAGCCGCTGGCACCTCCGAGTTGCCTGCACTGTGCGCTCAGGGCTGCCGACGCGGGATCCGAGGGGTGGGGTCGGCCCGGGCCTGCCAGGCCCTAGGGCGCCGCCTGCAGCCTCGACCCCAAGGGCTGTTCGGCTCAACGCTGCGCCCTCGGGGGATACACCACGGGGTTTGGTTCTGGGCTGTATTGGGCAGCACTAGGATCGCTGTGTTTTCTTCTTTTTTTTTTTTCGATAGTAAAAGAGCTCGGCGTTTTCTTGTTACCGCCAGGGACTGGGAAGATGACACAAGCGTTATTTCTCTGACGGAGACGATAAGATAAACACAGTTCGAACAGTGCCTGGGGCTAGTCAGCGGGAGGGCGTCTAGCGGGTCCTTGAGACCTTAGCGCCGAGTCCGCCCTTCGGCGGTGGCCTTCTTTTCCCTAGAAGAGGCACCGATTCTTAAGAAATTCGTCTGTCGCTGGGCGCTCGCGCTGCAGGCCACTCGGCAGTATTTATGTGCTCGCTCCCCCCGCCCCTCTCCCCTATCCAGTGCCTCAGACATAGGAGCCTCATTTAACCAGATTGTGGGGGCCAGAGCTGGCTCGGGGATCTCAAGACCACGTCCACAGCCCTTGGCCCCGGGGCTCACAGACTGGGCAGCTGGGAGTTAACGCAAAACACTTGGGTTGTGGGTTTTCCATTCTAGGCAGGTGAGGGTTAACTGGGAGACTCAACGTTGCATCCTGCGAACCTCCCTCCACGTCTGAGTCACAGGCACTTTGCAGCCTTAGAGGGCGGCTGCTAAACAGCCCCAGGGCTCTGGGCTTTGTTCTCTGCCTGCCTCCCCCCCACCCCAACCCCGACCTCCATCCATCCTTCTTTTCTCCAAACTCTCATCTTTCTTCCAACTAAAGTCCTCAAAGCCCTCAGCCCAGCTGTGGGGCAAACCAATCTAGAGGTGTTCTTAGACCCAGCTGCAGCCCCTCTTCCTCCAGGAAGCCTTTTCTGATTGATCTGGCCCCCAGAATCCCTCTCCTCTCCTGGCTCCAGAGCAGGAGAGCCAGGCACTGGGATGGATAGTGGTGAACCCAAGCAGAGAGTGCCTCCCCTCAAGCTGCTCACCTCTCGGGGACAAGACCATGGCCCAGGCAATCATTACTGTATGAAAAGTGCAAAGGTTTGAGGCAGGGTTGATCAGAAGACCAACTCAGCCAGAGGAGTCAGCGAGGCTTCCTCTCGGAGACCTGAAGGATGAGGTAGTTGGGCCTGCTGAGGGGGAAGAAGATACCCGATCCCTGGCCAAGGGCACGGAGTACAAAGTCCACAGGTCACAGCAATTCCACTCCTAGGAAAGGGAAATGAAAACATACATCCATACAAAAACGTGTACATGAATGTTCACTGCAACATGATTCAGAACGGCCCAAAAGTGGAAACAACCCAAAGGTCCATCAACTGATGAATGATAAACAAAATGTGGTCTCTCCATACAACAGAATATTATTCAGCCACAGAAAGGTATGACGTATATACAATATGGATGAACTTTGAGAACATTGTGTTAAGTGAAAGAAGCCAGTCACAAAAGACCACATATTGTATGGTTCCATTTATATGACATGTCCAGACTAGACAGAGCCATAGAGAAAGAAAGCAATGATTTTAAATGTTTTAAAATTATAGTGATAGTTACACAACTGTAGATAATACCATTGATTGTATACTTTAAAGAGGTGAATGCTGTAGTATGTGAATTATATCTCAATAAAGCTTTTTTAAAAAATGTCAGGGCTCAGGAGAGCCCAGAGGTCAGTTGTTTAAGGCCAAGTGTCCATCATGGGTTGATTCTGCAGTCTGTCTTTAATCCACACACAATACAAGGCTGTTACTACAAAGTGTTGAAGTCTTTCCTTGCCCTGATAGAGACTTCTCTGTGCACAATTGGGAGGCCTCAATTTCCCTAAATAGGCTGATATTAGGGTATGTGCACGCATGCGCATATGGCTTGTGAATTAAAGTGACTTGAAATAGCACCACCTGCGTAGCAGGCCCTGGCTGGACTCAGGTGTATGTGAGCGGGGAGAGGATGGAGGGTGTCCCTGTTATCTATGCTACATCTCAAATCACCCCAAGCATTACCATCTCTCATGACTCTGGGGGGCCTCTGAGCTCAGCTAGGGCAGTTCTTGTTCAGGATTTCTCAAACAGTTGCAGTCAGACCATGCCAGGGCCTGGAGTTACCTAGAAGGCTTTCACACACATCTGTCTGGAAATTGATGCTGGCTGTCAGCTGGCACCTCAGTTGGAACACCTACCCGTGACCGTTCCATGTGGCCTGGGCTTCCTGGTAGCATGGTGGCTGGGTTCCAAGAATGAGTATCCCAAGGGAACCAGGTGGAAGCCTTATTATCTTTTATTGGACACGGCTTTGGAATTCATATAATGTCACTTCTGCTGTAGTCACTGGCTCTCTCCATAGACCCCGCCCCTAGGTGAGAGGAGTGTCATTGTCATTTGTAGGAAGAGCATGTGGGCGGGGAGAGATTACAGTGGCCATCTTTGGAAAATACCATCTGCCCACAAAGGGGGTTGATGTGGAGACACATCAGCGATGGAGACATCCCCTCAGGGATCTCACGGAGAGAGGTAGCTGTGGCTCACTGCACTCCTACATCTCAGGTGTAGAGTCATGGCCCCGGCTTTGAATCTCAGCCTGTCCAGTTACTGCCTGGGTGACATCACTCAATGCTCTGGGCCTCAGTTTCCTCCTGTGTAAAATGTAAGGATGGATTTAGTATCTGGTGTCTAGCCTGGAACCAGGCATGCCTAGACCCCAGGGCTAGCATGTTGTTATTGCTACTTTTAAGATCCAGGGTTGTGGTCACTCTAATGCAGGGATATCCCCTTCCAGGGTCAGGATGCCCATGCCTCCCTCCACCTCCCCAGGCCCTCCAGTCAGCCCCAGACATCTCCATCAGCCCCAGCCTTGCACTATACTATGCATGTGCATGCAGGGGTGGGGCCTACGGGCACAGCCCAGGAGACTGATACTTCTGGCTTAAGACACTCAACCTGGGGACCCCAGTTGGCCTCTGTTCTCTTGTGAAAGTTCCTCTTCTGTCACCTCGTCCTCAGGGCAAAGGTTGATTTCTGGGCAGCCAGGGAAGGGCTGGGGCTTGTGTGGGATGAGCAATAAGGTGTGGCTTCCAAGGGCTGAACGGGAGGGAGGACTCCAGCTCTGGGGGGCTTCGAGACACACTGGGGTGGTGGGGTGCTGTACTGGCGTGGCTGGGGGTTGGGTGGAAGACCAGCTGTCCCTGGGCCCAATCCTGGGAGGATCTGTACCAAACCAGCCACTGCAAGGTCTTTTGTAGGAAGCTCCAGATGTGTCCAGAGGGCATACACAGCTCTGGCTGGGGCCACCGCCCTCAGGCCTGGCCTTGGCCAGGCAAGGGAGGAGCTGGGGGCCAGAGGCAAGGTCAGGAAGGTCATATGGCCCTCTCGCCTTCCTGGGGAGCCTTCTCTTTGAACATACAGACCCACAGACCAGTTAAGTCCCCAGCCAGGATGACCCCAACGTCCTCCCTCCCTTAGTGTTCCAGAGTTGGAATCTGAGCTCCACTGAATGCTTGCTGTGGGATCTTGGGCAAATGTTGTTCCTCTCTGGGCCTTATTCGTAAAATGGAGGACATTGTTATTGAGGTTGTGGCTATGGGTCTAGAGGAGGTCCCAGAGGGTGAAGCCCTACAGAACTGTAGCCAGGTGAGGCAGGAGACAGAGGATTCAGATCCCACCTGAGGGAGTGTAGAGATGAAGCATAAAGTCATCTTTGCAGCTGGAGAAAGTAGTAGGTCCTTGTGCTCTGGCTCATTTTGCTTGTGCCCTCACTGTACAGATGAGGAAACTGGGGCAGCACCTGTGGGATTTAGAGTCACAAAATTTGAAAGCTGTTGAGAGAGTAGATCCTAAGAGTTCTCATCTCAAGGAAAAACTTTTTTTTTCTTTTATTTGTATCTTATAGGAGATGACGGATGTTAATAAACTTATCATGGTAATCATTTCACAATATATGTAAATCAAGTCATTATATCACACATCTTAAACTTATACAGTGCTGTATGTCATTTATATCTCAATAAAACTGGAAAGAAAAAAAGTTTTTTTAAAAAAAGGTTGGGGCTTCCCCTGGTGGTGCAGTGGTTGAGAGTCCGCCTGCCAATGCAGGGGACACGGGTTCGTGCCCCGGTCTGGGAAGATCCCACATGCCACGGAGCGGCTGGGCCCGTGAGCCATGGCCGCTGAGCCTGTGCGTCCGGAGCCTGTGCTCTGCAACGGGAGAGGCCACAACAGTGAGAGGCCCGTGTACCGCAAAAAAAAAAAAAAAGTTCCCCAGGTGATTCTAATGTGAAGTCAGGATTGAGATCTACTCACCGGTCTGCAGTTTCACTGAGTGTGGGCCAGCAGCATTACTTGGGGGCTTCTTAGAAATGCAGAATCTCAGGCTCTGCCCCAGACCCGCTGAATCAGAATTTGCAAATTAACGAGATCCACAGATGATTCAATGCACGTTGCAGTGTCTGTAACTATGATTTTTCAGTTCGAGAGGTACTGGCCTGGACAGTGGATTTCAGACACGTGTATGTTTAGGGGAAGGACAGAGGGGGTAATTTGGGAGGATTTGAGACCGGAGGGGGTGGGAAGGAAGATTCTGTGACTCCCATCAGAAAGGTGGATATTCAATCTGTAAAACCATAGGATGGAGGCCAAGTGACAAAGCAGCAAAATGAGCTGATCCCAGCCTGGCAGTTAGACATGGGAACTTACCAGCCCGATTGATTACCTTCTTAGTGGGAAGACTCATGCGTAGAAATGGGGAGCACCATTTTGATTACACTGCTTACTGGCCCAGAGCCTTACTTTTCTTTGAATTTCATCTGTTTTCATAGATCTGTTTAAACTGAGCTTACTTTGGGGAGGAAAGGGGCAGGGAGACCTCATCAGCATGGGGTAGAAAAATAGTCCAGGCCTCCAAACAAGTAGGTGGCAGGAGAGGAAGTTTCTTAATGAAATGAGCATGGTGACCTCACCTGACTTGGGCCCAGGTGGCTCTGCAGTGCTGACAGTACTGTGGTGTATTTCAGGGCAGCTGCTGCAAGTTTCTTGGAGTTTAGAACTTGGGCAGAGCTAAAGGGGAAAGAAGAAGGGAAAAGGAAAACAAATAAGCAGCAAATGAAGTGTCTCTGAGCTCTGGGCTCTGCTTGGTGTGCGGTTCACCTGGGCTGGAGCTTCTGGTCGGCGCTCTGTTCCGTCCTCATCTGTGACCTCCCCGGTCAAAGGCTCCTCAGGCTTTGTGGAATTCATACTCCAGTCTTGGGCAAGGGGAGGAAGCAGTACAACCCCCCTTGGCGTGAAGGTGCACCCTGATGGCCTCGGCATCATTTCCTGGAAGGGAAAGGCTGAATTGGGACTCAAGGTTTCCAGGTAAACTTCTTGGATCCTCTACCTGCCCATCCCCTCCCCCAGGACCAGGCTGATGGCCCCACTTGATGCCAGGTGTGCCCTGATCCTGGCCCGATAAAGGTGTCCCTGTGTGGGGTGTGGGTACTTGGCACTTGGCTGGAGGACTTTCTCCTCATGCTTGGCGGGGGACCGAGGACAACATGGAGGGTGGCAAAGGTCAGGGCCAAGCCATCCAGGTGAGCCACAAGCCGGCTGGGACATCCCAGGTTCCCAAGCCAGGTGGGAACAGCCTCTAGCATCACTTCCTAACTTCATTCTGGGTACAGTGGTGAAGTTATCTCAGGACTCGCCCGTGGGCCAGCCTGCCCTCCAGTGGTGCTCAGTAGTAACGGCACCCTCCCTGCTCCACTTTTCACAGTGGAGTGCAGCTCTGGAGGAAGGCTCCCCAGATATGGACTTGTTCAACCCACAGGTAGGTGATGGAGAGGCGGTGCTGTTCTCCTGCCATTTCAAACACCTCTTCACTTCATACGACATCCAGCCCTAAAAGGGAAGAGAACGAGCATGTAACCAGTACCTACTTCTTCATACTAGGGACTTTGCACACTTTGCTTCCCTGACCCCTCTGAAAGTCCTGGGGGCCAGGGGTGTTACTTACATGTACAGAAACAGATCCTGGCCTTGAAGACAGGCAGCAAGGGGTCAAGTCCCATTCCATTCCATGCCCGTCTGACTTCCAAAACCATGTTCTTGATGTACGACCTGCCTGTGGAAATCCTTTAGCCAGGAGTTCCCAGGCTCTCACAAGGACCAGGCAAGCAGCAATAGTGAGAGGGGATACACTGGGGAGTGGTGGGGACTGCGGCAAACTGAGGGATGTGCGCCACATCTAAAGGACACAGTCATACGTCCCCAGCAGATTACTCTTGAGTGGGAATGCTGGGCCAGCACCTACGAGAAGCTGAAAATCTGAATTTTGGGTCAAAGTTTGCAATTTAAAATACTGACAGTTAAATCAGAAAAGAGTGTAAATATAATGCAAGCCAAACAAAGACTGTTTCTAACACTTGCAAGCCAAACAAAGACTGTTTCTAACACTATGAGCTTCTACAATACCCTCGTGGTGCAGGTGAGCTCTGGAGAGACGTCGTCACTTGCCTACGATCACGTGACCACATATAGAGACAGAGTCTGGACTTGACTCCATGCCTCCTGACTCCCAGGCCAGGGTTCCTCTCAGCATTTCTCTCTGCAGTCTGCCCTGCTCTCCAGTCCCCAGGGCAGAGGGTGAACCACTTCTGACTTTGGTGAGGTGGTGGGACACATCAGACTCAGGCTAGAGGCTAGAAGATCACCCACATTTATTGGTCAAACTTGGCTTACAGTGTAGCAGGGCCACCCTTTGGCCCTCTTGGAAGTAATGAGAACACTGTGTAACACATGCAGCCCCTGGGAGCTCACTCAGATTCTGCTGAGGTAGTGGCTTGATCCAGTGGCCTTACCTGAATATGTTGGCAGTCCCCACCCTCTGCACCCTTAGGCATAGCTTCGTCCCTCACACAGCACGGACTGGGCCTGTCCAAGGTCAGGCTGGCTCTACCTGGACCTGGGCCTAAAGTCCTTGGAAAATAAGGGAGAGTGGGTGATCCAGTTCACAGATGGGAAAACTGAGGCTTGAGGCAGGAGGATACTCATCTGGAAGCCTCATGGCTAAATCCCTGGCTTGGCCCACGGCCTTGGCCCTCGGGCCACTGGGCTGGTCAGTGCTTGGATGCTCTCCCCATCCCATTCTGGGTGGAAGATATTTTCTGGCCTAGCTGCTCTGGAAATGCAATTTATAAATACACACATGGTTTAAAAAAGTAATAAATTAGATCTTGGACCTGCCTGAGGGCATCTGGCCAGCCACATGGCACATGACGTGGACATCTGCCATGTCTTATATATGGACCACCAATCACATGTAGTGCTAAGACCCATGACATTAACCCACAGGCCACACTGCAGGTTTCATGCAATGTCACATGGAATGCTGTCACGTGTGACCTTCTGTGTCATGCATCACACCATGACATGCTCATTGTGTTACATGTTTCTGACAGGTCATGCATGTCCCATGGGATGTAGGGTAGGCTATTGGCTATACTAGGCTCTTTCTTGCCAAAAAAGTCCTCCCCGAAGACTGTTGCAGAAAAAAATGTGTCTCTCCCTCATGGGGCAGGGTACAGGGACAGCCAACTGAAGCTCTTTTCCTGAGTCCTTTATCCTGGTGGGTGGAAGTTGGCATCACTCGGCTGGATTCAAAAGGTCTCGAGGGGCCATCAAGTGCCATGAGGGACCTGTGGCTGGTGGTCGAAGAAAGCAAAGTCCAGCCTGGGCTCCTGGCTCTGCAGACGCTGGGCCGTGTCCGGGGGGATGGGGTTATTCCAGAGGCTGTGGGGCACAGAGACAGACTCTTCTCAGCACCGGGAGGTGCTCACTTATTGTCTTGTCTCTGTCCTCTGTCCTACCTACAGATGGGGAAACCAAGGCCCCAAAGGGTAAGAGCTGTTTCCAGAGTTACCTGGCAGGCAGCAGCAGGTATTAGGCCAGCATGGCTACCTTAGGGAGATGGTATCCCCCATGCCCACCCAGACTTCTTCCACTCAATCTTTTTTTTTTTTGGCTGCGAAGCACGGCATGCAGGATCTTAGTTCCCTGACCGGGGATCGAACCCATGCCCTCTTTAGAGGAAGCGTGGAGTCTTAACCACTGGATCACCAGGGAAGTCCCCTCCACTCAATCTTCTTCCCCGGGAGCTAGCTTCTTCCCCAGGCCATGCTCATAGGACACATTGGACAAATAAGGAAAAAGCTCCCCTTCTTTAAGACACTTTACTTCCATCGTCTGAAATTGTCATAATATATTGTTTTATAGAGCGAGGCACTTCACCACTACTAGAAACCTAACACGTCTGCTATGTGAGTGGTGTCCCTTAGAGGCAACACCCTGAAGTTCAGTGCAGCACCTATACAACTGTATGTGGTGGCCCTGATGATAGCCACCATTTTAAGTGCTTACTATGTGCCCGGCATTGCGCTCAGCGCTTTATATAATCGTTTACTCTGCAGAACACCTCTCTGGGGTAGATACTATCACTACCTCCATTTTACAAAGGAGGAAACTGAGGTTCAGAGAGGTTGAGTTACTGATGCAAAGTTACGCCATCGGCAACGGGCAGAGCTGGGATCTGATCCAGGTCTGCTTGCTGCCAAATCCCTGATGGTGCGGTCCAAGCCTCCTTTGATAATTCCCGACCCAGGTCCTGCCTTCTCCTACAGGAGGTGCTTTTACATTGTAGAGGTTGGTGTGCTCACCCCAGCCCCAACCATCCCTGCCCCTGCAAGTCCTGTTACCGAATGACTTGGATGCCAGAGCCCTGCGCCAGCCCTTCAGCCAGGAGCCAGGCTCCAGAAGCTGTGATCCGATTCTTCTCCAGACTTCCCGATGGATGGTGGAGGAAGGGGAAAGAGACTGACGTGAGATGGGGAGATGCGGAGGAGGCGGCCGGAGGGGTGATTCCCTGCGTCCCTTCCCTGTGCCAAGTTGGGCGGGGGGAACAAAGGCTCCCCACACAGGTGTTTAGAGAGCTCAACATTCAGCAGTGCAGCGGGAAGGCTGAAGTCCGGGACCCAGGGAGAGCTAAGCTTGACAGGGGCTTGGAGTGGACAGGAGTGAGCAAGTCCAGGAGGGCTTCCTGGGAGTCAGGGCCCTGACCCAGTGGCCTCTTGGCTTTCCCCAGGACACAGGTCCCCCCCCCCCCGCTTTGGCCCTCCCCACCCCGTTCTGGCTTCCCCGGATGTGCCCCTCATACTCCATTCTCTTCAGCCGGCCCATCCGCGGCAGGACCCGGGCCAGTTCAGCAGCTGCCTCATCCCCGAGCAGATTCCAGGACAGCCTGCAGGGTAAGGGTGCCAATGTCACTGGCAGGAGAGCAGTGAGGGTAGAGACAGGGGGCAGGTGGGGAGGGCTGGGGGCCACGGGGATGGGGGAGTGCCACGGGGTCCTGCGTGCCCTCCCTGAAGACTTTACAAGGCACAGGAGGCTCCTTCCTACCTCCCAGCCCCATTCCCGAGCTGGTCATCCCTCAGAACCCAGACAGCTTAGGAGGTGGCTGTCCTGAGAGTTCAGAACACGAGGTCTGTGGAAACATCATGATCCAAACTTCCACCGTGCATGTGCCTCCATGCTACAGCCATGTACCGCCTATATTATTTGTTTCATATTTTTCTTTAAATCAGTCCTCCGTCCCCTCTTTTTTTTTCACTTTAAGAAACTGATCTTAGGAAACATTTATCACTACTATCAATGAAAGACTTGTGTTAAGGACCCTAAGTAGAAGGTAGTTACAAGGATAAGTACAGTGCAAACGATAGTATTAACTTCTAGCTGGAACCTGTGTCCTTCCCTGGCGCTAACCCTGTGGTCTGCCCCCTGCTGGCTAAAAAGGGATAATCACCAGTGTTTGGTGAGTTAGCCCTGATCTGAGACTTTCTCTTTGGTGTAAAGTAATGAGAAGAATTAAAATCTTTAGGATGCAAACCTAAAGTCTCGTAATCCCTTGTGTCCTGTACTTAAGGAAGTCCCATTTTCTTCCACCATGCTCCGGGTCCCAGGCTAGTCCTGGCAATCTAGTTTATCCCTGAGGCAGTACTGCCAGGTCCCAAGGTCCGAGCACCTCTGATGGCCAAGAGGGAGGTGGGCATGGCCAGTGGGCAGGTCGGGGGGCCTGCTGGTTTCAGCCACTCCTCACTACCAACAGGTGGTTCGTAAATCGAGGCTCCGTAAACCCGGTGAGGTAGTCTATCCAGACGCTTCCCAAAGGGACAATCGGGAAATGGTCCTAACCATCTCCATCTGGTCCACTGCCCCTCTCACGCTCCACAGGTGGGGAAACAGGCAGGAAAGGCTGAATGGCTTAGACAAACAACACTCACCGGTCAAGTGTTAAAACTTCCTCGAGAGGAACTTTGAGCAAGAGTGACCTCCCCTGTACAAGATGGGAAGACCCCCAGGGAGGAAGGAACCAGGCCCCCAGGTGCCCGCTTTGCCCAGCTCAGGGCTCTCCCAAGCACTCACATGATTTCTTCCAGGGCCGGGCAGAGCACGAAGCTGGCAGTGAGGGGCTTGGCAGTCTGGTTGTCAATCTCACACGACACCAGGCTGGAGACGGAGACGGAGATGGAGAAGGGGACGGGATGGAGGTATCTGAGTCAGGGGCGCCCTCAGCCTCGTGCCCCTCTCCCCACCCTGCAGTCACAGCAGGCGGGAGCAGAGTGGCCAGCAGCTGGGGCAGGCTGGGAGTCCTAGGAAAGCGCCCCCTTTTTCTTAGTTCCAGGCTCCCCCCGTACCTGAGGCCTCTGTCACTTCAAAAGCCTCCCCAGGTATCAGGCTCAGCCAGAGAGGACTGCCCCCTACTGCACCCCAGCTCCCCGGGGAGTCAGAGGAGGCTACTTACTCGATCTGACGGAGCACTGGGAGCCCCAGACGGAAATGTGGGACCCCTCCGGCCAGGTTGTTCTCTGCCAAGCTGCAGGGCAGGGGAGACACCCGTGAGAGGAAGCCCCAGACCAACCCTCCGGGCCTGGCCCCCTGCCCAGGCTCCGCGGCCTCTACTCACCTGATCTCTTCCATGTGTGGGCATCCATCCAGGGCCTGGCCCAGGCTCAGTGCTCCCTCGGGGCCAAGATGGCTGGATGGCAGGCTGAGGAAAGGGAAGGGGTGAGGGGAGCCTGGGGGACCAGGTATGGGAACTGGGGGGGCTAGATCCCCCCACCCTGAGCCTTGTCTCAGGCTGCACTGCCAGACCTTAGACAGTCTCTGGGTAACTGCCACCCTAACCCCTCTCCCCACCCACATAGGACCTGGGTGGGTATCCAGGGCCCTGGCTTTGGGGTCCGAGATCCCAAGTTCAAGGCCTGGCTCCTTGATGTATTAATAGGGTAAGCTTTCCACACCTCTCCGGGCTTTAGTTCCCTTGCCTGGAAAACGGAGCAAGTAGAAATCCCGGCCTCACAGGGCTCAGATGAGAGCATGGACATAAACTGTAAAGTGGCAGGGCGCTTTTATCCTGCATAGCCCTTTGCTGACACTTCCTCACTCACCCTCGGAGACTGGCTCACAGGGTACGCTGAGCTACAAGGAAACTGATACTCAGAAGGGGCAGGGGCTTGGCCAAGGGCCCACAAGGGGCTGGTGGCAGAGCCAGGACGAGGCTGGGTCTCCTGATCTCCCGGCCCCAGGCTCCAGAGGCAGGGGAGAAGCAGGCGGGGGAGGAGCAGCCAGCCCCAGCACACGCCACAGTTTCCCCTAAGGCAGGGCAGCTCAGCCGATGGGGGGCCTTGGTCCCCTAGTGCTCCCAGGGGAACCCCTCCCGCTAACCCTGCACACACCGCGGGCAGGGGGCCACTCACTGCAGGACCCTCAGGTGCCGGGGCAGCCCCCTGGCCAGCCCCAGGGCTGTGGGGTCTCCCAGGGCGTTGCAGCCAAGCCTGGAAGAGGAGAGGGGATGAAATTGAGCACCAGTCTGGCCTGCTCCAGACCCCTGCCCTGTGCCCACTGGGGGACCCAAGGGCCAGGTGGCCTGTGGGGACACAGAGGGCAGGCCACCCGGGCAGACACTCACATCAGCTCCTGTAGGTGCCTACAAAGCGGGAGACACTCCGCCAACCGCGCTCCCCCTGCCGGGCCGATGCCATTCGCCGAGAGGCTGAGGAGGGGCAGACATCAGACCCTTGACTCCCCCATCCCCCGCCAACCCCACCACATCTGCTAGGGCCCTAAGAGACAGCACTCTCACCACACACTGTCCCAGCCTGATGGGACAGAGAGGCCCAGCGGGGAGCAGGGGCTGGGCTGGCTCAAGGTCCCCAGATCAACAGTTCCAGGAGGTAACCAGCCCCAGGGCCTGGACACTGAGGTTAGGGGGGGAAGCCAGAGTCTCCCCGGACCATGGTGTGGTTGCTGAGGACCCGTCAGGAGGGCTGGCCACTCACTCTATCTTCCTGAGCTCAGGCAGTCCCGGCAGGACAGCAGCTAAGTTCTGGGCACCGGTGTCTCCAATCTGGTTGTGGCTCAAGCTTGGGGAGAGAACAGCAGGGGAATTGCAGCCATCAGCCTGCCACCCATCTCATCCTGTCCGTGTCCTCATCCCAGAAGAGGAGGCCAACATCTAGAGAAAGGCCTCAGCCACAGGGATAAAGTCCCCTCACCCTATGTTGGGTGAGGACTCCAAACTCTTGTCTTCTGTTTAGGATGTTCTCCCTGGTGTCTGACCTAAATCCTTCTTGCTGCAATCAACACTCTCATATCCTATCTTTGGGTTTCCCAAGGTTCTGGGTCTGGGGTGATGCAGTATATAAGTGGGTGAAGGTGACGAGACTAGGAAGTGAAGAGTGTCCTCAGGGAGCCCCTTGCTTCTGTCATCTTCCCCTGCCAAAGTTGTCTTGGGTCTGGGGGAGGGACAGGCAATTCACCCTAGCTCCTCCAAGCTGGTGGCAGCTCTGAGAGCCTTTGAAAGGCGGCAGCAGCCGACGTCACCGATATCACTCCTGCTCAGACTGGAGAAGCAGGGCCAAGAAGCCTTAGTCAGGAGTAAAGGCATTTGCAAGTGCAGTGCTAAGAACTCTACAGTTTGCAAAGCCTTTACACATCCAGGAACTCATATGTCAGTCACAAAACTTCCGAGGGAGGGGGATGGGCAAGGTGGGCAGACTGTACCCAATATCCAGAGGAGAATTCCGAGGCCCAGGGAGGAGCCATGATGGGCCAAAGACTCCCAGGGCCTCACAGGCAAGGTGGAAATGAAAGGCCAGAGCCATTGGCCTGGAGCAGTGGCCACAGTTTTTTGGTTTGGCCAGGCTTTGCCTGTGCCCCTATGTCAGGGATCTTCAGGCCAGCCCGGCTGAATGTCAGTTTCACGTGTCTCTCACAACTCATCCTGTTCTAATCTATAAAAATAGTGGGCTTTTCCTTAAACCCAGTCTATTTATGGTCTTTTCTGCACTTGACCACACCCTGCCTCTGTGAATGGGGGGAAAAAACAAATGAAACAAAACAGCTGATGCAGAGGTATTAGTCTGAGGGTTGTTTGTTTTGTTGCCTTTTGTTTTGCAAATTAATTTTTAGGGAACTGCCTTTCGGTAAATTAATTTGGGGTGAAATGACCTGGTCCCCCAAACTCTCTGAGCTCATCTCCTACACGCTCTGAGGCTAGACCATCGCTACACAAAGTGTGGTCTGTGGCCCCCAGAACTGGCATCACCTGGGAGCTTGAAATGCAGCATCTAGGCAACCCACATCCGTGAATCAGAAACATGAACAAGAACAGAGGATGAATTTGTGCACATGAAGGGTTGTCCTAGGACTTGGGCTCAGCTCCTTCAGGTCACTTGTGTAGCGCAGAGGAAGCTGGTGGCAGTAAAAGGTAAGAGCTGTGACACGGACCTGGGAGGGTTATAGGAATGTGCCGAGGACAGGAGCCACAGAGGGTTCTCAGGGAGGTGCCCCAGTGTTTCCCCAGATGGGTGGTCCCAGCAGAACTTGGAAGTACCTCCTCCTTCTCACTCCCATGGGGTCACCTGGTCACTCACCGGAGGCTCTGCAGGAGGGTCATGTGGCTTAGTCCTTGAGTGAGTGCAGCCAGGGTAGAGTCGCCCAGTGGGAGGTGGCTGAGGCTGGAGGAGAGGAGGCCACAGGAAGACTTGGCATGCTGGGCTTGGGTCCCTGACGCAGACCTTGAGTGCTCAGCAATGCCCAGTGATCTCCAAGACAGCCACTTACATCCACACAGTGTAAAAAAAACCCCAAAACTGTACAAACAAAACTGCACTGGGAAATCCAAATGCTGTTTTCTCTGTAAGAATTATTACAGTCATCCAGGCAGCAGTACTAGATTCTGAATCACACTAGACCCAGACTACTGATCAGTAATCATAGCGACCACATACCAAGCACATACTAAGGGCCATTTAGAGATGATATGACATACAGTTATCCCCATTTTACAGATGAGGCACACTGAGGCCCAGCAGTCACACACAGAAAGTGGCAGCATCAGGAACAGAACCCAAGACTGTAGGATCCCCATTCCTGGGCCCAACCATGTGTTACCCATGGGTCATGCTCCTTATGGCCCCACCTTGGGCAGGAGAGAGGAATAATAATAATAACAGTAATAATAATAATGATAATAATAAGAGCAGCCAATACTTGTAGAGTGTGAATTCTGTGCCAGGCTCTGTTCTAAGTGCTTCATGTGTGTGATCTCATTTAATCCTCACAATCACTGAGGGGGTAGGTCCAGCTATTATCCCCAGAGTTAAGATGAGGAAGAAAACAGAGAGAGGTTAAGTACCTTGCCTAAGCTCACACACTGAGGTAGAACCGAGAGGTGACAACCATCCTGGTTTGCCCAGAACTGAGGAGTTTTCCAGGATGCGGAACTTTCTGTCCCAGCTAAACTGGGACATTTGGTCACTGTGCCAGGAGTTGAACCCAGGTGGTGTGGCTGTTAACTAGCACCTACACCCCTAACCATTTCACCCAGAGGGACAGGTGGGAAAAGTTGGCTGGATCTGAGGTGAGCTGCTTGTTGGAGAGGAGACACTCAGAAACAACAGATCTGAAACTGGAAGAGGCCTCTGGGGAGTGAAGATCCATCCCTTTCCTTCAGACAGAAAGGAATCATTGGGACTTCCCTGGCGGTCCAGAGGTTAAGACTCTGCGCTCCCAATGCAGGGGGCATGGGTTCGATCCCTGGTCAGGGAACTAAGATCCCGCATGCCCTGTTCTCTGAAGAACTTCCAGCTCCTGGCTCTGGCCCGGGTGCCCAGGTGAACACACATATATGTTAAACACATGAATGAGCCAATGGATGACCTCATTGGGCCTCCAACTCCACCCCAAATAAAAGCTTCCAGAAGAAAGGGAGGCTGAGCAGAGGTGCAGGCACATGGGGTGAAGCCAAAGAAACATCTCAGTGGGAAGACAGTGGACCCTCTGGTCAAAGGTCTCCCTAATACCACCCCCTGACCCCTGCCAGGATATGCAAAGAGGGACAAAGTGGAAGCATTTCATTCATTGTTAAGGGGCAAAAAGTCAGAGAGCTGCTTTTAAACTGTATTCAAAAATGTGTCCAAAAAAATCTGGAGGAAAACTCACAAACTGCTCATTTACAGAAGTTTTCCCAGGGGGTGTCAATGCCAGGGATTTCATGTTCGTTGTTGCATATTTCTGTGATGACGGAACTTTTTATAATTCGTGTGTATTTTTGGTCAATGGATAAACGTAGAGATTAAAAGCAGAAGATGCCTTGTCAAGTGTTCTGCCTCGATCCTGTCACGTCTGTGCAGGATGGGGACCTGTCCTTTAGACTGAGGCTGTTTCCAGCGTTTCTAAGAATTTGGTGACTCCAAATTATAGGTGAGAGTAAAAGTTGCCAGTTACTAAGGAAACGATTGTAGGCACATGGCAGTGGTCATCTATGGGTTTTTTTTTCTGCCCAGAGTTTGTTTCCCTGTCTTGTGTTAACAGTCCCCTGAAATACCACCCCTGACTCAGTCCAGATAATTGGATGGGCATGTGACCCAGGTCTGGCCAATCAGATTATCGTGTGCTTAGAGCCACAGTGATTGGTTTAGGGGTGGGCATGTGACCTGGGCTAGTCCAGTGAGACTCATTCTAGGGACTTGTGTTGTAGGTACAGGGAAAAAGATGCTCCCTTTCCACTTGGCTGGTAGAAAGTGAACCTGCAGCTGCAGGGACAGCCTGCCTGAGGATGAAGGCAAGAGATGGGGGGATGGGGAGGAGAGAGGGAGGGGAAGGGAGAGAGAGAGGGAGGGAGGGAGGGACGAGGGGGAACAAATAGAGAACCTGGATCCAACCAAGGCTGAAATCAGTTGCCTTGTTATTTTCTGTGACACGATTTAATACATTTCTGGGTTGGGTTGCTTTGACTGAGAATTCTGTTTCTTATGATCAAGCATTTTGATAACACCCAGAGCCAGGTAAGGAAGGAAAAGGGAGGGCATTCAGCTCACCTGGGTCCATCCAGGAGATTGACAGTGGTGTTCACTAGAGATGCAAAGGTTCTTAGACATGCTCCCAACTCCCCTGCTCTCACCCCCATTAACCACCACCACTTACTCAAGCCTCTTCAGCCAGCACTTGCCCTCAAGGGCCCCCGTCAGCACCTTGGTGCCCTCCTCGCCAAGTTGATTGTTGGACAAGCTAGAGGGGACCAAGCATGAGGTGAGGGTTAGACAAGCCTGCCCAGCCCCTGGAGCTGAGCTGTCAAATCAGCCCCCCTTAGCACCTCAGTTCCCCCCAGGAGTCTGGCTCTGGGTCCACAGATCCCAGACCACCCTTCCTATCCAGGCTGCACAGGGACATTCCTGGCCCCAAGGGTCAGGCTCTGGGGTCCTCGAAGATGGGCACTGCAGTCACAGCTGGCCCAACTGACAAAGGACGCCCTGGATGAGGGCTGCACCAGAGGAAGCCAGGGACAAGTCACACACACGCACGCACACACACACGTGCAATGATCCCTTCTGCCCCTTAGCTCTCTCTCTACCCAACACCCAGAGCCGCTCTAGGCAGAGAAGGATGATGAGCCCCATTTTACAGATGAGGCTGTCCAAGTCTAGAGAGGCACAGTTATTCGCCCAAGGTCACTCTGAGTGAGTGATAAAGTTGGGACCAAGAACCCAGTGCTCAGCCTTCCCCAAGCCACACCCAGAGATGCCAGGCTTCATCAGGGAGAAAAGCGATAGGCTGAAGTCCCACCACCCACTTTAACCAAAGGCACAACTGTCCTCCCCACCCTTTGCCTTTGCTGGGCCATCCCTTCCCGGACCCTTCCACCCCACAACTCACTCCAGCTCTTCTAGGTGGTGACAGTGGCTTAGACCAGATGTCAGGTGGGCTAGCCCACTGGAGCTCACACAGCTGGAGGTCAGCCTGGTGGGGGTCAAAGGGAGGCAGGTCAGGTAGGAGCTCTGGGTCTTGGGAGCTCTGGATGCTGGTGGCCGAGGGCAAGGAGGTGGGGTGGGGAATGGTTCCCGGTGGGCAGTGGGAGGGGACCTTCCTTCCCTTCATACATCTCTCCCATCAGGGAATCTTTAAGTCAAGACATAGCTTGGAGGCAGGAACATGGATTAGTTGAATACTTCTTTAAACCACAATCATTCAGGTAGCAACTTCACAATGTCTGCCATAATCAGGCATCACTGTAAAGTCTAGCTAGTTAACTGTCGTTTACCATGAGCTCTGCATCTTTATTTAAACAAAAAATGTAGCAAGTATTGGAGAGGGTGTTAAAGATATATTAGTACCAAGAGGAGACCTTCCCCCTGATGCGAACGGTTGAATTAAAAGAGAACTGAGAGTTACAAAAGCTCCACTTTGCAACCATCATCCGTGATATTTGATTCAGGCAAGAATTATCAATGGATGCTAAAATTCGTGGGTGAAAGTTTGAGGAAGACCAGGATATTTACATCATCTTAAAGTACCTTCCTACCAGATAACTGGTTAATTACAAAGGGAAAAACTGTAGCTGTGCAAGTGAAGAAACCTGGCAGACACCACCTTAACCAGGTGATCACAGTTAACATCCCCAGTAAGGGGACAAGTAGGCATCATGTGCCTCCCAATGTGACACACTGAGAAGAACACAGCAGCGCCTCTGTGATATTCCTGCCCCAAATGCAGAACCTAAATCTAAGCATGAGGAAACAGCAGAGAAACCCAAGCAGAAGGGCATTCTACAAAATAACTGGCATGTAAATGTCATGACAGTATGAAACACAAAGAAGGGCTGAGGACACATTCCAAATTGAAGGAGACTAACGAGGGATGACAACGGAACACAGTGTGTGATCCTGGATGGAATCCAGGACTGAAAAAAAATGCAATAAACATTATTGGGACAATTGGCAAAATTGGAATATAAACTGTAGTTTAGATAATAGTAGGGTATCAATGTTAAATTGCCTGAATTTCATACTTTTACTGGATTAGGGGAGAGAATGTTCTTGTTCTTAGGAAATTCACTGGAATATTAAGGGGCGAAGGGGCATAATTATGCAACTTACTTTCAAATGGTTCAGAACAAGAAACGGGGGGTGGCGAAGAGAGGGGAGGGGTGAGGAAGGAGGAAGGGAAGAAAAGAGCAAATGTGAAAAAATAATGACAAAGGGTTAATCTGGGAAAGTGGCATATGGAGGTCCGTCTCAGTCTTCTCGCAACTTTTCTATTAGTTTGCAATTATTTCCAAATAATAAAGAAAAGAAAGAGCATTCAAAAGGGAATCACCTTCACGCCACATGGCCATGTAGATGACCATGAACCCTGGCATCATCTCCAGGGTCATGTGTGGTCCCAGCCCATGGGATGGGGACACAGAGCTCCTTTGAGCTCGGGGTTGGGGAAAACAGGAAGTGTGGGGGCGGGGCTGAGCTGCAGCGGGCGGGGCGGGCGGGGGAGGCCCTGAGTGAAAGTCTTGTCTGCATACCGGAAGTTCTTCAGCTCAGAGAGGGACAGCAGGAGGCTTTGTAGCAGCAGAGCACTGGCTTCGCAGAGGTTCACCTGGGACAAGCTGAAAAGGCCAAGCATATTCCAGAGGATTTCAGGCTGGACACACCTCAGGGATCAAACATTACACAAAGATGGGGAGGCCAAGAGAGGGGAAAGGCGCACCCAAGGGCTCCCAGTGGGGCAGCGCTCCCCTCTGCCACCCTAGGGCTCTCCCCCACTGGCCAGGTGTGATTCTCTCCTGCAGAGGGAAGCAAGACTGCTAGCACAGCCCCACGTTCTGCTCATCTCCATCCTGCACTGGCCAGCCTCTCACCTATGGCCCGGAGCGGGCACTGGGGTCAATCAGAGAACTCAGGGCCCCAGACAGCGTTTCGGGGTGCTGACCTGAGCTGCCGCAGCCGGGCGCAGGTCTCCATCAGCTGCCTAGCAAGAAGGCTGTGGTGGGTCCCAAGGTCGCAGTGAGCCAGCCTGGAGGTGGAGAGGGAGGCAGCTTCTGAACACCTGGCTCAGTACTGGGGACTCAGTACCTACCTGCAAGGAGCGTTTCTCACGGTGGTAAATAAATGCTAATCAAATAAAGTCCCCCAATGTACTAACCAATCATGGGAAGTACTATGAAGGAGAGGTCAGGATGGGGCACCTGGTATGGCTGTGCAGGTTGTTCACTGCACAAGGAGACCCAGCCAAGGAAGTGAGTTGGGGCTGAGATCCAGGTATGGTCTAGTCCTCACAATGTATACTTGCAGGGCTGCATTCCTCCAAAGAGGTGACATTTTAATTTCCAAAAACGTGCTATATGGATTAGAGGAGCTGTGAACCCAGGCATCTGTAAGAATGGATGATGGGAGGACTTGACTAAGTCTGGGTGGGTTGGAGGGGCCTCCCTGAGATGGTGGCATTTAAACTGAGACCTGAAGGATGAGGTCGAGTTAGCCAGGTGAAGAAGGATGAAGAAGGAAAGGGAGGAGAGAATATTCTGGGCAGGAAACAGCCTGTGCAAAGGCCCTGAGGTCAAAAAGAGCAAGGTGGTGTTTAAGGTACTGGAAGCTTAGCTGGAGCCTAGACTGGGGTTTGGGGTAGGGATAGATAGCATGAAGAGGTAGGTTGGGCCAGATCTCACAGGCCATGTAGAGACTTTGGGCATCAAAGGACTCTGAGCAGGGGCATGAGAATTATTGGTCAGAAGCAGCAGTACTCCCCTCTCCCCCTCCCTCCATCACTAGCCTCTCTCTTGGGGCCCCAGGTACTGGGTCTCACCTGAGGGCCACGGCTTCTGGGTTCTCCTGATGGGGAAATTCCAGCTGGATACAGAGCTGCTGCTGGGTCTCGGAGATGCTGAGGAGGGAAGGGGTAGCCAGCGTGAGGCCCACAGCAGCTTTCCCGTATCGGCTGTGCTGGGACCAGGGCTGCTCAGCCGACTGAGCTCCCAGACCCAGTGGGGATCTGGACATAGGTCAGTGAGACACCAGTGCCTTTGCTCTTAGCTAGTCCATGGGATTCTGGCACCTCTGGTCACAGAGCCATGGTGTGTGTTACTGCCACCAGGGGCCCCTTCCAGACAACCAGCATGGACTTCCAGCAGTGTCTGTCTGGGATCTAACAGCCCTTTGTCTTGAACCTGGGGCTGCCTTCCTCTCTCTGGTCCTGCAGCTTGCCTACTGCACAAGCCCCAACAAGTATGTGTAGCCCCTCACATATGCCCCAGGAGCTCCTGCCATCTTGGGGACCCAGAGAACTCACTAGGGATGCAGCTATTACCCCACAGGACAAGAGACCAATGTCTAGATGACGGATGGTCCCAATGGTCATGAAAAGATGAAGAACTTGAGGGGCCTCCTCCCTGGACTTACCTTATTTCAGTGATGTTGCCTGAGGCTTGGGCACAGACTTCTAGCAGCGTGAGCACCCCGGCTTTGCCCACCCATGGCTCCTCCACCCTGTCACAGAGGTGGACACAGACGAAGGTCGCCTAGGGTTAGTGGGGGCGGGGAGGAAAGTGCCAAGGGGGCTGCCCAGAGGCTTTTTGGGTTTTGCTGATTTTTAAAACAATAAAATTTAAAATTAGGCAGAAGCATAAAAGAGAAAATTAACATCATCCTTGTTCTAACAGTTATGCAACCATCCAAAGGGAAAATGTTAGTTTTTTAAACAATATTTTTAGGTTTAAGAAAAGCTCTACATAACGTCACGTTGCAAAGATAAGGAAATAAAACTGTATATGAGGGGCCTCCCTGGTGGCGCAGTGGTTGAGAGTCCGCCTGCCGATGCAGGGGATACGGGTTCGTGCCCCGGTCTGGGAGGATCCCATATGCCGCGGAGCGGCTGGGCCCGTGAGCCATGGCCGCTGGGCCTGCGCGTCCGGAGCCTGTGCTCCGCAACGGGAGAGGCCACAACAGTGAGAGGCCCGCATACCGCAAAAAGAAAAAAAAAAAAAAAAAACTGTATATGAAACATGATCCCAATTTTGTATTTAAAAAAGGAAAAATATATATGGAAAGGGAAAAACACATATGGTGAGGAACAGGGAGAGAGCTGTGAGAAAAATATATTAAATGTTAATGGTGATTGTTTCAATTGTAGAATTCTCTTGAAGTGTTTTTTATTTCTTCTTTAGTTTTCAATATTTTCTGAACTTTCTACAATGTGTATGCATTAAGTTGAAGATTTTTTTTGGATGTGAACCATTATTTTAAAGTCCTTATTGAATTTGTTACAATATTGCTTCTGTTTCTGTTTTGGTTTTTTGGCCACAAGGCATGTGGGATCTTAGCTCCCCGACCAGGGATCGAACCCACACCCCATGCATTGGAAGGTGAAGTCTTAACCACTGGACTGCCAGGGAAGTCCTTGTATGCATTAATTTAGAAGCAGGAAAAAAGAGAGCCGTTTAAAACATTGCTGCTTCTAAAGTTATGTTGAATTTTTTTTTTAAAGTACTATTTTCTTCTACGTTCTTCTGGCTTTTCCACAAATTTCTACGAGGAGTACACATTATTTTTAGAGTAAGACAAGTTTTATTTTAAAATGCTATTTGGGGTGATCTAGCGATTCTACACCAAAGAATTGAAAGCAGAGATATAGAGATATTTGTACACCTATGTTCATAGCAGCATTATTCACAATAGCCCAAAGGTGGAAGCAACCCAAATGTCCACTGATGGATGAATGGCTAAAGAAAATGTGGTGTGTACACACAGTGGAATATCATTCAGCCTTAAGTAGGAAGGGAAATTCTATAATATGGTACAACAAGGATGAACCCTGAGAATATTATGCTGAGTGAAATAAGCCCATCACAAAAAGACAAATACTGTATGATTCCACTTGTATGATGCACCTAGAGGAGTGAGATCCACAGAAACAGGAGAAAGGTGAGTAGAAAGCCAGGGGCCGGGGGGAGGGGAAAATGGGGGGGCGGTCAATGGGTACTGAGTTTCAGTTTTGCATGAAGTTTCGGTTACATGGCAACGTGAACGTACTTAACACTACTGAACTGTGCACTTAAAAATGGTTAAGATGGTAAATCTTATGTGTATTCTACCACAATTTTTAAAAATGTCATGTTGGGGAACAACCAGACTCTATGTGCCTCATCATGGGCTGAGTTGAGAAGTGCACAGCATTGGCCATGAAGTAGGTATTTTTAGACACAAATCCCATGGAGCCTTTCCAGTTCCAGGAAAGTCAGGGGTTAGAGGAACAAACTCAATGTTTGTTCATCACAAGGAAGCACCAGACAGAGCCAGAAAGTGGGATGGTCTACAGCACAGGGGACCGGTTTTGTCAACGGTTCACCCATTAAGAGTCCGAAGAGCCGTCACCACTCCATGCAAATGAGGACCTTGACCGGATCCTGGATCCAAAGAGCCAGCCGTCCCATCTGGGGACAGTGGGAAATTTTAGCTTGGACTGGGTAATACCTGACACTAAGGAATTGCTACTGATTTTTGTAGGTGTCCTAATTCAACTGTGATTATGTAGAAAATGTCCTTATTTTTTAAAGACTTGTGGTGAAATATTTTGGAGTGATATTTTATGAGATCTATAACTTACTTTAAGATGCTTCAGCTAAAAAGTAAAACTTCGAGGTAAATATGGAAAACCACGAACTGTCAAAACTAGGTGATGAGAATATGAGTTTTCAAAATTGTTTTTCTACTTTTTGGAATCTTCTGTTTTTCTGAAAGTTTTAAAATGATCGCAGTGAACATACAAGCATGATATTTGTTACATGTTATTTCTGACCTCAGCTCAGTGTCCTTTTCAGTTCCCTCTTTTTCTGAAGTCCCCAAATACAGGCCCCACCTTGGTGAGGGCGGCTTCTCTGCGCCTGAGCGGGTTTCTGGGACTAATGGGCAGGGTGGTCCTACATGCGGGTGGCGGGGCTCTGGATGCAGGAAACGGCTAAGACCATGACCTCGGGGGGACCCACACTTCAGAGCCCACCTCTGCCCCCCATTCCCACCACGGCCCCCTCCCAGGGTCACGGGCAGGCTATACCTGAGAGTGAGCAGCCCTGCCGGCCACTTTAGCAGACCCAGGAGGATGGTTAGCTGCTCCAGGCCCAGGAAGCACTGGGTCAGCCTGCAGACAGAGGTCAGTTACAAGAGAGGTTCTGGCAGGGACTCTCCACCCCTCAGCTGCCCCCACGGGCTGGGCCTGGTCACTCACGTGAGCTCCGTCAGCCACAGGGCCTGGCTCAGGCCAGTGGCCAGTCTGGGCATGTGCTCTGGCCCGAAGCTGCACTCGCTCAGCCTGAGGGCAGAGGGCAAGAGACAGAGCTTGGCGAGGCCTGTTGGGACTGCTGTCCTGCTGCCAGGACCCATGGGGGAGCCTCCACTGAGTGCAAAGGCCAGGACCAAAGGCCTGAGAAAAGTCCAAAGACGCAACCCCTGCTCTGGGAGCTTCTCTTCTCTTTGGAGAGACCACCTCCCAAGAAAGTGCGAGGAGTCAGTTATTTACTGAGCCCTGACTATAAGGCAGGCCTTGTGCCAGCCTCTGGGTGCACCATGTGAGCACGCAGGAGTGCCTGCCTTACGTGTAGTATCTCACTGAACCCCAAGAGCATCACCTACAGACGGAGAAAGTGGCCAACCCAAGGACACACAGCTGGTAAGACGTAGGGACAGATTTGGGTTTCAATCCAAGTCAGCCTGACTCCACACCCCAAAACCATGACCGCTTCCCTAGTCTCTAGTACCACCCTAGTCCAGGCTCCCTCGGGGGCAGGAGGGACTGGGATTCTTGCTGTGGCCCTGCCCTCCCACTGCCCGGCCCCGTGTGGCCGGCAGACAGGCCTCGGCACACTGTCTCACGGACAGATGGGCTGAGAAGAGGGCCCAGCACAGCACCACGGGGCCGCTCCCTCTCATAGGACAGGTGCCACCAGAGGAGTCCAGGAGGGGCTGACATTTGAGCTGGGTCATAAAGGATTAGGAGAATTTGATCTCAGAAAAGGTAGGGAAGAGAACGTCAGGCTGAGTATGGAGAAGCAGGGAAGCTTCATCAGGCAGTGCGTGTTTGGTGAACAAAGATCCCTTGTGGCTGAATTTGTGCGCACATGTGCTGTGTGTGTGTGGGGGTGGTATGTGGTGTGTACATACTTGGTGTAAGGGTGGTGTGTGTGTGGAGCGGGAGTGAGGAAGAACATGGTGGGAGGTGACAGCCAGATCAGACTCTGAGGGGGAAGACCAGGCCGAGGAATTTGAACTTTATCCTGAGGGCAATTGGGAGCCACCGAAGGGCTTAGAGCAATGGAGTACCACAGTCAGATGTGTGTATTGGGAAGATCCTTCCAGGTGCTGTGGGATGATTGGAGGAGGCCTAGCCAGAGGCAGTGGACCGATTCAGAGGCCACGACCAAAGGTGAAGTAAGACATGTAGAGGAACTAACCCAAGGCTGAGAGAGAGACACAGAGCTCAAGGCTACCGGGGGAAATAACAATAACAGTAATAATAAATAACTTACACAACACTCAAATAAGCCAGGGCCTTTCCAAGCACTTTATATATATTAACTCATCTAATCCTCACAATAACCCTAAAGGGTAGGTCTCACTATTATTCCCATTTTACAGATGAGGAAATGAAACACAGAGAGGTTAAGTCACTTGTCCAAGGTCACACAGCTGGTAAGGGGTAGAACTAAGATTTATCCCAAGTGGCTCCAGAGTCTGATCTCTTAACTCAGAAGCCTCCAGACTTATAGTTAGGATGTGGCTAAGGGACACAAATGCCACTCAAAGGCCCAGCCCAGGGGCTGGAGGTAAGGGGAGATTGGGGGCAGATGTGGCGGAGAGGCAAACCCAGGCAGTAGCTTGAAGCAGGGTGTGTGAAGGAGGGGAGGACCCAGAGAGGAAGGAGGCATGGAGGCCACCACAGGGTCAGCCTCCTCTCCCCCATCCCCCCTTCCCATCACCCCAGACCAGAAATTACCTCAGTGTCTTCCTAGCCTCCTCCTGTCGGGAGAAGTGAATCCAGAAGCTCTGCTTGGAGCCCAGGCTGCAGAGAGAGGGGTATATGGAAGCCGAGGGCCCAGCTTCACCGGCATCCTTGGGACCCAGGCGCCAGGGGGTGCGGGAGGGAAGGGGGATGGGTCTTCAAGGGCAAGGGCGGGTGGAAGCCACGGGAGAGACCCTTGCCGACCCGAGGAGAGACCGGTGCCAACCCGAGGAGACTCCCACCTCCTTCTTCAAGGACCCCAAACCTGGCGTTCCCTAACCCGTGGCCTCCCTAGGCCCTGTGGCACACGGGCCTCAGGGGATGGAAACTATGATCCCACGTTCAGTGAACCCTGAGACTCAGAGAGGGGCGGAGGTTGCCCAAGTCATACAGATGGAGGGCCACTGAGTGTGCGAGTCTTGCTTCCCCACCATCAGCAAGTGGCACCAACATCGCCTTACTTCACTGAGGCCTCCCGGATACGTGGGCAGGAGGGGAGAGTCTCCACCAGGCACAGGACACTTTCCTGAGAGATACCGTTGTGACTTAGACTAGAAGAGAAAAGAGGTTCAGGATGGGGGGGTGGGGGGAAGCACCTCAGTGGAGCCCTGCCCAGCCCCCCTCGTCTCTTCCCTTCCAGCTGTCATCTCCCAGAGGAGCGTCCTCAATGTCCGAGTGCCCGTTCTCCAGGTGGAGACACTGAGGTCCAGAGGGAGGCCAGAGGGGTGCTATCCCCACACGGGGCAGGTCAGGCACCAGACTATGAGTCTTTGAGAGCTGCCCCTGTGGTCTAAGACCGGGTGATGATGAGGCCAGGCTGGCAACTCCAGCCCCACAGGGGTCAGGGATGCCCAGAGCACAAAGCCCAGCTGCCTAGCAACAGGTTGTATCCTGGCTCTGGCCGCCAGTCTCCCAGGTCACTGGGGAGACTGAGTGAGTGAGGATGACTTCCTAGGGACCCTCCCTGCTGTGGCGACATCCCCAAATCCATGTCCCATAGATTTGGTCAGAGGAGCTTCAGGAATGGGATGGACCAAGAGCCAGGACAACTGAGATCCAGCAGCTGGTCAGGGATGAACTGTTGCTCCCTACCCGGAGTCAACTTGGGTCACCAAGCTTTAGTCACAGCCTCTCCTGGGTGTCTGGTGGGAGCTCTGCCCATAGTGGGCAATGAGGGAAGGAAGAAAGGACCCAAGGTAGGCAGGGGTCAAGGTAAGAATCAGCCCTTTCCCCTCCCCAGCCCTTGTCCTCTCCAGTTCTCTAGGGATGCCTCAAAAGAAGCCCACTAATGTTCTTGGCCCTGGGGAGTCTTCTTCCTTGCTGTCCTTGAGGCTGCTCGTCACTTACTCAAGTGAACCGGAGATGGGCACCTGAGGGAGACATTCCAGGAGGCACCTGAGCCCGGCATCACCCAGCAGGTTTGCTGAGAGGCTGCAAGAGGTACAAGGAGGTTGTTGGTGCTCAGACATGCCTTCTCTTCAGTTACCATCACTGCTACTCTACCCACCCAGCACTGCCATTATCCCCTCCCCCACTCTGCACTACTTCTGTTCCAACAGCACCGTCATCACCACCAGCACCATCCCATCACTGCTACTCGGCATCACCACCTCCATCACCACTAGAATTATCACCACCATCCCCCTCGCCAGCACCACAGTTAACCAGCCTCATCTTCCCCTTCAGTATCTGGTGACCACTCCCAGGACCCATGTGCCTCCAGCAGGCTTTCAGGGGTTAGAGAAAAACCAATTAGCTTTTGCTATGCACTTGGCCTGCATCCGTTGGGAGCCATAATTTTTGAACAAGAGTAAATTCAGGAAAAAGAAAGATATTTGGAGGATGTATTTATCCATCAGATTTCTTCTTTTAATTTGAGAATGCAATATCTGAACTTGCACTGGAAGACTTTATTTCCCTTCATTGTAGCATTCTACGGTTTTAGCTACGGTTTCAGAAACAATATAATCAGCGTGCCCGGGAATATCTGATTTTTGTCCTGCATGTTTGAACTCATTTTGCCCCTGATTATGACACTTTTAAGCCTTGTTTATTTTGTCTTTTCCTGAGAAATTTAAAAAATGAAAAACTAGTTTGTCTCAGGAAGCCACTTAATAAAGTAATCTTTAAAATAAGCAAAAGTTCCCTCTATAATGAAAAAACAGAAAAACTTAAAGACATCTTGCTTATTCATCTTTCTTTAAAATACATGATTTTCATCAGCCACATTTCTCTCCTTGGCCACATCACAACAGGAACTTAAATTGTGGTTTTTCGGGTAGACAGCTCTCTTTACCTCCTGCCTGCTTGTCCTAAGCTGGACTCCTAACAGTTTTGAGCAAAGACTGCATCGTACTAGTTGTGTGACTTAGGGCAGGTTTTTAAACTCTCTGTTCCTCAGTTTTCTCATCTATAAAATGGGGATAACAGTACTTAGGGTTGTTGGAAGGATAAAAAGAATATGTAAAGCACTTAGGGCAGTGGAGAAACTACTCAATAGGTATTAGCTTTTTTTCACCTACCCATGCGGGCTGTACTATTTGGGCACCCAAGCCAGGCCACACAGATACCACTTCTCATCAATACGAGAGCCCACAAATCCCCACCCTCCAGGGCCCTCCGCAGGCTGAGGCACTGGTTGCTCTTAACCACCTGCCAGGCAAACCAACGGATCCCTTCTTTCAGGCCCCACCAGCTAGCAGAGCTCCAGTGCCCTGATCCACATGAGGCCAAGGGGCTCCTGTGGCCCTTTGTGAAGGGATCCCCAAATTAGATCAAGGGCATACCCTGAATTAGCTCCACCATGGTGGCAGTGGGGAATGGTAGGGATAAAATGGGGACAGAGGAACCATGTGGACGTGACTGAGTCCCAGGCATCCCATGCATGCCCTGTTAGCTGGTCCTGAGAGGTGCTGAGTGCACACACACACACACGCATGCACACACACCCCTTCGGTGCCACCCAGGCACATGCTCCTGGGCTCCTCTCCCCCCTCCTGCCCAACTTACTCCAGCTGGCTGAGGTCTTCACACTTGCTCAGCAACCAGCAGAGAGGCTCCACGTGCTCCTGGCTGAGGCCACAGCCTGTGAATCTGCTGCAGGAAGGGGTGCAAACCGGGGATGGGGCCACTCAGACCCTCTGCCCTGGCTAGTCCTGGGTGTGGCCTCTGAGTTTCAGTGGGGCCTCACCCAAGCTTGGATTCTCTGGAAACATCCAGCATCCACCACTCCCACCTCCCTCCAGAGCAGATCCCACCAACATTCTCCCTCTGGGGAGGTGGTTCTCAAAGTGTGGTCCCCGACCAGCCCCACCAGCATCCCTTGGGAACTTGGTGAGAGGCATATTCTGGGAACGCAACCCAAACGCGCTGAATTAAAAGCTCTAGGAACAAGGCTCTCCAGACTGATTCTGATTCAAGGTGAACTACAGCTCTTGGGGGTCACTTTAATGGACAGACATGAGGGTGGAGTGGAGGAGACTAAGGGTGATGTCTGCTCCTACAGAGGGTTATTGATGCTGGAATCAAAAGGAATAGTAAGTGTCTTTGAGAGGCCTACACCGAGACCACACAGTAAGGTAAATGAACAGCTTATGGCCAGCCAGCAACTTAAAAAAAAAATCTTAAAATGAGAAAGTACCTAAAACCAGTATCTAAAATTTTTATCATTGTTACTCTCCTTCATGATTTTTCCCATAGTCCTAAATTCCCTATTACCCTACTGTTGACTTCATAGTTTTAAATCAGCTCATTCTTCTTATTTGATGCATTTATTGGAAAAGGAAGCCCTGTATCACTCACTCCAGTGGAAAACTGGCATTGCCTGCCCCAAACAGACCATAAGCATAAGGATACAGGAAATATGAGAAATATATCATCATTAAGTTCAAGCCAGACACTGGCACCTGCTGAGAGCTCTCTCTTTGTTTAAAAGGGAGCTTAGCAAATGTTAAGAGGTGTGGTAGACACGCTAACACCTAACTGAGGCTTCCTCTTGGCCTTAATTAGAGAATTGAAAAGGGAGGAATTCAATGAAGCTGAAGTACTCTACTATCGGCCCAACCATCCCATCCTGGTCTTTGTCCTACATTTTGGAAATCACAGACTTGGAAACTATGAAGGTATTCTAGAAGTCACGATAGTGTTGGGTTAAGACAGGAATTGTAAAGTCTACAGCCCAAGACCGCCTGCTTTATAAGACCTGCACACTAAGAATAGTTTTTCCATTTTCAAACAGTTGAGAAAAAAATCAAAAGGAGAGTAACATTTCATGACACATAAACATTACATGGAATTCAAGTCTCAGTGTCCATAACTCCAGTTTTACTGGCACACAGACACACGCCTTCATTTACATATCGTCTGTGTTGCTTTCAAGCTAAAACGGCAGGGTTGAATAGCTGTGATAGAGACCCTATGGCCTGGAAACCCCCAAATATTTACAATCTAACCCTTTACAGAAGAAGTTTGCCTGCCCCTGGGCCAGGAGCGCTATAAGACTCCCTGGATTCAAGTCCCAGCTGTACCCCTTCTTGCTGCATGACCACAGCTGTGAGGCTTATAGGATGTAATCTGCATGAGGCTCTTAGAATGGTGCCCTACAGATGCTCAGCAAACATCAGCTCTTTATTTATTGTTATTTCGCAGCTGAGGAGGCTGAGACGCAGAGAGAGGGTCTGGTCCAAGGTCACTCGCTGAGCCAGTGGCATCAAATAGCTACCAGAAATGTCATCTCTGTACTTAGAGGTTATTCCCTGGCCCCATTATCCTGTGCAACGCTGGCTCCCCTCTCACCGAGGCAACCACAGAGCACTGGTCCAAGAGTCAGCGGTGTGGTGCAGGGGGACACTCATAACCATGAGTGCCTCTCGTGCTTTACACATTGCCTCAATTCCTCTTTGCCAACGGCCTGCAATATAGTGTCTCCCTTCTCCAGCTGTGGAAGCTGAGGATCGGAGAGGTTAAGGAACTTGCCCAAGGTGCCAGGACCTTGTGGGGTTGGGATTTAAAGCTTGGGGGGCAGGTTATGAAGTCCTTTTCCTCAAACCAGGCCCCTGAGCTCTAATCCTGTCTGCTGTCTGTGGACTCCTTGTTTGCCCGTGACGGAGCCCAGCCCTCTCAGTGTGTCCTCTGCTCTGGACATCCAGGAGGCAAGTCTGCTCGTCCTCAATCCCCACTGGCTGCTCGGGCACAGTTCCGGGGGACTTACCTACAGCACCCGCCTTCCTGCTCCTCACTAGACCTGAAGTGCAGGGTCGCGTGATGCAGGGACCTGGAGCAGACAGCACCTGGGTCAGCCACCCTTGACCACAGCCTCAGCATGCCCCCAGGGGGCAGGCCCCCCTCCTCCAGCAGCTGAGTCTCTGACGTGGGTCCCACTATCTCCATCCTAGCCCCTCACATCCAACAGACTCCAGGCACCACCCTCCTAGGTTCCGGTTGTCCCAGGGCAATGCTCACCTGAGATCCACCTTCTGAACCCGCGGGCACAGGCTGAAGATGTCAGCCAGCAGGAGGGGGCTCCTTGGGGACAGTTCCATCTGGGTCAGCCTGAGAAGGAAAGGGGCAGGGCCCTATGTGAGCAAGTTGGAACCAAGCAAGATCAGTGGGCAAGAAACCTGGACAGGCTGGAGGTGAATGAAAAGGATGGGGGGGCTGGTGGGTCAGCCAGGCATTAAGGAAGGAGACAGGGACTCAAGAGGGAGAAATAGGAGCTTGAGGTCAAGTGGACTGAGGTGTGAGTCCTAGTTCTGCTTACTGGCTGTGTGTCCTTGGATAAGTGACTTAACCTCTCTGAACCTCAGTTTCCTTATCTGAAAAACAGAACTACTTACACACCTTCCTCTAGGGTGTCATGAGGACTGAATCATATCACGCTTGTGCACTGCCTAGAACGATACCCACGCTTATTGTTATTATTATATTGTTTTTATCCCAAGCACTCATAGGTGAGTCCTTGCTGACAAGGAGCAGGAAGCTTTAGGTCCTTAGAGTTTCTCAAGCTCAGCATTACAGAGATAATTCTTTGGATGTGGGGGCTGTCCTGTAGGAAGTTTAACAGCATCTCAGACCTCTACTCACTAGATGCCAGCAGGAGCATGACCTCCCGTCCCCTCTGCCATCATGACAACAAAAATGTCTCCATTGCCGAATGTCTCCTGAAGGGCAAAATCACCCTCCAGCTGTGAACCACTGCCTTAGAGAAAGTGAGATGCTTCCACCTTGCCCTTGGAGGCATCCTTGGTGTCTCCATTTCCCTCGCTCCATAAACCCTCCATCAGCTTGTCCTGTTAGTTACACCCCCAAGATCCACCCTGAATCTACCTACTTCCCTCTCTCCCCACCAATTCCCAGCCCCCATCATCTCTTACCCTGGCTGTACAACCCCCTCCCTGCTCTTGCTTCCATGCTTGTCCCGGGTCCCTTCTCTACCCAGCAGCCAGACTAAGCTATTGAAAACACAAATCGTTGTTCTGCCTTGGGCAAAATCCCACACTCCTCCCCACAGCTACCAGGCCCTGTGTGACCCGGCCCGGGTTCATTGCTCTACCTTCTCTCCTACAACTCTGCCGGCCACTGTGCTCTGGCCACACTGGCCTTCTGCCTGTTCCTTGAGCCCATTGAGTTCAATCCTGCTTCAGGGCCTCATGCATGCTGTTCCATCTCCTTGGAATGCTGTTCCCTGCTTTTCAAAAGGCTGGCTCCCTCTCTTCCTTCAGGTAGCACCCCAGTGTCCCTCCTCAGAGGCGTTCCCTGACCACCCCTGCCATTGTCTAAATCACCACCACAATCACTCCTTACCACATTCTCTAGAAAAATACTTTATCACTCTCTGAATTCATCTTATTTGCTTTCACTTTGCTTGTTGACCAGCTCCCTCTACTACAAGGTAAGCTCCAAGAAGATAAGGACCTTGTCTTTATTTTTTCTCTCTCAGCTGTGTCTCCAGCACCCCAAGCAGTGCCTGGTCCACAGGAGTGCACAAACAGTATGGACTGAATAATACTGGGTTGGCCAAAAAGTTTGTTTGGGTTTTTCAGTAAGATACTATAGAAAAACCCAAACGAATTTTTTGGCCAACCCAATACAAAGCTTAAGCACTGGTGAGGATCAGGCTGGCTACCTCATTCCAAAGACAGATGAGGAGTTGGGGGCTGATGCTGTGTGACTTGGGCATAGAGAAGTCCCTCTCTGGTCTGAGGTTTCCTATCTATTAACGTTAGCCCACAACTTCTGTGTCCAAAGGAACCCTTCCTGATCCGTCCTTTCCTGTCAGGGTGGGACCATAGTGGATTCTGTAGTTTGACATGGGCTCTGCCACACTTGCCCACCTCTGGGAAGTCACACATCTCCTCCCTCCCCTCCCAAAAGGACTCAGGGATAAGTGAGATCCTGGATGTGATGTCAGCTGTCTCAGGTGTCCCGGAGATCCTTAGCAGGAGTACTTATATTGATGTTTTTAATGGTATGATTTAACTTTCTGTTGTATTTTTCCATATCAGCTGTAGCTGCTCTTGCCCCCTGTTGGAAAAATATTTAAAGTAAATCCTTTTTAAATTCTAACCAGTCTGAGCTGAAATTAGAAAATAGAGTTTTAAATACTTTGGGGATGCTGCTTAAATTCCCCTGTTACAGAATTAGATGGTGACCTTTAAAAACTGGTGTGTGGGGACTTCCCTGGTGGTGTAGTGGCTAAGAATCTGCCTGCCAATGCAGGGGACACGGGTTCGAGCCCTGGTCTGGGAAGATCCCACATGCTGTGGAGCCACTAATCCCGTGCGCCACAACTACTGAGCCTGTGCTCTAGAGCCTGCAAGCCACAACTACGGAAGCCCGCGTGCCTAGAGCCCGTGCTCCGCAACAAGAGAAGCCACCACAATGAGAAGCCCGTGCACCCCAATGAAGAGCAGTCCCCGCTTGCCGCAACTAGAGGAAGCCCATGCTCAGCAACGAAGACCCAATGCAGCCAAAAATAAATTTAAGAAAATAAAATACATAAATTAAAAAACAACAACAACTGGTGTGTGATATATACATGACCTACAACTATAAAGTCTCTTTATAGGAGTAGGTGACCTTTCTGTGGGTGGAGAGGAGAATGATGGCCCATTTGTCACAGGCCTTCCATTCTTCAAGGTGCTTTTAGAGCAACTCTCTTGTTTGAATCCCAACCCTGGGGGAAGGGTTGAAGAATATTAGTCCCATTTGTCAGATGAGGAAACTGAGGCTTAGAGGGATCAAATAACTCCCCCCCCTGAGGTTGATAAGGTATTAGGGAAGAGCTGGAAGCAGACTTGAGCTCCCAGTTGTGCCAGGTAAAAGGATGAAACAGCCCAAGAGAAGCGGGGAGGGGGCAGGAGGGGATGGCGTCGCAATGCAAGAGCCTCGGCCCTGCACAGTGAAATGGGGAAACCAGTCTTACTGCAGCAGGCTTAGCTCAGGGAGCCGGGGTAGGTGATGCAGCAGGGTCTCCAGGCTCTGGTCACTCAGGACCTTGCAGGACAATCTGTGAAACAAAGCATCTGAATGAGGTGGGGAAACCTTGGGAAAAGCTAGATGGGTCCTAAGCCAGGACTGCCCAAAACACCCCCTCTGAACACTGGGGTCCTTGAGTTATCATTGAGGCAGGAGGAAAAGGAAGGTCATATATGCTTGGAAAATGCTGGGTTAAGCCCCATTAGTTTTCTTTGCTGCAGGACTTCTCAGAGCCTTTAATCTGCCCTCGTGCACTGTGAATTTCTAAAGGGCTATAATAGACATTTTTCCCCCAAAAGGCATGGACTAGTAGGATTATCATTTTGAGGGCCATGAAGACTGGTACCCTGGAGAACACACCTGTTAAGAAGAGAATGCCGCCTTAACCCAAAGTAGTGAACGTGATGGTGGCAATTCAAGAACGTTAACAGGTCAGCAAAGGAGAGATGCAGGGTAGCTCGGGTCCCTGACTGCCCATCAAAACCAGACCAACCAGCTGATCACTTGTCTAGATAATTCATCAGAAGCCAGTCCACTTAGGAGAAACTCCTGATACCCATCCTTTGGTCTCTGCTCTAGCTGGAGGACTGGGTCAACCAGAGTATCTAAGCACCTTGGGGTTTACATACAGCCCTCCCTGGGAGTCTAGAGCCACTTCCTGAGCCCCAGAGGCGTTTGGACTGTAGTTTCCTTCTGCCTTTCTCCCCTTTTGCTGCCCCTTCTCTCTGTCCCTGTTTCTTTGTCCCCTGCAGGCTGCCCTTTCCCCTCACTGGGGCTGCCAGGAGCCTGGCCCATCTCCATCGCATTACTGTCTGGCTGAAGGGGGACCCAGCTTCACCTTGGGGGGAACAGTAAAAGGGGCCACCTATGCTTCTGGAACTGGAAGCGAGGAGCCTCTGCCAGGGCCCAGGCTGTAGGCTCAGCTCTACCCGCTCTGTCCCGGGATTGGGCCTGGGGCGCTGAGCACAGGCAGAGCAGAGGCGTTCACTGAGGGGTGGTCTGACCACAAACACCAGTGGCTTTCTGCTGGACCCCAAATACACACAGTGCTACAGGCTCTGCTTGGGGTCAATGTGGGGTTTACACTGTTTGTTTTTGTTTTTTTTTAAGCAACAGAACCTTTACCTTTATTTTGCCATTTGGAATGCCAAAATGTACACATCATGTACCATGGTGATGGGTGATATTAAAAACCAGGGGCAAGCGTGGGGGGAACTCTCTGCACTAGTTTTGCAACATTTCTGTAAAGCAAGCCTTAAACTATTCTAAAATAAATGGTTTATTTGAAAATTCATTGGTTCCACACATCCTGATATTCTAGGAAAGCCACAATGTTCTATTACGAGACAAAGTTCACTGCAAATCTTGTTAAGATCCTGTATCTGTTTACATCAAAACCGCCTTCCTCTGTATCCATAAGTGTTTGAACATGGAGAGAAGTATGGAAGGACACACCCCAGGTGTCAACATGGATAATTAGCTTGTTGCAAGGACCAGAAGGCATTTGAGACGGGAGCCAGAAAGCAAGAAAAAAAAAAAAACTGTAGCAAAATGGAAAAACACATATGGGGCGATGTAAAATGAAATTGCAGAATGCAGCTGGTCTGTGATTTCGAACAGGAGAAAACTTGTATATGCAAATGGAGAAGGTCACTAGGACAAGTGACAACACTGAGTTGACGAGGGACGGGGTTATTTAGATGAGGGAGGTTTGTCTTGGGTTTCTTTATTTTAAGGTAATTATTGTAATAAAATTACAACGATGATGAGGGAAGGAAAGTCTGACCGACCACTTTGCAGATGACAAAGCTGAGGCCTGAGGGGTTAAAGCCATTTGCCCAAAGTTACCCAGCTTGTTGGTGGCTGAGCCAGGACTCCTGATTCTAACCCCAGTCTCTGGTCACAGACCCAGGCGTTCTGGGGTGAGCTGGTAACCCAGGCTGGGGGATGCCCTGAGGAGGGGCCTTCAGAATGAGAGGTTCCAGCCACAGAGGCAGGTCCAGCTGGGTGCCAGGGTGGGGCTCCAGGGGTGATGGGGTGCAGACTGGGGCTCCCAGGTGCCCTGAGTTGAGCCGATGGGGAGATGAAGCCCTGGGCTCGGGATGGCCTCTCTCAGTGGGAGGGACGAGGTGCCTGAAGCTGGGGCCATTGGGAGGCAAGGAGCCTTCCACCAATGGGTTAGGGAACTCCCATGGCGTAGGGCTACGGGGTCTGGCAGGAAGGGACCAGGGGGGACTCATCCGGTCTCTAACCAGGACACCCCACCCCAGGTCACTGGGCAGGTGCCCACGCTGTGCCCCTGGGGCTGTGTCCTCCGTACTTACTTGACTTCCAGAGGCCCCGGGCACTTCTCCAGAGTCTCACAGAGGCGGGAGAGGCTCAAGGGCTCCAGCTGACATTCCCTGAGGCTGAAAAGGGGCAGCGGGCAGGGCGAGGGGGTCAGGGAGGGCTCAGGGTCCCTGTCCAGCCCCAAGAACTCTCCTCCCCAACCTGCACGCCGCCAGCCCCTGCAGTGCCAACAGGGCACACTCTCCACCCTTTACAGCCCCCAGTCCCCCCACTCCGACAGAAACAGTCAAGGCCCCCTGAGCGCCCAGCTGCCCTCGTCCAGTCCCAAGTCCTCCCCACTGCCCCCACCTACATCCAGGCCATCGTTGTCACTCGCCTGGGCCACTTGAACACCCCCTGGGTTCCCCCTCTTGCCTCCCTGCCATCCTCCACCCTGCCAGCATCTTAGCTTTAACAAATACAAATCTGGCAGCCTCTCCTGTGCTGAAAACCCTCTGTGGTTCCTCCATTATCCTTAGGCTAAAAGCAAAACGTCTTTCCCATGTCTTCACTCACTCGCCTCCACTCTCCCTGTATAATAAGCTCTAGCCACACAGAAATGCTTCCCCAGAGCCATGCCTTCACTCCCCTGGGCCTCTGCACGAGCCGTCCCGTCTGCCTGGGATCCTGCCCACCCTGTCCCCAGAGAACCCTGTTCAGGCCCCAGCTAACATGTCTCTCTTCTTAGGTGAGGAAATCAAGCCCCAGAGAGGGGAGGAGCCCAGCCAGGGTCTCACAGCCCCTCATGGCAGAGCTGGGAAGTCTTCAGAGAAAACAGTGCAGAATCTTCTCTACAGGGGACGCCGGAGCCAGCACCCCCCGTCACCAGCCCTCACACTTCTTCCCCCTTCTCTCAAACTCTCTTTCCCCTGTCTCCCAACCCCCAGGCTCTCCACTCCCTCACCCCTTACCCCACTGTGGTTACCCCTAAACAAGAAGTGGGTAAGATGGTACCAGAAGCTCCTGGAGATGCGGCGCTGACCGAACCCCAAGAACTGGGCTCCAGCTTGGAACTCTGGCAAAGATCCAGCAGCCAACAGATCTCTAGGAGTGGGGAAATCATTTTGAAAGGAAAGTTCAAGGCATCCACATTGGAAGCCTAGACTCATTAGCCGGGGCTGGAAGGGGCCCTCGGGACAGTCAAGCCCCTCCCTGTACGGATGGGGCAACTGAGGCCCAGGGAAGGGAAGCCAGAGTGAGGATGCCAGCAGCTTATACCTGTCCAGGTGGGCAGCACCTGAGCAGGTGGAGGGGAGCTAGGACAGAGCCCTCCTCTTTCTGACCATTGGTATCATCCACCTATCTGTGCCTCAATTCTTTTGGCTTCAAGAATCCAGAGAGTTCCCAGAAATGGAGACCCTAGCTCGGCAAGCAATACCACCCCGGTTTCAGGCAGCCCACCTGCTACGGCAGTGTTTTTCTCTAACACATTAGCTGGAAATGCACTCTGCCCAGCTGGCCCCGCTTTAGGAGCCCTGTGTTTTTTGCCCAGGTGAGACCAGGGTGCCGGGCTCCACTAGGGGGCAGCCGAGAACACCTGCGAAGAACTAACTTCACCGCAAAGATGTGGAAACTTTTTCAGAGCACCAACGGTTCTTGGCTTCTCTAATGTGATACTCAGAGTGTGAAAGGGCAGGGATTCATATGAAGTCAGGACGCTGCAAAGTGCTGCAAAGGTCCTCAGTGGCAGAAGCACAGCGGCTCCCCTCCACCCTCCCACACATCCGCTCTCCTAACACCTGCTCTGCTGCAGCATCACCCGTCAGCCCCTCCCTCCCATGTGCACTCCTTCTTAGAAAAGATTGAAAGCAGCTGATTACTGCAAATTCATATGGGGGAGGGGTTACAGAAGTGATTAATTCCAGCCTGCCAGACCTGGGCTAACAGTCAGCATGGGTCTGGGGGTTGGGGGCACCTATAAGAAATGGGGACCAGAGAGAGAGAGAGAGGGGAGGCCCCCCGAACCTCAGAGCTTTCCCTCCTTACCTGTCTCTTCCATCACCTCTCAGGATGACGCGTTGGCTCTCAGAGCTGCAGGCAGAGAGGAGGCGGCAGCCTGAGAAAGGGCCAAGGGCCCCCTTCCCAGGCAGCAGTAAGAGACCAGACAGGCTGGGTCGAGGAAGACGTGGACGGTGGCCTGTTTTCTCAGCAGATAGGACAATAAATATACGTACAAAGCACACCACCGATATGAGTTCCTGTGATTCTCACAATAAAATTGTGAGGTAAGGAAGTGTTTGTTTATTTTTAACATCTTTATTGGAGTATAATTGCTTTACAATGGTGTGTTAGTTCCTGCTGTACAACAAAGTGAATCAGCTATATGGGTACATATATCCCCATATCCCCTCCCTCTTGCGTCTCCCTCCCACCCTCCTCTCCCACCCCTCTAGGTGGTCACAAAGCACCGAGCTGATCTCCCTGTGCTGTGTGGCTGCTTCCCACTACCTATCTACCTTACGTTTGGTAGTGTATATATGTCCATGCCTCTCTCTCACTTCGTCCCAGCTTACCCTTCCCCCTCCCCGTGTCCTCAAGTCCATTCTCTAGTAGGTCTGTGTCTTTATTCCTGTCTTACCCCTAGGTTCTTCATGACATTTTTTTTCCTTAGATTCCATATATATGTGTTAGCATACAGTATTTGTCTTTCTCTTTCTGACTTACTTCACTCTGTATGACACACTCTAGGTCCATCCACCTCATTACAAATAACTCAATTTCGTTTCTTTTTATGGCTGAGTAATTTTCCATTGTATGTATGTGCCACATCTTCTTTATCCATTCATCCGATGATGGACACTTAGGTTGTTTCCATCTCCGGGCTATTGTAAATAGAGCTGCAATGAACCTTGTGGTACATGACTCTTTTTGAATTATGGTTTTCTCAGGGTATATGCCCAGTAGTGGGATTGCTGGGTCGTATGGTAGTTCTATTTTTAGTTTTTTAAGGAACCTCTATATTGTTCTCCATAGTGGCTGTATCAATTTACATTCCCACCAACAGTGCAAGAGGGTTCCCTCTTCTCCACACTCTCTCCAGCACCTACTGTTTGTAGATTTTTTGGTGATGCCCATTCTGACCAGTGTGAGGTGATACCTCATTGTGGTTTTGATTTGCATTCTCTAATGATTAGTGATGTTGAGCATCCTTTCATGTGTTTGTTGGCAATCTGTATATCTTCTTTGAAGAAATGTCTGTTTAGGTCTTCTGCCCATTTTTGGATTGGGTTGTTTGATTTTTTGATATTGAGCTGCATGAGCTGCTTGTATATTTTGGAGCTTAATCCTTTGTCAGTTGTTTCATTTGCAAATATTTTCTCCCATTCTGAGGGTTGTCTTTTCGTTTTGTTTATGGTTTTAAGGAAGTATTCTTACCCCTGCTTCACAGATCAGGAAACTGAGGTATCAAGAGATGCAGTGACTTGCTCAAAGTGGCACAGCAGGTAAGTGGTAAGCCTGTATTTGAACCTGGTCTGTCTGCTACCGTAACACCCATTCTTGGAAGGGGGGAGGGGAGGAATAGGTGGACTTCACCTGAAACCAGGGCTGCCCCCTAGTGGATGATGTGCTTTGCCTTGGCCAGGGCCGCTTGGCTAGGTGCCTTCCCTTCTACACTCTCATCAGCTCCAGAGACCCCACAATTCAGGCAGGTCCCTGAGAACTCAAGCTCCCACCAGGGAGCTCCCAGTTTCCTTAAAAGTCTCCCAGGACAACCCAGAGAGTAAGTACAGGAGAGTCGATGGATTGTGCCCCGTGGTGAATTTGGAGAAATTTGAGTGTCCCTGGAGCTATATTTCACTCATTCGTCTATTCATTCATTTCACAGACACTCATTGCATGTTCACTGGACCTGGTATCATACCAGGGCCCTGAGGATGCTATATCGTGAATGGGACAGATGAGGGGCAGAGTGGGGTCCCAGGGACACTCTCACCTGAAGTCCAAATGCAAAAGCCACGGCAAAGTAGAGAAGCACTGGGTCAAACTGAACACAGCATCCAGGGACAAACCGTTCTCACTGAGGCTGGAGAAACAGAGGGATGAGGCTGACAGAGGTCACTCAGGACTCAGAAACACCCTCTTGGTGGTCAGAGCACAGGGCAGGGGCAGGCTGTCCCTCCCTGTTCCAGACGATGGAACACACTGAACCCCGGATGGTCAGAGCACCTCTGCCAACTCCCCATTGCACAGATGGGGAAACTGAGGTCCAGAGAGCAGCAAGGTCTTGCCCAAGATTATGAGACATGTTGGTGACAGAGCTGAGATTGGAACTCAGTGGTTCCCTCCGTCTATGATGAATCTTTGAGCCAGACTTGTGCCTCAGTTTCCCCACCTGACCAAGGAGGGGCAGTGCCCAGTGCAAAGTGAAAATGTGGGGCCTCTTGTTCAAGGAGCAGGAACAGAGCTTTCCCTTTCTTTCGTGGTCAGTCTGTCCTGGTGGTTTATATTTGCCACTTAACGCTGCACTCCTCAGGCACTGGGAGACTGGCAGGCGAGTGCAGACCTCACAGGCCGGGATCACACCAGGCATTCTCAGTACTGAGAAGGTCATGGGGGATTTGCCCGAAAGCTCCAATTTGCATAAAATTTGCCTGCAATGGCGGTGAGGGCTTTCCCCCCACCCCCTGCAGGCCCTGACCGGGAACAGAGGCAGCCTCCTCTGGTCCCAGCTTCCCAACGGAAGGCGGCCTGAGCAGGCAGTGCCCACAGGCCACAGCACTGGTTACAGTGAAAACCACAGCCACTGCCTCTAGAGTTTATGTGTTAACTGACTGGGAACCAGGGGCTCAGAGAAGGTGATGTAATTTGTCCAGTGACACTGGGAACCTGGGGTCTGTGACCAGGTTCCTGCGGCGAGGAAGCCTCTCCCTTGGGCCCAGAAGAGCCAGGGAGGAGAAGGGGGCATGTGAGCCAGGAGCACAGGGACCTTTAAGGGCCTAGAAACTCTGGCTGGCTGCAGGCAGAGTCTGGGGGTTCACGGCCTCCTTCCAGGGCCTCCCTCCCGTAGTGCACATCTCCCCCCTCTCTGCCAGGTGCTCAGAGCTCTCAAGTCTCCCCGGGCACCGTTCTCCTGGGTGTCTTCTCTAGTCCAAACCCTCCCTGCCTACCTGGCCAGGGCCCCTGTCAAACAGCCCCTCCCCGCGCCCCCCCCCCCCCAGGGCCAGAATGGCTGCCAGCTGTTATATTAATCAGGTAATACTTCCCAGCCCTGCCTGCCTGGGCCTCCCAGAGAGCCTGTGCAGAGACAGGGAGACAGGTTTGAGAAACGAAGGCTTAACTCAGCAGCTGGATTGCTGAGTCACAGAGACCAGTGTCTATTTTAGTGAGAAATGCAGTAGTTACTATCCTGTCCTGGGCACTGGCCACGTGTCAGGGACTGGCCCCGGTGGTTGACATGCATTGTCTGATGTAACCTTTATGATAACCCCAGGAGGGAGTGAGATGGGACACAGAATATTCCCCCACCCCGTCATCTCCATCCCCCCTTCCCACACACATGCTCTCATCCCGAGATCAAACCTCAGAGGCTTTGCCCAGAGGGCTACTCACTTCAAGGACTGCAGAGCGCCCAGCCCTGGAAGCAGCTGAGCCAGCAGGGCGACACCTTTGTCCCCAAGAGCATTGCCTGATAAGCTGGGAGGGGCAAGCAGGGAGGACAGGTCAGTGGAGGGGCGGGGGGGTGGGGTGTGGGGTGGAGACAGCAGGAGCTCGCCTCTCCGCCCCAGTCACTCAGCTTCTCCTGAAACTGGGATACGGTCCTGGGCTGCCAGGCTGGATCTCAGCACATGGCACTGGATCAGCTGGGGTCTCCCAGCATGTGGATGTGGGATCTTAGTTCCCCGATCAGGGATCCAACCCGCGCCCCCAGCACTGGAAGCGCGGAGTCTTAACCACTGGACCTCCAGGGAAGTCCCTCCCCTCGCGTTCTCATCCTCAGGTTTGTGACCCCTGAGGGGTTAGGCTTGGGCTTCAGAGAGTGTCAAATATTGGGGAACCTGTATTTTAGGGGGAAGAGTCACAACTTTCACCAGGTTCTCTAAGGGGTTCCTGATTGCAGCGGGGAAAGAATAGATGACCCTAAATCTTAAAACACAGAACAAAACGCAACACATGAACACCTACCCACTAATGGGCCCCACCACCCGCCTTCCAGCAACCACTCACTCGAGGTGACGGAGGCAGCAACTTCCTCCCAGTGCTTTGCAGAGGTGCTCTAGGTGCTGGGCTTGCAAGGCACAGTGTGTCAGCCTAGGGAGGGGAGGACCACAGCCCTGCAGCGCCTGCCCAGCTCAACAGAGGTGAGCAGGGCCCCCCACCCGCAGATACACAGGCAGAGAGGCTTGTGGAAAGGGGACGGGGATGCATCGGGCACCCGGACAGGCAAAGAGGGACCGACACACAGCACACGTGAGATGTCACATGGGCAGAGAAGAGCCAGAGAGAGTCAGAGACACAGAGAGAGGCAGACCAAGATGGAGAGACACTGAGATAAGAGAGGGAGGGAAGGAGACAGACGCAGAAAGAGACTGAGAGAAACTGAGTGCCAGAGAAGGACAGACAGACAGGGAGGGGCATTCAGATGGACACAGAATCAGAGAGGAGGCTGGAAGAGTTGTGATGGGAGCCCTGTGAAGGCCAAGCTGAGTCCCCAGGCCTAGGCCCCAGGATCAGGAACGAAGGGGCTGCACGCTCCCCATTTTCTCCGTCCAGAGTTCCCACAACCCCTCAGCTACTGGAGGTCAGGGGAGCTAACGGGGGTGGGAACCGTGGGCAGGGAAGGTGACTGGGGGTCTGCCGTGTGAGCCCCTTCTGGGGTGGGCTGGGCAGGGGAGATGGGAGGCAGGAAAACCAGGACATGACAGTAGGTTGTGTCCTCCGGGGAGCACGTGGCACTGGGGACCCAGGACAGGCTCTGTGCCCAGGAAGGGGGGAGGCAGGAACCATGCTCGGGGCCTGCAGGCCATCACGGTACCTGATCCTTGGGGCGCACAAGAGCGGATCAGAGGGCATCTGGTATGTAAGGCTGTCAGGAAGCGCAGCACTGGAGGGAAACACACACCAAGGCCATGCTGAGCAGACACCTCATCCACTGCCTCAGACTCCAGCCTTAGCCTCACTTCCCACCATTCAATTCCTATATGAGACCTGGGGACAGTCAGACCTTGGTTCCAATTGGGCTTCTCGGCTTCCTGGCTGTGTGACCTGGGACAAATCACTTAGCCTGGTACTAGGAGAACACAGGTGAATTGTCTTAGTTTGCTGCTTGGTGCATAGTAAGTGCTCAGTTAACCTTGGCTCTTAGGATCATTAATCTCATCACCAGCAGTGCCTTCAAAGATGTCAGCCTCAGCTGCAAGCAAGCCTTCTAAAGCTCAGACCCTACAGAAGAGATTGTAGGTGCACACTGAGGAGCAAAGAGCTGAGTCTCTGCTCAGGTGCCAGCCTGGGGCAATCCAGGAAGGAACCATGGTGGAGGCAAACACCCTCTAAAGGGTCCTTGTGCCAACGGGAGCCAGAAGTTCTGACCAGAATCAGAGCTACACGCCAGGCGATCCTCTGGGTTTAGGTTGAAGGGCCTCCGTCTCCCACGTGTAGCTCTCTGGCTACCCCACCCCTGCCCCAGTCTGCCGTCTGCATCTGGCATCCCAGGGCTCTCTTCAGGTACCACTTGGGAAATGGGGAGGCAGTTTGTCCTCTGAGCCTCCCCTTAGGGCTTCATCCCCAGCCAAGCCTGCTGGCTTCTTGTGCCTTCGTGAATTTGTCAAGGTCCCCCGGCTGTTGAGTTACACTGTCCAGCTGTGGCGGTCAAGGAGGGGACGGTCCTGGCCCTACCTTTTCTGGGTCACCTCCTGCTCCTCCGGCTCCGGGGCAAACTTGAGGACCACGGTTTTGTGCAGCAGGCTGCAGACAGGAGGGGAGGGAGGAAGCAGCTGCTGGGGGGCCCAGCTGCTGCTGCGTCTTATTTTTAGCCTGGCCTCCAGGAACCTCTAAGGTACCATCCCCCTACCTCTAGCTGCGGCACTTCCTCTGACTTTGCCCTGATGTCTTCTCTCGCCTGAGGGTACTCACCCCTGTGCGGTGAGGCCACACTGCCAGGTCGGGACAGGCACTGAGAGTCCAGAGCATCCCTAACCTCGCCTTTCCAAGTGAACGTTATATATATATTTCCCATGACAAAAGTTATTCTTCTTCCCTCTGGAGAACTTAGAAGATATAGTAAAATAAGAAAATAAAGAAAAATCACCCACAATCTCTTCCACATATCAATTATCACTGATGATAACATGTGGAGTGGATCCTTCAAGTCTTGTCTTCTTAATGCAGTTAATATTCTTTCTTTTTCTTTCTTAAAAGATGGGATTAAATTTACAGATTCCCTTTTAAAAATTCCCTTTTAAATATTTCAAAGGACAGATGAAGCAAGGGTTACATGATGTTGATAATTATTGGTGGGAGTTGGGAGTTCATTATACCATTCTCTCTAGCTTTCAGTTTGATTGAAAAGCTTTATTATAAAAATGAGAGGGCTTCCCTGGTGGCGCAGTGGTTGAGAGTCCGCCTGCCGATGCAGGGGACATGGGTTCGTGCCCCGGTCTGGGAAGATCCCACATGCCGCGGAGCGGCTGGGCCCGTGAGCCATGGCCACTGGGCCTGCACGTCTGGAGCCTGTGCTCCGCAAAGGGAGAGGCCACAACAGTGAGAGGCCCGCGTACCGCAATGAAAAATAAATAAATAAAATAAAATGAGGAATTAAAAAAAATGTTTAAGTATTTGTTTCTGTTTTTTTTTAGCCACACCGCATGGCTTGTGGGATCTGACTGAACCTGGGCCACGGCAGTGAAAGCACCGAGTCCTAACCACTGGGCTACCAGGGAATTCCCCGATGAATTAAGATTTTTATGTTTACTTAATATGCCAGAGTCATCCCTCCACACTAAAGCTGCAGCTATATAATGGTTCCATCAGTTCTTCTCTCTGGAGGCAACTTAGTTTACTTAACTAGTATCACTAATATCTTACTGTTAAAGATTTAAGTTATTTTCATTTTTTTCCTATTATAATCAATACTGAGGTGAACATCCCTGCAGGTCAAAGTGTTTGCACAGTCACGGTGATTTCTTCATTATAAATTCCTAGAAGTGAATGGAGTGTCATTTGGAATGCCCTAAGGGCCTTTACTGAATCATTATATACAGTGAACCAAGGCCCCTAGTACCACCTCGTGGGTGAATCTGGTCTCCCTTCCTCCTTTAAGGGGTGTTTAAAGCAGGAGACCCCTATGGGTGGGGACTGTGTTGACATTAATTAGCATCTGTCCTCAGCTGCCCAGACTGAATGCGGAGACTTACAGAAATAAGGTTGGGCCCTGTCTGAGGTCGGGTTCTCTTAGAAGCAGAGTCACTTGGTCACTGTGTACATGATGTACTGAGGGTCTGATCTCAGGAGAAACCAGTAAGGGACCGAGGGAAGCAGAACAGGGCAGGTCCTCAGCCTGATCCCACAGGGAGCATGAATGCAACATAGAAGAGCCAGATCTGACTACCTGTTGGATCTGTTTCTTTTACTTTAACCTTTGCTTCCCGTCGCTTTTGTTCACTAAAAGGATACTGTCTGTACGTAATGGCCTGCCTTGGAGAACCCTGCCCCTCTGCCTGAATGTTAAACCAAAGTGCCTTTGTTCAGGGAAGCATCCTGACCCCGCCCACCTGTGGCTGGCTGCAAGAAAGAAGAAATTAACACGTCCCCTGCCCAAGGCTGGCCATTCCAGGGGATATTTGCAAAACTTATGGCCCTTTTACTTCCTCATCTCCTCCCCCTCTCTGTTCTATAAAAGAAATTGGCATCCAAACCCCGATAAGATGGTTTCTCGGAGACACTAGTCTGCCATCTTCTCAGTCTGCCTAAACACCTCGTCTCAGATTCATTGGCCTGTGTGTGGCGAGCAGAGTGAGCTTGGACTTGGTAACGTCAATAGCACTAAAAGTTTGTCCCACCGGAGGTAACGGGGCCAGAGGGTTATACCTCTGCCTCTGTCATTGGCCACTCCTGGCTGGGAGGATAAGGGGGTGTGTAACCTCCCAGGCATCACTGGCTCTTATCGGCCCAGGACATTTCTCTGGAGGAGGTATAAGCTGTGCGCAGCCAACACCCACAGCACCTGGGAACGGGCGTCCAGCTGTAAAGGGGTCTGGGCGGGGCACTAGCAGCATCTTCTACAGGTCTCAAAGGCCTGGGGCCAGAAAGAATTCCAAGGACTTAGAGAGAATGACAGGAGAGCCCAAGAGCTCCACGCTAGAGGCGAGAGTGGGTGATGGGGGTCCACTGGGAGTCCCTACCTGACGTGTAACTCTGCCAGAGTCCGGCAGGTGCTCACTGCACTCAGCACACGGCACACCCCGGCCAGAGAAAGTCCATTGCTGCTGAGGCTGCGGAGAGGAGGAGGGAGACGGCCATTAGCAGGTGGCTGGAGTCCCCAGCGCCACACAGCTCCAGCCGCCTTCTCCTGGCTCAGCAGCTGGCTGGCTGTCACTCGTGGAATGTCCTGAGTCTTTAACCAAAAAAAAGAATGACCTCTTGCCTCACACAGAGAATAAAGTTCTCCAGCTGGAGCAGTAAGAGCTGACTCACTGTTTTTGCTTCTCTGATCCTCAGTTTTCTGGTCTGAAAAATAACCACCATTTTAATCCCATTTTACCAATGGGGAACCTGAGGCCAAGAGATATGAAGTTACCTTCCCAGGGTCACAGAGCTACTGAGTGACAGAGCCAGGGTCTAAATGTAAAGCCAAGACTCCAAACCACTGATACCCTAACCTCAACACTCCCCCACTCCCACTCGACGCTAAGACCCCAACACATCCCACCCCCCTCAAATAGCACCCCTAGCCCACACCGTGCAACACCACAGCACGCCCAATAGCCTATTACCCTTTCTTCTCACTCCACTACCATAACGACCCACCCCTTCACCCCAAAACCACATCCCACCGTATCACTTCCCACTCCAACAGCCCAGCACCCATCCACCTAATACCCTAGCGCTGCCCCGGTGCAACTCTGCATCCCACCCCACCCCGGGGCTGTTGTCAGGACAAACTGGAATACAAGCTACTGATGTACAGTGAACACGTTCTACGTGTTCAAGGGATTTTAACAACTGGAACAAAGTGGCTCATGCCAGAGGCAAAGGCAAGGCATGGTTGAACCACTCCAACTACGCTGCAGCTGGGAGAAAAAGTAGAGCTGGTCAGTGGAGTAGCACTATTTCTGGTGACTGTGGGCACGGGGACCAGGGGTGGCGGGGACCAGCTGGGGCTCTCCTGGGCCCTCCCTGGTAGTCGACAGTGGGGTGGGCGACTCACTCCAGCTTCCTGGCGATGTGCAGCTGGGGTGCAGCCTCCGCCATCAGTTGACAGCCTTCATCTTCCAGCTGGTTCCCTGAGAGGCTGAGACAGAGGGGTCTGATGTTCTGTGCTGCCCCTCAACCCTCAGCATTCACACAGTCAAAGCATCCCTCCAACAAATGAGACTCAATTATAATGAACATTGAAAGACTGCGTACCACATGCCTGGCACTGTCCTAGATGCTCTTACAATTAATCGATATTTAATCCTCATAACAACCCTACGAAGTAGGCACTATTATTATCCTCATTTTACTGATGAGTTAACCGATGGTTAAAACACTTGCTCAGAGTTGGGCCTGGGATCTGAACTCCGGCAGCCTGACTTCAAGGTCCCATCCTCAACTGTTTCTTTATGCTGCAACCTACATAATTACTTCTTGTGATGAGCTCCACGCTTATAGGGAAATCTGATCTAGTTTGGGGACCAGGAAAGGCTTGCCTGATGTTTGAGCTACTTGCTAGAAAAACTAGGAGTTCAATAGGTAAGGGCTGGGAGAGAGATGGGGGAAGGGTGTTCCTGGCAGTAGGAACAACACAGTCAAAGATCCCATGGCAGGCTTCCCTGGTGGCGCAGTGGTTGAGAGTCCATCTGCCGATGCAGGGGACATGGGTTCGTGCCCCGGTCCGGGAGGATCCCACGTGCCGCAGAGCGGCTAGGCCTGTGAGCCATGGCTGCTGAGCCTGCACGTCCAGAGCCTGTGCTCCGCAACGGGAGAGGCCACAACAATGAGAGGCACGCGTACCTCAATAAAAAAAAAAAAGAAAAAAAAAGATTCCATGGCATAGCACATTAGAGGACTTGAAAAAGAGCCGGTATGTCTGCATTAAAGATGGAGTGGGAAGGTGGGGTCAGATGGGGCTTGTGGGGTTGGAGGCATGGTGCTGGATCACACAGGATTTTAGGATTTGGGCTTATCCTGAGCACTGGGAAGGGGGCAGGCAGTAAAAAGAAGTTCACTGCCCGGTGGAGGTGGCCAGGATGGAAGCCTAGTGAGGAGGTATCCAAGTGAAAGATGAGAGTGGTCTGGACTAGGGAGGTGGATGAAGAGGATGGAGAAAATAGAACTTTTTTTTTTTTTTTTTTTTTTTTTTGCAGCGCTGCACGGCATGTAGGATCTTAGTCCCAGACCATGCGGGGTCTTAGTTCCCTGACCAGGGATCGAAACCATGCCCCCTCCAGTGGAAGCGCAGAGTCTTAACCACTGGACTGCCAGGGAAGTCCCCAAGAGAACGGTTTTGAGAACTATATAGGGGGTAGGTCGACTCAGGATGGACTGGCTATAGGAGGAGGGCAAGGGAGCTGAGAGGTGTCTGGTCTGTGTAACTAGGTGGGTGATGGGGCACACCTGCAGGTGAGAAAACTGGGGGAGGGACAGGCTTGGTGGTGGCGAGATGGGTGGAAGTATGTGAGTTGGGTAAAAACCACCTTCTAATCCTGTCTTGGTTCTCCCAATGGGACAAGGTCAAGGTTCAGGCTTTGGTCATCAAGGCAGCCCTCACCCCGTCCATCTTGCCCTAGGGTGGGGCCACTCAAAATACATGATGGCATTCCATCACTCCACCTTCATGCCCATTTGATTTCCTGGGATGATCGTGGCAGGGGTCCCTTCCCGGTAACATGACAGGACCTCCACCAATCCCCAAACCCCACTCTCAAAGGCTCTGCTCAGGAGCTGGACATCATGGGAATTTCTCCAGCCCAAAAAGAGAAGGTCATCTCATGCTACTCTGGGAGGAAGACAGGGTGAGGGGACCCTGAGGGCTGTGGTCTGGAAGACAAGACTGCACGTGATGAGGTTTCTGCTTCGCAGATCTCAGTGAAGATGAGGGCAGGAGCCAGACTGTCTGAGCCTGAACCCTGGCCTAAACTCTTCCTAGCCTTGTGACCTTGAGCAAATTTACCTTTCCGTGGCTTAATTTCCTCCACTATAAAATGCACATAGTAACAGTACTTACATCATAGAGATATAAGGATTAAATGAGAGGATGTATGTAAAACCACCTGGGACAGGACGGGTGCTAAATAATGGTAGCTGTTAGGATGATCTGATTCCCCCAAATTCTTAATGAAGCAGCATGCCCTTCCCCACACCGTCCACCCAAAGCTGAGGCCTTGCCTATGCTGCCCTGCCCTCCCTTTCTGTCTCCTGTCCCACGCTCCCCATCATACTCACTCCACTTCATCCAGGTGTGGACCTTCCCGGAGCTGGGCTATGAGCACTTCCACATCATGGACCCCGAGCTGACACTCCTGGAGGCTGTGGCAGGGGTAGGGCCGAGAAGCTCAAGGTAAGAAGCTATGCTATGCCTCCTGAAGCTCTGAGTGCAGCTACCAGGAAGGAGCTGCAGCAGCCAGGAGGCCGGCAGACCTGGGTCTAATCTTGGCCTTGTTTTTCAGTAGCTGGGTGACCTGGGATAAGGCACCTAACCTATCTGAGACTCAGTTTTCTCCTCTATCAAATGGGACTAATAATGTATACTTTGCAGGGTTTTCAAAAGAATCACAATGAGGTAATGGATATAAAATACTACAGAGCCAAGCACAAAGCAAGGGCCCATTAAATTACAGCTATTATTGTTGTTATGACAAGTGCTCCTTGTTCAGGCCGGGATGGGTTACTCATGTCCTTTCCCAGCTCCACATCTGCTTTTCCTTTTATCCTCCCTGCCCCTGCCATGCCTCCTCTGGGAAGGGACCCTCCCCCTGTATCATATCCCTCCCCTCAAAGCAATGGATCCCATCCCACTGAGGTACCTGAGTGTCAGGCTTCTCCTCTGAGCCTCTTTCCTCTGGTTGGCATTTCCCTGTAGGTCTGGGTCTCTGGCAAGAACAAATCCAACACTGGCCTGGGCTCAGGAGTCCAGGGCCTGATGGACCAAACCTCTTCCCTTGGTTTCTAGGAATGAAGACCCTATAGCATGACCCACAGTGAATGAATAACAAAGATGGTTGCCTGAAGGTACTAAAGGTGCTATTCAGCAAAGCAGCAGGGAAAAAGGTTTAAGGTCAATTGGGACCTTTATTCAAATTCTGGCTCTGCCATATATAGCTGTATGGCCTTGGGTAAGTCACTTCACCCATCTGAGCCTCAGTTTTCTCTTTTCTAAAGTGGGATGACAACATCCAACACATACATCCAATACATAGAGTGATCGAAGGACTGAATGAGACGATGTATGGTCAAGTGCCCAGCATAGGCAAGCTTAGCAAAGTGCAAGCTTAACGAAAAGAAGCTGCTATTGTCTAAGATGCCATAGTCTCCATTTGTAGATGTACCATCTGTGATTCAGAAGGCCAGGAGCATGGACTGCATGTGGGTGCAGGCTTTGGGAAGCCAAGGCACCGCCAAGTGTTCTCTCCAACTGGGCTAGGGGAGGACTGGGGTCTGTAGGGGTGCTGGAACATTATGGATTTTCATAGACTTCTAGATCAGTGCTGTCCAAAAGAACTCTCTGTGATGATGGAAATGTTTTCTATTTGTTCCATCCACTATGCGAGCCACTAGCCACCTGTGGCCATTGAGCACTTGAAATGTGGCTAAAGTGGCTGATGAACTGAAATGATCATTTTATTTAATTTTAATTAATATTAAATTATTTAAATAATTATAGCTCTATGCAGTCAGAGGGTAAAAAGATCCCTGTATGGGTGAGGAAACTGAGGCTCAGAGCAGGGAAAGGACTTGCATGAGGCCATACAACTTCATGTGTCTCTGAGTCTCACAAGGAGGCGTGTGAGGGAAACACAGAAAGTTCTTTAATGGGAAGGCAACTTCCCTATTTCTGCCCAGTAAGGACTGGCCAAGCTGGAATCCATGCACAGCTGGAACAGCTAGCGCTTGAATGGCAACTGGATGCCAGCAGTGCTCTGGGCACTTTAAGTGTGCTAATTCATTTAATTCTCAGAACAAGTCTAAGGTGTTGGTACCATAATTGCCTTCCTCCTTTTTTAATTCGAAGAGTTTTCCCTGCATAGTATCACCAGTCTCACCATATCTTCATGTCCTCCCTAAGGGTCTGATTCACTCTGAGGCTTCTGATGATGCCCGCTCATCACAGGAGCTCGATGTGGTCCAGAGACACTAGAGGAAGCTAAGTCCTTGGCCAACTCTGAGAAATAAGTCATTTCCCAGGGGAGCAGTAGCAAGAAAAATCCCCGTATTCCAGCTCTTCCTAAGCTCTTTTTGCCACTTTTCCCCACAACTACCTAATCCCAGATTGCTTCTCAGAATGAGCCCAAACCCACCCCATCCCTAGCTTCTTACCCTTGTAGCTCTGTAGCCGTCTCTGTGGGTGGGGAGAGAAGGAAGATGAGGTCCGCCTTCCTGCAGGGTCAGACACTTAGCCGTGAAACCAGTACACCAGCCCTACCACCCTGTGCTGCCCCAAACATCCAGAGAGAGCTGATTTTGTTATCGACAGAGAAACAACAGAACTGGCAAAAGTGCTCCATAGCAGACATGTAAAATTGTGACTATGTCGTTGCTAGACAAATCCTGAGTGTTTTAAAAAGTCAGGAAAACAATTTTTGCTGGAAAAATTATAAAAGTTCGGAATGCTGAGAGTTTCTATAGGAGCCACAGTGCTGGGATTAAGAGGCATGACACTTCATCTATCCCGTGACCCCAGCTGGCTAGTTCAGCACCACGGAGAGCGACATGGGACTCAGGATTCCCTCCACTCTGCCTATTGTTCCTAGATTTGTTGATTCATTCCCTCAACCACCCATCCATCCGTCTATCCATTTATCTTTCCACTCATTAACTACTTATTGAGTACGAGGTGCCAGGCCTGAGCTGGGCTCTGGAGATACTGATGTGAGTAAAACAGACTCATGCATGCACACGTAGGTCTTGCAGACCAGTGGCCTCCTCCTTTTCCCATCCCCACTTTCTCCTCCCCTTTTCTCAAGACCCTGAAGGCCAGGACCCCATTCCTCCTGCTCACCTGACCTGCAGCATCCTGACGGTGGGGCATGTGACTGCCACATTTGTCAAGGAGAGGAGGGTTGACACGGAGACATTGTTGAGGCTCAGGCTGCATGGTTGTGGCAAAGGTGTCAGGAGTGAATCCCCCATCCCATCCACCCCAGACTCTCTCTGCTCTCCAAGGGAGGAGGGGGAGGTCACTCAGGCAGGGGTGGTGGAAAGACGGCTTACTCAAGCTTCTGGAGCCGCGGCAGGCAAGGCAGTACCTCCACGATGCTGAGCACCTCCCAGTCCTTGAGCTGGTTGTCCCGAAAACTGTAGGGAGACCGAGGCCCAGTCCCTCAGCCCTGGGGGTGAGAGACTTGGGAGCCCCAGGTGGCAGGCGACAGGCGTGGCTATCTTCATGCAGGAGACTTAAGATAGGGGCCTACGAGAAGTTTGTGGTATCCAGCAGGCCCAGCTAGGAGGAAAGGCCCTCTGCTGGCCTCACTTCCATCCCAGTTCAGTCCCTCTGGGAGAGTTTCTGCCTGGTGGCCCAAGGGATCCAGATGATGGACTGTGAAAGCCTCCTGAGGTGGGATGAGGGGAGCCAGCACCCTGCTCTCTAGGCTCTGTCTGGGATGTGCCTGAGGCCTGAGTTCAGCAGGGCCTCTTGGTTCCCAGGTGATGAGCAGACTGGGATGCAGGGGAAGCTGCTTGCAGCCTCATCTCTGGTCCTGATTCACCCAAAGCCCTAGGCCAAGCACTTTCCTTTCTGACCTCACATTCCCCACCTGTCAAATGGGGTCCACAAACAGCCCTGCCTGGGTTCCTAGCTAGAGGGACAAAACAGCTGAAGAGTATAAGGGTGCCTCTGTGTGTAATCACTTGGTCAGGACAAAGGATCAGAAACAGTGAACATGTGCAGGCATGTGTGTGCTGCACATGTGCATGTATGTGTGGCATATACTTAAGTGAGCAGGCAAGTGCAAGTGTGTGTGCACATATGTGCATGAATGTGGACGTATGTGTGTGTTTCATGCCTTTATGTGTACCCACACAGCACCTGCCTACACCACGCCATCCCTTCTCTCAGGGTCACAGAAAGAAGGGAGGGACCCTCAAAACTCAAGCTCCTTCAAGATGTCCCAAAATATTAGCACTTCTCTGGGGTCTCTGGGAGCCTTGTGTCTGGATCCAGTCCCACCCAGTTCTTGGACTGATGCCTCTCCTCTATGGGTCTCACTGAAAAAGTAGTGGCCAGACCCTAATGGAATATACAGGACCCAGTCCAGGCTCAAGGGGGGCCCTGGGACCTGGACAGTGAATCCTCCCCTCAGCCAGCGAGCCCTCCTGGAGCTCACTCACCTGATCTCTTCCAGCTGCGGACAGAGGGGCAAAGCCTGTAGCAGGTGGCTGATGCCTTGAGCAGTGATCTTACTTCCTGCTAACCTACAGGGTAAGCAAAGATAGTGGGAAGAATGGGGATGGGAAAGGGGACCGGCCAGGAATCTGCCCTCTGTAGGGTTGAGGGGCGGGAGGAGAGTTCCAAGCATCGCCGGCTGAGGATCCATCTTGGTCCCCAGCCCTGACTCACCCCAGCTTCTTCAGGCTCCCCATTGTTGGCAAGCACCTGGAGAGGGCTTCGGCAAAGGCGTCCCCACACTTCCTGCTCTTAAAGCTGCCACGGGAAGAGGCGAAGTGGCAGAAGATCAATGGTGGGCAGGGCTTAGAGATCATCATCCATTCCCTCCTCTGAGAGATGGAATTTAATCCAGTAATGGCAATAGTAGTAGTTGTTGCTGTAACTGTTGTAGTAGTAACAAATACATATTATGGCAGATACTGCTAATCGTCTACCAAAATCCATTCTCTGCTGTAGCTATAACTGGGAACCTGGTTTCCCAGCCAGAGGTGGTGTTTCCCAGCCTCCCCTGCAGCTCAGTGTGACCATACGACTCCGAATATGTTGTCACCAGTGGAACGTGCGTGGAAAGGATGTGCTCTATTTCCAGGACTGAGCTTTAACCCATTGGGCATGTCTAATCCGTGTTCTCTCTTTACTTTCCCCCAAGCCAGAGCACAGATGTGTCTGTGACCCAGCTTTGACCCTGCAGATCAAGATGCCCAAGGAGATGCTGCTGCAACCATGGAAGGGACCTGGGTCTCTTCATGGCCATGTGGAGCTGAGCCATCCCACTGACCTGGACCACTTACCTCTGAGTCTTCCATAAGAGTGAAAAAAAACAAAAACAAAAACAACCACATTACTTAATCCACTGTATATGGGGGGGAGGGATTCTTTGTTATTGCAGCCTAAACTTTTCTCTAGCTACTACACATATCGAGCCTTTACTCTGTGCCAAGAACTGTGCCACGAAGTGTTTTTCATGCATTATTTCATCTCATTCTCCCAACAACCCTATGAAGTAGGTATTATTACTGATTCATTTTAGGGATAAAGAAACTCAGGCTGAGAGGTTAAATACCGTATCCAAAGCAAAGAGGGTCTAATAGCACAGCCTGGATCAGATGCTCCAGCCCATGACTGAGAGAAAAAGAGGGAAAGACTGCATCCAGAAACCATAAGTAGAGGAGATCTAACTGGACCCCAGAGTTCCTGGAGGGGCAAGGAGCTTCCTCACTGTGTCGCAGGCTAAGGGGCAGTAAGGAAGGACCTATCTGTTCTGATATTCAAGATTCTTCCTCAGTTTTCCTCAGCAGGGTTCTGCCGAGACTGGCTGGCCTCCGCTCTCCCAAAAGTCCAGTTCTCTCCCAGGGATGTTCCCAGGTCCTCCCCAGAGCTCCCCTGCCCTTACTCTCACCTGAGATTCTCTACCTGCTCACAGCCTGCCAGGGCTTCAGGGCAGCGGGGCTCCAGGGGGCAGCCCTCAAAATCCAGGTGGATGGGGGCATCCCTGTGCCCTAGGATGTTGGTCAGGGCAGCCAGGTCGGCGTAGGTCAGCAGGAAGTTGTGGAAGGGCATTTGATGGGGGAGGCTCTGGGCTGTGAAGCCAGCTAGCTCAGGCACCTGTGTCTCACCCACACAGTGACACAGCTCTACAACCTTTGGTCCCGTGAGCCTGCGGGTGGCCAACTTCCTCAGTGCTTGTACCACTGCTGCCTGCTTGGTACCCACCCAGGCCTCGTCCCGCTGTGCCAGGAGGCTGAGAAAGGGGCGGCAGGCACAGGATGCCAGGCCCGCCAGAAAGGTGGGAAGGTGGTCTAAAAGGCCCAGTCTAGCTTTGGTTCGCTGCACCCAGCGAGATGTGAGGGTGACATGTTGGGAGAGTGTATCTTTGTCCACCTGGGGGCTGGCCATCAGGTGCAGGGCAGCAAAAAACTCCTGCAGGCTGAGGTGGGTGAAGGCATAGCCTGTCTCCTGGTGCCCAGGCCCCGTGCACACACAGAAGGAGGTCATCAGGCCGAGGGCAGCCCCGAAGGCCACCACGGGTGGAGGGATGTCACCTGCAGAGAAGATGACCTTCCCTGTCTCCAGGCCCCGCAGGGCCACCTCCCCGAGACCCAGCAGGGACTCGGCAGGCAGGAACCCTCGGGGGCTGAGGGTTAGCACCATCTGCACGTAGTTCTGGGTCATGGTGGGCAGGAGGGCCGCAGACTGGCCTGGAGAGCTGCCCGGGAGCAGATGGTAGAGGCAGAGGCAGGCGACCCGGCACAGAGCGGGCACGGCACACATGCTCCAGAGACGTCTGTTTGCCCGCAGCTCTGCTAGGGCTGCCTCCTGGGATGGCTGGTCGCTGAAGAAGTGGCTCACGTACTCCTCCACCCGTGGTCCGTCAAAGCCCCACATGTGGACCGTGGCCGCCGTGGTGGGCAGGCAGGCGGGCAGCTTCCCTGGACGGGAGGTGGCCATTACCCAGCAGCCAGGCAGGAGGGTCCCATGGCAGAGGCGGGAGAAGAGGGTGAGGGCTGATGCTGGGTCCTCAGGGCCTGCAGTCTCCTTGCTGGAGCAGGGGTGGAAGACCTCGTCCAGCCCATCAAAGATCAGCAGGATTCCATTAGCATTCTCCTCCAGGTACTGGAAGACGGCCTCGGGGCCAGCCTCAGGCCTCAGGTACAGATCAAAAAGGAGCTGGGGTAGCGTCAAGAAACCTGTGATCACATTGAGCTGGCGGAATTCGAAAAGGAACAGGGCCTGGAAGCGGTCCAGCTGACCATCAGCCCACTTCTGGCAGAGCCAGTGGGCCAGCGTGGTCTTGCCCATGCCCGCCTTCCCCAGAAGCACCGTCACTCTTGGGCCCCTGTTGGCCTTGGTATTGAAGAGGTCCCGAATGTTCACGTCGGTGCCATCTTCTGCCTTGGGGTCCCCTGTAATGGCCCCCTCCTGAGTGTCGAAGGGTGCTGAGGCCCGGCTCCATTGCAAGATTGGAGGGATGTAGGCTTGGGGGAAGGCAAGCGGCTGCCCTGGCCTGGGGGTCCTGTCGGCATAGCGCTGCCGGGCAGAAGTCCTAAGCAGCTGCAGGTACCTCTTGGCCAGCTCTGTAGGGGACAGGGAGACTGCATGAGAGCGGGGGGCCTCCCCGCGCCACTCACCACAGTATCAGGTTGTTGGGAGCCTGTACCCTTGGCCATGTACGTATGGGGGTGGGGGGGTGGCAAGAGCACACAGGTGCTCTTGTGCCCCCCAAATTCCTAGAATTAATTGGCTCTACAGAAGCACAGGCTCTGGCAGCCATTTACACAGGGAGGTAGGAATGGGGAAGTGTGGACCACGGCTCTATTTGTTTTGCAACAATGTAAGTGGTGTAAAGTTTTCAGTGAGATGGGGGAGGGGAAAGGGGGCACTTCCTCTGCAATATCTTATTGGAACAAGCTTTTACTGTGATATCGAAGTAACCTGTCCGCGGCCCCCATCTCCACAGTGTTTCAGTTGTGTGATGCCCATGATAAGCACTAACACCCTGTGGGCCCAGGCACTGAACAATCAGAACTGCGGAAGCTGGTCAATAGTCAATACTTATATTGCCGGGTGTTGACTTTAATTGGGTCATTTGGGAGATCTTGGGTGGCCCAGGGGAGGGCCCAGGGCCACTGTTGGGGGACACTGGATACCCCTGCTGGGGGGGGCACCTGACATAGTGTCCTATTTTATACAGATACGAATCCTGTGACCAGCTGTGAATCCTCTGGCTATGCCCCATGGGGCTGGGTTTCCCAGCTGGTGGGACAACTGGTGGAGAATTACAGAAGTTTCTGTCCCGGCCTGACCGGTCCACAGCAGCCCCCATGTCTTCCCAGGGGCCCCCAACGCTTCTGCCTTGCTATCCAGCTCAGCCCTAAACTGGCCAATGGGAGCCCAGTTCTGAGGTCATGCTGGTCACATCCCTGGAGCTCCCTCAAGCCTGAGGACATGGGAGTGTCCCCGGAAAAGCCTGGATGGTGAAGCTGCGACCTGCTGGGATGCCTTGAACTCCTTCAGCTGAGCCATCTCTGGAGAAGCCCCGCTGTGGCCCACTGGGCAAGGTGCTTCCTTGCCAGACCTAGCTCTCTGCTCTGCCCACCCAGGACCTCCTCTTCTTCCCTCCTGGGAGCTTGGAAGACAAGAGTCAGGGGGCCCGTGACTGGAAGCCTGTTATCAGGGGACAGAGTCCAGGATCTGTGTCCTTGCCCCAAGGCAATCCAATCCAGTGTTCGGGTCCCTCCCCACCTTGGTACCCACCTTGCTGCCGCTTCTTGCACTGCTTTGGGCGAGGTGAGGACCCACAGCTCTGATGAGGCCGCTTGAGGCCTGGAAAGCATGAAGGAAGGAGTAAGGGGTGAGGTCTGGGCGCCTGGGCTGAGGGGGTAGCCAGCACCTTCAGGGAGCTCCATTCCACAGACAGGCAGCATCCAGACAAGTATATCCACACTCAGGGACTGAGTGAAGGCAGGCAGCAGGCAAAGGCTGCATCAGCATCAGTTCCTGTTTGCAGAGGGGTCCCAGGCCCAAGAGAGAGGGCTGGAGGCTCTGGGCCGGGGGGTCTCCCAGCCCAGAATGCAGGAAGCAGGACCCGCAGCCAACAGCCTCAAGCACTAAATGGCTTGGAAAGCACCCAGCTCTGTCGAGGGCACTGCTGGTTGGAAAAGTGGAGCTTCCACGAGGCTTGGTCAGGCCTGTGCCCTCCCTCCTGTACCAGTGTGTTTTATCCCCCTTATTTCACATCTTCCAAATTTCCTCACTTCTCTTACTAGTTTCATGAGTTCTTGTCTGGTTGCATGGATTTTCAAGAGTCGCTTTAATACCTTTCTGAAGGGGTTGGGAAAGGAAGAAAGGAAGAAGGAGAACAAGAAGGAAGGGGAGACAGAAAGGACGGGAGGAAGGAAGACAGAGGGCTATGGAAGGATTTTAGGAAGTAAAGCAGGACACTCCTACAGCCAGGCACTGGTGAGCAATCAGAACGGCCGCTGGAGCAGGCCCCTTGCCCTGCCACGTGTTAAATTTTTAGATGCTGGTCTGCAGGGAAACCCAGGGGTCCCGAAGAGGGGCTGGAATCAGTGTAAGATATATTTGGCTGTGCTGAGCGGCTTGCAGGATCTTAGTTCCCCAGCCAGGGATTGGACCTGGGCCCTCGGCAGTGACGGCACTGAGTCCTAATCACTGGACCACCAAGGAATTCCCTTGTATTTCAATATTTTAATGAGTCTTTTACTAATAACGGACTCACTAGCTAAATATCAACCAGGGCTGGTCACAGCCAGGTGACAAGTATTCCAGCTCAGTGATAAGGGACAGAGGGAGCAGGTATCAAACAGTCTTGGTTTATTGGGGAGCTAGGGTTACGGGATGGATGTTTTCTGTTATAGCCATGCACAGCTATAAGTAAAAAGTCAATATTTCTATAGAAATAAAGGTTCTGAAACTACAGCAAACATCATACTTAATGGTCAAAGACGGAAAGCTTTTCCTCTAAGATCAGGAACAAGGCAAGGATGCCTGCATTCACCACTTCAACTCAACATAGAACTGGCAGTTCTAGTCAGAGCAATTATGCCAGAAAAAGAAATAAAAGGCATCCAAATTGGAAAAAAGAAGTAAACTTATCTCTGTTTGCGGATGATCAGATCTTATATGCAGAAAACCCCAAAGACAACCACAAAAAAGCTATTAGAACTAATAAATGAATTCAGCAAAGTAGCAGGATATAAAGTCAACACACAAAACTCAGTTACATTTCTATACATGAACAATGAACAATCTGAAAAGAAAATGACTAAAATAATTCCATCTACAGTAGTATCAAAAAGAACAAAATACTTAGGAATTAACTTAACCAAGGACGTGAAAGATTTGTACAATGAAAACTACAGAATGTTGCTGAAAGAAATTAAAGAAGACATAAATAAATGAAACATATGTTCGTGGATTGGAAGACTTAATAATGTTGAAAATTTCAATATTACCCAAAGTGACCTATAGATTCAATGCAATCTCTATTACAATCCCAATGCCTTTTTTTTTTTTTTGCAGAAATAGAGAAGCCCATTCTAAAATTCATGTGGAATCTCAAGGGACCCCAAATGGTCAAAACAATCCCGAAAAGGAACAAAACTGGAGGATTCACACTTCCTGATTTCAAAACTTACTACAAAGCTACAGTAATCAAAAACAGTGTGGTATGGGCATAAAGACAGACATAAAGACCAATGGAATAGAATAGACAGCCCAGAAATAAACCCTCACATATATGGTCAAGTGATTTTTGACAAGGGTGCCAAGACCATTCAGTGGGGGAAAGGACAGTCTTTTAAACAAATGGTGCTGGGAAAACCGGATATCCACATGCAAAGGAATAAAGTTGGACTCTTACCTAACACCAAATACAAAACCTAACTCCAAGTGGATCAAGGGCCTAAATGTAAGACCTAAAACAATAAAACTCTTAGAAGCAAACATGAGATGAAAGTGTACGACACCGGGACTGGCAATGATTTCTTGGAGATGACACCGAAAGCACAGACATCAAAAGAATAAATAGAAAAACTGGACTTCATAAAAATTTTTTAAATCATACATCAAAACACCCTACCCACAAAGTAAAAAGGCAACCCACAGAATAGGAGAAAATATTTGCAAAACATATATCTGATAGGGGATTAATATCCATAATATAGACAGAACTCCTAAAACTCAACAACAAAAAACCAAAGAAGTCAATTCAAAATGGGCAAAGGACGTGAACAGACATTTCTCCAAAAAAGATATATGAACGGCCAATAAGCACATGAAAAGGTGCTCAACATCACTAATGATTGGGACTTCCCTGGTGGGCCAGTGGGTAAGACTCCATACTCCCAATGCAGGGGGCCCGGGTTCGATCCCTGGTTGGGGAACTATGTCCCGCATGCCACAACTAAGAGTCCACACATCACAACTAAAGACCCTGCACGCTGCAACTAAAGATCCCGCATACCACAACTAAGACCCAGTGCAACATAAATACATAAATATTTTTAAAGAATCACTAATCATTAGGGAAATGCGAATCAAAACTACAATGAGATGCCATCTCACACCCATTAGGGTGGCAACTATCAAAAAAACAGAAAACAAAAAGTGTTGGTAAGGATGTGGAGAAACTGGAACCCTTGTGCACTGTTGGTAGGAATGTAAAATGGTGAAGCTTCTGTGGAAAACACTGTGGAGGTGTCTCAAAAAATTAAAAATAGAGTTGCCATATGACCCTGGGTCCTGGATATCTACTCAAAAGAATTGAAGCAGGGTCTTGAAGAGATATCTGTTTACCCATATTCATAGAAGCATTATTCACAATAGCTAAAATATGGAAACAACCCAAGAGTCCACCGAAGGACGAACGGGTAAGCAAAATGTGATTTACACATACAGTGGAATATTAGCCTTAAAAAGGAAGGAAATTCTGACACCTGCTACAACATGGATGAACCTTGAGGACATTATGCTAAGCGAAATAAGCCCGTCAAAAAGGACAAATATTGTATGATTCCACTTATACAACGTACTTAGAGTAGTTAAAGCCATATAGAGAGAAAGTAAATGGTGGTTACCAGGGGCTGGGGGAGGGATGAATGGAGAGTTATTGTTTAATGGGTAGAGTTTGCTTTACAAGATGAAAAGAATTATGGAGATGGATGGTGGTGGTGGCACGACGATGTGAGTGTATTTAATACACTGAACTGTACATTCAAAAGTAGTCACGATGGTAATATTCCATGTAATTTACCACAGTAAAAAGAAAAATGAAAGAAAGATTCTGAATAGAGTGTGGCCTATGAATCAGTGAGGCGGACCATCTGATCGCTGACCTCGCTGCGCTCCATCAGAATACCAGTCAGAGGCTCCCTGGGTGTGGTTAGTGTCAGGCCTGCGGGTGTCTGAATGGTGAGGGGCCTGAGTCTGTGCGGCTGGAGCACGAGGCCCTGAGGCTTGGGGACAGGGAAGTGAGAATGGGCTTCCCCTAGTGAAACCAGGGAGGGGATTCTGGCAGTGGTCAAGGGCTGACAACTTCAGACTCTCCCAGGAGGCTCCAGGTTAGACCCCTGGGAACATGTATCAGGACAGGCCAAAGCCTTGAGGGGCAGAGAGGGGGTGCAGGTGAGGCTGGGAGTCGTGGTGAGGGACCTGGGAAGCGTGCAGATGGGTCCAAGGATGAGGAGGCTGGCTTATGGGAAACGGCTGTGACCAGCCACCACCAGCCTGCTCTGGGTTTGAGGTGAGGACTTCGCATGCTCACCCCCACTCCCACTCCCCAGCCCCGGGCCTTACCAGGGTGGAGCTGAGAGTCTGCTCGGCTTTCCTCGCCAACTTCCGGCTGCCTGGGGAAGCCTGGAAGAGGGGAGGAGATAATATGCTATGGGCATGTGCTAGGATGCCCTGGGACCAGCTCTGGCCCCATGTCTGGCTCGGGGCTCATCCCTTAGGGTGGGTTCCCAGCAAGGGAGAAATCTACACTCAGCGACCTGTGGAGGGCACAGTTGGTGGTGAGCCTTGAAGGCAGCTGGGGGCAGACACGTGTGCATATCTAAAGGTTTGTGCACATACAGGTATGCGTGTGCACGCACACGCGTTTATGCCTGCTTGTGCGCATGCACGTACGTGTGTGTGTACACTGTGCCTCCCCGCCTGCCCTGCACTCTGCCTTGTAGAGTTCTTGAGTAAGTTCTCACTTTCTCTCCAAGAACACCGTCACCCCTCAGTGTTCTGTGCTTCCCCACGGTGCTGTGTAAATAGAAAGAGCCCAAGAAATATTCGCTGGACAGAACAGAGTTCAATCAGCCTGCGCAGAAGCAGTAGTCAGAGGGCTCTCTCTATGACCTTCTGACTGCATTGCTAAAAGAAACCTCTTGGGTGTTACAGGCTATTTGGAATTTCCTGGCAGGAAGAAGTCACCTGGTCCTTTCTCTCTGTGCATCCTGCCTTTCTGGGCAACTGGGGTGGTACAATGTGGAAGGAGGAGTCCTCCAGGTCCCCAGCGGATTTGGTGGTGTTAGCGCATTTGCTCCGGGAGGTGCGCAGAAACATGGAATTTTGCTCCTGGTTTGGCTATGCTGTCTCTGAGCCAGACAGGTCCCGGCCCCACCTGAGCCTCTCTGGCTCCCCACACCCCGGGGCTAGCTGGCGGCGTTGCACTGCTCACGGCCGCTCTTACCGTCTCCGTGGCCCCAAGTGCTCAGCAACGGCACCTCCAGGTCCAGTGGTACGTCCAGCTCCATGCACACGCAGTGGATGAACTCCTGCCAGGTGCTCTGACCCTGGGTGTGCAGTTTGCTGAGTTGTTGGATTATCCTCTGTGTGGGGTCTGGGGACTGGTCCTCGGAGCCCAGGTCCACGTTGGGGAGGAAGAACTTCACCTTGGCGCTCAGCCATTCTGGGTCTTTGCTGAGCAGCCTCACGAGACATCCGCACAGGTTCTCGGTGCCCAGCTGGAGGCTGATGGGGTCCATGTGCAGCCCAGCCCTGCGGGGACCAGGTAGGCAGGTGAGCTGGGGGACAACTCAGCTTGGGGGAAGCCAAGAGGGGCAGTCACAAACCACCCCCTACATCTGAGGGGAAGAGAAGAGACAGACACAGAAGACAAAGAAGTGGCCACTCCGTGGAGTCTCAATGCCATTGCCCAGAGCTCGGTCCCAGAAATTAATCTCCTTCTTCTGCATCTTTTACAAAATTAATCTGTGCCTATGTATTGGCTCTGGAATGGTCTAGTTCATTCCCCGTGGATAATGCCCTGACGATGCTTTACTCATTCTTGTTTCCATGGACCCATTTGTGCTGCTCTCTGTGTGAGCTAAGCTCATGGCAGAGACAACTAGCTGTCCCCCAAAATCTGTTCTTCCCTTCTTCCTTAGTACTCGAACCCCTGAATATTCCCTGGTCATCTGGAATAGACTATATTTCTCAGCCTCCCTTGCAGTTAGATGTATCCATGTAATTAAATTTGGGCCAGTGGGATGTAGGCGGAAATATTGTATATCATTCTTTGCTTCTTCCTGTTGGCTGGAATGCCGATGTGATGACTGAAACTTGGGCAGCCACGTTGGATTATGAGGTAGAAGCCAGTACTGAGGAAGATGGAGGGTAAAGCTTTCCTGCCCTGGACTCTCTGACTTTGAATTTCTATTACATGACAAGGAAATACATTTCTATTCTGTGTAAACCCCTGTTGCTTGGGCCTTTCTGCTATTCACAGTGAAATATAATCCTAGCTAATACAGACCGCCTCCTTTCTCTCTCTAAGCAAATTCTCCCCTTCTAAACGGGAACTCTCAAACAACCTGCTGGTAGGAGTACTAATATAAGGCAAGGGACACATGTAGTGAAAGCCTAAAAAGTCTGTAGGCCCTTTGATTCAGCAATTCCATTTCTAACATTCTAGCCTTAGGAAACAATCATGGAGGTACACAGAATTTTTAGTTACAAAGCTGTGCACTGCAGGATTTTTTTTTTTTTTTTTTTGCGGTACGCGGGCCTCTCACTGTTGTGGCCTCTCCCGTCGCGGAGCACAGGCTCCGGACGCGCAGGCTCAGCGGCCATGGCTCACGGGCCCAGCCGCTCCGCGGCATGTGGGATCTTCCCGGACTGGGGCACGAACCCGTGTCCCCCGCATCGGCTGGTGGACTCTCAACCACTGCGCCACCAGGGAAGCCCCCAATTTTTAACTATTAAAAATAATCCTGGCGCAGTGGTTGAGAGTCCACCAGCCGATGCGGGGGACACGGGTTCGTGCCCCAGTCCGGGAAGATCCCACATGCCGCGGAGCGGCTGGGCCCGTGAGCCATGGCCGCTGAGCCTGCGCGTCCGGAGCCTGTGCTCCGCGACGGGAGAGGCCACAACAGTGAGAGGCCCGCGTACCGCAAAAAAAAAAAAGAAAAAATTGGAAGCAACCTAAATATTCAACAGTGGGAGACTAACTAACTGGTTATCCATAATACAGTGGAATATACTATAACATTTCCAAATGTACTTTCTGGTACTATTTCCTTAATAATAGAGACAAACACTCAGAAAGCACTTACTATGTGTTAGGCACTGTTTTACATGCTTTATGTGTCTCATCTAATTATCACAACTCCAGAGACTCCACTTCTAACTCTGAAAAAGGTAGGAGGCCTGCCCAGGGGCCAGCCATACCAACCCCCAGAGGCTGGGGCAAAGACCATGTGTCCTGGGGTTCAGACCCCAGCTTCTCCCTTGACCCTCGGCAGAGGCCTACTGGGCACATGTCCCCAGCCCCTCTGGTCACCCTTCCCCAACTAAACTAATAGCAACAACTCCTTGCTCAGGCACAGGGCTTTAGAATTCATGAAACATGCTCACATCTATGGCATGGGCAGGGATCACCATCCCCACTGAAGAGATGGAAAGACTAAGCCAAGGAAGGGTAAAGGACACGCCCAAGGTCATCATACAAGTCCATGGCAGAGCCAGGCTCAGAACTGAGATTTCTTACCTCTCAGGCCAGTAAATTTCCAAGGCTTGAGATCCCTAGGTGGCACCAGACAAGGGCTAATCCCTGCCCTTTGTGTGACCTTGGCACAAGGATGTGAACATGGCCTAGGGCACAGCTACTTTTCTGGGCTATAATGTCCAAAATCATGTGGCCCATAAAGAAATCATCCAGGGCAGCAAGGTGCCAGGCAGAAGTGAGGAGGGCCTGGATGGTATAATTTCTGGGAAAGTCCTTCAAATTCGAATTTCCCCTCTAGCCAGTCTAACATGATCCCATTGTTCCCACCATGAGTGCTCCATCCCCTGGGGGTAAGACCTTAAGTTCCTTAAAAATAATCATCCCTGGAAGAAAAGGCACATTATATTATTATTGGTCACTGTGGAAGTCTGTGGGAAATAGCCTTGGAGACAGAGGTTTATAGTAGAAAGAGCCTCAGCCCCAGAGTTAGGAGATGGGTGTGCCTGTCCCAGCTCTCTAACTAATTCTCTGTTCACGGAATTAGGGCTATTCACAGATACTCTCTTTCTAGGCCTTTGGTTGGATTGCATCTCTCTGCCCCTTTGAAATTGGGTATGGCCACGAAACTTGCTTTGGCAATGAAATATGCTAAAGAATGACCTGCGTCATGTCTGTGCAGAAGTTCACCTTGTTCTCACTTTTCCTCTAACACAGTGGCCAGCAGTATTCCAGATCCTGGCTGTTCCTTTAGCCTGGGTCCGGGAAAGAGGATAATGTGGACTAGAGGCCCCGGTTGATTCATATTAGACAAGAACTGAGACCAGGAAATAACTTTTGTTGTCATAAGCCACGGGGACTTTGGAGGTTGTTTGTTACTGCAGCATACACTAGCTTATCTTAACTGATACACTCTTATTATGAGCACATCTCTTCTCTGTCAGGGCCTTGGTCACATCATCCATGAAAAGGGTAGACGCTGATGCAGGTCCTTGCTGATGTTCTGTGTCTGATGATTCTCACTCTCTTGCTGAAGGGTGACTAAGAGTAACTTTGCTCTATTGGGGGCAGTCCAGGGAGCAGTAGGGAGCAGTCTTGGCAGTAGGAGGGTGGGGGATGAAGGAGTGGATGGGAGGGAAAGAGAGGAGGCAAAGGGGAATGATTACCTACCTGGTTTCCTGGTTCATCATAGATGTTCTAGGATGTCCACAGAGAGGGTCTCATGGGTTCCTGGGCCAAGTCCCTGAGCTGGATTTTTAGGTTCTTTCCATAGGACAGGCCCCTAAGAGAGAGGAGACAGTGCACTCTCCCCATCATTATTCCAAGTTCCAAGAGGAATTCTGTAAAGAAGGCACTGACCCCTACCCCTGACACCGCTGAGGACATCGACCCAGAAACAGTCTCCTCGTCTTCAGGTACAGATCTTCTTCTTCCCCAACCAAGATTTTTTTGTCCCTGGACTGTTCACAGCCCAGCCCTCCCTGGTGTCACCTCCCGCCGTATCTGGCCCAGAGGATGCCCCTCTTTCTCTTCCAACTTGAACATTCCCCTTACAGTGACTTGTGACGTCACTGCAGGCCCCTCAAATTCAGCAGACTTATTACAGCTAATTTATTGGATTAAAATAGAATAATCCTTACCACAGATGTCAGTTTCCTTTCCTAATAAAACCCCAAAGAGGTTAGAATGTGCGGTCTTCTCTCTTAATACATCATGAAGAAGTTTTTAAATAATCAAGAGCAAACATTCTTCTTAATGAGAAAACCCAGAGGCATCGATCACTGTCTCACCAAGAGGACAATAAAACGATGCTCTGATATTTTATAATAACTATAAATGGAGTATAACCTTTAAAAATTGTGAATCATTATGTTGTACACATGTAACTTACATAATATTGTACATCAACTATATCTCAATAAAAAATAAAATAAAATGATGCTCTGGCACAAAGGCCTACGCAATATAGCTTTAGAGATCTTGTCTAACAATAAGAAATAGAGAAGAAAAAAGATGGCTAAAAAGTACATGGAAGAACGGAAGAAAGGCAAAAGATCAGAGTAGTGTGCACTGATTATCTCCGAAGTATGAGGAATGTAAAAACAAAGTTCCAGACTTTAGGTCAATCCACATCAAGAGGGCACATTCTATAGAGAGCCCAGAAATAAATCCACACACCTACGGTCAATTAATCTTTGACAAAGGAGGCAAGAATATACAATGGGGAAAAGACAGTCTCTTCAGCAAGTGGTGCTGGGAAAGTTGGACAGCTGCATGTAAATCAATGAAGTTAGAACACACCCTCACACCATACACAACAATAAACTCAATGGCTTAAAGACTTAAATATAAGACATGACACCATAAAACTCTTAGAAGAAAACATAGGCAAAACACTCTCTGACATAAATCGTACCAATTTCTTAGGTCAGTCTCCCAAGGCAATAGAAATAAAAGCAAAAATAAACAAATGGGACCTAATCAAACTTACAAGCTTTGTACTGCAAAGGAAATCATAAACAAAATGAAAAGACAACCTACGGACTGGGAGAAAATATTTGCAAATAATGTGATGGACAAGGGCTTAATTTCCAAAATATACAAATAACTCATACAACTCAATAAGAAAAAAACGAAAAACCCAATCAAAAAATGGGCAGAAGACCTAAATAGACATTTCCCTAAATAAGATACACAGATGGCCAATAGGCACATGAAAAGATGCTCAACATTGTTAATTATTAGAGAAATGCAAATCAAAACTACAATGAAGTACCACCTCACATCGGTCAGCATGGCCGGCATTAAAAAGTCTATGAATGCTGGAGAGGGTGTGGAGAAAAGGGAACCCGCCTACACTGTTGTAAACTGGTGCAGCCACTATGGAGAACAATATGGAGGTTCCTCAAAAAACTAAAAATAGAGTTGCCATATGATCCAGCAATCCCACTCCTAGGCATATACCCAGACAAAACTATAATTCGAAAAGGTACATGCACCCCTATGTTCATAGCAGCACTATTCACAATAGCCAAGACATGGAAGCAACCTAAATGTCCATCAACAGATGAATGGATAAGGAAGAAGTGGTGTGTGTGTGTGTATATATATATATATATATATATATATATATACACACACACAAATATATATATGTATATATATATATGTATATATACACACACACACAATGGAATACTACACAGCCATAAAAGAGAATGAAACGGTGCCATTTGCACAACATGAATGGAACTAGAGATTATCATACTAAGTGAAGTAGGTCAGAAAGAGGAAGACAAATACCATATGATATCACTTATATGTGGAATCTAAAATATGACTCAAATGAACTTATCTACAAAACAGACTCACAGAGAACAGACTTGTGGTTGTCAAGGGGGAGGGGTGGTGGGGGAGGGATGGACTGGGAGTTTGGGATTAGCAGATGCAAACTATTACATATAGAGTGGATAAACAACAAGGTCCTACTGTATAGCACAGGGAACTATATTCAATATCCTATAATAAGCCATAACAGAAAAGTATAGGAAAAAGACTATATATATATATATATATATATATATATATATATATATATATATATATATGTATAACTGAATCAATTTGCCATATAGCAGAAATTAACACAACATTGTAAATCAACTACACTTCATAAAATAAATTTTTAAAAAGGAGAGCATATTCTAATATAACAGAGATAAGTACTGTAGTTAGAAACAAGGGGGAAAAAAACACAGCCTGTTGAAGAGCTACTGAGGTAATAATGGTTTTTTAAAAAAAGAAAACTGTCAAATTCTAACAGAAGAAATGGAGAGAAGCATGAGCAAATTGAAATAAAGCCTTGCTATGGACTGAATGTTTGTGTTCCCCCCAGACTTATATGACGAAGCTTAAATCTGCAGTGTGACGGTATTTGGAGATGGAGCTTTTGGGAGGTAATTAGGTCATGAGGATGCAGCCCTCATGATGGGTTTAGTGCCCTTATAAGAAAAGGCAGGAGAGATGTGCTTCCTCTCTCTGCTCACTGCCACGTGAGGAGGATAAAGGGAGGAGGCACCCATCTGCAAGTCAGGAAGAGGGTCCTCACTGGGCACCGGATATGCTGGCACCTTGATCTTGGACTTCCCAGCCTCCAGAACTGTGAGAAATAAATGTGTGTTGTGTAAGCCACCCAGTCTATGGTATTCTGTTATGACGGCCAGAACCGCTGTAACAGACTAAGACAAGCCTGCCTGTGACTACAGAAAGTGAAAGGAAAAATCCTTCTAAGTTAATAGACATATTTAAGGCAATGCCTTAAATATATTACAGTAGGATACTTCTGAGAACTTGGTAAAATTATAATAATGGTCTTTTAGACAAAAAATGGCAGATATGACAAGTGTTTGTGTGTCTTAACTATTTCATAATAAACATTTTGAATTAGAATTAGATAAAAAGAAAAAAACGAAGGCAATTATATCAAAGACTATTCATTGGGAGAGGCAGGTAATAACGGAGAGGCTTCCAAACAAAGGCATTTTATAAAGTAACTGTCATTAAAACTTTATGGTACCCGGTGCTTCCCTGGTGGCGCAGTGGTTAAGAATCCATCTGCCAATGCAGGGGACATGGGTTTGAGCCCTGGTCCGGGAAAATCCCACATGCCACAGAGCAACTAAGTCCATGTGCCACAATTACTGAGCCTGCGCTCTAGAGCCCACAAGCCACAACTACTGAGACCTCGTGCCACAGCTACTGACACTGGCGCCTAGAGCCCGTGCTCCGCAACAAGAGAAGCCACCGTAATGAGAAGCCCGCGCACTGCAACAAAGAGTAGCCCCTGCTCGCCGCAACTAGAGAAAGCCTGCAGGCAGCAACGAAGACCCAACACAGATAAAAATAATCAATAAAAAATAAATAAATTTATAAAAAAATACTATACAAAAAAAAAAAGAATCCACCTGCCAATGCAGGGGACACGGGTTTGAGCCATGGTCTGGGAAGATCCCACATGCTGTGGAGCAACTAAGCCCGTGCGCCACAACTACCGAGCCCGTGTGCCCTAGAGCCCGTGCACCGCAACTACTGAGCCCACAAGCCGCAACTACTGAAGCCCACACACTCTAGGGCCCGCATGCCACAACTACTGAAGCCCGTGTGCCTATAGCCTGTGCTCCGCAACGAGAAGCCACCACAATAAAAAGTCCGCTCACCACAATGAAGAGTAGCCCCCACTTGCCACAACTAGAGAAAGCCTGCACGCAGTAACAAAGATCCAATGTAGCCAAAAACAAACAAACAAACAAACAAAACACAGCACATATATAGCCTATAATGGTATAATGGAAGAGATTATTAAAAAAAGAATATATATATGTATATATATGTATGTGTAACTGAATCACTTTGCTGTACACCTGAAACTAACACAACATTGTATGTAAATCAACTATATAAAAACCACATAGTAATACAAGTGTTTTAAATGGAAAGAATTATTATTATTGTTATTGGTCGTGCTGTGCCCCTTGTGGGATCTTAGTTCCCTGACCAGGGATTGAACCTGGGCCCTCAGCAGTGAGAGCACGGAGTCCTAACCACTGGACCGCCAGGGGATTTCCTTTTTTTTTAAGAATTATTTTTTAGTTACATAATTAAATTAAATTTTTCTGTATGGGCAAATTAAAACCACAACCAGATACCATTTCACACCCCCATCGAATGTCTGTAATGAAAGAGAAGAGAATACAAGTGTTGATGAGGGTGTGGAGAAACAGGAACTCTTATATACTGCTGGTGGGAATGCAAAATGGTGCAGCCACTTTGAAAAAGTTTGGCAATTCCTTAAAATGTTAAACAGAGAGTTATAACCCAGCAATTTTCTACTCCTAGGTTTATATCCAAGAGAAATGAAAATATACATCTACATGAAAACATGTACAGAAATGTTTATCATCCCTAATAGCTAAAAAGTGAAAACACTCCAAATGTCCAAAAACTCACAAATGAATAAGCAAAATATAGTATATCTATACAATAGAATATTATTTAGCAATAAAAAGGAACAAAGTAACAATCCATACTACAACATGGATGAACAGCAAAAACATGCTAAGTGAAAAAAGCTCCAAAGTATACTAGTAAGTGAATTCAACTTTTAAAAGCTATGGCACATGTATGTTTTAAATGTGCTGTGTGCATTTGCATACATAGAGACCAACTCTAGGGTTACACAAGTAACTGGTGACAGGACTGTGTCTGGGGAGGGAACCTGGGGGACCCAGGCAAAGGAGAGCCCTTTACACTGTACAGTTCGCTCTCTGTATCTGTGGGTTCTGCAACTGTGGATTTGAATCCTCAAATGTGGAACCCGCGGATATGGAGGGCCAACTGTACTACGCCATTTTATATAAGGGACTTGAGCAACCGAGGATAGGGATACGGAAGGACGACCATTCTCTTCTGGACCACTTTGTACCATTAAAACTTTTCAACAGGTGCATTTCAATTTGTTTTTCAAAGCCATAAAACGTTCACATTAAAAACTAGAATAGACATTTCCCCAATGTGTAAGGAAGAGAAATTTCACAGTGCTGAGTAAGCACAAGAAACTATCAGTGCTGCTCACATGAATGGAAGTTCCCTACAGAATGTGAAACACTAAAACGAAAACAGAATTAGGAAGGCAATAAGTGAGGATAAATACCTGCATTAAGTATGACAGATAGAGACTGAAAATTCAAATTAAAAAGTAATTCATACACACCGAGGAAATACTTTATTCTACTTTTTGTTTAATGTTTCTGTGTGTGTTATAGGGACAAAACTACATTTTCACTGGGAAAGTGTTGAAAAAGTTGAACAGATAATGTAATGAATATTTGCTAAATGCCAGGCAAGTGCCTTTAGGCTTTATCTATTTTAATTCTCACAGCTACTCCTCTTGGATGCCTCCTATGCATTTAAAAATTTCCAGGGACTTCCCTGGCCGTCCAGTGGTTAAGACTCCATGCTTCAACTGCAGGGGGCACAGGTTCGATCCCTGGTTGGGGAGCTAAGGTCCTGCATGCCATGCTGCGGGGTGTGGCCAAAAAAAAAAAAAAAAAAAATTCCCCGGTCCAAAGCTGAGCTCCTGATCTCCCCTCCCAAACTACCCCTCCCACCCTCCCCCTTCCCCATTCCAGTGAAGGGCGGCCTCAAGCTTCCTCAAGCTCAGGCCAAAGGTGGCTTAAGTTTTCCAAGCATACCACAGAATCTTACTTCCTCCACTGCTACCTAGACCTGGCACCATCATTTCTTACCTGGATTCCTGCGCCAGGAGGCCTACCCCCAACATCCTTCACAGAGAGCCAGATGGTCAAGTTAAAATGTGGCCCACGCCACATACATTTGCCCCTTCCTATCGCTCCCTGAGGAAAAGCCAAAGTTCTTCTCAACACCATCAAGTGGTTTGAACAGTCAAAAGAAAAATCAAATGTGATAACTTTAACATTCCCCTTACTGTGTTGGTTGTTTTCCACTTACTTTTAACTTAACTTTTGGCAGTTTATGGGCTTTTTCTGAGAAATTTGCTTAGTTCGTCAAGAGTGTTCAAACTTAGTATGCAGCACACAGTTGTGTATAATATTTTTTCTGTACTTTTTTTTTTTTGGTCGAACCACGCAGCTTGCAGGATCTCAGTTCCCTGACCAGGGACTGAACCAGCGAAAACGCGGAGCCCTAATCGCTGGACCAACAGGGAATTCCCTCTTGTACTTTTACATTTCACATTTTTGTACTTAATTTAGTTTCTCTTACTTTGTCTTTCTTTCCTTATTAAATGTGCCAGCAGTTGGTATCTCTTATGTTTAAAAGCAAACTTTTGTTTTCTTTTATCAATTCTGTAGAATTTTCCCTTCTCTAGTTTTATAATTTTTGTTTTTATTTTCTTATTTCTTTCCCCTGATTTACTGAGACTGTTATTCTTTAAACTTCTGAACGTTACGCCTTAGGCCATTTTGAGTTTTTTCCTTTTAAAAGAACTTTTGGCCAATTTCCATAAATTTATATTGTTTATAGCAAACTTATCTTGGATTACTAGTAGATTATAATTTTGACCTGAGTCATTGAATAGAGGGGTGAGTTCTTTTAAAAATCTTTGTCATTAATTTTTTGCTTTACTATACTGTACAAAGAATAAATCCTATCTAATTTCTGCTTTCGGGAATATGTTGAGAGTTCTCTTTTTGGCTTGGTATATGAGAAATTTAAAAATATTCCTTGAACATTTAAAAGATACTCTTTTTCAATAAATATGGATTTCTATCTCACAAATTATACCAAAATAAAGTCTAGATGGAGTCAAAATTTAAATGTAAAAAGTTAAACCATGAAAGTACTAGAAGAACAGATAAACAACAAGGTCCTGGGAATTCCTTGGGGATCCAGTGGTTAGGACTCCACGCTTTCACTGCTGAGGGCACAGGTTCAATCCCTGGCTGGGGAACTAAGATCCTGCAGGCCAAGCCGCCAAAAAAAAAAAAAAAAAAGTAAAAAAGAAAAATTATGGCACGTCCATGCAATGAAATCCTATGCAGCCATTAAAAAGAAAGAGGCAGAACTATGTGGAATGATATGGAACAAGATATATCACATTTTCAAAAAGGTCAAGGGCAGAATAGGGTACCTATGCTGCATTCGTGTAAAGAAAAAAAAATGTGTATGTTTCTAAATACATGAATATTTCTGGAAGAAACTCATAATAGTAATTGTCCCCAGGGAGGGGAACTTTTAGAATTTTATCTTGTATGCATGTATTACCTAAACAAGATTAATTTTTTAAAAATCGAATATATCTATTACCTCACCTATACTGGTTGTCCTTCAAATCTCCTATGTTGGTATCTATGTGGTTTGGGGTAGCCATAAAGAAGGAGAGAGACATTCTTAGTCACTGTGCTTCTATCAATTTCTCCACGCATGGCTAGCAGTTTTTAAATTTAAATATGAATTTAAATAACAAATTTTAAATGATGTTAAGTTTATGGGTTCATGTTACCCAAATGCATAAAAGTTTATTACTACTCTACAGAAAGCAAGATAGCAGAGAGCTGCTAATAGAACAAAGAAAATAAACCCCAATAAACTCTCAAGCCTTCATATTTGCATTTTAGCACCAGGATCTCTGGCTAAAAAAAAGTGTTACTTCTAAGAATCACCAATGCATCCCTGGGATAGGGCAATCAAACATGGGGCTCAGAGAGAGGCAGTGAAACGCCCAGCATCACACAATCAGAAACAGTCAGCACGCCAAGGGAATCCAGGCGTGTGGGTTTGCAGTCTGGTGCTCCCGCCACTCCAGGTCCAGACAGCAAGAGGGAAAAGGGCAGGGGACCTTGCTGGGGTGCTAGTCTCACTGAGGGGTGGGCATGGAAGGATCACTCCATCTTGGCTTCAATCTTTTTCTTTTTTTTTTTTTTTGCCGTAAGCAGGCCTCTCACTGCTGTGGCCTCTCCCGTTGAGGAGCGCAGGCTCCGGAGGCGCAGGCTCAGCGGCCATGGCTCACGGGCCCAGCCGCTCCGCGGCATGTGGGATCTTCCCAGACCGGGGCACGAACCCGCGTTCCCTGCATCGGCAGGCGGACTCTCAACCACTGCGCCACCAGGGAAGCCCCTGGCTTCAATTTTAAGCAGACAGCCCCTTCCGTTGCCCGCATCGGGGCGCTCTTGGGGAATCTCTCCTGACATCCAGGGAACGCCACTGCTGTGGAGGTTAGGGGGCGGAGTGGAGAAATCACAGCCAGTTCCTCTGCCCCAGTCCCAGGGCCTTTGCCATCGCTGCTCCCTGCACCTGGAGACACCCCCCACCTCCAGTCCGCAGGCATGCACACGTGCACGCACGCCAGCACACACGCCTCTGGCCAGAGTTGTCTCTAAAACTCAGCTCTGGTCTGGCCTCATTTCTGTCTAAACCTCTTGTAGTTTCCCACCACCTGCAAGACGAAGTGGCACCAAGTTAGCATGACTTCCACAAAGCAGGTCCACATCAGGTGCCGAAGAAAGGCTCAAAGGATGAATAAACAAATGGTCCTTCACCGTCTGGGTCCTGGCCATCTCCGGGTCCCCTCACACCACCCGTGCTGCCCTGCCATGTGACCATGCTTCCATGGGCGTGATCTTTCCATGCCCACCCCGCCGTCCTCTTTCACAAGCCCCTGCCTTGCACACATGCCCTGCTCTGCCTTGAAAGCCCTTCCCTTTTTTTCCATCTTGCAAACTCTTCCTTCTCCTCTGGACCCAGCTCCAATCGACTTTTGCTTCCTTCTCAGGGAAGTCTTCCCAGCTGCCTTCCCAGACCAAGTGGCACCCCCAATATTGGGCTTCCCTCCCTAGCAATTTCTCCTTTCTCCTCCACAGCAGGGCTTGTCACTCTGCGTCATCATTTCCTCTTGGCCCACCCTTCCTTCAGCAGCTGGGTACACCTCCAGGGCAGGGACTCTGCCTGATTCTGGATAAGGGCAAATACCTTGGCACCAGGGCCCTGGATTTGAGTCTCTATTACACAGTTACCAGCTGTGTGGCTATGGTCTGGTTACTCCATGGCTTGGTACCTCAGCGTCCTCATCTGTAAAATGGGGATGTTCTAGGTCAGGCTGCTAAAAGCAGAGCCCAAGACAGGGGTGTCTGTCCAAATTATTTATTAAGGTGGGACGGGAAGCAGGATGGGGTCGGGGGAGAAGTTAAGCACAGATGTGGCTTCAGGAGCAGTCTAGCTTTAGCCTGACCACAGGGAACTCTGGGATGTGAACAACACTCCAGAGTTTGTCCTGACAAGAGGCAAGGGGGCTGCGCTGTTCCCCCGCCCATATCCGCCACATCTGCCACTCATTGGCTACGGGCCATGCCTATGGGGTGGAGGAGGGGCATTCCTATCAGCCAAGGGCAATCCTTCAGGGCAGGGTGCAGGTGTTAGTGGGCCTACACCCACAGTGGATGGGGGAAGGGGGACTGGCCTATGAGGGGGTCCAGTAGACTGGTGAGAGGGAACACCAGCAGGGTCAGCCTTGGGGGTAATAATAGCTACCTGGCAAGGTCGCTGGGAGATGAAGCAGGCAAAACCGCTGACATGGCATCTGGCCCATTAGCTATTATTACCAGTGTGGTTGTTCTTGTTGTTTCCTATGTAGCCCCAGCCCCTAGCACAGGGTAGAAGGAAGGAAGGGGGGGAGGAGAAGATAGGGTTTGAGTCACATACTTCTGGCTGCTATTCTTTTTTTTTTTTTTTTTTGCGGTACGCGGGCCTCTCACTGTTGTGGCCTCTCCTGTTGCGGAGCACAGGCTCCGGACGCGCAGGCCCAGCGGCCATGGCTCACGGGCTCAGCCGCTCCGCGGCATGTGGGATCCTCCCGGACCGGGGCGCAAACCCGCGTCCCCTGCATCGGCAGGCGGACTCCCAACCACTGTGCCACCATGGAACCCCCTGGCTGCTATTCTTTTCCTTCTTCCCTCTTCCTGCTTGGATGGAGAGGAAGCCCGTTTGAGCCTGGGGCTCAGGAGTAACACGTGCTGGCAGCACCCCTCCCACTGGCTGGGATCTGTTTCCTCATCTCTACAAGGGCGACACCACCTGCTGTCCCTGTTCCCGGGGCTGTCTGGGAGGGTCAGGCCAAGGATCAGGAGGCTGGAAGCCCTGTCCCCCCCGGGCACTGCCCCAGCTCCTGGGCCCGGGTGGGGAGAAAAGAGGACAGAAGGGGGCGACTGAGGCCGGGCAGCGGGAAGAGAGGGACACAACTAAGAAGGCTGCCAACGCTAACGTCAGGATCAGGAAGGACGCGGTTGGTGGGGTCAGTACCCCCGGCCATGACATCCCCTCAAGACATCTGGACCAAAATATCACCGAAATTGAGAAAAGAAAGTGCTACTGAAGTTGGTTTCCAAGGACTGAGTGGACAGGTCAGGCCTGGGGACACCAGGGTGGACCAGAGTCCACAGAGGCCCTCAAGCCCTCTGGGAATCCTCCACGCCAAGCCCTACAGGGCTGACGACCGGGAACCCAGGACCTCTGCTTCCCCCCAGGGTGGTTGATCATAGTCCGAGGCTTCAGAGGATGCCTGAGCCCAGATGCAAAGGGGAAGAGAGCTGGAAGAATCCTGGCAGTGGGGTCCATGCCAGGCCCATTTTATAGATTGGGAAACAGAGGTCCCGAGAAAGGAAGGCCTTGCTGACACTCACAGCAAATAAGAAGCAGAAGTGGGACCAGACTGACCCAGTAGGCGCTTTCTGGGGGACCGATACAGCCCCACCCCAGGAATCACCCTCTTCTTATGGGACCCCACAGGAGTTACCTTCAGGGGGATGTCAGCGGCCATCTCCTCCCCCACCCACAAAAGCTGGCATAGCGGGCAAGAGGGGTCCTTGACACAGCACATTTCCATGGGGGGATGATGACACAGGAGAATACTGTTCCTTTGAAAACAATCATCTTTATTGTCCCTCACAATGACAGGGTCCTGCAGGACTTAAAATGCAGTCACATGCTTTACCAAAGCACAAACCGAGGCTCCCAGCAGTGAGGGGACCTCCCCAGGTCACTAGCTAGACAGTCGCAGAGCTGGGAGTTGAACAAACATCTTCTTGCCTCCAAGCCCTTGTGGAGGTGGCACAAGCCTGCACTCTGGCCCTCAGGCCTGGGCCTGGGAGGTCCCTGTTCCAAATCCAACAAGGCTTCTCTCTCCTTGTCACTGGAAACCAGGAAGCTGGGTCCCAGCCCCCATCACTAGAATTGAAACTGTCTCCTTTACCCCAGCTACCTTCCTGCTCGGAAGGCTCAGACTCTCCACCAAAAGACCCCCGAGGGTTTCTGGATGTACCCCGCCCCGCAAAAACCGGGGTGTCCACAGGCAGCCCTGGCCTGGCTCAGACGGCAGGTGGCCAGGTAGTGGCCTTGCCTCTCCCGCTCAGCCCTGGCAGTTTGGACCCAGAACCCACAGGAAGTGGCCGGTGAGGCCTCCGTGAGAAGGGTCCTGCCCAGCACAGTCCTGGGCAGTGGGTCCCAAACTTGTCTGAATGTTGGAATCATCCGGGGTTTTAAAACTTCCAGTGGGCCGCACTCCTGATCAATCACAGCACAACCTCTGAGGGCAGAACACAGGCATCAGCACTTTTGGAGGCAGCCCAGGTGAGCTTGGGGACTACTGCTCCAGGCCACCCTGTCACCCAGCTCTCCACTCCCAGTGGGGAGAATGGCTCCTTGCTCCCTTGTACCCGGTGTCTTGCTTCCCCAGCAAACCAGAGCCGAATGAGTCTTGCCTGCTAAGAGGCTGGGGATGGGAAGGCCACCGAGGTGGCCATATTTAGATGAGACCCTAAGGGTGTCTACTGACAACTAACACTCCTCCTGCGCTCAGCATCAGGCCCCCGCTTGGTGGCCCTGCCACCTCCTCTCATGCCCACACCAAACTGAAAACGGAGCCGAGGTCTGGAAATACGCCTTCATCTCCAGCCATGCGGTCAGCGAGGATCCCGGAGGAATCTTGTGCTGGTTTTGGAATTTAGGGGATGAAGAAGGCTCAGGATGTAAAGAAGAGAAGTTAGATCCTGAGGTTCGAATTCACAGCCTGGAAATTGGTCTGCCCGCTTTCAAAGGCAAATTGGCAATGATTTCTAAAACTTAGAATGTGTCTGGTCTTTGGGCTTCCCTGGTGGCACAGTGGTTAAGAATCTGCCTGCCAATGCAGGGGACACGGGTTCGAGTTCTGGAAGATCCCACATGCCGCGGAGCAACTAAGCCCGTTGCAACAACTACTGAGCCTGCGCTCTAGAGCCTGAGAGTCACACTACTGAAGCCCGTGCGTCACAACTACTCAGCCTGTGAGCCACAACTACTGAAGCCCGCACGCCTCGAGCCCGTGCTCCATAAAAAGAGAAGCCACCCAATGAGAAGCCCGCACACCACAACGAAGAGTAGCCCCCACTCCGCAACTAGAGAAAGCCCGTGTGCAGCAACAAAGACCCAACGCAGCCAAAAAAAAAAAAAAAATGTGTCCGCCCTTTGACTCTACAACCAAACTGCTTGGCAGAAATCTACAGGGAGAGCCACACGGCCCGCAAGGCACAGAGTGCACTACATAAGAAAATCCTGCAGCTGCGTTTGAACAACTCATAACCTAATATAGTTTGGTTTACCACACCTCTGGGTTATGGGCATGAAGGCCACTGATGCGGCTGGATCCTCCATATGTATTACTGAATAGACAAGACACACGTATAATGATATGCATAATATGACATCATTTGTCTGAAGAATACATATAAAACAAAACACCAATACTCCAGTTCTATAATAACATGTTTTTATAACTTAGAGGGTAAGAGCATGAATTTTGGAGCCAGGCTGTCTAGGTTTGGGACTAAACTTTTCACCATTTTCAGGCTGTGAGGCTTCAGGCAGGTCATATAGCCTCTCTGAGCCTCAATGTTCTCATCTATAAAACAAGGATAATAACAGTACCTTCCTCACAGGGGTGTGAATGAGTTAATACATGTAAAGCACTTAAAACAGGGCCTCGCAGTGAGTGAGCCCAATTTAAGTGTTTTGGGTTTTTTTTTGTTGTTGTTGTTTTGTTTTGTTTTAGGTTTTTTGTTTCTGGCCGCGCAGCACAGCTTGTGGGATCTCATTTCCCTGACGGCAGTCAGAGTGCAGAGTCCTACTCACTGGACGCCAGGGAGTTTCCGTGCTTGTTTTTTTTAATGCGAAGGCTTAGATAAAGTTCTGGAAGGCAACACACCCAACTGGTTACCTCAAACTGGGAGAGGACGGACCTGGGGCGGGAAGCAGTGAGTAATGGAGATTTTAGCCTGATGTGTAAGGCGTTTAGCTTTCTGCAAAGAGACTTTAGTCACGTATTACCTGTATGGTTTAAACTGAATACACTTTTTTGAAAGTGAAAGAAGACTGAAGATCAGTGACCAGAAAGCTGGACTCTTTGAAGTTAGAAGAGGAATTCTGCTTCCGGGATGGATCATCTGACTGATGTTCTCCCATGCCAGCTGACAGTGCCCAGACACACAAAACACGGGTAGAAGAAAGGCTTGGGGCTGGGACGGGGGGTTAGGGGATTGGTTGGTTGGAGCCTCAGTTCTGAGCCCCACTGCCCCAAACTGACTTGTCAGGTGACACCAGGCGAGTCCCTGACCTCTCTGGACCATGGTTCGCTTGTATGTCAAGCAGGGTTAATATCAGCCCATCTCACAGGGATCTGTGGAGCTGATAAAAGAGCCTTTGGGGTCAGGAGGCTTGGGTGCAAATCCTTATCTCAACATGTTGTGTTGCTCAACCTAGGGCAAGTTTCCTAACCTCCCTGTACCATGTGTTCCTCATCTGCAAATGCGGTGATGATTTTGCATCTACTTCGCAGGGTCATTCTGAGGATGGGGGACAATAGTTCATATAAAGATTATAGCACAGTGAGGGGACTGCCCATCTGCAGCCGACGTTAGTTGATGCTAATCTCATATATTGGGTTCTCAGCACAGGTTGGGCATCATGCTACAGTATTCCACCTGCATTTCCTCAGTGGATCCTCAATCAACCTTTCAAGGCAGATATTGCCTTCATTTTACAGATGAAGAAATGGACTCTGGGATGTCAAGAAGCAAAGAGTGGATTAAAACCTCTGCTGAACCCAGAAGCGCTTTCCTAACTGAAGCACCATACTGCCTTCAACCAATGATCTTCTTTCCAAACGAAATGATCATTCCCATAGCTCTTGATTATTTTCCTGCTATAAAATATAATCTGCACTCATTTGAAAAGTTCTAAACATTGTGGAAATATATAACGTGAACTCTCCCACAATCTTACCCTTTAGGGATAGAAATACAATTTCCAAGACTTTTTTACCCATGTTGGAGGACATTTTTGCCTTATCTGAGAATCAGAGTAGCATTTCCTTAAAAATTTTCTAGAAATCATTTCACTTTGAACTTGATTTTCTAAAGTATCATTTGCCCTGCATGGAAGGTAACCCCTAAAAGAGAAACCCAAGGGAAACAAAACCAAAATGATGCCCGTTGAACGGGACCTGGGCGTTGCTGCCTATGGCCTGAGGCCTGGCCTCGCATTGTGGAAAAGCTGATCAGGAGTGTAAGAGGCCTTACAGACATTAGCAGCCGACTGAGACTTTCTCCTTAACAGGAAGGATTACAGAGAAGTGAAAAGAGGACAGCTGCTCTCACTTTATGATTCAGCCAACGCCTCCTCCATGCACCTCCTAAACAGCATCCTGCTGACTCTATCGTGTAAGTCTCTAACGAGGCAAACTTTTACCTGCCCATTTCAAGAAGAGAATTCTGAGGCTGAGAAATGCACAGGACACCTTCAAGAACTTAGGGAAAAGACGACTGTGAGACCAATAAAATGGCAAGCTATCTCTCTCTTCAAACAAGACGCAGTGACAAGATCTGAATACCTCAGAGTACCAGCTCACCATGATTGGAGTCCTCCCTCCATCTGGCATGAGGGGCAAGGGGTTGATGGGGGTTTGGGGTTTCGGGAGGGTACAAGCTCCATCCCTCCCCACAGGAGATGGGTGTTGAGGGATCAGGCAGTTTTCCAGCTGCCTGCAACCTCTACATCCACACAGTCTTCTAGGAGAGAAATTTAGCAACCCGGTCTCAAACATTTTGAAAATAATGATTCCAGTGAGGATTCGGGGAAGATGGCAGAGTAGGAAGCACCAGGAATCTGTCTCCTCACTTAGACAAAAATTGTACGAGCAGAATCTGGTACAACTGTTTTGGAACTCTGGAGTCTGTTGAAAACTTACAGCTTCCAGGGTTAATCTGGACTCTTAAATTTTGGTTAATTTTAAATTGGGAGATTAGGTTTGACATAAATACAATACCATGTGTAAAACAGACAGCTAGTGTATAGCACAAGGAGCTCAGCTTGGTGCTCTGTGATGACCTAGATGGGTTGGATGGGAGGGTGGGAGGGAGGTCCAAGAGGGAGGGGATATAGGTGCACATATAGCTGATTCATTGTACAGCAGAAACTAACACAACATTGTAAAGCAATTTTACTCCAATAAAAAAATTTTTTTGGGTTCATTTTGGTCAATTTCAGCTCTTAGTACAGTAGGAGGTAGCCACCCCCCACCCCTCGGTCTTGTGGCAGCCAGCCGTGCACATGTTCCTGGAGCAGCTTGCACGCAGTTTGCAGGAGCGAGGGTGGGTAAAAAGGACCCTGTCCTCCAGATACCGGAGATTTGTACCATAATTGTTGACTGCTGTTTCTGATCTCAGAGGTGCAGACAGAAGCAGGCAGCCATTGTTGTCACTCCACCACCCCCTCTGTGGTGGCAAGCCCCTCCCCCTCCAGCTGAACTGACCTCCGGGAGATTTAAAGGGCCTGTGCCTTTTGTTCCCTCCTTCAATTTTGCTTTTCCCCTTTTGGAAGCCAGACATTTAAGACTAGGACATTCAGACACAACTGCACATATGGGGAACATTACAAAGTGACTGCACATGCCCAGGGAAAGGCTCATCAAAGACATAAGAAGGCATTAAGTTAACACCTCAGGTTGATCCTGGGCACAGAGACAGTTCACAACGATACAAAAAACCAAAAATGATAAACAAAAACCAAAAACCAAAAAACAGCAACCCTGGCAAGGGGGAGAATCGGATTTCCAGAGTTACCACATTATTAGATTCAAATGTCCAGTGTTCAGCAACAACAGAAAAATCACAAAGCATGCCAAAGAAACAATGGCCCACTGAAAGGAAAAGGTCAATGCAAAAGACTCTGTCTCTGAAAAAAATGTAATGACAGATATATTAGACAAAGACTTTGAAACAACTGCCTTAAAGATACGTAAAGAACTAAGAAAGTCAAAAAAATGATGTGTTAACAAAATGGAAATATCAATAAAGAGATAGAAAACCTAAAAAGAAACCAAAAAGAGATTCTGGAGCTGAAAAAAATGCAGTATCTAAAATGAAAAGTTCATAAAGGGATTCAAAGGCAGATTTAAGCAGGCAGAAGAAAGAAACAGGGAACTTCAGGATAGGACAAAGGAAATTATCGAGGCTGAGAAACAGAAAGAAAAGGAATGAAGAAAAGTGAACAGAGCTTAAGGGATGTGTGAGACATGATTAAGTGGACCACCATACACATTATGGGAGCCCCAGAAGAAGAGAGAGAAAAGGACAGAGAGAAAAATTGAAGAAATAATGGCTAAAAACTTTCCAAATTTGATGAAAAAGCTGAATATAAACATTCAAGAAGCTCAATAAATTCCAAGTAAAATTAACTAAAAGAGACCCACACCAAGACACATTATAAGCAGACTTTCAAAAACCAAAGACAATGGGTGAGTCTTGAAAGCAGCAAGAGAGAAGTGAATCATCAAATACAAGGGCTCCGGGCCTCCCTGGTGGCGCAGTGGTTGAGAGTCCGCCTGCCGATGCAGGGGATACGGGTTCGTGCCCCGGTCTGGGAGGATCCCATATGCCGCGGAGCGGCTGGGCCCGTGAGCCATGGCCGCTGGGCCTGCGCATCCGGAGCCTGTGCTCCGCAACGGGAGAGGCCACAAGAGTGAGAGGCCCGCATACCGCAAAAAGAAAAAAAAAAAAAAATACAAGGGCTCCTCAATAAGACTATCTGCAAATTTCTCCTCAGAAACTTTGGAGGCCTGAGGACAGTAGGCCCATACATTCAAAGTGCAAAAAGAAAATAACTGTCAACCAAGAATGCTATATCCGGCAAAACTGTCCTTCAAAAGTAAGGGAGAGGGAATTCCCTGGTGGTCCAGTGGTAAAGAATCCACCTTACAATGCAGGGGACATGGGTTCGATCCCTGGTCAGGGAAATAAGATCCCACATGCCCTGGGGCCACTAAGCCCGCATGCCACAACTACTGAGCTCGTGTGCCTCAACTAGAGCCCGCGTGCTGCCAGCTACAGAGCCCACCCACTCTTGAACCTGCGCGCCACAACTACAGAGCCCACACGCCCTGGAGCCTGTGTGCCACAACCAGAGAGGAGAAAGAAAACAAACCTGCACACCACAACTAGAGAGAAGGCCACACGCTGCAACAAAGAGCCTGCTCACCACAACGAAAGATGCCACATGCCTCAACAAAGATCCTGCGTGCTGCAACTAAGACCTGATGCAGCAAAAAAAAAAAAAAAAAAAAAAAAAAAGGTAAGGGAGAAATCAAGACATTCCCAGATAAACAAAAGCTGAGGGAATTCATGACCACTAGATGTGCCCAGCAAGAAATGCTCAAGGGAGTCCTGCAGGGTGAAATGAAAGGACACTAGACAGTACCTCAACGTCATAAGGAAAAATAAAGATATCAATAATGGTAAGTACATGGACAATTATAAAAGCTAGTATTATTGTAGCAATAGTTTGTAACTATACTTTTGGTTTTCTACAGGATTTAAGAGACTATTACATGTAAAGAAAAACAATTATTAGTGTAAAGGCTAGTATACAGTACTGTAACTTTGGTTTGTAATTCCAAATCTTGCCTTCTACATAAACTGGGAGACTAATGTGTTTTTTTTTTTTTTTTTTTTTTTTTTTTTTTTGCTGTACGCGGGCCTCTCACTGCTGTGGCCTCTCCCGTTGCGGAGCACAGGCTCCGGACACACAGGCTCCGCGGCCATGGCTCGCGGGCCCAGCCGCTGCGCGGCATGTGGGATCTTCCGGGATAGGGGCACGAACCCGTGTCCCCTGCATCGGCAGGCGGACTCTCAACCACTGCGCCACCAGGGAAGCCCCTAATGTGTTTTTTAAAAATTATTATTTTATATTTGGGGCACATAATATATAAAGATGTAATTTTGTAACGTCAGCAACAGAAAGCAGTGGGGATGGAGCTGTAAAGTAGCAGAGTTTTTGTATGTTATTGAAGTTAAGCCACTATATTCAAATCAGATGTTATAACTTTAAGATGTTAAATGTAATCCCCATGTTAACCACAAAAAAATAGCTATAGAATATACACAAAATTAAGAAATAATTTAAACATTTCACCACAAAAAAAGTTAACTAAACACAAAAAAAGAGAGGAATGCAAAAAATAAGGCACAAAAAAGCCATAGGGCATATAAAAAACAAACAGCAAAATGACAGAAATAAGTCTCTCCTTATCAGTAATAACCTAAATGTAAATGGATTAAACTCTCCAATCAAAAGACAGAGATTGGCTGGATAAAAACACATGATCTAACTATATGCTGTCTACAAGAGACTCACTTGAGATTCAAGGACAAAAACAGATTGAAAGTAAGGGGATGGAAAAAGATATTCCATGAAAATAGTAACCAAAGGAGAGCAGGAGTGGTTGTACTAATACAAGATAAAGTAGGCTTTAAATCAAAAAAAGGTTACAAGAGGCAAAGAAGGACTTTATATGTTAATAAAAAGTTAAATTCAGCGAGAAAATATACCAATTATAAACATTCACATACCTGATGACAGACCACCAAAACATACAAGGCAAAAACTGACAGAACTGAAGGGAGAAATAGGCAGTTTTCGGATAATAGTTGGAAACTTTAGTACCCACTCACAATAATGGATAGAATAATCAAGCAGAAGATAAGTGAGGAAATAGAGGACTTAAACAATACAATAAATCAATAAGATCTGACAGATATATTCAGAATACTCCACCCAATGACAACAGGATACACATTCTTGATTGCACATGGGATATTTCCCAGGAGAGACCATATGTAGGGCACAAATTAAGTCTCAATAGATTTTAAAAAATAGATATCATACAAAGTATAGTCTCTGACCACAATGGTGTTGGAAATCAATAACATAAAGAAAACTGGAAAATTCACAAAATTGTGGAAACAAAACAGCCCACATTTAAACAACTAATGGATCAAAGAAGAAATCACATCGGAAATTAGAAAATGCTTAGAGATTAATGAAAACAAAAACACAACATACCAAACCTTATGGGACACAGCAAAAGCAGTGCTAAGGGGAAATATTATAGCTATAAATGTTACATTAAAAAACAAGAGAGATCTCAAATCAACAGCCTAACTTTGCAACCTAAGGAACTAGAAAACAAAAGCAAATTAAACTCAAAGCTAACAGAAGAAAGGAAATAATAACTATTAGAGTGTAGATAAAGGAACAGGAGAACTGAAAAATAATAGAGAATATCGATAAAACCAAAAGTTGGTTCTTCAAAAACTTCAACGAAATTGACAAGCCTTTTGGACTAAGGAAAAAAGAAGAATCAAATTACTAAAATCAGAAAGTGGGGACATCACTACGAATTCTAAAGAAATAAAGAGAATTGTAAGAGAATACTACTAACAATTGTATGTCAACAAACTGGATAACCTAGATGAAATGGACAAATTCCTAGGAACACAAAACCTTCCAACATTAAATCACAAAGAAGTAGAAAATCTGAATAGACCTATAACTAGTAAGGAGATATATCAGCAATAAAAAAAATCTCCCAACAAAGAAAAGTCTTGGAGCTGACGGCTTCACTGGTGAATTCTACCAGAAAGTTAGAAAAGAACTAATACCAATCCTTCTCAAACTTTTCCCAAAAGTTTTCCCAAAAACTGAAGAGGAAGAACACTTCCTAACTCATTCTAGGAGGCCAGCACTGCCCTGATACCAAAGCCAGACAAAGACACTCAAGAAAACTAGAGACTAATGTCCCTTATGAACAATGATGCAAATATCCCCAACAAAATACTAGCAAATCAAATTAAAAATATTATACACCATGACCAAGTGAGATTTATTCCTGGAATGCAAGGATGGTTCAACATATGAAAATTGATCAATGTAATATGCCACCTCAACAAAATGAAGGGAGGGCTTCCCTGGTGGCACAGTGGTTGAGAGTCCACCTGCCAATGCAGGGGACGCGGGTTCGTGCCCCGGTCCGGGAAGATCCCACATGCCGCGGAGCGGCTGGGCCCGTGAGCCATGGCCGCTGAGCCTGCGCGTCCGGAGCCTGTGCTCTGCAATGGGAGAGGCCACAACAGTGAGAGGCCCGCGTACTGCAGAAAAAAAAAAAAAAAAAAAAGAAAGGAAAATAACCACACAATCATTTCAATTGATTCAGAAGAAAACATTTGACAAAATTATACACCCTTTTACGATAAAAAAATTCAACAAACCAGGAATAGAAGGAAACTACTCCCCATAATAAAAGTCATATATGGGGCCTCCCTGGTGGCGCAGTGGTTGAGAGTCCGCCTGCCGATGCAGGGGATACGGGTTCGTGCCCCGGTCTGGGAGGATCCCATATGCCGCGGAGCGGCTAGGCCCGTGAGCCATGGCCGCTGGGCCTGCGCATCCTGAGCCTGTGCTCCGCAACGGGAGAGGCCACAACAGTGAGAGGCCCACATACCGCAAAAAGAAAAAAAAAAGAAAAAAAAAAAAAAAAAAAAAAAGTCATATATGAAAAACCCATAGCAAACATCATACTCAATGTTGAAAGACTGAAAGCTTTTGCTTTAAGATCAGGAAAAGGCAAGGATGCCTGCTTTCACCACTTCTATTCAACACAGAACTGGCAGTTCTAGCCAGATCAATTAGGCAAGAAAAAGAAATAAAAGACATCCAAATTACAAAGGAAGAAGTAAAATAATCTGTTTGCAGATGATAGGATCTCCTATGTAGAAAACCCTAAAGATTCCACAAAAAACCTGTTAGAACTAATAAATGAATTCAGCAAGGCAGCAGGATACAAAGTCAACGCAAACAAATCAGTTGTGTTTCTAAATATGAAGGATAACAATCTGAAAAGGAAATAACCAAAACAATTCCATTTATAATAGCATCAAAAAGAATAAAATACTTAGAAGTTAACTTAACCAAGGAGGTGAAAGATCTGTACAATGTAACTACAAAATGTTGCTGAAAGAAATGACATAAATAAATGGAAACACATCCCATGTTTATGGATTGGAAGACTCACTATTGTTAAAATGTCAATATTGGGACTTGTCTGGTGGCGCAGTGGTTAAGACTCCATGCTCCCAATGCAGGGGGCCCAGGTTCAACCCCTGGTTAGGGAACTAGATCTCACACGCATGCCACAACTGAGAGTTCGTATGCCACAACTAAGGACTCCGCATACTGCAACTAAGGAGCTGGTGAGCGGCAACTAAGGAGCTGGTGAGCGGCAACTAAGGAGCCCGTGTGCTGCAACTAAGGAGCCGGTGAGCTGCAACTAAGGAGCCCACCTGCCACAACTAAGGAGCCCACGTGCCACAATTAAGGAGCTGGCGAGCTGCAACTAAGACCTGGAGCAACCAAATAAGTAAATATTCAAAAACTAAAACTAAAAATAAAAAAGTATTTTCCTTAAAAAAAAAGTCAATATTACCCAAAGTGATCTACAGATTCAATGCAATTCCTATCAAAATCCCAATGACTTCTTTTTTGCAGAGATTAAATAACACATCGTAAAATTCATATGGAATGTCAAGGGACCCCAAATAGTCAAAACAATCCTGAAAAAAAAAAACCAAAACTGGAGGACTCACATTTCCTGATTTCAAAACTTGCTACAGTACTCAGAACAGTGTGGTATTGGCATAAAGGCAGACATACAGACCAATGGAACAGAATAGGGAGCCCAGAAATAAACCCTCACATATATAGTCAAATGATTTTTGACAAGAATGCCAAGACCATCCAATGGGGAAAGGACAGTCCTTTCAACAAATGGTACTGGGAAAACTGGATATCCACATGCAAAGGAATGAGGTTGGACCCCTACCTAACACCATATATAAAAACTAAATCAAAATGGATCAAGGGGGACTTCCCTGGTGGCACAGTGGTTAAGAATCCGCCTTTCAATGCAGGGGGCACGGGTTCAATCCCTGGTCTGGGAAGATCCCACATGCTGCGGAGCAACTAAGCCCACGCGCCACAACTACTGAGCCTGTGTTCTAGAGCCCATGAGACACAACTACTGAGCCCGTGTCACAACTACTGAAGCCCACGCGCCTAGAGAAGGCGGGCTCCACAACAAGAGAAGCCACCACAATGAGAAGCCTGCTCACCGCAACTAGAGAAAGCCCACGTGCAGCAATGAAGACCCAACACCGCCAAAAATAAATAAATAATTAAATAATTAAACAAACAAACAAACAAAACCAAAAATGGATCAAGGCCCTAAACGTAAGACTTAAAATAATAAAACTATTAGAAGCAAACATAGGGTGAAAGCTGTGACACTGGGTTTGGCAGTGATTTCTTGGAGATGACCCCAAAGGCACAGACATCAAAAGAATAAACAGAAAAATGGGACTTCATGAAAATTAAAAAAAATCATACATCAAAAGACTCTACCCACAGAGTAAAAAGGCAACCCATAGAATGGGAAAAAATATTTGCAAAACATATATCTGATAAGAATTAATATCCTGAATATAGAGAGAACTCCTAAAACTCAACAACAAAACAATCTAATTAAAAAATGGGAAAAGGACTTGAACAGACATTTCTCCAAAGATATACAAATGGCCAATAAGCACATGAAAAGATGCTCAACATCACTAATCATTAGGGAAATGCTAATCAAAACTATGAGATACCACCTCGCACCCATTAGGATGGCAACTATCAAAAAAACAGAAAACAAAAAGTGTTGGTGAGGATGTGGAGAAACTAGAACCCTTGTGCACTTTTCGTAGGAATGTAAAATGGTGTAGCTGCTGTGGAAAACAGTATGGAGGTGCTTCAAAAATTCAAAATAGAATTACCCTATGACCCTGGATCCTGGATATATATTCAAGAGAATTAAAAGCAGGGTCTTGAAGAGATATTTGTACACCCATGTTCATAGCAGCATTGATCATAATAGGTAAAACATGGAAGCAGCCCAGTGTCCATTGATGGGTGAATGAATCAGCAAAATGTGATTATACACACAATGGAATATTATTCAGCCTTTCAAAGGGAGGAAATTCTGCAGTATAGATGAACCTTGAGGACATCTAAGCTAAGTGAAATAAACCAGTCCCCCAAAGACAAATAATGTATGGTTCCACCTATAGGAGATACTTAGAGTAGTCAAATCCACAGAGATAGATAGTAGAATGATGGTTGCTAGGGGCTGGGGGGAGGGGAAAATGGGGAGTTACTGGGTAATGGGCATAGGATTTCAGTTTTACAAGATGAAAAGAGTCATGGGGATGGACGGTGGTGATGGATTCACAACCACGTAAATGTCCTTAAAAGCACTGAACTGTAGTACACTTAAAAATGGTTAAGATAGGAAATTTTATGTGTATTTTAACACAATAAAAAAATTAAAAATAAAACTAAAGTCCATATATCACTTTAGAAGTCCACATTGGGAGCGGAGCTGAAGGAAACCATCCAGACTGCGAGCAGAGCTCTGGTCACCAGGATGTTCACCGCAAGGCTGGATGTCAACCTGGGCAGCCCCACCTTTCCTGCTACAGATGAACTGGCTCAGACAGCCACCTGAAATACCATGGCCTGGGGAAGCTTACGGCCTCCCCACAGGCAGAGCTCCTCGGACAGAGGGCTCCTGATCCAGGTCCAGCCCTTTGTTAAGTTACAGGTGAAAAATTCACTCATAAGAGGCTTAAACAACTGTGAGTTTAACAACTCCTCCTTCCCTTCCTCCTCCTCTCCCTCCCTTCCCTCCTCCCCTCCCTTCTCCACTCCAGGCACCATCATGGTTCATGACTCCTTGCCTCACTCCCCTCAACTGTCCCAAGAGCCCCTTAAGAAAAGGTCATGCCTGGCCTCTCTGTTCCAAACACAACCTTCCCTCTGCCCCCAGCATGGCTGCCCCTTCGCTTGCCTTGTCCTCCTGCACCATAGTCACCACTACCTGACGTCCACCGCACATCTTTGTGTACTTGTGTACTGTCTGTTTCGACTGGCACATCAGCTCCCCAGGGCAGGGACTCTGTCGTACTCCTAGCTGTAGCCCAGTACCTAGTGCAGGGCCTGGCATGTAGAAACTCAGCAAATGTGTGCTGCGCAGGTTAATGATTGCAGGGTGGAGCCCGTGCTGGAGTCTGTGCTGTCAGTTACCCACCTCGCAGGAAGTAGGGGCATCACCCTAGTGAAAATGCCCTTTGGTTATCCTACCCCCAAGAAGTTTCTAGGGGTCTTCTTCCTGTGTGGCCTACCTTCTCTCCACCTTCTCCTCATCCTCCCTTCTCTCCTATCTCCTTCCTCCTTCTTTTCAGGGGCAAATATTGCACTCCCAGCCCATACACGTGCTCCATGCCACAAGTCTGCCCCGCCCCCCCATGTCCTGGTCCCTGCTGACCTCTTTGCACACAGGCCCCACCCACCCCAATCCCATCAAGGTATTTTTCCAGAAATACGTCCTTCCCTGAGAGGAATTCTGGGAAGGGCTATGGAAAGAATTAAAATGTCACCTCTTGTTTTTTTTACATAAAACAGAGGAAACAGTCCATATGTAGTAGGAGAAAACAAGATACAATTTAATGTTTAACAAAGATTACGGTTCAGCCATTCTTTGGACAACTATGCAGCCACTTAAGATGACAGTATACTCATACTACAAAGAGCTAATTTCCTTAATACGTAAAGTGCTTTTACAGCTCAATAGGAAAAAGACCAACAACTCAGTGGAAAAGTACGCAAAGGATATGAACAGTTTATGGAAAAGGAACTATAAGTGACCCTTAAATATTTGAAAGGATGCCCAAAATCATTCATAATAAGAGAAATGAAAAAAAAAAATAGGACACCATTACTTGTCTACCAGATCTGCAAATATGGAGAAGTTTGATAACACGTGTTGGGGAATGGGTGGGAAGCTGGCCTCCTCATACATGTTGGTGGGAGTGAAAATTAGTACAACACTTAAGAAGGGTAATTTGCCAGATTTATCAAAGTTCAAACTCCGTATTTTCCCCTTGACCTTGCAAACACACTCCTGGATGTTTTCGCTAAAGATTTATTCTCACGTAGGCAAAAACGATGCTTGAACAAGGATATTTGTTACAGCACTGATTGAAATAACAAGAGATGAGAAACAACCTAAATGCCCAACAACAGTTATATCAATTATGCCATGCACTGAAATACTATGTAGCTGTTAAAAAGAAAAAGAAAAAAGGCAGATTTGTTTTGTTTTGATGTGGAAAGATTTCCAAATTACATTAAATTAAAAAAACAAGATAAAAAACACTATATTACAGTATACTACCATTTGTGAGAAGGGGATATATATATACACACACACACATATATATATGTGTATATATATATATATATATATATGTATCTCCATGTGCCCACCTGGACTGTCTTTGGAAGGAGACATAAGAACCTGATAACACTGGTTGTTTTCAGGAAGGGTTATCTGGTGGCCAGGAGACTGGGGAGGGAGGGAGACTTACTTTTCATTACATACCTTTTTACTTGTTTTATATTATTGTACTATGTGAATGTACTAGCTACTAAAAACTAAACAATTAAAAAAAGGATATCATAGCATTTAATCTTCCTTTAATACATAATTCCATGTTATTTAGTTTAAAAAGTGTAATTCCATTTTGGTTTTTATGTTATGAGTCCACTAAAAAGGATAGGAATATACACATATAGAAAAAAGTCTGGAAGGAAGAAAACCAAACTGAGAATAGAGGTCACCTGAGTGTGAACTCAACGTTCCCTCAAGTTCATTGAGGTTCTCCTTTGCCAAATGTCAGAGGCATCCCAGCCGGAAGGGCTGCTAAAAACCTTTCTGGGAAAGACTCCTGTGTCTGGGAATTTATCAGAAGACTTTGGAGTGACTCACAGGATGTAGCAGGAGTCCCATCACAGAGAATCAGGTTGAAACAGGCAGGGTAAACGAGTGAACTCAGGTTTCCCCAGGTCCCCCATCTTTTCACCCCAGGAAACCTACTGGTTTCATGCCCTGCTCTACTAGTGAGAGAGGATGACTGCAGAGCAGAAGAAGAGTCTGGGGTCAGAGGTGGCCAGAAGAACTACGCTGACATTCATCTCCACCTTCCAGATCCACAGAGAGCCTGAGAATACTTAGGGTCTCCCAAAAGAGCATAATGGGGGTTCATGACAATTTCACCCGGCTCTCAAGGATCTAGGAAACCCCAGATGGCATACAGGTTACTTAAGCATGCTTATTTTATGAGTAACAAGTCCCACATATAACCAAGTGCTTGCCTGCCTCACCACTTCCTCCTGGTTTTAAGGGCAGTAGATGGCAGAGATATGATCTTCAGGGTGGTCTGAGGGACCAAAAGCCTTGCCTCTCCAGACAGCCTGCACTAACTGTCAGACTGATCAATTTTTCAGACTTTTTGTTTCCTTCTCAAATCATTTGGGTGTTTGGCTTGCAGACTGAGTTTCATCCAAGATAGACTTTGGGCTACCAGCAACACTCAAAAAATAGATCCGGCAAAGAAAACCCATAGTTTACATCCTTAGAAGCCCTCCAAACAGTTTTTACAAAGTATTTGCCCCTGTATTTAATTTGCTTAATCCTTAGTGGGACTCTGTGGAAAGCAGAGGAGAGGTTCTGGGATGGCAAATTAGTTTCCTAGCTTTGCTACAAAGAACCACAAACTGGGTAGATTAAAATGTAAGAAATTTATACTCTCACAGTTCTGGAGGCCAGAAGCCTGAAACCAAGGTGTGGGCGGGGCCATGCTCCCTCTGAAGCCTCTAGGGGTGGGCGCTGCCAGCCTCTTTTGGCTTCTGGTGGTTTCTGGGCAGTTCTTGGACTCCTTAATTTGTAGATACCTCATTCCAATCTCTGCCTGTGTCACATGGCTGTCTTCTCCCCATGTGTCTCGATTTTCCTATGTTGGCCTCCTCTCTTATAAGGACACCATTCATACTGAATTAAGGACCCACCTACTGTAGTATGACCTCATCTTAATTATTTACATCTGCTACGCCCTTTTTTCGAAATAAAGCCACATTCTGAGGTAGAGGGGTTAGGACTTCAATGTATCTTTTTCAGGGACACAGTTCAATCCATAACAGACAGGGGAAGACATACTAAGTAATTTGGCTGAATTTTTCTCAGAGGGGAGGTGGGTATATATGTTGGGTGTAAGGAGGCTGACTTGGCCCTACAAACAGCCAGGCACGTCTGTATCTGGTGGAGGAATAAGGCTAAGCATATTGGGAAACTCTTCCAAGGAACTTTCCCTTCCACTTGTCTGCTTTCATCAAGGACCCATCACTCCTCAGGCTGGTGCAGTACCTTGAAGGACATGTTATCATCCCCATTTTACAGATGAGAAACCGAGGTTCTAAGAGAAAAAACAGTCCAAGCAAATTCAAGGTGCTAAGAGCCCTGGTCCTTCTGCCTCCCATGCCAGGCTCCAATCTAGCTGGTGCTGTGCTTTGTTTTTTTGTTTTTGTTTCTGTTTTTGGCTGCGTTGGGTCTTCGTTGCTGTGCAGGCTTTCTCTAGTTGCGGAGAGCAGGGGCTGCTCTTCATTGGGGTGCACGGACTTCTCACTGTGGTGGCTTCTCTTGTTGCGGAGCACGGGCTCTAGAGCGCAGGCTCAGTAGCTGTGGCGCACGGGCTTAGTTGCTCCGCGGCATGTGGGATCTTCCTGGACCAGGGATCGAACCCGTGTCCCCTGCATTGGTAGGCGGATTCTTAACCACTGCGCTACCAGGGAAGCCCTGGTGCTGTGCTTTGGAGGGGAGGCAGGTGGGCATAAACAATGACCAGTCGGTGCTATCGGTAAGTTTTGAGGAAAGCACGCTGGATGGGGGGCCTGCATGCACCATGAAATCATCAGATTTACCCCCGCTCTGTTCTCTGGTAAGAGACCAAGCCTAGTGTTTTCTGAGCTTACTGCTTCTTAGAAAGAAAAGCAATTTGGAGGGATGAGGCTCCATGTACTGGCCCCGGGTACACCCTACCTCCTGCCATCCCCAGGTTTGGGAGGCTTGGAAGTGCTGGTTTTCAAACTGCTTTTGAAGCCTGCAGAACCCGCAAACTCTTAAAAAGGAAACATAAGAACCCCAACGTATAAAATGGATGCAAACGGTGCTGAAGGTGGGGGGCCTCCCTGCACCTCCCCAAATGGCCATCCCAGCAAACTCCAGGTCCTGGCCCCCTGGGTGAGAAAATGGCTGAAAATGACTTGGAAATGCAAAAAGCAAGTAGCAAAACGACACCCATGTAAACAAAAGGGCACCCATGTATTCACCTATTACTTATGAGGTTAAAACGCTCATCAGGAATAGTCTGTGAGATTTGACATTAAGGAATTACTGTTAAAATGTTTAAAGTTATGCTGATGGTATTGTGGTTATGTCTTTTAAAAATCTCCTTATTTTAGTACGTTGTGGGAGAGTTCGGTTGAGATGCTGTGTGTCTGTTTGCCATTTGTTTCAAAATGAAGTGTGGTAGGAACGAAACTGGGCTGGTCTGGGGTGATGACTGTTGAAGCCTAAGTGGCGGTTATGTGGAGCTTGGTTATATCATAACGGACATATTTGTACAGCTCAACCTAATTCTATTCCTTCTACTTTTATTTATTATTTTTATTTATTTATTTATTTTGGCTGCGTTTGTTGCTGCACGCGGGCTTTCTCTAGTTGCGGTGAGTGGGGGCTACTCTTCGTTGCGGTGCGTGGGCTTCTCACTGCGGTGGCTTCTCTTGTTGCGGAGCACGGGCTCTAGAGCGCAGGCTCAGTAGTTGTGGCGCACGGGCTTAGTTGCTCCACCGCATGTGGGATCCTCCCCGACCAGGGCTCCAACCCGTGTCCCCTGCATTGGCAGGCGGATTCTTAACCACTGCGCCTCCAGGGAGCCCCTATTCCTTCTACTTTTGCACATGTTTGGAATTGTCCATCATAAAAAGCTCTTTTAGGCTAAAAAGTCCCACGCAATGAGCAGCGGGGACTTCTGAATTCTTTAAAAGACAATTAGAAGTTGAAGCTCCAGGAGGTGACAGGAGCGGTGCGAAGGTGGGGAGGAATGGGAAGGAGCGGGAACGCAGCTGCATCCCGAAAGCCAACCCGGGTAACCCAGACTTGCTTTCCTCTGAGGCTCGAAACTCATCCCCCAAACTCTGCAGGGTGGCAGGCTGAGCGCTCCCCCGCCACCGGCGCCCCATCTGCCCACCCGTTCATCAGTCCAGCCGTCCGTCGGCCCGACCATCCCTCAGGTCAGCTACCTGGTCATGGGTACGTCCAGCTCCAGAGTCCTCTGGCATCCCCTCCTCCCCGCTCCGCGCGGCGTCTGCACCCCGAACCTCCCTGCGCAGCTCGCCCCAGCCGGGTCCCGCTGCCCCGCGAAGTGGTGGGCACTCACCGGCTGCGCTCCCGGCTGCGCTCCCGGCTTCGCCGCGCTGTGCACGAAACTGAAAGTAGGCGCGGAGAGCAGCCTGGCGGCGGTTGAGGGGAGCCGGCTGCCTCTGCCGGGAAATCACGTGGGTTCTCGGTGCCCCGGCGCGGGCGTGTGCGCGGGATGGGCGGGGGCAGCACACGCCCTCCTGCAGGGCCCGCGTCCCGCGCCTCTTGGAGCTCAGCCACCTGTGCGGAGGACACCCAGAGACGGCACCGAGGGACGCGGGGAGCGCTCGCCCCTTTCGTGGATGCGATACTGAGGCGAAGGGATGAGGGGTTGGCACACCCGGGTCGCGCCAGTAGACCCCGGGCTGAGTTCGGCTCTCCCTGCCTCCCTGGAGACTAAGAAGGAATGGGACAGGATAGGAAGGAGATGCTCGCTGTGCAGGAGGAGACTTAGAACCCAGGGGGTCCAGCCTCCTTTTCTTCAGCGCTCGCCAGGATGGAGGGAGGGGAGACAAGAAAAACGACCATAATTGCGCTTACTGAGCCCTTGGCCCTTTGGATGGTGTTAAACGCTATGAATTTAGGAGAGAGGTGAAGGAACTTGTCCAAGTCACACAAGGGACACAGGCAGAGATGAGGAAGAGGTGGGACAAAGAGGACAGGAGGAGCAGAAAGAGGGTGAGAAGCCTCCCCCAGGCGGGAGTCAGCAGCAGTCCTGAGTGGCCGCTAGTCCGCTATCCTTTCAGAGCTGACTACAACCTCCCTGGCTTTTTGCATTCCTCCGGGGACAGGAGCTCCTGTCCTGCAGAGGATACATCCATCCCCATGGACAGGTCTGCCCTCTAGGAAGGTCATCCGCCCACCTTCCCGTGACATCCCAACAGTGCAGCAGCTTTCACTCCCAGCTCTTCTATCCCCCTGCCTCTCAAGCCAGCCGGGTGTGTGTGAGTGTGGGTGAGGGCACTGCATGGTAATGGTCACAGGCACAACCATCAGTGTCAGACACCCCTGGCTTCAAGTCGTCCTCTTCAACTTACTGGCCAAATGCCTTTACTTCGCTGAGCCTGAAGTTTGCCATCTGTAGGATGATAAGAACCCCTCCACGCAGAGAGGTCACGAGAATCTGATGACCTAAAGTTCAGGCTAATGTAGCCTGTGCCTGAAGCCAATAGGTGTCCTTGCATTTCTGTCTCCTTCCGCCGGTCCCACGTCCCTGTGAGAAGGGAAACTGCTCCCCTTCCAGCACCAACTCTGATATCCAGAAGTCACGTGACAGCACGGATTTTTGCAGTCAAGTGCTTGTGGGTGATTCCCAGCTCCACCACTTCAGGTAAATGCCCTGACTTCCCAGGCCTCAGTTTCCTCATCTGCTAAATGGGGTATTCCAAGCTCCCCCAGGCCACTGCAGGGCATGTTGGGGAATGGATGAGAATGCGAACGTGGCTGTGACTGGGTGCACGGGAGGGATTATGCCCTAAGATCAGGATGTGCACTGCAGTTCAGCTCATGTTCACTGAACACCTGCTGTGTTATTGGCCTGAACACCTACTCCCTATCCAGGCTGGGAAGAGCAGATGGACACGTGGACAAATAACCACAATCCTGAGAGACAAATGCAGACCATTTTCAGATGCATTTAATTTTGGACAGCCCCTTGAGGATGGCAGAAGACAAGTTATCCCATTAGGCAGATGAGGAAGCTGAAATTCAGACAGGTCAGGTGAGTTGCTGAAAGTCACATAGCAATCAGGAGCAGAGTTGGGTCTTAAACCCAATACCCTTTCCAGCCTGGAGATACCTGGCCTGCTGAGGTGGTTATCACTGAAGGACTCTGGGAGAGCTACCTTCCCAAATGCTCCCTACCCCCAGCCTGGCCTGTGGCCTGGAGTCTACCATCAGCACATTGTTCCTTTGGCTGAAGGTGTGCATATGCTCCTCTGGTATAAATTAAATGGCCGTCCATCATTTACACTTGAGTGTGAACAAGCTAATAAGATTTTATTGGTGGGAGATCAAAGGGAATCTTGGGTATTTGGATTTGGGGGTAGGAAACACAAGATGTGAGAGTCAGGGGGACCAGAGGATGGAGCCCACATTTACTGGGCACCTGTGTGCCAAGTACCATCTCTGTCGAGTGTAACCAATAGGTGGCATTTGTGAGCACTTAGGACATACCAGACAGTGTTCTGGGTACATGGGCTTGCTCCTTTAATTCTCACGGCAGCCCTTTTATCTCCATTTTTACAGGTGAAACAGAGACAGAGAGGGTAACATGCCGAGATTACACAGCTAGCAGCGCAGGAGCCGGGATTTGGACCCAGGCAGGGCAGCTCCAGAACCCCTGCTCTTGGTCACCATGTGATACTCCCTCTAGGCTAACACAGTCCTTACCAGAACCCTATGTGGAAGGTATTATTATCATCCCATTTAACAGATGAGGAAACTGAGGTACAGAGGGACCCAAAATTAGTATTTCAGGATACTGGGATTTGGACCCAGATTTGAAGGCCAAGCCTTCCCTCTGTGTTCCCCATTGCCCAAGGTTGGTCCCGAATACCAGGGGCCTATCCTGTCCTGGGTCAGCAGCCCAGGTGGCAGGATGTGCTTCCACAGGACCTGGCCTTGGGCAGCCCTTGTTTCCTCCCTGGAGGAAGCAGCAAATGCCCCCACCCATGCTGGGGGACTTCCCAGTCTTTTGTCATAGGCCTAGATCTGAGTTTCTGGGCTTGGATGGAAGGGCCAGGGCTGGGAGGGGTCCAGCAGGTTAGTGCTGTCCTGGCAAGCTCTGGGGTTCCATGTCTCTAAGTCCTCCCGTGCAGACCTGGCTGAGACGCTCTCCTGCACCTGGAGTGGCAAAGGAAGCTGAGGGGCTGCACCTTTCTGGAGCAGAAATGAGCCCCAGGGCCTTCTAGGGTCCCAGCTGGGCTGGGGTCCACAAGGGGCAAGACTCCAAGCAAGCTCTCTGTCTGCCCCTTGTGATGGTGAAAGTTTTCATTTGGGGGAAGGAGCTGCCCAGGGCTGCCAGGTCATCCTGATACTGTCTTTGGGGCATCAAGTTGGGGGCCTGGGCTTCCCAACCCCTTTGGGGGTGCTCTCTTGGGTGGAGTGAATCTCCCAACTGGTGTCACTATCCTGAAGGCTTACATCCCAAGGGCTGGAATTTCCATGTTGGACTCAGGACTTGGGGACTGGTGAAACCACTCTGACTCTTTGTGCCAGGGGCCCTGCCTTCCAGCCCCCAGGAGCACTCCTGGTCAGCTTAGTGGGTCAGACCCTTTCTTTGGACCCTGAGGGAGGAAGAGAAACAGACCCAAGAGAGCATTTAGAGGGGACCAAGGAGGAAGGAACCGGGCTCAGAAGATGGTGCCTTCCCCTCAAGTCTTCCCAAACCTGAAGAGGTGTCCCTCTGCAAAGCTCCACCCCAGATCTTGCCTCCTGGCTGTCTCTCCTGCCCGTCAAAATAAAGGCCAGGCCTCCTCTGCACCTTGATTATGTGGGCCCTGACCTCCTCTCTCTCCCTCTCCTCTTTGCTCTCTGTGCTACTCCGGCCTCCTTTAAGTTTCTTGACTCTCTCATGGTTCCTCCTAGGGACTTTGCACATGCCAGTGTCTTCCTATGCTTTTCCCCCTTCCATTTGGCCAATGTGGCAGCGAGGGATTTTCTTCACACGCCCTCCCTGGAGGCTGGTACCTCCCAAGACTGAGATGGCAGAAAGAAACCTTTTGTATTCTAGCCTGAGTGGGAAGAAGACACGCTTTGAGCATCATAAGGTGGTCTGGCTGGTGCTCATAAGAGGTTACTCTTCCATGTTAAAGTCTGATTTGCTTTTTAGAGGCTCCATCCTCCTCCTCTTCTACCAGAAACCAGACCTCTGTGAGGGCCCCCTATCCTCCCTGCCATCCTCCGGATCTGAAGCCCCTATGGTCCCATATTTCCTACCCAGCAAGGGAACCACATGGAACACAGAATGGGTGACACCTCATACAGAAAGCTGGTCAGAACAGGAGATGGGATATTGGTGGGTGGGTGGGGAAGAGGGCCCAGTGCTTTGGGGGAGGGAAGAGAGATGGTCTGAGAGATGCTTTCTGCTGACTGATGGGGAGGCTAAGAAACCCAGCCAGGGCTTCCCTGGTGGTGCAGTGGTTAACAATCTGCCTGCCAATGCTGGGGACACGTGTTCGAGCCCTGGTCCGGGAAGATCCCACATGCTGCGGAGCAAGTAAGCCTGTGCGCCACAACTACTGAGCCCGCGTGCTACAACTACTGAAGCCCGTGCGCCTAGAGACCGTGCTCTGCAACAAGAGAAGCCACCGCAATGAGAAGCCCGCACACCACAACAAAGAGTAGCCCCCCAGGCTTCCCTGGGGCGCAGTGGTTGGGAGTCCGCCTGCCGATGCAGGGGACACGGGTTCGTGTCCCGGTCCGGGAAGATCCCACATGCCGTGAAGCGGCTGGGCCCGTGAGCCATGGCCGCTGAGCCTGCGCATCTGGAGCCTGTGCTCTGCAATGGGAGAGGCCACAACAGTGAGAGGCCCGTGTACCGCAAAAAAAAAAAAAAAAAGAGTAGCCCCCGCTTGCCGCAACTAGAGAAAGCCCGCGCGCAGCAAGTAAGACCCAGTGCAGCCAAAAATAAATAAATAAATAAATAAATAAATAAATAAAAACCTCTCCTTTAAAAAAAAAAAGAAACCCAGCCAGCTCCTGCTCCCTTTCTCTCTACCAAAGTCACACACACAGGCAGATATTCAAAAAGACAGCAGGGTCAGCTCAGCGTATCCTGTGGGGAAACAGAAAGCTCTGGGCAGGGCCTTCTCCAAAATACCCCCTGCACGCCCCAGTAATGGAGCCTGAGATTCCACCATTAGAGTCATCTCATGTGGACAAATATCCTACAAGGTCAACATGGAAAGGGAATTTGGGGATCATCAAGTCTAACTCTCTCATTTTATAGGAAGGGAAACTGAGGCTTGGGGCCGGGCATGAATGAGCCTCCCAGCCCAGGGCTCTTCCTGCCACATCAGGTGCCATTAGGAGACCTGTGCCCTTAAGGGGGGCTTAGCTATCCGTGGGGTGGCAGAGACCATATTCTCCAGTGAAGCAGGAACAGGGATCCACGCTCTGGCCAAGTCATGGGTGTGCATTGCCACCCACAGGAGGAGGCACCTTGAGGGAATGGGACCCAGGACTGCTGAGCTTCGATGACTAGAGAATCAGGGGCACTTGCAGCTCCGCCTGGGAAGGGCCTAGAAGATGAATGAGAGCCTCCCTGTCAGGCATGTGTCCCCAAAGCCTCCTCCAGCCCAGACTTTTGAGATATGACCTCAGGGGTGCCCATTGTGGTGATCCTTGTCCACAGGAGGTTCTGGGTAGACTCAACACTGCTCCTCAGATGACGAGCCCACTGTGAGCACTCCCTGGGGCACAGAGGTGACCCATGGGGCAGACGGCCCCACAGCCTGCAGGGCATTCATCTATATGCCTATGAAAAACTACATCTCAACCCACCCTCTCTTCCTGTCCCCACCCCCCAAATGGTACCTCTCCTGAGTGGTCCCTCGTAGGCCCTGGGGAGGGCTGTGACTGCATCCCGTCCAAGGAACCAAGGCCCGGGGAGCGGCCAGCTGGCCAGTGCTCTCCTGCCCTCCCCACCCCCTTAATCCACACCACCAGGGTTCCATTTCTGCAATCTCAGCATCATCCCAACAGACACACAAGCAGAAGGGTCACAAGATAAGGGAGGGATCATCTGGTCCCGTTGCCTGATTTCCTTTAGGACTCTGTGTCCGCTTTTTTTTTGGCCTCTCCTGTTGCGGAGCACAGGCTACGGACGCGCAGGCTCAGCGGCCATGGCTCATGGGCCCAGCCGCTCCGCGGCATGTGGGATCCTCCCGGACCGGGGCACGAACCCGCGTCCCCTGCATCGGCAGGCGGACTCTCAACCACTGCGCCACCAGGGAAGCCTCCCACTTTCTTTAAGACATGAGGTACATGGGGCTTTTTTTGTCCACACCTCAAGGAATGCGAGAGCTTAGTTCCCTGAGAACCCTTGCCCCCTACGGTGGAAGTGCGGAGCCTTGATCACTGGCCCGCCTGGGAAGTCCCCCTATGGCGCTTATTTCTCCAGGTGCACCCAAGACCACCTACCTTGGTCAATGTGGAAAAAGTCAGTTTAATCCTGAAGTCAAAAAGATGAGAATTTGGCCCTCCATTGTGCTCCCAATCCCCCAGAAAAGAAACTCTAGGAATTATTTCAAGTGCTTCCGTCTATATTTAGGGCCCTCCATAGAGAGCCCTTTTGAGCTCTCTCATGAGATTTGCCATCCCAGCCACCAGGCCTTTGCTCGGGCCCTTCCTCCGGCCATGCCCTCCCTCCATCCTTCACGGTGCCTCTTCCTCTGAATTAAGACTCTAGGTAGGAGTCTTCTCCCCCCAGAAGTCAGGTCCTAAGTCCTGGAGGGAAGGAGCCATATTCCCCCACCAATATCCTGTGCCTGACATCAGAGGGACAAGGGAGGGATTTGCTGAGTCAACCACTCACCCCCTCTCTGCAGACATACTGGGAATCCAAGAGGCTTAAGATCTCCTTCCTGGAGCAGGAGGCCTGGATGGTAGTGATGGTGTGTGGTCAGCCCACTCGAGAAGTTCTCTTGTTCTTTGTACATCCCGCGCTCGACCAGTCCCCGCTTCACCTCCACCCCACTCACGTTAACTCACGTTTGCCCCCCGCCCAGCTAGTGCTTGTTTTAATCCTTAGGCCAGAGTGGCTCCACCTGCTAGTTTATTAAAGGGAAACAACTGCCCACCTGATAGTCCTTAACCTGAGGGCCCGTGAGGGACACGCCCCAGCTGCTGGTTTCCCTGGTAATGATGACCCCACCTGATGTCAATTACCCTATGAATGGTAGCCTCCTTCTCCCCACCCCACCCCCGCCCCATCTGGCATTAACCGGTGAGGTGTCACTCCAGGAATTTTTGCTTAAGATCCCCTGTCCAAGATCCGCGATGGTCTTGAGGCTGGGCAACTACAAGGCTCACAGGCCTGCAGACTGCAGCCCACAGGTGGTATCCTGGGGAGAGAAACCAGGTTCCCTGTGAGCAGGGGCCCTCCTCAGAGCAGAGAGCAACCCCCAAGCCCAGGACCCTCAACTCTCTATGCTGAGCGATGGGAGAGGTGTGGGGAGAGGTGGACCCTGGGGACTCTTGGGGTCAGCCTAGCATTGATATTCTACAAACAAAAGGGAGTTCCCCAGGACCTGCCGCTTGGGGATTATGTGGCACATCCTCTCCTGGATTCTCACTCATCCACATTCTCAACAGCTTCTTCCTGGTTTGAACCGGCACCAGGACTTTCCCGAATGGCTCACTTCCTCCACCTCCAAAATGAAACCATCAGCAAAACAAGGTGACACTTCATCTGCTGGCAGTTGGATTTAGCTGCATTTTTACATTCCAGAGACCAAGTATGGATCCTCAACCAGGAGCATTAGCTTTACCACCTGGAAGAGAGCTTGTTAGAAATGCAGACTCTCAGGCCCTACCCCAGGCTCACCAAACCAGAAACTCTGAGAATGAGCCCAGGAATCTGTGTTTTAACAACCCCTGCAGGTGATTCTGATACAGGCCAAAGTCTGAGACCCATAGCACTAGAAAACTTTCAAATAGCCTCTTGATTTGGGGTTATGAGTTGTATAAGCACCCAACCACCCACCCCTTTTTTCTTCATAGCTCCGGGCACAATTAGTGGTTATATAGTCTTTTGTTTGGCTAGCTATTATCTATCTCTGCCTATGTCCCCTAGACTATAAGCTTCACAAAGTCATGAACCATATGGGCCTGGCTCAGAGTAAGAACTCAACAGATATTGTTGAAAATACATCCATCCATACATAAAAATGCTGGGGCCACAGAAACTGTTGACTCTGATATGAATGTGACATGTGACCTTGAACAAACGTCCTTCTAGTTCTCAGCCTCTGGAACTCCCTTTGTACAGTGAAGGGGTGCGTCCAGCTGACCCTTGAGGGCCATGCCGCTCTCTACCATTTTAGCAGAGGCTCAGTTTGACGCCTCCCCAGTCCAGCGATCCCGCACCAGCGCCAACCAAGGCATCTCCTCCCACACCCCATCCCAAAGCCTTCTGGAGCTTCTACTGCTTCCTTCTGGCCATTAAGTCTCCTTGACATGATCTCAACCTAACTCCTGGCCTGACCTGCAACTCCTTTACCCCCAAACAACCCTTCCCGCAGCCACGCTGGGCTTCCTTCCTCCCCCTGGTCCTGTCACTGCTGTTCCCCAGGCAGAACACCTGCGCTTGGCACTCTCCCTGCCCCTTAAGAGCCAGTTCAAACTGCCTTCTGGAAGCACTCCAGCACATAGAAGTCTTGGTTAACAGATTCCTAAAAAGCATGTATGTCCACAGTCAGACTCAAAAGCAAGAAGGGAAGTCCTCAGGAGCCAGAAACAAGAGGGGACTCTGAGAAAAGTCAGGGGAGGGGAAATGAAATGGGATCTTCTGGGAGATGGAGTTTACAGCTGGGTGTTAAGAGTACTCTAAACTTTTCAGATTCCTAGATTTTAAAAAAAGTAAATAATAGAAAATTTTAAAAGATTAAAAAAAACCAACCTAAATGCAATGTGCTAACCTGGATTGGATCCTGGGACAGAAAAAGTATATCAGTGGAAAAACTGGTGAAATTCAAACAAAGCCTGGAGTTTGGTTAATAGCAATATACCAACATTAATCTCTTAAGTTACAACAAATGAGCCATGGTTGTGAATGACCATGGTGGGTTTTTTTCTTTATACTTTTCTCTGTTTTCCACTCTGTGCCTACATTACTTTTGTCTGCCGTTTTCATGTATGAAGAAATATTGAAGACATGCAGAGGGGCATTAGGAGTAGTACTGATCATCAATTCCTCACCTACAATGACAAAATCAAACACGCTCTGAAGACTACAAGTTTTTTTCTTAAGTCTGTCAGCAAACCTGGCCATTTGGATGGAAGGCTGTTTATAGTACTTATCTTGCTTTATGTGAAAATTCATATGCAGAGAAATATCAGTGGACTTGATTGTGGGGTGCCACCCCAGATCCCATGCAGGTGCCCTGCAATACATCCAGTGTGCATGTACCTGCACTACCTTCTAAAATGCACAAAATTCTGGATTTGGAAAGTCATGTGGCCCTAATGGAGATGGACAGTGGTTTGGGGACCTATGTTACAAACACCCACGTCCCACCACCCAGGTTAAGAGATAAGATATTACTAAAACTGTCAAAACTCCCACGTGTACCCCATTCATAACTTGTATCGTGTGATTTTGATGATCAGGAGGACAGCCATGTTTTAGAAACAACCAATCACAGCAGAAGCAGTGAGAAGAACTTGGAGGTTTCAGAGGTCCATCTGTGGAGGCGTTGCCAACTACCGGCCTCCCCATCTCCCTGCCTTCCTCGGTCTGTACCCACTTCACCTCTTCAAGTGTAAGCCTCAGGGACTTCCCTGGTGGTCCAGTGCTTAAGAATCCGTGCTTCCAATGCAGGGGGCGTGGGTTTGATCCCGGGTTGGGGAACTAAGATCCCACATGCTGCTGGTGCAGCCAAAAAAAAAAAAAAAAAAAAGTGTAAGCCACAAAAAGTTGCCTGCCTGGGCGTAGGGAGGGGAATGACACCATCACTGAAGAACCATGATACCCTTGTTCTGACAGTAGAGCTTGGACATCTTGAGGCTGTAGACAGTTACCTGGGCCTGGCTGGCAGGGAAGCTATGGGAAAGCAGTGGGAGACACAGAGGGGGTCCCATGGCTAGGATGGGGGCCCATCAGAACAGCTGTGGCCACTGCCTCTGGAGACACAAGGGACAAAGCTGACTCGGGGTTCCCAGGACTGAGAAAAAAAGGAAGCAGCTAGGGCAGTAGCTGGGGCCCAGGCCACCCCATCACTAATCTGCCAGTGACCTGGGCATCACTCTTGCCCTCTCTGGCCCTTGGTTTTCTCACCTGTGTGATAGTGAAGTAATCCCTTGCCCTGCCCACCTCTTAGTGTGTGGAAAGGCCTTCTGTGCCTCACTTTCTTCAACTATAAAATGGGGATAATAATAGTACCTACCTCCGAGGGTTGTTGCAAGGATTAAATGAGAGAATCAACGTAAAGAACTTGCAGAAGGACCTGCGCATGGTCACCCTCCAAAAGAAGCTGCCATTGCTTTTGTGTAACAATATTCATGAAATGCTGACTATGCTTCAGCCCTGGGTGAGGACATGGGGAACAGTGCAGAGCTCAATAGACCTGGTCTCTACCTTCAGGAGGCTCAACGTTTATCAGATAATCCCAGAACTAAATGTAAAATGGCACCTGAGGAGCGTTTTAAAGGATGGATGCACCGGGCTGTGGTTTGAGAGCCCTGGAGAGCAAATCTCACCTAGTTAGGGAATGGGGAGACCCTTTCTGAGGATAAGGAGTAATCAGATGGGGCAAGGAAGAGGGGACGCCTCTGGGCAAGGGGGCACAGCATGTGCAAAAGCCCTGTGGTGGGTGGGGAACATGGTCAATGCACAGAATGCACAGGCAGCCAGGGGCTGGGAAGTACGGCCCGAGGTGGCCTGGGCAGGAGGAAAGGACCTCCGATTTGCAGACTGTTGGGCTGGGCTCAGGGAGACCTCTCCCCATCAAAAAAATTGAACCAATAGGTACCTTGCAACAAAAAGTTTTATTTAATACACAGCTGAGCTCATACAAAAGAAAGGGACAATCCCAGATACTAAAGATGAAGAGGGAAATGAGAGCTAAAACCGTAAGTAAGGTGGCCCAGAGAGACAGGCACTGGATGTGAGTTCAGACCACACTAAAATGGGGTTTTTGGGGCTTCCCTGGTGGCGCAGTGTTTGAGAGTCCACCTGCCGATGCAGGGGATGTGGGTTTGTGCCCCGGTCCGGGAGGATCCCACATGCCACGGAGCGGCTGGGCCCGTGGGCCATGGCCGCTGGGCCTGAGCATCCGGAGCCTGTGCTCCGCAGGGGGAGAGGCCACAGCAGTGAGAGGCCCGCGTACTGCAAAAAAATAAATAAATAAAATAAAACAAAATGGGGCTTTAACACTGTCAGAGGGAGAGAAGTGAGAGGAGGGGGGATGGAAATACCTCCTCTCAGTGAAAAGGAGACCAAATGACTTCACCCACCAAAGGAAGCCACCAGAAACGTCAAGGTGGGTCTGGGAGGGTATAACTTGAGAACCCAAGCCTGCAGCTCGGGTTCAGCATAATTCAGATGTGCAGCTCTGAATTATGTATGTATTTATACTGCCAGCATGGTGCAGGACTTCCTGAACTGAGAAATGGACCTACAAAGCCAGGAAGGAATGGATGATGTAACCTTTGGGGTCCCTGGCAGTAATAAGTGCAAAATTATTCTCTAAGGAAATGTGGGTGATTCAGGGAGCAGAGTCTGTCCACAGAAAAACCAAATTCCACTAAAGGTGAGCTTCTAAGAAAATAAATATTACAAGCCCTACAAGGAAACCATGAGAGAGAGCTAGCAAACACAACCAACAAGAGGATAAGCACCCCAAGGCTCTGACATAATAGAACATGGAAGAAACTACAAAGGAACTAATTTTTCAATGATTAAAGAAACAGAGCCATAATGAAAGCATAGGACTCCAGGGGGAAAAAACAAAAGATAGATTTTGAAAAGGAAAACTTGAAAATAAACTCAAGAAGATGTGGAGGAAAGGGAACCCTGTGCACTGTTGGTGGGAATGCGTATTGATGCAGCCACTATGGAAGACAGTGTGGAGGTTCCTCAAAAATTAAAAATAGAACTACCATATGATCCAGCAATTCCACCTCTGGGTATCTTTCCAAAGAAAACAAAAACAGTGATTCAAAAAGATATGCACCCCCATGCACACTGCAGCATTATTTGCAAAAGCCAAGATATGGAAGCAACCTAAGTGTTCATCAATAGGTGAATGGATAAAGAAGATGTGGTATAACAAATATTACTCAGCCATGAAAAATAATGAAATCTTGCCATTTGCAACAACATGGATGGACCCAGAGGGTACTGTGCTAAGTGAAATAAGTCAGACAGAGAAAGGCGAATACCGTATGATTTCACTTATACGTGGAATCTAAAAAACAAAACAGATGAACAAACATAACAAAACAGAAAGACTCGTAGATACCCAGAACAAACAGGTGGTCGCCAGAGGGCAGGGGGCTGGCGGGATGAATGAAATAGGTGAGGGAGACTGAGGTACAAACTTCCAGTTATAAAATAAATGAGGACTTCCCTGGTGGCGCAGTGGTTAAGAATCCGCCTGCCAATGCAGGGGACACGGGTTCAAGCCCTGGTCTGGGAGGATCCCACATGCTGCGGAGCAACTAAGCCTGTGGGCTACAACTACTGAGCCCGCGGTCCACAACTACTGAAGCTTGTGTGCCTAGAGCCCGTGGTCTGAAACAAGAGAAGCCACTGCAATGAGAAGCCCGCGCACCACAACGAAGAGTAACCCCCGCTCAACACAACTAGAGAAAACCTGCACTCAGCACCGAAAACCTAACACAGCCAAAAATAAATAAATTTTTAAAAATAAAATAAAATAAATGAGTCACAGGAATGAAATGTACAGCATGGGGAATATAGTCAATAATATTGTAATAACTCAGGTGATAGATGGTACTTAGACTTATCATGGTGATCATTCTGTAATTTATAGAAATACTGAATCGCTATGTTGTGCACCTGGAACTAACATAGTGTTGAAGGTCAATTATACTTCAATTTTAAAAAATGAACTTAATAGAATTTCTAGAAATGAAAATTATTAATTTTAAAATGAAAAACTCAGTGAATGAGTAAATGGATTAGACACAGCTATAAAAAGAATGAGTGAATTGAAAGAGATAATTGAAGAAATGATTCAGAATTCAGCACAGAGAGAGAAAGAGATGGAAACTATGACACAGCAACTAAGAGACATAGAATGGAATGAGAAGGCCCAACATACGTCTAGTGGAAATTCAAGATATTAAGAATAGAAAAAATAGGGCTTCCCTGGTGGCGCAGTGGTTGAGAGTCCGCCTGCCGATGCAGGGGACACGGGTTCGTGTGCCGGTCTGGGAAGATCCCACATGCCACGGAGCGGCTGGGCCCGTGAGCCATGGCTGCTGAGCCTGCACCTCTGGAGCCTGTGCTCCGCAACGGGAGAGGCCACAACAGTGAGAGGCCCGCGTACCGCAAAAAAAAAAAAAAAAAAAAAAAAAGAATAGAAAAAATAGAAAAAATAGAGGAGAGACAATAATTGGAGAGAGAGTGGCTGAGAAATTTCCAAAGCTGACAAAAGACACCATCCCTTAAACTGAATGCTTATGCTGAGTCCAAAACAACTAGATTGAGAGGTAAACAGGGGCCAGAAAATACATGACCCTGGAGCCCATGTCAGAGAATTTTGCTTTTATCCTAAGACTTTTATTCTTGATGAGTTTTAAGCAGACAAGTGAACAATCAGCTTTGCTTCTGGAGGCTACTGTGGGGAACAGATTCAGGAGATGTCAGGATGCAGGAGGCTGTAGATGGGTCCCCACAAGTGATAATGGTAGCCTGGCCCAGGTGGAGATGGAAACAGAGAAAAGTGGACAGGCTCCAGAAATACTGAGGACATAATAGGGACTCAGTAATGGGGATGATGAGAAGAGCAAGTCATGGGCAAGCTTAAGATTCTGAGCTGCAAAGACCTAAACAGACATTTCTCCAGAGAAGACAAACAAATGGCCCATAGACACATGGAAATATGCTCAACATCGCTAATTATTAGAGAAATGCAAATCAAAACTGCAATGAGGTACCACCTCACACCAGTCAGAATGGCCATCTTTAAAAAGTCTACAAATAACAGATTCTGGAGAGGGCATGGAGGCTGCCCTCCCACCACTGCCACCTCGTGATGGGACCCTAGGTCGGTGGTTTTGATGACAGGCAATCCTGTCAGGGAAACGTCCACCCGACGTCTCCATCCGAAGGGATGCCGGCTGTGGGGAGGGAGAGATCAGGGTGGAGCCTCAGGATGGGGCACCTGCCCTGAGTCACCTGCTCCTCCTGGCCCTGCCCAACACTCACAGGTGCCCCCAGCCTCCAGCCTCAGGGCTCCCATCTGTAAAATGGGTCCTGGGGTGCACAGGGTGCACTTTGTCATTCTCTCTCTTCTCAACTTCTGTCTGTCTGGGTGGCCCTGCCCTGCAGGAGCCCTTCTAGAAGAGTGGTTCAGAGTGTGGGACTCTGAGTCGGAGATGTGGGCTGTAATCCCAGCCCTCTACTGCTGGGTGATCCGTGGGCAGGGACGGAGCCTCACCCCCAGCATCCTCGGTGTCGTCTCCAATGAGAGCATCCACCTCAGAGCTATGTATTTAATGGAACAATCGGGTAAAAGTGGGTGAGCGCCCAGTAACATGAGCTACTCTGATTTTCCTCCTAATCTTCTCCCAAGAGAAACCTGGAGATCACCTCCACCCCCAGCTCTGGTCTGCGTCATGGAGTTCAACAGGCCAGACCAGGAGTTGGCAAACTTTATCTGTAAAGGGCCACATAGTAAATATCTCAGGCTTTGTGAACCATGCAGTCTCTGTGCAATGACTCTACTTTGCTACTGCAGGGCAAAAGCAGTCACAGGCAAGAGCATCTACATGAGTGGGCGTGGCCATGAGCCAATAAAACTTTATTTATAAAAGCAGACAGCAGGATGAACTTGGCCCTCGGGAGGTAGTTTCCAACTCCTGGTGCAGAACCAGCATGAGGGCTGGAGGGTGGCGGGGGAGTGTAGTAGTACTGCATCAAGAGCCGTGCCCTTGGTGAGGCCCCCTGGCCCCCTGGCCCTGTCTGTGCTCTGGCAGCTGCTTGGGCCTGTCCAGGGAGGCTGGCCTCACCCTCGCATTAGCTTTGCCTACATGCACTCTGATGGCACAGCCCCTGGCGTGGTGTTCCCAGAGAGACAAGCAAGGTTCCCGTTCCAGGTTTGGGCAGTGATGGGAGTGGGGTCGGGGGAAGGATATAGCATGCAGGAAGATGGAATTATGCTCACTCCACCCCCTCCTCCACCCCTACACTGCCAGTCCACACTGCCCCGGACCTGGTGCCACCATGGGTCTCCCCTCCTAAGGTCCCCACAGGAGCCCAGAGGGTCTACCCAGTGAGGTTTCACTGTCCTTTATTGCCTCTGTTCACTGAGTACCTACTACGTGCCAGGGTCCAAAGAGCCGGGCGCATCCCTCAGCCTGGCCACCTCCCCCTCTGCTGGCCAACCACAGTGGGAGCAGTTATGACGTAGGAAGAACAGGGACTTGGAATGTTTAGATGGCCCAGGCTCACATTCTGCTCTTCTGCTTCCCAGCTCGGGGAAGGGGGGGTTCCCCTCGACTCCCTAAATTTCAGTTTCTCCATCCATAAAATGGGGTGTTAGCACTACCTTCCTTGCTGGGTGATTGTGAGCATTCCACAGTTAATCTATGTCAAGTATTTGGTCGGCAGCACGTTCCGCAAACATTGGCTTGTATTCGTGTTAGGACTAGGACAGGACAGTGCTTCCTACCTCTCAGATCACCTTCTCCTCTTGTCCTGGGTCCCTCTCAAAGGCTCAGTGATGTCCCCATTGGACAGATGAGAAAACTGAGTCCTGAGTAGTTTTTTCTTCACTGCACAGCCTTGTGGGAGTTCCCCCTTAGCCCAAGGCTGTATGGGAAGGGAGGGAATAGACTCAGGGAAGGGCAGGGGAGTCTTAGACCTCCAAACCACTTTCTTCCTCTTAGCTTTCACCCGTTGTTTATTGCTGCTTGAGAAGTACTTGACAGTATGCTCATGCTGGGGGTACCAGGCTAGTAATAGCAGTAGTAATAATAGGGACCAACTGGGCCGGGTACCATCTTAAGCATTTTATATACATTTTTTCCCACTCAATTCTCACAACCGCCGTATGGGGTAGTTGCTATTATCACCCCCATCTTGCAGATGAGAAAACTGAGGTTCAGAGAGGTTACGTGACTTGCCCAAGGTCACAGCCTGACAGGCTGCAGCTCTGAGGGGAAGTGACTTGCCATAGCCTGACCATAACTAATCACCAAACGGTAGAGCCACACAGGGGCTGTGAGACCCAGATAGGGGCAATGACTGTCCCAAGGTTGCATAGTGACCAAAGGTGGCCTCCTGGTTCCCACCACTGCCTTCCAAGGCATGCAGACCAAAGCACACTCACCAGCCCTTGTCTGGACTAAGTTGGCTATGATGTTGGAGATGATGCAGATCTCTTCGCAGATCTGGGGCGGACAGGGCAGGTGGCTCACCAGGCTGGAAAGGAGACCAGAAGAGGGGCAGGGCCACGTGGGGGTGGCAGTGCTGGGAACAGGCACAGGGGACTGACCACACTGGGAAGTGGTGGCTGTTTCTCAGGGAAAGGCAATGGGGGGAGGAGGACCCAACCTTGGGGCATAACCCTGGACTGCTCCCCACAACGAGTGGTCGGGCCAGAGGGGTAGGCGAGCCCCACTCACCTGTCCCTTTAGGACCAGCTTCAGCGTGAAGGAGATGAAGTCTGTGAACAGCTGCTTGGTCCACCTGGGCCTGAAGGGAGCAAGTGCTGCGGTGATCCAGTCCTGTGCATCCATTGAGCGCCTACTGTGTGCCAGGCACTGCTCAGGGCTCTGCCAGCCTTGGAATCCTCCTATAACCCAGCTATAACCCCATTTCACAGCTAAGAACACTGAGCCTCAGAAGGAGCCTCAGACCTGAGTGTTAACCAGCCCAGAGTCCCTCGGGAGGCCCCATTGCCCGTGATGTTCATACCTGTTACACTCACACACATGGATATGCCTGAATTCAGATTCACACATGTGTCCATCTGCTCCACGGGCAGAGAGGGGCCTGAATCAGGGCTGCTCACAGCAGCTTGACAGAGGGTTGGCCAAGAGAAAGATCTGAGTAGAGTACTCAGGATCTCAGGTTCCAGAGTCAGGGGGGCTGCTGGGTTCAAATCCTGCCCCCACCCCCTAGTGGCAAGCTGTGTGTCCTCAGCCAGTTACTTAGCTTGGCTAGGAATTGTAGCTGCGAACTTGTGTGATGCCTGGGATGCCAGCAGATATGAGTTTTTCTTTCCTTCCTAAGCTCTCTGTGCCTCAGTTTGCCCATATGTAAGAATGGGGTTAATAACACAATCTACCTTCCAGGGTTGGGTTGTGAGGATGTAATTAACTAATCCATGCAAATAGCTTGGAACAGTGCTTGGCTCATAGCAAGTTCTCAGTAACTGTTAGCAATTATTTTTTTCCAGCCTTTAAGGGGGTGTTGATGGGGAGAGGTAGGTAATGACCCCACTGAAAAGATTGATCCCCCAGGTTTGGCTGCCACAGGCATGGTCTGGGGTTGACCCTCGGAGGGGCAGTGGACACACCACCCTTCCATACTCCTGGGGCTCATGCTAACAGGAAGGGGCACAAGTAGAAATGGGGGCCACAGAGGTAGCGTACTTACTTGCACTCCCCTTGGAGATGCAGGAGCAGCCTGTGTGGAAAGATAGGTAGCATTCAGGGGCATTGGTCCACACACTGCCAGAATCACAGGCTGCAGAGTCCCCTGACACCACATCAGGGCAGCCTCGGCCTCCAGGCAGAACCCATGTGCTGCCCAGGCCAGCCAGGAGCTAGGCTAGCTTTGGGCTCCCCCAGCCAGCAAACTTCCCAGGCTGGACCGTCTTTGGCAGCCTCAGAATCCTCGGTCTGCCTAGCCTTCCCTCTCTGCTGAGGCGGATTCCTGGAGTCCAGCCTCCCTGCCTCCCCAGAGGGAGTAGGACACATATTCAGCTGTGTGTGTTGATCTGAAGGTCAGTAGAGTCGATTTCAAAGTCGACAGACTGATCAACCCTCAACCTGCAAGGAGGCCACGGCCCAAGACCCTCTTTCCGCCCTCAGCCCAGAGAGGGCCAGGGAGAGGCATGTCAGTTGAACAGGAATGCTTATCTCCAGGCGCCCCAGGGTCCCCTTGAAGATCACAGGCGCATTCTGAATGGAGACATTGGTGGACTTGTCTTCCACCAACTCTACCTGGCTGCTGGTGACGGACAGGTGGCTGATCTGGACACTGGGAGAACAAAGGGAAATAAGGAAGGGTGTCGGGGGCCTGGGAAGAGGCAAGGGCGTGTTTTTGTCACATCTCCACTTCTTGTCACCCTGCGCTGCCCAGGGATGCAGTGGGCAAAGCCCTGTCCTATCCTCCTGGAGCTGAGTCCAGCTTCACCTAATATCAGTCATGGTCAATCACATTTAATCTCTACTCCACCCATGTTTACTTTGGATAAGTTATATATTAATGAAATTTATTCTATGGAAGTTTATTCTATGGAAGTTGGTCTTATTGAATTGTTGATGATTTATTCAGGGTAATATCTCTTTTAACTTCTCCAGGCAACTTTGCCATCTCTGACCTCTTGTGATGTAGGTCTAAGATGGCTTTATCCTCATTTTACAGAAGGGAAACTGAAGCCTAATGTTACACAGAGAGTGCGGGGCTGGGGCAGCCCCGTTGGAGGCCCCACTAGACCTGGGACGCCCCCACTCCAGCTGCTGGCGGCAGGTGCTTTCCTCCCAAGAGGTAACGGTGGCATTCAGCATCGCCAGCGCCCCCTAGTGGTAGTAAAATGTTTACACCGACTCCAGCACCAGGTTGGTTACCTGTGCAAATCAGAGTCTACCTTTATTGAGCTTGTCTTTGGGGTGGGGGGGCGGGGGGGGGTTGGGGAAGATGAGGTTTTAGGACAAAGATTAGGTCCCTGAACAGTGTCTTCCCCATCCCTGAGGACTCACACAGATATACAGACACAGAACCTGTTCCCTTGCAGCCTGAGGGGCCCAGAAGGTGGATGTGTCGTGTTCCAGGGGCCCAGCCTAGTGCTTAGACCTGGGTTGGAACCTGAGCTTACCGCTGCTAGCCTCGCTGTGTGACCTCCAAGCTGCTTAGCCTCTCTGAGCTCCTGTTTCCTTGTTCAGTAAGCAGGGCCAGTAGAGGGATGTGCTGAAGGTAAAATGAGGTATTGTTTGTAAAGGTGCCTGGCCTATAGCACAGCCTCAGCCCAGGTAAAGTCAGGAGACTCAGTTTGCCAAGAGATCTTACTACCCTGCCTCCCTCTACCCTCCCTCTAAGGCCCGAATCTTACTGGGGCTGTTGGAGAGACTGATACCTTCCAATAAATCCCCACAGGGGCACTGGGGGATGGTGAGTGGGTTGAAGCAGCATGGTGGGGGCAGGTTGTGCAATACCAGGCTTCTGGCCCTGGTGTCAAGTCAGGTGGGGGGGTCTGAGTTCTCCTGGCTGCACTTCCTCTCTGGGGGCTGGGGGCAAGTTTCAGGCTACTCCCCACCAATCCCCAACTGTTCACACCCCAGGCCTGACTCACTTGTGCAGACCTTACTTGACTTGGCCAAGGATCACCATGGCCCTTTGCCCTTGATATCGCTGGAGGCTGTCTGGATCACCTTGGTGGCCTCCTGGCTCATGAGAAGGGAGGGCAGTGGTGAGGGGCTGCAGGTTCAGGACCAGTGCCCTGTCCCCTGGCCTCAGCTGTGGCTCAGCCTCTTTGGGATGAGGGGTTGGACTTGGCCTCACTCTGGCATAAGTTAGATGGCTATGCTCAGGGCACATAGAGAGAGAGCTCTGACCCCTGACCCTGGCCAGAGATCCCAGTCATACCCTAGCCTCTGGATCCCAACACACAGGAAACCCATGATCCTAGTCAAATGGCAGCCTCTGAACCCAGCCACACACTAAGCCCAGCGTCACCGAGACTGTGCCGCGACACCCCCTCCCCCAAATACAAACTGAGTGTGTAGTCCTGGGACTCAAACTTTGACATCCTCCGTTTTAGAGACCATTGCGTTTAGCCTCCCTATGCCCTTAAGAGGCTAGGGCCCAGAGAAGGTAGGGGAGCTGACCAAGGTCACACAGCAGTGAGTGAGTGACAGAGCCTCCCCATCCTGGGCTCATGCTAACCCCTGACTCCAGCCATGGAAGGATCCCCAACACCAAATACACACGGACCTAACCTTCACCTTCTAACCTGACCCTCAACCTGGCTCTGCTCTGAAACTTAACTCGAGCCCCAGAATGATCCTGGGTCCCAGGCAAACACAAACTCCCACATCAGGCTGTTTGCAGCCCCTCAGGGACCTTCTCACCAAAGAGCTTGACTTGAAGGTGAGGACAGGAGAGAGTGAGGATTGCTCCACTCAGCCCAGGGCTGTCCTCTCTCTGGGCTACAGTGTGGCAGCCCCTGCATCAGAGCTGGCTTCTGGCCAGGGAGTCTCCTTCTCAGTGGGTGCCCCCCAAAGGAGCCCTGGACCGACAGACAAATGGGTAGACAGACAGATGCACGCACAGAGCAGTGGTGGTTGTACTTACACCCCAGGAGGGCAGGCTTGGTAAGTCGGTACACAACGCCTGGTACAAAATGCCTTTGGGGCAGGCGCGGTCACTGGCCAGCAGGGCTGGGGGCAGGAGGGAGGCAGCTGTGGGCGGGCCCATGCAGAGCCCATGTCTGCACAGCTCCCATGGGACAGGAGGCACTTCCGGGGCAGAGGGTCTTGCCTAATTCACTGCCCCTCTGGCCTTCTCTCAGGTTCAGAGCGAGGTTTCCAGCCAGGATTCCCACCTTCTGCTTGTCTCCCCTCTACCACCTGGCACCATGTTTGCCCTCTCCTATGTATCTGGATAATTGCTTAATACTTAAAACAAAATTTATTCTTTTTTTTACTTAAACAAATGTATGCAAAAATAAACGTTATCTCTTTTGCCATAAATAGAAAGAGGCTAACATATAATGACAATAAAATGAAGACATTTCATTGTTGCCAGATACTCTCGCTTGACAATGACCCTCAGTTTGAGGCATGCTGTTGCATGTAAATCAAAACTCAGTTCAAAAAGGGAGACAGCTTTGTGGGGTTTCCCTCGCTGGAATTTGGTACCAGGGTACTTAATGCTGCATCTGTGTACTGCACAGCAACCTCTTGCACGCCCTCCAGGGGTACGTGCCTAACACTTCGGTATTCTGGTTTAGAGATCATTGCCCTTAGCCTCCCTTATTGAACTGTGCCAGAGGCTGAGGCCCAGAGACAGGAAGCGAACTACGTGAGGCCACACAGCAGTCAGGGAGGGGCCTCCCCACCTTGGGCTCTTCCTTTGCCCCCACTGACCCGCTGCCTCCCCAGAGCTTTTGCCCTCCTTGGCGCTTCCCAAACCCCCTCCATCACCGACAGCCTGTCTCTGGGGCAGAATGAGGCCAGGGGCTATCTTGGAGTACCCCCCCGGCCCCATGCTGGCACCCTTCAAGGTCTCTTTGCGATTACAGTAGGCTGGAATCAGAATTTTGGGGGTGTCGGGACCACTCCTGCCATCTAGGTTCCCATGTCCTTGGCTTCCAGAGGATTGAGAGGTAGGAAGGGAACAACTCTGAGTGAACGCCTGCCGCACCCAGGCCCGAGCAGCGCACTCACCGTCAGTGTCCCCCTCCCGCACCGCCGGGAGCTCTACCGACAGGCGAACACATGGAGGAACGTGCTGGCACTCACCTGGCACCTCACAGTTGCAGCTCCGGAGGTCTGGGAAGCCTAGGTCCAGCGGGGCAGGAGGCCTGGGGACACACCGAGAGGATGGCGTTCTGCCACACTGAACTTAACCCCACGTCCTAAGATGGTAACAGGAGCCAGGCTGACAATGATCATGGCTCCTGGTGCCATGGTCTCAGTCTCTGTGGCCACCTTCCTGGAGTACGTACCTCGTCCTTGCCACCCCCTCCCATTCTGAATTCTCTTCAGTACCAGTCACAGGACACATAGCATGGTTCACCATGGATGAGCTCTTGTGCCATTCCACTTAAAAATATTAATCAATTAAGTTTTAAAATATAACACTGGTATCTGCATAGTCAAAAGTCACAGAGAAAGGTAAATCAAGTCACTTGTCAGTCCTCCCGTCCTGAAGCAATCTGTGTGTGTGTCCGTGTGTGTGTGCGTGTGTGTGTGTGTGTGTGTGGCAGGGGGGTGAGGGGCTTTCCTCTACGAAGGTTTTTGCCTCTGCACATTCATTCCACAAATATTTACTGAGCACCTACTCAACTAATGTGACCCCAGTCAGGGACACAGAGGGTGGGGATCAAGATGCCAGCCCCAGGGGCTTCCCTGGTGGCGCAGTGGTTGAGAGTCTGCCTGCCGATGCAGGGGACACGGGTTCGTGCCCCGGTCTGGGAAGATCCCAAATGCCACGGAGCAGCTGGGCCCGTGAGCCATGGCCGCTGAGCCTGCGCGTCCGGAGCCTGTGCTCCGCAACGGGAGAGGCCACAACAGTGAGAGGCCACGTACCGCAAAAAAAAAAAAAAAAAAAAGATGCCAGCCCCTCCTCTCACAGTCCCACATTCTAGACTTGGGTGGAGACTCAGGTACGGTGGTCTCACCTCCACTTCCCAGAACCAGGAGGCAAGATGACTATTTGCTGAATAATAACATCCACCGTTCATTGAGCTCTTATTTTGAGCCTGCTAGGCTGAGAGCTCCCTGAGCCAGGATCAAGGCTGCACTGGATCCTTGCATAGTAGGTGCTCAGCACATAGTAGGCTCGCAATAAAAGCTTGTTGAATGGCGTAGAAAAGCCAGGTGCTGTGCTGAGCTCTTTACATGCTTTATCTTATTTGGTTCTTATGATAAACTCATAAGGAGATATCAATTATTATCTTCATTTTATAGGTGAGGGTTCTGAGCTCAGAGAGGTGCACTAACATATTCTACATGATGAAGCTGATGGACATTAGAAGGAGGACCTAAACTATAAGGTCTGTATTCTGTACAGAGGGCTTTCACAAGTCCCCGAGCCCCAAGTAGGGGTGGGTAGGAGCACACACTGGGAGTCAGGGATCGGGTCTAGTTGGCCCCTGACTCACTCACTGTGTCACCGTGAATTGGTCACTGGCTCTCTCTGAACCTCAGTTGCCTCATCTGTAAAATGGGAAAATGTTGACCATTGCCCTTTGCATCCAAGGAGACAAAGGCAGTGGACCCAATATGTATACATATAGCTGATTCACTTTGTTGTACAGCAGAAGCTAACACAACATTGTAAAGCAATTATACTCCAATAAAAAAAAAGAGGGCTTCCCTGGTAGTGCAGTGGTTGAGAGTCTGCCTGCCGATGCAGGGGACACGGGTTCTTGCCCCAGTCCGGGAAGATCCCACATGCCGTGGAGCAGCTGGGCCCATGAGCCATGGCCGCTGAGCCTGCACGTCTGGAGCCTGTGCTCCGCAACGGGAGAGGCCACAACAGTGAGAGGCCTGCGTACCGCAAAAAAAAAAAAAAAAAAAAGAGTCCTATATTAGGTTTTTGCTTGATCAGCACAAAGTATCCGTGGGTGGGTACACAAGATGCTGAAAACATGGGCTGCCTCTGGGAGGAACTGGGTGTCTGGGAGAAAGGGGTGGGGGAATTCCATGCCCTTTGAATTTTGGGTCACATGAATGTATTATTTTTCAAAAACTATAACATACAGTGTTTTACTCACAGCTGGGGCCAAGAATTCCCCTTAGCAACTGAGACCAAACAGCTGATTTCTCCTTCTCAAGAGTCCTCAGGTAGGGAGCCAGGGCCTCAAGGATATGACAGGATGCTATCCACAAAGGGAGGGCTTGCCCAGACTGCTCTCGGGCAGGTCCCTCCCTAGCCCCACGTGATACACCCACTCACAGAGCTAGGTGAGCCTCACTGATTCCCAAGGCCCAGCTGGGTGGGGCCTATTTCCCCTGGGCACCCAGCCCCTGGGGGGTACATACCCACAGTCATCGCGAGGGTATGATGAGCAGGCATGTGCCCACTGGTCTCACCAGGGTGGGGGCTGGAGGGCAGAGATTCCGCCCAGGAATCCCCAACATCCCCATCCACGGGCTGGGGCTTGGGAGCCTCGTTAATGGGCTCCATTTCCCAGGAACGGGAAGACTCCCTGGGGGGCTACTGTCCTCCTGGCTGCTGTGCATGTTCCACTCCTGGGGCCGTGGAGGGCAGTGACTGAGGGTGCCCCAGCCAGGGTTCTGGCGGTCGCGGCTCTACCCACAGCAGAGAGGGAGGCATGCCCATCCTTTAGTGCAGCTGGCTGCTGGGGGGCCTGGCATGGGAGTGTGAGAGGCCCAGGGAGTAATGGACTAAAAAGTAAAATAAGGCCTTTTTTTTTTTGAATGGTGGATGTTATTATTCAGCAAATAGTCATCTTGCCTCCTGGTTCTGGTGGCGTAGTGGTTAAGAATCCACCTGCCAATGCAGGGAACGTGGGTTCAAGCCCTCATCTGGGAAGATGCCACACACCGCAGAGCAACTAAGCCCATGCGCCACAACTACTGAGCCTGCACTCTAGAGCCTGCAAGCCACAACTACTGAGCCCGTGGGCCACAACTACTGAAGCCCACGCACCACAACTACTGAAGCCCGCGTGTCTAGAGCCTGTGCTCCGCAACAAAGAGAAGCCACGCAACGAAGAGCAGCCCCCACTCACTACAACTAGAGAAAGCCCGCACGCAGCAACGAAGACCCAATGCAGCCAAAAATAAATAAAAAAAATAAATTTATTTTTTAAAAGAAGGTTTAAAAAGCAAAATAAAACAAATAGAACCAACCAAGCAATCAACCAAAACCAAAAACCAAAACCAAAAAAAAAAAAAAAAAACCTATCCCTGGCCGGGAGGGATAAGTTAAGAGGTTGGGATTAACAGATACACATTACTATATATAAAACAGATAAACAGCAAGGACCTACTGTATAGCACAGGGAACTATACTCAATATTTTGTAATAACCTGTATGGGAAAAGAATCTGAAAAAGAATATATATATATATATATATATAAAACAATCACTTTGCTGTACACCAGAAACTAATACAACATTGTAAATCAACTATATTTCAATTAAAAAAATCTATCCCTTCAAACTTAGAACCCTGCATCTTAAATTCTTAAAACTTAATAATCATAGTATCAGCTATATTTTTGAGCTATATGCTGTTTACATTATCTCATTTAATCCTCTTTTATTTACTTTTATCATGGTAAAATACACATACCTTAAAATTTACCATTTTAAAAGGTACAGTTCAGTGACATTTAATACATTCACAGTGTTGTGTGCAAGCGTCAAATTCCAGAACATCTTCTTCACCCTAAAGGGAAACTCCACACCCAATAAGCAGTCACTCCTCCCAACCCCCCAGCCCCTGGCAACCACAAATCTGCTCTGGACCTTTTGTATAAATGGAATCCTACATCATGATGATTGTAAAAGTGCAAAAAGTCAGCTAGGGATTAGGGCAGGGATATCTTTTTAGTGGGGGGAGGGGGGAGGTGGGCATTATTCAATTTACCACAGTTTCACTGAGGGAGAAAAATGTCTCTAAAGCAGATAATGATGATAGCCCCAGACCCTGATTATGTATATGTAGGTCCATGTCAGATTATTTGGAAGGACACACACTAGATTGTTAACTTGGTCACCTGGGGTGGGGGTGACGGCAAGGATGGGGGAGATAAAGTCACCCTTGAGTCCCCAGGGGACTGACTTGCTCCTTCATATTCAGTCACAACAAAGAGTAGGAGGCTGTGTCTACGCCGTGCCCAGGGGTCTCTAAAGAAAGAGAACTTCTGAATGTGAGCAGGCTACATGTGGCTCCCAGCGTGGGCCACTCACCGGCTGCGCGACTTGGGTAAGCCACTTAACCTCTCAGAGCCTCAGTTTCTTCAAGCATAAAATGGGCGCATTTTATGCATCTCCTAGGATTGGTGGGAGAATTAAAGGAGGTATTGCTTGCCTGGCCCACAGTCGGCTGTCTTATCATCATGGCTCATCCTCTTCTCCAGGCTGGGAGGAAAGCTGCTGGGTGTTAATATACTCTGCTCTAGCGAGGCCTCGGTCCTCAAGGGTGGCAGGGAAGAAGTCGCCCATCACTAGAAGGTGAGTTTCTGCAGCAGTGCCTGGCACACAGTAGGACCTCGTTACATATTTGTGGATGGAAAGACTGTGGGGGCTTCCGGGATTTGGGTTAGTCACTGCCACCACTGGGCTGACCTGGGGGTGCTCCCCCGTTAGTGCGGGTGGTGGCCCTGGATGCAGGGACGGAGCCGAAGGGCTCTAGGATCCAGTTGCCCCTGCGATGCCAACCTGGGAGGCTCGGAGGGGCCTACTCGCCACAAGCCAGGGGTGAGCCCAAGGGTTCAACTGTATTCTGAACAGGCGTGGGGCTGAGAGTAGGGGAGACAGACAGCTACAGAGCACCCCTGAGAAGAGACCCAGAGCCCAGCCTGCAGAAGAGTCAGAAGTGGCCAGCCAGCTGTACACACCCCCAGAATTCCAGATGCCAGCACCTCAGGGACCCGGGTCCCTTCCCCCCATGACCCCAGGAATCCCAAACCACCTACGACCACAGGTCCATTTTCTGAGTCCTAGGTCTTCCAGCAAGCCTCAGTCACGGGCCACTGGCTAATCTGGCAGAGGCCCGGGGTGATCAGGGGAAGTGGGGACAGGACAGAGGGAGACTTCAGAGGGCCTCGCATGCCAAACTCAGAGGACACCCGTCCTGAAGAAGGCCCTGCTCGGCCTCTGCTGCCCCCTGGTGGCTGGAGACCAGCTGGCCCCAGGCTTCCGGCCCAGCCCAGTGCCACTGGGTAGCGCTGAGGGCTGGGGAGAGGGAGGTGGCTGTAACTCAAGATGCTCGCATACCTGGTGTACCTGTACCCACACACCTGCCCAGATAAAGCAATCCACGTGCACATGCAAATAACCTTGCGTGCACGTGTGCACGGATGTGCTCATTCCACATACACACACAGGCCCCCTACACACAGGCCGATACACACCAACCCCAGCTACATCTGCCTATGAGACGCACACGCCCACACATGTGCACATGCACCCACGAGAGTCACCCAAACACAAACGATCGCGATGAGATTCGTGTCTTTTTTTTTTTTTTAACATTTTCATGGGCTATATGTTCACAAAGCTTTTAGTGTTTCCTGACCTCCATCATTCAAAAACTACTGCCATGATTTCTGCCTTCTCTGCACATGCTTTAGACTGTTACTTACTTAACCTTTTAAACCGACTCGCTTTTTTTTACTTAAATGTATTTTAAAAGGGAACTTCGTATCTCCCCTTTAAGTAGAAAAATACGCTTATCTAATACATTGAAAAGTAACACGGTTATTAAAATAAGGGACAGACCCTCTAGATTTGGTTCTGCACACCCACCCCAGGGCACGTTTGCCGCCTTTGGAGAACACTGCGTTATTTTGAGCCTCACAGCCCCTGTGGGGTGGACAGAGCAGTTTTTTATGTCCTAGGGGCCTATGTTTTGGATGAGGGAGCAGGGGCTCAGCCTGGAGAGGACCCAGGGCTCAAACCAGCTCTCCTGCCCTTGCACCCTCTGCCCTCCCCTAGGGATGACCTCTCTGGCCTCATCCTGCCAACGCCTCCCTGTCTGTCTCCAGCACCACTAGGTACGGGTCTCCCAGTCAGCCCCCACCAGGACTCTTACCCTCTGCAGCTCCCTGCAGCCCTCAGCCAACCCACCCCCTAGTCCTCCCTGACCCCAAATCCTCCCACCTGCCTTCTGTCGTCACTGGCACTCTCCTCCATGCCCTCAGCTCCTTGCTCTGACCTTGGATTTGAGGCCTTCCCCGCAGGTTCTCAGTGAGCAGTCCTCCCTCCTATACCCCTTGTGTGTAAATCATTTCTCCTCCCTCGCCCCCACCCTGGAAAACTCCAGCTCCTTGAACTATAATCCATCAGACCATACTGTTCCCTCCCTTATGACTCCTCCAATGGATCCCATCTCACTTTGACTAGAACCCACATTCCTTACGATGGCCTAGAAGCCCCTATATGATCTGTCCCCCCACTTGTGGATCCCTTCACCCACCACCCCCTTCAGTCAACTTCAGCCGCCTGCCACCTTCTAAGGCATTGGCTATGCTGACCTTGTTCCTACCTCGGGACCTTTGCACTCGCCTCTCTTTCTACTTGGAAGACCCTTCCCCAAATCTTTGCTTGGTTTGCTCCAGCTCATCGTTCAGGTGTCACCCCCTCAGAGGCCTTCCCTGACCACTGCTTAACCACTTGTCCTTCCCCAAACCCACTGATAACTAGTGTCCCCCATCCCATTATTCTCTTTTCTTTCTCTGTTTTTTCCCCAGTACTTGTCATTTTATGTCCACTTGTTTCCTTCTTTAGTCTCTGTCATCCTGCCAGGATGTAAGCTCCATGAGGGCAGGAACACCCAGCACCGAAGGTCCTGAGTGCATAACTGTGAGTGTTGACCCCATGACACGTGCCTGCCTGCGTGCTCTTCAGCCAGCTGTGTGGCAGGGAACGCAAGCTCCTGCACACTCAGGCTTGCCTGAGTACAACAGGCGTCAGAGTGTCTGAGTCGGCTGCTGCCGGGCCACTGGGTACCAATGCGGGCAAAGCCACTCTTGGATGTGTCACGTCGGAGACAGCTAGCCCCACCTCACTTCGTGCTCCCTGCACCGTTATATCCCACCCCTTCCACCCTAAGGATGTGCTTCCAGCGGAGGCCACCTCTTCCCATTTCCCCAAGGCTGCCCAGCCCACTGCTGGAATGGGAAACCTTCTTTGTGAGGCACAGAGCAAAGCCTTATACCTTCTCTGGAGCCGCCCCCATATGCCTTTGGTCTCAAGCAGAGCCAGGGGGCACCTGATTCTGAACAAGGGACACAGCCTGCCTGGCAGCAACCCCACTGGTCAGTATGGTGCACCAGGCTGAGGAGCAGGACTCCTAACCTCCAGAGCTGGGACCCTTTATCAGTCAGGGTTCTAGCAGAGAAACAGAACCCATGAGATTATTTGCTTGTTTCTGTCTTTCAAGAAATGGGCTTACATGATTGTAGAGGCTGGCTAGGTGAGTCTGACGTTGCAGGGCAGGCCAGCAGGCTGGAAACTCTTGAGAAGAAGCTGATACTGCCACCCGCGGCCTTAACGGCTTCGTCCTCTGGAAACCTCAATTCGTGTCTTCAGATCTTTCAGCTAGCTGGATGAGGCCAACTCAGATGCAGAGGATAATCTCCTTAAAGTCTACCAATTGTAGATGTTAATCACATCTGCAAAATAACCTCCCAGCAACACCTAGATTAGTGTTTGATTGGATGACTAGGCCTAGCCCAGTTCACCTTTTATCAACTTGCTACCCACGCACATGTCCTTAAACCACACTTAATCTCCAGATAAAGAAAATAACAAAGGCTTGCTTCCATCGAATGTGATGCAACTATCCTGTCTATAACCCAAAACACAGGGATCCTTTCCCCAGAAGAGGTTGCCAAGTCCTTGGGTGACAGTTACTCTTCTCTATGAGATCCTGTAACTTAAATCCTGTGATGTAGGGACTTCCCTGGTGGTCCAGTGGTTAAGACTCTGTGCTTCTACTGCAGGTGGCACGGGTTCGATCTCTGGTCGGGGAAATATGATCCCGCAGGCCACGTGGCCAAAGAAGAAAGATCCTGTTATGTAAAGTTAACTATTATTATTTCATCTTATGTTACATGATAAGGCGATAAGGGAAGAAGAAAAAAAGATTCACTTTATACTTACTATATATCTATACAAGTTTGTGTATGAAGATACAAACAGCACAATAAAATGATGAATTACATGAAAATTACAAGATAATTCATGATAATTACAGGCCTCATTTCTGCAACTGGTCACATAGATGTAGCTGGTCTTTACAACTTTCTTCCACTACCCATTCCACACCCTCAGCAAGCACCTCAGCTGGTCATGGTTGCTGGGGTGACCCAAACCTTCATTCCTGAAGAGTCAGGGCCATTAGTAGTTCTGCCTTAATTGCAGTTCTGCCTTAATTGCATTTTCCATCGACTTTAAGGCAGGGTAGCCTTAGGGATCTCCTGTATTCCGCACATCTTCTCCCTTAATTGTATAGTAGCAGCCCGATTTCCTCTTGGTAGTCAGGGTCAGTCACCCCAGCCAACAGGATAACTCCCTTCTCTGCCTGATGACTTAGAGGCTTGAGGAACCCAAAGTGGCTGGTAGCTGTCTGAACTTCCAGTTCAATGACATCAATGTTGTGTCTCCGGAAAGCACTTCTCCCTGTTGTGGGGTGAATTACATCCCCCCGGGTTCACGTCCATCCAGAACCCTGGGATGTGACCTTATTTGGAAATAGAGTCTTTGCAGATGTAAATCCAATGGCTCAGTAGTTACTTAAACGGAAAGGAATTATCTGCAGAGGATGGCAGGACTTTGCCCCCAAATCCCAAGGGCCTCCACTGTGATTCATCCTTAGGGACCTGCCGCAAGCTCCAGACAGCATCCCTGCCTGCCCCCGCCTCTTCAAGCACCAGGAGATCTGCTGGACCCTGTGGCCCAAGTGGCAGAGCAGCACACACAGCAGCCTGGACCTGGTGCAAATCTTCCTCTTGTTCTGGGCCTCACTCAAAATAGGCAGCTTTTCAGGTCACTTGGTAAATGGGCCAGAGTGACACACCCAGAGAGGTCCAATATCCAGAGAGGCCAACTAGGTGTTGTGCCTGGTTTTTTGGCTGTAGGAGGGGCCAGATACAATAACTTATCCTTCACTGAAAAAACAGATATCTTGACACGCAACCAACCAGTGCATCGCTAGAAATTTCACTCAGGTGGAAGGCCCCTGACTTTTGGTGAAATCTATTTCCCACCATCGACAATGCAAATGTCTTACCAGTATATCTATAGTTACTACTTGTTCTCTAGATGGAAACCGCATATATCATCGATGTTAAACCTGTGGGATATTTTGTGGAAGGGAAAGGTGATCAAGATGCCTGCAGATCAAAGTATAATGACATCAAGCTGGAGAGCTGATCTTCCTGAGGCAGGACAGTGAAGGTGTATTGCTGGTCTGGCCAGCTGAAAGCAAACTGCTTTTCGTGGTCTTTACTAACAGGTATTGAGAAAAGAGCACTTGCCAGATCAGTAGCTGCAAACCAGGAACCAGGGGATGTGTTAATTTGCTTAAGTAATGAAACCACATCTGGAAGAGCAGTTGCAGTTGGAACCGCCACCTCCAATCATCAGTTTATGATCATCCACTGTCATCCATCTGTCTTCCGCACAGACAGAATGGGGGTTGGAGATGTGGGAGTCACCATACCTGCATCTCTCAAGTCCTTGATGGTGGCACTGATCTCTGCAGTCCCTCCAGGGATGCAGTATTGTTTTTCATTTACCATTTTCCTAGGTAGAGGCAGTTCTCGTGACTTCCACTTGGTTTTCCTACCATAATAGGCCTCACTCCACACGTGAGGGAACCAATGTGGGGATTCTGCCCATTGTTAAGTACAGGCACACCTCGGAGATACCGCGGGTTTGGTTGCAGTCCACTGCAATAAAGCGAATATCGCAATAAAGTGAGTCATATGAACTTTTTTTGGTTTCCCAGTGCCTGTAAAAGTTATGTTTCCACTATACCGTAGTCTATTAAGTGTGGAATAGCATTATGTCTAATAAAACAATGTACGTACCTTAATTTAAAAATACTGTATTGCTAAAGAACGCTAATCATCATCTGAGCCTTCAGCGAGTCATCTTTTTGCTGGTGGAGGATTTGAAATATTGAGAGAATCACCAAAATCACACAGAGACACGAAGTGAGCAAATGCTGCTGGAAGAATGGTCCTGATAGACTTGCTCAGTGCAGGGTTGCCACAAACCTTCAATCTGCAAAAAAACACAGTTATCTGTGAAGCACAATAAAGTGAAACACAGTAAAACAAGATGTGCCTGTGTGTCTATTTCAACTATACATTCTGGAACTGGGGACATAACCACAAGATGGGTTCAGGGACCCACTGGACCTACTGTGAGATGGACCTGACCCCCATAAGTTTCTCTTTTTTTTTTAATTGAGTTTTTAAAAATTTTATTTTATTTATTTTTGGCTGCCTTGGGTCTTTGTTACTGCACGCAGGCTTTCTCTAGTTGCGGCGAGCAGGGGCTACTCTTCGTTGAGGTGCGCGGCTTCTCATTGCGGTGGCTTCTCTTGTTGCAGAGCACGGGCTCTAGGTGGGACGGCTTCAGTAGTTGGGGCTCACGGGCCCTAGAGCGCAGGCTCAGTAGTTGTGGAGCACAGGGTTAGTTGCTCTGTGGCATGTGGGATCCTCCTGCACCAGGGCTCAAACCCACGTCCCCTACATTGGCAGGCAGATTCTCAACCACTGTGCCACCAGGGAAGCCTCGTAAGTTTCTACTCTTGACTGGCGGACCACAGTCACGTTTTGGGTCTCCTTGAATTAGTTTTAGTTTAGAGGCTGTGTCCAGCCATCCCCCCAAAGTCTGATTATTTCCTTTTCCCCAATGCACAGTCACCTTGATAAAAAGCTTCAGGTTCCTTTAGGGGAAGGCTGGGCGAAACAGTGTAAATTTTTTCAGTGTTGCAGTGTCCTTCCTCAAGGAGACTTGCCCCCCTTCATTCAAGGGTTTCTGGGTCTGGAAACTGTCTCAAGTCCGGGAATTGAGGGAGAAGCTAATTCTGTTTGGGTGATTCAACTGAGACTTCTGTTCACTTCTGCTTACACAGATCAAGAATTCAGTTAGCCTGCCCAATTCTTTCTTTCTTTCCAAGGGATACCATGATCAACTGGCCAATGCCCTACGTCTGTGCAAGTCGAACGATTCTATTTCTTTTTAGACTCCGCTGGTACCAAAATGGTATCCACAGCCACCTTATCTCTGGTGATTTAAGTTCTACCACTTGGCCCCTGCCACCCTGGAATCCGATTATCCCTATTGCGTTTAAGGATCCTAGTTCAGTAACTGTGGTTCCCACTGTAATTTCTGACCTACAGAGAAGAATGACCACAGAGCTCTGCAGTGACGCTGGGCTCCCCTCACAAATTTATTTCTCACAGTCGTGGTGAAAGTTGTGTCCTCTGGACCCTCGCAGGGTAGGTTAGCAGGTCTGACATGATAAATCCACTCCGATGGACTTCCCTGGTGGTCCAGTGGGTAAGATGCCACGCTACCAATGCAGGGGGCCCGGGTTTGATCCCTGGTGGGGGAACTAGATCCTGCAGCCATGCCACAAGTAAGAATCCTCATGCTGCAACTAAAAGATCGTGCGTGTTGCAATGAAGATCCCACGTGCCGCAACTAAGAACTGGCGCAGCCGAAATAAATAAATAAATATTTTAAAAAAATCCACTCTAACATTCCAATCTTCCTAAGATTCAGAATACCTTCTGCTACAGTTCCCTAAAGCAATCCTGGCACTTCAACTTCATTGAGTGTAGGCCACCTGTTAGACTGTATTTCAGCCAACTAAACTATTACTGTCCTTCCTCACTCTTCATGCTAAAACAGTAAACACAGAATCTCTGCTTACTGCATCCATATTAATAAATTCAGCCTGATCCAACTCAATGTTGCTTCTACCACTAACCCGCACCCATTAATATCCATTCCCACGCACCCCCCGAGATCTGTCTGTATAAATTCGAAAAATCATGCAGCTCTTTCAGTGTGTAGCAAAAAGCTGTTCACTCCTTGAAGCCTGCTGGGACTTGAGTCTGGTTATAGGTCTAGAAGCAAAGAGAGGTGGGGTGGGCATAGGTCCTGAGAAGAATCAGCAGCATCTCTCAAGGTAACTACCTCGGGGAGGCCACTACAGTTTCTTCTGACAAAGGGCTAACTACCTTAGAAATGGATAAAAGAGCTACTTCTGACAAAGATGACCGGTTATCTCTCCCTCTCAGTCAGACTATAGATCCGCATGGCTTCTGATCCCCTCCCTGGCCATATAAAGAATATTTATCTCCATTGTTCATTATGGATGTATGCCATCACTTCTCACCATGCATCTGTTTGCTGCTTAGAATGCCAAACAAGGCGCTGATTAATAGTAACAACTGCATTTCCCCAACCGTGGCACTCCGTTCAGTCATGGGCAGGTTCACAGAACAGAGGGGCCGCAGACCACACACCCTCCTTCAAAAGTACATCAGCAGGGCTTCCCTGGTGGCGCAGTGGTTGAGAGTCCGCCTGCCAATGCAGGGGACGCGGGTTCGTGCCCCGGTCCGGGAAGATCCCACATGCCGCGGAGCGGCTGGGCCCGTGAGCCGTGGCCGCTGAGCCTGCGCGTCCGGAGCCTGTGCTCCGCAATGGGAGAGGCCACAACAGTGAGAGGCCCGCGTACCGCAAAAAAAAAAAAAAAAAAAAAAAAAAAAAAAAAAGTACATCAGCATATTAAAGGCCCCGGGAATCCTGCAGTGAAGAAACCCACCAACTGGAATCAACCTGGTTTCCAAATTTACTTGACCACGGGCTCATTTTCTGGAGTGTTTCTTCTGCAGAACTAGGATTCAAGAAAACACACCTTGGAAAATGCAAACTTAAAAAGCTACTATGGCTTGAGCTAACATTTGGAAAAATTTTGGTTTGTGCTTTTAGCTTTTTAATTGCTACTTAACAACAGAGACCCAAACCAATAATTTCCTAAGTATTAACAGTGATATGTAGTACATCCTTATGCTATATTTAGTAACTGCTGTGGAAGCACTGTTATTTCTGCCATGTCGCCCACCCAACAGTGCTCTTAAGCCTTGGCTCTTGTCTGAAGGTTCTTCTCTTGTATTAGTGCGGTTTGGGACAATCTGAACCCTTGTCAGCTGTCCTCAGGAGCACCATCCTGGAACTATTTTGGGCTGGTGGAATCTGGAGTTTAATCGATGCAACCCGACACCACGGGGGGAGAGGCCCCACTCCTTCAGAAACAGGAGCTGGGCACCGCCAGCTGCCTGGGGCTCCAGGCCCCTCTTCCAAACGATGATGCCCCTTGCTCTGCAAAACGATAGGATCTTTCACCCAACAGTTTCAAAAGGCCTTCGTACCAACTCTTAATGACCACTTTCATCAATCCAGCTTCATGGCAGGAGGGAAGCCTCATCTCTGCACTCTTGCTTCTGCTGTGACCCTTCTCTCCAGCTCCTCAGGCTTTTTCTGTCACCTACTTCCTCACTTGCAAAACTATAAAACCTCCAGTCTCAAGTCACTTCTTCCTTCAAGCAAACATTGCCTTCGTAACTCATCAATAATCACTACCGCGCCCAGGTGAGGGAGGGCTGACGCCGAGTCCGCCCGCCCGCTCCGGGCTCCCACCGGCGCCGCCGCCGGACCAGGTTTCTTTAAAAGTGATTGAAGACAATAATTCAAAATGCCTGAAAATCCTGCTACAGATAAATTGCAGGTCCTGCAAGTTCTTGATCGCTTGAAAATAAAATTGCAGGAGAAGGGTGACACTTCGCAGAATGAGAAGCTATGTTTTATGAGACACTAAAGAGCCCTCTTTTCAACCAGATACTCACTCTTCAACAGTCCATCAAGCAACTGAAGGGGCAACTCAGCCATCTACCCTCAGATTGTTCAGCCAACTTTGATTTTTCTAGGAAAGGTTTATTGGTGTTCACGGATGGTGCCATTACTAATGGGAATGCCCATAGGTCCTCTAATAACTTGACTGTATCTGGGTTATTTCCTTGGACCCCAAAGTTGGGAAATGAAGATTTTAACTCAATCATGCAACAGATGGCTCAGGGATCAAAGGTTAAAGGAAAATGACCAAATATTGGCTATTAATCACACACCACTGGATCAGAACATTTCCCACCAGCAAGCAATTGGATTGTTACAACAAACCACTGGATCTTTGCATCTGGTTGTGGCCAGGGAACCAGTCCACACAAAAAGCAGCACTTCTACCAGCCTAACTGATGCAAATCTGCCTGAAACAGTTCGTTGGGGCTATATTGAAGATGTTGAGCTCATTAATGATGGCTCTGGATTAGGTTTTGAAATAGTTGGAGGAAAATCGAGTGGTGTAGTTGTGAGGACTATAGTTCCTGGAGGATTAGCAGATCGAGATGGAAGACTCCAGACAGGGGATCACATCTTGAAGATTGGTAGCACAAATGTGCAGGGAATGACCAGTGAGCAAGTTGCACAAGTGCTGAGGAACTGTGGGAATTCTGTCAGGATGCTTGTTGCAAGAGACCCAGTTGGTGAAATTTCCATAGCTCCTCCTACCCCTGCAGCCTTACCTGTTGCCCTGCCTGCTGTGGCCAACAGGAGCCCTAGTTCTGACAATTCTCTTTTTGAAACTTATGATGTTGAACTCATTAAAAAAGATGGACAAAGTCTTGGAATTAGAATTGTTGGTTATGTTGGAACCGCTCAGACAGGAGAAGCTTCAGGGATTTATGTGAAAAGTATAATACCTGGCAGCGCTGCATACCACAATGGTCAAATTCAAGTGAATGACCAAATAGTTGCTGTCGATGGTGTGAATATTCAGGGTTTTGCCAACCAGGATGTTGTTGAAGTGTTAAGAAATGCAGGGCAAGTGATACACCTAACCCTAGTTCGAAGGAAAACATCCTCATCTGCTTCTCCACATGAAGGGCCCTCTGACAGAGGAACTGTGGTAGAACCACCGAAAACACCAGCCCTCTTTCTGACTGGAGCAGTGGAAAAGGAAACTAATTTCAGTGAAGATGAGGAAACTGAAGAAAGAATGGATAATCTAAAAAATGACAATATACAAGCCTTAGAAAAACTGGAAGGAGTCCCAGTCTCTTTAGAAAATGAGCTGAAATCCAGATGGGAAAACCTACTGGGCCCTGATTATGAAGTAATGATTGCAACTTTGGACACACAGATTGCAGACGATGCTGAGTTACAGAAATATTCAAAGCTGCTGCCCATTCACACTCTGAGGCTTGGCATGGAGGTGGATTCCTTTGATGGGCACCATTATATCTCTTCGATTGCTCCAGGTGGTCCTCTTGATACACTGAACCTCCTGCAGCCAGAAGATGAGCTTCTTGAGGTCAATGGAGTGCAGCTCTATGGGAAATCTCGCCGAGAAGCAGTCTCCTTTCTTAAAGAAGTGCCGCCTCCCTTTACCTTGGTTTGCTGTCGACGGTTGTTTGATGATGAAGCCTCTGTAGATGAACCAAGGACCACTGACACCTCTCTTCCTGAAATGGAGGCTGACTACAATATAGATGTCAATACTGAAGAAGATGATGATGGGGAATTAGCGCTGTGGTCTCCTGAAGTCAAGATTGTTGAACTAGTAAAAGATCATAAAGGCTTGGGATTCAGCATTTTGGATTACCAGGACCCCTTAGATCCCACAAAATCAGTGATTGTGATTCGCTCCCTGGTGGCAGATGGTGTGGCAGAAAGAGGCAGAGAACTATTACCTGGAGACCGCCTGGTCTCAGTCAATGAATACTGTCTGGACAACACCACACTTGCTGAAGCTGTGGAAGTGTTGAAAGCTGTGCCACCAGGCACTGTACACCTTGGCATCTGTAAGCCTTTGGTGGAAGGTGACAAAGAGGAAGAAAATCATATTTTACATTCAAACAATAATGAAGACAAGACTGAAATTTCAGGAACAGTTCATGATATAAATTCATCTTTAATACTTGAAGCACCCAAGGGATTTAGAGATGAGCCCTATTTTAAAGAAGAGCTTGTGGATGAGCCATTTCTACATTTGGGAAAGGCTTTCCAGTCCCAACAAAAAGAGATAGACAATAGTAAAGAGGCCTGGGAAATGCTTGAATTTATGGCTCCTAGATTGCAGGAAATGGATGAAGAAAGAGAAATGCTTGTTGATGAAGAATATGAGCTCTATCAAAACCACTTACGGTCCATGGAATCGTATCCCTCATCGCACATTCAAGAGGCTGCTCCTGTTCCATCCATGAAGGAGCTTCACTTTGGTACACAGTGGTACCAGGATTGTGAACTGCCTGAGCCTCAAGAAGCCAGGTCCATGATGAGCGTGTATTCCCAGGAGATGCAGCAGTGTGGCTATGAAAAGATGATGAAAGAAAACTTTGGCATCGATTCCCTATCCTCCATACCCTCAACCGAAGGAAACAGTCAACAAAGCAGATTTGATGATCTGGAAAATCTTAATTCGTTAACGAAAAGTAGTCTGGATTTAGGCATGATGATTCCAAATGATGTTCAAGGTCCTGGCTTGCTTGTTGAACTTCCTGCTGTGGCTCAAACAAGGGAGCAAGAAGACTTGCCTCTATACCAACTCCCCAGGGCTCTAGCTGTTTCCAAGGCCTCGGCATACATAGGAATGTTGTCTTCTAGACATGCCACTGATGCATGGTATGATATTATTTCTCTTTGTTTTTGCATTATAAAATAGCTTTCTTTTTGCTTCTATTTAAAAAAAAAGCATTGTAAAGCAATTATACTCCAATAAAGATGTTTAAAAAACAAAACAAAACGAAAAAAAAATAATAATAATAATAATCACTACCTCCTGACTGACCATTCCTCTGTTCTGGAGGTCTGGTGTTATCTGAAACTCTATGCCATTTCACTCCTTACTTATAATTATCTTAGTTGGCTTTTTAAAGCATGACCATACGTAAAACAGCTTTGTATCTACCCAGCATCTGGCTATGAATTGTTCAGTGAACGTTTATTTGATGTCAATGTGTCCAGTCACAATTCATTCAAATGATGATGACCATGACACAAGCTGATTATACTTTGCCCAAAACAACACTCCCAGGCCTTCAGCATTCTACTTACAGCATCACTCATGTTAAAAAGTACACAGCACTTTGCTTTTCAGATTAGTCTCAAAATAATACTTAAAAGGAGGATTAAAGTCCAAAAGTAAGCTCAGCATGACATGTGAGCAGGTGAAAGGTACTTAATGCCATTAACTTTAAATCATGGGAATTTAACTCTGATGGTTACAACATAAGCCAGTACTGTTTAAGTCAGGAAATGGGGGGCAAACACAAGCATAATCTCAGTAAATTAAAACTTTCGTGGCCTTACCTTATATTCTTCATCAGTACAAACAGTCCTTTAATAAAAAGAAGCACAATATTCAGGTTACTCAAAAATCAGCAACTCAGCTGTTGACCATCCAGAGGTGATGGACACGGAGTAAACTGGTAGGATGACAGGAGTCTCTGCCAGGGTCATTCATAGTAAAACTTTATTGAACAGAAAACCCAGCAAAGGTTTTCACCTCTGCAAAGCTCCTCTTGGTTTAAAGTAAAGCACGCATTTTAAAAAGCAATTATACATAAGTCTTTCCTAGAAAAGTCCTGCTAAAACATGTCTAGCAATTTCATTGATTATATAAAGTAGTACACTTAGTGTAATTTAAACATTCCAACAGGAATCAAATCGTACCAGCAGAACCATTTCTGCATCTATGACATCTATGTACAAATACACATGCAGACACACACATCTGGAAAAGTTCCTCAGGCATAAACATGCGACACTAATGCCTTCTACGTACAATGTCTATTAAACTACAACAATATATATTAAAGCTCTTCAGAATAAGGACATGAGAAGCCTTAGGCATTTTTTGTTCATCAATTTGTATCATGGCTTCACGTCTTACTTTCTGCTTTTGTAGAATCACAAAAGCATATCATCCTCTTTGTTGATTCTTTTACTAAATCTGTGCCATCGCCATGTCCAGGTAAGGAAATCTAGCCGGAGCCAGATGACCCAGTCCACGCCTGCCAAAGCCTCTAGCAGCCAGAGAGCAAACACCATCAGTTTGCTATGGCTGGAGGACCTTCTGGAAGAAGGGAGGCAAAGAAAGTCTTGAAGACGAGCCAGGCTGTGCTCATAAATGAAGGGCTGGTCTGCTCGTCATCCACTATGTCTCTGTCTGGAGGGAGGCGGTTGGGGTCTGCAATTTCAGGATCAGGGTCTTCCTACAGGTAATAAAACACAAGGAGAAAAGAGGACCGTGACAAGCACCCAGTAATGTCAGGAAAGGGCAGAGTAGCTCCCTGGCACCTTGCCCCATAAGCCAAGCCAGGTAGGCAGGACCCTGGGGATGACATCCCCGGCTGGACGGAGCTCCTTCTCCAGCCTCCGTAGCACAACTGTGCTGGAACATTCTCATAGTTTTCAATATTCCTGGCAGCAAGTATCAGATCAAATGAAGTACTGTAACTAGATCTTCAACTATTATTAAACTAGTAATTAAGTTAGCCACTTCATTAAATGTGGATATTTTTCTAATTTTGGCAGTGTCCTGAGTTAAAAAAAACTAAAACTGGAAACACAGGATTCTAAAAACAGATTCAAGGGTGACACTTTATATTAAAAAGAATATCCTTTAGGATTATGCATTAAACTGCCTTATAAAAATTCTATTTCTTTTTTTAAATATTTATTTATTCGGCAGTGATGGGTGTTAGTTGCAGCGCGCAGGCTCTTCAATCTTTGCCGCGTGCGGGATATTTTAGTTGTGGCATGTGGGATCTAGTTCCCTGACCGGGGATCGAACCCAGGCCCCCTGTACTGGGAGCACAGAGTCTTAGCCACTGGACCACCAGGGAAGTCCCTAAAAATTCTATTTCTGTATGTTATTTTCCAGGAAACCTATTCTGTGAGACAGGCTTATGTTCCTAATCCTTAATTAGAATAACTCTCCATTAGCAGTTTCCATGGTATAACATATCATTACTGAGAATGAACACTAAAAATAGTGAGTTTAAAAAAAACATTACTTATATATGCCAAAATGCAAATTGCCACATGACAAAAATACCTGATGGATTTTATCACACAATGTTTTAAAAATAGCTAATGCTATAAGAATAAATTTGAAAAAAATCTTGAAATATTGAGCCTAATAAAACGGTACACCACAAGGTATCTAAAGATTAAGGACTCGAGAGCCCGGTGTTTGACACCAAGATCGCCGGGCTCCAGCGGAAGCTCCATACCTGGAAGTTATTGTTGGGGTCCTGATTTGCAGCTTCCTGAGGAGGACCATCATTCGGGAAGTCCTGAACTGGCCTCTGTCGAAACGGAAACCACCCGACATGATGCCTTCAAAGGAAGCATATAAAGTCCATCTTAGTGAACATCAGAGTGACATGTACTCAAGAATTTTAGGGTCCTCTCAATGAGATGAGGTCCCCCTTGCTCCCCTCCTCTCATCAGAGCAGAACCTGATTAGAAGCTCGCAGCCAGGCCCATCTGCAGAGACATTCCACCACACCGGCTCATAGACCTTCTCACTGGCCTGTCAGGTTCTTGACAGGCACTATGGAAACTAGGCTTTATTCATTATCATGTGTCCAGCAACATGAACAGCACCTGACACATAGTATGTGCTCAATAAATACTTCTTCATCTGACCTAAACCTTACACATGAAAACCTGAACAGAGGGGGAAGGGGAAATACATACACAGCTATGACTATAATATATGTAATAACATACTAATAAGACCTAGATTCAGTCACCTACATATATGATTCTAGAGACTATAGAATTTAAAGAATTAACTAAAAGTTGCATCTGAAAAATCCAATTAAACCCAAGTCTTGAAGCAAATATGACAAAATATAACAATGATTAATACTGGATATGAGTACTTAATGCATTATTCTAAATATTTCTTTTTTAAGATTTTTTAAAACTAAAATAAAAATCCATTTTTCCTATAGAGGAAAAATTTCTTCTGTCAGTTTTCACCACATACAAGGACATGTAACTCTAGGCCAGGGTTTCTGAACTGTGGTACTGCTGACATACCGGGCTGGATATTTACTGTGGGGCTGTCCTGGGCACCAGAGGATGTTTAACAGCTACCAACCAGATGCCAGCAGGACCACCCCCCTCGCTGTGACAGTCAAAAACGTCTCCAAACACCACCAAACGTCTTGGGGGCGGGGGTAGAGGCAGGTGCAAAACTACCCTGGTTGAGAACCACTGCTCTAAGCCATGGATAAAGCCAAATGCCAGGTCTGTGATGGATCTCTGGCCCTTCAGGACTATGCCACAGCCACTGCCTGACCTTTATCCTAGAAGGCAGCTGTAGCTTGATAAAAGATAAATATGTTCTTATTCAACACAAATACAATTTTCCTTTCCATGCCTCAGTATGGCTGTTTTATTGTGGTCATGAGCCTGGCAGGTAACTTAACTAGAGGAAAAGAAGAAAATGTTGTTCCTGTATTAACATAGAATTGTGTTTTTGGCAATGCGCAACCAAGCTATCAATTCTTTGCATCGAAAATCCTAGAATGACGTACTATTTAAATACACCTCCTTAAATATTGACTGAGACTGCTCAAAAAAGAGGAAAATCTGCACTTGGTTTGAGTCACCACATAGTGTAATCTGTAGTAAAGGGAAAAAAGGGAAAGTGAAATCATCTGCTTACAGGTACATAACTACGGTGGCCCCCATGACCATGAGGAATCTGCTCAGGGAAGAGTAGAAGTAGAGGATACTAAGAAAAACGGAAAACGTAGCTGCTGAATAGGTCCAATCCAACCAATCTCGATTTATCTCATCATCTTCTTCCACAATAGGGCCACCCTGTGCATTCATCCGCAAGTTCTGGTTGGCCCCAGGATTAACCACCACTTGAGGAGCAGCGTTCTGATTGGCGGGCTGGTTTTCAGCTGGAAACTGGTTGTGGATAGGGGCTGGAGCAGGCGCAGAGACCACAGGTATCTCTTGTGCACTTGGCGAGGGGACAAAAGCCCCTGACGCAGCAGTGGCTGCTAAGCTAAAATAAAAATGACAGAGGCAAATACTGTTGAGAGCAAGGCACCATGAAGACTTGTTCTCATAAGCTCATTTACGCAGGGATCTTTTACTATTAAGTAGGCATATACAAACTTGATTTTTCTTTAACTTAGTGAAGAACTTCTTTACTAACAGTCATATCTATAAATGCCTTTTCTACTCCTAAGAGAAGGTGCTTGGTAAATTTCATCTGGAATTAAACACCAAGGCCACCATGAAAATATGGTGCAATAGCAAATTAAGATTTTCATAAAATGTTAAAGATATCACAAATTGAAAAGAAAAAAAGAGGAGATAACATATTCTAAACAAAGTCATCAAACTATGGATCAGTCAGCAAACTATGCATCAATACACAAATCAGTAGTTATCATTTATACTCTATTCCACCCACAGAAAGGCCTCTGCAGATAAGTGATGAAAATACACTCATCCCGCCCTTCCTAACTTTATGGGTAACATGGATGGGAGTTCCCTCAATTTCTGGGAGCCCTGGCCACACCCAGCATCGTGAGGAAAGACTCACTACTGCATGTAGTACTGCCGTGCGTATATCTGCTGGAACCAGGAGAGCTGCAGCCACCCATAGGTTGTGTAGCCTGAGAAACCAGGCCCCAGGCCTTGGAACGCAGGCTGGACAGCTTCAGGCCTATGAAAGATTTCAAAAGATGCTCTTTTTGAGTTGGTTTAGTATGAATAAATGAAAATTAAGTTTAAATTACAATCAGGAATTCAAAACAAAGAGACAGAAGATTGAGTTTTATGATAGTTACATGCAGATTTCCAGGTGATGCACCTGTGTAATACAATCACAGAAAGTACTGACAAAGCCCCCCTCCCATGGTCTGGATCCCATGGGAAAACAAGAGCCCTCTGCCCAGCACTGGGGTCTCATGATGTCATCACCATGATGTACAAACAAGCTGGACCTTTTCAGTCTAAGTGGATCCCCACCCTTATTTTAGACTTGCTGAGTCTCACTGAAGGTCTAAACCCCACTATTCATTCTTTAGGGAGCAGCTCTAAAAAGTCACACCTCTCCCAAAGTCTTTTCTGCAGGAAATACTCCTTTCCTCCAAATACCCATTCCTCCCTCACCCCTAGATCCGAACTCTACGGGGAGCAGAGTTATGCGTGGCACCACCCATGCACACTTACTGACCACTTGTGCCTTGTAAGGCCGCCGGGCTGTTATCTCACGGGATCCCCCACAACCTTGTGACAGGGGAGCTCTCCACCCCGCCGTTTACAGAGGGGAGCCCGAGTGCAACTCAGGGAAGACAAAGGATCTGCACGAGGTCACTGAACCGGTAAGCAGTAGGGCTGGATTTGAGACCTGTTTGACACCAAACTCATGCTTCTATCATCCAGCGCAGCCTGGGGCAAGGTGTGTGTGGGAGTCATCTCTGGTTCTGTGAGCCCTACACAGTGAACTCCTTTGGCATCACTTCACAAAATTCAAACTAACAGAACTGCAGAAAGATCAGGAGTTGTTATGTGGTCATCTCTGCTGGTCAACTCCTATCCTTAAACAAACTAATATGCACCGGCTGTCCAATAAATATTTGTTGGATGAAATCAAGTTTTATTATGGTAAAATTCATAGTCAGATATGATCCTCAATTCTCAAATCATATAGCCAGAAAAAGGGAAGCAGTTTTAAGTGTTTCTATCCAATAATGAATTCAATTATCCACTTTATATGCTAGGTATGGAACTTAACCAAATTCCATACCCAGAATATTTCTAAAATTGTATTCTAATACAAATAGGTCTTGGTACGATACTGTTTTTGATCATTTAAAAATGATACAGTACATGGAAATGAGAAAATAACAAAGTGCTTTTGTTAGCTCTGATGATGATGACACTGCAGATACGCAAAATAACTAAAAGGTTTTTAGAGTTATATTCTGAAGTATGTAGAAGTGAACTGACATAATGTCTGGGAATTACTTTTAAATACTTCAGGAAAAAATGGAAAGCAGGAATAGATAAAGCAAGTATGGCAAAACTTTGATCATTATATGGAGATTCATTATACAGTTCCCTCTACTTTCGTGTATATTTGAAAACCTCCATTAAGAAAAAAAACAACTCTTCATTCCTCAAACACCTGACTTTATCAACAATCAGATATTAAAACCTACTAGGAAACGGTGGGCAGGGGACTCAGGGAGTAACAGAGTTTCAACTTGTAGTTAATAAACTGTTTTTTCCCATAGGATCTTTCATAGTAAGGTGTTCCAAGAGCTGTGAAATCCGAACATCACAGCATTTAGTCGCTTCTGGCTTTTGCGCTAAAGAAAAGCTCTAATTGCTCCTTTTCTCCTAGCACCACCGGCACGGTACTTGGCAGAGCATTTCTCAAACAATCCCTTCACCTTTTGTCACCCACTGTTACGACAGACAAAGCACAAAGCCACTCGGCAAAGCAGCTGCACAGTGCTTACAACAGCTGCTTTTCTGCACCAGCACTAATTCCCTACCATGAGGTCAGCGCAATGTGAAGCACACCCACGTAGGAGGAGAAATGCCCAGATTTTCAGGACATGCGTCTCCACCTTTTAGATGTTCCTAAAAGGCTATGTATTAAGAAAAATTAAATACAGAAGAGATCTTTAAAGTGAAGCCCTTATAAAGCAAAATTTTGTCCATTTAAAAATTCTATGACTATATAGTATAAACACAGCTTATTCTTAAGTTGATGCAAATAATGCACATTCATGTTGTACAACCTGCTTCTTTATTACAACACTCACCTCGAGATATTCTCCCATCCAGAGGGAGAAGGGTTCCGAACAACCTCCCTTTGCCTTAAATTGTCACTTGAGGAATCCCCAGGAGACTGTCCCTGATTGAGACCAGTGGGCTGCTCTATGGATTCAGCAACCTAGATAAGTGTAACATGAACATGAGAACAAAAGGCCTGATGCAACTGTGTGAAATCAAGCTTCAAGGATTCTTTCTCTGTGAATGGCTTATGTCCCCAACTCTGACCTCTGAACTTGACAAAATCAAACAGATACAATGTTACATGAATATTCTAAAATTTGTTCAACCCAGTATCAATACAGATACTAAGAAAAAATCCATATTTTTTCCTAGAGTAGCTATGCTGCAGTTTCACTAAAATCTCCCAATGAAGTTATCATTGGTGAGAAAGCTTCCTGTTAATGCTCTATACATCTGTTTTTTTCTATACATCTTATGGTGTTAAATTTACTAAGAAATTAAATTTGACCAGTAAGATTTATAAACACAACCCAGCCAGCAACCTAAAGAATTTCTTACACTATATTCAGATGTTTCAGGATGTACAGTTGTAATGCAAATTTAGAGTGTATCACCACATTAGAATATTAATATTGTATATATATATTTAAAATAAATTTATTTATTTTTATGTTTGGCTGCATTGGGTCTTTGTTGCGGTGTGCGGGCTTTTCATTGTTGTGGCTACTCTTGTTGCAGAGCTCGGGCTCTAGATGGGAGGGCTTCAGTAGCTGTGGCTCTCGGGTTCTAGAGCGCAGGCTCAGTAGTTGTGGCGCGGGGGCTTAGTTGCTCCGTGGCATGTGGGATCTTCCCGGACTAGGGATTGAACCCGTGTCCCCTGCATTGGCAGGTGGATTCTTAACCACTGTGCAACCAGGGAAGTCCCTTAATACCGTATATTTGAACTAACACCGTGAAATGAAAAATGAGGGATTTTGACCATCTAACATAAGCAAGTCTTAAGAGATCACTTGATAAAGACTGCGGCCTTTTCCTATCCAAACAAATAATCACAATGAAAACTTCCAAAGGAAATATAGTCATTTTTTACCCTTTATAAAAATCAGTGGTTCCTTAGAAGAAATTTATTATGTGCTAAATTCATGCCTGCCTTGCTAGTTCGGTAATCTGGATACACAGCCACTACAGATCAAATCAAATCCCATAAAAGAGTGTCCTGCAGAGCTCCACTTCTCCACTACAACACTAATGGAATAGTCTACTACTACTATAGTGAACTCTCACTTGTGTTGATAACAGTTTCTTATTCCTGATTCTCACTGGGGAAGAGACAGAATATTATATGATAAAAAGACTTAAGAGTTTTATCCAACTTCCTTTATTTTGACCTTGAGAGTCTGAATGACACGAACTGCTATCATCATGAAAAAGCAGACATACCTTTGCGCTGGCTTCTGGCATTTTGGAAGGACTCTTCACACTGCACACCAGATGTAAAACATGCCGGTTTTCCTGCTGAAAGAAATAAGGAGGTACTTTAGGACCTGAATTCAACCTTGTTAGTGCTCAAAAACATTCAAAAGTTAATATATTTAGTGATACCTTTGGAAGCAAGTCCCTGAGACACTGGTGATCCAACAACAGCTTCCCAGAATAAATTAACCTCTGGTCCTCTGGATGCTTATGGAAAGAAAGAGCAGCACAGATCAGCATTTAGCCCCCTCAAGTTCCCAACATTGAAGAAACTGTTTTATACAAATAATTTAAACGTGTGTGTTTTTCCCAGCATCATAGGAAAACATTTTTCCAAAGGCCCCATATGCAAAACTTTTACTTAGGAAGTACTTAACTTTAAACTGATCTCTAACATGCAAACAAATTTAGGATGGCAAACTACCTCCAGTCCACAAAACCTATGGCAAGCTACCTGACTTCTTAACTCCCAGGGAAATTGCTTTCTGCCACAAAAAGCACAAATCTGGGGCTCCTACAGCAACGAACTTCAAAACTCAAAGTTTGGTCTCAGGGAAAACTGAAAGTCAGCCTTCCCTAAAACCACCTAGCATTGTCCCAAGATAACATGAAGCAATTCTAAACTTAAGCCCTCAGAGAGACTTTTCCCAACATACAAATGCAGCTAAAGCGGAGACGGTGTGTGGTAACATTCCACACCACAACCCTATATTTAGCATGCTTATTTTAAGGGGGAAAGTCTAAAATTCACTTGTCCAAGGTCTCCTGCTGCTAAAGAGTCAAGATTCCGAACCCTCTACTCCATTCCAGTGATTTTAAAACCACAGTCGTGCCACACACTTCTATACAAATCTCACTTTTAAAATCCATTTTTAATTCCCTTAAAAACTGGACTTAAGGGACTTCCCTGGTGGCACAGTGGTTCAGATTCCACCTGCCAATGCAGGGGACACAGGTTCAAGCCCTGGTCTGGGAAGATCCCACAAGCCGCGGAGCAACTAAGCCCGTGCACCACAACTACTGAGCCTGCACTCTAGAGCCCGTGCTAGGCAACAAGAGAAGCCACCGCAATGAGAAGCCCACGCACCGCAATGAAGAGTAGCCCCCGCTCGCCGCAACTAGAGAAAGCCTGCGCACAGCAACAAAGACCCAACGCAGCCAAACATAAATAAATAAAATTTAAAACTGGACTTAAATAATGGCTTCAAGTGATATATACCAAAGTCAGTACACCGGAGCTCACCAGCAACTTCTCAATCTACTCTTGCCAAAATAACCAATTATGCAAAATTTGGAGTAAAGCTGCTCCTGCCAAGTAGCCCAAGATTATAAAGCAAGCTGTTTAAAGCAAACAAAAAAATAACCGTACCTATTTATCTGCATAAATCAGGATTTTTTTTTTTTTGGACACTGGGCAACTATAACAAACTGCAGAAATATATGGGATGCTGTGTTCATCATTGTTCTCACTGACTCAACTTCATATGTAAATGCTCTAAACCTGGACTTGTAAATGTTATTGTATAGGTGGGGTCCTGCATTATATTAAAGAGTTTCACACTAGAAAAGGTTTGAAAACCACGGGTGCCCGTGATTTGAGGCCTGTTAAAGGCCTGAACCGACACTCTGCGTCTTTATCCAGAAGGCTGATTTAAAAATATATATATTAAGCAAACAACTATTATAAAGTAAGGCTTCTCACATTAGAAAGCAAATGACGAATGTGCTCCAGCCAAAATTTTAAACACAAATATACAGACCTGAGAGACCTTTTATTTACAACTTTGGATCCTCGGACTTAATAGGAGTGATGTTCCTCACCCAAGGAAGCCCGATAGGAAAGCCCTCCTCCAAAACACCGCCTTTTACCAAATGACGCAACTAGAGGCTACACCTGCTTCGCCAATTTGTGTACCTAATAGCCATTCTTGCAGCAGCACTGCCACCTGTTTCTTGGGAGCAGCTATGGTGAAATTGCAAATAGTGCCAAGGCGAATGCTAGAGGAATGGGAGCTTATTAAATAAATAAGCACATTTCAAAAGAACGACTCAGAAGGGAAACTCACTTCCAACGTTCTTGACAATATGGAACAAAAACAACCTGACCCATAAGCTACAACCTGACACGCTGCAACACTTCAGATAAGAAAGAACAATTTCACAATCTTGTCCTGCCCTGGTGCCCTCTCCTGTTTGATGGAGAATTACAGTTGTGGGCAGTACGCTGTTGACACTTACATAATATTAGAGTAGAAAGTAAATATAGGAAGGTCCAGCTCATAGCCTCCATCACGTGGTGGGGAGGGAGGGCGGCCCTAAGGGTGATGTTGACAGATGTGACAACCAAAACAAAGCGAGGAAGTCTCTGTAATTGAGGGACCAGAGTCTTAAAACCCAGACTCCAGGAGATTCCTTCCACCTATTTTCCTTCTAAATCACTTTTTACCGGAAAGTGCCCCGGGCTCCTCCCTGGGACTAAGCAAAGGCTGTGGAGTCCAGCTCACAGGGAGGGGAAGCGCCACATCCTGTTCCTGGGTGTGGAGCCTTAAATTAAGTACACGCTGCCTGGGCGCTCACCATGTTTCTCTAGCCACTGGCCGGGCCTTGGCCCCTGCCCTCACCTCTCTGCAATGAGAGGCTACATTCAGAAAACTCATTTCGCAGCACTTATGCTTCCTCATTCCTACCCATCGGATGCCATCCTAACGAGGAACACCCAGTCACTCCGACGTTTTGGGGAAATTGAGCCTTGGAGGGTGAGATGACTCACTCAAGGTCAAACTGCTGTTTCAGCGGGTTGGCTAAGGCTGGAAGCCAGATCTAGGGGACTGGGAACGGGTCTGAAGAGGTATGGCGGGAGTGTGACAGCCGTTAGAGTTTGGGGACCTAGGACGCGAGGTGAGAGGGGAAGGCGGCCCGTCAGAAAGGCGGGACGATGGCGGCCTAGAACGAGGAAGTGACAGCCTCTGGGCCACGTCAGAGGGCGCCTACGGCGGCAGGGCAGAAGGGGGAGACCACAGGCCTGGGAGAGGGGACCTGGGGAGCACCAGCCGTCAGTGGAAGGCCGGCGAAGCGAGAAGTTACAGGGAAAGGGGAGAAGGACGTGGCCTCCCAAGGGGGACGCGAGGAGTGCTGCGAGGATGACAGCCGGAGTTAGGGGAGTGCTGGCAGCTGGAGCCGGGGGCTCCTCTCACCGGGCGCTCGGGGTAGACGCGGCTCAGATGGGCCTTGAGGCGGCTCACGCTCCAGCTGCGGTCGCCGCTCAGCTCCAAGTCGCGGTGGCGCTGGTTGGGGCTCTTCACCAGGAGCGTGACGGGCTCGGGCTCCATGTCGACGGTGCTGTGGGCTTGGCGGCGCTCCCAGGTGCCAGGAACTGCCACTGCCGCCACAACCTCCACAAAAGCGGTTCGCGTCTGTGGAGCACGCGCGCCCGTCTCGGGGACCTTTTATAGGCACCCCGCGCCCGGACTCTGCGGACGGAACCCTCTGTGGCTGCCACCCATTGGCTGGGGCGGAGAGCACTGCCCCAACGTGGCCCAATCGGCGCCCGGCTCCGTGGGCGGAAGGGCGGGCGGAGCACGTGGGCGCAGGCTGATGCAACCCGCCGCCGTGGCGTCACCCACGGTCGCGGCTGCGGCCCGAGAGCCTGGGTTCGGTGGCTGTGCTGGGGTGCGCGCGGCCCACCCAGGGCCCCTCGGCGCTGAGACACTGGCTTGCTCCCCGGCTCGGGTTGCTCACGGCACTTTAGGGAGGGCCGACCCTGCCGACTCTCCGGTTTGGCAGCCTCTGCAAATTGTTTCCTCACAAAGAAGCAGCTCCGCCCTTTTGACACCAGCCCCGTTTCCCCTTTCCCTTCCTTCCCCGGGTGGCCCGGGACGTCAGGGCCCCCAGGGGAGGCCGCCCCGCCCCCACCCCGGCCTCAGCTCAAAGAACTGCTGGGGAAAGTCCCCGTTTGCGAGCCCACATGGAAGGGCGCCCCCGACGCGCCTTAGAAGGGCCAGGAAGAAGGGAGATTCTTCCTGGGGTTCAGGATGTAGGAATCCGAGCCAATGTTGCCCCTTCATCTGTGACCTCAGACTTGAACGTTGAACCCCTAACTGTGGGACGTCATCCTAATGAATAGCAAGCAGGCCACAGTCCAGCTTAGGCTGGGACACGCTCGAAAAAGGCCTCACTTTATAGGATACTAACACGTAACTTCCTTGAAATTGGGGCTGAGTCACGGAAGGCAGATTTCTCAGTTTTCCTAAAAATGTGACCACAGAGGCCTGGCTGATGTAGACACTCCCTCCCTCTGTAGGAAAAACGGTCTTCAAAAACAAAACTGACATTGTGCTGGCCTGTCCTTGTTCTAATCCTGTTGGGACATCTGTTTTGCCAGGTGTGTCAGGACCTTGGCAGTTGTACATACAATGTAAACACTATGTAAATAGTTTCCAGAGTGGGGCAAAGTTAAGGAGGGTAAAGAAGGAACCTGGTGTGGTTGGTGTAGTACCACAGACTGGGTGGCTTAAAGGACAGAAGTGTATTGTCTCACAGCTCTAGAGGCTGGAAGTCTGAGATTGATGCCAAAATATTGGCTCCCTGTACACCGATGCCAAAATGAGATACAGAGACAGAGTCTTGGAGGAGAAAGAAAGGGTGGCTTTATTCTTTGTCAGGCAAAGAGGGAACACAGCAGGCCAGCACCTCAAGAATGGTGCCCCCTCCCTGGGGAATAGGGAGAGGTCTCATATTTGGGGCTTGTGGTCAGGGGTATTTAATAAGGATCAAGGCGGTAATAGTCTTACATTCTTCTTTCTTCTGCGGAGTTTCTAAAGGGTGGGGTTGCTGACAAGATTCGGGTGTGTGCAGGGTCTCCAGTGGTCTCCTAATCTTGAGGAGCTTCTCTAGTCCCTTTAATCTTGCCTCAGGTGGCTTCGTGGCTGCTCCCCCCTTGATTAGCAACTGTTCGAATCTGCCCTTTGGAACTCAGGGAAGATATGGAGGCTGGAGTCTTGCCTACAAGAAATGGGAGACAAAAAGGCCTCTGTGTCCAGGAGCCCCACAGGGCCCCGCTTGGTTTCAAGATCAAGGTGTCAGGCAGGGTTGGTTCCTTCTGAGGGCTATGAGGGAGAATCTGTTCCATGCTGGCAATCTTTGGCATTCCTTGGTGTGTAGGTGCATCACCCCCATCTCTGCCTTCGTGGTCATAGTGTGTTCCCCCTGTGTGCGTGCCTTCACGTCATTTTCTCTATGCATGCCTGTCTTTGTGTACCAATTCCCCCCCTTTTTTTATAAGAACACCAGTCATATTGGATTAGGGTTTTACCCTAATGACCTCAACTTGATCATCTGCAAAGACCCCATTTCCAAATACTGTCACATACACAGGTACTGGGGGCTTAGGAATTCATCTTTTTGGAGGACACAGTTCAATCCATAAAAATCAGCCTTAATATAACACAGAACACGGATGGTTTTCTTTTCAGCAGTGTTTGTACTAAGAAGGGAGGTGAAGCGCTTTAGAGATAATTGTCCCCATGCTCAGCTTTCTGTGATTGGTTTTTGTTGGCTGAGAAGGGCTCAGTCCCTTTTCATCCAGGCTGGCTTCATGGGTGTGGCACCTCTGGGGCTCTACTCTTTGTTTAATGCTCTTCTGAAAATTCTTAATAAATTTTGAACAAGAAGTCCTGCATTTTCATTTTTCACCAGGTCTCACAAATTATGTAGCTGGTCCTGTTTTTCATACATCAGGATGGAAGAAATGACTGATTACAATCTGGTAGTCTTCCAACTAGCTAGAAGCTAACCAGTGGAGCCAGGCCAGATAAAACAAGCAGAAGCCTTAGAGCAGGCAGCCAGACAGGAGATAACAGCTTCACTGGGTAATTAAGGAGGCCACCTAACATGGTTTCCTGTAGCCTGCTGTGACAAGCGTCAGGTCCCCTTAAAACAGCACATCCATTTTCGCTCAGTAGTAAGAAAGTAAAGGGGTGTGCTTTTCACTAGGGAAAAGGCAATCCAATTTCTGTGATTCCCTCTTGAGTTATCTCTCAACGAGACAGCTCCTTGTAAAGGACTTTTGTGATCCTGCCTATAGTACAGAATTGTTCCTCGTATACATGGGGGATTGGGTCCAGGACTCCCCCCTGCCACCCCCTCCCCCATAGAAAAATCCTTGGATGCGCAAGTCCCTTCTATAAAATGGCGTAGTATTTGCATATAACCAATGCAACATCCTCCCATATACTTTTTTTTTTTTTTTAACTTTTTGGCCGTGCTGCACGGCATGTGCGATCCTAGTTCCCTGACCAGGGATTGAACACGCGCCCCCTGCAGTGGAAGCGTGGAGTCTTTCTTAACCACTGGACAGCCAGGGAAGTCCCATTCTCCCATCTACTTTAAATCATCTCTAGATTACTTATATTACTAAATACAATGTAAATGTTATGTAAATAATTGTAAATACAATGTAAACACTATGTAAAGTTTCCAGAGAGGGGCAAATTTAAGTTTTGTTTCTTGGAACTTTCTGGAATTTTTTTCTTCAGAATATTTTCCATGTGGTTAGTTGAATACGTGGATGTGGAACCCGTGGATATAGAGGGCCAACCATATTTATAAAAACATTAAATTCAGGTCAACAAGCCAGGAATAGAGAGATAAACATGGAGTGACCCAATTCTCAGTGATCTTACAAATACAGCGAGCATGATAAGACAGTCAAAAACAAATAAAAGACAACCCAGGGCTTCCCTGGTGGCGCAGTCGTTGACAGTCCACCTGCCGATGCAGGGGGCACGGGTTCGCGCCCCGGTCCGGGAGGATCCCACGTGCTGCAGAGCGGCTGGGCCCGTGGGCCATGGCTGCTGGGCCTGTGCGTCCAGAGCCTGTGCTCCGCAGCGGGAGAGGCCACGGCAGTGAGAGGCCCGCATACCACAAAAAATTAAAAAAAAAAAAAAAAAGACAACCCAGAAGTCTCATCCATTTCTGAAGGACTTATGATTGCATTGAGGAATACACAGAGGCAGGAGGAGAGGGGGAGACAGAGAAAACTGGGTGGAAGAGGTGGAATTTGAGCTGAACTTTGAAGGATGAGTAGGATTTGAATGAAAATAATAATGGCAGCAATTATTGATAAGCCCAACAGGGGACCCGTATACACAATTTGTATGAGCAAGTATAGTTCAGTGGTTCAACTGATGGGCCCAGAGCCAGAGTGCCTGTTTCTAAGCCAACTTGTGTCACATATGAGCGTGACCTTAGGCAAGTTACTCAAACTCTCTGTACCTAACTGTCCTCATCTGTAAAATAGGAAGAATAATCGTGTCTATTTCACGGGGTTGTTGTGATATTTAAATAATATAGCATTGTTAAAGGTCTTGGGGAAGAGCCAGACACTTAGCAAGTGCTCAATTAATATTAGCCATTAATATTTAGGAAACTGCAAGGAGTTCAGCCCACAGGTTCCCAAGCCTGGCTGTGAAACAGAATCACCTGAGGAACTCTTTTTTTTTTTTTTTTTTTTTTAAGTGAAGTCTTACAACACCAAGTATTGACAAAGATATGGAGCAATCAGGACTCTCATACTTGGCTGGTAGGAGTATAAAATTGTACAACTACTGTGGAAATCAGTCTGGCAGTTTTCATAAAGTTAAACATACACCTAACTTACAACCCAGCTATTACACTCACAGGGATTTACCCAAAAGAAATTAAAGACTTGCACAAGAATGTTGATGACAGCTTTATTCATAGCATCACACACTGGGAACAGTCGAGGTGTCCATCACCAGGAGACCAGATAAACTACTGTATATCCATATGATGGAATACTACTCAGTAATAAAAAGAAACGAACTACCATACATGTAGCAACATGGATGAATCTCAAAACCGTGCTGAGTGAAAGAACCAGACAAAAGGAGTACATATTAAATGCTTCCATTAGTATGAAACTCTAGAATAACAAAATGAATCTATGGTGACGGAGAACAGATGCATGGTTGCCTGGGGACGGGGTGGCAGAGAAGGACTTGGAAGGGGCCGTGCTGAAGTCGGCTGGTGCTGGTTTTCAAGAACCGAATGTGAGCTTGTCTTCCTGACTCTGCTTTCAGTGTCATCACACTGACAACCTGAAATTGGCCATGGTAGGAATATTCACACCACAGAGATCAGGAAATGCAATAAAGCAGAGCCTTTTTCCCCTGGGGAAGCAGTTGTTCACCTCTATTAATACACCACTGGGCATGAAGGAAATTTCTAGGGTGGTGAAAAGTTCTGTCTTGGTAGGGTGTGGGGTAGGCAGGCACAGACACTTTTCAAAATGGATCTAGCTGTATACTTAAGATATGTGCATTTCACTGCATGGACATTATGCCTGCAACTAAACATGTAAAAACAATAGGGTGGGTGCCTGGTCCCATGTCAGGCCTACCAAATGGGACCTGGGGCATCTAAGTCGGTACTGATTCAAAGGCCAGCTTTGGAAACCACTGGTCAAGTGTGGCAGGAAGGACAGAGTTTATTTTAAAATACTAATAATAATGATGTCTGGACTTCTCTGGCAGTCCAATGGTTAGGACTCTGAGCTCTCAGTGCAGGGGATGTGGGTTTGATTCCTGGTTGGGGAACTAAGATCCCGCATGCCATACCGGGCAGCCAAAAATAAATAAATAAAATAAAATAAAATTAAAAAAAATAACAATGATGATGTCAGCAAGAGGTAAGGCTGGAAAGAATTCTTGGGACCAGTTCAGGGAAGACTTTGCATGCTCACCCTTGAGAAGTGGCTTTATTTTGTGGGCAATAAGGTTTTTGAGTAGTAGAAGGACGTGATCAGAATCAGTATGGATCTTCATCATTACGAAGGCTGGGTTCGACGGGGAGAGACTTGGGGTCACGAGACCTGAGTGGTTCGTTCAAGAGAAAATGTAGATCAGTGCTAGGATCGAGCAAAAAAGGAAATGTGAAAAAAAAATTGGAAAAAGAAAAAGACATCGCAGAAATAAAGCAGGAGGGAAAGAGGCCTGGGAACAAAGATGGGTTCAGGAACAGAGCTAATGGCTAACGGGGGAGTGCTTACCATGTGCCACACACACAACTTCAAGAAACTTGCATTTAATCCTCACAGCAGCCTTTGAAGTAGAATGCTTTTATTATTACCATCTCACAGCTGGGGAAACTGAGGCATGGGGAGTTTAAGTAACTTGGCTACAGAGCTAGTAACTCTATGAAATTTTTATTTTTTAATTAACTGGTACTGAGGTATAATTTACATATAGTAAAATACATGGATCTTAAATGTACAGTTCAAAGAGTTTTGGTAGGTGTATTCACCTGTGTGAATTCCTATCATTCCAGATACATTCCTATCATTCTAGAGAGTTCCCCAGTGCCCCCTCCCAGCCAACCTGCTCACCCCCCCACCAATCCTGGTCCCAGACATTACTGGTCTGCTTTCTGTCACTCCAGTTTGGTCGGGCCTGTTCTAGAAGTTCATACAAGTGAAATCATGCAACATATATTCCTTTGTGCCTCTCAAGAATAGAAAGTCAAGCGGCTCAGGGAAAGAAAGATAGTGAGTTCAAGGAAAATCCATACTCTTTTTTTTTTTTTTTTTTTCTTTTTTGGCCGCGCCATGCGACATGTAGGATCTATAGTTCCCCCACCGGGGATAGAACCCATACCCCCTGCAGTGGAAGTGCAGAGTCTTAAACCCTGGACAGCCAGGGAAGTCTCGGAAAATCCATATTCTTAAGTGAGATTTCTGGAAATGTGGAAATAAAAGACTATGGAAATTTAAAAACTTGATGGTTAGAAGCACCTCTGTGGTGCTATGTCTCTGCTGTGACCTAATTCATCTTTAAATTCTGAGGGGGGAGAGGGAAGGAGCCGAGACCTGTTTTATTTTTATTTATTTATTTTTATTTTTTGCGGTACGCGGGCCTCTCACTGCCGTGGCCTCTCCCGTTGCGGAGCACAGGCTCCGGGCGCGCAGGCCCAGCGGCCATGGCTCACGGGCCTAGCCGCTCCGCGGCATGTGGGATCCTCCCGGACCGGGGCACGAACCCGCGTCCCCTGCATCGGCAGGCGGATTCTCAACCACTGCGCCACCAGGGAAGCCCAACCTGTTTTATTTTGTACTCAGGCTGTGAGGGTCTAGAAGCCTTTGCAGAACCTGAGCAGGCAAAAGGTCACTGACAGTGCACGTGCTTTATTTCAAACAATCTGGTGTCTTAGGCCCTGCTGAACTTCTGTGCTTTGTTCTTGGAATTCTTGTTTTTACTTGGTTTCTAGAGATTCTCCCAAATAATTCAAGCTCCAACCAGAAACCTTGCCTTTTATGGTCATTTCTGAAATCCTAATTTGGCCACACACACGAGCCATCTTCTTTAGGCCAGGAAATGGACATCCTGTTCTGTACTCATGAAATCCATCCCATGGTGACCCAGGCCCACGCTAAACCGGAAGCAGCTTTCTTTCCTCACCAGAAGTAGCGCCCACAGTAAACCCTCCCAAACAACGTGGTCAGTGATCGGGAAGTGTTTTTGTTCAATAAAGGAAGGAGGTATCTCGGACTGGGATGCCCAAACTTCGAGTGTGACACCCACTTCCCTGTTACTTTCTGATATCTGTTTCTTAAAAGTGCATTTTTATAATCAAAGAGAATGAAAACTGATTTGGCTTTGAGAACCCCAAGTATCTCTTGAATGGGAGACACTGAGGGGTCTGGTCAGTCAAAACTGACCACTGGGGGCAACAGTGGGCCTGGTAGTTAAATGCACGGTGCACTTCTTTTTTTTAAAATAATTTTTTAAAATAGATTTATTTATTTTTATTTATTTATTTTTGGCTGCATTAGGTCTTCGTTGCGGCTCGCGGGCTTTCTCTTGTTGAGACGAGCAGGGGCTACTCTTCGTTGCGGTGCACGTGCTTCTCATTGCGGTGGCTTCTCTTGTTGTGGAGCATGGGCTCTAGGCACATGGGCTTCAATAGTTGTGGCTCACGGGCTTAGCTGCTCTGCGGCATGTGGGATCCTCCCGGACCAAGGATCAAACCCGTGTCCCCTGCATTGGCAGGCGAATTCTTAACCACTGCGCCACCAGGGAAGTCCATGCATGGTGCACTTCTGAACTCAGCCCTTATAAGGTTTAAAAATGTACCTGGGGTTCATTTACTTGATAAGCTAAATAGAATTATCATATGACCCAGCAATTCCACTCCTAGGGTTATATCTAAAGGAATTGAAATCAGGAATTTAAACAAAAACTTGTCTATGAATATTCACAGTGGCAACATTCATAATAGCCAAAAGGTAGAAATAACTGAAATGTCTAAGAACTGATGAATGGATAAACAAAATGCGGTCTATCCATGCAATGGAGTATTATTCAGCCATGGAATAATATTGGAAAGGAATGGAAAGGAATGAAGCCATGGAAAGGAATGAAGTACTGATACTTGCTATAACATGGATGAACATTGAAAACATTGTACTAAGTGAAAGAAGGCAGACCCAAAAGGCCACATATTGTATGGTTCTTATTCATATGAAATATCTAGAATAAGCAAATCCATAGAGACATAAAGCAGATTAGTGGTTGCCAGGAGTTAATGGAGGGTGATTGCTTAATGGGTCCATGATTTCCTTTCGGGATGATGGAAAATTTTTGGAGCTAGATAATGGTGATGGTCGCACAACATTATGAATGTGCTAAATGTCACTGAATTTCACACTTTAAAATAGTTAACATGGTGAATTATATCTATCTATCTATCTATATATATATATATATACACACACATACACACATATATTTGGAGTAGACATTAATTCCTTTTATGTTTTAATTGAAGTATGGTTGATTTACAATGTATATATACCTTGATTTACAAGGTATATAGCAAAATGATTCAGTTATACCTACTATATAAATGTACATATATGTGTATATATATATTCTTTTTTATCATTTAGTATGATAATCTCTAGGTCCACCTATGTTACTGCAAGTGACATTATTTCATTCTATTTTATGGCTAAGTAATATTCTATTGTATATGTTTCCTTTTTTTTTAGCCACACCGCACAGCTTGTGGGATCTTAGTTCCCCAACCAGGGATTAAACCCGGGTCCTCAGCAGTGAGAGCGGAGTCCTAACCACTGGACCACCAGGGAATTCCCCCATTGTACATATGTGCCACATCTTCTTTATCCATTCATCTGTCAATGGACATTTAGGTTGCTTCCATGTCTTGGCTATTGTAAATAGTGCTATTGATACTATGAGGTGAATTTTATATTATACAGTTGAAAAAATCAGAAGTCCTACTTGGTTCCCTCTTTCCTGTTGAATGCTATCTCACAGCCTTTCCTCCAATGGAGGGAGGAACCCAAATAAAATAACCGCCACCGGACAACAAAAATCCTTCCAATTACTGCAAAAAGGACGGGGTAGATAAATGGGTGGTTTCTGCTTGATTCAATAATCTCTCTCACAGAGCCCATGCTTGGCTCTTCTCTAGACTGCAGGTGCAGCCAGCTCCAGGTTTATGACTCTCCTGGCTGCTTGGGTTTGGTTCCAGGGCAAACACCACTCAGGTGGGCCCTACTCTCCAGGCCTGCATTCTGGGCAGGATCATGGCTGAACTCTGAGGCCCAGGAAACCTCAAAAGCCCTCACTTCCCCATCACAGGTGCCAGTCCAGCCCTCTTCTAAATATTCTGATTGTAGTCCAGCATTTTACTTTAGAAAGAAAAGGGCTTCCCTCATGGCGCAGTGGTTGAGAGTCCACCTGCCGACACAGGGGACACAGGTTCGTGCCCCGGTCCAGGAAGATCCCACATGCCGCGGAGTGGCTGGGCCCGTGAGCCATGGCCGCTGAGCCTGCGCATCCGGAGCCTGCGCATCCGGAGCCTGTGCTCCGCAACGGGAGAGGCCACAACAGTGAGAGGCCCGTGTACCGCAAAAAAAAAAAAAGAAAGAAAAAACCCATATTTATTCATCTTAAGTTTTATAGTACCTTTTCATAAATACAGAATCTTTCCTGTACTCTAAATAAAATTTTGACTGTGTGTTAGTTTCTTTCTTTTTTCTCTAGCAAAACCCCCAGCTTCCCCAAGCTGGTTTCAGACTAGACCTAGCACTTAGGCAAAGATGCTTAAGACTACAGAGATAGCTACAGCAATATTCTTGTTAAAATGGTGGGACTTGTTACTTTCCTCCATGAATTCCCTTGCTCAGCCCTCCCATTCAACTCTGGACTTTTCCTTTCCCATCCCATAACAAACATCTCCACTCATTCCCCTCTTATCTCTGCCCTGGTTCCATCAGCTTTCCCTGCCCCAGGCCTACATCAATCACTCAGGTCAGCAAGATGTCACCTGCTGGTCTGGTTCTTTGTAAACAAGCTCTGGCCCCCTCCCCCTGCACCTTGCCCTAATTCCCCAAACCTCCTTATGTTAACCAACCCTACCTTTCTCCAAGACAGGACCCTTGAACATCTCCCGTTGCAGGCAGCCCTGTCTCCCCCTCCTCCTCCCCACTGTTGCTTCTAGGCTGGTGTGCATCTTAGCAGCCACTTCTCACCGGAAGGCTTACCTGACTGCAAGTACAATCTCTTGACCTCTAGGGCTCTCTTCCAAGATCACAAGCTTCCCTCCCATCCCTTCCCCATCTTAATAATTCCAGCTTCCGGATCACACTCCCTTTCATTCAGTTCTACTTACATTTATCTCTGCTCTGCTCCCACTGCTCATTGGCATAATCCATTCCTTTGCCATTCATTCATTCATTCGACAAACATTTATTGAGTGCCTACTCTGTGCTAAGCCCTGTGATGGATGCTGGGGTGCAAAGATGAGTCGATGTGGTCACAATCAGGGCTGATATGCACTCACTCAGCCATTTCAGCAGTTAAGATGTTGAAATACCACCATGCCAGCTGGTAAACATGCCGTGAATACCCTCCAGCTGCCCCGGCCCTGGTCTTCCTACCATCCAGTAACTAAAAGTTTCATCCCAACTGCCACCTTCATAGAGCTCACAAGCAAATGACAGACACCCTAGATTTTGCTCAAAAATATTTACCTCCTGGGACTTCCCTGGTGGCGCAGTGGTTAAGAATCCTCCTGCCAATGCAGGGGACATGGGTTGGAGCCCTGGTCTGGGAAGATCCTACATGCCGTGGAGCAACTAAGGCCATGCGCCACAACTATGAGCCTGCACTCTAGAGCTTGCGGGCCACAACTACTGAACCCGCGCGGCAACTACTGAAGCCCACGCCTACAGCCCACACTCCATAACAAGAGAAGCCACCACAATGAGAAGCCTGTGCACCGCAACGAAGAATAACCCCCGCTCGCCACTAGAGAAAGCCTGTGCACAGGAACGAAGACCCGATGCAGTCCGAAATTTAAAAAAATAAAATAAAATAAAAACAAGTTTACCTCCTGCAGAATCTCAAACTTTGAAATGCACACATACTGACCACAAACTACCTTGTATTCTTCTCTGTCTCCCTCTCTCCCATTCCCACTGAGCATACTTTTTGTCCTCCTGCTACCAGTCCCTCAAGTCTTCTCAACTCTTGCAGCTCACTTCCGGTGTCTCCATCCATCTTGGAGCTCGTGGTCAGCCATTTTCATGTACTTTGGTCATTCTCCTTGAATTCCTCGTGCCTTGGCCTTCCATCCTTCTTGCTTGGCCAGCCCCATCACTGGGGAACGTGTCCCCTGCATTCTACACATTTGCTTTCTGACCTGGTGCTCGGGAGACCTGCCAGAGAAAGGCACCAGGGCAGGTGTCCTGAGAATTTTGCACCCTTGGACTAACAGAGATCAGCTATGCCTTCCCTGCTGCTTGGCAAAGTTTCCGCCACGTTTTACTGATTCACCATTACTACCTCTTCATCAATCATTCTCTTCATTGCATCTTAAATCTTTCCCCTCAGACCTATACATACACCCAGATCTCTCTTTATCACTCCCACCTGTAACAGAGACATTGATTGCTTGATGACTACTCACATGTTCCCCCCAGTTTTCTAGACTCTTGCAGGGAGGTGGTGCCATGTGACTTACTTGGCTAATGGACTTTGAGTGGAAGTAACAGGTCACTTCTGAGCTGAAGCATTTGAAAGCCAGGGCATGACCCTCCTACTCTCTTTTCCCCTCCTCAGTGAGTTAGAAGCTACTGGCTGAGGTGATAGCCTCCCAAGATGGGAATAGTTTGGATCACTGAGTCTTGAGGTGGAGAAGAGGGCTTACCCAGCATAGGAATACTTGTAAGAGAGAAATCAATCTTTGTCATGTAAGCCACTAACATTTAGTGGGTAATTTATTACTGCAGCAGAGCCTACCATGATCCTGACTGATACACCCCCTAAGATAACAACAATCAAAATGCTTTCCCTGGAGTCTCCTCCAAGTTTCCACCTTATTTTTTCTCCCCTTATTTTCCTTATTTTTCTCTCCATTGCTGGGTTACTTGAAGCAGAGGTCAATGTGCATGGCTGCTGCTTTCCTTTCCCCTCCACCAAGTATTCCTCAATCTCTGGTACCTGAACCACCACCTTACCAAATTATTCTCTGTAAGGCTCCCAGTGATTGCCAGAACTGCAGTTCAGCAGCGGCTTCACTTCTGCAGTCGGCTGCCATGAGGGTTGACGATTCTATGCTTTTTCGATCTCTTCTCTGGTACCCTCTAAGGCCCTTGGTTACCTGGGTTTTCCTCCTGCCTCACCAATGATCTTTTCTAGGCTGCTTTGCTGGCTGCCTATTCTTCCTCCTACCCCTAAATGTAGCCCTTCTCAAGGTCCAGCCTCCAGCCCTCTCCATTCTCTTTACTTTCTTTCTTGGTGATCTCACCCAAGGTATGACTTCGATTTCCTGTCTTTTAGTGTTGACTCCCAAATCTACGGATGGTCTCTGTTCTTACAGTGTCAGGCTAACAGTGGACACCCTGACCTCTTCCTGAGCTCCGGGACCACAATTCTGACCACTGGGATGTCTTCATACTTAAAGTGTCCAAAACCAAACCCACCTTGTTGTTCATTTTCTCCAGCAGAAAGCCTATTACCTCGCCCTCCATATTACATGGTTTGTTCATTCTTACAGCTGCCCAGGCTCAACTCCTGGGGCCCTGCTCCTTCCACACATACATCCAGGCAATTCCCAGTTCTGGAAGATACTATTCTTCCTCCTCTTTTCCCTGCTCTTCGCCTCTCTCAGAGTGTTGAGACTTGCTGACTTGCCTTTGCAATTCTGCACAGCCTCCTCTCTGGGTGCCCTGCCTTTTCTCCTCCAGCCTCCTTCATCTCCTGTCTGGCCAAGCTTCCTCAGGCTCCCATCGCCCCTTCCCTTTCAGTGGCTCTCCAGCGCCCCTGAGTCAGTCCTGAGCTCCTCAGCCTCTCAGTGGGGGCCTTGCACACTACAACCTTCTCAGTCTTATTCTCCCCGGGTACGCATCCCTCATACACCAGGAAGACTGGTTTATTTCTTGTTCTCCAAACACACCTAGTAAGCTGTTCTTACTCTGGTCCTTGCTCAAGGCATCCTGCCACTTGGGTTACCTTCTCCCAATCCCAGCTCCCATTTCTGTCTATAGAATCCTATCAACTGTTCAAACCTATTTTAAATACCATTTTCTCTAGAGAGAGTTTCTTAATTCCCTTGACCTTAGTGTTTGCTCCCTCTTTTGCATCCTTAGAGTGTTTTATTTTGTAACTCTCCTATGAGAAAATGAAAACCACTTGTCCTTTCTTGCCACCATCTTTCGTCCACATGACATTCTGCTCTTCGGCCTCCCAGCCAGGTGGTTCTTCTTAACGCTCTACCACGTGGTATTTTTAGAAACTGAGTTTTTTGTGGCTCCCTTTCAGGAAGGGGCGCTCATGTCATGCTTGTCATAAGGTTGACCCTCACTTCAAGTGTGCAATTAACAATGAAGCCGGTGGCTGGGCTTTCCTGGGCCCAGTTTCTGTAAACACTTTTGAAGTGGGCAGTATGTATTTTCTGATATCCTGAGCTATACACATCTACAAGTGAAACCTGGCTGTTTTGCATGTGCTTGGGGGCCTCCCAGCCAGGTGGTTCTTCTGGAACGTTCCAGCTATTCTCTTCCCTGTGAAACCCACCTCTCCCTCCTAGCCACACGAGAGGCCAGGCAGGTGTGTAAAAGGGAATTCAGTCCAAATGGGGCTCTCCATGCTCTAATGAGACCTGCGGCTCTCTGCCTGGGAGGCGGAACTCAGAGAGCCTATCTGGTGGAAAACAGGCGCTGCTGTACTTACGTCAAAGCCACGACAAGTCTGGGCAGGAACTGAAAGAGGATATGAAATCTGGAGGCTGAAATGTCAAGGGGAAAATCAGGAGCTATCTGAGCAGTGGATCCTGGGGGAGATAAATGAGGAGTCCCTTCTGCAGTGGCTGTTGTGGCTGCTGGTGGGGGCTGGGTCCAAGCTCTGATGACCCAGCTCTCTGTGGCTTTCCATGCATAGTGCAAGGGTGGACTACTCACTGATGTGGAGTATCTACTCGTCCAAAAGCAGAGAAAGACACACACACACTGTAGACCAAAATCTCGTACCCTCTCAGGGCCCAATATGCCCAACAATGACTTGGAGGGCCTTCAGAGCCTCTGAGCACACAGTAGGGCAGCAGGAAGTGGTGGGCCAAGTGGGGGGGACTGAAGAATATGTCCTCCCCCCAACCCCTCCCCTCACTTCCACAACTTTGATCAACCACGCGTGGGCCAAAGCACAGTCAGCAGCAGGCCAGCTGGCTGGTGACACATGCTTTGGTCCAATTCTCTCATTTCACAGACCGAAGCTCAGAGAGGTTAAGGGGGCATAGCTGAGGTCACAAGCCAGTTTTGGGGGGAGACAGAAACTCAAGTCCAGGTTCCTTGGTGGCCATGCTGTGGCTCTTTCCACTCAATCTCTCCGCCCCTCGGGTTGAGGCAAGATTGAAAATTCTGGGAGACTTTTAAAAAGACTAAAGGGACTTCCCTGGTGGCCCAGTGATTAAGACTCTGTGCTCCCACTGCAGGGGTCACGGGTTCGATCCCTGGTTGGGGAACTAAGATTCTGCATACCACGCGGCACAGCCACCAAAAAAAAAAAAAAAAAAAAAGACTGAAGAAAACAGGTTCCCTGTGTGTCTACAAACACATGTAAGAAGCAAAGGGAAAATAAGTGGCTCCTGTAAATGTCCATGTGGAAATCTGGCAATATGACCTACAGAACCAGTGGAAGCTCAGCACAAAGTTCAATCCAGGGTTGAAAAAACAACACAGTTTTTTCATAACACTCAGCATAGTTGAAACACAGTGTGTTCCAAAACAAATGAATTCTGTTGACTGAATAAATGTATTTTTATTCATTTCATTGTTTTTCACCTTACTGTTAACTCAAGGCTTTAAAAAATTTTTTTAAATTAATTAATTAATTCAATTTATTTTTGGCTGCATTGGGTCTTTGTTGCTGCATGCGGGCTTTCTCTAGTTGTGGCGAGCAGAGGCTGCTCTTCATTGTGGTGCATGGGCTTCTCATTGCCGTGGCTTCTCTTGTTGCGGAGCACGGGCTCTAGGCATGCGGGTTTCAGTAGTTGTGACACATGGACTCAGTAGTTGTGGCTCACGGGCTCTAGAACGCAGGCTCAGTAGTTGTGGCACAGGGGCTTAGTTGCTCTGCGGCATGTGGGATCTTCCCAGACCAGAGCTCGAACCCGTGTCCCCTGCATTGGCAGGCGGGTTCTTAACCACTGCGCAACCAGGGGAGTCCAAGGCTTTCGAAAAATTATTTATTTATGTATTTATTTATTTATTTATTTTTGGCTGCATTGGGTCTTCGTTGCTGTGTGTGCGCTTTTCTCTAATTGTGGAGAGTGGGGGGCTACTCTTCACTGTGGTTCATGGGCTTCTCATTGCGGTGGCTTCTCTTGTTGCAGAGCACAGGCTCTAGGCACACGGGCTTCAGTAGCTGTGGCACACAGGCTCAGTAGTTGTAGCTCACAAGCTTAGTTGCTCTGTGGCATGTGGGATCTTCCCAGACCAGGCATCGAACCCGTGTCCCCTGCATGGGCAGGCGGATTCTTAACGACTGCACCACCAGGGAAGTCCCCAAAGCCTTTTTTTTTTTTTAAACAAAGCTATTATCAGTGTTCAAAATTTGGTTTCCAACATGGTGAATTTTTTTTTTTTTAATTCCCAAAGGCAAAGCATTCTCTGTTCTTGGATCAGTGTCTCCCTGAGGTCAGAAGAGGGAGCACCTGTTTGCCAGGAAATGGTTTTCCATGTGGCTCTAGAAAGGCAAGCATTCCCTGATGGAGCCTTTGCCTTATCTGGAGTTGGAGTTGGTCCAGGTCCACCGAACGGCTCAGAGGCAGCCCCCTCTCCGTCCTTCAGGAGCTCAGCCAGGAGCTCTGGCTCCCTCAGCAAAGGCCTCCTGGGAACCCAGGGCCTTGGTCTCTGCAGTGGGATGAACACTAAAGTCCTTTGAGTCCCAACCCCAAGAAAGAGACTTTCGCCTTCATGACTAAGTGGGTGCTTCAGTGCACTTGGAGGGGGTCAACCAGACCCAGAGATGCCTGGTTCCTTGGCCACCCCAGTGCTATTGGAAGAAGGCTCAGCCAGTGGAATCCCCCAACAGCTCACCTTTATGCTGCTTGGGTACATCTGAGCTGAAATGCCCTTTCAGAGAGCCTCACCCACCAGCATTGGACATATCTTAATGTACATGCTGCTCCTGCATCCCAGGTGATGGTGCAAACACTCTGGGGGGGTTTCATCCACAGTAACCTGAACACACTTACCTGAGCAAGGTTCGTCTCCCCCAGGTTCTCTCTCTTCTCTGAGCCCCATCTTATGTTCCCCGCACTGCAGCCCCTCTGCTACTTACTCTGTTTCCATCTCTTACTGGTGGTTCCTCCTCCCTGTCCTCCCCTCCACCCTTGGGCTGGGTTTGGACATTTCTGATTCTTTGCCCAACGCTGCCATCTTTACACCCACCTCTCTGCTTCCCCATTCCTGACCCACCAAACCTGCACCCCCAACCAAACCTGAAATTTAACACTCCTGCATGAGACTCCCTAAACCATGCCCCTCCTTTGAAGCTCTTTCCTGACACACCCACCATCCATACCCCTCCTCCTGGTGTTTTTGTTGGTTCCCTTTCCTTCCCTGTGGGATGAGCTGGGGAAAATGGCAGTGATGCCCACCATGGCCTTTCTCCAACTAGATGAACTCCCTGTTGTATAGAAAAACACAGGGCACAGAGGAAAGTCTAAGCTGTATTTTTCAAATCATGAGTCAGCACCCATTAGTGGATCCCAAACTCAATTTAGTGGATTGCAACCAACATTAAAAGGAGAACAAGAAATAGAAAGAATAGAAACTACCAAAGTGCATCACTCATAGTAAGGATAAGGATTGATTTGTGACACTTCAGTTTCACTGTGTTTGTTCCAAACCTCAATGTAAAACAGATTTCTTACTGTGGGTCGCAGTCTGAAAATGTTTGAAAGTCCCGGTCTACCAAAGAACCAACCAAAACACTGAAGACATGCTATTGAAAGCAAAGGAAGTGAGAGGTGGTTAAATAAATTTGCATTGTCATGGAGGCTCAACGAGCCTCATATTCCCCCTGTAAGTGCTGTAGGTGGGGTGCCCACTCTCCTGATATTGGAGGGGGGAGGTGTGTTTAGGGGGTGCTCCCAGGAAAGGTCTGTAGAAACGGCCAAAATTCACACTCAGCACTCTGACTCAAATTTGTATACAAATCAAAGATTGAAATCTTAATTTGTTGTAATTGAGAGCAAAAGAAAACTTGAAAGGAATATGAATCCACCAGAGTTTTCCAGACAGCTCCACCTGCTACTTCTCCAGCCCAGAAAAACAAAGCCCAGAGGACTTGTCTGATGGGAGTGGGGTCCAGCTGAAATTTGGAAATCTACCAGCTTCTTCCATCAGATCAGCAGATGCTACCACTAAAAGTGCAATGGGCATGTGTCCTGTCCCCGTGGACAGGTGGGCACCCCCTGTACCCTGGCTTTGGGCAGGCACAGCCAAGCCCAGAATTACTGGCAGTAAAAGGTGAGTACGTTTTCCTGGTTTCCTCGGATCAGGATGACCGGAGGTCTGAGGTCCTGGGACAGCGTCTCCAGCCAGGCCATGTAGAGCGAGCTCGGGCACTTCCCCTTCCTCCCTATGGGCAAGGTGCTGTGGGGCAGGAAGAAGCAGCAGATGGGGAATTACTAAGGGGCCTTCCCCACACGGCCCAGTTCCTGGTTTGCTTTCTGAACAGTGTCTCCGTTTATTGGCCCCTTCAGAGCTCTTTCTTCCCAGCCACCCTAAGAATGACCCGCTGCTCTCCTTGAAAGCATGATCTGAAATGTACCTTCAGCCGCAAAGCATTTCTTTTCTCTATTATTTTTTTTTTTGGCCGCGCCTCACAGCTTGTAGGATCTTAGTTCCATGACCAGATATCGAACCTGAGCCCTGGCAGTGAAAGCGCTGAGTCCTAACCACTGGACCTCCAGGGAACTCCCACAACGCATTACTAAACAAAGCCATGGCCTGTAAGGTCCCCATGATCTGGTCCCCACCAGCCTCCACAACGTCACCTCCCACCACCTGCAGCCTCGCTCACACCCCTACGGCCACAGACGCTTCCTTTCCACTCCTGTAGAAAATGGCAAGCTTGTTCCTGCCCCAGGGCCTTGGCATGTGACATTCTTTCCACCCAGAAGGCAGTGGCCCCAGCTCATCACCGGGTTGGCTCCTTCGATTCCCTCAGGTCTTGGCTCAAGGGCACCTCCTTCTCTGATCACCCTCTTCGACCCCATCTTCCCATCCCTCTTTATCATGTCACCCTGTTTCATTATCTTCATAGCACTTCACACTCTCAAATCCTATTTTTATTTATTTGTGTGTTGTCTGTCTCCCCCCCACTAGAATGTATGTTCGCTCACGAGTAGGCTGGGTCTGTCTTATCCGCCTGTGCCTAGAACACAGTCTGACACAGTGAGGTTGTATGCCACTCATCCGGCCATTCAGGTCATGCCAGCCTCACCTCTCCAGCTACACACCTGCCTGTGGCCACAACAAAGTGATATGTTCACATGTTTCAGCTGAGCGTCCTGGTCCTGCTCCCTGCCCCGTAGGTAAGGCCCTGGGAGCAGGACTCCGTTGTCGCCTGGGGAGGGCCCCTTGTCTGAACTGCAGTGCTGTGCAAATAACAACATGCCCTGGGAATGCTCTTCAGTCACATTTCCACAGCTATGTTGGGAAATGGCTTTTCTACCACACTGAGATTCCAAAGACGCATGGTGATGCCTGCAGCCATCCTGCTTTTGGCTCTTGGGACGTGGCAGCATCGCAGCTGCCAGCTGGCGTTACGTGAAGCTGGGGCACCGGCACCTTACGTGGGACTGCACTTTGTTTTCCCAAAGTACATCCACAGGTACTATTTCATCTGAACCTCAGAACCACCCTGGGGAACAGCTGAGGGGAATGGGCAGAAAGGAGGGTGCTGTGCGACACTGGGCTTCAGAGCCTGGCTCTGGGGTCAGAGAAGCTGTAGGAGTCACGGCTTTGCCACTTCCTCAGCCACGTGGCTTTGACAAATGGCTCACTGGCCCTGAGCCTCGGTTTTCTCTTCCCCGAAGTGAGAACACACATGCCTCCTTCATGGACGCTTGTAAGCTCTAACGAAAACCCAACTCAGGAAGGGTGCTGCACAATAATGCTCTCACAGAGTAAGCACTTCACAGTGTCAGCAGTACTGTCACCACGTATTACTATTTACCAGCTCGAGATGACCAGCCAGTGAGTGGCAGAGCTGGGACTTGACCTGAGGTCCTGGGATCTTTCCATCCTAGCGGCCCCTGCTCACTGCAACTCCCACCTCCACTGAGAAGGTGAATTGAGGTGCCTAAACAGCTGTCCCTTATTTAAAATTCCATCCTCAAAGCTTCATTTGCCACAAACACTATCCTCCCTTAAAAAGCAAGGTCCCCAGGATTGGGGAACCCGGTGGGAACAAGGACATTCCATTAAGCCAGTGTCACTTTAGTTAGTAGACTGTGTTTGTGTTTGCCTGGTGCCTTTCCAGGGAAAAGGGAAGTGGGAATATGGAAAGCAAACTTTCCTGATTTAACAGTTACGCTAAAGGCTGGAAATGCCTTCCGGGAACTTCTACATCATTTTCCGGGACTGAATTCAGAAACTTCAAAGACCACGAGGGGACTGGTGGCTGCGTTATCCAGGGCAGGGGACTCCCATAGCTCCTGCTGTGGCCTTTCCCTCCCCGAGCGGACCCTGTGCACCTGTCCATGCTACTGATTCCCTAGGCAATCTCCCCCAGTGCCAGCCAATGACACACTCTATTTATGTTCACAGGATGTGTGTGCTGTAAGCTACTAATCTTTAGAAATAAAGCTGCTCCAGAACAAAGGAGCTTTTTGTTTAGAACTGCATCTCTTAGCCACAAAGAAAGGCAGCCTTGGATCAAACTTAGATGCGGAGAGATAACCGTGCTTCAGAATCAGCATCTCAGGCTTCAAAACCCAGTTGCCACTTGAGAGCTGTGAGATCCCGGCAGGTGCTGAATTTCTCTGAGACTCAGTTTTCTCATCTCCTAAGTGTGTGCGCTGCGGAGGGGATGGGGGTAAAATAGAACCACTTCATAGAGTTTTGGAAATTAATAAGGCCCAGTGGGTTGGGATTTTGAGATTAGCAGATACAAACTATTATATGTAGAATGGATAAACAACAAGGTCCTACTGTATATAGCACAGGGAACTATATTCAATATCCTGTGATAGGAACTTCCCTGGTGGTCCAGTGGTTAAGGCTTCCCCTTCCAGTGCAGGGGGTGTGGGTTCGATCTCTGGTCGGGGAGCTAAGATCCCACACGTCTCGTGGCCAAAAAGCAAAACATAAAACAGAAGCAATACTGCAACAAATTCAATAAAGACTTTAAAAATGGTCCACATCAAAAAAAAAAACTTAAAAAAAATAGCCTATGATAAACCATAATGGAAAAGAATATGAAAAAGAATGTATATATATATGTATAACGTAATCACTTTGCTGTAGAGCAGAAATTAACACATTGTAAATCAACTATACTTCAAAATAATTGTTTAAAAATAAAAAAATAAAATGAATAAGGCCCAATGCCTTGAGTGTCATAGAGGCTCAACCGATAAAATGCAATGTTGATTACTATTATTTTGACTACTACTATTTGGCTTTGAGGAGGGAGACTTTATAGAAGAAAGAGGGGTCTAGACCCAAAAGTTATGCCAGAAGTAGGTTGTTAGTGTGGTCAAAGGTTGTTGGGCTGGTTACAAGGCTGCTTTACCAGCAGCGCAGGTTAAGCTGAGCTCAAATGTTATTCAGATAAACTGCTGATTAGCAGACGGCAAACAAGACAGTCCTGCCTCAAAGGTGCTCTAGAAAAGAGTCCACGTGCGCTCTCTGACATGCTGGAAAATGTGATTTTTGTCATTTCATGGAGGCTTGGGAGGGTTTTTTCATTCTTAGAATTTCTGGGAAATGCAGGCTCCTGGGCCCCACCCCAGGCCCTGATCTGGAAGGAATTGAGGAATTTGCTGTTTTCCACGGTCTCCCAGTGGTTCTGATGAAGGTGACCCTCAGAGTGAACTTTTTATGGGCACGTCTCCGGGTTGGAGACTGAGCAGTGCAGCTGCTGCGCCCTCCCAGTGGAGCTGGCTTGACAGCCAGGGCCCCTTTGGGCAACAGCTGCGGCTGCCGCCATGGGGTGGGATGCTGTGTGCAGGCCTCTCCTCTAAGGTGACTGGACTCCTGATTATTTGTATCAGCCAATCCCACAAAGACTGGTGGGTGGGGGATTGGTTTTCCCTATGAGATCCAGGGCGTGGAGGAGTGGGAAGGGAGAGGTGCCAGCAGGTAGTCACCTCCCTGGATGAAATTCCTCATCTTACTGCTTGAGAGATGGACTCATTGCAGTGGCGAATAAACTTAGAATCATAGCATGTTAGCCGTGAAAAAGAATCTTGGAAATAATTTAGTTTAACTCTTCTCTATAATCAGGGAAACTGAGTCTCAGAGAAGGAGGGTTACCTGCCCAAGGCCACACAGTGGGCTGGCCAATGGCAGAGACAAAACGCAAATCTGTTTTGGAGGTGGCACTCAGGAAAAGGTGGTTTGGCACACCCACACCCCCTGGCTGGCACACAACAGGTACCACACCCAGGGAAAGTCGGGGAGCCATCCCAGGATGAAGCCATTGCCACCGTCTTGCCATCTGACCCAGTCAACAGCCAGGCTAACCTGGCCCTAGAAACATTTTCTGCAAGATGTTAGCCAGAGGCTTGGAGATAAACTCACTTTCCTTATACCACAGTCCCCACATCAAAGGCAACATGAAGCACTTTCTTTGTACAAAAAAATGATCTTCCTAAAAGCTCCAGGAAGCATGGCTTCATAGAGCCATCTTCGTGGGCAGCCACCTGTGCATTCACAAAGCCCCCCAGTGAGAAGGGTCCCAGGCTGGGCATCATGCTCTGCTGTCACTATCTTGACATTCTTAATCACTTTTGAACAAGGCACCCCACCTTTTCATTGTGCGCGGGGGCCCTGGAAATCGTGTGCTCCACCTTCATTTCCGGTACAAACAAACAGGTTCCACAGGCTTCCCAGCTGCCCTGTGGAATCTGGAATCCGCAGGTGGCTCACCCCAGGAAATGTCAGGTACTCTGCTTGGCAAATGCCCACATTGCCTCTTGAGCTGGGCCTTTCCCAGCCATGTTCTGCCACCCTGAGACTCCCTGTGCCATTGTTACCTTCCCCTCATCTTCCACTCAGCCTCAGCCAATACCTGCCCTAGCGAGGCAGCTCCTAACCAGACACAAGCAGCAGCAACGGAAGCTCGAGGAGCTGACAGGCACGGAGATTGGGACAGGCACGGAGCCTGGGACAGCCAGGGATGGGGCCAGGCTCTGCTTCCACTGCCTAGACCTGGCACCAACATCAATTGGGGGTGGCCGGTGGCCAAGGAGGGCTGCGTGGTTCCCAAACAACTAGGAATCGATTTTCTTCTGGAATGAGCTGGGTCTCCTTTGTCAAGCCAAGTTTGGCAGGAAAAAGCAGTGGATAAGGGGAAAGTGGTGGTGAGGGGAGTCGGTGAGACCCGGGACACTGGGGCCACAAGACCTCTGCCAGCTCGCACTCAGGCGAGGGGCATGGGGCAGATGCAGGCCCGGCCACGTGCTGAGAAGCCACCCGGGCTGTGTTTACAGGAGTTTGGGGCCCTACATCCTCACAGGGGAAGGCTTGGGTCCTCAGCCAGTGGCCACCCCTGCAGAGCTGACACCTTTGGGCTTGGCGACAGGCTTCTCCTTCTGCAGGGTGCTACTTACATGATGACCAGAGCAGCATCCCGGGAGTAATCCAGCAGAATCTCGTTCAGCCTCACCTGCCGAAGGGACTGGGCGAGGAAAAGCCATGTGGTCACTTTCCATGTCTGATGAGCGATCCCGGCCAAGCCCAGGGGCCTCTTTGAACATCTCAAACCAGGTGTGTGAACTGTTGCCCCTAAGTTATTATAGACTCTCCCACCCCCGAGAAGGTAAGTGAATGCCAAGCTCACCTCCTGGAGAAGCCCCCTGGGTGTTTCCTTCCTGACTTTATTACCATGAGCAGCGGGATCATGGCAGGGAAGAGCCCCTCACATGGCTGGGAAAGCTGGGTTCAAATCTCAGCCCTGAGAGTTCCTGGCAGAGAGCCTGAGCAGGTAACTCACCTCCCTGAGCGTCACTGTCCACAGCTGTGCAATGGGTACAACAGTGCCCTCTCCTGGGGAATTTGGGGAGGCCTGAGGGAGATAATCTATGCAAAATCTCCAGGCCAAGGGGAAGCACTTGATAAGGTGGACTTGGAGCAGGGGTGGAGCTGCTCCACCTCTCCCGTAACAGAGTAGGCAAGAGCCTTCTGTGGACACGATGCTTTACTCAGCGTTTTCCAAGGAGCGGGGCAGCTGTGGGAGGGTCTGGGGCCTCAGGGCTGCTGGGTCAGGGAATTCCCCAAAGCTGGTGGGGGTGCTGGGTTGTGTGGGGCTCCCTTCCACCCCAAGACCTGTCTCCAAATTGTTCAGAAACGACTGACACTCAGGGTCTCATAGTGGACGGACACCCCATGTGAGAGAATGGAAAACCGAGGGGAAGTGAGTTCACCAAAATGTCACACGGTCGGCATTTTGGGTGGAATCATCCCTCGTTGTGGACCTGTCCGGTGAGTTGGAGGATGTTTAGCAGCATCCAGGCCTCTACTCGCTAAATGACAGTAGCAATCCCACCCCCCTCCGAGGTGACAGCCAAAAATGTCTCCAGAAGTCACCAAATGTCACACTGCCTCTCAGAACCACTGACCCAGAGCATACAGGGAGCAGAACTGTGGTCCCCAGGCCCCCAACTGCTCACCCCACCTAAAAATGGCCTTGGCAGCTACCACTCTCCTTTAGGCCCTATCAGCGTCCTGAAGATGCTGCCTGGGAGGCGGGGTGGGGTCTACAGCTAAGGGGAGAAGATCAGCCAGCTTTGTTGGCCCACAGGACAAATTTTGCCTTGACCTTCACCACCCGCCTTATGCATCCCTTCCTGCACACATGGAGGAACAGGGGAGGGGAGGGAGAAGGACTCCGGGTAGTCCACTGCCACGGCCAGGGGGCGGTGACTCAAAATGGGCAGGGGGACCAGGCTCCCACGCCAAGGAGACTCCGAGATCAACCACTGGGTCACCTGTCATACAAGCCGAGCATGTATGGCTTGAGGACACCTCAGAGGCTTGGGGCAGGGAGAGTAGAATCGAGGGTCGGGGAGGGGGTTAAGGAAGCCCAGGACAGATGGGGCACAGGTGCTGACCCCAGGGAGCCCCTGGACCCCCACCCCACCCCAGCAAGGCCCTTCTCTCTCCTGCACCTTGATTCTATTCTTGTTAATCTCCTCATCCGAGATCTTCCAGGGGCAGTCCCGTCTCATCTCGGTGACCGTGGCCTCGTCTTTGAAACCATCATTCAGGCGGAAGGGCGCAATCATGTCCTCAAACCGCTTGGTGCTGGGGACAGAGAGAACAAGTGAGACCGGGTGAGATGCCCGTTTCCAGGGGAACCAGGTCTTCAGAGGGAGATGGAAGTGGGTGTCACGGGGACATACATTTCAGGCTGAAACCCATTCTGACGTTGCCTTTTACATCAAAGCAGCCTCTGTGTTGAATTCAGCGCTGACGGGTGGGTCTGACTTTCAACAGAACTTCCACAAGTCGTCCACGAAGACCAACCTGTGATCCACCTTCATCCACCTGTCCATCCCCCAGGTATTTACTGAGCACTATTCTGTGCCAGGCTCTGTGCTACACAACAGTGAACAAACCAGACAACATACCTCATCCTCACAGAGCTCACGGTCTGCCGGGCAACAAATAAGCAAATAAATACAGATTGGAAGTATTATGAAGGCACAAACTGAGTACCGGGATGGGGACTAATTGGGCAGGAAGACCTCCCCGGACTCAAGGATGCCCGTCCTTCTGAAACCAGCTATGCACAGGGCAGGGGGTGCTGGAGCAAACAGAACTGAAGGTGCAAAGGCCCTGAGGCAGAAGCATGCTTGGGCTGTTTGAAGAGCAGCGAAGGAACCCACGTGTCCGGAGCAAGGCAAGTGCGAGGGAGAATGGGATGCCAACCAGTGTAAGTCAGGTAAAGGAGAAAGAGCCAGAAAAGGATACTTAAGAAGGACCACAGAGGTAGGTGGGAACCAGGAGAGGGTGGCGTCTTAGAAGCCAAAAGAAGGACTGTTTCAAGAAGGATCACTGTGTCAAATGCCGCTGAGAGGCAGAGAAAGATGAGGACAGCAGTGGGCTCTGTGGATCTGGTGGTGCGGAGGTCACGGCTGAGGCTGGAGAGAGTGATTTCAGTGGAGCAGTGGGAGGGCAGCCAGACTGGAGTGAGCTGGAGAAGGAGGGATGGGGAGGAAGCGGCCACAAAGAGTGTAGCATCACTTTGGAGAAGGTTGGCTGTGCAAGGGAGGAGAGAAATGGTCCCAGAGGTGGAGGCAGATGCAGGGGCAAAGCGGGGCTTAAAGACAATATGTGCTGGATGGGGTCTGCATGCTGGCTTGCGCTATCCTCTCCACTGAGGAAGGTCTTCCCCCATCTCTGTTCACGGCCTTCTCAAGGCTCTGCTCCTCCACCAGCAGAGACGACCCTATCCTCCTGTGCATTCTGGTCCCTGTCTGCAGCATTCTGATGGCTCCTGATGTCCTCCCTACACCTAAGCCGGGGTAAACCCTGCAGGGCAGGGCTGCAATGTACTCCTCTCTGCCCCTGCAGCTCAAGCACAGCCCTGAGAGAATGGGAGAGTCAGTATATCCATCACTATTAAATAGTTCCTTTCTTCTCTTCTTGATTTCCTTCCCTCTCTAGGAAAACAAGGGCTAAAGAGGTCAGGACAGACCTTACTTTATTGAGAAGACAGAGTCCTGGAAAACCTCACGTAGACAGGTTGACATAAAGCAATCCTATTGTAAGTGTCTTCTTTTAAGAATATAAAATTGAATTATTAGGAGAATAAATCATCCCTTCTGGCCCCACAATTGAGCCCTGATACAAATTCACACAGGAGTTTGCTTAAAGTCCGCCCACTTGCCATTGCATGGGCAGGCAGGGGGAGTGGTCCCTCAGACCATTCGACATCTTCCCCCCTCCAAGTGCCAGTGGGTTAATATAACATCAGGGGCCGCAGCTGCCGTGTTTCTGCCCCAGGGCCTTTGCACCTTCTGTTCTGTTTGCTCCAGCATCCCTCAGCCCCGTGGAGGTGACGTGCCTCTGCCATGGCCCCTGCAGAAGGAGGTACCCTCTAGCTGTGTATTTCAGGGCATATGATTCTACCATTCCTGGCCACAGCCAACTGGACCAAAGGTAGCCAAGAAATAGGCCTTCCAGTGGCCTTTACCTTAGCTTGGCAGGAAGGGATGAGCTGGGCCAGTCACAGTCCCTTCTTTAGGCACTTAAATTAAGCAATGCCCAGAGAAGGGAGGAGGCAGCTTGTAGCGGATTGGGACTGCAGGGAAAGTTCGAGATGCAGAAAGAGCTCGGAAGCTACAAGCAGGCAGAAGCCACAAATCCAGCATTGACTGATCATCGACTCTGGGCTGGGCGCCGAGTTAAGCATGTTACCCGGATTGTCTAAGGCAGTGGTTTTCAAAGTGAGGTGCCTGCACCAGCACCGGACAGCTTGTTATAATAGCATATTCTCAGGCCTTTCCCCAGACTTATCAACTCCGAAACTTTATTTTTTTATTTTTTTATTTTTTTTATTTTACAGAATTTACTACAAAACACCATAAAAACTGCCTTCACTTAAGCTCTCTCTCCCCGTATCCGGCGAGCCAACTGGATGTCTCTGGGCGTGATGGTGACTTTCTTAGCGCAGATGGCACACAGATTGGTATCTTCAAATAAACCGACCAGGTACGCTTCACTAGCCTCCTGAAGCAAACCAATGGCGGCACTCTGGAACCTCAGGTCGGTGTTGAAATCCTGGGCGATCTCCCTCACCAGCCTCTGGAAAGCCAGCTTCCCGATCAGAAGCTCGGTGGATTTCTGGTAACGACGGATTTCTCGAAGCGCAACGGTCCGGGGTCTGTAGCGATGAGGTTTTTTCACCCCGCCGGTAGAGGGGGCGCTTTTCCTGGCCGCTTTAGTGGCCAGCTGTTTGCGGGGCGCTTTGCCACCCGTGGACTTACAAGCAGTCTGCTTGGTTCGGGCCATTTTCTTTCACCCAATGCCTAAGTATTATGCCGCTTCTCCGACAGCCGCGCCGCTCCCGCTGCCCAGTGAAGAGCCGCAGTTGCCGAACTAACGGAAGAAGCTCCTCCGACTAACGAAGAAACCACTCTGGGTTCCAGGTGCCCCCTATACCTCCGTTTTTATACCCTCGCTTCACGCTGCGTCTCTGCGTCATAGTACCCTAATTTGCATACACCAACGACTTTTCCTATTGGCTGACGCTTTCGCCGACGCGCTGACATCCCCCGACACAAAAGCCACAGCTAACTCAGAATCTTGCGGGTAGGACCCCCAAGCTGTGTTTTCACAAACCCTCCAGGTGATGCTGATGTTTGAGCACCACTGCTTTATGAAAATAATCCAGGGGTTGGAGAAAACTGAAGAAAACCAGTGTAGGTAAAATCAGCCTTTTGTGAATAGCAAGCAGCCTGGGTTCCTGAAGTGTGAAGCTGGAGACTCCCTCAGCCCCCAGGTCTGTGGGGTAGGTGGGGGGGGGGTCCCTGGCAGATGAAACACCGGCTTCTGCTCGAGGGGCAGGATAGCCATGATTTGCACCAGTAAGAGCTTCAAAAACACTTGGTGTGTGAAAAGCATAAATGTGAACATTCTTCGGCTTCCCACCCAGGTATGTTTCTGGCAAAGACCACAGCTCTGATATGCAAAGGACCAGCAGGCAGGGGGAAGAAACACAAACAGAAATTAACGGCTGCACACTCGACCCTTCCTCTTTCTTTCCACGAGCCCAGTCTAGGTGGGGGCAGGAAGGACCATGTCCTTGCCCTTGGCTCACCAGAGAAAGGGCTGACCCTTCTGCCTGGAACCCCCAACACAGAAAACTCACTGCTCAGCCCGCGGCTTCTGGTTGATGTCGGGAAGGATGTGAACTTCGTGGAATCCTAGCCGGAACTTGCTCAGCAGAGAAATGATCCTGGGAGACGGAGATTATTATTTTTTTTAATGTATTCATTCATTCAATGAGTTTTTATTGAGTTCCTGTGGAGGATATAGCAGCAAGCAAAACAAACCCTGCCCTTGGGGAGTTTGCATTCTAACCTGGGAGGAGGGCAGACAATAAATGAATATTGATAAAGCAGGTCAGGTGATGATGAGTGACATGGGAAAGGAATTGTCCTAAGTTCCTGGTGGCCACCTCTGGACTAGGGCGCCTCACATTTTAATGTCTGAGCACCTGCTGGGGATTGTGTTACAGTGCAGATTCTGATCCAGCTGGTCTGGGCTGGGACCTGGGATTCTGCATTTCTCACCAGCTCCCAGGTTATGTGAGGCCTGCTGGTTCACTGGCCACACTTTGAGAAGGAAGTGTCTAAGGGATGGGAGGCGAACTGCAGGAAACTCCTCAGGTGGCTGAGGAAACAGATAACACACATGAACTAAGTACAGATCCAGGAGCAGCAAGCCAGATGGCCCTGACTTTGCATCCACAGGGAAGAGATGCCAACTGTGGTTTGCAGCAGTCAGGGAAGGCTTCACAGAGGAGTTGGTGATCTGGCTTGATGGTGAATGGCGGGTAAGACTTATAGGCCAAAGAGGGTGTCTACACTGGAATCACCCAAGGAGCCTTCTAAACAGTACATGTGCCTCGGCCCTAGCCCGCCCATTGCATCAGAATCCCGGGGCAGGACACAGCATTCGTGATGCCCCAGGACTAGTTGGTGGGGAGTGAGCACCCCAGGAGGGGAGTCCAAATGACCAAAGACATGGGGGTGCAGGGGATGGAGTGGGAGCAGCGAGGGGCTGCCTGGGATGGTGTGGAGCACGCTAGGGGACAAAAAGGAGATAAGCCCGAAGGAGCAGGCTGGGGCCCAGCTGTCAAGCCACTGCTGGTCCCTGAACTTGGGAGTGAACTTAGGAATGCAGAGCTGTGGGCGAACATCTTGGTGTGCAGTGCTGGTTGGCAGGCCTGGGCAGGGCCTGGGTGGAGGCAGTCATGAGGAAGGCAGAGGACGTGGCCTGGTCAAGAGTCAGCTGCGAGGCAGAGGAGATTTCACACCCTTTGCTTGAAAGACATCCTGTGACCCCACAGTGCTGCAGCCTTGAACTAAACTAAACCTGCCGAACCCAGCTCTCAGCTGGAGCTGGAACAGGAAGCCTAGAGGGCAAAGCAGCCTTCGAGGTGTGTTTACCTTTTGGAGAGCACAGGGGAGCGGATGCTGCGTCTCCCAGGCAGTGCTCTCCTCTGCATTGCTGAGAAGGGCCCTCTGGTAGAGAAGTTCTCAGTGGCGGGTGAGGACAACGAGATGGGATTGCTGGTCACCCTTAACTCACGCAGTAGGTGATTCAGAAGGGGTCGTGGGGATGTGGTCCTGGCATAGGACTAAAGTGGCACAAGCCACGGGGTCCTGACCCTGGGGCGTCACGGCGGGCACTAAAGGCTGGGCAGGGTTTTCTCTCTGGTTAATTAACTGCGCGATTTGAGGCAAGCCACCCACCCCATCCTTCCGAGCCCGGCTGCACACTCCAGCAGTCCTCCATCCTACGACCTTAGACCTCACTTGACCTTGCTCTAAAGAAGCAGGTGCCCAAATCTAGGCACACATGTGCCACCTGCCCAATTCCTGCCACCTCCACACCTGTGTACCTGCCTACTATTTACTTCCTTCTCAGCTTAAGTCAACTCACATTCTTACTTAGATACATCCTGAAAGGAAATTGTCATCACAATTTAAACAGAAAACCAGCATCTCTTGCCAGAAAGATATGACCAATAAAGCCAGTAAACCAATGTCACTAAATTCTGGTGGATGCCATTTCCTGCCAAGCACTCCAGCCAGGCCTGCTTCCTCTTGTTTAGACAGAGAATCAGCCACAGAATTGGAGAATTAAGTCACTTCTCACCAAGAGATTCTTCAGAATTTTCTGCTCCTTATCCTGGCCACTGAAGTCACCTCTGGTCTCACCACGGGCAGCAACCCAAGCTTGGGGGACGTTGCCCTGAAAGATTCTAAGCTCCGCCTCATTTCTGAGGAGGAGGGGCCTTCTCCATCCTTCATTTCACACAAATCTCCTTGAGGTTTGTGGGTTTAAAATTTAACAGCTCTCCCTGTCATGGCTGGGACTAGGGCATGTGCATCTTATTAAAGGGGGACAGGACACCAAAACCATCTCTGAAATGGAGAGAAACCTGCTCCTGCCCAGAGCTTCCTCACCACGGCTGTGACCTGAGAGGGGCAAGCCCCCGGGTGCAGTGGAGGGGGTGGGCAGGCTGGGGTAGTGCTGGGGTGACACCTACTGCTCACGCACAACCACACAGTGCCCCCCACTTACGCCTTTCTCTCCTGGTCCAGCCTGTTGATCTGGCCCCCCACGAACACGCGGGTCCTGCATTTATTCCATCTCTTCTTGCGGCCAAGGAGATAGGGGATGAGGAGGGTGAGGCCTGGCAAGGAGGGTCTCATGAGTCAAGAGGAAAATGCTCTCAGGATCCAGCCCTCTCTGAGTTCCCGCCCCGCTCTGCCACTAGCAAACCCCTTCCCCTCTCTGGACCTCAGTGTACCCACCTCTGTAATGAGTGTGCCAGACTAAACCAGGGGTGAAACACGGGGCTCTGTGGGCTGGGGTTTATTTGGCCTGCACGATGCTTTTAAATAAGTGAGCTGGCATTTAATAATTGGGATATTTCACATGTAAATCTAGATCGCTGTCACTTATCACTGTGTAATCCACAAATGACCTCACTACTCTGTGCCTCAGTTTCCTTATTTGTAAAGGGGGGTAATAATCGTTCCTACCTGGGGACTGCATTAGGTTAACCCATGCAAGCATTACAGTAAGTGCTCATTCAATACTATCTATCACATCCTATATATAATAGGATATATCCTACTGGAACAGAACATTTTCTCTGTATCTAGGACTCAATCAAGGGTGGGAACAATAAAGCTGAGAATGATATGCTTTAAGAAAAATGGGAGAGAGTGGTTTTCTTTGGGAAGTGAAGAATATCCCTACAGCTTTCCTGTGCACCAGGCCACCTCTCCCATTTATGTCATGTGTCTGTGACCCCAAGGGCCTGTCCAGTCTGAAGGTTCCACCTCATATTGACCTCAGCTGCTCCCAAGTCTCCCATTTTATAGTTGAAAAGCATGGGGCCAAGAGAGGGGCCCAGCCAGGCTCCTGTGAGCCCAGTGGTGGGCCCAGGGGTCCCTATTTCCCTTTGCTAGGCTCCAAGGTCCCACCAGAAGCCTTGTCAAGAGTGACCAGGAAGGGCATGCTGAGAGAGTAAGTCATAGAGGGGAGACGGCCGTGGGGGGGATCCGGCGTCCTGGGGGCACTGACCTCCATCGTCAAATAGCCAGTAGATGTCGATGGTCTTCTTTCCCTGCTCCGACTGGAAGATGGTGCTGGCCTGCTCCTCCTGCACCAGGGCCTCGGGGTCCACTGCAGGAGCAGAGGGGCAGGTCACGTGGGAGCAGAGCCCGTCCAAATACCCGAGTGTGTCTGAAACAGAGCGAGCTGCCCCGGGAGGTGGGCTTGCCGTCACCAGGGCTGTGCATGTGGTGGCCGGAAGCCCCTGCTGCAGGCATGCACTGGGGGACTGGCCCGGAGCACCGCCAATGGGCCCTCCTGATGCCGAGATGCCAGGAGCAGGGACCCAGGATGGGCAGGGCTGGGATGCGCCCCTCCCCTGCTCCCAGCTTCTGTCTCCTGGGATTCTGGTTGGCACTGGGGGGTTGGGGTCATTCTCTTAACAACTCCACTGTGCCCCTCACAGATGTGCACAGGATGCCCCCAGCTCCTGCACTGCAGGTTCCCCTGCCTGCCAGAGAATCGCTGACCCTCCCGGTTGGAGCCTGGCCAGGGGGGCCTCGGAGGGGTTGGGGCTTGGGCCCCAGAGCCCACTGGGTGGGGGTCCCACGATGCCTGGACACTGAATTCTCCAGCAGGGCTGGCAGTCTTTATCCTGCTCCCTCCCCCACCCCCCGACTCCCTGTTGCTTAATCTCAGGGGTCTCAGGCACCACTGTCACAAGCAAAAACCTCCTGCCCTTGCCCAAGTTTCCCGGTGGCCCGTCACTAGCTGCTCCCAGGGTGAGAGCGCCCTGAGCCTCTGAGTGGGTGGGACTGACCCGTGCCGGAGACAGATGGTCTGGCTCCACTGGCTCTGGCTTCCTTGCCATCCTCCACTGGGTCAAACACGGGGTTAACTGCAAAAAAGTGGGAGCTCTGTTCCCAGGCTCTCCTGCCTGGGGCTCTTCCGGGCTCCCCCTTACCCTGGGAAGAAGGTCCTGACCTCAGCTTCCACAGATCTGGCCTCTGCCTCCTTTCATGCTTCGGCCCCACCCGGCTTCCTTCTGCTGCTCAGACAGGCTACGCTCCTTCCCACCAGGCCTCAGTGGTGGGTGGCGTGGTGAGTGGTCCCTGGGCCAGGAGCCCTCTTTCCCCAGCCCTCCCCTTCTAGCCACAAGCCCCCTCCTCAGAGAGGCCCTCCTGCCCGCATGCCCTGTGTTGGCCTCCTCAGGACACCTCAGGACACTGTCACTGCCTGAAGTGAGTCCTGGGTCCGTGCGTTTCCCGCCTGAATGTCAGCTCCTCAAGGGCAGACTTTGTTTTGCTCCCTGCTGCACGCCCAGCGCCTAGAGCAGCCTCGGTCAGGAGTGTGGCCACTGTTCTGTAAATTCTGGTTGCATAAATATTCAGTGAACTACTGCTGGGTGCCAGGCATGCCCTCGGTGACCCAGATGAACAAGACCCAGGCCAGCCTGCGGCGTTCACACCTCTCAGTTCCCTCAGCACTGCCTCCCCGTTTGTCTTCATATGCATTCTTTCTTTCACACCTCTAAAATTTACTCATTCAGATCTGCCTCTTTACATGTGACTTTACATGTAACACACATCCCTACTCAGTGCCCCAATCCTGGTTCTGGAGACAAAAATACCCAGTTTTCATGGCCTTCCTGGGTGTGTTCTCATACTCTGTTGTCTTTACGTGACCCTCTCTCACCCCTCTTTTCCTTTTTCCTGGCTATTAGATCCTCTTTATCCCACTGGTTACAAAAGTTCTTATCGTGATTCGGGGGCCTCTGAGGTCCAGTTCTGGTTCTGGCCGCAGCTGGAAGCAAGACCTTGAGCTCGTCACATCCCCTTTCTGGACCTCGGTTTCTCCATTTAGAAACCTGATGATCTCCAACAAAAGCTGACTTTCTAGGAGTCTGTGACCTTTTATTTACTAATTTCCCCCTGTCTTCCCTGTACCACTTTAAAAAAATGGGTTCTAGAACTTCCTGATATCCTGCTCTGATTTTGATGGGGTGTCAAGAAGGTGGGGTGTGTACTCACTGTGCGCCTGCATCACCTTCGAGATGTTGAGCCCCTCACGCATCCTCATGACACACACACTGTAGTTGAAATCAAAAGCGTCGCTGGAAAGAGAGGAGGTGGGGTCAGCCTCCCCTTGGCCCCAGTCCCCAGCAGGCCAGGTGTCTACAGCTGACCCTGCCTCTCCCCATACCTTTCCTCCTCTCTGGGCCTCAGTCTCCCCATCTGTATAATGTGCAGGCAGGACTGGAAAGGCCCCCAGGACCTCTCTAGCTCTACCGTCTGCGGCACTATGGATCCTACAGACCCTGTACTTGGGGAAAACTGAGTCAGGCCAGTCTTAGGGCCAGGCCCTGTCCTCCTGATACATGCAGCTACTCCTCACAACTCTGCCAGCAGAGGTGGGGATGGGAATTACCCTCTCCATTTGACAGATGCAAAACCCGAGTTTTAGGGAGTAACTTGCCCATGACACACACTAAGGAAGTGGCCAACTGGGATTAGAATTAAATAGCTGAGGCTGGAAACCCTGAGGACAGCTATGCACATAAGAATGGCCTCGCTCATGAAGACATCAATAGGTTGTCTATATAAATGTCTACAAGGCTCCTACCCCACAAGTATATTTACTGCCGGGTTGACACAGTGTCCAAGAGCCCACCATTAGGGCTAATCTAATAGGATAAGCACTGCCCTCTCTGGACTCCTTTAATTACACATCACTGGGACAGGGGCCTTTCAGGCCCCAGCAATTTGGAGTTTTGGCATGCTGAAGCTGGGGGTTCCTGAAAAGCAAGTATACACCGCCTCCTGTTGTAATTTTGTTAGAGGCAGTGAGATGCACTGCTCAGAGTCATACAGCTGGTTCACAGCAGACCTGGAAGCAGGGCCCAGGTCCCCAACACTCAGCCTCATGTTCTTTAAATGCTCCTGCACACTGCCTCTCTGTACCACGTCAGTGCAGAAAACAACTCAGGTAGGCATTTTCTGGACCTTGCACAGCAAGAGCTGAAGGAGAAAGAGTTTGGAGTTAACCCTAAAATCCCTAGGGAGTTTATCCCCCTGGTCCCATCTCCCAAGCTTGTCGCCTCCTTGGAGGCCTGGTCTCAGATGTACCACCTCACAGCTTGAGAGCTGGCCATCTGCAGGTCTTCTGCAGCCTCCAGGTGGACACAAGATTTTCACCTAAAAACCCACATTTTCATCTTCTCTGAAAAACTAGATCTAGCAACACCGGGCCCACATTTCTGCTTGGGCACGATTAGCTGGAGCCAAATAGCAGCTGTTCTCTCCAGTTTGCCACAATCCCCACTGCTCCCTAATGCCCACCCTGAGCCCACTTCACTGTGTTACCTGCCTGTTTCTGCTGATCTTGGTGTCTATGACTCACAGGTCAGAGTGGGGAACCCTCAGACTGTCTTTTTCTTCCTCATCTTTGAACCAGTGGACTCAGCTTCTTACAGCACCCACTGCTTCCCCCTCTACTTCCCAAGGCCCAGGAAACTCCAAAGGCCCAAATTGAGAGACCACAGGCTCTGCCTCCCTCATGCCCTCACTCACTGCAGGATGCCGATGTAGTCTTCCACTGTTGCCGGGTGAGCCGACTGCCAGTTCTTCTTGAACCCGACCACCAGAATGTTGGGCTTCATCCTCCCGAGACCTGCAGCCTGCTGGGGGTGGGGGGGAGCGGGGAGGGGATGAGGTGAGGAACCAGGCCGCAGGCCCCACAGGGCTCTGTTCTGTGACTAGGGTGGGGCTCCGTCTCAGCCCCAGCTGTCCTCTCTGCCATGTCATGGGGGCTTAGGAAACACATCTGCCAGTTCAGGGTCCTGTTTGCCTGGACACACCCACGAGACAGGTGAAGCTACAGCCAGAGTTATTCCCCTGCGGCCTCTCCAAGCCGGTGCCAGCGGCTGGACTGTCACATAAGTTCTGGATTATCCCAGCTCCAGCTTCTCTAGTAAATTATTTCTTATAAAAAGGGACTTGAATTTGGATGTCAATCTTGGAGTATCCCTGGGTCATCTAATCCTTACATCTCTTATGTTTCTCTTTTTTTTCATGTTAAAATTTTTTTTTACTTTTTGAGGTGAAACTTATATAACAGAAAATCAACCATTTAAAAGTGTATAATTCAGTGGCGCTTAGTATACTTAAAATATTGTGCAATCATAACTTCTACCTACTCTCCAAATATTTTTATAATCCCAAAAGGAGACCTCGTATGCTCTTTTTTTTAATTTTGAGAAATATTGAAAAGGATTCCCCTATGTTGACTCAGAATTAACAACTGTTATTTTATTCATGCATCCCATTACAAATGAGAAAATTGAACAGTAAAATGAATTGCCCAGTGGAATGTTCTAGAACTTGATCTGACTGGTGGTTTCACAGCACTGAGCAGTGTCTGCATATGTAAACATTTATCAAACTATACACTTTTTCAGTTTGCTGAAAATTATATATGTAAATTATATCTCAAAAAAACCAAAATCACAAAATGTGTCATCAGCTCCCACAGGCCTCCAAAGCAGTTTCCCCAGGCCCTGGGCACTTTGAGAAAGTGCCCTGAATCAGCACATCTGGAAAGGCAAGAAAGGCAGGACTCCTGTTGCAGCAAAAGGGGCTTCAACTAGCCCCTCACGGCATCCCACCTTCCAGGTCGTCACACCAACTAATAAGTCCTGTGAGGAAGCCCCGGGCCCGCGCACCTGCATGAGAATCTGGACACCACTGCGGAGGTCCTCAGCGATGACATCGGAGTAGAAGGCCTTGATCTTCCTCTTGTTCAGCCACTTGGTGTGCCCATTGGCGATGAGCCGGAGCTCAGGCATCCTCTGTTTGCGGGGTCCCTGGGGGGGGACAGGGGCAGGTGACATCAGGGGTGGCCTTCATCCTCTGGCCTGAGACTCAGCCCCTCTCCTGCCCTGGAGGCTCTCCCCTGAGCTCATTGCTGGTTCTCCATTATGGAATTAGGGGAGGAAAAGCAGAAGAGGAGGGAGAGGGAGGGGTGGAAGGAAGATGGAGGGAGCAGGTGAGAGGCAGGACATTGTGGGCAAGCCAGGGAGAGGGATGGGGGAGGGAGAGAATCTGCCCAGGGCACCACAGCCCCTCCTGCTGCCCCCAGGGGTGGACCTGGTGCCCAGGGGCTCCTCCAGGAGTACAGCCCCACCTCCCTGCAGGGGGCACTCACAATGAGCACGTGGCCACAGATCATCAAGCTGAGATTCCGGGTGAAGGTGCCCACAAAGTCCACCAGGGCTGGGCGGAAGTTGGGGGGCCCCGTGAGCACCAGGCACTGGGGGCTGAGGAGGGGAAGGGAAAAGGGTGTGAGCTGTCAGGACAGAGCTGAGGGTCTGGATGCCAAATACAGGTGCCCCTGGAGTTCTACCACCTCCCAGGACTCCCTTCCTAGGACAGGTGAACCACCCTGTGGTCTTCCCGTCTCTGATTCCTTTCCAGCTCTCTTGGTGGCCACCACACTGGGTGCCCCTTTTCCTTCCTGCTCAGGCCACCAAATGCTGCATGTGGGTAAACCACCCTCTTGCTGCTCCATCTGGTGCTCCTTCCCTGCCCAGCCCAGCAGGATGTGAAAAGAATAAAGACTGGGAGTGGGGAGGCCCATCACTTATGAGATCACTGTGTCACTGGGTGGGTGAGTCAGCCTCTGGGTCAAGAGGCAGCCAAGGGTCATGGTCAAGGGCCACTACCAGACAGCTGGAGCCAGACAAAATTGGCCACTCACCAGCTGTGTGACCTGGCACTAGTTATTTAACCTCTCTGGGCCTCAGTGTTCTCATCTGTGAAAGTGGTTAGTAACTTCATATACCTCAGAGGGTTGTGGTGAGGCTATGTAAGGCACTTTGAGCAGTAATGCAACATAGATACATCCGATTATTAACATGGTGATCTGATGGGAAGGGGTTCCTGGGTGCACACTTTTCCTCACTAAAGAGGGGAATCAGCTTCGAAGGATACTTGGGAGAGGCTCATCACAGTCAGTCCCATGATCACAACACCAGAGCACCCCTACAAACACAGGTGGCCCTGTGTATCTGCGTCCACAGATTCAACCAAGGGTGGTGGTTGAATCTGTGGATGTGGAACCATGGATACTGAGGGCCAACTATGCTAGGCTTTTTTTTTTTTTTTTTTGCGGTACGCGGGCCTCTCACCGCCGCGGCCTCCCCCGCTGCGGGGCACAGGCTCCGGACGCGCAGGCCCAGCGGCCATGGCTCACGGGCCCAGCCGCTCCGCGGCATATGGGATCCTCCCAGACCGGGGCACGAACCCGTATCCCCCGCATCGGCAGGCGGACTCCCAACCACCGCGCCACCAGGGAGGCCCCTATGCTAGGCTTTTTATATAAGGGACTTCAGCATCTGAGGATATTGGTATCTGGGGGGTGGGGGTGGGGAGGTGGGGCTGGAACCAATTCCCCGCAGATACCGAGGGACGACTGTATTGCCCTTTGCATTTGTATTGCCCAGAGCATATTCCGTTGTGGAAACTTAGGTACACAGAAGTCACTAGACTTGCTTGGTCCCCACTGGGCAGTGTCAGCCCCAGTCTCCTGACTGCTGGGCAGTGCTCCTCCACCCTGTTTCCTCTCTGCAAGGGGACCGTGCCCATCATGAGTCTGCTGGTCAGGTGACAGGCCTTGGCCTGGAGCCTCCCGGAGCAGGGTCACAGCCAGCCCTGCATCCCAGGCATCCCCAAGGCTGCACTCACCGATAGTTCTTGATGTGGTCCTCCACCTCGTTGAGACCCACCGAGTAGCTCAGGGCCAGGTTGTAGGTGCCAGCCTGTACCGAGGAGCCCCAGTTCACCTCTGAGGGGTGTGTGCAAGGTTAGAAGTCATGGGAGAAACCAGACATACATATGTTGACCTTCTTCAGGAACCGAGCACCGTGGGAGCAGGTAGACAGCCTGTAGATCTGCTCCTAACGTTTGCACATGCAATATGGCTACGCATTTAAAAGTTATGCATCAAGCTATTGACTCTACAAAATATTCTCCTCCCTTGACGAAAAGATCTTCACAATGACCTGGAAGGCCGGGTTCTACTTTAGAGTGCTAGGCTTTCCTGGCATTCTGCATCCCACCCCCAGATTGCTGTCACCCTGGGAGCCTTGCCTGCATGCGTGCAGACATCCCTGCCCACACGTCCCGGCTTTGACTGGCTGCCCCTCAGTCAGTCAGCCCTCGGCCTGGTGTGCACACCAGTGGGCCGGCCACTCTCAGGAGGATGGACCTGGGCAGGCAATGTCAGGTCCTGCGTGTCCGGGGGGTGGTCTAGTAGTAGAGGTGTGGGCTCTGAGTGGGCACACTCCCGGGGGCTCCTCAACCCGTGGGAAGGGATGAGGCTGGAGCACCAGAGGGGGCCCTTGAGAGCACAGTGCCTGAGGCAGGCCCTCTGGCTGAGCTGACAGGCAGGATGGCTTGGCAGCCTCAGGGCGAGAAGGGACGCGTGACCCCCTGGACAGCCTGTGACCGCACACCTGGCTTCTTGTAGATCACATAGAGCAGGAGGAAGAGGACCACACCGATGGAGATGAGGGCCGCCCACCAGGTGAGAAGGAACATGATGACCACAGAGATGATCGCCCCAAACAGCGCCGCCCACTTGCTGTAGTATCGGAATGAGGGTCTCCACCCTGGGCGGGGGGCACAGGGCAGGACGTATGCTCAGTACTCCGGAGCCTCCTCCTGGGCCAGCGTAGCTGGGCAGGGCCTGGGTGGCAATGCCTGCAGTGCCCAGGGCTGGGGTCCCAGTCTGTGCCCGCCCACCCACCCTGCTTCCTGGAGCTGGGCTTGGAGCCTCTGGTAGGGCCACACACCTGCCTTGGCTGGCATCCTGCCGTGTGAACATGCTACACCAAGGGGGAGGTGTCCAGCTCTGGCCAAATATGGCCACAGGACATCCAATGTCACAGCAGTGCTGGTTTCCGGGGCTCGCACAGAGCCGAGGGGGTGAGATGGAGGGGAAGGACATGATTCTGCCTAGTCCCACACTTGCAGGCCATGCCAGGGCCTCCACTAGTGACAGCCGCTCCACGGCACAACTCCAGGGCACCGTGGTCCATGGTCTAGGGAAAAGGTGGCCCCAGGACCAGCCCATCGGCGATTTGGGGCTAACTAGAAAAAGTCTTCCTTGAGACTCTTTACTGCCATCTGCCAGAAAATTTTCGTAATAAACATACAAATCTATAACATCTATGAGTGGCGCGCCCTGGAGTTGGGCAACGTGCAACCTGCAGCCACCCCATCTGCGACTGACGATTCTGTTCCCTCTCTGGGGAGTCAGACTCCTGACTCCCTTAAAACTGGTGTAGGAATGCCCTAGAAAAGTCCCTGCATACTGTAAAGAGTACATGAATCCATGTATAGTGTACATTGTAAGTGCTTGATAAAGGATAGCTGTTATTATTGTTATTATATGAATGGTCCCTTTAATTGATTTCAATTTGAGAGGTGACCTTGGTCTGCCCACCTGCATCCATGCCTTCTACTCTCTGCTCCATACCCCAGCCCCAGGTGCCTCCTCCCATGATGGGGGAGGGTCTTGCTTACCGGGTGAGTTGGTGATGGAGGCGTGGAAGCAGCTGAAGTTGATGAGGGCATAGGAGCACAGGAAGAAGTTGGAGATGATGGGGGCGATGGTGTTGAGCTCAGCTTCAGGGACCCAAGGGAGAGAGGAATCAGTCTACTGGGCAACTCCACCAAGGAGTCATTGGTACCCTCCCTCTCAGGATAAGGGGACCCCAGATGGGCCACCGAGGCTCAGTGAGTCTCAACTTTCTCATCTGTGAAATGGGTCCATCATTTTGTGAATCTCAAAGTCCAGTGTTTTGTAAACGGTAAACTGCCGGCTCTAAAGAGGATGGAGAGCAGTGTGAGGGTAGATCCCATCAGGCTATGGGATGGCCAAGAACAGTGGCTATCACACTTCTTTGTGTGACCACAAATTACAGTAAGAAATACGTTTTACAGTGTGACCCAAGACACATGTTCTCTATTTTATGAAACCTTGAGACTGTATCACAGTTCCACCCACAGTGGAAACCCATTCAAGAACCAGCTCCTTCCCTTCCCTGTCTCATGAGCCCCTGCTCTGCTGCAACCCCTGGCATCCCTAGACACACTTTTGCATGTGAATCCTTGTCTCAGGGCCTGCATCTGTGGATTCCAAAATAAGACAAACAACTCTTATGTGCCAGGCCTTCTGTACATGAGTCCATTGAATTAGCACAAGAGCCTTTCCCCAGAGCATTTGAGATCATGATCCTCCATCTGAGGTACAGTCAGAACCACCCAGATAAAACGACATCAAACCCGAGGCAGGGGTGGATGGCAGGGCGAGCAGAAAACATCCAGGAACATCTGGGAATGCCAGGCCTGACTAGGTGTTTCCATTCCCTGCTTGTGGCCCCGCTGCCTCTTCATCTGGTGCAGGATCCAGGAGTATCTAGTGTCCAGAAAGTTTCCCTTGAGTGGAAGTGGCTAGACCATTGGGTTATGTCTCATGGCTTGGTGATGCCAGCCTAAGTATTAGAGCAGGGATTCAGCTGTGGCAGGAAGGTGCCCCCCAGCCTGGGGAGGTTCACCAACAGTTGATCCTGACCCCATTCCTGCATAGGGAGCAGGGACCAGGGGTCATCATGCCAAGGCATGGTGATTGCCCTTGCTTGGTAGGGCCACCTCTCTCCTAGCAAGTTCTGCCTCGTTGGCTAAGTAAATCAGGAAGTACTGGGGAGTGTGCACACATGAGTGTGTGCGTATATGAATGCATGTGTGTGTGTGTGTGTGTGTGATATACACACATGGTCTCTTCCTGCCCATCTGTGACACACCCTCTATGCATTATTACTCCCATTTTTCAGATGAGGAAACCGAGGCTCTAGGAGGTGAAGTGATTTTTTCCAAGGTCACACAATTGGCATATGGCAAAGCCAGGATAGAAAGTCAATCTAATTAACTGATTAACTGGAATCTTTCTCCTAAGGCATCCCCTACCTTGGAGCCCAAGGGATCCAGCAGCTCAAGATCTGAGAAATGAGGTTGGTCTAGGTTCTACACCTACAGAGATAGTGATCCAGCTGTTTGTACCAGCTCCCGAGGAGGAATCAGTCAGCTTGTCCTGTGCTCCCAATGTGCTCCTGGGGGCTAGTTCAGACCTGGGGAGGGAGGTCCCAGCTGCCAGGACACAGGAATGCAGAGCCAGGGAAAGCATGTTGGGCCCTGTCCCCATGGCCCTCACGGCTGGCCGGGAGAGGTGGCAGCCCCGTACCCTCTCCAGGGACTCACCAATGACGATGAAGGCCACAGCAATGGCATAGGCCAGCAGGTAGCCGCGCACTGGCTCATTGTTCTTGCCATAGCCTTTGCCGAAGAAGCCGATCAGCGGGTACAGCTGGTCTATGCACAGGCACTGTGGGCACAGGACGACGGGCTCACCCCCTGGCTGGGACCTGCCCCATCCCCTCCCCTGTGGCCACCTGGACCCCAGGCCCTGCTTGCTCTCTCCGTGACCTCAGCAGTGCACTTCCTGAACTGGGTCCCGGCTTCTGTCTCTTGAAAGTGGACTGATCTCCTGCCCTCCCCACCTCACCATGAAGACTGAAAGGGCAAAGGGGGCTGATCACATCAGAGGGAAACTGGGAGGGGGGCTGCAAACGGGGTGCCAGGCTGCACAGAGGGAGCGAGGGGTAGGAAAGACAGCTGCTCTTCAAAGCTTGGCACAGGAAGGGGCTGCTTCCTGCAAGCGTTTGCTTTACTAGCTCCTTTTCCTTCAGTCTAGACACCGGGTCATATGACTCCTCCAGGCCTTTGTGGCAGTCACCTGGGGCCCCCTGCACCTGGCCTCCTAGACACTCCCGCCCCCTTCCACAGCCTCACCTGGAAAACTTTGGCGGCAGAGACGAGACAGGCCAGGGCTGAGGAGAGGGTGGCCCCAAAGATGCCGGCCGTGATCAGGGGTGCGAAGCCTGACACCATGCTCATGGTCTGCAGGGACATGGGGTTCGGGCCCCCATGGTGAGGGGTGGGGCCCAGAGCCCCCACCCAGGGCACCCCAGTCCCCGCTGCAGGCAGGGGCTGAGTCTGGGAGCTGCCACCTGAGTCTGCAACCCGCACTGGGGACCCAGTGCCCACCAGGGCAGGGACTGGGCCCAGGCCCCTACCTGAAACTCTTTCCCCAAGCCTGGGGCCAGCCCCCCAAACCTTGTCTACCCCAACCCAGTCCAGCCTCCACCCGGCCCTCCCTGCATCTGGCAGGGCTGCGCATACCTGGTAGTGGTTGATGAGGCCGTAGCGGCAGCTGTGCTGCTGGGAGCACTCGGTAAAGTTCCAGCCGTAACCACAGGCCAGCCCCTCGCAGGCGCCTGAGCCGGGGATCACCGTGTCATTCAGGATTCCGGAGGCATCTCGAACCACACAGGACCCTGAGGAGGAAGGAGGGTGTGGGGAGGCCTCCTTTCCCTCCTCTCCCCTCCCCTCCCACCCTGAAAACACCAGACACTTCTGCAGAGGGCGACATGCTGCTGATGGGCCAGCTCTTCCTTTACTTTATGATAATAATAATGATGATGATGATGATGATGATGACGACAATGATTTTAGCTACCATGCAGAAGCGCCTCCAATGTGCCAGGCCCTGTGTTAAGGACTTTAAACACTCTGGGGAAACAGGTATTACTACTACTTTTATTGTCATTGCCATTCTACAGAGGCACAGGGAGCTTAAGTGACCTAAGGTCACAGTGTCCTCCTTAAAGTGGAGAACCGGGTCGCAGGCCCTAAGTGGCTATGACCTGGGCCATGTCCCTTGGCCACCTGCGAGCAGCTCACCTCACGATGTGGCTATTGGGAGCAAGAGCCTGTGTGAGGATCTCAGTGAGAGGCGATTGTCAGCAGCCGAGGCCTGGTCCGAAGCCCACCTCTACCGCTCAGGCTCTGTGACCTTGGGCAGGTCGCTTAACCTCGCTAAGCCCTTGTTTTCTCCTCCATCAAGTGGCAGAAATGATAGTGACCAGATTAAATGCAATAAGGCATGTAAAGGGCTGGGCACATGGTGATAAGTCAGTTGCTAGAGTCATCTTCCTCCTCCTCCTCCTCATTGTTTTGATCATTATTCCTGGAGTTGGAACATGACTTTTCCTATAGGATTTTCATACCATGGAATCTGTAACCTGAGGTTTGAAGGGACCAGAGGAGCCTGGGGTGATCCCCCATCTCCACCACAAACTACCCGCCAAGGTGCCCCCCAAAATAAAGTTCGAGGCTCCACTTCCTGGGGTTGCCATGTCCTCCCGGCCCAGCCATCCTTGTTAGAGAGCCAGACGGCACCCTGTGACCCCTCCAGGGTTGGCAGCTTACCAATGGTGGCCGAGATGGCGAGGTAGGAAATGGTGGTCCAGAAAATGGCCATGAGCGTTCCCTTGGGGATGGCTACAGCAGGGTCCTGGAGGAGGGAGGGAGAGAGGGCATCAGGCAGCCCCTGTCCTTGTCAGGCTGAGGGTGGGGCAGCAAACACTGACCTTGACCCCCCAGAACCCCCTTCCCTGGGGCATTGAGAGGAAGGCACCTTGAGACTGAGGACCCACAGAGGGGGACAGGACAGAACCAAGGGGACGGCTGAGACCACATTCAGAGCCCTGGGAGCCCAAGGCAGAGAGAGGAGCTCCAAGCAGCCCCAGGCCTGGTCCCCGAGGACATCTGGCTGACGCTTGCTCTGGGGGCTGTGAAGGGTGGGGTGAGGTGGAGGGCTCCCGAGTCAGCCTGCCTGGGGTCAAATCCAGGTGATCGCTGGGCAGCGTGCATGTCCTCCCATGCTTCAGCCCCTCCAGCCTCACAGGGATGCTGGTGACACCAATTAATCCTTGTCAAGCTCCTAGACCAGGGCCCAGCTCACCAGCTGGGCGCACTGTGTGCAGTCACTATTATGCACCAGTTGATTTGTCTGGTTCCACAGCAATCAATATATAGACAAGCCCCAAACTCTCTCCTTCCTCTTCGAGAAAGAACTCTGCTGGTGCTTTCCTGGCAGTAGTAGCAGACCTTCACAGCCACGTCATGTGTTTCATTCTTCCAGGCACTTTCTCAAACATAGCTTCCTGAGAAGTGGCTGGTGGCGAAACTGAGGCCAGGGAGCTGTGAGCAAGGCCCAGCTCACTGAGCCCCAGCGGCTCGGTCCTGACCACGCCAAGGTCCACAGCCTCAGGCCCCCCCGGGGGTGCTGATCCTGGGTGGAGTAACGCAGGCTGGGATTTTTATGACAAGTTTCCCATCCAGGCACAGACTAGCTTGGAGGGGAAGGTCACGTCAGTCATAGGAAGTAAATTCGTAAACCTGCCAGCCTTTTCTGGGCCATTCTGCTCACCGCTCAGCTGGCAGGAAGAATCACAGGTGACAGAGCTTGGAGGGACCATGACACTGTTCAAATTCATTGGCAAGTCGAAGCAAAGCTGGTCATGGTCCAGCTCTCTGCCTCAGACACTCGGAGGCCTGTGCTGGAACCCATGGTCAATCTGTAATGACCAGGCCATGAACCTGCCCTTAAGGAGCCCTGGCCCAAGTGGAGGAGGACAGGTGGGATCCTGCCAACACAGGGCAGATGGTGCCCGCCACAGAGAGGATCACAGTGCACTGGGGAACCAGGTTGGGGAGACACTGCCAGGAATGCTGGAAGGCCTCAGGGTGGAGGGGACGATTTATGTGGCTCTGAAGGCACCGGGGTGGGAGGAAGGGCGCGGCGGGTCAGAGAGAAGTGGGAGCAGAGCTGGAGGGAGGCTGGAGGCTCTGGAGCACCCCGGGCTGCTGAGGTCTCTGCTCTGGGGGCCCTGCAACCATGGGCCAGCCAGCCTTGCCCTGAGTCCCTGGTCCCAAGGCCGACAGACCAGGTCAACCTCCCAGCTCACCTATGGTGGGTGGAATAATGTCTCCCAAAATTCACATTTATCCAGAACCTCAGAGTATGACCTTATTTGGGAATAGCATCTTTGCAAATGTAATTAGTTAGGATGAGGTCATACTGGATTAGGTGGGCCCTAAATCCAATGACTGGTGTCCTTGGAGAGGAGAGGACACACAGAGGAAAGAAGGCCACATGAAGACAGAGGTAGAGGTTGGAGGGATGAAGCTACAAGCCAAGGAATGCTCAGGATTGTTGGAAGCTACCAGAAGTTGGAAGAGGCAAGGAAGTATTCTTCCCTAGAGCCTTCAGAGGGAGCATGGCTCTACTGGCACCTTTTTTTGGACTTCTGGCTTCTAGAACTGTGTGAGAATAAATTTCCGTTGTCTTCAGCCACCAAGTTTGTGGTAATGTGTTATAGCAGCCACAGGAAATGAATACACCGGGCTTCCAACCTACCCTCACGTCTTGGCGTGAAATCTCAGAGCCCAACTCACAAATCAGGCATATCTGGGTCCACATCTTGCTTATCTCTTCCTGGCTGTGTGCCTTGGAACAAACCCTTTAACCTCTCTGAGCCTCAGTGTCTCTCACCTGCTGTCTGCGAAATAAGAAAGTAGCCTGGCATGTAGCAAGCGCCTGTAAATGTGAGCGGTTAGGGGTCGGGACTGTATTGCGACACAACCTGGGGCAACACCAGCCTGGCACAGATCCCACGGCAGTCACTAGGAAGTCCCTTGTCTCTGAGCACCCATCCCCCCATCAGCAAATTGAGTTAATAATGCTTTTCTTGGCCTTAGCACAGGGTGGTTGTGAAGATTAAACCAACATGAGATCATGGTCACGAGACTGCTCTGTAAGCACTAAAGGGTTGGGGGACGTAAAGGATTAATAGTAACCATGACAACTTTGTCATCACCCCTTTAGGTCTCAGCTCACCTGTCACCTTCTCAGGAGTCTCTGGTCACCTTGTGTAAATTCACACCGTGCTTCTGCACCCCTGACCCAGGGATTGCCTCCCCACCACTTCCCTGCTTGATTTTTCTCCCCATCGCTCAACCACCGTCAGGCAAACTACAGATTTTACTTATTTATTTGTTGATTGTCTCTCTCACTAGCATGTCAGCTCCATGAGGGCAGGAATTTGTGTCTCTTTTGTTTACCGCTGCATCCACAAGACACTGGCCTCAAAGCTCAAAGCAAGTGCTCAAAAAATATTGGTTGAATGATGGAGTTGCTGTGATAAAGTTGAGGTCTCTTGGTCTTAGAAACTTGCATTCCAGGTCCTCTGACACCTGTGTCTGGGACCCTGGGCAAGCCCCTGACCCTCTCTGAGCTTGGTTTGCTCCTCTGTAACATGGGGGTGATGATGGTAGAAGCTTACAGCTGTCCCACAGATATTATTTTTAAAGAAGGAGGCACCGAGCCGGCCACATGGTAAAAATGACATTGACCTTGACAACCAGCCTTTAGCACTTCCTCTGGGCTGGGCACTGTTGTAAGCACTTTATGTAAATTAGTGCGTTGAATCCTTGCTCCCTGCCCTGGGAAGCCAGGGCTGCATGAGTCCCAGTTTACAACTGGGGAAGCTGAGGTCCAGAGAGGTTTTAAGGGACTTGCATAAAGTCCCCATGAACGGGAGCTGCTCTTTGCTGAGGACTTACTGTCCCACCGGATGGGCAAGGGGCCAGATCTAGGAGAAAAGTGTCCCTTTAGGGCTTGAGGGCATTTAAGACAGAAGAAGATGCCTGCCCCTGCCCCCAGCTCTGAGACAGCTGCCTGGCCCTGATGCCTGCACACTGGGCCGGTTGGTAACCTAAGAAGCTTGATAAAGCATCTAGATAAATCCCCAGGCTATGATGATCTATAACGGGGCTGGGAGGGGAACCAGGCCACCTGAGCACAAGCCCAAGCTCTGAAGAGAACTCGGGGCAGGCAGACCAGGCCCCTGCTGGCCGCTCCCCAGAGAAGGGAGAGGAGCCGGGCAAACACGGCCTCCCTCCGATTTCCAGGTCCTGCTAGAGCCACGCTGCAATTCGAGATTGCCTCCAATGCACAATTCTTAATTCATTTAAGAAAATGCATCAAGGAGCACCTTTCGAGCAGGACTGTAGATGGAGGGTGAAGGTCCCCAGCCCAGAGCCAGGCTTCTCACTGTTCATCCCCACTTGTGTACCAGCTCCTTTGATAACCTCCCTCCGGCAAAGATTCCACTGGGTTTCTCGTCTCTCAGAGCCCAGCTTCAGCCCCACCTCCAGCCAGAAGTTTTGCTGGAGCCCCTGCCACCTCAGTCTGCACTTCTCCCCCACTTGTGCGCACTGTACTTCTGCTCTAACACTTCCCACTTTCCACATCCCACCACTGTTCACTCAATACACAGGCACCAAGCACCTAGGACGCATCAGACCCTGAGCCGGGAATAGGGACATAGAGGTAGGCCCCAGTTCTCCAGATGCGGTGGGGCAGAGACATAAGTGGCCTGACATCACTAAATTAGGGGAACCAAGACTCTGACAAAAGGGCTGGGAGAGGTATAAGGATGGAGGCTTTAATTTGCAGGAGGAACAGAACTTTGCAAGGTAAAGAAATGAGGATAGCGAGTCCCAGGTAGAGAGCACAGCAGAGGCAAAGGTGTGGAGGAGGGACAGGGCAACAGGGGCAAAGCAGTAGATCCTCAGGGCTGGGGCAAGGGTCATGGCAACAGCAACAGTTCCCGTGGGGCTGGGGCTTCACATGCCGAGCCAAGGAGCCTGCCCGCATCAAGACGACGGAGAGCCCTGGGAGGATGTGCCTGATCCCGTCTGAGTTTTGGAAGGTCAAGCTGGGTCAGTCTTCCCCTTAGGCTGGGAGTCCCAGGATCGAGCGAGGAGACTAGCCCATTTGGGGGTGGCCCTCAAGGCCTAGAGTGCAGTGGTGCCAATCAACAACCTCAGAATGGAGTGGGATGAATGGGATGGATTGGGGTTGGCTTGGATTGAGTCGCACAGAAGTTTAGAAGCTCTGGCCCTGGGGTCTCAGGGCTCTGCTCAGTGCCCAGTGGGAAATCCTGGTAGGACAGGGCCAGGAAGCAGGAGGGCTGGGTGTCTTGCTCACCTTGAGGTCCCCGGAGATGTTGGCTCCCGCCAGGATGCCCGTGGCCGAGGGGAAGAAGATGGAAAACATCCCGAAGAAGCTGCCGTCCACACCCCGCCAGTCAGGCACCAAGTTCTGGGCAAAAATGTCCGCTGGAAAAACAAGGCCTGAGTCAGGGCCTCCTGGAAGGCCTGGGCCCCCTCTCTGGGCCCAGCCGGGCAGGCAGGAGGCTCCCATGGCAGCTCCTGGCTGTGGGGGTCGTGGGTGCCAGCCTCCCCACGTAACCGAGCAGGACCCTATGGGGCCTTCCCAGAATTGACCCCCACCCATGTCCTCTGCCTGCCTTTTGTCTGTAGATAAGCTTTAGTCAAAGAATACATTTAATCAGAGAAGTGAGAACATGCAGGAAGAAAACAGTCAAGCAAGACAAAATAATAGTAGCTTAACCATTAAACAAAGTCAAGGACTTTTAGTTCCTCCTCAAGGGCTATAGATAATATTCTGGGCCAAATCCTTTGAGCTGTTTTGCAGCTACTGAAACCCGCATCAGGTGGGAGAAGTTAACTGCGTGCTGCCCACAAGCACGTAGACCCCAGACCAGCTGGAACCAGAAGGCTGATGATGTTGACTCCTGATTACCTCACCACCAGCCAATCAGAAGAATGTCCACCAGCTGATCACACACCCCACACCCCCCTCCCTCACTCTATCTTTATAAATCTTTCCCTGAAAGCTGTCAGGGAGTTTGGGTCTTTTAAGCACTCACTGCCCTGGACTCCTTCCTTGACCCTGAAATAAACGCTGCACTTTCCTTCACCACAACCCAGTGTCAGTAGATTGGCTTTACTGCGCACGGGTAAGTGGACCCAAGTTTGGTTCGGTAACACCGGTGCCCACGTAATGGGCCAGATTGGTGGGCAGACTGTCCCTGTCCCCAGAGCCACGGGCAGTGGTCCCAACCTGCACATACCCCGGTAGCTGAAGAAGCCTTTGGAGGCCTTGTCCTCAGAGGGGGGGATCAGTGTCCCAACCAGGTAGTTGGCAAAAGAGACCATGATGACGAGGAAGAAGAGCACCTGGGCCTGGGAGGAAGGGAGCCTGGAGGTCAGACGGTCTGGCTCTGCCTTTTCAGGGAGCCCCAGCAGGGAAGAGCTTGCCCCAGGTCCCTTACTCTCCCATTCATTCATTCATTCATTCATTCAACACGCATTACTCCACAGGCTCTGTTCTAGGAGCTGGCGACATAGCAAGGCTCCTGTCTTGCTGATAAATAAGGAGGATGAATCTAGAGTAAGAACAGGGGGTGTCCCAGGGACTGGGTTGAGGCTACTTTAGCAGGGTGGCCTGAGAAGGTGTCTTCAGGGGTCCTAAAGGAGGAGGATAATGGAGCAGCAGAATGATGGGGGCATAAGCTTGGTGCATTCAAGGAAGAGTGCGGAGGTGGTGGAGCTGGAGGTCAGAGCCAGGGGATGAGAGGCGGGGCAGCCGGGGCCAGGGCTGTGCTGGTCAAGGCTGCCAGCTGTGGCCCAACATCTCTTCCCTTATTTCATGCTGAACCTCTGACTTGGGGCTTGGGATAGGTTCAGATGAAGACCACATTTCCCCAGCCCCCCTTACAGTGAGGTGTGGCCATGGACCCCGTTCCGGCCAACGGGAAGTGAGCAGAAGGAATATGCACAACTTCCAGGCTGGGACAGAAAAGGAAAGGGGAAGGGGATTCTCTCCTTTCCACCCTCTGTCCCCTTTCTGCTGACTGGGCTGTGGACATGGAGGTGGGGGCCGTCATGGGCCAGGTGGATGAGGGCCACACCCCAGGGGTAGAGAGGCCACAGAATGGAAGGCGCCTGAATACCTGGTCCCCAGGGGACGGACACACACACGCGCGCGCGCCCACGCACACACACACACACACACACACACACCCTGGACTGTTCCATGAGAGAGAAATGAACGATTCTGGCTTAAGGCCCCCTTCCTTAGGGTCTGTGTCACAGCAGCAGAACTTAAAGCTCATCTGACACACACAAGAGGCAGAACCAAGACCGGGACCAGGTCCCGCGATTCCCGCTTCTGCACTCGACCGTGCCCACATCCCTCCCCAACATCCTGTCCTCACCTTGGACTCCCACTCCATGCCAGCCAGGGAGATGGCCAGCAGCACAGTGACGGTGACCACGCCAATGATGCGGATGTCGTTGGTGGGGTCCACGATGGGTGAGCCGTACTCCTGGGGGAGGTGACAGGCCAGGCTGCATGCTGCCTCTGAACAGCCCACCCTGCCAGGCTCCTCCACTGTGATTTACCTCATTTAGGAAAACACAAACTCTCATAGGAAAACACAAACTCAAACCCCTCCCCTGCCCACAAGTCCTCCAAAGCAGCTACTGCATGGGTCTGGACAATTTGGCCCTAAAGGCAACACGCATCCCTGAAGGAGACTTCTGGGTACGGTCTTTATTTGAAGAGATCATCAGAGTCACCCACAATGATTGGACTGTGGCTTTGGTCCCTAAAGCCCAAACTGGGTAGAGGGGCAGGAAGGCCTGGCCCAGAAGGTGTGGAGGAGAATGCAGCAGGCGGCCAGGGCTCCGTCTGCCCGGGGTCCAGCCCCTACCTCACCTGGAGCAAGTCCTGCACGGTCTCTGCGAAGCCCACGGTGTGCATGGCCACACCCACAGCATTGGCGAAGGCAAAGATAAGGCCGATGGAGCCCCCTAGCTCTGGGCCAAGACTCCGGGAGATGAGGAAGTAGGTGCCACCTATTGGGGACAGAGCCAGGAGCCATGAAACCAGAGGAGTCAGCTGGCTGGGGTGGACTTGGGGCAGGCAGAGCTGAGGCTGGGAGGGGGTGAGCATGGGGCCCAGGGGGTTCATGGAGCAGGAGACAACCAAGGCCATCCCATCACATAGGTGTGGAAAGCCTGCCTGAAGCCTACATCTGGAATCAACAGGGGCTGCCTGGGGTGTCCCCGTCTGGGTGGGGGTTGAGGGTAGGGAGTGGTTCAGAGACCCGTTCCCGGGGTGAAGACTCGGGGACCTACATGAGGAGGACCTTGGGGCTGGGGGAGGGCCCACCTGACTTGACCTTGCCGTTGGTGGAGATGGCCGAGATGGAGAGGCCCGTGATGGAGGTCACCATGACCGAGAGCAGGATGATGATCCAGGTCAGGACTGTGGGGGTGGGTGGGGAGGTGATCGCCCCAAAACTCAGTCAGGGCATTTCTCAAAAGGAGCCATTTGAGGAACCTGAATCAGCCAACTGATTCACCACATGACTTAAGTCACTTTCCTTCTCTGAGCCTCACTTTTCTCATCTGAAAAATGGGTCTCTGTCTACCTCCTGGTATATTCTAAATAGCCAGGGAGCTGATAAGCCAACATGTAAAGGATCATTATGTATGGAAGGGTAGGTATCCTCTCTTAATAATAAAAAATAAAATAATAGTTACCACTTGATGAGCACCTCTGGGTGACAAACCCTGTGCTGTTTTATGTGCATCAGAGGAACCCCACAATAGATCTGTGAGGTGGGGATAGTTATTGCCCCCATTTAACTGATGAGGAAACCAAGGCTCAGAGAGGTAAAAAACTTGTCCAAGGTCACACAGCATGGTACAGAGCTAGCAGCTGGTCTGTCCACAGTGTGAGTTCCTAACCCAGATGCTCTGCAGAAGAAATTTGGCTCCAAGAGGTTAAGTGACTTACTGAGGGCAAACTGAGCCAGGGAGAGCCCCCAGGCCTGCTGACTCCACGTCCAGTGCTCCTTGGCCACACTACCCTGACCTCTGTAACCCGTGGGCTCTGTAACCCAAGTTCAAGATTGCTCCCGTGGAGCCTGGGAGGACCAGGACCCGGGCGCACCTTACCCCTGCCCCCCAGAGGCAGCACTCACCAATGCCTGCCTGGGCAGTAATCCAGGGGAGCCGCAGATAGAGGATCACACCCCAGATATTGAGCATGCAACGGATCTGGGAGGAGAGGGGGGTCAGAGGCCACCTGGGGTGGGGGCTGAGTACCCCCAAGGTCAAGCACATAAGTCCCTGTCCCCAATCTTGGCATGGCATTGGGCACCTAGGGGACACCTGGGCTCTTTCCTTGCTTCACCCACTTTAGTGGGTGCCCACTTCAGAGCCTCTCTGGTTCTGTGGGGCAGGGAGGGGAGGGGTACCCAGAGACCCACCTGTCCCTCCCAGCACTCTCCTACCCTCCTTCCATCGAGGCCTGAGGATGGGCAGCAAGCATTATCACCCCTCACCCTGCTCCAAGCCCAGGGTCCTGTGTCTGCCAGCCCCAGTCATGGCCCAGTGGCCAGCTGTTGGCCCAGAGCCTGGCATTCAGGGGGAACTCAGCAAATGCCAGCTGAGCCAATGCCCTACATACAAGCAGAAATCAGGGCTCAGGTGGCTTTGACTTCAGCTTACGAATTTAAAGCAAAGCCAGACGCCATAGCTGAGGCTGGAATCCCATGTGGGAGGGGCTGGTGTGGTCTTTGGCCCCAGCCATGTCTTGGGGTGGGGGACATGTGGCATTTACAAGCCCAGGGGGATTTCTTTTTTCTTTCTCTTTTCTTTTCTTTTTTTTTTAAGTCTTTAAAATTTTTTTGAATTTAATTTATTTAAAAAAATTGAGGTATAGTTGATTTACAATATTATATTAGCTTCAGGTGTATAATACAGTGATTCAAAATTTTAGGCCTGGGAAATTTCTAAGGCCCTCCATATGCTCTGAGGTACTGAATGGGCCCACATCAGGCTCTGGCCACCACAGTGAGGGAGGGAGACCCAGACTCCGGATTACGGGCCTCTGGAGCTAGAGAGGGGTTGACCGTTCAGATGGAGAAAGAGGCACAGCCAAGCAAGCTGTTGGCAGAGTTAAGGTCAGAACCCCGGCTTCCGGCCTCCCAGAGCGGGAAGCTTTCTCCTAGATCTCATGCGATCCCCTCTGTAAAGTGCCATAATGTCTTCCAAAGCCAAGTACATTAGATTGTTTGCTATCTTGGGGCCTAAAACAGCAAACCTTCTCCTTCCCATCGTGGAGAATGAGAAAACAATGTTGTAGATTTGTGTTTAGTACTGCCCTCTGGTGGCTCTTTGGGGGAAACACAGTTTCTCTCAAAAACTCCAAGGTAGGCATTCATCCAAGGGCTTTACATCTATTAATTCATTGAATGCTCATCATTTCATAGACGAGGAAAGTAAGGCATAGACAGGTTAAGTAACTTGTCCAAGGTCACACGGTGACTGAGCAGACAAACAGAGATCTTCCCCAGGGTTAGGTCTCAGTCTGGGGGGTAAATGGAGGTCAGGAAGTACAAAAGCAGAGAAAATTTGAGGTCACTAGGCAGATGGGGAAACTGAGGCCCGGGCTGAGTCTTGGGTCTGCCTTGACTACTAAGGCCCGAGAGCCCAAGCTGAGCCTGAATGGAGCTCTGTCGCCCTACCCCCATCCCTGGACATCCCATCCACGCCCCACTCACCATCACCCCCTTGACCCAGCCAAAGCGCACAGGCTCCTCAGGGTTCTTCTCGCCGTTGGTACCTGCCTCATCCTCCACCAGCCCATCGGTCATCTCATGGCTGGGCCGGCTGTCAAAGGCCAGAGCATGCAGGTGGCTGCCTTCCTGCTGGGAGCGCAGAGACCGCGGGTCAGGCAGGCAGGGGTCATGACAATCCAGCTCCCCCGCCTCCCCACCCTCCACCATCCAGCCTCCCAAGTAGCAAACCAGCAAGCCCCGTCTCTGCTGCAGACCTTTCTTACCCTCCTCTCCCCATCTCCTTTAGGTGAGTTTAAACTCTGTAAACTTCCACTGACTGGGAGCTCATTACCTCTCTGGGCAACCCTAGATTGCTTGACTGGGTCGCCAATGACTGGGCAATGACTATTACGTGTGCCCAGAGCTTTACAGCTCCCATACCCGCATTCCATGTGGGCCTCTCAACCCATGAGGGAGACACCTGTTTGTCCCCATGACACAGATGACAGAGCCAAGGCTCAGAGAGGTTAGGTAACTGGCCAAGGTCACACAGCAGGAAGGCCCACTCCTCTGGGACGGTGTTTACCTTGAGGAAGGAGTGCAGGTCGGCCAGCGTGGGCCGGACCTTTCGGGGCTCGCCGGGCAGGGTGCTGTTGGCATAGTGCTCGTAGGCAGGCACCACATCGATAGTGTTGTAGCCAAAGGTGCGCATGTAGAAGGTGCTGCCGTGGGTCAGGTGGCTGGGGTGGCTGTTGTCATAGGCAGCCGGTGGGGGGGGCTCATCGCCCCCCAGCAATGTGCTGATGGTGAAGCGCCCACTGCACAGAGCAGGGTCTCTGGGCATCTCCAACACCGGCAGCTCTGCCATTGTGGCTCTGGGTGTCGGGAGAGGGGGCCAGGGTCGGTGGGGACACGCAGGGTGGCTATATAGGCTGGGGCCACAGCAGGGAGGAGGCGGAGAGGTTGGCCCAAACCGCCCACAGCTGGCGAGCAAGGTCCCTGGACAGGGTGGGAGGCAGAGCACGTGCCTGATGCTGTCCTGCCCACCACCTGATCTCAGAGATAGCAACATGGCCTTGGACTGGGAGCCAGGGCTGGGTCGGCAGAGAAGGGGGGCATGCCCAGCCCCTGGGTCCTAGAGAGGCTCTTCTGAGTTTGGGGGCAGTGGACATCAGCAGCCAGACCCTAGGAAGGAGTACTCACCAAGAGGATCCTTAGGGACCTTACGAGGGTCCCCAGAGACAGCCTGATGGCCTGAGGACCCCCTCCACGCAGGTTCAAAAACCTCTTGTTTCAGTATATGGTATTTAGTTTTATATTTTGTTTATTTAGTATGTTCGAATAGATGAATGGTATGACATTTAAAAAGATACACACACACACACACACACACACATATAAAAGGTTAGTCTTACTATGAGAGAGGTAGTGTGGTGGCCACCTGATGTGCCACCAGAAAAGAAGGACAACCCCCAGCTGCTGCGAGGGGTCTCAGTGTCAGCTCCTATGGCAATGGCCTTGCCTATGACCGAGTTCCCCCATGGAGCTCTCATCCAATGATAGGTGTGGGATGCAAAGGCTTGATGCCCTGCCCCCAGATCTGAGGAGCCATCTCACCTCCAGAAGTCCCCAGCGTCAGCTGAGGCTTTGTCTACACAGCAGCCCACTCCTCCCTCTGTCCTGTCCTGCTTCCTTCTCTTCTCGCCAGAGGTACTGACCCCAAGAGCTCTACTGGTGAGTGCCCTGCAGGCTCACCTTTGTCTCAAAGTCTGCTTCCTGGGGGTGGGTGGCCTAAAGCTCACAGGAAAATCGCTCATCTCTTTGTTATCCCTGCTGGGTTTTGCATCTTTCAGCCATTCAACTAACAAACCTTATTGACCATCGACCATGTCTTGGGTGGAGACAGGAGGCAGGAACACAGACGGCGGGCATAGGCCTACGTTCACAGGGCTGCTGAGTTAGTGGGGAAAACGGACCTGGAAAGAGACCAGCCCCACTGTGTGAAGAGGGCGGCGATGGGAGAGATGCACATAGAGGAGGGTCAGGGTGGGGACAACCAGGGACAGGACAGACCCCTGACCGGAGTCTTGGAGGACAAGCTGCTCTTCTGAAGGCAGGGGATGGATGGAGGCCTCAAGGCCACCACCAGCCACAGGCTTCTAAGCTTGGCTTATGCCCAGGCTCTGGCCCTCATGAGGGACACACTTTCTCTACCTCCCTGCCCTGCCTCTCGGACCTGAGCTGCGCTCTCAAAGCTCACCTACGTCCCCAGAGACCAGCTCTGAGATGCTCAGAGCCCCCCGGGGCTCCATGATGTCCATCAGCAAGTCAGCACCAGTGGACTGAGAACTTGCGGGGGGCCTGGCTGGCTTCTGCTGCTCCCTCACTCCTGGTCCAGAGGGGCCCAGGACAGGAGGAAATGCTCAGATCGTGTCAGGGTAACAAGCTGCGTTAGGGAATCACGACCCTCTAAGATGAGGGTGCTTCAATGGGGGTCCAGGAGCCCCACAAATTTGTAGACAAGTTTTCATACCTAAGTGCATTTTCCTGGAAAGGGGGGCATAAAGTTCATCCAACTTGCTAGAAGACCAGTCCACGGGGGCAGGGATCTGGGCCCATCTTGTTCACTGATATTCCCAAGCAGTTAGAACAGCACAGAGCAGGTCCTCATTAAACGCTTGTTGAATGAGTAAGGAAGGGAAGCCAGAACCAAAGAGAGGCTGCCATAGAAACCCTTGGCTGACAGAACTACCCGGGGGGTGGGGATGGGGACAAAGGGTAGGTCCTCGGGGTCCTCCCAGCTCAACCAGGCACAGAGGTGAGCTGAGGACGGCTGGTCCTCGATGACAAACCCAAAAGATTATGATCACTGTGCACTGTTTTGCAAAGTTGATATATTTACTACGTGTTCACTTCTTTATAAGACTCTTCTCGGGGCTCCCCAGACCCCCAGACTTGCCTACTCCCTCTCCAGGATGTCTGGCCCCTCCTCAGAGAGGCTTCTGCAGGACGGTGTCCCCAACCCCAAGCCAGCTGCCAGCAGGGGGGAAGGCTCCAAGGTGAGGACTCCAGAGCCAGGACCACAGCTGTGGTCAGCTTTCCACCTTCCCTGCAGCGCCCCGCCCCATCTGCCAATTACTCCTTCCCTCCCACGGGGCCTCGGGGTAGAGCTTACAGACCTTATCGCCCTCTCCATCTTTAACTGCCATTGACGGGTGAAAATCACAGCTGCCCAACACCCCCTTAGCCGTCCCTACATACCCTGTCCCCAGAGCAGCTGTGGAAAATTCGTGATTAAGATCTTAGGAGAGGAAGTGGCCAGAGGGACCAAGGCTGGTTTCCAGCAGCACTGGGGCCCCAGCAGAGTGAGGGCCCACAGCTTTGCTGGATGACCTTGAGCAAGCCACTTCCTCCCCCTCTGCAATTCCCAGGCCTGGGTCAGCTCCAAGTTCCCTCCCAGCCCTGGAGGGGAGCATTTGCTTTTTTGAGAAGCCTTTCCTGCACCCCCATACCTGTATGTCTCTGGGTGGGGGGATTTAAGCAGGACCCCTCAAAAGGCTTATCAATAGGACAGTTGAAGGGACTGTTGGAACTCCTTGTCCCAAAGCACAGACGCCAAAGAAAGAGGCTTCCTGCCCTTGGATGGAAGTCCGTCCCTTTGAGAAATGCTCACAGAGGCACTCTTCTTGATGGGGGCACCATGTGGGTCACACACGACTCCTGCCTTCCAGGGCTTCAGCTGCCAGGTTGCCCAGAGCCTGTCAGGTCTGAGACCAGGAGTGGAAGTTGGAGGAACCCTGAGTGAAACCCTGGGATTTGGCCTCAGGGGCTGTCAGGCTCCCATCTCAGTTGTCAGTTTCTCCAGGGCTCTGAGCAAGTCCTTCCCTCAGGCCCCTCAGCCCCCACTTAGCAGCCGAATAGAAATGACACCTACATCAGTGCTGGCTCTCACTCACTCAAGAGCCCCTGGCTGGGTGACTTAGGGCCCCTGGCCTCTCCCGGTTCTCGGTTCTCGGAGGAAGAAGAATGGGGTGTTAAAGGAACAGACTCAGGAAACTCCCTGGAAGGGAAAACCCCAGGCACAGGGGGCCAAAATGGTGAGGACAGAAGGGCCTGCTGTCTTCACAGCCACTGAGGCACCTAAGCCTTTATGCAACAGGACTGGAACTCACAGCCTAGCCTGGCAGACTAACCAGCAAGGAGATCGCAGCAACTGGCTAGCAGAGGAGGGAGGCTGCCCTGGAGGAGGGGGAGCCTCGAGGGGAGACATAGGCAAGGATGGAGGGGGGTCTGGGGCATGGGGCTTGGGAAGGCGCGGTCAGTGGGAGGGACCAGGTGGTGGGACTGGAGCTCACGGTGCCATGGTGGGCGGGGGAGGGAAGAAATGGTGGGAGATAAGGCTGAAAGGGGTCCAATTGTTTCTTCAGTCACTCACATTTATTGAGTGCCTACTGCATACCATACCCTGTGCTAGGCAAGGAAGGCACCACGGGGAACAAGACAAAGGCCCTGCCCTCCTGGAGCTCACATTCTAGTGGAAGAGACAGACAAGCAGTAAACAAGCAATCATCATGGTACATTCAGTGATAAGTGCTATGAAGAAAACAAAGCTTTTTTTTTTTTTTTTAAAGGAGGGGCATTTAGGCCTCTCTGAGAATGAGAAATTTGAGCTGAGATCCAACAATAAGGAGGAGATACCCATAAGTGAGCAGGTGTGAGCACAGGGGTTCCAGAAAGAGAGAGCATGTGCAAAGGCTCTGGGGTAGGAGTGTGGTTGAGGATTCAAGATGGCAAGGAGGCCAGGATGGCAGGAGCCAAGGGACTGAGGAGATGGGTTTGAGACATGGAAGGGGGGACACCAGGCCTTATAAGCCAGGGTTAGAAGTTGCACGTTCTATTATGTGATGGTCAGATTTATATTTTTCAAAGTTCACTTTGGTCATTGTGTCATTTGGAGATTGGGTGGAGGGAGGCAAGGGCAAAGCAAGACTAGTGGGGCCACTGTGGGTGCATGAAGGTGGTGGCCGGGCCGGGGAGTAGATGTGGATGGTAGGGTCGTGAGAAGTGTTGGGAGTTGAGATATATTCTGAAGGCAGAGCCGATGGAACCAGCACACGGATTCATGTAGGACAGGAGTTAGAGAGAAGAGGGGAACAGAGAGGACTCTATGGGGTAAATGTGGTGTCATTTCTGAGTAGGGACACCTGGCAAGGAGGGCCTTGAATGCCAGGGTAGGAGACTGGCCTTTGTCCTGGGGAATCAGATCTCATCTGTTTCTGGAAACCTGGTGGGGGGCATAGTGGGGTGGTGAGCAGTGCCAGGAAGAAAGAAGAGGGCCAGGGAGGGCTGGGAGGGGCTCCGGTGACAGTCAGGCAGAACAGATGACTCCACAGCTCTGAGCCCTCGGGCTCACCCCTGACTGCACACAACACTCAATCATCTCACTGGAGCCTCTGACAAATGCTGACTCCCCCGCTGGAGATGCTATGGGCCTGGGGCCGAAAAGGGGGTGAGGGGCCGGCATCAGTATTCTTAGAAATCTCCCCAGGTGGAACTGAGGGGCAGTCAGGCTGAGACCCAGTGGGCTAAAGAGAACAATCTTTCACACGCAGGCTGCCCACCCCCACACCAACCCCCGCCCCATCCCCACGTCCACATCCGCCCCGGTCCCACGAGGCTCGCCTGGAGAGGATGGGTATGATGCAACCCTGGTGTCGTGAAATAGCCGGGTAAGAGGATGCGCTGCTCGTCGGCCTGATTCACAACACCAGCTGCAGCAACGATACCAGAACTCGGCGAGCTTCCTCCTCTAGATGTGGCTCCGAGGGTTTGAGGCAGTGATGACAAGCCTGGGCAAACGTCCTCCCCGACCGATGGCTGTCCTGGGCCAGCGCCATGCAGAGGCCCAGGGCTGCAAATGATGGAGGCTGGGTCCCTGCCCACAGGGGGGCGCACAGACTTGATGGTAGGGAGGAAGTGGGGAGCAGACACAAAACCCTGTATACAGTGTAGGGGGAAGGGCAACAATGGAGGTGTCTGGCACTGGAAAGGTCTGGGAAGCCAGAGGCTGACTACAACCTCTGCAAGCAACCAGGACCAAGGAAACTGAGATTTCTCTTGAGCTTTGCAAACGCATAAGTGTGTCTATTGCAAGCCTGGTCCTTCTATCCGGACAGTGTTACAGCAGTTGAACACTGAAGTACCTTGAAGCTACTGGCAGCTAAAGCAAAAGGGAAACATGTTTGATGATTAAGATATTTTCATTGTTAAAGGAACAACTCCTGGTTCCTTTTTCTTCACGGTTAGACTTGCTTTTTTTTAAAAAGTCTTTTTAGCCAACATTCATTCCACAAGTAATTGTAGGTATTAATAATGTATTAGACACAGCCTGGCTGTTTTGGAGAATACACAGAAGGACAGGGCACGATCACTGTCCTCAAGTAGCATATAGTTCCTCAGAGGAGGTAGCGACCACGACAGCCACAACCCAAGGCCCAAAGGCAGAAATCCCTGGATAAAATGCTACATGGGTTCAGAAAAGGGATGACTTCCTCTGGCTGGGGTAATGATGGAGTGGGATGTATGAAATAGCACAGTTAGAATAAAGGCAAAAAGAGATAAACAAACATTTAAGGCAGGAGAGTGCCATGTGTTAGCTTGGAGCTTCCTGGCAGCCAAGGCAAAAAGTAGAATTATAATCGGTAGTCACTATCTGATAAAAAGAGTGAGATTTCACTTTTTTCCCCCTCTTCCTCTTCTCATAAAGAAAATAAATCTCCATCAACCCTTGATCCCTCCACCCAAGCTTGGAAAAGATTCCAAAACAAGGGTGGCTTGAGCTCATTCCTGCTGCATCAACACAAACTGAAGCAGTGATTCTAACAGAAATTCCATCCTGTAGTCACAGGCATGACCATGTGCTCTTCACCCTGATGACTCAGCCTATGTGCTCTCAAGAGACCAAGGAGCCAAACCCATTGTTCCTCCTACCCACAGCTTTTCACTTTTAAATACACCTTCAGTTTTTCTAACTTTCCTGTAAACCTTTTTGTCTTTCTTGAAAAAAATAGAGGAGAAACATGGTCATTCTGCTCGATTTTGAACTCCACAGTGCATTCCTTAATGGCAGCTTTTGGAGCTCAGGAGCCTCTGACCTGATACTGGAGCTGGGGCCAGGGGACCTAGAATCATGGAACTGCTTTAAAAGCTCAGCTTCCCCCACCCCATCCCCCAAATTGGGTCCAGCCCTAGACACATGGAGGGAGTGGGAAGGATAAGAGTCAAAGGAGGCCTGGACCTGGCTCTGCACCACGTACCTCATGACCTCAGGCCTGTGTGCCTTAGTTTCATCATCTGCCAAATGGATAATTCTTCTCAATGAGTGTTTTGATGATCGAGAGAGGGAACTTGTGAAAGAAGCATTTCAGAGGACATTAATATTGCTCTGCAAATATATGTGTGTGTGTGTGTGTGTGTGTGTGTGTATATATATATTCCGCCCCCCACCCTTCCCCCAGCTCTTTAGCTACCAGAAAAGAAAGGTGGGGGTGGGGGAAGAAACCAACTCATCCTTGGCTATTTAAGGCAATGCTTTTTAGTAAGGGCTGGCACTAAAATTTATTAACAAACAAACAAAAAAGTTAGGGCATTAGGAGGAGTTGCGCGGAAGGCTTGCTCAGGATCAGAAGGTGGAAACCCAAAGAGAGTTGGATTTGGTCATTTGCATTCATCACAACTCGGGCTTCGACAGGGCAAACGTCCAGAGGATCCCAGAAGCCCAGAGAGATGGTCTCCCCCATCATCTTCTTGCCCCTTTACCAGACACCTGAAATAAGCTACTGACCTCCTTAATATATATCCCAAAGGATCTTCTGCCAGTGGTCACCCAGGGTTCAGCTGCAAGATGACACCTGCCATCCGGAATGCATTTGTGCTAAAGTGGGGAAGGTTCTGGATCCAAAGGGAGTCTGCCCTCCAGACGCGGTCCCTCGGGCTGGGTGCGAGTCCCCAGGATATGGAGCCCTACAGTAGGAAGTCCGAGGGGCTTCGCGTGGAGCGGGAATCAAGTCCTCACTCCCAGTGAGCTTCGTTAGCAGCAGCACTGAGTGCTGGAGAGGCTCAGGACAAGCCTGGCAAGGCCTGTACCTGCCAAAGGTGGACGTGGGAAGGCTGGGGGCTGGAGGACACTAGGAAAGAACACCCCTGATGAGGGCCCAGGGATTCGGCCAGAGTTGTCAGATGGTCATTCACTTGTGATTTCCTGGGAGATGGACACTGCCGTCCCTGCCACCCCCTCACCCCCCCCACAGTAATGCATTTCAACTGGTGCCATTTTTACTGATTAACCATCAACATCAAAAACCATCCTAGACAACTAGCTTTGACCTTGGTGGGTACACAATGGGCAAGTTGACCCAATGGGCCCTAGGTATGCACATATTTTTCCTAACTAGTTAGAATTTTCATCTTCCTATTTAGTGCATCTCTGACAATCTATGATTTATTAAAAGTCCGTGCTGAGGAAGGTGAGGGGAGTCCACATTTAGAGGGGCCTTCTTCACTCCCTGCTTCCAGTCAGAACGATGGTCTTGACCCTGTTCTTGACCCAGGATGTGAAAATCACCTGGGGAACTTTAAAAAACCAGTCAGCACCCAGGCCCCTCCCCAGACCAATTAAGTCAGAAATTCAGGGGGCAGGGGCTTGGAAGCCAGTATTTTTAAGAGCTCCCCAGGTGATCCTAATCGGTATCCAGGGTTGAGAATGGCAGAGCTGGGGCTATAAGCTTGAGAAAGATGTGTTGACTAAGGCTGTGCACAGCACAAAATCTGGCTTTTCTTGATAAAGGTAATGCTGATTTAGGGTTCTTAAAAATAATCTTTCATGTTGTAAAAGGATTTTAAAGAGTTTTTTTATCCTGGGTAGACTCATGAATATATAAGCAGGCCATCAGCCCTTTGCTTGAATTCACTGCCTAAGGTCAACAGACAGCTTTACAGTTATTGATTTGTAAGACAAGTGTGTCCCCAAATGAGACCACCTGTTGTCACTCTGCCTGATGGACCACACACCCCAGGTGCAAACCCCACATACTCACCTCTTGGACAAGGTGGATGCCCCACAATCAGGTTTCTGCTCAGCCAGGAAGGGCTGCACATGAGGCCTGTGACCTCTGGCAGTTCTCCACCTGGCTCCAAGGCCCCTCAACTCACCTGAGTCCTGCTGTTTCCCCAGCTTCAAGGTCATAGGAGAGATTAACAGCTGCATGAGACTGCTGGGGCCGAGTGGAGAGCTGGAGTGGAGCTCATTATATCATTCTGGGATGGATGGGTGGCCATACCCAAACCACGCTGGCCCCCCAACCCACCCACCCGTCTTCGGTCTGGATCCTGGCCAGGTGCAGATGGCTCCCGCATCCTCCAGCCACAGGAAATCTGATCTTCTTTATCTAGCCCTTTCTTGTGGCATTTCCTAAGGCTTCCTATTTTATTATAGTGTCTGTGCACACGCACACACCTGCTTATCTCTTCTCCCCACCGACCACACCACACCATGAGCTTACAAAAGCAGGAACTGCAACTCGGTCTCACCTAGGAAAAGGCCCTTTGCTGTTGGTCTCGCCTCAGTAAAAGGTAAGCTTCTTGAAGGCAGGGATGTCAATTCATTTCACCACTGTGTCCTAGAACAATGCCTGGCACAGGATAGATGCTCAAACATTTGTTGAACTGCATTCTTCTTTCAGCGGTCACTGAATCAACAGGAATCACAACTTGAATTTGACATGCCAAGATTGGTCCCCTTGTAGCAAATTTTTTGGCTTACTAATTTTAACCTGAATTTGTCTCTTGCAAAAAACAAAAAGATTGCCATCCCTGGGGTGGGGGTAATTGAGTCCACCCTGCACCCATGTGAAAAACCTGTTGTAAAGTGCAGAAGCCAAATGGTAGAGGACATACCTATAGCCCTAGAGACCCATCTAAACAACGCTGGGAGTAGGGTGGCCAAAATTAACCTTTATTGAAGGCCAACAGTATGTCAGGCAATAGGTAGGTGATTTCTATAAATTAACTTCATATTCCCATTAGCCTGATGGAATATGATTGGTATCCCTGCTTTACAACTGAGCAATCTAGTTCCAAGCAGTCAAACGACTTGCAATCAGTCACATGATTACCAGATGGTGAAATGGGGATTTTAGCCCAACTTTCAGGCCAGCTCCAAGGCTTGTGGTGTCTCTTGAAAATGCCAGGCCCAGAGGCCTGGTGAGCTTGTTCCATTCAGGGCTCTGTGCTTGGAGAGCCTTCAGTCTTGGGCTGGTCCCCCAATATTCATTTCCTTTTCCTCCCCCTGACCCCCACTGTTGCTGAGCTCTTTCCTTTCAGAATTTAGTTTTCAAAGAAGTCTCGAAATCTTTCTTAGGCCTTTTATGATTTCTAAAACTAATAATCACTGCCGGCCACCAGAGGGCCACATCCCAAACATTCATATTTAGGGAATCAAAATGCCCTTTTGGGTTTGGTATAATTTTCCTAAAAATACAAGCCAGCTGATGTGTGTGGCTGACCAGTATGAAAGCTCACCCAGGGATCCACTCTGAGTGCAAGAGGGTCAGCCGGGTGGTGAGGGTGATGCCTCCGGGCCGGCACTGTTTGTGGGGAGGCGTTTGCAGCAACTGGGCAGAGGGGCTCTCCAGCCGACCTCCCTGAGGAAAACGTCTTACCCCAGCAACAGGACCGCCAGCATGCAGCTCTCCTGGGCTCTGGGGCCTCACTGCCCACCATCAGTCCTCATACTTCTCTGTGGCTGTGTGCTTCCCAGGGCTTCTATGGAAATCTGGCTGTTCCAAGGGAATGGCTGAAGCACCCCTCATTTGGGGTGACCAGTGGCCCTAACCTTGTCCTCTTTCCTCGTGGGTGGCATTTTAAAGGTTTTAACTAGGACTCCGCTGAAAAGCCTCTAGCTCTGAGATCTGGGTAAACGGGGCTACGCTTTACTGCAGCAGCCAGCTCTCCACCTGCCGCCAGCCCCTCGACAGCTTCCCCTCTCCAGCCACCGGCTCTTGCCAGCCCCTGCTCCAGGAGGTGCTGCAGAGCGTGGAAGAGACCACTGAGCCCTACATGGGGTGGGCCCTACATGGGCACTTGTCTGAGGCCCAGATTTCCAGGTGATTCATCAGGAAGTGGCCTCGCATAGGTCACAGGGGCCAAAACAAGCTGAGGGCCCCCAGGCAAAGGGAATGGGCTGAAGCTCTTCCACGTGGCTCCTTCAAAGAGAGAGTACTCCTGCCACCAGGCAGCTGGAGCCTGTCTCTCCCGAGCTTCTCGTTAGGGCCAGGTCTCCCAGGTGGAGAGAAATGAAGACCCCCTACCTCCTCAGCCATGTGCACATCCCTAGGCAGAAGCCCAAATCCCAGACCCTGAAAACGCTTCCTGGTCAGAAACACAGGCAGATACTGCCCAAGAGAGCAAGGGACATCTGTTCTGTGACCAGGCCCAAGTCTCTCCCACCATCGAAACAATCTTGCATCCCCTTCCCAAGGCCAATAACTGGCTACTGACCCCCACTTAAAATGCTTTCCACTGAGAGCCCAGTGTCAATGGTCACAGAGCTCCAACAGCTCCTAGCCCCAGAATGCATGCCACATGCTGGGTCACCATCAAAATACTCTGGATGTATTGTCCCACCACACCTCCAGCCAGACCGACCTCCCTCAGATCCCTAGGTAGGGGACTGAACTCTGAGGCTGGTGAGGGGACAGCAAGACTTCAGAGCTGGGATGGGAGTCCTGTACTTACAGAAACCTGTGGGGACTTCGAGGACCCAGGGGCCCGGCAGGCCTTAGCCTTCCTTGCAGGGAGTGGAGAAGGGGCCAGGCCCAGTCACCCCCAGAGGCTGGGAAGAGGCACTTCTGCTGCCTTCCGAGGAGCCCCCAGGCTGTGCCTCAGTTAAGGACATTCCCAGGAAAGGAGGCCTGAGAGAGGTTTCTGCTCCACTGAAGGACTGAACAAAGGGGGCACAAGACACTTAGGGAGAACATTCCGGAAATTTACTGGCTACAGACAGGGGTGGTGGTGAAGGAACCATCCTAAACAGAGTAAATGCAGAAGTTACTGTGCAGGAAGGAACGTGAGAACACATATACCAACTCTCTCCCACCTGCCCCTTCTCCCCACAAACAGCACACAGAGCGACAACGTCAGCAAAGCAAAGATGAAAGGAAAATAATCAGTCAACCAAACAAAGCAAAGAATTCTCCCCCCACTGCATCTCTAATCAAAGTTACTGGTCAAGTGAGAAAAGGCTGTACTTTGCTTCCTTGTTCTCTTTATAAAATACACATTTGAAATTCCTGACGGAAAAATACCCAGTAGAAGCCAGCAGCTGAGGTCAACGGGGGCCCACACTCATCCAACTCAGTCAGCCTGCCTGGCTCTTCAGAACTGAATTCCCCTTACTGCCCTCTCTCCAGTGACTTCACGTATCTCACTGTCATTTCCGCTGCCCACAGAGGCACAAACAGTGCAACAGATCAGGGTAATCCAATGTAGCTGGAGAGTTCCTGGCAGCCTGTACCAAGCCTGGAAGCCTCTACACAGCAGATGCCAGCAGAGGCCAGCCTGAATAAGGCAGCCAGAAAAAACTGGGACAAACTTATACTAACTTATTCACTGTTTATCTGAAATTCAAATTTAACCAGGTGTCCTGTATTTTTATTTGCTAAATCTGGGGCAGATGAAGGGGCCTTAGCTGCAGGCCATGCAGCCCTGGATGTCACCTGAGAGCCTGCCTAGGCCAGCTCTGCTGCGGCCAGCCAAGAGGCTACAGTATGTCTGTTTCTCTGTTAGAAGTCCCCTCTGGGATCACGGGCTCCCCTCTTTCCCGTTCAAACAGAAGCCACTGTCTGAGGCAAACTCTTTTGCCCTTCCCATCCTAAGAAACAGATTCTCAGGGACCCCAAGGGCAAAGGCAACAGGGCATATAGAGTATGCCAATGTGCAATGCTGGGTTTCTGCCAGCCCCTCAACCTTTTACTTTTTTTTTTTTTTTTTAAAGATCTGGCCTTTATCATTGTTAACAGTGAATCAAATGTCCACCCCTTCTTCTCAATGTTTCCCTACAGACTGTGCAGCTCTGCAAGTTTCCTTCTTTGAAGGATCAGTCCTGTTTTATCTAACCCCACGAGACACTCCCCTCTACCTTCTTTCAGACTGAATGCCTGTTAAAGGCCCCTAAGTCTGAATCCAGGCATGTGGAGCTGGTACAGAGGATGTGGGGAGGGGGCTGGCACAGGAGGCCAAAACAAAGAATCTGCTCATTCAAACCTTTTGTGAGCGAGCCATTGTGGGCTAGATACCTAGGAGAGGGCACATAGAAGCTATTTCAAAAATCGAGATTAGGACAAAAAATTTTCCTCCCTTCCTGGGTTAGCCACTTAGAACCAACAGTATTTCTACTTAGATGATCCTAGCAAAAAAGGAAAGAAAGAGTCCACTTAGACTTCTGAACAACTCTGGGATGGGGACTTGATGACCCTGGCTATCCCCAGCTGCCTAGCACAGCCCAGCACATGCAGGACTGTAACTGCTGAACTGAACTTAGGCTGACACATCAACACACCAGGCCTGTTTAGGCAGGCCCTCCCTGAGCTATAGCCAGTCACAACAGTTACATGTATAACAAGGCAAGAAGAAGCACAGATCATTTGAAAATAATTTTGGAAACATTTTAGTTAGTGGTTTTAAGCTTTTTTCCACCAACCTTTTTAGTTAGAAACAAGTGGCAAGACATTTATTTCCTTCCTGTCCCTGTCCTGTGAGGGATACTAGTATACTATGAAGCTGTCAGAAGATGGGCCGGAGATAGGTGACTTCTGAATTCAACCTACAAAGAATGAAGAACGGGGGACCATCCAGGACCTCAAAACAGCCTCATGTTCCTGCAGGGAGCTACACTATTTCCGTTTAATGAGTTGCTGACTTCTTCCTGATATTCCTGAAATGCAGGCACAAAAGCCTTTTTTTTTACTGATATAAAATGAGCATCTTGAACAATAATACCATAAAGTGCACATCTCCATTAGGAATTTTATAACGTTTTCTCCCAATTTGCTGGACACACGGCTCAGTCAATCTCTATGACTGACTGAGGCTAAGTGAGAGTCCAGGCAGGCTGGGGCCTGCCAGCACTCTGGTGGGCCTGGGACAATGCCCCAGCTTGGGGTTTTATTCAGTGTTCGGCATGCCCGAGTCACTTCCTAAGTGGCATGATGGAAATGTGGCAATGATGTGAACTACCTAATGAGCTAGACAAAGGTTCAGATGCCTAATGGAGGAACAATGATTTTGGGGATCAGTGTAAAGCAGTAGGACGTTGGCACATCTGCACGTTATGGTTAAGTTAAGTATTAAAGCTTTGGCCAAAACAGTTCACTCAAACAGAGCGGGCAGGGGTGAGAATCCAAAGAGTAAATGCTCCTCAATTTTTTTCCTCTATATCAGCAAGTGTGGGATTCTGTGGGAAAGTCAATAGTACTGTTCTTCAAGTAACCTAAACCCTAGAATTTAAATGATTCATCAAAAGAATAACAATAGTGGCTGCTCTACTGCCATTACAAGTCCCTAATTAGACTGTAAGTTCTTGGAGGGCAGGAGCAGGGCCTACATTCTGGCTTCAGTGTGCGTGGGCATCTCCTGCTCTTTGATGAACGCGTCCAGCTCAGGCGTGATGAAACCAAAGGATTCGCTCTGAGAGCTCACTAGTTCCACTTGTTTTCCCTTAGAAGTTAGGCGGCCATGGTTGTTTAAAAAAAAAAAAAAAAAATCAAAGGAACAGAGTCCATGCAATCAAATCCCTAGGCCTCTGAAAGGGACTCAGATCAAGTCAGTACATCCCTCTGAGTATCTCAGTGAGTTTATTATGAGCCACTCAGAAGCAGGCACCGACCCTGTCAGCCTCCAAGTACCCTTGATTTTGTTAGAAAGATTGGAATCTCATCCTGGGAAGATGAAAGACGCCCAGGGCCATTTTCTCTCAGTTTCTCTGGGTAAATGGTGAAGTCATGGACCAGTATCAAGGGAAAGGATTTAGCTCCCTGACCGAGTGAGCTAAGGATGACTTTTAACCTAATAACCTATCACAGGACCATGATTTCTGGGCACAAGCTGTAACCATGAGTACATGGGAACCTGTTGATGCTGTGGCCTTCTAAACTCGGCCTCATGTCTCCTGCATCTCTGCACCCAGCAGGCTTTGCTTTACCACAGAATCTGCCGACAGGACAAGCCCTGGGTTTGCTCCATGAGCCTGGCCCAGCCCTTCTGGTATGAACCGAGTTACCTTATTTCTCCTATAAATGTCTCTCGCTACGCAAGTTCTCAAATGCCAACCAGGGACTGCGTTCCTCTCAACTCCACCCAGCACCCCCTTCAGGGCAGCTTTCTTCTCCCTTCTGTCCAAGGGTAGAGGACCTCATCCCCCTACGCAGGGCTCACGTGCAGCTCTCCTATTTGGAGCTGGCAGAACTGCATGACGCAAGGAAAGGGAAAATTCACAATTAATTCTCACAATGAGAATGATGAACAAGAGGTGAGCCAGGGAGCAAATATATATTTAAACACCTTGCACCTTCTCTCTTTTATGGCACTGTTATATTTCTATCTACAAGATCTAGTATCAAAAAAAAAAGAACCCTAAATCACACTTTATGAAAAGTCCTCAGAATACTCTTTTTAAGGCACTGTTAAAGCAAATTGTTGGTTTTGTTTAAAATATAATCAACACATATAAATTGGGCACAACTTGCTAAATCAAGTCCCCTGCACTGCTTGCGTTCTGAGACTTTCTTAGTAAAGCCCAATTGAAGGTGAATAGATGGGACTAGAGGAGGGAGACAGCCCCTTAGGCTACATCCTTAATAGATATAAGGGGATCCAACTGATGAACAGCAGGTGGCCCCATTATCTATCTATTAGCTCTTTACTACAAGGAAAGGCAACAATTAGTATTTTTAAAACCAGAGGATTGTGAGGGTAACCATGCCCTGTGACAAGAGAGTTTCCTCCCTAGAAGCAAAAAGTACCTTTGGAGACTCTGGGGATCTTAACATCCTCCTGGGAGAGCCCGCCTCAGGAGCAGTCCATAAAACCGGTAGAGCCGACCATACCCAATTTCTCGTAGCCCCAGCTGGTTCATTCAGGAACAAACACTCGTCCTCACGTCCTCTCTAGTTTAGTCCAAGGCTTTGGGAGAAACAGGGCCAATGATGGGGGACAACCTCTGCTCAGGGACCACACATCCACGGTGCTGATGCCCAATGTAATGAGACCCATGAGCTGGCCCGGCCAACTGGCTTCATGAGTGGGAAAGGGAAGGAGAGAGGAGGCTGTCCAAGCAGGAGAACCAAGCACCAGAGAAGGGAAAAGAGGGGCTTAGAAGTCCTCTTGAAGAGGAGAGTACACAAGGCCAAGCAGTCACCTCGCAGTGCTGCAGCTACAGAGGGAGAAGGGGCCAGGTCTGCCCTCCCTCGAGCTCCAGCTGAGACCCTGACAAGGTTCATTTACCAGGCTATCGTTTCCTAGGCCTATGTTTTCATCTCCAGTGGGATTTCAACAGAACAGCAAACCAATTAATCCTGGGATCAGAGCAAATAATTTGGAGGATGGTCTTGGACCCCCGGACACCAAGGCCCACCTTGGTGAGATAAGAGGGAAGAGGACATGGAGTGCCTGGTATTTCACACACAAATCTTAACTTACCAAGGCTGAGACTGGCTTTCACATTCACATAAAAATGTGAAAAGCAAACTGTGACCCTGCTACAGGGAATGTTATATCTAAATAAAAGCAACTCCCAAAGGCTTCATTTCCTTGCTCATTTTGGGTGAATTTTTAATCATTTAAGGTCAACTTTAACCAAATCACAGATGCCTATATAAGCCTATAATTTTCTGGCCCAAGCACTAGTGAAGACATTTCCTCCCACACAAATAAAAATTTGAACAAAATTTCAAAGGAAAAACAAAACAAAACAATGAAAATAAAAGAATGTGAAAAGAAATACAAATCAAAGAAATTTATTGGTGTTGACAAAAATACATAATACAAAAAAACAAAACAAAACTAACACAACAGAAACAAAACCAGAAACTCCCCCCACCCTGGTGAGCCCACAGGCCTGAGGTACTGACAGCGAGCAGCCCCAGGAGCCCCTTGGAGCATCGCACTTAATTCATGAGGACCTCCATCTGCACCAGCCTCGCGTTGGTGTCCCCAGATGTCCGGTAGGGTATCATCCCAGCAAAGGTAATCAGGGCTCGGGCTTGGCTGCGGAGTTGCTGAGAGAAAGGAGAAGAAGAGAAGAAATCCAGTTACTTTCCGAGTCAGGGCACTGTCCTGGGAACCACCACCCCGGCCTTCCATTTTCTACCCCTTGGGGTCAGGGCAGATTCCCGGTGGGTGGATGACAGTCTCACCCTCCACTACCATGTTCCTCCAGCATGGTGCAGAGTTAGCAAAGCTCGGCTGCCGGGGCCTCAGTTCCAAAGCCCTTCTGCTTAGCAAAAGATGGATGGGTGTGCCGGGCAAGCTGCCTCACCTGACACGTCTCACCAGCTGCTGACACGGCCCTGTGCTTCAGACTGCCTGCTCTACTTCTCTGAGCCTCTCTCTCTCTCCTGACTGGTTTCTGTCCACCTGTTACCACGGGGTCCTGAGTTTCTTTCTAGGACCCTCATGAAGCACCTGCACTACCAGAAGCAACAGTCGTGCCTAAGTGAGGCCCATTCCAACTCTTTCCTCTCCTGCTTCTTCCGCTTTCCTTCCTTTCACTCCTTACATTCCTTCCTTCCGGACAGAAGTGCTTGGCCCTCTTTTCTCAGGCAACAATATTTATGAGATTCCTAGATTGCTCCAGGAAGGAAAAAGATTTAAACTCAGGTGTTTCCAACAACAAAAATAGGAACCTTCACTCCAATTTCCAACTGATAAATTATTGAATAAAGAATAAAGAAACGTAAGAGAACAGCTTCAGGTTGCCCCACATTGAGGTGTGTTGGATGCCTGTACCAGCAGGAAAGGAAACCATATCTGGAATAGAAAGGGAGGGTCTACATACATCTTTTGGACCAGTAATGAGATTTTTAAGAAAAATTCAAGGGTCACTTACTAGGCTTCTTAAGGACCATTCAAGAAGAGAACTGAAAGGTAAGTGCCTTTTACCTGATATGTGAAGTAAACTGGCAAGTAAAGGTCCTAATTAATGTCCAAACCAAAAGAAATTTACTTTATGATGAGAGTATCCATCAGATTTTCCTTGAAAGTGCAAAAATGTGCTTGGGTTCTCCTGCCTAACTTGCAGCTACTTTACGTAAGCTCTAGGGGTATGCAGGCCAAGGGACCCATCCATTCCCTGGCAACAATGCACCTTAAACCATGAGGCCAATTCTTGGGCAGGCAGCTTTTACACATAAGTCTTTCCTTGACTCCACCCATCCCTTCCTTTCATTACAAAGGAGAGCGGTGGGTAAGAGGAAGACAGGAGAGTGGCTTTATCCATCATATGTAAAAACTAAGTGCCTAAAAAAGAGAGACTAAAACACACAGCGTGTGAGTCCAGCTGGTCTTCAATCAGTTCCCTTCAGATGTGGAAAATGGACCTGCCAGGCCGCCAGCTCTGCTCTCTGTGAGCAAGCCCTGCTCTGACCTGTAGGCAGTTCAGAGAGTATCAGAAATGCCCACCACTTCAGTAGTTGTATTCACAACAGCACCGCTGCCAAGGCCCCAGCACAGCGAGCCCACTGCTGGCACATCTCCGACGTGGGCTCTTGCCTGTCCAAGGGCAGATGGCAGACCTGCAGCTGCCTCTCGTGCACACACGGATGGGCCTATCACGTCGCAGGACCACTTCCGAGCACTGCTAGGTATGCTGCTAAAAGTGAAAGTTCCCACCATCCCTCACAAGGCAGAGGCTCTGACAGTGACAATGCCTGTAGGGGTCATAGCGGAGAGAGCCCTCAGATATCCATGGAGGCGGGAGATAGATTTTCAAGGCTCTAGTTTCTTGATTGCCAAAATCAGGTATGGCTGTCATACACCATACTGAGAGACTCACCAAACATTCAGTGGAAATGTTAAGGGAAAGGTAATTCTAAAACACCGCCTGTTTTAATGGTTTAATTGGGTCAAACACCTTTCTTTCCCCTTTTGTCAAATCAACTGTACACCATAAGCTGTTGGAATCCCAGGGTTCTATCTACCTGGACTCTGCGTGACCCAAGCAATGCCGGAGGCCCCACAGGCAGTGGAAAGGGCACTGGCCCTGGTATCAGACAGGGCTCCTTCACCTACCACCTGAGGGGCCCACAAAAGCAAGACGCCTCCTGACCCAGGCCTCAGATCCCTCAACTGTAAAATGGGGATAACGACTGTCCTAGGCACCTCTCTGGAGCCACTGTGAGATGGCAGTAGAAACAAGGGTTTGCACCGAATTGTTGACCAAAAGTAAGTATGGTTTTCGGGAAAGTGCTGAACTGAGACTCGTAAAATGACCTTCTATTTAAAAATGGGCAGGAATTCTTGTGGAATCAGTATAAATTAGCATTTTGATTGCTTTAAAGGTGATATTCGCTGACTTGGCACATCTTTGTTTTTTAGCTTGAGAAGAGTAGCAACCCCATTAATGTTCGATTTCTTCCGGGAGCCCCCGACACAAACTTTACCCAGCTGCCAGGTAGTAAAGAAACGAGCAATTTAGGGTCATGAGCAGTGGTCTCATGAGGTGCAATGGACAGAAAACCAGAAAGGTGGTTCTCAGCGATGGTTCTGGCCAACCATCTGGCTGGGATCTTACAGAATCACGGTCCTCGATGACTCGCTGCGGCCTGGATGCCGACGATGGACTTGTCCCCTTGAGCCTCTTAAACTGTGTGAACAAGATGTTCATGGTGGCGAGAAGCACTTCTGAGAGGTTGTGCCTGACCTGCACAGAGGGACACACATGAAGTAAGGAGAAAGAACCAAGCCCTGGGGCCGACCACAGGTTGGGGGAGGGGGGAGCAGTGCTCCAGCAAGGCCTGGTCACATCATATCTCCACAGCTGCCAGGTGGAGCGCCACACAGCCACCAAAAAGGAGCTGATGGCATTGAAATGTCAAGCGTGAAAGCAAAGCTCAGGCAATGCTACTCAGAAGGTCAGGTAGGTCACTCTTCTGCTCCCTTCTTTACGCCCGTCCTCCTAGGCAGGGGTAGTGAGCAAAAAGCATGCCGACTACGTCTGGCCAGCAAGAGTGATTAGCAAAAGCCTGCATTTCAATGTCAGTAGGCAGGAACGCACACACTGGTTCTCCAGTCCCTACCACTCTCCACTATCTCAGACCCGCCAGACTGTCTCCATGGGACCAGCACAGCCCAAGCAGAGTCCTTGGGAGTGTCTATGAGGACGGGCCCTGGTACAACACTTCAGTCCATGAAACACTGAATGATGTAACCAGGGGAGGGCAAGAAACAACAGAAGGAGTGGCTAGGGGTAGAACTGCACCAGGTGTGAAGGGACGGTTGGCGAGAGGTAAGACCTCCTGAACTGTGTGTACCACAGCAGGCAGCTGCCTCACCACATGTGCAGAAGCCGGCCTTCCTTCTTCCTCTAGAACAGAAACATGCTTTCATAAAAGGAATGCGCTTACTAATGGTTTTAAATTGAAACACTGTTAGGAACATCCCGGAACCAGGCAGCTGGCCCTCAGTGCCTGTGGTTTTAGAGAAGAGTCTTACCCTAGCTGCACATGGGAATAACCAGGGGGGTTCTAGGCTGCAGCTCAGATCAGGGAAACCAGAATTTCTGGGCCTGGGCACAAAGATTTTTTTAAAGGTCTCCTAGCAATTCCAGTGTGCAGCCCAGTTGAGCACCCTTGGGCTAAGCAGTGGCAACATGCTAGAAACCCTGCAGAGAGACAGTAGCTCTGGGGCTCTTGGGCTGATAACTGAGTCCATGGTCACTGCACCTGCTTCTTGAGACAAAATGGTTCAGAGAAGGGAAAGAAGGACGTGAATCATGATGCATATTTCATGTACCCAATGGAACTACTTAGACAAGATCAGAGTTAAGCACTGACACACCCTCTAGAACAAGTGCATAGTAAAGAATCAAACCAGATCCCACAGGATCAACAAGAAACCTGTTTCTCCCAAGAATATGTCTGGTCTCTAAAGCGAGTGTATTTTCTGAGTCAGGAACTCGGACAATAATCTGATGGGGATATGTGTACTCACAGAAAAACCAGCCCAGGATACCTGAAATTGGACTCGTCTTAGAAAACTCAGTCTGGATGGTGACTGTAGTAGGACTGTTAAAGTTATTGGCTACGTTAAAACAAAAGCTTTCAGTAGAAGTGGGGGAAAAAAGAATTTTATAATTCAGGAAGAAAAGGACTCACCTCATCACTGAAATTTCTGAAGGCAGCCACTCTCTCTTCCACACTTTCCTGATTCAGGGGCACCAGCTTCAACCGATCAATTATCTATTTAAAACAAAACCCATCGGTCCCATACGACACAACCATCACAGTCATTTCATCTCCTCAAACACAAAGTCAGCATCTAACACATTCATAGTGGGCTTCTTAATAGGAAATGCTAATCCCCTTATTCAAAGGCTTTGATTCTAACTTGCTGACTGACTCAATTCCTATCCTCATTTTCTGAGGCAGTTTTACAATTCAGAGATTTCAAATTACTCTGAGAAACCTCTCTGTTTTTAGACTAAAGAAGAAAGGAAGAGAAAAAAGAAAAAGGAAAAAAAGAGCAACACAGGAAATCCCTTTTACATTCACAGGATCATACTTGTCCTTCTTCACTTAACAGGCATACTGGTGACATTTCCTTTGTTTTAAATGAATCTCACGAAGTGTTTTGATTTTTCAAGGGCATACATTAGCCTGCACTTCAAACACCCCTGCTGAAACTTACATCAAAGGCTCTGTCAATATGCCCACTGTGATACTCGTCAAAAAAGGTGATCAAGTCCAACAGAAGATAGAACGTGGAGTCCACAAATTTATTTGCACTGATTCCCTGAGCCCTATACCTGAAGGACAAAAAAGAAGGAAGGGGGGTACATTAGGAATTTCTGTGCAATCTATAACTTGAGGATAGCATCTAAAAAATGTCAAAACCTCTTAAACTCTCTAGATGAAGTGAACTAAGGAGTGGAAAATAGTGTTTCTTTTGAAATGGCCAAGCATTTGATGGCGGGTTTGACAGAAATCCATCTATAAATGTTCTGTGTGAAGCACAGTTCTCTTGCCTCAGCCCCCATCTCAGCAAGCATCTCCAACCCAGTTTTCACTGGGTCACTTTATTAGGCGTATCTGCAGAGGGCACACAAAGTGACAACTATTGCCCCAGCCTGGGAGTTACACTGGTTAAAGTATGATAACTCCTCGAACTCATGGGAAGGAAGGTAGCTTCTGAAACACTGGCCACTACATCTCTAAGAATTTCCCCATCCATCCATCACTAGCTTTGTTCCAAAATGCCTTTGAGATGGCTGCTAATGACATATAGATGAGTAAAATGCCTAGAATTAAACCTCATGTACAGGATTAAAATGTTGAGATACCCTTTCATACTCTTCCTTTTGGCAAGAATGTTCACCAAGTGACAGTGCCAAGTGACAGTTGGTTATGACGTGGAGGAACAGGAACTCTCAAACTGTCAGTGCTGGTGGGAGGGTGAGTGAGTAGAGCCATGCTGGGGAACTCTTTGGTGCTACGGTAAAGCTGAAGATGCGTCTGGGTGGGCGCTGGGAGCCCCGGGACCCCCCGGAGCCAGCCCCGGCCTTACCGCTCCGCGACGGAAAGCGCCATGTTCTTCAGCCTCTCCTTGTTGGACTGCGGGGCACTGATCTGGGGGACGACGGGGCTGAGCAGTTTGTTCATCAGCTCCAGCACCTTGTCAGCATTCTGTTCGGTTTTTTAAATTAAGAAAGGAATCAATTAAAAATAATCAGTAAGAGGAAAAAAACTAAACAACCGAAACCGAAGAGGGAACTTTTGTTCTGTATCTTGATTTGGGTGGTGATGACACAGATACATACCCGTGGGAAACCCATCAAGCTGTTCACTGAATATGTGTACATTTTTCTACTTTTTAATTAGACCTCAATCAAAACACTTTTAAATGAAAAGAAAAATGAATTATAACCCTCTTTTTGCCCACGTTGGTCAGTTGATAAAAGGAGAGAATGTACTCTTCTTCAGGCCCTAACAGTCATCGGTATTCCCCGCATGTTCTCACAACGAGCTACTTCCTCCAGTTCTCTCAGAACCCCTCAGCTGTGGTTTTATTCCCTGACACACACCGGTCACAGTGTGTGTGCGGCTGCCCGGAGGGTGAGCACCAGGCATCTTCATCAGCAGCTTCACCACCCAAGCATGATGGGCACTTCCTCTGCTGCCAAGGGAGACTTTGCTCAGTGCCCGCGGGACAGCCTTTCAATATGTCACTCTTGTTTGGCCAGAAAGACCTTATGGGCAGAAATAATTCTGTAAAATGGGAATTTCACCCTAACTGGACTATTAACTGCCTAAGCACTAGGAGAAAATGCCTCAGCAGGGAGAGGGGGACAACAATGGCACCATCAAAATGTTTGTGCATTTAATGCCGAAACGCTGATGACAGATCTATTAAGTGCAGAAGAAAGAAAAGAGCACATTTTACCTTGGCAAGGTCATAAAGCTTTGCTGCTTCTTCAAACAGTCCTTTATTTTCTGCCACGGAAGCAACTTTGTTGATAATAGGCTTTGTGTCACTAGTAAACTTATCTATGACTCCAGGCTGACAAGACAAATTATGGAGGGGAGGAAGAGAGAAATGGGGGGACAGAGCTGTTATTTTAAACACAGAGAAGCAACTGAGATCCGAAAACTACTTTAACTGAAAATACTTGCCCTGGGCAATGCACGTATTTCATCAGCTAGACTCTGGCTTTCTTGAAGATATAAGGTCCTATTAAACATATGAAAAGGACCAAGGAAACTACCCATGAAGAGGCAGACTCAAAGGCAGCACAGAGGAGTCACCAGGAAGACTGTGCTTTCTAATTCTCCAAAATGACCTAGAGAATTGGTGAAATCACCAATGATTTTAATTTTGCTGATGAGTAGGCACTAGGGGGAAAAACCAGGAGGCTCAGAGAAAGTATCTGAAAGATGTAGATGGCAAAAGAAATCCAGTTCTGAAAAACTATATGGCAAGTGGTGTCAGGATACTTAAAAAAATAAATAAATAAATCTGCAACATCACTCAACAGCAACCAAATGGTCAAGAAAGTATGAGAGAGGCCTGAGGTACCGCAAAGAGGGCAGACTGTGTGACGCCTGACTGGCCATCTGATTCTCCATCAGCCCTGGACCAAGTCGGTGCTCCACCACCCTGGCAGCACAGGAGATCAGTGAAGAGCATGGGCTCTGGGGTCAAGAAGGACTGGACTCAAATTCCAGCTCACTTCCTTACTAGCTGTGTGATCTTGAGGAAAATAACCTCTCGTCTCCACTTCCTCCCTTGAAAAACAGATGACGGTTCCCACTGTGTTGGGTTCTTGTGATGATTAAGTGAGAAAATACATGTCAAGCATTCAGCACAGGGGCCTGGCAGTTGTCACTGCTCCATAAGCATGGCCACTGTCACCAGCACTGTCACTGGTCTTCTTCTTCTGAAGAATGCCACTGGTCTTCTTCTGGATGGTGTGAGCAGTGGGAGGTCATCTTGAGACTGCTGGCTCTAAACCACCCATTTTTACAAATGAGGAAAGTGAGTCCCTAAGAGAGGCATGTGGAGAGTGCCCGAGTGGGTCAGGAGGGGTCTCTGATACCAGGGCCTCCGCCCCTTCTACATTGCCCAATAGCCATGATGGGTCTTAGGGAACTGCTAAGGCTCATGGGAGCAGCTGCATCTCTGGGGTCAGTGTAGAGTTCTGAGCCCTCAAAAACTATCTTTTGAGAGAGGTCAAGTGCATTTGTAACTTTCCCTTCTGGGGAGAATAGGTGCGGTAACCAATTTCTTTCTTGCTTATTTTCTGAGCCAAGAATGGCAGAAATGTAGCCTTCTCAGCTGAAAATATGGCAGGTGTGAACAGATGAGTATTCTGAACATAATAAAAAAACTATCTAACCACAAATTTACATATTTTAAGGAGAAATGTAAGTGTATGTAAAATCAAGGTCATCATTTGGGGCCTGTAATTTTCATTCTTTGTTTTTAAAACGAAGCAACTTCATTCAGATTTGCATCTTCAGTACCTTGAATCCTAAAATCTAACTATTCTTTGGACAATTATAAATCCCCAACTGCAAACGAACACACCTCTGGGGTGCACTTAACCCACCTTTCTACTTCCATCGTTCTCTAGTTTCCCAAGAATCATATCGAACTGCAGAGAAAAAAAAAGTTTACTCAGTTTATTGGACGAGGATATACACATAATCCACAATTCTTTGAAGACAAGAGAGGAATAGGGGAGGTGGGAGAAGTCTTGCACAAACTAGAGAACAGTGAGACTGAATCAACATTTCCATTATCAGAAACCAAAGGAAACTCTAACACCCCCCTGCCCCCAGCCACATCCACCGAACTCATATTGAGGTGACCATCCAGTATCACATCAGCATGAGAACTTGTACACTGGAAATCATGGGGGCGTGGAGAAAAGTTAACAGGCATACCTCTCGACTTTCTATCACCAGCTCGCTCACACAACGCAGAAACATGTTTTCTCCTTGACTGTCTTTCTCATCTCTAGAAGGGGACAAAATCAACCTGGTTTCTGGTGTGGCCCCAAGGTCTCTCATTCTCACAGTGGCAGAAATCAAAACCAGCTGAAGTAAATGGTCAAAAGCCAGTCTAACCTGAGGAAGTAGAAGTACTGAAGGGCCTCTCTCGGGTCCGTGGATTCAAACTTCCGGGTGTAGAGAATAAGTAGCCGCACGAAGTTCAGCCTCCGCATGCACGGAGGGTCGCCAGGCTCATGGCTGACTGCACCGACGGGGACAGAAATGGTCACCACACTGCCCTTCTGACCCACGCAACCGAGAGCTATGGGAACTGAGTCCAAAGACCCAGTGGTGGCACCTACTCCTGCAGCCCAGCCAATGTTTGCCAGTGTGAGCTTAGGCCAATCCCCTTCACCACCCTGTCCTCAATTTCGTCCCAAGTACAGATTGGAGAAAGTGGCATTTTTTAGTAAATCACTAGTATGCTGGTCTCTGAATGAAAAGATGGTGACAACTGACCATTACGGCATGTGCTCTGGAGTGAGTCTGCTGTGCTACTAAGGAAGCTGCAGCCATTCATGCACAGGTATCTTCTCTCCCTCCCCAGACTCCCACCCCATGCAGGTAGGCACACAAGATGGCTGGTTGCGCCTTCCAATGTCTCCAGTTAGAGCCCTAATGGGAACCAGTCTCATGACTCTAGGGACTGTTTCTCCTGAACCACCCTCCAGGCGACCTGACTCACTGGTCACAAAACTAGCACTTAGCACAGCATTTTATCTATTAAACACCTCAGGGAATACTAATGGAGGGGGGGAAGGCAAGAACCCTCATACTAATCATCTCATAAGCCCAACCGTCTACAACACTCTAAAATGATTGGTACCACTTGCCCAAATCCCTGCAGCTATGTGTCCACTGCCACCCGATGGGGGGATGTGTTATGGATGTGCCACTGCCAACAAATACTCACGGAGCTGAGCGCTCTGTCCCGAGGATTTTAAAAGCAGCTTTAGCTCAAAGAGCACCAGTGCCACGTGGACAGCATGGCAGCGCAGCCGCTCCATGCGGAAGAGAAAGGCAATGGCAGCTTCGAACTGCGCGGTCAGGAACAGCACTTGGAAGTAGAGGAAGGGCTGATGGTTCACCGTGAAGTGGGACTCGCCTGCCCGGGGAGAGGAGGTCAAGCTGATTCAGAAAGAGCCGGCCTCTGCTGGGAGCCCTGAGCCCAGAAGAAGCCCTATGTGCTCAAAGGACTTGCTGGGCGGGACAAAAGCACCAGCCTGAGCCTGAACGGATGCGGGGGCTCTGGACACAGTGGACGCCACTCCAGCCGTGGCCTGCTTCCACGGCCTCCGGACCTCACAAAACAACTGGTGAGCAGGGGGCTGTGTTGTAAAACCCAAACTGCTTGCATTAGTTGGGAGAGAAACAGAGCACAGGACCTTAAAACGGAATATAAAAGGGGCTGTTTCTCTCCTTTATCCTGATAAAAGTCACTCAATAAGGACAGGAATGATTTCAAAGCTTTGGTACACTCAGATTCACAGATATCTGCGTTCAACACTGCGGACCACTAGTTGGAATCTCCTTTTCTTCCCCCAATTTTTAAACAGTGAGAGAAAGAAAAAAAGAAAAGCTATTTCTCCCTTGTTTGTGCTCAGATATAGTCACTGTGAGGTCTCTGAGGAAGCAGTAGCCAAGTCCTCTTATGTCTCTCCCTGAGCCAGTGTCTGCCAGAGCAGTTCAAAGAACTAGTGGAAAGAGTTTACTGTCAACGACCATGTAAGTCACATACTCTGTTTATGGCCACGTGCGTGGCCTCTACCCAAATTTGAACTTGTTATTCTGTTGTGTTGTGTTTTGAAGATCCAGAGGGTTCTGAAGGAGAGACAGAGTTCAGAGATGAAGGATTTTCCCAGAAAAAAGCTAAGCAGTGACCTTAGGTGGACAAGAGAGGGAAGGTAGTTATGTTCAGGGTATCTTACCGTAGTCTTCCAACAACTGTTTCTGGAACTGAGAGAGAGTGAGCCTGTCTTGTGGGGAGCTGGTGCCGTCATCATCGAAACACACCTGGTTCAACTAAACCCCCAAGAGAAATACAGGCATTGGTACAAGCTACTTCCTGTGCCGGGTGTGGACTTGTAGCCGGTTAGCTGCCACGCTCGAGGCTACGCTAATGGCTGTGTTACTGGTTGCGAATATTACACAATAAAAATGGGCCAGGAGGGCTTCCCTGGTGGCGCAGTGGTTGAGAATCTGCCTGCCAATGCAGGGGACATGGGTTCGAGCCCTGGTCTGGGAAGATCCCACATGCCGCGGAGCAACTAGCCCCGTGAGCCACAATTACTGAGCCTGCGCGTCTGGAGCCTGTGCTCTGCAATGAGAGAGGCCACGATAGTGAGAGGCCCGCGCACCGCGATGAGGAGTGGCCCCCACTTGCCACAACTAGAGAAAGCCCTCGCACAGAAACGAAGAGCCAACACAGCCATAAATAAATAAATAAATAAATAAATAAAATTAAAAAAAAAAAAGAAAAGAAAAAAAAAAAAAGTTTAAAAAAAAAAAAAAAAAAAAAAAATGGGCCAGGAGACAGGAAATCCACTAGTCCAGTCACCTTACTGGCATTATACATTAAGCAGTAACATCTGTGTACAGTGTGTGAGCAGGGGGAAGGGGAGAATGCCCTACTGGGCAAAGGAAGCAGCGCCTGCCTTCAGCCACAGGTAGTCCTCAGTTTTGTCGGCCACCTCGCTCTGGTTGTCGGTGATGTCACATCTGCCAATGATACAGTACACAGCCCGTTTGTAGGGGTCCGTGTTGTTCCTGAGGGCCCTGCGGTAATGCAGTCGGAGCTTGTTCTCCGTAGCTGGGGACAATCTAGAGACACAAGGGAACACACAGACACATATGCTAAAGATCCTCACGGGCATCTGAAAGCACCTAGGTCCCAACCACACAGCAGAGTCACGAAGCCTTCCTTCACAGAGGGTAACACTGTCCCACCCATACCCACGGGCACCATCACTTTAACCAGACTTGCAGCTACCAGCACCTGCGTCTCTGCCCACTGGCTTCCTCAAGTAGTGGCTGGCAGAGGCATGTGAGAAGGTCTGGGGAATTAATCCTCCACCCACCTCCCTGGCAGCCCTCAAGCAGTGATGGGCAAGAGTGAGTCATCCCTTAAGTGCCTTAGCCCTGCTCTGGCTTCTCCACTCCCTTATCCCTGTGAGATCACCTCCCAAATAAACTCCGTGCACTCAAACCCTTGCCTCAGGGTCTGCATCTGGGGGAACCCTAAAACACTGTCCCTACTTTACACTCTCTTAACATGAGCAAGACAGGGCTTATGGTTTAAGACAATCTCTGGACATGGCATTACTGACACTGCCAAAAAAGTAACCCTGGTTTTCCACATGTATAACTGGGGTAACCACCATTATTTCTTCTACATACATATATGTAAATTTAAACTGGGTTCGAATATGAACTTAAGTCCCATTACATTAACAAAAACCAGAGAAAAATGAATGCTTAGCAGTTCCTTAATGCAAGAGAACTAAAAAAAAAAAAAAACAAAAAAAAAACTTACTGAATTAATTCAATGATTATATCTCAAGATTGCTAACTTCTAACTCTGGCCTTTGAGTATGAAGCATATATTGTCATTTGGGTCAACCAGAAAAGCACTAAATGTGAACAAGTGAAGTGTAATACAACAAAGTTTCATTTAATAAAGCATCCTTGATGTGCCTGGGACTTTGTAAGTGTACACATGGTGTCAGAATGGGGCTCTTTTAATGTTTTCAACTGTTATTCTACAGAGTTCTACTTGCTTTCTAAACTTCGTTTTTCTCCCAAGCAGAAACTTATTTGGAGCCATGCACAAGGAAAAGAGAGCAACGCCAGTGGGGGCCACCCTGCTGATTCCACGTGGCTTCTTCTGGATGCACCATCTCATTCACCGTACCTTCTGTCCTTGCTGTTCATGTACTCCTGGAACCAAGTTTTAAACTCTCCCAGCTGGTGCTGCGCTCGGTTGACCACCTGTGAAGCGGCAAGCATGTCTCCACAGCGCAGGCAGTAATAAATTAACGCCCACACAGGATGGCCTTCCACCTCTCCATCCTAAAAGAGGAAAGGTTTAACTGATGACTTTTGATGTGCTGGCCCTCAGCTAAGCCCTCTTCTTGTATTAAGTCACTTAATCTCACAACTCCACTAGGCAGGGACCATGAATGGCCTCCTCCTCTCTGTTTTACAAACCAGGAACCTGAGGCATGGGGATGTTAAATAATTTTTCCAAGGTAAGCTGGTAAGTGGCAGTCTGGCTCGAGAGCCTTTCCTCTACAGCACTGTGTACACAGGCTTCAAAGTGGGTTCTCCGTGGAACCCCAGTACCCACAGCAATCAGGTGACATGTTCTTCTGTGATAATTTACAGATGTGTACTCAGGCTAAGGACGTTCACTGACCAATAAGAGACTATCATCATATTTGAGTTTATAAAATGTTAACCATTAATGATTAACTAAATGGATTCTGGCACTTCCATTCACCTGTTGTTAGTTGTTCACTCACTTAGTGAGTATCTTTGTTTTGGACACCGTGCTACGTTATGCACTGGGGAATCTAAGAAAGCAGCTCTGTTCCCACTCTCCCAGCACTAGAGCTTCTCTCTCCTAAAAGTGGCTTTGTCATCACCTACACAGCAGCCCTGTGGTTACTCCTCTCTCTGCTTCTCCCCAACTCCTTCAGAAAAGTAGACCTCAGACTTCCTTTCTTGGCCCCTCCACCCTTCCCTCGGCAGGACTCTTTCTTAAGCCCAGATCTGATCGTGTCACTTCCTCACTTAAACCCCTTTGAGCAATTTACATCCCAAGTGCTTAGCCTGGTGCTCAAGGCCGTCACCAGCTGGCCCCAAGCTGGTCCAGCCCTACCACACACCCGATACACCAGATATTCTTTCCTGCCTCCACGCATTTGTTCACGCTCCTCCTTCCTCCTGGAATACCCTTTTCCCAGACCCCTGGCTGGCAAGCCCTTACTCTTCAAGCACAAGTGTGGGCCTCACCTCCTGTATGAAGCCAAGAGCCTGCAGCCCACCACCCTTGGTACACAGCTCCAGTTCAGCACTTTGCACAGGGTCTGTATCTGACTGTAACTACACTGTGAGCTGAGAAGGAAAGGCACGTTCTAGGACCCATATCTAACTCTCTTCTTCCAGCTGTTTGAGCCAACAATCTCAGAAGTCAGCCCTGACTCTGCCACATCCAAGTTCTTCCACAGTCCTATTGGGTCTACTTTCAAAACATGTCCAGAACCCAATGACGTCATCCCCCTGCACCCTCCTCCACCCTAAGCTGAGCGACCACCATTATCACCTGGACTCCTGCACCACCAGTCTCCCAAGGTCTCCTAGCTTCTCTCCCTGCCCCCTCTGGTCTCTTCTCCATATAGTAGTTCCCACACATAACCTCATTTAAACTGAAAACGCCTATCCGAGAGAGACTGCTCTGGGAAAGTAACTGATCACATAGAGAAAGATGCCAATACCTGAAGTCCAGGCAAGGGAGCTGGAAGTTTAATGTTCAGGAAACTTCGAACCAACTGGTAAGTCCCAGGTACCCCGCCCAGCTGGGCCTGATGCAAGTTGCCAAAGACAGTCACAAGGGTGTAATTCTTATAACTGGAAAAAATTTAAAGGCAAAAAAGGGAGGTTGAAAACACATATTACACATTATCTATGTCCATACCCACAACAGTAGACTGTGAATTCCACAGGGAAGGGCCTGGATTTCAACCTAACATAGAAGAGGAAACAGTGCATGCTTAATGAAGCAAACTACATTATTTATTCATTGGGCAGTGGACCACTGTGAAGATTTCTCATCACTGTGGATACTCAAAAGAATCCCTGGAGCAATATAATAGTGGACTTCAAATGCATTAAGGGCTAATGTGCAGAATAATAATTGCTCCAGCTCACAGCCTAATGCTCTAGTGGGATCTTTTCAAATTTTTCATTTTGAAAAGTTTTAAGGAATGCTCATATATCCTTTACTTAGATTTGCCAATTGTTAATATTTGTATGCATGTTTTTTTCTCTCTATATATATGTAGATATACACACATACACAAACACACTTTTTTTCTGAACCATTTGAAAATGTTATAGAAATATAGAAATCAGGGGCTACCTCATCTGTAAATACTTCACCGTGTATCTCCTAGTTAGGACATTCTCCTACCTAACCTCAGTACTATCATGACACTAAAAAATTTAACATTAATGTACTGTTATTACCTAAAATATAACACATATTCAAATTTCTTAATAACATCCTTTATAGTTTTTCTTTTTTTTTTTTTTAAATCCAGGATCCAGTCAAGGGAAAGCATGAAATTTAGCTGTCATACCACTTCCATTTCCCTTAATCTAGGGTAATTCTAACACTTTTTATATAAAGACACTGACCTTTTAAAAAGAATCCAGGCTACTAGCTACCTGGTAAAATGTCTCACAAGCTGAACAGTTTCTCATGACTTGATTCAGGTTCAACTTTTTTGCCAAGAACCCTACCTACAGAGCTGATGCTGGTACTGCCACAATGAGGCAGGTAATACCATTTTGCCCTTCTTGGTAACATTTAATTTGATCACTTGGTTAAAGGTGTTGTCCACCAGATTTCACCGCTGTAAAAGCACCTCCTTTCCCCTTTGTAATTAATAAGTACTCTATGGGGTAATACTTGGAGGTCATGTGAATAATCTGTTCACCAATAATCTTTCGCCCAGTAGTTTCCACTGGTGGTCCTTGCTGAACCCATTGTCACATTGGTGGTTGCAAATGATTTTCTATCATTTCCTGTTTATTTATTTGCTAGCAGGCTTCTTAAAAACCTTTACAGTGTTTTAAAATTGCTTTTATATTAAGATTAAATGGTTCAAGTTATAGATACCCAAACATGAGGTTAATACATTGAAGAACTTTCTAAATATGTTTCTTGTCCAAAACAAAACAGACTGCCTCAAAAAGTCAGGTGCTTCATATGTTCAACCACATAATAATATTAATATCATACCACATTAAGTATAATAACCAACTGAGAGAGACAGGGTGAGAGTGAGAGAGAGAGAAAGAGAGAGACACACACAGAGAAAAACACCTAACTGTCAATTACAGAAAACAGACTCAATGGAAATTGATGTAGTCATAAAAAATGATACTGACAAAAAATTTTTAAAGCTGTACACATTTGGATCATAAGCTGTGTAAAAGATACATAGCAAACAAAATATTCATATGTCCAAAAAGGTGGCAGAGGTGGTGTGGGGGTAAGGAAATACAACAAGGTGCCAGGGGCCTCTGGGCGGGGGAGAGGGGACTGCTCCCTTTTTCAGGTCCTCTTTTTGGCATCTTCCAAAATTTCTATAACAGTCATGTAGTATTTTCATAATGAAAAATGAACACAATTCAATTTAGCAAATGTAATGAGTTCGCCATCACTGGAAGTATTTAAAAGCAGAGGTTGGAAAAGAGATTACAGAAGAGTCCTGTAGCAACCAGGACAAACAGATGCCCACTATGGTCTCTTCAAACTTGAATGAAGACAACTCACATGCTGGAAAGGGCCTCAGAGCCTAAATTCCTTGAGAGCTAAGAAATGTGTACCTTGCTTCAAATTTGGAATGTGGCAGGAAACAGACCAATGCTATGTTTTCTCAACATTTTCAGCCTTATACCCTGAAAATAATTTGGGACCAGGTCTACTTTGCCACCTGGTGTATTACAACACTTGAAATACTGTATGTACGTTACACTGTCAGTGGATTAGCATCAGAAAAAAAAATTTTTTTAGTGAGTACAATTATCTGAAATATTCCCTTTATCAAAAGGGACAACAAATCTTAAAAAGGATGCCATCAGAGAGTGATGCTACTAGAGTGAAAAAGAAAATAAGCATACAATAGTTGTGCACAGGAAACTCCCAAATAGCTCCAAGTGCTGCTAAAGGAATTAATGGAACAACATAATTCCAAAAAAACTAAATGGAAAGAATAATAAAAGAAATGGGATAGCTTACATATATAAAACCGCAGCCTAGTACCACTGGTGAAGTCAAGCAACAACGTTAAGGATGAGGTTTATTGAAGAAAAAGCAGTCATGAGCAGTCATATACGTACACACATTAAAAAATAAAATCCTAATGTTTTTTATATACTGTAAGAACTTCTGACTCATATTTTGCTGACTTGTAGCAAATAAATACCACTATATACATTAGGTTCTTTGTGGCTGAAGACTTAGAAATTTACATTACAAAAATTTAGTGAAAGCCTGATATAATACTTTATGAACTCTTTGTGCCCTGTGCCAGAAGCAATAAAAAACCATTTGGAGCTCCAGATTTTTCTGAACAACAGAATGGAGGCTAGTGAGTTTAATATGTCTGATGGTGTTCATCTCATGTAGCTATAATATAATTAATTTAGTATTTGGTACAAAAACCTGTTCTCTCTCTCCTGTACCAGGTCTGAATTACCTTGACTTCCTAATGAAGTATTATTTTGTTGACAGAGGGTGACCACACTACAAGGCCATTGGCAGCTGCATGGGCTCAGCAGCAAAGAACTGCAATTGAGCAAGTGTATTCAGCTTGGCTTTCTCTTCTCACGCTAACAGAGAGAGGCCCAGCACCCTGTCTCTGAAATAAAGAGGGTCTGTTGCACGCTCATGACAACCCCTGCTGGCCAATTCAGAACAAGGAGTGTCCACAGGGAGTGGATGAAAGGCACGGGCCCTACCAATGAGGGGGACAATAGTTAGGGCACAAGGGCACAGCCACAAACCCCTTGGTGACCAACTCCAATTAGTGAGGAGATGGCAAAAAAAAAACCCAGGCACATATCAGAGGCATTAGCAGCTGGGAAGGATCTGGACTCACAAGGATTAACCAAGTAGAGCCAGAAGGAAAACAAAGGATCAAGGGGCCTTCCTAAGGTTTGAAGGTGGTAATGCTGGGTGGGAAAATTAAAATGCCTAGAGAAAACAAAGAGCCTAAGCAGTAATGGCTGAACCACAAGAGGGACAAGGATCCTGACCCAAGGCATCGTGCTCTAATAATCGTGACTCTGTACTGAGGGACAGAGAGTGGACAAAGAGAAAAAGAAAAGCCTAACAGTGCTCAATGCTCCCACTCAAAATGATTTTATATCGGTGCATAAATAGATTCTGGTAGAGAAGTGTTTCTGAAAACAGTCTAACACCTCTCAGACTTGCTCAACCTTGTTTAAATTATACCAGCTACAGAGCACTTAGCTTGAGGACTACTTGAAACCCAAGAACGGCTGCCTCCGGGGGATTTTAAAGCCAGCCTCTGTGCTGCCGTTGCCTTACCTCTGCTCGAGGTATCCCAAGGCCTGCCTGACGAACTCCATGCGCACTTCCACGCTGTTGCGGCTCTTCAGGGCATCAGTCGCCGGTGTCAACAACACGTCTGTCATTTGTTTTACCATGGTCCACATGTCAGAGATGTTCTGCACATAAATGAGACCGCATGTGACAATGCTGTGGGGCCGGAGAAATTGCCTGGTTCTTCACGGCAATCCGACTCAAAGGCAGGCAGGACATGGAGGGGGAAGAGGTTAACGTCCTGTCTGAGGCCCTCAGGCTCAAGCCCAGTACAGAAGACGCACCTCTTCCCGGCCAGCTGCCAGGCTCCCGTCTTCCCTGCGAGCAGCCCCCATCCCGAGCTGGTTTTCAGATCAATTACTATTCCAGGTCTGACATAACCACCTACATAACTAAGACAACATAAAACTAACAAGAACACTGAATCTCAGTGGGTTATCCCTTAAGAGAGAGTGAATACATTTATAATCATCCAAAGCTCTAGGAGTTTAAACTCAAGTAGCTGCATTTCAGTCCTTACAAGGTCACTGGAGTTAAGGCTTAAAATAAGAGTTTAACCTAAATAATACAGGTTCTGTCCTCCCAGAGGCTCTCCAGGGGCCACTGCTCTTACCCCACTGTGTGAGTGGCACAGCCTCCTTTTCTCCTGCCTGTTCACTCCCTTCAAAAGACGCCTTCCTGTGGCCTCCCAGGAAAGGCACTGGTGATCTCTCCTGTGTGTTACCACCACACAGCTGGACTTCCTCTTCCCAGAATCCTCCTGGCTGTAAACCTCTCCTAAAAATGTGTTCCCTGAACCCTTTGCAAAATATAAAGTTAAGAATCCTTGGAAGACAGTAGCGACTAAAGAAAAAGCAGGTTTACACCTTTTCCAAAGAAAAAGAGAAAATCCCGTTTTCACTGTTTCTCTCAAAAATTAAAAACTGTAGAAAATCCACCCTAAATGTGACCCTTTTTAGGTGGTGAGATGGTAGATAAATTCTTATTTTCTTTAGATTGGTTTGTATTGCCTTATATTTACTATTAAAAAAAAATAAAGCGGTTTTGAAGGAAAAAAAAGTATGTACGAGTGCTTGCTTCCATTATAGCCTTTTCTCCTTTCTCCCCTCCTCCTGGCCACCTACCAATCTATCCATCCCCTTTTTAATTTTTTTCCCCCAGCGGGAGAAAACTGGCCAAGGATAAGAACTGAGGGACAGGAATAAAGATGGGGACTCAGAGAGGAACAGAACCAGTGGCTTTTAAAGACCCCACCTGAGTCAAGTTCAAGGGGCTCACTGGTGTGAAAACCGCACCACCTTTACAATTCACATCTCATGAAAGAGCCTGTTAGTCTGTCTAAGGAGGGAAACTGGCAGGGAGGAGCTGGAGCCTGACAGGACTTCAAAGCAAACACAGCTTTGCTGGGCCTTTTGCAGATGCATAAAGATACGTATATTTATATATATAGGATCATCATCAAAAAACCACCCCAAAATTATGTAAAATAAAACTCTGAAGAACAGTTAACATCTTTTTCCAGGGCATAGAGTTTCTCTTCAGCACATTTCTGCCAAGTCAGCAAACTGCTAATCCCATTGGAACACCAGACCCCACATGTCTCCTCGGGTCAGCTCTGGGCGCTACCTTATCATCCAGCTCTGTGACGGAAGCACAGAGGTCCACAAGGTTAGGCTGCAGGTGTCCGTTGACAATCTTCTCGTTATAGATATAAATCTGAAAGGAAAAGCAAAGTAAGTCGCACAAATTCTATTTTCACCTTTTCTTTTTAGAACCCCTTGAAGCAGTTCTGAAACCAGCTTCTGCCCAATGGTCAGAAGTTTTCCTTCCTCAGAGTGGCTGAGCTATCCACACTGCCTGGAGGGCAAGGCCTCCGGCCAGCTTCCCAGTTCTGTGCCTGAGCTTCAGACAGCAGCATCAACTCCCACCAAAGCTAGCCGCTAGCCCAGCCTTCCTAACATCTGAGGAGTGGGAGCAGGGTGGTCCCGGGGGTGGGGTGGGGGGAGTCCCATGGGCAGTTCTGCATTGCTCTGCCCAGCAGACCTTTATCAGTCCCAGAGAGCAAGGACCAAAGTGGAAGGTCTCCTGCTGCTGCTTCCTAGGAACCCAGGGAAACATTTGGTAATCTTTCTGGCAAAAGGACTGAATGGCCCCAGGCCCAGGGCTTGTGGACTTAGTAAGGACTGTCAGGTCGCAGCCCTCCACGTGTTTTAGAAGAGCAGTTGCTGCCCATCTGCAGTACCCGTTTCGAAAGAATCCCAGCTCCTTAGTAAAATTTTCTCAAGAAAAAGGAACTATGTGACATTCAACAAATGGAAAAGCCAATATTACTTTGGATTTTATTTTTAAAAAACCAACACAATGATGGTAAAAACTAGTCAGTTCTACTCTTTGCATCTGAAGTCCTTGCTCTACCGAGGACTGAACAAGGTAGTGATGTTAGACAAGTCAGGACCCTGTCGAACCTTACCTCCCTCTACTCTAAATGGGGGAGAGTATCATGCAGCCTTCAGGAGTGTTATAAAGATTAAATGAAACGGTTTTTAAACCAGAACGTGGTGTTTATTCCCTCAATGAGCATTTATGAGGAGCCTTCCCTGGGGTACTGTGTCCAACATGGGATATAAAGATTCGCTCTCCACTGGAGGGGATAGCCATGTAAACAGATACATGACATTCCAGTGTCCTGAGTGCTAGTAAACCTTAGTTTTATGAAGTTTTAGTCTCCACAGACACAGAAGATACATGGTTTCTCTCCTCAAAAGCTTGTAATTTCATTAGGCCTGAATTCTGACGGTGCCTGTGGCAATGGAAGTCAGTCACATAATGAAAGTGAAGTTTAAACAAATGTAGATGTAGTGTGGGAGAAAGAGAGAGATCTAAAAACTGGAGAAAAAATAAATGAAGGCCAGTAGTAAAACATGAAGGAGTTGGAAGGAGGGGGACTTATGTGAGGGAAGCTGATGTGGCTGGTTTCAGATGCCTAGAGTTAGAACTGGCAGTGGTACGCTGAAGGAGAGAGGCTTAAAAAGAACATCTAGAACACTTTTCTCAACAAGGGGTACACGAAGGATCTCCGATAATACCATCAGCTCACCAAATAATTCAGTTAAGGCACCCCCCCTGACAAAAGCACAGGGTCTAGCAGTTTCTCCCCTCCCCCTATTCACCTCTATAGCCACCATGTGTTTCTGTCTCCACCTACCCCACCCCACCCCACCCCAGCCCAGGTTGGACGGAAGAAAGGAATTGGGTGATGCTGAGGGCCACAGTGGCACCAATCACGGGAGGGCTTCCCTGGTGGCGCAGTGGTTAAGAATCCGCCTGCCAATGCAGGGGACATGGGTTTGATCCCTGGCCCGGAAAGATCCCACATGCCATGGAGCAACTAAGCCCGTGTGTCACAACTACTGAGCCTGCGCTCTAGAGCCTGTGCTCCGCAACGAGAGAAGCCACCGCGATGAGAAGCCCGCGCACCGCAAGAAGAGTAGCCCCTGCTTGCCTCAACTAGAGAAAGCCATGCACAGCAATGAAGACCTAACACAGCCAAAATAAAAAAACAAAGAACAAATGAATAAATAAATTTATTAAAAAAAAAAAGAATCACAGGAGTTGGTCATGACAGAACAGATGTTCCTTGGTCACTGCTGGTGCAGGACAATTTAAAGAGGATGGAAGCCCACTACCCTCAATTCAAGAAACAAGACTGTTTTCCCTTCTTGATACTTTGTGCAGCAAAGTGGCAAATTAGAATAAAATATACAGGTGGCCAGCACTGCTTTATTCAAAAAGTCAATTCCAGGTATGTACTGTCCTAAGGGCAGTTTCAGTCAACAGAGTCCCTGAGCTTTACCACAAAGTGTCTCAATCCATACTCAAACTATTGCATGGTCATGATATATCACAAGAACCACAACTTTCCAAATATCATAAGCTTCTCCAGGACAGTAATATCAGGTAATGGTGAGTACACTATGCTTACCAAGGCAGAAAAGCATTTAGAAAATTTCTCTTTACAACAGGGTGAAGAAGCATTTCTGATAATACCATTCGCCGACCAGGTGATCAGTTAATACAGAACTCCATTTACTCAGCAGTGCAGTTACTCAAAGCTTTACTGTACATGGGCTGTTGCCAAATGCAAATGAGATGCCTTGGTCAGTGTGTGAGGCAGATTTCAATTTCCCTAAGTCAAACCTGAGTCATTCTATTACCCAATTTGATAGACTTCTCCAGGGACCTAGATGGTAAAATATTAACGTATCCTCTGAACGAAAACCCAACTTGCTTTCAGGGTTGGACTTTCACATGAAGTCTGTGTTCTCTTTTACTTCCCAGCGGGCTCATAGAGGATTTTCCTGGATTCGACCTTCTTTGAGAACACACTCACCTGCCGGGCATAGGCCATCTCGATGCTGTCCAGAGAGCTTCGACCAGGGGGTCCCGCATCACTGATGTAACTTGGCTGCAGAGAAATACACATTCAGAATTGGTTCAGAACAGCATTCAGTCATGTAAAGAAAAAAAAAAACTATAAACATATGTTTGTCTTTAACAAAGCTGTTTCTGTTTCCTAGTCAGACTTCCTCAAAATGATGATTTTAGGGGCTTCAATAGAAGGCAACTCCCTTACCATGATCACATGAGAAGGGAGCAGGCATGGGACTCAACTCAAAAATAACAGGAGGCTGGAGAAGCTGTAAGGATATCTCAGTAACTGTTTCTGGAAAGGTACCTCTTTGTAACATTCGGTTTCAATCCCCCAGTCCACCTCATCTTCCCCCTCCATGTCTTTACACCAGTGAGGCTGTGGTGTATGTGGGTCTCCTGTTTCCATCACTCATATCAGACAGCTGAGGAAATGGAGTTTATAGGGTCACAATACCAGGATTCAGACATTTCCTATCTAGAGTCCACACTAAGACAACAGCTACTGATGAACTTTATGCATCTGAAGATATGAAGCCAGTCTAGTTGGGCATTCATTCATTCAGCGAACATCTGCCAAGTGCCTGCCTGCCACATGCACAGTGTGTACACATCCATCTCCACAGGGATGACAAGACAGCCCACAGAGGCTGTTCCCAAAGAGCTTACCATCTGATGGGGAGAGTTAGACACCAACATATGGAAAAAATTCTTAGTCCCTTTTAAGAAAGACTAAAGTTAATTTTTAGCTAAGTTTATTCCCTACTGTAAAAAAATATGGATCAAAATCAGGTATGTTCCAATTAGGTATATTAGGCATATTCTTAAATTTCCAATATTAGTTTGTACTGTAGCAAAGATCAAATTCTTCAAGCTTCTCTCATTAAAAAAAAAAAAACCAATGCTCTATTCTCTAAAATCTAAAACAAAGCAGTTTAAAGTAGGTTTCCTGGGAGACACATGGCAGATAGCAGCAAAACTTCCTAGCACCACCAAAGCTGGTAAAAGGGATACCAGCATGAGCATGCACTGGGGCAGGACAGAGAATAGGAAGAAGCAGGAAGCAGAAAGGTGGGTTGTAAACCCTCAGGTTCTGGAATGAACACTGGACTGTCAGGACACCTGACAGGAGGACTGCTCCACTCCCTTGCTTTGGCGTCTAGGCAACGCACATATCCTTGGAGCCTCAGGTTCCCTTTGGTTGATGAAGGGGCTGTCCTAGACAATCTCGAGAGGTCCTCCCCAGCTCTCATTTTCTGCAATCATTGGTATTAAAAGAGCTTTAAACAGTTTATTGTTCAAAATATCGAATTTGATCTCACTACAGTACAGTAAAAACCAATGTATTGGAAATTTAAGAATATAGCTAATATACCTAGTAGCATACACCTAATTTTGATCCATACTTGTTTATAGTAGGGAATAATCTTAGCTAAAGGTTAACTTTAGTCTTTCTAAAAAACGGACTAATAAAAACTTTTCCATATGTTGGCATCTTACTCTCTCCATCAAATGGTAAGCTTGGAAGATGCTGCTGCTTGGCTGACCCAATGACCATTTCACACCCCCACCTCTCACTTCTACTTGCTGCCACTTCCCACTCTGGCATATGGAGTTAAATATATCCAGTGGTGTGCTGGTAAATGTTTAACAACTGGCTTGGGAAAGGGGACTTGATTTGTAGCGTTTGCTGGTTTCTGGTGTAAATATTCCCAGCATGGCAGAAATCAAGCTATTCCAAGTAGTAGCAACTAGACGGCAAATTTCCTGAAACTCTAACAATAGGTCCTCATGAGCTGACCCCTACACACTACCCTTTCCCAGCCTCTACTGCAGCTAGGAGTGGCCATGAACCCTGGTTCTAGCCAACCGGATGAAAGCACAAGCCTGGTAGTACATTCTGGCTTAGTGCAGCTTCTGCTTTTCCTGATAAAGGGAGAAAAAAGAGCCTGGCATGGCCTTTCAGCTTTCTCCCCTGAATGCAAACAGGCTGTCTAGAGCTGCAGCAATCAGCTTGTGAGACCGAAGTAAGTGGCCGTGCTAAAAATGGTGGCATACAGAGACAAGGAGGTGCCTCTGATGGCACTGCAGAGCTACTGAATTAAGGCCCATACTCTCCACACCTGCAGACTTGTTAGGTGAGAAAAATAAATCGCTATTCAACCTATAGAAACTCCAGTTTTCTGTTACTCACAGCTGAAAGCATTCATATCTGAAATGATAGAAAACCATCAGGTTATAGTAACAACAGCCACACTTACTGAGCAACTACTATATGCCAAGCACTGTCTTAATTTCTGTGTATTCACTCCACAACCCTATGAGATACATACTTTTATTACAACAATTTTACAGAAGAAGACACCAAAGCGCACAGAAAGCACCTTGCTAGAGGTCACTCCAATAGGAAGTAGTGGAGCCGTGGTTTGTGCCCACAGCCTGGGGCCACACTGCCAGCCAGGGCAGCCCAGGGTAACTGCCTAAGGATGGCCATCGAAGAACAAGAGAGAGTAGCAGTTAGAAATCCTGGCTCCATTACTCACTAGCTACGTGATCTTGATTGAGTATATTGCTTCTTTTGAGCCTGGGTTTCTTTAGCTGTAACACAGGGGCAGCAATGGTATCTACCTCATAGATTTGTGAAATTATCTTAAATTAAATGGGAAGAAAACAGTACTTACTTCACAAGGAGTAAGTAGGAGTAAGTAGAAAGAGCTCACTGTCCAACATTTGACCGGTAAACGCTAGCTGTTACCACTTTTTAAATAAAAAATAAACTATAATGAACACGGGACTAAATCAGATGTTGAACAGTGGATAGATATGGACACTACAGAAACATAATCTAAGATATTTTCTTTGTGCTGGCTGGAAATTCTCATCTCACTCCTCTACAATGAAAACATATTCCTTGTAGGAAAAGAATCCCCCACCAGCTCATTTTCCATTTCTGGACTAATTCTGAGTGTTCTCAGTAACACTGCATTTGAGGACTGTTCTATAATGTGGCCATCTTTCTGGAACAGAACTCTCTGAAAGCTGATGATCCCCAAGTCTTCTGAAAGAACAGAGCACTAAGCCTGTTAGTTCCAGTAACCTAACTGGGGGGAATAAACGGGGAGGAGAGGGGGAATGGCACTCAACACTTCTGCAAGGACACAGCTGTTTCAGCTAAATATACATAAACAGCCTTGAGAAATATTTTCCAGTACTACTAAAAACCTAATTTTAAAAAGTAGTTGGTTTTTTGGCCTTCAAATTTCCATTTAAATTAATTTTGCTTAATGCCCTTGTTTTCAAACATACCTTTCCTTCATTTGCCCTTGGCCGAGCCTCTATTTCACCACACACAAAGTCAGTTATCCATCAACAGGATGTGTACATGCACATTCCTGAGCAGAGGAACCAGCAAACATTCAATGGAATTTCAAAGCCAGGAGCTGCTAGAGGGCTGGGAAAGGAGACGCCGGTATGCTGTGTGGGAATAACATTCCAAACTCTTCAGGTTTTCTCTGTATTGGGGCCTGATCGGAGCACAGTGGGGATAACAGGAGCACAGAATCAGAGACCAGAAAGGCAGGGAAGATGGGTAGGCAGGGCCAGAGAGAACAACAAGGGGCTCACCCAGGAGTCTGGAGATAATGTGGAGAAACAGCAGTCTCTGGGAGCACAGACATGAGAAGGGTCTTCTCAGTGTACCTGGTGTTCCCCAAACAGCCATTTTCTAAGTGAACATTCCTGAACAGGCAGGATGTGGTTGGAGAGTGGCAGGAGGGAACTGCAAGCTTTTATTAAGCAACTACTTTTGTACATAACATATCCAGGGATAAATAAATCTCTTTTCCCAAGGAGAGCACATTCTAGGTAGGGAAAAAGGAATGTAGCGCTCACTTCTAGCAAAACAAGTACAGAGTAAAAAGAAAATGTGATGATATTACAGAAGGAAGAGAGTTTTTAATTTCCAAGTGGAATGTTTTGGCTTCATGTAAGCAAAACAGAACCAAAGTAATTAATGTACAATAGTTGGCTACAGTATCCGTACATAGAAGCCCAGTACTACCAGAAAAAACACCGACTGGGTACCAGAAGACCCAGGTTCTAAACGCAACCCAACTGTGTGACCTTGGGTAATGACATCTAACTTTTCTGGAGCATGATTCTCCATGGATAAAACGGGAAGAATACTTGGGTCATTTATACAATGAAATCTATTATGGCCACTAAAAAATGACAGACACCTACATGTACTAACCTAGAAAAAGCTCCAAAATAAGTTAAAAAAAATCAAAACATAATGCTAAGTAGTAGCATTTATTATATAAAATGGTGCCATTTATGGAGTAAATTGATAATAAACTGATCAGATGGACATATATGTATAAATGTGACATAAATACCTGAGAGGGAATTGGAAGGATAGAATGTCAGAGGTTATGCTTGGGTTGGGGGTAGAGGAGAGCAGCTGAATTTTCACAATCTCTATCTCTATCTCTACCAGTAGAATGCTGTGCTCTCTACCAGTAGAATGCTGTGCAAGAAGGTGTTCATGTGACATATCCTGATGTCAAAATGAAGGGCCCGTTGAGTTGGGTTCTTTAAACTTCTTTTTGAAAGAGCAGCTGAGCACTTTCTATACTTGAAATCCTACTCAAATTCCAATATGTGAAACAAATCAGGAAACTACCAGGGAGCCATAAAATACAGCTTGGAATCATCTAGTCTGGGGTTTTCAAACTCATACTGTCAGTCTATATTTTTACTGTATTCCATCAAATCTAATACACCATCAACTGTAAGGCATCATGTTATTTATGTACCATTAGGAAAGAAAAATGCGGACAAACTATGACACACTACTGAATTTAAGGCACATCTTGATTTCAGAGATGTTAAAATATAGAAAAGATGTGTAACTGGGAATTGGTGAAATATGGTATTAAGTCAGTGATCAAAATTAGAGACTACATTCAACACACGCTGTTCACACATCACATCATTATCTGTAATGATTAAGCTACAACTTAGCTTTTCTACTGAGCCTATTGCTTGCTAGGCTGAGCCATTTTCCAGACAATACATTAAAGCAACATCCACTGACTATGTCTAATATCAGTACAGCCACGACACACTGAGGCTAGATAAAAATTTACTTTTAAATGTTGCCTAAGATATATCAAGGATTCTCAACGATGCTCAAAGCCCGTAGTGTCGTGCAAGGAGCGCAGACTGGGGGTGCTCTTCCCCACAGGCCAGACGCAAGGACTAGGGTATGGGAGTTCTCAGACAGGAGTCTCTTTCTTGCTTCAAAGCACATCATTTTTATTCAGACTACAACCTGGAAAGTTATTAACAATCTTTCGATTCCTACCTTTCTTTAAAAATTATACCTTTTTCTTCAATGATATCCTAAGGAAATTAACTTCCCAAATTGAATTTATGCTACTGAAGCATCATTTCCCTTATTAAAACTTGCCAGGAATAGATATTACTAATGTGTTGTTGCTCTTCTGTTATTGGAAGGCTTGGGGGAAAAATGTTTCAGGAACCACCATCTCCTAGTTCATTTTTGCTTAAAAATAAAAGCCTCAAGCCTCTCTTTATATTAAATTAACCAAATTTGGACATTTTCCTTCAAATATAAGGTCAGCTCAAAATGACTGGAAGCCTCTTTCCTAGCTAATGACTGTCTGGATTCCAACAACCTTATTCTTTTTTTTTTTTTTTTTAAAGATGTTGGGGGTAGGAGTTTAGTAATTTATTTATTTTTGCTGTGTTGGGTCTTCGTTTCTGTGCGAGGGCTTTCTCTAGTTGTGGCAAGCGGGGGCCACTCTTCATCGCGGTGCGCAGGCCTCTCACTATCGCGGCCTCTCTTGTTGCGGAGCACAGGCTCCAGACGCGCAGGCTCAGTAGCTGTGGCTCACGGGCCTAGTTGCTCCGCGGCATGTGGGATCTTCCCAGACCAGGGCTCGAACCCGTGTCCCCTGCATTAGCAGGCAGATTCTCAACCACTGCGCCACCAGGGAAGCCCCCAACAACCTTATTCTTGACAATAAAGTGCCCAGGAAAGAATGGTTCAGATGGCAAGTCATACTTTAATTATTTCTTCTACTTATGTCCTGAGATTTTTTTTTCATTCCTAGTGACTTTATAGGTCAAGGGACACTTAAAAAGGGGTAAATCCATATTAAAATGATAAAAATAAACGTAATAGTGTGTAGCTTACCAAATACCAGCCAACCACCATAAACAGTGCTGCAGTGTGCTAAGCGTGCACTCTATACCAGCTCTGGGCCAGGCACCTTACACACGTTCTACGTTCCTTCCAACGGTTCTTCAAGAGAGGCCTTTTACAATGAGGATGAGAACAGGGAGGTTCCCGGGAGAGGCCCGGGAACTTAGGCCTGCCGAATTCCAAAGCCTGTCTCAGGCCTTCACACTCTGCGGTTTCTTACAAAGAGGGTAGAGAAGGTGCCTGCCCAAGTGGAGATAATACCACCTTTCCATCATTTTGAAGAAAATTACATGGAAAAAACCTGTAAAAACACATGGTTCTTCCACATATCCACCAGAATGGTTGAATTGAAAAAGACAAAAAATACCAAGTGTGGCAAAGGTATGGAACAAAGAGAATTCTCATAGTGCTGGTGGGAGGGTACACTAAGACACCATTTTGGAACAGTGTTGAACATATGTGCACCCTCTGCCCCAGCAATTGCCCGCTTAGATGTGCCCAATGGATGTGCAAACGTATGTTCACCAAAAGACAGGTACAAGAATGCTCTCAATAGCACTCTTTATAAAAGCTAAGAACTGGTAACTATCCAAATGTCCATCAACATCAGAATGGATAAACAGATTGCAGTCATACTATTGGGCCATGAGAATGAATAGCCTTCAACAACATGTAACAATATACAGAATGTTAAGCAAAAGCCAGAAACAAGAGTACATACCATATGACTCCATTTACACAGAGTTTAAAAACAGGCAAAATTAATCTATGACATCAGAAGTTAGGACAGTGTTTCTCTTGGTGGTGGTGGTGGTGAGGGGTGGTGAATGAAAAGGCACAGAACGGGGGATGCTGGGGTGCCGACAATGTTGTTTCTTCATCTGGGTGTGTTCCCTTTTGGTATATTCATTGAGCTGTATACTTAAAAAGTGCATACTTTTCTGTATATATGTTATACTTCAGGAAAAAAGTTCAAAACAGAAACAAACAACAAAACCTACAAGGTTCCAGAAATGGCAATTCCCTGGATTATCTGAAGAACCATCTGCATCATTTGTCAGCTTTTTCAGCAAAGCTATCCACTCTGCTAGGTGTCACAACAGAGAACAGCAAAAGTATCAATAACTCCCTTCCAAGAGGGAGGACTCGAGGTCAAGGAAGCAGAGTCTACTAAATAGACTAGTCTATTTTTAAGACAAGAGCAATCAAGAAAGAATATCTCATTAGCAGCTTATAATTACTTCCAAATCCCAATACAGACTACAACCTATTAACACAATTTTAAAAATGAAGTTTATAAAACCATGAGCTGTTCTACTTATCTGCCCAGACTCACAAGAAATTGAGAAAGAAACATTAGGCTGGCCAAGGATTTTATACATTAGCTCTTTTTTCCCAAAGACTCTCCTCTTCTTTGAAATCTTTGAGTCTAAGAAATGTGGAACAGGGTCATTAATGAGTAATTTCCTAAGATAAATGACTTTAGCATGTATTTATTTTGCGGGCTAATTTAATAGAAAAACTGGGTTTTAAATCAGGAGCACATTTGTGGATACAGGATGTGTGAAGTTACCCTGCAGGCATGACACACTGCCAAGCAACCCACCTTTGACCCAGACTTCAACAGAACGATGGTCTAGAAGCCAACAGTCCTGGATCTCACCAGCACATTACACATCTCTCTGAGCCTTAGTTGTCCTATCTCCCATGAGAAAAGAATGCTAGCTAGTTAAGAAACAACTTCTGGGGAAAAGATTTATCAGGAAGCACTGGCAATATTACTTGAAATGTCTAATGCTATAATTTTTGTGACATTATAATTTTTAACCTGCACCTCCAAATTATCTGAAACTACTTACTTTAAAACAATAGTAAGGGGCGCCCATTATGGGTCAGGTGCTTTATGTTATCACTAATCTTCCCAATAATCCCATTTCACCAATGAAGACATTAAATGTCTGCAGGGTTAAATAACTTGGATGAGGTCTCAGAACTAGTCAGTGGTGAAGCTAGAATCTGAACCCCAGGGCTGTTCTCTCCCCAGCACCAGCGTGGTAAATGTGTGGTTAAGTCACAGCTCCCACTGGCACAAGGGCAGACATCACTAATCAAGCTAGACACTCTTTTCTGCTGATCCCAAGATGCAGCCTCAAATCCCTCTCAGGAAAGATCTCCAGGATAAATAAGTGAAAAAAGCATGATATAGAACAGAGCATATAGTAAAATAACTTTTGTATAAGAAGGAGGGAAGATAATATATTGCCTTGTATTCATATAAAGAGACTCTGGAAATATTACACAAGAAAGTAATAACAGTGATTACTTCCAGGGAGAGGCAAAGCGGGGAGGGAATGAGCTTCTGGGGACAGGGTACTTTAGTTCTCGAGTCATATGAATACACTGCCTTTAAAAAAAATTAGATTTTAAAGAGGAGAAACCCCTCAACTTAGCACCACCACCAATCAATGAACACTGGCAATTAAAATAAACCCTATTAAACATACCCACTCTAAAATCACACTGTTTCAACATATCCCTAATACTCTGGTTAGCACAAAGTTAGCTAAGGCCAAATGATTTATTCAACAAATATTTCTAGAGCATCTAATATGTTCCAGGGACTCTTCTAGGCACTGGAGATATGAGTAAACACAACAAACAAAAATCCTTACCTTCATGGAATTTACATTCTACTGTGAGAAACAGACAGTAAGCAATATAAAGACATAAAATATATACAATGGTTTAAAGTGAAGAAGTGCTAAAAAGAAAAATATAGCAAGAAAAGGGGATATAGAAAGTGCTGAATGGGGAAAGGCTGGTTTCAGATATCAAGGCCCTGGAAGGCCTCACTGAGATGGCACCGGGTAATATTTGAAGAAAGTGAGGGAGACAGCCATGCAGTTATTTGGGGGAAGAGCCTTCTGGGCACAAGCAACAGGAAGCCCAGAGGACCTGAGGCAGGAGCAAGCCTACACGGTTCGTTCAAGGAACCTGTGACAAGCTTGTCTGGCTGGAGCAGCAAGAGCAACAGGGAGAGCAGAATAACTTGAGCTGCGAGAGGCAACAAGACCAGGTCAGGTAGGGACTTAGAGGTCATGGTAAAGACTCTGGCTTTCACTCCAAATGAGATGGGTGTCACTGGAGGATCCCAAACAGAGGAGTGGCATGATCTAGCCTGTGTCTTAATAGCGTCACTCTGGCTGCTGTGCTGAAAAGACTGTACAAGGGCAAAAGCAGGGAGAACAGCGTGGTTGACAACCTCTAAGATGACTCCCAATAATCCCCACTTCCTGGGATCTGAGCCCTCGTTTAATCCTCTCTCCTTGAGCATAGGCTGAATTTAGTGACTTACCTTGATCAAAGTAAAGCGACAGGATATTACTTTCAATATTAAGTGACGGAAAGACCGTGATTTCTGTCTTGGGGGGCCTTTAGCTCTTCCTTGGATCCCTCACTCTTGCTCCAGGGGAAGCAAACTATCATGCTGTGAGCAACACAAGAGAGACCCACATGACAAGGAACTGACGTCCCTAGCCAAGAGCCAGGGAGGACCTGAGGCTTGCCAAGAGGCACGTGAGGTAGCCTGGGAGTGGATCCTTCCCGAGTTTAGCCCTGCAATGAGTGTTGCCTCAGCCAACGTCTTGACCGCAGCCTCAAGAGACCCTGAACTATTTCTGGTAAATGCAGCTGAGCTAAATGATTGTTTTCAGCCACTACGGTTTGGAGTGATTGGTTACATAGCAATAGATAATGGAAATAACCAGTTAGGAGGTTAGTCCAATAATGTGAACAAGAGATGATGGTGACTTGGACCAGAGTGCTAACAGCAGAGGTGGTAAGAAGTGGTTGGATTCTGGGTATATTTTGAGAGTAGGGTTAAGTGGATTTGCCAACATGTAAGAGAGTCTAGGTGAGAGAAAGCGAGGACAAAAATGAATCTGAGGTGTTTGATCTGAGCAAGTGAAAAACTGCAACTGCCCTTTATAAAGATGATAAACTCTGTGAGAAAAGAAGGTTGATGCCAGGAGGGAGTTGAGGGCAGTTGCTACCATGACTCAATTCTAAACATGTTTAGCTTGATGGCTCTGAGACATCTGAGTACAGCCAAGAAGGCCACTAGAAAAATGAGTCTGGGGGTGTTTGGGGCTGTGATGTAAATTTAAGTCTTCAAGTACATAGATGGTATTTAATACCACAAGCCCAGATGAGATCAATGGGGCAGTAACTGAGGAAAAAACAAGAACAGGCCAAGGACTGAGCCCTGGGACACAAAAACACCTAGGGGTCAAGGAGTTTGAGGAAAATTCAGCAAAAGAGGCTGAGCAGAAGCAGCCAGACATGTTGGAGGAAATCCAGGCAAACATGGGCATCTGGAAGGCAATGAAGAGAGGGCTTCAAGGGGGAGACAGTGATCAACCGTGCCAGGACTGTCAGTAGTCAAGCAGACAAGCATTCTCTGACCTCACAGTTTTCATCGCGGTTTACCTTCTGGACTCAACCTACCTCGCTTTCTTGAGTAAAGTCAAGGGCATCTTCTCCCGATGCCAGCAGGGTGTGGAGAATCCGCTGTTTCACTTGCTCCCACTCAACCAGCATTGACTCTCGATGGTACTCCTCAGCCATGCCAAAGGTCTGTTGGAGAGGAGCAGAGAGAGATGACCCAAATGAGAAGACAAAGAACACGGTTTCCCTGGAAGCGCAACGGAAATTCAAAGCCCTCCAGATCTGCCATCTTTCCATAAGTGGAGCAAAAGCAATCTATTTTAAATTATCCTTAAAGAATTTACTGACAACTGTTTGCAACATGACCTATTTCATCAAGTCTAACACATTAAATTTTTTTTTAATTGTGGCAAAATGCACTTAACAATAAAACTTACCATGTTAACCCTTTTTAAGTGTACAGTTCAGTGGTATTAAGTTCATTCACACAGCTGTGCAAACATCACCACCATACATCTCCAGAACTCTTTTCATCGTGCAAAAATGAAATTCTGTACCCATTAAACAATAACTTCATTCCCACCCTCCCCCAGTCACAGGCAACCACCATTCTACTTCTGTCTCTATGATTTTGACCACTTCTAGGTACCTCATGGAAGTGCAATCATACAGTATTTGTCTTCTTATGTCTGGCTTATTTCACTTAGCAAAATGTCCTCAAGATTCATCCATGTTATAGCATATGCAGTCTTGTTCCTTTTTAAGGCTGAATAATACTCCACTGTATGTACACACCACATTTTGTTTATCCATTCATCTATCCATGGACACTTGAGTTGCTTCCAATTTTTGGTAATTGTGAATCGTGCTACTGTGAACATGGGTGTACAAATATCTCTTCAAATTCCTGCTTTCAGTTCTTTGGGATACATACCCAGAAATGGAATTGCTGGATCAGATGGTCATCCTATGTTTAATTTTTTGAGCGATTGCATAATGTTTCCAAAGAGGCTGTACCATTTTTCATTCTCATCAACAGTGCACAAAGGTTCCAATTTCTCTACATCCTCTCCAATACTCACTATTTTCTGGGTTTTTTTGATTGTAGCCATGCTAATGGGTGTGAGGTGATAATTCATGGTTTGATTTGCATTTCTCTAATGAGTAGTGATGTTGAACATCTTTTCATGTGCTTATTAAGATAAATATCTTCTTAAAACCTCTGAAATTAGGCTACATATTACAATTGATAGCATGTCAAAAGCTTAAATTGAAGTACTTTTTCTTTGTAGTACATAAAATAATGACGGATTATAAAGTCAATGGTATCTTAAGATTTAACGAGCCTCTAAGATAAGACAAAAAGTAAGATTCTCCCAGTGTCTATTTTTTTAAGAAACAGTAATATTTTCATATGAGGAAGCAAATCAGTAAAAGAAAAAACAACAGAGCCTTTTGCAATTAGGTTTCCTATCAGTCTTCTCAAAGTCACTACTGAAATGTCTGGCAAACCTCACTTCTATCTGCTGGTGACACAGCAGGTTGCCAAAACAAAGGCACTCAGAAGGAAAAGAAAAAAGAGAAAGAAGGAAAACAAAGAAGAGGAAGGGGGGCTTCCTTGGTGGCACAGTGGTTAGGAATCTGCCTGCCAATGCAGGGGATATGGGTTCAAGCGCTGGTGCGGGAAGATCTCCCATGCCTAGGAGCAACTAAGCCTGTGCACCACAACTACTGAGCCTGTACTCTAGAGCCCGCGAGCCACAACTACTGAGCCTGCGTGCCACAACTACTGAAGCCCATGTGCCTAGAGCCCGTGCTCCACAACAAGAGAAGCCACCGCAGTGAGAAGCCCGTGTACCGCAACAAAGAGTAGCCCCACTCACCACAACTAGAGAAAGCCCTTCACTGCACGCAGCAACGAAGACCCAATGCAGCCAAAAATAAATAAAATAAAACTAAAAAAAAATCTAGGAGTGGTCAAAAAAAAAAAAAAAAAGAAAAGAGGAAGGGAAGAGGGAGGAAGGGAGAACACACACACACACAAAACAAAAAAACAAGAAAAAAAACCCAAAAAAACAAAAGCAAAACCAAAACTCCTCTGAGGAGGAGATTAAAGCAACTTACAGAGACATACTGAATCATAACCATTCTTAGCCTATTATTCTTCAATTGGCAGACCAGGTTTCCCATCAGCTTAAGCCCACTTCTCAAATACAATCAGATTGGCATCTAATTAGGCAGCACCAAGGGAATGAGTATTTAGTAATGCCTGCTTTATTTTGGCAATGCAGATAATTTATACTGATAATATTCATATATATAAGCTCTGGGAAACTATCAGAAAAATCATATACTCCTTCTACAAATGGGATGTTTGAATGTGGACCAATATTTATTAAAATGTGAAAAAGAGAGCAGACACCCACAAAAATGATTAGGAAGAGGGTTGGCACATCTTGCAAATTTGATTTGGTCCATCTATCAATGGATCTCTTTTCTAATATGTATTGTGAAGACAAAAAAAGAAATGACTATCAAAAACTTTAAAAACAGTCTTTCATCTGGTTTTCTTCCCACTGAAGGTCAGGCAGAATGGACCACTCCAAGTAGCCTGGATCGAAAAAAACACCCGGAGAAAAATCATTTTCTCTTGCTACATTAGTGACCTTAAACACGAAAGCTATGCATTTTGAACAGAGAAAAGTATGCTGGAACAGAGAGGTGGGGTAGAGGGGAGGGGAAGAGGTAGTTTCCCTAGAAGCTATCCAGAAATAGTGCACATGTTGAACCACATTTCTTCTAAAACTCTTCCATTTAGTGGGCATCCACCTCCTTAACCTTGAACCTGTCCCAGAAAGGGAAAATAAAAAGAGGGCCATGGGGCAGGAGGACCAGGGCGGGTTGAAATAAGGAGGTGGAGGGCTGGTATACCATACAGCTTTCCAAACTTGCAATAGGAAGTGAGGCACTGACTAAGCGCTGCCACTGACCCAGGACACCACAGTGTCACAAGAATTTTTCTTAAGAGTAAGTCCTCTGGCTGATAAAGAATGGCAGAGCACTAAAGGCAATTGAAGAAAACACAATCTGTCTCAGAGACACTGTTGATGAGGATGCCAGGGGCAGGCTTCCAGCATCACGTAAGGGTCAGGGCGACAACAGTGGGAATTAACCATCCCCTGTTAATCAAGCTGCCCACCTGTGTGCCAAGAACTCCTGCTTCAAGAACACAGGAAATACTCTGAAAACTGGCAGCTTTCTGAGCTCAAATCCTCAGATGTATCTGAGAAATATGCCAGGCTACTCATTTAGAAACAGCTCCACAACCTGAACAAACAGCACTGTCGTTCCATTCATCGTTAGTGTGATAAGGAGCTTCAAATAAAAATAAATGGTCCAACATTAAAATTCTCTTCCCTTCACCATGCCACCCCCAGCTTATCTTAATTACATTAGAGATAATGGAATATCCAATTTGTGGGCTAATCAGGGATGATCAGCCACCCATCTGCCCTCTTCCAGTCTATTCCCTTTAGACCCACATCTGAACCACCAGATTAGGTGCAAAGAAGAATGTCAACTAGAGGAGCTAATGAGAGAGAATCAACAGAGCTACTCAAAAGAGCTAAGAACTAAGAGAAAAGGAGGACAGTGAGGGTCTGAGACAAGGTGAGAGACAGGAATAGCAGGGATAAGGAAAGACAAACCACAGAAAATGACAAAGCAGTGGAGAAACTATTATAAATTAAATCCGGGGACTTCCCTGGTGGCGCAGTGGTTAAGACTCTGTGCTCCCAATTCAGGGGGCCCCCAGTTCGATCCCTGGTTGGGGAACTAGATCGCATAGGCATACTGCAACTAAGAGTTCGCATACCACAACTAAGACCCAGTGCAACACCCCCCCCAAAAAAAAAGATTGTCATTGTCAAGACAGGCAGACCTCAGATATATTAAAAAAAAAATTAAATCCGAATCTTTCAAGTTATGTGGGGAAATATATCTCTTTGAACATAGTTAAGAAAGGAAGGCAGGGAAAGAACTGGGCAACTGAATTAAGAACAGGTGGGGAGCACTCGAACCCCATTTTCATAAAGGGAAGAGGGCAACCTGCTTTGACTTCACACCCACTTATTATTGAGCTGTTGCTGGCTTTTAGAAACTCTACATATGTTCTGATAATGTTGTTCTGTTTTTGCTGGGATGCACCAAATGGGAAAAGATAGTCCACATTTGTGGTTTTGTAGCTTGTTTTCTTGGCATTTCAGCAGGATATTGGCAAGTTATTCAAACGTGAAATTACCACCAATAATGCCAAAAAGCTGCTCACCTTTTTGTTTGAAAATGATTCTTGTTCAGCAGCAGCCTCTGGTGTCCAGACAGGTGAAAGGTTCCCCCCACCCAGGGCCAGCTCCCAACACCGGAACATCTCCCTCACAAACACACATGCACACATTTTGCACTGTGGTATGTCACTTAAATGTTTTGGCTGGCTGCACATTTAGTCTCAATATGGCACAACGTTCAGAGACTGCCAATTTCAGAAACACATTCCGCAGGGTAAATGGATTAATAAGGCTCGGTGGCATTCGACAATCCTAATTTAATTTCATCGGTCCTTTACAGCAGGAGAATCAATGTTGGTGAGTAACTCACTCCAAGTGTGAACCAAAAAAAACCTTAAAAAAAATATTTTCAAATCTGGATCAAGTGAATTTCTCTATTTCTAGGAATAAGTACTATTGCCAAAAATATAATTAATTAAATTTTAGGGAATTTTACTCTGATAATTAAACATATCAGTCATTTAAATAATGTCTCTGAAACATATTCTTATAAATTAGAGCTGGCAAACCCCCCTGCTGCCCTATCTCACTCATATCAGCCCTACTTAGACATTTCCACCTGTATGGAATATTCTAATAAAGCACACTGAGAAGCAGCATTTTTTTTTTACTTTCTTATTTTTTGAACCACATAAATAATACACAAATACATTTCACTTGATCTAAGGCTTACATAAGTAAACAGCAAAACAGAGATTCCCTTCACCCCTACTCCCTTGCAGAGACAGCTACTGCTTCCAGACTAATGTGAACCCTCCAGCCTCCTTCCTGGGAAAAGCTGCATTTTTAGAACCACCTCCACATGATCATTAACCTTCCTCCTCCCTCCCCAAAAGACTCTGGGGGCCTGAAAATCTTACTCCATAATGGAATGTATTGGAAAGATTTTGATCTTTTGTTTTTTTTTTTTTTTTTTTTTTTGCGGTACGCGGGCCTCTCACTGCTGTGGCCTCTCCCATTGTGGAGCACAGGCTCCGGATGCGCAGGCTCAGCGGCCATGGCTCACGGGCCCAGCCGCTCCGCGGCATGTGGGATCTTCCCGGACCGGGGCACGAACCCATATCCCCTGCATCGGCAGGCGGACTCTCAACCACTGAGCCACCAGGGAAGCCCAGATTTTGATCTTTTAATCCTTGTCAAACAAATGAAGATAACTCACATTAGTAAAGTAAATGATCTTTGACTGTCTGGAGGGAATGTTTGTTGCGAAATATTGCTGCACATATAATGGCTGTTCTGGCTGACTTATTTACTATCCTCTCGAATATCAAGATGTTTTTTGTTTGTTTGTTTCAAAGAGCTTGGAGAAACTGTTAATTTAAGAGGTGGTGTAGAAGGTCAAATTGTGTGATAAAAGGAAAAGAAACTGAGGAAAATTATCAATATCATAATTGCTTTTCTGAACTGCTGATTCAGTATAAACCAAAATACCATTTATACTGTAACAATGAAACCAAAGAATTGTCTGGCCCTTCCATTTTATGATTAACTTAATAATTAACCGACCAGCCCAGTGTTTCAGATGCAGTCACTAAATACACGTAGAGTTATGAGCATGGTATTTTCCTCAAAAATGGTTCCTGTAGGGCTTCCCTGGTGGTGCAGTGGTTGAGAATCTGCCTGCTGATGCAGGGGACACGGGTTCGTGCCCCGGTCCGGGAAGATCCCACATGCCGCGGAGCTGCTGGGCCCGTGAGCCATGGCCGCCGAGCCTGCACGTCCGGAGCCTGTGCTCCGCAACAGGAGAGGCCACAACAGTGAGAGGCCCGCGTACCGCAAAAAAAAAATGGTTCCTATAGAACTCCCTCTGGTGAACTATCAAGAGAGCTGGGCCTGGAACACAGAAACCAGCTTCTAGAACCTCCACGCCCCAGTATACACTGCTGCCCTCACAACAGTATACATATACATTTGGGTTCATTTCTTACCCTCTTGCGGGACTCTTCGATGGCAGACAGCAGGGCATTGTCCTTTTCATTCTTTAGGAAGCCCTAGGAAGGAGGAGAGAAATGACACAATTTAGGTTAAAATTAACAAAATTAACCTTCAAATAATCAAAAGCACACTGTAGGAAAAAGAAGAAAAACACCCGTAAGGATATCTGCTACCCTGCCTACTTTCACCCTCACAAAACTCTCTCAACTTGAATATGGCCCATATTATAGATACAGCTTTGGCTATGCAGCCAGTCACAGTGCCTGTTAACTGTTCCTCGGTCTATATTTCTCTGTTGTTTTCAGTTAATTCTTCAATTTCTTCCTAACATTGAGGAAGGCATCAGCCATCCCTTTGTTTGGGTGTTTTTCACTTGTTTGTCAATGGCTGGGATACCTGAAAAATCATTTATTTATGCTTTTCTTCTGGGGTTGTGCTACGTGCACTCCCTATTTCAGGCCTGATGACACCTGCTGCTTATTTAATACAGGTGGGGTGAAGAGGAACTGGCCCACAAGGCTGGTTTAATACACACAGGGTTAAATGTCTGCAAAATGCAACTTCATGATAACACAACAGACCTAGTTTTACATCATGGTTCCCCCATTTACTACTTGCATGGGTGACGATTTTAGACAAGTCATCCAGATTCTCTAAACCTTAGTTTATTCATATGTAAAATGAATATTAAATGAGACAATGTAATCAAGTGCTCGGCCCAAGGCTCAATACATGTAGCTCTAGCATTAGGATTGATTAGATCTGTTGGCGACATTAAAGAAAGATGCCCAGGGTGACTTCCTAGTTGCTATTCATTGTCCTCATTGCTCAACCGGAGATCCTGGGGAGGAGGACAAGGGACAGATGCAGACAGAGTGGGCTTCCATGCTGATGCCTTGCCATTCACACAGGGGTGAAGCTTTCTCCCCACAGCCTGGGATGTGGGGGCCAAGTAGGAACAAGGAAGATGATCCATTAACTAATAAGTAGTGATCGAACTCTTGGTTGTAATATGAAAGATTCTGAGTGACCCTATACATTAGATCCACCTACACTATGGAATGCAAGGTACCTGCGTGTCAAGCACACTATGGGTGTATTTATACATGTCCCAAAATCACCTGTTTTTTCAGAATCATGTTTTTGCTCTTTTTGTTTTAGGAACTCTTTGGGGGAATATAATACAAAGTAGAATTAAGCTAAAGTTTTTAAAGTGACATGCTAAATTTTAAAACATCTGACAGTTTTCTTGAAAGCTTACTGTCATGGTTAATTGATTAATTTATTGATCACTTATTTATATTTCAACAATTATAACATTTTAGTATATTTTGTTCAAACAGTCGCAGATAAGGCTGTGATTCTTAAAACAAAACAAAACAAAACAAAACAGGGGTAGGGGGCTGGATAAGAGTGGGGACATATATTTAAATAAAATATTACTAATCTTCACAGGATTCTCCACATCTGTTGTTACAGCCCAACCTGGGCAGTGCACTGGAATGGACAGAGACAATGGCCAGCAGCTCGGGGAACAGTTCCCTCATTGGCTCCTCCAGGGCAGTCCCTGAGGCAGCTCTCAGGCAGCTCTGAGGACATGACACAGAGGCTGCTCCAAACACCTCTACTGATATTCGGTGGTGGGGGTGAGGGGGTGGAGGGAAGCATCTGCCACTTGCTTCTAAAATAATGGCCTCAATAAACCAGAGCACATAAAGCTAGGACCCCACGTAATCCAATCAGAAGGGGGCAGCTTCTCACCACGTGTCTGTTTCTGGCCATTGCAAGGGAGCCAGACACGAAATCATGGGAAGGATTTTAATGGACCTTGTTCATACCCTTCGCAGCAAATGATTACATCAAGTCAACAAATCTTTATTATGATTTCCCTTTTCCTGAGCGGGTCTTCAGTGGCTAAAGCTAAAGGTTTTAGTGTCACAGTTTATAAACAAAGCTATAGAACTATTATCTTCGACTGCTGTTCCTGAACAAAGGGCATAAGATTGTGCTTTGTTGCACCTTTTCATGGCTGCTGCTGATTGTCAGGGTGGTGGTGATAACCACTGACTGACAAGGCCTGGTCTCATTTTTTTCTTTTTGGCTGGGTTGGCAAGGAGTGTGCCAAGTGCCCCACCCCCTCTCTGGGCTTCTCTGCTCGTCCCAGTGACCAGCCCATCCCATTCTTTTAACTGCATCTGCGTCTGCGTATAACCCATATACACATACACACAATTCAAACACAAATGCAAAGCAATAATCAGACACATTTGTTTAAAAGCAACATAATATTCTGTAAGAAACACAATTTCAAAATTTGTAAGAAATGAAATTTCAAGTAGTGGTTAAGAAAGAAAAAGAAGAAAAAAAGGCATTGCTTTGGGGGCAGATTACTCTCTTCTTTATAAACCTACCTTCCAAAATCTCACTTAATAAATTAAATGAAGTATTTGTGCATGAGAATCAAATTACAGATATCACCTACATATGAACAAAGATCATGAGCCACTATGCACCTCTACAACTGGGCTTTCTCTATAGCACAAACCAAGCCCACAAACTATAAAGATTTTGAATTTTAATTTTTCATCCTTTATTCCTTCTTTCATCATTTATTCCTTATGTAACCTATGTAACCTATGTAAAATAGTCCCCTCCTATCATATTTTATTTTTAAAAACAACGTATTAGTGACCTATCTTTTTTTTTTTTTTTTGCGGTACGTGGGCCTCTCACTGTTGTGGCCTCTCCCATTGCAGAGCACAGGCTCCGGACGCGCAGGCTCAGCGGCCATGGCTCATGGGCCTAGCAGCTCCGCGGCATGTGGGATCCTCCCGGACAGGGGCACGAACCCGCGTCCCCTGCATCGGCAGGCGGACTCTCAACCACTGCGCCACCAGGGAAGCCCAAGTGACCTATCTTTTGAAAAGAATCTTAAATAATATACAGTCAGAACAGTGCTGGGATCCGTGTGCCATCTAGTGGCAGTTAGTTTCTTGTAAAGAATATACACCTTAAGGAAGAATAACAAATTAAAGAACTAATAAGTTGGGCAAGAAAATACCTGCCTCAGCCCAAGTTTCCCACGGATCTCTTCTACTTCCCTTTTCCATGTGTGTGTTTCCTTTCCTTCCAGCTCCTCCTGTGAGGCCCCTCTCAGGCCCCTCATCTCAGAGACATATTTTTATAGTTTATCAGAAAATGGGTTTTCTATAGAGGTGAGCTGGGGTGAGAACAGTGTACTAGGAGGTGCCCTCACTCATTGGGTGGGGCTCCCTGCCACACTGAAGACTCCTGGTCAAAGCGAAGGCCCAACAGCTCACTTCCTACTTGGAGATGCCAGCCATCTAACTGACCCTCAGAGACCCTCATCATTAATATCTCCTCTTTTTGCCAACAAGTGCTCCCACCCAGCCCTTCTACTGCTGGCCCACTCAATAAAGAACATTCCGTAAACATCTGCAGGCCTGCTAAGTAAGATAACTACCCTTGACTTACCATCTGTATACTGCTCCTCTCTGCCAGAGTCCTGGAAACAGACCCTCTTCTAATGGGGTTTTGGTTTCAAGCTTTCTGTAACATATAATAGCTCCCATTCAAGAAGCAATTAAGGGCCAGACATTGCTCCAGGCAATTCAAAGACATTATTGCTAATCTTTTAACAATATGAAAGAGTAGACATGATCACTCCATTCTCCTCCCTCCCCCGCCAATCCCATTTTACAGGTAAGAAACAGATTTCAGCATTCAACTAACATGACAAGGGTTTCCGACCAGGAAGAGGCAGAGGCAGAATTCAAACACAGCTCTAACTCTCAAAAGACCAACTGTTTCTGAAATACTTAGGGAATAGTAAACTTCTAAATTTAGAAAATAAAGATAAATTTCCTTTTATCTCTAAAAGGATGGGAGTCCAGGAGGGGAGCAAAATATCCTTAAATTTGTTTTCTTCATCAGTTATTAGTTCCCCTTTATAGATGATGAAGTTGAAGGCTCAGAGAATACTAATTCTTATATCAGTACTAGTAAGAGCTAACACTTATATGGATATGGTGATTACTTTGTGCTAAGTGTGTTACACACATTTGGTTCATTGGTTTACTTTTAACCCAATGCTAAACTGCCTCTCAGTACTTAACTGGATGATCCTTTAAAGTATGTTCTTAAAGGGCTGTGTGAGATGGTTTCCAGAGCTTCTATCAACTCTAAAACACTGTGGTTTCATATTAAGATCACCTGGTTCGTAACTAGCCAAGTTCAGACTTAGAATAAAAATTTTCTGACCCCTTTTCTACCTTTTTCCACTCTACCGTGCAAGTCAAGATGAGCTAGACAGCTATTTTACACTTGCATATTTATTCCTTTCCTCCCCTACTTCACATAGTTAGGTGAGGAATGAAACAAGTTTGGGGCATTCCTTTAGAATGGTGTTTTTCAAAATGTGCGTCAGAACCCATAATTGGGTTATGAAATCAACCAGCATTTTTTAAATGAAATAAAATGTAATAGAGATATGTGGTATGGGTAAATACTGTTTTGTGAAACATTCTTTCAATTATATATACTTATTTGTACGTATGAAGTGGGTCATGGTGTTAAATGTATTTCTTACTATGGATCACAGACAAAAAAGCTGGAGAAATCACTGTTCTAGCCTGCCAACTCTATAGTGTTCCAAAATATTATTATTATTTATTGCTGTGGAACAATAAACACTGTACACCTGCACAAGCAATATCTCCAGCCACATGTTCCATCTTTAACAGAGGAAGTGGGCTGCCTTGCAATGTATGCTGTCTGAGAATAACCCAGAATGTAACTGCAAGGTAAGCCAACTCTCCTATCAAAACTGTAGTCACATCTCAGGGACCTGGCAGCCAAACTGGCTTTTAAATGGCTTGGGTTGAGAAAGACAAGTATGAAAAACTGCCTTATTTTAATTACCACGAAGACTCTGGGTTTCAGAATATAAATGACTGTAGAAAAAGTGAGTGGGCAAAGGATGTTTGTTTTTGTCAAATGGCCAAATTCTCTTCACTTATTTGCCTTCCAAAAGTGAAAGCTGTAAGAAAGAAGGGTCTCTATGAGAAATATTTTAGTATCCACTTTAGCTAGGAAAGTACGATGGCAAAAAGAGCCTGCATTGATTCTTTCACAGTTCTTTGCTTTCCACCAACAACAAATAAGTGATTTACTGAACAGTTATGTAAACGGTTTGAATTGAAGCACACACAGACTTCCTAATCATTAAAAAATAAAACAAAAAAGATAAAATAATTAGTCTAAGTTGGCCCCACAAAACAAAAGCCATATTTTACATGGCCCTCAAAACACAAAAGACCGTTCTAGGTCTCTTCCCCTTCAACAGACCAACTGGTGATCCACCCTGTCAAAATTTAAAGTGAGGCAGCCATAGCAGGCCTGACTTTCTATCAGAAGGTATCTGACATGAGACAAAAACACATGGTGAGTGCTATAAAAAATCTTGTCTCTTCTCTCATTTAATACATAAAATATATACAAATTTATAGGAAGTCAATAACCAACATTCCAAATCCAAATAATATTAACACAAGTAAGCAGTGACCATAGTTAATGGTCACTGTGGTTGGAAAAAACATTGCCAAGACACAAGCAGGAGCTAGGAGGGCAATGAAAAAGGAAAGAAAAATAAGCAGGGCAAAAAATAAACTTAAAAAACAGAATAATCAAGAGGGTCTGTTCCAAGATGAAACAAGAATTCCAATAAGCACTACAAGTATTCCTTAGAACTTTAGATAGTGAAATGGAGAAGTGTCCACTTTCTGTCAAGACAGGACTATGAGCTGTACCCATTATTTTGCTTGAGCTCATTCTGAATAAAATACCACTCCCTTAACCTCTCCCAAACCTTCTTCCCAATTTCTGAACGAATGACCTCTTCTGAAGTCTTCTCTTGGATAAAATTTTTACAAAGGTAAAACTACTACTAAAGGAGAAAGTGAGGAAGGACAAAGCAAGATACTGTTTTCAGATGAGCACAACAGCAATCCTGCCAGCACTCGAGCTGCTGGGCTTATCAGATGGTGTGGACATGCTTTTCATTAGCTCCCTTTGTGGTGCCTACAGAGAACCCTCAAGGAATTTTTCAGGTGCAAAGAGATATTCTTTACTGAAAGCCCAAAAGATGAACAGAGAAATTAAAAATTTAGGGCATTTTCAAAATTTGGGGAACATTCATATGGTTTTATAGCATGCCTGGTTATTTTATTAGATCAATATTTAATGCATTAAAATAAGAGTATATAAAACGTCAGCTTAAAAGGCCCAAGAGAGACTGAATCTACCTTTGTAAGAAATACAGACTAAATAGCAAATCCAAGCTTTATTCTCCAACTCAGATATTCAGAATAAGTTCCACTGCTTGTTTTCTACCAAAATTTTAATATTTTAAATTGTTTGTTCACAGATTGCATTAAATAAAATATTTTTTCAGACTGCATTAAATTTAAAAGATATTTATCTCTTTAAAATTTAATTTTATATATACATATATATATATCTTCAAAAAATACCCCTGCAGAAAGCAGTGCTAAGCTGGCAGATTTGACATTGTCAATTGTCACACATTTTTAATGCTGTTGTATGATTTCTCACTGTGCATTTATGCAAAAGCCTAGCCACCCTCATTCAGCAGGTGGCAGCAGACCCTGCAAGAGTGGCTGTGGAGTTTGTCCCACCATTTGCCAGTTCAGCAGACCCATCGGCCTACAGGCAGCTCTGGAGTCACAGGTGGCAGACCTTGGTGCTGTGTGAACACCAGGCCATCTGTCACTGTTAGGCTGCAGCGTCCCATTTCATACATGGTTTCTGCTACTGGCCTAAACAAAGGGTCACATAATTACATGATGGATTTGGGCCCATTAAGGCAAAGCAAATCACTTGCTCCCATATAATCCAAATTGGTTTACAAGATGGTCTACAAATTCTCACAGGCTGAAGAGAACTCAACGTGTGCAAAGAGATTCTAAACCCAAGAATACAGAGCTCTGAGCAGTGCTTCCTCCTGGGCCCACCTAGGGCTTTACCGGCAGCATTCTGACTCAAGTGTACTGGCTTGCTTGATCTCTTGCAGCCATGCCAACATAACTGTGACACAATTCCATCTCCCTGTGCCTTCTGGAAAAGCCACAAGCCTTCGAGAGAGCCACTCATGTAAGTCCACCTAATAGCCTTTGTGGATCCCTCCCTATTATCCTCTCCATCCCACAAAAGAACAAAAAGAAGGGTGGGGGAAGTGGAGAGGGAGAGAGAAGAGGAAGGGGAGTTGGGAGAAGAAAAGGAGCAAGGACCTCAGGCCTACAGCTTCAAGTATTAGCCTTCCCATCTTAGGAGAGGGAGAGGGGGAGATGGGGGAGGAGGAGGAAGAGGAGGAAGGGGAGGAAGAGAAGGGGAGGTGAGGGAGGAAAGAAAGGGGAAGGGAAGGAGGAGGAGGGGGAGGGAGGGGGAGGAGGAAATAACTATCATATAACAAACACCCAAACTTCCAAGATTTTCATCACTGGGTAAAGAAAGGATATAAGAAGTAGGACTCACTATGATCCAGAAGGAGAAGGTCAGCTTTGAGAATGGGGACATGTCATTTCTGTAGGGCACTGGTGAGGGGTGCAAGGATGTGCAGCACACCTCCCCCGCCAACACAATGTAGGCATATAACTACTAGATGCCTCTTCCTACTTCTACACCAAGGCGTCAAGCTGGGGCTGCTTAGCACATCTGGTTGCTGCACTTGGAGAATAAGGCCAAGGTTAAGGTCTGCAATCCTGTGAGGGCCATTTAAGTCTCTTGTACTGCAAAGCCAGTTCTGTCCCTTTTAGAGGGCCCAGGGCATCCCTGCTATCTATCTCTGGCCATCAAGGAAAGGAAAGCATCTGTCCAGCTCAGTTATTGGGAGACTCCATGGAGAGGGGGAGCAAGTAGTAAGGGCATAATATAAATGAGTAAAATAAAAAATGATGGCCATTTAGTCAACTAGGGAGAGAAAATGCTTTTCAGCAGAAATGCCCCCTCCTCCCAAATCCAGCAGAGCCCTGCAATAACCTTTCGGGGTTGTGTAAGCAACTTTCCCCTGCTGGTCACAAGAGGTCTGGGGAGGATGTGATTTGCTCACCACTGATACCTCACCACTTCCAGAAAACTAGCCAGAGCCTGCACCCTAGTGATGCCGCAGGATGTGCCATGCTGCAGTCGCTGGACCTCTGCTGGCCATCCTCTCTCTCCACTCCTGGGAAGGGGGCACAGGAGCAAGAAAACTAGAAACCGAGGGAGGGAGGGAGAGCAGCCAGCCAACTGCTCTCAGAACGCCGAGGTGGCCCCAGAGGAGAAAGCAAGGACAGCAACTCTGAGCATTTTATCTCCTCTCCCTGCCCCCCAAACCCGTACCCCTGCCCCACCCTGCCCCAAACCAGCATACTTATTAGAGCCACCCTTTGGGGACACTAGAATAGGGAGGATTCTAAAGAGAAAACTTTTCAATCTAGCTTTGCAAATGGAATAAACAGTGTGCCAAAGTATGTGTGGCTTCAAAAATCAGCTGAAGAACCCTCTCCTTACCCAAAGGTATGAACAGATCTAAAAAATATTAATCCCATAGCCACTCTTAGGTGATGGAAAGATAAGATAAAGAGGATACACTAAGGGATGATAAAAATGTTTTAATATGTCTTTGGGGAACTGATTTCCATCTTGGAGATGGATTAGTCCATGTTCAAAGAACTTTGAGTACTAAAACCACACTGCAATATAAAATGGGAATGCATCAATCACAGCCTTTATCATGGCCAAAGTCCCCTCCCACTGCCCCCCAAAACCACTCTAAAAGAACTTATTAAAAGAACCCCGTATTATTTAAAAAATATACAGGTTGCCTGCTTTGTCAGATCTATTGTCTTTTCCCTTTGGAAACAGGAGACAAAAGCAAGATTGGGGGGCCATGAGAAAGACAGACAGCAGAGTGTGTGTCTCTGAGGCAGTCAGGTGGGAGCTGAGTGGTTTTTGCCAGGCTGGTTTCCACAGCACTCAGGATTAAGCCTGAGTTCTACTTAGCAAGCATAAGGAACACCGTTAGTCAAGACAATGTTTGGGAACCACGTGTCATATTAATTCCCTGCTGGTACACGGTGTCAGTCATTTACACTGCAGTCGAAAATCACAGCTCCTCCCGCTATGCAGCACTGTTTATGCTGATGGGATTGGAGCACTGATCATCATGGCTGTCACAGAAAACGGAGCTTTGGTTTTGCTGCAGTTTCTTCTTATTCAGAAATTCTTTTTCAAAAATTCATTTGTCTGGAGACCACTAAAACAACAGACTTTCTCTTTTATAACTTCCCGTTGCCTTAAATGGAATTTGTCATGGTACGCCTTTGCTAACAGTACTTGGGATTTCACACTCTAATTAAGTTTGGAAGCGTTTTGACTTTGCCTTGTCAGAGCTGAGGGAATACTGCAGGATGCACTACCACTGTCACCATGGGTACAGAAAACATAAAACACTGCTTAGCTAAAATGGCAAATACAAGCAACAGGAAAGGAGAGGGCAAGATCACTTTTCAAACAGAAATTGGCCCAAACTTACAGGGAGCTAAAACCTTTCACCCAGCTCATGCACACTCGGAGGAGAAGGGGCAACCCTGCACTGTGGGACCTAGAGATAAAGGAGTGATCTGCTGGGAGGACATGTCAGAATGCCTGTGCCCATCCCGGAAGACAAGCATTTCGCCCTTCATGTGGAGCAACACAGTGAACCTAAAAAGCTTGACTTGCAGGATATATCTTGTTTTAATTGTTTGGTTATAAATGCATATCATCTACAACAAAGGACCAGGAGGACTCCAAGCACAGCTCAATAAGCCATTTCCAGTAAGACTGCGAAGGAACATCTCTGTGAGTAGGTTGCTAAAGCAAAGACAGACTTTGCTGTAAGCTCAATCCATTAGATCCATCACCAACCAGTAAGCCCACAGAGAGAAAGAGTCAAATGCAAGCAGAGGCACAGCACAGATTTCGAGCCTGATGGCCTAGATTTAGGCAAAATTGACTGCTTTCCAGATGTATGACCTTGAGAAAGCTGTTTAGTGACAGTAAACCTTGCCTTACTTGACTGTAAGATGAGCTGACTGCACCACATAAACTCTAAGGCCAGCTCCAGAGATTCCAACTCCCTGAGAAGTGGGAGCAGGTAAGAAATCAGCATTGTCATGACTATAGTTCACTTCTGAAATAATCCATACCTTCAAACCACACAAGAAATACAATAAACTTTGGTTTTGAAGGCAGCCAACATATATTTAATATTTAAAATAACCAAAGCCCACAGAGAGCTAGAACAAAAATCAGAATCAAAGACAAAGTATTTTCACAGGAATGCTAGTTTCATCTTGCCATAAAGGAGAAGCATACTGTCCTGTTTTCTGAAAATTCATCCTATATTGAAAGGAGTACATTTTCACAATCAAAAAAAGAAGACAGCAAAAAGCAACGATATTCAGAAGTATTAATAGAAAACAGCTATTTAAAATTTTATTTTATCCATATTTTTCACCAATTTCTTGAAAGCAACAATCAGAAGCTATCTAGATATAAGTGCTAATTAAGTCTTTTGTTCAGGAAAACCTCAAAATTTCTATCTTCTAACAGAATAAAAAGTAATTGTAAATTGGCAGGGCAGTGCTGCTAGAGGTATCTTCAAATTTGATTGAAGGAAAATGACCCGTGCGGTCCACCTCTTATCACAGTGTTCCTGGTGACGCCATTTTACTCCTTCCTCACTGCCATCTTAGTGCCACGAACGTCTCCTAGCGGGCTGGCCAACAGGCTTGCTTATCTACATTTTGGCACTGCCAGAGCATTCAAGGGTTTGGTATGAATATATTTTTTGCAGCAAAAAGAACCAACCCCTGACTCTTTACTACCAGCCAGGCTAAAATTTCAGATTGAAGAGGTTTAGGAATCCCCTACAAGTACCAGAAAGGAGAGCCTCTTCCGAGTAGCCAAACTTGAGTAGACCATGATGGGGTCAAACAAAATGGGAAGCAACTGGGTCTCTGCTATGTCCTCAGAGTACCTGGTACACAGCTTACAGAAAGCCAGAGAAAGAAAATAAGACCAAAATCTTCAACCAAGTTTTACTTTAAAAATTTCAAAGGAAGGCTCTGTGATACCCTTTATGTCATCCAACCAAACATGTATGCAAGCAAAGATGCAGTTAAAATGGAGTTCTAATTTGCTGCCCTAAAAGTCTTATTTCAAAGTGCAAGCCTTGTAAAAACCAAAGGAAAAGAATCCCTTTACATTCCATTATATAGTAAACAATTAATATATTAAATGTCCTTCTCAGGATTAACAATTATATGGAGATCTAGGCTCTTATGCTACAAGCATAAGATTAATGCAAGATTTACGGAATCTTTGTGGGATTCTAAACAGGGCTTAGGAAAACTGAGCCTTCTTATTTCAATGAAAAGACTGATGTGAAAATCCTCCTCTCCCCTAGTTTCAAAGACATCTCCTAATTAGAGAAAACAGCATTCAGTGAGCAGGATGAACAACAGCTAGTGCAACAAGACTTGGAAGAACAGCTGGCTTTATCAATTTGATATCAAGTTAAAAGGTATCTAGTTCTGTGAAGATTCAACTCCTGAAACAGCTACTAAAGCATTTTGGGCAAATTCTTCATGGTACAGTTTACTGTACTTACTATAAATTCCTCAGGGTTAAGTGCCTTTAAAAAGATAAACACACAAATCAAAGTTAAAATCCACTTGTTTCCTCTTAGTAACAGCATAAAGGAACAAAGGAATAAGCTGAGTCAAATCCAATTAATTTTAAGAATCAAGATTTCTAAGCTTACAATCACAAACAAGAGTTTTCCACAAGTAGCTTTGAAGTCACAACTATTAATTAAACAGAAGGCACTAAAAATTATCCCCATTAATGAGAATGAAAGCCCTCAAAATCTACTGATCTTTTAAGATAAAATCTTCTTTTGTTAAAACATTTTTCTTATATATTTTAATCAGCCATTATAGATCATTAACATGGAAGCATTTTCTTAAAAAAAACCCCAATAAAATCCAGCAATTTTCTTCATAAATGGAAAATAAACTATAAAAGACAGTGAAAAGAAGCCTGGACTCTCTTAAATATACCATATTTAGATTTCTTTTTTCTCTCAAGTGTCATTTTCATCTTTGACTACTGATAAATTCATACCTCTCATTAATTTAAATTACCAATGAATATTTAATTAAAAGCATGTATTAAAACCACTCACAAAACCTATATTTCAAGTATATATACATATATATATATATATACACACACCCCAATATATATCACACCTGGTTTCTAACACATACATTAAAAAATACATCTAACAATCTCTGTATTATACCTTTAATATTTGCAGCGTTCACTTTAAAGTCTATTTTGCCCATTCAACCAAAGACAAATTTTCAACCTCCCACCACTTTATGAGTATGAGAAATACTTACTGTAGACAAAAGGATTCCATTTTCTTTCTGGGAATGCTCTCCACCCTCCTACAGAACTCTTTTATGCAGTGTGCAATTTCATTTTCTGAGTTTTACAGTAACAAAGCTCTCGTGCCACAGAACCTAATGTAAATGAAATGGCCCTGCAGCTGCCTTCAGAACCCAGCTCACCTCAACCATGATACAGCTAATTGTTAAAAATGGTGGCTGAGACATTTTCCATACATTAAATTAAGGAGCTCTGATGAAGGCACTGGCATCCTCCCACTTCAGACAAAGGAAAATAATTTGCGACTGTACCAAGGCACGGATAACTGAGTCATCTCCCATACAGGGTCAGTGTTAGAGGTTTCCTCCATCTTTACAAAATGCAAACCACAGCTCATTGTCTCATCCCAGAAATCAATTCTCTGTAATGCTGCACTGGGTCAGAGTTTTAAAGGAATCTTAGTCATGGGTAAATCCAGACCTCCAACGCCGAGACAAGTGAAATTCTCACAGTTCCTCTCCCTTCCCTGAGCAGCTCTCTTCTATTCCCCACTTGACAGCTCCTCAAGTCTTCCTATTGTTAAGAGTACAGAAAGTCCCACACCTCTGAAGGGAGCTAAATCTCCCAACTAGGTGAGCAGTTTCCAAGTCCGTGCTTCGGAAAGAAGTCCAGACCCTACAGGTCCCATGATACAAATACATTCCTTGGGGTAAAAAGCTATACATCACTGTCTCTTTTTTTGTGTGGGGGGGGTACTTGTTTTTAAGGGAAGACAACTATCAAGCTGCTTTTTAATGCTGAATTAAAAGTATTTTATCTCTGATATTAATCAAGGTATTAAAAGTGGTATAGGCAACATTTATAATTTTATCACCCTCCAGATAATGCTTACGTGACTTGGGAAGTTTTTCATTTCACTTACACAAATCACATTCTCTGCACCAAAAACTGGAAGTATACTTAAAGCATTCATATCACACTCTTTTGAGGATGAATTTAGGATAGGAAAAGTAACTATCTTAATTTAAATCACCTACATTTGATAATACTTAAGAATCCACATTTTAAAGCCTTATGCTAAAGCATTTCTTGTGAGATAATTCCAGATATATCAAATAGCACTTTTTCCCTATAACAAAACATAAATGACTGAATTCCTTGGTAAAGCATTCTACGCACACACACACACTCACCTACAATCCCAAAGAAGGATCTGATTTTAGCAAAGAAAAATTCTATTTTAATATTTTACCTCTTGTAAGAATTCTACACTTCGTATGCATCTTTTCAAAAAAATCCTAAAGAAAGACCACACTACTTACTACTTAAAGATGAAGCCTGCAAAAATCCTGAATAACCAACTATTTAAATCTTTAAGCAAATGCTTCTCTGCCCCACCCAAAAGATTTTTTTTTAAGAAAAATGTAGAATAACAGGGCACAAATCTGAATAATTCTCAGAAGAATCAAGTACTTTTTCTATTGAATGAGTTAAATGCTTCTGAATTCATCTCAAAATTTTAAGCAAACCGAGACTTTGTCTTTCAGAGGTACTGCAACTACATGTTATCAATGTATTTACTAGGGCACAATAATCTTAATTTCTTTACGAAACATAGGCAATCCTACCTGCAGCTCTCAAATTTAAGGAGTTACAGACCAGTCGATGCTGTTGGTCACGCAGCTCTTCCATACCTTCTGTGTGGGATGAGCTCTGTTGGAACCAGTGCTCAAGTTTTTCCCACTTCGAACAGCCAGAATTGAGGGTGGGGGGAGGATGGGAGAGGAGAGAGAGGAAAGAGAGAGAGAAGAGAGAGAAAGAAGAAAATGGAAAAGAGAACACCCTGCAAATGCTGATATGACTGAAGAACTAAAGAGTCTAATTAGACAATGAGATTGCAGGGTCCCCTTAAAAAGGGTGCACACAGCCCCTGGGCGCAGCATCATTATTTGTGCTGCTCCACACAAATTCAGAGAAGTCAGCCATCAGTTTGAAAGCACAAACTGATGCGAGTAACAGTTTATAGGTTACAGGAGGGTATTTTATTGTTAACGGACTGTACCAAGTTAAGATTTAAGAGGGGGAGAGACAACATGTAGGCAAGGAATGCTATGATACTTTTTTTTTTTTTGACCCAAGCCACTGCAATTACTCTGATGTGAATTTTTGATGACTTCCGACATCTTGCATGGTTAATAATCGCTTCAGCTGTCATGTTTGGTTAATGTGGAAAATGCATTTGCTGCATTGTGATGCAGTGCTGTGGCCACAGATTTTAACACCAGTTGTGAAGCTGGTCCCTTAACTGAGCAGCAGGAATTTGCACATGCCATGATGCTAAAATAAATGGTGGTTAAAAGATTTTATACAGCAGCAGGCAGATTCTGCCATTTTAGCCTACAGAATTTGTAGATCCAACATCCACAAGCATCTCAGATCACTGTACCCTCATCAAGTGCACTGTCCTTCAAATAGAACAGTAAATTCACCATCTTATATGTTTGGCCTCTCAGTAGTTAAAATATTTCGATACTGTTTAAATAACTATTCAGATTAACTACAGCTTTGAACAGAACCGAGGTTATTTGCATTTCAGGAATATACAGCCAATGAAACTGTCAGTGACACAGGAAAATGCAGACCTTTTATTAACATATGCTCAGCTCAACTGTCACTTCTCTGTATAACATCTAGGGAAAAATATATGATGTGTAAATAATGAATATTCCCATACTACCGTAATGGTTTTTTAAAATGTTCCTCAGAAAGGGATTTGTTTTCCTCAGTGTTTTAATGTATAACCTGAAAATTAAAGACTACATCAAAATACTAACATGTGTTTTTTATTGTCACTAAAAGAAATTCAATGCAGCAAACAACTGTGCAATTACAGGAAAGCTTGTGCAAAAGCAGAGATGAAACCGCACTGAGAACCAGGCACCAGATGATTAAAGTCAGGCCAGTAAGGTAGTGGACAGTCATTATGGTACAGATTGCAAAAGAAAAATCGAGAAAAAGACCCTTCCATCTTCAAAAACAAAACCCACAAACCCTATGATGCAATGTGTTGGCTGCAAAACCCATACCTATACTGCAGAACCTGAAGGACACATGATTTGCCAATTTCACAACACATTTTTATACAAATATTTACTTGGCTACTTAGTATCTAGAATTTGGCTACTTAAGGTTCTTATTCATCTATAATAATCATTCTGGTATTTAAAGAAGCAGAACCAGGTTACAGACTTTGCTGCTTTAAAAGATAGATAACTAATATAATCAACTTGTATTTCTTACATCAGAACATTTGCCAATTAAATGTTCATAGTTGAGATATTTCAGACGTTTCTGCCCTGAACAAAATAAAACTAAAGGGAAAAAGAATGAACATAAGAACACACTGGTGTCTGAACAGTGAATAACAAGGAAAGAACGTATGTTACTAACATAAAAATCAACCCATGATTTCCTTTGTTTTATTCATTGTGATAGCACCAAATGCATAATTTGGAGGTGCATGTGTTAACAAGAGCTGTAAAGCTGAAGAGCTTTCTAGTTTTGTTTCTTCTCCTAACTTAAAATTAACTGCACCAACAGTGCTATTTGGTGCCACAGCAGATGTCACAGTAGTTGTAGCTAACATTCAACAACTCAAGCTTTTTTGTTCCAGACCCAATACAAGATAGCACTAGCAGCTCAAAACCGCACAAGGAGGGAGAGAGGGATTGTGTTGGGGGTAGCTTTGAAATTAACCAGGCTCAGCTTATGCTCCAATTACTGAACAAAAGACAATCCTGGGGGACCTCTCTCTGAACCAGTGCAAGAAGCAAACTCTTTTGTTTCTGATCAAATAAATACAGCATTGGAACACAGCGGATATGCAGCAATAGGAGTCTCTGCCTGGGGATGGAAGGGGCAAGAAAAAAAAGAACTCAAAGACCCCAGTCTGGTTACAGTCAAACCACTTCACTGACTGTTAAAACCTATTCCTGAGGGAGACATCTGAAGTTCACTACATGGGACTGAGAAAACCCCCTTCAATTACTTAAAAAACCCATGTCATGGAGCCACATTTTTCCATGCCACTATGGCCGAAGAAATACATTCAGCGGATAGATCTTTATGCTAGAATAAACCATAAACCAGCTCAGCCTCAGTCTTCCCCAATCTATGAATATCCCAAGGAGACCAGACGACCTGCAGAATATTCTGACTGCAAAGGACCTCGGAGCTGAGACTACTGAGAAGTGTTAACTAACCTGCCTCAGACTCCAAGCCCGAATAAGTATGTGGAGGTCATTAAAACGCTGGACAGAAGCCACCTTACAAAGGAGGTACTTTTCCAATTGATTTATCACTACATGAATTAATCCATTCCTAAATGCCTATTTGGTAGTACATTGTTTAATTCTGTGTTTTGGCTTTATATAGTCCTAAGCACCAAAAACTAAAACAAAGAGAAAAGGACAGACAAGTAGTGGACTCAGCACTTATTAATATAAGGGACATAAATGCGCCTGCTTATACAAATGCAAAGATGATGTCTGAGTCTTTCTACCACAGGGGATCGATACGATCTTTTCAAAATCCTCTGTACACTGCACCATTCTGAACCACAACGGCAGCTAATTTGTACATCAGATACACACACACTCTATGTAAAAAATGTAGACACCCAAGTGTAAAGACAGATGGATCTTACTACCACAATGACCAAAGTGTATTAGGTCTTTGTGTAGTTGAAAGATCTCCAAATTTCAGGTGAGGGCTTGAATTTTTAAACAGTATTCCATATAAAATTCCAACTAAGTATGCCTTTAGATAGTTCCTTAGAATTCACTGTAATGAGAATCATTAATAGAAGTTTCAAGTTTGTTGTTTTTATTTCCATCTCTCTACAGATTCTCCCAATTAGTCCATTAAAGAACTTCTTAGCAAAGTACAGGTATAGGACCAAGAAAGAACGAAAAAATTTTCCGAAAATAGTAGGAACACTTCCTCCAACTTAAGATATCCAGGTTCCAAAGACTCTCAGACTTTCTCCCTCATGTAGTTAACTGGTTTGAAAGATCTGAGAAGGTAAAAAAAAAAAAAAAGGAGGGGGGAAAACAGTTCCAATTTCCTTAAGCCCATGCTTGAAACACACCAAGGATGAGGAGACATTTTTTAAGGGGTGGCATTAGTACTCCTTTAAAAAAACAAACAAACCTGTTACCATTAACAAATAAGATTATAGAATAGAAAAAGGAAGCCACTGAAATTCTATGGTTCAAGTAGAATTATAATAATCACTAGGTGGGGACTTCCCTGGCGGTCCAATGGTTAAGAATCCATGCTTCCACTGCAGGGAGCATGGGGTCAATCCCTGGTTGGGAAACTTAAGATCCCGCATGCTGCGCGGTGCAGCCGAAACTAACTAACTAAAATAAAATAAAATAAAATAAAATAAATATCACTAGGTGAAGTTCAAGTGCACAACTGTAAAGCTCTAAAGTACATTAACAATATGCAGGGCTCTACCCAGAAATCAAACTTTTACAGAACGCTGGTTAGCTGTGTTCTGCCTTCTGCCAGGCTCACTGGGCTGCTGGGAAGATCAAGTAATATCACTGGTAGGTAAGTGCTTTTAAGTGTTAAAAATGAGAGGCCACGTGAGGTCGGGCAGTCACTGTCCCCTACTTGCTAGTCTTCTGAGGCACAGCTGGCTCCCAGTTCCCTTCCCAGCCTCCATCGCCAACCTCCTCCCGGCTCCTCTCTCCTTGCTGAGACCTTGGTCCCTTGCCCCATGCTATATGCTTCCTGTCCTGTACAGTCATTTGCCCTGCCACAACTCTTACCTCTAGACCAGTGGCTCTGGAAAATTCTGTCTGGAGCTATTTTCTGAGCCGTGTTTCTTATCCTACCTTTAAGTGTTTGAGGAGCATTTCCATGGTGATGTCTTGCCAGAACATCAAAAACTGAAACAAAATCTCAACTCTCAGTCTAGTTAACCTTCCTAATTCCTCAGCTTTGACCAACAGCACCAATCCTTCTCTTGCCACAAACCTTGAGTTATTTCTGAACATCCTTCTTAAGCCCATCAGGCACCAAGTGCGGCAGATGTTTTATTCCAAATGTCTCTCACACATCTTTTCCTCTCCGTTTTCTCAGCCACCAACCTGGTCCTGGCCATCATCACTGTGCCTGGATTACTGCAACTGCCTCTGAACAACACCGCAGCAGGTATCCTTCCACTGGCCATGCTAACTTCCATAAGTGTTTCCACACCCTCCCTCTTTCCGTGTTGACATTTACCTACTCCAAAACTTTTAACAGCATGTACTGCCTACACTCCACTGCTTGGCAGTCACTCCTTTCACATTTGATCCCCGCCTCACTGACAGACTTTATTTCTTAGCACATAACTTCTATTCTCACCTCCCTGACCTTGTTCAGGTTATTACTCTCATATCTTCTTTCACTTCCTGCAAGCTAAGCCCATTTAATCTTTCAAGGCCTATTGGGATCCTGACTATTCCAGGGGATCTTCCCCAATCACCCTTGAAGTCATTTGTCATTACCCCCTTCCTCTCCTCTGAACTCCGTATGGCATGTAGAATCTCATGTCATTCCCATTCAGTTTTGCCAGTCACTTTACACTGTCTTGGACAGTTTGACCCTATTATAGGAATGTTAGTCTGGGCTCTCCAGGTAGAAAACAATGAGCTTCTAGGGGGCAGTATCCAGAATTTATGTTTATTCTAATTGTCATCAGTGCCTACCATAGTGCTGTCCTTAATGGGCATGCAACAAAACCACTTCATTGATTTTCATTAGTGTTCACTAGGCCCCACCCAGGGAGATGGAAGCATCTACTTAAAGGGGAGCTAAATATTACTTTCGCTTATTGTTTGTTCTTTCAAATCTCTTCAGCTCCTTGAGATAATTGCAGCCTTAGGTACTAAGACAGATGCTGAGGTGGTTCTTGGCCCATGTGCAGAGGCACCAAATTCTTCTTTGTGACTAAGCAATATTACCAACAGTATTCAATTCCCAAAGTCGGCTTCCTTCTCAGTTGCATCTAGAGCCAAGGAGGTTCCGGGAAAATGAGATGGTCCTAGCCAAAGTCAGTGGTGTGGCATTCACAGCTGATCTGTCCTGACAAATCAGCTGAGAATGAAAAAGCAAACCTGCTAATTTTATCAATGACATTTCGCCTTAAGTATTAAGTGAGGACCACTAGATTTACGCAGCCACTAAAGAGTCAGAGGATGTCTGCACATCTTTTTTTAGCAGTAAAACAAATTAAGGTCCACTCTCTGTTGCTCATATGCAAACTTGTCTGCTCAGGGGTCAAGAAACAACAGGGAAAAGAAAGCTCTCTGCCTGAGAAGTTGATGAGTTCCTGCTGCCCAGAGCAGGGTTCTGCTTTGGTAAGCCTATAAGCCAAAAGGGGTGGGAACACGGTTTAGAAGTGGGCCAGAAACTTTAAGGCAGGTAGGTGAAGGTAATTTCAGAAGTAAGATTTCCACTTTAAACATGTTTTTGGGAAGTAGTTCCTCAGTAAGTGCAGTTACTAATGGGAATGGGCTAAAATGGGAGGAGGAAGCAGCTCTCCTCAAATATTCCTCCAGGGCAATTCACTGCAGTCCCAAGTTTCAGAAATTCAGAATGAAAGCTCTCTGTCAGTCTGGGTCTGGGTCTGGGTCTCTCTCTCTCTCTTTCTCTCTCTCTCTCTCTCTCTTTCTCTCTCTCTCTCTCTCTCTCTCTCACACACACACACACACACACACTCACAGCATCTAATCAAGCCTTAGTATTTAGATAAAGGAAACAAGAGATTTTGGCAAGAACTTGTAGACTATATGAAGAACTTCTACCTCAATAATAAGTGAAATAATACAGTAAATACAGACTCATTTTCGTTGTAGCCATAAAATTTCAGGGGTGACTCATTTCCCTTGTGGCATAGATTAAGAAAATAAGGCACAGAGAAACTCAGATTCTCACAGGTCCAGGTCCTGGGTTCAGGGCCTGAGTTCTCTGCACAGCACTATGGGACACTGTACCAACAAAACCTGGCCGGGTGTGTGCTTGATGGACTCTATTTCATGGAATCTGAAGTTCTTACATGGAGGATGATGGTGGATAGAAAAGAACAGCTTCTGGCTTGCTAGTTTTGTTACCAATGTACTTTACACAACAGATGTATTTCTTACCAGGTTGATTGTAAATAGAACTCTTTTAAACAACTTCTATTTTAAATTCAGTAGGGAAGCTGTTATTTGAAGAAATACTAAAGCTAAATATCACCCCACAATTTCTTTAATAAATGCAGATATTCAGAGTTTGGATTTGCTTCCTAAAGCAAGGTCTATCTTATTATTACTATTATTTTAGAGAAAAGACACTAAAACCTCAATTTTCATGCAATTTTTTTGCTGCATATTATTTACCATTTGTTATTAACTAGAAAACACTGATGAGGCCAGAAATTGATTTAAAAAAAAAAAAGACTCCTCAATAGAAAAGGATTACTAAAATTACTCAATCCTCAACGTAATTTAAACAAGGGAAAACCCGTATATATTTCATTATCTGGTCAGAATTTCAAATTCACTGACATATAAAATATAAGTTCCTGAAATTTTTCTATGAAAAATTTTCTATAAAAAAAAGAGAGCTAAAAATTATATGCAATATAACAACAAAATGAATTTGCAACAGAAAACATGGTGACTGATGTCCCATGGGATGTTGGTCCTACATGATGGGGTGGGAGAGGTGAGAGGAGGCCCTGCCTTTCATCACCCACCACTTTTAGGTCAGGACAGACAACCAAGGCAAGTTGGACAGGTGGCCTGGTCTAGGCCCCAGGAGCTTATGCTTCCCTGTAAGAACCTCAGCTCACGTTTCCATCTCAGTACTGCACCCTCCACATCTCTACAACAGGAACAAGAGGATCTGCAATTCTAAAACAGTTTTTTGAAAACTAGGCTGATTTTAAAATCTGCTCTTCCCACACCATTCTCTCCACCATCCTTCCAGCAGTGACACAGGTGAAAATCATTTAAAAAACAATGGTCCAGTTTTACTAACATGCTTCTTACATACTAAATCCTCCAGCAAACTACTGAGGTGATTAAAACATTTCCAGTTCTACTATTTTGCCATCTCACATCCTTAAGTCGATACTGGGACATTTCAAGTAGCTGAATCCCCTTCGGTAGACCTAAAACACTGAAGATCTAATAAAGATGGGGACTATATTATATCCACTTACAGTGCTTAACAAAGCATCATGCACAGGGTTAAGTGCTCAAATATATTTATTGATTAACCTATGAGTTGTTGAAGGTTATTATTCAGATGCTTGAGAGATGTTTACAGAACTGCAGCTTGTTGTCAGCCTTCTCCAACTGTGGTGCTTCTGGGCAAACTCACATTTAGAATTTAACCTGAAGTGTTCCTGCAAAGCTACCTATATATTAGTCACACTTAATCTAATTAAGTTCTATTTAAGCCTTACGGGTGAAAAACCATGTAAAGCTACCTACATATGATTTCTAAAGGCAAGAGGTTATTAAACCTAGTGGAAAGCATGCTGAAGTTGGGAGTCAAAAGAACTGGGTTCTAGGTAACCCTACACAGTTATTCACACCATGCCTCAGTTTCCTCATCTATAAAATGGGAAAATACTACCACACCTATATGAAGAACACTGTGTATATCTTCAACTGCCTATACAACAGGATTAATCTTCAAAGCAAAGAGAAGCCATTTCAAATGATTTTTAAGACACACAGGCTGCACATTTTAATACATTTTTTAAATATTCAGACTGATTTAGACATTTCCAAGGAAATACTTATTCTGCCTCTGTGCTTTCTCTCATGGCATCTGTTGTTACTAGCAGGTAAGGAAAAGTAAAATCTAATGTCATTAACAGTAGACCCAAGATCTTTAGTGCTCACTCAATGCAGGAGGGGGTTACAGAGAGAAGCAAATGAAAAGGTAAACAAAATGAGGATGAGAGGAGCTGAGGAGAAAGGTAGAGAAAATCAGGTTAATGAATAAAAACAACAAGTCCATCTTTCATCTCTCCTGGCTCCTAATGATGGCAGACGGTGTATTTAATCTGCTGAGAGACCAGATTTAAGGCCTTCTTTTGGCACAGTCCATCCATGAATTATTAACATTTGCAGAAGCAATAGCACATCCGCTCACAGTGATCAGAGAGGAAAGTGATGATTAACTAAAATGGGATTATTAATCCCTCCACTTCCCTTTCCTCTATCCCCCTCTCTTCTCATTCCCCACTGGGCTCTGACTGCTTTTTAGGCAGTGTATTTTAAGCTACAGCCTCGGTATCAGAGTCAATACCTCCACGGTAAAAAAATAATCAATGACCAATTATAAGTCATAGGTTTTTAATATATGTAAGTTTTTAACATATCTTATTGACCACTGTGTCCTTCATGAGTGGTTACAAATTCTTTATGGACTCAAACACTTAGAAGATAAACACACTGCTTTGCAGGCTGAAAGCTCAGGGTTGGTCCACAGGTGGACTAAGTATAAAAGTTGGCAGAGAGGGCTAGAAAAGGGTTTACTTATACTAACTAGACTTCTGTAATAACTTAACCCAGTGGACCTCATGCTGGAGGGCTTGTTCAAACACACATTCTGGGCCCCACCTCCAAAGATTTGGATTCCGTAGCTTTGGGGTGAGGCCTGAGAATCTGCATTTCTAACAAGCTCCCAGGTGATACTGATGCTCCTGATCTGTGCACCACACTTTAGAATCACTGATAAAGATCTTCTTTCCTGTTGTCAAATGCATTCAGGGCATGAGAGGAATGGAGAAGGAAATTAAAACCAACCTGAAGTAGAAAGTTAATACAAAGACAAAGGTGAGATTTGTAGCTCCTTTCCCCTCCTAACCCCCAAAGAAAATCCTGGAGGCCTGAAGGGCTCTGCAATGTTTGCTGCTCCAAAACAAACCCTATTCCATAACACTCCCCCTTTCCCCAAAATATGAGCTAGTAGGATGAATAGTTAACAAACGGTGAAGAACATATATGAAGTTGAGAGCTAGATTAATTTATAACTTCATTCCTAAAACATGAAAAGCAAAATCAAATGTGCCCTTTTCCTTGGTCATTTTCTTCCCCATCATCTTCTCTACTTAGGATTTGGCTTTAATGTATGATCAATCCTCAAAAAACAAATAAGTTGAAACAGCCTCACCCAAAACAGCTATGTACTATAACAGAAAAGTCTTATACACCCTCAATATCAAGCTGAGTCAGGCACCAAAAAAGTAGAATATTAGCAGAGGCTTTAGGCAAGGGCCAAAAATAAGGAAATGCACTTCAGGGTACCCATTAAAAGAGCAAAGCATGAGCAGGTTAGCCAGATGGATAAACTAAATTCCACCTCTTTGGGGTTTGCAAAGGCAGAAAACACAAGTAACAAGAGCATGTGAGGAAGAGGCCCACCTCTGGCAGCCAGTAGATCCAGCCTTTCCACCAGGCCCAGCCCAACCCCACACCTAGACTCACTCTACAGAGCAAGACAGCGTTGGTGGCTGCACGCTGCCAGGCTGCAGAAGCCATTCTTGACTGGCTTCTGAAGCCAATTCTTGAAGCCAGCCATGATTTCACAGCTGCCACTTGACTGCAAAAAAGGAGGTACACTCCCATTAGCAATGGCTGCTCTGGATGCCAGCCAGTCTAAAAGGCTGGGGGGGGGACGGGTGGTGGGGGGAAAGAAAGAGGGATACAAAAGACAGAAGGAAAGCAAGAATGAAAGGAAAAAAGGAGAAACGACAAAAAGAACAGACAAAAGAATGAAAGAAGGGAGGATAGTCCAAAGGAAGGAAGGAATCAGGGAGGGTGAAACAGAAAGCAAAAAACTGGCAAAAACAAAAACAAAAAATCTCCCCCCTAACCTGCTCTGATCCCTGACAGCCTAGTCCACCTAAAGTTTCAAATATGATATTTGTTCTGGTTTGCCACTTTGCATTTGCTTGGCACCAGTGACCTACTCAGCACAAACAAGGCTGATAGGCTCTAGTGTGACAAATCTCAAGAAACCCTGGGCCCCTTCACATAAAGGGCATCTGTAAAATATTATCAGCAGCAGCAACACTTTTGTTCAGTATCACTTTTTGTTCCAAAGTATATCCCAGATGGAAAAAGTGAGGTTTGTCCCCATTCAGTCTATAGTATTACCCTTCTAAGTAGCATTTTCATACCTACGACTGATTTAGTTAACCAGCAAATCTTTCACATGGAAAGGAATAAATGGAAATGTCACTTCAAAGAAAACAAGTAAGAAAAGGTCTAAGGGGAAAGACAGAACCAAAACATCAAGAAATTTGACCAGTGGCAAAAGAACTAGCTTAGCATCTTTGTGGTGGTGGTGATGATGGTGATGATGAAAAGGAGGAGGAATTTATCCAACCAGTCCACCCACCCCTTGATGCCTTCCTCAGCAAGGCATGATGATAAGGATACAGGGCAAGGTATTAAGAAGCATTGGGTTCAAGTTCCACCTTTGATAATAACTAATCTATCTTGATCTCGGTTTCTTCCGCTTCTAAATAAAGATGATGCTAACACCCATTCACCTCACCTCAAACACTGCAGTAAGGGACGAGACGGTGATGGACAAAGCCCACTGCAAAGTATTATATGAATGGAAAGATTATTATGGTGTGTCCCTCAAAGTTCACATAAAATTACTAACCTGTTATTTCCCCCCTAAAACTTCTAAATTAGGACAAAGTCATAGAGCTTCTCAATAACTATTTTTCCCAACAGTTTTTTAAATAATTTTTTAAATTTTTATTTTATTTATTTTTTTTTGACTGCGTTGGGTCTTTGTTGCTGCGTACATGCTTTCTCCAGTTGTGGTGAGCGGGGATTACTTTTCATTGCGGTGCGAGGGCTTCTCTTCGCGGTAGCTTTTCTTGTTGCAGAGCACGGACTCTAGGCGCGTCGGCTTCAGTAGCTGAGGTGCGCAGGCTCAGTAGTTGTGGCTCGCGGGGTCTAGAGCGCAGGCTCAGTAGTTGTGGCACACGGGCTTAGTTGCTCCGCGGCATGTGGGATCTTCCTGGACCAGGGATCAAACCCATGTTCCCCGCACTGGCAGGCAGATTCTTAACCAGTGTGCCACCAGGGAAGTCCCTTCCCAACGGTTTGAGGGGGAGAGTGAAATGACATAATGGTTGCTCATAAAATCTGCACATCTCAGATCCCTTTTCACACATTAGGAAGTTTTTTCCATTACAGAATAAAGGAAAAGACTGTATATTACTTTATAGGAATTGACCAATTCTGAACTATATGAGGGCCATTCTTATAGACTACCTCTAACACATGCTTCATGGACTAATTCCTCACTGCCCTGTTAAAATAAATCAATTTTCCTTGTCGTTTCCAAGATGTTCTACAGCTACAAGTACCTGGTCCAAACAATTCAACACTCCCAAAATGGTGGCAGTCAAGAAAGTACACTATGGAGCCATTTTCCAAGTTCTGTGAACTAAGGACATCTTGTTTTTGTAATTAGAGGGAAAAGTGAATTTTCCCTTCTAACGCCATTCAGTTCTCATTCACACCCTTAAAATCCCAAATTTAATGTTTTCTTGTCATCTAACTCCCTCAGCCCTCACTCACCCTCAATTCCAGTCAAGAGGTGTCCAGGTTGTGAAAAGGAGGGTAAGTCTTTCATAGGCAATGATTGTTTCCCTTCCAATCACTCTGAGCCCAGCTCCCTCCATAAGCAGGACACTGTACCTGCCCCTCAGCTAGATTCTAATTTCAACTTCACACTGGGAGAGTGGCACCAGGCACACGCTGAGGACCACTTATGTGGGAGTGCTTGCTTAGCTGGGCCCTACTCTTTGCACACCACCACCCCTGCCCAGTTAGTTCCCTGCTGGTCTTCTCTTCAAGATTCTGTTATGTTAGTTTGCATTTATTTCTAAGAGCCAGCTAGTCCAAAGAGTACCAATTTGCATGACTTAGGTATTAATGTTCTGCTGAATGTCAACTCCTCACTTTTGTGCTATCTCCTAGAAGTGAGTAATTTTGCTGTGCAGAAATTCCTTCCTGTATTCTGGAGCACACACCAAGTTGAGGGCTCTGCCTGTGTCTTTAAAAGCCAAACACACATAATACCCATAGGCAGCCAAATCACATTATAAGATGCAAGATTTCAACATTCCGGCACACTGCCAGAGCTTAATGGCCAGTCAGACGCTAAGTAAGGAAATGGGTCTGCATTAAACCTACAAATAAGTCAACAATCAATAGTTCAGGATTACAGTAGAAATTTGATGTGCCCTTTAAATTGCTTCTAGCATCATCCTTCTAACTCCAGCTCAGCTTCAGAAGCAAAACAAAACAAAGATGATCAAGCAAGAAGCTGAACCCAACCTATTTTTACAAGCACAAAGCCTTGGCATTTCAAAACTAAAAGCTGCTCCAGGATTTCACAGAAATCCTTTACAGTGTACCTGTAGGGCAGCAAAACTGAGAAATAATAGGCTGGGCTTTAGACAGTAAATTAAACTGACAGCTCAGCAAGCAGAAAACTATGGCAAAAAACCCAGCACCTGGAGATAAACGGAGGAAGCACGTTTGGCCTTCCTGCAAAACTCATCTTCCCCCCAAACCAGCAGTGTTTGTATTAAAGTTTAGAAAGCACATTCCAGCTTCTCCCTCAATCAACATTATTTTACTACTAAGCTTATATAAGTAAGAGCGATGCCCACCACATCCATTCTCTGTGGGCTTTGTACTCTTTATTTTGCTCTAAATGAGTGATCAATTATACCTCTATTTCCTATTTCTACCACCTTTCTCCTTCAAATATAACGTGGAAATTAGTCTACAATGAAGCTTAAAACCTAGAGGAATAAGGGAATAGTACTGAACTCAAACCCACAGAAGGGACTTCAAGTCTGGCATAATAGCCTTTTAGGCCTTAGGCTCCTCCTTGGTGAAATGGAATTAACAATAGCAACTGCCTCAGAGGGTTACTGGAAGGACTGAATGAGGAAACCCAGAGAGTGCTCAGTACAGTGTCTGGACACAATAAATGTTCAGTAAACCTTAGCTTTGCCTTCCCTATTTTAGCTGGGGTAAAACAGAAAACCGGAATTCAAAATTGTCTTTGGAGCCATGTTTCACTGTACCAACAAGTAAACTAAACAAAAGAAAGGAAGGGAGACAGGAAAGGAAGGGGAGAGAGATGAGGAGGGAAAGTGGCGGGGGCGGGGGGGGGGGGCGGAGAAAGGAAGAAAACATAGCTACTGAAACTAGTACTACCCAAAGTACAGCTGAAGAAGCACCCGTCCACAAGTAGTTTGTTCCCAGTCTGCAGCAGGTAAGTACAAAATCTGAGAATCAGCATTTAGAAACTTTTATAGCAACCTGACAAGAGTAATTCTATGTCCACTGAATTTAAAAAACTAAGGCTTACAGGAATTCCCTGGCCCTGGCAGTCGTTAGGATCCATGCTTTCACTGCTGGGGCCCTGGCTGGGGAACTAAGATCCCACAAGCCTCATGGCATGGCCAAAAACAAACAAACAAACAAAAAACAAAACCTAAGGCTTATATTCTGCATGTCTTTTATTTCATTTTTTTCTAGTAATTCATTTTTGCTGTATTTTATAAAAGTATCTCTCAGTCTGAGATAAACTGGGAAAAAAGAAACTTGAGAAACACGGATTATGTAAGCACCTTCTGAATACAACACCCATCACCATATTCCTTCAACAGGAAGACATGTGGGGCAGTGTGGGGCCTCATCACAGAGCCAAGTGCTACTGTGAATGCCTTAAACCTTCAAGGATTCACCAGGCCCTGCTCATTTAGAGACTGCTTCTGCTGAGACAGACTCATATGCACTGTGGATAACAGAGAACCGAGTAAGAAATGAGAAAGCACTCCCAGATAATATCATACAAGTATATTTTGGTACCTTGAGCAAATCAAGCATATTATAACCTTCCATGGCTGTCCCTAAGATAGTAAGACAGCTTTTTCTAATTAGACAATTTTTTTTAAATAGATAAAGGAGGAATGGAGAAAACTCTGCCCCACATCCTTGTGCTCATGTCATTCAAAGAAATAAATCAAATCAGGTAGTAATAAAAATCAGCCAGTGAATCCACACTCCCACTTACGTTCTGCTGACCTAATCCTCCCATTTGTGTTACAAACTAAATGAATAGCCTGGCTCTAGTTGTAAATGTGTTTTATAAGACAAAGGTTCTTTTTGTACAGTTTCTTGGAAGCTGTGTCACGCCCAGCCCTGCTCAGCAGATTCTGCTGCAGTGCTTCAAGTGCTGTGGTTTTCTGAAAAGCACAGGCGCGATTTTGCTGATGGTATCTCGGCCTCACAGCCACTCCATGGTGAGAAGCGGGGACTAGCCCTTCTGCCCTCCAGGATAACTGAAGCAGCGCGTGCACCGCTGCTCATCGTTAGCGTTGGAGACCAGGAGCTGCCTTCACCCTGAGCATGGGACTCACTCAACCTCTCCATATCTGAAGTGCAAGATGGAAGCCAACCATTTGCAAGACAGGAAAATGCTCAAAAAGGAAGCAATACACCCTGGTTCTGGGAGCTCTGCAGCAAAAGAAATTATAGTACTGGTCTTGTCAGTAGAGGACGTTGTTCATCCTACCTCCCAGCTTCTTTTCCTGGTCCCTGCCAACCAACAAACAGAAAAAAGCAAAACCAGGAGTATCTCCTGTCTGAACCCCTCTCTCAGTTCCTTCACAGAATGCAGATTTTTAGTGGAGACAAGGAGAACCTGGGCCCCAAAGTTTTATAACTAGGGAGCCACACTTTGTAACCACCACCAATGGAAGGAGCCACATCAGGCTGCTGGCCTGGGAAGCCATGGACTGAACACTGCGAAACAGAAATAAGAGATCACAGGGCGCTGTGGCAAGCAGATCAAAGTGGTGCACAGGGTCAAGGGCTGCCATCTGGGAATGACAGACTGGTCTACCGTAGTGCATTCGATATTTGACAAGGTTTTAACCCCCATTTAAATCAAACAGTTTAGCCCATTTCTGATTCCTGAAACCAAGCAATTTAAAGATACCAGAGTGAAGATAACAATATATGTTCCCCATCTCCGGAGTACTGGAGCATCAATAGATATCGGCAGGTTAAGAGAAGCTGGTAAAGAGGGAGGGGATGACTCAACTCCAGTTCAAAGGCACCAGGGCCTGGCCAATACTTGAAGCTCTATTAAATTGTTAGATAAATATTTTAGCCGTGGGCTTCTTCCAAAATACTCTTACAGAACCATTCCAACTTCTTTCTTAAGTTGGTAATTGATATTCCCCTGCTCACTACAGGATATAAGAAACCTCTGAGAAGACAAAAAAGCCTGTCATTTCCTGCCTGCACAGAATGCATTCAGCATCCATTTACTTGCTTGTTCTGAAAGCCCTGCATTCAGGAGTAAGTGTGAATGGTTAAGTAAAAAAGCTGAAATCTTATATCCTTGGCTCACATAAAAGCAGTTTTTCACATTTTCCACAGACGATGCCTTTAACAACCATTTCTATTCCAAAGTTACCATTTTTAATTCCATTCAGAGGACACTTTAATACAACTGCATACTTTGCCACCATACCATAATGTCTACCTTTCCCCTTATCACAAACAGGCAGAAAAATTAAATCATTTCAGTACTTACCACAGCAATCAGCATTAGACTACCTAATTATAAACACAAAATAGGATGGCACATTAACCTGCCTCTGTGAAGATACTATTTTTTCCTTTTTACATGTTTACTGGTTTTTACCAGCTCTGAGATTTACTCTGGGTCAGGGTTTAATGACAAGGAACAGCAAATAAGTGGGGGTGATGTGGGCACCGCAGTGTTTACCCAAGAGACGAAGCCTAGCACAGCTACTGCCCTGAACAAGAACACAGGACACAGTGTGATGTGTGTCTTTTCCACACGCACCTCAGCCACTACAACTGAATTCTGGCCTAAAATGTACCTGGTATTTGTTCTAGAAAAGGGTTTCTCTCTAACTAACGGGCTTTGGATCCAGTGGGAATTGGATTCATTTGCTAGTGAACCCAAGAGCATTACCTATAGCTTGTTTCAAGTCCAGGATAGGCAGCTGTTACAAGCTGGGAAAGGGCAAGATTCAAATATCCATTAAAGTCCTCTAAAAATTCATAAGAAAGGTTACCATGAACTTCCCACTGACTCTCTTAGGAGCAAGAGGAATATAACAAAGGAGGTCAATAAATCAAATGCTTAACTAAAAATCTTCACACTGTTAGATTCCATGCAACAGTCTCTTACATTTTTATATTATGTGAAAACATTTGAAGAGCAAAGTTTTATTCCTTCAGAGTCCATCAATTCAAAATTTCTAATCATCCAATTTGGGCTAGATCACTATTATTTGCAGAAAAGACTGCTCAAGCATATTAAGAGCAGAAACAATAAGGAAGATAAGTATGTTTTGCCTACTTAAACCATTTCTCAGAATTGCTATACAAATTATCAGTATGCAAATAGATGCAACTCTTATGAATGAACCTCATCTCTTCCTTAATTTACTAAAACAGTTTTGGTAAGACCTCTCCTTGGTACACACACTTAGCAGTTGCAGTTTCTAGGAATAGATGAAAATGACAACTACATTTCTTTAAAAATAATTCCAGAATTAAGATATTGTTCACCCATTCAGAATGCACCCTCCCTCAACTAATTCGAGCTAGGGAAAGCTTACTGCACCTTTCCCTCAATATTAATACTTTGCCAGTACTAATCCTGAAGAACTGCTATTAGCATACTAATCACTCTAAGAAAGTCTGAACTTCTTTTCAACAAACTGCCACAGGATTTCTGGAACCAATTCCCTACCAACAACTTGCCAGTACTACAAACACACAATTAGCACTCAAGACAACTACTTTTCCTCTTGGCTGTAATACACAGCTGCATTTAATCAGCAGTACCTTAATTCTGAAGGTATAAAATTAAAAGATAAACTATGAAAATAACAATTTAGGTGATATGGGATTATACCACCAGTGATTCATTTTTATGCTTACCAAAGCCATTTAACTTCTTCTGATTATTTGAAAGATAAGCTAAGAGTGGTTTGAGTATACTCTACGTTACCAAGGACAGAAAAAGGAAGGAAACAATGAAAATTTTATTATAGATATAGTGTGGTAAGTAGAACGAGTTTTTAACAAGTCAATTATTATTGCACCATTTTCTTATAGTTATTTTATCCTCTTTTTAAGACTTCTTTTTCTCTTTATTCATACAGGACAGATTTCCATCTGGAAATTGAGCATATTATGAAGACATTTAGTTCCATATAGGGTTTTTTTGTGTGTAGAAGGGACTACATTTTCATTTATCATGATTTAAATTGGTTGCTAAGTCAATTCCAACAACATAAAGTTGTTTACTTTGTGGGGGAACATTCAGAAAGTTTTGTTTTTTCCTAAGCAGTAAAGCCAACATGCTATATTTGGAGGCCATGGGAAGAGAGATCTGAGACTATGAAAGAGGTGGCATCTAGGAAAGCCTTAAGAGGGTCAGACTGAAATTATGGCTCAGACATTTTCAGAGGTGCTACTCCACGCTAAAGGAAGGGGGTGAGCAAAGGCCTAAAGTATAAAAGGAAAATGAAAGAGTTTGGTAACCTGGTTAGCTGAAGTAGAAATCTCTCTCTCACACACCCCCCAATTTAATCCTACCTATACTTACCCTGTAAACTAGAGTACTTAAAAATACTTAAAAAAAATCAGACTGTCTCTAGTTGGAAAATGTCTCTTGAGAAATCTCTTAAATACATTATAGAACATTAACCTGTTTGGAGAGAATGACTATGACTAAACTCTGGAATCAGACAAGGGTAGTCAGCCTCACTTTCCAAAGGCCTGAAAGAGAGTGCTGAGGATGAGATCAGATACTTGGTTGAGGTTTGCAGTCCCTGGAACAACTAGAAATAGACGTCTTATCCTGAAACTCCTCCATGAAACAGAGTTACGATTTGAAGATGTTTCATTTATTACAGTTAATTGACAGTTTTAAATTTTCTGGCACTGTAAGTATAGTGGGTTGAAGTGGGTACTGCCAAAAATATATGTCTAAGTCCTAACTCCTGGTACCAGTGAACGTGATCTTATTTGGAAATGGGGTCTCTGCAAATGTAATTAAAGTAAGCATCTCAAGATGAGACCACCTTGGAGTTAGGGTGGGCCCTAAATCCAATGGCTGGTGTCCTTATAAGAGAAGGGAAAAATGGATTTGACACACCTGACAAAAAACCTATGAAGATGGAGGCAGACTGGACTTATGCTGCCACAGATCAAGGAATGTCAGGAGCCACCAGAAGCTAAAAGAGGACAGTCTCCTCTTGTGCCTTCGGAGGGCGCTGCCAACACCCCAATTTCAAAGTTCTGAGCTCCAGACTGTGAGAGAATGCATTTCTAATGTTTTAGGCCACTAAGTTTGTGGCAATTTGCTGTGGCAGCCATAGGAATCTAATACAGTAAGTTCAGCAATAATATTATTATATTTTGGTTTAATGCCATTTGGAAATATTACAGCCTAACGCCGAGAAACTGCAGCTCCCATTTTTTATGGCCAAGCCAGGCTGTTTCTGCAGAGCCTTCTTGAAAAATACATGTAATCTAGTGAAAAAGCCCAGAATATAACTGAACTGTGTAACTGTGCACTTTATTACTCTATAATACACATCATCCATGGTACATTAGGTCTGTTCAGACCACAGTAAAAATGTGCAGTCTGCCCTCTATATTTTTTTCCAAAGACGGAAGTGAGCAAGTGGATCTCTGTGAGAGGAACCATACTTGCAAGCACCACAAAGTCACTCAGAATAGAGCAGTACAGTTGTTTTAGTACCATGTCCTCTTAACAGTTATGGCTCTTCAGCTCCATTACAAAAATGTGTAGGCCTTCTTTATGACCATTTCCAAAAATTAAATCAATAAACATTAAAAAAAAATCCACTAGCATCAGCCATACATATATTTAAGTGGGTTTATTTAAATATGTTACTTTTGCTGGCCACAGCAGTCTTTTAAAAATGCATTATCAATGCATGCCAACATCACTGTTTATGACAAACAACAAAAAACCTGTATTAATTTCAAGCTCCATTAGAAAAAGAAGGAAATACAATCAATGTTTACGAAACAGAAAAGGACAACCTATTCATGGGAAAATGTCTTTCCAAGCTTATAAGTAATGCAAACAATGGATGGTACAAAGTCTTGGACAGCACCTGTCAAAGGATCCTTCAGCATTTCCTTTTATGGATTTATAAGCTGACATAATAAATTCACTCTGACTGATACTCAGTACGTGGGATTAGGGTACGTTCTCATCTCAAGAACTGCACTGGTTGGAAAACAAAAGCTCATACACAAAAATCGATCAGATTTATGGTATGTGAATTATATTTCAGTAAAGCTGGTAAAAATAAATGAGAAAAAAAACGTCCATCAAAAAGTATATCTGGGGCTTCCCTGGTGGCGCAGTGGTTGAGAGTCCACCTGCTGATGCAAGGGACATGGGTTCGTGCCCCGGTCCGGGAAGATAGCACATGCCGTGGAGCGGCTGGGCCTATGAGCCATGGCCGCTGAGCCTGCGTGTCCGGAGCCTGTGCTCCGCAGAGGGAGAGGCCACAACAGTGAGAGGCCTGCGTACTGCCAAAAAAAAAAAAAAAAGTATATCTGGCCTTTTTAAAAACAAAAAATTGAAAATGTCCAAATTAACTCTTCCTGGACAACCAACACATTAAGAGAAGAATTAAAAGGAGGACCACTCCATGCTAAGGGCGAAAGCTGGCTTGGCTCCTATATTTGACTACTACACAGGAAGTCAGGGAAGGACATGATACTACTATGGGTACAGGAAGTTTAGGCATAGATCAGCTGAGCCACACAATACAACTTAAAACTCCAATCTCTATCAATCACTAGAGCTATCTCAGATTAGGCCAAAGACTCAGCCCTTTAGAAGTTAAATTTTCTCCTTTAAGCCTTTGCTGGCAAGAAGATGAAGTCAATAGAGGATTTTATTTTGAAATTAGTTAGTCTTAAATCTTTACTTCAGGTCTAGATGATCAATTCCCAATTAATCAAAACTTACCTTGGAGTGAACCACTTCACATTTTTAAAGCTATTCCAGAAAAAGCTCAACTGAGAGGTAAAATTTTGAAATGGAGGCATCCTTCCTCTCAAAGTTCAAAGGCTCCCCAGTGGTGCAGGACCAAAACTCTTAGCCATGCTCATTCCAAATTAAGAAACTCTCTTTCATGTGACCAAGCATGCATTGCTAGGAAGCCACCTAATGGGGCTATTGAAGGACAGTGTTCATGCATAAAGTAGAAGGTTAGAATAAATGATCATTATGACTCAATACATTTATAAACCTGTCATTAATATCTCAAAGCAAAAAATGTTGTACCACATCAGTTGGAATTCATGAAGTGCATCACTAAATGTTGCTGGGTATTCCAAATATGTATTACAAATATGCCAAAGAAAATCTAAAAAGCAGTTTTTAAAATAAACAACTTATTTGGCATTTTAAACATTAAAAACAACTCAAACAAACAAATAACCTTTCAGCAAGTGCCATTTCTTTCCACACTATTAGGAATACTTCCCCACATATATGGTGATTATTCAAATTATTTGAGCTGTATCTCATTCACTCACCTGTTATGGGAGTAAGTATTTGTTTCTAGGGCATCAAGCAGTTGAAATAGAAGGTGGGGAGAGCAACAGCTAAAACTTAAAAACAAAAAAAAAAGAGGCAAGTATACATGCCATTTTGAGATTACATGGAAAGGGCTTCCCTGGTGGCACAGTCATTAAGAATCATTCGCTTGCCGGTGCAGGGGACACGGGTTCCAGCCCTGGTCTGGGAAGATCCCACGTGCCGCGGAGCAACTAAGCCCGTGCACCACAACTACTGAGCCTGCGTCCTGCAACTACTGAAGCCAGCATGCCTAGAGTCCATGCTCCGCAACAAGAGAACCCACCACAATGAGAAGCCCACGCACAGAAACGACGAGTAGCTCCCGCTCGCAGCAACTAGAGAAAGCCCACGCACAGCGATGAAGACCCAATGCAGCTAAAAATAAATTAATTAATTAAAAAAAAAAGATTACACGGAAATAAGAAGGCATCTATAAGGTGACAGGCAAACATAATTTAGTATATAAAACTGGAAAAAAACTGGATTTTCATACTCTGGGAACATATCAATAACAGGGAAAATAATGAATATCTATAGTTACTGAACTCTCAACTCAAAGTTGAGGGTTTTAGGTTTCTCAAGTAGAATAAACGCAGTAGAATTATGGCCATTACTATAGATGGATTAAAACAGTTCTCGGAAGGGTAGTGGAGTAAAGAGCATTAATTCAAATTGAGCTCAAATAATAAATAACAGATCCATCTGTACTAGGATTTGCCTTTGTAGGACCTGCATCCTTTCATCTCAAAGGTAAATCAATGATAAAAATGGTATCCCACTATCCTTTCACTCTAACACAAGTCAGTGTTCCAATTCCTCAGAACTAAATGGATCACAGGACTTCCCTGGTGGTCCAGGGGGTAAGACTCTGTGCTCCCAATGCAGGGGGCCTGGTTTCAATCCCTGGTTGGGGTACTAGATCCCACATGCATGCCACAACTAAGAGTCCATGTGCCACAACTAAAGAATCTGCATGCCATAACTAAGACCTGGTGCAGCCTGAAGGAATGAATGAATGAATAAATGAATAAACAAATATAAAAAAAAACCCAACAACTAAATGGATCACAAGATTTTTCCTTAACAATTTTGAACACACACACACACACACACACACACTCACACACACACACAAAAATACCAGTTTCTGATTAGATTAAAATAGCAATCAATTGTGCCAGTGGCATGCTAGGTTAAATGAGACAGGAGTGCTCTATCAGACCATTTCCTGGTGCCACTAATGGAGCCAAATACTTCCTAGAAATCGATGAGTAGGTTTCAGTAAATAGTACTCTGTTTCCCCAGCTCTTTGCCAAGCCATACAAGCAAGATGTAGAAGAGAAATGTGGAAGACGAATAGTAAAATTATTTGAGATCTAGCAAAGAAAGCAAGGGAAACTTACAACTAATGTCTCCGTGCCTTGGATTAAGCCCAAAGAAGGAAGAGGAATCTGTGCTCATAATTACAATAATTTAAAAAGTGCAGGTCGGTAATGCTTTCCTAAATTCAGCCTTACAGAGCACCCTGAAAATAATCCAATGTTCCTCCAAAGCTGAGCCTCCCATTCTCTTAATATCTGAGGAAGAAGAGAATTAACAAAGAAATGTGATATTCCTAAACCAGCTGGTGAACAAAAGGCCAGGGTCTTCAGCCTGGGTTGCATGCTCAGGGTTGCACCTGCACCAGTCCTGGTACCTGGCAGCCCTTACCTGAATGTCTGTGTCCTTCACAGGCTCAAGAGGCTCAAAGGTGGTGGCTGCACTCAGACTCTCCAATCGCTGGGAGATGTGGGATATGTCAAGTCCCCGAGACCCGAGGAGAACTGACCTATATGAGGATATAGGGCAGGGAGAAAAAAGTAGAATTAGAACATCTAATATGCTTCCTAAAATACTAGAGAGTATTTTTAGTATGAAACTAAAAATTCTTATATACTGCCCAAACACTTCTGTATGGTTGTTTTATACCTTTCCAAAAAGATCTACCACCTGGGATAACAGACACAACGTTGCATTTGGTAGTAAGAGAGAGTTCTGATCATGCCTAAATTAGAGTGAGGGACCTGTCTAGGATAAATTGATAGCATATCAATAAAATTACAGGCTAGACTGCTCCAAACACTTTACAGTAAAGAAAATCGTGAGGTAGATATTATTCTCAATCCCCGTTTTACAGATGAGGTAACCAATGTGCAAAGAGGTTAACCAACTTATCAAAAGTCACAGAGCCAGGAAACAGCAGAGCCAGGTCACCAAGCTCCACAGCACAAACTCTTAACCACCATCCTATATTTACAGCCTCTATAAAGACAGATGTAGTAAACCACAAAATTTTAGAAGCTTCAGGAGAACCTAGTCTAAACTTCATTCATTAATTAAGGAAACTGAAAGTCCAGGGCAATCAATAACTTGCAAAGGGCAGGGAAACCAGAATCCAAGGCCAGTTCTCCAAAGCTTCTCTTCAAAAGCCAAATACCATGTGCAGTACATCTTCAAATTCCCTCTCTGCTGCCCAATCCAACAGTAGAGGAAGCTGTCACCTGACTAATAAATGCTTTTGAAGAGAGATGGGAACACTACAGCTGGCTTTATGTCTACTCATCTGGAGCAATATAACAATGGGAGAGCAAAAAAAAAATTATAGATTCTCACTAATATCTAGAACATTCTCTGGAAGAAAGAAACTTAGGGAAATTAATTGTTTAGACTGTTGCTTTTGGATTATGATTTAGTACCACCAAATCCCATCGATAAAGTCTGTGCTCATTCTTAGTAACTTAGAAGCTAGACCACCTGGTGGCATAAATAACCCTAACACCTATGGGTGTTACACTGAAGATGACCAATTCTGAACTAACACACTTACTGGAAAAAAGAAAAGACTTCTCATGCTTATTTCCATTCTACTTAGTACCACAGGAATAGATAATGTGCACCCAGAGGGCTCCACACTGTAGATTTTTGTCTCTTCCGTGCAGACTGGTCAGCTATGATGCCATCCCTGAGGCTTCCCCTCCAGGCTATCATTTCAAATAGATAATCTTGCCTCTCTCTTCTAACAATCCTTGATGGCTAACTTTCTAGTACAGTGGTTCCCAGTCCTGGTTGCACATTAGAATCGTCTAGACAACTTTCCTCCCAATGATTCTGATTAGTGTTGTGTAAGCCTGGAGCACGGGTATCAGTATTAGGCTCTCCTTCCCTTTTTTATAACAGCTTTACTGAGATATTATTCACATATCATACAATTCACCCATTTAAAGTGTAGAATTCCATGGGTTTTAGTATATTCACAGAGTTGTACAACCATCGCCACAAGCTGTTTTAGAATATTTTCATCACCCCTCCCTGCCAAAATTTCCCCCACTCCATAAGCAGTCATGGGAATATATCAATAAAATGCTCATGTCTCCACAAATCTCCCCCTAACCACTAATTTATTTTCTGTCTCTATAAATTTGCCTACTCTGGACATTTTCTATAAATGGAATCATACAATATGTGGTCTTTCATGACTGGTTTCTTTCACTGAGCATAACGTTTTCAAGGTTCATCCATGTTGTAGCATGTATCAGTACTTCATTTCTTTTTATTATTGAATAGTACTCCATCATATGGATACGCTATATTTTATATTAATGAACATATCATCATTTGAAGGACATTTGGGTTGTTTCCACTTTTTGGTTATTATAAAAAATGCTGCCATGAACATTCATGTGCAAGTTTTTGCGTGAACGTATGTTTTCATTTCTCTTGGGTATACACCTAGGAGTGGAACTGCTAGATTATATATTGACTCCCTGTTTAACCTTCTGAAGAACTGCCAGACTATTTTCCAAAGCAGCTACACTATTTTATATTCCCATGAGCAATGTACAAGGGTTCTAATTTTTTCCACACTCTTGCCAATACCTGTTACTACCTTTTTGATTATAGCCATTTTAGCCAACTCCTTTTTAAACTATTATAGAAAAAAATCTTAATATGAAATTAAAATAATAAACCCTGTACCTATCACCCAGCTTGAAAAACTAGCGTGTCGTAGCAAACTCTATTTTCATCTACATCACTACCTACTTTCCTCTCTCTACCACCCAGATTATTTCGAAGTAAATCCAAAATATTCTCTTAATTATTTCATAACTTTAAAATGTGTTTGTTTGAATGGAATACAAGTAAGTTCTCTACCTGCAAATAATTGATATGCCTCCAAATGTCTTTTAATATTTGAGTTGCCCCTCCATCTCATTTTTTTTTCTTACAATTTCTTTGTTGGAGACTCTAGATTATTTGTTCCATAGAGCAGTGCTACTCAAACTTGAAATGTGCATGTGAATCACCTGGGAAGCTTGTTAATACGCATATTGTTTCAGTAGGTCTGGGATAGGGCCTGAGGGTCTCCATTTCTAAAAAGCTCACAGCTGATGCTTATGCTGTTGATCTATGGACCAGACTCAAAGCAGCAAGGATGTAGTTTCCCACATAACAGGTTTTACTGATTGCATCCCCATGATGTAATTTAACATGTTCCTCCGGCCCCTCCTATCCAATTTCCTGTAAATTGAAAGTAAGTGCTAATGGTTTGATCAGATTCAGGTGGCATTATTATTATTATTTTTTGGTTCAATTACTTCAGACTTTTATCAAGAGGTATGTAATATCTGATTACCTCTTTTTGGAATGTTACCAGACACTGATGATCATTGCTTAGATGCATTAATTCCTTAGAGGTTGCAAAATGGTGGTATTCTGTCTCTATTAGCTGGAATATTTCCCCTCAGAGACACTCTTCATCAACTATGTGGTTACTCTGAATAATGAGTTGATTCTCTAGCATTCTCCAAAGGTGACTGATGAGTTTCGCTTGAGTATCATTATGAACTCATGAATTTAAACATATCTGATGTATTTCAATCCACTGCAGTTATTATCCTTATCATGGCCAAAATCATCTCATCTTTGGCCAGTAGAAGCCTTTTCAAGTTGGTTTCTGAGTTCTTTTGACATGACTCAAGTTGACCTACATAACTTCCTTGCCATCTGGTATGACAAGACAAGTTCATCTTGCCCCAGACCTGGAATCGGTCAACTCTCCAAAGAGCCCGTTACTTTTTATTACGAAATGGATTTTTAGAGACCACTATCTGGGCACTAAGATTGCTCATTGCTACGCTGTTTCTAAGCCTTTCAGTAAGCAGAGCTACAAATAGAGTTTTTACTTTTGTTTCAGTTTCCTTAAGATAAAATACATCACGAGTTCATACTGACATTTCCAATTCAAAATTAAAAACATAAAGTTTGGGTTTAACCTCATAGATTTTCTATCTGTATCTCCTTTCTCTCATACCCAAAGTCCTAGTTCTCAGCATCACCACCTTAACTACTTATTTGCTTTATCCTACACTATACACACAATAGTCTCAAAACAGCAGTATCAATCCCTCTACCAATAATATCATTATTGAAGACCGATTAAGATATTACTTGGAAATGTTCCTCTCTGAATGATTATGTCACCAACTGAATGAGCATTTATTTTCCTTCTTTAGGAATTCTTTTTTTGAAATTTAATTTTGTTTTATAATTACACAAAATATTTATACAATTCCAAAGTCAAATCTATAAAAAAAAGTCCATCTTCACCTTATTTTTTCCCTTTTCCTATAGATAACCCTTTGTTTGTTTGTTTACACCATTTATATATATATATTTTTTGTGGTACGCGGGCCTCTCACTGTTGTGGCCTTTCCCGTTGCGGAGCACAGGCTCCAGACGCGCAGGCCCAGCGGCCATGGCTCACGGGCCCAGCCGTTCCGTGGCATGTGGGATCTTCCTGGACCGGGGCACGAACCCATGTCCGCTGCATCGGCAGGCGGACTCTCAACCACTGCGCCACCAGGGAAGCCCACACCATTTATATTAATCACACCTTTTTATTTCCTGTATTTGTTGCTTTGACATCTAGGGCCTTGCAGGCACTGGAGTGACTGCCTCTCCCACAGTTAGCTAATTCCTAGAGGCCTGTAAGCGCATATAAGAACATATGCACACTAATCAATCCAGAGCCCATACCTCAACCACCTCCTTCATTGGGTCACTATCCCCTGCCCTAATCATCTCAGGGTGAGGTACCAGACAACTAGAGACAGCGCCTTTACCCTAGAGCCCACTGAGGCTATTCAAACTAGCCAATCCTAAGCCTGCTCACCCTGCCTTCCCAGAGAAACCTCAGTAAAGGCTCTTGCCCAGGTTTTCCCCTTGCTTCCTCTGCCCCCTGACTGACCTCAGTGCTCCCTCAGTGGCCCTGCATGGCATGCCCTGCCTCCTGTTTCCAGAGAAATGTGAGTAGAGGGCTTCCCTGGTGGCGCAGTGGTTAAGAATCCGCCTGCCAATGCAGGAGACACGGGTTCGAGCCCTGGTCAGGGAAGATTCCACATGCTGCAGAACAACTAAGCCCATGCACCACAACTACTGAGCCTGCGCTCTAGAGCCCGAGCTCCACAACAAGAGTAGCCACTGCAATGAGAAGCAGGTGCACCGCAACGAAGAGTAGCCCCCGCTTGCATCAGCTAGAGGAAGCCTGCACACAGCCATGAAGACCCAATGCAGACAAAAAAAAGAAAAAAAAGAAATGTGAGTAGAAACTTCTTCCTTCATGACAGTCATGTCATATCCATGTTTGCATGTCTTACCAAACCTGATTATAGTAAATCTCAGCTACTTTTAAACACCTTCCTTCTTTTTTTATTAGCAGTTAGGTATATAAGTTTTAAAAACAGCTTTATTGAGCTATAATTCACATACTATACAATCACCCACTTAAAACGTATAATTCATAGATACATTTATAAATGAATCACTTTGTTGTACACCTGAAACTAACACAACATTGTTAATCAACTATACTCCAATATAAAATAAAAATTAAAAAGAATTTTAAAAAATGGCAGAATGTTGATATGATAGGTGATGGGTACCTGGGAGTTTATTATACTGTTTTCTCTACTATTGTGTATGTTTTAATATTTCCATAATAAAAGTGTTAAAAGTAAGTGTAATAAGAGGGGAAAAAAAGAATCTCAAAAAAAAAAAGTATAATTCAGTGGGTTTTAGTATAGTCACAGATTTGTGCTACCACCACTACAATCGATTTTAGAATATTTTCATCACCCAGAAAAGAAATCACCCTACCCACCAGCAGTCACTCCCTATGTCCCCTAATCTACCCACTCCCTTGGCAACCTCTAATCTACTTTCTGTTTCTACAGATTTGCCTATTCTGGACATTTTCTATAAATGGAACTATACAACATGTAGTCTTGTGACTGGCTTCTTTCACTTAGCATAATGTTTTCAAGGTTCATCCATGTTGGAGCATGTATTAGTAGTTCATTCTTCTTTATTGCCAAATAGTATTCCATTATATGGATATGCCACTTTTATTTATCAATTCATCAGCTGCTAGACATTTCAACTGTTTATACTTTTTGGTGATTATGAGTAATGCTGCTATGAACGCTCATGTACAGGTTTTTGTGTGGACAACTGTTTTCATTCCTCCTGGGTATAAACCTGGGAGTGGAACTGCTCAGTCATATGGTAACTCTATATTTAACCTTTTGAGAAACTGCTGGACGGTTTTCCAAAGTGGCTGCACCACTTTACATTCCTACCGACAGTTTACGAGGGTTTCAATATTTTCCACATTCTCACCAACATTTGTTATCCGTCTTTTTGATTACAGCCATCCTAGTGGGGGTGAAGTGGTATCTTATTGCGGTTTTGATTTGCATTTCCCTGATGGTTAGTGATGTTGAGCATCTTTTCATTTGCTTATTGGACATTAATATACCTCCTTTGCAGAAATGCCTATTCAGATCTTTTGCTCATTTTAAAACTGGGTTGTCTTTTGGTCCAGCCACTAAGTAAAACAATATGGAGGTTTCTCAAAAAACTAAAAATAGAACTACCATATAATCCAGCAATTCCACTCCGGGGTATGTACTTGGCAAAAATGAAAACACTAAACCAAAAAGATACATGCATCCACAGCAGCACTATTTACAATAGCCAAGATATGAAAACAACCCAAGTGCCCATCCATAGCTGATAAAGAAGATGTGATACACAAAGTAGACTGTTACTCAGCCATAAAAAAGAATGAGGGACTTCCCTGGTGGTGCAGTGGTTAAGAATCCACCTGCCAATGCAGGGGACACAGGTTTGATCCCTGGTCCAGGAAGATTCCACATGCCACGGAGCAACTAAGCCCATGTGCCACAACTACTGAGCCTGCACTCTAGAGCCCGTGAGCCACAACTACTGAGCTCACACGCCACAACTACTGAAGCCTGCATGCCCTAGAGCCCACACACCGCAACTGCTGAAGCCCGTGTGCCTAGAGCCCGTGCTCCACAATAAGAGAAGCCACCGAAATTAGAAGCCTGCACACCGCAACGAAGAGTAGCACCTGCTCACAACAGGTAGAGAAAGCTCGTGCAGCAACGAAGACCCAATGCAGCCCAAAACAAAAAACAAACAAAAAAGAATGAAAATCTGCCATTTGCAGCAATGTGCATGGGCTGAGAGAACATTACGCTTAATGAAATAAGTCAGACAGAGAAAAACAAATATTGTATGATATCACTTACATGTGGAATCTAAAAAATAATGCAAACCAACGTACACACAAAACAGAAACAGACTCATAGATATAGAAAACTAATGGTTACCAAAAGGGAGAGGGAAAGGGGGAGGGGCAAATTAGGGGTATGGGATTAAGAGATACAAACTACTATATATAAAATAGATAAGCAACGAGGATATACTGTATAGCACAGGGAATTATTATATCCATTATCTTGTGACAACTTTTAACGGACTTTAATCTGTAAAAACACTGAATCACAATGCTGTACACCTGAAACTAATATAATATTGTAAATCAACTATACTCCAAAATAAATTGGGTTGTCTTTATTATTGAGTTGTAAGAGTTTTTAATATGTTCTGGATATAAGCCCCTTATTCGACATACATTGTAATATGCAAATATTTTCTCCCCATTCTGTGGGTTGTTTTCTCTCCTGATAGTGTCCTTTAAAGCACAAAAGTTTTTTTAATTTTGATGAAGTTCAGTTTATCTATTTTTGATTCTGTCACTTATGCTTTTGGTTTCACATCCAAGAAGGTCAGGAAGATTTACACCTATAGTTTCTTTTAAGAGTTTTAAAGTTTTAAAGCTTTAAAGACAAATACCATATGATTTCACTTATATGCAGAATCTAAAAACCAAATCAAATGAACAAACATAACAAAACAGACTCATAGATTCAAAGAACAAACAGGTGGTTGCCAGAGGGGAGGAAGGTGGGGGGAATGAGTGAAATAGGTGAGGGAGATTAAGAGGTACAAACTTCTAATTACGAAATAAATGCATCACTGGAATGAAATGCACAGCATGGGGAATATAGTCAATAATATTGTAATAACGTGGTACGGTGACAGATGGTAACTAGACTTATTGTGGTGACCATTTTGTAATGTATAGAAATATCGAGTCAGTATGCTGTGCACCTGGAACTAACATAGTGTTGAAGGTCAATTATATTCAATTAAAAAAAAAAAAGAATTGTTTCGGTCATTCTAGGTTCCTTGAATTTCCATATGAATTTTAGGATCAATTTACAAATTGCTGCAAAAAAGCCAGCTGGGATTTTGATACGAATTGCAGGTAATCTATAGATCAATTTGGGAAGTGTTACCATCTTAATAATATAAAGTCTTCCAATCCATGAATATGGACTTTCTTTCACCTGCTTTCTTAAATAAATGATAAAGTACTATACCCTTTCCTCCACCTTGCATGTTTATTTTACTTAACGATATGGCCTGGAGTTGCTCCATCCATGGCAGTGTATATTCTCATTCCTTTGTGCTACTGAAAAGCTATGCACATGTACCAATATTCAACCAGTCCCATATTGATGGATGTCAGAGTTGTTTCCAACTTTTGCTATTACAAATAATGCTGCAAAGAATAACCTTGTGCACACATCTTTTCATACTTTTGCCAGTGTATCTTTGGGAGAGATTCCCTGGAAGCGGGACTGCTGGGTCAAGAGTAAATGCACTAGCTATTGCCAAATTCTGTGCCACAGGCACTCTATCTCCACCAGAGATACATGAGAACATATCCAGTGCCCAGTGATTTTAAGGCATACCAGGGTTGGGAACCTTGGCATTTAAAAATTAGCTATTAGAATTATGAGAAGAGAAAGGATATCCAAGTGGCTGGTGCCTGGAGGAACTGTGGGCCTGTGCAGTGCATATGCAGAACTCCTGATGGGGGAGGGGGAGGGAGGAACGATGAAGGAGGCAGGGAATCTAGGGTAGGGATGGTTTTACAAATAAAGGCTGTACCAGAAACTTTCAGCTTCTAAGGGTGGAAAAATCCAAAGGTTCCCTGCCCCCAACCTGCCCCAATTTTTGTAAGCCAGGCAGCTTCTCTTGAGCACAGAGCCAGAGAGGCTGGAGTCAAACAGTGCAGTCCCAGGAGAACAGGAGGACAAAAGCTGTTCTCAGTCAGTATACATGGGGAGCAGAAAAAAAGTCAAGAGGCTTGAGTTAGTCCCACCAGTCACTTACTGACTGAAAATCCTGGGTGCATCACTTTTCCAAGCTTCCTTTTTCTCCTGCTAACATGTGAAGGAAAACCCTGCCTCTCTCACGTCTCAGGCTTGTGAAGACCAGTCAAGAGAGCACCTATTATATGCCTATGGGAACTGAAAGTGCCTTACAAACGTGAGGGATTCTCACTGCCCAAGCTGGATTTGAGTGCTGGTGTGACCGACCACTTGCTTATCTGACTCTCCTCAATTATAAAACAGAGACAGTAACACTTATTTCACAGGGTTATTTTAAGAGGAAAGTATATAATGCATGTAAAGTACTTGGCACAATGTCTGACAAACAGTAAGTGCTTTAAAAGGTAGGTTAGTACAAGCATAGTAAAGTTATAATCTGCTGTTTAACTCTGGGCAAATAAATGTTTATACATGCTTTGCTTGAACATGAAGAAAAGTGTGAAAGAATAAGTAAATTAAAAACACTGATTACCTTGGAGGGTAAAGTTAGAGAGAGAGAATGATTGCTGCATTTTTCTTTGTACACCTCTAGGTTGTTTGGTTTCTGAGCTGAATGGAAAAATCCAGTGAGGCATCTCCAATGAGAAAAAGGGGGGATGCAATTGACGATGTGTACCCAGGGAGGGCTTCACAGCTAGTGATAATATTCCATGTCTTAACTGTGCCATGTGCACAGGAGTATTCATTCATTTTCCTATTATTTACACCAGGAGTCAACAAACTTATTCTGTAAAAGGCAGACAGTAAGTGCTTCAGGCTTTGCCGGCCATACAGTCTCTGTCATCACTACTCAACTCTGCTACTATAGCACAAAAGCAGCATAGACAATACATAAACAAGTAAGTGTGCCTGTGTTCCAATAAAACTTTAACAGGCAGCAGGTTGGATTTGGCTCCTGGGTCTTAGTCGGCCAACCCCTGATTTATACCTTTATATATGTTATGCATATTCTTCTTTATGTGTGAAGGTATTTTACAATTTAAGAATATCACACATGTAAAAAAGCCAGCAAATCTGTTCCCTAAAATGAAAAATCCAACGAAGTCTATTTAAACAAATGAATTTCAACACAGAACAATTCACTCTTAGGTCTACAAGCTAATCTTAACTAAAATCTTGAAGACAGAAATTTTTTTTCAAAATTTATTTCGTGTAAGAAAATTTTCCCTATTCACTTCTCTCCTCTGCCCTCATCCTGTACTGAAATACTCACATCACACTTTATGTCTCTGCCTATCAAGGAGATGGAAAAATACAGTCATCAGCCCTTTGGTTTCTTTTTGAGCACCTGCCCCACCCTATATCCATTCTTTCAATGTTCCAACTTCCTCCTCCCTAAAATGATGAATTTAAGGTAGAAAGAGATGAGGAAGAATGGAAATTTACAAGAAAGAGAGCATGACTGATAATTGTTCCCAATAAAACATTTTCCCTTTTTGCTCTTAATAGGCTGTAAAGCTAATGTAATTAAGTTATAACTATAGCAACTCAGCTGGCATCACAGTCCTTTCGCTCCAGCAGCATTCTTTCACACAAGCAAAAGCCTGCAGGCTAAAGACCCGGGGTAACTGCAGGCAACCAGCAGCAGCAGCAGCAGTAGGAGCCTGCAGGGAGGGAAAGTTAGCAGAAATGTCTAAAGGCTGGATGGGGTGCTGGACGAAAAGGGTAGTGGAGCAGTTGGCTGCATTTAGCTACAAGGCTGGATAGTGAAAAATCCCTGCCAGGGTTCCCCTGATTTGCCTTTACCAATACCAACAGAACAAAAACTAACTAGTATTTTAATAAATAAAATTCTGGGGAGGCCTACATAAGAATTTCTACAACATCCTTACTGACTCAGCAGAGCAGCCAAAACATTCAGCTCTCAAGATTAGTTGGGAAAAAAAAAATGTAGCCCTTATACTCACCCCCTGTGACATTTACTATGTATCCAAAACAATGTCCCCACGTTAACACCAGCACTTAGGTCTTATCAAGTTTAAGGAATGAAGACTGAGCAGATGACTGACGATTCCCCATACAGTATTTCCCACAGAGAATCTTAGCCACTTTCCAGACCCAGCAAGGTCACCAGTAACAGCACCTCTGCATCCTCCCATGACCCTTCCATCAGGGCTAAAGGAGCATACACTCTGGAGTCAACCTCACTGGGTTTGAATCCTGACTCACTATTCACCAGCTGTGTGATCTGAGAGAGTTACTTGTCCTTTCTGAGCCTTAGCTGCTCATCTGTAATACAGGGACCACATTCCTACTATTTGTTGTGAGGATTAAGCAAAATCTTACTGATGCATAGTAAGTAATCAGTAAATCACATTTCTTATGAAAGAGGCGAGATGTTTTCCTGCCTCACCAAATAATAAGCTTCTTGAGGGCAAGGACCATGTCTAATTCATGGTTGTAGTCCCAGAGACAGCCCAGGCCTGGCACAGTGGGGATCCCAAACACATGTCTGTGGAATCGACAACCCAAAGCACGTTGTGAGGCAGCAGCGGCCACTGGCCAGTCAACCTGCACTTTTCTCCCGCTGCCCTCCTCTTCTACAATCAACTGGCAGCCACTGCATTTCCAAGGCCTTTTAGAAGCAGCCTCTGGGGTCGCTGACAGTAAGCAGATAGGATCACTCCTCACTTGGATGGCTTCTCATCACTAACTGCTCATCAGTTTCTTCCAAGGACTCTTAAAAACTGTGCTCATCACTGGGCCCTCTCTGGCTTGGAGGGTAACACTTATCTGTGTGACCCACATTTACCAATGTACTACGTGAGCCATTTATGACCAACAGTCAGTGAACCCAAGCAGGAACGACTGGGACGGTTTCTCTATGACAAAGCTCTTCACCCTTTCTCACCCTGATCACCTCTGCCTGTGATAGGGGCTCACAGCTTGGTCAGGCAGACAGGCTGGAAAACCCAGGAGGCAGGGAGACAAAGCAAGGCTGCTGACCTGTTTATAAAACCTCTCTTGAATTCCTGAGACTCTGGCTTGTATCTGTCTTTTACAGACTACATCCAAATTCAAGGCAGGAAAGAAGCAGATCCTGCCCCCGAGCCACCAAGCACCAGTGCTGCCTCCCCACCAGTACTCACGCCTTGACATCTGCTGTCTCCTGGGATGTGCGTGTGAGGGTACGGGAACGCAGGCGCTCGCCCGCCTGCTGGATCTCCTGTAGGTTCCGTTCCACATGGGGAAGCTCCGAGATGCCCTCGGTCTCAGCGGCAAGCTGTTCAGCTTGCTGAAGGAGCTCACCAAACCCCTCAGTATCCATTGGAGATGCAGCTCCTAGGTGGGGGAGAAAAAGGAAGAGACCCAAATCAAGAGGAAAGATAGGCTTCAAACACTGCCTGAACCTGTCACAAGCTTAACGAAACACTAGGACTTTTTGTAAACAGACAAGGAGACAGCTCATCAACAAGCAGGATTTGTTCCTGAACATAGCCCAAGAACAACAGTCCTGACAGAGAAAATGAGTCAGACTGGGAAGAAATAGATCATTTTTGTCCATACTGACAGCCCCAAGATTGATTTCTGCCACCAGAACAAATGCAAAGATATTAAGGCACAGATCAGAATTCCTGCCTCACTTCAGGCTCAAAGCCGACAAGGCAACAGAAGCCATGGTGGCAACCCCTGGGAGACGTAAAGAACCCTCACTCAAACTTCCTCTCCCTCCACCTGTCTTAGACAGAAAAACACCTCCACCCGCAGACGGCTGGCAATTTATATGGCCATCTCATCTCATATGATTCCCAAACAACTCCATGAGGATCCTGAGAAGACAGAGAAGCAACTCCAGTCCACAGAGCTCAGTTCTGTGCCTAGAATACTCTCTGCTGCAATGAGGCTGAACTGAAAGCAGAAGAACACAGGTCTTCTGACTAATCCCATTAGTCTCCTTCGCTAACATAAAAGACAGTCTTTTAAAATTCATGTCCAAGTCTCCATTCAGTCATTCTTCAGCTTTATCTCTGAGAGCAGAGATCCATGTCTGCTTATTATATATGACATGCAGAATATGACTTGTTAATATACCTACTACTTTTAGAGATACTGTTGCAACTAATAATTATACTAATTTAAGTAGCAGCTGGCTTCTAGATCATGAATATTATTAGCAAGATCACCTGTTTCTCCAACAACTGAGAAAAGCTCTGTGAACAATGTTGATATTTAATGCATACTACACATTTATGAATCTTCTATATACTGTACCATCCTTGTATAAGGTTCATAACTAAGAGAAGGAATTTTTACCTCCTACCACTATTTAAGTCAACAGAAGATAAACAGTATCAACATCATTTTTAAAAATTACATTGCTAAAAGGTTAACAAAATTATTTATTAAAAAAAAGAACAATATTCTTTAAATAGCAGCTCTTGATTATACTTCTCCCCTTTGTTTTAAACCCATGGCTTCTATTGTACTTTAGAAATCCCTGTGGTCTAGAATTGTAGTTACAATGTTAATGTAATATATAATTATATCTCAGCTATGAAGCTCAGGTTAATGTTAAAAGGGCATGGTTTCCACCATAAACCCACAGCAGCAGAATAAGGACTTTTAAAAATGAACATTAAAGGACATTAACTTTAAAGGCAAGGGCACAAGGTTAAAACAAAAATAGCTCAGCTGGAGTAAACATGAAGACATTTTGGTATTCTTTATAAAGTGCCAAGCTGACTTTAATCTTTAGACAAAAAGCCATATACACTATAACTCTTTAGAAACTCTAAAGTTTCTAGATAATCATTGTCATTTTTTTATTTTACCTAATAGAATCAAGCTGTAACTGGCCACCTCCACCTGTGAGAAAATGTGGATCACAGAATGAGAAGGGTATTCTCAGGGACAAGAAGAAAGAAGCAGAGAGTATAATTAAACGACGGCTCCTGCTTGATGGAGAAATGTTTTTCCTCAGAAACCTATAGGGCCAATGATGTTCTATGAACTACCAGAAACATGGTCACTCACCAGAAAGAGGAAAAAAAAAGAAATATGCTGCCTCTTACCCCCATACTTTTTTTTACTCTAAGATAAAAATAATTTGCCTAACAGAGCCAAGGAGAAGGAAATACATTTTTTCCTTCATAAGGAAAATTCTGGAACTCCCTGAATAAAACAAAACTTTTTTATGTTCAAAAAAAGAAGAAAAATAAAGGAAAAAAATATATTTATCATTTCACGTAACATTTCCATGTCAGACAAATTCAGACAAAGGAAATGCTCAACTTCTCAAATGACTTGCCCATACAAAGATTTAAAGTGATGGATTTGAGGGTAAGTAATAAATGCAAAATAAAAGTCATGATTTACTTTAATATGGTCCAATAAACATGATTTTTAAAAGTTAACTAAATAGAATTATTTTGACCATAGTAAAATAAAGGCTGAATCTCTAAACAACATCCTAAACTTAATATGCCCCAAACTGAGCTTTAACCTTTCATCTACAAAATCTGCTCCTTGGCCTGCTCCAGTCAGTTGCTTGGGCCAAAATCCTTAAGGGCCTCCCTGACTCACATCCCACATTCAAATAGGCCAACAAAGCCTTTCAAATCTACCGTCAAAATGCACCCAGAATCTACCTCTTCCCACCACATTCCCCCATCCAAGTCACTCTCACTTCTTCCTGGCTTCCCGGCTTCAGCCCTTGTCTCCTACAGTGTCTTTTCAATCCAGTGAAAGTCTGATCACATCCATCCTGTTTAAACTTCTTGTACAGTGAAGCCCTACAGAAGCAAGCCATCTCTTCTTACCTACTAGACTCATCTCCAGTCCTGTCCCCCTTCCTTTCCTGGGCTCCAGCCACCCTGGGGCCTCCCTGCTGGTCCCCCAGAGGGTCAAGCACATTCCTGCCCTAGAGGCTTTCTTTGTACTCCTTATTTCCTCTACCTGGAACGCACCTCTCCCAGATATGATCATGGCTGATTCCCTATCCCTCTCAGCTAAACTGCCAGCTTGCCTCTGATGCCAACCTAGAGCAAAATATTTAAGAGTGCAACCTGCAACCAACCACCCTCAGCACTCCCCCCCACCCCCAGCTAGAATGTAAACTGCACAAGGATAGGGTTTTTTGCCTGTTTTGTTCACTGAGGTACCCCAGGTTCTTAGAACAGTGCCTGGCACATGGTAGGTTCTCATCTGTTGAATGAATGGGAGTTTTATTCTTCCGTTTGTGGAGACTGTTCTTCTTGAAGGCTTCCTACACACTCTTGCCAAATCAGCACCCACTGGCAAGCAGAGACCAAAGCAAAAACATTTCCTTCCGACTACCAACTGATACTTAACATTTCTGAGGCTGCACAGCATAAGGCAGAGACAGTATAAATGGCAGGAATTCAGATCACACTTGGTCCAGACTAGTGCTTTCCCTCTAAATACCCAGACAAAAACCCAGTGATATTTTAGAAGAAACAGCCCAGTTTTCAGGTGAACAAATTCCAAACTAAAAGAACAAATATACATACAGGAAGAACTGTGCTATATAAGTTTAGAGTAGAAAATAAGCTTGTTCCATGTCTGTCTGAGAGAAGAGAGAAATGTATATGATACCATATTTGGGAAAAACTGGATCTGTCCTGCATTATAACTCAACCAGTGGAAACTGATTTACAAAAAAGTTATTAAAGTTTCCAAATGTATACTTTGATGTAGTCATCATCTTATTAAAATTTTTAAACGTATGGTTAATTTTACAAATTTAAAGATGATTTTTAACCCTTCTGCAAAATAAATATCAATTTAGCCACAAAACATAGGGGTTAAACCAACCGAATATCAATTTTGACCCAAGATACTGAAAACTGATCATGAAAATAACCTCACTAGCTTTGTCCAATAGTGAGAACCAGAATGATTAGCGGGAGTGGAGGTGAGAGGGTGAAGTCCAAGCTCCGTGTTGGGAAAAAAATCTGGCCAAGACACACGCAGAGACTGGATGCCAGCTGCACCCCTGGGGAGCTATGGAGGAGCCAGGAAGAAGCCACATGGAGAACCCACAGAAGTGGGATGTGCAACAGTCAATGCAGCAAAACTGGGGCTGGACAGGAAATGGCCAGCAAGGACAGACGGCATTAAGGTTCCTCTCTGTCAGCATGACTCTGAGCCTGATTGTTGAGAGGCCTCTGGAAACACCGAAAGGTGCTTCAGAGAGCATGGCAGGGTACCAGGGCCCTGAGCAACAAACTGCTCTCCGTGCCTCTTGGCAGAAGTCCTACTAAGCCTCCAGAGACCTCCTCAAACACCCGGGTAAGCCTTAAAATGAAGGGCAAACTTATCACTGCTGTTAGAAGGAAAGACTGGTTATCCTTTGGTGGCGGGGGGGTGGGGGTGGGGGACAGGAGGAGGCAGAAAGGAGGCTTCTGGGGGGCTGGTAACTTTGTTTTTTTATTCTGGGTGCTGCTTAATAGTGTGTTCATTTTGAGAACATTCATTGAGCTAGACTCATGATTTATGTACTTTTCTGATTGTGTATTGCACTTCAATAAAAAGTTCCCCATCAGGGGCTTCCCTGGTGGCGCAGTGGTTGAGAGTCCGCCTGCCGATGCAGGGGACGCGGGTTCGTGCCCTGGTCCGGGAGGATCCCACATGCCGCGGAGCGGCTGGGCCTGTGAGCCATGGCCGCTGAGCCTGTGCGTCCGGAGCCTGTGTGTCCGGAGCCTGTGCTCCGCAACGGGAGAGGCCACAACAGTGAGAGGCCCGCGTACCATTAAAAAAAAAAAAAAAAAAAAAGTTCCCCATCAAAATGAAGGACAACGACCCACTGTTTTTCAGAGGTTGCAAACACCCTGCTATATTAGAAATGGTGGGACTTCCCTGACGGTCCAGTGGTTAAGACTCTGTGCTTCCAATGCAGGGGGTGTGGGTTCAATCCCTGGTCTGGGAACTAAGATCCCACATGCTCCGCGGTACAGCCAAAAAATTTTTTTTAATTAAAAATAAATAATAGGGCTTCCCTGGTGGCGCAGTGGTTGAGAGTCTGCCTGCCGATGCAGGGGACACGGGTTCGAGCCCTGGTCTGGAAGGATCCCACATACCACAGAGCAACTGGGCCCGTGAGCCACAACTACTGAGCCTGCGCGTCTGGAGCCTGTGCTCCGCAACTAGAGGCTGCGATAGTGAGAGGCCCGCGCACCGCGATGAAGAGTGGCCCCTGCTCGCCACAACTGGAGAAAGCCCTCGCACAGAAACGAAGACCTAACAGCGAAAAATAAATAAATTTTAAATATATATATATATTAAAAATAATAATAATAATAATAATAATAAATAAATAGAAATGGTGAATGCTCTTAGTGGGAAGTTCCCAAGATCCAGACCTCTTCACCACACCTAGAGGATGCTGAGAAATTAACTAGGGGAAAAAAATTAAGGCCCACGGCTTTAGAGAGACAGCTCTCACCTAGAGCTAAAACCAAGGACTGGGCAGACTTCCATTTCCTCAAATTAGTCAGCATTCACCTGTCATTCAGTGTCCAAAAAAATGTCCCTTCCAGGCACATAAACATTCTTAACAAAGAGAAAAAAAAAATCTCCAAATGGCATATAGGATGAAATGAACTTAAAAAAAGGGCAGAGCAAAAATGCATCAAATAATTTTGGTTCACTTGCTATTAACATGTGTCTTAATTATGAAAAATATGACCATTTCCACATTCCCAATATAACCATGTTAAATATTTAATCAAGCCAAAAAAGAGTAGTATATTATAATAAGAAATATATTTGGTCTTTGTCCCTAAGTTCCTGGCACACAGCTTCTAAAACCCTTGGAATGTCCTCAAGTTCTGAGTCTTTTGTAATTCACAAGGAACCCCTTTTAAGCACACCTGAATTTATGCAAATGAGGTAACCTGGAAAGGCTAAACTAGGTGGCCTCAGGATGGGGCTGGTCACCAGAAAGACCAAGTGATTAGAGAGTTGGAACTTTCAGCCTCACCCACCAATCTCTGGGAAGGGGAAGCAAGGGCTGCAGATTAAGCTCTATAAAAACTCTTGAATGAGATTTGTTGAGTTTCTCAGTTGGTGAATGCATCCACACACTGGGAGAATGGTGCACCCCGGTTCCACAAAGATAGAAGCTCCTGAGCTAAGGGCTCTTCTGGACCCCGCCCTATGTACCTCTTTACCTGGCCATTCATCCTTCATAATAAATCAGTTGATTTACCCCTGGGATAAAACCCAAATCTCCCCTCATAATTTCCTCATCTCTAAAGAGGAGATGATAATGCTTACCTCCTTCAAGGGGTTGATGATACACAGAAAGTATTTTATTAACTCTCCTGATTTATGTCACTGTAAAATGCTATTTTAGCTTTTTCCCAAAGTTGCCAATTTGGCAACATTTTGTCAATTATAAAAGTCTCTGCTTCAAAAAAATCTTCTAGCCAATATATGATACTAAATTATGACTTATTTAATCACAGCTTCATATCATTCAGTAAGAACTTCTGGGAGACAGCTGCAATTTTTAAATGTACAATTTTTACATTCCCCACTATCAAATATGGTTTTAATTATAAATCCAAATTTCCACAATGAAGGTGTGATTCCAAAGAAATTTAGCATTGAATTTCAAGTGGAAATCTTGCCCTCAAACTTATTATTAATTAGACTGTAACAGGATTAAAACACAAGAACAGTGTTCAATGTCCAACACCAAGATTAATGAGGAAAGCCTCACAGGAGGTGTCAAAAGCTGAAGACTGGTCCTGCCCTGCTCTCTTCTTCTGAATACATAGGCTATGGTGAAATGACAGCATCGCTCCACTTTGTACTGTACCTGTCAGCTGTCAATTACAACACACATCCTAACAGACACTATTGTTTCAGATGCCTCTAGAAGAGGAAAACGATGAGTAACAACAACAAAAAAAAGTGCTGTTGGATAACTCTTCATAGTCCTGTGAAACTAAGTAAAAGAGTTAGACCTAATCATTATTCAGAAGGTAGACTTCTGGAGAAAACAAAGAACGACTTTTGCAAATATGTTCCTATAAAAGGGTTTCATCTTCAAGGAATTCATGGAAAAGACTCTGACAAGTACAGGTTTCTCGTAACTGACTATACTGCTGAACTGAATGAATAAGCATTTTCAGAACTCTAATGGAAAACTGATGAATTCATAAAAGTGCTAACAAAAGATCAAGATGAAAAAAATTAATTACATGGGACTGAGTGAACGGATGAGGATGATTATAATTTTTGTGACTTTCTGTTTGAATAAAAAAAAAATCCCACAAGGACTCAGAGGCAAAAAATATACAAATCAATTTTCACTGCAAAGTAAAGGAGCTGTTATAGTGGAGGATTACTGGACTGACCGTCAATATTATGACATAGTATGAGTGTGTTTCGTGTTTGGTAAATGCAATCATTGTTGCTTTTGTTGTGGTCATCTATTTACAATGCTTGGTGTCAGTTTATTTATCTCTTGTAAAAATAAAATACAGTGTGTGTGTGTGTGTGTGTGTGTGTGTGTGAAAAAAATTTTCTTAATAGCTGTTCTCTATTTTAAGTAATACAGATTTGTAAACATGTTGTAAATAAATGCCATTGGTTGAAAAAAATAAATTAAATAAATCTTAAAAAACACATAAAAAAACAAAGAACTAAAATAAATTACCCTAGACAGAAGAGAAGTTAAAGACCTGGGTGATTCAGTACAAGTATGGGCCTGGATGACTCAGTGTTTGCAGTAAGGAGTGTTTAGTATCAGCTTTCTTGATACATAAAATAACACTTGTATTATTTCACCTTCAATGAGCAAAGAGAAGCAATCTGGCATCACACAGAAACATAAAGTAACCACACAGCCTACCTTCTGACAAATTCTTGGAGTAGAACTGTGCACCCCATCCTGGCTTTGCCCCGCATCATCTCTCTGACCCTGGGACCGGCCCTTCCTCATCTCTGGATCCCAGTTTCACCACCGGTGAGAGGAAGGGGTTGGCTCAGGTGATTTCTAAGGTCCTGCCCGCCGTGAAGAATCTACAGACGTGGGATATTTTAATTCAGTCTTTAAACTCACTTAATGAATGTGTCCTTGGAAGGAGCAGCCCCATTTTAGCGGTGATGAAAAGTATCTGTATAAAGAACCTGAGGAATGATACAGGCCCCATATTACAGCTGCATAAACAGGGGCAGATCACCAAGTCTACCTCCAAAAGGCTTTGGCTCTGGTTCGTCTCTCGAAACCAACGGTTCTCAGTTGGGGGCAGCTTTGCTCCCCAGGGAGCACTGGCACTATATAGAGGCATTTTTGGTTGTCACAACTGAGAGAGAGAGGTGACGTGCTACTGACATCTAGATGGCAGAGGCCAGGGATGCTGCTAAACATCCTATGATGCACAGCACAACCTCCACAACAAAGAATTATTCAGCCTAAAACATCAATTGTGTCAAGGTTGAGAAACCCTGCTGTAAACTAAGGAAGGCTTCTTGTCCTGAGAGACATGACACCAGCATCACAGGCACCAGGAACCCCGGGAAATATATGCATACATTTTTTTAAAAATATAAGAGAAGCCCTACAGTTGTTATCAGATTCTAAAGTCTGAGTCCCCTGCCCCCGCCCACCGATCCCAAATAATCTTAAAACACTGTATATACAGAATTATACCATTTGAGTTTTTAATGGTGGTAGTCATTCCCGGGTATACCACACAGCAATGGAAAAGATCAAACTAAAGCTACATGGAACAATAGGGATAAATTTCACAGACATAAAAATGAACTAAAGCAGCCAGACACCAAAAAAAGACACTGCATGATTCCATTTATATGGATTTTAAGAAGAGAAAAAACTAATCTGTGGTGCTAGAAATCAGAACACTGGTTATCCAGGGGGTTGGTGGGGATGGGGAATGACTGGGAGGAAGCACAACAGAACTTTCTGGTACTACAGACTGAAATGTGTTCCTCTAAAATTCGTATGTTGAAGTCCTAACCCCCAATGTGAAGGCATTTGGAGAAGGGACCTTTGGGAGGTAATTAGGTTTAGATGAGGTCATGAAGAGGGGGCCCTCATGATGGGATCAGTACCCCCCTAAGAAGAGACACCAGAAAACTGCTTCCTCTATCTCCCACCCCTACTCCACACACACATTCACCCAGGAAAGTACATGTGAGCACACTTGAGATGATGGCCACCTACGAGCCAAAAAGAGAGAGGGTCTTCACCAGAACCCAACCATGTGGCACCCTGGTCTCGGACTTCCTCCAGAACTGTGGAAAAATAAACTTCTGTTGTTTAAGCCACTCAGGCCATGGTGGTTTAATATGGCAGCCGAAGGTAAGACACCAGGGTATTGGAAATATTCTATATCTCAATATGGGTCATGGTCACATGATTGAATAAATATATAAAAATTCATCAAGCTATACACTCAACATATATTAAGTGTATATGTTAATATATATAATACATATATTAAGGTTTGTTCACAGAGAGAATTTAGAAGAAATAGCAAGAAACATAACATTAGCATAGCAAGAAACTTAGCATTATCTCCAGAGAGAGAGCAAAGCTAAGATTTGGGAGATTTCTACTTTTCGTTGTATAACCCTCTGTCAATCTGAATCCTTTCCGTAAATGTATGTGACCTTTTCTGATTTTTAATAACTTGTTCATTTTAAAACTGCTCTAAACTCCCTGCCTCAGCATGTTTGTCTCACCACTGCCCCTGACTCCTTGATGGCAATGAATGTCAAATCCACACTCCCATCCTGCTTCTTGAACTCACGCTCCAAACCAGGAGCTTCCAGGCACTGCCTGTGCATTTCCACTCAAACCCACAAATGCCACACCCAGTGCACCTCAAAATGCAGTTATCCACCCATCACCACCGCCGCCACCAGACGTCCTCCCAAACCCCTTCACCTGTACCTGGGCTGCACTCTCTCAGGTTCTAACTCAACCTTCTCCTTGCATCTGTGCATGACCTCGGACTGTTTATTTATAGCTATTCTCCACTCTCCAGACTCAGAAACCAAAACAGATGCAGACACATTTTTGAGAGAAAGCACGCAGGTATTCCTCATTATCCACACTATTGCTCTCCCTGACAAAATCTCAGGAAACAAATACTACAGACTCAGATAACATGACATCCCTCACTCTCCACATCTCTCATTACCTAAACAGATTTAGAGAGCAAGAGATACTTTATTTTTGCAGCATCTTCAGTTGCTTTTTTTCCTTTTCCAGCTTTATTGAGATATAACTGACACACAATATTGTGTAATTTTAAGGCACACAATGTGGTTTGATAGACATAAATACTGTGAAATGATTGCCACAATAAGGTTAGTCTAACTGTTGCTTCCATCTTCATCACCATCACTTAAGGCCAGACTTCCCTCCCTTTAAGCCCAAGTTCTTGCTAGATGCAAGTTCCAGCCCCTCCCACTGCACATCACTCTGCTCACTGCGACCACGTTCCTCTTTCCACCATCACTTTCCTTATGTTGCTCCTGAACAAAAGCCCTCAATACCTTCCACTCACGGGATCCAGAGGAGGCACTGTTTTTGGAGAAACCCTGTGTACCAGTAATGTGATTCACTCTGTCCCTGACCGTCCTCATGCATACCCTGCTCTGTGCTCATGCCATTTTTCACAACCAGGAACATCTACTCACCTTCTACCACACTCCTGAGATCCAGCCAGGAACTGTACCCTCTAGCTGGGTGACCTTGGGCAAGTTAATTACTCCCTCTGGGCCTCACCTGTGAAGTGCAAAAATAGACGTACCTTCCTCGACTGCCACACAGTAACCACTCAAACATCAGCTATCGTTTTACCACGAATTCAAGTCCTACTTACCAAAATGCTTTTCCTCAATACCCATCTCACAGGACTCTCCCCTCATCTAGATTCCTCTCTACTCCATTTATTTATTTGCCTTACACGTTTCTATGTGGCCAGCCATCTGTTTTTGTGCTCCACAGGGTTTCTTTTTTCTTTTTAAAATTTTTATTTATTTATTTATTTATGGCTGTGTTGGCTCTCCGTTGCTGCGCGTGGGCTTTCTCTAGTTGTGGCGAGCGGGGGCTACTCTTCGTTGCGGTGCGCGGGCTTCTCATTGCAGTGGCTTCTCTTGCTGAGGAGCATGGGATCTAGGTGCACGGGCTACAGTAGTTGTGGCTCGTGGGCTCTAGAGCGCAGGCTCAGTAGTTGTGGTGCATGGGTTTAGTCGCTTTGCAGCATGTGGGATCTTCCCGGACCAGGGCTCGAACCCGTGTCCCCTAGCATTGGCTGGCGGATTCTTAACCACTGCGCCACCGGGGAAGTCCCTCCACAGGGTTTCTGCAGCCTCCTTACTTCACTCTGGAGCTCTCACAGAGCTATTTTCGTCAATATATAGTTGTTTATTTGCTGTTTTTGTTGTTTTTATGGGGGGACAAAGTGTTAGGACCTGTTAGTCCACCACCCTGCTGACATTCTCATTTACCTTATGTTATCATCTATTAATACCTAGTTTTCTTCTCCCCCAAACAGCTTAAAATTTAAAGTATTTTGTAGCTTTACCTTTTTTTAAAAAAATATATAACTCTGGGCTTCCCTGGTGGCGCAGTGGTTGGGAGTCCGCCTGCCGATGCAGGGGACGGGGGTTCGTGCCCCGGTCTGGGAGGATCCCGCATGCCGCGGAGCGGCTGGGCCCGTGAGCCATGGCGCTGGGCCTGCGCGTCCGGAGCCTGTGCTCCGCGGGGGGAGAGGCCACAACAGTGAGAGGCCCGCCTACCACAAAAAAAAAAAAAAAATATATATATATATATATATATATAACTCCAACAGTGCCCTTAAACAGTAGCTAGATCCACAATACAGTCACTAACTGCCAGAATAACCTTCAGCAAACCTTTCCCAAAATGCCTAATGACTCATTTTCTAAATTCCTGTGTTTGCCTTGTAAAGTTCACCAAAGTTAGAGCCCCATGTACGTGTGAGCACACTCGAGACGGTGGCTACCAACAAGCCAGAAAGAGAGAGGGTCCTCACCAGAACCCAACCATGTGGCACACCGGTCTTGGACTTCCAGCCTCCAGAACTGTAGAAAAACAAACTTCTGTTGTTTAAGCCACTCAGGCCATGGTGATTTATATGGCAGCTTTCCTTCATTCATTTAACAAATACTTATTGAGCATCTACCACATGCTAAGTACTGTTTGTTCAAAGCAATGGGGATGGAGCTATGGGAAAACCAGACAAATTTCCCCAGCCTCAGGGAGCTTATGTCTATTAGGAGACAGACAATAAAAAAGCATAAACATATAGACACATGATGCCAAGTATTGATAAGTGCTATGAGGGAGGTAAAACAGGGAAATGCGGCACAGTGGATGGTGGGACTGCTTTAGCTGGGGTGTTCTGAGAAGCTTCTTTTAAAAGGAAACCTTTGAGCAGAGACCTGATTGAAGTAAGGGGGTGAGCTATGTAGAGATTTGGGGGATGAATGTTCTTGCCAAGCAAGAAAACAAGGCAGAAGTGTAGTTTGCATAGTTGAAGAGCAGGAGGCCACGTGGCTGAAGCACATAATCATGGGGAAGGGTGGTGGGAGAAGGGGTTGGGACAGGGTCAGATCATGTTGGCTTCCCAGCACCAATGACTTTGGATTTCAGCCTACTTATGATGGGAGCCAGTGAAGGGCTGAGCCTTCTCTAAGGCTCATTCCCACTGCTGTGTGGAGAACAGACAGGGGGTGTGAGGGGACAAAGTAAGAACAGGGAGACCAGTCAGGAGGCTACTCTATCACTCAGATGTGATACCTGAGACCCGCGTGGACCAGGGTGATAGTGGCGGAAGAGACAAAAAGTGGGTCTGATTCATGGATACTATATTTTAAGAGTAGATTTAGTGTAGACATGAATTGCTGATGTAGAGTGTGAGAGGAGAAAAGAAGTCAAGGACAATGCCAAGGCTTTAAGCCTGAGTAACTAAGACCATGAAGGTGCCATTTACTGAAACAAGGGAGACAGGGAAGGCAGTAAGCCTGACATCACAGGGCTGACGTGAGGATGGCATTAGATTATAGAAGTAAAGCCCATGGCAGAGACCTGCGCACAGCCAGAGCTCAGGAAGTGATGGTTGTCCTTTTATTCCACTGTCATTGGTTCCTTCTCCTAGGATTTAGGTCTCTCCTTCCCTAAAATAATTCCTCATCAGTAGGGGAAACTGGGTGAGGGGCACAGAGAACTCCGTACTATCCTGCATGTGTTCTATAAATCTAAAACAAATCTAAAATAAGAAGTTTATTTAAAAAAAATTCCTCAACCCCATGTCCTCCTCTGGCTCCTACTCCCTTCATAAAGAGACGGCCATCCCCTGTCCCGCGTCATTCATTCATCACCACTGCCATCTAACTTTTGCTTGCCTGCCTCCCATTTCCTGAACTCCCTGGCAGTCACCACTGACCCAACTGCCAAATTCAATGGACTCTTCAATCCTTCCTTTCTCGCAGCCTTTGACACCCTGACCACTCCTTCCTTCCTGAAACTCTCTCTTCCCAAGACGTGGAGACTCCACCTTCTCCTGGTTCTCCTCCTCCTCCTCCCTCTCTCAGCCTCCTCTGCTGTGCTTCCTTCACCTACCGACCCCTCAAATGCCGAGCTTCTATCCTTGGACCTCCTCTTCTCACACTATATATTTCTCTGGATAACATCCACTTGAACTTCAACTACAATTCCTACCATGCCATTCATCTCCCAGATGGCTACAGACCTCTCTGAATCCGTTCACATACACATGTGCATCCAAGAGAACCACACACACACTCTTGAGCAGGCAGTGCCAGGAGGCTCAATGCTGCCCTTCCATGGACCTCGGAGGTCTATCTGGGCCCAGGCAAGGACACTGACCTATCAAAACAAAGGTGACTTCCGTATCTCTATGTCCAGCCCAGCTCTCCCCCAGGGCCAATATTTCCAACTGTTCACCTGACATCTACAGCTGGCTGACCAGTGGATGCCTCAAACTATACATTATCCCAAATGCTTCACTTCTCTCCCCTCTTAGCTGCCACCGCCACCACCACCAGCACCACTTCCTCCTCCTGCATTTCCAGTCTCTCTTGATAAAACGATTAGCACCAGTCAATTCAGCCAGAAACCACCTCAGGCTCCCTTTCCTCTCCAAACATCCAATCTCCAGGTCTATCTCCCAAACCTTTCGGAAAGTCGAACCCTCATCTCTTTTGCCCCCACTCTAACCTCACGCTTTTCTCCTGATTACCTCAACAGTCTAAGCCTTCTTGTCCCTCTAACCTACATTCCCCTTGGCTAGAGAGGTCTTTCTGAAACGTTCCCCTGGCTTTATGCCCTCAGCAACACCTTCCATCTCCTACAGAAGGAAGTGCTCGTGCGTTGACACGGCCAATAGGGGCAGCCTCCAAAGAATGGGCACTGCCACCCTTACCATCCTCATCTCTTACTGCCTCCCCACAAAGATACCCCAGCAATTCTCTACTCCTTGGGATGCCTCATGCTGTTTCCTCCCTTCACACAGTGGCACATACAGGTGTACACTCTGCTAGAACACAAACATACCCTGGCACATGGGAACTCCTGTGTACCTTGCAAAGTCAGCTGGGACAGTCCTACCTACCTCAAACCCCTCCCACACTATTCTCAACCATCTATTACTGTTCTTCCCCGGCCAGGTGAAGAGTTGTGATGATTTTATTCCCAAGTCTGTTTCTCTCTCTACATGGAGAATTCCTGTAGGGTGAGGTCCACCGACTGCTCAGCTTTGAATCCTCAGCTGCTAAGTTTGGTACAAACTTAAAAAAGTTACCGAATAAAATGTCTGCTGAATTAAAGTGACCTGTTCCCTGAACATACCTCAGATCCTCACCTCCAGGTCTTTGCTCTGACCCCTCCCTCTCGCTGGCACATCTATCTTTCTCTCTACCTTATTTTCTACTTCAGCCCATCAGGAAACAGGTTTAGACACTCAAGTTCACCACATCTCCAATGTTCCCACCTCAGGGTATTTGCACTTGCTGTTCCCCTTCCAGGAATGCTCTTGCCAGAGATACTCCCCTCTCTGATTTCAAACAGGTCTCTGTTCAGACATCCTTGTCCTCTTTTTAAAAAGGCCCTGCCACTACATGCTACCCCTGCAGGCTTACTGCTGGTGATGTGCTCCACAGAAACAGCAGCTCAGTGAGCACAGGTCTATCTCAGTCACCACTGGATCCCTAAGCCTCTAACAGTGTCAGGAACATGGATTTATTTTCTATTTGTTGAGCACCTACTGTGTGCCAGGTCTAGGTGCTGGGGATACATCAGGGAACAAAACAGATAATGTTCTAGAGGGGGAAAACAAACAATACACAGATAAATGAGTAAACTATAAGAACAACTAAAGCAATAAAGGAAGGTAGGAAGTGGGGAATGTCTCACTAGATGACCCTTGAATAAAAACCTGAAAGAAGTGAGGGAGCGAACCATATGAATATTGAATCGCAAGCACAAAGGTCCTGAGGTCGAAGCATGTCTGCCATGTGGAAGGAGAGGGTAGCAGAAAATGAAAGTGGGAAAGTAACAGTGGGTCAGATTATGTAAAGCCATATAACTCACTGTAAGGAGTTCATCTTTAAATGAGATGGGGACCCACTGGAGGGTCCTTCTATCTGCTGTGCTGAAAACAGGGGCCAGGGCAGAAGCCAGGAGACCAGATGGGAGACTATTTCAATAATCCAGGAGAGAGGTGATGGTGACCTGGCCCAGGATGCCAAGCATTGGACGTGAAGTAAGAAAGAAAGAGAGCAGTTAAGGATGACTCAAAGGTTATTGGTCAGAGCCTTTTACGTTACTGAGAAAAAAAAAAACAGCAAGAAAAGCAGTCTGGGAAGAGAGGTGGAGGGAACCTTGCTAGCCCTATCTTGAAATGTTCAGGTTGAGTTCCCTACAAATCATCACAGTGGAGATATTAAAGTAGGCAGTTGGATATAGGTCAAGGGAGAGGTCCAGGCTGGAGATATTCATGTGGGATCTGTTAGCCTAATAAACAGGTATTAAGAACGATGAGCCTCGAGTGAGATCACCACGAATAAAAAATGAAAATGTCCCAAACACAAATGCACAAAGAATAACTGAAAGAAAGAAGAAAAGATACGATGCCCAAGGGCACACTCTCACAGCCCCCAAACAGAACAGAAAGGTGACCCTTGCTGAAAGACATTTTGGTCTAAACAAATCATAACCTCTTCTCACACCCGACAGAGGGGCAAACCTGGACCAGCAGCTCTGTCAATGAGTCGTCCAAACTTGGAACAAAGACCCCTGCGGTCGGCTCCGTAATTTTTAAAAAAGAGACCCAGTAAATAAATGCAGGCATTGCCTTTGCAGAGGATGGGGTGCTGTGGGCCCAGAGAAAGTGCGGGCCACCTCCAGGTTCTAATCACTAGCATCTCCCTGCACGGGAAGGAGCATTCCGCTGGATGCAGACAGAGGAGATAGGCCAAGGCTCACAGGGTAGCCCCCCTCCCGCGAGGGAAACGCCTCCCGATAGAGTATCCCCGAGGAGCGAGCGAGGGAGCTGACAGGGCGCGGTCAGGAAGATATCAGGCGAAGTGGTGGCGGGGAGGGGTACCGATACAGCCACGGGTGGGCTCGCAGGGCAGGGGTGGGCGTGGGGGCGTGGCGCGCCGGCAGAGCGCTGTAGTGGGGCAGGAGGGTCGCCAGGGGGCCGAAGCTCCGCATTCAGAAAGAGGGCAGACAGAAAGCACTCCCGGAGCCCTACGCTACAATGGGGGGCGGTTCGACAGGGCGCTGTGTCGCTGGCGTCAGGCGTGCCGGCTGCCATGAGGCGAACGGGAAGTGTGAGCAGCACGGCTCCGAGCACGTGGACCGGGCTCCGCCCAGCCTCTGGGCCTTAGGTTCAAGGACCTGCCCCGTGTCGGAAGGACAGGGCCACAAACACCCTTACCTGGCGTTGCAGCCGCGTCAGCCGCTCAGGTCCGGGTGAGAGAACGCGGCGGCCGCGTCTCGCGCCGCTCGCCCGCCTTCCTGATTGGCCGAAACCGGCCTTCCCAGAAGCCCCCGCGCGGCGCGCCGCCAAATGAACTTTATGGAGACCCGAGGAGGAGGACACGGACATGGGCGGGGTTTGGGCGGGGCCTTCGACTGAGCTGTCGCTCCCCACACGCACCCAGCCACCGCCCTCACCCCTCCCACGCGGCTAGAGTCGGCTCCTGCCGGAGGAGATCCGACAATTGCCTGCGCGGATTTCTTACCCTTCATTGAACACCATTCGAGTGCCAGGCACTATTCTAGGTACTGGGGGCACAGTGGCAGGCACGGCAGCAAGATCCCTGCCCTAATGGAGTTCTCAAGCTGGTGGGGTAAACAAAATATAATAAATCACCTCCAGTTTGTAAGGAGGGCAATGACGAAAAAAGCAGTGTGATGGGAGAGAGAATGTGGTCAGGGAGGGCCTCTCTGAGGAGGTGCTGGCTGAGCTGAAACATGAATGATGAGAAAGGGTCAGCCTTGCAGAGTCTTGGCTGCAGAACATTCTAAGTAGAGGGAACAAATCTGAAGGCTCCACCGGGAAACAAGCCTGGTGTTTGAAGAATAGAAAGAAGGGGAGTATGACTGCTAGAGGATGATCCAGCTCAGGTGGGATAAGACTCACAGTTGGCTGGGGCCAGACTTTGCAGGTCCTTCAGGCCACAGCAAGAAAGTTGAAGTTATTCCTCATGCAAATGGAAGCCACCGGAGGATCTGAAGCCGAACTGTGACATGAGCTGACTTACCTTTATAGACGATCTCTCTAGCCCTCTGGGTAGAGAAGAGGGAAGCAGAGAGGAGCTGGGAGGCTATTTCTGTGTCCAAGACATAAGGAGAGTGGACCTTGGATTGTCACAGTGCCCACTCATGCAACATACATTAGTGCTCACAATATGCCCAAAATGAATGAGACCCAATCCTTACGATCTGGTGAGGAAGCAGAGTGTATTTCAATGTAATGTGCTAAGTGCATGACAGAGCTATATAAGGATGCTAAGGGTGTTTAACCCGGTCTGGTGGGTTGAAAGTCAAGGAGGCCTTCCCAGGGGAAGTGACACCTTAACTGAGCCATAAGGATGAATAGGGCTTAGAATGGCAGAGAGAGAGGAGGTTTTTCCTGGCCTAGGGAATGGTGTAAGCAAAGGTAGAGAGGAGAGAAATAGTGCTATTTCCACCCTCACCACACCTTTCCTCGCACTTCTGACAGATTCTCTCCTTGACAGAACTCTAGCCAGGCTCCTCTGAGCCCTGTTCTCTTCTAGGGCCTCAACCTCAGCCTGTAACAACTTGAGCAAAACAACCAACATAGTTTCTAACAGCTCAGGGCCACATCCTTAGGGGACCCTAGCCCACCAGAGAAAACTTAAGGCTGCCAAAAGAATTTAACATTTTTTCTTGCCAACACCTGAAGATAGGGTCCCTGTCTCCCAGCATCTGTGGGAGGTCAGGAGCCTAACCTCAGTGAGCACCAGTTAGCAAATCCAGATGAGTTTCACATGGACTGACACCTCCTTCCCACTTTTGGTAATTTTCCCCTAACTCAGCAGACCTCAACCCCCTCCCTATTCTCTGATTCTCCCTTTGAAATGCCCAGTCACCTCTGTACAAATCAAAGTTGAGTTCCATTTATGCTGGACTCTGTTCCTTACTGCAATAGTATATTGCTGATTAAAATATGTCCTTACCACTTTAACTAGTGTCCAGCTTTGTTTGTCTTTAACAGTTCACACCAGCATATTGTGGGTTCTGTATAAATGACTGATGCTGATTGACAATATACATGGGTGTGGCCTTTGTCTTAAAGCTATTAAATATAACCAGATCCTGCTGTGGTCAGACAATATCCACAAATATAACAGCATCTTGCACCTTAATAATGTTTTATCCTTTTACCTTGCTTTTTTCTATTATGTAAAGAAGAATTTTTAATACCATAGACAAATACTCATGAAACATTGCCAAACGGAAAATCAGAACATTTACCTTTTGGAGCTGAATACTTCCATATTGTAAAACCCAGCAATTCCACTCCTCGATACATGCCCAAGAAAAACTCTTACACATGTGCACCATGAGATATTTGCAAGAATCTTCACAGCAGCACAGTTCATAACAGGAAAAAAAAAAGACAAATGTCCATTAACTAACTAAATAAATAAATAAATTGTGGGTGTTATAACAATGGAATATTATTCAGCAGTGAAAATGAGTGTGCTATAGCTACAAACACAACATGGGTGGATCTTGGAAACATAATGTTAAGTGTGAAAAACAAGTAGCAGAAGACTATTAGTATAGTATGAGCTCTACCCTGGCTAGAGTGGCTGGTTCAGGGATGGGCTTATGACTCAACAGAGTCAAGAAAATTCATTCTCAAGATGTTCTGCTCACACAGTTGCTCTCTTTACCACTGGAATTGGAACTGTGAAGGAGTTTTCATAGGAGTCCTAACTCCCTGAAATTAAGCTTTTAGAACTTTAGTTATTAGCCATGAGGAAGAACCTACCTGGGAATGAAGCCATTACAAAAGAGAACAATGTAGTGATGGAGAGAGAGGTAGAATCCAATGACATTATGTGAGCTTCTAGATCAAACTAAAGCTAACCCTATCCCTGGAATGTTCTGTTGCATAAGAAAAAAAAATCCACTTTTTGCTCACTTTCAGCTAGGTTTTCTGTCACTTATAATCAAAATAATCCTGAAGGATGCAAGATTACTTGAATCCTTGCAGCAGCTCATCTAACATGCTTGTTACAAGGTCAGCAGGCCAGAATTCAGTAAGCTTTTCCCAACTGAATGTGGTTGTCCCTCACATGCTATATTTTTTTTTGTGGTGCACAGGCCTCTCACTGTTGTGGCCTCTCCCGTTGCGGAGCACAGGCTCCGGACGCGCAGGCTCAGCGGCCATGGCTCACGGGCCCAGCTGCTCCGTGGCATGTGGGATCTTCCTGGACCGGGGCACGAACCCGTGTCCCCTGCATTGGCAGGCAGACTCTCAACCACTGCGCCACCAGGGAAGGCCCAACAAAAACTCTTAAAATTTGTATGGAGACACAAAAGACCCCGGATAGCCAAAGCAGTCTTGAGGGAAAAAATCGGAGCTGGACGAATCAGACTCCCTGACTTCAGACTATACTACAAAGCTACAGTAATCAAGACAATATGGTACTGGCACAAAAACAGAAATATAGATCAATGGAACAGGATAGAAAGCCCAGAGATAGATCCATGCACCTATGGTCAACTAATCTATGACAAAGGAGGCAAGTGTATACAATGGAGAAAAGACAGTCTCTTCAATAAGTGGTGCTGGGAAAACTGGACAGCTACATGTACAAGAATGAAATTAGAACACTCCCTAACACCATACACAAAAATAAACTCAAAATGGATTCGAGACCTAAATGTAAGACTGGACACTATCAAACTCTTAGAGGAAAACAGAGGAAGAACACTCTTTGACATAAATCACAGCAAGATCTTTTTTGATCCACCTCCTAGAGTAATGGAAATAAAAACAAAAATAAACAAATGGGACCTAATGAAACTTAAAAGCTTTTTCACAGAAAAGGAAACCATAAACAAGACGAAAAGACAACCCTCAGAATGGGAGAAAATATTTGCAAATGAATCATCAGACAAAGGATTAATCTCGGGCTTCCCTGGTGGCACAGTGGTTGAGAGTCCGCCTGCCAATGCAGGGGACACGGGTTCGTGCCCCGGTCCAGGAAGATCCCATATGCCGTGGAGCAGCTGGGCCCGTGAGCCATGGCCGCTGAGCCTGCGTGTCTGGAGTCTGTGCTCCGCAACGGGAGAAACCACAGCAGTGAGAGGCCCGTGTACCACAAAAAAAAAAAAAAAAAAGGATTAATCTCCAACATATATAAACAGCTCAGGCAGCTCAATATTATAAAAACAAACAACCCAATCAAAAAATGGGCAGAATACCTAAATAGACATTTCTCCAAAGAAGACATGCAGGTGGGCAAGAGGCACATGAAAAGCTGCTCAACATCACTAATTATTAGAGAAATGCGCATCAAAACTAAAATGAGGTATCACCTTATACTGGTCAGAATGGGCATCATCAGGAAATCTACAAACAACAAATGCTGGAGAGGGTGTGGAGAAAAGGGAACCCTCTTGCACTGTTGGTGGGAATGTAAATTGATACAGCCACTATGGAGAACAGTATGGAGGTCCCTTCAAAAACTAAAAATAGAATTACCCTATGACCCAGCAATCCCACTACTGGGCATATACCCAGAGAAAACCATAATTCAAAAAGACACATGCACCCCAATGTTCATTGGAGCACTATTTACAATAGCCAGGTCATGGAAGCAACCTAAATGCCCATCGACAGATGAATGGATAAAGAAGATGTGGTACAAATACAATGGAATATTACTCAGCCATAAAAAGGAATGAAATTGGGTCATTTATAGAGACATGGATGCATCTAGAGACTGTCATACAGAGTGAAGTAAGTCAGAAAGAGAAAAATAAATATCGGATACTAACACATATATGTGGAACCTAGAAAATGGTAGAGATGAACCGGTTTGCTGAGCAGAAATTGAGACACAGAAGTAGAGAAAAAACGTATGGACACCAAGGGGGGAAAATGGCGGGGGTTGGTGGTGGTGGTGGGATGAACTGGGAGATTGGGATTGACATGTATACACTGATGTGTATAAAGTGGATGACTAATAAGAAAAATAAATAAATTAATTAAAAATTTAAAAACATTTTTAAAAGGAAGGAAATTATGACATATACTACAACATGGATGAACCTTGAGGACATTTACTAAATGAAATAAGCCAGTAACAAAAAGACATATACTGTATGATTTCACTTAGAGTAGCCAAAATCATAGAGACATAAAGTAGAATGGTAGTTGCCAGGAGCTGGGGAGTGGGGGTGGGAATGGAGTTATTTTTTAATGGGTACAGAATTTCAGTTTCACAAGGTGAAAAGTGTTATGGAGATGGATGGTAATGATTGCACATTATGAAAGTATTTAGCACCACTGAACTATACACTTGAAAATTAAGATGGTTAATTTTACGTTATGTCTATATTACCAAAATTAAAAAAAAAAAAGTTTTTAAGGTTGTGGAGCAACTGAGACCATCATATACTGCAGAGGAATTGTAAATAGGAACACACACCTTGGAAAACTGGCAAAATACATTAAAGCTAAATATACACATACTCTGTGATTCAACAGTTCTATGTATGTATATATGTATGTATGTATGTTTTATCTATCTCTTGCATAAATGTATACATATTTTCACCAAAGCCATGCACACCAATGTTCATAGCACCATTATTTGTACTAGCCCAGAAGTGGAAACTACCCAAATGTCCATTAAAAGAATAATGGATAAATAAATTATGGTGTGGTCACAGAAGAAAATATTGCAGTAAATAAAAGAATGAACTACATCCACATAAAGCAACATGAATGAATTTCACAGCCATAATGGTAAGCAAAAGAAGCCAGACCCAAATGTATGACTCCATTTATATAAAGTTCAAATGAGACAAAACTAATCTATGGTGACACATTGTCAGATCAGTAGTTATTCTGAAGGGAGGAAGGATTGTTGACTAGGAAGGGAAATGAGACAATCTTCTGAGGTCTGTTAATATTCTGTTTCTCAATCTGGATGCTGAGTGGATGGATATATTCACTTTTAAAAATTCATTGAGCTGAACATTTAAGATTTGTGTACTTTACCGCACATATATTATTCATTATACTATAATAAAAGTTTAAAAAAAAAGTAAAATATTCTCTTCACTGTAGAATATTCGATATTTTTGCTACACAGAATTCATATCACTTCCCTTCCCTCAACTATTTGCAGTTTAGAACCTTGTTTTATTTCTTTGGTATTCCCCCACAATCCCTAGCATGCGGTCCATGGAAAGAAAGCTAGAAATATTTCTTAACTGACAGAATTCAGCTCCACAATTGCGCCCTATCTTGAGCTGCTACTGCCAGAGATGGGTTCTTAGTGGGTGGCAGCAAATTGCATAATGCTTTGTGATCTGTGGCTGAGTGATTATCAGTATTCTTTAAAAGTCATTAAAAGCTTAAAAGGGAAGCTTCTTACTTTGCTCTTCAGATGAATTTAATTTCAGCTGCACAAAAGGCGACTTGACAGTATCAGACATGGCAAACAGGCTTTGACTAGAACACTAGCTCCTGTGTGTTCACAATCAGTTGGGTCTATATCCAGAAATCCTGTGCTAAGGATGCTGAGAGCAGGTCCAGGCTCAGTGGAGGAACGTTGAGATCATTTGGTGTATCAGTCAAGATGTTTGAGCTCCAAATAACCAATTGAATTTGGCCTGAACAATAAGGAAATGTGTTATTAATCTAATTGGAAGTTTGGCAGTAGATTGACTGGTTGATTCAGCAGCCCACAGTCTCCAGGGACTTTCCATCTCTCTGCTGTGTCATCCTCGGTGTGAACTCCATCTTGGAAGCAGTAAAGATGTTGCTGATCAAACAGGATAGACAGTTCTTACCCTATAAGATGGCTCATAATCCTTGGGCTCTGTCAGAGCTCCTGAGAGACACGGAACATTGAAAGATATTCTCTACAACTGGGATCTGTTAAAGAGTAAACAAAGGAAATTAAGACCACAGCAATCATTAACTGAGCTGTATGCAATAACTGTGCTAAGGGTCTCTGCGAGACTTTGCTCAGTTAATCCTCACAGCAACCCTTTGAGAGAGAGGCTACTGACAGCCTCATTTAAGATGCAGAAAATGAGGCTAGAGTTAAGTGGCTTACTCAAGGCCATATGGTGAGCTCAGCACAGAACAATGATTCAAACATGACTCCAGACTCTATATTCCATATTAATTCCTACACTTATCTCTTCTCTCATAGTAATAACACCCCTGTCCCTGTAAAAGGCACCATAGTTTAAAGGTGACAAGCATGGGGAAGATGTAAAGCAACCAGAATTCTCCTACATTGTTAGAGGGAATATAAACTATACAACCACTTTGTAAAACTAACAATTTCTAAAAAAAGTTAAACACACACCTACCCTATGACCCAGCCATGCTACTCCTAGGTATCTACGCAAGAAAAATGGAAACATTTGCACAAAAGCACTTTTAAAAAATGCTCATAGTGGCTTTATTCATAATAACCCCAAACTGGAAACCAGCCATGTGTCCATCAGTGAATGACACACCTGGGGTATGGCTGTAGAATGGGATACTATTCAGCAAAAAAAGGGAAGAAACTACGATTCCTGAATTGATATAAATGGATCTCAGAAACCATTGCCAGCTAATAGCCAGATATAAAAGAATACATACTATGCCATTCTACTTGTATTAAGTTCAAGAACAGGTAAAGTTAATCTATGGTGATAGAGGTGACAGTAAGTGTTCCTTGGAAGTACTGACTGGCAAAGGCACAGAGAACTTTTCGGGGTGCCAGAAATATCCTATCTTGATCTGAGTGGCAATACAGGTGTACACATATGTAAAAATTTATTGAGCTGTACATTTAAGATTTGTGCACTTTACCAGATGAAATGATCTCTCAATGAAAAGATCAATAATTTTCAAATTACAGAAAATGTGATTCACATCTAATATCGGCCTTGAACCTTGCAAAAATCCAGGGCAGGGCAGGGCTGATTATCATTGTGTGTCTTGTGGGAACCTAAACTCCGGGAGAATTAACTGATTTATCCAAGGTTACAGAGGGAGGTAGTGGCAGACCAGAGCCTACACTCAAGTCTTCTGATATCAAGGCCAGTGTTTTCTAGTCCACAAAAGACTCAGAGGTGAACTTAGAAGACTTCATGAACTATAGGAGCTATCCACTGGACTATTAAATGGACTTTCCTGCCAAGTTTCTGAATTGGGAAGGGAATAAATCCCACATTCTCATTAATCAGCAGCTAACACTCCGATGACATTGTGAAGGTGGTAGCATGTTTTAAACACCTGGTTGTTTTATTTGTTATTAAACAAACTGTTGAGTGAAAAAAAAAATCCTACACATCTCTTCGTTGCTGCTGTTTCAAAACAGCTTTGCCGACATCTATCAACTTTGTTTATGTCAAACTGCGCAATTTGTCACTGATGCTGAATTTGCCAAAAGAAAAGTGAATTTGATTGACAAGTCCCTAGGGCTTCTCTCTCTTCCTTTTCAACGTTCCAGATGTCAAAAAAAAAAAGTTGGATCCACCCCCAGGAAAGCTCATCTGCGGGTGAAAAATGCACCGAAGGAACTTGGGGGATATGGTTACAGTTTCTGTAGAAACTTTGCCTCCTAGAGACCCCATCTTCTTGATTGGTTCAAATTACCCTCCATTTTCAATTTCTGCCTTTCAATGGAGCCATCTGCTTTGAGGCCCATCTGTCAGGGGCTCTGTTGTGGTTGATTATTAAATGCATTTGCAGATGGAGGTTCAGGAGAAAAAAAGCCTTAAATGACAAAAGAAAATTGTCCCCAAGAATGAACTAGAAAACAGAAGCAGACTTCTAGCTATTACCACTCCTAGACATCAGAAGACTTAATCCTTCTTTGAAAACCCAGGAGTAAATTAACATCAGCAAAGGAGCATGGTGGACAATAGTGGATATTGGGTGGCATTGGGGCTTTCCACCACACCTTCTCCCTTCTTTGGTAACTATACCCAAGAACGTGCAGGTTAACTTTGGGGGGAATTACCTTTTTCACATTGTGACTATTCTCATAGGGATAATAACCATCTACCATGAAGGGTTGTTCTAAGGATTAAATTCGTTAATACATGTTAAGGGCTTAGAGCAGAGTCTTATATAGAGTAAGTGCTCAGTAAAGGTTACCTGCTTTTATTTCTGGCAGGGCCTGTTGCCACAATGCTCTAGAATTGAGTAGAGGTTTCTCCGACTCACCAGAACAAAGCTACCCTCTGCCCTCACCCCATGCTACGCATCACAGGACATAGCAACTGTCCATAACTTTCACCGAGGGCAGCAGCATGGCATGTTCCACTTTATGTCCACCAGGGGGCGCTCAGTGAGTGTTAGTTGAAAAAGGACCAGCCTGACCCCCCCCCCTCCCCGCCCCAGAGCCCGGACTCTGAGAATAGAGGCTCCAGCACCCACAACTGATCAACTTTGCTGGAACTCACAGAGTCTGAATTTCTCAAATAGAACTGGCACCCTCAGCATTTGGTCCAAACTAGGGCTAACAGTGGCATCTGTGGCATAGTGAGGCAGAACCAGCTCCTACCTGTGGCCCTATCTTGGTGGTCTGTGGTTCTGTAACATTCCTGGGCACTGGAAGCATTTCCTGAAGCAGCGATGTGGCCAGACCTTATCTTGCCTTGAGATAGAAGAGTGCTGAACACTTAGACTTCAGTGAAGCAATGCTAGAGTTTACCCTTATGAAAACCATTTCACACACACTCACCAGGCTACTGACCCTGACTGAAGTCTGTCTTAGATGTCTCATTCTTTTTTAGAGCAGAAAATAAAAATTAGTCCTCAAAAAGTCAGGGAAGAGGGCATTTAGGGAAGAACAAAACTTTCTTTATCCATCTGGCTGATAATGTAATTTTAATGGAAAATATGTTTGTTTACCTTTTTAATCTGTGTCTTCACAGCATTTACTTTTTGTAATACATTTGATTTTAAATGAGAAGGCTGCTCTTCAGTTTCAGTTTAAACTGGAAGGTTTGAAGGGAGAGTTTTTATCCAATATAGTCTCAGTTTTTCAAATCATCCATCAATTTCTATGATGTTTTTGTAAAAATGTATCCTGGCAAGAATCAACGTTTCTGTTTGTTTTTTTCTGAAATTAATTCCTGAAAGTAAAATTAAAATATGTTCATTTCAATGCAAGGCCTTGTATAGAATAAGTACGTAATAAATGTGTCAAGTGAATGAAAGAAATACAATGACCTGAGAAGAAGTGGGATAACTTCTGTGTTGTGGATTTGACTGGGCAGGACTCAGCACATTGTTTCATTTTACCCACAAAGATCTATCAGGATCTGTTGGCAAAGAGGGCTCTTTGTTTTCTGTCTCCCATTCAGCAAGCCAGGAATGGGCGTTTGACAACCAGAAAACTCCTTACTTGATAGCTGGATCAGGGTTGCTTTATCTCTACCTGATGAATAACCTTAGCATCATACTTTATACCCAGAAGGTGTGTAATTGATAATGATATCAATTATCATTATAATGAATTAACAGTTTCTCGATTCTCTGGGACTATGAAGCTGGGGAACCCTATTATCATAAAGGGAAGGTTAGGGGAAAGGAACTCATATGACAGACACTTGAGTTATGCTGTTTAATTTAATCCTTCCAACAACTCTTTCAAAGTATCCTTGTGTTTTAGAGCAGACAGGGAGCTGAGCAGAGGAAATTGTCTAAGGTCATGTAGCTAAGGAATCAGAAAAGGATTTGAACCCAGGTTGGTCTAATGCCACAGCTCAGGGTCTTGCCACTGTACCATTCTCTTTGTAGAGGAGCAAGGGGCTGCTGTTTAGAGAGAAAGAATTGAGCTGCACATCCCACAGCAGGGACTCAGAGGCAAGAGAGGGATGGAGCGTCATGCCTGTGGCACCTGAAGTGGGCACCCCCTTGCCTCACCCGAGCCCTAGCCCTGGCATACCCCACTGTCATTGGGGGAACAGGATTTCACCCTGCCCTCTGAGATGCTTCATGTCCTGGCCTCCCTGTACCATCATTGTTCTCAGACATTCCCACAGTGCCCTGGGCAAAAAGTCAGGGGATCCCAATGCTGCCTTTGGCCTGTTTGGGTCATGGAGGGGGGTGGGCAAATCACTTGCCTTCTGAATCTGAGCCCCATCATGTGTCAGGGAAGTCAATAATGCTTGTCTAAGTCCAACCCACCTGGCAGGATGCGATGAGACTCCATGGAAAGATGTGCATGGAAGTGCTTCGAAGACATTAGAGGCCGTAGGAATGTTCCAGATTCCTCAACTTCTTTCCAAACAAGATGTGATAGGGTGAGTTCCTGATAAATTAATTCATGTCTGTTTTTTTGTTGTTTTGCTTTGCTTTTTTTTTTAATTTGTCAGCATCCACTAACAAAGGATGAAAAGATGATTTGTTCCTTCTCCCTCAAAGGAAAACAGCGTAGAAGTTTGTATTCAATTCAGCTGCATAAAACAAAAGCCAATAATGATAACAACACCAACACCTAGTGGCCTGAACAAGCTAAGACATTATTTCTCTGTCACATAAGAGAAGTCTGAAGGGAGCCCATCCAGACAAGGTAGTGGCTCCTGAGTCATCAAGGACCCAGGCTCCTTCTACGCTGTTGCTCCACCATCCTTAGCATCCTGCCTCACTGTTCAAGGTGGTTGCTTAAGATCCAGCTGTTATGCCCAGGTTCCAGCTAGCAGAAAGGAAGTCAGGGACCTGAAGCAGCTCCTCATTCCCTTTAAAGATATATTCCTACAGTTTTATATCCACTTCCACTTACAGTCATTAGACAAAATTTGGTTACCTGGCCATCACTGGCTGCAAAGTAGGCTGGGAAATGTCTTAGCTGGATGTCCATGTCCCAGATAATTGCTGGGTTCTTATTACTAAGAGGAAGAGGGTGGATACTGGGGGCAAACCCATTGCCTCTGACCCATCATATCTTGGGTTCTTAAGTTCCAGATTCCTTGTCCAGGTGTCAGGTGTGTGTGTGTGTGTGTGTGTGTGTGTGTGTGTACACGCATGCATGTATTAGGAGGAAGGGTGCCAGCAGGGGAAAACACCCAACAGTGTACCATTATCTGAGACCAGTGGACCTCAAATTTTAGTGCAAAACAGAATCACCTGAGAAACTTGCTAAAACTATAGTCAGTAGGCAAAGAGTCTCGGGCAGAAAACTAGCACTGATCAAAAAGGACAAAACAAACTGGTTTTCATCAAAAATTAAAATTTCTGATCATCAAAAGATACCATAAGAAAATGAAAAGGCAAGCCAGAGACTGAAAGGAAATTTTCCTAATAGTTATCTAGGACAAAGGACATATGTCCAGAATTGTGCACTGGTCTCAGACTATCAATAACCAGTGTTGTGGATGGACCAGCCCTTATGGTTCTTATTATGACTGAAGACACCCTTCAGCTATAAGCATCAGGAAACTTTGAAAAAAAGAGGGTTTTTTTACTTACAAGATCTAGAAATTACACAGCACATCTGGGGCCACACAGAAATTACATAGCACATCTAAGATCAAGGTTAGAGAGAGCGAAAGCATGCATGGGCCTGGGGTTCTGCTTTTATTGGGCTTGGGGGTTGGGAGGTCTAGGTTTTCTTGAACTCACTCTTTATTGGTGAATTTTAAATATGCAGGCGGGAATTTTAAAGCACAAGAAGAGGAAAAAAACAAGTAACCCAAAGGTCAGTTGTTGAAATCAACCAAGATCTCTAAATATAAAGGCACCTTGGTAGGGGAGGCAGCCTGGCCATTTATCTTGCCATGCGGGTGGCAGTGTGTTTACTCTAAATAGTTGCCTTCGAAGAGTATGCCTCTTTTTTTAAAAAATTAATTAATTAATTATTTTATTTTATTTTATTTTTTTGGCTGTGTTGTGTCTTCGTTGCTGTGCACGGGCTTTTCTCTGGTTGTGAGTGGGGGCTACTCTTCATTGCGGTGCGCGGGCTTCTCATTGAGTTGGCTTCTCTTGTTTGTGGAGCACAGGCTCTAGGCGTGTGGGCTTCAGTAGTTGTGGCACATGGGTCAGTAGTTGTGGCTTGCAGGCTCTAGAGCGCAGGCTCAGTAGTTGTGGCGCACGGGCTTAGTTGCTCTGCGGCATGTGGGATCTTCATGGATCAGGGCTTGAACCCATGTTCCCTGCATTGGCAGGCGGCTTCTTAACCACTGCACCACCAGGGAAGCCGAGGATGCCTCTTTGAAATGGATTCCTGAGCGATCAAAGTTTGTCAGGCACTGTGTTACAAAAAAGAAAAAATTGTCAGGGCTTACACTACAAGAATATATAAAAGAACTTCTGAAAATTAATAATTATGAATAATAATTAAAAAGATAATCCAATGTTTCTAAATGGCCAAAAGACTTCAATAGGCACTTCATGAAAGAGCATATAAAAATACCAATAAACATGAAAAAACAGTCAATATCCTTAGTCATCAGGGAAATCTAAATTCAAACCACAATGATCCACTTCTTCATACCCACTAGAATGACTACAGTTTAAAAGCCTGATAATACCAAGTGTTGACAGAAATGTGAAGCAACTGGAACTCTCATATTCTGCTGGATGGAATCTTAAAGGCTACAACCATTTTAGAAAAGTTTGTCAGATTCTAATAAAGACCCAGCAATTCCACTGCTAGGTATTTACCCAAGAGAAATGAAAGCATATTGCCCACAAAAAGACTTATGTAAGAATGCCCATAGCAGCTTTCTTCATAGCAGCCCCAAACTGGGAACAACCTGAATGTCCATCAAAGAAGAATGGATAACCCAACTGTGGGGCATGCATACAATGGAATACTAGTCAGAGATGTGAAGGAATAAACTATTGATATACACAACAATATGAACGAATTTCAAAAACAGTGGGCTGAGTAAAAGAAGCCAGAACAAAGTATTGATATTTACTATAGGACTCCATTTAAACGAAGTTCATGAATAGATGAAACCAACATGGGATAGAAATCAAACAGTGGTTGTGGATGGGTGAGAGGTATTGACTTGGGGGGGCCGGGGAACTGCTAGGGTGATGTACATGTTCTGTATCTTGACTGGGTTGTGGGTTACATGGGGTTGTACGTCTGTCAAAACTCATCAAACTCTGCAGTTGAGGTTTTGCTCACTTTACTGAATATAAATGTAATTTAATCTCAAAAACTGAGTGTGTTTATGAATTGCCAGCCCTAGTCTCAGAGACTTTGATTCATGGGATCTAGGAAATTGACACTTTTCAGCTTAGGAATTGGCATTTTTATCACCCCCCTTCCTCAGGGTGCCCTGATGCCGGTGGACAGGATAGATGTGAGTTCTGGAACTGGAGAGGGAGGCATGATGGCCGTGTGGCTTGGAAGGGATTGGCTCCCTGAGTTCCAGAGGACCATAAGGTGTGGAGTGGAGGTGGGAAGAGGGGCCTGGGTCCACTGCACACAGTGCCCTGCTGGGGGGCGCTCGGGTGGGGAGGTGCAAGAATGCTCAGGACGTTGGTGCCTACTGCAGGGGCTCTGGGGGAGCAGGCAGGGCCCCATCACAGAGGCCTGTGGCCAGGGGTGAGGGTAGCTGGGAGAATATCTTTGTAGCTGATGGCCAGTGGAAGCACAACCCAGGGCTAGTGTTACCAAACCAAACTTGGGTCTGCTCACCTGCACGCAGTAAAGCCCATCTATTGACACCAGGCTGTGGTGAAGGAAAGTGCAGCGTTTATTGTAGGGCCAATCAAGGAGTCCAGGCAGCTAATGCTCAAAAGGCCCAAACTCCCAATGGCTTTCAGGGAAAGGTGTTTAAAGACAGGGTGAGGGAGAGGGTTGCAGGGTGTGTGATCAGCTCATGGACATTCTTCTGATTGGTTGGTGGTTAGGTAATCAGGAGTCAACATCATCAATCTTCTGGTTCCAGCTGGTCTGGGGTCTACGTGCTTGTGGGCAGCATGGAGTTAACTTCTCCCACCTGGTGGGGGTTTCAGTATCTGCAAAACAGCTCAAAGGATTTGGTTCAGAAAATTATCTATAGCCCTTGAAGAGGAATTGAAGGTCCTTGACTTTAATGGCTAAACTATTATTTTGTCTTGCTTACTTTGTTTCTGCATTTTCTCACTTCTCTGATTAAATTTATTCTTTGGAGCTCGGGGGAGGCCAAGGTGGCTAAAGTTTTTCTACAAACAGGAGGCAGGTAGAGGACATGGGGGTTCTGTCCCAGGAAGGCCCCATAGAGTCCTGCTTGGTTACAGTTTCCTCAACTGAGGAGGAAAAATTACTCCTCAATCCTGAGGAGGAACAGGTGTGGAACAAGAAAGGGAATAAAGTTTTAAATAAATAAATAATAGAGAGGTTAATCATAAACTCGGCAGAGGAACTCAGTTTTAGGGAGACTCCGTTTCACTAGGAATCACAGTAATAGTTAAGATATACTGAGTGCTTTACAAGTGCTAAGAGCTTTATATGCATCTATTCATTTTGTTTTCCCCATATTATAGATGAGAAAACTGAGATATCAGGGGAGTCAGGATTTGAACCCAGATAGCCTGGTTCCAGGGCTCACATCCTGACCCTCTGTGCTGGTCTCCCCCTTCCACTGACCCCCCACCACCACCCCACCTCTGTATCATTGCTTTCCTGGGCAACAGATAAATTGCTGTAGTAAGAGGTAGAAATATGGAGCCTCAAGAAATGACTGAGGAAGAGAAAAAGATAACTGAGGTTGGACTCCTCAAAGCCTTGGTGAATGGGAAGCCACAAGCCGCTGCAGGGCCAGGCAGGTCTTGCAAATGAGTGAAAGGTTGACACATTAGGGAGTGGTGGGGATGGTGGCACGACCACTTTAAAGGGGGCAGCCATTACTGAGATGGTCCCATCGGGGCCATGCAGGAACACTGGTCCCTGGAGACTCAGAGTTTTAAAGATTTTGATCATTCACATTCCAGTCAAGTGAAATGTGTGTGGGTGTGATGCAGCCCCAGGGTGAGGACTGCAACGTCTGCTCTCCCCTGCCTCCTGGGTCTCCTGGAGCAGGATGGACGGCAGGCCAGTGACCTTCAGAAGGTCAGGCCTCGGTCTTCTAAGGATGAGGATATTTAACTCCTTAAAAGCCCACCCTCTCCTGCATACTGAACCTGAACTTTCTGAGGCATCCAGGAGAGTCCCACACTGCCCTCCTGTCTGTGTGCACCCTTCCTTCCTGACAGTAAGTAGCTCCATCCCAGAATTTAAGCACCCTCTCCTCAGTACTCCTTTGCCCCCTGCCAGCTTTTCCAAAGGCCCGCATGTCTGCCAAATCTTAGGATTATCTGCCTCCCACTTTGTCCCCCCATGTCCCCCGCTGCCTCCTGCTCCATTTATTGGCTGATACTTTTTTTTGTTCCTTTCTTAAATTCCATTTGCGCCATCACGTGGCCCAGTCTTTCATCTCGTTCCATATCTAGCTGCAGCCTGAGCTTGGGCGTCTGTGGGCTTTGCCGCCAGATATGAAAAGAGGAGAGTTTAGCAGCAGTTTATGTTATATACTAACTTAAAGAAAACCAGGTCTCTGCATCTCCACATACATTTCCTGCCCCCTGCCTCTCCAACCCTGAGTTTTCCAGTTTAATCCAAGAGCTCTGCAGATATTTTTCTTTCTGGCGTAAACAACAGACATTTATTTTCTCACGGTTCTGGAGGCCACAAGTCCAAAATCAAGGTGTTGGCAGGGTTGATTTTTTTCTGACTGCTTTCTCCTTCGTTTGTAGATGGCTGTCTTCTCCTGTGTGCGTGTCTGTGTCCTAATCTTGTCTTATAAGGACACCAGTCATATTGGATGAGGGCCCACCTTCATGACTTCATGTTAACTGAATTATCTCTTTGAAGACTATCTCCAAATACAATCACCTTCTGAGGTATTGGGGGTTAGATTTGCTTTAACCTCACACATGCTTCTTATGAAACCTCGCTCATCAGTAGGTGTGAGCCAGGGTCTCACGATGCAGGATGTGGGCGTGTGGGTGTTCCAGACCACCCTACAGGCTGTCACCATCCTCCACCTGACCCTGGGGCCTCTGCCTCCCCCTAAGATGCCTGGCACATTGCACTCCACCCCTGGGCAGATGTGAGGGAAAAAAGCCCATCTCCTTGCACATAGCAGGACAATTCAGTGGTATGAGCTTTGCCCCAGAGCACCCCAGGGGGAGAGGTCAAGGATAGAGAGTCCCTGACAACACATCAGTGCTGGGCCCCCTTCTTCCCTGTTCTGTTTCCCTCTCGCCTTCAAAAAGTCACGTGCACAGAATTCTTGTCTCCAGCTCTTAATCAGAGAAGCCTGTGGGCAGAAGAGGGTCAGTGCTGGACTGAGCAAGGAGCAGGGCAATGCCTAAAACAGGATGGCAAGAAAGCCCTCTACTCCCATCACTAAATTCAAGACACTAAAACCCCATTATCATGGTGAAAAAATAGTCTTAATTGTCCAACAATAGAGACTAGGCTTGATAAATTACAGCACACACTTACAATGCATATCATGCCATCGTTAGCAGTGTCATACAGAGTCTGGCAAAATGTTGACATTTGTTGAAGCTGGGGGATGGGTACATTTCATTTTACTATACTCTCTACTTTTATATATGTTTGAAATTTTCCATAATAAAAGGCTTATAAAAAGGTGGATAAAGAAAATGCTGTTGTACTTGGAAATTATTCACTGTGTAGTTAAGTGAAAAAAGAAACTGGCTACAACTGCTAATCCAACTATTTAAAATAATAAATCTATACATACATTTTTAAATATTAAGAAATTGATAATTAAGAGAATTATATTTAAAAAAGAAATTGAAATGTACATACCCAATGACCCAGCAATTCCACTTCTGGGTAGAGAAACACACATGAGAAAGGAAATGGGTAAACAGCCTAAGTGTCTATTAATAGAAAAATCATTTATAAAATGGTACTATATTTGCAAATGAAGCAACTGACAAAGGATTAATGTCCAAAATATACAAGCAGCTCATGCAGTTCAACACCATAAAAGCAAACAACCCAATCAAAAAATGGGCAGAATACCTAAATAGACATTTCTCCAAAGAAGACATACAGATGGCCAAGAAGCACATGAAAAGCTGCTCAACATCACTAATTATTAGAGAAATGCAAATCAAAACTACAGTGAGGTATCACCTCACACCAGTTAGAATGGGCATCATCAGAAAATCTGCAAACAACAAATGCTGGAGAGGGTGCAGAGAAAAGGGAACCCTCCTACACTGTTAGTGAGAATGTGAATTGGTACAGCCACTATGGAAAACAGTATGGAGATTCCTTAAAAAACTAAAAATAGGACTACCATATGACACAGCAATCCCACTACTGGGCATACACCCAGAGAAAAACCATAATTCAAAAAGAGTCATGTACCAAAATGTTCATTGCAGCTCTATTTACAATAGTCAGGACATGGAAGCAACCTAAGTGTCCATCAACAGATGAATGGATAAAGAAGATGTGGCACATATATACAATGGAATATTACTCAGCCATAAAAAGAAATGAAATTGAGTTATTTGTAGTGAGGTGGATGGACCTAGAGTCTGTCATACAGAGTGAAGTAAGTCAGAAAGAGAAAAACAAATACCATATGCTAACACATATATATGGAATCTAAGAAAAAAAAAAAGGTTATGAAGAGCCTAGGGGTAAGACAGGAATAAAGACACAGACCTACTAGAGAATGGACTTAAGGATATGGGGAGGGGGAAGGGTAAGCTGTGACAAAGTGAGAGAGTGGCATGGACATATATACACTACCAAACGTAAGGTAGATAGCTAGTGGGAAGCAGCAGCATAGCACAGGGAGATAACCTCGGTGGTTTGTGACCACCTAGAGGGGTGGGATGGGGAGGGTGAGGGGGGGGGAGACACAAGAGGGAAGAGATATGGGAACATATGTATATGTATAACTGATTCACTTTGTTGTAAAGCAGAAACTAACACACCATTGTAAAGCAATTATACTCCAATAAAGATGTTAAAAAAAAAAAACACCTAAAAATAGAACTACCATATGACACAGCAATCCCACTACTGGGCATATACCCAGAGAAAAACCATAATTCAAAAAGACACATGCACCCCAATGTTCACAGCAGCACTATTTACAATAGCCAGCTCGTGGAAGCAACCTACATATCCATCAAAAGAGGAATGGATAAAGAAGATGTTGTACATATATACAATGGAATATTACTCAACCATAAAAAGGAATGAAATTAGGTTATTTGTAGAGACGTGGATGGACCTAGAGACTGTCATACAGAGTGAAGTAAGTCAGAAAGCGAAAAACAAATATTGTATATTATCACATATATGTGGGATCTAGAAAAATGGTATAGATGACCTTAACTGCCAAGCAGAAATAGAGACACAGATGTAGAGAACAAATGTATGGACACCAAGGGGGAAAGGGGTGGGGTGGGAGGAATTGGGAGATTATGACTGACATATATACACTACTGATACTACATATAAAGTAGACAACTGATGGGAACATACCGTATAACACAGGGAACTCTACTTAATGCACTGTAGTGTCCTAAATGGAGGGAATATATGTATATATATGGCTGATTAATTTTGCTGTGCAGTAGAAGCTAACATAACACTGTAAAGGAACTATATTCCAATAAAAATTAATTAATAAAAAAGGTACGATAATCATTCTTTGAAATATTTGGCAGCAGACAAAAAGAAAATTATCAGAACACTTAAGTGCAGGTACCCTTCTAAATACTTAGGCACATTAATGTAATCCTCACCCTATAAAGAAGGTATTATTGTCAAGCCATTTTATAGATAAAGAATAGAAAAATTAAGAAACTTGCCCAAATTTCATTGGGCCAATGGTGATCCTGGGGTTTGAACCCAGTGAGCAGTCATCCCGGCTGCAGAGCCCATGCTCTAAGTCATTATGCTGTTTCACCACTTGATGATGAGATGGTCCTATAAATATCAACAAATTTATCAGACCTAACATTTAGTTGCAGCCCTTCACATGGCAGGCACTGTTTTTAATAGGTGACATGTATTACCTCATTTTGTCCTCATGACAACTTTTTTAGGGAGGGAGATACTAACTTCTAAAATCTCCCTTTTACAAAGGAGACAATCAAAGCACTGAGAGGTTAAGTAACCTGCCCACGGTCACACGGCTAAGAAGCAGTAGAGACAAGATTCAAACCTATGTAATCAGGTTCCAGAGCCCACTCTCAACCCCTCTGCCCTAAGTCAATAAATCACAACAGTATGAGAAATACAGTTCAAACAAATTAAAAAACCCACAAGGGCTTCCCTGGTGGTGCAGTGGTTGAGAGTCTGCCTGCGGATGCAGGGGATGTGGGTTCGTGTCCCGGTCCAGGAGGATCCCACGTGTCACGGAGCGGCTGGGCCCGTGAGCCATGGCCGCAGAGCCTGTGCGTCCGGAGCCTGCGTATCCGGAGCCTGTGCTCCGCAACGGGAGAGGTCACAGCAGTGAGAGGCCCGTGTACCGCAAAAAACAAACAAACAAAAAACAAACAAACAAAACCCCACAAAACAATGTTTTCTAGAAGTCCATGTGTAAGCATATATTAGAGTAAGTACTCAAATGTGAAGTAGAAAAATGCAACCACAAAACTGAATTAGTGATATAAAATATATGCTAACTTAAAGAAAACCAGGTCTCTGCATCTCCACATACATAGAGAACTGTCTCGAATGATATTTATTACCCTGATGAGTCGTCATCTGGGAGGCAAGGGCTGCAGCCAGCTCCAGGAGTGGGGCTGGCTGTCTAAGGGGACTTGAGACCTATCTGTAATGTTCTAATTCTTTTTACAAGAAGAGTATATTCCTGTATTATGCATAATTAAAAATTAATAATGCCCCAAAGAGTCTACATGGATATATACTAAAATGGTACCAAGAACCATCTCTGGGTGGTAAGATTTTCTTAGTTCTTTTCTATAATTTATAAATTTTCTACCAAGAGAAAATATATGACTTCAGAAATCAAGGCAGCAGAGGAAGGAAGGGAGCAAAAAGAAACAAATGTATCATTATTGCCCCAAGATCATGCCCCCAACTTCTCCTCCTGGTCATCTCCAGTTCCTTCTCCCAGATCCACCAGGATGTCCTGGTCCCCAGCCCCTTCCCCCAGAACAGCTTACTTACTCCCCACTCACTGCTCTCTGAGCCCCACAGTGGTGCAGACTACATTGCCCCGTTTTGGATGGATATGTGGGCTTGGCCATGAACTTCTCCAGGGTGGGCCCTCCGTGCTGGCCTCTGACCTCCCTGCAGGCTTCACTCCAAGCCCTGGTCCATGGGCATCAATCAGTGTTGATGGAATTTACATTGTTCAGAGTCCTTCAAAATAGAAGAGGAGAGGATCCTTCATGTCCACCTTTCCCTCCCCACCTGGGAGCCCCTGTGAGTTCCAAGGGTCTTCTGACTACCCCTCCCACCCCCATGTGCCTCCAAGGGTGCATTGCCAAGTCCACTGAGCACCTACTATGTGCCAGACACTGTTCTGGGCACTGGGATTGGCCCACAGTGACATGCCCAGTAAATAGCAAAGACAAGGATTGACCCCAGCCTTCAGATGCCATATCTGATACTGACCCCAGATCCTCAGACCCCAGACCCATCAGTGATTAAATTCATGGTTTTATTAGAGTCCCCACAGCACTCACAGTTAATTTCTCCAAAGTCTACAGCAATTTACTTCACAGCCACCCTTCACTGTTCTTGGTTCTTCCTTGACCGAATAAACACTTAAGGTAACAAGCAGAAGAAATGAGGGAAAATAGGTCAGATCTCATCTGAACCTATAAAGCCAAGATGGGGATTATTATATTACTTCATGGGCTAAGTAAAAAAATTATGTATTTTAAACTATAAGACATCTTTCATGATAAATATATAATGGCTTATGAATGGTTTCCTTCAAATAATGTCCCTGTTTCCAAAGAGATAGAACTTTAATTCACAAGTTTGCTTGTCTGACTTTCTAATGTACACACCCTGCCAATTAACATCTGCAGAAAGCAAGGATTTTTCCGTTAGTAAAGTCCCTGGCCCCATGGAATGTGCATTCTGTTAGGGGAAGTTAGAAAATGACAGGTGCTCAGGAAAAAAATTAAGCTGGGAAGGGGGATGGGGTAGGTTTCTGAGGGGGAGAGGATGAGACTTGAAGGAGATGAGGGAGGGAGCCACTGACAAAGCATCCCAGCCAGGCACAGGGGACCAGAAGTGCAAAGGCCCTGAGGCAGAACATTTTTGACAGTCCTGAGGTACAGGACTAGGCAAATGGAACTGGGGGGGAGGGAGTCATGTAGGGCCTTGTAAGCCAACATAAGTACTTTGGTTTCTACTCCAAGAGAAGTGGTGAGCCATTGGAGGGTTTGGAACAGATGACATGTTCTACCAGGATTAGTCCGACAGCTGTGTTAGGAACAGACCAAGGTTCTAGCTGCACTCACTTGAATTCTCTTGAAGCCTCTTGAAACATTGTTGTTATTGCTATTAAGTATTATTCATATTAATAACAGTTGTGGAACTTGGCTTCTGTCCAAGACTGAGCTCTGAATAACCATTTTATCTGGGCCCAGAGGGACAGGGAGGTGGCACAAACCTGGAAACCGAGTTTTGGGATTATTCACCATCCTCAAGGTCAGCCAGCATTCAAAGTCACCATAGCAACAGCTCCGACGCTTCCTGACACTGAGGTCCACAGCCCTCCTTGCTGCTAACAGTCGCTGGAGGGCCCTGCCTTGGGCTTAGTGTATCGCTTTGTTTCTTCTGTCAGACAAATTTGGAAAATACTGCTTTAGTACAAGATGTTCCCATTTTATGGCATCCTACATATGTCTAATTATCTCCAATTGTACTATGAAATTCTCAAAAACATCTTCACAAAATGAATTCAACTGTGCCTGACTGTAACTTATAAATGCATTCCAAATAGGACTTTTGGTAGTAGGGAAATTGGGGACAAAGTCAATGTCCTAAAAATTCAAACTAAGGCTTTAGAAAAAAGGGGGGATCACTGCTTATAGCAGTTCATGCTAACCCCGAATTGTTTTCCCAAGGGCCTGTCTGTCATCTGTGAACTTAGAACTACTTTCTAGGATCTGAGCAAAGCAAGTCTGATTGTCTTAACTTTTTGATGCGCTGGTTGGTTGACCAGTAAGACTAAATTGGGATTTCCCGCAGAGTGCAATGAACTAAATTACCACCAGATGGCAGCAGACATCCAGTAAAAGTCAATCCCTTTTTAAACTGTAGTCCTCAGACTTGCAGCTATGAACCACAGAGCTGAGATCTATGGCATTGGGAGGGGGAGTACTTAGAATTCTGGGTAACCATAGCTAAATTATGTTGCTGATTTTTAAAAAACGTATCCAGCTTTCAACGTACCTACGATCCCCTGCCCCCCAACCCCTTCCCCCGGGGACTTACTAATGAACCAGTTCTCAAAAGGGGATTATTTTGTGCCCCAGGGGACGTTTGGCAATATCTGAAAATATTTTTGGTTGTCACACTAGGGGAGCGCTACTGGCATAGGGTAGGTGGAGGCCAGGGATGCTGCTAAACACCCTGCAATGCACAGGACGGCTCCCACAACGAAGAATTAACTGACCCGAAATGTCAGTACTGAGCTTGAGACACCCTGGATTACATAACAAAGTCCTGCTTCTGATGAAGTGAGACTGGGCTCCCTGGGTCTCTACTTTTCTGCAGCCTGGCCCCCTGTCCAGGGAGGAATCACTCAGTGATGCTGCAGCACTGAGTTGTGTGAGGACACCGGAAAATAGATCCCATCGCTGCCTGTCTGATCTTCTTGGATCTTTGCCTTTCATTATTCTGGAAAATTCTCAGCTATCTTCTTTTCAAATATCTTTTCTATCCATTTTTTTCTCTCTTCTCCTTCTGGGATTCCAGGTACACATATATTGGACATGAGATATTGTCACACATCTCTTGGATCCTCTGTACTGTTGTTCGTTTTTCTCCACTACTTTTTCTTCTTATTTAACTTGGGTAATTTATATGGCCCTCTCTTAAAGTTCACTCATTCTCTCCTCAACTGCCTCAAATCTACTGAGGAACCCATTGGAGTTATTCTTTTTTTTTTTTGGACAGTCCTATTTTTATTTTTATTTATTTAAAAAATTTTATTAAAGTATAGTTGATTTACAATGTTGTGTTAATTTCTGCTGTACAGCAAAATGACTCAGTTATACATATATATATTCTTTTTCATATTTCTTTCCATTATGGTTTGTCACAGTATACTGAATATAGTTCCCTGTGCTATACAGTAGGACCTTGTTGTTTATCCATCCTATATATAATAGTTTGCATCTGTTAATCCCAAACTCCCAATCCATCCCTCCCCCACTGGCCTCCCCCTTGGCAACCACAAATCTGTGGTTCCGTTGGAGGTATTCTTCATATCTTACTATTCTTTTTAATTTCTAATATTTCCATTTGCTTCTTTCTTAGAGCTTCTGTCTCTCTCCAGAAATTACCCATCTGCTCTAGTAAGTTTTTCATAGAGTTATTTAGATTCCTACTTTTGTAGTTCTAACACCTGGGTTATCTCTGAATCTGGTACTACTGACTGCTTTGCCCTTTTAGTGTGTTTTTTCCTCTCTCCTTTTTTTGTGTGTGTTTATAATTTCAGATGAAATGCTTGACACCCTGTGTAGGGGGTAAGAAACTGAAGTAAATAGTGTTTATGACTGAGGATGGACATGCCTCTTCTACTAGACTGGGGCTTGTGTGTGTGTGTGTTTGTGTGTGCATGTGACTGTGTGTTGGGGGACTTGAGGAATTTAGTCAGGAGTTGAGCAGAGCTTGGGTTTTGGTGTTGCTATGGTTCTCTTAAGTGCACCACCTGCTTCAAATTCTTTTTGTACTACCTTGTGCTGAGGGGGAGGGCTTGCTGAAAGGTTTCACTCAGTGTTCCTGTTTTGCCCTCAGTTTTGGGCCTGCCCTGTGCACCTGCCCCTCAGGGTGTCTCTCTCCACACGTTCTTCCGCCCCCAGTGGTGGATTTCTGCTGCTCAGTACTTACTGCTTGATAACTTGGTGGTGGAATCCAGGGGCGGGTTCTTGTGTCCTGGTCCAGCCGCAATCTTAGGCAGGCCCCCTGTCCCTTGGTCATGGACACAGAGTTTTCTCAGTGATTCTCCCCTCCCCTGCAGTAAAAGACCTTTAATGATTGGGGCCCAGGATAGTGTCCTGTCCCTTTCCCAGTAGTAGAGGGTTTTTAAATTTTCCTTTCCCTCAGCTTCAGTAGGTCTTCCCCAGGGCCCAAAGGGGAATGGGTTTGCTGCCTTTTCCCAGTGGTTAAGGGATTTTGTTTCTTAGGGGGAGAAGTGTCTGGGCAGGGCTTCAAGGCTGCACCCTCTGGTCTTACTACCTGTTCCCAATATTTCTCACAGGTCCCTGATAGAGGTCCATGGAGAAGGGCCTATAATGAGGCCCTGTACTCTCCTGTGGGTCCGTGGCTCCTGACGATTTTATACTCTCATACTCACCTATATTTGGCCTCTAGCCCTTGATTCGAGTTTTTAGAGTCATTGTACTCACACATGTGGTGGCTCCATCTTCCATCTGTCGCCAGACGGGAAGCCAGTGTTCACTTCCCATCTCTCCTCCTCTGTCTTCCCTGAGATTTCAGGGTCATTGTTGGCCCTGCAACCTCTGTGAACGAGTCAGAGAAAGTCAGGATTTTGAGGATAATCCATTTTTTTCTTTCTGTTAAGGTGGGAGTGGCATTCCTTAGAGCTTTCTATATCCCCGGAGGCAGAAGTCACCCCAGGGATTCTGAAAGAGTCAGTTTTCAGGTGACACTTCAGGGACTCACTTCAAGGTGGTCCCTGCTTGGACCTGATGTGGTCCAGGCTGCAGAAAGGGTTCAGAGGAATTGCTGGAAGAGACGGCCTCAGGGAGGGGCCTGGGAGGATACTGTGTAAGTTGAAGAAAGAATTGTAGACCTGTGGGAGGGTCAGTAAGGGCCACACAACAGTGCCACAGTGTCACCATGGCAAGTCCTCCTCTTTCCCACCCCAGGTACATCCTCGGTCTGTGCCCCCTCCATGTCTACAGGCGGCTCCACATGGAGGAGAGGGACACTGCACTCTGGTTCCCTCACATCCACTTACTGGAGTTGTTGACGGCCCAGAGACATGGAGCAGATGCAGTGTCCCCCTCAGCCCCTCCCAGGGCCCAGTCTACTGGACTCTTCCTGTCCAGAGGCCAAGCCACAGCTGCCCGAGTCACCTTCCTGCCAGTGGTGCCCTCTCTCATCCTTCTCTCGCTAATGAGGATGACTTAATTCCAGCCCAAGACAAAGACACTGACTTGGTCTCCAAAAGAACATTTATTTCCAAAATTGAGGCCACAGAAACAGAAATTCCCCCTCCCTGACCTCTGCTACTCCCATCAGATAATTCCCCAGCCTCCACAATAAGATGCCTCTTTGGCCCACAAACACCTTCTATAGAATACCCCTGTCTGGGGTCCCACAAACGTCCAAGGCCAGCTGAGCCTCTCGTTCACAGCTCAGCATGTTTTAACTGGGGTGGCTTCTTTGCCGCCTCCTTGGACAGGAGCTCGTTCCAGAAAGCCACTTCCTTGTCTTTCAGCTTCTCGGCTGCCTGGGTGGTGACGCCAATCTGAAGGTACCCTTCTTTCTGGTCATACAGTGGCCAAGGGGGAAGCCCCTCCCCGTTGGGATTCCTGGGAACAGAATCACATAGAAATTCCCCAAAGCTACTGTGTGGCCCCAACAACCCCCAGAGATTGTCAGGGATCCTCTGGCTTCACCTCTGCCAAAGGCTCATACGCCTCCAGAGACAGGAGGCTGACTATCTCCTGGGCAGCCTGTCCACTGAGGGAGCTCTCACGTCAGGGGTCACAGGGCAGGGAGTTTGCCCAGCACACGTTGAAGCTCCTCCCACCCAGCAGACACGCCCTGCCCCTTCCCAACCTTGCTCCGTCTGTGCCACCAGCTCACCCGTTGCGAGCAAAGTTGGCCCAAAATTTCATCACCATCTTGCTGAGATTGGTCTCCTCTTCTGAGGCACCATCTGTGGGGAGGAGACAAAGCCATTGCTACTCAAAGTGTGGTTCAGCGGCAGCAGCAGCCCTTGAAAACTTGTTAGAAATTCAGAAACAGAGCCCTTACTCCAGACCTACTGAGTCAAAACCATATTTTAAGAAGATCTTGGGCAATTCAAGTGCACTTTAAGCTTGACAGTTACTGACCTAGGTCGGGCTCAGTGAAGGGCTGTAGTCAATCCATAAACTGGCTGGGTCACAGGGCCACACCTCAGGGTTTCTGCTACAGTAACCCCACCTCCCAGGATACTCTCCTTTGGGTCTTTTTTCAGTCTCCTACACCTACACACATTTTCATAGAATCTGAAAAATAACCAAGCTGCAAGGCCCCCAAAGAGTCACCCAACCAGAAAATGCCCAGAGGCACTGCCATGTACAGTCCTGGGTTGTGTCACACACAAGTTGTCGGTAACTGCTGAGGGTTAAGACATTGAAGACATCTGTGAAAAGTCTTTCTTTAAAATATTATACTCTTAAGTGTATTAAAATATTAAAAGATATGAGTTTTAGATAGATAGATAGATAGATGGTTGGATAGACAGACACATATTAGTCCTGATTCAAGGTTAAGAGCAATTCTAACCTTACTCTCACATACCTTCTGATATGTTCTTGTGAGTGCGAAGTGAATGGTGGCTTTCTAGCCCTGAGCAGGGCCCTGCAGGTGACCCACCTCCTGTCTTACTGATGCCCAGGTCTGGATTCTTAGAGTGACCATGGATGAGGGCACAAGGATACACATTCTCCATCATGCACATTAGAGCAAGAGAAAGGTTGGGACTCTTTGTCCTTCAACTGTGTTATGGTGAATTCAGGAAACTAAGACCTGGAGAGAAGGAGGAAATTTCCCAAGGCCACCAAACCAAGACTTGAACCCAGATCCCCTAACTCCAAGTCTGTAGTCACCAAAGGGCCATCACCTTTCAAAAATGGAGCCCCGAAGACCGAGAAGAGCTCATCCCCATGGTCCCCTATCACCGTCTTGGGTTCCATGGCTGATGAGAAGCTTGGGTGATACTGAAACTCATACATGTAAGTGGGGGCTCCGGCATCTGGAAGACATGGATTCATGCACAGTTCACTTCAGCAGACGCACACCTGGATGGTATCGAGGGCTCCAGAGGTGAGTGGGAGGGGCGCTGTGAGCAATCAGGAAATTGGGGGCATGTCTGGTCCTGAGTGAACAACAATATTAACAGAAGTTGCCCGTTGTGAGAAGCAACTGTATGCCAGATCCTGTGTGTTCCTGCAGGAAGCCCCTGGTTATCAGCATAATAGAGAAAAAGATTTTTGGAAAAATTTCGTGACTTGATTAAGGGTGCATAGTTGGGGGAGGTGGAATAGGATTTGAGCCAGGTATTCATTGAATGAATAAGTGAAGATAGAATGAATGAATGAATGAAAGTTGAAACCTTGGGTAGATCCATTCAAAATAACTATAGTGGCACTAGTTCAACTCACATAAGCCCCTTCTGATGCATTCATACACAAGGACGTCTATATGCACACACTTTACACTATTATATTTCATTGCTAACAGGTTAGTCTTCATTCCCTTGGAGAATACCTGCAGCCTGACAGGTGTCTTCTATTATGCCCATTTTTGAGCGTTTCTGGTGTTTTTCACATGTATTCCAAGAAGAGTGAAGTAAATCCAAGTTGCTAGTCTGAAAGTGCAGATATTTAAATACAAGCCTATGCAGAAAGGGGACAGTCTATTCTTTGTGTCTCAGGAAACCACAATTCAGCATTTCCTTTTCCTCTGTCATCTCACAGGTCTTGCTTCCTGCTTGGCCCAGGGAGTGATAAGGTAGTGGCAGAAGGAAGAAGGGGCCGAGGGAGGGTACAGCTCCTCCCTCCTCCTCTCCCCTGCCCCTACGCTCATCACCCCCTCTCTAAGCCCCAGGAAGATGTCAGTTTTCCTGCTGATGCTTCAGCAGCGTTGCCCATCTTGCTCCTTCAGGGCTAACTCACGGGCCACCCGCCCGGGGAGCTCTGTGCTTTGCACTGATCATTATGCCCAGAGTGAGTGACTCTACCCGGGAAGGGTCAGGCCCCAAGTCAGACTGGCGGGGAAATATCACACTTTTTCCTTTCCTGGGGACAGAATCACATTTGGAAAAGGCAGAAAAAAGGAATAAGAACAAAAAGATCACATCTAATCCCACCGCTCAGAGAAACCTCTGTTAATATTTTAGCACTTATCTCACTTATGTATATAAAATTAGGATACTATTGTATGTTATTCATATGACTATAATAATTGCTTCATATCATTAAATATTTGCCCACAAAGTAGCTTAACAATATATGCCATCCCCACAGGAGGATGTAGAATAATCTATTTAATTGCCTCTCTCACCCCCCATCATTGCACTTTGGTTTAGCAAGAGGTGTTTTTTGGAAGAAACAATCCTTCTGTGGTCCCATAATCCACTTATTAAACAGTTGCTTCAAGGTCAAGCAGAAATTGCTGTAAGGAGGGGTTTTATCCTTGGCTCTGCCACTCAGAATTTTTAGAATGGAACTCACAACCCAGCCAGAGAGGAAAGACCTTTTGTGAATGAGAGAACTTAATTATGGCAGCATGCTGCCCAAAATATATTCTCCTTCTTTGTTTCCTTTTTTTTTTTTTAACTTTCTGCCTTAAACCTCTGAGATTTATTAAATTCCTACAACCACAACACAAGTCTTCAAAAGAAAGTAGGCACAGAGGGGCTTCCCTGGTGGCGCAGTGGTTGAGAGTCCGCCTGCCGGTGCAGGGGACACGGGTTCGTGCCGGGAAAATCCCACATGCCGCGGAGCGGCTGGGCCCGTGAGCCATGGCCGCTGAGCCTGCGCGTCCGGAGCCCGTGCTCCGCAACGGGAGAGGCCACAACAGTGAGAGGCCCGCATACCGCAAAAGAAAAAAAAAAAAGAAAAAAAAGAAAGTAGGCACAGAATTGAATAATAACATTTAAGAACAATAAGAAAAGCAGAGGGAAGGAAAGCTAGCGATCAAAAATACGCAAATTAAAAGTGTAATTTTCTTTTTGGTTAGGAGGGGCTTATGAAATTAGCAGCATTATTTTTATCTTTTAATTTTTTAAATTAACTAATTTATTTTTGGCTACATTGTGTCTTTGTTGCTGTGTGTGGGCTTTCTTTAGTTGTGGCGAGTGGGGGCTACTCTTTGTTGTGGTGCACAGGCTTCTCATTGCAGTGTCTTCTCCTGTTGTGGAGTGTGGGCTCTAGGTGCAAGGACCTCAGTAGTTGTGGTGCATGGGCTCAGGAGTTGTGGCTCACAGGTTCTAGGGCACAGGCTCAGTAGTTGTGGGGCACGGGCTTAGTTACTCCGCAGCAGGTGGGATCCTCCAGGACCAGGGCTCGAACCTGTGTCCCCTGCATTACCAGGCAGATTCTTAACCACTGTGCCACTGGGGAAGTCCCTATTTTTATTTTTTAATCTGTGTCTCAACTGAGAGAATTAAGAAATCCACACTCTTAGAAAAGGGAAACCCCCTGCACTGTGGTGGGAATGTAAACTGATACAGCCACTATGGAGAACAGTATGAAGGTTCCTTAAAAAACTAAAAACAGAACTACCATATGACCCAGGAATCCCACTACTGGGCATATACCCAGAGAACGCCATAATTCAAAAAGACACACGTGGGCTTCCCTGGTGGCGCAGTGGTTGAGAGTCTGCCTGCCAATGCAGGGGACATGGGTTCGTGCCCCGGTCCGGGAAGATCCCACATGCCGCGGAGCGGCTAGGCCCGTGAGCCATGGCCGCTGAGCCTGCGCGTCCAGAGCCTGTGCTCTGCAACGGGAGAGGCCACAACAGTGAGAGGCCAGCGCGCGTACCACCAAAAAAAAAAAAAAAAAAAAAAAGACACACGCACCCCAATGTTCACTGCAGCACTATTTACAATAGCCAGGTCATGGAAGCAACCTAAATGCCCAGCGACAGATGAATGGATAAAGAAGATGTGGTACATATATACAATGGAATATCACTCAGCCATAAAAAGGAAAGAACTTGGGTCATTTGTAGAGATGTGGGTCATTTGTAGAGACGTGGGTGCCTCTAGAGACTGTCATACAGAGTGAAGTAAGTCAGAAAGAGAAAAACAAATATCGTATATTAATGCATGTATGTGGAGCCTAGAAAAATGGTACAGATGAACCAGTTTGCAGAGCAGAAACTGAGACACAGAAGTAGAGAACAAACGTATGGACACCAAGGGGGGAAGTGGCGGGGGGTGGGGGGGTGGTGTGATGAATTGGGCGATTGGGATTGACATGTATACACTGATGTGTATAAAATGGATAACTAATAAGGAAAAAAAAAGAAAAAAAATAAACATAGAAATAATATTCATGGGCTTCCCTGGTGGCGCAGTGGTTCAGAGTCTGCCTGCCGATGCAGGGGACGCAGGTTCGTGCCCCGGTATGGGAAGATCTTACATGCTGCAGAGCGGCTAGGCCCGTGAGCCATGGCCACTGAGCCTGCGCGTCTGGAGCCTGTGGTCCGCAACGGGAGAGACCACAATAGTGAGAGGCCCGTGTACTGCAAAAAAAAAAAATGTTCATGGTGAGTATCCAAGGAAAATGGGACTGTGAAAGACTTTCTGTTTCTTTGAGATTATCTGTACTTTTCCTTTTCTCCACTTTACGAAATATAAAATCATTTTCCTCTGAGTGTTCCACTATGAAACCAAGATATGCTTTTAAAATGCAGTAATAGCACTGACCCTCTGCTCAACTGTGAGGCAGCTGGAGGGTTTCTAACAGCTCCCAGCGCCTTCTAATCTGGTTTTCCACCTTTGCTTCCCTCGGTGTCTCCCAACTCCCATTCCCACATCAGGCTCCCAGGTCGTGTCTGTGTTCCATTTCCCGGGTCCCATCCCCCCTTCCATCCTCCTTCCTCTCTCTACCCCTCCTCCCCCAGCCCAGCTCCATCCTCAGTCCCAGAGGCTGCTGCCCTCCTTCCTGAGCATGAACAAGCCCTCAGACCTCCTCAGAGGAGGGCTCTGACCTGTTCTTAGTGCTCGTGTCCCCTTGAATTGTAGATCTGGCTTCAAGCCAAATAATGACATTGCACCCAACTTCATGGTTGCCTCTTTTTATTCAGAATTTACACCCACCCCTACTTCCCAAGAGGAGCGAGGTGGGTACTAATGGTAAAATGATAGGAAGGAGAGTAAGAGCTCAACCAACACAGGACAGGAGGAATGTCTCCGTTGCAGCCGTGGCTGGAGATATGGCCCCAGGATGCTAAGCTGAGCTCTGAGCTTCCTGTGGGCCAAGGAGAGTTTGGCCATAACTTTCCACCATCTGATGCTGCACAGAGTAGGGTCAGTCTTGAATCCAGGTCCCATGACTAGACTGGCTGGTCTGCAAGGGGTCCCATCGGTAGCCACATCAGGGCCAGGAACACTTACAAGAATAGAGACACTTTCCCCTCCTGCTGACCCTCCACAGATGGTCACAGAGCCTGGATCCCCTCCAAAGTTGGCAGTGTTCTCCTGGACCCAGTGCAGTGCTGCCAACTGGTCCAAGTGACCCCAGTTCCCCCGGCTGTGTTCATCCCCTGTGCTGTAAGAGGACAGGGTGGGGTTGAAAGCAGAGATGTCACAGCAGGGCCCTCAGGACCACAGATGGGGCTGGGGGGTCTAGGTGAGCCTTCTGGAAGAGACTGGGCTTCCACAGCCCTGACACTGGGGTCTTCACCTGCCGCCCATCCTGCAGCATTGTTCCGCTGTAGTGCTCTATACATCCATCCCACATCTATTCATTGAGCATCTACTATTCTACAGTTCCAAAGGGAATTCCAGGAAGAAGACACAGCACGTGCAAAGGCCCCAGGGTCCAGTGAACAAAAGTGTGAGTCTAGGACATACAGCTACAGAGGGCCCTGAGGGCCTTAGTAAATCAATGTCATCTTGAGTAAGTTAGGAAGCCACTGCAGGGATGACATGATTCCGTTTATGTCTTAAATGATCACTTTGGCTACTGTGTGGATCAGACATGGTGTAAAATAGCAGGGTTATAAAAGTAGGTGTTATTACAACAATCCAGGGGAGACACAGAGTGCTTTGAACAGGGTGACTACAAGGGAGGAGGTGAGAAGTGGCTGGATTCTGAATATATTGTAAAAGTGGAGCCAAGAGGACTTGCTGGTGACTGGATGTGGGGTGTAAGGAAAAGAAAAGAATCCAAGTGCCCACAGGGTTTTATCCTGAGTAACTGGAAGGGCGGAGCTGCCTGCCGCTGAGCAGGAGGCCCTGTGGAGAAAGGAGGAGGGTCTGGGGGGAGGGGCATCAGGAGTCAAGGGTTAAGTTTGTCAGTGGAAGGGAGAGGCGCCCTCAGGTGTCCCATGGGGATGGCAGGAGGTAGTTAATGATGTACATGCTGGTTTTAAAGGAGAGAACCAGTGGGACAGAGAAGAAGATGCACACAGAGGCTGAGACGGGGAGGGGGAGGGTCCGGGAGGGGCCGAGAAGGAGCAGCCATGAGGGAGGAGGTGGCCAGGAGCCAAGAGAAGGACATTTTTCAAAAAGATTTGAGGGATGACGTGTGGTTACTGCCAAGGCTGGGCCACTGGTGACCTGGACCAGAGCAGTGTGGTGTCTGGTTGGGGTGAAACCCTGACATGGTAGAGGAGAGCCTGGGGGAGAGGAAGGGGGAATGTACGCAGTTATACTGTAACTGGGAGCAGCCGTGGGCCGTGGGGGAAGGAGATGAGGAGTCTCAGTGAAGGTGACACATCCCGGGACATGACTCGCCTGGGACAACCCTCCTCCAGCCCATAGGTCTTTCCAGTGAGATGACCACCCCTCCCCCAGCCCACCCACCAGCCATTTGAGGGTAAGAGGTCCTGGGGCTGGTATATTCAGAAAAGGCTCAGTAACTGTGCCTGCAGGAAGTCCGGTTCCTGTCCCCACGGAGACTCCATGGAGGAGACTCAAGCCTTCGCTCACGCATGTGCCAAACTCCACGAAGGAAATGGGGTGAGTGGGCCCTACACTCCTCCCCGTAGACGTGTCCACTGGAGTCAGGTGCTCGTTACAGCCTCCAAGTTCCAGCCGCCCGTTCCTCCACCTACAAGACTTTACGGAGCTCCCACGTGAGTCCGCTCCTTCCTTACTTCCCCGTGAGGTAAGACGTATAAGCCTCTAACTGCTGCGCCGCATGTTAACTGTCATCTTACAGGTATGCAACATGCTGGGCAGCACAGGTGAAAAAGAGATGAGCATTTCAGACGAGGTAACATTTGGGTTGGGCTTCGCAGGAATAATAGGAGTTTGTCAGGCAGATTAGGCATTTTACATGCAAGTAAGTGGACCAGGGTGGCTGGGGAAGGAGAAGGTAGGTAGAGCCCAATTACGAGGGGACTTGCATGTCTTAGTAGGGAACCTAGCAAAGATCCCTTTGAGGGCTTGCAGGACCAGAGTGGGGTCCTAGCACTCCCACACTGAGGGTCAATGGGCCATGAGGAGAGTCCAGTGTCTTACCTAAAGAATCCCCAGATGCCCAGGTGGTACTGAATGGTCACCACCACCACGTTTTCATGGGCAGAGAGGGCCAGCCCATCATAGGTTGATGCCCCGCCCAACATCAGACCTCCTCCGTGGATCCACACCATCACCTGGATGGGGAGGAAGCAACCGTACAGGGCATAGGAAGCAGAGCTGGGAAAGACCTCAAGAGGCTGTCTGGTTTGGTCATCTACCCGTTCTCCCAGCTGTGGCCCAGGCCACCACCCCACTCAGTGCACCCTGGCTGCCCCTGCCGGTCTCCCCTGCCTCAGTGCCACCTCCTGCCAGTGCTCTTCATGCTGAGAACATCATCATGGGAACAGCCAAGGCTAAGAGCATCATCTTCTCTCCAACACTCCCACCGTCCTCACTCCTGGACCCCTCACGCAGCTCAGCACACTCTGCATGCAACAGCCCTTGGTTAGAAGCTTATTTCAGCCTCACCTTAGTTACCTTTTGTGTGGTGAAATAAACTTCTCACGTGAATGGTGACCATGTCAAGAAGCACACGCCCCGGGTGGTACCTCTTCTTAATAGGCCTTTCCGCTGCCTCCTCTGTTCCCCAAATCTTACCCATCCTCCAAAGCCCAGCCTAAAAGCCACCTCCTCTAAGAAGTCTTCAATCATCTGATGAATATGATCTGAAAACCTACTAGGTGCCAGGGACTGTGGTAAGAATTGAGGATGAGAGTGGACATGACAATTCATAATGCATGGTCCTGAATTTAAAGAGTTCACATAGCAAGAAAGTGAGAATGGCTAAAATAATAGTATAATGATTTTGTTAATAAAAAAATCAAAGAACTCATACATGAACTATGTGTCAAGTACTGCTCTAAGCATTTAAAAATAAACCATCCACGAGATAGGGACTACTATTGTCCCATTTCACAGACAGGAAAGTTGAGGCACTTAACCACCCTGAGGTCACGCAGCTAATAGGCGGTGGAGGCAGGACTTGAACCCAGGCAGTCTGGCTCCAGAGTCCACATGTTGAGCTGCCCAGCACACGGCAGCCAATGGCCACGGTGCAGTAGGCTGGCTGTTGGGGCAGGAGGAGTTTCTTCCCTTCAACTCTAACTAATGCATCAGCAAGACTTGCCTTGTGTGCTGTGTCAGATACTGACATAAATCTTGATATTCATCATTGAACACTTGTGTGTGATTATCCCTGATTTGAGGAAACAGAGCCAGGTCTCTCAGCTAGTAAAAGGCGGAACCAGGACTTACACCCAGACCCTGCGGTTCCAGAGCCTGTGTCCACAGTAGAGGTTCTCCAGCTTCAGGTTCCTGGAGCCCCTGCTCCTCCTACATCTCTGATCCCTGCCCACCTCCGGGCAGAGGGACTGAGTGTGCAGTCACCTCTGAGTCCAGGCTGAGCCAGTGGCTGGCCAGCAGTGATTTGCTGAAGCAGCTAGTCCAGCTCTGTGCAACCCAGATGCTAAGATCCTCGAAGGCAGGGGCTGTGTGGTCATGGTTTTATGTTCTTCCTTTCTCTTAACCCCCAATTCTAGCTATGCATATGGGGGCGTTGAGTATGTACTAGGGGAATGAATGAATGCATGAATGAATTAATTAACAATTGTCCCCACCTCTTTGAGCCCAGTATGTGCAGGGCCACCTTCTAGTCACAAGTTCGCAGATGCCCTCCTCCACATCTGAGCACCATGCCAGGGGTGTTCCTGGGAGATGGCTGGGTGCTCACACCCCTCCTGTCTCTACCCCACTGACCCCTCCTTTCCCAGCAGACCAGCCCCACCCTCCAGCCTGAGTCTGGAAGGCTGCCCCATCTCTGGGCTTCCATTTATTCTGAAAATGCTGACTCACTGGGTCATCAGCTTGTGCCAAAGACAATTAGGAAGTAAAATTATCTACAATAAAATCTTGATAGTTGGCAAAGGCAAAGGAAAGTGCTTCTCTGTTGCTCCAGGCTCAGCACCCTCCACCTGTGACACTGAGACACTGAAAGTTTGTCAGAGAAGGTCTTTGTGTGCTGAGGAAAGGCCACACACAGGCTCCACTTGCTAGTGTGTGTGTGTCAAAGAGCGTGACTTGAAGATCAGGAGACTGGTGCTCTAGTCCTGCCAACCCTACTCTATGACCTCGCCTTCCCCTCACTGGGCTTCAGTTTCTCTATCTGTAACAGAAGGGTTGGGTTGTTGGCTTATCTCCAAGATTCCTCCCAGCTCTGACTTTATGGGAAATTATGTCTTAGCCACCCGGGGTATCAGATTCCTAATCTAACAATTAAGAGTAATCCTCTTGTCCATCTATTAGCATGAGAGACCTTAGACAAATTAAAATGTTCATTACAGATGTACAGCAAACTCCCCCAGAGGCCCTATGTCTGTCACTATGGGAAACTGAGGTGTGGAAAACCTGTGTTCCCCGATGTCAAGTTTGGCTGTGGTGGTAAAGAAAGCCCTGGGGCCCCTGGGGAACAGCCTGGGGACCCTGGAACAGCGTTGGTCCAAGACGCTCCAACCCAACACTGTCTTCATCCCCTTCCAGTCTACACCAGCCTTGACCATTTGTTCCCACTGCTTACCGGCAGCCTGCTTCTCTTCCTCAAGTCAGCAGGAGTGTAAATATTTAGGTAAAGACAGTCTTTGGAAAACGTGAGGTTAATGTTCTCCTTTCTGTTGGTAAAGAGCTCTGAGATCCTCAGCCCCGCCACTGGGTCTTGGGAGCACCTGGGAGGGGCAAGGAGAGAAAAGAATTCTTGAAGTTCAATCAGAGCTGACCAAGGAGATGTCTCCTGCGGTCAGGCCAGGTCTTGGCCCAGGAGAATTAAGCCTGTAAATAGAGTTGTTCTTACCAGATTCCAGACACTGGAATGCATAGGAGGCTACCTGGGGGATCACGATGGAGGGACCTGGGGCTCACCAAGGTCTCCCGGGAGAGTGAATAGTGAGAAGGCCTGGCACCTTCCCCTTCCAGGAGCCTTCAGGATGCCTTGTGTCAAGAAGAGGATGCTGCTTATATGCCTGGGAATGGATCGTTTCCTGCATGTCCTGGTCATGGCTGACTCTCTGCTGGGCTCTGCATAGTGAGTGCGGGGTGACCACGTTCCTCTACCAGGTAAACCAGGTGTTCCAATCCATGGGATACTTCCAAAAACCATGAGAAGTCACTCTATTGGTAGACATTTAAGGCATGCAACAGGTCAAGGACAAAATATTTGTGGTGCAACATTAGGATAACTTTATTCTAGTCCTGCCTCAGCCACTTATGTGCTGGGTGATCTTGGGTGAATCCCTTCTCGGCTCTGGGCCCCAGTCTGCCATGTCTAAGTGAGGGGAGTGATTTCTGTAAGGGTCTTGCAGTACTGACATGCTAAGATTCTATCATCAACCCATCTGGTCAAGTGCTATTTGTTGCCCATATAATGGATCTTAAAGATCCAACAGAGATAATTGGTAATATTTAATCTTCAGATCAGCTCCATGATATAGGTTCTACTAATATCCCCATTTTACATTTGAGAAAACTGAGGCACAGAGAGGTTACAGAACCTGCCCAAGGTCACACAGCCAGGAAGAGCCATTCTATGTAGTGCTTATGTTTCTGAGGACATTATAAGCAACACTTCCAGATTCCCAGAAAGCAGGCATGACTGCACCCAGTATGTCAATGAGGTAACTGAGGCACTGAGGTGTTTGGATGAAACAGCTGTCAAGTGGCAGAGTCAGAGCTGCAAAGACAGCCTCTTGATTTCCATCGTGGGGGAACTTTCCCCAGATCACCAAGGCAAAGGGCATATTATTCATATAAGAAGAAATTCAAAAATTAAAAAAGGGAAAGAGAGTTCAACATCACTAGTATTCAGATAACTGCAGAATAAATTTTTAAATTATATAAATAATTATGATGATAATTATTATTATTTTGCCTATCCAATAGTCAAAACAATTTTTTAATAATCCCAAGCATTGGCAAGGGTCTGGTGAATGAACGTTTTCATATATTAATGGAAGGAGTGTAGTTAGAACATTTCTGGAAGGAAATTTAACAAAAGGTGATACTCTTTTCCTCAGAAATGTCATTTCTTGGAACTTATCCCAAAATACTGTGAATGTGCATAAAGGTTTGGCTACATGATGTTCATCACGGTGCTAATTATATTATCAGAAACATCAAGAACAACTTAATGATCCCAAATAAGAGATTGGGTAAATAAATTATTATTCAGTACCCAGTGTAATATAATGTCAGGCTGTGATATTTAATGACATATAACGATGTTCATGATACATTTATAAATGAGCAAAGCAGGCATTCAAAGTATCTGTATCCTGTGATATAATAAGAAATATATTTTTGGTCTTCTTCTCATTTCTGGCAGAGCTCTTAAAACCCTTGGAATTTCCTAAGTGATGAGAGTGATAAATGTGTCTTTTGTTGTGTTAATGAGGTGATTGGGACCTTACCTAAGGATGGGAGCTGATTATCAAAAGAACCACATGTGGCTTCCCTGGTGGCGCAGTGGTTGGGAGTCCGCCTGCCGATGCAAGGGACACAGGTTCGTGCCCCGGTCTGGGAAGATCCCACATGCCGCGGAGCGGCTGGGCCCGTGAGCCATGGCCGCTGAGCCTGCGCGTCCGGAGCCTGTGCTCCGCAATGGGAGAGGCCACGACAGTGAGAGGCCCACATACCGCAAAAAAAAAAAAAAAAAAAAAAAGAACCACATGTGATTCCAGGTTTGGAATATTCAGATCCACCCCCCTGACTTCTGGGGAAGGGAAAGGGGCTGGAGGTTGAATCAATCACCAATGGTCAATGATTTCATCAATCCTGCCCATGTACCGAAGCCCAAAAGGCTAGAGTTAAGAGAGCCTCTAGGTTGGTGAACCAGAACTCTTCCAAGTGCCAACGTGCTGGGACCAGAACTCCGCAGGACAGGAGCTCCTTTGTGCCTCACATTATGTATCTCTCCATCTGTCTGGTGATTCATACCCTTTAATATTCTTCATAATAAACCAGTAATCTAGTGAGTAAACTAGCATCCTGAGTTTTATGAGTTGCTTTAGCAAATTAATGGAACCCGAGGAGGGGGTCATGGGAACCTGTGACTTATAGCCATTTGATCAGAAGCAGAGCAACAACTTGGACTTGAGATATCATCTGAAACAGAGGGCAGTGTTGTGGGACTGAGCCTTTAACCCATATAATATGACGCTGTCTCCAGATGGTTAGTGTCAGAATTGAGTTGAATTGTAGGACACCCAGATGGTGTCAGAGAATTGTGTGCTGGTGTGGAAAAAAGAAAATAAGCATTGGAATTGTGTGCAGAATCTTACGTGGTTACATTTTAAGGGATAAAATATGCAATAGGTAAGAGACTACAAAAACAGAATCTAAAATATGAACAGCAGTTCTCTCTAGGTAGTAGAAGTATATATAATTTTCATTTTCTTACCTTTACTTCCTCACTTTTTTGTAATAAGTATGTATTACACTTGCAATCAGGAAGTAAAAACAGCGAATATTATAAAGAAAAGAAAGAAGGGAGACAGGGAGGGAGGGAGGGAGGATGGCAAGAGTAGAGGAGAGAAAAGAAAGAAAAGGAGAGGAGAGGAGAGAAGAGGAAAGGAAAGGACAAGAAAAGAAAAGAAAAGAAAAGAAAAAAGCAGGAAGAGGCGGGACCCTGGAAATTCCCAGAAATGCCTTGCTGAGATGAAAAAGGTCTGAATCCATGCACGTAGATATCCCAGGTGTCCTGGGGGATGACTTCAACATCTTGGCCCAACATGGCCAGAGTGACCAGGGTACACCAACCAGTGCTCCACTCTTTACTAGGTAACAGTCACACCTGGGAGTTAGGAACGTGACTGGTCAACACCCCAAAAACTCCCCACCTACACATCTGGCTCACCTCACTCCTCAACTACAGCAAAGTTCAAGACAGGAGAATAAATAGAATCATTACTTCTGATCCCCCTCACCTGCTCAACTCTTTATTTTATTCCAAAGCACTTATCCTACTCTAACATATTACATTACCTATTGCTTTGCATATTTTTCAGTGTGTCTCTCCCTGCTAGAATACAAGCTGCATGAGGGTGGGATCTTTGTTCTGTTCACTAATGGATCCCAGGAAACTAGAACACGCCTGGCACACAGGAGGTGCTCCGTAAATATTTGTTGAATAAATGGCTCTAGAATGCTGTGAGAGTTCTGAAATGTTTGTAAGGATCTACAATATCTTGAGGATTCCAGAACAAAGTATGAGCCACTCATAGGATTGCCTTGGCTCCTTCCTGCATCCTTTTGAGGCTAACATCCCCACTGGAAGATGCCAGAGTCACACCTTGACTTACATGGGAGGGTAAGAGGTGGTATTCTTCACGAAGATCCATGGTTCTGCAGGCTGCGGTGGAGCAAGCCTCAAGGCTCCAACAGGGGGCTTGGCAAAAGGGACTCCCAGGAAAACGGCCACAGGCTGTGCAAAACCTTCTAAGCTGACATATTTCCCCAGGACTCTGCCCTGCGTGGTGTCCACAACAGGCGGTGAGGGTGGTTGCCCTGCTGGACATTGAGAGGAAATGAGGACATGTCAGTGGTGAAGGTGTGAACTGGACTCTGGGTGAATTTTGTTACTTTTGCCACGTGATCTTGAATGTCCCCTCAACTCTCTAAGCCTCAGTTTCTTCTTATGTAAGAGAGAGTGAAGCTAACTGTCCTTCTTAACTCACAGCGCTCTCTGAAGGAGCGAATTGGAATTGGAGGTATAACAGCATCCAATAAGACATAAATGCAAAAAGAAGAGCCACTGGGAATGAAGAAGGCATTCAGTTTCCACACTTAGCAGCATGTAGAAACAATCACTGGACGCTGGTGCCGAGCTGTACGCTGGATGAGAGGATGAACAAGAGCAGGCTGCTCTTCTCAGAAATCTGGCCTTATGTGGAGGATGAGCCACATACATAGCTGACCCTACTGCTGGGAAGAAAGTGGTCCATGTCCTGAGAGAGGTACCAAGTAAGGTGCCATAGGAGACAGAAGAGGGAGCGAGGCCTTCTGCCTGGTGGCTTCATGGAGGCAGTGACCTTGGAGCTGGGACTTGCAGTAGTGGAAGGAGTGACAAGGGGAGGTGGAAGAGGGTGCTTAAAGGTATAAACAGAGATGAGATTGTGCAGAGGTGAAGCTCTGCGATAGCAAAGTGCAAGAACTGCTTGAGGAAGAGCGATTGGCCCATTTGGGTCAGGAAGAGTAATGGGGGAGGAACATAATCCCGGATGAGACAGGTTCATGTCTGGGAGGGTCTCAAACGCCAGGCCAGTGATTCGGGCTTTATTTAGTGGGTAAATGAGCAGCAGTGAACCGTCCTGGAGTAAAAGAGAGTGACACAATCAGCTTGAAGAGGCTCCTTCTGCTGGCTCTGAGCACGGTCATCCAGAGGGAGCGACACTGGGGCTCAGATTCCATCTGTCCCTTCTCGTGGAGCAGACAGTTCTTCCTCACTGAGCTGAAATGCATCTCCCTGCAGCTGCCACATCAGTCCTGGTCCTACCTGCTCTGGGACATCCTGCACCTTCATGTGACAGGCAGCCTTAGTGACCCATGTTCATACCCATCCCTCAAGTCTTCTCTTGTCTGTCCTCAACAGCTTCAGTTTGTTTAAACATCCTAACAGGAAACGATTTCCAGCCTCTCATCCTCCCAATTGTTCCCCTTTAGATATACACAGAAGGTCAAACTCTCTCTCAAAGTATGTGGCCAGAACAGAAGAGAATAACCCAGATTTGGTCTTACAGACAAATCCGATGATAACCTTCAAGAGAGATGAAGTGGACAGATGTCCAAATGGCAAGGGCGAAAAAGTGGGCGATTGGCTGAGAGGTATAGGCAATCCTGGTAACGGCAGCAGTTACCACTTGTGTTATATGTAATGTTTGTATATTGAGCACTTACTATGTGCTGCATGGGCATTCCAGTTCCTTTAAACTAATCTTCACAAAAGCCTTGCTAGGTAGACATTAATATGTCCATTTTACAGATGATGTAACTGAGGAAATGGAGGCAGCCAGTATGGACTTTCTAAAGGTGGAATTGGCATGGCCCTGCCAGGGGGTAAACAGCAGTAAGGGAATAATCTGCCCCTAATTTGGTTCTTACTCTGCTCTTACCCTCAGTTCCAGGCCTCTCACAGTGTCATAGGCCCAGGAAGAAGATAAAACCCAGTGGAGCCTGGGCTGTCAGTGCACTGACAGCCAGAGCACTGGCTCTGGACTCAGGAGATAGAGAATTCAGAGCATGATTTTCCGGTTGACCTTGGCATGTATATTTCCCTCTCTGAGTCTCAGTTTCTCCATCTATAAAATGGCACAGATGCACTCTGAGGTCTCTTGCCGCACCCTTGTATTAACCAGATCTTTTATGTTCTGTATTCTGATGCCTTGACATCTGGGGCCTTGCTGATTCTGGAGGGATTGCCCCTCTCAGAGTTCGCCCATCTCTAATGATAGGAATGAACTTCCCCTTCAAGTGTGCCGGAGCCTATACCCCAACTACCTTCTTTACCAGGCCCTCCACATCTGGCCACTGTCATCCTGCCCTAATCACTCCAGGCCAAGTACCTGACAACTGTGGGAACTCCCTAAGCCCCAGAGCCCATTGCAATCGTCTGCCAATCCCAAACCTGCTTATCCTGCCTCACCTCTACCTTCCCCCCAGCAACCAAGATGAAGGTTCTTGCACCCAATTCTTCCTTCCTTCCTCTGCCTCCTGATGCACCAGGTGCCTCATCTTGTGGCCCACCATGGTGGTGTCACGCCCCCTCCTCTGGGGAGCTGTGGGTAACAAACTATCTTTTCAGTGGCAGTTGGCTCCTGATCTGTGGCCTTACCACACCTCAGATTGTCTATTAATACACTATATCTTAAAGCAACCCTTTTATTTATGAATTCATTTGTTTTTCTTTCTCCATTCCAGGCACTCTTTAGAAACAACAACCCATTTCAACCTTACAACAGCCCAGTGAGGTAGATACAGTTGTCACCCCCATTTTAGAAATGCAAAACTGAGGCACAGAAAAGGGACATCCCTTGTCGAAGAACACACAGCTACTAAGTGCTGAACTGGACGCGAACCCACACACTCTGACTCCAGAGTGGATATCAATATTCTGCTAACCCACTTTTGGCCATATCTGGACTAATAATCAAGGGGTTGCCTTGATATATGGAGCTTGCCAAAGTCCTCAACTGCCAGGGGCAAGGTTAGCTGGTTGCCCTCCTGCACGTGGCACAGCCCAGTTATCTTCCTCTCTGTCTCCTGTCGCTGGGGCTGGCTGGGCAGAGACTCAGAGTCCTGATAGCACGTGCTACTGCAGAACCCGGCCTGTCACTCCTTTGCCCTGTACACATCTCCTCTACCTTGTCCCCCAGGAAGATTTCCAAAGATGCCCCCGCTATTTGCATTTCAGAAGGACTCACCCCAAGCCATGGAAGTGGCGAGGGAGGTCAGGACCAGAAGGAGAAGCCACATCGTGGAAGGACAGCAACTTCTGGGCCTGCAGGTCTCTGTGCCAACAGAGGGCCTTATGAGTCCACCCCCCAGTTCCCGCCCCCCTCCAGCTCCCACCCCCAGCTCTGCCCCCGCCACCCAATAGCCTGATGAAGAGACAACAGAAAAGCTCTCCCCCTTCCCAAAGATGCAACGGGCGGCTGTTGGTGCCTCCAAGTTCCGCCCACCCAGAGTTTACCCTCTTTTATCAAGAGTCTGAATTAAACTCTCTGATTACAGGTAGCCATCTACTCATTCAACAACTTGTTTCATAAGTGTTTTTCCCTTCCTGGACTCTAACCTTAGTGTGCTGTGGGCTACCCAAGGCAGACACCAGCACACAGAGGCCTTTGGACAAGGGGAGGCTTTGGCCTGGGGTCCTCAGAACAACTTGAAAACTTTCAGAGTGACTCCTAGCTCCACAGCTGCCCAGCTGGAGAACTTAGGGCAAATCTCTTAGCTTCCCTGAGCTTCTATTTCATAGAGTTCCATGCTTTCCACTTTGGAAGCATCTTAAATTTCATCCCACTTCCCTTTAGATGCCTGGATTAACTTTTCAATATTCCTGCCAATTAACTCAGCCTCCTGTTGCACACCTCCAGGGTCAGGGAATTCATTACCTCTCCACGCAGGGATCTTTGGACAGAATGTTCTTATAGTAAAGGAACTCCATCTCTTCATAATCCCTGGCTCTAACCATCCATCCTTCCATTTATTCATTATTCCCTTTATTTATTCATTCTTCAAACATTTATCAAATGCCTGCCTCTGTGCTAGGTAGTATGGATACAAAGATACATTTAAGACATGTTCTAGTGCCCAGAGGAGCTCACCATGTAATCGATAAGATAGAAGGGGGAAGGGGTGGCTTGCTATGCAATGTGAAAGCACCAAAATAGAGGGATACAAAGTGCTCTGGGTATACCTGGAAGAGTGTCATTTACCTGATGGGGATGCAAGGAAGATGCTCAAAGCCTGTTTCATTGAATCATTAAGTGTCCAATAAAAGAGAATTCTCCAAATACACTGTGATATTGATACTTAGCTGGCTAAGACAATACTACACATTCACTCAAACTAGAGATGCATACCTCTACATATGGACAAGGGAATACAGTCATGATCCATTGTGAAGGAAAATAAAACAGGTTATAAAATAGTTATGGCTGCTTCGGGACACAGTTCGGCAGTTCGTCAAAAATTAAACTTAGAAAAAATAAAAAAAATTAAACTTAGAATTACCATATTTCATAGCAAATTCACTCCTAGGTATATACCCAAGCTAACTGAAAATATGTCCACTCAAAAACTTGTACTCAAATAGCAGCATTCTTCAAAAAAGTCAAAAGTGGAAACAACCAAAATGTCCATCAACTGATGAATGGACAAAGAGATATGATCTAACCACACAATGGAATATTATTCAGACATAAAAAGAAATGAAGTACGGATACTTGCTACCATGTGGAGGAACCTTAAAAACAGTATGCTAATGGGAAAAGCCAGACACAAAAGGCCAGATATTGTATGATTCTATTTATGAGATGTTCACAATAAGCAAATCCATAGAGACAGAACGTAGATTAGAGGTTTCTATGGGCTGGGGACGAGGGGAATAAGGAATGACTCCTAATGGGTATAAGGTTTCTTTTAGGTGTGATGAAAATTTTCTGAGATTGGATACTGGTGACAGTTAAACAACTTTGTGAATATACTAATATCACTAAACTGTACACTTTAAAAAGGTGAATGTTATGGTATGTGTATTGTATTTCAAAAAAATAAATATTTTAAAAATCCCATCATGTATAACATCCCATGTTAAAAAACAAAGTTCTACTTCATAAATTTGAAGATCTAATTGGCTTTTCAAATGATTCATGAACCAAGCGGCATCCCATCTAGCAAGAAGAAAAGTTTTTAAAGGCAGAGAGGAAGTAGGACAAGAAGTCATAAACAAACAAAAATGATGATTTCAGGCAGGGATTCCTGGGGAAGGTTGAAACTACAATTAAGTTAGGTACTAAATCTTCATTTGGTGGCGAGGGCTTAGCAAAAGTGACTGCATTTGGGGTCTGTTGTTTCTTTTTTTTTTAACATTTCCCCTCTTTTGATCAAATTCTTGGCTTAACTGAGAGATGTGATCAAAATTTAAGGCATCAGCACCACTCTCAGCTACCGGTCACAATTTTTGTGGATCCTTTGTGTGGTATCCATAGCTCATCATGTTTTTGTCTAATCCCTGTGACGGTCACAGGTCATGGCTTCAGGTTCATAATACTTAAGTGGTTATTCTCTTTCCTTCTTTTCTTTTTTTTTTTTTTAACATCTTTATTGGAATATAATTGCTTTACAATGGTCTGTTAGTTTCTGCTTGATAACAAAGTGAATCAGTTATACATATACATATGTTCCCATATCTCTTCCCTCTTGCGTCTCCCTTCCTCCCACCCTCCCTATCCCATCCCTCTAGGTGGTCACAAAGCACCGAGCTGATCTCCCTGTGCTATGCGGCTGCTTCCCACTAGCTATCTGTTTTACATTTGGTAGTGTATATATGTCCATGCCACTCTCTCACTTTGTCACAGCTTACCCTTCCCCCTCCCCATATCCTCAAGTCTATTCTCTAGCAGGTCTGTGTCTTTATCTTAGTGAGATCATTTTTGTGGTAGTTAGCAGCTGGGAACATGTATTTAAAACCTTTGAGAGAATACAATGCACCACAGAAATGATTACGATTGTAATTAGCAGGATAATTCTCAGTGTTTGGAGTGCACTCTAGAGCCATGGTCCCTAAGACCCAAACCAATCAAAATCAAATAAGTCCAAGAAAGACTCATTGAAGAAGTCACTTTTTTAAGACAAGTGGCTTGCTCAGTGATCTTACATAACTGTTCTTATGTAACTAAGTTACTTCCCCAGAAATGTTAATCCAAGTGCAGCAAGTGGTGTTGGCCAAAGCACAGATACCTCCTTGCTCAGCTAAAAGATAATCAAGGGTTATCCTATTATCAAAAACAACTTTGTAAAACAGGAATAAAGACACAGACCTACTTGAGAATGGACTTGAGGATATGGGGAGGGGGAAGGGTAAGCTGTGACAAAGCGAGAGAGAGGCATGGACATATATACACTACCAAACGTAAAACAGATAGCTAGTGGGAAGTAACCGCATAGCACAAGGAGATCAGCTTGGTGCTTTGTGACCGCCTGGAGGGGTGGGATAGGGAGGGTGGGAGGGAGGGAGACACAAGAAGGAAGGGATATGGGAACATATGTATATGTATAACTGATTCACTTTGTTATAAAGCAGAAACGAATACACCATTGTGAAGCAATTATACTCCAGTAAAGTTGTAAAGAAAAAAAAAACAACTTTGGCCAGAGTCTCAGAATTTTTCTGAGCTATTGCTTTAGTGGCAGATTCCATAAAACTTTCAAGAGTTAAGAAGAGGTTCCTGATCACAGCCTCATTTACATTTACTCCTAACCAGGGAAGTAGGGCCTTCCTTCAAAGGAAGCGGAATCTTGAAAATTGAATGCCTCCTGGTAATTCCCATTTAAATTTTTATCTCAGGATTGGAAAGGTGACAGCCATGGAGGCCAGTAAAAGGGTCTGAAGACCACACAGGCAGTTTTATTCTGGTTACCCTTTCCTCATGTACTTTTCTTTGCATAGAGCCTGGACACAAGGTTTCCCAAGTTTGGGGCTGTTAACCAGAGATAAGGAAATGGACCAGGGTGACCCTGGCATCACGGACAGATAAGAGTTTTTTAAATGACAAATCCAGCAGTCTGAAAACTTACCCCCTTTAGCAATGGTCTTGGAGATATGGATAATGGCATCATCTTTCTAGGCCAATGCCAGAGTAAAGGAAAGAAAGAGAAGAAAAAAAAGTTTTCATACTTAGTTAAAGTATGAAGTCCCGATCCTACATCTTTGGTGGAAGAAGTCTACCTTGATGTCAGCTGCTCCTCTCCAGTCAGTTTGATTTGGTGGCCTCCAGCATTTGTACAGGACCAGATGACAGGTGGAGCCTTTTTCAGCTGTGGGATGTATATCTAAGGTTCAAGTTCCTGAAGTTTGGCTGCTGTCTGAGTAGTAGGAGGAAGACCTGGGTCCTTCCAAGGAGATCCAAGGGCAGTCTTTGTTCTTAGTGATTCTAAATCATAAGGGTGGGAGATAATTGGAAACATTAGTTTGGAGATTTGTAGCCAGATATTTGAGGAAACTAGAAGAATTCAAGATCCAGTCCAATTAACAGGTATATAGCAAAACCTCAAAGGCAATTATCAGGATTATGCAAAAATAATTTTTCTCTCTACAACCATCCACATTTCTTATTTTCCAAGGATAATCACAGTAAAAGTTAATTTGTTTGTATTAAATTTGGCTTGATTATTTACATAAGTGCAGCAAGAATAGTTGACCATATATGTTCTTTTTGAGACTGCTTCATTGGCACTTTTCGTAAGGAATCTCAGACTGAACTATTAAAAAGCCTCTAAGGCCAAGAACTCACCATCAGTTTTTACCTGCAATACCTATAGTTTGGGTAAATTCCTCTCTTCTTGAGGTTCCTGGGTCTGCGAGGAAGTTACCTGCCTTACTCACCTAGTAAGGTTGCTGGGAACCCTGTAAGCAAGGTACCAGGCTGATTTTTTTAAGCAGTTCCTTAAAGTTGTCTGGTCAATTTGAGCCTTTATACATCTCTCTCTTTTTTTTAAAGGGAGCTGGGGATTTTTTTTTAATTTTTAATTTATTTTCTTTTATTATTTATTTTGGTTGCACCGGCTCCTAGTTGTGGCAGGTGGGCTCCTTAGTTGCAGCCCGTGGGCTCCTTAGTTGCAGCTTGCTGGCTCAGTTGCAGCACATGTGCTCCTTAGTTGCAGCTTGAGGGCTCCTTAGTTGCAGCACGTGTGCTCCTTAGTTGTGGCCAGCAGGCTCCTTAGTGTGGCATGCAAACTCTTAGTTGCGGCATGCATGTGGGATCTAGTTTCCCGATCAGGGATCGAACCCACGTTCCCTGCATTGGAAGGTGAATTCTCAACCACTGTGCCACCAGGGAAGTCCCTACATCTCTTTTAAATATGACATTCTAGTCAAAACTTTGGTAATATGTGACTTCCCTGGTGGTCCAGTGGGTAAGACTCCACACTCTCAAGGAAGAGGGCCCAGGTTTCGATCCCTGATTGGGGAACTAGATCTTGCATGCATGCCTCAACTAAGAGTCCACATGCTGCAACTAAGAAGCCTGCATGCCTCAACTAAGACCTGGTGCAGCCAAAATAAATAAGTAAATTAATTAATAAAAAAACTTTGATAATCTATCCAATGTTATTGTGTTCTGTTACAAGGAGAACAGACTCTTATTGAACTTACTGAAACAGCAAACTATATTGGCATGGAAAGAATACTCAAGGGTTTCTGAAATTTGAAGGGATTGGGTAGGGAGAAAAAGTAAAGGTTTCGTTTTTGTTCACAAAGGTATAACTGATTTAACTTGTCAATAGCTTCAAGAGAAAGAAAACAGGTTTCCTTAAATCTGGAGAAACAAAACATAAGAAAACCAGCAATGTTTCAAACAAAAAGTCATCACCAAAAATTATAATGATCTTTATCAGTTCATTTAGTCCTATGTAATTAATTATTGTTGACCTTGATATTTTGTTAGCAATTTTATGAATCTAGTTTTTCCTTAGAGTTCTGAAAATTCTTACCCAGTTTTGTGGTATGATCTGAAAGTTATCAGGAATCTGTATTCTAGAGTACCTGCCAGAATCCTTTCTATGAATTCCTCTGAAAATGAAACACTTTTGTAAGAATGCTTTTGCAAAAGCATCAGAGTAAAACAATAACTATATGTAAATAACAAAAGACTTAAAATAGCCATGGTTAAAGATCTGATTAGAGTTCATTACAATGCAATTGATATGGAAATTTGGTTATTTCTGTGACACACACAACATTTTAAGATGATAACTGGAATTACAAGTGATAACATACTAGGACATCTCAGATTTTAGGAATTTCATGCAATTTCTGGAACACTGATAATACATACCAACATAAATGCAACATTAAAAAGTTTAGTATTACTTCTTTTCTGACAATGCTTCCCATGTAACTTAACATATTAAATAAACTGAATTAGTTTAACATCTTTCTTTTTTTAAAGGAGAGAGAATAGATTTTTTAAGGTGTTCCAGGAACCCTTCAAAAAATCCCAAAGTTAGTTTGAGGTCAAAAGATTTCATTTAGAATTTGATTTTGGGGAAGTTTGTCAAAAATAACAAAAGGTTTAAAAACACTCAGTCAAATAGGATCACAGGTCACTGTGACACAATACTTAGTTATCTACGTAACCAAAGTGACAATTAAAGACTTCTCAGGCAAATATAGAAGGTGATATACTCTGAGCAAAACTTAGCTCTTTTAATACTGAGAGGACTAGTTTTACCTAAGTAATCAAAGACAACACAGAAACATAGGTAGATTATTTTAACAAGCCTCAAGATCTTTGTTTTCTAGGCAGATTATTTTAAAAGGTAAAGAAAAACCTTTCACAATCTCTTATGAAGAACAGACCAATAGTCCAATAAGACTGTCCTTTTAACAGTGAGAAAACCAAATTTTAATTTTGTGCCAGCTTACTTTTGATATTAAAACTCATTCAACTTATTTAAACATTTTAATATACATCTAATATATTTTTTAGGAACATAAATTTTCATAGTAAATTTCTCAATGTGGCACAAGTTATGTTTACTAACAATCCCAATAAACTTAAACTAGCTTTTATTTACTAAAGATTATTTTAGATCATATGAATTTGAGAAACATTTGGGCTAGTTTCTATTATATTTCTGAGAGTTTGACTTATATAAGCACTTAATTTTTCTTAAACCAATTAAATAGAGCTCTTTTTACAAATTAATTTTGGAAATGCCATCTAGAGGTAGAAAATACACACACATCTACAGCAAGCATATTTACACACATAAACATACAGACAGATGCAAAGAGACTTTATAATTTCATTTTTAAATTTAAGTCAGGCCAGCACAGTAAGAGGCAGCTGTATCTTCCCTATGCTCACACTGCTTTCACAGTTTCATTTAGCAAGCCTGCTTTTGTCCAGGCCAGACCAATATTGATATCAGAGGGAGTTAAGCAACCAGCATCTATAAAACACAAGACAATCCCAGAAAAGCTCATGAGTTCTTGGCTAAGGGCATAGGTTATAGCTGAAATGAAGCTGCTGGAGACCAAAATTCTATAAAGGATGCTCATTTTCACTCATTCTAGCCACTATGGCAGGCCAGTAAGGGGGAGCCCTGTGTTAGGAACGGGGACTTTGTGACAGCATTAGAGTTAGCCCTTAGAGAAGATTGCTTCTATGAAATTTGACTTCTTCTGGGATTCTTCCCTTACTTTTATCTGGGAAAGAATCATGGGCCATAGGAGCACCCTAATAAAGAGCACTCCTAATTCTATCCACATGGGACAATCCAGGTGGTCCTCCTAAGCAGAAAACAAGGCTGTTTCTAATCACTAACCACACCACATATACACTCAAACACAAATTCACACACCTGTCAAGGAATAACCATCCAGCCTTTTGCCCTGGCCATCTGGCCTTTCTAACCTAGGAACACAGCCCTAGTTCTTAGCCTATGAAGACTGTAGGATGCTGTCTTAGCAAAATACAAAGAGAAGGGATGAATTATTCTCCTAATCTCACTGTTCAATCACATACCCAATTGTGACACCCATAATTTCAAAAACAGAGGCAGCCCCTTCCATACCTTGCTGTGAATGGCTGCAGTCTGGATGCCCATTCCTGGCTCATAAGGACTCTGCAGAAGTGGGTGAGGCTGAAGCCTACCAAACCTGAAGCCAAACCTCAGTTTCACTTAATGTGTATAATCTTTTGGCATCACATTAGCTATAAGTAATACAGCTCTTAGGTTTCAGTGGCAGTTGATTGGGATTATCACTTTTCCTTTGGGGAACTCCCTAAGGTTTCCCATATGAAACTAAATGATCTGGAAAGTAAAATCCTAGGAACTAACCCTAACTCCTAAGCAGTTGGGCAGGTCTTAGGAGAGAAGACACCTGTGGGGCCTCCAAATTAGCTACCCCCAAACCTTTCCATCTCCATCAATTTACTCAAAAGCTATATGGAGAGCATACACCAAAACAAGCACTGGACAAGTATGAGCTTGTGTCCTACTAGGCCCATTACTGGGCTTTGTCTATGATGGAGAACACTGCACTGGGAGACCAGAAATCTGGGAACCCCACTGGGTGACATTCGGGCATCTGTTCTGGAAAGGGAGTGGTGAGAGGCAGGGGTGGCTATGGGTGAGGTGATCTCTCACGCACCACCTACCCTGGATCAACATTCTGTGAATCTAGAATTATATGGCATTTTCCAATGCAGCCTAGACATATGCAGTGTTTCTGGAACCTCAGTATTCTCATAACAACATCATGTTTTTTTGCCATATCAGTATACCATCTGTACTACTATTACCAGGTTTCTTTAGATTAATTCTTTTTACTTTAACAAACTTGTTCAAAAAAGTTTTTACACCATTTCCATAAAGGGAAGACCTGTATAACTTACTATGTACTAATAGTAAGCATGGAAAATGTGTCATTGTATTTTTAAAAATTAAAATAATGGTAAAAATAAAAATAAGTATATAGTAATAAGTATATAGGTAATAACACCTCTAATTGATTTACAAAAGTGTACACCTGAAAATAAATACTCATTGGGAAAAGTGGACCAATGATGGTCAGTTAGTAATATAAGGGCAGGGACAAACTTGTCCACCATATGACCACCTGTTAGGTGATGAGGCATTGGCTTCATCAAGGGTCATCATTACTGTAGCCATTTCCTTGAGCTTCAGGGACCTTCTTCCTTTTGATACTTAAATCACTGGGCAGAAATCACATTATGTTCACACCTCTCAAGGCCTTTGATGCTCTGTTGTAATTGTGTTGCTAGACACCCTGGGGTCAGTCCAGTCCTAGGACTGACTGAGGCAGAGTACCTGTGGAAATTTTGGCCTGGGGGTGGTTCCCAGTGGGGAGAGAGTCACTCACCATGGGCACAAGTGGTCACCCTACATGGTACAAACAACTAGTGCTCATGCTGTCTCCAAAGGGCAATCACGTGGGACTGCCTAGTTTAGCTCCTGTTGACTGAGAATGTATTGAGAGAGGGGAGTAAATTATGGTTACAAATAGGCTCAGAATTTAGTGGCTTATTTCTTGTTATATAAAGAACTTGGGTGTGGTTCAGGTCAACAAGGTGGCTGTCCTCCATTCAGGGATCAAACCAGGGGGTCAGCAAACATTTGCTATAAAGGACCAGATAGTAAACATTTTAGGCTCCGCAGGTTATACGGTCTCCATGGAACTACTCATCTCTACTGTTGCAGCAAAAGCAGCGTGGACAATATCTAGGCAAATGGGCATGACTGTGTTTCAGTAAAACTTTACTTTAAAAACAGGTGGTGGGCAGGACAGGAATAAAGACGCAGACATTGAGAATGGACTTGAGGACACGGGGAGGGGGAAGGGTAAGCTGGGATGAAGTGAGAGAGTGGCATGGACTTGTATATACTACCAAACGTAAAACAGATAGCTAGTGGGAAGCAGCAGCATAGCACAGGGAGATCAGCTCAGTGCTTTGTGACCACCTAGAGGGGTGGGATAGGGAGGGTGGGAAGGAGAAGCAAGAGGGAGGGGATATGGGGATATATGTATATGTATAGCTGATTCACTTTGTTATAAAGCAGAAACTAACACACCATTGGAAAGCGGTTACATTCCAATAAAGATGTTAAAAAACAAACAAACAAAAAAAACAGGTGGTGGACCAGATTTGGCCCATGGGCCATAGTTTGCTGACCCCTGATCTAGACAGTGGTGGCTTTGCCATCTTTAATTCATGGCTTCTAATGTTGTAGTAGGTGTTAATTCTAGTCCAGCTGGAGTGGGGAGGAGCAGGAAGGAGTGAATATTGGGGAAAATTGGGCCAGGCCTGGACCTGACAGTCCTCACTTCCACTCAGGTTCTACTGGAAAGAACTTAGGCACACGGTCAGTCTAATTGCAAGGAAGGCTGGGAAACATGGTCTGGTTGTGCACCTAACAAAGCAGGATGGATTTTAATGGACAGCTAGCAATTCCTGCCACAATTAATAGGCATTAAACCATGGATTTGATATTACAGATTTTTTTTCCTAATTCATAGCAAAATAAACATGTAACCATTATATAAACCCTTTAAAGTTTGTTTGTACACCATCTAAAATGACCTTGCATAACTCTGGGAATAAGTACTACACTTTGGTAAACACTGAGTTTTTCTGTTTCTTTGATTTAAATTACAGTAGCCTGATTGTAAATCCAGTCCCTACTTGCTAGGACTACTCTATAAAGCTTTCCTTCAGCCTTTTAAGAGTCAAAAAGGAAAAAGGGTGAATCAGAAAGACATGTAAAAACTTAGACCTAGAAAAGTTAAGATTGAATTATATTCTGGAAAAAGTTCAAATTATTATTACAGATTTTTTACAGACATCTGGGCAAATACAGTGACCTCCAACTACAGAAGTGTTTTTTGTGTTTTTTTTATCCTGGAATTGTCAAAATATATACATATATATATAAATGCTCAAAACTTTCCATGACTTCTGATCATACTGGGCATTAAGAGGTGAACAGAATTTGGAGGAGAAGAAAGGACATTAGCAGCAGAGCAAGGTGGATTTGAAGGCTTCCTGGGGAGGTCAGCAGGGGCTGAAAGGTGAATAAAGGACAGAGGGCACGAGTGCTAAGCTAAGGAGAACTGGGTTTCACCCTGGACAGACAATGGGGAACCATTGCAATGGTAATGACAAGATAACAAGGGTGTTTCCAAAAGTAGAATCTGGTAGAAGCAGGTAAGCCGCTGGAGAGGCCAAGAGGGTTACTCTGAAAAGGAACCTCCCAAACACTCACTGGGAGGGTGGAGGGTGAGCTCTCCTTTCCAAAGACAGATAAGTTCTCTGCAGGTGAAAGCTTGGTCTTTGGGGCTCCCACAGGCCTCAGCAAGAATAATGACATAAGCGTTTCCAAAACGCTATATGGCAAAAAGTTTTGCCAAATCCCAGGACCTATTGATGTGAGCTCTCAGTTCTCACTCTGAAAGGTCACAGGAGCTGCGGGCAAGTTGTAACCTACTGAGATCCCCTGAATCATTGTCTGTTCTGTGCCTACTTGTCCTTCTATGGTAGCAGGTTGGGAACACATTGAGGGGCGGGCACAAGTGTGTATGTGGGAGGTTGAGTCAGTCCATGGTTCCCCCAACCCATCACAGAGGTTTCAAGTACCCTTCAAGCTACACACATATAAAATGTCATTTCAATATACAATAAGCATGAACATCAAGACGTGCAAATTAAAACCAGATACTCAAACTGTACCTGTCAAGTTGGCAAGGAATCATCTCACTACTATTTTAATGGTTGTGCCAGTATTGACAAGAGTGTAGAAAAACAGGAACTTTCACTACTGATGTGGGAGATAAATTAGTACAGCCTTTCTTGGGGGCAATTTGGCAAAATCTATCCAAATACTTAAGAAGGGTATCTTCATTGCCCTAGCTATTTTCTATTGAGGAATAATTCTGAATGAGCCCTAAGATGTCTGTATCAGACTGATTGTTCACCTCAATGATACTGATAGTAGTAAAAAGTATGAAATAACCTATGACCAACGATAGTAAATGGTTAAATAATTTATTAAGTATTTCTACTATGGGATGCTATGTAGCAGTCAAAAGTGTAGAAACATACATAATATTGTTTTTAAGTGTTCATTAAAAAAAGCAGTTTGGCACTTGCTATTAAAGAAGGAGGATAAAACCCTGAATTTTCACTCTCTCCCCCAGTTTTTCTAAAAGGACAGTAAAATAAAGTCTGTAAAGGCACAAGCCCATGTGTCCAAAGTGGAAGAGGAGACGATGGCAACAGCACTCTGGAAGCTGAAAGATGACAGAACAATGATCACTGCTTTTAGGGCAGAGAGAGTGAAAGTTGATGCATGGGGAGGAGGGAGGCCCCACAAGATGGATGCAGAATGGAGACAGTAGACAACACTCTGGATTAGAGGTGCCAGGTAGCTGTGAAAGTGTGGGATGCAGATACCCCCAACTTATGCACATCAAGAGTGCAGCTCTCGGGCTTCCCTGGTGGCGCAGTGGTTGGGAGTCCGCCTGCCGATGCAGGGGACACGGGTTCGTGCCCCGGTCTCAGAGGATCCCACATGCCACGGAGCGGCTAGGCCCGTGAGCAATGGCCGCTGAGCCTGCGCATCCGGAGCCTGTGCTCCGCAACGGGAGAGGCCACAACAGTGAGAGGCCCACGTACCGCAAAAAAAAAAAAAAAAGTGAAGATAACTTAAGGGACCTATAGGACAACAGCATGCAGAATAACATTCACATTATAGGGGTGAAGAGAAAAAGAGACTCACTTCAGATCTAAAGATGCACACAGACTGAAAGTGAGGAGATGGGCAATCTCTGTAATTTTTGGTTTCCCAGCACATGGAGATCAGCTTGGTGCTTTGTGACCACCTAGAGGGTTGGGATAGGGAGGGTGGGAGGGAGGGAGATGCAAGAGGGAAGAGATTTGGGAACATATGTATATGTATAACTGATTCACTTTGTTATAAAGCAGAAACTAACACACCATTGTAAAGCAATTATACTCCAATAAAGATGTTTTTTAAAAAAAGTTATATTTACATCCTACAACAAGTCTATTAAGTCTTCAATAGCTTTATGTCTAGAAAACCAATGTACATACCTTAATTTAAAAATGCTTTATTGCTAAAAAACACTAACAATCATCTGAGCCTTCAGCAAGTCATAATCTTTTTGCTGGTGGAGCGTCTTGCCTCGATGTTGATGGCTGCTCACTGATCAGGGTGGTGGTTGCTGAACACTGGATTGACTACAGCAATTTTTAAAGATAAGACAACAATGCAGTCTGTGCACTGACTGATTGAATGATTTTTCTGTAGCATGAATGATTTCTCTGTAGCATGCAATGCTGTTTGATGGCATTTTACCCACAGTTTGACTTCTTTCAAAATTGCAGTCAATTCTCCCAAACCCTGCTGCTGCTTTACCAATTAAATTTATGTACAATAGTATCATAAATCCTTGTTGTCATTTTAACAATCTTCACAACATCTTTACCAGGAGTAGACTGCATCTCCAGAAGTCACTCTTTGGCTCATCCATAAGAAGCAACTCCTCATCCGTTAAAGTTCTATCACGAGATGGCAGCAATTCAGTCACATCTTGAGTCTTCACTTCTAATTCTAGCTCTCTTGGTATTTCCATCACATCTGCAGTTACTTCCTCCAGTGAAGTCTTGAGCCCTTCAAAGTCATCCATGAGGGCTGGAATCAACTTCTTCTAAACTCTTGTTAGTGTTGATATTTTGACCTCTTCCTATGAATCATGAATGTTCTTAATGGCATCTAGAATGATGAATCCTTTCCAGATGGTTTTCAATGTACTTTGCCCAGATTCATCAGAGGAATCACTATGTGTGGCAGCTATAGCCTTATGAAATGTATTTCTTAAATAACAATACCTGAGAGTTGAAATTAGTCCTTGATCCATGGGCTGCAGAATGGATGTTATGTTAGCAGCATGAAAACAATAACAATCTTGTACATCTCCATCAGAGCTCTTGGGTGACCAGGTGCACTGTCAATGAGCAGTAATGTTTTGAAAGGAATCTTTTTTTCCTGAGCAATAGGTCTGAACAATGGGCTTAAAATATTCAGCAAACCATGTTGCAAACAAATTTGTCATCTAGGCATTGTTGTTCCATTTATAGAGCACAGACAGAGTAGATTCAGAATAATCCTTAAGGGCCCTAGGATTTTCAGAATGGTAAATGAGCACTGAATTCAGCTGAAAGTCACCAGCTGTTTTAGCCACTAACAAGAGAGTCAGCCTGTCCTTTGAAGCTTTGAAGTCAGACATTGACTTCTCCTCTCTAGCTATGAAAATCCTAGAATGGCATCTTCTTCCAATATAAGGCTGTTTAATCTACATTGAAAATCTGTTGTTTAGTGTAGCCACCTTCACTAATGATTTTAGCTAGATAATCTGGATGATTTGCTGCAGTTTCTACTTTGGCACTTGCTGTATCACCTTGTACTTCTATGTTATGGTGACAGCTTCTTTCCTTAAACCTCATGAATCAAGCTCAGTTAGCTTCAAACTTTTCTTCTGCAGCTTCCTCACCTCTCTCAGCTGTCACAGAATTAAAGGAAGTCAGGGCCTTGCTCTAGATTAGATTTTTTTTTTTTTTTTTTTTTGCGGTACGCGGGCCTCTCACTGTTGTGGCCTCTCCTGTTGCGGAGCACAGGCTCCGGACGTGCAGGCTCAGCAGCCATGGCTCACAGGCCCAGCCGCTCCGCGGCATGTGGGATCTTCCTGGACCGGGGCACGAACCCGTGTCCCCTGCATTGGCAGGCTGACTCTCAACCACTGCGCCACCAGGGAAGCCCTAGATTAGATTTTGGCTTACGAGAAAGTTGTGACTGGTTTGATCTTCTATCTGACCACTAAAACTTTCTCCATATCAGCAATAAGCCTGTTTTGCTTTCTTATCATTAGTGTGTTCACTGGAGCAGCACTTTTAATTTCCTTCAAGAACTTTCCCTTTGCATTCACAATGAGGCTAACAGTTTGGCACAAGAGGCCTAGCTTTCAGTCTATCTCAGCTTTCAACATGCCTTCCTTAGTAAGCTTACTCATTTCTAGCTTTTGATTTGAAATAAGGGACGTGCAATTCTTTCTTTCTCTCGAATATTGAGAGGCCATTGTAGGGTTTTTAACTGGCCAAATTTCAATATAGTTTTTTCTTGGGGAATAGGGAGGCCTGAGGAGAGGGAGAGACAGAGGGGAATGGTCCATCGATGGAGTAGTCAGAACACACATTTATTAAGTTTGTCATCTTATATGAGCATGATTCCTGGCACCGCAAAACAATTACAATAGATCAAAGATCACTCATCACAGATCACCATAACACATATAATAATGAAGAATGTTTGAAATATTGTGAGAATTACCAAAATGTGACATAGAGACACAAAGTGAGCAAATTCTTTTGGAAAAATAGCACCAACAGATTTGCTCCACACAGGGTTGCCACAGACTTTTAATTTGTAAAAAATGCAATATCTGTAAAGCATAATAAAGTCAAGTGAAATAAAATGAGGTATGCCTATAAACGAGCCCAGATAGATAGATAGATAGATAGATATAGATGATAGATAGTGGATGAATGGATGGATGGGTAGATAAATTCACCTCCTATCAATCATCCCACTCTAAACAAAGAAATCTGTTTCCTACAGGTCAAGGTATAAAAGCGGTTCCCTAAGCCTCAAAGTTGTGCTCTAGCAACTGTGACAATACCAGCCATGCTGCCCACTGGGCTGGCCCTCTCCCCGCCCTGCACATTTATGGTCAAGCTTCCACACACCTTTGCTGGCCTTTATCCCCCCACCCATTCTTTAGGTTCCAGTTTGAGACCCAACCCATCCATGGAGCACAGCAACCTCTTTGCCCGGGAATTCCCTTGTATTTGGACATAATCAAGTGACAGGTTTTTCTCTCCCCACTCCTCCCTTCCCAGGGAATAAAATGAGGTGCACACTTACAAACTTTTAGCAGAGCAGAAGGGCTATGGCGGGCTGGGTCAGTCTCAGCTGTGGGAAGGGGGTTCATCTTGTAGATTTGTTACCTGGGGCAGTGCCAGGCACGGCAGCTTCCCAGGTACAGGTCCTGAGCCCACCTTGCACCTTGTTCCACCTCTGCCAGGAGGGAAAACCCATGACTTTCAGCCAAGACCAGAGGCTGGGAGGGAGAAAAATCAGGCTTTGGGGGTCATGCAGAAAGGTCCGGAGCCCAAAGGGCCACTGAGGCAAGAGTAGAAAGAATAGAGACACACAGGGGAAGGAACTACTTTCTGCCCATCTGAGGCAGGCTCCTAGGGACTTGATGGGAAAGTAGAAAAAACAGGAAAGAAAAAAACTGCTGGCCCCAAACTCTGTTCTGCCTGGGAGTCATTTCAGTCTTTTGAGGTAATGAACTGTACTTTTCCCCTTTCCAAATCTTACAGGGAAAAGGGACAATGATCAATGGTATAGGTTTGTAACTTAACTATTTTGTATGGTTTTCTTTTCCTTCTAAGTTCTAGGGTATCATATCACCTGCATCCCAGGATCCCTGAGGGAAGGGAATTTTTTTCCCCCTTTTACATTGCTGACCTCTGCTGGATGAGAGGAAATTCACAGGTGAAGGCTGATTTGTCTCTAAAGTTTTGTTTGGGTTTGATTTAGTAATTCAAATTCAAGATTGTTTGAAAAAAATAAAGGATTTTTCTGTAAATAAATAACTTTTAAAATTTACAACAAGAAAGTGTTAAATATTTTATGTTTTTACAATGATGAAAAAGCAGAAGTGATTGTGAAATACATGTACCTGTATTGTTGATGAGTGTGAAGTGATGTGACCCTACGGAATTGAATTTGTAGAACGTAAGGAGAGTAATTTTAAAAGGGCCCTTGGGGTGTCCCTGGTGGCGCAGTGGTTAAGAATCCGCCTGCCAATGCAGGGGACACAGGTTCGAGACCTGGTCCGGGAAGATCCCACATGCCACAGAGCAACTAAACCCTGTGCGCCACAACTACTCAGCCTGCGCTCTGGAGCCTGCGATCCACAACTACTGAAGTCCACGTGCCTAGAGTCCGTGCTCTGCAACAAGAGAAGCCACCGCAGTGAAAAGCCCACCCACTGCAATGAAGAGCAGCCCCCCCTCTCTGCAACTAGAGAAAGCCCAGGCACATCAACGAAGACCCAATGTCACCCAAAATAAATAAATAAAATAAATAAATTTATAAATAATTAAAAAATCAAATCAAATCAAAGGGCCTTTGATCCAGTTGGTCTTCTGCAAATCCAGAAGCCAGAAGTAATTTTAAAAAGTAAAAGTACTCACCTTTTGGCCGGAACTGCCATCTTCCAGTAATTCTCCAAAATGACCAACACAAAGGGAAAGAGGAGGAACACCTGCTGCATGTTCTCTAGGTCTTTTAGAAAACATGGAGTTGTTCCTTTGGCCACATACATGCGAATCTACAAGAAAGGTGATACTGTAGATATCAAGGGAATGGGCACTGTTCAAAAAGGAATGCCCCACAAATGTTACCATGGTAAAACTGGGAGAGTCTACAATGTTACCCAGCATGCTGTTGGCATCATTATAAACAAACAAGTTAAGGGCAAGATTCTTGCCAAGAGAATTAATGTGCCTATCGAGCATATTAAGCACTCTAAGAGCCGAGATAGCTTCCTGAAACCGGTGAAGGAAAATGGTCAGAAAAAGAAGGAAGACAAAGAGAGAGGTACTTGGGGTCAACTGAAGTGCCAGCCTGCTCCACCCAGAGAAGCACACTTCATGAGAACCAACGGAAAGGAGCCTGAACTGTTGGAGCCCATTCCCTATGAATTCATGGCATGATGGGTGTAAAGAAAATAAAAGACCTGGACTGCAAAAAAAAAAAAAAAAAAGTAAAAAAGTAAAAGTACTCATTCCCAAAGTTACTCATCAAATTATGCCCATAAATATCCAGGAACACACTATTGGCTAAAGAGATTGTGATATATCCACATCAGTCAGATATGAAAGCTGATTTTTTTCTTCTAGTTTTGTTGAGATACAATTGACATATAGCACTGTGTAAGTTGAAGGTGTACAGCATAATGATTTGACTTATACGTATCATGAAATGATGACCACAGTAAGTTTAGTGAACAGCCATCATCTCATACAGATACAAAATTAAAGAAACAGAAAACCTTTTTCTCCTTGTGATGAAAACTCTTAGAATTTATTCTCTTAACAACTTTCTTTAAACATACAGCAGTGTTAATTATATTTATTATGCTGTACATTATATCTCTAGTACTTATTTATCTGATAACTGGAAGTTTGTACCTTTTGACAACATTCATACAATTTCCCCTCCCTCACCCCTGCCTCTAGTAACCACAAATACAATCTCTTTTTGTATAAGTTTGCTAGTTTCTGTTCGCTCGTTTGTTTTTGAAGTGTAATTGCCCTACAACACTGTTAGTTCCTGTTACACAACATAGTGATCTGTTATTTCTATATATTTCAAAAAAAGCACCATGATAAGTCTAGTTACCATCTTTCACCATACAATAACACATAATTATTGACTATATTCCGCACACTGGGTATTTCACATCCATGACTCATTTTTTTACAGCTGGAAGTTTGTATTTCTTAATCTCCCTCCCCTGTTCTTCTCTTCTCCCCAACCCCCACTCCTCTGACAACCACCTTTTTGTTCTCTGCATCTACGACTATGTTTCTGTTTCGTTATGTTTGTTCATTTGTTTTGTGTTTTAGATTCCACATATAAGTGAAATCATATTTGTCTTTCTTTGTCTGACTTATTTTGCTTAGCGTAATAACCTCTAGGTCCATCCATATTGTCAAAAATGGCAAGATTTCATTCTTTTTTTATGGCTGAGTATATATATATACTCAGCCACACACACACACACACACACACACACACACACACACACACCACATCTTCTATGTCCATCTATTGATGGGCACTTAGGTTGCTTCCATATCTTACCTATTGTAAATAATTCTGCAATGAACATTGGGATACATATACCTTTTCAAATTAGTGTTTATGTCTCCTTTGGGAAAATACCCAGGAGTAAAACTGCTGGATCATATGGCAGTTCTATTTTCATTTTTTTTGAGAATTCTCTATACTGTTTTGCATAGTAACTGCACCAAATTTACATTCCACCAACAGTGCCAAGGGTTCCCTTTCCTCCACATCCTCCCTAACACTTGCTATTTGTTGTCTTTTTGATGACAGTCATTCTAACAGGTGTGAGTGATATCTCATCATGGTTTTGATTTTCATTTCCCTGATGATTAGTGATGCTGAACATCTTTTCATGTGCCTGTTGGCCTTTGTATATCTTCTTTGGAAAAATGTCTGTTCAGGTCCTCTGACCATTTTAAAATCAGGTTGTTTGTCTTATTGATGTTGAGTTCTATGAGTTCTTTGTATATTTTGGATATTAACCCCTTATCATATATATCATTTGCAAATATCTTCGCCCATTCAATAGATGGCCTTTTTGTTTTGTTGATAGCTTCCTTTGCTGTGTAAAACCTTTTTAGTTTGATGTAGCTCCATTTGTGTGTTTTGGCTTTTGTTTCCTTTACCTGGGGAGACAGATCCAAAAAAATATTGCTAAGACTGATGTCAAATAATGTACTGCCTGTTTTCTTCTACAAATTTTATGGTTTCGGGTCCTACATTCAAGTCTTTAATCCCTTTTGAATGTATTTTTGTATATGGTGTGAGAAAGCAGTCTAGTTTGATTCTTTTGCATGTTGCTGTCCAGTTTTCCCAGCACCATTTATTGAAGAGGCTGTCTTTACCCCATTGTATACTCTTGCTAACTTTGTCCTACATTAATTGGCCATATAAGTGTGAGTTCACTTCTGGACTCTCTCTTCTGTTCCACTGATCTATGTGTCTTTGTGTGTGTGTGTGTGTGTGTGTGTGTATGCCAGTATCATCCTGTTTCGATTACTGTAGCTTTGTATCAGAGTTTGAAATCAAGAAACATGATACCTCCAGTTTTGTTCTTCTTTCTCAATATTGTTTTGGCTATTCTGTGTCTTTTGTATTTCCACACAAATTTTGGAAATACTAGTTCTAGTTCTGTGAAAATTTCCATAGGTATATTGATAGGAATTGTGTTGAATCTGTAGATGCCTTGGGTAGTAGGGTCATTTTAACAATGTCAATTTTTCCAATCCATGAGCATGGTAAATCTTTCCATTTGTTTGTGTCATGTTCAATTTTTTCATCAGTGTCTTACAGTTTTCTGAGTATAGGTCTTTTATCACCTTAGTTAGATTTATTTCTAGGTATTTTATTCTTTTTGATGTGATTGTGAATGGAATAGTTTTCTAAATTTCTCTTTCTGGTAGCTCATTGTTAGTGTATAGAAACACAACAGATTTCTGTATATTAATTTTGTATCCTGTAATTTTACTGAATGCATTGATGAGTTCTAATTTTTTTTCAGTGGTGTCTTTAGGATTTTCTATATATAGTATCATGTCATCTGCAAACAGTAACAGTTTCACTTCTTTCTTTCCAATCTGGATTCCTTTTATTTCTTTTTCTTTTCAAAGTTCTGTGGCTAAGACTTCCAGTACTAAGTTGAATAAAAGTGGTGAAAGTGGGCATCCTTATCTTGTTCCTGACCTTAGAGGAAATGCTTTCAGCTTTTCACTATTGAGTATGATGTTACCTGTGGGTTTGTCATATATGGCCTATATTATGTTGAGATTTGTTCCCTCTACATCCACTTTTTTGAGAGTTTTTATCATAAATGGATGTCGAAATTTGTCAAAAGACTTTTCTATATCTATTGAGATTATCATATGATTTTTATTCTTCAATTTGTTGATGTGGTGTTTCACAGTGATCAATTTGCAGATATTGGACTATCCTTGCATGTCTGGCATAAATTCTGCTTGATCATGGTATATGTTCCTTTTAATGCGTTGTTGAATTCAATTTGCTAATATTTTGTTAAGGAATTTGCATCTATGTTCATTAGTGATATGGACCTGCAGTTTTCTTTTTTGTGATATCTTTGCCTGGTTTCAGTATCAGGGTGATGTTCGCCTTCTGTAATGAGTCTGACTCAGGTCATTTCAAATTCCTGCTTCTGCCCTGGATCTCCAAGCATGTGAAATTTTGTGTGTGCCCTTAAGAGTGGAGTCTCTATTTTCTACAGCCCTCTGTCTCTCATGAAAGTTAGACCCTGGCCTTCCAAGCCAAATGTTCTGGGGGCTCATCTTCCCAGTGCAGGACCCCTGGACTGGGGAGCCCAGTGTGGGGCTTTGACCCCTCACTCTTGAGGGGAACCTCTGCAATTGTAATTATAATCCTGTTTGTGGGTTGCCTATGCAGGGGTATGGATATTGACTATATGACATCTCTGCGCCTCATACCCATTTCATTGTAGTTCCTTTTAAAATTAATATCTTTAATTATACAAGATCTTTTCTGCTAGTCTTCAGGTCATTCTCATTGATAGTTGGTCTGTAAATAGGTGTAATTTAGGTGTGCCCATGAAAATAGGTGAAATTGGGATCTTCCTACTTTGCCATCTTGGCCATGCCCCATAAGAGCTGATTTTTTAAAGACCTTCTGGCAACTTGGAAAATACATATGACACATGCTTAATGCTCAGCAGTTCTTATTCAGGGTGTGCACTGAACATGTAAAAACTGAAAATATAGATTCCCAAGTCCTACCCAAGAAGATTATGCCTAAGTTGGACTGGGTGTGGAAGGGCACTGGATTCTGGAAAAACCCTCCAAGTGTATCTTCTACTTACACCCCATATAAAATTCTGAATTAAATGAAAAAAACCTGGATGTTTTTTAAATTTGATAAAACATTTGATTGCATGTGGACAGGAACAAGGAGGGAAGAGGGCCCTGTATCTGGATGAAGTGGATACATGCTCCCTCCTGCAAGGTACCAACCAAAATAAGAACCATATCTGATGACACTAGGACTGCAAGCAGTATATAAATAATGTATAATTTCATTTAATATAATAATATTTAAAAATATGAGTTGAGTGATATTTTTCTAGCTGTTAGTTTTGCTAAATACCAATGTAGAAATTAGCCTTTTGCAGCTGCAGAGGCAACTGAATTTCCAGCTTGCTTGTATGTGGCTCAGTCCCTCTTTTAACAGCCATAAAATGGCCCAAACATCACTGATCCACAACTCTCAAAATCACCTAAACTGGGCTTCCCTGGTGGCGCAGTGGTTGAGAGTCCGCCTGCCGATGCAGGGGACACGGGTTCGTGACCCGGTCCGGGAAGATCCCACATGCCGTGGAGCGGCTGGGCCCGTGAGCCATGGCCGCTGAGGCTGCGCATCCGGAGACTGTGCTCCGCAACGGGAGAGGCCACAACAGTGAGAGGCCTGCATATTGAAAAAAAAAAAAAAAAAAAATCACCTAAACTAGAGATAATCCAACAGCTTTGGACCATCTGCTGAGGGAGGCAGGCAGCATGGCAGGAAGAGTCTTGCGCTGGAGAGACAAGAGACTCAAGGCCTGGTGTTGACTTGCTGCTAACTCACAAGTGATCTTGGATGAGTCCCTTCACCCTTGCAGATTACTGTAAAATGAGAGGTAAGGGGTCCAAACTTAAACATCTTCAGGGGGCAGGTAATATCAGTGAGTGAAATGGGCCAGGACCAAGACAATGGAGAATAGTGAGGACTGGGGAAAGTTGAGAGTTCATGCCTTTGTAAAGGGATAGCCACTCCTCAGCTCCTGCAGATTGTTTTATCAGGGTTGCTGAGAACAGTTATTAAGGTTGTGCACTGCACAAGGACACTATTTCAGAGGACATGTCATTCATATCATAGATGTAGATATTTTCTGTAGAGGGTTTTGAGGAAAGGATACCTTCTAATTTGCACGAAGGTGATATATGGACTTTCAGAAGCCCTAGTTACCATGTGGGGATACAGTTCTAATGTTGTCGGATCTGTTATTGTTTTTGAGAAGCTGGAAATATGGCTTTTAATGTGAAATGTCCCTAATTTAAAATTAGGTGGAAACTAATTCCAAAACATATCTGACATTGTGTGAGCTAACCAAAACTCTTCTGGGGGTCAGATTCAGGCTGGAAGTTGAAGATCTCTGACCCAGAAGAACTGTAAGTTACTGACATTTCAGAGGCCCTCCTATTCTATGTACCTTGTGTAATTTTGAAGGAATCAGAAATAAATAGTAATTACCTGGGTAAATTACATGGATGTAACAAGAATTATATGGATATAAAAAGTAAAAGTGCATCCTTTGAATGATGGTATGTATAACATTCTCCCTACTTATCATCTGGTTAACTTTAATTCATCCTTTCTTATTACAAATGTTATTTCTCCAGAGAGAGCTTCCTAAGACTTTCGCCTAAATTAGGTTCCCCTCTTACACTTTCTTAAAACAGCTTCCTTTACTAAGTGAACTCTTCAGCTTTATATCTTAAGATAGTCACTTGTGTGAATGTTTGCTTACTGTCTGTTTGCTCACCATTTGGTGGAGAGTATGTCTTTGTTAACCGTTGTCTCCCCAGTGGGGCTATTGCTGGTACATATCAGGCACCCAATGTAGATTTATTGAATGATGGATTAGTCTCCACCTCATCAGTAAAACATCCTTTCTTCTTGGTATCTCTGACTGAACTTGCTGCCTGGTGTTTGACTTCTGCATTTCAGAACTTGGAGGACATCTGGTTTCCATTTCTGAGCAGGGTCTCTGGTATGTCCCTCTCCCCGACATAACTCCTGAGCCAGAGAAGAGAGCCAGTTCAAGGCAGTGATGTTCAGGACATCCATGCTTGGTTTGTGGCTAAAACCCACCTAGATGGGGGTTGGAGGACACATAATTCAGGTAACACACACCAAGTATGTTAGAACGTTCACTTCATCTTGGATGCTGGGGTAGAGGGGGAGAGTTTTCAGCCCATAATTAAATTCTGCTCCCTGTACATATTTTGCATTCTTATTTTATTTTATATGAGTAACAAGATCATTATGATGCCAACTAAAAGGCCAGCCCTCCTGCAGATTTATTGAAGAAACCTCGTAGCTTTCCAAGGCAAACTGCATTTTTTGACGTTGAAAATAATTCTTTAAAGATCATCCCCAAGTTCCCAAGACATCAGCTAAAGCAGTTGATTCCATAAAGTAGCTAAACACAGATGAAGCTAATGATTGTGGGAGAAACCGCAGAAGGAGAAGGAAAACCAGAATCACACAGATAACTTGTCAAGGAGCAAAAGAGAAAATGAAAGGCAGGCGCAGAGAAAGGAAGGTTAAGAAAGAAAGAGAAGCAAGGAGAGTTCTGGAAGAGGACATGATCAGGGGGAGGGTGTCCGTCCAAAACTCCAGCCCCAGCTCTTTCAGTCTCTGTCCCACGCTCATGTTCAAGTCCAGCTGTAAGTAATCCTCGGTCTGACCATAGGCCGGCCACAGGGGCAGGCCTTCCCCATTAGGATTCCTGGAAGTGAGAGATTTTCAGCCTCAAACACCCGGTGAGATTTTTCATCCTCAAACACCTGGTTACGGAGGATGTTGGGAGGTTCACTTACCCAATCCGAGCAAAGTTAGCCCAATATCTCATCATGTTCCTGCTCAGCCGTTTCTCTTCCTCTGTAGCTCCTTCTGAAGGAGATAAGCACAAAATCCCGCTCTCATAATGATTCGCCAGAAGCCTAAGGGGCCTCACATTGGATGAATCACTTTCACACCTTTCCTCCCATTTCATCCTTAACAGCCTACCAAGTCACTGCACTCATCGTGTACTTGCAGATACTGACTTGCCTGAGGAATCATGGCCCCAAATGGTGGAGGCTGAACACACATCTTCCCTGACCATCCAACGCTCTTCCTGCCCTTTCCACGGGACCGCAAGTTCCTTGGGGACAGAGACACCTCCCTCTCTCGATCAGTCAATCAATTATTGTACTTCTTTATTTGAAAATGTAACACTGCTTAAAGCACAAAATTCAAAATGCAGGAAGTATATCTAATGAAAGTAAGTTTCTCCCTGTCTCTTCCCTCTAGTCACCGAGTTACCAGCCTCAGAGGCAACCATTGTTACCACATTCTTAAGCGTACTTCTGAAGGAGTCTAGACATGCACGAGGGTTTAAGCAGACACTTTTAACACACTTGGTGCTACAGTGGACACACATTATAATCTTTCTCTTTCACTAAAATTGTATCCAGGAGTTAGTTCCACATTGCTGCCTATAAACCTTCCATTTACTGTTCTTTGTTGCTCTATAAATATATAATACATATATATGTGTAAATATATAATTCATGTATCCAGTACTGTATTGATGGGTCTTGACATTTTTTCAATCTTTTGCTCGTAAAAGCAATGTTTTAGTGTGTGTGTGTATATTTTTGCACATGTGGAAGTATAATTGCACAAAAAATCCCAGAAGTTGAATTGCTGGGCTAAAAACTACATGCATTTTAAATTTTGATAGAGTTTTCCATTGACATATGAGGTTGTCAATTTTCCCCCACCTGCTCAAATACATTATGTAAAATGTTCTTCCCAACCTTGATCTATGAAAAATGAGTCCTTGGTCAAGGTTAGTTTTTAATCCTCTTTGCTATGAGCGAGGTTGAATGGATTTTTATATTTAAAAGCCACATGTTTCCCTTTCCATAAACTATTTATATCTGTTACCCAGTTTTTGGCTGGGTTGTGTTTTTCTCATTGATTTTATGAGCTCTTTAGATATCAAGGAATTTAACCCTTTGATACATACATATGTTGTTCATTTTTTCCATTTTTGAGAGTCCATGTGCCCATCACATAGTACAGGTTCAGTGATGGTTACTGAGTAATAATAATAGTAGTATTTCTTAAGCACTCACCATATTATTTATGAGAATTGTTTCATTTAATCCTTATGACAACCTAGGAGGTAGTTCTGTTAGTATTGGCATTATAAGATAAGAAAGAATAAATAAAACAATGAACAGACCACACTGCACAGACACACTCTAGAGGAGAGGTTCTGTCCTTTTCATGGAGAGGCTAGCATGAACTGGTTAAGAGCCTACACTGTGCAATTTTTTAACTAAATAGTTTAGTCATAACTCCTGTGTGTAGTTCCTATGCTTTTTAAAATTTTGATAACCTCATCTGATTGGCTTATTATTTTAGGAACTGAACAGGTCATAAATTCAGGAATAAATGAGCTAACCTCACCAGAAACAGTTCACAAGCATTTACATTAGATCACCTGGATCCAGACCACTTTCAGCTGCAATTATGAAAAATGTGGTTCTTGCCTTTGAAAGCCCTGAATGGCAGCCTCACGGGAGCTCTGGGAAGGGCAGGGAGGGTGAGACAAGGTGTCAAAGAGAAGGAAGTAAGTGGGTTGTTTTTTTTTTTTCCAAAAAAATCAGATTGCATGAGTGCCCCCAAGTGCCCACCCCTATAGGCTTTAGTCCAGAGAAAAACACTCATCAAGCAAATGTTGGCCCCTCTTTTTCATGGCCCCTTTTTCTAAAACTATGAGTGGAGACATTCTCCAGGGAAAGGTTGTGTCTGTAAACCACCCTGCCAGTCCTCCCAGCCCCTGCATAGTGTTGTGGTTGGTGAGGCTTTGCGCTAACCGTGGAGATTCTCATCTTCTCCCCAACTCATCCCAAGCTCATGTTCCTGCAAGAGCAGGAGCCCCTGAAGCCAGTTTCTTACCAAACATGACAATGTCGCCCTTCAGGAAGGCACCTCCAAAGACAAAGCAGATTTCATCAGTGTGATCAGCTTTGACAAAAGGTGGCTTCTTATCCTTTAAGCACTGGGGCCGATGCTGAAACTCATAGATGTAGACAGGTGCACCAGCATCTGCAGAAAGGTAGGAAGGGTTTGTGGCAGGCATGCATGCAGTGGGCAGTAGGGGCTGGCCCTGCATTTCCGTTCATCTAGTCTGGGATCCACAGACTCGTGGGTGGAACAGCCCAGAGACAATGTGAGGCTAGTGTTTCCTGTTACAGTGGCCCTCATGCCCCTGGAGATAGAACTCACTACCCCTCAGGGCAGCCTGAGAGGGCAACAGTACTACTTCTCAAAAAAAAAACCCTTTATACTGATCCGAGATCTACCTCCTTGTGACTTCCTTTGTTTGACCCTGGTTCAACTGTCCGGGGAAAAAAGGACAAAACTATTTCCTACTACCAAGATGCTCTGCTGCATCCTATGTTTCTTCACCTCTCTTCTAAAGGTCTTTGCTCTGTAATTTCCCCTCTTTTTCTGCATCATCAGTTTTTCTCTATTGGATCATCACCATCAGTAGCAAACATGCTTACAGAGTCTCTCATTAAAGCACACACACGTGTGCACACATATGTGCACACACATATGGGCACACACACACAGAAGCACACACAAACATATCAATACATACTCTTGATCTCAACTTCCCCTCCAGTTACTGGCTTATTTCTCTAAATCCCTTCTAGCAAGCCTTACAGTGAAGTTGCCTTATTATCTCTGCTTCCTTTCCTCTCATTTTCTCTTTTAATAGAAGTATCATGTATGGACAATAAAAAGCACGGATTTTAAGTGTACATTTTGATGAGTTTTTACAAATGCATGCACATTCATGTAAACACCACCCCAAGCAGGATACAGAGCATTTCCATCAACCCAGAAGTTCCCTTGTATCTCCTTCTAGTTACTCTACCAAGAGAAAACCAGTTTTTATTCCTATCACAATTGATTAATTTTGCTTGTTCTTGAACTCTGTATGGAATAACACAAAATGTACTCTTTTGTATCCGGCTTCTTTTGCTCAGCATAATGCTTTTGAGGTTCATCCATGTTTTGCCTGTATCAATAATTGACTCCTAATCACCAAGTAGTAAGCTACTGCATGAATATACCATAAATTACTTATCCATTCATCTGATGATAGACATTTTGGGTTCTTTCCAATTTTGGGCTATTATGATTAAAGCTGCTGTGGCTATCCATATACAAGTCTTTTCTGTGGTTGAGTAACAGGGCAGGTGTATGTTTATAAGAAACTTACAGTTTTCCAGGGTGATTGTAACCATTTCACATTCCCACCAGAAGTTCTGAACATTCCACATCCTTGGCAATACTTTTTGGTATGTTTGAGTTTCTAATATTAGCCATTTTAGCAGGTGTAAATGGTTGCCTCATTTTGGTTTCACTTTGCATTTCCCTGATGACAATGTCGAGCACCTTTTCATATGCATTTTGCTTTCATTCATCCTCTTTAGTGAAGTGTCTTTTCAAGCCTTTTACCCATTTGTAATTGGATTATTTGTCTTTTCACTACTGAACTGTAAGAGTTCTTCTATTCTGGATATGAATTTTTTGTCAGGTTTGTATTGTGAATATTTTCTTCCAGTCTGTGGCTTGCTTTTGCATTTTCTTCACAGTAATTTTTAAAAATTCACCAACATAAAAGCCAGCATTTTAACAATTTCAAAGTGTATAATTCAGTGGCTTTTAGTACGTTCAGAATGTTGTGCAACCATCACCACTATCTAGGTCCAGAACATTTTCATCACCTCAGACAGAAACCCAGACCCATTCAAGCAGTCATTCCCTCACTCACCCCTCCCCTTAGCCCTTGGGAATTTTATGGTGCTATAGATTTGCCTACCCTGGACATTTCACATAAATAGAATCACACAACATATAGCCTTTTATAGGTTTCTTCCACTTAGCAGTTTTTCCAAGATTCATCCATATTGTAGCATGTATCAATATTTCATGGCTAAATTATAATCCATTGTATATATATACACCAGCTTTTGTTTATCTATTCACCAATTGATGGACATTTGGGTTGTTACTTCTTTTTGGCTACCATTAATAAGGCTGCTATGAACACTCATGTAAGATTTTTGTTTGACCACTTATCTAAACAATTTTTTTATTGGAGTATAGTTGCTTAGGAGTGTATTTGCTGGGTTGTTGACACTTCTACGTTTAATTTTTTGAGGAACAGCCGAACTGTTTTCTACAATGGGTGCACCATTTTACATTCCCATCAGCAGTATATGAGTGTTCCAATTTCTCCACATTCTCAACAACACGTTATTTTCTGGATTTGTTGTTGTTGTTTTTTGTTTGTTTGCTTATTGTAGCTACTCCAGTGGATGTGAAGTGGTATCTCGTAGTTATGATTTTCATTTCTTTAATAACAAATGATGTTGATCACTTTTTCATGTGCTTATTAGCCATTTATATATCTTCTTTGGAAAACTGTCCATTCAATCATTTGCCCATTTTTTATTTGAGTTGTTTGGGCTTTTTGTTTGTTTGTTTGTTTGTTTACTTGTAAGAGTTCTTTATATATTCTGAATAATAGACCCTTATCAGATATATGATTTGCAAATATTTTCTCCCATTCTGTGGGTTGTCTTTTCACTTTCTTTATATTGTCCTTTAATGCACAGTAATTTTTTATTTTGATAAAGTCCAATTTTTTCTTTTTTGTTTATATTTTTGGTGTTATATCTAAGAATCCATTGCCAAATCTGAGGTCATAGAAATGTACCCTGTTTTCTTCTAAGATGTTTACAGTTTCACCTCTTACATTTAGGTCTCTGATCCATTTTGAGTTAATTATTTTTTTAACATCTTTATTGGAGTATAATTGCTTTACAATGGTGTGTTAGTTTCTGCTTTATAACAAAGTGAATCAGCTATACATACACATATATCCCTATATCTCCTTCCTCTTGCATCTCCCTCCCACCCTCCCTAACCCACCCCTCTAGATGGTCACAAAGCACTGAGCTGATCTCCCAGTGCTATGCTGCTGCTTCCCACTAGCTATCTATTTTACATTTGGTAGTGTATATATGTCCATGCCACACTCTCCCTTTGTCCCAGCTTACCCTTCCCCCTCCCCATGTCCTCAAGTCCATTCTCTATGTCTGTGTCTTTATTCCTGTCCTGCCCCTAGGTTCTTCAGAACCATTTTTTTTTTTAGATTCCATATATATGTTTTAGCGTACGGTATTTGTTTTTCTCTTTCTGACTTAACTTCACTCTGTATGACAGTCTCTAGGTCCATCCACCTCACTACAAATAACCATTTTGAGTTAATTTTTGATTATGGTGTGAGGGTAGGGTTCGATTTCATTCTTTTGCATGTGTTATTCAGTTGTCCCAGCACAATTTGTTGAAAAGACTATTTTTTCCCCATTGAATAGTCTTGGCAGCCTTGTATAAATCATTTGACCATAGATATATATAGGTTTATTTCTGGACATTAATCTGTTTGTCTATTCTTATGCCAGTAGCACACCACCTTGATTACCATTGCCTTGTAGTAAGTGAGTTTTAAAATCAGTAAATATGAGTCTTCCAGCTTTGTTCTTTTTCAAGATTATTTTGGCTATTCTGGGTCCCCTGAAATTCTGTATGAATTTTAGGATCAGCTTGTCCATTTCTGCAAAAAAGGAAGTCAGAATTTTGATAGGAATTGCATTAAATTTGGGAGTATTGCCATCTTAAATCTAAATCTTCCAAACCATTTATTCTTTCATTTCTTTCAGCAATGTTTTATAGTTTTCAGTGCACATATCTTGTACCTCTTTGGTTATATTAATTTCTAAGTAATTTATTCTTTTTGATGCTAATGCTATTCTAAATGAAGTTGTTTTCTTAATTTCATTTTTTGATTGTTCACTGCTAGTGTGTAGAAATAAAACTGACTTTTGTATGCTGATCTTGTATCCTGAAACTTTGTTGAATTTATTAACTCATGGTTTTTTGTGGATTCTTTAGAATTTTCTACACATAATATCATGCCATCTGTGAATAGAGACAGTTTTGCTTCTTTCTTTCCAATTTAGATTCCTTTTAATTTGTCCTCGCTAGAACTTGAATAGAAATGGTGGGAGGAAACATCTTTATCTTGTTCCTGATCTTAGGGAAAGATTTCAGTCTTTCACCATTAAGTAAGATATCAGCTGTGGGTTTTTCACATAAGTCCTTTATCAGTTTGAACAAGGTCCTGTGTATTCTTAGTTTGTTGTGTGTCTCCATCATGAATGTGTGTTGAATTTTGTCAAATGCTTTTTCTGCATCTAATAAGATAACTGTGTGTTTTTCCTGTATTCTATTAATAAGGTATATTATATTGATTGATTTTCATATATTGAACCATGCTTACATTCCTGGGATAAATTCCAATTGATTATGGTATACAATCCTTTTAATATGCTAGATTCAGTCGCTAGGACTTTATTGAGGATTTTTGCAACTAGGCTCATATGGGATATTGGTCTATAGTTTTCTTTTCTTGTGATGTCTTTGTCTGGCTTTACTATCAGGGTACTACTGGTCTCATAGGACGAGTTACGAAGTATTCCCTCCTCTTTCACTTTTTTGAAAGGGTTGAGAAGGATTGGTTTTAATTCTTCTTTAAATGTTTGCTAGAATTCAACAGTGAAGACAACTGGTCCTGGGATTTCCTTTGTTGGTAGGTTTTTGCTTACTGATTCAATAATTTCTTTTGTCATAGGTATATTTAGATTTTCTATTTCTTCTTGAATTGGTTTTTGTAGTTTTTGTGTTTCTAGGAATTTCTCAATTTCATCTACCTAATTTGTTGCCATACACCTGTTCATAATAATCCTTTTTATTTCTATAATGTCTGTAGTAATGCACCTACTTTCATTTCTCATTTGAGTCTTCTTTCTTTCTTGGTCAGTCTGATTAAAAGTTTGTCAATTTTGTTGTTTTTCTTTTTTTTCAATAAACACTTTTATTTTTTTTTATTTTTTATTTTTAGTTTTTTGCGGTACGCGGGCTTCTAACTGCTGTGGCCTCTCCCGTTGTGGAGCACAGGCTCCGGACGCGCAGGCTCAGCAGCCATGGCTCAGGGGCCTAGCTGCTCTGCGGCATGTGGGATCTTCCCGGACCGGGGCACGAACCCGTGTCCCCTGAATCGGCAGGCGGACTCTCAACCACTGCGTCACCAGGGAAGCCCTGTTTTTAAAATTAATTAATTTACTTTTATCTTTGGCCGTGTTGGGTCTTCATTGCTGCGTGCAGGCTTTCTCTAGTTGTGGCAGCGAGCGAGGGCTACTCTTCGTTGTGGTGCGTGGGCTTCTCATTGCGGTGGCTTCTCATTGCAGAGCATGGGCTCTAGGTGTGCAGGCTTCAGTAGTTGTGGCACACGGGCTTAGCTGCTCCACGGCATGTGGGATCTTCCTGGATCAGGGATAAAACCTGTGTCCCCTGCATTGGCAGGCAGATTCTTAACCACTGCACCACCAGGGAAGTCTCTGTTGTTTTTCAAAGAACCAAATTTTATATTCATCCATTCTCTCTATTGATTTTATACTCTATTTCATTTATCTCTGCTCTAATATTTATTATATTCTTCCTTCTGGTTGGATTTACTTTGCTCTTATTTTTCTAGTTACTTAAGGTGGAAGGTTGGGTTATTGATTTGAGAAAGGGGGATGGAAGAAAGGGAAGAGGAAAGAGAGAAAGAAAGAAAGAAAGTAGGAAAGAAAGAAGGAAAGAAAGGAAGGAGGGAGGGAGGGAGGGAGGAAGGAAGGAAGAAAGAAAGAAAGAAAAAAAGAGATAAAGGGAGAAAGAAAGAAGGAAAGAGAGAAAGCAAGAAGGAAGGAGGGAGGGGCCTCCCTGGTGGCGCAGTGGTTGAGAGTCCGCCTGCCGATGCAGGGGATACGGGTTCGTGCCCCGGTCTGGGAGGATCCCACATGCCGCGGAGCGGCTGGGCCCGTGAGCCATGGCCGCTGGGCCTGCGCGTCTAGAGCCTGTGCTCCGCAACGGGAGAGGCCACAGCAGTGAGAGGCCCACATACCGCAAAAAGAAAAAAAAAAAAAAAAAAAAAAAAAAAAAAAAGAAGGAAGGAGGGAGGGAAGGAAGGAAGGGAGGGAGGGAGGAAGGAAGGAAGGAAGGGAGAAAGGAAAGAAGGGCAGGTTTCAGAAATACACTAACACACCTATGGTCAATTAATCTTTGATAAAGGAGGCAAGAATATGCAATGAAGAAAAGGCAGTCTCTTCAGCAAGTGGCATTGAGAAAGCTGGACAGCCACACGTAGATCAAAGAAGTTAGAACGCACCCTCACACCATACACAAAAATAAACTCAAAATGGCTTAAAGATTTAAATATAACACATGACACCATAAAACTTCTAGAAGACAACATAGGCAAAACATTCTCTGACATAAATCGAAACAATGTTTTCTTAGGTCAGTCTCCCAAGGGAATGGAAATAAAAGCAAAAATAAACGAATGGGACCTAATCAAACTTACAAGCTTTTGTACAGCAAAGGAAACCATAAACAAAACAAGACAACCTACAGACTTGGATAAAATGTTTGCGACTGACAAGGGCTTAATTTCCAAAATAAACAAACAGTTAATATAACTCAACAACAACAACAACAAAACAAACAACCCAATCAAAAAATGGGCAGAAGACCTAAATAGACATTTCTCCAAAGAAGACATAGGCATGGCCAACAGGCACATGAAAAGATGCTCAGCATCACTAATTATTAGAGAAATGCAAATCAAAACTACAATGGGATACCATTTCACATCGGTCAGAATGGCCATCATTAAAAAGTCTACAAATAACAAATGTTGGAAAGGGTATGGAGAAAAGGGAACCCTCCTACACTGTTGGTGAGAATATAAGTTGGTGCAGCCACTATGGAAAATAGTATGGAATTTCCTCAAAAAACTAAAAATAGGGCTTCCCTGGTGGCGCAGTGGTTGAGAGTCCGCCTGCCGATGCAGGGGATGTGGGTTCGTGCCCTGGTCTGGGAGGATCCCACATGCTGCGGAGCGGCTGGGCCCATGAGCCATGGCCACTGAGCCTGCGCGTCTGGAGCCTGTGCTCCACAACGGGAGAGGCCACAACAGTGAGAGGCATGCGTACCGCAAAAAAAAAAACCAAAAACAAACTAAAAATAAAGTTGGCATATGATCCAGCAATCCCACACCTGGGCTTATATCTGGACAAAACTATAATTCAAAAAGATACATGCGGGGCTTCCCTGGTGGCGCAGTGGTTGAGAGTCCGCCTGCCGATGCAGGGGACACGGGTTCGTGCCCCGGTCTGGGAAGATCCCACATGCCGCAGAGCGGCTGGTCCCGTGAGCCATGGCCGCTGAGCCTGCGTGTCCAGAGCCTGTGCTCCGCAAGGGGAGAGACCATAACAGTGAGAGGCCCGCGTACCACAAAAAAATAATAAATAAAAAATAAAAAAATAAATAAAATGATTAACTATTTAAAAAAAAAAAAAAAAGATACATGCACCCCTATGTTCATAGCAGCACTATTCACAATAGCCAAAACATGGAAACAACCTAAATGTCCATCAACAGATGAATGGATAAACAAGATGTGGGGTGTATATATATATACTACTTAGCCATAAAAAGAATGAAATAATGCCATTTTCAGCAACATGAATGGACCTAGAGATTATCATACTAAGTGAAGAAAGTCAGAAAGAGAAAGACAAATACCATATGAGATTCCACTCATATGTGGTATCTAAAATATGACAACAAATGAACTTATCTATGAAACAAACAGACTCAGACATAGAGAATAGACATGTGGTTGCCAAGCAGGAGGGGGGTGGGGAGGGATGGAGTGGGAGTTTGGGGTTAGCAGATGCAAACTATTATATATAGAATAGATAAACAACAAGGTCCTACTGTATAGCACAGGGAAGTATATTCAATATCCTGTGATAAACCATAATGGAAGAGAATATTAAAAAGAATATATATATACACATATATATATCTGAATCACTTTGCTGTACAGCAGAAATTTGCACAACTTTGTAAATCAACTATACTTCAGTTTAAAAAATAAATAAAAATAAAAATTGTTTAAAAAGAAAGAAGGGCAGGTTTGCTTCCCCACGAGTAATCTTCTCTTTCTGATTGCTCCACTACTGCTTAGAGTTAAGATATTTGGGAAGACACTTCCGAAGAGGAAGGAAAGTGGAGTCCAGGCCCCAGAAAATATGGAGGGGTAGAACTTTTCTACATGGTCCTGAAGAAGGTGAAGGAATATAAACAACAAGGACTGATCAACATTCCTGAACTCTGAAAGGCAGGGAAACTGCAAAGGTCAGCATGCAGGGCTATATCCCAGACAGCCTTGGGAACTCCCTCTCAGCAAAGGAACAGAGGGCAGAGCAGGTGGACAGTCAGCAGGCAACAGGGATCCCTGCAGCCACCAGCCTTGCAGGAGGAGCGGTGCTAGGAGACTCAGCTCTGTGATATTGAGCTGTGACCAGCCCAGGGATCACAAAGAACACATCTGCAAGCAAATCCAGGAAGCAATTTCGTATATCAATCAGAGAGTGCTTGTTGTAGAAATATTCATTAGCCACAAAGTATAAATACTGGACAGGGATATGCTGTAAAACATCATGGTTGCAAGAGATCTAGGTCAACAGCAATAGCCAACACACAGCAACAACAGTCAAACATTTGCCTTTGCGGGCAAAATTCTGAGTGCTTTACATGCATTGTCTCATTTAATCCACGCAGTGACCCTATGATGCAAGTATCAAAATCAGCCCCATTTGACAGGTGAGGGAACTGAGGTTTAGAGAGGTTAAGTGGTTTGTCCAAAGTGGTGGAACCATGATTCCTTCACAAGTCTATCCGCATCCAAATCTCATTCTCTAATCACAGTATGCGCGCCTCTCTGAAATATTTCAGAAACAGCCACCCGTGGGCAGATCTGGCTACATTGTTTGTGTGGCCCAGTGCAAAGTGAAAAATGTGAGGTCCTTTTTCAAAAACTCGAAGAATTTCAAGGTAGTGACAACAGAACATTTAACCAAGTATAGGACTCTTCTAAGCCTGAGGCCCTTTGAACTACACAGGTTGCACACTCCTGAGGCTGGCCCTGCTCCTGGTACCAGCACTGTCTCCAGACCTTTGCTCTTTGATCTAAGCGAGTTGGTCTCTTGGAGTTACCTCTTCTATGAAAAAAAAATTGTTGTGTATTTATTGTTGTTGTTGTTCAACAACAATTGTTGTTCAGAGGATCACACAAGATACAAAAAGAAAAGCATGCTCCCTGGCACAGAGTAGGCCTTCAGTTCTGTCAGTTCCCTCTGAAACCCATTGCCAAGTCCTTTAACAGAGCATCCCATGCTTTTTTGACCTGACACCAGGCTGCCTCCCAGTTTTCAGTCCTTCAGTGTGGCTCCAGCACAAATGCCAGAGGATGGAAGGGAAACATCATAAAGTTTCAAGGTCTGCCACATTGGTGATGTTCTTGGGAGTCTGGTGCTCTGGGGAACACTGGGAAAAGTTACTGCACCTCAACCCCCTAACACTAAGACAGAGGCACAGCCCTTCGCAGGTTTCTTTGGGATTTGGAGGCAGCGTATACCACGCCAGGGAATGCTGCTTGGACACATTCACTGGGTCCTCTGAAGGCCGACTGCTTTTAATCAGACCCAGAGCAAGTGAGGGCTCTGCAGCAGGTCCAGGTTCTGGTGCAAGTTCCCCTGCGTGGCCCATAGGACCAGCAGACACCTTGGTGCTTGAGGTATCCAAGGCGGGTACATATGCCATGTGGAGCCTCTGGCGAGCCCCAGCTGGGCAGTCACAGTGCAGACCCCTAGGGTTCTGGTGCAAAACTATGGCTTCTGCATGAGAAAACTACTTACCATTTGGAAAGTACTTCCTGCCTTGCTACTGGGAGGAAGAGAGACTGTGTGCCCTTCTGGTCCTCCTGCAGCTTCCCACACAGCCTACTTCCCACCTGCTGGGACCTAGCTCAAGATACCTTCTCCTCTTGAAATGCCCTCCTCCTCAAATGTTCCCCTTTGCTAAGGCCCAGATCAATGGCCTCCTCCTCCATGAGGCCATCTCCAATCCAGCCTGAGAAATTCCTCTGTCCAACATATTTTAAATATCTGAAACCTTCATCTCAACTCTCATCACCAGACAACCAAGACTCACCAAACATCCCCTCTAAGCCTTAGGACCTGATGGATCCCTTGCCTTAAGTCTGGGCCACTCTGCAGCCACAGGGCTATTTCTAAAGTGGAAGTCAAAGCATGTTTCTCTTTTTCTGTTCCCAGCCCCCAGAATAAACTTTCTATTCATTTCATAGCATGAAACAGCTGCCAGTATCCTCCCCTGCTGCAGCCAGCCTCTTCCACTGATCTTCTTACACTTCTCTGCTCCTAACTGGTCCTCTCAGAGCCTCTGGCTCCCCTCAGTCCTGCTCCTCCATTAACCAGACAAACTTAATTCATCCTCCAAAGCCTTCCTCCCCAAGGAAGTCACCTGCTCCCTCCTGCGGGCACCACAGGGCCTCGAACACATCTCTGCTCTGGTGTGTACAGCACTGTACCAAAGTGCCCGGTCATGTCCGTCCACCACAACAGTCTCAAAGTCCCTCAAGTGCAGGGGGAGTGCCTGCTTATCACCGCACCCAGTGCCTCGGGAAGTTCTGGGGCATGTGGATGGATAAGAAACATTTGTTCAATAAAAAATGAATGAAATGAATCTGCCTCAAAATACACACTGAATAAATGTTTATGGAAAGAAGAAAGGAAGGAAGGAAAGAAATCCATCTCTATATCCTAGTGTCTAGGATAAATATATCTCTAAATCCCTAGTGCAGGGAGTGAGTGAGTAATGGTCCTTGGTATTGCTAGAACGTAGTACAGTGCCTGGCTGGTATGTAGGTATGTAGTGAATATGGGTCCCTAGTCCCAGGTGGTTTTCAGAATTCAGAGCTTTTCCGTTCATAGACAGATAATTCAGTACATATGCTGCATATTATGTGATATGTTTAGGGGTGGGAGGACAGGGCAGCACCCCAGCCCCCACATTAATATGCCCACAGAGAAACATATGGTGGGATAAAGTGAATGAACGTATAGCAACAATAAAGACCAATGGCTACGTATCGGTCTAGGTCAATTTTGGCTGCCATGTGAATTACAAGAAACCTTTGGGTTGTCAGCGCGATTTGGATGTTGAGATTGTGGATAAGGGATTGCAGAACTCTGCTAGTAAAGATCTATTAAATGAATGAATGAGGAAGATCTGTACACCCAGAGCTACCCCTGTGTGTGACCCAAGGAGGTCTGTGAAATGAATGGATCTTGGAGAGTCAGGCTCACTTACCAGGATTGAGTATATCAACTGCAGGGCGAGGGACTTGTTGGAGCCCCCGAGGACCTCAGGAAACTCCTTCTGTGGAAAGAAGCAGGTGCCCCCTCTGTGAGCACAGCAGGTCATCTGAAGGGAAACTGGTCTCCCTGAGGGCCCAGGCACCCGCCTTTCAAAGGGGAGGCTGGCAAGAGCAGGAACCCTTTCAGCCCCCAGGGGTCCACGTGTAAGGAGCAGCCTCAGTGGGTTGGTTGAGCAACGAAGTTTCTTCTCCTCACATTTGATAAGAGGCAGCCATTCCCCGTCATACCTGCAGTCTTGTGGGAGCTGAGTGGCTGCCCTGTGGAAAGGCCATGTTATGGACTGAGTGCGTCCCCTACAAAATTCCTATGTTGAACACCCAGAATGTGACTGTATATGGAGAGAGGGTCTTTAAAGAGGTCTTTAAGCTAAAATGAGGACGGTAGGGTAGGCCCTAATCCAGTCCAATTGATGTCCTTATAAGAAGAGGAAATTTGGACGTGCAGAGACTCCAGGGGTGCGCACGCATAGGAAAGACCTTGTGAGGACACAACAAGAAGGCGGCCACCCACAAGCCAAGGAGGGCGGCCTCAGAGGAAACCAAACCTGCTAGCACCTTGATCTTGGACTTCTAGCCTCTAGAACATTGAGAAAATAAATTTCTGTCATTTAAGCCACTAGTCTGTGTTATTTTGTTATGGCAGCCCTAGGAACCTAATACAGGCCACCACTTGGCTTCAACAGCAAGTTAAAAGAGAGGTTGAGGGCTTCCCTGGTGGCGCAGTGGTTGAGAGTCCGCCTGCCGATGCAGGGGACACGGGTTCGTGCCCCGGTTTGGGAGGATCCCACATGCCGTGGAGCGGCTGGGTCCGTGCGCCGTGGCCGCTGAGCCTGTGCTCCGCAACGGGAGAGGCCACAGCAGTGAGAAGCCCGCGTACCACAAAAAAAAAAAAAAAAAAAAAAAAAAGAGAGGTTGAAAATCTCAAAACTAGTGGTTTATTTATTGCTCTCTTTCTAAAGACCTTTGTCATTAGAGTCTCAGAAGCCAGCAGTTGGCAGAGGCAGGCAGCTTAGTGAGGCTGCAAACAGGATGGTTAAAAACACAGGGGCTGCTTGGTACAGAGTAAGAGCTACGAGCAATTATTTTTAAAATGACCCTTCCCTAGCCAATATCACAGCTTAAAAACATGAGGGGGTAGAAGTAGTATTCACTTGTCAAATGAATTTCTCTGGTATATTTTCTGCTGAAAATCTTGGGGTAACGAGTCATGACAGATATTTAAACATATCTGTCTTCTCCCAGAGTCACTGAAATAATCCACAAGTACATTTTAACTACAAGAACCCTCTCTGTACGTTCAGGAGCTAGGATTAGTTTTTGGAGATTTCCTATGGTCTCAAACAACCAGCAATGGTCACACAGAATGACAGCACCCATACAGCCTCTTGTGCATGCAGACCTGGGCACCAAGTTCTGGTCTCCCACTTGAATAATTCCAAAATCTATCATTTACTTAGCACTTAGACTATATGCCAGGCTACCTGATGTGTACCTGTGAGGTGGGTAATAACATTAGCCCTATTTCATAGATGAGGGAACAGAGGTTCAGAGAGGTTAGGGAGCTCCCTAAAGGTCACACAGCAGGTAAATAGAGAACTCAGCATTTACAGGCAGAGCCTAAATACACAAAATTTATACACTGCTGTCTCCTCTCTAGCTAAAAGACTTAGGAAACTCACATTAGCCTCTTTGAGTCTCAGTTTCTTTAGCTGCAAAATGGGGATAATAATGCCTGTTTGCAAGTTGCACAGACAACATGCACTTGGCTTATGGAAGGCACTCAGTCACAGTGGTTATGGTGGCATGGCTATTATCAGTAGCAGCTGCCTTCCTTTTTCTAGCACAGATCCAGAAAGCATTAAAAGACCTAACTTAAGCCACATCCTGTGACTCAGTTGCCTCATTTACAACGAGGGAAAAAATCCCCAACCCTACTTACCCCGAAACATTGCTCTATGTGTCAAATTAATAATTACCAGAATATGCCTTTAACAGCTCAGTGAACTCAGGGTTCTGATTCTGATTCTAGAGTGTCACCAACTAGCCTTGTAACTCGACAAACTTCTGTATTTCATAACTGCACTTCCCCCAGCTTGCAAGGCAGAGGTTGGTCTGCAGAAATGAGCTTTGATATATTAAGAATTGAGCACTCTGCTCTTCTGAGGACAGATGAAAAGCTTATTTTGAATGGGGAGGGTCTTCTCAAACTACAGGGTCAAGAAATCATGGCTCCTACTCAGCATTCAGGCCTCAGCTCAAATGATCCCTCCTCAGAGAAGCCTTTCCCGACCCCTGCTTCCCTCCCTAAAGAAGCCTCCTCTTCCCAGTCTATGTCCTTCATAACACTTAGACTCTCTGAAACCATCTTTTCAATCTTGCATGTCACCCGTCTCTCCCCTTGAGAATGTAAGCTGGCAAAAAGCAGGAACCATGTGACTTGCTCACTGCCGAATGCTGGTTTTTTATGAGTGCAGGGCACATAGTAAATGCTTGGTTCATCCTTGTTGAATGAATGAAACAATTCAGTAATTTTGCAACTTGCACTGCCTTAGAGAGCATTCTTGGAAATCAAATACCAGAACCAAGGCTGGACATGAGAGTGTACAGGACTGAAGTTTTCTAAATTTGTATGAATTTCACCTTTGAGGTAGTAGCAGTGCTTATTTGAAACAATCATTTGTAATGTTTTGAACAGAGTTCAAATGGGTCCAATCTTCTCTTATTTTTTTGTAGAGTTGTTTCTTTAAACCTATACGAGGAGCAGGGTGGACACTTGCTACGGCTACCCCCAATCCGCAGTTCTCTTCCTTCAGAGAGAGGAAAGATGAGAAGTACACCCAAACTGCGTACTTGGGTGATGGGCTCCAGCCCTCACAACGCTGGGTGAAATCTATGGGCGTACCCAGTGTGAAGCAAACAGCTGCTTCACTGCTGAGGGAGCAGAAGGAGGCGCAGCAGGAATTCTTACCATGGGCAGCAGGAAGCCACACTTGTGGTTATTGACTCCGATGATAGAAGGAACTGGCTTAAATGATTTTTGAGCCAACAGGTCTAAAGGGTCATGAGGAAAGAAAAAGCCATCAACCACTCGAGTGAAAGACTTGGTTTTCTGAAATAAGGAAGAAGAGAAAAATCGGCACCTGTTTCTCTTCACGAAATCTGCTGTCCCCAAACCCTAGCCTACCTGAGCCAACCCACTATAGCAAAGGGCATTAAGAAGGGAAAAATAAGTCACTCTTGGCCCATCCCAACACATCAGTGCTGCCTGGCCAGCTCTGCCATTCATTTAGGCAAAGGGGCTCAACTTTTCTGGGCCTTAATTTCCTCATCTGCTAAATAGGGATAATAAGAGTAATAACCTAAGAAATATAATAGCCCTGCACAACGGTTCTCAGAGCATGGCTCCTGGATCAGCAGCGTCAGCATCGCCTGGGAACTTGTTAGAAATGCAAATTCTCATGCCCCATCCCAGACCTGCTGAATACAAAACTCTGGGGGGTGCAGCCCAGCAAACAGCCCTCCAGGGGATTCTGATGCATGCTCAAGTGTGGAACCAGCGGCCAAATGCAATGGGCAGAGTGGTGAGGGGAGGGGATGGCCAGGGTAGTGTGGGTTGGTGTGAGCATCTTCCTGAGGCATCTTCCTCAGCACTGGGCCTTAGATCTGGATGGATATTTCTTGGGTCTTAGGAAGCAACACCTGGCTCTATTCATGATTTCTTTTTAGGTCTCTGTTCTGGGAGTAGGGGTAGAAGGGAGCACACAAAAGAGCTTTCACACTATACTGGGTCAAGAACTTATCACCCATTTCCTGGACCCTAGTAAAACTCACAGCAGATTCTCAATCCATGCCAAATAACTATCTAACAAATGTTAGAATCGAACAGGTAAGGATCTCATTCTCTCAAGGACTACCAGAGGGTCTCAAGATTGGAAGATTAGACATAAAAGACCATCCAGTCCAATGAATCATCCAGTGATTGAAATTCGTCAGCAGTCATGTAGACCCTGCTTGCATACCTACAGAGGTGAGTATCTCACTGCCTTCTAAAGGAGCTGGTCCTTTTTCAGACAGCTGAGTCTTTAGAAAGTTCTTGGTCATCTCAAGCCAAAATAGCTTCCCAGCTTCCAGCTCTTGATCTGGACTTTAGTTTCTAGTGGCCTGTGGAGCAAATGTGGTCTCTCTTTCCAGTGAGATGCCTTCAATGATATAGAGAAACCTTTGTATTTTGTTGGGTCTTATCCAAGCTAAGGAGCACCCTGGCTTGTCAATGTCCTTAAATTACCTATAAGGGTTCTATATGCCACATTGCTTTTTTACAGCTGTTATTATGAATCCCCAACTCCCATCTGTCCAAGCCCCAAATCAAAATAAATAAGAGAGTGGTAGGATTTGTCTACCACTCCATTCAAAGGGCAACACTGTCCCCAAACTCTCCCCTCCCTCTTCACCTGGTTGATGCTCAGCAACTCTTTGGAGGATTTTGCCCGCAGGCACTGTAGCAGGGCCACGGAGTCTGACACGTTGCAAGCACAAATATCTGCAACCATCTGCAACCATTTCCAGAGAAGGAACAGGTCAGCGCACAGGACTGAAAGCCTCCAGGAAAATGAAAGTTGGAAAATGTCCTCAATCCAGCCCTAGGCTGGTGCTTTATGTATGAAGTCCAGCCTGTTGCCTCTCCCCACCCCCATGTGCCCATAATGGAATGCACACATTGAGGACAGGTTGGCACTGCATCATCCTTACTCTCTTGCCTGACCCTCCTTGTCATCTTTAGCAATCACCAGAGCTGGATCGATCTCAGCTTATCAGCTCTGATCCAGCCCCACCCCAGCCTGGAACATCTGAACATGCCCTGAGCACCCTTTTTCTATCTCTACACCAATTCCATTCATTCTTTGAGGCCCAAGTCCCATCTTTTCCAGGATATTCTTTTAGACCATTGCAGCCCCCATGAGCCCCTTCCTCTTCTAATCCCCTGTTACTCCAAGTGACCTCACCTCCTCTACCTAGCTCTTTGCTAAACTCCTTCTTGCCCTGTCATTGGACTTCCCACATGTGTAGAACTTGTCCCTTGAGAGTGGTGGTCCTTACTCTTCTGGGAGTCATGGATGCTCTGAGAATCCAATGGAAGCTACAGACCTTCTCTCTGGAAAATGCACAAACATAGAGTCTCCATACAACTGTAGGAATTCTAGGACCACTTCTCAAACTTTCCATGGATTCCAGGTTAAAAATCCTTGCCATAAAAAGATTATAGTCTTCTCAAGTTATTATATGTCTTCTCCACTTATAAACCCATGGGTCTTAAAATAGAGCAGGGAAAACAATGAGCACTCAATATGTGTGTGGCGAATGCACAAACTAAAAAAAGCTTGATATATCATGTTACCAAAATCAATATTCCCTGTGTATTGAGGGTATTTTTTTTACCATATTATAACTTTATGTTCCCACTCTTGGTGTAAGTTGTTATTTTCTACAAGGTGTTTAAGAAAATGCACCACTAAAGTGAATAATACCCAGGAGATGGCTCCACAGTCCAGGGCTTAATTAATATTCATTGAATGAATCAGCTCATTTGTTAACTCATTCATTCAGCAAACATTTATAATCACCTAATATACACCAGACATTATGTTGGGACATGAAAGATATAGAGACCTTGGTCTCTAGGTCCTCTTATCTGGTACAGCACTAAGACAAGATGATAGATGACAAATATCTAGGGCATATGCCTCACTTCCCCCTCACAATCTCATGCCAGACAGCATTTATCAGTCACAACATTATTTCACACTGAGCTGGAAACAACCTCAGAATCTTCCTTAACATAGTACTCTAGGTGGAGTAGATTTAGTACAGGAGAAAAGCCGTACATAATACAGAGGACTGAATTATATATCACAAGCAAAGAGTAATGGATAAGATGTAAGAACTATTACACATACGCTTATACACACACACGCACACACACACTCATGCACACCAGCAGTAGTGCATTGTGTACCTGGACCCATTTCCTATTGAACCAGCCCTTCCATGGAGCAACAAGGATCACATTGGCCCAACATCAGATCCTTTGGCATGGTCAGTAAGGATAGCCAAGCACATGGTCTATGGACACCTGACCACATTTCTCTCCTGACCAAGGAGAGGAAGCTGGAGAAGAGTTAACAATATACCTACATCATCTTTCCTCTCGTAATCAGGGGCCTTCAGGTAAGGGATGATGGCCACCCCACTCTCCATGATGGCTCTGTGGAATAAGCCTTTGGCCATGGGGGACAGAATCTGGAGAGAGAACACAGGAGACCCAGGAAAAGTTATCCAGGGGGATCCCCACCTATCACACACAAAACCCAGCCCTTCATTAAAGAAAACTTCCCAGGAAGCCTTCTTAAGAGCTCTAAACTTGGAAAAAAAGTCCTGGTTTGGGGGTTTCAAGGACTAGCTGCGAAGGTTTGGGCAAGTGTTCTAACCTCTCTGAGCCCCAGGTTCCTCATGAACTTGGAGGTCAAGCATTCTGCCATGGGAGTGCGAGCTCCTTCACCCCCCATCCTTGAAATGAGACTGAGCCCCTAATTCATGATGTATTTGTGAGGCTCCAGGGAGGCAATGTGTTTATAAGTGTTTGTTCAACATGTAAGCAGCAATTAGATGTGAATGACTCATTGTCCTCATTTTTGTCACCTCAAAAATGACGTGACACCGAGGCTCCTTCAAGTCCCAAAGAGAAGAACTCACAAGGCTGGAAACACTTATAGCTCCTGTTGACTCGCCAAAGATGGTCACGCAGTGTGGGTCCCCACCAAAGAACTCGATGTTCTCCTACCCAGGTCAGGGCAGCCACCTGGTCCATGAAGGCCCAGTTCCCCAAGGCGTGCTTGTCCCCTGTGCTGTGGACAAGAGGCAGGGTGAGAATGCTCCATTGGCCGCTGTCTGCTTCTCACAGCCCAGGGAGTGGGTTGCAGAGGCCGTGGGCTGGTGTCAGGGCATCGCCACCTCAGCTGGAAAGGAGCTGAGTCAGAGGCCTGGGGCAGCTGGGAAAACCAGGCTTAATTCTCACCCTCTGCTGGGATTTGGGTTTCCTTGAGAATCTGATGATAGCTCCACACCCCAGAAAAATGCACAGACGATCTTCTATGTGCAATTCAGGGTAGTCATAGGCTTCCCTGAATCCATGGATTCCAGAAAAGTCCTGCTCCTGAGAGTTGGTCTGCACCAGGAAGCAAGACCTCCCTGGGCACAGGGGTTCCAATGAATGACTAAATGAATAATAATGATAATAATAGCAGCTGTTGCAGCATCATGCACAATGCTGTCCCAAGGGCTTTATAGCTGATGCTCCTATAATCCTCCCACCCTGTGAGGTAGGTGGTTTGGCCTTTCTCCTTTATCCCTCTGGGTCCTCTCTTCACCCTTCTCCACCCTGTTCTCAAAAGACTGATCTTTATGAACTGCGGCCAGTGGGAGACACCAGCGGGGGTTCAGGGTGGGATACTAAGGGACTGGGAAGTTTATTCTGGCACCCCATGCCCCACCATCCTCTGCTGGGAAGTGGTTTGGGCAGTGGCTGCATTTCTCTGCAGCCACAGCTCATGTCACCCCCACGCCCATCAATGATATCTGCAAGCATGTTCTAAGGATACTGATGGATTCATCGTTTCCTTCTCACAGACAGGAAATGGAGGCACAGAGAGGTTAAATCCCTTGCCCAGGAGCTAGAAAGTTGCAGATTTGGATCCATGCTCCTAACCATGTTCCATTCTGCTGCCCCTGCAGAATAGCCTGTTTCCCAGGATGAGTGGACAATTAATGGGGAAACAAGGGGAAAAACACAGAATCAAAGAAACGCCTAGACCAAAACATTCGTGTGGTACCCACCATGTATAAGAGTAACCCCAGGATCATAGTCTACTCCTCCTCTGTCCTCTAGTCCCCCACACCCCTCCTCCCCTTGGTTCCCTTTCTCTGTCCATGACCCCTGGGCTGGCCCTGACTCTGCCTTCTCTCTCCCCCAGCCTCCGCATCTGGTCAGGAGCCACGTATGCCCTGCCAATTTTACCTCCATTCCATCATAGGCCCCACATTGGTCCCCATTTCTCCATTTCTGTTTATCCTGATTCATAATCTGGTCACTTATGATCTGGGTGACCTTGAGCAAGTCACTTAACTTGCTTTGCCTCAATGTTCTCATGTCTGAATGGGGTTAATATCGGTGCCTGCTTCACATGGTTGTTGTGAAGATTGACGGTGCAGGCACACAGCAAGTGCCATGTATATGTTAGCAATCCCTCCAGCCTGCTTCACCCCATGACCTGCGCCTATGCTGTACAGCAGCCTCCCTACCGGACTCCCCATCTGAAGGCCAGGTGCCCCTAGCCCAGCCTGCACTCTGCTCTGGAGTGACCTTCCTATTATACTGCTCTGTAGGGCACTCCTGGGTCCCTCCTTCTTTTAGAAAAAAATTTTTTTTAATTAATTAATTAATTTATTTTTGGCTGCGTTGGGTCTTCATTGCTGCGTGTGGGCTTTCTCCAGTTGTGGTGAGCAGGGGCTACTCTTCGCTGTGGTGCGCGGGCTTCTCATTGCAGTGGCTTCTCTTGTTGCAGGGCATGGGCTCTAGGCATGTAGGCTTCAGTAGTTGTGGCACGTGGGCTCAGCAGCTGTGGCACACGGGCTTAGTTGCTCCATGGCATGTGGGATCTTCCCGGACCAGGGCTGGAACCCATCTCCCCTGCACTGGCAGGCGGCTTCTTAACCACTGTGCCACCAGGGAAGTCGCTTGTCCCTCCTTCTTTATCCAATAAAAATCAGTCGCCGTGCACAGCCTAATATTCAAGGTCTTTCCCAGTCAGGCCTGTCCCTACCTTTTCACATCCATCTCCGGTTATATCCTCACCTACCTGTCTACTAGAACTCAGACATTATAAGCAATTTTTGGAAAACTTTCTGTCGAAGCCATCTTAGTCAGAATCCTAATGTACAGACCTGCTAAAAGTGTAATCAGGGCACCCCTCTCAGGCCTTCTTGCCTCCACCGCAACCCCATAGCCACCTCCCCGTGCTATGTGCTCAAAGCCCAGTTTGCAAATATTGCTCTAGGCCCAGGTGCTGCTACATTTCTTTCCAACTTCCCAGCCGTTGCTCAGACAGCTCCTTTTGCCAAGTGTGCTTTCTCCCAACCCCTCCTCCCCAAACCCAACCTCATCTTTAAGGTGCAATTCAAATTCCACCTCTCTCAGGAAGCCTCGCTGGTTTCTGGCAGCTCCCTCTGTTTCTACAGCTCTGTCGCCTCTCACCCTCAGAGCATTACTCATGTCCTGCCTGGTAGGGTATTTGTGTCCCTGTGTTATCTCCCCCATGACACTGAGAGCCTCTCGAGGGTAGGATTCACGCTGGACTCCTTGCCACCTTCCCTGCAGTTTCTGACCGTGGCCTCTCACTACTCCTTTGGCTCACACTGCATCCTGGCCAGGGCTTAGGTTCTGCCATGTTCTAAGTAGGATAATGAAAGTGGCCAAGAGCCCCAGCTCTATTCTGTGACCTCTTCACAGAGTTGCTTCACCTCTCTGTGCCTCTATTTTTCAACTGTAAAATGGGAATAACAACAGTATGTTTCTCATAGAATTATTCTGAAGGTGAGCTATAATGGATGCATAGCAAGTGCACAGCATCATGCCTGGCTCATGGTGAGCACCTGAAACATGTTCGATGTTACTGGGGGAAGGGAAGCCATGCAATGGAGTGATTACTCTCAGGTGAGCGCCTGAGGAGCCTTGATGTGGGCCCTATGGCAGAGACTACGAACTGCTCACACACCCTGTTTCCTCACCTTCCAGGGCACACATCCCCCTTGCAGCTGGGTGTGGCTATTATGACTGAGTTCTACCAGTTGTATGTGAACACAGTGATAATCGCCACCTCCAGGCTGACCCAGAAAGACCATCCTTTTCATGCTCTTTCTCCATCTGCTGTCCAAGTACAGCAGATCCAAGAGGATCTGGGGCCCTTGAGGAGGGCAGAGCCACAAGATGGAAGGAGCCTGGGTCCCTGATTGACCACATAGAAGAACATCTGTCAGTCAGAAACATTTGATTGGATTTTAGTTGAGTAAGAAGGAGATTTTTATTGTTTTAAGCCACTAAGACTTGGGGGTTTACATGTTATAGCCGCTAAAATTACCTAACTAATTTGGGCCAAGTTTGTTCAATGTCACTAAAGGCTCATTTCTCTTTAGGTTTCTGGGCACTGAACCTCCTGTGGCTGCTGTCCTGCTGCCCCTTGGGGATCAGGGGTGTCAATCACTTGGGGAGACTCACTTGAAGAAGCCGAATATTCCTAGCCGGAACTGGATAGCCACAATAAGCACGACCTTGTAGGAAGCCAGGGCAGACCCGTCGAAGATGGATGCTGAGCCAGTCTCCAAGGCACCCCCAGGGAGCCACACCATGACCTAAGGAGGGGAGAGGAACTCTCCAGTCAGCCCACCAGGCACCCATATCCCCTCCCCATGCATGTTGGGACATTCTTTCTTTAGGGAAATATGAATGTCTCACTTTCCTTTCCAAGCAGCATCAGAGGTTTTTGTCTTTTGAAGAAGGCCCAGGATTAAGCATGTGGCTTCTGGCATATGAGTGCCTGGGTTTGATTCCCAGCTCTGCCACTGACTAGCTGTGTGTCTTTGAGCAGCTTCCTTAACCTCTCTGAGGTTTGTTTTTCTCATCTGTAAGATGTGAAGAATCAAAGTATCTCATTTATGAGGTTATCATTAGGTTTAAATAAAATTCTTCATCCAAAGTCCATAGAACAATGTTGGTATATTTCAAGTGCTCAGAAAATGTTAATTAAATGTCTTTGAACTTGTTCACCCACAGGAGGATGGAAATCACTGTAAGCCATATATGAGAGGAAAAGCTGCTTTTCTAAGACTTTTCCCTACTTACAGAGAAAAGAGAAGAGAGGAGGGAAAAACGGGAAGAGAAGTATGGAAGCTTTACTATACTGATTAGAAAAACTGGGACCAGGAAACATCAAACATTCAAATGGTATTATCACAATTTATATAATTAATAATAAATCCCTCCTCTTCTCTTTTTTAAGGTCATATTAGTGACTACAACTCTTGGGGCAGGAAAAGAGAAGAAAGCCATGGAGGAAAAAGGAGAGCTAGACAAAGCATTGGCTTTGACACCCGGATCTGCCACTTACTGTGTGTATAACATGGACCAAGTCACTTATGCCCTCCTGTGGCTCAGCTTCTTCATCTGTAGAATAGGTCCAATAATCCTCACCCACTGGGTTATTGTGGGGGTTAGATGAGATAATGAACTGTGCCTGGCACATTGTCAGCCCTCAATAGGTGTTGCTGTTACGATACAATAGAGCGAATCTCCATTGCAGTGGCAAGGGGATAGAGGGTAATAGAGGCTGTGGTTCAAAATTAGGTGGTAGAATTACCTTCTCCACTCACTTGTACAGCCATCTTTCACATTCTTAAGTGAAACATTTCACATTATTACCTGACTGTCTTCATTGAAAACAGAAAATTTGAAAAAGGCATTTCTCCTCTTTAAAACAGGATTTCCCAAGCTGAAAAATCAGAGTCCTCTGAAGCAGTCTTTTCTAAATGTTTACAGACCATTAAATACCCAACAGAGGGGAAAAACAAAACAAAATAAAAATCAAAGATCAAGTCACTGTCAATAAGGAAGCAATCAGAAAAGGAGATAAAGTATATCTGTCATTAGAATGATTTTTTAAGGAAGTTATTGACATGTCAAGTGATTGCATTTCCCTTTTACCCAGTGGGGGCCTAGATCTGATTCCAGACATCCTGCCACTCCGCCTGGGTCCCAGGCCCAGAACCTGCCAACTGGAGCCCCCAACAAGGCAGGCCTCCTTACGGGGAGTTTGGAGCAGGTGTCCGCATGGGCCGGTGCATAGATGTTAAGGTACAGGCAGTCTTCCGACACGCTGAGTTTGGGATAATGCACCTTGAGAATGTGTTGATCTGAGAATAGCCACTCTGAGTTCTGGAGGCACCTTGAAAAAGGGAAGGAGAAACCCCCAGAGTTGCTGTCAGCAAACTTCCTTGGGAGGGACCAGTTCTTGTGACAGCAGGGAGGCCTAATGGTCTCCTGTGCCTGAGCAGAAGAGGCATACAGCACTCTTGGTACAAAGTCTAATAATACCCCAACCCCTACGGTGGCCCAAACAAACAAGCTATAATTCTCTGTGATCTGGTTCCTGGGTAAGAAAGCACATCATACAGAATAATTATACCATTAACCGCCAGCACCCACACATGCCTACCCCCATCACAATAATCCAGACACACACATAAAGACTCAAGGTGGTTCAACAATTCCCCAAGCTGTAAAAGGTAGGACACTGGGTTGCGTATCAAGGGTTTTACTCTGGCAGCTCCCCCTTCTGCCCCTACAGGAACAAAAGGACATTTCCGGGCCTTCTACCAGGAACCAACTGAGGTAGGCAAGCAGGGAGATTCCTGCATTCAGGTCTTCGCTTAAGCTCGTACCTCTGCCTGGACTGCTCTCTCCCCAGATCTTCTTGCTCATGTTCTTCCCTTTCTTTCAGATTCTGTCAAAATGCTACCTCCTCCAAGAAGCCTTCTGAAATTTCTCCAGTTAGACCCTATATTTCAATTGTTGGTTCTCAGTGGATATCAGTTGAATGAATGAATGAATGAATGAACAGATGAGATTCAGCTTATTGTCTTTGGTCTCTGGACCACATGGGGTCTTCTGTGGCTTAGTGAGTTTTCTGGCACCAGGTTACTCCTTCTGCCTGGGACCCCAATGCCAAGAACCAACATGGCCCAACCTGAGGGCTTCACAGAATCTGAGAGTCAAAAGATTCTTGGCGATTTCCAAGTCTCACCTCCCATCCAATGCATGAGACACCTCCAAAATTTACCTGTGAACTTCTTGCCCATTTAAGCTTGAAAATTTGCAGTGTCTGAGAGCTCCTGCCCTCCCAGCTCCCCTGGGGCACAGAGACACTCTCATGTATCCATTCCACTCTAAAGCCCTTACCTAGTCTGACTGTGGAAACTAAGCCTGGGGAGAGGTCACATGAAAACGCTTCAACAACCCCTTCTAACCAAAAGACTCAGTAAGCCCATCACAGTGGTTCCCAAACCTGACTGGTCCTCAGACTTCCTAGAGAGTTTCTTTACAATCCAGTTATCCAGGCCCAGCTTTGGAGATTCAGATTTAGGAAGTTTGGAAGGGAGCCCAGGGAATCTGCTTGTTCTAAACCAGACGGGGAGCCATGCCATCACAGAAGCCTCACCTACATCTGACCCTCCACATCCTCCCACTGGGCTGCATAATCTTTATCATGTGCTCTGCCCCTACGCCCAGGTCACAGGCCACCCATAGGACCGAGCCAGCTCTTACAATTTAGGGTAGGATGTAGCGTTTTGGAAATCATTCCAGAGCAATGCAGGCTCTGGTTTTGCAAATCGCAGGAGTCCTACAGGGGGTGCAGCATAAGGGATCTCAAGGAACACGTTCACAGGCATGTCGTTTCCCAGCACAGTAGCTTGCTTCCCCCAGACCCATCCCAGCCTGGTGTTCCTCACTGGCCCTAGGGAAACACACATGGAGGAATCAAGAGCTGGCAGGGAAGAGGCTGGGAATAAGCCAGACTCAGAGCTCCCCACAGTGGGATGCTCTTTCTCAACCCAGAGGCTGTGCAAGTATCTGGATTCCTTCTCAATGAACCCATGTCTACTGCTCCTTCAACATTCCCTTAGAACTCATCTGCATCAGAGTACCCACTTAATTTCTCCTAGGAGCACAGCACCAAGCCATACCATCTTCCAAAATTTAATTCAGGAACCCATCTCCCTTCTGCTGCACACAAACTTTCCCTTACTATGGAACTGATACACACCAGCCTTTATAGATCCTAGGACCCCACAAAAATCTTCTGGCTCAAAGTTTCCCACATTTCAGTCATTTTTATACCCACCAGCACAATTGCTGGCATGTCTGTGTATCACCCGTGTGACAACTGGCTTTTATCTTTTCTTAAAATTAAATTGAAATAAACTTTTAAAAGTTTAGAGGAACTCTAAACAATAACATCTATGGAATTGTGGTTTTGATGACTTAAGTATATGCTTTTGAGTACACATGAAAATACATATGCAACAACGAACATAAAAAATTCTCTTGCAGATGCCACCTGAAATCAGCTCATCCACATCCAGGGGTATGAGGATAATTCTTAGGGAGAAGGACAATGCAAGCTTCTCAGTTTCTACATCAAATATGGAGCCTTGAGAAGTTAGCTGCTCAACTATTTACTTAGCAGGACCCAGATTTCTTGGCATTATCTATTCTAATGTCATTTCAATAGTGACAGTCCTCCCTGGGCAGTTGGATTACAGAAGCACAGGCTCCATCCCACGCCCCCCTCCATTGCCTAGGACAGAGGGCTCTCCAAGCTCCCAAAGGTGCGAACAGCCCAAGGACAAGACAGGGTCTTCTGTGCTCTACCCACACCTGAGAAGACCCTGGCTTAGGGCTCTCAGTAATACCAGGACATTGGTCAGGTGCCCTGAGGTTACTACACAGCCCTCCATGGGCCCCTAGAGACTCCTGAGAAGTAAATTCATTTCCACCAGGGAAAATCCTCCAAGGTAGGGAAATTTCCTATCCCATCTCCTGAGGAGCCATCCTCTCCCACTGGGTGTCTCACTCTCGGTGGCAGCTGCAAGGACCCAAACAGCCCAGATCGGGGTCTGGCCTGGGTGCACCCACTCCCCACTCATCTGGTTGGCCCGCCTGAAATCCCTGGACATCCGCGGCCACAGCTGGCCTCAGGGATCTTCGGTCAGGGACAAGAAAGGGCTTCCGGTTAGGAGACAAGTGTTGAGCAGGCAGACACAGGACACAGGCTCAGTGAACAATAATAGCATCAGACTAAGATTTTTGGAGGAATTGGCCAAGCAAGACTTTTCTGTTCTGATTTACATAAGAAGCTGATGATTAACTCTTGAGCGGGGGGGGGGGGGAGATAATTTGATAGGCTTTGGGCTCACAGGATGGTAGAAGCAGAAAGTACATTTGGGTTCAGGTAAGCCAGAGGCATCAACTCAGATATCTATAGAGGCCAGGAAGGCAGCAAACAAGCTGTGAATGAAGCTGGCCAGGAGAGACAATAGGGAATTGTGGGGACTGTGGAAAACTAGACAGCACATGCTCTGTTTAAAGGGGCAATGACTTCTCAACTCCAGTAAACATTTGCCTTGTGACAATGTAGGTGGGCCAAACCAGAAGTCTATGATATCTCTCAATTCTTAAATGTGATCTCAATTAACAAAAAATCACCATGTGAGCCCAACACAGCATTTCTACTGGCTTGAGTTGTGTCGTGGATGAAGACTCCGCAATTCTGATCTAGACCCAGGCCCCCCATAGTAAATATAAGGAGACAAGCCTAGGGAGTGAAGTTATTAATATAAGCAGTTCTGTTGGGGCCTGTCCTCAGCATTCCAGGATCTCATTGCAGTACTGGTGGGTCATGGAAGATCCGCCTCAGGACCTAGGAGCATCACCATCCTGCCCCTTGCAGGCTCCATGCCTCACTTAGGGTTAAGGGCCCAGGATAGAGCTTCCCAAGTATTTGGGGCTGGGCAGGTGGAGTCAGAATTATCAGGGGCACTTGTTGAAGAGTGCGTTCTTTGGCCCCACCCCCTGGAGATGTGGGGAAGGAATTTAACAACAGCAACAGTGGGTTTGGGAAGCATCAATCTAATGCATGGGAGGTTTCCCAGAATAGTCACCTCCTAAAAGAGGCAGGGGAGTGACAAACAGGGCACAGAACTCTGCACAAGCAGGGAAGGCCTTCCTCAAGGTCAGAGCAAGGGGCTGCCTCATGCACTTTGCTCAAGTCAGGTGCTCCATAACTTTTGCAGATTTGAAGTCCTCCAGTAAATAATACCTTTCTTCCCAACTGCAACTCCATTTCTGATATGCCACTGACAGCACTAAGAATTATGGAAAGGGGACTTTGGTGGAGTCTTATGTGAGGGTTTGATCCTTAATTCAGCAAAAAAATCACATATAGTTCAAATAAACGTTGAAAATCCCTCAAATTGCCTCTGAAATCCAGCGAACACCTGGAGAGCAGTCCCTATGCATGATGAGAACCACGGACTGGGGGTAAGGAAGAAAGGGACTGCCCATTTCAGACGTCTGAATGTTCAAACTGCCCACCTTTGAGGTGACTGTAAATCCCAGGAAGTGAATGGGGGGTGGGGTGGGACTATCTAAAATGTTTCCAGCTTGTCTGCAGGGTTTACTCATTTTGGTTTAACATTAAGCATACAAGATCCAGCAATCCCACTCCTGGGCATATATCCAGACAAGACTACAATTCAAGAAGATACATGCACCCCTATGTTCATAGCAGCACTGTTCACAATAGCCAAGACATGGAAGCAACCTAAGTGTCCATCGACAGATGAATGGATAAAGAAGATGTGGTACATATATACAATGGAATAAATACTACTCAGCCATAAAAAAGAACAAAGTAATGCCATTTGCAGCAACATGGATGCAACTAGAGATTATCATACTAGGTGAAGTAAGGGAGAAAGACAAATAACATATGATCTCACCTATATGTAGAATCTAAAATATGACACAAATGAACCTATCTATGAAACAAAAATAAAACCAGGGACATAGAGAGTAGACTGGTGGTTTCCAAGGGTGGGGGGAGAGGGTAGGAGTGGGAGTTTGGGACTGGCAGATGCGAACTGGTATATATAGAATGGATAGACAACAAAGTCCTACTGTATAGCACAGGGAACTATATTCAATATTCTGTGATAAACTATAATGGAAAAAATATGAAAAAGAATGTATATATGTATAACTGAGTCACTTTGCTATACACAACATTTTAATTCAACTTTACTTCAAGAAAAAATAAATTTAAAAAAAGAACATCCTGAAATTGCAAAATGAACTATTAAAAAAAACTATTTGCCACTAAAAAAATTGAGCATACAAATATTTTTTAAATTAGTTTCTGCTTTATAACAAAGTGAATCAGTTATACATATACATCTGTTCCCATATCCCTTCCCTCTTGCGTCTCCCTCCCTCCCACCCTCCCTATCCCACCCCTCCAGGCGGTCACAAAGCACCGAGCTGATCTCCCTGTGCTATGTGGCTGCTTCCCACCATCTATCTACCTTACGTTTGGTAGTGTATATATGTCCAGAGCATACAAATATTTTAATGCATTTAATATTTATAGACATGCTTGTTGTAACAGGTTCAAAAGAATTATAGCTGTTTAGACATCAAAGCACTTAGCTCATGTCTGGGCTGTATAGTAGTAGGTGGTCAGTAGTGTTTGCTAAGTCAGAATCTAAACCTTTCTTTTCTCTGGGCCTCAGTCTCCCATCTTATGAAAACTGAGCAGACGTTTTAGGATTATAAATTCTAGAGACCCAAGTACGAATGAGGTTTCCATTCCTGCCTGTGATGCCAGAAGAACCCAGAGCAGTATGGAGAGGCAGAGAAGTTTCCAAGGAGAGGAAGAAGGCTGCTGACAGGATAAGTGATTGGCTCTTAGGCACAAATTTTGCCAGCTCAGAGTGCATCTTCCCTGGCCCTGCCAACCAGGATCTTCAATGTCCACCTTGTCTACAATCTTGAGCCTTCTTAGACTAACTCCCCACTCTGGCCCTCCCTCACTGCCACCAAAAAGATTCTCCTTGCCCTATAATTCTGTCCCTGCATCCAATCAGAAATCATATTAATTCTTTATACCACTACTCATTCAACAGTTTTGAAAGTGTCTTCACATGTACTGTCTTATTGTCACATCTCTCCCCACACATTTTGGAAGTCTTTCTTCTCCAGCTTCTTATCCTTTAAAACCCAGTTCAACTGCCACCTCTTCCAAGAAGCTGTCCTAGGTTCTCCTGAACAACTCAATGCTTTGCTTTTTCCGCCCCTCCTGTTTCCTAATGAGTTGTGTACATGACTGCCTTTCTCCTTGAGAAGGTCTTTTCCATTCATGTATCCATCACAGCTTTTTCCGTGTACCCTGGTGTTTCCCCAAACACAGCCAATGACCTCCTAACTTTACAGTTTGTATCATTCCCACTACTAACTTGACTATCAATTCACTTGATATTTTTCTTTAAATTGACCTTTCAAAATTGACCTTTCTTTAAACTGACCTTGGCCTTTAAAATTTTATTTAAATTGACTTGTGGTGAACATGGAAATGCACAATCCCAGGTTTGGCACTGGGAGAAGCCAGCCTTGAACCCTGCACAACAGGTTCTGACATTGCCCTGGAATAAGGAAGCCCAAACAAAAGGGGAACAAAAGGCCTGGAGTTTTTGCCAGCATTCATGGAAAGCCTTTCCTAATAACAGCATCAGTATTCAGAAAGGTTGCCTTTACATAAAACATTAGCAATTTGCATGTTACATTTATTAAAAGGGATATTAAAAGGAATGGGTATGTGAGCTACATGGGAATTAATTACAATGCCATTCATAATTTATTCCATGTGCAATAAAGAACTAATCAGATTTCATGTGTGTTTACCTTCTGAAGGATAACTGCTTGTGGCTTATTCTAGTTTTTGTTGACCTTCTCATTATCGAAGAAATCTTTAATATCTAATGCAATGGGACAGTACTTTAAAAAGCGTAAACCAGTACGTTTTGCATTGTCATACTGCAAAATCATTCCCATTTCCCCTGGCAGCCATTACGGTGAAGCAGGAGGGTGTGGTGCAGAGGGTCTCAAAGTAGGACAAAGAGGATAGTCTGCCCCTCCTGCACTGTGGACCTTGGGAAGGAGAAGGAAACAGAGGTAGGGAAAGCAGAGGATGCCACAAGTTGCCTTGATTCCCCCTCTTAGACTTAAGTCTCGAAGTGGGAGGTATGAGAGGTGGGAGAGTTTCAAAGCAACCTTGGATCTCCAGGAGGAGGCTGCCACCTGTGTGCCCACACCTGTGAGTCATCCTGCAGCAGCCACAACAAAATAAAAGAGGTTAGACAGAGAAATCTCAGGTGATGCGCCCACTTCCCTCAAACCTGCTATTCCTTGGAAGGACCCCAGATATGGACTTGAAGGGAACTCAGAGGTGATTGAGAACCTGGCTGGAGCTGGAGGGGGAAGAGGGCAGGGGGCCTATAGAGGTGCTTCCCAGGCTTGAAAACAAAGTGGAACCACAATTTGACCTGGGTGGAGCACAGTGCTGAGTGCTGGTCAGAGCCAAAGTGGGGGACTGAGTTAGCAGGGGAGGACCCACAGACTTTGATCAAGACAAGGGGACAGACCACAAACTCACCATGTTAGAATTCATCATCCTCCCAGGAACCTGGTGCAGAGGGAAGTTGCTGTGGAGACCACCAAAACAAGAGGACTTTCATAAGTGGGTCCAGGCTCCCTCTGCACTTCTACTCATATGGTCATATATGTTTCCCCTAACTCATACAGCCAGACTGCATCTTGGAGAGGAGGAGGGAGGATGGGAAGCAAATCTGAGAGGCCATGCATTTATTTGAAAAAGCTTATGTTACTTAAACAGACTGTTTAAAGTATTGAATAGGATGGAGTTTACCAGATTAAACACAATGTAACTTTCTCCCATTAACTGGAGGGACAAGGGTGTTCTCTCTTTGTTATAAAGGGAAATTAACAAGATATATATACATATATATCTTATTAAGATAAGATAATTATATACATATATCTTATTAATATATAAGATATATAAGTATATATATCATATATATGTGTATATATAAGATATATATACATATATCTTACTAATATATATATGTATGTATGTATATATGAAATATGCTACCACCAAACTGAGTCTATCTTTTCTGCAAAATCAGTACTGAAAGAGAACTGTAGAGGATATGGCTTCCTAATTGCATATCTTCTATTTGCTGTTCTGTCTAGGTCACCTTTGATTATCTCAGGTGTCCCCTAATGTACAGGAACTCCACTTTGGGAGACACTAATATATGTCAGGAAACAATGGTACTAGCTTTCATGTATGGAATGCCTTGTAGGTGCCAGACCCAGGGCTAAATGCTTTGCAGCCATTCCCTAATTTAATGCAATGATTCCCATTTTGCAGATGAGGAAACTGAGGCTTTGCAAGGTAGGATGAATTATCAAGTATCACAATGCTGAAAAGCAGCACAGCTGGGACTTGAGCCCAGATTTCCTGCCTCCAAGCTGCAGGCTTTGCCATTTAGAGAAGATGGAGTAAGAAATGAGGAACAACAATAAGATCGGGAAGGTTGGCTGACTTCTGCAGTTCTTGGACTATGAAAAATCACTTAATCATCTAGGAAGCTGAGTAACCACTTGACATCACCTCCTAGGACTTTGATGTCCCCATCAGTAGCACAGACCAGTGGCCTGGATGGCCCCAGAGAGATATAGATCTTTGATGGGCTCTCTCTGTTCTCCAGATTGCTCTGCTGAAACCCTGAGGGAGAAACCAAAACGAGAGAGTACCTCAGTCTGAGGCATGGCTTAAAACATGCACTAATCTACCCCTGCTGATAGGTAGTGGAGATCAAAGCCCACTTTCCGATTCTCATAAGGGGAGGCTGAAGGAACCCTGAAGGCATCAGAGCAACCCTGTGGCCTTCAAAGTGGAGACTGGCCTACAGGTTGACAAAACAAAGGGAGGATGGTCTGGGGATGGAATCAGGTCACCAGGCAATGCCCGTCTCATCCCACATGGGCCCAGAGCTGGACCTTTAGAGTTTCCTTCTTATAATCTTCCTTCAAACTCACTTCACATTCATGTTAAACCCAAACACTGGCATTCCAGATAGATGCCTCATTACACCCCATCCCTATAACCCCATAACTACACCCATCACTGCACCCCCATCACTGTACACCATGACTTTGTTAATTACACCAGTCTTTGTTAATTACATTTTCCTCTCCTGGATGTTTTGCCTTGACTTCACCTGATGAAATCCTACTTCTCTTTTAAGATCTCATGGAAATACCATCTCCTCCATATAGATCTCTTTATTCTCAAATGTGAGATTCATTTTTCCCTTTCCTCCTATATATTTTGTTGATGTTTCTATTATATTATTTATAATACTCTGTCCTTGTTCTATAGCTGGTTTAGCCACAAATAATGATGATGATGATGATGATGACGATGACATTACTCACACTTGGTCACATAACCTCAGCCTACTTCTGATTTAAGTCATAGCTGCAGTGGACAGTTCTGTGCAGGCTCAGCCTCATCTTGCATGGACAGCATGCCACTTGAAGCATGGGTGGGCCACGTGACTTTCTATTCTCTGCTCTAGGACCTTCTCCCCTTTGTCTTTGTTCAAGTGAGACTGGAATTACAGGACAGTTAAAGCCCCCAGGAGTAACCCTGTGCTAAAGCATCTGGAGACATTCTGTGCACTGCTCAGGTGGCAGGAAGTCCCAGAGAAATTGGTCTCTTCTTGCTCACGGCAGTAGTCTCAGTAATACACACTGATCTTGTGGTTTCCTCACCTCTCTGCCTCAGGCTCTACTCTCAGGGAACCAAACTAAGTCAATTAGTACTAGGAAGAGACCTAGGAAGGAGACCCTCAGTGGGATTCTGTAACTGGATCGTTCACCAGTCAGACGGCATCATGTCACTAAGACTCTCTCCAGCTGGAGGGGCAGCACTAAGGTATGGATTGACTCTAAGGTATAGAGGCAATGGTAATTATAAGGATTGTGGTTTGGGCTAGCTTTTAAGTTCCTTGGAAACCTAAAAGAAAATGACAGGCTCAGCTATTAACACAGAGTATGCCATGAAAATTGGAAGGCTTTCTGTCAGTTCTGAAAGATACCTTACCTCCTGGAACCATAGTTAGATCATTCTGAAAGCTAGACCCAAAATTCAACCATAAGAGTGAGAGAGCTACAAAGGAGGTTGAATGTGCAGCCGTGAAAGATCCACTATGTTAAAGTCAGGTCCCAGATAAGAAATGATTAAGACGCCGAGACATGGGTTGGAGACATTTGGATGTGTACAGTTCAGAAATGACCATCCAGATTCTCTTAAACTCTCCAGACTAGCAGCAGCAGCTCTCTCCTTCTCACTAGAAGAGGGCATAAGTGATCTATGACCTGTGTCTCCTATGAAAATGCTTTTCCTCGTCAAGATCACCCTGCTCCATGCATTTCCCCAAGCTAATAGCTAGGGGCAGGTTTCAGCCTAAACAAGGAAAACAGCTCCTTCTCTGGGAGGAAATGGCCTTCTCACTGAATTAATTGCATGACATGGCTAATATGTCCTGGTAGGAACTGAAAAAACATGTGTGGGAGTGACTCTTGGGGGTGGTGGACCTGAGGCATGGGGCAGAACATAATACTGTGTGGGAGAGAATTGATTAATACAAAAGCACGTTCTCATGACTCAGGATATATTGTCCGGAAAGAATGCCTCAGGCTGGTCTAATATGCTGCAGGAATGGCTCCTTGAAGCTTGGACATGATGACAGCCTATAGTAAATGAGATGGGAATGCTAGAATTGCCATGGCAGAGTCCTGATGAAGAGATCAGAAAGCTAGGGATTGTGGGTCAATTAGAATACCTTTATTTCCTAAAAGGAGGGAACCCACCACCTGATGATGTTTACCACAAGCACCCAGGAGCTGTCTTCACAAGGGCAACAAGGAATGCGCTAGTGTAAAGGTCACCAGCATCTTTGAGAAGCCTGATGGTGACAGTCCTTGTTAGGTCAGGGTTGACCGTAATCAATTCTACCATGAAAATAGGCTTTATCCAGATTCCGTGTGAATGAATCTGAAATAACAGAGGCCAGGTAGTGCTACTTAACCACTACAGATAAGGAAGAAATAATTACCTTAATGGGCAGCAAAGACAAGGTGGCAACCAGGGTGCCTTAGCCCATAGAGATTTATGACAGTGGATAACAGACAATGGTATTCCTAGAAGATAGATGGGCAGCCAATTTGAACATTATTTAACTTGTAAAACCAGAAAAAGTCAAGAGCTGGTGAGCAGAAGTTTTATGTCAGCCATAACAATGAAAAATCATAATACCTTACCAGATATTTCCAGATCTAAACCATTTTTCAAAACCTATTGAGCCCACTGAATAAAGGATGTTGGGTCCTCTTAAGGAAGAACTATGCAATGTTACTACCAATAAGCAATTCCCCAATCCTTCCCTAAAGAAATTTGTAGCCAGGATCCAGCTCATAATGGGAAGTTTTAGATTCGGTCACTCGACGCCCATGGGCTAGGATTTCTTCTCTACCAGGACCAGTAACATACCAGGAGATGCTTCTCAAAGGGCATAGGATTGCTGCAGCTGGCCTGGCCTTACTCCAGAATTCCAGGGACCTGTATGATGATTCTCCCACTGGAGCTTGACATAGACTCTATAGAGTGCATCTTTTTCTGTCTCTGACATCTCCAACATCATAGGGCTTGGCAGATCCTATCACTCAAACAGCAGGCAGCCTTTCATGTCACCTGGTATTTGGGGTGAAGCCACATGCCTCGGTATAAAATGTCATACCTACAGAACCCAAGGAGGCCTAGCTTCCTTCCTTTTGTTAGGAATTTCAATTTAAATAAATTTGTCTTTTACTTTTGAGAGAAGATCCTCATATGCTCCTAATCACTGGATTCCTAAAACCTTCAGTGAAGTGTCCACTCCCTGAATTTCCACAGGATTTATCTCCTACCCTCTGGAGCACAAGGCCTACAGAATGCTAGCCACCCCTTGCTCATCCTGTCCAATCAGCATGAAGTTGTAAATTTAATGGGCGAGTATGATGTTCTGTGGGATACCTGGCAGTCTAGATGTCTTTGGACTATATTATGACAGACAGTGGAGACTTAGCCTTATAAATGAATATTAGTCATCCTATGAAAATGTGAACTTTTTCTGATCTTCTTTCTAAATTGGAATGGAAAAGACTGCATTTTCTAAATCAATGGCTACATACCTTGTAGCTGAGGCTTTATTAGTGTGCTCAAGCAAGGACACCACATTTAGCACAGCAGCTATGATCAGGGTTACTGCTTGGTTTACTCTACTGTAGTCTTCGGTCATTCTCCAGGTTCCATTCAGTTTCTACAGATGCTAGACAGTTGAATTAAATGGATGTGTGAGAGGAACTACCACCCCTGTATCTTTTAGTCCCTTAATGGTGGCACTAATCTATGCCATATCCCTCCTGCAGGATACAATATTGTTTTTTATTTCCTGTTTTGGCCATGGAGTGGGGCCTCCTGGCTTCTTGCAGGTCACAGGTTTCCATTTGGCCTTCCCTCCTTCCCTTTGTGATAGCTCTAACTCCATAAACCAGGAACCCAATGTGGGGGATTACCCCAATTGCCAAGTATATAAATCCCAATTTATGTACTTGGGCACTTGGAGAAATGACCACTGAGTGGGGTCCATTGACCCAGTGGGCCCACTATGAGCTGGAATTTAGCTGGAACTCCATTTATTACCTGTCCCTCTATAGGCCCCCACTCTGATAAGGGCATCATGATGACACTTTGGGTCTCCATATATTAATGTCAGTTCAAACTCTGCGTCCAATAATCTTGGAAATGTTTGCTGACAGAGTCACCCAAGTAAATAGCCATAAGTCCTTTTCGAGAAGAACTAGGAAATTGTCACAGTATATACTTGCCATAATTTTGCAGAGCCCTTTTTCCTAGGGACTCAGTCACCTTTTCATTCAATGAATGACTTCCAGATCTTAATATTGCCTCAGATCTACCTCTCCTACCAGGGTATGGACTGCATGAGGGCAGGGACACATCAGATTTACCTTTTACCATCAATGACTAGCTTAGAGCCTGACAGAGCAAGTCTTTAATAAATGTTAAGTTTAAAATTATGAATGTGCTTTTCTATCTAATTTGATAGTTAAAGGGGAGTTTTACTCAAATGTGGCCTGGAATAATCCAAACCCAGAAGAAATATTTGAAGTGATATTGGTTGAAAAACTGATGAAAAACATCAACCCACATATCTAAGAATCCCAACATATCCAAAACAGGATAAACACATGCACAAAAATTACACCTTAGCACATCACAATCAATTGCTAAAAACCAAAGCTTAAAAAAATCTCGTCAGCAACCAAAGAATAAAATACATATTGGATTCCACAGGAAAACAATAAGAATGATGGTTAGTTTCATTAGAAAGAATGGAAAGCAAAAGATAACAAAATGATGAAAAAAAAGCATTGTCACTGTAAAATTCTTTACATAGGGAAAATATCCTTCAAGAATGAAGAAGAAATAAGTACATATTCAGGAGAGAATATGCTACTGGCAGACCCACACTGCAAGAACGACTAAAGGATGTTCTTCAGGAGATATGGAGTGACATCAGAGAAAACGGACTATGGAATTCCAAGGGCCCATCCCTCAACAAAAAACATATATAGCAAATTCTATGTAACACAGCAGAATGCACATTCTTCTCAAGTGCCCGTGGCACATTCTCCAAGGTATACCATTTGTTAGGCCACAAAACAAGTGTCAATAAAATAAAAAGGTTTGAAGTCATACAAAGTATCTTCTCCTACCACAATGGAATGAATGTAGAAATCAATAACAAAGGAAATTCAGAAAATTCACAAATATGTGAAATCTAAACAAGACACTCTTAAACAATCAATAGGTCAAAGAAGAAATCACAAGGGAATTAAAAAATACTTTGAGATGAATGAAACCAAAGTACAACATACCACAACTTATGGGGTGCAGTGAAAGCAGTTCTCAGAGGGAAATTTATAGCTATAAATGCCTACATCAAAAAAGAAGAAAGATCCAAAATAGATCATTTAATATTCCACTTTAAGGGACTAGAAAAAGAAGAGCAAACTAAATCTAAAGCAAGCAGAAGGAAGAAAGTAACAAATATTAGGGTGGAGATAAACAAAATAGAGAATAGAAAAGCAATAAAGAGAACCAATGAAACTAAAAGCTAGTTGTTTGAAAAGACCAAGCAAATTGAAAAAAAATAAACAAAACAAAACAAGAAAAACCTTTTCCTAGATTAATCAAGACAAAAAGAGAAAAGACTCAAAATACTAAAATTGGTAATGAAAGTGGAAACATTACTACCAACCTTACAGTATATTATTCAGGCTGAAAGAAAATGATAAATCAAATATAATGCAAATGTATTATGGAGCTCTAAGATGCACAGAAGTAAAATATGTGACAAAATAGCACAAATGGGGGAGGTGAAGATAACTATGTTATATTAAGTTTCTTACACAGTGTAGTTAAAAAACTCAATAGCAGAGACCAAATAAATAAATAAATAAATAAGAATCATAGAAAATACTCAATTAATCTAAAAGAAAATAGGAAAGGGGAAACCACAAAAACAGCGAAAGAACTGATGGGAAAAAAAAATACAAAACCAATAGTCAGATGATAGACTTTAACCTACCCATGCTAGTAAACATGTTTAATGAAAACAGACTAAGCACTGCAATTTAAGACAGATTTTCAGTACATTCAGTACAGTAGATTTCAAGATGAGAAATATCACCAGAGAAAAAGAATATCATTTTTTTTTAGTGGATGAAAAAAAAATACAGTAATCAGAAAGATATAAAAATCCTAATTGTGTATGTACCTAACAACAGAGGCTCAAGATACATAAAGAAAAAATGAACTAGAGGAAGAAATGGAAAATGTTATAATCATAATTAGAAATTTTAACACAGCTCTATCTATATAATTAATAAAATAATCAGAAAAAATCAGTAAAGATATAGATTTGAACAACAGTATTAAGCAATTTGACCTAATTGACATATATTAGATGGACAACTACAGATTATTATTTTCAGGTGCACATGGAACATTTACCAACATAGACCACATGCTGGGCCCTAAAGCAAGTCTTAATAAATTGCAAAGTATTAAAATAATACAGAATATATTCCCTGACCATAATGCAGAAATCAATTAAAAAAATATAATTAGAAAATTCCCAAACACTTGGAAATCAAGGAATACACTTCCAAATTACACATGGGTCAAAGGAAAAAATCACAAGGACCAATTAGACAATGGAGTTCAGGGGTTGGTGGATTTTAGATAACATAAGTGTATTGACATAATCTATAGGAGCATGCTTACTTGGGTGAGACTGCTGTTGATTGGTTGGCACTCAGAAGTGTGTTTATTAAAGTAAGTTTCCCCCTGATGGGTTGATTTTCAGAAGCTAGGAGCTAACAACAATTTGATGATTTGCAAAAGCACATTCCCTGAAGCAAGTTGTCATTGATCAACTGAACAAGTTTAAAACCAGTTCTGGTGGTGACTTGTTACCATGGCTACACAAAAATCAGTCTGTTAGTAAATCTGTTAGAACATGTTCATTTTCAATATGAAAAATCAATCTTTTTCTACTAATGAAAATCAGAAAATGAAAAATTTTAATGCTAATTATAAAAGCATCAAAAAAATCAAATACTCAAGAATATATTTAATGGAAGATTTGAAAGACATCTGACTTAAAACTACAAAACACTGCTATAAGAGGAATTAAAGATCTAAAGAAATGGAGAGGTAAATCATATTCATGAATTCAAGGATTCAATATTATTAAGATGTCATTTCTCCCCTAACTGATCTATAGAGTGAATTCAATCTAAGTGTAAACTCCAGCAGTCTTTTTTTTTTTTTTTTGGTGTAAATTGAAAAGCTAATTCTAAAACTTATATGTAAAACCAAAGGACCTTTAAAAATGTTGGGGGACTTACACTACTAGAAATCAAGACTTACTATAAAGTTAATTTGGTCCCTACCTCATCACACACAAAAATTAATTAGGACAGATCAAAACCTAAATGTGAAAACTAAACTATAAAGCTTCTAGAAGAAAATGTAGGAGAATAGTATCATGGTCTTAGAATAGGCAAAACGTTCCTGAGAGAGGATACAAAAAGGTACAAATCAGAAAAGAAAAAAGTGGACAAATTGGACTTCATCAAAATTTAAAACTTCTGCTCATCAAGAGATACCATTAAGAAAGTGAGAAGACAACCCACAGATTGGGAGAAAACATTCACAATATATATATCTGACAAAGAAATAATATCTGGAATGTATAAAAATTCTCACACCTCAATGACAAAAAGACAGATCACCTAATTAAAAATGGACAAAAGACTTGAATAGGCATTTCATGAAAGAATCTATCCGAATAGCTAATAGGCACATGAAAGGGCACTCAATATCATTAGCCATCAGAATAATGTGATTAAAACCACAGTATCATTACTTACTACCAAAAAGTTTAAAAATAAAAAATCTAACTATACCAAGTATCGGCAAGGATGCCCAGTATACATTGCTGTGAGGAGTTAAAATGGTAAAAACCACTTTGTAAAACTGCATGACAGGGGGCTTCCCCGGTGGCGCAGTGGCTGAGAATCTGCCTGCCAAAGCAGTGGACACAGGTTCGATCCCTGGCCCGGGAAGATCCCACATGCCGCGGAGCAACTAAGCTCGTGTGCCACAACTACTGAGCCCACGTGCTGCAGCTACTGAAGCCCGTGTGCCTAGAGCCCGTGCTCCACAATGAGAGAAGCCACTGCAATGAGAAGCCTGCACACCGCAACGAAGAGTAGACCCCGCTCACCGCAACTAGAGAAAGCCTGCGTGTAGCAACGAAGACCCAACACAGCCAAAAATAAATTAATTAATTAATTAAAAAAAAAACTGCATGGCAGTTTCTAATGAAGTTAAATGATTGTACTCATAGTTGTTGGACCAATGGCTTCAACAGGGAAGGGAGCAGGGAGCTCACAGCCCCTAGTCTGATTTTCCCCTAGCCTTGAGCATGGGTACTTTCCGTCCTATGCTCCCACTTTGAGCTTCAAACCATGACATCTAACCCCAGGAAGTTGCAGGGCCATGTCAAGGGAGAATAAGTGTTTCAGCCCCTATCAGAAGGAGGGGGTAAGGATCAGGAAGGAGCCCTTGGTAGATTTTGTCCATACCTACCTATATCCACAACTTTGGCATTAACTCTTCTTCTACAGTGACTCAGAGCTTGGCCATGTGATTTGCTTTGGGCAACGAAACAACAGCAAATATAACACAAGCAGAGATGTGAAAAGTGTTTATATATTGGGATTTTCCTTTTCTTGCTGCCCTTTGAGACCCTGCCATCCCCATATGTGAAACAGTCGGGCTAGCCTGCTAGACAATAAGAGTCACAGGCCCAGAGTCCCCATTACTCCAACTGACAGCCACCCAACCCACACAGTCAGAGTCTCCTAGTTGATCACAGATGCATGAGTTAAGTCTAGCTAAAACCAGCAGAACTGCCTCAGTAAGCCCAGCCCAAATTGCTGACCCACAGAAACACGAGCTGAAAAAATGGTTATTTTTTTAAGCCACTATGTTCTGGGATGGTTTGTCACATAACAATATATAACTGAGGGCTTCCCTGGTGGCGCAGTAGTTGAGAATCTGCCTGCTAATGCAGGGGACACGGGTTCGAGCCCTGGTCTGGGAAGATCCCATATGCAGCGGAGCAACTGGGCCCGTGAGCCACAACTACTGAGCCTGCGCGTCTGGAGCCTGTGTTCCGCAACAAGAGAGGCCGCGATAGTGAGAGGCCTGCGCACTGCGATGAAGAGTGGCCCCCACTTGCCACAACTAGAGAAAGCCCTTGCACAAAAAAAACGAAGACCCAACACAGTCAAAAATAAATAAATAAATAAATAATTAAAAAAAAAAATATATATATATATATATAACTGAGACATACGTTGTTATGTAGAAGTTGGAGGCTACCATAACCAAAACCTAAAATTCATGAGACAGAACTTTATGTCATTAGCATGCTCTTATTGCTTATGATAAGGTAAAGAAAGTGTGTGGCAAGGCAGAAAAAGAATCGATTCCTGCCAAGCATTTCAGTTCCAGACTATTGTTTCCAGAAGGCCAGGCCTCAGAGGGAGCAGAGAAGAGTGGAGAAGAGTGGAGAGGAGAAATCTATGAGTCCTAAACAGAGGGGGTCTGCATCGTGCTTCCCAGCTGGAGGGCAGTGACCTGAGCCCCAAGGTAGAATGGTAATATGCACCCAGGCACAAGACCCCACAAACCGAATCCCATGCCCCAAATATAACCCACAGAGGGCATGGATCTTCTGGGCCTGTAGGGCCACTGGGTGATGGATGTTGAACCCTATGTGAACCAATGATTGAGAAGTAGACGGCCGTGCAAGCCTCTTACCGCAACCCATTCCTTGGCACTGAATTCCAGGGATTATCACCCAATCTCCAGAACTGGGTAGGGGGTTAGGGAACTGAGAAAGAGTTCAGGCTAAATTCTCTCACCATTTGTGTAGAGTGAGGTCTCTGCATGCTAACTTAGCATTATAAACAATAAAGAACATTATATTTTTGTACTAAGTGTGGGGTAGTTACATAGCAACATTCTCTTTTACTCTCAATGACTGCTGTGGAAGTCAAGCTTTAGAAGTTCAGCTTCTAGGGCCTCCCTGGTGGCGCAGTGGTTGAGAGTCCGCCTGCGGATGCAGGGGATACGGGTTCGTGCCCCGGTCTGGGAGGATCCCATATGCCGCGGAGCGGCTGGGCCCGTGAGCCATGGCCGCTGGGCCTGCGCGTCCGGAGCCTGTGCTCCGCAACGGGAGAGGCCACGACAGTGAGAGGCCCGCATACCGCAAAAAGAAAAAAAAAAAAAAAAAAAAAAAGAAGTTCAGCTTCTTGTCACTGGAGGAAATTAATTATTCAAATTATTTATCAGTGATCATATTAATATTATACAATCATTATGTAACATTTACTGGTTTTGTTATTATCATGGCTTTCACTGTGTAAAGTGTTTTACATACATTGCTTTATTTAATCTTCCTACAATTATATGAAATGGGTATTATTACTTCCATTCTATACAGGAGAGAATTAAGGCTTAGGGGAGCTAAGTATTTAGTTCCCTGACTTCTAAGCCTGAGTTTCACCCCCTATTCTACACTGCAATTTGTTTTTAGAGGCAATGACTATGGCTGCACAGATTCCAAGAGAATTACAACTAGAAGGGATCTAGAGATGACCAAAGCCAACCTTCTAATCAGAGCCATGGGGCCATCCAGGATTATAGGGGGTAGGCTGAGACCAGAACCCAGGTCCCTGACTGCTGACCACTGTTCTCCACGCAGATCCAGGGTGCCAACCTTACAATATGCAAGCACTGTGGACCAAAAGGGTGGCATGCATTGTCTCATTTAATCCTCACGACAACCCTGGGAGATAGGGTTTATCTTCATTTTAAATCTGACAAAACTGTGGTTTCAAAAAGTTATTATCTTGCCCAAGGTCCTGGATGCTGAATGGCAGAGTCAGCATTTGAAAGTAAAACTCTATTAGAAAGCTTGTGTTTCAGTTCCTAATCTGCCTGCCCAGGGTGGGTGGTACTCATCCCAAGGGATGAATTCACAGAGGTGGATTTTCAGCTGGTTGGGGTCACGGGAGCATTCCCACATCCCTGTGTAAGGCCCGGCCTGCTCACTCATGTTCAAAGAGCTCTCATTCTGCTCTTCTCCAGCTTGTGTCTCCAGGGGACTGCTAAGTGTTCCGCTTGTCTGAGGCCCATGCCGAGAGCATCTAACTACCACAGACTGCTCCCTGCTGTCCTCTGTGGGAAACAAAGCACTTTGCTTGGAAGCAGGGCAGGGGAGAACCAGCAGGAAGTGGGACACGGGGGCAGTGATCTGTTCTTTATTCTGACCAAAGGCCAAGACACTTCCAAGGCTTGGGGGGGCAGGAGTTTTCAGGGAAGGGGAAGAAATGGTCCTGGGACCCTTTAGGTGACTCAGGGTCTTAGAGGGGGTCCAAGGTGAAGGTTTGCTTTGTCTTTCTTAGGAGATGTCCATCAACACTCAAACTGAAGGGATGTGTCCTATGGAAGCCAGCTGTGATGATTAATTTTACGTGTCAGCTTGACTGGGTTAAAGGATACCTGGATAGCTGATGAAACATTATTTCTGGGTGTGTCTGTGAGGGTGTTTCTGGAAGAGATTAGCATATGCATCGGTAGACTAAGTAAAGATGATCACCCTCACCAGTGTGGGTGGGCATCTTAGAAGTGGAGAAAGGTCAAATTTACTTTTTGTATGAGCTAAGACATCCATTTTCTCTTACCCTCAGACATCTGAGCTTCTGGCCTTTGGACTGGAACTGGGACTTATGCCATCAGCTCCCCTGGTTCTCAGACCTTCAGACCCAGACTGAATTACACCACCAGCAGACAGCAGATGGTGGGACTTCTTGTCCTCCATAACCATGGGAACCAATTCTTAACAACTACTCTCCTCTTATATATCTCTCTATATCTATCCTATTGTTTCTGTTTCTTTGGAGAACCCTGACTAATACATCTGCCTTAAACTGAAGAGGGACCAGGCAGGTGCTTGGATGTAGCGATGCGCTCCCAGAAACCTCTCATTTCCCTGATGGAAGGATCCTGAGAGAGCATTTCCTCTGAGCCTCTCAACGTACCACAGGGGAATCGAGACCCAGCATGGGGTAGTTACCTCCATGTTTCCTTTTGGTTTAAGAGGTACTTACAGATGATAATGTGTCTTTATCATTAGGCTTTAGAAAGTTAATTTACTGTGCATAGCAGCATTATTTGTAAAAGTAAAAAAGCTGAAATCAACTCAAAATTCTGACATCAGTAGAATAAATAAATGTATTAGTAGGATAAATAAATGTGGTCTAGCCATACAATGGAATACCATACAGCAATAAAAAGAATGAACTGCTACTATATGCCACGAAATAAATCTCTCCCAGTGTCAAACTTAAAAAGTCAGACACAAAAGATTATACACTGCAGTAGTCCCATGATGTAAAGTTCAAATACAGTCAAGCTAATCAATCTATGGTGGCAGAAGTCAGAATAGTGGCTGCCTTGGTGAGATGGGTAATGACTGCAAGGCTTCTGGGGTGCTAGGGATGCTCTATATTTTGATCTGTGTGGTGTGGTTGCATAAGCAAAAATTTGTCAAAGTTTGATTTGTATACTTAGGATTTGTGCACTTTTCCACATACATGTTATAGGTTATACTTCAATAAAAATGTAAAAGCAAATAGTGGATATTTCCTGAGTGCATGCATGTAAAATCATGTGTAGATGCATCCAGGAACACTGAAAGGTGGGCCACGAGATGTTGAAAGTGGGTAGATCTTCAAAACAGGAATTGGAGTAGTTTTTATTCATACTTTTCTGTATTGTTTGAAACTTTATTTGTAATGAGCAGGTAGTATGTTTATAATCAGAAAAAAATGGTTATTTTTATTTTGGGAAAGACATAATTGAAGCAAAATAAAGGCAAATAACACTTGAGAATAAAGGAAGAAGCCTCCAAATAAAGTATATGGCTCATGGTAAACACTTAAAAAAAAAATCAGTGGAATGAATGTATAACCCCAGGAGGTTGTTTCAATAGACCAGCAAATTGAAATTCAGTGAGAAGCTCTCTGAAGCCTCATCTCTAATTATGGAGGAAAGGTTTTACCCCCATAATGAGATATGTCCTTGGGGGGTACCCAGGGCCCAGGAGCCCCTGCCCCAGTCTAGCCAGGTCTCCACCACCATGGAGAAGCTGGGGGCTTCCTGGGAAGAGAGTCTGAGCAAGGAGACTGGGGGCGGGGTGCCAACATTGAAATTGTCACACTCATAACCACGTTCCAAGAGAACACTGTGTACCTGGCACTGTGTAGGTACTTAAGTAGGTAATCTAATTTCCTCTTCTCAGCCATCCTATAAGGATATCTTAATGGCTGCATTTTGTAAATGAGGAAGTAGAGGTTTGACCAAGGTCCCATAACCGGTGTGACAGAACCAGATGAAGGCTGAGACGGAGGTTCTGTGGTGAGGGCCTTGGAGGCACCTCATATGACTCAGTGTGGATCCAAATGCACCAGATTTGTTTCCTGCCAAGCCCCAAGCCTGGTCAAGCACAAAACAGGCTTGCCCTGCCGTTCTGAAGATCCTCATACTCAAGTACCCACCCTAGGTCCAGACGCCAGCATCTCAAAGAGCCTGAGCACCTGAGCCTGTTGCAGGGAAAGGACAGCTCAGTTAGGTGGAGCAGAATAGACAGGTCCTTTTCAGAATAGATACAGGAGTTGAGAGTATGTTCTTTCATTGGCATTATGATGGAAGGTTTCCTGGAGAAGGTGTCCAAATGAGGATGCCTAGAAAAAGCAGCTTGTACTGCTACACATCCTTATGAAATGGGAGCTGGGAGCACTGAGAAAGTTGCTGACTAGCCCCCTCCTCTGCCTTTCCAATTAAAAATCTGACTTGGAAAGGGGACCCTGGACTCACATAGTAGTTTTGAGCTAAGAGCCAATCAGGACTCTGAGTCTGTAAGTTTTAAAACTGTGTCTCCTGAAACACTGGTGTGTCAGAAGAGCCTCTGGGGCCACAGAGAATGGATCTATGTCACACTCCCTCCCATTCCCCTTCAACGGAGACTCTCACTTTTTAATTGTTTTATTAGATTAAAGCAGTGGGTCTCAACCAGGGGCAATTCTGCCCCTCTCCCTAGGGGACATGTGAAAATATCTGAACAGGTTCTTGGTGGTCCCAACTTGAGGAGTGCTACTGGCATCTGGTGAGTAGAGGCCAGGGCTGCTGCTATCCATCCTGCAAGACAGCCTCCCACAATTATCCTCCCCCAAGGTCAATAGTGTGGAGGTTGAGAAAGCCTGAACCAAACCACATGATATAGCCTATAGCGATTTCACATGATTCATATTGGGTTTCTATAGATTTAAATTTAAGAGAGGATTCCAAAGTATTCTTAAGTATTGCAAATCATTAATCAAATCCAAACTCCTGATTGCACAGATGGCAAGAATGTGGCCCAGAGAGGATAAGGGGATTTTCCAAGGTCACACAGCAAGTAAGCATGGATCCAGACCTGAAACACAGACCCCCTGCGTCCCTATAACCCTTCCTGTCAACACAGAAGCCTCCAACCAGACTCATTTCTCCAACCACAGGAAATGGCTTCTTTCCTATTTACTGCTCTAATGCCCTGCCCCAGGAGAATGTTTTAGAGAGAGCTGCTTCCCACGGAAAACTTGGAATGACATTCATCCAGGACTCAAAAGAAAATCTGTTTGCTTAAAAAGAAAGAAAAGGCGGGGGGGGGGGAAATAACCTTATTACTAACCTAAATGTCCATTGACAGATGAATGGATAAAGAAGATGTGGCACATATATACAATGGAATACTACTCAGCCATAAAAAGAAACGATATTGAGTTATTTGTAGTGAGGTGGATGGACCTAGAGTCTGTCATACAGAGTGAAGTAAGTCAGAAAGAGAAAAACAAATACTGTATGCTAATGCATATATATGGAATCTAAAAAAAAAAATGGTACTGATGAACCTAGTTACAGGGCAGGAATAAAGATGTAGACATAGAGAATGGACTTGAGGACACAGGGTGGGAAGGGGAAGCTGGGGAGAAGTGAGAATAGCATCAACATATATACACTACCGGATGTAAAATAGCTAGTGGGAAGCAGCTGCATAGCACAGGGAGATCAGCTCGGTAGTTTGTGATGACCTAGAGGGGTGGGATAGGGAGGGTGGGAGGGAGGCGCAAAAGGGAGGGGATATGGGGACATATGTATGCATATGGCTGATTCACTTTGGTGTACAACAGAAACTAACACAATATTGTGAAGCAATTATACTCCAATAAAGAACAGCCTTATTCCCAAACAGCCATGCAAAGTAAGGCCAGCTGCAGGGAATTAAGTGAGATTAATACTCACTCACATTGATCAAGAGAGAAAAGGCAGGTAAGAAGCACATTGGGAGGGACGGGGCTTTGCTCTCAAGGAATAATAACTTTGACTCAGATGGACACGGAGGCTTTCACTCTGAAAGAAGGAGCCCAGGACCATTCCACAATAAAGCCTGTGCAGGGGTCTGCAATAGTCCAGGGGAACTTGTCCTCCAGGAAAAATGAAATTGCAATGCCACAGCTACCTCTGAGGGCTGAGGACACATAGCCTACAGCAGCGCTCTCCTTGTCAGAGCTGGGAAGAACCCTGGAGAACATCCAGGGGGGAAGAAGCAAGCCAAGTTGTGCAGATTTGGGGTGAGGAACAGGAGTCAAGCTTGCCCTCACTCTGCAGCCAAAAGCCAACGCAGTTTGCATGCCAACTTGAATTTAACCTGCACACACTCATCTTAGTACTAGGACACTTAAATTCCATCCACCCAATACCTCACCCAAGTTTTGTTCAAACACTTCTCTAAAAAGTGCATCGGGCAAGTGCTCATTTAATCTCACATCCTCATTGTGTGATGGGGAAATTGAGGCACAAAGAGAGGAAGGGGTTTGCTTGAGTCAGGGGAAGTGCTGCTCACCTCTCCATACCCAGGCAGGGAGGGAAATAAAGCCAGCAAGCAAATACCTTGTGGGCACCCTATTCAAAGTTTTGTTAAAAAAAAAAAAAAAAAAGCTTCACCACAGAGCTAAAATAAACTCCTACAGACACAAAATACACAAAGCTGCTGACCATACAGTTTGGAAAGCAGATTCCCCATCCTCAGTGAGGAAGCCTTCCCCTTACAAAATACATTGAGCCTAGGCTCTGGCCTCTCCAGATTTCCTATTTATTGAGGCCTCAGTTATTTCCCCTGGTGTGCTGTGTGCCAGCAACAACGGCTGCAATCACCTGCCAAGACCTGGATTCCCTCAGCTTCCCTCTGATGGTTTCCATGGCAAACACTTCCACCACCCATTTTATATGTAGGATTTAGGCCAACCCAAGGGCTCTTGGAATTGGTTTTTCTGACCCCACTAGTGTTGACCCTCTTTTCCTCTTATAAATCAATGGATTTTATTTTAATTTCAAGGCTTACAATGACATTGCAGCTGTTCCGGGATTGTCTGTCTGTCAGCACGTGGCTTCAGCAGCCAGCCGCAGCCCAAATTCCTCATTCTTGTTCCTTGCAGCAGAGGATGATAGAAGCCTTGGTGAGGACTGTAATGAGGAACAGGAGAGTTCACTTTCAAATGGAGCCCATCCCCTTTGATCTTAACCTTTTTGATTGTGCCTGTGGCTGCCAAGCACCACTTTAATCCTTCACCTGCCAGAAGCCATGGAAGATTTTCAACATCCTCTGCTCTATTTAGAATGAAACAGAAGCTTCATCACCTGGCAGGCCAGGGCACCAGTGGCAGGGAATGAGAAATGTGCGCTCTACAATGGTGACTGGACACTGTGGGAGGCGAGGATCAACGGGACATGGAATGGGCAGTAGAAATTTTCTTACATGCTGCCTTCTGTCCAGTTTGGCCAAGTCCGCAGGAGGGCTGTCTTCCACCCTCAGGTGGGAAGTGATGGCACAACCTCACAGGACATCAGAACTGACCTCCTGAGGACCTTTCCATAGGACACGTGAAGGCAAATGAAAGAAGAGATCACTTTGGTTTTACCTCTTAGTTCTAACATTCTGTGAAATCATTGTTTATTTAAACCTTCCTGAGAAGATATTCACAAAGGAGTGGGGTTATCAGAGGCATCATCCACAGATGTCAGAGGCCTGGACTCAGTGGGGGTTTGAAGGGGACTCAGGAGAAAAAAGTGTGGTCCTTGCCAGATACAACCTCACACCCTCTGATTTACAGGAAAACAGAGGGCATCATCCAAAACTCCATCTTTACCTGTTCCTGAAATGCCACCCTTGGTGATTCCTTCTTTACAACACAAATGTGCCAGAGAGGGTAAGGGGTGGTAAAGCTCAAGACCCTCAGATGAGGAGATAGGTTTTTCAGACCAGAAGAGTCCAGGTCAAGACGGAAGTAGTGGGAGGAGAGGGAAAGATGGGAGAGGAGCGATGAAAGAAAGATAAGGAAGAGAATGCAACAAAGACTAACTCTGCCTCTTTCACAATTATGACAGGGTCAGCCTGGGGAAGGGTCATTTTACATCTATCTAGTCATCAGTCTGAACTAAGACCCCTTAGGACACAGAGCCCTAGACCAGGACCTGTTTTAAAGGTACACAGAGAAGTTGCAGACCTACTGTACTTTCAGACCTGAAGCAAGAACCAAGTTCAACTCCTGAAACCTAGGAGGGGCACTGAACTCCTCATGCAGGTAGGAGACCAAAGTCAGGCTGCCAGACCTGAATCTGAGCTAAGGAAAGCTATTCTCCTGTCTGGGGCTGTGGCCCATCCTAAACTGCTTATCTGAGATGGGTCTGGACAGGCATAGAACACTCTGGCAACCAGGACTTGTGATCTGCTAACTCAGTCACTTAAATTTGCAATATCCATACCGAATGAAACTTCACACAGACACAGACAAACATAAGGTCTGGATCTGAACTGGGGGCCCAGGGAGCTGAATAAAAGCAGCACATACACACATACACAGACACACACCAACTAAAGAGTGATGAGCACAGAGAGAAAAAAACCAAAAACTCATACACACACAAACAGCATCACAGAAAGGTAGCCAACAACCTCAACAAATCTGAGAATACATATTAACAGAAGAAGGAAGAAGGGGAGAACAAAGAAAACACTGACAATCAAACCAAAGGCAGTAAAAGAGGGAGAAAAAGGAAAAGCATGCAAAGTAGGAAATATAAAATAAGACTGCAGAAATAAAACCAATTTAACAGTAATCTTAATAAATGGAAATGTCTTAAACTCACTTATTAAAAGTTGGGGGTTATCAGATTGGACTTAAATCTAGCTACATGTAGTTTATAAAAGACATACCTGAAACAAAATTTTAAAGGAATGAAAATGAAAGTGTAGAGAAATATGGTATTTATGCTGAAAAACATGAAAGGGATAAGGATGGACGCTCTATGATTTAAAAATTCCAGCAAGAAGTTAAAGTAACCATGAACTTGTGCACACCCAATAACATAGCTTCAAAATATATAAAGTACAACCTGACAGAAAAATCAGGGGAAAACAAGTTTTCTGATAGAAAACTATGGGGAAATTGAAAAATCTGTACTCATAGTGAGATGATTTGAACACAGCACCTGCTAAATAAGGAACCCAGACTCACTCACCCCAGAGTGAGGCCTCTCATGGCTGAGCCTGAGGAGAATTAAAAAAACAAAACAAAATGAAAAAACCCCTGAAGAATAGGAGGTTTCGGTCTTTAATTTCTCTATGGAGATGAAGGATTGACTTGATCATGAGAAGGGTCCAATCCAACTCACTGTGGTTTCATTGGAATTTGAAGCCAAAGTCCAAGATAGCAATGAAATGTGGCTGTGCTTGTGTTTTCTCTCTGTTAACCTATTTCCTACCAGTCCTGGAAGAGGAAGGGCACCAGGATGAGTGAAGAACTGAATCTGAAGTCTGGTAGAACCAGTCTTTCCTGAGGGCAGAGTGGGGAGAGAATTTATGAGCTTTGTAGAAAATATGAGAAGGCCAAGAGACGAGGATCATAAAGCACCAAGTGTATATTCACTCTAAGATTATAACTCCTCCATTTCCAGGCCTCTTAGCGTAAATTAATTACGCTATCACCACCAACAGCTACTAGATGATTACACAGGCACTGTGTAAGTGTGCTATATGCATTGTCTCTCCTAATCTTCACAAAAAACCATTTCAAGTAGAAGTTTTTATCACTATTCCTATTATACAGAAAAGGAAACTGAGGCTCAGAAAAATTCAGTGACTTTCCTACAGTAACACAGCTAATGAGTGACAGAGTTGGGATTGAACCCAGGTATGTCTCACTGTCCTTAACCATTACATGACACTTTCTTGGCTGTTAAAGTGAAAATACTCACCTGACACAACATAATAGCAACAAATCCCTCATTCTTCAAGTCTCAAGTCAGGCCTCCCTTTGGTCCTAAGCAGAAGTCAGCACCTCACGTTTCTAGTTCATACCTCCGCATACATCATTCTAGAAACAGTGAGCACTGCAAGAGTGGCAATTTATCTTGTCCTTCCCTGGATCCCCACTGCTACCACTATGTCTGACCTAAAGAGGCTATCAGGATATTTTATTAAACTGAATTGAAAGGACTGGCCAAAAAAGCCGAATTCTATCATAACTAAGCTCCACGCAAATGGAGGCACCTGGTCACTTGAGTCTGAAGTTTCATAAGCTTTCTTTCCAAACAGTTTGCCAAATGAGCCAGTTGCCCTGGACAAGAAGTTCTTCTTACTACAGCAGCAAAGTTCTGCCCTGCCCATGCATGGCAGTCCCCAAGCCCCACATCCAGGCCTCCATCACACAGGTAACTTCCCCTGCAGACAAATCATGGATGGTTCCCAAGGTGGTATCATAAAACAAGGGGAGTTTTGTGGTTGGGGTCTTCTAATTCCTAGTTTTCCTTTTCTCCAGGATACCTTAGTGCCCCACAAAAGATCTGAAAATCTGATGTTAAACATGATTCTTCCTCCTGTGCCCAGACCAAGCCTCAATTCTCCAGGAAAGCTTCTCTATACTGGTTCCTCTGTGCTCTGCAAGAAGCTTCAAACTGTAGGTAAGGTTAGGATTTACTATCTAGCTGCTGATACAAAGCTTTGTGATTACAAACCATACCCTCAATACAGAGGAGAGAACGCAACAATTAATTGAGAAGTAAGAGGAAAGGGAAGTTTTTATTTATTAATTGCCTGGGAAATCTTTTGGTACTTTAAATGTGCTATTTCAGTTAATCATTGCAACAACACCCCCGAGAAGTATTATTGATTCCATGTGACCTATGAGAACATTGCAATTCAGTGAAGTTAAGACCCTTGTCCAAGTTCACAGAGAGAAAAAGTGACAGTCTGGATTTGAATTCAGGACTGTCTGCCTCTAGGGGCATACAGCCTCAGACTATACAAACTCTGTTACAGACAGTCAGTGGTGGGGTCCCTCCAAGGATCACACACTCCCTAGGCACCAGAAGAGACACTTGGGCTTAAACAAGACAGCGTCTTACCGAGATCATTCTTGTTTTCTGGTGAGAGCATTTGAGGAGAGAGATGTTGATTGATGCGGTTGTAATAATACTTATTTGTCTGTAATTGCTCCTTGAATTCCAGCCAAAATGGGACACACTGAGATGCAGCTGTACAAGATGTCTGGATTCTCCCACACAGCAAAGAGTCGGGAAGGGGGTGGTCAGGAAAAAGGCTGAGTGGGGCCAGAAAGATCTCCATTTAATGAATATTAATTGCATCTCTGCTCCATACCAGACCTGGGGGGGTGGGAAAGGGAGGAAGAGGAAAGGCATGAAGTTGAACAAAATGTAGTTCCTTTAGTTCCTTTGTATGTCAGTTAAATGTTTCCTTAAAAATGCAAACATTTTTAAAAAGAGTAGTCTCTTCCTTTGAGGGAAATAACAGGCACATGAACAAAAAACAGAAGCAGGATTTGATTGACATCATAATCAGGGTGTGCTGGGGAGGCCTAGAGAACGTTGCTCCCCAGGGAGCTGGGGAAGAGTTTCCACAGAGGTGAATTTTAAGCTAGGTCTTGCAGGTAGGTCTTGTGTGGCTGTCCATCAGGTGCAGAGAAGCTGAGAGGTGGGGAGGTAGTCCAGGCCGGCGGGGGGACAGCCTGGGGAAAGGCTGCCGGGCATGGGCAAGCATGGAACACAAGAAGTTCAGTGTCTGATGCCTCCACTGTCCAGCCACGTGCTGGAGGAGAGACCTTAGGCCAAGTCACTTCTTTGTGCCTCATCTGTGAGATGGACAGAATAATAGTTTCTACCCAGATGGTTGTGGAAAAGATGAAATGTTATTACATTTTTAATGCCTAGAAGAACTCCTGGCACATACAGATGCTTAATAAAAGCTAGTTAATTTTAATTACTCATGTGATGATGACAACAATGATGATACAGAACAATGATGAGAAATGAGAATAGGATATTAGGTCAGGGCCAAGTTATTGAGGGCTTCAAATGCTATGGGAAGGAATGGAGAATTTCATCCTGTGGGCAAGAGGTAATTCTCCTGTTTCAGAATGAAACTGCAGGAGACAGAAGATTTCTGCACAAAGTGCTTCCACAACTGTTACTTTCAGGTGAGGCTGCCATTGCTTTGACAAGGACACTCCCCCGGGGTGTGGCAAGGCCGGCTCCTTCATCCCAGGGATTCTTGGGGTGGGGGCAGGGGGAGAGATGACACGACAAGCCTCCCTCCCTGCCCCTGCCATCTAGTCCTGTTCTTCAGGGATGTGCTGTGTAGAAGGTCTGCGGGATTTGTGACGACATCTCCAGGCCTCCTGGGGTTTGACATACATCACACTCCACAGGAAAGTGCCCGTCCTCCCTCTTTCTGCTCCACTCACTGAGCATCCCCACCCACCATCCCCGAACAGCTCTTGGAAAATGGACACGGATGTTCCGCTGTCCCATGAAACCTTCCCAGGCCATCAGAGGTCTGGTGTTGACTAGCTGGCCTCCTGTCTGGACTTGGCTTTGGATAAATGTCCCTCCTTCACCCTGCCCTGCCTGGTTCTTTGCCAGTTTGCCCCCTCCCACAGCCGTTGTCCATCTACCCCTGAAATTACCCTAACTCTCCAGCCTTGTTCCTACTCCTTCAAGCACGGGGCCCCTGCTTTCTTCCCCTTTCCACCTGAACACTGGCACTTCCCGTTCCTGCTTCTCTTCCCATCTTGCCCAAATCCTATCTGTCAGCCTCCCATTGGAGACTTCTTGTTCCAATAATGCCCCCTCTAACTACTAGAGTCCACACTGATCTTTCCCTTCTTGCTATGTGTATATTCAGGATGCCCCCCCATACACACACACACAGTTTAGTCTATCTTAAATCTTGTATTGGCCATAAGCACCTTGACTTGTAGTCTGATTTCCCCAAATCGACAGGGTGCCCCACAGAGACCTCTCCACCTCCCCACCCGCATGGGACACAGGCACTTAGCACTGGCTACAGAGAGATTCCCCTTCTCCCTTCAGGGACGAAGGCTACACCCGTTCTTCTCTTTCTCTCCATTCCAGACACAAACTGCTCAAAGAGAACAAAGAAAGATGCTCATATTTTCCCAAAGAGAATGAAATGCAAAGAGAATCTAGAACAGGGAAAAAAATGTTCCACATTTATAGATATGAGGAGGGAGGAGAGGTGATGGGATTTGTAACAAAGCAGCAAAGGGTGACTTTCACTTGCCTGGGTTTGGGTCAAGGCTGTATAGCCCACTGCCCTCTGAAGGACACTGCACTCACTCTTCCCTCCAGAGCCTTGGGTTTGACTAGGACTTGGGGAGCCTGGATGGACAGCCTCATTCTCATGTACTTGTCCTCAATCCATGGGGGCTGGGGGTGGAGGGCTGGAGCCTTCCCTCCACCCCCTTTCCCATAGAAATAGGACAGAGAATGAGGGCGAATTCACTGATTCCAACCCACTCCTCACCGTCATAATGCATAATGCAGCAAAGCCAACCTGTATCTAGAGGTTAAAATAAATCAAACCAAATGTGAAACAGGAATGACTTCAGTAAGACACCAGGGAGAACTGGCAGACCACTGTGGTGGAACACACAGAGGTGGCAGAGAGGAGCTCTGGTGTCTGAATGGCAGAGAAAGGTGACCTCAAGCCAGCTGCCATAGCTGATGATGCACACATGCCTGGAGACTGAGGGACCTGATCTGATCATCTCCTGAGTTCTCTTCTAGTTCTGAGATTCATGAATAAAAGGGTCTTACAGGTGGAGCAAATGGCTCAGAGGTGGCTGGCAGCAGATTTGAGGCATGCACCCCCTATCTTTATGTCAGCTGCATTCCCCCATCCTGGGAAGTCAAGAAATCTGGATTCAGGTTCCTCTGCTGGCCTTGGAAGTTCATTCCCTTCTCTGGGCTCAGTGCCATCATCCTCAAAATGAGAGGCTAGAACAGATGATCTCTAAGGGGCCCCCAGCTCCGCCTTCCAAGACAGTTTGAGGGCTTGCTGTGTGCTGAGATGGGGGGACACGCTGCCCACATGAGTGCCCAGCCTCCGCTGGTCACCCAGTGCACTACAGGACCCTCACCTCTGCTCCCTCACTGTGGGCAGGCCGCAGCCTCAGTGGGCTCTGACATGCCAGGTGGACAGCAGTGGCATCAGGCGTGGGATGGGAGTCACCTGCCACCAGCTTCCCCACTTCAGAATACAGGGAGCAATAGCCATGTGCCCTGCAGCTGGGCCCCCTCTACCAAGTCACTCTCAGCTAAAAGGCACCCTGCAGCCCACTCCTCTAAATGCACAATGCAACTAAATCCAACATCTACCAGCCCAAGACCACACACTACAGTCACGTGAGCCAAGGTACCTGCTTACCCCACACCTGCCAGAGGAGCTCCCCTATGCCTCAGTGGGGAAGCCCTCCACCTCATCTCTCCAAGTCGTCTCTGGCAGGTAAAGCTTCAGCCTCTCGGACTCTGCCCGTCCACACTCATCTGCCCCTTCTCTGAGGGCCTACACCATGTAGTGCTTGAGCCCCAGAAATACCGAGTGACATATGCTCTGTCGAGACACGTCTGCCCCTTAGCATGAACCTTGTTTCCTCAACCACGACATAACCTCCATGAGTATCACGTGGAGTCCAGGAGCTTGGAGAGATTACATAAAACCAAAACTTCCCATATACATAGCATTTGGAAATTAAATTAGAGTAAAAGTTATGCTGCAAAAGAATCCTCAATATATAGTGACTTGAAGAACACAGGAGTTTATTTCTCTTTCTGAAGAACCATAGCTGATGCTGCTGGTGCTGGGCTCACGTTCCCTCGGGTCCCCTTACCGGGCCCATGCCCACCAGCTTGGCTTCCAATGCCAGCACCTGCATCTTTGACAGAGGGCTGCTTTCGGGCTGCTGACATTCACTCTACCCACCAACACAGAAAAGACTGGGAAGTGCCTGGGAACTAATCCCCCACTCTCCGCCACCCTGAGACTGATGGGTGTGGGGATAAACATGGCCCAGCTCCCTTACGCTTGGCTAGCTCTGAAGGCTGAGTTTTACACTGTTTTTCAGAACTTCCCCATGGAATTAAGCCCTGGTCATCCACTGTGGTAGTTGGCCTTTATTGGCTGCCTTCTCTTCCCTTTGTCACCTCCCCACTCACCTGCAGTGCTCTGAGCCCTCCCAAGCAAACCACAGGCACTCAGTCCTATTCTTAATACAGGGACCCAGGTTCCTTCCAGTTTGTTGTTCTGCCACCCCTTCCCCGCCCCAGCATGTTGTCCTGCTCTGCAAAGTCAAAGAGGTGTCACGGGCATATCCATGCCCTGGCTTGTAGGAAGGAAAAGAGAGGACGACCAGGGAAGCAATTTGCTACAAGTGAGTGAGGTAGAAGTTGTACCCACCCCTTCCTTTCATGTGTCCTTAGTGACAACTTAGCTGCAAGGGAGGCTGGATATGTGCCCAGCTTAAAATATTAATCTGGATAGGAGAAATGGTTGCAGTGGGCACCTTATATAGTCTCTGCTACAGAAATGAAAAAATACCCAACCATTTACTGGACTCCAAAACAAAGGTGCTCTGCTTATCTTCCATGTGCTGCTTTGTTGAGTCTGTACAATACAATGAGTGTCACTGCTGTCATTTACAGATGGAGAAACTGAGGAGTTCAGTATCTTACCTGAAGTCACACAGGAGCAGTAAGGGGCAAAGTCAGGATCTGAACCCAGGTCTGACTGGCTTTTTTCTCCTCTGTGGTTATTCTGCTTTTTATCCCTATAAATGCATTTTATTTGGTTCCATATCCTTACTTTGAAGGTGACAAAATTGGGGGCCAGAAAAAGGCAGAGACTCACCACAAATCACCTAGAGAGCAAAAAGCAGAATTGAGCCAGAACCAAGGGGTCCTGGCTACCAGCTGGCTGCCTTATCCATAGGGCTTGCTCTGGGCTGGCAACTTCCAAACAGCTCCTGCTCTGATTCAGACCAGTGCCTATGGGGCTGCTGGGGAGAGGGATGTGTATCCTTTGGACTTACTGAGTCTAGAGCCCAGCCTTAAACCACAGTAGCATCTAAAGTTTCTAAATAGAAAATCTACCAATCAAGGTGGTAGTGATGGCCCAGTATCCCTTGTTACATGAACAGCATCCTCTGTGCTTAGCTCATAGGCCTTAAACCAGCTCCCTGCCCTCTCCCAGAAGGAGAGGGATGCTGGTTCCTTTGGGCCTCACTGTCGGCATGCAGGAATTAGACAGTGGAGAGGGATTGGGCCATAAGGGTCCCCAGATCCTCCATGAAGTCATCCCCTTGCTGTCGTCAGTGTCAGTTGCCTAGCAACTGCCTTTGGCAGATGGTGGCACTGAGAGCGTGCCAATCTCTCCCACAGCTAAAAATACATTCCGACGACAACGGGTCTATTTTAAAAGATACAATGTGCTCCCAACATCTTCCCTTGTCTGCAAAGAACTGTGCTGTGCTGGGTCTCTGGGCTTCTGATTTGGTCTGACGGTGTGGAAGGGAGTATTCTAGGAAAGCAACTCAAGGCCAGGCACCACAGGGGTGCTTAGAAAATTGTCACGGAGGAGGATGAGGGAGAGGAAGAAGAGGAGCACGAGGAAATAGTGGTGTGGGAGGCAGATACCATAGTTGAGAGCAAACCCTGTAATTTGGTCATATTCTTTCCCTACTCAGGAGGGTGGAGTTAGGAAGAAAAACCATAGAATCACAGAAGCCTAGCGCTGCAAGGGACCCAATCCCATTTCCCAGTTGGGAAGGCAGAGGCCCTGAGAGATTGAAATGAGAAGAGTTGGCTCTTTGCCCTTGTTCGGGGTGCAAGGGCTGGGGTTCCCAGGTGTGGGCATGAGACCTCAGACCCTCGAACTCCTCTTGCATTCCTGTTGGCAAGTTTGTCACACCACCCCTCACCAGGTTAGCCTTCCCATTTAATCACCATCATTTGCAACTTTCTTTTGTACAAAGAGAGTAGTAAGTCCATTTGTGCATTCATTAGTTCAACAAATATTTATTAAGCACCTACTGCCATATTGTGCCAAGCCCTGTAGATACAGCAGGGGACCCATATACATGGTCCCCACCTCCTGTTGCTTGTGGTCCAGCAGGTGAGGCTGGCACCGAGCAGGTAAGCACAGGGTATGCCATGCTACAGACATCGAGGCAGATTTGGGCCGAGGCCTACTTACCAGCTCTGCAACCAAAGCATATCACTTAGGGTTGCAAGATAAAATACAGGGGACCCAGTTAAATATGAATTTCAGATGAACAATAATTATTTTTCAACATTAGTGTGTCGCCAGTATTGTATTATCTGAGGTTCAACTTTAACTGGGCCTCCTGTAATTTTATGTGCTATACCTGGCAACCCTACACTGAATATCACTACTGTTAAGTTTTCTCATCTATACAATGGGAAAAATAGTATCTACTTATAGGGGTTATTTTGCAGATTAAATGAGAAAACATATATACATCTGTGACTGACAGATAAGTTATTTCCCCTCCTCTCCAAGCAGGGCTTCCCTGGGGTTTTGCCCTGGCCAGCTTATTAGCCCAGCTCTCCTCCCCCTCAGGATCTGGCAATAAGTGAGGGGTAGGGGTAACCCTGCTCTGTCCTAAGGCTGAGCTGGGATGAGGGAAATCTGCTGGTGGACAATGACTTGCCAAAGAACTAGGAACCAACCCGGCTTTGCTTGGAGTGCTGGTCAGGGCCAGCAATTCTCCATTGCCTGGGGTGCTTGTTAAAAATACAGATGCCAGGGTTGTACCCAAGTTTTACTGAATCAAGATGTCTAGGGAAGAACGTGCCTTTTAAGCAAAATCCCTGGTAACACTCTGGACTCTAAAGTTTGAGAACCACTGGTCTGGGGTGTGGGGAGAGATGCTGTCCCTTAGAGGCAAGGCCACAGCAGCCTGTTTTGCGATTGGGATCCTTGACTGGATCCTAGAACAGGAAAAGGACATTAGTAGGAAATAGGCTGAAATCCGAAAAACATCAGTAGTTTAGTTAATGGTATTGTACCCATGTTAATTTCTTAGTTTTGATCATTATACCATAGTTACATAAGATGTTAACATTAGGGAAATCTCAGTAAAGGGTATACGGGAACTCTCTGTACTATCGTCACAACTCTTGTGTAAATCTCAAATTATTTCCAAATAAAAGGTTAAAAAAAAACTGCTTTAGCTCAAAGCCTGCTGTGGGCTTTTCCCCAGACCGGTGGTGCATCAGAAGGCCCAGCCCGCATGCTAAACCGGCTTGAGTTAAGCAAGTGCAGGTAGCTGAGAGCCCCTACCCCAAGGTTCTGGGAGAGCACTGCTTTTCTTCCCTGCCATTCACACTGGGGCTTAAATGTCAACCTCAATGAATTACATTTTAATCTGTCTCTGTTATCAACCTGGCGAGGTCCTAATTGGATGCCAGGCACACTGCTGAAGGGCATGCATAATTCATCAGCTGGGAGGCCAGGAAGGCCTTTCATCATAGGCCAGGGAAGGAGGAGGGAGAAAGAGGGGAAGGGGGAGGAGTTAGAAAAGGAAAGAGAGCAAGTAGGGTTGGAGGGGAGGAGAGAGAAGGGACCTGGCACAGTACTAGCCACTCAGTCTTTCAGGCTCTGCTTCAGGGCCACCTCCTCCAGGAGGTCTTCATTTGCAAGACTCAGGCCCTCCTTCCCTTGGTTGCCCATAGCACAGGACACACCTCGGTTACACTTGACTAATCGGAAGGTCCTATGATGTTTACTTAAAAGTCTGCCTTCCCTAGACCTTGAATCCTCTCCCTTTGGCGTGATATCTGACCTGATGACAGGTCACCCCAGTCTGGCAGAGTCCTGGCACACAGTGAGTGTTTGTTGAGTGACTGAAAGGTAGATTCTAGCTCAGGACATACAAAGAAACTGTCTTAACTTGAGCTCCTTGGCTCTGCCACCAAACTTGCCCCAGCTGTGTCCTGTTCACCAAAGCCACCCTTCATTCTGTCCGGCCTCCTTCTCCTGTCAGCCACCTCCCAAGGCCAGGGACCACATAGAAAAGCAAACACTGTTATACTGGAACTGAAAGGGAAAGTCCGTATTTCTCTGGGCATGCCTCACGCTACACAGTCAAGCGCACAAATCACCTCCCCTCCACGCTTTCCGCAGTCCTCTCCAGGTGGGCTTCCACTTGGCTCAAACTGCTCTTGTCCAGGTCACCAACCAACTCCATATGGTCAAAGCCAAAGGGCACTCCTGTCTTCACCTTGACTGACCTATCAGCAGCCTTGACCCCAACCACCCTGGCACATGACCTTATCTTGACTCTCAACACCACATACTTCTGCCTTTCCATTTTTCACCTTAGCCACTTCGTGCCCACTTGCTTTGCTGAATCTCTCTCATTTACTCAACCTCTGAATGTTGGGAAGCCCCAAGGTTCACTCTTCAGAACTTTGCTCTTCTCAGGCTACTGTTTATACTTAAATAATATTATTCAGTTCCATGGCTTCAAATGCCATCAAATGCTAATGGTTGCTAAATATATATGTCCACCCTTGACCTCTCCCTTAAGCTCTAAGCACAAGTATCCACTTGAGTGTATTAGTTCTCTATTGCCAAGTAACAAACCTATTCCCAAATGTAGCAGCATAAAACAATAAAGATGTATTGCCTCATAGTTTTTGTGAGTGAGGAATCCGTGTGCCACTTATCTGGGTGCCTCTGGCTCGGGTTCTCTCATGAGGTTGTAGTCAGGCTGTTGGCTGGGGCTGTGGTCTCATCTGAAGGTGTGATTAAGAGAGGATCTTCTTCCAAGCTCACTCTTGTGGCTGTGGGCAGGATTCAGTTCCTTGCAGGTCACTGGACTGAGAGTCCCTGTCTCTCACTGGCTGTTGACCAGGTATCTCCCTCAGTTTCTTGCCATGAGAGCCTCTCTCTAGACTGCCCACAGCATGGCGGCTGCCTTGCTTCACAGAAAGTGAGCAGGAGAATAAGAAAGAGTACCCAACACGGAAACCATGGTCTTTTTGTAATCAATCACAGAAGTGACCTTCCACCACCTCTCCCCAATTCTGTTTGCTGGAAGTGAGTCACTAAATTCAGACCACACTCAAGGGGAAAGGGTTACTCAGGGCATGAACAGCAGGACACAGGAATATCGGGGGCCATTTTAAACAGGCATCTCAAATTAAACATGTCCATGAGAGAACTCCTGATTTTTCCCATCCCAAACTTTCTCATCTCCAAGTTTTTTCTATCTTTGTAATGAGTGCAGCAGCTTTGGAATGGAATGTGTTATCAACTGGGATAAGCTGGAACTACATCTCCCAGAATCTCCCTATTGCAAGGTTCTGGGAAAGAGTTGGCCGGACTGGGAGCTTGAACCAGATGTGGAAGGAGGAAATGAAGCATCAGCCATTATTTTCAAAAGATCATGGCAGTCAGATATGCTGATGGGCAGACACAGAGGTAGCTGGAGCATCCCAGGTTGTCCTCACTCTGCTCTCTGTCCAGATTATCTTCCCAACTGCTGGCCTTGCTGACCAACAGCTACCCAAGGCCCACCTCCAGATGTGTGGCTGCAAGCCCAGAGAGGCAGAAGAGGAACAGAGACAACAGTACCTCAAAGCCCTCTCCATGAACTCCCCTCATGGCCTCACCTTGCTTGTTGGATATGCTTGATATCTTGGGTGTGCTTCAACTTATCCACCTACACCAGGCCTGCAGGACTGTTACTGGCTCTTTCTCTGATCCTCCAACTCCCCTTCCCCTTCCAGACTTCACTTCCCTGGTTCCTCCCACTATAAGACTACAATGAATTCCTGTAATGAATGCCTTATCCCTTAATGCTCATAATGCTGCCTCCTTTTTATCTCAATTGAAGTATCACCTCCTCAGAGGGGACCTTCCTGAATTCACCACCCTGTCCATGTTAATCCCCCTAGACCTTTAGGTTCTAAGTGAACTAATAAGCAACAATCTTTACTTCCTTCCTATGTCCCATGTACTGCTCTATGTATCAATACTTTAATTGTGCTACCATGGATCATTTTAACATCAGTCCTTCAAAAAAGGTGTATTTATCCCTACCTTTTGATAAGGAAATGAATGCACAAAGAGGTGATTTGCCCATGATCTCACAGAGAACTAACAAAACAGAGAGTACGAGGGGAATCAGAACCCAGTTCTGCTTGACTTTCAGTCTGTTCTCTCCTTCACCTCTCCTTACCTGAAGCCGGAGTTGGGAGTTTCTCCATCTCTCAATCTCAGTATCTTCATTTATAATCCGCAGATCATACATCAGAGACTGATTATGAGCACTAAAGATATCTAGGAAACTTTTATCCCTTCCCACTTCCCCTGCTACAGATCTCAAAAGCCAAGGTCAGCCTCTCCCCCAGAGTGGGTTCCCAGAGTGGAATCAAGGATGCCCAGGATTCCAAGACAAGGTGGAAGACTTCATTCTGGAGCCTTGGCAGCGCCCTTCCAGAGCCCCTTCCTACCCCACTCTTATCTCAGCTAATGGTCTCTGTTGGGCTGGTAGCTCAACTCTCAGCCACACACAGAATCAATAACAGAAGTCCCCAGACCTCGAATCAAATGTCTCGCTGGGCTGTGTTTATCTGCAGAGGCTGAGTGACTCCCAGGTGGCAGGGCTCCCCTCCTTCATGGCCTTTGCCAGCTTCCAGGCAATTCCACCCTGTGTTCCCCTGCAGAAGATCTGGGCTGTGTCAGGCTTTCAAGGTCCACTTGGAGTTCTTCTGAGGTTTGTTCAACAAGTGAAGTCACAGAGTTGGAGAAACAGTCTCGTACTCCAGCAGGTCAAAGGGCTACAGAGAAGCCAGTGTCACTATGATTTGTTTCATCATGGACAAAGCTCAGAGTGGTTTTATCTGGGGCTCCCTGGGGTCTGTCTTCAGCCAGGACTCCCTGCCCAACTGCTCTGATCCTCCCTCTCCCTGTAAGACAAGGCCCTTTTGACCCTTTGACTCTCAGCTCAGAGCACTGCCCCCTCTTGGTGACCTCACTTTGCCTCTTCACCTGGTGTACAGGTCAAAACCAACCAACTACTAACCACATGCAGCTTAAACAACCCCTGTGAATGGTTTTATTTAAGATTTCGGAAAATCACTACTTTTTCATTAATTTAAACATTCCCAAAATGTTTTCTCATCTGTTGTCTCATTCTGTCTACCAGAAGCTATTAGGTGGGTTTAACATAAAGCAGCCCCACTGTAGAACTGTGGAAATAATCAGAGCTGGCGCATTTTGAGGCCTTCCTCTTTGCCAAGCACTTTCCATGAGTTAAATACACTGATTTCCTTTCAAAAGCAGTGGGAGGTAGTTACTGTTATTACCCCTGTTCTCCAGAAGAGAAACTGAGGCTCAGAGATATTTAAAAACACAACTGTCATTGCCCTTCCACTCGTAAGTAATGAAGCCAGAATTTGAACCCTGGTCCCAACTCCAGTTAACTGCTAAACCGTACCCAGTCACAAAGGAGGGGGTGGGAGAGGCTTGTCCTGATCCCCAACACAAATGCTTCTCAAATTTTAATGTACAAATGAATAGAGCTCTAGTTAAAATGTATTAAAATGAATAGCTTGATTCTGAAGATCTGGGGGCGGGAGCCCAAGATTCTGCATGTCTAATAAGCCTCTAAGTGATGCTAATACTGCTGATCCAAAGACCACACTTTGAGCAGCAAGGCTCCACATCACACTGTGCCCGGGAAGTACCTGCCACCCTCCCTCCCACGTGAGATCCTCTTGGGTAGGCAAGCTCTTATATTAAGCCCAGCCCACTCATGCTGTTGCAAGTGGCAGAAAACCTAATTTGAATGTTGGTTTAAAACAAAAAAGGAATTTATTGATTCATGTAACTGAGAAGGCATGGCTTCGAGTATGGCTGCATCCAGGGGTTCTGATGATGTTTCAGGACCTGGTCCCTTAAAGCTTCTCAGTTTTGTACTTCCTGTTGGCTTCATTCCCAAGCTCCACATTGTGATACAAAGGCTGCCAGGGGAATGAAGGCACAGTGGCATGGTCTTAACAAGCTGAAGCTCAGGCTGGTGAGCTAACATCCCTGCTGGAATAAACAAAAGAGCCAGTTAAAGGAAGCTGCTGAGTCCCTCTTAGTGCTGTCGCCAATATGGGAAGCTCCAAGTACCCCATCACCCCACACCTGACCTGGGTGTCCTTGAAGTCTGAGCTGGCTAGTGATGCCAGTGCCACTGGGCAGATTTGAGACTCACAGCTAAGGAGCAGGTAGAGGTGGACTGGCCACACCCTGATGTGTAGCACCTTATCATATTCCCTGGGTCACTCTTGTCTTCCCCAACTGTGCCAGGTGGATTATTGGTCACAATCCTTCTCTCTCCTGTGGTAGTATTATACATCCACACCTTTGCCATAGCTGGGTGGGTGATAACTTCCCCACCTCTTGATTTGGGGATTGGCCACGTGACTTGCTTTGGTCAATGGACATTAGAAGATGTGAATTGAGCAAAGGCTGGACACCTGCTTGCCCAGTTTGGCTTACTGTCTTGTGTTATGGTGACCATGGAGTAGCTGCTGGCCCATGGAGGAGGAGCGTTATGTGGAATGAACCTGTACCCAACCTGCAGCCTAGAGTCCAGGGTCCAGCTAGCCCAGCTGAGTGGCAGCTGACCTGCAGAACTGAGAGCATGAGGATAAATAACTGTTGTGTTAAGGCAGTGAGGCTGAGCGTGGGGTGGACTTGTCACACAGCATCATTGTGGTGATAGCTGATATACCAGCTTAATGATTTACCCTCAAGAACAGGACCATAAATTCCTCTTGAGCTCCCCCACAGTACCTAGTACATGCTCAGGTAACAGAAACACCAGGGCCCCTCTAGTCTAATTTCCTAATCTGTCAGACCGGGAAGCTGAGGCTCAAAGAGACAAAAGGATTAGTTTAAGGTCACACTAAGTAGGTAGCCCAGCAGCCAGTACTAGAACCCAGGTCTGCTGACTTCTGAGCCAGTGCCTTTCCCCCATCCCCTCTGTCCCTCTTATTTCTTTATTCAGAGCCTGAGACAACATGGTCCTGACCTGACAATGTCTTGACAATCATGTCTCAAGACTCAGAGGTCCCACTTGACTACAACTTTACATCATGGGATGGCCTTAGAGCTCGAGGCCCTTAATGGTTATCCAGGATCTACTTCCCAGCCACAGACTGCAGGAGCACAGAGGTAGGTTATGATCAAGGTCTGGGCACAATCTGAGACATAAGTGACACAGGCAGGTCCACATGCTCATGGGGTCAGTCTCAGGGCATGTGGCTGGTAGTCTCTGTACAGACCACACGAGAGAAATCACAGCAGGGACCAGGGCTCACAGAGGCTGTAATTGAGGAGGGGAGTGGCTCAGAGTGGGCACTGGAAGGGAGCAGATAGGGGTCCATCAACTCCTGGGGACCATCTTGGATCAGCCCCAAGGCAAGGCCTAGTTCAACTGTAAGTTACTTTCCACCTCCTGGGAAAATCGTTCTCCAGCAGACTCACTGAGGGAAGTGGGTACCTAGCCCACAAGCCCGGTTGGCAGACATGTAGGACAGATGGGCGGCTGACAGCATCCCTCTCTTGCCCCCTCCTCAGAATACTCCGAAGGGGGAGTGAGCAGCAGGCCTGCCCGCACATCTCCTCCCGCCTGCATTCACACAATCTGGCTGCATCTCTTACGTGAACCCCACCTCAACTCATCTCCCCCACCCACCCTAGCCCTACAGGCCTCCACTCCCCACAAGCCCAAGTTATCACCTCAAAGTCAGGGCTGGGACTAGGGTGAGGCAGGTGAGGCACAATATTTATGGCCGCATCAAAATTACTCAGCGATCAAGATAAATAATACTTTTGTGTGATATTTTTTAAAATCAAAATTAATGCAAAAAAAGTCCACAATGAGCAAAATATCAAAAATTTACATAAAGACAGTCTCTGACAGGGTGAGGATTGGACTGAGGTGAAGGAAGTCACGTCGTATAAATACAGGGTTAGATATCTTTATTAAAAATTTTGGTATAAATTTTGGTATTTCATGTACAGTAGATACTTTGCATTACCTTTAAATTTTAAAATATTGCATTATTAGTTATTTTAGTTACTGATTTTTGGCCTCCACTTAAATTCTGTGCCCATGGCAATGCCTCACTACCCTCACCCAGGTCCTGGTAAAACCCACTTGTGTCCTGTCCCTCACCCTCCTCAGCCCCAGCAGTGGCTCCCCAATTGTCAGGGTGCAAGCAAAACTCCCTGTGTGCCCTCTAAGTTCTCCTGGTTGGGCCCCTGCCCATCTCCACCCTAACCCTGGTAGTCAGCTGGAACATACCTGTATGGCCATAAAGGTTGTTTAAATATCGGAATACTTCCTCATCCCGAGCACCAGCACCCGCACCCCAAGCGTCCCCTGCCATCCTGGCTCCTCCCCCAGGACCCTATCAAAATTCCCCACAATCCAGCAACCAAAGGACCAATGTCTGACCAACTGGGGACCCCCAGATCCTGCCCAAGCAATGTTTTCAATAGTCGCCTCTCCAGCCTCATCCTACGCCAAGCTCTCCTGTGCTCGGCTCCAGACACACTGCCTTCTCCCTGTCTCTCTGCACGTGTGTTCCCTCTGCCTGGCACCTGCTACCCTCCCTTCTTTGCCCATTTCTCTCTGACACATCCTTCAGGCCTCACCCCAAGTGTCACTCTGCAGGGAAGCTGTCCCAGACCTTTCTGACCCCCTACAACAGACTCTCTTCATGCTGTGTGTTACTTCCATGGACTTATTCAAGATATATTTTGGAGAGTGAAGTGATCCAACTTGTTGATGGATCAGATATAGGGTTTGGGGGTGGTAAGGGAATGGGAGGAGTCAGGGATAATTCCCGGGTTTCTGGCATTGGCAACTGGGTGTAGATTTAACATATCCCAAACTAAACTACTGCTCCCCCTCCACTGTAATAGGTAGGTGCCAATTCCAGGTTTCCAGTTGCCCAGTTCAAAAACCTTGTCTTTCTTGAATTGTACACTTTAAATGGGTAAATTAAATGGTATGTGAATTATATTGATATCTCAATAAAGCTGTTTATATACATATATTACCTATACACTTATGGGATATAGACATATATCAAGAATCTGATCATTTCCTTCACCTCCACTGCTACTACCCTGGTCCAAGCCACCACCATCTCTCACCTGAACCACTGCAACACAGTGGCCAGAGGGATTCTGTTAAAATGTCAAGCAGATTAGGTGATTCTTCTGCTCAAAGCCCCTCAAGGGCTCCTATCTCCTCATTAAAACCACATTCTTTCTTTCTTTCTTCCTCTTTCTTTCTTTCTTTCTTTTCTTCCTCTTCCTTCCTTCCTTCCTTCCTTTTTGTCTGCGTTGGGTCTTCGTTGCTGCGCGCGGGCTTTCTCTAGTTGCGGCGAGCGGAGGCTACTCTTCGTTGCGGTGCGTGGATTTCTCATTGCAGTGGCTTCTCTTGTTGCAGAGCATGGGCTCTAGGTGCATGGGTTTCAGTAGTTGTGGCTCACGGGCTCTAGAGTGCAGACTCAGTAGTTGTGGCGCACTGGCTTAGTTGCTCTGTGGCTTGTGGGATCTTCCCAGACCAGGGCTCGAACTCGTGTCCTCTGCGTTGGCAGGCGGATTCTTAATCACTGCACCACCAGGGAAGCCCAAAACCACATTCTTTTGATCAGAGTATTTAGTCCATTGACAGTTAAAGTAATTATTGATAGGTATGTACTTATTGCCATTTTAATCCTCATTTTCCAGTTGTTTTTCTAGCTCTTCTTTGTTCCTATCTTCTTTTTTTGGTTTTTCCTTTTGTGGTTTGATGATTTTCTTTTGTAGTATTTTTGAGTGCCTCTCTTTTTGGGTTTTGTGAATCTATTGTAAGTTTTTGATTTCTAAAGCTACATTCTTTACAATGGCTACAAAGTCCTACACACACTGACCTCTCCTTCTTTACCCTTGGCCTCACCACCTCTACCCTCCTCCTCACTCACTCGTAGCCAGCCATACCAGCCTCCTTACCATTCTTCACATGTACCAGACATGTTCTCACCTCAGGGCCTTTGCACTAGCTGCTCCTCCTGCCTGGTTTGTAATCCCTCAGATATCTGCACGGCTCACTCCTTCACCAGGCATCACTGACAATCCTATGTAAAATTGCAGACCAACCCCAATATTCAATATTCAACATTTTATAGCATTTACCATCTTCTAATATACTATATTATTCACTTATTTGCCATATCTATTGTTTATTGTTCTGCCTCACCCCCTACTAAAAAGTAAATTTCAAGAGGATATGAATCATTATTTTGTTCTCTGTTGTGTTCCAAGCATTTAGTGGACACTAAGTAAATATTTGTTGATTAAATAAGTGAATATGCAAAATGTGTCATTATTACGTGGTATGGAGAAAACTCTCGCCCCATAGTAGGTGCTCAGTAAATATCTCTGAATTAAATATTGGTACAATATTGACCCACAAGCCAGACTTAGAAATGTGTCCCAGAGCATGAGCTTAGCGCTTAAATGAGATCAAGTAGAACCTGACCAGCACTGTGCTTGAGCCATAGTAGAGTCTCAATAAGTATTCATTTACTACAATTTTGCTTCAAAAATTATGTTCTCCATCGGGGAATACCATCCCTTCTCTTTCCATATATCCAAAGAAAATCTATCCATCCTTCAAGGCTCAGTCAAGAATCACCTCTTCCTAGAAGTCTTCCAGTTCACTGTCTCCCAGCTCCGAATTCTACACCGGTATATTTTTAAAAAATCAGGCAGCCTCAGGTTCTCTCTGAGTAGATGTCTGTGTGTAGCTGCTGTGTCAGTGCATCTTCCCATGTACTCTCCTAGTAATCTGTTTCAATGATTAATGCCTTTTCTTGGTATACCCTCCCTTCCATACACACTCCACCTAGTCCTCCTGTGACCACACGAAATATGAGACAGGCATGCCTGCCAATGCTCTCACCACAAAGTTATCAGGAATAGAACTTAATAAACAGGAAGCAACATATAAAAACACTGAGTCAGAGAAATGACACACAAATGCTGGAACTGCCTTTGCTGCCAAAATTCCAGCCTGTATCTACAGGTCCTTCATGGTTGCCGATGAGGAGAGCCCTCGTTCTTGGGTCTTCTTTACTCCTGACTTCAGTCAGCATTCTCTCATGTGGCACTTCAACTCTCATGCCTCCTTGGGGCCTCTGTCATCTCCAGTCTTCCAGAACCTCTGGTACCTGGGCTGTTGCTTCTGGACCAGGCGCTGTAGCATGCCTAACTTCCCATGATATTTGGAAATCTACATCCTGTGCCTCAAAGAACCAAGAGAAGAGAATAGGAAAGGAGAGACCTGGCGTTTGCTTTCACAATGTCATCTTTGCAGCTCTGCAGGCCAACGTCTTCCCTTTCTTAGTGGATTTGTTTGCAGTACTTGCTGAGAATCCATTTGAGAATCTGCTGGGGTCTCTCTGCCAAATCAGATAACTCCCCCACACCCACCTTCCTGGCAGTGATGCTATGTGAAAGCACCTGCAAGCCGGAAAGCAGGGCTGTCCCATGGTGTCTCTTTACAGTTGCATCCAAACATATGTTGTGTTTCTCCATCTGGTCCCTAAGTCAGAGAGCCAGGCAGGCCTGGGAGATCTTCTTTTGTGTCTCTTTGACTTTTAGTGGTAGGTGTTCCTTCAATCCTGGCTGATCACAGAGTGACACCAATATGGATCAGAGAATTGGCAAATTCAAGGAAGAGATGCCTTTTGAGAATAGGCATGAGGCTATGAGAGGCTCCCAACAGTTAGAATATAGTTTTTATTTTAGATAAGGGGTTACTCGAAGTTAAAGAGCACTTTAATGTAGGAAATATTTTTGAGTATGTATTATATATAAAGTATTGTACTTTAACTTTTACTGAGTACTTGCCATGCACAGAGTACTCTCCATATGCTTCATACATATTCATATCTGTTAAACAATTTAATCCTCAATTTAAGGGAGCAGTGTTATTACACTCACTTCACAGATGAGGAAACTGAGGCAAAGAGATGTTAAGTATGGCAGCAAATGGGCTGCAGGAGTCCAAGCAGACACGAGTGGCATCAAGAAGGGCAGAGTGGGCTTCCCTGGTGGTGCAGTGGTTGGGAGTCCGCCTGCTGATGCGGGGGACGTGGGTTCGTGCCCCGGTCCGGGGGGATCCCGCATGCCGCGGAGCGGCTGGGCCCGTGAGCCGTGGCCACTGGGCCTGTGCATCCGGGGCCTGTGCTCCGTGGGGGGAGGGACCGCAGTGGTGAGAGGCCCGCGTAACAAAAAAAAAAAAAAAAAAAGAAGGTCAGAGTAAGATAAACTCCACAAGAGAGGAAAACGGAGAGGGCAGTTCCCTTGCTAGAATCCCCTCTTGTGCCTTTCCTTCCTGGAGAACTTGACATGTTCTTCAAGATTCAGTCCTAGGTCTGCACTTTTTGGTAAAGCCTTCTCTAACCCCTACCGCCAGAAGAGATGAACACTCCCTTAGCTGATGCATCCTGCCTGGGTCACAGCATTGCCCAGCCTGATCACCCCACGTGACGACTGCTTCCATATCTTCTCCCCTCCCTGGCTGTGAGCTCCTGGAGGGCACGGGCAGACTGCGCTCCCAGGGCCTCCCCAGCACAAAGCATGGCACAGAATAAATTCCGTTGAATGATACGGCAGTGAGTCAGGCTTACTTAAAGGCCTCCATCCTGAAGTGACCCATGTCACTTCCACTCACATTCCATGGCCCAAAGCAAGTTACATGCTTCTGTCTGCACTTTCCACACCTCAGACCTTGCCTGGCCAAATTCAGCTATGCCAAACAGACCTCCACAGGGACTGCCAAATGGATCAGTGACAGACAGGTGGAGAGTGGCCAAACCAAGTCAACATATCCACACCTTGGGAACCCCCTTCACAAAAGGGGCACTTCTGGAAATGTGGGAAAGTTGCAAATGAGGTTGGTATGAAGGGAAGGATTCTGGACACAGATGGAGGAGCCTACACAAGGGCATATTCCTATCCTGCTGTTAATTCTCTGTATGACCTTGGGCACAGCCCTTTCCCTCAAGGGTCCTCTTCCTCTCCATCAGTATAATCTTGGGCTACAAGTTCATGGTCTCCATGGTTATAAGGTTGCATGATCCTGACAGCCAAGGAATATGCCTCATCGACATGCCCAAAATATTATCTATCCCCTAGTTTGGGAGCCTGATGGATTTTAGCAAATGTAGCAAAACACTACAGAGAAACAAAACACTACAGAGAAACAGATATTTCTTTCCCATCTTTAAAAAGGCTGTTTTTTTTCTGACCCTCACCTATTTTGTTTCCTTCTTGAAGACTGAGTCCCAGGGGTGAATAAGTTTTGTCATCTCCAAATTCAGAGAAATTTAGATTTCATGGGGTGAGGAAAAGGAGAGATGAAGCATCTCTTCCCTGTCATCACAGGAAACTGCAGCACATTTCAAAAGTAAGACTGGCTTCTGATTATTAACAATCAACTCTGGCCCACAGCCTATCTTGCACATTAATCTTACCAACAGATGCAGACTTGCACACACAGTCTCTGGCTCTGTGCTGAGCTCCAGCTTCTCTGGCCAGTTCTCATGCTGAGATTCTCTAAGGACAGCCATTTCTGTTTGGGCAACTATGAAATCATCCATTTGTCCTCTCAAGGGAATGTTGCTACCCTAGGGTTTAAGGGGGCAATCGGTCCCTAAAATCTTGACTAAGGAACTTAAGAGATTTGAAAGGCAACTTAAGGTATGTACTAAGATTCTTTTAGTATTAAGTGACAGAAACACCAGCTGATACTGACTAAAGCAAAAAAGGTAACTTTTTTTTTTGTTCGTGTACCTGAACAGTCCAGAATGTGTGTGTGGGGGGGTGCCTACTAGCTTCGCGAATGACTGGATCTAGGTGCTTGAGCAAGATCATTTGGAGTTTCTCTCTCTCCCTCTCTAACCTACTTTCCTCAATGCACCCTTTTACTCTCAGGCAAACTCTTTCCAAGCTTGACAAGATTCTATCCTAGCAGTTCAGTTAAACAACTCAGTGGAAAGAGATTCTGGTTGCCACTGGTTCCAACAAAAGTCTCAGAAATGACTCGTTGCATAATTTGAATCACATGCCCTTTACTCAACCAGTCACTGTAGCCACCCCATTCACATTGCACAAACTGAGTATAAAGGTATCGTTTCCCAAAGAAAAGACAACTTCAAGACCTGGACAGAATGCATGGAGCATTCAGAGGACTCTCTAAAATAAATAGTAACAGGTGGATAGGAGAATAAGACCAGAATTCTCAGTACTACTGAACCAGTTGTGAATTACCTTTTTTTCCCCTCTGGTTTTCCTGCACCTGAACACAGTTCAGCCTGAAACCCAAGTGGGCACCATGAACAGAGAGCTCTAGGAGAACTCTATAATTCTAGCTCAAGGAATAGAGAGGAAAACTCCAAATTCTCAGATACAGGTGAACTGAACACCACCAAAACCAAATTACATCTTATTGACATTTATTGATTCCCTGTTTTTCCCAATCAAAAGCAGCATACACATTCTTTTCAAGGGAACATTAAATATTTACCAAGATAGACCATATCCTGGACATAAAACAAACTTTAACAAATTTAAAGTAATTGAAATCATATGAAGTATGTTCTCAAGCTATAACAGAATTAAACTGGAAAACAATAAGATAAAGATAAGAGGAAAATCTCCAAGCACTAGCATATGAAACAATACACTTTTAAATAATACATGGGTCAAAGAAGAAGTCTCAAGAGAAATTAGAAAATATTTAAACTGAATGAAAATGAAAATACAACATATCAAAATTTGTGGGATGCATGTAAAGCAGGGCTTAGAGAGAAATTTATATTAAGTACTTAAATTAGTAAAGAAGAAAAGTCTCATATCAGCAGTCTAAACTTCCACAAGAAACTAGAGAAGGAAGAGCAAAATAAAACCAAAGCACCCAGAAGAAAGAAAACAATAAAGGTAATGCATAGTGAAGAAAATTGAAAAGAGAAAAATAATAGAAAAAAATGAATCAAGCCCAAAGTTGCTCTTTTCTTAGATGATTGATAAAATTGAAATGTGTCTAGGAAGATTCACAAGGAAAAAAGACAGGAGACACAAATATTAGAATCAGGAATGAAAGAGGGGATATCACTACAGTACATTAAAAGAGTAATAAGGAAATACTATAAACACGTAAATTCACGTAAATTCAACAATTTAGATGAAATCAAACAATTCCTGGAAAACCACAAACAACCAAAAATCACTCAAGATAAAACAGACAACCTAAATAGTCTTATAAATATTAAAGAAATTGAATCTGTAGTTAAAAACCTTCCAAAAAAGAAATTTCCAGGCTCAGTGGTTTCACTGGCAGATTCTAAAAAATATTTAAAGAAGAAATAACACTAATTCTACACAATCTGTTCCAGAAAATTGGACTGAAGGGAACATATTCCCATTTATTTTATGAGGCCAGCATCACCCTGATATCAAAAGCATACAAAGATGGTGGCAAAAAGAAAACTACAGATAATATCCTTCATGAATATAGAAGCAAAATTTCTCAACAAAATAATAGCAAGCAAATCTAGCAATATATTAAAAAGAATAAAAAATATAACCAAGTGAGATTTAGAGCAGAAATATAAACCTGGTTCAATATTAGAAAATCAATCAATGTTATCACCATATAAAAACTTTAAAGGGAAAAAAACACGATCATGTAATTGATTCAAAAAAAGGATTTAACAAAATTCAACTCCAATTCATTATAAAAACTCTCAGTAACACTGAAATAGAAGGGAATTTTCTCAATCTGATAAATGACATGTATTAAAAAAAAAAAACACCTAACATTACATTTAATGGTGAAGGTCTAAGTACATTTCCCTCAGATCAGGAACAAGGCATGGATGCCCCACAGATGGTTATAATCAAAAGAGACTGACAATACAGAATGTTGAGTCTATGGACCACCTGGAACTCTCATGCACTGCTGTTGGGAATATAAAACGGTACAACCATTTTGGATATGTGTTTGGCAATTTCTAATAAAGTTAAACATACGTCTTTCATGTGCTCCAACATGCCACTTCCAATTCAACAGAAATGCATACATATGTGCACCTAAAATATGTACAAGATTACTCACTGAAACCTTAATCAAATAACCAAAACCCAAAAATAACTCAAATTTTTTCAACAGGAAAACAGATAAACAATGATATGTTCATACAATGGGATACTAGTTGGCAGTAAAGGAAAGAACAACCTAGATGAATTTCAGTAACATCATGGTTGGCCAAAGAAGCCTGGCACAAAATAGTACACACTGTGTGATTTCATCTATGCAAAGTTCTAGAACAGGCAAAACTAAACTAAGATGATAGAAATCAGAACAGCAGTTGCCTGGGGGGTGAGAAGGTTGACTAGAAATGGGCCCAAGGGAACTTTATGGAGTGATGGAAATGCTTTATATTTTGTTTGGGGTCCTGATTTCACAGCTGCTTACAATTGTCCAAACTTATAGAACCGAACATTTAAAAGTCGTGCATTTCTACTGTATATAAATTACCTCAATTTAGTAAGAAGAAAAGAAACCCTTTACGAATATAACACAACTTTCTATGAATCATTTTCACCCCCATTCCCCTATGCCCTCCATTTGAGCTTCCCAACAACCTTAGGAAGTAGGAAGATTGGCTTATTTTATGGATGAGGAAACTAGGAGAGGATCAGAGTGAGGAAGTGTGTCCCAGGAGCATACAGCATGTGCCAGAGCAAGGACCAGAGCCCAGGTGTTAGGACTCCACGTCCAGTGCTCCTTATGCAATGCCTTGGTTTTCAATCTCTGTTCCCCCTTGCTCTCAAGCATTGCAGAGATGACCACAGGCAGGTGACTGTCAGCCTCCATAACTCTCCACTTTCATCCTTTCTTTTGCTTTAGATTTCATCTGAAAAGTTTGAGAATTGCTGATATTATAGATGCTAAAACAACCGTAAATGTCCAGGGGCTCCCCACTTCCTTGGCAGCCTCTGTGGTATGACTTGCAAGACACTAGAATCTGATTTTCACTCTGGGCTAAAACAGTGATATCTGCCTGAAATAGTACAGCCTCCAGGCACCAGCTATTACATCAGTGTATAAAACAGAAAGACCAGCTGGAGAAGAAAGTCTTTAACCATGGTTCTGCCACTGTGTGCTGTCAGCCCAGTCACCCACTCCCGAGTCTTGGTTTCCCAATCTTTAATACAAGAGACCTGGACTAGGTAAGTTCTAAGTAAGTATCCTATGCTAGGGTCTAGAGCTGGAAGGGTAGCATTCATCTTACTCCAAAACCTCCCACATGAACACTATCAGTCCCGACACCCCACCTGAGGATTTTCATTCCAGAGAAAAATCTCACAAGTCATTAAGCTGACAGGGACCCTCCTCCATGTATAGCAGTATGGGACCTCCAGGTTAAATCATCTCCCATTCCCCCGCCCAAGGACATTTCAAAGGAACTGACACCTTCTATGTGTCATTTCTGGGCCAAGAAACTGGTATTATGAGCACTTGGGTCGCAGTCCTAGTTCCACTAATAGTTGACAATGCAACTCTTAAGCAAGACTCCTCCCCTGTATGGACTTGTTGCCTCACCAATAAAATGGAGTTTATGGCCCCAGCCTACCTCCCTGGATAATTGAAAGGACCTAAGGAAGTAAAATAGACAGGCATACTTTGAGCAGAATAAAACTCCCTACCAAGACAAGGGGCTCTTATCTTTGGGGGAGGAAAGCTAGAGCCATTTTACCTTCTAAATCCATGTAGTCCAGAACCAATCCTTTTTTCCCCCGTGCCTGTGTAGTGCCACTCAGACCACTAGATGGCGGTAGCTATCACTTGCAGATTCAGAAGGAAGGGTGTGGGAGAGCCAGGGGACCGCCTGCTTTAAGAAAACTAGGCCAAAGCAGGCTCGTTACATCACTTCTAATGGAAGCAGCCAGTTCAGTCTGGATCTTTCTTTATTGCAGGGAACAGTGCAGAGAAACTTCCTGGTTCCTGCGCATTTCAATGCTAATTATTTGGGCTGAAATCACTCTTTATCTCCCAGGGATAGGTCCAAGTCTCTTCCCTGGGTACAGGCCTTTCTCCTCCAAGGTCTCTTGTCCCCCTCCCCATCTGCCCCATGCCCCACTATCAGCCCTATGCCCCACTCTCAGCCCCATGCTTGAAGTGCATTTCTGTCCTGGCTTTAAATCTCAATTTAGTTCTTTGAGCACTCATGTCTACTTATAGCCGGGGCAACACAGAGTAAGTGCAACCCAGGCCCTGCCCTCAAAGGAAAAAAGGAGAGCTACAGACAGCTTGAGTTCAAATCCACCTCTGCCCCTCACTAGCTAAATGCATGATTTTGAACAAGTCATTCTAATTCTGTTCTTCACTTTCCTTAATTTTAAAATGGGATTAATAATAGTCTTTTTAAAATCACTAATCCTGGTTTTTACAGCTCTTGGAATAGGATTTGGCACATTGTAGGCAATAATAGTGATTCATTGAGCACCTATTGGGTATATTATCTGATTTAATGCCCATATCAATGGCTCAGAGAAGTTAAACAATTTGCCTAAGGTTGCACAGCAACTCAGAAGTAAAGACAGGATTTGAACCAGGTTCTATCTGACTCCAGGAGCCTTGCCTTCTGCTGCTCTTAAAGGGAGAAAACAAGCAGCCAAACATAGGAAATGGAGAGATGAGTGAATCAGCAAACTACACTGTCAGTCCCAGGGTACCCGCAAATCAGCTATCCTGAACTGTGCCATTCAGGTCTCAGAGATCTTGTCTGGATCATCCCTAGCACTCCCTGGGGCTTTGAGAACTGGGGCAAGACCCCTCTTTGGGCTGCAAATTTTTTCATCTATAAAACAAGGCAGCTTGATAGATCACTTTTCTGCACGTGCCTAGTTGTCAAAATCACCTGGGGTCTTTCTTAAAAGTATGGATTTTTGGACCCCACTTCAGAGATGCTAAAATAGAATCTCCAGGGGAGGGATCTGAACTTCTGTATTTTTAACAAGTGACTCATGATTCTCAGGACCAGGGAAGTTAGAAAAAAAATTCTAGGTCCAGATGATCTTAGAAGTTCTCCCAGCTCCGTCCATATTGCTTCACGGCTACTCAGTTGGGCTCCTGATCTGTCACCACGAACACCACAGACCCTCTCCCTTTGCCCTACCATCCAGTTCCCTGAGCATCCCACCCTGCATGGATTTGATTACTCCTTCCTTCCTGTAAGGCACTCAGCTTCTCAAGGGAACTGAAGCTGTATAAATAATAAATGGAATTTACAGTAGCATTTGGAATTCACTTAAGCACTGGAAACACAGTTGCAGTGATGTCTCCTCAAAAATCTTTTCATTGGGTAAGAAGGAATAAAGATAGCTTCTCTCTTGACTTCCCTAATATGCAAATCAGGATATTTTGACAAGACTTGATTCTAAATGTTCACAATGTCCCTTGGAAGGTGTCATTTCCACTGCCAGAACAGCCATACCCTGCTGCCCCAGTATGATATACCTGGGAGCCCTAGGCCAGACAACATTTTAGGCCAAGGACAGGGTTACTAGCCCCATGTCCTGGTCAAAGGCCTTGTGGAAAGACTGAGAAAGATGCATAAAGTCAACCCCAGCCTCATAAAACCAGATTCTGCTGTAAATCCCTTCAGTCCTTGCTATTCCTGTTTGCAGAGTCTTCAAATGGTACAGTTGAGCAATACTGGCTTCTCATTTTCCCTTCTTTCTGCTACAGTCCCTATCTCAGTCTCCACAAAACACTGATACCACTGACTTAAAACATATCCGAAATTCTTACTGTTAGGCCAAGTCTTTGAGTTAAGGAAATGTTCTCTGGGAGAGTGAGTACCCTGGGCTGGGTTTCAGAAGACTGGTGTATCAGTCAGCTGTGGCCATGACAGTGCCATGTAACAAGCCACCCCAACACTCAGTGGTTTAAAACAATCATTTATTCTCACTCACACATGTGTGTGTTGGCTGGACAGCTCTGCTGATCTCATTCAGTTGATCTCAGCTCAGTGGAGTTTGGCTCTGGCCTTGGGTTTGGTCCAGGTCTGCTCCAGGTATCCCTCAATTCTTCTAGGACCAGAAGGCTAACTGGGGCATGTTTCTCTTATGGTGATGGCAGAAGCCCAAGAAGGCAAGTCCACAGCGCAAGCTAATCTCAAGCCACTGCTGGCATCACACTGGCTCACATTCCACTGAGTAGAGCAAAAGGTAAGGACATACAGTCTGCTCAACATGAGGCCAGAGTGAGTCAGAACACAGGCAGTGTGTCTGAAGGTAAAAATGGAAGAAAAATGTTGAGTACGCAGGGGTTACTCCCTGCAGGTGAAACGACACAGGAGAGGGATCCTGGAGAAGCTGGAACCAGTCTTTATGTGGAATTCACTCAAGCAATAAAGGCATGGCTGCAGTAATGTCTCCACGGGGAGAGGGGTGGTAAGGAAGGAGAAAATGTAAAGCAAAATAAACCCAAAAAATAAAACAACAATCTCCAAGTATGCAACACACCACTGCCTGGACTCTGACTTTCTCAGTGCCTTTTCTCCCCATCTCCCAGGACAAAAACCCACATGAGAGGTGCCTGACCTCTTCTTTGTCACAATTGGTTGTTTGCTTTAGACAAATCACAGCCTTATAAAAGATCAGACTGGGAAGGTACTCTGGATAACCATCTTATCCCACCCCCTCAGCTTCCAGAGAGGAAAAGGGCCCTGTGGAAGGTCAACAGGCAAGAAAGAAGCAGAGTGAGGAACACTGCCTGTGCTTGAGCAATTTTCCCACTCGATACACCTCCAAACAGCCAGGTAATTAAGATTTCATGAATTCAACAAACACTTACTTAGCACCTACTCTGTGCCAAGCACTGTTCTAGGTGTTAGGGATAAAGAAGTGAACAAAACACTTCTCCTGAGGCTTCCATTCTACTGAGGGAGGGGGCACAGACAATAAATACCTAAAAAGTAAATCCATTGTGTGGTGATAAGTGTGATGATAAAAATAAGCAGAGTAAGGGGATTTAAGTGTCAACACTGGGGTTGTAGTGAGAGGAGGTTGGTGTCTTATACTGGTGGTTAAGGAAGTTCTTATATATGAGATGACATTTGATCAGTGCTATGGTCTGAATGTGTCCCCCCAAAATTTACATGCTGAAATCCTAATCTTTAAGGTAATAGTATTAAGAGGTGTGGCCTTTGGAGGTGATTAGGTCATGCAGTGGAGCCCTCAAGATTGGGATTGGTGCCCTTAAAAAGAGACCCCACAGGGCTTCCCTGGTGGCGCAGTGGTTGAGAGTCCGCCTGCCGATGCAGGGGACACGGGTTCATGCCCGGGTCCGGGAAGATCCCACATGCCGTGGAGCAGCTGGGCCCGTGAGCCATGGCCACTGAGCCTGTGCTCCGCAACGGGAGAGGCCACAACAGTGAGAGGCCCACGTAACGCAAAAAAAAAAAAAAAAAAAAAGAGACCCCACAGAGTTTCCTCACCCCTTCTGCCATGTGAGGATACAATGAGAAGTCTGCAACCTGGAAGAGGGCCCTCACCTGACCATGCCAGCACCCTGATCTTGGACTTCCAGCCTCCAGAACTGTGAAAAATAAATTTTTGCTGTTTATAAGACACCCAGTCTATGGTGTTTTGTTATAGCAGCCTGAACAGACTAAGACAATCAGGGAGTTGAAAGAACCAAGGAGGCAGTTGAGAAAATATCTGGGCCTTTTCAGCAGAGGGATCCACAAGTGCAAAGAGTCAGGAATGAGCTTGGCATGGAGCGAGGTGAGCAAGGGGAAGTAGTGGTCAAAAAGGTCAGCAAGACAGCATGGGGATAGGACCAGGTCATAGAGGGCCTTGGGGGCTGTGATGGTTAATTTATGTGTCAACTTGATTGGAATATGGGATGCCCAGATAGCAGGTAAAACATTATTTCCGGTGCATCTGTGAGGGTATTTCTGCAAAAAATTAGCATTTGATTCAGTAGACTAAGTAAGGAAGATTCGCAGTCACCAATGGGGGCGAGCATCAGCCAATCTCTTAAGGGACCAAATAGAATAAAAAGGAAAGGAAAGGCGAATTCCTTCTCTCTTTTCTTGAACTGAGACCTCCATCTTCTCTTACCCTCAGACACTGGTGCTCCTGTTCTCAGGCCTTCGGGACTTACACCAGTGGCCCACCAACCCTGTGACCTTCAGCCTTGGACTAAATCATACGACTGCTTTTCTGGTTCTCCAGCTTGCAGACATCAGACTGCGGACTTCTCAGCCTCCATAACCACATAAGCCAATTCCTATAATAAATCTCCTCTTTATTTCCATATCTCTGTCTCTATCTCTATCTCTATATTTATATCCACCTGTATCCTGTTGGTTCTGGTTCTCTGGAGAACCCTGACAGGAGCCATAAAAGGACGGAAGACTTTGCTCCAAACATGATAGAAAGCACTGGAGGGTTCTGAGCCAAGGAGACACATGATTGGACTTTGGTTTTAAAAGATCACTTTGGCTGCTGTGTCAAGAACAGATTGTAAGGGTGGAGGCTAAGAGTCTAACTGGGTGGAAATTTCAGTAATACAAGCCAGCAGTGGTAGTAGTGGCTGGGACCAGGGGTTGGCATTCTTGGCGATGAGAAAGGGTCATATTTGGGATTATTTTGGTGGTGAAGCTGAGAGGATTTCCTGGCTGATCAGAAGTGTAGTATTAGATATCAAGGTCAGAAAAGACTCCAAGATTTTTATCGTGAGCAACTGGAAATGGTAGTCACCATTTTCTGAGTTGGGGAAAGTTGCAGGAGAAGCAGACTTGAGTAGACAAATCGGAATGTATGTAGAAAAGGCAGTTACTTCCTTTGCTTTCTGATTGCTTGTGTTTGGCCTTACACAACTCAGCTACCCACACCCAGGGCAGTTTAAAGGGTTTCTGTAGCCAAATACACCCACGGTGGCACTTTCCTCTGATAGATGTAGTGATTTCCAGTAAATTCTTGGTCCCAGTTTGGGATCTCCAGGAAGCAGACTCTGAGATGAAGTTTAGCATGCAGAGGTTTTTTTTAGAAAGTACTCTTGGGATCAATACCTGTGGAATGAAGGGAAGGAAGCAGATTGGGCAGAGGAAGATGTTCAGCTGAGATGCAGTGTCAATGGAAGTGTGGGGAGTTCTGAAAATGAGAAAATCCTTCAGAAGTGCCAGAGCTGGGGTGAGAAGCCCACTCTGAGAAAAAGTCACTCTCTTCATCGAGGCAATCCTAAAAGGGCTGTTGCTGACATCTGTATTCCCAAGACATGGCCAGCAGCTGGGGAAATACATTCTTTATTCCGGAAGGAGGATCTGGCTGGTGAATCAAAATGCCCACCACATTTCCTCATGTCAAACACAAGGAGGCAAGCTAGTTTCTTTACGTCCAGTTCTTTGGTACTAGCTCCTGGCTGGTGAGCTAGTGGCAAATCCATCTGAGTTCACAGACTTTCCAACCGGTGGTGAAACAGGAGAGTATCTTAACAATGGAAATGAACTCAGAGGGAATTCCTGGTGGAAGGATGCCACCATGGAGCCATGGGCTATCATGCAGCTGTCAACCCAGACCCCTGGTAACATCTAGTCACATCTTTTGGAGTCTCGGTTTAAAACATCAGTTTTTAGTATGTGAAAAACTCAGGAAGTTAGGTAAAAATTGTGAACCAAGCACAATTTCCATATTGTCCTTCTTATCCTAAACGCTTAGAAAAATAAACATTAAAAGAATCATAAACGTTGATGATTATATAAACAAATAAAATACAATATAAATAGACTATATACATGTTTAAAATATATTCACATATAATAAAAATCCATAACAGTATTGAAAAAAGAAGGTGCCTCCAATGGGCCAAAAAGTGTTAGGAATCCCTGAAAGGACAAAGTAAGATAGGGAGGACTGAAACAGGAAACCATACCTCAGTTGTACAAAGGAGAAAACTTCTGCAAAAAGTGGGGGAAGCAGCGCTAGAGGCACCAAAGTCAGAGGCAGCAGGAGGGCCCATGGGTGATCAATGGGGTGACTGTTACAGAAGCAAATCAATGCCATAAAAGAAAAATACTAAATTTAACAATCTGAAGAGCTAAATTTAACATGAAGAACTAAATTCAACAAACTGAAGAACTAAAAACCCATGGAAGGAATCAATAAAATGAATGAAAAAAGATTTTAGAAAAGTCTAATTGGTATTCTCATGTGAGGGGATATTGCATATATACAAAGTAATCAACTAGAAGTCTTGGAAATAACAAATTTGAGTATTGAAATAAGAAACTCAACATATGGGCTGAATATCAGAATAGATAAAAGTAAAGAGCAAACTACTAAACTAGGATATGGAAGCAAGGACTTCTCCCAGAACAAAGCATGGAAAGCAACATAGATGGAAAGTAAGAAAAAAGTAGAGAAATGGAGAAAGAATCCAACAGTGACAAAATCCACCTAATAAGAGTTCTAGAAAGAGGGACTAGTTAGAATGAAGATGTATTCAAATAAGAAGTGAAGGGGAAATGCTGAAAAAAAAAAAAATGGAAGTCTCCAGATTGACAGGGCCATCAAGTGCTGAGCAAGTTAAATTTGAAAAAGATCTGCATTTAGGTATCTTATGGACATTTTTACAAGATAAGAAAAATTCTCCATACAGACAAAACTGATTCCTTGCAAAGGAATGAGAATCAAGTGTCATCAGACTTCTTACTGGCACCACCGAATGCAACAGGCAACAGAACAGTAGTCCCAGAGATCTAAGGGAATTTATTTTTAACCTAGAATTTGATGTTCAGTAGAACTATCTTTGAAGTAAAAGGGGAAAATAGAGATATTGTCAAACATGCCCAAAAGAATTCTTAGACAGGATGGAACCATATAAAATTAAAAAAAGGAATCAAAGAGGGATTACCATATATTGTATCCAAATATGGGATGCAAGTCATGTTAAAAAAAGGAACCCAAAGAAATTAACAAATTTTACTAATTGAAATACATGATGATATTAAAACAAAATGATTAATATTTTGTAACTAAAATCCCAAACTATATCAACATGGTAGTGTTGGGGAAGAGAAAAGAAAGAATAGTAGGAGAAGGGAAGTAGTAAAAGGTTTTAGTATTTTTCACTGAAAGGATGTAGGTAGTGATTAATTCCAGATGTCATTAGGCCTCTCAAAAATGCACCCAATCTATTACAACTAATTGAAAGTATACAAATGGGATGAATAACTTCCAAACATTACAGAAGAAAAAATAAAATTAAAATGTATTCAATAATTTTTTTTAAAAAGGAGAGGAGAGATAGGGATTAAAAAACCCAAGAATTTATGATAAATAAAAAGCACAAAAAAAAGTCAGGAATAAGCTCAAATATATCAGTAATATCAATAAGTATGAGTGGTTTAAATGCCTACTGGATGACAGAGACTTAAATTAGGTTTAAAAAATAAAAGCCTAGGCTTCCCTGGTGGCGCAGTGGTTGTGAGTCCGCCTGCTGATGCAGGGGACACAGGTTCGTGCCCTGGTCCGGGAAGATCCCACATGCCGTGGAGCGGCTGGGCCCGTGAGCCATGGCCCCTGAGCCTGCGCGTCCGGAGCCTGTGCTCCGTAACGGGAGAGGCCACAACAGTGAGAGGCCCGCGTACTGCAAAAAATAAAAAATAAAAAAAAAAATAATAAATAAAATAAAAGCCTATATGCTGCTTGTAAAATACACCTAAAGCAAAATGACAGGGGGAGATGAAAAGTTAAAGGATGAAAATAGCTATGGCATGCAAATACCAATAAAAACAAAGTAGGTAGAGCTGTAGTAATATCAAACAAAATAGAGCTCAAGGGAAAAAAACAAGAAAAGGAACTAGGGGGAAGAGATAATTCATATTGATAAAATATAACATTTACAGAAAATATATATCAAAAAATATATGATATATCTACAAAAATATATTTGTAGATTGATATATCAGCCATGAACTTTAGGCACCCAATAACATAGTTTCAATACATAAAGGAAAGATAAAAGTTATACAAGGAAAAAGTGATAAGCAACTATCATGGTAAGAGGCTTTGTTACTCACCTCTCAGAAATCACCAGATAAAGCAGCTGTAGATCAAGTATAGATAGAGAGGATCTGAATGACATATATATTATAATTTGAAGTGTGGTTTAACGGATAAGATGTTAATAAAAAGAGACTGCTCATTATATCAGTTATGCAGGGAACATTCAAGAAAAGGAAATCATGTATTAGGTCACAAAGGAAATCTCAACAAATCCCACAAGAAGGAAGTCAGACAGGTTACCTTCTAGTTAAAATGCAATAAAATTAGAAATTAATAACAAAGAAATGGCCAAAAAGTTCTATGCATCTGAAAAATGTTAAATATCTTTTAAATAATTCTTAGGTTAACAAAGAAAAGTTAATATTATTATTTAGAAATGAATGACAAGGAGAGGCCATATATCAAAACCTGAGGTATATACCTAACCTGGAAAATTTACAGCTTTAAAATGAAGTTCTCAGAAAAGAGAAAAAAAGGAAAAAAAAATAACTAAGCATTTCAACTCTAGAAGTTAGAAAAAGAAAAACAAAATAAATACAATGACATTTGAGGAAGATATTAATAAAGAAAAAATGCAAAAATTAATAAACTAGAAAACAAATCAACAGTATAGATTAATAAAACTAAAAGCTGGCTCTTTGAAAAGACCAATGAACTAGAATAATCTATGGCAAGACTGAGACTTGTGGGTAGGGTAGGGAAGAATGACAGAAAAGTACAACGTCAAGAGTGAGAAAAGAAACATACTAGACAAAGCATATTTTAAATTAAAGAGAAAGTATATGCTAATTTACACCAAAGCATTTGAAAATCCAGATGAGTAGGATAATTTTCTGGAAAACAATAAATCACAAAAATTGGCTCAAAAAGAAAAAAAAATCATGAAAGACCAATAATCATAGAAGAAATAGAAATAGTCATTAAAACTCTACCCTTTTAAAGTGCACCAAAGTGAGAAAGTTTACAGTTTTGAATGTCCTACAAAACATTCAAGAAATCCAGAATTCCATGCAATTCTATTTTATAACCCAATTCCAAAACTGGACAGGGAAAACAAATACAGAAGGGGAAAAACCAGAAGCCAATATCATTTATGAGTGACGATGCAAAAATCCTAAACAAAATATTAGAATATCAAAAACAGAATTGCATTGTGAGCAGGTATATAAGAATGAAACACTAGAACATCATCCATGTTTCTGACTAGACTGAAATCATCTCAACAGATCATTTCAATTGATGCTGAAATTTAATAAAATTTAGCATCCATTTCTGATTAATAAAAAAAAACTGACTTAATAATGTTTTCTACTATAGACCTACAGCACACATCAAAGTTAATGATAAATTACCAGAAACAATCCCATTACAGTCAGGATCAAGGCAAGGATGCCCATAATCTCTGCTACTTTTCAGTACTGTACTGAGGGCTTGCTTGTGGCGAAAGACAAGAAGAAACAGAAATAAATATACTGCTGAACAGAAAGAGACAAAATGGTTAGTATTTTCAGTCAATATAACCATCTACCTGGGAAATCCACAAGAACCAAAAGCCTATTTATAATCAAACATGAATTCATCAAGGTGACAGATATAAACACACAAAATTAATAACTTTCATATTCCATAGCAATAACTAATTAGAATATGCACTTTATAACCCTATTCACAAAAGGGAAAAAAAGAACCTGAAAAATATCTCAGACAAACTTAATTAAAAATATCAGCAGAAGAAAGGTATAAAGCTTTAGGACATGAACAAAAACCTGAATAAATATGAAACCTGCAATATTGTTAGGTAGCGTAGAAATTAAACACCTGTCTTTTAAAGCCCCATTTCTCTAACACTAGGACCAGACTCATACAGCAAAGGCCAAAACCAAAAACTTGCCTTTTAAGTCAAGCGTGCAGGGCTCTGTAGATTGAAGACTTTGTTAGCAATTGGGGAAATTAAGAAAATGTCTTTTCAGGGAGCAAAATGAGGTTGTGCACTGGGAACAGAAGGGAGCAGAAAGACTGGGGGACATGGAAAATAAAACTAGCAGAATTAATAAAGTTCACCATTGTGGGCCCTGACCAAGGTGAGACCCAGGAGTGGGAGGGGGGAGGTCTCTGTCCCCACATATACCCCACAAAGCCGTGGTGGCCAAACAGATGGCACAGCACATTTTTAAACCACTTTTTAACACAGTCACTTTTTTTGCCTGCTTGCTCTTTATTCCTCTAGTCAAAAGTTCCACCAGCTGTCACTGTCTCAAAGAAAATGTCAGGGGTGTGTGGCTGCCTGTGCCTCTCTTCAGCTCAGTAGGGGAGAGGGTCCCAGGGACCTCAGCTCGCTGTGGTCCTGGCTGCAGAACTTGTGAAGCGGCTCAGGGGTGGGCCCCTCACCAAAATGAACCCACCAAGGAGGTCCATAGCAAATCCTTCCCCCACAGTAGCCCTTTCCAGGTTGGAACATATGTACTTCCCAAAGCACTTTCCCTCTATTTCCTTGTCTCCTTCCAGACACCTCTGTGAGGTCAATATTATTTCCATTTCAAAGGGAGAACAATGGGGAAGCCTGGCTTCCAGGCTTTCAAGCTGTGTGGCCTTAGAAAATGCCCTTTCCCTCTCTGGGCCTCAGCTTCCCCACTGCAAAATGGAATGGACCAAAGGTCCTCCAAAGTCCTTCCAACTCTATGGCTCTAGACCACCACTTAGTATCAGGAAGACAGCACTGATCCTTCTCCCTGAGTGACAGCTCCTGCTGCCTCTCTGAATCCTTCCTTCCGCTCCAGAGAGCCCACTTACACACCAAGGAAATCAGAACCTGGGAACTGGAGGAAGCTACCAAACTAGGTTCTGTTGCTTTAGCACTTTTTTCCGTCTCCAAACACCCATCAGTAACCTCTTTAAATGACAGCCAAATAGGGCAGTTGGTTTCTTGCTTAATCAAAACAAGGAAGAAAAAAAAAAAAACTTGATGAGTAATTTGCTGAAACTAATCTCTGCTCCACCCCAAACCTTTTGAAATTACACATTTAAACTGATTTAGAGAACTTTAAAGATGCATTTAAAATTTCTTTCCTCCTTGTTTAACTATATAATTGTTTTCACTCACAGTAATCTTCTCTCGGAGGCGTATGCTTGACTTATTTAATAAATCCTTCACATTTGAACTCATCCATTAGCAATAAGGAGCCTGACACTCCATTACCGACAATAAATTTCACTACCATTAAATAGCCACATACCACATGGAGGAAAGGAGACACTCGGATGTCCTTGCCGAGCCAGGACAGCGTTGGAGCTCAGCCCCAGAGCCTGCTCCAAGTCTGCCTCTGGGTTCCTTATTCCATCTCTGGATTCTCCTGGGAGTCGAGGTATTGATCTAGCCAACCTGGAGGCTGACCCAGAAAGACAGAGTAGGATGGGTACACACATCTGCTCTAAGGCTCATCTTTGTCATTACAGAAGGTTTGGGACTGGGGTCCAGGCAATAGAAGCCTGTGGCTAGTGACCACCCTGGGGCCAAGGAAGGGAGCAGGCAAAAGAGCAGTGGCCAGGACTGCCCTTGGGCTTAATACAAGGCCTCAGCCACCCAGCTGGCCTTGACACAGAGCCCCAGTCCTCCTGCACATCGTGCACACGTCACAGCTGATAAAGGAAAGTCAAATGTGTTTATCACTTTCCTCCACCGTTGCCAGCTGGCTGCATTCTCAGGGGGCACTGAAGCTTAGCTTACAAGCTGATGGCACCTCTGCTCATTACCAAAGGGCGGCTTCAGCATGGGGAGAAAGAAGAGAATCACTGATTGGGGAACCTTCGAGTCAGAGCTGAAAGAGACCTCAGAGGCCATTGATTCCAGGAGTTCTCAAGCTCTGCTGTGTGTCGGCATCACCTTGAGAGATATCTGAATCTTCAAGGAATGCCCAGGTAATGCTAATGCAACCAGAGGTGATCTGGTTTACTGGTTCTCAACATTGTCTATACAATATAATGACCTGGGAAGTTTTAAAAGTACCAATTCCTGGGCCTCATTCCATACCAGTTAAATCAGAACTTCTGGCTATAGGCCCAGGACATCAGAATTATTGAAAAGCTCCCCAGGTGATTATAATGGGCCATCAGGATTGAAAATGACTGATATGGGCATCTTACAGAAAAGATACTATGGCCCAGAGAGTGCTTAAAACTTGCCCCACATCCCACAGCAAGTAAGAGAGAAAGCTGTATAGAATCCAGGTGTTTGCCAGTCTATCGTGAGCTCTCTGTGCATCCTGTGATATGTGAGGGTAAGGAACATGGCCAGTGTCACCCAGGAAAGCTCGATGCCCTGAAATAACAGCCACCCTGCAGGAGATGATCCTTCAGGAGATCATGCACCTAAATGGTGTCAGTGCTGCTGATCTGGAAACCACACTTTTTGAGTCCAGACCCCTTTTATAATGCCTCCTCCTTCCTTTTGAATCTCAGCGCTCACCCATCAGACATCAACCCCTAGCTCTCGCCAGTCTCTGCGCAGAATGAAGCCATGGAAATGAGCACACTGTCTTCTGCACCTTAGCGAGGGGTCCTAAGTGTCGTAAGTAAATGGTAGATTCAGTAAATGTGTTTTCTGCCCGGACTGTGAGTGCTTTGAGGGCAGCTCTGAGCCCCTTTCTCCTGTATTCCTTGGTTTGGGGCTAAGGACCGCCAGATAGAAAAGGTTCCACGTGGCCTTGGGCAAGTCACTTCCTTGCAGGAGTCTCATCTGTAAAATCTGAATGCTAATACTCACTTCCTAGGACATCATTTAGATTCAGTGAAACACCAGAAGTAAAGTGCCAAGCCCAGAAGGGATGTATAAAATGTAGTTGACTATCTCAATTTCTATACAGAGACGGCACATCAAGGGAGGTGCTGAACTTGGATAGCCTGGGTTCCAACTCAGTCTGTACCACTTCTTAGATCTTAACCTTTCTGACCTTGACTTCCTCTTCTGTATGATAACAGCAAGTGCCACAAAGGATTGTTGTGAAGGTTAAATTAGAAAGTACATTTAGATCACTTAGCACATGGTAAGCACTCAATAAGCATTAGCTATTATTATTACTGCTGACCCCAGCCTCCTTCACAGTCAGCACAGCAAATGCTGGGAGTCCTATCCCCAGTGGTGGAGCACCCTACATGGAACTCTCCACCTTAGGAAAGAGGCACACACTCATTTGGCTGGGTGAGGATTACAAAGTGTGTCCGTGAGCGAGAGAGAAGCCAGCTGGATTTACAGCAACCCTAGCAGGTGGCCCAAGTCCTCAGGGCAGCTGGGACACAGCGCCCTTCCCATAACAGGGGGGCATCCTCCTCTGGTACCCTGTGGAGGTTGTCCATGCCTCTAGCAGGATGCTCATGACATTCAAGTCAATCATTGTCTTATCCTCTGACCAAAACCCCACAGGCCAGGCCTTTTTCTTACGTGTGTCCCTTTTGAATCCTGGGATACGGTAGGCTCTCAATGATGTTCATCAGGTAAATAAATGAATGAATAAATGAATTCATGCTAGAAAAATCTGTTGAACTTAGTAGTCCTAGGGATGTTGGGTTGAGCCATGAGGTTCTTGGGAACACAACAGAGGGAACACAGGACAGGAATCCCGCTAACAAAGGGCAGTGACCCACTCATCTCAGAATGGCCAGCCCTGTCTGGGACAGGGGCACTTTGGGAAAGGAAGGAGCCCACATGATAGAGGATTCTGCTGACAAAATTCTCTAACTCTATGTCTGGACCAAGGAACTTTCTCCAGGGCTCTTAGAACAGGGTATGTAAACTGTGGAGAAGGGTTCCTGGAAGGAAAGTCAGGGGAGGGCTTAGGAAGGTTCCCAGACTTCCCAGACTGATTGCCCGAACTGGGAGCCTCCAGGCCCCAGAACACCTGGTTAGAGCTTAAGAGGCAGAATGAATGCTGCCATTTTACTTTGTTGGTCATTTCCTGTCATACGAAATCTTGAATTTCCACTAAACTGCAATTTAATATTTTAATATGGTAGCTCCTCCACCATAGCAGTGGTGCTGAGTTCCAATCCACCTATTTCCCCAAGTGGGCAACATAAGGTCCCTCCTACCACTTCAGGTGGCCCCAGCGCTCCACAGATCAGGAGAACAACCAAGAGAAGCCTTACACCAGGAGGATGGATGGGTTGGAATGCAATGCTTTGGAGTGATTTCAGAGTACACTAGGTTGCAAATGAACAGCAACTCGTGACTCTTGAATGAACAGGTCTCCTTTCTTAGTAAAAGATTATTTTGTCTATCTCCTTATCTCCTCCTTTAGAAGAACAGAAGGTCATATGGATCCATAAAAGCCAAAGACTTGTAGGTAATCAAAAGAAATGTGGTCAACTGGTTTTCTCCACTGTGCACTGAGCATGAGGCAGGAGCAAAATAAATGGATTCAGGAAAGGTCTAGATGGAAGGAGACATCTCTCTGACCCTAAGGGCTACTGGGGATTTATGAAAGAGAGGGGGCCTTGAAATGAGCTCTATCTCTTCCCAGGCTCCTTGGGGTCAGGACCATGTCATCTTCAGATTCTTATCACTGGCAGTTTATGTAAACTTGTTCCCTGACCCATAGTGGGTGCTCAATACTTGTTCGATGAGTATCCAGGATGGTCTAGAAATGACTCATAATTGAAAGAGTGTCTTGAAGAAGAGGTAGACACTTTGCCAGGGACAGGCAAACTACAAACTGCAGGCTAAATCAGTCCCCATCTGTTTCTGCACAGCCCACAAGGTAAAAATGATTTTCACACTTTTAAATAGTTGGGGAAAAATCAAAAGAATAATATTTTGTGCAAAGTAAAAAATCAGATGAAATTCAAATTTCTGTATCCATAAATAAAGTGTTCTTGGAACACAGCTACATCCATTCATTTATGTATTGTTGATAGCTGCTTTTGCATGTCCCAGTGGAAGAGTTGAGTAGTAGTGACAGAGACCATATGGCCCACAAAGCCTAAAATATTTATTATTAAGCCCTTTACAGAAAATGTTTGCTAGCTCCTGTTCTAAACCTTTAAAATATGTAAAGAGCTGAGAGGGAGTGAGAGAAAGAGAAAGAGAAGGAGGGAGAGAGAAAAAGGGATTAGCTTGGTAGAAGAGAAAACTACGACTCAACTGAGTGTGTCTTAGTCCATTTGGGCAGCTATAGCTAACAGCCATAGACTGGGTGGTTTAAACAAAAACATTTATTTCTCACAGTTCTGGAGGCTGAACAGTCCAATATCAAGGTATTGACAGATCTGGTGTGTGGTTTGCAGATGGCCATCTTCCTGCTGTATTCCCACATGGCAGAGAGCAGAGAGGGAGAACCAGCTCTCTCCTGTCTCTTCTTTTTTTTTTTTTTTTTTTTGCCTCTCCCATTGCGGAGCACAGGCTCCGGACGCGCAGGCCCAGCCGCTCCATGGCACGTGGGATCTTCCTGGACCGGGGCACGAACCTGAGTCCCCTGCGTCGGCAGGCAGACTCCCAACCACCGCGCGACCAGGGAAGCCCCTCTCCTGTCTCTTCTTATTGGGGCGCTAATCCCATCATGAAGGCCTCACTCTCAGGACCTCATGTAAACCTAGTTACCCCTCAAAGGCCCCATTTCCAAATACCATCACACTGGGGATTAGGGCTTCAATATAGATTTGGGGGGAACACAAACATTCAGTCTATTGCACAGAGTTATCCTAAGAGGATATATGTGGCCTTGGAAAGGGACATTTTTTCTCACTCTGATGGATACCTACTTCTGAGATATTTTTAGGGATTTCAAGCATTAGGACAGGGAGTTAGCAGATGATCTTTAAGCCCCTTCTACCCCTGAGATGCCCTCAAGGTCAGAGAATTCCAAGGTAACTCTGGTCCAGGGGTCTCTGATGCCTCCAGGCTCTCACATTACATTCTCTCTGCACCACCAGTTCTGTGGGAAGCTTTTCTGGTGCCAATAAGCTAGAGAACCCACTGATAAATGCATCTATCCATCAAGTAAGCTTAGCTAGATACACATGAGGCTGGAGATTCAAATTTTATTCTTTAAACCAGTAGCTGACGGCAATTACTGACAAGAAAAGTTATTTCTGATTCACCAAGTCTCAAAGCTTTTGTTATGAGTCACTCTTCCAACAAAAAGTGATGTTGCAGTTATATATGATCTTCTTTTTTTTTTTTATATATGATCTTCTGTGGCCTTTTTCTATTGAACCATATTGATCTATTTCTCATCTGAAGTCATAAGGGCCTGATATACCTGCAGTCTGACCTTGCATCTTAAAAGGTCCTACTAGCCATCTTAACTTGAAAGCTCTCGTTTTGGTATAAACATGGGCCTGCTTCTGATTGAGGCACTGTCCTGGGTACAGGCACCGAATCTGCTCTTTAAAATTATTCTACCTAGGAAAGGTTCTTTCAGGTGAACAAATAAAGTAAAGCCACAGGAGGAGCAAACAGAAGCCCCAGAAGGCTTAGAATAACCTCAGGGAATCAAAATAGCTGGAGAACAGGTTGATGTGATTAACAAAATTTTCTGTCATCTCAGAAGGTATGAGTCAGGTTTTACTGTAATAATGCCATGTAACAAACAATCCCAAAATCTTAGTGCCTTACAACAATAAGCATTCATTTCGTAATTATGGGTCAACTGTAGTTGGCCATTCTCAGCTAGGCTTAGTGGGGTCCAATAAACTAGATTGGACTCATGCTTTGGGATGTTTCAGATCTACTCTCTGCATCTTCCATCAGGGCTGGAGCATGTTATGCAGAACAGAAGCTCCAAGAGGGCTGCAGAAACTCACTAAGCCTCTTTAAGTCTCAGCTTGGAACTTGCACAATACCTCCTCGCACATCTCGTTGGTCAAAGCAAGTCATATGACCAAGCCCAAAATCAATGGGACGTGGAAGTATATCAGAGCCATGGAGAAGCCATGGCCAGCACATAAAGGGAAGGAAGAATTATGGACAAATAACACAATCTAACACAGGGGGTGACCTGAAGTGACTTTACTTCCCAAGCTTTGCTGAAACTATAAGGAAGTCAAGATCCATTTTCTTTCTCACTTAGAGCTCGAGGACTGTGAAGGAATCTTGGTTTGATGATGGAGGACATGGGTGGTGTGGACCATTGTCTGAGTACCATTGGTCCCATCTACCCCTGGAGATAGGGAGGTTTATGCAAGGTGAAGCTGTGCCCTCTAAAACTTAAAGAAAAACCATCAAGCCCACATGAATACATTTTCTCCTATCTCCACCTTCTTGCAGGATTCTGTTTAACTGGTTAACTCTGGTTAGTTGGCTTCCAGTTTACCGAGATTATATCTTTTTTAAACATATTTATTTATTATTTGTTTATTTTATGTATTTTTGGCTGCTGTCAGGTCTTGGTTTCGGCACGCAGGATTTTCATTGAGGCACGCAGGATCTTTCGTTGCAGTGCGTGGGCTCTTTGTTGTGGTGCACAGGCCTTCTCTCTAGTTGTGGCATGCGGGTTTTCTCTTCTCTAGTTGTGGCGCACAGGCTCCGGGGCACGAGGGCTCTGTAGTTTGTGGCATGCGGGCTCTAGTTGAGGCGTGTGAGCTCAGTAATTTTGGCATGCAGGCTTAGTTGCCCCACGGCAACTAAGTTCCCTGACCAGGGTTCAAACCCAGGTCCCCTGCATTGTAAGGCGGATTCTTTACCACTGGACCACCAGGGAAGTCCCCAGAGATTATATCTTGTAAGTGTTTTTACCACCCACTTAGCAAGTGGTGTTACTTCTGAATAGCCAGGATAATGATAAAATAAACAAAAGGCTATAGTCCTGTTCATGTGCTTACTTCTTGACTGTTTACAAAATGATTATACTCACATTAGCTCCTTTGACACAATCAACCATCCCATGAAGTGAGAACAAACAGAAGATAATACCTACTTTAAAAGTGCTGATATGAAGGCTCAGAAATGGTGGGTGATGTGCCCAAGTTCAAAGGCCAAGTATTAAGAGCTGGAACAGACTTAAGATTTTCTAACTCCTTGCCCAGTACTCCCTCCCCTCCCCTCTGAGGAAGAACAAAGGAAGCACTGAGAGTGGGAAGCCATTGATTCTCTCCTGGCCAATCCAGGGAGACCTCAGGGAAGAGGTAGGTGTCAAAAGCTATTGGAAGGAAGCTGTCAGAATGGCACAAGGGGAAATGTTTTTATACCTTCACACAAAACAAGATCATCCAAAAACCTTACAACTACCTCTACTCATCTAGCCACTAGCCCACAGAATGCCTTAAGCAGCCTCCTAGGCTGATGCTCCATTTCCCGTCTTGCCCCCAGAGGTCTCTTCTCCATGCAATAGCCAGAGAGTCTGCACAAAACCGTCCAATGGCCCCCCAACTTGCTCACAATAAGGCTCTCTGGTCTAGCCATATGCTTTCTCTCTGTCCCCCCTCCTACTGCCTCTCTCCTCTCCAGCCTCACCCACCTCTGTGCTTCTCCTTGAGCACAGCAAGCATCCTTCTCTCTCAGGGTCTTTGCACTTTCAATTCCCTCTACTTAGAATGCCATGCCCCCCAATAAACCTATGGTTCACCTTCTCACCTGATCCAGTTCTCTGCCTGATTGTGCCCTCTTTGGAGGTGTCTGAACACCCCACCTAAAATTCCACATCTCATCACTCTCTATATTTTCACTGTATTTTGCTTTTCTTCATTGCATCTATCACTTTGTGATAATATATTGTACATGAAGATGTTTGCTTCCTTACTGTCTGTCTCTCCTGGAACAGAAGCTCCATGAGAGCAGAGAACTTATCTGTTCACTGCCTTATCTAGCAGCTCCCTGAAGCATGAATGGTATATGGCAAATGCTCAGTAAATATTTGTTGAACTGATGAATCAAATAAATGAATAAACTGGTTAGCTCTTTCTCCTCCAGCTACAACCCACTTCACCACCTCACCTATGGGAGGTACGAAACTTTCCTAGAACTGCTCGTGGGCTCATGCATCCTTCAAGAAGAGCTGAGCCCCAAGACACCATCAACAATGGCCTGGCCCCATTTCAGACCCTCTCAGTGGCTGCTCTGACAGCCTTGTATGATCACAAGCCTGGAATAGAGGCTTGACGGTGTCAAACCGGGGATCAGGAGGCGGCGCCATCTTGTGTCCCTGGAGCAGAGGTCTTGGGACAAAGCCCTGAAAACTGGCATCTAGTCCAGGAGCATGAAACAGATTGGATTCCTCATGATGCTCTGCGGCCTCCTTCATGGGGATGGCTTCCTTGAACCAGTGTCTACTTGGTGTGGGTCCCCTACAGTCTCTTGCTAAGGGACCCTGTTAACCCTGAGAGTCTCCCTGAGAACAGAAATACATGGCTTTGCATTGTCCCAGGCCCATTTTATTGAGAGCAGATGAAGACCCATCTTGACCAACCCAGGCAGAGGGGAGAAGGTCCCCCAGAGCCATCCTTGGTCCTCTCTCCATTAAGGTCTATTATGCCATTATTCATCAATAGAAGACCAACTCCCACCACAGAATTTTAAAGAAGAAAAGAAACACATGTTACATGGTCTCTATCTCTCTCCAGCTGTCAAGGTGTACCTCTCATGCTATGAGAATAGTCCACTTCACACATAGAGAAACACCAGCCATGTGACTTGGCCAACCAGCTAAGCCTTCACTTCTTAAGAGCTTCATCTACAAAATGGGAATCAGTCTCGCCAGGCTGTTGGGAAGTTGCCCAGAGATCTGAGTTTGAGCCTTTAGTCAATCTCTATTTCTGTAACAAGTAGCTCTTTCTACTTTAATTTCCTCTGTTATAAAAATGAGAATGCTAGTTAATTATTAAGGTTGCCAGCTCTAAACATCCATGAAATGTCATCAGATTGTTCAATTAATTTGATAAACCTACTAAAGATTTTCTTATACAATAAAATATACAGCATATTAGAAGCATCATTTTAATTAGTAGACCATATTGTATAATTACAATATATATATATACACTGCATTTTGTCAAATACAAGTGTGCTAATACACCTCAAAATTATAATGCATGCCCCACATAATAAGGCAATGATTCTCTTCAGTACACACCTCAGAGACTTAATTTGATTTGGAGATAAATAAAGCATGAAGCTTGCCAATCTCTCGAGGTTACAGTGTTTTAAATACCAATTGCCGTGTAAAATGGATTTGGGGACTATTACATCAATCCAGGCCGACCAAAGGGGAAGAAGACACCATTTCAACAATATTTCCCTTTCCTGATGCCTGCATCAGTCTAGCTGTGAGAGCAGCATGCGCCCAGTCTCAAAGGGAGTGTTGCAGGTTCACCACCACGACCCGCACGTAGCTAGACCAAGAACAGGCTTGCTTTGGTGGCAGATCTGGGGCCAACAAAGGAAGAGTTTTCCAGGGTCAAATCTCCACTGGAATGTGAGCTTCATGGGGGCAGGGACTGAGTCTGTTTGCTCACTGTGTAGAGCTGGGCACAGAGGTCATCAATGATATTTGTGGAATGGAAGAAGTAAGGAGCAATAAGACTTTAAGAAGATTCCAGGAGGACCCAAGCAGGGGATATTGCCCAGAGGAGTCATGCATTCAGTGGGGACCAGGGATCTTTAAGGTCTATATGAACCCTGAGATTCTACCTAGACCTGCAGGGATGTGTGCAAAATGGACAGCAGATGGGAGATAAGACAGCCCCTCTTTTCATATAGGTTCAAAGAGACATGATTATGGTGTTGGCTGGTTCACATCTGGCTGGGTGCCTTTCTCCTATGGAAGAGGGACTTTGGGAGACAAATTTACATCTGTCTGAGCTGCTGGTGAAATGAATCACAGAATTCAGCATAGGGTGGGAGAAGCTATAGGCAGGGTCAAAGAAGAATCAAAGCTTGGACCCTATATTAGTTTCCCAGGACTGCCATAACAAAGCACCACAAATGGGTGGCTTAAAACAACAGAAATTTGTTCTCTCACATTTATAAGAGGCTAAAAGTCTAAAATCAAGGTGTTGGCAGGGCCATGCTCCCTCTGAAGGATCTAGGGAAGAATCCTTCTTGCCTCTTCCCAGCTTCTGGTGGTTGCCAACAATCCTTGGCATTACTTGCAACTGTAACACTCCAGTCCCTGCCTCTGACTTCATGTGGCCTTTTTCTCTGTGTCTCTGTGTTCCTCTGTCCAAATTTCCCTCTTGCTAAAAGGACACCAGTCATGGGATTAGGACTCACCCTAATCCAGTATGACCTTATCTTAACAAATTATATTTGCAAAGACCCCATTTCCAAATAAGGTTGCATTCTGAGGATCCAGGGGGACATGAAGTTTGAGGGGACACTATTCGACTCAACACAGCCTCTGAGGACTCCAATGGGACACTCTCCATGCATGGAGCATGGACCTCATAGCCTAGCCTCTCCATCGCTGCAGTGTCTGCCCTCCTGGGGCTCTCTCTGACCGCTTCTGCAACTAACATGCTGACCGCTGGGGGGCGCTGTGCCTACTTTAATCCTCCCCTCCTCCCCCCCAGAGTTACAGATGGTTCCCTCAAGCTCAGAGGGAGGGTCTGCCTTGCTCCTGGCCATTGCCACAGGGCGTAGATCCTATAAGACTCCCACCACCCAGAGTGACCACAAGGGCATGAAAACGCCTGAAGTCATATGAACCTAAGAGAGGGAGACCACTGAGGACCGCATCCCTTCTTCCCACCTTCCTGAGTGTTCTAGCCGTTCCTACTGTGGAGTCCTGGCCCCTCTCCACGGGGGGCATGGTTTTGTTCTTGCTTGTCTCCATGGACAATCCAGTAAACCTCAGTGTCTGGGTGTCATGGAGCAGGGCTACCCCCCTGCTGCTTAGGCCTGAAATGGAAGAGGAGAGAGTGGGTGGAATTGGAACACAAAAGGACTTCTCCCTCCCCCTGGTAGCCAGTGGAATGCTGTTCTCCCGGTTCCATGTGATGACTGAATTGCCTTTTCACTGAGGGATGAACAGACCTTGAAAAGGCAGCTAACGTAAGATAATGGTTTCAAGAAAATGCAGCCTATCAAAGGGACCATAAATGAAAGTGGGGTTAATGGTTAATGGTTATGCTGCTAAGGATCTAGGGAGCAGCTCCCAATTTAACACTAACAAAACCTCTTAGGCACCTATTAGTGCCTGCTCCTGTTGCCTCTCTCAACAACCCAATAAAACTGGCAGGAATCAGTCTCCCCACTTCAGATGGAGATGTGGATCCTTGGAGATCGTAATATGAACTAGCAGGAAATGGCTTCTTAAGAGCATCCAAACAGCCTCTCTGGTTTACAGATGAGGAAAATATGATCCAGAAACGGTGACACATTGAACCAAGGTTACACAGCTAGTAAGATGCCCAGCTGGAATTCAAACCTAAATTTGTCTGGCTCCAAGTCCAGTGCTCTTTACATGACAACTGTGTGATGATTTGGTCTGTGGTTTGCTCAGGTTCCCACAGTTAGTGGGTATTGGAGTGAAGACTTCAACCAGGTCTTCCAACTTCTGGTCCAGCCTCCTTCCCACTGCCTCCCGTGGGTCCTCAGTGAGAACTTTCACTCAGTCTCCCCCTTTTGCTTCACCCTCATAGGTGGTCACTCCAGGACTGTCTCACAGGAGCTGGGACTCGGTGGGTCCATGCAGGATCGGAGGTCCCGTGACCAAGCACTCGCTGGAAGGGTAAGTCCTGATCTTTACAACACAACCAGGCTATGTTCTCAAACTGGGTCAGAACATTTGTTATTTCACATCAACTCTGAACACTCAATAGAAGAGAAAAAGTGGGACGCTTTGGAACTGGCTTTCCTCTGTGCCAACAAAGTGCCATTACTTTAACTTCATTTGTGTGGTACAAATGAGGAGATAAATGTCATGTTCCAGCCAGTCTATTAGTGGGTATCAACTGCAACATGGAAAGATTGTACAGTCTGGCTGGGTAAGGAAAAGGGAAGAGCTGCACCCAAGGATTTCAGCTCTTAAATCCCTGCTGCCTGGGATTTCTGAATTATGAAGCAAGATAAAAATGCATATGGTACATTACACACCTACAGCCAGTTGCCTTTATATTTTTTTAATTACATACAAATTCTAGTTGGGTAACTTTGGGTATGTCCCTCAACCTCTTTGGGCCTCAATTTTCTCATCTGTAAAACTGAGACAATATCCGACCTCCTTGCTACACTATGGATTTTTGTGTGAGAATTAAATAAGAAAATGAATAGGAAATTGCAACTGTTCCACACATTATTAATTATGCATTACGCATCATGTACACTCAAAATAATTATGCACCTAAGTAATTTGGATGCATGTTAGAAGTGTGAAATTCAAAATAAAATATATTGCCTTTTCACATCCCTGATGTAACTAATCCTGTGAGACCCAATAGAAGGGAAGGAATCTTTAAACCTCCATTTTTTTGTTTTGTTTTAATAAATTTTTTTATTTTTGTTTTAATAAATTTTCATTGAAGTATAACATATCATATAGAAAGTACTTGATTAATTTTCCAAAGTGAACATACTCACCATCAGCACCCAGATCAACAATTAGAATATTATCAGCCCCTTAGAAGCCCCTCTTATACTCCCTCTCACTCACTACTGCCTCTTCTTCCCCCAAAGTTGCCATTACTCTGACTTCTAATATTATGGACTAAATTTGACAGTGTTTGAACTTTGATCACATATTATTTACTCTTTGGGGTCTGGCTTCTTTCAACATTTTGTTGGTGGAATTCATCACACTGTTTTGTACAGCAGTAGCTTATTCATTTTCATTGTTGTATAGTATTCCATTATGTGAAAAGACCTTTATTTATCCATTCTACTGTTGATGGACATGTGCACTGTTCTCAGTTTGGGGTTAATACAAATGATGGTTCACAGGTATATAGATTTTTGTTGTAGATATAACTGGGAGAGGAATGCTGAGTCATAAAGCAGTGAGTGTTCAACTTGATCATATATTGGCAACCATTTTCTAAAGTAATTGTTCTAATCTGTACTCAGACCAGAAGCATATGAGAGTTTCAGTTGCTCCTCATCCTTACCAGCACTTGATTTTTTTTAATTGAGGCAACATTGGTTTATAACGTTATGTAACATTATATTTCAACTTCTGTATACACTATTACATACCACCAAAAGGTTAGCTTCGGGCTTCCCTGGTGGCGCAGTGGTTGAGAGTCCGCCTGCCGATGCAGGGGACACGGGTTCGTGCCCCAGTCCGGGAGGATCCCACATGCCGCGGAGCGGCTGGGCCCGTGAGCCATGGCCGCTGGGCCTGCGCGTCCGGAGGCTGTGCTCCGCAACGGGAGAGGCCACAGCAGTGAGAGGCCCGCGTACCGCAAAAAAAAAAAAAAAAAAAAAAAAAAAAAAAAAAGTTTAGCTTCCATCCATCGCTGTACAGTTGACCCCCTTTACCCATTTTGCCCTCTCCCCACCCCCACTTCCACTCTGGTAACCCCTACTCTGTTCTCTGTATCTATGTGTTTGCTTTTGTTTTGTTGTGTTTGTTCATTTATTTAGTTTTTTTTTTTTTTTTAATTCTACATAGTGAAATCATATGGTATTTCTCTTTCTCTATCTGGGAGAGGTCCACCCACGTTGTCGTAAATGGCAAGATTTCATATTTTTTATGGTTGGGTAGTATTCTAGTGTGTGTGTGTGTGTGTGTGTGTATACCATATCTTCTTTATCCATTCATCCATCAATGAGCACTTAGGTTGTTTCCATATCTTGGCTATTATAAATAATGCTGCAAGGAATATGAGTGTGCATATATCTTTTCCAATTAGTGTTTTCATATTCTACAGGTAAATACCCAGAAGTGGAATAGCTGTATCATATGGTAGTTATAAGTCTTATTATTTCAGCCATGTTGAAGGGTGTAGAACAGTATCTCATTTTTTTTGTTGTTATTGCTGTTTTTTTTTTTTTTTTTCGGTACGTGGCCCTCTTACTGTTGTGGCCTCTCCCGTTGCGGAGCACAGGCTCTGGACTCGCAGGCTCAGCAGCCATGGCTCACAGGCCCAGCCACTCCGCGGCATGTGGGATCCTCCCAGACCGGGGCACAAACCCATGTCCCCTGCATTGGCAGGCGGATTCTCAACCACTGTGCCACCAGGGGAGCCCTCATTGTATTTTTAATTGTCCTTTCCAGATGACTAATGAAACTGAGCACCTTGTCATGTGTTTATTGGCCATTTGGATATGCATTTGCCTATTCAGGATATTTTAATATAAATGGACCATACCATACGTGGTCTTTTGTGACTGACTTCTTTCACTTAGCATAATGTTCTCAAGGTTCATACATGTTGTACCACGTGTCTACTTTATTTCCCTTTATTGTTGAGTAGTATTGTATTGTATAGATGTAATATTGTATTGTATAGACATTTTATTTATCCATTCATCAGTTGATGGACATTTGGGTTGTTGTCACTTTTTGGCTATTATGAATAATGCTGCTATGAACATGTGTGTACTAGTTTTTGCATGAACATGTTTTCATTTTTCTTGGGTATATACCTAGAATAGATTTGCTGGGTCATATAGTAACTCTAAGTTTAATCTTTAGAGGAACCACCAGACTGTTTTCCAAAGTGGCCAAACCATTTTACATTCCCATCAGCACTGTATGAGAGATCGAATTTCTCCACATCCTCACCAACACTTATTAGCTGTCTTTTTTATTACAGTCATCCTGGTTAGTATAAGGTAGCATTTCATTGTGGTTTTCATTTGCATTTCCCTTACAACTAATGACATTGAGCAGCTTTTCATGTACATATTGACCATTCATATGTCTTCCTTGGAGAAATATCTGTTCAGGTCCTTTGCCCATATTTTGTCTTTTTATTATTGAGTCATAAGAGAGGGAAGGATTTTTAAAATAACAGAAATTACCACTATATCTTTGTTAAGAGTTGCAAGTACTTTTTCCCAGTTTTTTGTTTCCTTACTTTTCCCCCATTCAGAGTTCTTGAGTTTTTAATGAAATTTAATTTATCAATCTTTTCTTGTATGGCTTCTAGATGTTGAGCTGGAATTTGAAAGGCCTCTCCCTCTCCAATGCTATAGGGAATTCTTTTATGTTTTCTTTGTGTACTTTTATAGTTTCATCAAGCCTGTGATACCTTTGAAATTTTTCTAAATGGCTATCCAGTTATTCCAACATCATTTCCTGAATTGTCCATCCTTCACCCTATACTTTGGGATATCTTCTTTATCATATTCTGAATTGCCACAGTATTTGTATCTATTTCCAGATTTTCAGTTTTAATTCATGGGCATGTTTCATTCACCGCAACTACCTTGCTTTACTTATTGAGGCTTTATATGTTTTTATAAGGTAAGGTTATATATATATATACATATTATATATATGTTTTATAAGGTAAGGTTAGTCATTTCTCTTATTTGTGAATATTTTTCTTACTATTCTAGTTTGTTTATTTTTTCAAGTGAACTTTGGAATAAGCTCATTTGATTAACAACAAAACCCTGTATATGGTATTATGATCATATTAAATACATAAATGAAATTAGGGAGAATTGACTTTTTTTTCAGAATTGACATTTTATTTGTAAGTTTTCCTATCCCTTTCAGGTTCTTATTTTGTGTTTGTATATTGATCCTTCTTTTCTGATTATGTTATCTAATGATTTATCTATTTTATTGGTTAAAAAAACTAGATTTGGGATTAATTTATTAGTACTATTTATCTGTTTTCTAATTCATTACTTTCTACTTTTATCATTACTCATGATTTATTTCTGGTATCCTTCAATTTATTTTGGTATACTTTTTATAAATTATTGAGCATGATGCTTAACTCACTTTTTTTTGTTCTTTCTTTCGTTATTTAAGGCTATGATTTTCCTTTGTACATTGATTTAGCTGTGTATTAGTTTCCCAGGCTGCTGTAACAGAATACCATAAATTGGGTGGCTTAAACAACAGAAGTATATTGTCTCACGGTTCTGCAGGCAAGAAGCTGAAGATCAAGGTGTTGGTAGGATTAGTTCCTTCTGAAGCTGTGAGAGAGAATAGTTCTATGCTTCTGCCCTAGCTTCTAGTAGTTTGCTGGCAATCTTTGGTATTCCTTGGCTTGTGGGAGCATCACCCCAATCTCTGCCTTTATTTTCACATAACTTCCTCCCTGTGCATGTCTTTGTGACCAAAGTTCCCCTTTTTATAAGGACACTAGTCATATTGATTTAGGGCCCACCTTAATGAACTCATTTTAACTTGATTACCTCTGTAAAGATCCCATCTCCAAATAAGGTCACATTCTGAGGTACTGGGAGTTAGGACTTCAACATATGATTGGAGGGTGGGACACGATTTAACCCATAACAAACTATATCCCACCAATTCTGATAAAGAGTACTTTCATTATTGTTGTTTCCTAAGAGAGTCTTCCATTTCAGTTTTTATTTCCTCTTTGAGAGTTTAAGAGAGCCTTTAAAAATTTCCACATTGAAGGAGCTTTTCTACTTTCTATTTTGTTATCGGTGTTTAATGAATTATATAATATGTAACAAAATAGTTACAAAATGTTATCCAAACTACATCTAACTTTTAGAATTTATTGAAGATTTATTTATGGGTTAATATATGGTCAGCTTCTATGAAAATTCTCACAGATTTGGGGGGAAACAAAAAGTTTATCCTTTCGTTACATGGTTTAATCAGGTCTACCTCATTAGTTAGTTATTTAAGTATTCTATATCTTTATTTGTGTCCTCTTGGTCTATTCTTACAGAAGTAAATTATATTCCGCTTCTACTTATGTATAACTGCCTATTTCTTGCATCTATTGTAACTTCTGCTTTATAAATGTGGATACCATATTATTTGGTGTACTGATATTTACAAATGTTGTCTTAGTCAAATTCATAAAAACAGAGTAGATTGGTGATTACCAGGCACTAGCGGGGTGGGGGGGGGAATGGGGAGATCAAAGGTAGAATCTTTTGGTATAAAACGAATAAATTCTGGAGTTCTAATGAACAGCATGGTGACTATAGTTAACAATAATATATTGCATGCTTGAAATTTGCTAAGAGAGTAGATATTAAATGTTCTCAGCACAAAAAAGTAGCTATGTGAAGTGATAGATGTGTTAATTAACCTTACTGCAATAACCATTTCACATTATATATGCATATCAATCATCATGCCATATACCTTAAACTTACACAATGTTATTTGTCAATTATATCAGTAAAGCTGGAAGAAATATTGTCTTTACTGAATTATACCCCTTAGATTACAGTATACCCTTCTTTTTCATTTAATGATCTTTGTCCTGAATGCCACCTTATCTGTCCTGAACTCCACCTTGTCTGATATTAAGATAGCAACCTTTGCTTTGCTTTGTGTTTATATTTCTCTGGTATATATTTGTTTTTCTGTGTCTTTGTTTTAGATGTATCTCTTACATATAACATAGAGTTGGGTTTTAGATGTATCTCTTACATATAACATAGAGTTGGGTTCGCTTTGTGATCCATTCTGAAAATCGTTTATCTCAATAAAAATTTACTCTAGGGACTTCCCTGGTGGTGCAGCGGTGAAGAATCTGCCTGCCAACTGACAAAGGATTAATCTCCAAAATTTACAAGCAGCTCATGCAGCTCAATATCATAAAAACAAACAACCCAATCCAAAAATGGGCAGAAGACCTAAATAGACATTTCTCCAAAGAAGATATACAGATTGCCAACAAACACATGAAAGAATGCTCAACATCATTAATCATTAGAGAAATGCAAATCAAAACTACAATGAGATATCAACTCACACCAGTCAGAATGGCCATCATCAAAAAATCTACAAACAATAAATGCTGGAGAGCGTGTGGAGAAAAGGGAACCCTCTTGCACTGTTGGTGGGAATGTAAATTGATACAACCACTATGGAGAACACTATGGAGGTTCCTTAAAAAACTACAAACAGAACTACCATATGACCCAGCAATCCCACTACTGGGCATATACCCTGAGAAAACCATAATTCAAAAAGAGTCATGTACCACAATGTTCATGCAGCTCTATGTACAATAGCCAGGACATGGAAGCAGCCTAAGTGTCCATCAACAGATGAATGGATAAAGAAGATGTGGCACATATATACAATGGAATATTACTCAGCCATAAAAAGAAACGAAGTTGAGTTATTTGTAGTGAGGTGGATGGACCCAGAGACTGTCATACAGAGTGAAGTAAGTCAGAAAGAGAAAAACAAATACCGTATGCTAACACATATATATGGAATCTAAAAAAAAAAAAAAAGGTCATGAAGAAAATAGGCACAGGACGGGAATAAAGACACAGACCTACTAGAGAATGTACTTGAGGACACGGGGAGAGGGAAGGGTAAGCTGGGACAAAGTGAGAGAGTAACATGTACATATGTACACTACCAAATGTAAAACCAATAGCTAGCGGGAAGCAGCCGCATAGCACAAGGAGATCAGCTTGGTGCTTTGTGACCACCTAGAGGGGTGGGATAGGCAGGGTGGGAGGCAGGGAGACACAAGAGGGAAGAGATATGGGGAGATATATATATATATATATATATATATATATATATATATATATATATATAGCGCTGATTCACTTTGTTATAAAGCAGAAACAACACACAATTGTAAAGCAACTATACTCCAATAAAGATGTTAAAAAAAAAAAAGACTTTAAATAGGGAAAACAAAAAAAGGTAAAAAAAAAAAAAAAGAATCTGCCTGTCAGTGCAGTGGACACGGGTTCAAGCCCTGATCCGGGAAGATCCCACATGCTGCAAAGCAACAAAGCCCGTGCGCCACAACTACTGAAGCCCACATGCCTAGAGACCATGCTCCACAACAAGAGAAGCCACTGCATTGAGAAGCCTGTGCACTGCAATGAAGAGTAGCCCCTGTTCGCCACAATTAGAGAAAGCCCACGCACAGCAATGAAGACCCAACGCAGCCAAAAATAAAAATAAATAAATAAATTTATTTTAAAAAATTACTCTAATAACAGGTTAAATATGCTTGGTCTTTGTACTATCATATTATTTACACTATGTTGCTGTTGAATAGTTCTATTTTTTTTTTTTTTTTTTTTTTTTTTTTTTTGCTGTACGCGGGCCTCTCACTGCTGTGGCCTCTCCCGTTGCGGAGCACAGGCTCCGGACACACAGGCTCCGCGGCCATGGCTCGCGGGCCCAGCCGCTCCGCGGCATGTGGGATCTTCCGGGATAGGGGCACGAACCCGTGTCCCCTGCATCGGCAGGCGGACTCTCAACCACTGCGCCACCAGGGAAGCCCGAATAGTTCTATTTTTTTTAATCTTTCATTATGTAGTCTATAGTTATTTTGTGTCTTCTTATTCTGATATTTAGGAAGATTTGTATTTTTGTTCTAACAGCTGCCTTTACAAGTACAGTATTATTTTAATGCCCTTAGCTCTCTATTTCCTTAATTAGTTCTTCACCATAAGCAATAATGGAATAATTGTATTTTCTCTTCCCTTCCCTGTCATGTTTCTTAGCTTTCCCACATAGCTCAGAGATGAGGCCACCATTGATAATCAATAAGCATTGGTTAACTACTACTTTTTCTAAAAACAAAACCCAACAAAACACACAGTCAATGTCAAGAAAAAATTCTTCATTCTCTTTCTTCCTCTGCCTGGATATCCTATGCTGGTTTGTGTAGAACCAACCACTAGCCCTGTTTGAAAATAATTCTCCCTGGACATGAAGATAGGAATCTGAACCTTGGAAAGAGAGAATCGTTCTGTCATTGTAGGAGCTCCTGTCACATCCACATTCTCCTCTTTGATCCAGCTCCTGATTTCTCCATTGCCCAAGCTCTGGATACACATAAAACCAGTAATCAGTGGGAGAAACCAGGACTGGATCTCTACTAAGAAGCTGTTCCAGGGGCCTGGCCCTCATCAAGTGCAAAGGTTACAAGATCCAAAGGACTAGAGATACAAGTCAGGAAACAGATGTAAATTTTAGAGACACACCTGATTATCAGAATGAGTCCACAAACAATAAATGCTGGAGAGGGTGTGGAGAAAAGGGAACCCTCCTCCCATTGGTGGGAATGTAAATTGGTACAACCCCTATGGAGAACAGTATGGAGGTTCCTTAAAAAACTAAAAATAGAGTTGCCATATGATCCAGCAATCCTACTCCTGGGCATATATCTGGAGAAAACCATTATTTGAAAAGATACATGCACCCCAGTGTTCACTGCAGCACTATTTACAATAGCCAAGACACGGAAGCAACCTAAATGTCCATCAACAGAGGAATGGATAAAGAAGATGTGATACATATATACAATGGAATATCACTCAGCTATAAAAAAGAATGAAATAATGCCATTTGCAGCAACATAGATGGACCTAGAGATTATCATACTAAGAGAGAGAAAGACTAATATATCACTTATATGTAGAATCTAAAAAATATGATAAAAATGAACTAATTTACAAAACAGAAACAGACTTACAGACTTTGAAAACAAACTTATGGTTACCAAAGGGGAAAGGTGAGGGGAGGGATAAATTAGGAGTTTGGGATTAACACATACACACTACTATACATAAAATAGATAATCAACAAGGTCCTACTGTATAGCACAGGGAACTCTACTCAATATTCTGTAATAACCTATATGGGAAAAGAATCTGAAAGAGAATGGATATATGTATATACATAATTGAATCACTTTGCTATACACCTGCAATGAACACAACATTGTAAATCAACTATACTCCAATATAAAATAAAAATAAAAAAAAAAAGAATGAGTCCAAAGGTCTACATGACCTACTGCACTTGCCTTACCTACACATAGGGTGACTGCTGGTCTTGGTGAACAGTTTTGCTTTATGCCTGTTGAGCAAAAGTATTTCAGTTTTGATAACAAATTATAGACTCACCCCGCCTCTAAACCACACATGTGATTGACAAAGGTGCCAGGTAGCCTTGGTCTTCATTTTCATGGTAACTGGAAAGCATACATGATCTGCCATTGATTAGCTGCCTTTCTCACTAAGTTCAGTGTCCTCATCTGTAAAATAAAGACGAAAAGAGTGTGAGTTCATTGAGTTCAAAAGTCTCTTTTGTTAGTACATCAGAAGTGTACTTTTACATAGTTTCACCAATTTTCATTATGATCATATTATTTGGGTCATGGCTATTTTAAGAGTCAGAATCAAAATGGACAGAAAAGTGATCAGTTGTGTGATTATGTGCCAACAACAAGCACCATTATTATTGCAAGACATGTCCTGCCACTTTCTTTGAGGAAAAAAAAGAAAGAAAATTAAACAGTTCTATTGATTTTTAGAGTTAGGTTCATGGAAAGGTCTTTTTCCACCAACGCAGGGATGTGTCCAAGGTATGTGGTGTCCCTGAGGATAGCAGGACCTGCTTGACAGGAACTAGGATTCAAGAGGAATGGCTCACATGCTCACAAAAATCTCCAGCATAAGAGTTTCAGGCAAAAGCCAATATGTGGAGGCTCTGAGGGCCTTAATTAAAAGGTCAATTAATTTTTTCCAAGGTAATTTTATAGTGTGTATTAAAAGAATTCACCATCGTTCTCTCCATTTGGGTGGAGTTCAAACCTACTGGAGCACAGGGTCCTGTGTCTAAGGAATGACAAGTAACAAAAGACATTAGACAAAGGTAAGTCAACCTGACAGACATCCTGGTCCACCCCCACCTCCAACCTCTTTTAGAATCTATCTTTAAATGGGAAAAGTCTAGCAATAAGACTCAGAGCTTTGGATTCCTCTGTTACTTTGGGAAATTTTTCTAAGTACTTCAAGTATACATCTCTTCCCTTTCCCTTACCTGGAATGAGTTGTTCATTTGGCTAATCTCTCTCTAGATGCCCCCACTCCTCCAGACCAAGGATCAGCAAAGTTTGTCTGTAAAGGGCCAGGTACTAAATATTTTAGGTTTTGCAGGCCATATGATCTCTGTTGCAACTATTCAACTCTGCAGTTGAAGCCATAGGTAATACCTAAACAAATAGGCCTGGCTGTATTTTAATACAATTGTATTTATGAACACTAAACTTGAATTTGAGTTTCATGTAATTTTTATAGGTCATGAAATATTCTTCTTTTGATTTTCTTTCAACCATTTGACAATATAAAAACCATTCTTAGCTTGCAGGTTGTACAAGAACAGGGAGTGGGCCAAACTGGGCCCGTGGGCCATAGCTTGCCAACCCCTCCTCTATATCATGAACTTGAGGACAGGGATTCAATCATAATCATCTTACTAACTCCTATGGTTTCACTCAGTGTCTGACACTTAAGAGACAGCGAAAACTGTGGAGGAAGAAGTAAGCAATGGAGACCATGGAAAAGACAGCAGATGTATCCATCACATACAACAAAATAAGCCCTTCACATTGTTCCATATGGGTATTGGAAGGGAGGATGTGTGACAGCTAATAGTATTGCTTTGGAGTCAGAAAGACCTGGGTTTGATTTCCAGCTCCACCATTTCCTAGCTTGGGCCCAGACAAGTACTGAACATCAGGGTGCATATGTCTGTAAATAACAGAAAAACAACCAATGGTGGCTTGAACATTGCAGATATCTATTGTCTCACTTATCAAGAAGCCTAGATATAGTGGTTCCAAGGCTGGTTTAGTGGCTCAACAGTGTCACTGAGGTCACACAGTTTGTCTTCTGATACCCTGAGCCACCAGCTTTTCATCTACATGTATGTCACCTATGGTCACAAATGCCTGTCTGTTTTAAGCATATATGCTATGTTCAAGCTGGTAATATGGGGACAGAGAAAGTGCCAGCTCAGTCTCCTTTTATACTGCTATCAGGAGGCCACTGTCTTACCTAGAACATTCCAAGCAGATGTCATTTACGTTTTCCTTGTGTAGACCTGGGTTATGTGGCTACCCCTATTGCAAAGGAGGCCAGCCTTTACTGTGGGAAGCAAGGAGAGATGGAGTTGGGAGTGGCTTGCAGAGACCCTCAACAGAGTCCATTTCACAGACTGTTGCGAGGACAAGTGAAGTGATGTGTGAAAAGCATTGGCACATAAGTACTCAGTCAACTGCAGCTACTATTATCAGTAGGACTAACAACAGTTTCAAAGTCCTAAAATATAATCCCTACACTGTCAGTATGAAAACTAATTTCTCAGATGAAGTTAGAAAGCCTTATACCCTCATTTCACAATATCCATAATTACATACACTTAAAGCAAATGAATACTGAATTGGAATAGAATGTGTGTGTGTGTGTGTTCGTAACGGGCTATTGATTTATTTTATACTGTTCTATATATACGTGGAGCTATATATACACATATATACGCATTAAGCATAAATGAAAAAAACCTGGTGATGCTAGGTATGCTCCACATTCTGCATGTTAAATTAGACAACTCAGTCACTTTCCCTGGGCTTAAAACCTGAGTCATCTTTCCCTCTCTCTGCCTTTCCTGGTCAGTCAATAAGCCCTGTAGATTTTTCACTGCAATATGTCTCATATTTGTTCTCTATTTTCCAGGACCCAAGCACAACTTTTATCACCTCTTGTCCAGTTGACTCTTGCAGTAGACTCCTAAATATTCTTCTGTCGCTAGTTTTACCACCCCCTACCAAATCAATCCATTCCCTCCTTCTTGCCAGAGTTATCTCCCTGAAGCAAAGCTCTGGCCATGTCATTTTCTTGCTCAAATACTTTCAATGGTTTCCTAATGTCTACAAAGGTCAAACTCCTTGTTATTCAAGGTGTTCCTGACCTGCCCCCAACCTCCTTTTCTGTCTTCTCTTCCCATTCAGATGCACAGTCCAGCTCATTTAGAACTTGCTCTCTGGTCTCTGAACCATCCCCTCCCCCATTTTCTACATGCATCGTAGCTCACACTGATCCATCTCTGCTTTTCTAGATCCCACCTTATAGGGATGATGGGTAATTTCCATTTTAAGTCACAATGAAACTCTGCTTATGGATGACTACAAGAAGCCCGGAATTTTATGGATTACAATTTGTGCAAAACTATCTGATTAAATCAATGAAACAGTCAATAATTGCCTCTGATGTTTTGCTAGTCCCAGGACATTCAAATGTGCTGACAACTGACAATTTAAAATTGAAATGCCTCATCAAGTGAATTGGGAAGGAGACAAGTGATTCAGGCCAGCAGGCTCAGCATCTGGATTGGACCATGGTAGGGCCCAGTTGGAGCTCAGCTTGGTTCTTCCCCTCCCCCTCTTTATAGAGATGTCAGAAGGCTTTCGTATAGCAGAGGGTTGGTGTATTCTGTTCTGATCCAAAGCAGGAAGGGAGCCATTGCATTTGATGCCAGGTGCTGTGATGAATGTGCCATTTTTTGTCTAGTTAACTCTCCCAATAGCTCTGTGAGGTAGGCCTTCTCATTATCTCTATTTTCAAGTGGAGATGAAAGATCCAAAAATGAGTAAATTCTTAAGGTCACAATGCTGGGATTTAAAACCAAGTCTGTCTGACTCCAACATTTTTTTGTAGTTATCTAAGATCACACAGCATGTAAGTGACTAAATTTGGATCAGCTTCCATCAGGATGCCACAGAATACATTTGTGCAGGGGACAAGAAGCTGGGCCAGATGAACTCTGGAAATCTCTCCCAGTGAGAGGATTCTAAGAGTCCATGCCCATGAAATGGGCAATCAGACGAGGGCCCCTCCTTACTCCGGCTGTTAGAGGACTTTTCTTCATTCAGGTCTGGATATAAAATTCAAGCAGAAGAGCTCAGCCATAACCCTTCATACGACTTGAGTTTCAATATATTTTTTTCATGATCAACCTCACTCCCATATTTCAGCAATGCCGCTCCCTAAATTTTCCCCATGATGTATTGTTTCATGTTTGTATGACTAGTCCTTAAAACCAGACCACAAAAACTAGACGGTAGTAATCAGTTCTTTTCTTCTTTCTGAGCATGTGTTAACTCCAGCTTTTCCTATGTAAAAGACCACCATATAACTTAGTAGGTAAGAGAGTGGCTAGAGTTTGGCTGTTCTAGACTAGGTTCAACTAGGTTTGACTCCAGGCCATGAATTAGATTCAGGTCTGTTTCACATAGTTCTCACTCTTCTGGGACCAGCCTCTGGGGCATGTCTTCCTTATGGCAATGGAAGAAGCACAAAGGAGGGTAAACCCAGTCACCCAAGACATTTCAAGCCTCTTCTTGAATCACATCCTCTAAATTCCCAATGGCCAAAAAGTTAGGTGGACAATCCCAGAGTCAAGAAATGGAGAATTTCACTCTGTCCATCATGAAGCCATGGCAAAGGTATGGATGTCTGCTACAGGGGTGTAAAAATTTGGGACCAATAATTCAAACCACCACACCATTCAACCAAATAGGCACTGATCTCCTACTATCCAATGGGTTGTGTTTTCATCAACAACATAAAATATTGGAACCACACTATACACACAAGTTAGGCACTTGGGTTACCAAGATATTCAAGTCATGTTCCTGATCCCTGAGAGCTCAAGGTCAAGAGAAGAAGAAAGAAAAGAAAAGCTAAAATTTATTCAGTACTTACTGTGTCCTAGGCACTGTGCTAAGTAAGACCTTTGACACACTTAAATTACAGACCTCCCAACAATCCTGTGATAGGTCTTAATAGCCAAATTTTGCAGATCATAAGACTGAGGCCCAAAGAAGTTAATATAACTTGTTAAAAGCCACACAGTAGAAAGCCGAAGAGCTAGGATTCGAATATAGATATAACCCCCAAATCCATGCCCAGACAATTACAATGTCGCAATAAGTAGCATAATAAAGAAGCATCAGCAGAGGACTTTGGGAGCAAGGGGGAGGGGGCAGAGATCAGGTGAGCTTTCACACAGAAGGTAGCAAATGAGCTGGGTCTTGAAGCATAAGCAGAAATCCACCAGGAGTTTGGGTTGGTGGAAAGTATGTGCAATGGTCTGATGAGAGAGCAGGGCACTTTCTAGAAGAGTTGAGGGATGTGTGTTGTTGGAGTGTAGAGATGGTGGCAGGAAGTGTGAGAAATGAAAGGGAAGGAGGAGGCTGTGGTGTGGTGGGTGATGGAGAGGAGAGCTCTGTATACCAGGCAGGAGCTCTGGCTTTGCCTTAGGGACTGGGGAGCCTTGGGCAAGATGTGGTCTGATTGAGGGCTTCCCTGGTGGCGCAGTGGTTGAGAGTCCACCTGCCGATGCAGGGGACACAGGTTCATGTCCCGGTATGGGAAGATCCCACATGCCGCAGAGCGGCTGGGCCCGTGAGCCATGGCCGCTGAGCCTGCGTGTCCGGAGCCTGTGCTCCGCAACGGGAGAGGCCACAACAGTGAGAGGCCTGCATACCGCAAAAAAAAAAAAGATGTGGTCTGATTGAAATTGAGTTCCAGAAAGAACAGTTTGAAGGCAAAGTGGAGAAGATAGGCTTGAGCATGGAAGCCAAGGGACTAATCACAAAGCCTTCAGGGCAAGCAGATACCGCCACCCCGAGAAGCAGGCCAGACAGGCCCATGCAGACTGGAGAGTGCAGGCTGAGGCTGAAGCGGAGCTATCTACCCCTGCTCAGCTCCAGCAAATGTTGCCATGTGGGAGAGCGGGTTCAGAAATACAGATGTTTTTAATCTCTAAAGTAAAAATATATATATCTTGATTTTTAAAATCTGGTATTCCTTTCAACCCCTTGCTTATACAAGCACTAACTATTCACACTCAGGAACCAAATGCAGAATCTCTGACTCCCCTGCAACTCACTGTACTTGAACTCTCATTGTCTGAAATCAGAGATGGACAGATTCAGGCAGTGCAGGACATTTGTGTTAGCAACACATTTTCGCATTTAAAAAATACTTGTCCATGTATACACACACAATGCAATATACATATATACATGTGTATATACACACATACATGTACACATGTATGTGAATGTGTGTTTATAAATGCATGTGTGCATATATGCACATATGCATCAAAACTGGCACACAGCTGCTTCCATCACTGCAGCCACAGACCACACTCTAGCTCAGAGCCACACTGACTGCCCAGGAGCTGTGGGTTTCTTCACTCTCACACATTCTTTTTTGGAAACAGATAAAGGAGCCATTCACAACCTGTGGTCAAATACTAGCCTCTTCTCTAGGCTTTCTCCCTTTACTTGATATCCAAGACCCCAGAATCGTCCCCAGGAAGGTGGCCAGGGAATTGAGTTGCGCAGCTTCAGTCTTCAAAAGCAAGAGATGGAATTTGGGGGTTTGATCCAACAGCCAAAAGTATAAGACACGAAGGAGGGGGAACATCTTCTGTATGCTTCAGTCATGATTTAGTAGCTGAACTCCTCAGCCCTTGTGTTGTCTGTTTTGACTACTACTTATAATCTGCTATATCTCCCTATTGTTTGGAGGAAAGGGTTGGGGTCTCAGTCTCTCTCTCTCTCTCTCTCTCTCCTCTCTCCTCTCTCTCTCTCTCTCTCTCTCTCTCCCCCCACCCACCCCGCAAGTTTTCTATGACTATTTCCCTGAGTGCAAAATGCCTACTCACTTACATGGCTTCAATTCTTCATCTTCTTTTTGATTTCCTCCCATTTCCTCCTACACCTGCTTCTTTGTAATTTAGCTACAAATACTTGTGGGCAGTTTCTTAATTATTTAACACATTTGGAATCAATTTCCCGGACCTGATGAGCGTGCCACCCAAGATACCTGAGAGCTCTCCAAGAAGTCAGGCCTCTCACCTTCCCCACCAGCCCTAGGCCTCAGGGTTTTAACATCCAATGGTTCGCTCATCACCTGGCCCTATAATTCACCAGTCTGATTTATCATACTTGGCTGAGGTCCTAGGACCTAGGTTCAGAGCAGGTTTCCAGCTGTATACTTTGAAATTCAATGGCACATCTCTGATTCAGGGCTTCTTATTTTATGGATGGCAGCAGAAATCCAAACATCCTCTCTTCTACTTGATTTTGTGAGTATCTTGATGTATTACTAACAAGAGTTTAAATTCTTAGAAATTTAATTATTTTTTAAAATCTTGACTTCAGACAATTTCTGGAGCAGGTAGATTAAGCCAACAAATATTTGTTGTATACTTACTATGTGTAAGATGATGGTCTGGAGCAGGTGGGGGGCAAATTATGGCCCATGGGTTTTTGTAAATAAAGTTGTGTTGGAACACAGCCACATCCATTCACTTATGTATAGTCCATGGTGGCTTTCAAGCCAAAATGCCAGAGTTGAATACTTACAATAAAGATCATATAGCCTGCAAAGCCTAAAATATTTATTATCCAGCCCTGGTCTAGACACTAGACAGTTGGCTGCAAGCTGTCTAAAGGATCTTACTGGTTCTCGTGGCATTCACTGCAAACACTGGTGACTCCTAAATCTATAGCTCTATTTGGACCTCTCTCCCAACTCCCAGAGTCACATTTGCAACACTTTTTAGACATCACCACCTGCTATCCCAATATTCTACTGGTTTCTCAAGCCCAGCCTCCCCATGTGAACCTCTCTTCCTATGGTGGCACCACCAACAGATCCTGTGTCTCAGTCACCTGGGAGCCACTCCTGGATCCTCCCTGTCCCTTAGCTTCACATGTAACCACCATGACTCCTCGTATATATCTCCATGTCTATCCCCCTTATGTCATCCTTGCTGCCACAGCTCCCTTTGTCTCCTGCCTAGAGCAGAAGTTGCCCCTGCCCACCCCTGCGCTCACCTCACAACACAGGGATGAGGATCAGCCAAGCTGAGGTACAAAAGAAGCACGTGATACACAGCTTTTTATATGATTTGGGAGAACAACCCATATGGCTCAAAAATAATAATAGCGAACACTTACAGAGTACTTACTACATTTTAGGTGCCGTTCTAGGTAATTTATGTACTCCAACACCTTTGATCCACATAACAACTCTATGAGGTAGACACTTTTACTATCACATACCCATTTGACAGATGGGGACACTGAGGTTTGATGAAATTGAATAACTTGTGTAAGGTCACAAGCAAGCAAGGGTAGGAGCAGGGATATAAACCCAGAAAGTCTGGCTCCAGTGTCCATGCTCTTAACCACTGTGTTACACTGCCTCTGCTGAGTCCATAGCTTTATTTATCTTGCCAGGGTCACCAACATGGAACCCAGAGTCAGTCTGGGTGACAGCTTCCTTACAGCCTGAATGATTCCTAAGAAAAACGTAGATAATTCTTGCCCAAAGGATCCTACATTGGTACTCCAGGAGAAGGGTTGCCCAAACACCAGGCCTCTCCCTCCACTGTCAGGAATGGTGGCCAGGGGCTCATGAAAAAAATTAAACCCAGAAACCCCAGAGCTTCATTTGTGAGAGAACAGGATTTCAGAATTGGCTAGAATTGTTAGGACAATTACAACCCTTAAGCAGACTTTCTCCTGCATTTATCTGAGATAAAATCCATTACCAAGTTGTCTTTCTGCTCCTCAATCTGTCACTCTTCAAGCTTTTATCATGAATAGCAACACTTAAATATTCAGCAAGTGCCCTGCAGAGCACTAAATACCAAAAGCACACATAAAAGGTCACGGTCTCGATCCCCTCCCCACTCCCAGGAATTTACAGTTTAAGAGGCAAGACCCCAAAGCTGAACCTCAGAGGATGTGGCCTAAAAATGTAGAAAGGAATTATTTCTTGCCCTGTTTTTTCAATTTTGACTTTCACCTGTCTTTGTTGGGTATTGCCAAGAGGAAAAGGCAGGTAAAGTGGCATATTTAATTCATCTGAACAAAACATATTAAGAACCTGCTCTGTCCAAAGCTTTGTGCTTGGCACAGAATGTGATAGACAGGAGTGCCAAATAATTCCTACCTTCAAGAAGTTTCTATCGAGCAGTGGGATGAGTTATATAGCTACATAAATATGGTACTACATTACTGCCCCCAAAAGGTATACATAAGGGAAATAGTAGTTAATGCCACCCATTGGGACCCTGCTGTATGTCAGGAACTATGTTCAGTGTTGCAAGCCTTCTGACATCTCAAAAAATCTTCACAGGGCTTCCCTGGTGGCGCAGTGGTTGAGAGTCCACCTGCCGATGCAGGGGATACGGGTTCGTGCCCCGGTCCAGGAGGATCCCTCATGCCACGGAGCAGCTGGGCCTGTGAGCCATGGCCGCTGAGCCTGCGCGTCCGGAGCCTGTGCTCCGCAACGGGAGAGGCCACAGCGGTGAGAGGCCCGCGTACCGCAAAAAAAAAAAAAAAAAAAAACTTCACAATAGCCCTGCAAGGCTGGTATATTTTTAGCCCCATTTTACAACTGAGAAAATTGAGGCTAAGAGAAGTAGCCTGCCCTAGAAGTAGAAGAGCTGGGATTTAATCCCATGTCATTCAGACTCCAAAGACCATTGCAGAGGCACTGTTTAAGCGCCTTTTTGCCCCAAACAGTGAATAGAATGTTAATAAGGATGATATGGGCCAGTGCATCCCAAGCAGAGAGAAGAATATGAGGGAGAGCCCAGAGGCAGAGGACTGTAGGGTATGTGCCTCGGGTGGAAGGATGAGGGGATACAGCGGATGTAAATCATAAAGGCAGGTTGTGGTTTTGACCGGATATTATGAAGGTTCCATCACTTGGTGGCTTCTGGCTAACCACAATGGTGGCTTCTCCACAGGACATCATACTTTAGGACATAAAAACAGCCTCAGAAAGCTCTCTGACTTTTTCTGATTTTAAGCCAAATCATGTCCATCTCCTTCAGCATTGTTCCTATAGCCGTTTTTATCACAACTAAATCTTCAGCAATTTTGGGTGGAGCAAACATGGGCTTCCAGGATGGATCACTTGTCCTTGCAATGGGCCTTCATGCTCTGGTGACAGAGATAGCTGGGACTTGGCTGCCCTCCAGCTAATCACTTCTCCCTCTTAGAGAAGTAGTTCTTGCCTTGCATCTCTGCCTCATCAAAGGAGAATGGAATTGGTTTGTGGGCATTCTGTTGGGATTGGTCTGTGGCATGTTGCATTAGTGTTTCAAGTATGGCCTTCAAAAAGTATGTTTCCATTTGTTGTATTTTATCATAATCAGAGACTGATAGCTTCAAAGGAAAGAAAGAACAGGGCCTGAATTCTACTTACTGGATGAAAAGGAGATAAGCAAGGGGAAGGGCAAGAGGCAAATTGTGGAAGAGAGTCATATTTTCAATAACAATACCCATTTCAGCACTGTTCAGATGACGTCTGATGATCAGGAAGACTCAGGGTCATTGGGAAGAATGAGCATGAATTGACCAAATTTCCACACAAGAGCGACCGCAAAGGTCAAAAGACTCAGATTAGGATCATAGCTGGAAGGAAGAATGAGGATCAGCCCCTCATTTTAAAATTGGAGCAGCTAAAGCCCGGGGCGGGGGGGGGGCAGGGGGGGCGGTGCAAAGACTTAGCTGAGGCCACACAGATGGTTAGCAATGGGACAAGATTTGAAGTATCTTGCTTTCCAGCCCAGGGTCTGTTTATGACATCATGCTGCCCTCTAGGAGAATGTGACTATGAGCAAATCGTGAATGTTTTAAGATGTCAGAAACCTGGGTGTGGGTGTGAAAGGCCAAGGATGGCTTCAAGGAGGACATGAAATGATGTGAAATGGGATTTAAATGGGTGGAGAGCAGAGGGCATTGTAGCTGGAGGGGGATGCCCTCTACCTGCCCAGAATGTGCCAAGCCTGGCATCTCAGTATCAGGAAAAGAAGTAAGCAGATTCTTGTGGTGAAAAATTGCTACAGCAGTAAAATTAAATCCCCTTTCCGGAAGAAATGGAAACCTTTGTAAGAGATGAGAAATCTAAACCTCTGTGCTCTAGCTTAACTGATTTAAGAAACCAGCAGCTCCTTGCAAGGTTGAAGAGAGAAGGAGGAAAATACTTGGCTTTTGTCCCCACTTAAAGGAAGGGTATTTCCTGCTGGCAGCTACAAACATTTATGAAGCACCCCTAGGGCTTCATCCCAAGTAGGGCAGCCAGGTCACAGACAGCCCCCCAGAGCCTGGAGGGTCCTGGTTCAGCTTCCCTGGAGCCTTAACTATTCACCAATGGGTGACAGGACCACAAGAGACCTGAGTCACCCTTGCTAATCATGTTCAGTTCATTGGCCCATAACAAATCTCCCTCAGCTGGAATGGGATGCAGCCTCTAACACAATAGCACAGGGAACTCTACTCAATACTCTTTAATAGCCTATATGGGAAAAGAATCTAAAAAAGAGTGGATATATGTATATGTATAACTGATTCACTTTGCTGTACACCTGAAACTAACACAACATTGTAAATCAACTATACTCCAATAAAAAAAACAAACAAACAAAAAACAATGCAGGCAAAGACAGCAGCTAACATGGAGAAGCATTTATACAATGAGTCTGGATGAAAAGTATAGAACCCATTCCCAAAGCAGGATGACAACAGCAATGTAAAATATACATAAGGAGGAATTAAGACTGGAAAGAAAAACAAACACCATTGTGTCCAGTTGGTGGGATTATGGGTGCTTTTATAAATCTTTTAAAATAATCTTCATTATAATTACATGTGATTTAAATAATAAATAAATACATTTTGCAATACTTTTATCAACTGTGCTTGCATTTCTCTCCAACCCACCCCCAGCATACATGGAGCCAGTAAAGGAAGTAGGCAACATTTTTCTTCAGCACTCACCCCCCCTGCCCCAATACCCTCTCCCTAATATCCTCATTTTATACCCTGTATTATCTCTCCCAGGCCTGATTCCTTAACCATTATCACAAATTCCTGACTTCTCCCTCTCATTCTTCCTGCCACCTACCTTTCCAAAATATTTCCTAGTATTGAAGCTGTCCCCAGAGCTTAGTAGTGTGGTAGTTAACCTGATGAAGGAAGGTGCTCATAGAGGTAGGTTGCTCTCTGGGATAATATATTTGCTTAATAGCTGGATAGTCTCCAAAGACAGACACTGTCAGTGCTTTCCCTCTCTGCACACATACACTACTCCCGCCCCTTATAACTGGGCTGGCCTTACTGACTTGCTTGACCAATAAAATAAAGTGGAAATAACATTCTGGGTTTCTGAGACCAGGTCATAAGAAACCTTGCAGCTTCCTCCTGGCTCTCTTGGAATACTCAGTCTTAGGATGCTGTCTTCTGGCATTCAGCTGCCATGTTGTAAGAAGTCCAAGCCACATGGAGAGGCTAAGTGTAGATGGTCCAGTCTACTCAACAAGTACAGATGGTCTAGCACCTAGCATCAACTGCCAGCCATGATGAGTGCACCATTTTGGACATACAGCCCAGTCAAGCCTTCAGATGACTGCAGATAACCGCAACCTCAGCCTGCATAGGACTAAAACTGTGTGAGACCTCAAGTAAAAAACACCCAGCTGATATCATTCAGTCCACATAACCAACAGAGATAATAACTTGATGCTTTAAGATACCAATTTTGACAGTGGTTTTTTAATGCAGCAATAGATAAGGAGCACATTTTTAAATAGTTTTTTTTTTAGGTGGGATGACAAAACTTCAGTTTCTGTGGTCCTCGATTTGGTGCAGGAGTCTCAGAAGGATTGCTTTTCTGCTCAATCATTTCTTTAATCATTCATTCCTTCATCCACCCAACTTACACATAATGAACAACATGTCTGTATACAGCACTGTGCCAGGTGCCAAGGAGCACAGCAAAGGCATCAGAAACAGCCATGCAAAAACTGTATTTCATCAAAGGCATTGACATGTTATATAAAAGTGGTACAGTTACTTGAATTTAGATGTGCCAGGTGGATAAGATTTGAATATTTGCATATCTGGGTGCAAGGGCATTGAAGAAAATGAGAATAATATGATCAAGGCCACTGAATCAAGACAGCAGGGAGTAAGCAAGGGATGCAAAAGAAAGCCCTCCAGTTTGATTACAAGGTAAGGAGCCCTAATGAGGATGGTGGTCAATAGGGCTGGTTGGGAAGTTTGGGACCTGGACCTTGAGCAGGTCTCCCAGGGTGGCTGCCCTCTGAGCCATACTATCAATATGTTCCTGAAGGCCAAGGTCAATGTGATCTATGTTCTCTGCCACAGATCAGTCACTGATTGCTTTGCTGAGAGACTAGAGCCTAAGAATGTAAGAATCAAGTCTAAACAAATCCCCAAAGAATTCAAACTGCCCATCTTTCTATGTACAAAGTGTGGCCCCCATTGCATTTATGAGCTGTAGCAAAGTCCACACATTCACCATCCATTAATATTGATGATGGGCCCATGAAGATGCTATTAGGTGGGAGAACATGATAATAGCTCAGAATTAATGACTGAAAGAATCAATCCCATTTCAGCCTCTAGGGAAGGGCTGAAGTTAGAGCTAGACAAGGATTACAGGCATTGCCCCCAAAGTATTAGCTGACCTGGATTCCTAACTCTGCTGGTAACTTGCAATGCGATCTCAAGTAAGTCACTATTTCTTACTGAACCTCAGTTTCTCCACCTGCACAATGCAGAGTATCTCTGAGGTTGCTTTAATCATGATATTTCATGATTCTAAGGGAGAGAGACATGTTACATGAAAGGGAGAAAAGGGGTGAAGTAGGATCTGACACTCACACTTCTGCCATCAACTCTAAACACATCCATGGAATTCTGACCAAGTCCTAATGGCATCAGTGTTTGGCTGGTGCAGTGCATGACTTAGTGTTTGGCTGGTGCAGTGCATGACTTAGTGCTTGGCTGAGAGTAAGATTAAACCTCAGATTCCCAGACAGTTGACTTTTCCCCAGGGCATGTGGAGACCATGATCCCAAGTTTCTCCCTGTACATCTCATTCTGGAAGTCAAGCTCCATTATTGCATGCTTAAATGTAATGCATTTAGATTTAGCCTCATGAATAAAACACTGTCATAATTCACTAGTAGAGGGGACTTTCTCATCAGATTTTCTTCTCTGCCTTCTCAGGAATGTAATGTAACTTCTTTTCACTGCACCATAAATTTACTTCAGTGAGTTGAAAAAGCAGCTTCTTGTCAATATTTAAGTGGCTCACTAAGAGCTTATGTTTTACTACAGACAATTCCCAACTTATGATGGTCCAACCTGTGATTTTTTTGACTTTACATTGGTTGCAAAAGCGATATACATTCAGTAGAAACCAGATGTCGAATTTTGAATTTTGATCTTTTCCCAGGCTAGTGGTATGCTGTAGGATGCTTTCTTGTAATGCTGGGCAGAGGCAGCAATCCACAGCTCCCAGTAAGCCACGTAATCATGAGGGTAAACGACCCACCTGCTTACAACCATTCTGCACCCAGACAACCATTCTGCTTTCCACTTTCAGTACATTGTTCAATAAACTACATGAGCTAGTCAACACTTTATTTTGAAATAGGCTTGTGTTAGATGATTTTGCCCAACTGTAGGCTAATGTAAGCATTCTGAACACGTTTAAGGTAGCTGAGGTGTATTAAATTCATTTTTGACTTAAGATATCTTTAACTTACAATGGATTTATCAGGATGTAACCCCATATTAAGTCCAGTAACATCTGTATAAGCAAGAAGTCATGAAATTCTTGATAAAATGAATTACTAGTTCACTGACTTACAAAATGAGCACTCTCAGTTCTTTACTTTGAGGAAACAGTAGCAGTTTTATTTAAGATCACATGAAACTTCACGACAACACAGGTCCCAATATCCCCAGGTTTCAAAACTGAGATGCACTTTCCTATACACCAACAAGGAATCCTCAGGGGCTGAAATGAAGATAGAGGGGCACCATTTGTTAGCAGTAGGATATGGTCTACCCATGCTGCTTCAGAAGTGATGCTCCCTTCACCATCTTTGTGGGTTGCCATCCTCACCTGTGTCAGCCGAGTTAGCACCACGTACCACCTTCTTCTCTTTCCAAGTAACCGAGTAGGATTCAGAGGAAAAAATGAAGGGTGTAACTAGGACCCCCACTCCTCACCAATTCTGACATGTGGGAAATAGTGGTGAAATGGGTCATCCACACAAAGTTTACTTTGGATTCCTCACTTTGATGTATTCCCTGATGTATGGCCAAAAGCTGTCTCTTCCTTTCTCCTTTGAATGGGTGAGAGCTTGGGTAAGCAAGGGTAGGGCTTTGTTTGGAGGAAAGACAACTATGTAGAAGAAGGACAGCCTAATGCCTTGTCCCAAAAATCAAGAGAGAGTTCCAAGAATCAAGAAATAGTGGCTAAGGGAAACCTTCAACATGGCGGAAGATTAAGACATGGAGATCACCTTCCTCCCCACAAATACATCAGAAATACATCTACATGTGGAACAAGTCCTACAGAACACCTACTGAATGCTGGCAGAAGACCTCAAATCTCCCAAAAGGCAAGAAACTCCCCACATACCTGGCCATGTGGATGACAGGGTCTTGGTGCTCCGGCCAGGTGTCAGGCCTGTGCCTCTAAGGTGGGAGAGCTGAGTTCAGGACACTGGTCCACAAGAGACCTCCCAGCCCCACGTAATATCAAATGGCAAAACTCTCCCAGAGATCGCCATCACAATGCCAAGACCCAGCTCCACTCAACGACCAGCAAGCTACAGTGCTGGACACTCTAGGCCAAACAGCTAGCAAGACAGGAACACAACCCCACTCATTAGCAGAAAGGATGCCTAAAATCATAATAAGGTCACAGACACCCCAAAACACACCACCAGACGTAGACCTGCCCACCAGAAAGAAAAGATCCAGCCTCATCCACCAGAACACAGGCACTAGTGCCCTCCACCAGGAAGCCTACACAACCGACTGAACCAAGCTTAGCCACTGGAGGCAGACACTAAAAACAATGGGAACTACGAACCTGAAGCTTGTGAAAAGGAGACCCCAAACACAGTAAGTTAAGCAAAATGATAAGACAGGGAAACACACAGCAGATGAAGGAGCAAGGTAAAAACCCACCAGACCAAACAAATGAAGAGGAAATAGGCAGTCTATCCGAAAAAGAATTCAGAGTAATGACAGTAAAGATGATCCAAAATCTTGGAAACAGAATGGAGAAAATACAAGAAATGTTTAACAAGGACCTAGAAGAAATAAAGAGCAAATGAACAGTGATGAACAACACAATAAATGAAATTAAAAATTCTATAGAAGGGGCTTCCCTGGTGGCGCAGTGGTTGAGAGTCCGCCTGCTGATGCAGGGGACATGGGTTCGTGCCCTGGTCCGGGAAGATCCCACATGCCGCGGAGCGTCTGGGCCCGTGAGCCATGGCCGCTAAGCCTGCGCGTCCGGAGCCTGTGTTCTGCAACGGGAGAGGCCACGACAGTGAGAGGCCTGTGTACCACACACACACACACACAAATTCTCTAGAAGGAATCAATAGCAGAATAACTGAGACAGAAGAATGGATAAGTGACCTGGAAGATAAAATAGTGGAAATAACTACTGTAGAGCAGAATAAAGAACAAAGAATGAAAAGAAATGAGGACACTCTCAGAGACCTCTGGGACAACATTAAATGTACCAACATTTGAATTATAGGGGTTCCAGAAGAAGAAGAGAAAAAGAAAGGGACTGAGAAAATATTTGTAGAGATTATAGTTGAAAACTTCCCTAATATGGGAAAGGAAATAGTTAATCAAGTCCACAAAGCAAAGAGAGTCCCATACAGGATGAATCCAAGGAAAAATAGGCCAAGACATATTAACCAAACTATCAAAAATTAAATACAAAGAAAAAATATTAAAAGCAGCAAGGGAAAAACAACAAATAACATACAAGGGAATCCCCATAAGGTTAACAGCTGATCTTTCAGCAGAAACTCTGCAAGCCAGAAGGGAGTGGCAGGACATATTTAAAGTGATGAAAGGGAAAAAGCTACAATCAAGATTACTCTACCCAGCAGGGATCTCATTCAGATTCAATGGAGAAATTAAAACCTTTACAGAAAAGCAAAAGCTAAGAGAATTCAGCACCACCAAACCAGCTTTACAACAAATGCTAAAGGCACTTCTCTAGGCAGGAGACACAAGAGAAGGAAAAGACCTACAATAACAAACCCAAAACAATTAAGAAAATGGGAATAGGAACATACATATCAATAATCACCTTAAATGTAAATGGATTAAATGCTCCAACCAAAAGACATAGACTGGCTGAATGGATACAAAAACAAGACCCATATATATGCTGTCTACAAGAGGCCCACTTCAGACCTAGGGACACATACAGACTGAAAGTGAGGGGATGGGAAAAGATATTCCATGCAAATGGAAATCAAAAGAAAGCTGGAGTAGCAATTCTCATATCAGACAAAATAGACTTTAAAACAAAGACTATTATAAGAGACAAAGAAGGACACTACATAATGATCAAGGGATCAATCCAAGAAGAAGATACAACAATTGTAAATATTTATGCACCCAACATAGGAGCACCTCAATACATAAGGCAAATACTAAAAACCATAAAAGGGGAAATCAACAGTAACACAATCATAGTACGGGACTTTAACACCCCACTTTCACCAATCGACAGATCATCCAAAAAGAAAATAAATAAGGAAACACAAGCTTTAAAGGATACATTACAGAAGATGGACTTAATTGATATTTATAGAACATTCCACCCAAAAACAACAGAATACACTTTCTTCTCAAGTGCTCATGGAACATTCCCCAAGATAGATCATATCTTGGGTCACAAACCAAGCCTTGGTAAATTTAAGAAAATTGAAATGGTATCAAGTATCTTTTCCAATCACAATGCTATGAGACTAGATATAAATTACAGGAAAAAATCTGTAAAAAATACAAATACATGGAGGCTAAACAATACATTACTTAATAACTAAGAGATCACTGAGGAAATCAAAAAGTACCTAGAAACAGGGCTTCCCTGCTGGCGCAGTTTTTGAGCAACCCCCTGCCTATGCAGGGGACACGGGTTCGTGCCCCGGTCCGGGAAGATCCCACGTGCCGCAGAGCGGCTAGGCCCGTGAGCCATGGCCGCTGAGCCTGCGCGTCTGGAGCCTGTGCTCCGCAACAGGAGAGGCCACAACAGTGAGAGGCCCGTGTACCACACACACAAAAAACAAACCTAGAAACAAATGACAATGAAAACACGATGACCCAAAACCTATGGGATGCAGCAAAAGCAGTTCTAAGAGGGAAGTTTACAGCGATACAATCCTACCTTAAGAAACAAGAAACATCTCAAATAGACAACCTAACCTTATACCTAAAGCAATTAGAGAAAGAACAACAACAAAAAAAACAACCCAAGTTAGCAGAAGGAAAGAAATCATAAAGATCATATCAGAAATAAATGCATAGGGGTAAGACAGGAATACAGACACAGACCTACTAGAGAATGGACTTGAGGATATGGGGAGGGGGAAGGGTAAGCTGTGACAAAGTGAAAGAGCGGCATGGACATATATACACTACCAAACGTAAGGTAGATAGCTAGTGGGAAGCAGCCACATAGCACAGGGAGATCAGCTCGGTGCTTTGTGACTGCCTGGAGGGGTGGGATAGGGAGGGTGGGAGGGAGACGCAAAAGGGAGGGGATATGGGAACATATGTATATGTATAACTGATTAAATTTGTTATAAAGCAAAAAATAAAAAAATAAATAAATAAAAATAAATAAATAAAATAAATAAAATAAAATAAAATAAAATAAAATAAAAAAAGAAATGAAGGAAACAATAGCAAAGATCAATAAAACTAAAAGTTGGTTATTTGAGAAGATAAACAAAATTGATAAACCATTAGCCAGACTCATCAAGAAAAAAAGGGAGAAGACTCAAATCAGTAGGATTAGAAATGAAAAAGGAGAAGTAACAACTGACACTGCAGAAATACAAAGGATCATGAGAGATCACTGCAAGCAACTCTATGCCAATAAAATGGACAACCTGAAAAAAATGGACAAATTCTTAGAAAAGCACAACCTTCCAAGACTGAACCAGGAAGAAACAGGAAATATAAACAGACCAATCACAAGTACTGAAATTGAAACTGTGATTAAAAATCTTCCAACAAAACAAAAGCCCAGGACTAGATGGCGTCACAGGCGAATTCTACCAAACATTTAGAGAAGAGCTAACAGCCATCCTTCTCAAACTCTTCCAAAATATAGCAGAGCGAGGAACACTCCCAAACTCATTCTACGAGGCCACCATCACCCTGATACCAAAACCAGACAAAGACGTAACAAAGAAAGAAAACTACAGGCCAATATCACTGATGAACACAGATGCAAAAATCCTCAACAAAATACTAGCAAACAGAATCCAACAGCACATTAAAAGGATCACACATCGTGATAAAGTGGGGTTTATCCCAGGAATGCAAGGATTCTTCAATATATGCAAATCAGTCAATGTGATACACCATATTAACAGATTGAAGAATAAAAACCATATGATCACCTCAAGAGATGCAGAAAAAGCTTTTTACAAAATTCAACACCCATTTATGACAAAAACCCTCCAGAAAGTAGGCATAGAGGGAACTTACCTCAACATAATAAAGGTCATATATGACAAACCCACAGCCAACATCGTCCTCAATGTTGAAAAACTGAAACCATTTCCACTAAGATCAGGAACAAGACAACGTTGCCCACACTCACCACGATTATTCAACATAGCTTTGGAAGGTTTAGCCACAGCAATCAGAGAAGAAAAAGAAATAAAAGGAATCCAAATCAAAAAGAAGAAGTAAAGCTGTCACTGTTTGCAGATGACATGATACTATACATAGAGAATCCTAAAGATGCTACCAGAAAACTACTAGAGCTAATCAATGAATTTGGTAAAGCAGCAGGATACAAAATTAATGCATAGAAATCTCTTGCATTCGTATACATTAATGATGAAAAATCTGAAAGAGAAATTAAGGAAACACTCCCATTTACAATTGCAACAAAAAGAATAAAATACCTAGGAATAAACCTACCTAAGGAGACAAAAGACCTGTATGCAGAAAACTATAAGACACTGATGAAAGAAATTAAAGATGATACAAACAGATGGAGAGATATACTATGTTCTTGGATTGGAAGAATCAACATTCTGCAAATGACTATACTACCCAAAGCACTCTAAAGATTCAATGCAATCCCTATCAAACTACGACTGGCATTTTTCACAGAACTAGAACAAAAAACTTCACAATTTGTATGGAAACACAAAAGATCCCGAATAGCCAAAGCAATCTTGAGAAAGAAAAACGGAGCTGAAGGAATCAGGCTCCTGGACTTCAGACTATACTACAAAGCTACAGTAATCAAGACAGTATGGTACAGGCACAAAAAACAGAAATATAGATCAATGGAACAGGATAGAAAGCTCAGAGATAAACCCACACACATATGGTCACCTTATCTTTGATAAAGGAGGCAAGAATATACAATGGAGAAAAGACAGCCTCTTCAATAAGTGGTGCTGGGAAAACTGGACAGCTACATGTAAAAGAATGAAATTAGAACACTCCCTAACACCATACACAAAAATAAACTCAAAATGGATTAAAGACCTAAATGTAAGGCCAGACACTATAAAACTCTTAGAGGAAAACATAGGCAGAACACTCTATGACATAAATCACAGCAAGATCCTTTTTGACCCACCTGTTAGAGAAATGGAAATAAAAACAAAACAAAAAAAAAACAAATGGGATCTTATGAAACTTAAAAGCTTTTGCACAGCAAAGGAAACCATAAAGAAGATGAAAAGACAACACTCAGAATAGGAGAAAACATTTGCAAATGAAGCAACTGACAAAGGATTAATCTCCAAAATTTATAAGCAGCTCATACAGCTCAATGTCAAAAAAACAGACAACCCAATCAAAAAATGGGCAGAACACCTAAATAGACATTTCTCCAAAGAAGATATACAGATTGCCAACAAACACATGAAAGAAGGCTCAACATCATTAATCATTAGAGAAATGCAAATCAAAACTACAGTGAGGTATCACCTCACACCAGTCAGAATGGCCATCATCAAAAAAATCTACAAAGAATAAATGCTGGAGAGGGTGTGGAGAAAAGGCAACCCTCTTGCACTGTTGGTGGGAATGTAAATTGATACAGCCACTATGGAGAACAGTATAGAGGTTCCTTAAAAAACTACAAATAGAACTACCATATGACCCAGCAATCCCACTACTGGGCATATACCCTGAGAAAACCATAATTCAAAAAGAGTCATGTACCAAAATGTTCATGCAGCTCTATGTACAAGAGCCAGGACATGGAAGCAACCTAAGTGTCCATCGACAGATGAATGGATAAAGAAGATGTGGCACATATATACAATGGAATATTACTCAGCCATAAAAAGAAACAAAATTGAGTTATTTGTAATGAGGTGGATGGACCCAGAGTCTCTCATACAGAGTGAAGTAAGTCAGGAAGAGAAAAACAAATACCATATGCTAACACATATATATGGAATCTAAAAAAGAAAAAGAAAAGGTCATGAAGAACCTAGGGGCAGGATGAGAACAAAGACGCAGACCTACTAGAGAATGGACTTGAGGACACAGGGAGGGGGAAGGGTAAGCTGGGACAGGGCGAGGGAGTGGCATAGACATATATACACTACCAAATGTAAAATCGATAGCTAGTGGGAAGCAGCTGCATAGCACAGGGAGATCAGCTCGGTGCTTTGTGACCTAGAGGGTTGGGATAGGGAGGGTGGGAAGGAGGGAGACACAAGAGGTAAGAGATATGGGGATATATGTATATGTATGGCTGATTCACTTTGTTGTAAAGCAGAAGTTAACACACCATTGTAAAGCAATTATACTCCAATAAAGATGTTAAAAAAAAAAAAGAGAAAGAAGTAGTGGCTGAGACCCAAGAAATAATGGCCAAGACACTGAAGCCTGACTGTCTGGGTTCAAATCCCCCCTCTGCCTCTTGCTATTACTTAACGAGAGGCACATTACTTAACCTCTCTGTTCACAGGTTTCCTCATCTGTAAAACAGGCAGAGTAACAGTTCTCACCACATGAGGATGTTGGGATGATTAAATGATGTCACACATATGAAGCACTAGAGCAGTTCCTGGCATATGCTCCATGTTTGCTATTTTATTGCTGTTGGAGTTTCTGTGGGCACCAGGATAACCATAAAATTGAGCTGGTTTCATACCTGCTGGCCTCCTAGTAGCCTGTGGGCAGCCAAAAAGTGCTAAGACTCTGACACCCTGGGGCCCATTGAGACACTGGCCACCATGGCTCCCATGCCTTTTGAAAATCCTGATCTGCAGCCCTCAGGCCTGCTTCATTCCACAGGACTGGGCTAATTTCAGGTCCTAGCTGCCTCCAGTTCATACCTCCCTCTGTCCTAACATGAAATGATGCTGCTGGAGGGTTTGGGTCCTTTACACCTGCCACCTTTCTAGGCATCCAAATCTTCTGGGACCCCATGGACCACAGGACATTAAAGACATCCTTTTCGCCTTCACTAAGGTTAGCTCTTTTCAGGAGAAACTCTGAGATAACTAAACTAGACTTGCTTTGCAGCCCTGACCAAAATAACTGCATATGTTTTCTGGGTTATGTCAGCTCATTGAGCTGTCAAAGACACTTGACAGAAATCAAATGTTCTTCGTGGACGGTGTTGCCACACGCTTCACACATAACACACACACACTGTGCTTTTTAAATCCCCATATAATAAGAGTCAAGAAAAGATGGAGGACTGGAGTGCAGGAAGAGGAGAATTTTATATGCACTCAAGCATTCTTCCTCCAGGTTGAATCTGTGGGCTTTAAAAATCCAACTGAGGGCTTCCCTGGTGGCGCAGTGGTTAAGAATCTGCCTGCCAATGCAGGAGACATGGGTTCAAGCCCTGGTCTGGGAAGATCCCACATGCCACGGAGCAACTAAGCCCGTGCGCTACAACTACCGAGCCCGTGCACCACAACTACCGAGCCTGCGTGTCACAACTACTGAAGCCCGTGCACTGCAACGAAGAGTAGCCCCCGCTCACCACAACTAGAGAAAGCCCGTGTGCAGCAACAAAGAACCAACGGAGCCAAAAATAAAAATAAATTTATTAAAAAAAAAAAAAAAAAAAAAAATCCAACTGAGTCCTGATTCTTACCTGACTCAAGCTAAGTAAAATATGTGGCAATCAGAGTTTAAGAAGCAACTTAGCTGAGTGGGCACAAAAGGAGAGCGAGCCACACTTGGTGCTTGCCCTGCTCTCGTCTTGGTAACGTTAGTGGGCCACTTGGTGACAAATGGAGACATAGAGTGACCTCCAGCATTTGTACTAGAATGTGAATGTCTTGTGTAGGGAGCTTTATTGAATTTTAGGCAGGTGAGTGATAGCCTTCCCACATCATAAGCTCTCGTCAAATGTATCCTGACTGATTGATATTTTCTCTCACTTTATAGGCTCCCTTAAGGAATAAATCCAATTGAAAAGAATGACACACCATTTGTACTTAATTAGACATGTTTCCCAGAGAACTAAAAGTCTTTACTAAAATATACAAGCATAGGCATTAATTTGAATTAGCATAAATGCCATACTTAAATGTGCTGCATATTTCAAACCCAGATACATAAATATGTAGGTATAATTAGATGCTTTGCTCACCGAGGCTTAACTTTCTGGAGTGACTAAACTTGTGGCTCTTTACCTTACGGATATTCCTGGACACTTTGAGAATCTCTTGGAAGTTATCAACCCCTCCCTGTAAAATGCATCCATTACAACATTTTGCCTACATTTTGAAGGTATGCATAGATTCCCTGGAGCCCATTTATAAACCTTCCTCTTTCCCCCCACCCCCAGGGTCTATGGACTCAGGTCAAGGACCTCTGACTTGGTTTTCAGTCCTAGTCCTAGCTCAAATGCTGTGCTTCTCTCTCCTTGAGTTTTTATGGCACTAAGAGTTTGAGCAAAACCCCTTCTCTAACCCAAATACTGTTTCAGGTCCTGAGATTTAGAGATGTTTGGCATAAAAAGGTCATGTGCATTTTCCTTATTATGGTTTCAATTGCCCTAGCAAAGATTTCTTTCAATAATAAAGGATGTGCCTTTATTATCCCTCTAACTTGTCTGTCTTGGAAACTATTTACTTTTTTTCACCTATAAGGTGAAAGAAAAGAGAAAAGAAAAGAGAAGATTGTTGAAGAGTAAAAAGGACTTGCTAATCTTCACAAAACCCATGTTTGGCTTTCCTCTGATTAGTAGGTTAGTTTCTCCTCTCTTTTGACAAACACGTTTCAAGCTCCTGTACTCTTTTCTAATCAACAGTCTAAAATATGGTTATGATTCTTAATCTTTCTCGTTAAAGAATCCCCTGTGACATAAACTCTGTTGCCTTTGTTGTAGAGCTCCTCCACCACCATCTTGACACAGACCAGAGACAGGGTGTTAAACAGATATGCTCTCTTTGTTAGGCTAGAAGTCCTCAAATCTGATGTCTGAAATGGTTATTCAGGCCATTCAAATTAGACAAGGCAGAAAGTGAAGCTCAGAGCATTAGTTTCCTCGTCTATAGAAACAAGGCTGCTGATTACAATACAAACTCTGTAGGGTTGCCAGGAGCATTAAAGGACACAATGTTTGTAAAGTACCTGGCACAACCGCTATTATACAGCAGCTAATAGAAACTGTCCAGTGGGCTCTAGCAAGGGAAACTACAGCACCATGGACAGCTCCTGTGGTTGGCCATTTTGGAGAAGGTCTTCCCAGACTAGTTGACAGCTGCCTCACCAGGTGGCCCTGCTCTATGGAGCAAGGCTCTACAGTTCTTAAAAGGACCTTGACCACTTAGACAACCTCTGGCTTTCTATGACAAGGAAATCATCCTCTTCTCCAACTCTACGTGAAAGTGCACCCCACCAGACGGGAGGCTCATCAAAGGAATCTAAGTGTTCAGAGGTTTTGCTGGATTAGAGACTTGGGTTTCCTTTCGGTGTCACATGGTTAAGTCCCCAGCTGATTAGTCTTCATAGATCCTTCTTCCCTCCGTGAGTACAGGGGGCTTAGAGCTCTTTGTTCTGACTCCACCCTAAAGACTGTATTTCTTGACTAACCATCCATTTCTCAGGAAAAATAGTCTGGCCCTACCCTATACCTTCCTTGGCCTGGTGTGTGGGTTTCAAGGGCAATTTCCTACTACATTAGGACAGCCAACTTCTACAAGTGAAAATACCAGCCAAGGCACTATCTTTCTAAATAAAACGCTGACTAAATGTTAGCAGGCTTCTTCGTCAGAACAGGGCAGGAGCTGTGAGGGGGACTGAACAAACATGTGGATGTGCTCTTTGCTGACAGTCGTCAGCTGCCTGGGTTCCTGCCACATGCTGCTCCACGTGGTTGCCCACGCAAGAGCATGTGCACCTACTCCCCCTCCCCCCACCCCATTCTCTAAGAGTTCTTGACTCCTCAGTGCCGGCGCTACTTGTCGGCAATACATGTGGGTTCTGTAGTTTCGCTCCTGAAAAAAATATGTGTTAAAATCAGAATTTTGTAAAGTGAGTGTCACTTTACCATTGATTGACATTAAGATTGTTCAGTGCCTCCTTTTAATTTCCAATTGTCCGCTGACTGTGAGTGTCCCTAGGCACTTCAGATTCCAGCCACTCTGTCTCCTGCAAAACTAGTTCTGTTAGTTGTTAGAAGTTTGACCATCATTTATCAACTTTCCCTAAGATGTGTATTATTACTATTTCCCTGGACAATAGTAATAGCCTCATGCCTACTTTTCCACCTTTTTTCTCCACTTTCAACCCAGATTATACAAAGCTGCCAGATTAATTTTCTTAAAGTTTACCTAAGCATAACAGAGCCCTGCTTAAAATACTTGTTTTTAATGGCTCTTCACTGGCTACAAAGTTACCTACAAACTCCTCATCCTGTTATTCTTCTTGATATGGCTTCAGCAAGCTTTTCTAACAATTACCCCTGCCATATGCCATCTGGATTCATTAATAATTTCTAAACAAGGATATCCTTGTAACTTCATCCATGTTCCTCGTCCTTCTGGAATGATCTCCCCCTTCTTATAAAATTCTCCCATTCTTCAAGGCCATCACATACCCCATTCCTTTGTACAATCTTTGCTAAGTAACAGTAAAAGCTAACTTTTAGCAAGCACTTAGGACATGCCAGGCACTGGGCTAAGCACATTATAGGCATTATACATCATTTATTCCCAGCAAAATCAATCTTTTACAGCCCATATTTTGCATATTAGGAAACCAAAGTTTAAGAAGTTGGGCTTCTTGCTCAGTGTGTTAGAACTATTGAGTAGTGAAGCAGGCTTTGAACCCAGGTAGCCTGAGTCTGGGGCCCTCAGCTTTAAACAACTCTCCTGTCCTTGTACACCCAACCTCTAACACTTGACTAATTCTTTTTTTTTTAATACATTTATTTATTTTATTTATTTATTTTTGGCTGTGTTGGGTCTTCATTGCTGCGCGCGGGCTTTCTCTAGTTGCCGTGAGAGGGAGCTACTCTTCGATGCGGTGCGCGGTCTTCTCATTGCGGTGGCTTCTCTTGATGCAGAGCACAGGCTCTAGGCTCACAGGCTCAGTAGCTGTGGCGCACAGGCTTAGTTGCTCCGTGGCATGTGGGATCTTCCTGGACCAGGGCGCGAACCTGTGTCCCCTGCATTGGCAGGTAGGTTCTTAACCACTGCACCACCAGGGAAGTCCCTTGACTAATTCTTATACTGCTTACTTTACTCCACCTCTATCTTGTATTATAATTATCATCTGTGTATTTGTCTTCCTTTCCTTCACTTTGGATAGTGAACGTATTACCAACTTGGTCCTATTCATCTATATCTCTAACCAGCACAATGCCTGAAACTTTAGTGGAAAGAACTTTGAAACCGGGGAGGAGGTTGTCAGTGTGGGTATTTTAGATGAAAGAGGGAACCTAATCTATTCCCAGAGGTCTGTGATCATGAGAGGAAACAGGGTAAATTTCATTCTAAACACATTCTACAACCCTTGAAGAAATGCCTACCTGCTTGGGGCAAGTGGTCAAGGAGCTAATGTCACTTCAGCCAGGCAGAGCCCAGAGCCCAGAACCCAGCTGCAGGGGGCTGCATTTTCCATCCCTCCTCTCTTTCCTTGTCCAAAGGGACTGTGATGGGATAATAGCAAACCCACTCAGAGAGCAAGAGTCATGATGTGGTTCACCTTAGAGAATAAATGTGTGGCCTGGGAAGCCAGCCAAGCCTCTGGCTGAGGCTGAGCTGTCTAGAAACTGAAGCAAGGAGAGTAAGGATGCCAAAGGAGGGGGTGGACAGATGATCCACTGATGAACTTCTTTCATACTCTGGTTGTATCAGAGTCCCAGCACCCACAAATTGGGTGATTTGAGAAAAGTGTGAAGAAGGGACTATTCTCAAGAGTATGGTAAGCTGTAGGGAAGCCATAGGGGTGGTGCTATGTCCTGGAGTGTGTAACAGTAGGAGTATTACCACCCTTAGGTCTAAGGGCCAGGGAAGGAGTGGGGAACCTGGAGACAGAGAAGCTGGCTGATAAGAGCAGTGACCTTCAGTCAAGGGACACAGCCAGCCAATGGCAACTTCATTGTAAGGTTGCTGGGGGGGGAATACCTCAACTTAATTCTTCTCTCTCCCTCTAATCTACTTCTTAACCTCCCCATCGGTTGAGCCTAACCCTAGTCAGAGAGCAAGGAAGCCCACTGATGTCATCCACAGAGGTCAGCCTCCCCAGGTACAGGGCTGGAGGGTGGATCTGGAGGGCCAAAAGAAAGACAGGTGAATCAGAGTCATGGCCTAGCCTCAGTGACCTTGTCAACAAAGTACAGACTCTCAGAGCATGTTATGGATTGAATTGTGCCTCCCCACTGCTAAATTCATATGATGAAGCCTCAACCCTCAGGGTGACTGTATTTGGAAACAGAGCCTGTAGAGAGGTAATTAAGGCTAAATGAGGTCATAAGGATGGGGCCTTAAACCAATAGGACTGGTGACCTCATAAGAAGAAGAAGAGACACCAGTGATGAACACGCACAGAGGAAAGGCCATGTGAGAACAGAATACAATGTAAAGGCTGCCACATGCAAGCCAAGAAGAAAGGCCTCAGGAGAAACCAACCTTCCAACACCTTGATCTTGGACCTGTAGCCTCCAGAACTGCAAGAAAATTAATTTCTGCTGTTTAAGCCACCTAGCCTGTCGTATTTTGTTATGGCAGCTCTAGCCGATTAAGACAAAGCAAGAGGGAACCTTAAATATCGTCCCACCTGACACTCTTACATCACAGAGGAGGAGTCTGAGCAACAAGGAGATGTGCCTTCCCTAAAACCTCATGGTCACTTAGAGGCAGGGTTTAGACTAGAACCTAACTGGGGGGACTCCTAGGCCAGAACCTCCCACAACACCCAGAAACTCCAAGATAGGGATCATGAGTGAAATCCAATTTGGTTATGTATTTTGTTAGGCTTATATCCCGTGTTGGGTTTTAACTGAATTAGTTTCCAACTTTGAAAAATCAGGAGATTTCACATTATTATCCAGATATTCAACTTCTCTTTAAACATCAGAAGATCCAGCAACTCTGGGCCCACATTCTAGCATGGATATAAAGAGCCTGAACTAAGCTACATCACTCTACTTCTAAGGCATCCAGACCAACCAGCCCACCATCACGCCTGCTTCACTCATTTAGTTTCTGTCTGGTCCCAATAAGCAAATTCTGTTATCAGCCTCTGACCACATCAAGCTATTTTTCAAAAGGAACACACATGGATATCAATAACTAATCAGTATGCTGCACGTCACAGGAAATACATACAGTCAGTTGAGAATTTGGAAATAAGGGAAATAAGACTGTCCTCTAAGAGTTAAACTCGGAAGTCAGCCCACAGTTGTGCAGAGCAGAGCTAGGCTAAGTTGTCTGAAAGAGATAAATGTCCCTCAGGTGTGCCATACAGGACAGGAACCTGACTGTATGTGTGACACAACTGAAGAAAGAAGGTGTGAATAGGTGTGGGGCTGGTCAATCATAAAAGCTTAGAAAATAGAGTCAGAAGCAAAAACTGCCGATAATCACCAAGCACCATGCAGGAAGGGAGAACTATAGTCAGAAACATTCCCAGGACAGATAAGATCCACCATGCAATGAGGAAATAGCCCATCGACCATTTGAATCATCTTATGCCACCTGCTCTGGGTTCATGCTCACCAAACCACCTCCTCTTTAGACTCCTGTTTCCACGTAGAAAATTACTAGTCCCTTTTAATGCCCCCAGGGATGGGTGGGTACTGGTTTCCTTGCACTTCCACATGCTTGTTTTCTGATTGATTACATCAGTTTTGGGAGATTGATTAAAGGGCTCACACCTCTGAAGATCAGTCTGATTCTCCGTGCCCTGAAAAATCTAGTTTCTGAGCCTGTAAGACTGAGAGCCAGATGTTCCTCTGGAGGCCTTTTGGGAGCCCAGCAAGCTGGCCTTCCTGGCAAGTTTCCTCTCCTCTCCCTCCTCTGTCCTCATACTCATGCCAGAACCTCATCTTTGGCCATATGGCCTCACTTAAAAATAATAATAATACATAAGCAATTTAACAGGGGTCTTCTGGACACAGTGCCTTAGTGAAAAGTAGAAACACTTTAATCTGCATGTCCACGTGTGGCTATTTAAATTAATTAAAATTAAATAAAGTTAAAAACTCAGTTCTTCAGTCATACTAACCACATTTCAAGAATTCGGTAGCTACATGCAGCTAGGGATTGCTGTATTGGACAGCTCAATTGGAGAACATTTCCACCATCTCAGAAAGTTCTTTAGGACAGTGGTGAGGTTGATGATAGAATTCAGATAAGACAGAGAGATAAACATAAACAGAAGCACTCTTTGAAGGCTCTGAAATCACACCTCTTGTGTTTCCAGATGCTGCATCTATAAGCGAGGCCTGGACACTTGCAGAGTCAGAGTGAGTGACGGGTGTGAGTAGCAAGAGGTTCAGGTCAGTTTCTCAGGGATACTGACTGACCTCCATGCCTCACCAGCCCCCCATCTAGAGATGAACTTGAACCTCAACTGAGAGGGAGTTCTTCACAAACCCTTCATTACTCAGGCAGCTGAGTGCCTGCAAAATGCCAAACTTTAGACTAAGCTCTCAACACCTCTTCACCAGGGCCTGACACTCACTAAAACTCCATAAAGGGGGTCCCAGGGACAGATGAAGACTGAGGTCTCTCATCCAGATGGCCCTGCACAGGCTTCCCTGCCAAGTAGCTCATTCATTCTGCATCAGAACTTGGTGAGAATGGTGGGCAGGATTACTAAGCCCATTTTACAGATGAGGAAACTAAAGCTCAGGGGATTTAGATAAATTGTCCTTGGTAAAGGCTGAGAAGTTCCAGGTGAAGCCAGGATTTGAGTCTTGATCTCCCAACTCCTGGCTTAGTGCTTCTTCTGCTTACACTGTGTTGCCTCTTTAGAAAGAGCTCCCAAGGTTGCAAACCATTTGCCCAAGTGGCAGAGGGTTGGGACACATGATACAGAACCTGGAAGAAGGAAGGATGTCTCTGTACCACTGTGCTCTTGATGGCAAAGCAATGGGTGAGGATACAGAGGAGTCCCAGCTTAGAGGACCAAGGGGAGCATGGAGGGAGGGGGAGGGGGAAGTGGGGAGGGGGGACCTGGGAAACACTTTTCCCTTATGACAGGAGCTCTGCTTTCCAGTTCGTAGTGTAGGGATGATGCTAATTGTCTCTTTCCAGGCACACAGACAGACTAGAACAATACAGTGAAATCATGGATGAGAAAATCATTGGGAAGATGGTAGGAAGCTCAAAGGATTATAAGTCTCCTGCTTCTCAGAACCCAAACAAAAATAAAGCTAAAATAAAGACATTTTTTCTCAGCCTTTTACTTTCATGAAACAGATAAATGTCAAAGAAATCAAGCTTACATCAGACAGATTATACATAAATTTTCCCCGGGAGCCCAGCGTCAGCAAAGGTTCAGCTCAGCCCCCTATATTTGCCCAGTTGGAGTCCTAAATAATGAAAATTACTCATAATAATGTAACAGGGTCCTATGTGACGGGCCTTCTGAATCATGAGAAGCAGTCCTAGGATTTTTATACAGCAGATTTCACTGTAGTATAATTATCTGGACATTGGCAATCTGTGTGCAGTATATATGACAGTCCTCTTTTAACAGAACATTATATTTTTTTCTAATTATTATGGATGATGGGGATGTTACTCTATTACTGAAAAGTTATTTGGATTTGTTGTTGAGTTTTTTGAGCGGGGAAGTGTAGTGGGGAGAAAAATTCAATTTTCCCTGAGTTTTAACTTTTGGTCTAGTTTTGTGTTTCATATTACATAGGTTGCCATGGACAATGCTTTAACAAGACTGGGTGTGGCAAGTCTCACCTAATGATAGGGTTCCAGGGATAAAAGAGAAAAACAGGAAAAAGGAAAAAAAATTGTGTGTGTGTGCATGCACATGTGCACACGTGTGTGACAGACAGATACAGGGACAGAGAGAATGGAGAGAGAGAGGAAGGGAAAGAGAGAGGGAAACTGAGCCAACAGTAATACCTCTTCCAGTAAGTCCTGGACCATCAAGCTCCCATCTGTGAGCGAAGGGGTTTCTAAGATCCCCCCGGGACTTTACAGGGTTCCATCCAATGCTCACAAAGCAAAAGTCTACATACAGCTAACAGCCTTCCCCAGCCACACCAATTCCAATCTAAGAAAGGATCTTCCTGAAGCAAAGGCAGGGCAAGTAGCTGACAAGACTAAACTTTATTGAGTGTAATGCTGTCTAATGCAATTCTCCAGGCAATATTTCTTGGCTTTTCACATGGTTCTCATTTCAGCTCAAGCCTATTGATCTCCTGCCAAAGGATCCAGGGAGCTATGTGTGCTGTTTACTGAGGTGTTTCGATTGGTGCCCTGTATTAACCACCCTTCAGCCAAATGGGGGTCCTGTTCCTTCTCCCCTCTCTGGTTCCCCCCTACCTTGTCATTAGAACAGGATGTACACCTGAAGGCTTGTATTACACTTCCAGGGAAGTGGCTCTTGTCCTAAATTACGTTGCAATGGTCTGAATGTTTGTGTCCCCCCAAAACTGATATGTTGAAACCCAATTCCCAAGGTCATGGTATTATGAGACAAGGCCTTTGGGAGATGATTAGGTCATGAGGGGAGAGGCCATGAATGGGATTAGTGCCCTTATGAAAGCTGCCCAAGAAGGCTCCCTTGTCCCTTCCACCATGTGAGGACACAGCCAGAAGCAGGCAATCTGCAACCCGGGAAAGGGACTTCACTAGAACACAACCATGCTGGTACCCTGATCTTGGACATCCAGCCTCTAAAACTGTGATAAATAATTTTCTGTTGTTTATAACCCTCCCAGTCTGTGGTATCTTGTTATAGCAGCCTGAATGGACTAAGACACCTCTTCTCCCAAGTCAAAACGATCCCATTCACTCACTTAACAGATGTTTTTTTAGTGACCACTAAGAGTTCAAACCAAGGCCTGTTCCCTTAAACCTAGTTAAATTATTACACTTTACCTAAATCCAATTTCCCATGTAAGTGTGTGTGTGTGCATGCATGCGTGCGTGCCTGTGTGTGTGTGGTGTGTGTGTGTGTGTGTGTTTTAGAAAAGGGTTGATATGGTACTATATGCAAGTATAAGTTACACTCTGTAAATAGATAAATGTCTTTGTGACTATCAAGATTTTTCTATATTCAAAATGCACACATTTCTAATCTATCTGCACTCTAGAAAACGTTCTCTTCTCTTGTGACCCTTCTCTAGGAGTTTTCATCTGACTTTGATGAGAATGGAACCCTATAGAGACCAGGACAAGAAGGATCTGAGGCATTTGCCTCCAGTGGAAGCCTTGGCTTCTGCAGGGTTCACAGGAGGAGGAATGGAGAAAATGAAGAATGTAGATGCCACAGAAATGAACTGCATCAACCACTGCGGAGACAGTGTCCCATCGTGGACAGAATAAAGCCTGAGAGTCAAAATGTCTGGGTTCTATACTCCAATAAAGATGTTAAAAAAATAAACGTCTGGGCTCCAGTTCAGGTCTGCCACCTACTTACTTACTGACCTTCCTTGAAGGTACCTAACCTTTCTGAGCCTCAGACTTTCACCTGAAAAATGGGGATGAGAAGTGTCCATGTTCCTCCCAGAAAGAATTGAGGCTTTGCCTGTGAAAGCACTTCATAAAGCATGGTTTCTGTCAAGCTTCACTAGGGTATGCTGTAGTAACACACAATCCCCCAAAATCTCAGTTTAATGCCAAAAAGTCTATTTAATTTATAGGGCATTCTCCACGGCAGTCATAGGAGTGGAGCCCCAGGTGACGGGGCTCTGTGCTGACAGCTGCTTCCATAGTCCCAGGGCCAGTGGGAAAGGGATGTGGTGAAGCGTGCACAGGCTCTTAAATCTTCCACTTGGAAGTGACACACTTCACTTCTGCTCACATTTCATTCTCTAATCAAGTCATATGCCACACCTAACTTCAAAAGACAGAAGAAGTACAGTTCTTCCATGAGCCTGGATCAAAGATGGATGTGCCTTTGTTCATGAAACTAGTGAAGCTTAGTTTCAGTCCCCTCATTTGCACAGGCCCCTCTCAAGTCCCCAGGGGAGGCCAACTCTGTTCTCCCAAAGTGATGGAGAACTGGAGGAGGATAGCATCTGACCCTAAAAATAAGGCTGAGGCATAGAATGATGGAGACTATTGTACCACTACCCATATTCTTCCCTTGGTCCCAATCCCTCTTGCCACCTCTTGCATTATATGAATCTGAGTCTTACCACTCTGTTAGGTCACAAACTACTTGGGAACATACACTTTGTATTATGGGCTTTTAGGATTTTAGATCTGAAAGTGGCCTTACAGGTTATTTAGTATTATTTAGTCCAACCCAAGAACTTAAAGAGGAAAAAGACTTGCCAAGTTTAAATAACTATACTGGCAGGAGCCAGCTCCCCAATCCTTGAGTCACTAAACTCTTCCTTATATCTCCCACATGGATTAGTAAATAATTCTTACTTAGTTCTGGTCCCAGTATTAGTTGAAATGAAAGTGCCACCATTTTCCCCTTTGAGACGTCATCAGTTCTTAGCTCTGCCTCATCAAGGACTATCCTGAGTTGCATCCCAAATGTATCCTTTTTAACACTGAGTTTTCACACCATTCTTTACCTCAATGTCTAGACCTAAAGACAAAGTCCTTATCCACCACACTCTTCAGTCCTCCCTGTCCACACACTATACTCCTCCTTCCTCCCCATCCACACACCACACTCTATCCTACCTTCCATAATCACACAGACCGTAAGAGCTAAAAGAGAGTTTAAGAATCATTTGCCCAATCCCCATATTTCACAAATGCATGAATGAAGGTTCAGAGAAATTAAGAAGCTTATTTGCTGGGACCACATATGTCCAGGCAGAGCTCAGGATCCTGATTCTAGAGTAGTTCTAGTCTTCCATGTTCCCCCCCCAAATATGGAGGAGGTTCTTATCATTCTCCTTACTGATGACTATTGCTAACTGTTTAGGAGTGATAAGGACAGTTATTGGTTGTTGATTTATAGTCTGATTGGTAAACCTTGACAATGGAGTTCAGATGACTGAGACTTTTTTTTTTTTAATAAATTTATTTATTTTTGGCTGTGTTGGGTCTTCGCTTCTGTGCGACGGCTTTCTCTAGTTGCGGCGAGCCGGGGCCGCTCTTCATCGCGGTGCACAGGTCTCTCACTATCGCGGCCTCTCTTGTTGAGGAGCACAGGCTCCAGACGCGCAGGCTCAGTAGTTGTGGCTCACAGGCCCAGTTGCTCCACGGCATGCAGGATCTTCCCAGACCAGAGCTCGAACCCGTGTCCCCTGCATTGGCAGGCGGATTCTCAATCACTGCGCCACCAGGGAAGCCCTGAGATTTGTTTTGAGAGTTTTTTTAATGGAGAAATTTTCTGCCCAAAAGTTGGCCAATTTTTGTTTTAGAACATTACACTCTGCTGTCTTGAAAGGTGTCTTCTCCAGAAGTTCTCAGCTTCACAAAGGGAAGAGCATTAAACTTACTTTGCGGTTGGTGATACCCTCGCTAAAATTTCTAGCCTTTCCAGTACGGTCATTGGGCACTTTCACCTATTTGGACAAGTGTATCAGTCGGAGTACTGAAGGGAAATAGATGGCATACCCACACATGTCATGATAAGTTGGAGATAGTTTCATAAAGGAACTATTTACACAGTTGCAACCAAGGTGTAGAGAAACCATAAGAAATAGTGCAGTACCCCAGAGCCAGTAGTAGCAGGGCAATTGCCACCCCCAGGCCTTCAGGTGTGGGAAGGGGGTCCAGTCATGGGTCACAGAAGCAGAGAACCACTATGCAGAAACGACCACTTGAAAGGAGCTGTGGTTTTCAGTGGAAGGTAGCAGCCAATCTATGGTGAAACCAGAGAGAGAGAAATGCAGGAATAGATACCCTGACTTTGCTTTTCTCCCTCCTTCAACATTTCCCACCAAGGTTCCCCACTGGCCAGAGGACAAGTAAGCTCTGAGAGTTAGTCCAAGCAGATCACTCTCCTGAGTCAGAGAATGATGGGTAATGCACCTGGAGAGGTAAAGGGAAGATTTTCAGTACAATTTACTCCTACATTCTATCTCTAAAACTGTCTTGCAATCATATCCAAAGTTAAAGATTCTTCTAAAGACAGCTCCTCTTCCTGCCTCCAAGTAAAATATTACATAAAATCCTGAAAGCCCAGAACCCCAATCTTAAATATTTAGAGAAGTTGTCCAGCTAGATTCATTCTCTCACAACTGTCACTTATAGGAAAAAATCTTCTCATCTAATTTAAGCCCATCTTGCTGCATGTTAAGCTTGTCCAAGGAGCTGAAACATGGTGACTTCACTGCTAATGAAAAGCACAGTGGATTAAGGATGAAAAGATGTATTCTAGTCTTCACTCTTCTGCTGTCAGTTGTACCTGAGGCAAATCATTTAATCATTCTATGCTTCTCTTAGACCTTGGGTATTTCACCAGAAGAAAATTACTGCTTTTTAAGTGGACTAGAAAAAAAATCACACTTATACCACGGAAATTTTTTTCATTACATCATATATCGTAAAATAATATAAAATTTCTCAGATATCCTTGAAGATGACCATTAAATACTTCTCACCACCCAGCCATTTATTTAACATGTCTAACCTTACTTTATAGTTTTTCCTCATAAGCTGTGTTTTCAGCTTTCTAGAATTTTCCTTGCTCCTCACCAAGATGAAATTATTCCTCAACTTCTTTTTAAGTATCATTTCTAAGGGAAGCAGTCTTAGCTACTTAAAGTATTCCTGGGTATTTTTGCTCTGAACACCCTCCCAGAGCACTTATGCCACTTGTGATTTCCCTCTTCAATTCACTGGCAACAGATTCTCTTAAATTTCCTTCATTTGAGAATGTCTTGATTTTCCCCTTCAGTCCTGAAGGATATTTTCACTGGGTATCAGATTCTAGGTTGAGAGTTCTTTTCTTTCAGTATTTGGGGAAAAAAAATACTGTGCCACTTTCTTCTGGAATCCATGGTTTAAAATGAGAAATCTGCCATAATTTCATTTGTTTTCCCCTAAGTAAGGTAACATTCTCTAGCTCCTTTCAAGATTTTTGCTCAGTTTGAGATCTTCCTGGCTCTTGGTATGACAAGTGATTTTGTATTGAAACCTGGACAATTTTGTAGTAAGTTATGAGAGTCTGGATCTTATTAAAACCTTATGTTTTATCTGGCTTTCTCTGACACCACCCCAGCAGGAAAAGGGATGGTGCCTGTTTGTTACTGCCAGACAGAGGTAAAAAGCCAGGTTTCCCACTCAGCCCTTGTTGACAGCCAAAGTGATGTTGGTGATGAGGGAGCTATGGTGACAACTGGGCAGTGGCAGGAGCTCTGGCTCCCCAGATGGTCCCCAATAACACCATGGTGGCATGGCCTCATTACTGCTGGGTGATAGTGGAAGTCCTGAATCTCCACTAAAACTCCTCTGGTACCACTCCAGCGGGGAGGGAAGGGAAGCCTCATTACTGCCAGGTATAACTGGAAGTCCAAGCTCCCATACTTCCTAAGTGCTCTCCACTGACACCATGGTTGCAGAAGGGAAGAGGGGTAACAGCTGGTTACCAGATCACAGCGATGAACATTTCAGTCCTCTACTCTGACACCATTTCAGCTCTCTCTGACACCACCCCAGCAGGGACGTTGGGTGCCTCATTACCACCTGACGAGGGTGATAGTCAAGCTCCTCACTTGGCCTGTGTTGGCATGTGTTGGGGTTGGGCCATAGTTTTTTCCATGGTGTTGGCTGAAGTGTAGGTTGGTTATTGTCTAAAAATATTTCTTTTTGTTAGGCTGTCTTTTTCCCTGTATGTTAGCCAGAGAAAGCAAGCTTTTGTTGGGGCTTTGTTTGTGCTCACTGGTGTTTCTGGGTTGCTGAATTCTTCAGTTTCACACCTGGGACATATGACATATAAAGAAAACCAAAAACCTCACCACTGTGTCTCTCCTTGGGTCCCAAAATCCCTAGCCAATCTGTCTTCTTCCACTGTTCAGAACCTTCTTATGCTTGTGTTATATATAGTGTCCAGGTTTTTAGCTGTACTTTGCAGGAGCAATAGTGAAGAGTCTATCTATTCCATCTTCCCCGAGGTGGGAGTCACCCACAGAGTATCTTTAATATTTAAATTTATTGCCAACATTTAAAAACCAGAAATTTCAAATAACAATCCAGATATCTGGCTTCTCTTAAAAAATTGGAATAATTGGAATAATCTGGCAATATTGGGCCCTCACTCCAGAATGGAAACAAGTGGCTAGAGGTGCATTGTCCAATATGATAGCCTACTAGGCACATGTGGATATTATTTAAGTTTAAATTTAAATTAACTAAAATTTAATAAATTAAAAATTGCTCAGTCACACTATCCACATATGACTAGTGGCTACCATATTGGACAGTGCAGATATAGAACATTTCCATCATTATAAAAAGTTCTACTGTATAGCACTGGGCTCACACATGATGGAGGCATGCCTGCTCTGGTTTGCCGACTCCCCACCACTTGATAATATATTAGGCCATTAGAGCTCACCTGCTGACAAATTTGTGTTTATAATCCTTGGCTTAAAGAATCAGTAGAATTTTTGACTTGTGGAGATACAGATACAGGCAAACCAGATGGAGAGCACAGCAGGAGCAATGACACTGAGGAGGAGGAGCTGGGGTCCTGGAAAATCAAGGTAATTAGGTTTGCATAGACAGTGGGAGAAGAATCGGGGAAGAAAAGCAAGGTAGAGATTAAAGCCTTGACAGAAAGGACACACAATTCTAGTCCTCACTTTGCCTCTAACTAGCTGTGGGACTAGGCTCCGAGATTAACCTCTGCTCTACAGGCCTCACCAAACCTCACCTTGGACCATTCTACCCTTTGCTCTCTGAGGTCTAGCTAGGTTGGCTTTCTCTCAGGTCCATGGATGTCCCAAGCAACTTCCTTCTTCACACTGCCTGGACAACTCTGCACCCCAGGTTTCACTCCCACATGCTGGGCCAACTCCACTTAACCAGCCGACCTCAGGAAAGCTTCCCCTAAACCTCAGCTAGGTGAGGTTCCCAGCCATTTGTGCTCATACTGTCGGGTTCAATTTCATGGCACTCATCCCATGTACAGCATCATCTACTACAGGAGATATTTATCTATTTGTCTCCCCCTCAACTTGGCTGTGAGTTTCATGAAACCCAGGGCCATAGCCATTTTGTTTACTGTAATCGCTGAACTAACAGAGTGACTGATGCAGAGTGACTGGCACAGAGTAAACACCTGAGCAAACATTGATTGCATAAAGGTATGAAAGTTCTTCAGACCTTAGTTTCTGCATCAGCAAAATGCAAGCAATAGCAACTACTGCCCCTGCATTACAAACATATTAGGAGGAAAAAACAAGGTAGAGAAGTTATTTTTAAAACTTAAGACCGAAAAGCTGTAATCAATTTAATTATTGAAAGGAAAGCTGTTAGCTGTTAGTTACCAACCATGAGACTGTGGTGAACCTATTAAAAATGGATATGCTCCAGAACTCAGGGCCTAAGCTGTAAACTGAGGTTCCAGAGCTGTTAGAAAGTGGCTAGACAGCACTGCTATGAATTTTCCCCTTGTAATAGCTAATTGATTACTGCATGTTTTACTTGGCATTAACTACTTCGTAGCTCAACTTGTTTTAATCTAAAGGCTGATAGATTTCATTCCATCTGGAGATACATCTTATGTCTTAGCTAATCACCTCCAAGTCAGTCAAAGAGTGACAAACCTTCTGTACCTCAGTTTCCCCATCTGTTAAATAAGAATAATAATTGCTGCTCTATTTAACTCTCAGGTTTGTGGAGATCAACTGAGACAGCTAATGGGAACAGTTGACAAACTATAATGCGCTATGCAACTGTGGGGTATTCTTATCTGGAAGCAGTACTTGAGCTTCTTCCCCAGGGCACTGTGTTTGCAGAGGTGAAAGGATTGACCCAAGAGTATCCAACCTGAGTAGCACTGGAAGAATTCTGAATGTTGACCTCAGTGGAGCCAGGATGATAACAAATGCAATGCAAGCTTTGCTAGAACAATCCCCGCATCTGCAGACCCTGCCTGGGAAAGCCTTGGGACAATGACTACCTCTGACTCACAATCAGGCACCTACATCCAAGCACCAGGTACTTTTGCTTCACCTCCTGCAGCTAAGAACTGCAAAGGTGGAATGACCCCAAGATGGATGGATCAGCTGAGCCTCACAACGAGTGGTGGGGCCTTTTATTTTATCTCCACGTCCCTATCCCCCTCGGGGACAAGGTGAAGCGGGCAGGTCAGCAGCATTCACCTCTCAGTACAGCAGAGGGCAGTGGTGATCTCACTGCAGTCCACACCCCAGCCAGTCTGGAGGGGCTGGGCGGGTCCTCCTGGGTGTGTGCGCAGGGCAGCTGCTCAGGAGGATGGGCCTGGCCCTCTGATACTAGAGATTAGCCCTGCTGAACCTCCTTCCTCCCCAACCCCAGTGACCTCCCAACCCTGGCCAAAATACACACACACACACACACACGTATGCACGTGCATGCGCGCACACACAGGCACACACGCACGCAGGCATAGAGGCAGACAGACATGCAAACACATACATATACACACAAACACACACACAGAGGGGATCTTCCAAATTAATCCCTATAAACTACTGTAACTTAAACCATTTAACATTTATATTGAACACCTCCGCCCCCCCAAAAAAAAATACGATTACTGCTTAAGGTTGGGAAGCCTGGAGTTTTTCTTTAACCAAGGAAAGACATAAGCCCATTCCACCAGGCAGCCAGGAATTGATGCAACCAGTGTGCTGCTGTCCAGGGGTCAAAGAACCCTGTCTAACCCCAACATTGCCACTGTTTGATGTGATCTGAGGCCCTTCTCTCCCTGTGCTACAGGTGCCTCTACCGGAAATGAGGCTGTCGGTCAAACTTCCTTGGCTTTATGTTCCTCCTGCTTCCTTCATCTTCCTAATGGCAGACAGGGGAGATGCCCCCTCTCCAGTCCCGAAGGAAAAAAGGTGCTCATGTGCAGGAAGCCAGCCAGGCTGGGGGAGCTCCTTCCCCCACTTCCAAAGGTACTTAAAATGAGTTTAGGCACCTGTGGGATGCAGGGCATGGTTTTAAGGTATGTGGGTTTATTTGACTAAATTAGAAATCAGGAAACAGGTCAAAAGGAAGTCAGATGATGCTTTTAAAGAAAACTGAATTCATTCTGTCTTTTACCTCTGATAGGTGGGATCCCATAGGAGCTGAGTTAATCGAGGGATTTGGAGTTGGGGTATTAAACCTGCAGTTTTTGCTCTAGGAAATAGGCTTTAGAAGGATGGGCTGAGGAAAGCAGGGCCAGATTTCAACAAAATTATGAGGTCGGTGACATTTCTGTTCCATGTTCCTCCCTCCCATTGAGGGCACCTTCATGACCCATTTTCGGGACAGCCATCCAATGGCTTTGTGACAGACACAACTCCCTCCTGACTGCTCCCAGGCACTCTCTTCCCATCCCCGCAAAACTGCCCTGGTTAAGTCTAGTTCTCTAGAAGTCACCTGATTTCAATGTAGGGAAATGCCTTTGGGTCCCTAAAAGCCACTTCATTTCAACAAATAGGTGTTCCTATCTTCGAGGGGCCAGACCTGTGCTAGGAGACAAAAATAGGACATGGCCCTTTCCACAAGGGGCAGCTCCAAGGGTGACACTTAAGAATGCTCCTTTCTACCTCTGTTCCCGGACAATCAAAGGCAGTGAACTTGACCACTTCAGGTGGACCTGAGATCCAACTTGGCTCTAAGCCTGCCCTTCTACAGTCCTACAGTCATCTAGAAGGAGCGAGCGTTCTGCCAGGGCCCGTTCATCATCTCCTTCACATATTGAATTGAACATCTGAACCCAAGAGCTCACTGTGTCTTCTCCATTTCCGATCATAGGGTCCAAATGTCCTGCTTATTGATAACGCATTTGGACCTGTTTCCTTCCTTCTCCGTGAGAATTGTGAAAAATGTCCTTTTCTTCAGATCAAAGCATTTCCAAGAGAATTAGCCAATTTGTTGAGTTAGTAGTAGCGTCAAGGACTTAGTTAGGGTCTGTGTCAAGGCCTGAGTTAGGAGTAGTGTCAAGGCCTTACTTAGTGCCAGTGTCAGGGCCTTAGTTAGGACTAGCATCAGAGCCTTTGTTAGGAATTGTATGAGGGCCTGAGTTAGGAGTAGTGTCAGGGCCTTAGTTAGGGACAGTGTCAGCAAAATAATAGCATAATAGAGGAAGAGATGGCTTGGGTTCTGCAGGAGACCATTAGAAAATTAATTCACAGATTTTTAACTTTCAAAGCACAGTATCAGTGTAATGGAGCAATAATATGCTCCCCCATTTTTGCAACTTAGGCAACTGAAGCTTCCCTTCTGTCATTTGGAAGACCTGGATCATCATTCTCCATCATTCCTGGAGGTTTGAGGATGGAGCCCTCCTAACAGAGCTCACGTCTTTGAGCATTAGCATGGTATTGCTCTTAGTATGCTGGGTACGGCTGGGAGGACTAGGCAGTCATGCCCAGCGGCTCTGCTCCATGGATGGCAAGTGGGAAGTGCTTGGAATGCCAGGCTTTTCATCAGAAACCCATAGAAGGGATGCAATGAGGAACGAGGAGCGTGGGTTCTGGCCCCAGTCCTGCTGCTACCTTGGCAAAGACCTGAGCCAGGTACCTTCCCTTCTCCAGGTCTCAATTTCCTCATCTGTAAAATTATGGCTTTAGCTTGGAAACGGGTTTCTCTTGAACCAGTCCTGGTTCATAACAAAGTTTTTGCTGAAGTGAGGCAAGATGAGGACTATGCAGTGAGTTCCTATTAAAGCCAGATGTATTTAGTCTAAAAGACAGTCCTCGGGCTTCCCTGGTGGCACAGTGGTTGAGAGTCCGCCTGCTGATGCAGGGGACATGGGTTCGTGCCCTGGTCCGGGAAGATCCCACATGCCGCGGAGCGGCTGGGCCCGTGAGCCATGGCCGCTGAGCCGGTGCGTCCAGAGCCTGTGCTCCGCAACGGGAGAGACCACAACGGTGAGAGGCCTGTGTACGGCAAAAACAAACAAACAAACAAACAAACAAACAAAACAGTCCTCAATCTTGACCCTGGGTCTTTCCTACATATAATGTTAAAACTTCATTTAAAAAATTAGATTATGGTACAAATGAACAACAGTTGAGTTTTGCTTTGTTTTTACTGTCTTAAGTCAGTAAAATGAAAAAAAAAAACTGTAACTTTTTGTCAGTCCTCAAAATACCTTCTGAGTTGTACTGGACCACCAAATTGAGAGGACGAGACCACTAGATTGAATGGTCTCTAAGCTCACTTGTGGCTGACTGCCAGACCAGCTGGTGGTAAACTCAGCACTGCCCTTACTAAGAAAAGGAGTAGCTGTTTGTCTATTTTTTTATGGTCCTCAACTGTGGCTGCACTTAGATTCACAAGGCAGCCTTTAAAAAATATTGAATCCCCAGGGCTCCCTCTCCCCCAAATCAATTAAATCAGAGTCCCTGGGAGTGAGGCCAAGGCAAGGGGACTTTGTTTAAAGCTCCCCAGGCAGTACCACTGATGTGAAGCCAGGAATGAGAACCACGGACAGAGGCATTCGCAGACCTGACTGTATAATAGAATTACTTGGGAGCACGTTCGTAAAAATTCAGATTCCTAGCCTCCACTCCAGATTTACTAAATCAGAAGAAACTCTGGAGCTCAAGGAATCTTTGGTTTCAAAAGCTTTCCAAGTAAGACCACTGTAGCCAGACCCCAGACTGATTTTTTTTTTTTTTTTTTTTTGCGGTACGCGGGCCTCTCACTGTTGTGGCCTCTCCCGTTGTGGAGCACAGGCTCCGGACGCGCAGGCTCAGCGGCCATGGCTCACGGGCCCAGCCGCTCCGTGGCATGTGGGATCTTCCCAGTCCGCGCCACGAACCCGTGTCCCCTGCATCAGCAGGCGGACTCTCAACCACTGCGCCACCAGGGAAGCCCCCCAGACTGATATTAATTACAGGTACCTGTTACATGTTAAAAGCTGAGGAGTCTCTGGAAGGCTCACTGCTCCTCTATGCATATTTCTGACATAAAGTTAACATTTGAAATGTCAACATTTAGGATCCATTCATTGCCCATAGCACCTGCCTTAGGAATGCCTCTGTCCAGGAGGTCAATGACTTCATCCAATCCCTTTCATTCCAGACATCTCTGAATTCGTGGAATTGGAGGAGGAATGGGCAGGTGATGCAGAAAGAGATGAGAAAGTGCCAGAAAAGATTTCTCTGCCCACTCCTTTGCCCTGCCTGGCCCTGGGTGTGTCATATATTCAAACTGCTTTTCAGGAGTTGTGGCTATGATGCAGACCATCCACATACTCTACTACACAGACTCCCTAACCCCCATGTACGATGCAACCAGGCCACTGGCCATGATGGGTCAAGATAACTTCCCAATGACAGCATGTTAGACTACTTGTTCTGCATACCCAGAAGTGAAAGGTTCAGCAAAGCTCTGGTTGTCTACAATTCATATTTTTGTCAGCTTAAGCCTCCCTTTGAGATGCTGAGAACTTTGTTTGCTATGTTCCTAAGCAAAGCCCAAAGGAGTTGGAAACCTTCACAAAATTATATTAAGGGTCCAAAAGGCGTTTGCATGAATGAAGTGGTTGAGACAAGATTTACTATAAAACAGATCAGTGATAAATGAAAGCAAGGAATTGTATCCAGAGCTCAAAGACTGTGCCTTTGCCTCCAAATCCCCGTGAAATTCTCATGAGAGTACACAGGGTTGAACCAACATCCAAGAGAGAGTTGCTACACTCAAAAGGCCTCCAACCAAAAACATCAGCCCCACAAATCTGTCCTCCTTAGCCCAGCCTCCCAGCCCAGGGTTAGGAAACGGCTGTTTAGGAAAAGGAATGACATAATGGAGGATATTGAACTGACCCTTGAGGGGATGAGCATAGAATCATTCATTCATTCATTCAACAATAATGGTAAGAGGCAACACTTATTGAGCCCCTACTCTGTAAAAGGCACTGTTCTAATCACTTTAAATGTACTAATTAATTTACCTTTCACGAGTATTCTTTAAGATAAGTATCATCATTAGCTACATTTCACAGAGAAGGAAACTGGAAACACAGACGGCTAAATCAGTTCCATAAGAACGCACATGGTGGAGCCAGGATTCAAACCCAGGAAGCCTGGCTCCTGAAACATGTGCCAGACACTGAGCCAGACAGTTGGGAATATAATGGTGGACAACACTACAGAGTCCCAGGATGGTGAAGGGTTAAGTTTGAGGCCAGAGAGGCAGTGGGAAGGCTTATGGGAGGTAGAACCCTCCTTGATACACTGTTGGCCTTGAGAAAGTTTCTTCCTCTCTCTAGCCTCAGTTAATCTACCTGTAAAATGTGAGCTGGTCTAAATATTCTCTAAGACCTTCTTAGCTCAATAAAGATTAAAAAAACATAAAGTAGTGGGCTAGGCAGTAGGACACAGTGGGTAGGACTTTTTATATGTATGGGGAAGGAGTGGTATAAAGTGGGGATGTAACCCCAGAAAAAGATGTAAATAGGCACTCTGTCCTTCTTTATAATCTGAGGGAACGCACATCTAATACCCTTCTTTAAAATCTGGGAGGTTCGGGGCTTCCCTGGGGGCGCAGTGGTTGAGAGTCTGCCTGCCAGTGCAGGGGACACGGGTTCGTGCCCTGGTCTGGGAAGATCCCACATGCTGCGGAGCGGCTGGGCCCGTGAGCCATGGCCACCGAGCCTACGCGTCCGGAACCTGTGCTCCACAACGGGAGAGGCCACAACAGTGAGAGGCCCGTGTACCGCAAAAAAAAAAATCTGGGAGGTTCATGAAGCACCCATGAGAGAGGGCAAAGGGAAAAAAACAGGAACAGCTTTCCCTCCACTCTCTGGTGAGTTTCCTTTAAATGATGTATCAACTGTCACTATAAAAGGAATTAGAGATGCAGGGAGTTTAAGGCAAGGACTTTGCTGGTCATTTTAGTGTACATGTTCCCAACAGCCAACAGCATCAAATATTCATCCCCATCTGAAAGTAACCCTGCCAAGGCATCAGAAAAGTGCATTTGCTAAATACCTAAACATCTGGACAGCAGCCTTTCCAGAGGAATCAGAGCCAGAGAAAGCAGAGCCAGAGCTCAAAGTGACAGTGTAACTAGCTTAAGCAGATGAAAGGACAAAGGTGGCCAGAAAACATCACCCCAGCCAGTCCTGCCATCGAGTGGGGCGGGCTAGTATGAGAAGAGCCTTGGCAATGAGTCCCTTGTTTACAGCACTCTCCTCAGCTAACAAACAAAATGTGTTGGTCTCTCTATATTGCTCCAAGGTCAAAAATGAACCTTCTGTTCCATCTTTATTCCAGTCGAAAGATCTAATTCTAGGCCACTATTTTGGCTTGGCAAAGCACAACCAACACCCTTCGAGATGTGCTGCACTTCTGTAGATTAACTTGGGTCAGTTCCCATGACGGCAATCGGCCTGGGACCTGATGCTCTTGGCTGAGCATAATCCTCAGGTCCCAGAGGCACCACCACCATGAATATCCAATATCCCCTTCTTCCTCGCCTCCTGCTTCTCCTTTCCTCTTCTCTTCTCTCTCTCTATCTCCCTATCTGTCTGTCTTTCTCTCATAAAGCGATCATGAACTCCTTCAAAATGAATATAGTGAAAACATTTTGGAAGTTCCTCAAAAAGGTAAATATAGTGTTACCCTATGACCCAGCAGCAATTCTTCTCCTAGGTGTCTACCCAAGAGAACTGAAAACACATGGCCACACAAATACCTGTACATGAATGTCCATAACAGTATTATTCACAAAAGCCAAAAAGTGGAAACAACCCGAATGTTCTATGGATGAATTAATAAACAAAATGTGGTAAATCCATATAATGGTGTATTATTTGGCCATAAAAAGGAATGGTACTTACATGCTACAACGTGGATAAACCTCAAAAACATTATGCTAAATGAAAGAAGCCAGTACAAAAGACCACAAATTGTACAATTCCATTTGTATGAAATGTCCAGAAGAGGGAAATCTATAGAGGCAGAAGTAGATTAGTGGTTGCTTAGGGGTGGGGTGACTGCTAATGAGTATGGGGTTTCTTTTAAAGGAGACAAAACTGTGCTAAAGTTAGATTGTGGTGATTGTTGCACAACCCTGTGAAACACTGAAAAAAGGAGCCCTACACTTTAAACGGGTGAATTATACAGTATATGAATCATAGCTCAATAAATCTGTCTTAAAATGAATACACTACTTAATACACTACTACCTTGTAATGCAATATAATAAAGCTTACAGGATATCTGAGTGGATTACATTTTTGCACAGCCTTAGAGAAAATGGAAGCGAAATTTTCTATTACCTCTTTCTTCCTTTTATCACTGCAGAGAGATGTTCTCACAAAGTGGGAAATAATTGCCTAACGCCTTTCACCTCAAATTTCAATCTCAAACAGATGTAAATCAGATACTTTTATGATAGAGGCCCCAAGAAAAGGATATTGCTCTAGCCAAAACCAAGGATGATGGAAATTGGATATACTGAAGGATTTCTCTATTTTATTGTGATATGAGAAAACAGAAATTTAAATCGGCTATAGAAGTTTCACCCCAAAGAACAGCAGAAGACAGGAGACAATATTCTATCCTGGATTGTTAGATACTTGTCTGCCAGGAGGCAAAGTGAGTGTCCTAGAACTTCAAGATTTTTCTCTTCGCACTTCCCTGAGTCAGGGACAAAGTGTTCAATTTGCCTCTCAGAGCAAAGGTTCTGTCTTCACTGTGGCTCCCTGATTCCTTGGCAGGATTGCTTTCAGACTGCCATTGCTATTTGGTGCCATTGGTGCTACAGAACTGTGCCTGCAAGCCCTTGGGCAGCTGGCTTGACTTTGGTTGAGCTCAACTGCTCAGCAGGAAAATAGTTCCCACCATGCTTCCTCGGAGGCTTGTTCTGTGAATCAAGTGAGATGGTGGATGGGAAATACTTACTTTGAAAGCTATAAAATACCTTTCACATGAGAAGGTCTGTTGCAACTAATCTCCATCTTGAAACAATGGTAGCACTGGCTGGAGGGCATTAACTTTCAGGCCTAAGAATATCTGTGATATTATGGAGGCCACATCACTACAACATGGGGAAGACCCATTGGTGTTCAGAAAAACCATAGCCTCTTGGAATCAAAGGATTTTGAAATCAACAGGAACTTAGAAAGTATCTAGTTAGTAGAAGACCTTACTGATATCTGAATCTTCTCCACAACTCCTGACAAATAACTGAGTCAGATCCATCGGTTTTGTGTTCTGATCAACTGAAGCACCATTTTTCAACGTGATTTACCCATCAAAGAGATTCAACTAAATTCAATCCAAATTCAATCCAACAAGTCTTTTGTGCCCAGATTTGGGCTAGAAATTATGAGAGAAAGCCCTGTTCTCTTGGAGTTTTCAGTATGGTTGGAGAAGTAAAATTCTCATATTTGAGTCAATCAAAAAATAAATAAATAAGGCAGTATTTAAGCCAAACACCAGAAGGTATGTAAGAGTCCTTATATTCATTTTCTAGGGCTGTTGTAACAAATTGCCACAAGCTTGGTGGCTTAAAACACAAACTTATTCTCTTACAGTTTTAGATGCCAGAAATCTAAAATATGTTTCACTAGATTAAAGTCAAGTTGCTGGCAGGGCTGGTTTCTTCTGTAGGCTTCATAAGAGAATCTATTCCTTGCCTCTTTCAGCTTCTAGTGTCTGCCGGCATTCCTCGGCTTGTGGCCACATGACTCCAATTTCTGCTTCCCTGGTCACATTGTCTTTCTCCTCTTTTGTAGTCAAATCTCCCTCTACCTCCCTCTTATAAGGACATTTGTGATAACATTTACAGCCCACCCAAATTACCCAGAATAATCTCACCATCTCAAGATCCTTAACTTAATCACATTTGCAATCTCTTATGCCATATAAGGTAACACTCACAGGTTTGAGGGATTAGGCCATAGATATTTAGAGGGACCATTATTTACCTTACCACAGTCCTCAATAGCATCAGTGGTCTGGAGGTGGATAAATTAACTTTGGCCAGGAGAAATGACTTGACAAAAACAGACTTAAGCTAAATTTAAACTTGGATGGAATTTGATCAAGAAAGAAGGAAGAGCAATAAATTGATTAATAATAAGAGTGAAAATAATCAAGTAGTCTTGTATTAAGCGTCACTTATGAGCTCATATTTGTGTTAGGTTCTTCCATCTGTAGGGAGACCTCAACACTTGGTCTCTATCTGAAGAAGCTTATGATGAATTAGAAGAAGAAACATAAGTCCATTAGATGGTGAATACTGCCCAATACTTTCCACAGGGAAAGGAGAGCTCAGCAAGAGCTATAGTCAGGGCAGTCATACTAGAAGAGGTGGGCTATGAGTGGGTCATCATCCACTATTTCAAACAACCAGGTGTGGGTGGGGCTGAGGATGAAGAGTAAGAAAGGGCCAACAGGCTTGATAAGATGGAGCTCACTGGAAACCTTACCCAGAACAGTTACAACAGAGCAATGAGACAAGCCAGGTTTTAGCAAGTTGAGAAGGTAATGGATGGGTCAGAATTGGAGGCATAGAAAAAGAGAAGGGAAGAAAAAGAAAAAGGGATCACCATCAGGAAGAGTGACAGGTCAGAAAAAGAAGTAGGGGGTTGTTTTGTTTTAAGAGAAGAGAAACCTGATCATAAATGAAAGAGGGAAAAAAAATCAGAGGAAAGGGCAACATTAGAAAAGCTGGAGAACAGATGATGCTCATGAACTGCAACTTGTAAAAACATCTTTGGTTTGGAACCCTGTCCTCCAGACTAGGAAGGTGGCTGAGAACACAACTCTAGTGTTTATAGATAGTAAAATACTGTTCTTAATGGTTCTTGCTCATTTGTTAGCAATGTTCAATGTTTTCAGTTCTTTCTAGGGTGCAATGAGGGTCTGGTCTCAGAGGCAGAGAAAGGGAAGAAGAAAGGAAATCAAGTTGGGGGCAGTCAGGTGGGTAGGTGTTGCTACCATCCATTAACATGATGAAATTCAGACCAAGAACCCTCAAAGTTTTAGCCCTCAGGTCGTGAATATTTCAACTCAATTCAACAAGCATTTATCAGGATCTACTGTGCCCACCACTCTGCTCAGTGTTCAAGAAACAGAAATGGTTATGATTTAGTTCCTGCCCTTTATGGAGGCCATGCTTTTTGGATGAGGCAGAAATAAAAATAACTGCATCTATCACAATTGCATTCATCTTCATGCAACAGAGTCCTGAAAAATAGGGAGAGACATTCAGGGCTAGTTGGGAACATGGCCATCCTGAACAAAATCAGGATTTGTAGCATTAAAGAAGATTGGGGGTATACAGATTTAGATGGGCAACTAGCTAGTCTGACACAACAACCAACTCTAATACAGTATTTGGGGGCTAAATCAAGTGATGTAGAAGCATAAAGAAAGGAAGGATTAATTATAATATGGAATAATATAATTTTTTTTACAGCAGAAATGACAATAGAGTTGGGCTTTAAAAATGACCAGGCTTGGGCTTCCCTGGTGGCGCAGTGGTTGAGAGTCCGCCTGCCGATGCAGGGGACACGGGTTCATGCCCCAGTCCAGGAAGATCCCACATGGCGCGGAGCGGCTGGGCCCGTGAGCCATGGCCGCTGAGCCTGCACGTCCGGAGCCTGTGCTCCGCAACGGGAGAGGCCACAACAGTGAGAGGCCCGCGAACCGCAAAAAAAAAAAAAAAATGACCAGGCTTTTATCAGGTAGAGAAGAGGATGATCCAGGGATTTGGAACCAGGATGAGCACTGAAGGTGGGGAAATGCTTGGCAGATTTGGTGAATGGCAAATATAGGATGATAAGAGGGGATAGAGGCTGTGGCAGATAAGGATGGAGAGGAATTTGCCATGCTGAGGGTTTTTTACCTTTATCCTGCATACAATAAGGAGGCCTAGAATGTTTTTTAAGGAAGGTGATGAGACGATAAACGTATCAGTTAGCTACTGCTGAATAACAAACCATACCAAAATCTCAGTAGCTTAAAGCAAAAATGTAATATACTTGAGTCTGAAAATCAGCTAGGGCTCTGCCCTAGGCTACACTGGCCGATCTGATCTTGGCTGGGTTCATTCACATGTCTGCAGTTTGGCTGGAAATCTGTTCTAGGCCAGGCTTAGTTAAGGTAACTTAGGGAAGTTCTGTTCCATGTGTCTCTCATCTTTTTCCTGGACCCAGTGGGAATGTCCCTCTCATAGTAATGGCATAAGCACAAATAAGTAAGAGGAAATGCCCCAGTCTTCTTAAAGCCTGGGCTGGGAACTAGCACATGTCCCTTTCACCTCATTCCATTGGCTGAAAAAAGCCACATGGTCAAGCCCCAAATCAAGGTGGGGGGGAAATATTCTCCTCACACTTTGTGGGAGGAAATACAAAGTCTGAGGTAAAGGGTGCAGGTGCAGGGAGGAGTGAGAAGTTGAGGAAATGAATGCAATCTTCCACACTAAGATGGGTCTTAAAAAGACAACTCTAGGGCTTCCCTGGTGGCTCAGTGGTTGAGAGTCCGCCTGCTGATGCAGGGGACACAGGTTCGTGCCCTGGTCCGGGAAGATCCCACATGGCGCAGAGTGGCTAGGCCCATGAGCCATGGCCGCTGAGCCTGCGCGTCCAGAGCCTGTGCTCTGTAACGGGAGAGGCCACAACAGTGAGAAGCCCACGTACCGCAAAAAAAAAAAAAAAAAAAAAAAGACAACTCTGTCAACAATATAAAGAGTGGATGGAAGGAAGAAAGAGAAGTTACGAAACTAGTTTTAGACTACGGTTATAATTCATTCACGAAATGACAAGAGCATGAACTAAAGCAGCAGAAGTTGCAGTGGAGGAGAGAACAGACTGAGGATGTATTAACTGCTTCTCTACTGGGAGAGCTTTGACTCTGAGAAATAAGTAGATGAAAATCCATCAATGGACATTGCTTGGTGGTATTGATTGAGCCATGTTGGGCTATCAATTCCTAACATTTCTTCCTTGGGTCACAAGACATGGCTATTTATCTTCAGTCTTTGACCCAGGTAGGATGATTCTTTGCTAGAAAACAAAAGTCTAAAGATAAATGAGGGCCTGCAGGTTGCCACACAGCAAGAATCACCATAGTATTACTACTGAGGTCAAAAGACCTAATCAATTCTTTTATTCCTTCCTTGATAGCTAGGGCACACACGTATCACAGCCCCTAGAGCAACTACAGTCTCAGCCACACTTTATGACACATTATATTCTGCTGTATTGTTTCACCATTCACTGTGGATGAACCTGAGTCTCTATGTTGGATATATATTATAAGTACAATGAAGATATTTTGCCTTGATAGTCTTTTGTTTCAGCTACCCTGCCTCTATCATGAGGTCAAATGTTATTTACTAATCTCTCCTGCCTCTGGGGCACCTGTTAGGAATTAGATTCAATAGCCAGAGTGCAGTATCTTGGGGAAACAACAATAGGATGATGTCATTCTCTCGGGAACACCATGTCAGGCTGCCTTGGTGTTTCTGAGCCCAGGTGTTTAATTCATTAACTACTCTTCAGTTGGGTGACTGGGGAGAGACCTGAAATTAATAGATACACTCCCTGTAACTGTTGTTATACTTTTCTAAGTGTATTGAGATAAATTTGGCATCACAGAAAGAGCAGAACTTTTGGAGATAGGTTCAAATCCTTGCCACTTCACTTACTAGCAATGAGATATTGAAGTCACTTAATATCGTTGAGCCAAATTGTCTTGGATGTAAAACGGAGATACTGGTAACCTTTGCATTACACAGTTGTTGTTAGGGTCAAATAAGATCAAGGAGATGAAAATGTTGTATAAATAAGAATGTATCATGCACAAGCACATTAAAAAAAGGTTTTCCAGTAAACCTTAGTCTTTTCCCATATCTCAGTTCTTTGCCTCTTAAATCCCAATCATAATAATTCTTATCAAAGAGGTCTTCTCAATATATCTAATCCAATCTAGTCTCCCTTCAGCTTACTTGTATTTCTTTTTCTTTTTACAGCAAGGAAAAAATGATTTCAGGTTATGCTTCTTTTAAGAGAAAAACTTTATATTGTATGTGTCATTCATTCTCAGTACCAGCTGTTTTTGTCATGCCTTTAGGACCCTACATCTTGAACTTCCCAGCTGGCTTCCAGTGGGCTTTAACATTGAGGCCCAAGGACTTTGTACTAGGAACCCTACAAGCCCAGGATGGAGGTCAGGGATGGATGACAATGCCAAGGCCCAGGGACTGATAAAGCAACAGGACCTCTTGGCTCTTTCTCAAAGCTGTTTCCCATAAGAGGAAATTCATTTTCCCTGCACACCTGAGAAAGATGGGGAGCTTGTTTTACTTTACATAGGAAGTGCCACAGAGACTTCATATGAGGGCTACTTTTACTGCCCCTAAAGTCCCTCCATCTATGATGCAGGTATTGGACTTCAAATTCCCACTTCAAATTCCCGGTGACCACCAGGGACTCTGATGTTCAGGCATCATCCACCAGACATTGACCAAAAGTCTCTGCCCCACTTTTGGGTGAACCCAACTGGGACAAGTTGGTTACCTTATGAGATTCTGCCTTCTAGACCTTGTCATTTGCCCTACTGGGTGACTTCAAGCAAGTCCTAATTTCATCATGTACCACATGGGCAGACTTTCTCATCCTGTTGAAACCAGCCAGCTAGACATGCTATTGGGCCCATTTCTTTGTACTCTGGAGCCCAAATATTTAAAAGAAACAAAGTTGATTATATCATTGCTTTGATATGTGCCATCATTATTACTTCTTGTATTTCTATACAGCATTTCCTTCCAAAGGATATTCACAGCTATGGTCTCATTTTATCTTAACAACTCTGTGAAAGAGAAAAGGTAGGTCAAAGAGAGATGGGAATTTTCCTGATCCCCATTCAAGAGATGCACAAACAGAATCCCAGAAAGAAGTGACTTTCTTGAGGGCACCAAGTGAGTGGGCAGGTGGTCCTGGCCTCTGAGTTGTTGCCCAGCAACTTAGAGTCCTCGCATTTGAGTAACGCTAAATGCTGATGCTATGCAGCCCCATGGCGTCTTTTGTACCAACTACCCTGGCTCTGGCCTCTCTTGGAGGAGCAGATCCAGTGTTTCACAGGTAACACAGACTCACAATCACAAAATGGTATATTGCTTTAAGAGGACACTGATGAGACTTTAAAGAGAGTAATTGGGCTGATAAGATAATGAGCCCTAAAGTGGATAATAATATTGAGCTTTACAAGGGATAATAATATTGATCTGCCTCATCAGGCCTGTTGGGAGGATTAGCTCACTGGCAATTGGGAAGAACTTTGCAATGAAGGAACATAAATGATAGCACGTTTGAGAGTCTCCTTGTCCCTTTTGGGATGACTCCTCCTTAGTGATTTAAGTGGTCGTGGGATGCCATGGCAACCAAGGCCTGCCTGATGGAAACTTTCATTCCTATATTCCCTCTGCAATTCCATATTCCTTACCTCAACCATAAGGAGAGGACTTGCCCTTCTTTAAAAACGAAGTGCAGCAAGAAAGCATTTAACTTTTAGGCTCCTGGTGAGAAGCAGAGGCATAGGGGAAATGCTGGATGCTTTTAAGAACTCTAACTACAGACAACACTCTTGTCTGTGGCCACAAAAGCCATGAGTGGAGGAGTGACCCTTAGAAGAGCAATCAGAGATGGCTGGGAGGGGCTCTGCCAAGTGGGGGCTCGAAAGAGGTTGATAGGAGGCTTTGAGTTTGTGGTTCTCATGTGGAGTTCCTCTTTTCTGCCATCAGGGAAACATTAGCTCTCTCTCACCCACTTCCATAGCTAGCCCATGTGGGAAAGCTACTCCGGGTTGTTTTTACAATGTCATTATTATAGTACTACTGGTTTCAGAGTAGGTGTTCAATAAATGCTGATTGATGGATGTTCTGGTGTTTTTACATATATCATGTGCTTCCTCACAAGCAAGCTCTTCCTATTATGGCAAATGCTTTGCACTGAGCCATATACTCTCTGTCCCAAGCCCCTTGTGAAAAATATATGAATGAATGAGGTGATTAGCTCAGGGTCACATGGCTCAAAAATGGCTGAACCAAGACGGCCCCAGAGTTTCCAACACCAAGCCTAGAGGTCCTTCCACTCTGCCGCCCAGTCATCCATAGCCAGGCTGCAATCCATTCACATGCCTTCCAGAGGGCTGTAATGGAGAAACCACACTCCTGGGTTTCTTCTTCACTCTCACACTACTACCACGGTCACAACACTCCTGAAACCAGATGTGTGGGGGTTTTTTCCCCACACCAAGCAATTCTCTGTGACACTAAATGGGGTAGCCTACAATTCAATTCAGTTCTGATACTAACTGGAGTTAGTGCAGACCCACAAGACTGCCCCTACTTCAGACACCAATTACAATTACAAGAGTTAGGTCCCCAGGTTACCCACAACTTCTGTCTGACTTGGCTACAAATCAGAGGTTCCCATGACCCCCCTCCTAGGATTCGATTATTTACTAGAACAGCTCACAGAACTCAGGGAACTAGTTACTTATGTGTACCAGTTTATTATATAATAAAGGATGCGACAAAGGATACAGGTGAATAACCAGATGAAGAGATACATAGGGCATGGTCTGGGAGGGTCCTGAGTGCAAGAGCTTCTGTCCCTCTGGAGTTGGGATGCATCACCCTCCCAGAACATGGATGTGTACCAATCCGGAAGCTCTCTAAACCCATCCTGTTGCAATTTTTCTATAGGCTTCATCACATAAGCACTGTCAATTATTAACTCCAGGGGCTTCCCTGGTGGCGCAGTGGTTGAGAGTCCGCCTGTCGATGCGGGGGACGTGGGTTCGTGCCCCGGTCTGGGAGTATCCCACATGCCGTGGAGCGGCTGGGCCCGTGAGCCATGGCTGCTGAGCCTTCGCGCCTGGAGCCTGTGCTCCGCGGTGGGAGAGGCCACAGCAGTGAGAGGCCCGCGTACCGCAAAAAAAAAAAAAAAAAAAAAAAAAAAAAAATTATTAACTCCATTTCTAACCCTTCTCCTTTTCCCTTCTCAAGAGAACGGGGAGGTGGGAGGTGTGGAGCTAAAAGTTCCAAGCTTCTAATCATAGCTTGGTCTTTCTGGTGACCAGCCCCCTGCAGGAGCCCACCAGGAGTCACTACTTTAAAACAAAAGACATTATTGGGACTTCCCTGGTGGCACAGTGGTTAAGAAATCAATATAGGGGACACTGGTTTGATCCCTGGTCTGGTCTGGGAAGATCCCACATGCCACGGAGCAACTAAGCCCATGTGCCACAACTACTGAACCCACGTGCCTGAAGCCTGTGCTCCGCAACAAGAGAAGCCACCGCAATGAGAAGCCCATGCACCACAACCAAGAGTAGACCGCACTCGCCGCAACTAGAGAAAGCCCACACGCAGCCAAAAAAAAAAAAAAAGAAAGACATTCACCCAGGAAATTCCAAGGGATTTAGGAGCTCAGTTTTAGACACTCCTATCGCTCAGGAAATTACAAGGGTTTTAGGAGCTCTATGTCAGGAACTGGGGTCAGAGACTAAATGTCAGAACAAAAGATTCTCCTAGCACCTCTTTAGAAGGGTTTTAGGGGCTCTGTGTCAAGAACTGGGGACAAAGACCAATATATATATTTCTTATTATTTCACAGGGACTTGTTCCCTGTGCTTGTTTTTATTTTCTCTGTGTACTAACCAGCTGAGCTAAGTATGCACTTACCAGTGGTGAACCACTCCAGGGAGGCCAGCATGCTAGGAGCAGCCATAACTGAGCCCAGTCTCCCCAGCATGCCAAAGAGTCCTCTGGTGGACAACTGCGAGCCTGCTTTTGCACAGAAAAGTGGTGAAGTTCACTTTGGTATTCTAGTTGCTTGTGTCTCCCTCCCAACACTTCAAGCCCTCTCTCCTCAAAGGCATTTGAAAGAAAAGATTTAAAATTGCTTAGAAATTGAAGCAAGATTGTCTGGTTATTGATTCAAATTCTGGTAGGTCTGACTCAGAGCTGTCTCTCTCATTCCTGCCACCAATTCTGATGGCTAAAGAGGGATTCCAAGGATTTGGGCTGTAATCAAACGACCCAAGAATCCCCATCTCCTCTCTGTGTAGGGGAATTTAATATTTCCATTCTACCTGAGGTCTCATTGCCAGGATGTTAACTGGAATTTCAGTTTGTCTCTCTCCATTCTGGGATTTTGCTTAAACTAGTATTTTTGGTTCTTTTCTCCTGTATCTTGACAGCAGACAACAAACAGCCTCTAAATATTCACAGAATGGCAAGAGCTGGGTTTAGGTGGAAATTTGGCAGATAAACACAATAATAGTGGCCTCGGAAGCACTACTATTGGGGATGTGATAGAGACTGTGCTGTGGCAAAGAAATCCTATACTTTGTGCCATCCTCTACATAGAGAAAGAATCTGTGTCTATTGCATCTTATAAGAAAAAGAAGCTATCAAGAGACAATAAGATAATAGTAATAAGAGTCAGTTTGTGTGTTAAAGGGTTTGAGACATAATCATACAGACCTGAATGTACTTATTTTCTAGGCTTCCTTTAGCTAATCTTCTTTGCTTGGTTTCTATGGAAACTGGAAACTGCACATGAGCCAGAGACACTCAATAGTCTTCCCTGGCAGGCATGCCCATTTCAGATTTCTCTGCTTTAATTGATATCCTGTTGTAACTACTAAGAGTAAAATAATAATAATCCGTACACTGTACTCTCAGAATCACTGCTGAGAAGGTCAATGTTGATAGCTACCACTATTGAGCACTTGCTATGTTCCAGGGCATACACTAAATAGTTATAGACCTTAACTCACTTAATCCTCCCAATAGCCTTGTGGGTTTGGTATCTGTAACTGTTCGTCCATCCAGGAAAATGCAAACCACTCTAAGTATCTCAAATGGAAGGAACTGAATACAAGGAGTTGGTTACACATGTGACAGAATTGCTGAGAGGCCAAACCGGGGGCTCTGAGGCAGCTCAGAGAGCAGCAAAAATAGGAAGGAGCACCAATTCTGATGCTAAAGAGACAATAGGAGAACATAGTGTTTCCAGTGCCTGAAAGTTGGGACCAACTGTCAGGAATAAGATATATCATGATGGGCTTCCCTGGTGGCGCAGTGGTTGAGAGTCCGCCTGCCAATGCAGGGGACACGGGTTCGTGCCCCAGTCTGAGAAGATCCCACATGCCGCGGAGCGGCTGGGCCCGTGAGCCATGGCCGCTGGGCCTGCGCATCCGGAACCTGTGCTCCGCAATGGGAGAGGCCACAACAGTGAGAGGCCTGCGTACCGCAAAAAAAAAAAAAAAAACAAAGAAAAGAAAAAAAAAGAAATATCATGATGACTGCATGTAGGAGTTGAGACAATGGAGGGAGGGGCTGACTGGTGGGCACTGGAACCACAGAGGAGACACAACTACTTACTACCAGCACTCCACAAGAAGCAGAGATGGAAAGAGGAAGAACACCCTGGCTTCTCTCTTCATCCTGCCCTCATTTCAAGCAATCTTCTTTCAAGGCCTCCTATTGACTGAACCTTCACAGAAGCCAGAGGGCAAAAGATCTGGGAAGCAAGTTCTCCTATGATACAGAAGAGAACAGAGGAAGTGCAGGGATGCATCTGAGAACAAACTAGCAGTTTTACTATACCGATTACAGGGATAAGAAACCTAAGTCACAGAAAGGCAATTTTCTTAAGACAAACACTAATCAGTTAAATGACTGATTATCTGGTTAGGAGTACCTGCTCTCAACCACTTTATGATACCTCTTTATGAGTTCCTCTCTGTAGAGAGAAAAAGGGCTTCTTCATGCACATGGCATTCCTGTTTCACATGCCCTTCACCTCAGTAGACCCAGTCAATTAAGAAAACTTTAAGTTGTGGTGGTCTGTCCATCTGAAATTTGCCCATTCAGGGGGTTCTGGATATTTATTTGATGTGTGCTTATTCTAGATGTTTCAGCCTGACCACATACAGTCAGTCATTCATACCTTTAGTCATTAAAATATGAAAAGGGTCATTTATTCACTGGTGACACAGACCTAGGAGTTAGGGGAAGATGGGACTGGGGAGAAATCTCAACTTTCTCATATTTTCTAGAGAACTGGACTGTGATTCCAATTGGGTAGACAGGCACAATGAGGCAATGGGGAAAAACAGGTAGAAATTCCCAGTTCCTATTTTCTCTCTTAATGTTTGAGCATTTGCCACTGCTAAACTTGTAAGAAAAATTTATCAGGGAAAAGCTAAAATTTCTGTCAACTTCATCTTGTCTCTGAACTAGGGGAAGAAGACCATTTAGCTGAAAGATATCTTGGAAAATCTTGGAGAAAACTATTTCATTTAATAACAAAGATAGACCCCTCTCAAAGGCATTCATGTTTTAAGAGAGTTTCCTCTGAAAACCAAGAAACCTTCTAATATAAGAATTTTCAGTGATTGGTAATGGAAGAGAAGATTTTTTGATAAATCATTCTACCGTTTTCCTTCAAATTTATGCTCTGTGTGCAGGAACCTCTGTATTTGGAAAGCATCATGGGGCCTTTGTGGGGATTTCAATGAGATAATACACACAGAGCTCCTGGACAATAACAGGCTGTCAAATGATTGTATTTGTTATAGTCATTGTCATCATCATAATCATCACCACTGTACTTGATTTTCAAGAAGGTCTGAAGAAGACTGGCATGGTCAGGAAGCTTTCTGGAGGAGAAGGGCCTTCTGCTGGGTCTTAAAGGCACTCCTTTTACTTTTAACACCTACAAGTGTTTAGTCTTTTCAGGCAAAGAAATATAATAACCAATTTCCAGGACCTGAAAATCCAGATGGGGGCAGAGGATATTTGACAGGTTCATATTTGCTACAGTTTCAATCTGGACCGAAGGAAGAGGGTTTGATTATTCAAGTTATTTTAAAACTGCTTTAATTATGTTGTTGAAACCCTAAGAGTAACAGAGGTTTAAAAAAAAGAGTAACAACAACAACATAGAATCTCAGTACTCTGTTTTTCCAGGATGATTTAGTTTCAAGAGAAGCTGGAAAAGTGATCTGATCTACTTGCATCAAGTTATCCTAGAGAGAAAAGCTTTCTGGGGAGATATATACACAGAGAAATAGGTTGAATCTTTCCTCTCCAGAACCATATAAAAACAAAGTTATCTTCCTTATCTCATGGGAAGCCAACCCATCTTAGCCCATTTTATTGGTGCCAAGAAGTGGTATCAAAGAGGGAAAAGCCATGCTTCCACCTTCCCGTGGAAAATTCCAGTTGGAGGAAGGGGAGGGGCAAGAGGCAGGGTTTTGCCCAGGAAGGCAGACACGCTGCCAACCACCTCCTTCAGCAGCCTCTCTGCCCTCACCCAGACCTGGCCAAGCACCACTGCAGAGGTGATGCCAGCCCTGTGTGGAAGGAGCACTGTGCAGGGTGGCGACAAGGCTCCCAGGTTCCCAGAGCAATAAGCTCCCCCATCTTCCCAGGCCTGAAACTACTCCCTTAGCCAATCCCCAGGGTAGAGGGTTGAAGACTCCTCATATTGTTAAGATACTGATATGTAAAGCTCTCCTCCAGGCATTAACATTCAGGCTGAAAGTAGACTATCTGATTACCTAACTGGAGAGGATGGGCATCTTCAGCACCTTGTCTGAGCCTCCCCACAGCTCTGTGCAGGTCCAGCTTCCACTGTGATTGCTTGGGCCTCTTCCTCCCGGAGCTTCACGCTCTCCACTGAGCTCACACATTTTCCTTCAATTCCATTGTCCCAATCCCACCTCTCAGCCCATCCACAACACCCACAGAGCCTTTCCAATGGTCACTCCTTCCTCTGACCTCTCATAGCTTTTAATTTATTTTAAGAAATGAATTACTTTTTACATTGATTCTTAGATATGTCTTATTTCCACTCTACTGGTTGCTGTGTTTCCATCAATGTTTATGCTCAATAAACACTTGCTAAATAAAGGAACAAATGACAATTTGGAATCAGAGTAGATGGTTGAGGCATAGCTCTGTGGAGAGTGTGCCTGAGGAGGGCCCCAGGAAGGATGCTGGGAAGCTTGGAGGGTGCCTGAGGAGGGTGCTGTGTGCTCTAGGGCAGCAGAGGCCTCAACAGGGAGAAAGAGGGGTTCTGAAAGCAAATCCTGACACCTGAGAATGCGTGCAGACACCTGATGTGTAGTCAGGACCCTTTGGTTTGCAAGTCACAGAAAGTCAGCTCAAATTGTCTTAAGCAAGAAGGGAATTATTGGCTATCATGGATGAGAAGGATACTGGAGTGACTCACAGAATGGAAAGAAGAGTTCCAGGAACCAAAGCTCTAGGACAGAAAGTGCAAACCCACTAAAGACCTAGAAAATGCCTTTCTCTTTTCCTCTCCTCTCTCTTCCCTCTCCTCCCTATATCTGAATCTCAGATGTGTTCATCTCACTTGACACCTCTTTCTTTTTACTCTCTCTCTTCCTTCTCTTTCTCTCTCTCCATCTCAATCTCATTGTGCCTCTATTATAATCCCTTTCTCTTTTATATCAGAGAATTTCTCTCCACATATCAGAGAAAATTGTTCTTAGCAACACTAGACATAAACCCTTAATGAATTAAAATTAAGGAAAACTAGCCTTCCACCTCCAATCAGAAGATTCCATGGGAGGTCCCCAATAAGCCTGGATTCTATGTGTCCACCCTTTGGATGAGTCTCTGTGTCCAGGGATGTGACACCATTCTTGGCTCAGTGGTGTGATGAGAGAGTCCAGGCAGCATGACTGACGGCCGCACCAGGACCACATAGAGGGGAAATAAGAACATCAGCAGCTCGCTTTGCTATAGCAAAAGCAAGGGACTGGTAAAGAGCTCTTGGAAGGGATGAAGGAGAGGACTTGTAAACAACTTCAGGCAGGGGTGATATCAAGACTAGGGATAACCAGGAAGCAAAACAAAGGCCCACCAAAACTTTCTGGACTCTTGTCTCCTAGGGATGCCCTGTCTAAAATGATCTCAGCCCAGTAACTCATATCATGTCAACACAGGTATTGTGAAGTATCTTTTATGCTCATCACTAACTCAAAATTACAATACATCCACCTCTAGGTCTTGTTTTTAGTGTGTTCATAAAAAGCATATATTACTATATCACTATGTCACTTTCTAACAATTTAACAACTGTATTTCAATGTAATTGGCTTCCTTTCTACTTCTATGTATTCTATGCACTTCAAAACATTATTCTGAGAAGGGGTCTGTAAGCTTCACCAGATTGCCAGAGGGGTCTGTGGGAAAAAAAGGCTATGAACCCCTGTTTTAGTTGACTGTCTGATGCTGGACTGCTTGGTTTAATCCACTAATTTCTGCAGCATTTTCTCTATTTTCTGGATTTTTGTCTTTTTGTTCTATTTTCTGCAAAATTTCCCCAATTTTATCTTCTGATCCCATTCTCTGACTATTTTATTTCTGCTGTGTTCCCCTTGATAACATCCTGGTCTTATTCCATAGCTGTTCTATCTTCTCATCTCTTAGGCTATCAATTCTAGGGTGTAATTTATTCCTGCTGATCTTTAGCTGTCCGTTCACATATGGAAAATGCACTACAAAGTGATTGGGATTTCCGAACCCAAGTGAAGGGCTTATTGGATGGTGGCTTCACTGTGAGGTTTGTAAGCAGGAACCAACCATTTCATCATGGGATTCCCCACATGTCAGAATCTGTGACTTTCCTCTTGGGGAAGTCTGTATATCTAGAGGAATGCTCTAATCCCATGCTTGGAGGGAGTGGGCATTTATGGGTCAATATCCTAGGAGCCACCCAGTAAGGACACTTAGACCTTATCCCCCATTTTCCATCCAGCTCAGGGCTGTTCTCTGCTGTTTCCTGCTATTCCCTCAATCTGAATTCTCTCTGGTTCAATTACCCGGGTACTAAGTCTCCTGTTTCCTGCTGGAGCAGAAGAGGAACAGCTGTCTGGATGTTTGGACTGGGAAAAGAGACCTCCTGAGATAAATCTTCAGCCTTTCCTCCTATGTTCCTTCCCACCCGCTCCCAGCTTTGAGAGTTGATTGGTGCCTCCAATTCCTGAGCGGTCCAGCTATTTTTGGATGCAAGCTGGCCTGCTTCTTCTTAGCTTTCCCCTCTGTGGCCATTATCCACTCTGCCAAGACAGCACTCAATCCCCCCACTCTTCATGTATTGTTGATATTTCTTGTCTGGTGTCACTTTCTCCCCATTTTTTCTTTGTCTTTGTAGGCTTATACCTTTTCTTTGCCTTCATTTTAGTGGGGCTTGGGGAGGGAGCAGAGATTATAGGGCATAATCTGCCATGTTTATCCACAAATCTTCGGTCTGCCCACTTCTCACTTTAGCCCAAAGGAAAAAAAAAATACACCATCCGCCTTATATTGATACTTGTTGGGACTCTGATATCCAACTCGGTGTGGGTGCAACAGGACCTGACAGTGAAGAAACAGCTGTCTTGAGCTTTGGTTGGCACCCAGTAACCAGAATGTCAGCTCCCAACTCAACAATGATTAACCTGAAACTATAAGAACTGAACTACAAAATTATAAAGGAAGGAGAGAAACCCAACGTCCAAAATGGCAATCTTCAGATCAAGTGGGGAATGTCTGCCTCTTCCAGGCAGACTGCCCAAGCTGAGGAAACAGAGGTAGAAATTCCCCTCTCTGCCCCAAACACTATACACACCTGACAGCCCACCTAATATCCACCTCATGATTGCTTCCCAAAAGTACTGCCCTGTACTTCAATATGACAACAAGGTTTTCACTTTTCTGTTTATATATTGGTTCTATGGTTGCTATTCTGTTGACAATGTATCCTCCTGGGGCAGTCTGTGTGTTTACTGAATGGCTACCCAAGTTGTCTCAATTCAAGCACAAACTCCCGTAGCACCAGATTTAAAGTAATAATTTTTTTTTTAGTTAAAGTGTTTTCTTTACTATGTAGTCTGTACACATGTGAGTGATTGTGACTGCTTCCACTTTTATTAATTTTTTATTTCTAGTTGCATGAAGGACGTCTTCACAGAGAGCAACTCAAGCTGAAGTCCTCATCTCTCCTGGTGGCCCTGGCTCATCAGCACTCTTGGTAGTACCACCATCAGCACCCCATGTCCTTCATCTATTCTCTTTCCCCAGCACCTTCTCAGCTGCCCAAAACTTCTCTCCTGTTTGCCCTGTTCACTCCCCTCATCTGTAGCTATTATGCTTTTTTTCCTGGAGAGATCCCGATCTGTGCCCTTGCTCAAAGACCTTTGCTGGCTCCCCACCACATAAGGATGTAAGTACAAACCCAGCCTTGCCCATTAGGCTCCCAAGCGATCTTGCCCTCAACGCCTTTTTTTTTTTTTAATTTTTAAAATAAAAATTTTTTGATGAGGAGAGCAAATTAGGTTGAGAAGGACAGGAAAGATATCTGACAGCTGTCCTTGTTTATAAAAAAAGAAGGAAGAAGAAGAAAAAGGAGAAGAAGGAGAAGAAGGAGGAGGGGGAGGAGGAGGAGGAGGAGGGGGAGGAGGAGGAGAAGAAGAAGAAGAAGAAGAAGAAGAACAAGAACAAGAACGCAAGCATCTGAAATATTGTATCTAGAATCTTGTACATATTTCCTGAAAGTAAGAGGAAAGACTTGGATTTCTATAGCACTTTTCTTCAGAGGGCATCAAAGCTCTTTAATATTATACAAAAGAAAGCAAAGGCACCAGATATGAATGTTTCAGTGTCTGTGCAGCAAGCCCATGTTATTATTTAAAGACATGAAAATGCAGATCCCTGGACAGACTGGAGCTGAGTTCACTTCAAAAGCTAGGGCTAGGAGGGGACTGATGATTCCTTCCAAAGCCCTGTGGCACCCCCATGAACTGCTGAGAAGCTTGGAAACACTGGCCCCACGGGTGCTGCCACAAGCCTCCTCAGCCTCCACCTGATGCTGGGGTTTAAGAGGTGACAGATGGACCAAGAAAAAGGTGAGAGGGACTGAGCCCAGCTGTGGTTCCCATTATGACAGAAAAAAATAGAGTATTTTGAATTTTCCAGAACTCTAATTGGATGGATTTTCTATAATAGTTATCGTAGTAATGGGGGCTACTTTCTGGGATCTGATGAAAAATCAGAGGTGAGTTTTTGGTTTGAGGACATTTTTATAAATAATAGCCTAATAGCTTAAAGTCTAAGATTAAAAAAAAGAAAATGTCCTGGCCACAGTCTCCTACTGTACTGATGAGAAAGTCCAGTGCTGGCCAAATTTCATCTGAGCCATAGGCTTACTGCACATTTTAGTGGAGTAAAAATAAGTAGAACTGGCAACACTGCCATAGAGAAAGGCCACAGTGGACTACCCGACCACAGGCCGCCGCATCAGGGCCATTCTGAGGCTGCTGTGCCCCCACAGTAGACAGGTCCAAATGGAGAGGCCCCCAGAACCTTGCCAATCTGTGGGAAGAGTCAGTGAGCACTGTGGACAGAGCAGCAGTCAGAGGTGGAAATTTCCACAGGGGTTAAGTATCTCCCTTGAGATATCGATTACAGGCTAGATGATTATAAAATTCCCCCACCCAAGAAATTTACTCTAAACGTAGACTATACAAATAGTGTGTTTTCACTCACTGATGTGAATAGAAAGCAGAACTGGTTGCTTTTGGTAAATTTCAGAATCTTTCTGAAGAAGGAGAGAAAATAATGGGTGTTATATTTCTCTTTTCTATATTTAGGTTTAATTTATTAAACTTCCACCCAAAATATAGGACCTGGGCCACCACCATGGAAGGATGTGCAGGTTGTGCACTGAACAACTCCAGGGCAACCTCACATCATAGATAGTAGCTAGAAATGAAGCATGATCAAAGATGTTTCCCATTTCCAGATGCCGTGGTCACAAAGCACCATATAAAAGTTACACAATGAACAAACAGATTGCACCAATGACTGTCAGGACTAACTACGATCTGAGGCTCCACTCTCAGGGTCTTCGAATAACCATCATTCTAGACCAGGTTCTGTTGCCATAAGTAGGGATATGGGTGCTGTGGATGTTGCAGGGTCATCTCCTGGCAGGCCTGTTTCCATATTAGCCTCCACTTCTTCCTGAGGCTGCAGCTCCCCCTAGCCTCTATGGGGACAGCCTGGTCAGAATCTGGATGCTTCCTTTCTGATCTGGCTAGCATATGTTCTAAGCCCCCAAGGAGACTATAAATTTCTCTTCCGAGTGCAACACAGCTCTCTGGCTTCTCAGAGCTCTCTGCCTCTGCAAGGGTATAGTCAACCACACCTGGGCTCTAAGGACCCTGGAAGAAGAGCCTGTAGTCTCCTTGTAGCTTTTCTCTACCCCTCAGCTGAAGTCATCCAGTACTTCTGGCTCCAAGAATTAAATACATGGACTAACCTTGTCCTGCCTGGTATTCATCCTGACCTGTCAGCCAAGTCATAGGAAATTTGTCCTCGGAGAAGTACACCCCATTCTCCATGCAATAACAGACCAATGTAGCTGCTCCTCAAACCTCTCCCTTAAGCACTGAGGGCCTTTATGGACACTGAGCACTCACAAACCCAGCATACTTCATGTAGATGTGAAGGATGACCATGAAAATATATATTTACATTGACAGCACATCACTTTATTTATCCAAGCCTTGGGCACCAAGACATGTGAGTTTGAAGTATTCAAATAAAAGTCTTTCAGATTCCAACCTCTATTCTTCTTGCTCATAATCACTCTCCAGCAATGTTACCTGTGGTATTCCATTTTCCTTCCCCCATCTTTGTTTTTATGAAGATAAAAGCAGTTTGAAATGAGTAGTTGAAATTACCTACATTTAGACCACTCTGTTGGAAGTTGAAATCTCTTTGTTTTTCTTCTTGGTTTCTCTGTGTATAAATACAGTGTTAGATATAGTTGTCTTTCATGATCAAAGATCATGGTGATACTTCCCCCAAAGACAAGTGACAATGAAAGTCGTCATCATCATCATCATCATCTACCATGATCCCTTTGCAGTGAGCCTTTTTTTTTTTTTTTTCCGATACGCAGGCCTCTCACTGCTGTGGCCTCTCCCGTTGCGGAGCACAGGCTCCGGACGTGCAGGCTCAGCGGCCATGGCTCAGGGGCCCAGCCGCTCTGCGGCATGTGGGATCTTCCCGGACCGGGGCACGAACCCGTGTCCCCTGCATCGGCAGGCGGACTCTCAACCACTGCACCACCAGGGAAGCCCTGCAGTGAGCCTTTGCATCATTTTCGGCCAGTCCTCTCCAGTGTCTGATAACTTCTCTCAGATAAGTAAAAGTCCTGAAACCTGCCTAGCTCTCGTCACCTAAATCTGTCCCTCACAGCCACACTGTGGAGTATTTTGTAACAGTAATAATAATAACAACAACAGCAGCTCACTTGTTTAAGCTCTTGATATGTGCCAAGCACTGTTCTAAACAGACTGCACCTCCTTTCTCATTTAATCCTTCTGAAATCCCTCTGCAGTAGATATCATAAATATCCCCATTTTACAGATGGAGAAACTGAAGCACAAGAGACCGAGTCATTTCGCCCAGGTCACACGGCTGGTAAGGATTCGGACCTGAGCAGTCTAGCTCCAGAGCACACAGGCTAAGCTCCAACAACACCAGGAACCTGTATGAACAGCCATTGCTCAGCTAAGCAGGAGGCAAAACAATGCACACAGCTCCTCATGTTTATCTACAGATCCCTCTTTAGAGATGTGGTGTCTCAAAGAAAAAGAAGTCCTGCATCTCACTGGGTCCTTCCCCCGTGGTGCCACTCTGCTGCTAGCCAGGCCAGCAGCTCTGCAAACCTTCAAGTGGCTCTCTAGTGAAATGTCCCTCTGGCCTGCCCCAGCTCCCCCTGCGGGTACAATGCCCCCCAGACCTTCATTCTCACCTATTCATCTTTGAAACGTGGTCTGTACGTCCAACACCGTGTTTCCAGGCAGCCCTGTGAGTTTTGATAATCCATTACCTCCTTCTCCTCCCCACCCCACAATCCTCACATGTCTGATCAGTCCACATGTCCCTATGCTAATTGCCCTTTCCAAAGTTAACATTTCCAAATGGCAAGATAAGTTCAGAGTCATTTAAAGGAAAAATAGGCGTACCATGAAAATGTTGGGCTTAAAAAAAAAAATCTTGTCCCTACTCTCCCTGAAGAAACAGTGAGCTCAAGTGGCCTCCTGTTTATTGTTTTTTCCAGGGAAGCCAATGTCAGTTCAGTTCCCACTGTTTCATAACACGAGAGCTCAACTTACATACTTCCAAACAGAGGGATGGGTCCTTGGTTTTGTTTTCGTCTTTCCTCAAGAAAAAGCCTCAATCTCAGTTGCAGGCTTAAACAGACTTAACAGCCATAAGCCCCATAAGCTCTGGCATGCCATAAATAGTTCTTTTCATCAGAAGCTGCAAATCACAATTCTACTGTAAAAACCAGAGCTGCTCGGATAGCTGCCCACAGCACTGAGCATGGGGCCTGGCATTTAATAAAGATTTGTTGATGGACTGATTGATCTGGGTCTCCCATATCAGGTGTAGTCTGAGTTTCTTAGATTTTTTAAAAGGGATTTGAACTAAGATTTAAAACCAAGTCTTAATGCACCAACCTCTCCATTCCCACAGTCCTTTGGGCCCAGGATCTTAGAACCTATTTATGATGCATGAGTTTCAAAGCCCCTGTGGGGACCAGAGGGCAAGAAGGAACACAGGACAATCTAGTAAAAGCCCCTACACCATCTGGGCCACAGCACAGTGATAAGTGGTGTCCCCGTGACAGCCTGGAGAACCTCAGAGAGGCGCCCTCTGGATCATCAGAGAAAAGTAAACCAAGAACTCCATCATAATAGCTGAGAGCTTTAGAGTCAGGAATCCTGATTCTATCACTCCTAGCCTTGTGGACTTAGGCAGGTTACTCAGCATCTCTGTGCAGTGGTTTCCTCATCCAAATCAGTTCAGAGGATTAAATGAGGAAACAAGTGTTACGTCCTTGAGACAGTATCTGGCATGTAGAAAGCATCACTTGTGTTTTAAATAATTACCCCAGCAATACAGTGAAGGAAATTTTACCATGCTTTTAATTTTATAAAAATTGGGGGTCCATACATACCAATTATGGTAGCTCAACTCACCAGAATATTCAACTGAACAGAACAACCTACTCTCCCAATATGCCAGACAGATTGGAGCTCATGGTATATATGAAAGTGCTGAAGGGAATAGAAACCAAGTAGGGATAGGTAATAAGTGAACTTAATTGGGATCACAAAATACCAAAGGTGCTAAATATCATGTTTTAAATTTTTTAAATGAAGTTATAACTTCAGGGACAGGTATACCATATGAGCTATTCCAACTTTTAAAAACCCTTTTCATCACAATAGGGAAGAAAGGAAGCTGAGTTACTGTCTTTCTATTTTAGTCATCAGAGTTTAGCAAGAGAAATTAAGGGAGAGAGATGGATATATACAGTTAGGAAGTAATTAAGACCTTGTAAGCACAGCTGTTGGTAAAAAACACAGGTAAGGGAATTCTTAGAAAAATTAAATGTAATAAATCAGCAGGCAGAATAAAATGGATCCTTAGACAGTGAAGAAACTTGTTAATAAACTTGCTGAACCACTAACAACTCACAAAAGTAATAGTGAGCAAGGACAGAAATTTTGCATTAAGTCTTGAAGTGAGCTTGGGAAAGAGAAGCCTTTTGGGTGGCTACTAACTTCCAGGGAAAGAGGAGCTGTGAAATGACAAGGGTGGAAGTGGCAGGGAGTTTCCCTTGCTCGGCCTCCCTCTGTGGTTACATCATGTTTCAAGGATGGATCACTGTCAGAGTTAGAATAACCTGGACTGTATAAAGAAATCAATTCCCTGAGTATTTACTGAGTGCCTCTCATGTCCGAGGCACCATGCCAAGTGAGAGATGCAAAGATGAACAAGCCTGGTCCTGGATCTCCGGAAACACCCAGACCACAGGGACAATAGCTGTGAACACAGGAACACAAGGTAAAAGGCAATCAATACTGTAGCAGAGTTAACACACAGCACATACATATAAACAGGAGGGAGGTGAATTTCCACCAAGAATATCAGGGAAGACTTCCTGCAGGAGGTGGCATTTGACCTGACCTTGAAGGGTGGATAGGAAAAATGCTTCAGGCAGCGTAACAGCATTCATTCAACCATCCGTCCACCTGTCCATCCAACTATACATCCAATTAACGAATAATTACTGGACAATTACTTTCTGTCAGGCACCATGCTAGTTGTTGACAACAGAATTTTGAGTAAAAAGAGACAGAATCCCTACCCTTGGGAGCTCCTGGAGAGGCAAATATTAATGAAAGTAGTAAACCTTCAGATGTAAATTGCAGTGTGACAATGAGGGGTGGTCCAAGGTTCTGTCTGAGGCTCTAACAGGAACATTTGACCAAGGCAGAGAAATTAGGGAAGGCTTTGCTGTGCAGCGATTGGTGGAATTGAGATCTGAAGGGAGCAGGGGGTCAGAGACACCCAGGCAGAGAGAGGGGATAGCAGCATTCCCAACTGAGGGAGTGCATTTCAAGGTGGGAAAGAAGCATGATGACAACAAGGGGCTGAAACAGTTCAGGGAGGCTGGAGTGTGGTGTGGGATGAATTGTGTGTGGAGACGAGGCCAGAGGGGTGAGCGGGGGCATGTGGGGTCTTGGTGAGCAGCTCTCAACCTTTACTCTAAGAAATATTCTTAGAATACTTTAACTAGGCAGGCTTAGAAATATTTTAATTGGTGCCATTACAAGAAGGGGAGGTAAGAGGTGGCATGGTTGAGTTTTACTTTGGACAGATCATTTGGCTGAAATGTGGAGACTGGATTAGGGCCACAGTGGATGAACCAGTGGTTCAGCAAGAGGTATGGTGGTGGCCAGGACTAGGAGAGCAGCAGTGGGGATGGGGAGAAATGATGTCAGGAGATATGTAGGGGTAAGTCAAGACTGGAAGGTAGGCTGTGGGGCTTTGGCAAGGGAGAGGGAGGTGTCAAGGTTACCTCTGGCTTTCAAAACTAGACACATGGAAGCACTGATCCTAGGAAAGGGCAATGGGAAAGGGCCAGTGTGGTAGACAGACTAGCTGTGGGGAACCTGAGGTGTGAAGGTGTGGTCAATATGTATCTCCCCCAGTATACTGTAAGCCCCCCAAGGGCAGGACTCTGTCTCTTTTTATTCAACATTGTGTCTTTGGCAACCAGTATGGTGTCTGACAGACATCAAGTGCTCAGTAGTCTCTTATTAATTGAGTGGGGGTAGTTGGATGAGTGGATGATTTTTTGAGGTGCTTTAAGACATCTGAGAGGGGATGTTGGGTAGAAAGCTAGATGGTTGGTCTGCAGCTCAGGAGAGAGGTGGGGATGGAGGCTATAGATTCATGATCGTCCAAGGAGGGTAGCTCAAGGGAGAAGATGAACAGGCCCTGGATTCAGCCTTCAGAAATTCCAAAAGGTCAGGGCTAGGTAGCAGAGGGAAGGTGTACAAAGGAGAAAGAGAATGGGCAGTCAGACTCGGAAGGAGTATTTCCAGAAGGAGAGAGTGGTCCACGGTGTCAGTTGCAAGTAAGATGAGAACTGAAGAATGTCCTTTGGATTTAGCAGCACTGAGGTCATCGGTGACCTTTGTGGGAGCTGTTTTTTGTGGAGCGATGAGGTGGAAGCCAGATTGGAGGGGGTGAGGAGTGGGAGGTGATGAAACAGCGACAGGGAGTAGACACAAGTCTTAGGAGAAGTTTGGCGGTGAAGAGGAGGAAAAAGGCGGGGTGGAAGCTGAGCAAACGCAGGAATGTGCCCCGTGGGTTTAAGTTACAAGACAGTAGCGTGGCTCTGGAACAGTAGTCCCCGTACCTTTTTTTCTGTCCTAACATCCCTGGAGGAACAGACACTCCGGGTTATTAACAGAAAAATCAGAACATCAGGAGAAGGAGTTGATTTCATTGGGGTGATAAGCTTGAGTTTTGGAGATGTTAATTTTGGGGGGCTTATGGAGCAGGCAGGGGAGAGCAATGTCTGTAAGGTAGCTGAAAATACAGTTTGGGTCAGTGCTGGCAAACTGCAGCCGCCAAATCTAGTGCCTCACTTGTTTTTAATATGGCCAGCCCATGAGCCAAGAATGGTTTTTACATTTTTAAGCAGTTGAAAAATCAAAAGGAGAATAATATTTCTTTCTCTATTTTTTGGCCATGCTATGCGGCATATGCAGGACTTAGTTCCCCAACCAGGGATCGAACCTGTGCCCCCTGCACTGGGAGCGCAGAGTCTTAACCACTGGACTGCCAGGGAAGTCCCGAGAATAATATTTCATGACATGTAAAACGTACATGAAGTTCAAATTTCAGTGTCTGTAAAAGAAGTTTTACTGGAATTAGCTTATAGCCACACTCATTCATATACATATCATCGAAGGCTGCTTTTGTGCCACTGCCATAGAGTTAAATAGTTGCAAGAGGCTGATTGGCCCTCACAGCCTAAAACACTGACTATCTGGCCAATCCTTAGCCAAAGCCATAGGAGAGCAATCAAAGCAATTTCTTGACAGCCAACCTTATGGAAAAATATCAAGCTAAAGGGGACCAGATCACACGGTGCATTAAGGGAAACAGGTGGCTGGCCATTTGTGGGGTGTGGAGGGGATGGCAGCAGTCTGATATCTCTGGGTCTATGAAGGACATTTGTCCCCCCCCCACCAGCACCCCCCCAACTTGCTGATGTCATGAACAGGCCCCCACAGAGCTCAGCATAAAGGACACTTCTTCAGGGAAACATAAGAATATATATATTCTTATATATAAGAATATATAATACATAATACAATACATATACTGTATTGTACAAAATATTGTATAATACAATACATATGATAGGACTTATATAAATTCTTATATATAAGAATATATAATTTTTCTCTACCAGTTAAAAAGAAATAATTTAACCTAGCTCCTGTAATTCCTTCCTTGATTCAACCCAACTTCTCCCCACCCTAATCCTAAACACACTTTTACTGTTTCTCAAGAGGCAACTGGGAATCCCAGATGTTCACATCAATCAGACCACAGGAAGGTGAAAGCAGGGTGGGGATAGGAAAATGAAACTCATCAAGATGCAGAGAGAGAATAGGATGATGCAACCATGGAAACTACAAGGGGAGGTATGGATTGTTTCCTTCCTTGCTAATTACAATGTATGTGTCTCAACAGATAGTTCAGTGAAGACACTAAATTTTTAATGTCTGATACACTATAGGCACTTATAGTATTTAATTAATGGATCAATATGCTCATCCTCTCTTTCTCCCTCTTATGTTGTCTAAACCTGAGAGATTTCCCCATTTTCCTGCACATGAGGGAAATCATGATGGTACTGCCTTGTCCCCTTTTCTTATTTTTGACTCTTCAGCTGTGAAGTCTTCCTGGGTTTGGCAGTCATCTCCCACCTCTTGGGCCTCCTTTTCCCTTATCTTTCCAAGTCCAAAATATTTTATTTATTCCTGTGAATATAATGGCTCAGCTATGAAGCTCCCTTGGCCAACCTTTCTGCTGGACTGCTGAGTCATTTGTGACCTGTAGATAGAATAAATTCAGAGGCTGCACAATCACTGCTTACTCCTGGAGAGAGTCAGCCACATGACAGTGACTGGGTTCCTCATTAACCTGACATTGTGTGAATCTTTATGATGGTTCCTAGACATGACAATTGAGTCTGTGTGGCCATGGAGCTCACAGAGGAAAGGAAGAATGATCTCCAACACCTTATAGTTATGACATCCTATTCCCAAAGAAGGAAGTCCAAGGCTTTGGACCTCACTAGGGGCTTTGATCCTTCAAAGAACCCCTGTCCCAATGTCATTTTCTATCCCAGAAAACCAACAAAACATCCCAGGTGGGCAGACCCATGGGATTTCTCTAATCCTGTTTTGTGCTCAGCACTTAGGTCACTCTGTGATAACAAAAGAAGTTTATAAAGTGGCTCCTGGAACTCTGCTTTTGGCCATGACTGAATAACTGTTGCTAACTAGCCCTACCCCTATACACCTTTATAATACTGAACAAAATGTATGAAACAACTCCTCAGATATTGAATAACAAGTGCATAGGACTGTGATGCCTGAGAAAAAGGAAATAATTAAGATGAGCCCTAGATCATCCTGGCTTTCTGCCTAAACGCATTTACCAAACTCTTGGACAGGGAGGAGGAAGCCAGTCAGAGGATAGGAGGCTTCCTGAGCCTAAGGAACTGGGATTAAAGTTAAGGGAGGTTGAGGTGGTTGGAATTTGAGGGGCAGGGTGCCAGAGAAGAAGGAGTTACAAGAAGAAAGAGCTCCAGACATTTTCATTGAGTGCCCTTGTTTGTCTAAATAATAACTTGCTTATGTAGGGTATGATTCTAAGGCCACACAGAGAACAACTACCAGAGAAAGAACAACTACTGGAGAGCTTTAAGCTGAACAACTACCAGAACTTACATGTGATTGGGAAGCATTCAAGTTCCAACCAAGCAGAATGAAGGAAACTTGTTGAGCACCCAGGGAATTCAGCAGATACCTAAAAAAGCCAAGTCTTAGAAGAAGTGCTAAATTAGCACTATTAACAAACTAAATGGGTATTCAACTAGTGATAGTAAATCAACTGCCTGCCAGAGCAAAACTCAACACTCTTTAGAAGACCACAACAAAACTCAATCAACAATTTAAAATTCACCATGTTGCTGTATATCTGACACTAACACAATATTGTAAATCAACTACACTTCAATAAAAAATAAAAATAATAAAAATAAATAAAATTCACAATGTTCTGCAGTCCACTAAAAATTATTAGACATGAAAAGAACCAGGAAAATGTGAATCATAACTGAGAAAAACCAGACTATGGAAACAGACCAGAAATGGACTCAGCAGACAAGCAATTTAAGACAGCTATATTTTCAAGGAGTTAGATGAAAACATGTACCAAGTGAGAAGAGAAATGGAAACTATTTTTTAAAATCCAAATAGAATTTCTAGAGCTCAAAATACAGTACCTACAAAAAAAAAAAAAAAAAAAAAAGGATGGGATTAAGATCGGATTAGACATACAGAAGAAATGATCAGTGAACTTGAAGACAGGACAATGAAAACTATTGATATTTAAGCTGACACCTGGGGGTGGAGTGGAGGAGGGAAGACTGAAAAAATGAAGAGAGCCCAAGTAATTTGTGAGAGAATACCAGTCTAACATATGTATAATTGGCATCTTAGAAGTAGATAAGGGGAAGGCAGACAAATATTTGAAGGAAAAAAATGGATACAAATTTTATAAATTTGATGAAAACTATATACCCACAGATGCTAGAAGCTCAATTAACATCAAGCAGGAAAAATATCAAGAAGACTACACTAATACACATCATAACTGTGTTGCTAAGAACTAATCATAAAGGGGGAATCTTCAAAGCAGCCAGAGAAAGAAGATACAGTACTTAGAGGGGGAAAGATGAGAAATATCTCTGACTTCTTATCATAGATAATGCAAGTAATAAGATAATGGAATGATATATTTTAAATGTTGGGGAAGGAGGTGACAACATAGGTTTCAATGGCCAATGAAAATATTCTTCAAAAATTAAGATCAAAATGCTGAGAAAATGCATTGCCAGCAAACCAGCACTACATTTAACAAATGTTAAATGAATATTTTCTGGATGAAAGAAAATGATTCCAAACAAAAGCTCAGGTCTGTGCAAAACAAAGAAGAACAGAGAAAATGACAAATATGTCAGCAAAAATAAATGTTTTTCTCATTTAAAAAATTCCTCTAAAAGATAATTATCCAAAGCAAAAATAATAACAATGTATTGTAGGTTCATAACATATGTAGAAATGAAATGTATGACAATCATGGCATAGAGCATTGGAAGAGCTGTTTTAAGGGTCCTACATTGTATGTGAAGCAGTATATTTTTTGAAGGTAGACCTTGGTAGTTAAAGACTCATATTGTAATTCTTGGAATATCCACACACATAGAAAAAGAAGAAATAAAATGGAATAATAACAAAATACAGCGGACAAAGTGAAGAAATAATAAAATAAAGTGGGATACAAAAATATTCAATTAATCCAAGAGAAGACAGGAAAAAAAGAACAAAAAACAAGACCAATAGCTAGATGGTAGACTTAAACCAGCCATGTGAATAGTTGCATTAAATGTAAATAGACTAGGGGGGACTTCCGGGTAAGATGGCGGAAGAGTAAGACGCGGAGATCACCTTCCTCCCCACGGATACACCAGAAATACAGCTACACGTGGAACAACTCCTACAGAACACCTACTGAACGCTGGCAGAAGACCCCAGACCTCCCAAAAGGCAAGAAACCCCCCACATACCTGGGTAGGGCAAAGCGGAGAGATCCCCACACAGAGGATCGGTGCCGAGCGGCACTCACCAGCCCGAGAGGCTTGTCTGCTCGCCCGCCGGGGCGCGCAGCGCTGGAAGCTGAGGCTCGGGCTTCGGTCAGAGCGCAGGGAGAGGACTGGGGCTGGCGGCGAGAACTCAGCCTGAAGGGGGCTAATGTGCCACAGCTAGCCGGGAGGGAGTCCGGGAAAACTCTGGAGCTGCTGAAGAGGCAAGAGACTTTTTCTTCCCTCTTAGTTTCCTGGTGCGCGAGGAGACGGGATTAAGAGTGCTGCTTAAAGGGGCTCCACAGACGGGCGCGAGTCGCGACTGAAAGCGCGGAGCCCAGTGACGGGCGGGGGACGCTGGGGCTGCTGCTGCCGCCGCCAAGAAGCCTGTGTGCGAGCGCAGGTCACTGCCCACACCGCCCTTCCGGGAGCCTGTGCAGCCCGCCACTGCCGGGGTCCCAGGATCCAGGGGCGGCTTCCCTGGGAGAACGCACGGCGCGCCTCGGGCTGGTGCAACGTCACGCCGACCTCTGCCGCTGCAGGCTCGCCCCGCACTCCGTGCCCCTCCCTCCCGCCCGGCCTGAGTGAGCCAGAGTCCCCGAAGAGGCTGCTCCTTTAACCCTGTCCTGTCTGAGCGAAGAACAGACGCCCTCCGGCGACCTACACGCAGAGGCGGGGCCAAATCCAAAGCTGAGACCCAGGAGCTGTGAGAACAAAGAGAAAGGGAAACCTCTCCCAGCAGCCTCAGAAGCAGCAGATTAAAGCTCCACAATCAGGGCCTCCCTGGTGGCGCAGTGGTTGAGAGTCCGCCTGCCGATGCAGGGGATACGGGTTCGTGCCCCGGTCTGGGAGGATCCCATATGCCGCGGAGCGGCTGGGCCCGTGAGCCATGGCCTCTGGGCCTGTGCGTCCGGAGCCTGTGCTCCGCAACGGGAGAGGCCACAGCAGTGAGAGGCCCGCGTACCGCAAAAAGAAAAAAAAAAAAAAAAAAAAAAAAAAGCTCCACAATCAACTTGATGTACCCTGCATCTGTGGAATACATGAATAGACAACACATCATCCCAAATTGAGGAGCCCGGAGTCAGTGCTGTGCCTCTGAGGTGGGAGAGCCAACTTCAGGACACTGGTCCACAAGAGACCTCCCAGCTCCACATAATATCAAACGGCAAAAGTCTTCCAGAGATCTCCATCTCAACACCAGCACCCAGCTTCACTCAACGACCAGCAAGCTACAGTGCTGGACACCCTAAGCCAAACAACAAGCAAGACAGGAACATAACGCCACCCATTAGCAGAGAGGTGGCCTAAAATCATAAAAAGTCTGCAGACACCCCAAAACACACCACCAGACGTGGACCTGCCCACCAGAAAGACAAGATCCAGCCTCATCCACCAGAACACAGGCACTAGTCCCCTCCACCAGGAAGCTTACACAACCCACTAAACCAACCTTAGCCATTGGGGACAGACACCAAAAACAACGGGAACTATGAACGTGCAGCCTGCAAAAAGGAGACCCCAAACACAGTAACATAAGCAAAATGAGAAGACAGAAAAACACACAGCAGGAGAAGGAGCAAGATAAAAACCCACCAGATCTAACAAATGAAGAGGTAATAGGCAGTCTACCTGAAAAAGAATTCAGAATAATGATGGTAAAGATGATCCAAGATTCTATTTCCCAGATCCAAAATCTTGGAAATAGAATAGACAAAATGCAAGAAACAGTTAACAAGGACCTAGAAGAACTAAAGATGAATCAAGCATCGATTAAAAACACAATACATGAAATAAAAAATACTCTAGATGGGATCAATAGCAGAATAACTGAGGCAGAAGAACGGATAAGTGAGGTGGAAGATAAAATAGTGGAAATAACTGATGCAGAGCAAAATAAAGAAAAAAGAATGAAAAGAACAGAGGACAGTCTCAGAGACCTCTGGGACAACATTAAATGCACCAACATTCGAATTATAGGGGTTCCAGAAGAAGAAGAGAAAAAGAAAGGGACTGAGAAAATATTTGAAGAGATTATAGTTGAAAACTTCCCTAATATGGGAAAGGAAATAGTTAATCAAGTCCAGGAGGCACAGAGAGTCCCATACAGAATAAATCCAAGGAGAAATAGGCCAAGACACATATTAATCAAACTGTCAAAAATTAAACACAAAGAAATCATATTAAAAGCAGCAAGGCAAAAACAACAAATAACACACAAGGGAATCCCCATCAGGATAACAGCTGATCTCTCAGCAGAAACTCTACAAGCCAGAAGGGAGCGGCAGGACATAATTAAAGTGATGAAGGAGAAAAACCTGCAACCAAGATTACTCTACCCAGCAAGGATCTCATTCAGATTTGATGGAGAAATTAAAACGTTTACAGACAAGCAAAAGCTGAGAGAGTTCAGCACCACCAAACCAGCTTTACAACAAATGCTAAAGGAACTTCTCTAGGCAAGAAACACAACAGAAGGAAAAGACCTACAATAACGAACCCAAAACAATTAAGAAAATGGGAATAGGAACATACATATTGATAATTACCTTAAATGTAAATGGACTAAATGCTCCCACCAAAAGATACAGATTGGCTGAATGGATACAAAAACAAGACCCATATATATGCTGTCTACAAGAGACCCACTTCAGACCTAGAGACACATACAGACTGAAAGTAAGGGGATGGAAAAAGATATTCCATGCAAATGGAAACCAAAAGAAAGCTGGAGTAGCAATTCTCATATCAGACAAAATAGACTTTAAAATAAAGACTACTAGAAGAGACAAAGAAGGACACTACATAATGATCAAGGGATCGATCCAAGAAGAAGATATAACAATTGTAAATATTTATGCACCAAACATAGGAGCACCTCAATACATAAGGCAAATACTAACAGCCATAAAAGGGGAAATCGACAGTAACACACTCATAGTAGGGGACTTTAACACGCCACTTTCACCAATGGACAGATCATCCAAAATGAAAATAAATAAGGAAACACAAGCTTTAAATGATACATTAAACAAGATGGACTTAATTGATATTTATAGGACATTCCATCCAAAAACAACAGAATACACATTTTTCTCAAGTGCTCATGGAACATTCTCCAGGATAGATCATATCTTGGGTCACAAATCAAGCCTTGGTAAATTTAAGAAAATTGAAATTGTATCAAGTATCTTTTCCGACCACAATGCTATGAGACTAGATATCAATTACAGGAAAAGAGCTGTAAAAAATACAAACACATGGAGGCTAAACAATACACTACTTAATAACGAAGTGATCACTGAAGAAATCAAAGACGAAATTAAAAAATACCTAGAAACAAATGACAATGGAGACACGACGACCCAAAACCTATGGGATGCAGCAAAAGCAGTTCTAAGAGGGAAGTTTATAGCAATACAATCCCACCTTAAGAAACAGGAAACATCTCGAATAAACAACCTAACCTTGCACCTAACGCAATTAGAGAAAGAAGAACAAAAACATCCCAAAGCTAGCAGAAGGAAAGAAATCATAAAAATCAGATCAGAAATAAATGAAAAAGAAATGAAGGAAATGATAGCAAAGATCAATAAAACTAAAAGCTGGTTCTTTGAGAAGATAAACAAAATTGATAAACCATTAGCCAGACTCATCAAGAAAAAAAGGGAGAAGACTCAAATCAATAGAATTAGAAATGAAAAAGGAGAAGTAACAACTGACACTGCAGAAATACAAAAGATCATGAGAGATTACTATAAGCAACTCTATGCCAATAAAATGGACAACCTGGAAGAAATGGACAAATTCTTAGAAATGCACAACCTGCCAAGACTGAATCAGGAAGAAATAGAAAATATGAACAGACCAATCACAAGCACTGAAATTGAAACTGTGATAAAAAATCTTCCAACAAACAAAAGCCCAGGACCAGATGGCTTCACAGGCGAATTCTATCAAGCATTTAGAGAAGAGCTAACACCTATCCTTCTCAAACTCTTCCAAAATATATCAGAGGGAGGAACACTCCCAAACTCATTCTACGAGGCCACCATCACCTTGATACCAAAACCAGACAAGGATGTCACAAAGAAAGAAAACTACAGGCCAATATCACTGATGAACATAGATGCAAAAATCCTCAACAAAATACTAGCAAACAGAATCCAACAGCACATTAAAAGGATCATACACCATGATCAAGTGGGGTTTATTCCAGGAATGCAAGGATTCTTCAATATACGCAAATCAATCAACGTGATACACCATATCAACAAATTGAAGGAGAAAAACCATACGATCATCTCAATAGATGCAGAGAAAGCTTTCGACAAAATTCAACACCCATTTATGATAAAAACCCTGCAGAAAGTAGGCATAGAGGGAACTTTCCTCAACATAATAAAGGCCATATATGACAAACCCACAGCCAGCATCATCCTCAATGGTGAAAAACTGAAACCATTTCCACTAAGATCAGGAACAAGACAAGGTGGCCCACTCTCACCACTCTTATTCAACCTAGTTTTGGAAGTTTTAGCCACAGCAATCAGAGAAGAAAAGGAAATAAAAGGAATCCAAATTGGAAAAGAAGAAGTAAAGCTGTCACTGTTTGCAGATGACATGATACTATACATAGAGAATCCTAAAGATGCTACCAGAAAACTACTAGAGTTAATCAATGAATTTGGTAAAGTTGCAGGATACAAAATTAATGCACAGAAATCTCTGGCATTCCTATATACTAATGATGAAAAATCTGAAAGTGAAATCAAGGAAACACTCCCATTTACCATTGCAACAAAAAGAATAAAATATCTAGGAATAAACCTACCTAAGGAGACAAAAGACCTGTATGCAGAAAATTATAAGACACTGATGAAAGAAATTAAAGGTGATACAAATAGATGGAGAGATGTACCATGTTCTTGGATTGGAAGAATCAACATTGTGAAAATGACTCTACTACCCAAAGCAATCTACAGATTCAATGCAATCCCTATCAAACTACCACTGGCATTTTTCACAGAACTAGAACAAAAAATTTCACAATTTGTATGGAAACACAAAAGACCCCGAATAGCCAAAGCAATCTTGAGAACGAAAAATGGAGCTGGAGGAATCAGGCTCCCTGACTTCAGACTATACTACAAAGCTACAGTAATCAAGACAGTATGGTACTGGCACAAAAACAGAAAGATAGATCAATGGAACAGGATAGATAGCCCAGAGTTAAACCCATGGACATATGGTCACCTTATCTTTGATAAAGGAGGCAAGAATATACAGTGGAGAAAGGACAGTCTCCTCAATAAGTGGTGCTGGGAAAACTGGATAGCTACGTGTAAAAGTATGAGATTAGAACACTCCCTAATACCATACACAAAAATACGCTCAAAATGGATTAAAGACCTAAATGTAAGGCCAGACACTATCAAACTCTTAGAGGAAAACATAGGTAGAACACTCTATGACATAAATCACAGCAAGATCCTTTTGGACCCACCTCCTAGAGAAATGGAAATAAAAACAAAGATAAACAAATGGGACCTAATGAAACTTCAAAGCTTTTGCACAGCAAAGGAAACCATAAAGAAGACCAAAAGACAACCCTCAGAATGGGAGAAAATATTTGCAAATGAAGCAACTGACAAAGGATTAATCTCCAAATTTATAAGCAGCTCATGCAGCTCAATAGCAAAAAAACAGACAACCCAATCCAAAAATGGGCAGAAGACTTAAATAGGCATTTCTCCAAAGAAGATATACAGACTGCCAACAAACACATGAAAGAATGCTCAACATCATTAATCATTAGAGAAATGCAAATCAAAACTACAATGAGATATCATCTCACACCAGTCAGAATGGCCATCATCAAGGAATCTAGAAACAATAAATGCTGGAGAGGGTGTGGAGAAAAGGGAACACTCTTGCACTGCTGGTGGGAATGTGAATTGGTACAGCCACTATGGAGAACGGTATGGAGGTTCCTTAAAAAACTACAAATAGAACTACCATATGACCCAGCAATCCCACTACTGGGCATATACCCTGAGAAAACCATAATTCCAAAAGAGACATGTACCAAAATGTTCATTGCAGCTCTATTCACAATAGCCCGGAGCTGGAAACAACCTAAGTGTCCATCATCGGATGAATGGATAAAGAAGATGTGGCACATATATACAATGGAATATTACTCAGCCATAAAAAGAAACGAAACTGAGCTATTTGTAATGAGGTGGATAGACCTAGAGTCTGTCATACAGAGTGAAGTTAGTCAGAAAGAGAAAGACAAATACCGTATGCTAACACATATATACGGAATTTAAAAAAAAAATGTCATGAAGAACCTAGGGGCAAAACGGGAATGAAGACGCAGACCTACTTGAGAATGGACTTGAGGATATGGGGAGGGGGAAGGGTGGGCTGTGACAAGGCGAAAGAGAGGCATGGACGTGTATACACTACCAAACGTAAGGTAGATAGATAGTGGGAAGCAGCCGCAGAGCACAGGGAGATCAGCTCGGTGCTTTGTGACCGCCTGGAGGGGTGGGATGGGGAGGGTGGGAGGGAGGGAGATGCATGAGGGAAGGGATGTGGGAACAGATGTATATGTATGACTGATTCACTTTGTTATAAAGCAGAAACTAATTAAAAAAATAAATAAATAAACTTAAAAAAAAAAAAAAAAAAAGAAAAACATCAGACATACCCAAATTGAGGGACATGCTATAAAACACCTGATCAGTACTCCTCAAAACTGTCAAGATCAAAGGAGTCTTTGTCCTGTCAAAAACAAGGAATGTCTGAGAAACTGTCACAGCCAGGAGGAACCTAAGGAAGCATGACACCTAAATGGGATGTGCTATCCTGGATGGGATCCTGGAACAGAAAAGGACATTAGGTGGTAACTGAGGAAATCTAATAAAGTACGGACTTTAGTTATTATAATATATTAACATTATTTGTGATATTGTGTTCATTAATTGTGACAAATGTATCATACTGATGTAAGATGTTAATGTATATGGTAACTCTGTACTGCCTTTATAATTTTTCTATAAATCTAAAATGATTCTAAAATAAAAAGTTTATTTGAAAATACAGGATGCCCAGTTAAATCTGAATTTCAGATAAACAATCAGTTTTTGTTTTCAGTATTTGGAGCGTAATTAACACTAAACGATAATTCGTTGTTTGTCTGAAACTCAAATTGTACTGGGCTTCCTGGAGGCTCTTGCCTGGAAAGCAGGGGCTAGTGCAAGACCACAGTCAAGAAGGCACATGATCCATACTTTATACAGTAGATATACAGGTGAGGCAACTGAGGCTGGATGATTTTAGCAGAGTCACCCAGCTAGCTTTGTACAGAGCAGGATCTTAACACAGGCCTGTTTTACCCCAAGCCTAAGTCTATCCATTACACTCTGACGCCCCACAGAACTCTATCTAGAAACAACCACAAGAATCCACTCTTGCTGGCAAAGAATAAAGGACAATCAAGAGCAGACATTGTGTCTGGAGGACTCTAGCAAAAGCGGGTGACTAATTTCATGCACCAAAACCCGGGGCCTCCCCAAAACACAAGGCCACATTTCCTGCTGGATACCAGCTCCCCACTGACATCCCCTTTCCCCTCCTCTCTGCCCTTCACTGTCATAGTCAAACCAGATACATTCAGAGCCATGAACCGAAAGTTGGAAGGGACCTTCGGAGCCATTTGCCCAGCATCCCCGTTTGAGCAGGAAACCCAGCCACAGTCATCCACACAGACGCCACCTCCTCTGTCCAGCTCTTAACAGTTGGCTCCAGCCTGTTACTTTAACTTCCACTACCAATTTGTTCAGGTGTCAGAAAGCACTTTACCAAGCTAATTAGAGCTATGTGTTAAGTAAGAGTCAATGGTCTCTGAGCAAGGGCCCAAAAGGCTCCTCTGTGGGGAAAGAGAAACTTTCTAACGTGTAATCCGGCTGCTCAGGGATCTTTCTATCTCATCTCCTCCCCTTCTTGTTCCAAATAGATGATCCTGCTTCATACCCGGGTTCCATAGGGATTAGGTTAAATAACTTCATTTGGATGAGCAAAGCCCAAGGGTTGCTTTAGTGTATTTTAGCAGCACGTGGGAGAAGACAAAGGGTGAAGAGAAGGGTGGCATGCACTCTGCTGGCAAAATCTCCTGCAGGAAATTACTGACGCCAGCCAGTGTCTCCAGGCCCCTGCTGGGCTGTTTCTCCTCCTCTCCTATCTCTCAGGGGATGGCCATCCCACTGTGGCTTGCCAGCTGGGAAAGACAAAGAGGACAAAGCTCTCAGCCTGCAGCGTGCCTGCCTCCAACACATCCCCCCATGAAACCACCCACAAACAGGGCCCTGCTAGGGGTGGGGGTGGGAGGAAGTGTCCAGCAATCCTCTTTTCTCTAGAAATGGGATTGGAAATGGGGTAATCGTCTAAATGGGCAGTCCTGATGAGTTGATAAACATAACTCCCATTTTTATTACAGCGATGAGGCTGCCTGAGCGAGGGTAATCCCTCTCCCGGGCTCCGGGGGAGATTGCCAGGCAGCCAGTCGCCACCCACCCTCCACCACAGCTGCATTAGTCTGATGGGAAGAAGCACTGAGCTCTAGACGGACTGCATTCCATAACGGCATTTAGAAGCACAGATCCTGGGGTCACACCAGGGTCCAGGACACCGCTGACCAAGCTCCACATCCCCTTGGCTCTGCCCTCCTGCTCCCCCAACCACTGAAGGAGCAGAGATGGTCCGAAAGTGGGGCTGCCCTCAGTCACGTAAGGTGAAAAAGGTATCAGGAAAGACCCCAACTTAAAATGGCTCGAGGAAACATGGTATAATGGAAAAACCTCTGGGTTTTAGCCCCAGCCAATCCCCTAACTCTTGAGTCCTCGGTTTCCTCAACTGCATTATGTGATTTCTCAGTTTCATCATCGGCATTACTCGATTGTCCTTTCCTGCTTCTGCCACATAAAAGACCCACAGATTCATGACTCTCCCAGCCAGCCAGGAATTCCACCCTTATAGAGTAATTCCTTTGTGTTTTAAAGGCTGTTTTATCTTTTACACCTCCCTTGAAATTATAATCTTCCATGTTATTAATGAATGCCTTACGGGAGAAGACAACCTAGTAGAAGCTGGAAGTGAGGCCCTGAGGAAATAGGACAGGCAGGGGAGGTGTGGCCTTGTGTTCCTGGAAAATGCAAGGGGTTCAGGAAAGGAGTCAGAAAAATACCCAAGGCCATGTCATCTGGGGCCCACTGTGTGGGCAAAGTCCACATGAGAATGGATGAGGTCCGGACAGATGGACTGAGGTTAGGGCAGCTGGTTCCACTCATGGCAGGTCTCAGGGACCTTCAGAGCAAGTCATGGGCCTTGTGTGCCCATTCGGCTCCCGAGTGGAGTCTTTATCCTTCCCCATTCACTCAAGCACTGCTCAGTCAGGAGGCCATAAGGTACAGCAAAATTAAGAGCGGACTTAGATTCAGAAGCTGGGCCCTAGCTGCAGTGCCAGCATTTACTTGTCACATGACACTGAACAAGGCATGTCACCATTCTGAGCCAGCAAAATAAGGCAAGTGCCTGCCTTGCATGCTTCATGGTCAGCGTTGCTACCATGCACACCTCCAGGGCGTGCCGTCCCGTGGGAGTCTACATGAGTGGCACCAGCCAGAACTGGGCAATGCACAACTGGCACAACCAAATGTTGCAGCCCTGCTTGTAGTTAAAAAATATCAAATGACAAGTGATACATTAGCCATGAACACTATTAAGACAACAGTGTTATTACGTGGGTCACATTCTAGAAGGGGATGCTAGAGCCGTAAAAGATTCACATAAAGTTAAAATTTAGTGGCATCAAGCTTTGCATTCTATCCAATTCAACAATGGTGGAACAGTGGAGCAACCCATGATATGATACTAGTGCTGTCACTGTGATTCAGGCCCACAGGAACCATAGAAAAGAATAAGCAGAGAACTCCCTGGTGGTCCTGTGGTTAGGACCCCGCACTTCCAATGCTGGGGCCTGGGTTCAATTCCTGGTCAGGGAACTAAGATCCTGCAAGCTGCGTGGCATGGCCAAAAAAAAGAAAAAAAAGAAAAGAATAAGCAAAATAAGAGGTGTGGCCCCAAGCCCAGGTCTGGGGGTCCCAAGACCACTCTGCTCTCCACACTATGCCTGTCTCAAAATACCCTTCATTATAAGACACTCGGGGTCTCAGTTAAGACAGGTCTCCATTGATAGACTTCTCAGATCAGGACAGGAAGGTGGGGATCAGATATATCTAGTCCAAAAGGAGGTTCCCTAGACTTTACTCCCCCTCACACACCAATTCACCATCAGCTCAGGGCAGCAGGTCTAAGAGGACCCACTCCTCTCAACCTTCCATGGGCCACAATTGCCTGGGAAAGGAGAAAGACAGATTTATGACTCTGCTACACTGCCCACTACCCCATCAATTCCAACCCCCCCACCCCACTCTTCCCCATACATTGGTGACCTTCGGGTCAGGCAGGTTAAAAATGTTAAACCATGTAAAGCCCCTTAATCCACTGCTTCCTTCCCTATGGGGGGAAAATGGAAATGGGAAATACTAAAAGCATTTGTTCCCACCTTTCCATTTTTCCTTTCATTTTTCCTGCGTTCCTTTCCAACACAGGTCATCTTAATCAGATACTTCCTAATATGTCACCCTGGTTCTAAGATGTTCTGCCCTCCATGCTATACCCCTCTCAGAGCTACTACTCTAAAACACAGCTCTTGGCTGGTCACATCCTTGTTTCCCAGGCTGCTCAGCACCCCTGTGCCTGGGGGACAAGATCCTGGCCCAACCTCACCTTTGGCTACTTCCTCCCACGTAGCCTACACTGCACTCCCAGGGGTGGCCCTCCATTCCTGAACAACCTTGGTGCGTTCATTCGTCCAATGCTCGATTAATGGAGACTGTAAGGTATATCGGGCAGTGTGCTGGGTACTAGCAATGTAGTAGAGGGCAAACCCAGCCAGGCATCCCAGAGCTTACAACCTTCCTGGGAAAACAGACATCAATCAAATAACCACAAAAATACATGTATGATTACAAACTGATATTTGATAAGGAGATGTGCTCAGAGATGTACAAGGTGGAAGGACTGAAGTAGTCTGGGGGATCAGAGAAGGTTTCCCTGAGGAAGTGATACTTGAGCGGATATCTGAAAAGTGAGAAGGGATGACAGGCTAACGGGGTGGGAGTGGCAGCAGCAACAGAAGCGAGGACTCCAGGCAGTGAGAGCGGCCCAGGCCTGGGGTCTGTGAGGAACGGAAAGAAGGCTGGTGCCGCTGAGGACAGAGGCGGGGGCGCTGCTCCAAGATGCAGCCGGGGAAGTCGCCAGGGGTCAGTTTATGACGGGTCTTAGAGGCTCTGCTGAGGATATGGGTCTTTGTCCTAAGGGAAATGAGAAGGCGCTAAGAGGTTTTAAGTAGGGGAGGAGGGGAGGAGGGGAGTGAGGGGAGCATGGGGCATAATCAGATTTGCATTTTGAAATGCTCACTCCAGCTGCTGTGAGGAGGAGGGGATGGGGGCCCAGAGTGGATGCGGGGGCCCAGTGAGGAGGGAATTGCGTCCATCTCCAGCAAGAGGTACAGATGTAAACTTGGACTGGGAGCTGGGAGTGACGAGTGAGCTGAGCAAATGAATTTACCAAACCCGAGTTTACCCAGCCAGATGGATGGGCGGTACTATCTGGAAAAACTCAACATCGGAAGGTGACCAGATTTGGGTAAAAGGATCCTGCGATCGGTATGGGACGTAATGGGTTTAGGGAGCCTTTGAGGCCTCCAAGTGGAAAGATGAGTGATAGATGGGTCTGGGACGCAGATGTACATTTCCAGAGCCATCTGCACCCAGACTGTGATGGAAGATGTGGACATGAATGAGATTGCTTTGCGTCAACCACTCATGATCATCTTCTCCCTCTAGTCGCTCCAGCTGTGCCTGTCCCCACGCAAGGAGAGCAGGTCTCTGCTGGTTCATAGTGACCCCTCAGGCTTCTCTCTGTACCTGCTCCTGGCTGCTATAGGGTTCCTTGTATCACACTGTGGCCACTCCCTTACATGTCTTCGCCACTAATGGTCCAGCAACACCTTGGGAACAGAGACACATGGCTCTCTTCCTGCTGTCCTCAGTACAGGAGCAGATCCTGGCCCTTGAGTGAGCAGTAGGCCACAGGCCCGCTTTTCTTGCCCACCACAAAGCCCCAGTGCTGTGTCGCTCTGGAAGTGGAAGGGAACACAGGCCACAGCCAAGAGCCTCATCTAAAAACCAGTCTCAGAGTCCTCCGAGTGGAAACGGTCCCACTCCTTACCGCTGCTTCCAAGAGACCAAGATAAGTACTGAAGAATTTTTAAAAGAGAACGGTATTGATGTTTTCCTACTGTTACTATAAATAAGCAAGCAATCAGATATTTATTGGGGATGTATTTTCTCTTCTTATATAGAAGACACTGACAAGTAAGGAAGTGAGTAAGCTCTGTATTCAAAGAGCATTTAGCACAATCCCTTACTCAGAACCTAGTACTCTGATTATAATTCAAAACAAAATTATTAAAGAGAGTAAATCCTAAGAGTTATCACAAAAATTTTTCCATTTATTTAATTTTGTATCTGTATGAGATGATGGATATTCACTAAACTTATTGTGATAATCATTTCATGATGTATGTAAGTCTAATCATTTTGCTGTACTCCTTAAACTTATACAATGCTATATGTCAATTATATCTCAATAAAACTGGAAGAAAAAAATAAAATTTAGGATGGCAACAAAAAAAAAGAAAAAAGAAAAAACTTTTGCATTATTTCATGTGAGTACCTATAAGAAAATCAAAGCTTGAGTCCTCAAGGTGCTTATAATCTCAAGTAGATATGACTAACACAGATGAAAAGTCAACTTCATCAATACACACAGAGCCACCCCGCAGTGGCTCTCCAGTGCCTTTTTTCAAATTAGGAAAATGTACCCTTCTTCCAAGTAGACACAGCCCCTTAGTGGGTTGTATGACTGGGCTGGGTTTAAGCCCATGCCCCCCTGCCCTGGCCAGATGTCCTTGTGCAGTGCCCACCCTGCACAATGTATGTGTGACACCTGTTAACAGGTGCTGTTCACAGGGAGGGATCAATATAGGATGGGCAAGCCAGGGAATAGGTAGAATTGGCTGGGTAAGGAAAGAAGAAATACCTGCAAAGAAGGCCAGAGGCATTTACAGTGACAAATCAGGCTTGACCAAAGCAAAGGGTGCACCCGAGGAGTAAGGAAATGAAATTGGGAGGTTTGGTTGGGGAATGATTATGAAAGGACCCAAACACCAGGCTAAAGGGTTTATACTTGACCCTGTGGTAGCTGAGCACTGCCTAGGGACATCACCTTCTCTGATGGTTAAGTTTATGTGTCAACTTGAGTGGTCCTCAGGGCACCCAGATTAAACATTATTTATGGGTGTCTGTGAGGGTGTCTCCAGATGAGATTAGCACTAGAATCAGTGAACTCAGTAAAGCAGGTTGCCCACCTCAATGCAGGTAGGTGTCATCCAATCCATTGAGCACATGAATAGAACAAAAGGTGGAGGAAGGAGGAATTTGCCTCTTTTTTCTTGCTTCACTACTTAAACTAGTACATCTCATCTCATCTTCTCCTGCTTTCAGACTGAGACTTATATCATCAGCTTCCCTGGTTCTCAGGCCTTCAGAATCAGACTGAATTATACCATTGGCTTTTCTGGGTCTCTAGCTTGCAGACAGCAGATCAGGAGATGTCTCAGCCTCCATAACCACATGAGCCAATTCCTCATAATAAATCTCATTTTAGACAGAAAGAAAAATAGATAGACAGATTATAGACAGAAAGATTAAAGAGAGAAAGAGAGAAGAGAGAGAGAGAGAGAGAGAGAGAGAGAGAGAGAGAGAGAGAGAGAGAGAGATCCTATTGGTTCTATTTCTGTGGAGAATCCTAATACACCCTCTTTTCCCCAAAGGAACTCAATGGAGAGTAGGGTTCCAGCATTAGTACTCACCAAAGTACCCACTTGCATCTGTAGGTCTATGAAAGATGCCACTGGACAAGAAAACAGCTAAATATCTTTGTGCTGACATGGAACCCCAAATAATAAGGTCTCATCCCTTGCATTTGTAGAATGTCTGAAAATATATATTTTATACCAATATATACATTTTATACCAATATATTTATTTTCACAACAGCCTCATGTAATTAATAGAATGAGAAAACAGAGCAGTTAAGGGCTTTGGCGAAGGTCAGAGAAAATCCACAGAGGCAAAGCTGGGACTGGAGCTCAAGTCTCTTACTCAGAATCCAAAGCTCAAGGGCGCTCAGCCTTCCTGCACTTGCCTCAGCAGGGTCCCTCTTCACCAGCCACCATACTGACTACTTGAGTCTGCCAGACCTGGGTCCTTTCCAAGAAAAGACAAAGCCTCCAAACAAGCAGTAATGACACTGATTATGCCAAGCCAGAGGCAGGGATTCTGGATCATTTCCTTAAAATACCTGCTCAGTAGCACCCCTGCCCTCACCCTCACAAACCCTCATCCCAAGAAAGAAATGTATGGTACTTCATTAACATGAAGGGAAAATAATTCCCTGTGGATTTTTGCAGTCTCATTTTCCTAGCTTGTCAAATGCCAGCAGCAAGCCAGTCTGGCTGCATTGTTAACTTGGCTCTCTCTCATTCTATAATGTTTTGCAGATTGCAGCAGTCTTTTTTTTTTCCCCAACTGGGCAAAAACATATCACCTTTGAGCTTCCTGGTGTATCTTTCAAAAGATTTCTCTGTTGAACTTGGACTTCATAGTGTTATTCTCTTAGGCATCACAAGCCTTATTTGTTTTTTCTCCAAGAAAGAACATGAAAGTTGTTTTTAACACCATACTCTATGTGAGCAAAATATAAATAAATAAATAAATGGAAGATTTTTCAGTACGCCATGCAAAGCATAAAAAGTACCCTGTTCAAAATATGATAATTTTCAGTTATTATATTTACATCTCCCCCTTTTCTTCCTGCTTCATCCTTTTGTTACCAAGGAAGTTGGAATGAAAGGGGATTTGTCTCTTTTTCTCAAAGACCCATCTCTCACTGCTGAGTTTCTCCACACCTGAATTCACACATCTCCCACACCATGACAATTACCTCCATGGTAACCACTCATGACATCACAGACACAATGTGACCGCAGGAGAGACAAGAACTACTGAGACCCTGCTGGAGGTATACGGCCTGTATGATCTAAGGGACTCCAAGGCAAGAGCAAAGGGAATTTTGTCTTGAGATTTTAACAGAAAAGACATTCTTGAAATCTATTCTTGTATTTTGGTATCTATTGGACTTCAAAGCTTCTTGCTGCCCAGGAGCCTGTGAACGTGGTCAAAGGGCCATGACATTTTTAAAATGGCACCACAGTACCTGCACCCAAAAACAAACTAATGGGACCAACAGATTTTAGCCTAAAGACATAAATCCCTAACAATGGTTAGATCTCACAGGTATTTCTCACGGTCAAAGAGGGGCTCTTGGAATGATCCTACGGTTTTAGAGAAAACGCTGTATTCCTGGAAAGCGTTTTTTGCCTTCTACTTTTTCTTAACTACCTCCCCCACCCCCCACCCCCCAATGAATTGCCCAAAGCCTCAAGCCAAGGTTAACAGCTCTTAATTTTGTGAACAGCAGCCAAAAAGAAGGGGACAAACTACTCGCATGTGACATGGACACCACGCAAACTTCATAAAGAATGGAAGCATTTTGTTGTAAGGCAGGGGTAAGATGTGAGATGAATGTTAACATCCACTTTTCACACGCATGTTTCTCTGCAAAAGGCCCCAGCGTTGGGTTGGGACTTAAAATTTTATTCCAAATACTATTGGATACATCAGGCCTCTCAAAATATGGATTTCAAGTCGGAGACATCGAAGCCCATTATTTACTGAAACTACTGTGGCTTTCCCTCTGCCTCTTCTTTCACAAGATGCTTTTGTAAAATTCAGGTTGCTTTGATCTCCGTGACTGAAGAAAAAAACAAAAAAAGAAAGAAAAAGTACAGCTTAAAGAGGAACTGAACACACAATCTGGGAGCTAAAAAGTAAACATTACCCGGTGAACTCCTCAATTTAATTACTGGCCTGAGAATTTCAATTTACATGTGTTTTAATTATCCACAGAAGGACTCACCTATTATTCTCTGAATACAATATTTAAAAAGCAAACAAAATGGAGGAGGAAAGGCTTATTCAAGGGCTTTCAAGGATTAATCTTTGCATTCTTCTCAGTTTTTTCCCAAATTTGGGGAAAAAGTTTGTCGTGGAGTATTTGATCTTTGGGAAACACTGAGTTCGACTTTGTGAACACAAACTACTTCTGACCATTATTTTAGCAAACAATTTCAGAAGCACAGGGCTCTAGCAGAGGGCTATATAGAACTCTGCGTAGAACTCTGCATAAATAGAATAACACAACTGTTTCCTTCTGAAATGCAGGAAATCAAACTGCATGAATCTGTTTGCTGATTGAGTGAATGAGTGGGTGAGTAAATGAAAGCTTCAGAACTCCATCACTCATCACGCCTTTGATGTCCTTAAACTTCTATTTGCATTTTAAAAGTACATTAGTTTGTTTTGCTTGTCCACCTTGGGTGGTCAGTTTCTGCCAATAGAAAAAGAAGAGCAAAATTTATTTTAATTGACAGTAATTTCAAAAATGTGTCACTCCGGATTTCTAAAAAGTAGAATTCTCAACACGACTGGGCATTGCCAAAGCTTCAAGGAAACTTTAAATGGCTATGACTGACTTATCACAGACTCACAATGGCACCCAAGGAGAAAGCACTTTTCATTGTGAAGGAATAATCTTTTTATTAAGGCTGGAGCCCGTGGTTAGCAACCCTGCTAACCAGTCAACACTTGTTCAAGCAGGTCTAACTGAGCTCCTACAATGGGCAAGGAACTCTGCTAAATGCTTTGGAGGATAAAAAGATGTCAGTACATGGTTCTTAAGGAGCTTCTTAAGAGAGATAGGACCTCTATTGACATGTGTAAACCATCAGTTACAGTCAATATGTCCTTTGAAAGTTCTAAGGAACAGGAGACCACTTCTGAGTGGGGGGACCATTGTGGGCTTCATAGAAATGTAATAGTTAATCTGAGAGGACTCAGCAAGAATCAATGGAAAGACATAATATATGCAATGAACCAGAGCCAGACGCCTGGGATGTATTTAGAACAATGAGCAGAGGACTGGCTTTGCTGAGTGTCCATTGTGGGCAGGGTGCAGAACAGAAAGAGGACCTTGCAGATCAAGCCATATAGGCAAGAGTGGATAATATGGTCAACCTATACTCCTAGGATCTGAGTGAGAGAGGAGAGAAGGAAATGGGTGGCAAGAGCCTCTAGTAAGAGCTCTAAAGGAGACATCCACAGCTGAAGATAGAGACACAGTCACTGTGAGCTTCTCAGGCAGGAGCCAAGAAAGGGAAAGAAGAAATGTGGTTGATCACTAAGCCACTGGGCCATAAGAACCTGCCCAAGTTTGTCCTGTTGGTCTGGAACGAGTTTTTATGGGTCCCCCAAAAGTGCAGCGGCATTCACCCAGTAGCTTCTTAAAGGCATCACTATGCTTCCAACACTTATACCAACCATGACATATTAGAATGCATTGGCTGCTGCTTCTGGGATGGCCACAACCCCAAGACAGCTTGTTAGGAACCATTTGCCTGCCAACCCCAAAGTCCTCAGGTCTTCAGCAAAGTTGGGAACATTTGGCAGGGTTTTGGTCCCCAAAGTAATGATAGAAAGAGCTCTGGGCTAGAAGTCAAGAGAGCAGGTACTGGCTGATCCTTGCCTGGGCATTAAACTCCCTGTGGACTCTGGGTGAGCCTCTTCCTCTCGCGAGGCCCAGTTTCATTCATTAGATGAGGAGGTTGGACCAAATGCTTGCTTCCATGTCTTGCATTCTGTGACCTGGGATCAAGTGACTGTCCCAAGTTCATACAGCTAAGTAAAAGTGAGAGCCTGGACCAAATCCGGTGTCTACTGTCCCACTGATCCAGTGTTCCTTCCACAATGCTGGGCTGCACAAGCGGGAGATGTTAATGGTAACAGCTAGCATTCACTAAGTGGCCACTGCAGGCCAGTGTGTCAATACTCTATCTAGTTAGTCCTCACATCAATCATCTGAGTTAGATAAAGTTGTCAAATCACTTTACAGATAGGAAACAAACCCAGAAAGATTAAGATATTTGCCTATAATCACAAAATTAGTCAGTGCAAAGCCAAGATTTGAAGTCAGGCAGTCCAGTTCCAGGACCCATTATCTTCATCTCTACTCTCCACACTACAGGGTAGAACTAGAAGGAGCAGCAGAGTGACATAAAGGACATGGGACCTTAAAATAGAAAACATGGCAGTCTTCCAGTGGTGAACTCATACTGCAAGTATGAGAGCTTTCAGGAGAAATATTTTGGTCAGCATTGCTTGCCTACATACCTCCCCTTTTCCTCCCCACAGATGACCACATGAACAGTCCCTGGGGTATCATTTACGATCCAGTGGTCTTCACTGTGGTCTGAATGGAGTACGGATAATGACCACATAGAAAATTAGGAGACAGTGGCCTTCTGGCTGTCACCCCCAGCTCATAAGACAAGGAAAACCAAAACCACCACAAATTATTTTTACTACAAAATAAAACCTGAGAGGAGGCTTCGTCTTGAAATCTTCAGGGAGCCACACTGATATCATCCCTAGGTGCACAGGTGCACACGCAATAGAACACATCTCAAACTCCTGGCTGTGGCAAGCCAGACATTGCTTTAAATAAAATAAAGGGAGAAGGTACTTAAAAACTCTAAAATTTCTTTCAGAGGACTATGCTACACGATCTCTATACTCTCTTTTACCTATGACATCTAAGATCTCTATTCTAGGAGGTTTATGAGTTGTTTTTGAGCAGATTTTCCTATTGCTAATAAAAATTACAAGAACCCTGGATGAAGACTTGTAACCTTACTTGTAGCCCAGTGCGTCTACCAACTTGTTGGAGGCGGTCTGGCGTGACTGTCCCGGCATGTCCCTGCCTGAAGGAGGAATGCTATGAATCAGAGATCAAAGGGTGACGTAAAAGAGGCTGGCAAGGCCACTTCATCCAGGGCATAGAGATCAAAGAGGTCGAAAAGCCCTGGTTGTTCCATGTGGTCTCGGTTCAACAGGTTCTTCCCGAGGGACTGTACCTTTGATATGAGAACTGGCGAAAGTTCAGAGATTTCCAAGAATGATATGTCTGGGTACTTTCCTTTTGCACATGTATATAACCCTTGCTATGTTTCAATAAACCAGCCTTGCAGCCATTAGCTGTCTTGGTCCTCCTGATCCCATCTCGCAGTTCATTCTCTTATCCATCGTCCTTCTCAACACCCTGCTCGGTTGGAGCTTGGCACACGGCTGGTCCACGGCACCAACTTGCCACTTGACCGTGGTTGCTCACTTGACTTTCTCGAGCCCTGGTTCCTCACCTGTAAGTAAGAGGGCTGATCTCTTCAGAGTTCTGTAGTTCTGTGAGCCAGCCAAGGACCAAGAACCCTTGAATCATGTTTTGCTAGATGGATCCACAGAACAAAACTGTGATCCATGGGGATTAAATTCAAATAAGAGATGAAAGGCCATGAATGCTCTTCTGAAAAAGGAATTAAGTTCAGATAAAAATCTATGCCGCTCTCTGGGTCTAGAAGCTTGGCATGCCACTGACCTGCTGTCAAGCCTTGGGGGCTCCTCAATCTATGCACACAGCAGGGAGAGTGAAGGCTCCTTCCCTGAAGGGATGTTTGCCTGAAGCAAAGCACTGCAATCCTAGGTGACCTCCCTGGAGGGAAGGTTTTGCCTCCTTCTCAGGGAGACTTCAGCAGTACATATAGAGTACCTGAGGTAATGAGCTGGGTAGAACACGGCTGAGAGGGAAGCCAGATATGAGACCAGTGAACCTTTCTTGGGTGGGAACAGGAGCCCCTGTTCAGCACTATTTTCAATACAATACAATAAGCATAGAGTTATACTTAGGCACTTTATTTTATTTATTTATTTATTTATTTATTTATTTATTTTTGCGGTATGCGGGCCTCTCACTGTTGTGGCCTCTCCCGTTGCGAAGCACAGGCTCCGGACGCGCAGGCTCAGCGGCCATGGCTCATGGGCCCAGCCGCTCCGCGGCATGTGGGATCCTCCCGGACTGGGGCACAAACCCGTGTCCCCTGCATCGGCAGGCAGACTCTCAACCACTGCGCCACCAGGGAAGCCTGGCACTTTAAAAAGAACCTCACACTTCCAGCTGGCCAAGAGTGGAAGGTGCTGTTCCTGTTCATTAATGTACTTTCCTAGACATATAAAAACAGAGGATAGGGACTTCCCTGGTGGTTTAAGAATCTGACTTGCAATGCAGGGGATGTAGGTTCAAGCCCTGGTCGGGGAACTAAGATCTCACATGCAATGGGGCAACTAAGCCTGTGCGCTCTGGAGCCCACATGCCATTACTAGAGAGAAGCCCACACACCGCAATGAAGAGCCTTAGAGCCGCAGTGAAAAGATCTCACGTGCCGCAACTAAAGATCCCATGCAGTGAAATAAATATTTTAAAATACATATATTATTTTTAAAAAACCAAGAGGACAGAGGATCAGCATTCGGTGCACTGTAGCAGGGTTTTTGCATGTGATAAGAAGGGGACCAAATGGTCCAGTTTCTGTCACTAAAATATAAAGCCCACAAGGGCAGCAATATTTTAGTCAATGCATAGACCCAGCAACCAGAACAGCTTCTGGCACATAGTAGGTGCTCAGTAAATATTTATGGAATGGATGAGTGGATGAATAAATGAATGAATAAGTGAATTCTGACTCTAAAATCCTAGGATTCTCTGATTCTTTGGCCTCTATCAATTGTACTCTCACCCTGTCGCTGATTCTCATTATTTATTTACCATCTCCTAATCTCTTGTGCTCATCTCATCTCCACATTCGTCTGGTCCCAGGGCACACCCCCATACCGATGGACTGGCTGCTTTCTTTCTTTCTTTTTTTTTTTTTTTGGCTGCGTTGGGTCTTCGTTGCTGCGCACGGTTTTTCTGTAGTTGTGGTGAGCAGGGGCTACTCTTCGTCACAGTGCGCAGGCTTCTCATTGTAGTGGCTTGTCTTGTTTGTGGAGCACAGGCTCTAGGTGCACGGGCTTCGGGAGTTGCAGCACGCAGGCTCAGTAGTTGCGGCACGCAGGCCCTAGAGTGTACGGGCTTCAGTGGTTGTGGCGCATGGGCTCAGTAGTTGTGGCATGTGGGCTCTAGGGCATGAGGGCTTCACCAGTTGTGGCGCATGGGCTCAGTAGTTGTGGCTCATGGGCTCTAGAGCGCAGGCTCAGTAGTTGTGGCACATGGGCTTAGCTGTCCCGGGGCATGTGGGATCTTCCCAGACCAGGGCTCAAACCCGTGTCCCTGCATTGGCAGGCGGACTCTTAACCACTGTGCCACCAGGGAAGTCCCTGCTTTATTTCTTGATAAGATTAATTTTAAAATAATAACAATATCTATCATTTTTTGGATCCTTAAATATATTAATCACTATGCTAGGTACTTTAAGTGTATCATCTCTTTTCGTCTACAAAACAACCCAAGGAGGTCATATTATTACTTCCGTTCAACAGATGAGGAAACTGAGGCAGAGAGGGTATATGGTTTGCCCAAGACTACCCACTTGGTAAGTGGTAGGGCTTAGCTTCAAACTCAGGCAGTGGCTCCATGCCCTCAACCCCCAGGCTTGCTGTGTCAGCTTCAGCCGTGCTCATAACTGGAGAATTCATTACAGATCTCTCAACCAAAGGAGAGGATGCTCAAGGTCTGCAGGCCTTCAGAATCCTCTAGAGCACTTCACGCTCCATCAGGCCCTCCAAGGCTCTACTAGCTTCCTCTGAGTTTTCATTTGAGTCACTGAAGAGTATTCCTTAAAGTAGAAGGATTGCAAGCAAGAGCATAAAATTTATTCAAGACCAGGTACCAAACCTTGTACAGTTCAGACTTACTGGTAGAGAGAACTCAGTCTAATTAGATATTTACATAAGCCTTTCATCATCACTGTATACCAACACCTATTATGCTTGGCCTCTAATGGATGTTCAACAACTGCTTGTTGAATTAATGAATAATTTATTAATAAACTAATGAATGAATAACTTAATAGAAAATTTCAAGTTAAAACCCTGTTTTTTAATATACACAAGATGTCATTATTCTTTGAAAACACATATCTTCAGTGTCTGCCATGTTCCTAGCTCTATGCTGGCCATTGTAGGGCCTAAAGGGAAACTATTAATAGAGACCCCACAGTCGGCAGTTACAGTTGAAGTGGGAAAACAACTAGACTGCAATATATTCCAACTTCACAAAAGCATTTGACACTATCCTGTGTCTCAGGGTAATCAAATGTGTTCTTCTAGATTTATTCTATACATTTAAAATTATTTGTGTTTGGTAAATTGTCAAATCCATTTTAGAGGTGAGAAAATGAAGTACAGAAAAGTTGTCATTTGCCAATAATCACACATGAATGAAAATTTCTGCAATATAGATTGCTATTGGTGAAATTGTTTGGTCAAGGTAAACCACATTTTTGTAAGTGGATTTATAATCGGGTTTTGTGACCTTGGCTAAGGGCACAGTTAAAGTCACTAGGCTGATGTGGACTCCAGAGACAGGCATTATGGACGGGTATCCACATACCTGATACATATATAGTATCTCACACTTTCCAAGGAGTCTTTAAATATATTATCTCATTTATCTTTATAATAAGTTATGATAGAATGCTATTCTCATTTTACAGATAAAGAAACTGACACCTAGCAAAATTGTGAGACTTGTCCAGGGTCATTCCATGAATAAAATCAGAGCTGGAACTAGAAAAAACATCTCATTTGTAATTTAGGGCTATTTCCCTTAAACCCACACTTGTATAATAAATTGTATATAACAAAATGTTTGGTTTGTGCTAAGCTGCCAGTGAATCCATATATATAAGGTTTTTTTTGTTTGTTCTGTTTTTTGTGGTACGCAGGCCTCTCACTGCTGTGGCCTCTCCCGTTGCGAAGCACAGGCTCTGGACTCGCAGGCTCAGCGGCCATGGCTCACGGGCCCAGCTGCGCCGCGGCATGTGGGATCTTCCCGGACCGGGGCACGAACCCGTGTCCCCTGCATCGGCAGGCGGACCCTCAACCACTGCACCACCAGGAAAGCCCCATGTATATAAGTTTTGAAAAGTGATCAACATGAGCATAGTTAGGTCTTGCAAGTTTTGAGGACAGAAATGCATAAGAGAGGATCAGTGGAGGCGGCGCGGGGGTTGTTTTCCAGCTCAAAAATACTACGATCTTATGATCCTGTAGAAGTAAAATATAAAATGAAGAGAAGACTTCTCTGCTGATAAAATGGGAATAAAAATTAAAAATGGTCCAGAAAGTGTGCTTAGAATGGGAGAGTCCTACAAAAATTGGTCCCAGGGGTCCCCACAAAGATCTGCAAAAAAGAAGTCCTCAGAACATGCTCACTGTCTTGTGGAAGCCAGAGTAACCCAGACCCAACCTTCTAACCTAAGAATGGTATTCAGCTTAGAAGTTTCTTCTCTAAACTGAAAGGTGGAAATGACAATTACTTAATCAGTAGAGAATTCCAAGTTGAATTCTTCTCAAAGATCATTTCCTCCAAGTAAAAGATTTTATTGCTAAATATTACTTATGATTGAACAATAGGTATCATTAGGTAAGAGAATTTTGAAGAGGGATGAGTAAGCTTCTCTGCAGAAATGAATACAGAAATCTGTTCTTGATCATCTTGATCAGAGTAATGACAGAAGGAGTAGGAAACCTATAAAGATGTTTTGATAAACTTACTCAGTCAGGTGCCCTAATATTTACATGGAAGTTTCAACTAAGGATTCTGCAAGGACTTAACAGCTGTAAAAAGAGACTGCCCCTGTCTCAGCTCCTTTCACTTGGTAGCAAGTAATTTATCTGTAAATTGTTACTCTCCTCCAGTTCTGACTGTATAAATTGCAGATGAGATGAATTAGGACAGCATCAAAGATAAGGACTCATGTTAAATAGTGTCTTAGAAGATGGCTTTTGAAAACATGTAAGCTACCAGCCCGTGGTTAGGAGGATATTAAAAGAGGAAATGCATCCTTTCAAGACACTATTTTCTGAAAACAATATAGTTCTTTAGGAGAATGTCTTGGATTATGAAAAATAGTTGGCAAGAGATTGCACTCTATTACTGTATACCACTGGGAGTTTAGGCTAGAATTTACAATTTTGGCTTTAAGCAGGACACTAAGTGTCCTGGCCACCCTCTATAAAAGATTGGCTGTGAATTTTGCCAAGGACTTATTCACATTTCAGCTGACCAAGATTTTTAATAATTGTCTGACTTCCAAACCACCTATTCTGAGGTCTTCTGCAACAGCCCATGGGAAACAAAAGCCTTCATTTTCATTTCGATTTCTCCTTTGACTGGCTCCAGCAAAGAGACTCTTCTCTCTCTAGGGATTCTTGATAAATATGTAGCTCATAAGGAGAGCAAGCAAGGGGTTCAATCTGTGACAGGAAGGACAGAAACTATGGAACCTTCATAGGACTCTCAACAGATGCTCACTGCACAGAGGGCTTGAAGGAACTATGAGATTGTTGTTGCTGTGGCAACCATGCATGCCTAAATGAACAACAAAATTAATAGTCCTAACAGGCTTTGGTGGCGTCAACAGGATGACAACACTTGCCTTTACTAGGGGATGTGTACTCTCAATAGCAATTCCGCTGACATATTTTTCTCACGTAAAGAAAAACAGTGTCCAAAAAGGGCAAATAAACAGAATAACCATCATGTAATTGCCACATAAACTTGTCCAAGCCAAGGACAAGGGCTATGTTATTCTGCCTCCCTGCTAAAGTTAAAAGGCATCTTTCAAACTCCCAGGCTTTTTTGTGACATTCCATTTAATTTTATCATGCTACTGCTAGCTCCTGTTGAGCTTTTGTTGTAAGCCTATAAGGCTAAGGGGGGAGCTGAGGGGAAGCAGAATGAGATACAAAAGGAAGAAGGTAAAATTAGCTATAGCACATAATTGGACCCTGCTTGGCCTTGAAGAAGGCACAATACATGTTAATTAAGTAGATTAATACATTGCTTGCTGAAGGGGCTATTCTAGACAGCAGGAAGTAAGTTTAAAACAGGTAAGACCTTTTTTTTCCTGGACTAAGGTTAGTTGAGCCATTGCTCTGAATAACTGGATGAATTTTATCCTTGGATGGAGATAGGGAATGGGGAAAAGAAAAAAAAAAACCTTTCTTAGGATGTTAGATGTTATTAAAAATCCACTGGGCTAAGCAACTTTTAGATCATGAAAGATTTTCCAGAAATTGCCCAGTCACTGTTCTATTAAGTGAACTGTACAATGATAATGTTCATGTAATATACTGGCCTTGCAGATAAGTGTAACATTCTGATCCAATATTAGGCAGAAGTTTTATTCCCCAAAATGTTTATTATAATTATGTGACAGAATTGGTTACTCCAAAAGTTGGAGTGACGAGACTATTTCAGGTTAAATAATTTGTCTAAAGTTCTGGGCAATGCCTACGTGAGGAATAAAGTTCTTTGTCAGGTAGTATTGAATTGTACGTTTAAAGCCTGGTACTAATGAACTGGGCCACAGGTCAGCTCTTCAATCCGACACCCTAATGCCAGTCAGACCACTCAGAAGTACATCCAAGTTTGCCAAAAAGCATAAGTAAAAACATGTAATGAGCTCCATGCAAACCCATCAGGGCTCGAAGTACGTGTGTTTACTGCTAATGATAGATTCAAGATTTCACCTTCTTTTAAAAAGAATGAAGCACACACACACCAATGCTTACAAATCCCATGTAACAAATGATCCCCCAAAGTGGTCTAAGTAGATATTTAAGCACTATAGAATATGAGTCGGATTCACACAGATTGGTCTTCATGACATTACAATCAGCCAGGACGTACGTTAATTCTGCAAACAAATAGGCAAATAAGTAAATGCATTTTCATTACAAAAGCAAAGGGATATATTTTTTAAATACTGCATTATGGAATTGTGAGAGTTGCACATGAGGATAAGTTCTCTTAAAGTCCCTTCCCCTCTCTACTCACCTCCCATAAAAACCTCCTGTTATGATTAAGCCTGTAATATATTTTATAGAACATATGTAGGTGATAATATTAAAGTAATCATATATTATTTATAGTAAAAAATCTTCCATTGTTAATGTCCTATTTTTTGATCTGGGTGCTGGTTACATCGATGCATTAACTTTATGAAAATTCTTCAAGCTCTACACAATTTTCTGAATATATGTTAGACTTCAGCAAAGTTTTCTGAAAACCTTTTCTCGTGTCTGCACTGCTGAAGTATACAAATAGTTATATGTTGCTTTAGAGCTAACACATTTATTGCTATAAATGTGAATGTGAAAAAAATTTTGTAAAGTAATCATATTTTAAATGCACTACATAAATTCATTATTTAAATAAAAGGTGTAGATTATAGCTCTGGCTTGGCCACTAACTAGAGGTTGAATTTGAGCTTCTCTGTGCCTTATTTTTCTCTCTCATTTAAAAAGGGTTGGATGAGCAACGGTCCAGTGTTACTTCCAGCTAAGTGTTACATGATACACAGTAACGGGCCAAATGAGAAGTAACAATCCTTTGGTGAATCTTTCTGTAAAGCAACAAGCCACTTCCTGGTTTACCTCTTTTGTAAACAAGCATTTAACAGGGCAGAGACAGCTGGAGTGAGCAAAAACCTGACTGAAGTGATAGTCTTGACACATATGACTAGGCTCTGTTAACCACAAGAAAGCTTCTGTCTAGTCACATAATTCTGGAATCCCAGTGAAAGGAGAAGCTGCTGAATATTTCCTCCATTAAAGTCTGAAAATTCAGTTAAGATGAGGATTAACCTTTTCTTGCCAAAAGAATTGTGCACGGTTTTCAGTGGAGCTAAGTTTAGTCAAAGGACCACTCACTTCATAAACATTTATTGAGCTCCTGCTGAATGCCAAGCTTCCTGGTAGCTGCTGGGGATAAAATAGCAAGAGAAGCCAATGGGATACTGCCCCATGGGTCTCAGGAGCTTGTGGGGGACACAGACAAGTAAACAAGTACTTGCAGGGGTATCTTTAAGGTAAGTGCTGTAAAGGGAGAAACGGAAGGTGCAATGTGAGCAAGCACAGGAAGGGCACATAACCCACTGGGGGCTGAGGTAGGGGGATATCAGGGAGGTTTTCTGGAGCAAGTGATGTCTAAGTAATGAGTAGGAGTTAGCCACATAACTATGTTTAAATCACATGCTGAGAGGCAGTACAGCCGAGAGTGGGCTCAGGAGTCAAACTACTTAGTTTCAACTGCCTGTGCTACCACTTAATAGCTGTGTGAGCCTGGGTAGGTCTCTGACATGCACACTAAGCCTCATTTTCCTTATCTGCAAAATGAGAATAATAATAGCACTCATGGGTTGTTGTAAGGATTAAGTGAGAGAATCCATGTAAGCCCGACTAAGACAGAGCCTAACTACTACTACCGTCATAATTAATAGTGAGACATATGTGGGGAAGGGACAGCAGAATGCCTGTGCATAGATTGGCCCAGAGGGGACAAAGAATTTGGCCACGTGGTGTCCCGAGATTAGTCCAGTCCAGCTGGAAAGAAGAGAGGGAGGAGGCAATGAGATGAGGAAAGCAGGTACCAGCAGGCAAAAGGCCCTGTGGGTTGTGTTAAGGAGTCTGGAGTTCATCCTGGAGGAATGAGGAGCACTGAAGTGTTCTAAAAAGAGAGGCTCATGATATTCACTATCCACATTTATCAGTAGAGGAGAAGTGTGCTGCCCACATAAAAAATATTTATTTTACCCCAAAGCATTGAAAAGTCTGCATCCACTAGCCATTTTCCTCTACAGAGGATGAGGTCCAGTTGGAATTCAAGAGCTCACTAACATCCAAGGATTCCCTTCCCTTGGTAAGTTGGAGATACTGGATTCTCAAATAACTGCAGTTAATTCAGGAGAGGCATTACCAAAATAATGTAATTCAGCCCAAGAGACTGAGTTCAGAAAATTACCATAGTATATCTTTTCATGAGCCATGAGCTGCAAATACAGCAGGCTTCTCTTAGTTATTAAACTTGCTCTATTAGATTACAGAAAATCCCAGACAACTAGCCCTGCTCTGGCTGGAGTTTTTGTAGAATGTAGATCTCTTTTTTCCTAGCAGAGGAAAAGCAAGCATAGACCACAGCTGCAAAACCTTGTGTAACATGGGATGCAAGATACACACTTCTCCTGCACTCCCCATCGCTTTAAACCTGACCTCTAAGGAAAACTAATAAGAACAAACCACAGCTTCTGGGGATGAATAAGCATTAGACTGAAGTCCAAAAGGGATGGATGTAAGGACTGACATCACTCAATACTCATAAATGATCTGGAAGAAGAAGTAAGCAATAAATCTCTAATTCAGACAACCTTAAGTGCTTCTGGGTAGTTTAATGCCAAGGTGCAATGGACCATTTGTAGGGGGAGCAGGCAAGAGAGTGGCAGATGTGATGCAAGTGTATATCTAAATCCTCCTTGTGAAAGGATGAACTACCAGTTAGAACCCAAAAATACACTTGGAATTACGGTGTGGCCCCTGTTAGACTACTGAAGCCAGAAAATTTGAGGTATCGTCAAGGAGAGGACTGAAAGCAGAAGAGAAAGAAAACCACCATTCTTCAGCCCTCTCAACCAAAATGGAGGCACATCTGCTCCGGAAATGCTGTGTGGCTTTATGGCTATGCACCAAGAAATAGAAAACAGAACCTGCTGGCATATTTTCACATCTCCTGTTTGTCCACCAGACTCAGCGAAATCACACATAGTACTTTGCACACAGCAATGAGACTTAAATACTAGTAACAAATACCATTTTGTTCACGCATTTAGTGAGTATTTGCTGCAAACCAGCTAAATGCAAGGCACCATGCTAGCAACTGGGAGCAATATCAAAGGTGAGATATGTACACTGACCTCAAGTGACTTACCGCCTGGTAGATGAAATGAGATATGGACATTATCTATAGCACAGGACACAAAGTAATAAAAACCACAATAAAGGAGCAGATAAAGTGTTATAGAAATATCCTACACATATTTAGAGGATATTATGTCAAAAAATCATATATATAAGATCTATTTTTATTAACCTCATTCATTTTAAGGCTTAACCTGGACAGTGATGGTCATCGTGATTTTACTAACCAACAATTCCACTCATGCCCAGAGCCAGTGGTTGATATTGATCAGCAGTTTGTAGTGGCAACAGGAAGCTGGGAAGTTTCTGCATGGGGCTGAACTCTGGACCTATTACCAATAGCGAATATTAAGAAGACAGAATTTTTTTTTATGATGGCAGAAAGTAGAAGGGAGAGTGAGCTTTTGATTGAGAGCAGCCAGTGTTTCTGCTGTCTTTGCCTTCAAGGCACTTGGTTTCTCTTACAACTGCTACAAAGTAAAAGAGCCATGCTCTAAAATACTCTTTAATGGAGGGGAATAAAAATCAGGCTCATTGTCAGGATGAAGTAGCTAACATCCTGTTTCAAACTAAGTCAGCTTAGAGAAGCCATTTACTATATTAATACCAAAAACTCTGTCCTCCCTTGCCCTATCCCACACCAAAGGTACACACTGGATTTAGCAGATTAATTCTGCTTGCAGAGTTGCCAGCTCTCTCCAACCCTCATAACCAGAGTTCAAGGGGGAAAGCACTGATACTGTAATAGGGCTTGAGAGATCAATGTCCTTGGGAATATGAAATTTCCATATCCTCAAAGTAAGATACTCCAAGGAAACCAGGTATAGGAAAAGGATTTTTCGTTTGCTACTTAGATACAAAGGCTTCTTCTCTCTCTGTGTGTGCTCTGACATAGGAAACAGGCTACCTTTGCAGTTATCAATGTCTTTAATTAATTAACCTCTTTAATTAATGTAAATAGATAGACTTACTCTGTTCTCCATCATTTCCACCATACATTTACTTTTTCTCTGGGTGTTTAGTGAAGGGAGGGGCATATTTATACATGTCTCTCAATTAATAGAATGCATTTAACTGGGAATTGAGTTGCTATGTGTAATAAAATCACATTCAGAATGGAGCAAACCTCTTAAGTTCACATATTTTAAAAAATGAAGATTTTCAAGCATATGACAGTATTAAAAATATCAGCAATGAAATCAATGAAGAAGTATCTATCTCTTGGGTTTCTAATCTATCAAGGTATGTTACTAGATGACATGTAAGATTTTTTTTAAAGTTGAATATATGACCTCTTTTTCAAGAAACATAATCTAGTTAGGAAGACAAGTTTAAAAATATATACAAATTAAATATAAGAATTAAATATTTAAAAAGTACCAAGACATCTAAGTCCTGAAAGTTTAAGGGATGGAAAAAAATGAGTGTAAATGTTAAACTTCATTTCAAAAGAGCTTGGAGTCGGTGGAAAATCACCAAGGCTTTAGGAATTTCTACTTTTCAATTAGACTCACTTTGTGAGACAGGGTAAAGCATTTGCCAAGAGTTTCAGTTTTTGGTATTCAGCTCTGTTTTTGGTATTTTTAATTTTATGGTTTACACTAAATACAGCATGACATTTTTTAATATTGTAAATATTCTTTGCCATCCCATCCCTAAAGATGATTATTTTTAAACAGAGTGTCAATTAATTAGAAAATACTCATATTGTTCAAATGATATTTCATCTGGTTTCTTTTATTTTAAGAATTCTTGAAGGGAGTATTACCTTCTCTGGGTTCTCTAAAGTAGTAGGAGCTACACAATCACAAACCCATTCAGTGCTTAATAGGATAAGGATGCTATTTTGGAAAAGTAGCAATTCCATTTTGTGGGTGATTTAATTAACAACTGAGCTTGTAACTTCAGTTCAAACAAAACAGAAATCTTAATTGTTAACCAAAATAACTCTTAAACTTGAGTTTTAAAATGTCATAGTTTGGGATTCTTAGTTCTCTCTCTCTCTCTCCCTTCATCTCTAACATGCAAAGAGCCCAGAAAGGTGCAAAACTTAGATGAGACCTCAAAAATCAAAGCTGAACATTTGCATTCAAATTGCAGAGGAAAAGGAACATTTTAGAGAATTGTGAGGGATATGACTGTTGTTTTTGCTCTAAATCAGTTCTAGCACATGCTGCATTTTAATTAAGTCATTTGCCTGGTTTGTGTTATTTTTTATAAATAAACATAAAACTATAATCTTAAGTGCATGGTGAGAATACAGATAATTGCTTTTACTTTTATAATTGGGAGTCAGCTGTGTCTCAAAACACAGTGAGTCTGAAAGCTGCTCTGGGAATGACACACTGTATGCATTTAAAATAATATGGGAGAAGGACCTCCTTAGTAAAACAACAGAGCACCTGTGGTCACTGGATCGGTGTTTGTAAGTTTTTGTTTTATCTTTCTAGAGTTCCCAGAAATATGAACCAAGATGTTCATGTGTTTAGAAAATGCAGGATCAATTATTTTGTTGCTAAATTAAAAACTAAAGTGTCCCCAAACTATCCAACTCCACATTCACACACACAAATTATAACATCATAGTTCAAAGCTTCTAAGTCTAATTACCGTGCCAGTATTAAGATTATAATGCACCCCATTCTTGATTATTCAAAGACTAATTATCTAGGTCAGGCGCTTAAGCTTGTCCCTATTCCCTTGGTTTTCTGCCATTTGGTTATTTTAAGGTTTACTGGCCTCTTCACATGGGCAGAGGAAATAAAAGAAAGTGAAACTCAAATCAGCAAATTTTAACTTTTCACATGATCTACTAAAAATGATGGGATAGAGGAGGGACAGTTAACATGACAATTAAAGTTCTCCATGTATTTGATTTATTCATAGTGTTCTCTTTCTCCAATGATAAACTGACCAGATATCTTGAATTAAGCAAAATGACACTTGATTTTGACACTTTGACCTTCCTATTGTTTCACTTTATTGATTAATTTTGTCCCTCAGATGCCAGTTCTTCTTCCCTTTGTCCTTCCTTCTCCCTTTCCTTTCTCACTGTCAGCAGGAATTACATTCATTTACTAAATGACAGTCCTTTTACTTCTGACTTTGAAGGGGAATCCCTAGGATTTCCAGGCCTTTCCCAATGCACTTTTAACTCTACTAGCTTTGCTAAGCTAGACCCTCAACTCTTTATGCTTATATGCTACCCCTAGCAGAGAATGGGGTGCAGCCCTTTAACCCCTCCCTCAGCTGCAAGTTTTATCATGTCTTCAATCCCCTATCTGAAGTCTTGTCACTTTAGCTATTCATATAGATATTTAAGATGATCCACTATCCGACTCTCCTCTAACCCCCATTCCCACTTAAGTACCTCTGCAAATGGCAAAATCCTTAGTCAACTGAACATAAAACAAAGCATTAATTCTTCCATTCCTGCCTCCCCACCATTGATTGTTCACCAGCCAAAGCCACAGTAGTTTCGTGAGGCTCAAATTGTCAAGGATTCATCAAAAGCTCAGACCACAGGGAGGATGGATCCCCAGAGAAGAATATGCCTATGAACTAGATCCCCCAAACTCATTGGATTCATCTTCAATTAGCTCTATATGGGCACCAAAACTCTTATTAAGCCTGTAATTTTATGTCCAACATTAGAAACCACAGTCTACTAAACACAGCCCAAAACCTGAAGGGTAATGACCTACCGTTCTCCACACCTCCACATCCTAAAAGGTATATCATAGTTCCAGGGTAATGAGGGAAGAGTAGAAGAATTCAGGTTGCAGGTAACAGGTTCATATTCTTATCATAGTTTACTCTAGTCTGGTCTATGTGATGTGATGTGATGACTCACATAGCTATGTATCTATATCTATATCTAACAGATACTAAATGGTTTATGTGCATCATCTCTAATCCTCACAGCAACTCTGAGATAGGTACTATTAATATCTATCACAGGGACTTCCCTGTTGGCGCAGTGGTTAAGAATCTGCCTGCCAATGCAGGGGACACAGGTTTGATCCCTGGTTCGATCCCTGGTCTGGGAAGATCCCACATGCTGCAGAGCAGCTAAGCCCGTGTGCCACAACTACTGAAGCCTGCGTGCCTAGAGCCCATGCTCCACAACAAAGAGAAGCCACCGCAATGAGAAGTCTGCGCACCGCAGCGAAAAGTAGCCCCTGCTCGCCCCAACTAGAGAAAGCCCACACGCAGCAACAAAGACCCAATGCAGCCAAAAATAAATAAATAAAAATTTAAAAAATTGTATCTATCACGCATGAGAAACTGAAGCTCAGCTTAACCAAGAAATAAAACTGGCTTCAAACCCAGATCATCTGACTCCAAAGCCCATGCTTATTCTATTACATTATTATTCCATAGCCCAACCCTGGGCTTTTTGCCCACTTATCTAGTCTTACTCTCCCATTTTTCCCATAGCTCAAGCTGCCACCAGCCAAATCTTATTGGAGTCAGTCTATAAATAAGCCCTCATTTCTGTGTAACTGATCACTTAAGACCACTCTAACTCCACCCAGGCTCCGCCACATAGGTTATAGCTCTTCCCAGGATTCTCCAACCCAGGCCTGGGTTCCCATTAATAAGACTCTTTTCCAGGTGGTCTTTTTACAAAGTCTACCGTGAAGAGCAAGGGGCAAGAATATAAAATGGTATTAACTACAGAAATGTAAATGGTATATGGAAGCATAGATGGCAAAGAAATAGAAATAAGGTTTAAAACATCCAGAAAGGTGACACCAACAGCAAGATGCCAGTGAGTAATAAAATATAGCAGCAATTGATACAGCAATCAAAATAAGTAAAATAAAATATTATATACATTTCTGAATGACATCAGGTAGACTTGAACACATGGAAAGATTTTTTCTATTCTTGGATAGGATGATGCAACATCATAAATATGTTGGCTCTTCCTAAGTTTATTTATAAATGTAACTCAATCCCAATAAAAATACCAAGATTTTCTATGGAGTTTGACAACCTGAATCCGCCTTCCAATGCAGGGGACACGGGCTCTATTCCTGGTCGGGCAGCTAAGCCCGTGTGCCACAACTACTGAGCTCACGTGCCTCAACTAGAGAGCCCGTGCACCACAACTACAGAGCCCACGTGCCCTGGAGCCTGTGCACCACAACCAGAGAAGAGAAAACCCACACACCACAACTAGAGAGAAGCCTGCACACCACAACTAAAGAGAATCCCATGTGCCACAACTAGAGAGAAACCCGTGTGCCACAACAAAGAGCCCGTGTGCCCCAATGAAAGACCCTGCGTGCCTCAACGAAGATCCCACGTGCTTCAACTAAGACCCGACGCAGCCAAAAAAATAAAAATAAGTAAAATAAAATAGAGACACGGATGTAGAGAACAAACGTATGGACACAAAGAGGGGAAAGCAGGGCAGTGGTGGTGGTGGTGGATGAATTGGGAGATTGGGATTGACATATATACACTAATATGTATAAAATAGATAACTAATAAGAACCTGCTGTATAAAAAATAAATAAATAAAGTAAAAATTTTTAAAAAATAAATAAATAGAGAATGTCTTAAAAAAAAAAACCCATGAGGCCATGGTGGCAGGGGGAAATAACCTTACCAGACATTAACACATACTAGAAAGACTGCAAGTTCCTATTTAGTCTATTTAGGTTAGCTAAAGGCTTTTAACCATGGTCCAAGACCCAGAGGTGATAAGAGAAAAGATTAATAAAACTGACTACATAAAAAATTTTTATATGGCAAAAGAAAAACACCATAAACAAAGTCAAAAGACTTTGACAAACTAGGAGAAAATATTTGCAACATATGCCACATACAATGGGCTAATATTTTTAATATGTAAAGAATTCTTAAAAATTGAGACATAATGTTCTAAAAATGAACACATACACACACACGATCTAATGTGACCCTTAAACATATAAAAAATGATCAAACTCACTCATAATTACAGAAATGCAGATTAAAACACTGAGATACTGTTTCTCATTTATTAGATTGGTGAAAGTTTTAAAGTATGACAACATATTCTCTTGGCAAGGCTGTGGGGAAACAAGCACTCTCATATATTGCTGATGGGAAGGCAAACTGATATAACCTTTCTTAAGAAGAATTTGGCCATATCTAACAAAACCACATATGCACGTACCTTTTGACCCAGCAATTCCATTTCTGAGAATCTAGCCTGATGATATATCTCCAACAATATGAAAATACAGATTCACAAGATTATGCATTGCAACATTGTAATTGCAGAATATTGGAGACAATCTAAATGCCCATACATAGGACAGTAGTTGAAAAAACTACAGTACATCCACACAGTGGAGTACTGCATTATGTGTAGCTGCAAACAAGAATAAGGGAAATCTCTACAAACTGATATGGAGGAATTTCCAGGATATATCGTTAAGCAAAAAAAAAAAAGCAAAGTACAAAAAGAGTATCTATAACATGCTACACTTCAAGTAAGAAAAAAGGGAATGAAAGAAAACATATCTGCTCATTTGTGCAAAAGGAATAATACAGGAAAGATTAACCAGTAACTAATGAGTGTGGTTACTTTCTGGTTGTTGGTGGGAATACGGAAGAAAAAAGAGGGCAGGGAAAGGGTAGTAAGGATGGAAGGAGCAACATTTCTCTGAATACACCTGTTTGTATAACTGACTCTTAAAACCATGGTACAGTTTCACAGTACTATATATTGTGTGGATAATGAGAGCCAGTTTTCCTACTGTCAGAGAAAGAAGTTACAACTCAGGAAAACAAAAAGGCTAAAACAAACCCTGTGGTGTTAAATTGGAATTGGAGGTATAAATTTGTGTATTATAATACATATACAGATGGGTACATATAGAAATAAATAAATATATGTGTATAAGTGTGTTTGTCTACATACATACATTTCCTAGTTCTGTCCACTTGAGAGAGCCTGGAAAAAAATTATACCCAGTAGCAATAAGAACACCTAGCGCCCAGATCCAGGTTTCTAAATAATATTTTGAAAGGGACCAGGGCTCCCTGGAGAAGTGGCTGGTTCCAGAGCTGGGACGGGAAAAATACAGTTCAAGCCTGGAACACTTTGTGGTGAGAAGGAGTAGAGAAGTACTCAAAAAAGTGACACAGAAGCCAGCTTGAAGGAGCTCCCAATGGCCAACGCTGGGACGACGGGAGCAACAAAAAGATAATAATAATAATAATATTAGATTATAATCCATAGAATATACAATAAATATCCATGATTCAATATTAATCTAAATAAATAATTGAGCAAAACTAAACAGGGGATAAGCCAGTCACAGAAAGACAAACATTGTAATATTACTTTTATGACATTTCTGGAGTAATCAAATTGATAGGGACAGAAAGTAGAATGGTGGAGGCAGGAGTGGGGAATTAGTGTTTAATGGGTACAGAGTTTCAACTGGGGAAGATAAAAAAATTTCTGAAGATGGATGGTGGTGATGCTTGCACAACAATGCAAATGTACTTTATGCCACAGAATTGTACACCTAAATATGGTTAAAATGGTAAATTTTGTGTAATATATATTTTACCACAATAAAAAATTGTAAATGCATTTAAAAAGCAAAAATAAAAATAAATAATAAACAGGGGGAAAGGTCCAGCTCTTTATTTATTTATTTATTTTTAGGCCATGCTGTGCGGCACGTGGGATTCTTAGTTCCCCAACCAGCGATCGAACCAGTGCCCCCTGCATTGGGAGTGTGGAGTCTTAACCACTGGACTTCCAGGGAAGTCCCAGTCCAGCTCTTTCTTACAGTAGAAATCTAATTAATAAATGCAGAAGAAATAAGGGAAAATACGAAAATCTCCAGCAGACAAACATTAGCATACTAATTGCTGCAGCAAGAATTATGGATAAATGTTAAAATTATTGGGCCAACGCATGATGAGAAACAGAATATCTGCATAGTCAGAGTATCTTCCCCAAAGATACTTATTAATTACAAAGGGAAAAACAGTAACTTTAAAGTGTAGAAACTTGGCAGACACCATCTTGGCTATGTGATCAAAGTTAACACCATCACTAATAAGACATACTGATATGAGGAACATAGCACCGATTCTGTGATATTCCTGCCAAAATGCATACCCTAAACCCAATCATGAGGAAACATCAGACAAACCCAAATGAGGGACATTCTACAAAATACCTGGTCTCTAAATATTCAAACAATCAAGTTCATTAAAGTCAAGGAAAGACTGAGGAACAGTCTGAGAATGATGGAGACCTAAAGAGACACGACAACTAAACGCAACACATTCCTGAACTGGAATCATTTCCTATAAAGGATATTATTGGGACATTCAAAGAAAATGGAATGAAGTCTAACGATTAGATAGTGGTTAATATGTCAGTGTTAATTTCCTGATTTTGATGGTTGCATTATACTCATACAGGAAAAAGTCCTTATGTGTAGGAAATATACACTAAATAAAGTATGCAGGAGTAACAGGACATCAGGTCAGCAACACATTTTCAACTTGTTTGGTGAAAAGGAAGTTACTTGTACTTAATTTGCACATATAAATTTGTGATCTTCTCAAAATAAAAAGATAATAACTATTATAAAGAGATAAAGGGCTGGAAAACATGAAAGAGTGGGAGAAGTTCCAATGTATATCTCATGTAATTCCACAAGCAGAGAATAAAGGAAGTGGCAGACAGGCATGATTGGAAGAAACTATGAGCTGAGAATGGCTAGGAATTTTTCAGGCTGAAGAGTAAAGAAAGACGTGAATCCCTAGAGTAAATGTTTACATCAACTGCTGAGCCAGAAAAACAAAAATAAATCCACATCTAAGCATACCATAGTGAAAATTCAGAACAGCAGGGATAGAGAAAATCCTAAATGCTACCAGGAGAGAAGACAGATTACCTACAAAGAAGCAGTCATTAAACTGAAAGCAGGCTTCTCATCGGTGAATTGACGCCAGCAGACAGTGGGGAAATAGATTCCAAACAATGAGGGAAAATAATGATAATTGTATATGGAGCAAAACCAGTGCTGCTACAACTGAAGTAGGTCACGAAAGGATATACTTCAGCAAAAAGAAAAATGAACCCAGAAGAGAGAAGTGAGATATAAGGAGCATAATTAGCAAAGAAAGTAACAAAACGAATTGTTAAATCTATTTAGGTATTGGTTGCTAATGATAATAATCATAATGACAACAACTAATTTTTTACCTTTAAATACTGGTAAAACTAAAATTCTATGTGACAATAAAATGGCAGATTGAAGGAAGGATTCTGTGGGTAATTAAAGTCTGCTAAATTCCTTGTCTTGCTCAGAAGGAGAACAGAGAAACTAAAGAGTGATAGAAAGCTTAATGTGTATGTTAAAAATGTGAAGAAATTATTTTTAAGAACCCAGAATCTAAAATTTTCCAACCGCTGGGGATGAGGTGGAGGAACAAATAATAAAAATGTATAAATCTTAAATAAAACAAGAAAGGATAAAAAAAGAAGTAGGTAAAAAGCTTATTAAGGGCTTCCCTGGTGGCGCAGTGGTTGAGAGTCCGCCTGCCGATGCAGGGGACACGGGTTCGTGCCCTGGTCCGCGAGGATCCCACATGCCATGGAGCAGCTGGGCCCGTGAGCCATGGCCACTGAGCCTGCCTGTCCAGAGCCTGTGCTCCGCAACGGGAGAGGCCACAACAGTGAGAGGCCCGCGTACCGCAAAAAAAAAAAAAAAAAGAAAAAAAAGAAAAAAAAAAAAAAAAAAGCTTATTAAATAGAAAATAACATAAGATGGTAGAAATAGGTCCAACTGTGCCATAATCACAATCAATGGAAACAGATTAAACTCAGCTAATCAAGAAAGTTGCCATAGCTGGGGATAAAGAAGCAAAATTAGCAATTGGCTACTTCCAAGAGACAGACCTAAAGCAAATACAGAAAGGTTAAAAAAAGAGAGATGAGAAAAGGCAAATACTTACCAAAAGAATTCTAGTGAGCAATACTGATAGCAGATAAAATGGAAATTAAGGCTAAAAGCATTAACAGAAATAAAGATCTTCACTTTAAAATGAGTTTTTTAAAGTTTACAAGAAAATATAACTATCATGAACTTGTATGCATCAACTAATACAGTTCAGGCATACATAAATGAAAAACTGACAGAATTACAAAGTAAATTGGATAAATCCACATTTATAGTGGGACAGATTTTAACACAACTCTCTCAGACACTGATAGATAAATCAGACAAAGAATCAGACAATACCATTGACAAACATGATATGTTTGACAGCTACATTAAAAGAAAACTAAACCCCCCAAAATGGAGATTATACATTTTTTGATGTATATGTGGCATATTTACCAAAAAAATAGCTGTTAAATCACAAAGAAAGTTTCAACAAAATTCAAAAAATCAATAGCACATTTTTGCATACTCTGACCACAATGCAATTAAATTAGGATCAAGCAGAAAAGAAAGGAAAAATAAAACACCCTATATTTAGAAATGAAATTGCACTTTTAAATAATCAAAGGTTAAGGAGGAAATTACAATGGGAATTATAAAAGACTTACACTGAATGACAGTGAAAATACTTGCTCTCTGAAAGTGCTCTTTCAAAACTCATAGGATGGGTGAGCAACACCACCCCTGAACCTTCTCACCTCTACCCCACCCCAGCCCATTCACCTAGAGCCAAGGCTGAAACAGGCAAATTTCCTTTCTGACTACCTTGAGAATGTGAGAGGAGTGTATTTTTTTTTACAATTTAATCACTGAATGGGTCACTTTTCAGGTCCTGGACTCATTCTGGAGGTCTTTAATCCAACTCCTCATCTTGCTTGAAACCTTAGCTTTCTCTCCTGCTCCCCATTAAGGGTCTATTAAAATGGAAGCACAAAGGATAAAAACAGAAGGGAATCTAAGGTTTTTCTCACTTTCTTTCCACAATTCATCTTAAGATTTTCAAAAATGTTTTATTCAGCATTTTAGATGTTTGTATTAGAAGGGCTTCTTGGGATATCCAGTCTACCATTTTGCCCCAAATGGAGGGCCACCATTAGTAAAGTTACCAACCCCCTCTGCATCTTAGCTTTCTCTTCTATTAAATGGGGCTAATAATATAATATATTTTATAAATTTGTTGTGGAGAGTCAATAAGGAATGCATGGAAAGCCTCTGGCACTAGTAAGTGCTCAAAAATTGCTGACTATTACCAGCAGCAATTGTAGTGTGAACTTGGTACCAATAAGGAGAGTATCAAAAAAAAAAAAAGAATATCATAGAGCAATCTCACCTGCGAAAAAAATTTTTTACATGGAAAATTCCCAAGTAAAAACAAAAGTTAAGCAAATTAAATCCAACAGGGTATAAAAGAGTACAAAATAGCCAGGTAGGTTTATCTCTGGTGGCTTTACACTAAAAAAAAGAGATTAACTAATATAGTTGACCACACTAAAAGATTAAAGGAAGAATCTACATGCCTATCCTAACAGATGCAGTCAAAACAATAGAATTTAATCTTCGTTCATTATAATTACTCTCAACAAAGTAGGAATAGAAGAGAATTTCCTTAATTCAATAGACAGCTATGGGCTTCCCTGGTGGCGCAGTGGTTGAGAGTCTGCCTGCCGATGCAGGGGACATGGGTTCGTGCCCCGGTCCGGGAAGATCCCACATGCCGCGGAGCAGCTGGGCCCCTGAGCCATGGCCACTGAGCCTGCGCGTCCAGAGCCTGTGCTCCACAGCGGGAGAGGCCACAACAGTGAGAGGCCCGCGTACCGCAAAAAAAAAAAAAATAAATAAAGAAAAGCTACAAAATACCAAAAGCAAACATCAGAAAGAAGGGTTTCCACTGAAGTTACAAATAAAACAAAGAAGTCTACTTACACCATGATTATTTAATATTATACCGGAGTTTCTAGACCTCTGCTGTCCAATAGAAATGTACTAAAATCTACATATGCATTTTTAAATTTTCTAGTAGGCACATTTCAAAAAGTAAAAAGAAACAGGAGAAATTAATAATATATTTTATTTAACCTAGTATATCCAAATTATTATCATTTCAACATGTAATCAATATAATTATTTTATTATTTTTTAAAATTTATTTATTTATTTTTGGTTAGGTTGGGTTTTTGTTGCTGTGCGCGGGCTTTCTCTAGTTGCAGTACACGGGCTTCTCATTGCGGTGGCTTCTCTTGCTGCAGAGCACGGCCTCTAGGAGCATGGGCTTCAGTGATTGTGGCACACGGGCTCAGTAGTTGTGGCTCGTGGGCTCTAGAGCACAGGCTCAGTAGCTGTGGCGAACGGGCTTAGTTGCTCCGTGGCATGTGGGATCTTCCCAGACCAGGGCTCAAACCCGTGTCCCCTGAATTGGCAGGCGGATTCTTAACCACTGCACCACCAGGGAAGTCCAATATAATAATTAATGAGACATTTTACATTCTTTTCTCATATTAAATCTTCAAAATCTGGTGTGTATTTTACTCTTTCAGTGCAACGCAGACTAGTCATGTTTCAAATGCTCAATAGGCACAAGGGAAAAGGTGTTAAACGACACATGTAATCAGGGAAACTCACCAGACTGACAAAATTTAAAGGTCTGACAATGATAAGTATTGGCAAGGATATGGAGGACTCATACATTGCTGGTAAAATGTTCTACTATTTGGAGAACAATATCTAATATTTGAAAATGTGAATAATATTCATCCCAATGAGTCCACTTCTAGATATATACTTTAGGAAAATTCTCCCCTAAGTGTGTAAATGAATATTTTTCAAGGATGTTCTCTTCAGTATTATTTGTAATAGGAAAAAAAAATGGAAATGCTCTAAATAATCATAGGTAGAAAAACAGACAAATTGAGGTATGCTCACACAATGGAATAATATATAGCAGTTAAAACAAACTAGATGTATACGCACTAAAATGGGTCAAGCTCTAAAACAATAATAGAACAATGTATACAGCATGATAGTATTTATGTAGAATTTACCAAATGTATAAAAATAATACTATGTGTATTTTAGGCAGATTCTATACCTAGTAAAAATACAAACAATATAGGGATGGTTACCCAGCAGAATCATAATAGTGGTGCCTCTAGGAAGAAACAGAGAGAGAGAAATGAGAATGAGAAATGAAGATATCAAAGATTTATCAGTAAAGCATTACTTCTTTGATTAAAACTGAAGCAAACATAACAAATGTCCCTTGGAAATTCTGCTTGATGGCTACATTGGTATTTCACAGTACTGTCCTCAGCACTTTTCTGTATTTTTGAAAGTGTTCATAATAGTAATCATACAGTCCTTGCCATCTGTGTATTAGGGATGAATATTTCGTACTAACTACATAGAATCAGGCCATCTGCTATTAAAAGGAAACTTAAAGGAAATGAAATTCTACTCATGAAGATCTGCATGTACACCTGCATATGGATGCACACATGTAAGTGGCAGAAGTCCAGTCTGGTATCAGACATGCCATGGCCTGTGTCCAGAATTGTGTCTGGCACATAACAGACACTCCATTAGCACAGGTTCAGTGAATGCACGAAGTGTGTTGTGCTGGTGGGTGGGACCTTCAAGAGTCGACTTGCATGAAGAGAGGTTTGCCACTGTTGTGCTGTGATTGCTTAAGAATGAGAATTTGCTTTTGCAGGTACATTTGAGGGTTCACCATGGGGAACAGAATATGGTGCCTGACCCAGATATTGGTCTCTAGTCCAATTGAGGTCATTGGTTTTTGGAAAGAGGAAGTGACTATAGGGGAAGTCTATAGGGGAAGTGACTTTTCCCTGTGTTACTCTGAACACAGCAATTCTCCTTTGGTAGCCAAGTGACAAAGTGTGTCACCCACTGGATGAGCATGAGTGAGTTGCAGAAAGGATATTTTCCCTACTTTCTCAGACCCAGCATGGTATTGACTCAGAAAGGACTCCAGGAGACTCTTAACTACTATGGTCCTTAAAGAATTTGCCACAGAAAGCTGCATGTATCTCTACTGATAGAGCTTCATGGTAACTTGACCTGACATTACATAGATTTCAGTGTCTCTTCCCCATATAAAATATTTATGTAGCATAAAAGCTGATCAAACAACAATTTATAGAAAGACAAAAAAATAGATGAAAGATAGTGATAGACAGATTGAGATAATAGATATAGAGATATCTTTCCCTCTATTTGAGAAGATTTCCACTCTTAGATAAAATGTAGCTGCCAAAAGATTGAGCAAATATACCAAAACTCATGAGACTTCTTTGTTAAAAAAAAAAAAAGTAAGATCCTCAGGAATGTTTCACAATTAACTATGCTCCATGCATAACAAACCTAAATATGCGAATTGGCAACCAGACCAGCAGATAGTGTAAAGAAGGGGATTTGGAGTGCCTCACGTTGTCTTTTTTGGCTCCAAGTTAAGAGGACCAGAATGTGGTTTCAATTTTGGATGTGCCAATTATGTCTGTCAACTGTGAGCTTTGCTTAATTAATTACTCATGCAAATTTAAATTTAGTATATTTTGCACATCTAAATCATTACTATAGCAATTAAAAAGCTGCTTTGATTAGCTCCTTTCACAGTGTGTAGCACAGCATACTTTTGTCAACTTCCTTTTGACAACCTAGCATTTGGGTACTGTTTAGAGAAAATATATTCTATATGTTTGGGGGAAAATAAAGATCAAGACAGGTGACAATAAAGGTGGCCTAGCAGTGGAAGATAAATCAGCAACTGTTGGCACCATAAAATCAGTGAATACAGACTAGAAATTGTAATAGCACATGTTCAGGAGTTGTTCCCAGGGGTGGAGAGAGTTGGTGTGCTGAATAAACCAGGAACATGTATCTCTTGGTAAATTAAGCTGAAAAGACGATGACAGTCAGATATTTATATGTCTTTGCCCCAAAGTCAATGTCAAAACCTATACAACACCACAGGAACCAGGCTTGTCCCTGACTGGGAGACCCAGCCTGACTCTCATACTCACTAGTAAATACCATGGCCTGGTGAAGCCTGTGCCAAGTGCAGCTCTCCCTGAGGGCCACTGCACATTTTTAACAAGCCCAACTGTCAGGAACATTTTATGATATTAGGTTGAACTTCCTCTTAATAGCTAAACAGGTGTTGTGTTCCCCTATGAACCGCCTTGTGGATGCTGTATTACTCTCCTTTCTCTAGAGTGAGAACCTGACACATAGTGGGATTTAACATACTTCTCCCATGCCACACTGGACATTAGTAGCAAATTCAAGAACAAATATAGGCTTTTAGCCCCATGAAGAGATAGGTGTCAACCAGATCTTCCCATCCATTCCTCTCGCCATCAGCCCTACAGGCAAGAGGATAGCAAGTGACATCTATGATTTTTAAAAGCACAAAACAGTGACTGTTTACAGAATATGATGCCATTTCTCATTTTAAAGTCATCCCCAAAGGCTAATAACTTCACACATCTGGTTTGTCTCAGAGGATCACCAGCATCTCTGAAAGAATCCAGCTGTGGAATAGAAAATAATATTTCATCTAAGAAGTGTATGATCCATAGGTGGCAAATGAAAAAACACTGTTGAATGCTGTAAGGTACATTTAAAGGGGCGGGGGACAGCTTTGAGTGACTCATGGAAAACTCAGAGCCAACAAGAATAAAGGAATGGAGAAAGGTAAAAAAAGGAAGAGTTTCTTAAGGAATCTCCAATGATTAAAAAAAAACCTATGCAGTTCCTGAGCACTCCAGAACAGATTATTATCAGTCACGCTTAAACAAAGGTGGCTCTGTCATTCAGAAATGTGAATGTCCTAAATAGAAAAATTTAATAACTAAAAAGGCATGATTTGAATTCCACAGTTCCTTGATACCCCAAATCCTCCAGTACCCTGAAAAAACAAATTTATTTTCAAACATTCCTCAATAAATTTGCCTCCTAAAATATCCTAAATATGTGGATACGCAGATACATGTACACATATGTGCTGAATACATTCCAATTAAATTCTCGTACATTTAGGGCTTCTCAATAAAGACCCGTGCTGGAGACTAGTTTCCTCCCACCTGCCCACCTGTTCAGGGACCTCCCTCAGCAGTTACACACACACACAGAGCATTATCTCCAATTTTCCATCCTTCTGGATTTCTCTACTGTGCATATTGATAAACTCATGCCTCCCACTCCAGCATTTTCTCTAGCAATCATGCTCTCTCCCCTTCTGCCTTCACAGCCATTCTCATGAAGATATCTAGTCTTACTGTCTCCACTTCCTCACCACTTCCTCACTTCTCAGCCTACTGCAATCTGGCTTCCACTGAAAATGATTCTGCGAAAGTCACCCAAGCCTCTGTATTTGCCAAATCAAGAGAAGACTTCTCGGTCTATCTTACGTTTTCCTGACAGCGCTGGACAATACTGATCTCTCCCTTCTTGAAATTCTGTAACCAAGCCTTCCCTGGTAACACTTTTTCCTGTTTTCTCTCTCTCATTCTCTCTCTCTCTCTCTTTCTCTCCCTTAGTCTCTTTCACTGGCTCTTCCTCTTCCAACATCTCCCTAAAAGTTGAGAGCCCCAGGGTTCTACTTCGGTCCCCTTCTCTTTCTCCTAGATTCCTTATGGTACATACATCCATCTAAGCCAGAAGCCTGGGACTTACACTACTATGCCATTGTCCTCTTCCCCACATTCAATGTACCTCAAGTCCTACTGATTTCATCCCTTCATTTTCTGCCCAGCCTCTCTGCTCTCTCACCTTCTGTCCAAACTGCAACCAGAGTGAGATTTCCAAGAAGCAAATCTGATCACATCACTCTCTTGCCTTACACTCTACAGTGTCAGGTTCCCCATCAATTATAGCTGTGGATTTCTAACTATTTCTTTTTTTTTTTTTTTTTTTTTTGCGGTATGCGGGCCTCTCACTGTTGTGGCCTGTCCCATTACAGAGCACAGGCTCTGGACACGCAGGCTCAGCAGCCATGGCTCACGGGCCCAGCCGCTCCGCGGCGTGTGGGATCTTCCCAGACTGGGGCATGAACCCGTGTCCCCTGCATCGGCAGGCGAACTCTCAACCACTGCGCCACTGGGGAAGCCCATTTCTAACTTTTTAAAAGGAATATTTTATGCACTGGGTGACTAGGAATTGTGTATGTCAGCCAAATGCCTTGCACCTAGTACGTGCTCAATAAACATTGGTTGAATAAAATAAAGTCCAACTTAAAACATGCACACATGTGAAATCTGAGTGGTTCCTGCTGAAGCAGGAGTAGGAGCAACTCCCTACCTGTTAGGCCAGATCACATTCCCACCAACACCTCTGGGTGCCTCTGTGAATCCTCTGGCATGCTAGGGCATACCTGGAAAACCAGAGACCCAAGCTTCCTAGCTTGGTTACAGATCCTGGACAAACTGATTTCTACCCACTCTCCAACATCATTTCCAACTGCTCTCCATCTTCACCCTTTACTCCAGCAGTGCCTAGACGTGCAAGGGCTTTGCACGTATAGTTCTTTCTGCCTAGCATACTCTTAACCTCCTTGACATCCTTGAAAACTCCAACTTATTCCTCAAGACCAGCTCAAAGATAAAGCCTTTTCTGATTCCATAAGCAGAATGTATCACTCCTTTTGTGCCATAAATACATCTCATACCTACCTATCTTTATTATAAAACTATCACACTCTAAATAAATCAATTTTTATTTATAGACATATCTCCTCTACTTAGCTATGAAGGCAAGAATTGTTTCTGATTTATCTTTATAACCCAGGGCCGAGCAAGGTGCCCAGTACCCAGGAGTTACTCAATACATGTTTGCATTAATAAACAAAATTCTACCGGAACAAATCATTCTTTTAGTTCATATCCTTTTTTGTAATGAGGTGGAGAATAAACAGTTTTTAATCCTTTCTATCATTTTGCAAGTCACATCACTTTTTACCATGTTAAAAACTGGGCAGCTAATCTTCTTCTATCTATGTTTCAACAGAAATGAGTTGTGATTAAGCCTTATGGACTCACGTAAATGTTTAGAGAGAATATTAGTCTTTTTAATTGAAAATGAGATGTCTGAGATCTAATGGGTTATTATAACTGTCCTTCTCTTGGGCACTATTGAAATAATGTCTCGCATCTTAGATTTTAGACAATGAAATAAACAAGACAGGAAAAACATGTGGATCATATTTGTTCAATGTGGATGAGATCAACAGAGCAAAAGAATCTGATCCCTTAACAGATTCAGATGAGGACTATCTCTTTAATGATATAAAATAGGAAATGAGAAGTATCAGATGCAAATTAAGAAAATTTGATAGCAAAATTTAACTCAAGCTATGTAAATGAGTCTTTTCCCAAGTAATTAAAAAATATCTAATTCTCCTCCATTGGTCTCCAGTCAGTGTTTCTGCATCAGTTCTTGTATTAGTTTCCTCATGATTTTGAAATATCAATGTGTTGGTCTCCTGGTAGATGATTTTTTTGACATTTAGGTTGTTTCCTTAAATTGGATTCTTTTTTTTTTTTAACATCTTTATTGGAGTATAATTGCTCCACAATGGCATGTTAGCCTCTGCTCTACAACAAAGTGAATCAGCCATACATACACATACATCCCCACATCTCCTCCCTCTTGCATCTCCTTCCCTCCCACCCTCCATATCCCACCCCTCTAGGTGGTCACAAAACACCGAGGTGATCTCCCTGCACCATGAGGCCACCTCCTACCAGCTATCCATTTTACATTTGGTAGTGTACATATGTCCACGCCACTCTCTTTGTCCCAGCTTACCCTTCCCCCTCCCCGTATCCTCAAGTCCATCTCTAGTAGGTCTGCGTCTTTATTCCCGTCTTGCCCCTAGGTTCTTCATGACCATTTTTTGTTGTTGTTTTTTAGATTCCATATATATGTGTTAGCATACGGTATTTGTTTTTCTCTTTCTGACTTACTTCACTCTGTATGACAAACTCTAGGTCCATCCACCTCACTACAAGTAACTCAATTTTGTTTCTTTTTATGGCTGAGTAATATTCCATTGTATATATGTGCCACATCTTCTTTATCCATTCACCTGTCGATGGACACTTAAGTTGCTTCCATGTCCTGGCTATTGTAAATAGAGCTGCAATGAACATTGTGGTACATGACTCTTTTTGAATTATGGTTTTCTCAGGGTATATGCCCAGTAGTGGGATTGCTAGGTTGTATGGTAGTTCTATTTTTAGTTTTTTAAGGAACCTCCATACTGTTCTCCATAGTGGCTGTATCAGTTTCCATTCCCACCAACAGTGCAAGAGGGTTCCCTTTTCTCCACACCCTCTCCAGCATTTATTCTTTGTAGATTTTTTGATGATGGCCATTCTGACTGGTGTGAGATATCTCATTGTAGTTTTGATTTGCATTTCTCTAATGATTAATGATGTTGAGCATCCTTTCATGTGTTTGTTAGCAATCTGTATATCTTCTTTGGAGAAATGTCTGTTTAGGTCTTCTGCCCATTTTTGGATTGGGTTGTTTGTTTGTTTTTTTGATATTGAGCTGCACGAGCTGCTTATAAATTTTGGAGATTAATCCTTTGTCAGTTGCTTCATTTGCAAATACTTTCTCCCATTCTGAGGGTTGTCTTTTCGTCTTGTTTATGGTTTCCTTTGCTGTGCAAAAGCTTTTAAGTTTCATTAGGGCCCACTGGTTTATTTTTGTTTTTATTTCCATTTTTCTAGGAGGTGGGTCAAAAAGGATCTTGCTGTGATTTATGTCATAGAGTGTTCTGCCTATGTTTTCCTCTAAGAGTTTGATGGTGTCTGGCCTTACATTTAGGTCTTTAATCCATTTTGAGTTTATTTTTGTGTATAGTGTTACAGAGTGTTCTAATTTCATTCTTTTACATGTAGCTTTCCAGTTTTCCCAGCACCACTTATTGAAGAGGCTGTCTTTTCTCCACTGTATTGGTAGATGATTTTTGTCTCTCACTTCTGGGGTAGTTTTTAAATTGTGTAGTAGAGAATCATATTTATCTTTGACATATATCACTCAATCGTACTACAGTGACAAGTAGTTCACCTACCATCTTATTAACCAAAAACTATCTGGTATAATCCAAGACTCCTGTACATACGAACATAACGTACTCGATGTTCACAAAAATGGCACTGCAGAACCCAGAAGTACCCTTTGAATCAAGGAAGAGAAATGAAATTAATCCCTTAAGTTTTCTTTCAAATCCAAGTGTACATTACTGTATTCTAATTTCCTGAAAAATCACAGTTCTCATAAAGTGTATATGAAGTGTGTATGTATGTGTAGAATATTTGTTTGTAACACCCAGTCCACCAACCATGACCCATATAGGAAACTTACTATAAATTAGGGGTTCTCAAAGTGTGCTCTAGAGACCTTTGAGGAAACTGGAGAAACTTTCGAAAGCTCCACAAGGTCAAAACTACATTTGTAATAATAATAAGACATGATTTGTCTTTTTCCTTTTCATACACTCAAAACTTGGAGTTTTCCAGAGGCTACATGATATGTGATATGGGAACAAATTGAATGTGGAAGCAGATATGAGAATCCAGTTGTCCTCTTGAGCCAAACATTAAAGATATTTGCAAAATGTAAAACAATCTAATTTTGGGAAAATATAGTTACATTTCATAAAAACATGTTATTTATGTCAAAATGCAATGGGAGAATTTAGAATTTATTTTGCTTCCTGAATCTGATGAATCATGTCTTTTATCTATTCCATAAAATTCTCACCTCATCAAACATTTCCTATTTCCCTCCATTCTCTTCTCCATCTAGAATACCAATACAATGTATGTTTGTCCTTTTCTTGCTCACATGTTCAACATCTTTCATATTTTCCAGCCTTGTAACTTTGTTCTGCACTTTGGAAACTTCCCTCAGATCTTCGCAGTTTGCTAATTCTTTTCACAACTGAGCCTAATCTTCTTAATTAGCCCTTCTATTGCATTCCAAAATTTAATTGTCATATTTTTTTAGAAGTCCTACTTTGTTTCTTTTTAAAATCTGTCAGGTCTTGTGTGTATTCTGAGTTGTATCTTACTTCTGATATTATTTCCGTAAACCTTTTAAAAATATAAAACTCATTTAATATTCACTATCTCATTACTCAGTTACCTGAAAATCCTGCTAATACTGCTGTTTTCTCTGCTTACATTCATGCATAAAAATTTTTTTCCTATACGATGCTACTTTGGATTGTGAGTTTATATTCAATCAAACCTTTTATCTACAGGAATCTTATGAAGCCTGGGTTGAAGACACAAATCTTTGGAGAGGACTTACATTTGCTTCTGTTAGGCACCCAAGGTGCCCAAAGTAGTATATATTAGAACCCCTAATCCACTTGAGGGCAGGTCTGTGGTTATAAATCCTCAGCAGAAACTTTTTTTCCAACTGTATCACCAGGCCAAGCCAGAGATTTGCTTTATTATTTCTTTTTGCAGGTTATTTTTTTCTAGTCCATCTTTTCATGGTAGATGTAGTGCTTGAGGATTCCAGTTTCATGTGAGGGTCTTGGTTTCACCTTGGTTCTCCACTTTGCTATGACCAAGGTTTTATCTTCATGTGGCTGTTAAACACTCAGCATCCTGGTTGCCTGGAACAGCAAATGCCCCTGGACATCTGTGACTTCAATGACTGCTTTCTCCCTTGGTTTTCAGCGTCTTCATTTTTGGTCCCTGGGGATTTGCCTTACTTTTTTGCAAGCCTAGCTCTACAGATGAGATATTTGTTATATATCAATATCCCAGGTGTCTTTTTGAGAAGGTTTTCAGATTATCTAGTTTGCCATATTGTCCAGGAATATAAATTGGTATAACATTTCTGAAAGGTGAGAGGTATATACAACTTGACCCAGCAATTCTACTTCAAGGAATTTATTCTTTGGATAGAAATTTGGCAATATCTATCAAAGTTTAAAATATGCATAACTTTTAATCCAGCTATTCTACTTATTAGGAATTTATCCTAGAAAAAATATATATATACTCATACTTGAATAAAATGCCACATGAATAATATTATTTGTTTCAGCAGGTTTAGTGAAAGATTGAAGATGGTAAACACCCTAAATGTCCATCAATAGGAGACTGGTTCAATAAAGTATTTCCCACAATATTCTGCAATAGTTAAAAAGAATTTAAAATATCCATATAACCTGATATGGAAAGATGTTTATGATGCAAGTTGCATGACTTCTTTGTGTAAAAAATACAAGGTATATATGTGTTTACATAGTCATTAAAAGTTTCTGAAAAGATTCATAATTAACTGTTAACAGTAGTTTCTTCTCTAGGGAATGGAATTGAACCACTGTTATACAAACATTGCTTCTAAATGACAAATGTGCTAATTTAAAATGATTTTTTAGCCATTTATTAATATCAACTCCTTACTGCTTTACTATCATCAGCAGTGTTACTAGAGGCATCTGAAAATAAAGTCCTTCTCTCCAAAATGTTGTGCAGCTTATCACTGCACAACATCCACTACCTGTCTGTCAGTCCTTACCTGTCGCTTACCTGTCAATTATTATTCCAAGTAATCTGGTTGTCCTCTGCTGACTTTACAAGGCCACTCATTACCTAATGCTCTAAATATAATGGTATAGACTGAAATAGATAGACTTCTTACTCCCATCTGCCCTGAGAAGGAATGGTTTGCAGTGTACATGAAGGACTTAGATTTTAAATGCCACACCACTGCAGAGGGAAAGGAAGGGCTCATTGAGGTTTAAGTGAGAAGCCAGGCCTATTACTTTGACTGTGTCACAGTTTGATCAGCAGGAGATACTGATTTCAACATCTGAGCCCAGATGTAGTTTCTGGCTAGAGCTTGAATTTTCAATGAGCTCCTTAATTTTGTAAGGACTAGTAGCTGAGTTAGGCATTTATGCAGCTGGAAACATCTTCTGGCATGAGCCTGAAGGTTTTCCTTTGAACGGCTTCATTCTTTCACGTGATGAACTCCTGGAGATGACAGTGCACAGCTTCAGAGTTACTTAATTTCTCTTAAATTTAGACGCATAAATACTATGACACAGCCCATGTAATTTTACCTAGACTTTCATATACTAAAATGCTACTTCCAGGCTTCCCTGCTGGTGCAATGGTTAGGAATCCACCTGCCAATGCAGGTGACATGGGTTCAAGCCCTGGTCCAGGAAGATCCCACATGCCGCAGAGCAACTAAGCCTGTGCACCACAGCTACTGAGCCTGCGCTCTAGAGCCCGCAAGCCACAACTATTGAAACCTGTGCGCCTAGAGCCCGTGCCCCGCAAAAAGAGAAGCCACCACGGTGAAAGCCCACACGCAGCAACGAACACCCAACACAGCCATAAATTAATTAATTAATTAATTAAAAATTTTAAATGCTACTTTCCTTTTTCATCATCCTTGAACTAGGCTTCATATTAGTGCTATGATGAAAGCTGGCCCAGGTATTATTCTACATCTGGACTACAATTTTCACCATTTTGTGACGCTATATCATGAATTATATGTTTAAAATACTTTTGTGGAAATAGGTTATTTTGATTATGGGAGGATCGTTTTATTGTTTTGGTTTTTTAAAGTTTATTTTGTTTTGAGAAATAATGGAGAAAAAGATTAGAAGAAGAGAGAAATTTTCCTTTTAGGAGGATGATTATTTCCCTTTTGAGTTTTTCTTAATAGTATGATACTGGTTAAATAGAGTTTAAAAACATGCAAAAGAGCACTATACATTGTCTCTGGGTGCAAGCATACAAATCAGTGATAAAACCATACCTACCTATAAACAGTATAAAATTGCAGGAGATCTGTGCCTTCGATTCGGTTCCCCTCAGCAAAGCCTTAGACCAGGATTGGGTGCAGGGTGTTTACTGAGGGGTGATCCCAGGGAGTAGGAGTGAAGGAGGAGGGAGAGTGAGATAGAGGAGGAGAAAGCCAGGAAAGGAAGTGTTACTGAAGTCATTGTTTTAGGCAAAAGGGCTCGACTCCACTGGGTCCTCTGAGAATTGTCTCTCCTAAGGGCATTAATACAGGGCTTGGTCCCCATTGGTTCATATTTTTCCTGAGGGTGTTATTTCTCCCACACCTTCTTTTTTTTCCAGGTAATAGTTCCTGACGTGATTTGATTTCAGCTTTACTGAAGTATAACTGACAAGTAAAACTGTAATATATTTAAAGTGTACAATGTGATTATTTGATATATGTATACACTGTGAAAGGTTTCCACCATTGAGTTAACACATCCATCACCTTACGTATTTACCTCTTTCTTTTTTGATGATAACACAAGTTCTACTGTTAGTAAATTTCATTTATACACTAACAGTGTTATCAGATATAGTCAGCATGCTATACATTAGATCCTAAGACCCTATTCATCTTTTCTTTTTTAATATTTATTTATTTATTTGATTGCACTGGGTCTTAGTGTGGCAGGTGGGCTCCTTAGTTGCAGCTCGCCTGCTCCTTAGTTTTAGCACGTGGGCTCCTTAGTTGTGGCATGTGAACTCTTAGTTGTGGCATGCATGTGGGATCTAGTTCCCTGACCAGGGATCAAACCCAGGCCCCCTGCATTGGGAGTGTGGAGTCTTAACCACTGCACCACCAGGGAAGTCCCCCTATTCATATTATAACTGAAAGATTGTACCCTTTTACGAGTCTCCCCCAATTACCCCAACTCCCAGCCCTGGCAACCACCATTCTATCCTCTGTTCCTATGACTCTGACTTTTTTTAATATTTCGCATATAAGTGATACCACGCAGTATTTGTCATTGTCCAACTCATTTTTCTTTCCAGTAATCCATTGTTAAGTATTTAGAAACACAACTGATCTTTGTATATTGATTTTATACCCTATAGCTTTACTGAATTCATTTGTTAGTTCTAATAGTTTTTTGGTGGAGTCTTTAGGATTTTCTAATGTATTATCATGTCATCAGCAAACAGAGACAATTTTACTTCTTCCTTTCCAGTTTGGATGGATTTTATTTCTTTTTCTTGCCTAATTGGTCTGGTTAGGATTTCCAGTACTATATTGAATAAAAGTGGTGAGAGTGGGCATGCTTAGTCTTGTTCCTGATCTTATAGGAAAAGCTTTCAGTTTTTCACCATTGCGTATGATGTTAGCTGTGAGCATGTAATATACCTCCTTGATTATGTTAAAGTGTGTTCCTTCTATACTAAATTTATTGAGAGTGAGTTTTTATTATAAAAAAGATGTTCAATTTTGTCAAATGTTTTTTCTGCATCTATTGAAATAATCATGTGATTTTTATCCTTCATTTTTTTAATGTGATGTATCTAATCTATTGAGTTACAAACGTTCAACCATCCTTGCATTCCTGGGATAAATACCATTTGATCTTGGTGTATGACCTTTCTAATGTACTGTTGAACTTGGTTGGCTAATATTTTGTTGAGGATTTTTGCATTTATGTTCATCAGATATATTAGTCTGTGGTTTTCTTTTCTTATAGTGTCCTTATCCAACTTCGGTACAAGGGTAATACTGGCCTCATGAAATGAGTTTGAAAGTGTTCCCTTCCCATCTATTTTTTGGAAGGGTTTGAGAAATATTGAAAAGGATTGGTATTAATCCTTTGGTAGAATTCACCAGTGAAGCCATTTTGTCCTGGACTTTTATTTGTTGGGAAGTTTTGATTACTGATTAAGTCTCCTTACTAATAATTGGTCTGTTCAGATTTTCTGTTTCATCATGATTCAGTCTTTGTAAGTTGTATGTTTCCAGAAAGTTATCATTTTCTTCTAGGTTATCTAATTTGTTGGCATATAATTGTTCAAAGTGGTTTCTTATGATCTTCAATATTTCTGTGCTATAAGTTGTAATGTCTCTCCCATGCACCTATGGTCAATAAACCGATGACAAAGGAGGCAAGAATATACAATGGAGGAAAGACAGTCTCTTCAATAAGTGGTGCTGGGAAAACTGGACAGCTACATATAAAAGAATGAAATTAGAACATTCTCTAACACCATGCACAAAAACATACTCAAAATTGATTAAAGACCTAAATATAAGACCAGATACTATAAAACTAGAGGGAAACATAGGCAGGACACTCTTTGACATAAATTGCCACAATATCTTTTTGGATCTGTCTCTTAGAGTAATGGAAATAAGAACAAAAATAAACAAATAGGACCTAATTAAACTTAAAAGCTTTTGCAGAGCAAAAGAAACCATAAACAAAACCAAAAGACAACCTACAGAATGGGAGAAAATATTTGGAAATGATGCAACCAACAAGAGATTAATCTCCAAAATATACAAATAGCTCTTACAGCTCAATATCAAAAAAACAAACAACCCAATTAAGAAATGGGCAGAAGATCTAAATATACTCTTCTTCAAAGAAGACACAGAGATGGTCAAAGGGCCCATGAAAAGATGCTCAACATCGCTAATTATCAGAGAAATGCAAATCAAAACTACAATGAGGTATCACCTCACACCAATCAGAATGGCCATCATCAAAAAGTCTATAAATAATAAATTCTGGAGAGGGTGTGGAGAAAAAGGAACCCTCCTACACTCTTGGTGGGAATGTTAATTGGTACAGCCACTACAGAGAACATTATGGAAATTCCTTAAAAAACTAAAAATAGAGCTACCATATAATTCTGCAATCCCTCTGCTTGGCATATATCCAGAGAAAACCATAATTCAAAAAGAAACATGCACTTCAGTGTTCACTGCAGCACTATACACAATAGCCAAGACATGGAAGCAACCTACATGTCTATCTAGAGGTGAATGGATTAAAAAGATGTGGTATATATATGCAATGGAATATTACTCAGCCATAAAAAAGAATGAAATAATGCCATTTGCAGCAACACGGATGGACCTAGAGATTATCATACTAACTGAAGTAAGCCAGACAAAGACAAATATCATATGATATAGCTTATATGTGCAGTCTTAAAAAAAATGATACAAATGAACTTATTGACCAAACAGAAAGAGACTCACAGACATAGAAAACAAAGTTATTGTTAGCAAAGGGGAAAGGGGGGTGGGGGGAAGGATAAATTAGGAGGTTGGGATTAACATATACACACTACTATACATAAAATAGATAATCAACAAGGACCTACTGTATAGCACAGGGAATTCTACTCAATATTTTCTAATAACCAGTATTTTTTATATATACAGTTATATATATAATTGAATCACTATATAACTTATAGTGACTTATAAGTAGTTCATTAAGGTGTAAAGTTAGGTTGTGTATTGGAAATCTTTCTTGTTTATTAATGTAGGCATTTATTGCTATAAACGTCCCTCTTAGAATTGCTTTTACTGCATCCCATAAGCTTTGGTATATTGTGTTTCCATTTTAATTTGTCTCAGATTTTTAGAATTTCTGCTTTGATTTCTTCTTTGGCCCACTGATTGTCTAGGAGCATGTTGTTTAATCTTCAGGTATCTGTATATTTTCCAATTTTCTTCTTGTAATTGATTTCTAGTTCCATACCATTATGGTCAGAAAAGACGCTTGATATGATTTCAATCTTCTTAAATTCATTAAGACTTGTTTTGTGGCCTAATATATAATCTCTCCTGGAGAATGTTCCATGTATGCTTGAAAAGAATGCTTCTGTTGGATGAAATGTTCTATATTTTTCTGTTACATCCATCTGGTTTAATTTATAGTTTAAGTCCAATGTTCCCTTATTGGTTTTCTGTCTGGATGATCTATTCATGGTTGAAAGGAGTACTGAAGTCCTCTACTATTATGGTATTGCTGTCTATTTCTCCCTCCAGATCTATTAATATTTACTTTATATATTTAGGTGTTTTGATGTTGGATGCATAAGTATTTACAACTGTTACATCCTGTTACTGTTACAACTGTTACTGTTGTTGAAATGATTCCTTTACCATTATATAATGACCATTTTTGTCTTTTGCTATAGTTTTTGGCTTAAAGTCTATCTTCTCTGATATATGTATCGCTACCCCTGCTTTTTTGGTTTCCATTTGCATGGACTATTTTTTCATCCCTTCAATTTCAGTCTATGTGTTTCTTTAAAGCTGAAGTGAGTATCTTGTAGGTGGCATATAGTTGGGTTTTCTTTTTTATCCATTCAATGACTCTATGTTTTTTGACTGGAGAATTTAGTCTACTTACTTTTTTTTTTTTTTTTTTTTTGCAGTACGTGGGCCTCTCACTGTTGTGGCCTCTCTTGTTGTGGAGTGCAGGCTCCAGACACACAGGCTCAGCGGCCATGGCTCACGGGCCCAGCCACTCTACGGCATGTGGGATCTTCCTGGCCCGGGGCACGAACCTGCGTCCCCTGCATCGGCAGGCGGACTCTCAACCACTGCACCACCAGGGAAGCCCAAAGTCTACTTACATTTAAAGTGATTATTGATAGGTTTGGCCATTTAGTTAATTATGTTCTGGCTGTTTTGTAGTTCCTTTCTTCCTCTCTTGCTCTCTTGCATTGTTATTTAACGACTTTCTGTACTTGTATGTTTTGAGTCTTTTCTCTTTATATTTTGTATTTACTATAGGCTTTTGCTTTGTGGTTACCATGAGGTTATATAAAATATCTTATAGTTGTAACAGTCTATTTTAAGCTGATAAAAACTTCACTTCAAATGCATACAAAAGCTCTACCTTTTTACATTCCCCCTACATTTTGTTTTTGATATCACAATTTACATCTTTTTATATTGTCTCTCCATTATCAAATTAATGCAGTTATAATTTTTTAATACTTTCATCTTTTAACCTTTATACTAGAGTTATAAGTGATTTACCCATCACCATTACAACATTAAAGTATATTGAATTTAACTGCATATTTACCATTACCAGTGAGTTTTATACTTTCATATGCTTTTGTGTTACTAATTAGCATCCTTTCATTTCAGCTTGAAGAACTCCCTTTAACATTTCTTGTAAGGCTGGCCTAGTGGTAATGAACTCTTTCAGCTTTTCTTTGTCTGGAAAATTCTTTATCTCTCCTTCAATTCTGAAGGACAGTTTTGCTGAATAGGGTATTCTTGTTTGACAGTTTCTTTTCTTTCAGTACTTTCGATATATCATCCCACTCCATTCTGGCCTGCAAAGTCTCTGCTGAAAAATCCGCTGATAAGGCTTCTCTGGTGGCGCAGTGGTTAAGAATCTGCCTGCCAATGCAGGGGACACAGGTTCGAGCCCTGGTCTGAAAAGATCCCACATACCATGGAGCAACTAAGCCTGTGCGTCACAACTACTGAGCCTGCGCTCTAGAGCCCACGAGCCACAACTACTGAGCCCATGCAGCACAACTACTGAAGCCCGTGCACCTAGAGCCCATGCTCCACAACAAGAGAAGCCACTGCAATCAGAAGCCTGCGCACCACAACAGAGCAGCCCCATGCTCACCACAACTAGAGAAAGCCTGCAGGCAGCAACAAAGACCCAACACAGCAAAACATAAATAAATTAAAGTAAATAAATTTTTTTAAAAAAGAAAAATCTGATAGTTTTACCGGGTTCCCTTGTACATAACAAGTTGCTTTTCTCTTGCTCCTTTTAAAATTCTTTGTATTTGGCTTTTGACAATTTAATTATAATATGTCTTTATGTGGATCTCTTTACCTTCATCTTATTTGGAATTCATTGGGCTTCCTGGATCTGGATGCCTGTTTCCTTCCCCAGGTTAGGGAAGTTTTCATCCATTATTTCTTTGAATAAGCTTTCTGCTCCTTTCTCTCTCTTCTCCTTCTCAGACTGTTATAATGAGTATATTGGTCCATTTATTGGTGTTCCATAAGTCCCTTAAGCTGTCTTCACTCTTTTTCATTCTTTTTTCTTTTTGCTCCTCTTAAGGGATGAATTTGACTGCACTGCCTTTGAGTACATTGATCCTTCCTTCCAGTTGGTTTGTCTGCTATTGAACTCCTCTATTGAATTTTTCAGTTTAGTCATTGTACTCTTCAGCAATATGATTTCTGTTTGGCAGTTTTTAATATCTTCTCTTTGTTGACATTCTCACTTTTTAAATGTATTGCCCTCCTGACCTTGGTGAGCATCTTTATGATTGTTATTTTAACTTCCTATCAGGTAAATCATTCATCTCCATTTCATTAAGATTGGTTTCTGGAGATTTGTCTTGGGTTTTTTTTGTTTGTTTGTTTAACATATTCCCCTGTTTCTTCATTGTCCTTGACTCTCTGTGTTGTCTTCTGCAGATTAGATAAAACAGCCATCTCTCTGAGTCAGAACAGATTGGTTGTATGTATAAGATGAACATCACCAATCAGCCTGGCCCTTCTGATTGTCTCTCAAATTTTTGTCATTGTCCGAACCACTGTCTTTGTTCTTATGTGGCTCCATTAGAGGATATGCCAAGACTCATCAGTGTCCCAAAAGGGAGGACTGCGGTCATCACATAGATGCCAGCTGATTAGAAGCTAGACCCTCAGATAGCAGCTGGGAAAATACGTAGTTAGGCCCCTCCAGGGAGAATATGGGAGATGAGCATTTTTGCCTGCTCCCTCTGGACTGAACCTGACTGTACAATCATAGAGGAGTGTTCCCACACCTGTTTAAAAACCGTTTGCTTGCTACAGTCCTATGGGACCCACTGGCTATCAGAGCCAGGTGATCCAGAGCCCCATCCCTCAGTTTACAGCTACAAAAGCTGAGGTGCCAGGCATGGCACAAGCTCCTTCCAGAGAGATGTTGGCAACCTGGTTTTATCATTGGACTGAGCCAGAAGGTGATAGAAATACCCACCAGCTCTCCCAGGCTTTGTGGAGGATTTCAGCTAGCCCCTGGATGTATGCAAATTAGAAGCCAGACCCTCAGGCAGCAGGTTGTAAAGTATGCAGTCCATGCACTTCCAAAGAAAGACTGGAAGATGGGCATCTTTGCCTGCTCCATATGTACTGAGCCCTGGAAGGATAGCCACAGTGAGTGCTCAGTCACCCATTAAAAACTACTTCTTTGTTTCCCATAGTCCTGTGGGTCCTGTGGATAAAAGCCCTATTGGCTTTCAGAGATAGATGTTTTAGGGGTCCATCTCTTAGTGGGAATGTTAAAAAGTTAGGGCCCTATATGTGCAATCCAAATCCTTTGCACGTCATGGAGAAGTTGGAAGTTTCAGGTTCTCTCCCAATTGTATGGTGCTGTGCTGGGGTGGGGCCTGGCCATAAAGTGAGAGTGTGTTTTAGCCTTTCCTGCGCATTTCTATGTGGGTATTTTCTCAGTTGCCTGATGTGTAGAAGTTACCCAGCTAGTTTCTAGGTTTCTTTCAGAGGGAATTGCTCCATGTGTAGCTATTCATTAGGTGTATCCATGGGAGGAGAGAAGTCCTATGTTGCTATCTTGATCCTTCCCCAATTTTTAGTTTTTATTCACATCAAAGTCCATGAGATTTGACACTGAGTTCTTAGAGGATGCAGATATGTTTAAATAGAAATAGCAAAGACAGCAGTTTGTGAAATAATGTAGTCTATGGGTACAAAATAAAAATCACACCAAGCCAGATGGTTTTTTAGGAAAACACAGACAAACCTACAATGATCATTATCTTAGTGTTTTTCAAGAGAATACAAAAACATGGAAAACTTCCTATCCCATTTTAATGAGGATGACATAACTTGACACCAAGACTGAAAAAGTACGATATTAGAAAGAAAATTTGTAACTCAGCTCATTTCTGAACATATCTGCAAAAATCTAAATAAGATATTAACATACAAAAGCCAATAATTTATACCATAAACACATATATATGTAATATTACCAAGTAAAATTTATCCTAAGAATTCAAGGATGGTTTAACACTAGAAAATCTTTTAATGTATTTTAACACATTTATAGACCAAAGGAGAAAAACCATTAATTATCTTACTATATGTAGAAAAAAGCATTATTAAGTTTAGCATATCATCATAATAAAAAGAAAAATCCTCAGAAAATCAGGAATACAAGCAAATTTCCTAAACCTGACAAAAGCATATTTTAAAACTCTACAGAAAACGTCACAATTAATAATGAAACTTTAGGGACTTCCCTGGTGGCACAGTGGTTAAGAATCACCTGCCAACGCAGGGGACAGGGGTTTGAGCCCTTTTCTGGGAAGATCCCACATGCGGGGGAGCAACTAAGCCCGTGCGCCACAACTACTGAGCCTGTGTGCCACAATTACTGAAGCCTGTGCACCTAGAGCCCGTGCCCCACAACAAGAGAAGCCACCATAATGAGAAGCCCGCGCACCGCAAGGAAGAGTCATCCCCACTCGCTGCAACTAGAGAAAGCCCACACACAGCAATGAAGACCCAACGCAGCCAAAAATAAATAAATAAATAAAAATAATGAAACTTTAGAAGCATTTCTTTTGAGACAAGGAGGAAGAGAAAAATGATTGTTGTCACCACAATTATTCAACACTGTTCTGGTAGTCCTAGCCAGTGGTATAAGATGGGAAAATAAGTAAATACAACTTCAAATAATTACAAAGTAATCATTGTTATGTAGGCCTGTCCAAAAGTTTTTGAAGGCCTTGGGCTGATTTTGCTATTTCTCTACAGAGTAAATCTTCCTAAACTAGAATCCCCAACTACATTTCCCAGACTCTTTTGCTGTTAGGTATAGAGCTGGGTGATGAGTAGGGTGTCATGTTATAATTATTAATAATGCTTCCTTTCACACTCAAAAGAGTTCTGATTTGGGGGCTTCCCTGGTGGCACAGTGGTTGGGAGTCTGCCTGCCGATGCAGGAGACACGGGTTCGTGCCCCGGTCCGGGAAGATCCCACGTGCCGTGGAGCGGCTGGGCCCATGAGCCACGGCCGCTGAGCCTGCGCGTCCGGAGCCTGTGCTCCGCAACGGGAGGGGCCACAACAGTGAGAGGCCCGTGTATCACACACACACAAAAAAAAGAGAGTTCTGATTTGGATGATAAATTGTATTTATCTCAATCACATGGGCAAAAAAGCAACATGTAGAGATCTGTTTGGCTAGTACAAATCATGACATGGATCTAGAGCCCTTAGCTATGGAAGCCTGGATTTAGCAGCTTTTGTATTATGGTGGAGAGTATACAGTTCCAGAGCCAAGCAATTGGTGTTTTAATATGCATTCGAGGTGATTCTGATACATGCCCAAGTTTGAGAGCCACTGCTCTCAATGAATTCTTGTCCATTTGCACAAGGAGAAACACATAGGATGTTTACTATAGCATTATTTGTAATATTAAAAGAAGTGGAAACAACCTTAGCATCTTCAGTAAGAGGAGGGGTAAATAACTGGCTTTATTTATGAATGAACTATGGATAAATCTCAAAAATCTAATTCTGAATGGAAAAACCAAGTTGCAAAAGGATTTATATGGAATGATGCTGTTTGTGTAAAATTTTGAAACACACAAAACCATGGAATATTTTATGATATTTACACAAGTTTTTAAAAACAGAAAATCATTAAGTGAATCTCACACACCAATTTCAGGACAGTGGTTACTTCTAAGGAGGAAAGGAAGAATATGGTTTAAGGGCATCCTTTAATTTTTTTTTTTTTTTTTTTTTTTGCGGTACGCAGGCCTCTAACTGTTGTGGCCTCTCCCATTGTGGAGCGCAGGCTCCGGACGCGCAGGCTCAGCGGCCATGGCTCACGGGCCCAGCCGCTCCACGGCATGTGGGATCTTCCTGGACCGGGGCACGAACCAGCATCCCCTGCATCGGCAGGCAGACTCTCAACCACTGCGCCACCAGGGAAGCCCTCCTTTAATGTTTTATAGGAAAATATGACAGCATTTTAGTATTTATTAAAACTGGGTGATGGATTCATTGATCTTTGTTATGCTTCCTATACTTTTCTTCATATTTAGAAAAATCATAGTTAAAAAACATGTTTGTTTATTTTTTAAGTTAACTTTCACTTGATAAAATGGTTTTATAAAACATCCAGTAATGCTGCTGTGTTTCATTTCCAGGGACCTATTGTCAGACAGAAGCTCAGTCCACATTCAAAAGTAAAATGGTATACCAAGCACCACAGTAAACATGTATTTTAAGTTCAGTTTGTATTCAACTTGATTGCTGGAATTGCTGGCAGTCAACAATTTAGGGAGGACAAATATACCAATCCCAAATGAAAACTATAGGAGTAACACATATATGGGACTGGCTTGCCTTACATATTACATGAGATCTAATGTTTCTTAAATAAGGAGTCTGGGTAAATCATTTTGTAAAATAAATAATTATTCTTGAATCCATTTGTAAGTTCCCATTTTCAAATGTTTTATTTTCCTGAAATATTACACACCTATAAAAACGTATAAACTAGAAAACTCAGCATTCTAGCATTGTTAAACTCCTATATCACTGAAAGGGTAATTCAAGAACACCTTGGGGGAAGAAAGTCAAAGCATGAGACTAATCTATCTATCTATCTATCTATCTATCTATTATCTATCTATCTACTTATCCATCTATGTTTTTCCCCCATCCATCCATCCATCCATCATATGCTCAGGTACTCATCTGACATGGCTATCACACACTCATTCCAGACTGTGCCAGCATTTAGTATTCATGAAAAATCCATGACTGTTAGTTTTTAAATACTACATTGATGGGTAATGAGTAACTATTTATAAGAATTGTATATGTTTCTAGGATTTTATTTACTTAATCTTACAAAATCAGCTTAGAATTTCTACTAGGTAACATTAAAATGTATCACCCATGTAAACTTAACAGAATGCATAAAATTGTTTTTACTAATCTTATAGTATGAAATATTTATGTATTGTTAACATTTAGCTACCTAATCAAACATTTATAGTCTTTGAAGAAAATCGCTAAAGTGTGAAGAACTCTGAAAAATGGTAGGAAAAATGCTCATGAGACATGAGAGAAGAACTCACAAAGACTAGGAGATTGAAACAAAACGCTAGGAAAAAAAGAAGGCACAGAAAGTTGAAGAAAGGCAACTTCTGAAGATGACAAGAGTGAAGTGCTGTAGTAGGAATCATTAAAGAGAAGTTCCAGATTCAAATCTTTAACTAGCTGTAAACAAGTACAAGGGTAATATAAAAAATGAGAAGTACTACTCGGCAGACTGCATTTCATGATACTGGGATGAAAGTTAAGTGCATCAAATAAATTCATTAAATGTGGTCATTGTGGAATATTTCACTGCAATATGTACTCGGCCATGAGAGCTGTTTTCGTTGCACACATGAAAAGCAAAAAAAATGTGGACAACGTATATACAAGAGGGCATTGAGATAGAATCACTGTATTTAGTCACAAACCATATAGCTCCCTCAAGTTTAACAATTATACCAATCAAGTATTGTATTTAAGATAGTTAATTGTGTTTATCAGACAATATAAGTAAAGAAGAATAAATAAAATGTGTTGCTCTTTTATCAATTATAATTAAGAGCTTCTAGAACTACATATGTTCAGTAGTTTATGTCATGAATCTTTTGAAATAACAAGAATCATAATGTAAACTTCCATAAAGAATCACAGGTTTGAAACAGGAAAACGAGATCAAAACAGAAAAACTTCCCCAAATTTTAAAGTACAAAGAAGACGGTATCATCACAAGCTTACAATCAATGTCTATCAGTAGTTGATTTTCGGCCCTAAAAAGGGTGTTGAGGGTGTTGCCTGTGGCACATTAAAAAAAAAAACACTCTGAGGGTGTTGCCTGTGGCACATTAAAAACAAAAAACAACAACAACAACAAAAAACCTCCTTGAGGTTCTTCCAAGATTAGATGGGAAGCAAATGTGAGGGGCCTTAAACCAAGGAGAATATTGGTTGGTGCAGGTACAGTCTGAAGTGTCTTGGTTTGTTTGTTTTTGTTTTTTCTGGTTTAAGCTTTTAAATATACAATTTGTTTCTAAACAAATTGATTTGTTAGGTGGAGTTTAGTTTTTGTTTCTGTTGGAGAGAGTGTTATTCAAAAGAACCACCAAAAAATTGGGGGTTATATTCCACTCCCCAGGAGCAAATATTTTTAAATATTTTAGCTGTTTCTCTCTGTGGTTATCTTCATATTTCTAAATAATGTGCTTAAACAGCTACATCTTAATTCATCAGTTTTGGACACTGACTTACCATACTATTTTGGTGAGAACGTAGCTTACTTCCACCCATATTCTTCTCCCTGTTTTCCCATCATAAATATTGATATATCCCACATTTTCTTTTTAAATCAAAGCAATAGAGTTTACATTAATTGGACATTTAAATACTGTTCACTGCTGAGTTAAGCAGTTGACTATGATTACCTCTCCTTTTTCTGGCAATTTTTTTTTTTCTGGAGTCAGTAATTGTTGCTCCTTAGAATTTGTTGAGCTTTGTTGCTGTTGTTGCGTTTTTCTAGTGGCTAGATCTTCCCATGCCCTTTAACAGCAATAATTCAACTTTCCATATGGTGAAAGCAAGCAGATGATCATTTTCTCCTGGAGCCCTCCACACTCCCTGCCAGTCTGGACTGGTTGCTCTCTAGGATTAATGCACAGCTGTTATCTTGGGATTTTCCTTCAGGACCATCCTGAGAATTCCCTACACATTCTTTCTGCTTCCTGAATCCCATACCTTCTCTTTCTTGGTTTAATCCCTCATTGTGATGGAGTACATCTTCCTGCAGCTTCCTGAGAAAAGATAAATGGATAAGGAAGGAAGCTGAGGGATCTCACTATTCTTGTGTACATTTTAACCTAATCTCCCTGTTTTCAGTCTAGGACCGACCTCATTCCCTGCCCCTTTTCCTCAGTTTTTAACTTCTGACTTTCATAATAGGTTCTTAAATAAAAAGTATTTCAGAGAAAGCAACTGTTAAAGCTAAAGTTTTATTTCATTTGTAAGAGCCAGGGTTTGTGGCAGGGAAAAAAAAAAAAGGATTTATAGGTCAAAAGCTTGGAGTATGTGGAATAAAGCATCTTTACTCTGAGTCACAGAGCAGGAAGGATATAATTTATGATGTAAGGGCATTTCCCAGTACATGGGGTACATGGGGTAGAAGGAAAAGGCCTTCCTGGGCTGGGGGTGGGGGTGGGGTGGGGTAGGTATCTAGGGGGAAAAAAGCAAGAAAGTGGAGATTCAGAAAAATCCTACTTTGTGCCTTGTCAGCTTAGAATCAAAACCCCAAGGGATGATGGAGACTCTCAGGTCTTAGGAAACATGGTTGGTCAGACCATAGCCCAGGAAGCTGCAATATGAGCAGAGGGGCGAGGCGAAATGTACTGAGAAGATACACTTAATTTAAATCTGATTTCACGTATACCAAGCTAGAGTGATGGGGGAAACAGAGAGTGATATACCTTAGCTTCTATTCCTCCTAGAAGTAGCCTTGGGTTCCATACCACCTTGGAATAGTATAGTTATAATCAATGTATCTTATGGTAGCGTGGTTAGGCTTGAGCCAGGGCAGGGGTGCCTGCTTTGTCAGTCAACGATCTGAAACTCTGGTGAGCTTTTTCAGGTTGATGACACATTGCTGACATGGCTGAGGATGTGGAAGCTGAGCATGACTGAAGACTTTACAAAGGGCCATTTTCCTATTCAGATGGTCCCTCTTTACTCTATCTAGCTGAAGGGAAAACTGAGTTATTCAAGAATACAGTAGGCCAAGAACAAACTCGTCAGTGAGACTTAAGTAAACAAACTTTTGGCATTCCCCTCAATAAGTCAGACACCCTATCTCTTTTTTCCAGAGCCCATATGAAAGCCCATGTGAGATTCTGAGTGAGGCATGCAATGATTGGCTGGTAGCTGAAAGAACACCTAGACTGGAGCTTGCAAGAGTGGCTTCTACCCTTATGTACTGTATTGGTGGGAATGTAAACTGGTATTGCCATGATGGAAAACAATATGGAAGTTCTGCAAAAAAAACTAAAAATAATACTATCATCTGATCCAGCAATCCCATTTCTGGGTATATATTCAAAGGAAAAGAAATCACTATCTCAAAGAGATATCTGAACTCCCGTGTTCATTGCAGCATTATTCACAATAGCCAAGATGTGAAAACAACCTAAGTATTCATCAACTGATGAATGAATAAAGAAAATGTGAAAACTATATATAATAATAATAGAATATTATTCAGCCTTTTTTTGAAAAAGAAGGAAATCCTGCCATTTGTGACAACACGGATGAACCTAGAGGGCACTATGCTAAGTGAAATAAGCAAGACACAGAAAGACAAATACCACATGATCTCACTTATATGTGGAACCTAAAATAGTCGTACTCATAGAAGCAGAGAATAGAATGGGGGTTGCCAAGGGCTGAGGAGAGGGAGAAATGGGGAGATACTGGGCAAAGGGTACTAAGTTTCAATTATGCAATATAATAAGTTCTGGAGATCTAATGTACAGCATGGTGACTACAGTTAACAGTACTGTATTGTATACTTGAAATTTACTGAAAGAGTAAATCTTAAGTGTTCTCATACACAAAAAAGATGGTAACTATGTAGGGTGATGGATATGTTAATTAGCTTGATTGTAGTGATCATTTCATAATGTATTTGTATATCAAAACATCATGTTCTGGGCTTCCTTGGTGGCGCAGTGATTGAGAGTCCGCCTGCCGATGCAGGGGACACGGGTTCGTGCCCCGGTCCGGGAAGATCCCACATGCCGTGGAGCGGCTGGGCCCGTGAGCCATGGCTGCTGAGCCTGCACGTCCGGAGCCTGTGCTCCGCAATGGGAGAGGCCACAACAGTGAGAGGCCCGCGTACCGCAAAAAAAAAAAAAAAATCATGTTCTCCACCTGATACATTTCTATTTGTCAATTATATCCCAATAAAGCTGAAAAAAGAGTGGGTTCTAATCTATTTCCTCAGCAACTAGCTCTGTGACCTTAAACCGTCACATCTCTTCTCTCAGCTTCAGTTAGCTCCTTTGTAATTGAAGGGGTTGAACTGTGCCTTTGTCCTATTGGTCATCTGTGTGCTTCAGCAGAAAAAACAGCTAAACATTTTTAGGTGGCTCAAATGAATAAAAATTAGATTTCAACCACACTGCTGTTATTATTAAATGGCTACCTAATCAGACCTCTCTTTCATCCCAAATTAATCTGTAATGATATAAATGGTAACTTACAGGTTTTGAAGTGTTTGCTTCTACATTTCCCCCTTTCTCTCCCTTCAACCCATTTGTGGTAAGTAGGGCAGACATTCTATCTCCATAGTCGCCATAGTCTATAGCAGCAATTCTCCAGAGGGTATCTATCACAAATTCTTATTCCTGGGCCCTACTCATTTAGAGCTACTAAATGAGAATCTCTGAGATTGAGGCCCTGGGATTTATTCACTTTTCTGACATAATACCTCTAAGTGATTTTTATACACCCTGAATTTAAGAATCACTAGTTTACAGAAAAACATTTGAGGCCCTATTACATGTCAGGCACTATACTACCTGCTTTGCATATATTCTTTTTTTTTTTTTCTGTACACGGGCCTCTCACTGTTGTGGCCTCTCCCGTTGCGGAGCACAGGCTCCGAACGCGCAGGCTCAGCGGCCATGGCTCACGGGCCCAGTCGCTCCGCGGCATGTGGGATCCTCCCGGACCGGGGCATGAACCCGTGTCCCCTGCATCGGCAGGCGACTCTCAACCACTGTGCCACCAGGGAAACCCTGCATATATTCTTTCATTCAGTCCTCATAACAACCCAGTGAAGGATATATTGTTTTTAAATAAACTTTTTATTTTGGAATAATTTTATATTTATGGAAAAGTTGCAAAGATAACGGTGATAGTATTCACCTCCCCAGTTTCAGTGGCTCCTATTGTTATTATTTATATTACTGTGGTTAGTTTGTCAAAATTAAGAAACCAACACTGGTAAATTAGTGTCAACTAAACTCTAAATTTTATTCAGATTTCACCAGTTCTTTCATTAATGTCTTTTTCTTTTCTAGGATATAGTCTAGGATACTACATTGCATTCAGTTGTTGTGTCTCCTCTGGTCTGTGACAGTTTGTCTTTGTTTTTCATGACCTTGATAGTTTTAAGAAGTACTGGTCAGGTATTTTGTAGAGTGTTCCTCAGATTGGGTGTGTCTGATGTTTCTCTCACGATGAGACTAGGGTTATGGGTTTTTTGAAAGAATACCACAAAGGGGAAGTGTCTTTCTCATCATGTAACATGGGGTATATGATATCTATGGGACATCACTTGGTAATGTTAATAAAGTATATGTTTGTAACCCCAACTCAACCGATTAGGAAACAAAATTTTATCAAGCTCAGTGTTCCACAACTGCTAAGTGATGGAATTAGGGTTAAGTTTCATTTCTTTTCTCTGCCATTTTGGTTACAAGTGACCATTCCAGCTTTATCGTCCCCAAATAAAACTCTCCATTTCAGCTTGACTTGTCCTATCCTTATGTTATTTTATACTCCACTCAACTCCCAAGTTTTCCAAGTCCTTCAGTGTTCAGCTCATATCCAATCTGCTCTTTGAAACTCTCCATGACCCCCAACATATTCTTCTTCGATAAAATCTTGAAGTGCTTACTGTCTGCCCCTCTAATCTTCCACTTTGCATATACTTTCTTAACCTCTGTCTTTCCAAGCTAAAATGGAATGTTAATGGAGAGAGACCAACCTACATGTGACTCTATGTGCTCCTGAGCTGAATGACCTTGGTATCTCACCAACTGCTATCTTACCCTCTTCAATCTTCCACACTGTAGTCAGAGGAATGCTTCTAAACTGCAAATCTAATTATACCATTACCTTGCTTAAAACTCTTCAACGCCTCCCCACTATTTACAAAATAAAGTCCAAATATCTGATTCTAACATATGAGGCTCTTCATGATCTGACCGTTGGCTACTATTTCACCTTGTCTCTAGCCATCACCCCACTCTCAACTCCACGGTATCCTGCACTTCAGTCATGAAGAACTATTGGCAATTTCTAAGTGGCCTGTGGCCTTTTTGAGCCTTATGCCTTTGCATCTGCTTTGTTAACAGTGAGGATGCCACTGCAGAAGACTTTTCAAACTGGCTGATAGAACAAAAACAATTATAACATCATGTAACAGGAAGTTGAAAAGGAGGAACGGTTGTTCAGAACTCAACAATGTCATTAAAGATGCTGGTTCCTTTTATTATCTCTTTGCTTTGCCATCCTCAGAAATTTTGATTTGCCCTCGGATTGGCTCCCTTCACAGTCACAAGATGGTTGTGGTAGTTTTAAGCATCCCTTCCAAGCACAGCAATATCTAGAGAAAAAAATGGGGGCGTATCTCTTCCAGTGTTTCCCTCTTAAGGGAAAGAAGCATTTCCTAAAGCCCTCCTAGCAGATTTCCTTTTATATCTCATTGGCCAGAACTGGTTCATATGCCCAGACCTAGGATAATCAAGCAAGAGTGGACTTACCATAATTGGTTTAAAACAATCAGCACTTCCTCCTGAAGGTAGCAATAAGGTCACTCTCCCTTGGGTCAAGTAGGGGAGGGGACACCAGAGCAAAATCTCGGCACTTCCAGAAAGAAAGAAAGTAATGAGTGCTAAGTGGGCAGGCAGTAGTGGCCGCCACACTGTTATTGTTTTCTTATCTTTCTTGTCTACTAGATGGACTCCTTCTCATTTTTTAAGATTCACCTCAAATAATACCTCTTCCAGGAAGCCTTCTCTGATATCACCAAGCAAAATGGACTGCTTCATCCTCTGAGCTCCCATATTACTGGGTTCATACCTCTACTATAGCAGTTAATACATAAGTATAATTCTGCTACCCTCAGAAAAAGTGAAACCTTGGAAAAAGGCACCATGTTCTATAAGGCTTTTGAGTTCAAGCTTGTTGAAAGTAAGAAAGAAGGAAAGAGGAAGGAAGACAGAGAGAGGGAGGGAGGAAACAACTTAAATTCTCTGAGTTCCAGGCTGTTCATCTGTAAAACAGGGATAATTTTCATTCCTAATAGTTGTTTTAAAGATTAAATGGGATAATATACAGAAAGCACCCAACACAGTTCTTAACACATAGCCTCCCATATATTTTTGGAGAACATGTACTCATCTTGTATTTTTTAAATACCATCCTCCCACCTTTCACACACATTTCCTAACAGAATGCTTTGTAGACATATAGTTGCTCAATAAATTTGTTAATAATTTGCCTCAATCTAAAAAAATACAGATTACTGAATAAATTAAACAACCAGCCTAGTTTGCTATGTCCTGATTTCCTTTATTAGATTGGCTTAGAGAACTTTTTAATAACATTTCCTAATTTCTCTATTAACAGAACTCTTAATTGAGGCTTTCCTACAACCATCCAGAACATTAGCTCTGCACTCACTGCTTCAATGACCTTTCACTAGGCACTCTTTTGCTTTTCCACTCCACTCTCTTCAGTATTCTGGACTTCATTTCAGATCTGTCCTCCTGAGGTTATGTCTTCCTCCCCTTCCTAACACTTCTTTGTTGCCCAAAATAGGTGATGTCCCTTTGGAGCAAAAACACTTGGCAAATCAGCTAGCTTTAATAGGTACAGCTGTGTACTGGTGTCTGAGAGATCGGGGTATGGATGGATTAAATAAAGGAAGAAGCTCACCACCATCTCTTTCTCTCCATGTACCCCTGCATTCCTCAAAGGAGTTTACAAAACATATAAAAATAGCAATACCATACTCATCAAAAATGCACAGGCTAAAGGATGCTAAGTGAGACTTTGCAGAATGCTAAAGAGTAACTAAAACAGCCAGCTCAGAAGATCATCAGAAAGCATGATGAGGAAACATTTGATTAAAGGGCCCTACGCCCAATCCAGCAAACTGGGACTGGAGCTGTTTATGATAACAATTTAACAAACACACTTCTCCAAAGAAAACTGGAGCATGTAATGTGGCCTGTTTCCTGTAGACTATAATGGATATCTTTAGGACTTCTCTCACCTAGACTAGCTCCTGGTATGATACTGTCAGCTTGGGTTCTGCCTGTACTCAGTTCCTTAGACACCCTGTGAAGTTTTGTGACATTAACCCTGAAAGAAGCATCAGTATATTACCTAAACTATTCTTCTCATCCATTGGATATTTGCTTTGAAATACTCTTATTTCCCTGCATGTGAAAATTTTATATTAGATACCATATTTAATCCTCCTTATATCTGGCATATGTGTGAATGAATATATTCGTGTGGATCGATTCTTATCTCCATGGGTATCAAGGCATGAACATGTTGTTTTATACATGCATATATTCATGCACAAATTTATATATGTATGTACTTGAAAATGAATGTGTTTTTACCACTTTGCATTTCTGAAACTCATCTTGAGTTGCATTGTCCTAATTTCTTTGAATGAAAGTAGCAAAATTGCAGCCCAAACTAAAATTGCTCAGAGGCCTCAATTTACAGGTAACTAGCCCAATTTAGTACTCAATTAAATCCTATTCTGTTTAATCTATTAGCAACTGTGTCGACCTGCTTGTCAACTACTATCTTCTTATCTTCTATCCTTAACTCAAAAATCATTCTACCTTCTCTTCATTTTCTAGAGTTCATGTCAAGTACCCTACCTGTTATTTGGTATTTCACACACATTCTTAGGGTCATAGTTCTCAAAGCTTGATTTGTATGCCTCTGGTTATCTGTCAAAAAGATTCTTTAGGTGTATACATAGTCCAAAGAGTGAATCACACAAAAATGGTATGGGTGTCAGGGGAAGGTGTGAAGAATGAGAAGTATTCTTTAGTGAAGACTGATATTATCATAGAATCATAAGGCAGAAAGATCCCAACGACATTATCACTGTTGGGTCATCCAGCTATTAACATCTCCAGTGTTGGGGAACTGAGAGCCATCCCCAAACATGCTTTCCGATCATGACAACACTCTCTTGTACATCAAGGTCACATCTGTCTTCCTGTTGTTTCTCCCATTCAAGTATTCATCAAAAGCCCATTAGAGGGCTTCCCTGGTGGTGCAGTGGTTGAGAGTCCGCCTGCCGATGCAGGGGACATGGGTTCGTGCCCCGGTCCGGGAAGATCCCACATGCCGCGGAGCGGCTGGGCCCGTGAGCCATGGCCGCTGAGCCTGCGCATCCGGAGCCTGTGCTCCGCAAGGGGAGAGGCCACAACAGTGAGAGGCCCGTGTACCAAAAAAAAAAAAAAAAAAAAAAAAAAAGCCCATTAGAGTGGCTAACCTATAGCGGTTAGCCATTGAGCCACTGACCCCCTTGAGAATCTAATGAAAATGTTGGACCCGCTTCAAAAATTGCACATGCAAAAATAATTTTTCTTACAATTTCAGGGAGCTCACACGTTCTGTGAAGTCCATCCATCCACGGACTCCCTGGCAAAGAATTCCTCACTACTGTTTTGTCCTGAGTAGAGACATAGAGGAGAAATAAGCCATGGTTTCCTCCGTCAAGGAGCTTACTTTTTAATAGCAAATGCTTGTGAAACATTTCATAGCAATGAGGCAATATATGGTAAAGTACTCATCATACATAGAAGGACAGAAAATTCCACTCTTGCTTATATAGCAGGCTGGAAGGCCTTACAAGTGGCCATGATGTACTCACATTTTATAAGGGAAATAAAAGCCTTCTGCTGTGTTCTCAGAAGCATCACCTGATGGCACAATAACAGGAGAAAAGAGGAGAGTGCTGGTCATGGTCTGGTACATGGCACTCAATAAATGTTTGGTGAATAAGTAAATGATCCAAGAATAAAATGCTCCTTGATCTTCCGAGGAGCAAGTTGAACAGAACAATAAAAATATTTTATTCGCCTCTAAGCTTTTTTAGGAATAGCATTTCCATCCACTTCACCACTTAATCCAAAAATGTTAAAGCATTTCTAAACCCAAAAGAAACCTCTATGAGACATGTTTTAGATGAGTTAATAAAGGTTAAAAAGATGTATCTAAGGTCACAAAAGCCAAACTACAGATTAGAACCCAATCAAATCTTAGGAAGGGGGCACTGGTACCTCCATTTTAATTTCTTAATAATGATACCTTCTAACAAAGTATTTGGACAGCTTTAAGAAGAAGTGATTAATTTTCTTTGAAATCCAGATGTTAGTCTGCATTCTTTATGTGAGGGTGACCTTGGAGTTTCAGTAAAGAAACTTCATCAAATAAGGTAAAAGGAAAAACCTTTTAGCCGGTTCATAATCACTTCTATTTGTGCTGTTAACACTGCTCTGTAATGAAACACAAAATGTTTTCTTTCAGCTGGGATTGTTGCTCTTTAGTTCTTTATATTTATGTTATATATTGTAAGGACTGTTTTGTTTGGTGTAGTTTTTGCTTAAGTAAAAAGATATTACAGAAAGACAAATAAAATCTTGCAAGGGGTCAAAGCAGTTAACACTCTACCAACTATAAATGGAATATTCCCCCTTACAATGTCTTTCCCCAGAAAAATCAAAGATTTTGCATAATGTAAAGAGAGATTTGAAAGTATGAATTCAAGTCCTGGCTCTACCATCCAATAATTGTGTGCCTTTGATCAAATCACCTAGCCAATCTGAACCTCTATTTGTCACCAGTAAAATCAGGGTAATAAAACCTGCCCTATTACCCTCCATGGTTGAAATGAGGTTTACATGAGATTATGCACATGAAAAGAGCCTTTTAAAAGTCTCTATCAGTGTTAAGACAATATAGTTCCATCCAGAAGAGATGCTACCTGGTGATGGTTGGGTCACTTGCGCAATATCAGAGTTTTAGGGGTCAGACTGTAGTAGTGGGCGTGAGAATTAAGATCACTGCCACGCATACTTCCCTTTTACCTTCTCCTGCACCTGGGCTCGGCTCTACCAGAGTGCTAATCAGCTAAAAAGCATCTGAGTTGCCCCTAATTTCATGGACATTCAAAGCTATTTATTTGGGGGAAAGATAAGACGTACATAATGACTTGTTCCAAAGTCTGATAGCAGAGTAAAAACAGTCAGCAACTGAATTCAGAGACTCCAGGATTCCCAATTTAATTTGTTATTCAGTAGTCAGTTGACAGTTACTAATGCACACTAGAATATAAGTACATCTTTATGATAGTGTTGATAAACAAACTTGATAAAGGGGGAAAACGGTCCTTATTTTTAAAATTAATATATACAGAGTCCAGTGAGTTCAGAGAAACAGCAATTCAGAAGCATAATCCTGAACAGATGGCTGCTCTCCACATGCTATCTCTGAAGGGGAGTTTTTTTTCAAGGTAAATAGAAACAAATGTTTTGGTGCATTGTGTACCAAAATACAGATCTCACAAAAAGCATTTTCCAGCATGAAACAATTTTCTTATTAATCATATCTTTATGACAAAGACAAAAACTGGTGTGAGCTACTTTAAGGCATTCACTGTCATTTCATCATTAAATTATTCTTATTAATAGACAATATGTTCAGTTACTTTTAAGATATTCACGTTATTTTAGGGCCTCCCTGGTGGCGCAGTGGTTGAGAGTCCGCCTGCCGATGCAGGGGATACGGGTTCGTGCCCCGGTCTGGGAGGATCCCATATGCCGCGGAGCGGCTGGGCCCGTGAGCCATGGCCGCTGGGCCTGCGCATCCGGAGCCTGTGCTCCGCAACGGGAGAGGCCACAACAGTGAGAGGCCCGCATACCGCAAAAAAAAAAAAAAAAAAAAAAAAAAAGATATTCACGTTATTTTAAATCTGCCCATTCTATCCCCTCATTCCTACCCCACCCTCCCTTGGTTCCTAACAACACTAAGCCACAAAAGTAGTTTGTCTCTCTTTAAAATATTCCTTTTATAACCAATAAAGTATGAATATACTTTAAGAAATATGTTAAGAATATGTTTTAAGAAAACAATACATATTATTGTTTCATTAACTTATTTATTCAACAAACGTAGTTCAGGGATCTACACAAAGGGTAAAAGATACAAATCCCAATTCTGTCACTGATTATATGACATTAAAGACCCCTCATAACTTCTCCTAGCCTCAGTTCCACCATCAATAATAATAATACTGGACTTGCTCACTTGACAAGCCTGTGTATGAAAATGCTCATCTGTTCATTCATTCATTCTTTCATTCAACAGATATTCATTGAGCCCCTACTCTTTGCTGAGCACTGGCATGGTGCTACAGATACGGTAGTAAACCAAACAGACATGGCCCAGCCTCACGAACTCAATCTATAACTATTCACAGAAGGAAACTAAAGTGAAAGGTCTTATTTGAACAGGAAAGTGAGAGAAAGATATCCTAACTTTGGAGCCATTAGACTCTAGCCTCTTTTTGCCCAGAGTTACAGGTGAGGCTCCAGAGAATTGGCGTGGATTACAAGAGAAAAACTTTATCAAATATGCAAAAAGGGACCATCTCATAACTGCTTCATTTCTATATTGGCACAAAATATGAGTTAAAATACAATCCAAAATGTTTCATCCTTTAGGTGTGTTTTTTTCCCCCATAATTGCTCATAGTGGCTTTTTTCTTTTTGGAAGGTAGGTGTTATAACTTTAAATACAAATGCATAAACAAAAATAGCATTCTAAACAACACAGGACAGTGTGACTTCTTTTCTAGTCCAGAATTTCCCAAAATGTGGTATGTAGACCACTGCAAGACATGAAATCATTTTAGGTAGTACACAGATAAAATTTTCTTAATGGTTATGTGTCTACTTTAATTTATATCAGAAAAGACATAGCACATCAAAACCATAATTTCACTGATATTTGGGCTTAATATGAGGTTAAGAGCCCCCATGAATTATAGGAGCAGGGCTCAGGTGGGCCCATGAATGTTTCCAATCTTCCATCATAACTTTAGAGACACAGGAGGAAGTACAAGTGAATTGAATTTCGCATCCTGAATGTCCACATGTATTGCAGCAATCTTATCTGAGATAGACCATACTATTACTGAAAACAGTAGCTCCAGAAATGGTCTTGGGGAAGTCTTCACTGACTCAGCTTGCATCACTTCCCTCTTTAAAGCGAACATTGTGGCCACTGGGATGAGAATCTCAAATTGGCCAGGCCTAAGCTTTGTTGCCCCCTCTGGAACCTGGGACTGGAGCAAACCTACCTAAACTGCATGAATTAACAATGGAAGAGATGTGGTTCCACAAAAGAAAACTGAGGGAGTGTTCCTTGTATGTATAATGAGGATAGTAAGTCTTACATTAGAGGACTGTGGTGACGATTAAATGAAATAATATATTTTGCCTGACTGACCCAGTGAATGGCTCAAAGCAAGTGCTCACCAAATGGTGGTACTCTACTAGTGGTAGTAATAATTGCTATTATTATTTGTTAACATGATGGTTGTTGTTGTTGTTATAGCAGTGGTTTTCTAAAACAGTTTTAGGGTCACATTTTTAACTTAATTATTTTATCAACCTAGAAATGAAGAATAATTATTTGAATATAACCTTTGGAGAGTCATTAAGCCAAGGTAGCAATTCCTTCGATTATATCCTTAATTTGTTTATCATCCATGCATAATCCAGGCACTCAATTATCACAATAAAATTTTCAGTGTCTCATCAAATAGGTTTTTGATTCATTCTTAAGTGACACAGTTTTATCGTAACATAATTTAATCTAAATAATTATGCAACAATAGTGTTAGTATTTCTGGTAATGCTATATTTACAATAAATTGCAATGTATTTTTCATAGAACCCATATGATCTTGTGGGTTAATTTACTGTTTAGAGTTTCAAAATTAAAAGTAGTGATTATAATAATAAGCGTATCAGCAAGAACTTACTAATGTTGCTAGAATCTTTACTTGTTAAAAAGCACATTATGTGGTTAGGAACAAGAGTTAAAACAAACGTAAAGACTAAAAAAATAACAAAGCTGGTTAGCCCTCTGTGGACCAAGGATAGCACTGTATACACCCTTTAAGTAACCCAATTAATTGAGGATTTATGATAGACAGACATGAATGCAAAAGTTAACCAAAATATTTCTAGTAAAACAATATATGAGTAAAACATATTTGGTTCATAATTTTATGAGTAAAGATAATTATCTGTTAAGATTATCATGAAAAAATACACATAACAAATATAAAGCACTGAAGGAAATGAAGCATTGAAAAATTGAACTTTTGAAATATACATACAGTATATTTCTTTTACATTCATTACGTCAATCCTTGACAAATTTCAGGAGAAATGAGACAACGGTGGGTGAAATATTATCTAAATACTATAAATTTTAAATATTCTAGAAGTCATAGAAGGAGTTTTAAAACCCTGAAATTACAAGTGGTAATTGCTGCTGAATTTTTAAAATGTTAAAGTGATTGCCAAAGGAAACAAAGAATAAGCTTACCTAAAAGTTAAATCCTATCCAGAGTGTCAAAAAAATTAAATGATGTATAACCAGAGGTGGCCAGTCTACTACCTTTATATAGTGAAGGCAGCTATAAAGTCCCCCAGAGGGCAAAGCCATTTCTGTTTGTGGCTTTTTTATGTTCTAGTGCTTCTTCACTAGAATCAGTTTTTTAGGAACACCAAATACCAAAGTGTACATCTATAGTACATACTTATTAGAAATATAAATGCATGTGGCTTTCTACCAAAAACCTCAACTGAATTAAGAGAAGCACTGGGGTTTTGCTTTTAGTAAAGAATTATGAGTTCTTTTTTCTTTAGAATGATTGCATCTATATTCATGAGGAATATTGGTCTGTAATTTTCTTTTACTGTAATGTCTGTCTGGTTCTGGTATCAGGGTGATGCTGGCCTTATAGAATGAGTTGGGAAGTGTTCCCTTCTCTTCAATTTTCTAGAAGTGTTTGTGAGAATTGGTGTTTTTTTCTTCTTAAAAGTTTAGCAGAGGGCTTCCCTGGTGGCGCAGTGGTTGAGAGTCCACCTGCCGATGCAGGGGACGCGGGTTCGTGCCCCGGTCCGGGAAGATCCCACATGCCGCGGAGCAGCTGGGCCCGTGAGCCATGGCCGCTGAGCCTGCGCATCCGGAGCCTGTGCTCTGCAACGGGAGAGGCCACAACAGTGAGAGGCCCGCGTACCACAAAAAAAAAAAAAAAAAAAAAAAAAAAAAAAAGTTTAGCAGAATTCCCAAGTGAAGCTATTTGGGCCTGTCATTTTTTCATGGGAATATTTTTAAATACAAACTTAATTTCTTTAACAGATAGGATTATTCAGGTTATCTATTTCTTCTTGAGTAAGCTTTGATAGTTTGTGTCTTTCAAAATGAATTTGCTTATTCCATCTAAGTTGTTGAATTTATTAGTATCTAAGTTGTTCATAATAGTCCCTTATTATCCTTACTAATACCAGCATAATCTGTAGTGATGCCACTTCTCTCATTCTTGGTATTAGTAATTTGTGTCCTAAATCTCTTTTTCCTTATCAGTCTGCCTAGAGGTTTATCAATTATATTGATCTTCTCAAATAACCAACTTTTGATTTCATTTATTTTTCTCTATTTTTCTGTTCTATATTTAATTGATCTTTGTTCTAATCTTTACTATTTCCTTTCTTCTGTATACTTTGGGTTTAATTTGCTCTTCTAGTTTCTTAAGGTGGAAGGTTAGGTTACTGATTTGAAACTTTTCTTCTTTTCTCACTTAGGTATTTAGCACTATAAATTTCCCTGTAAGTACTGCCCTAGCAGCATTCTATGTGTTATATTTTCATTTTAATTCAGTTCAAAATATTTCCTAAATTCCCTTCTGATTTCTTCTGACCCATAGTGAGTTAGAAGTGTGTTATTTAGCTTCCATATATTTGAGGATTTTTCTAGACATCTTTCTATTACTGATTTCTAATTTGATATCACTGTGGATAAAGAACATACTTTATATGGTCTGAATCTTTTTAAATGAATGAAAAAATGTTTTTTGGCCTAGAATATGTGCTTGAAAAGAATTTGCATTCTGCACTTGGGGCGTAAAGTGTTCTATAAATGTCATTTAGGTCAGGCTGGTTGACAGTGGTTTTCAAGTCATTTATACTTCTATTGATTTTCTACCTACTTATGAGTCACTGAGAAAGGAGTGTTGAAAATTCCAACTATAGTTCTGGATTTCTCCTTTAATTTATGTCAGTTTTCTTCATATATTTTTAAGGTTGTATTATGATGTGCATAACATTTTTGATTTTTTTTTTTCTTTTGCGGTACACGGGCCTCTCACTGTTGTGGCCTCACCCATTGTGGAGCACAGCCTCCGGACGTGCAGGCTCAGCGGCCATGGCTCCGGGCCCAGCCGCTCCGTGGCATGTGGGATCCTCCCGGACCGGGGCACAAACCCACGTCCCCTGCATCAGCAGGCGGACTCTCAACCACCGCGCCACCAGGGAAGCCCTTGAATTTTTTTTCTTGATGAATTATCCCTTCATCACTATGAAATGATATTTTTTGCTCCCTGGTAATATTCTTTGCTCTGAAATCTACTTTGATATTAGTTAGTCCCTCTAGTTTATTTTTGATTATTGTTAGCACAGTATATCTTTTTCCATCCTTTTACTCTTCTTTTGTCTATAAATTTATTAGGCATAATTTATTACAGTAGAAGATCTGGACAAAGTAAAAATAGTTAAATTTTTTATTTGCCCTGACCTAGCAGCTTTTATTTCTCTTAAAATTCCCAAAATGTTCTTTCTCAAATCCCGTATCTTGATTGGTCACTTTAAAAATAGAGAGCCAAGGATGTGAGTCTACTTTTTAAGAATCTCAATCACATTTATGGGAAATTTACTTAGTGCACATTTCTTTTCTCATTTCCATTTGGATAAATGTGATGGCTTTACTGGCAGGACTGACACTGACCTCTTACCTGATGGTATCCTATTTCTCTACCTCACTTGCCTCAAATTAAGAGGATATGTAATCACAAATAAGAACCCAACATCCAAGATGAGAAGTAGAAACATAAGTAAGTGGCATTGACTCATTGTTCTACTGTCCTCTCCACTAGCCCCTTACTGCTCTTCTCCACCTCCCCCAACCACCCTACAAATATGAACTCTGATTTATCGTAGAATATAGTAGAATCTCATCGTATTTGTGAAATTTCTCAACTGCACAAATTTTGATGAAAATTAATGCGTAAGTGCCCAAACTGTTATATGGTTTTAAATAAACAATCCTACTGGTGGATCTAGATATAGTTTTAATTTTTGTAGAACAGAATATAAACCACTGACCAAGAAAGGTTCTAAAAAAGGATTTTCGCAGAGGATTCTGGAGAGTCTTTCACTTCCACTCAATCAGGAAGGCAGTGAAATACGGAAAGAGCACTGGATTGGGAGTCAGTTCTGTCCTCAGTTTTAACCTCAGTCTCCTCATCTGTCACAGGGAAACCCACAGGCACCAATTTTGACTTACCACATTATTTTTACCTCAAGTCCTTTCTATCTGCTTCAGATTTTTTGTTTCCTCATTGCGTTACCTAAAGACACAATTTATACTATGAAGGTGCCTGATGCACTTCTGATTTTACTACTGGACAGAGGAAGGACAGGAGCACAGTGATGTAAAAGTCAAGTTAAGAGGCTATAAGCCCAGCTCTCCTCTATCCTGGCACTGGCAGCTATGGAGGAAGTGGGGTAACTGATCAGAGAATAAGGGGCCTCTACTAGATCTGAGAGAGGGTGTGTATCAGTCCTACTGTAGTTGGGCGAAAGTAGTGAGGCACATGGCCCAAAAGTCGCTTACATTAGTGTCCACTTGTTAGTTTAGATCTTTCTCAATTTTTCTCTTTCAATTTTTATCCGTTCAGCAACCAGTAAGTTCCTAATATGCACATAAGAGATGTTCAATAAATGTTAGATGAAGGAAAAATACTCAGAAATTCAGAAGTCACTCCAGCGCTCTAGAAAACACATAAACCTTCACATTCTCCCCTCCACCATTCTTGGCCCCACCTCTGTTCACATTGCAGGTCACTCAGTGCTCATGTGAATAAGTCTGTAAGCACAGCATGACATGGCTGTGCCTAATGCAAATGTCCATTTCACTAACAGGTTGTCTTGAAAGCAGGTACTAGTCTTCAGCCCGAAACCACCTCAGTGGGTCTTCAGTTTCATCTGAGGATACGCCACAGTGATGATGCCTGCTATAGAGGACACGAGACCTCCAAGGCCTATGATGCCAGGATTGGACTTATAGATCCCCAGCTGGTCCAAAGGGTTCAGGATATCACAGAAGTTCTTCACTGTGTACAGGAGCAAGGGAAGATGTTTCTTCAGAGATCGGAATAAGAGAAGAAGAAAGAACTGTAGCCATTCTGTTTCCTCACTAGCCACGCTATACCCAAGAGGATCCTGGGATGGTGATTTCTCCCTCTTTGCCCTGTCATGTGCAACCTGTTCCATCTGCAGGGAGATTTCATACAGATCCATGACCAGGCTCAGCAGAAGAGAATAGTAGTAATGGCATCCAGCCCACATTCGCCATTTCTCTTTGTTAATGCCAGAGGCGAGCCCTGCACTCCTCACGAAGATGATGGGGTCACAACTGAAATAAATCACAAGGTTCAGGCTGGCTAATGTTAGGCATACGTGGGGCACCAGGTCAGTGGCATGAATGCTCTGCTGAGTCGCCTGTACAGCATGTACCACATTGCCTAGTCTGAACCATTTACGGCCAGTGCTCACACTGGACTCCAGTTTCTTGAGCTTCATAACAACCTCCTCTTTGTCAGCTTTAGGCTCTAACAAATATCTAAGCAACATGCATGTGTACTTAGTGGCTCTGAAGAGTTGGTCCTGGCCCTGGGTCTGGTTGGTGAAGCTGATAAAGGCGTCCATGGCACCCAGCCCAAGGACAAGAGTTGCACTGGGCTCTGTTGCGAGTCCTCAGGGGTGGCTGACAGGTCCCCACGGGAGGGTTGGTCTCTGCCCATCTGAGGGGCTGAGTCTCCCCGCCCCTGTGGGGGTGGGTGCCCATCCTTTTACTTTTAAACCTATTTGTGGCTTTATATTTAATTTGTATTTCTTGTAAACAGCACATATACTTTGGTCATGGTTTTTTAATCTGATCTGACCATCACTGCCTTTTAATTAGGGTATTTAGACTATTTACATTTTATATAATGACTGATATGGTTAAATTTAAGTCTATCATCTTGCTATTTCTTTTTTTTTTTTAAGTTAAACAACAGACTTTATTTGGGTTTCACCAGTTTTTCCACGAATGTCCTTTTTTCTAAGATCTAGTCCACTATCACCTTGCTTTTAGTTGTCATGACCCCTTAGTCTCCTCCAATCTGTCTTTCTGTGTTTCACAGTCTTTCCTTATTTCCCATGGCTTTGACACTTTTGAAGGTCACTGATCAGGTGTTTTGTAGAATGCCCCTCAATTTGGGTTTGGTTGATGTTTTTCATGATTAGATTGGGATTATGGATCTTGAGGAAGTCTACCACAAAAGTGAAGTACTCTTCCCATCACACCATGTTAGGGATGCATTGTGTCATCATGACTTAGTGCTGATGTAAACCTTGATCATTTGGTTAAGGTGGTGTCTGCCATGTTTCTCCACTGCAAAGTTACTATTTTTTTTTCCCTTTTCATACCCTCTTGGGTAGAAGTGAGTCACAAAGTCTAGCTCACACTTAAGGGGAGGGGAACTGAGTTCCACTTCCTGGAGAAAGGAATACTGAAAAATTTTTGGATATACATTAAAACCACCACAGTAATTAATGAATGCTATTTATTTTCTATTTGTCCCAATTATTCTTTTTTCCCTTTTCCTATTTTTCAGCCTATTTTTGTACTGAATACTTTTTATTACTCCATTTTATCTCCTTTGTTGGCTTACTAGCTATAACTCTTGTTTTACTAGTAGTTGCTTTAGGGTTTATAGTATACATCTTTAATTACAGTGTACTTTCCAGTGATATTATATCAGTTTACATAAAAGAGCCTTAAATTGTACACTTCCATTTCTTTGCTCCTACCCTTTTTTGTCCAGTGATGTTATATCAGTTTACATAAAAGAGCGTTAAATTGTACACTTCCATTTCTTTGCTCCTATCTTTTTGACAAAAAAAGGTAGAAGCAAAGAAATGGAAGTGTACAATTTCTGAAAAGCTTTTGTATTTCTGAAAAAGTTATTATTTTGCCTCTGTTTTTTAAAGAGTTTTTTTCTGGGTAGCAAATTCTATGTTGGCAGTATTTTTATTTTAGTACTTTAAGGATATTGCTCCACTATCTTATCACTCTCATCCTTACTTTTTTAGGCCGCACCACACGGCTTGTGGGATTTTAGTTCCCCGACGAGGGACTGAACCCAGGCCCTCGGCAGTGAAAGCATGGAGTCCTAACCACTGGACAGACAGATAATTCTGTCTTGCACTTCCTTGATGGTGTCCTTTGAAGCATGAAAGATTCAACTTACCTAGTTTCCTTTTGTTGCTTGTACTTCTGGTGTTGTATTTAAGAAACCATTGCCTCAGAATCACAAAGATTTACTCCTATGGTTTCTTTTAAGAGTTTTATCATTTTAGCTCTGACATTTAGGTCTATGACCAATTTTGAGATAATTTCTGTGTGGGTGTGGGGTAGAGATCCAATTTTATTCCTTTGAGTGTGAGTATCTAGAGTGTTCTTTCTCTATTAGATTATCTTGGCATCCTTGTCAAAAATCAGTTGACCATAAATGTAAGGGTTTACTTCTAGACTCTTAAACCTATTCCATTAATCTTTATGTCTGTCCTTGTACCAATATTACACTGTCTTCACTACTGTAGCTTTCTAGTAAGTTTTAAAGTCAAGATGTGTAGTCCTCCAACTTTCTTCTTCTTGCTCAGAATTATTTTAGCTATTCTGGGTCCCTTGCATTTCCATATGAATTTTAGGATCAGCTTGAGAATTTCTTCAAAAGAAGCCAACTGAGACTTTGATAGGCATTATATTGAACTTGTAGATCAATATGGGGAGTATTTCCATCTTAATAATATTGTATTCCAACCCAGGAACATGGGATGTGTTCTCAGTTATTTGGATCTTCAATTTTTTTCAACAAAACTTTGTAGTTTTCAATGAAAAAGTCTTGCATTTCTTTTTAAAAAATTCATTTTTAACTATTTTATGGTTTTTGATGTTATTGTAAATTGGTTTTCTTAATTTCATTTTCAGATTGTTTATTGCTTGTGCATTGAAGTAAAACTGACTTACATATTGTCACTTGCAGTGGTTAGGAATCTGCCTGCCAATGCAGGGGACATGGGTTTGAGCCCTGGCCCAGAAAGATCCCACATGCCACGGAGAAACTAAGCCCATGTGCCACAACTACTGAGCCTGAGCTCTAGAGCCCACAAGCCACAACTACTGAGCCAGTGTGCCACAGCTACTGAAGCCTGTGCGCCTAGAGCCCGTGTGCCGCAAGAGAAGCCATGACAATGAGAAGCCTGCGCACCACAATGAAGAGTAGCCCCTACGCACCACAACTAGAGAAAGCCTGCGCACAGCAATGAAGACCGAACACAGCCAAAAAAAAAACAAAAAAAAAACTGCAGGATTTCATTTATATCCTGCAACCTTGCTAGGTCTTGTCAACTACAAATAGAAATAATTTTACTTCTTTCTTTCTTTCCAATCTGGATGCCTTTTATTTCTTTTTCTTGCCTAATTTCCCTGGCCAGTATCTCCAGTAAAATGATAAATAGCAGTAGTGACAGCTGACATCCTTACCTCATTTTTGATCTTAGGAAGAAAGCATTCAGTCTTTCACCATTAAATATGGTGCTATTTATCTGTGAGATTTTCATAGATGCCCTTTATTTATCAGACTGAGGAAGTTCTCTTCTATTCCTACTTTTTTCACTGCTTTTATCATGAAAGACTGCTGGATTTTGTCAAATGCCTTTTCCGCATCAACTGAGATGATCATGTGTTTTTGTGCTTCATTCTATTAAGATGGTGTATTACATTGATTTTCAGATATTAAACCAAATTTGGATATATTCCCGGGATAAACACCGCTTTCTCATGGTGTACCCCTTTATTCCATGACTGGATTCAGTTTGCTAGTATTTTTAAAGGATTTTTATGTCCATATTCACAGGGGATACTGATTTGAAAATTTACTTTCTTACGATATCTTTGGTTTTGGTATCAGAATAATACTAGTGTTACAGATTAAGTTCTTCTATTTTTTGAAATCGTTTGTAAAAGATTGGAATTGATTCTTTAAATGTTAGGTAGAATTCACCAGTGAAGCTGTTTGGGCCTGGGATTTGTGGGAAATTTTAAATTACTAATCCAATCTCTTTACTTGTTATAGGTCTATTCAGATTTTTTACTTCTTCCTGAATCACTTTCAGTTTGTCCATTTCATTTAAGTTATCTAATTAGTTGACATACAATTATTCATAGTACTCCTTTGTAATCTTTTTTTTTTTCTCTAAGGTTAATGGTAATAATCCCTCGTTAACTTCTGATTTTAGTAATTTGAGGCTTCTCTCTACTTTTCTTTATCAGTCTACTAAAGGTTTGTATTTTATTGATCTTTTCAAAGAACAAAATCTTGGTTTCATTGATTTTCTCTATTGTTTTTCTATTCTCTATTTCATTTATTCCACTTTTATCTTATTATTTGTTCCTCTGCTAGCTTTGAGTTTAGTTTGCTCTTCTCTTATGATGGAAAATTAGAATATTGATTTTAGATTTTCTACTTTTATAATATAGGCACTTACAGCCATAATTTCCCTCTAAGCATGACTTTAGCTGACCCTTAAGTGTTGACATGTTGTGCTTTCACATTCATTTATTTCATAATATGTTCTAATTTCCCTTGTCATTTCTTCTTTGGCCCATTCATTATTTAGGAATGTGTTATTTATTTTCCACACATTTGTGAATTTCCCAAATTTCCTCCTGGCATTAATTTCTAATTTAATTCCATTGTGGTTGGAAATGCTCTTTGTTGATTTCAACCCTTTTAAGTTTATTGAGGCTTGTTTTGTGGCCTATCATTGGTCTAGCCTGGAGAATATTCAATGTCGGCTTGAGAAGAACGTGTATTCTGCTGTTTTGGGGGTGGAGTATTCTATAGATGCCTGTTAGGCCTGATTGATTTATATGTTGTTCAAGTCTTCTATTTCCTTGTTGATCTTCTGCCTAGTTATTCATTCATTATTTTATTATTATTATTATTTTTGTGGTATGCGGGCCTCTCACTGTTGTGGCCTCTCCCATTGCGGAGCACAGGCTCCGGACGCGCAGGCTCAGCGGCCATGGCTCACGGGCCCAGCTGCTCCGCGGCATGTGGGATCTTCCCGAACCCATGCCCCCTGCATCGGCAGGCAGACTCTCAACCACTGCACCACCAGGGAAGCCCTATTCATTCATTATTGAGAACAGGATATTGAAGTCTCCAGTAATTACTGCTGAATCATCTATTTCTCCATTTAATTCTCTTTTGTCTGTCTGTTTTGTTTCACGTATTTTCAGGCTCTGTTGTTAGGTGCATGTATGTTTATAATTGTTATATATCTAAATGTTATAAATTATTATATCTTCCTGATATCTTCCTTTTATCATCATAAAATATCTCTCTTTGTCTCTAGTAATACTTTTGTCTTAAAGTCTATTTTGTCTGATATTCGTATAACCACTACAGCTCTTTTTTGGTTACTATTTTCACGGTGTATCTTTTATCCATCCTCTTACTTTCAACGTATTTGTGTCTTTGAATCTAAAGCGTGTCTCTTGTAAACAGCATGTAATTGAATCATACCTCTGCCTTTCACTTGGAGCATTTAATCCATTTGCATTTAATGTAATTGCTGTAAGGTATGATTTATGTCTGCCTCATTTTTATAAATCCTTTTTTCTCTGTGTTTCATTTTTGATAGTTTGTATTTTGTGCAGTCAAGTTCATGAATCTTTTCTTCTTTAACATTTAATATGCTGTTAGTGTATTTTTTATTTAAGACATAATTTTCACCTCTAGACATTTAATTTGTGCCTTTTAAAAAAACATATTCTGGGCTTCCCTGGTGGCGCAGTGGTTGAGAGTCCGCCTGCCGATGCAGGGGACACGGGTTCATGCCCCGGTCCGGGAAGATCCCACATGCCGGGGAGCAGCTAGGCCCGTGAGCCATGGCTGCTGAGCCTACGCATCTGGAGCCTGCTTGTCCGGAGCCTGTGCTCTGCAACGGGAGAGGCCACAACAGTGAGAGGCCCACGTACCGCAAAAAAAAAACCCCAAAAAAACATATTCTAAGTATCTACCTACAGATAGGATGCAATTATAATAATTTTTTTTTTCTTGCAGTACGCGGGCCTCTCATTGTTGTGGCCTCTCCCGTTGTGGAGCACAGGCTCTGGATGTGCAGGCTCAGCAGCCATGGCTCACGGGCCCAGCCGCTCCGAGGCATGTGGGATCTTCCCCGACCGGGGCACGAACCCGTGTCCCCCGCATCGACAGGCGGACCCTCAACCACTGCGGCACCAGGGAAGCCCTAATAATTTTTAATGTCCTTCTTTACTAATTCTAGTATCTGTGTCAGTTCTAACCTGGTTTTTATTGATGGATTGCTTTCCACATTATGGGTGAGATTTTCTTGCTTATTTGAATGCATAGGAATATTCACTTGCATGTTAGACATTGTGACTGTTCCCTTGCTGGGAGATGAGTATTTTTGTATTTCTTTAAATATTCTTGAGTTTTATTCCATGACATAGTTAAGTTCCTCAGAAACCATTTGATCATTTTAGATCTTGCTTGTTAGGCAGGATCAACGATTAGTCCCTGACTACTGATTACTCCCCACTACTGAACAAGATCTTAAATACTCTCTCCAATACTCTATGAATTATAGATGTTCTGGTCTGGCTAACAAGAACAGGCACTACTACTGGACCTCTGTGAGTGCTGCCACTGCTCCCTCTAATCCTCTCTGATGGCTTTTTCCCCAGTCTTGGGCAGTTTCCTCACATGCATGTACCAATCAGTAATCTGAATACTCAAGAGGACCCCTGGAAATATCCAGAGTTCTCCCTCTGTGCAGCTCTCTCCTCTTCAATACTCTGTCATGAGAGCTCCAGCTTCCTTGGGTCCCCTCGATTCTCAGCTCCATCTCCTCAACCCAGGGATTCTGCTGAGCTCCACCTAGATTTCCCCTTCCTGCTCCACAACCTGGAAACTCCCTCAAAGCAGTAAGCTTTGGCAATAATAGGGTTACCTCATTTGTTTCTTGTCTCTCAAGAATCAATGTCCTTTACTGCCTGATGTCCAAGGTCTAAAAAAAAATTATCGTGTGTATTTTGCTTTGTTTTATTTTCCAGTTGTTTCAGGTGAGAGGGTAAACAGGCAGTACCTGTTACTCCATCTTGGCCAGAAACATAAATCATTTCCTGAGTTTCTTGATGACACCCAGGGGTTAAAAAATTGCTCAGAATTTTTTCAAATTTGGGGCACTGGGAATATACCTTATCACACACTTGATACAATGGAATAGGAGGTACACAACATGCCCTATGACGTATTCCTTCCAAAAGTGTTTAACCTGAATCTGAGGAATACTGCATCTGAGCCAGGGTGGGCCTCATATACACCAATACCTTACAATAGAGAGCAGTTCTTCTGCACCTAGATTCCTCCTGTCTCCAGAATTCTTGTGTCCAGCTCCATTCTCTTTATGCCATCTATACATGAATTTATGTTACTCCTATAATGGCATACATAGGCACATTGATGAGGCAATATTTAAGCATGAATCCAAACCCAAGAGGAAGAAGACACTTTCCTCTATTGCCCTAAAATAAATGCAGGGTGCTGAAGGAGAAAATAATTCATGCATTTCTAAAACACCCTGTTATCTTTACCGCAAGAAATCAGAGCCCAAAGCATGAGCAAAATCTGCACTCTTTAAATTGTGGTATGCTTGAATGACTTACTAGCTAGGTATTAGAATCTCTGTAAAGTTTCTAATGAGCAGAAAAACAGAAACAAAAATAATATTCTAAAATGTAACAATGATTATGATATTCAGAAATTCCTTATGGAAAAGTCAAAATCTTTCTGACTGTCAAAATCAAGTTTGGTTAGTAATGGGATGAGCCTAAGGAAGGATCAAGTCCCAGAAACTAGAATAGGGGTCTTAAACTGTGGGTTTTGTACTATCTACCTCAAAATTATTTAGGGGTATACGTTTAAATGCAGATGTCTAATCCCTGTTTCACAGAGTTACTGAATCACAATCTCTAAGGGTGGAATCCCAGAACCTGTACTTTTACTAAGCACTCTTGGTGATTTTCATGAACATTAAAGTTTGAGAATGACTATAAGTAATCTCATTGGAACAAGGCAGGACATCAGGTCCACTCAATAGGCACCAAAAAGAAAAAATCCAAAATGCAGGCAAGACATGCTATCCAGGGAATCTGACAGTAAGTAGAGGGTTCATGTAGACAATTACAGGAGTGGGAGGAAAGTTCTACAATGTCAACACATGGAAATCCAAAAGCGGAGTGATTTGTTAGGAGTCAGGCATTGGCAATAGGTAAAGTTTCAAACAAACTGATGATGGGCATCAGAGATGTAGCAGTTTGTAGTAAGGATCCAGTTGTGCAGACTTGGGTTTAAGGATTGGGTTCTAATTTCTATGAAGTTGAGGAGATCAAAGTAGAACTCCAATCCCAAAGCAGGGTCAGAGTCAGATACAAGAACCTAAAAAATGCCTGTTACTAGAACCAGTCACAAGGACCAAGGTGAGAGCCTACTCCTTAGGGACAAGGTTAGCTCAAAGAAGGACCAGCACAGAGACTAATTTGATATGCAGCCACCAAGCAGCACAACTAGGGGCTCTTGGATTTATCTGCCCATGGCCTGTATCAAGGGTTAGCTTGCCCCAGGGAACTAAGTGGCCCTGATGAAAGGACTGGAAAAGACCTATCTGACCCAACTTCTCATCCCCTACTTGAATTCTCTTTCAGACATAGCCTCAGGATGTTGTCACAGAGGTAACAGTGGTTTTTCTCAGTAGTTATAATGATGGCAGCCAGCTGTGAAAGAGGCTGATTGCTAAATAGAATAGCTCCCTGAGGTGAGCAAGGGGCAACTGGATTCTGGAGCCAACAGCAGGTTGTCTGCACCCCCAAGAAATTCTGAAATGTCACAGCCTAGGGTTGAGAACCCAGGTGTCCTGTGTTCAACTCTATTTTTCTTTAAAATAACAGATCACATTTTCAGTGAAAGAACAACTAATTTTTTTTTTTTTTTTTTTGCAGTGTGTGGGCCTCTCACTGTTGTGGCCTCTCCCGTTGCGGAGCACAGGCTCCGGACGCGCAGGCCCAGCGGCCATGGCTCACGGGCCCAGCCGCTCCGCAGCATGTGGGATCTTCCCGGACCGGGGCACGAAGCCATGTCTCCTGTGTCGGCAGGCGGACTCTCAACCACTGTGCCACCAGGGAAGCCCCCTATTACAACTAATTTTTAGCTCACTATTGGATGAACCCATAAATCCTTTCTTTCATGCTTAAGTTCATGCTTAGAGACTGATATCTGTAAGGTGGTAGAAGCATATGCTGAATTCCTCCACTCCCTCGATGAAACCTTTTCAGCAAGTAGGCAGGGAGCAACTAGTAATCACTAACCAAGCGATTACTAATCTGGCAGATACCCTCCAGGGGTGTGGGAAGTGAGTGAAGAATTGAGATAACTGTCAGAACAAATGCCAGAGAAAATCACAGGAAGGGCAGGACTGAATAGATCTAGTAGAGGCTGTTGAGAGAAGGCCAACCCCTTGTCAAGCTCATCTGTCCCTTTGGTTACTTACCACTGGCTGTCTCACTCCTGGATCTATGCGACTCCTTTGACACTCCTTCCCCAGCCCTGTGGGATGTTCCCCACTCATCCTATTCACCCACAAAGAAATACTCTCAAAATCAATTGGGTGGTGATAATGAGCCATCATGTGCCTGCTGTGCTAAAACAGATATAAGGCAATCTGGAGAAAACCTTTCAAGACAGGCTTTAAAAAAAAATTCCAGTATCTCTAGGAGTGGTGTCACTTCTAAGTTGAAAAATCAAAGTCAAGCTACAGTCCTTTCATAATATTGGCTTGTTTTGTTTACAAAGGTGTTATATTTCTAAAGCAAATGCCATAAGAAGTATGAAAGGTTTACTCGATCTGAAGGGAGGAAAAAAGAAACAGGAACCATTTCAATAGTGGAACAAATGGACCTGGATTCAAGAACTGAATGGATTTGTAACGTTTTCTTGCTTTGCCCTTTGGAGAGGTCTATTGCTCTGCCTTCAATAGTTTCCTAAATATCACTCTCCAAGATCTCTGTTCACTTAACTCAGATTTAGAATTATGGATGTAGAATACAGAAGATGCCTAAAATTCCATTCCTTAATTGAGGAAATTGAGGTCTGGAAAGAGAACAGAATTTCCCAAACCAAGACTAAAAGTTTTGTCTCTTGATTCCTAGTCCAGTGCTCTTTTCACTCTGTTGCCCTTCTTGATGTTACTTTTTTTTAGTTTTGAAAATTACTTTCCCAACCTACTGGGACTAAAGCTTTTCAATATCTTCCTTTAATAGTTGTATATCATCTACTCCCCATTTCTGGTTGTTACCTTTATGAGGGAGAGGGTGTAGCAAAACATGGAGAATATTCTGATAATTATACACTACAAAGATAATCTATTTTGTATTAAGAACTAGGAATAATTTATTGGAATAAATATCATTGGATCATGAATTGTTTAGATAAAGTTCATTTATGATGATCAATAATATCTGACAAAGGGGGGAAGGAGTATTGAGTAAAGTAATAACTCACTAAAATATAAATAATATAATTGGTCTAGGTACTGTTTAAAAAAGAAACTTAAAAAGAATCTGAAAAAGAATATATATATGTGTATATATGCATATATATGTGCATATATGTGTATATATATATATACCCACATATGTATAATTGAAACACTTTGCTGTACACCAGAACCACTGCTGTACACCAGAACCTAACACAACATTGTAAATCAACTATACTTCCGTTTAAAAAACAGCAACTTAGATATAATCTTTGAACCTTGGATCTTAGGGAAGTGGCATAATGTGGCAGAAAGGACACTGTCTTTGAATTCAGAAAATTTGGGTGACCATCTGATTACACAATTTACCAGCTGCATGATCTTAGGTAAATCAGTTGAACTTCCCTAGGCTTAATTTTATTATGCATAAAATGTAAATAGAAATCTGGGCTATTTCAAAGGGTTCTTAAAAGGATCAAATTAAATAATGTATGAGAGAGTGCTATAATTCAAAGATCAGAGACTATATGCATCATGATGGCAGGGGACCTAGTGTGTTGTTTTCAACAGTGTATTCCCAGCGTGTTCCTAGAACAGAGTCTGGCATAGTAAACACAGTAAACACAATAAGTATGTATTAAATAAATGAAGGCAACGATAGGAAAAATTTCATTCTTATCACTATTTTCTTACTGGAGAAATGTTTATGGTAGGATAAAGCCAAGTATCGGAGTACAGCAGAAGTGGAAGAAGCAAAAAAGAAGGAAAGAAGGATTGGTGTCACATCTTTCCTAAAACAGAAGCAGAGGTGGTAGAATCAAAGAAAGGATGATCAAATTGAACAATCCCCAAATTTACCCTTTTGCTTTCCCTGCCCCATTCATCCCACCTCTCAATCCATGAAAATTAATCCCAGTATTAATTTTTTTAAGATTGTCTTTGGGCATCCACCTCTTTAATTTTGGTCATTTTAAGCCATTACATTCAATGTTTTTATTGAAATCTGTATATGTCCTCTCTTTGGTCATTAGGAACAGTGCTGTTTTTAATTTATATTGGATGTAACTAATTCAGAGTCCTCCCTCCTCCTTTTTCTTTCCTCTTCTCTTAGCCCTCTCCAAAGGCTACAGTGGCCAAGGGGAAAGACAGCCAACTGCAGGTGTTCCTTGAGAGGAAAATAAGTTCAGTTCTTTCCTTTCTACTTCAAGCTCTGAATGATCCTAGCTAAAAGTCCTACGGGATGGGTGTCTGGTTGAAAATACATCTCACTCTGCATTACCCTTCTTCAATTTTATAGATGTGCTCCATCACACACACACAGGAATTTTATAAAAATGTTTTTCTCTGCCACAGATGTCAGGGTTTTACAGGCCTTTGGGGAACAGGTAATACACCCAAATGTTAGCTCAACTGAAGAACCATGTTTCCCCACTGGAACACTATGTTCTTGGTACTTGGCAGACTTTGGGAACACCCCAAACCACATGTACTTTAGAGGATGCAGACAGGTCACAAAATTAAATCATTCTAGTCTGGCCAAACACCCTCAACCTACTTCTAGTAAGTTTGAATTAATTGATAGCCTCCCCCTCCCCCAGTCACACTTGTTACAGACAATCCAAACTGGTTTTAACTGAATTCAGATAAATTCACCTACTTTTTGCCTTCACAAACACAACTGACAGGAGCAAACAAAAACATTTCTATCTTTAAGGAGCAATGCGGTAATAAGACTTTGGACCTTGAAGCTTACAGAAGACTAATGAGATAATGTCTAAATGTGTTTGAGCTGCATGTGTGAAAGGCTCTATGGAGATAGAGAATATGATAAATAATGCAAGAAATCTTTGTGTCAGGAAATCTTTTGTCTTCTGGAGGACAAGAGTATTAAATAATATTTTACAAACATGTACCAGCTAATCACATCTGTCAACTCTAGCCCAGGTAGGTTAAAAAGTCCTATTATTCCTATTATAACAAATAAGAATCTTGGTTTCCGATGAAAGATTTTCCAAGAAAATGCCAACAGGAATCACGGCTGTTAGGAAATGCTTTCATTTTAAGCCAAGCTTCCAACTTCAATTTCAGCTCTTGGTCAGTCTTATCAATGTGAAAGCACCAGTCCTAGCCCCCTCCAACTTTCCACTCAATTCAAGCCAAATGCATCCCTGTGGGATTCTCTTGCTATCCTAAATTGAGAAAAATCACAAAGCACACTCTCTTTGGGGTTCTTGAACCATCAAAATACACTCAGCAAATAATGTTCTCAACACTGACCACATAATGGACTTCAATAACCTAAGAGCTCAACTCAATTATCTACAAGCCTTCAAGCAAGTCCCTCCGTTTAAAAGTACACAAAACCTTTATTTCTTCCCATGTCATCTTTTATTCCTAACAATGATAAACTGATTTTTTTCATGAAGTCCGAAAATAACAAATGAGAGACGAAATTTAGCAAAGAATATTCTGATGGAAACTTCAAAAACATTTGGCATATGCTCTTCTCACAAGTTCCTAAATACCAACAAATCTCCCATTTTGTTTGTTTAAAATCAGTATCATTTCATTTTTCAGAATCTTACTTGAAAATAAGTCATTACCTCTTTGAACTCACCCAATCTTAAAAGTTTTCCAGAATCAAGTCACAAAATTTCTATTAGAATAATCAAAAAGTCTCAGAACTGCAAAGAACTTTGATATATGATCTGATTTAGCCCTTGTCTATAGACAGGTGAATTTGGTTAATAGTATTAAAATTGATGACCTGTGGACAATGGGCCATGCTTGACCTTTTGGGATATATACAAAGTGGTAACTCCCTCACCTCAAAGGAGTTTATAGTCCAGTGATATGTTTCCTGAGCACATCACTTGGGGGAGAACGTATGATTGTAAAAATGAACAACATCAGGCTCCACCTCAGACTCACTGATTCAGAAATTCTAGATATCCACCCAGGAATCTGCATTTTAAAAAGCATCCCACGTAATTCTTATGCACAATAACATTTGATAACCACTGTTCTGGTAGGTATGAGAGATGTGCACAAAATAATATTAAGACCAGTCAGAGAAGCACTGAATAACAGCTAACAAGGACAATAGGATAAGGATAATAATATCTTCTAGGGACATAAAAAAAAATTGGATCAGCATCTTCCCTCATTAATGCCAGATATTTATCAGAAAACTCTAAGTCATTTCTTAGCCTTACCTAGACATTCTTCAAAGTTATATTCACCACTAAGTTAGAGTGTGAGCTATCAATTTTATAATAAAAACCCTTAGTGCAGAAACTTAAAAATCTCTAGTGATCTACCATTCTCCCCAAAATGCCTAATACATTTGACATTTAGTTTTATTTCATTTAGCTCATGAACCACACATTTTAGCCTATTTTCTTCCCACGAGGAGAGTAACGTCTATAAGGAATAGTAATTCTCATAAGTTTTTCCTTTGACAGAAATACAAAAACTACTAAACATAAAGAAAATTTGAATTCAGAAACAGGAGAGATATTTGGACTTTAAGAATGTAAGCTATTAGTAGAATTAATTGGCACAGATTCTCTACAAGACCTAGCACTTTGTTCAGAAAAATCACCTAGGGAGTGGATACCAATACAGATTTTAGAATAGTCTGACTTGGTAGAAGTAAGATGGGTAACTGAATTTTTAACAAGCACCCCAGCTGATTCTGATGTGAATTGTTTTGAAACATTCCAGGGATTTCAAGATTTCAGGAAGCCAAGCTCATGTCTAAACCTCCCTTTGAGTCTAAATCAATACATTAAACACAGTAGATGGTCAATACATGCATATTTAATTAAAGTAACCTCAAAAGGGAACTTTACGGAAATTCAGTTCATCAAATCAGAGCCCACATTCTGTAAGTTAGACCTGGAGGATCTTGCTTATATCGTAAATTACTGTCCTCCAGAATAGGAGCCACATGTGGTACAAAAGCAGCTCAATGTAGGCTTTTGTTGTTCCTTTTAGAAAGTATATAAAATATTCTGATCACCTACTTTTAAAATTAAAAGTATGCTGAACCATGTGTGGTAAGGGCTATAGTTGACCTAAGGTGGGGTAAAGGAGAATTATTCTTTTGGTCAACAGGAACAATCAGAGAAATATAGTTCTGAGGATCATATAAAATAAAACCAAATTGAATCCGTCCCTGATTACTTCTGATGTTAGGACTATAATTTCCTCATTCCCACAGGAATTAACTATGGACAAATTAAACACTTGTGGTATTATCTAATTACTAATAACTCACAGAGAACTGAGATGTTATCCTTACTTCTTTTGGTGGGGGGGGGCCCAGAATATGATTGGTTTCTGGAGTTGTAAGCTTTCTGTGAGTCTAGGAAGTATGATATATATATGCAGACATAAATATATATATATTTAAATATAAAATAAATACGTATAACATGTCCTCTCTCAAATAGTCCACAAACCTGTAAAAGGAGCCCTGCATTAGTACTAAATGACTGCATGACCTTGAACAATTTATTCAGCCCCTCAGAGGCTCAGTTTTCTCAGCTGTAAAATGGGTACCCAGGTTGATATGGGCCAGGCTCTTTCCACTCAGCCATGACACTGCTCACACCACAATGCCTAACTGAGGTTTATGTGGGAGGATCACTAGAGATAATTTTCAGAAAAGTGCTCTGTAAGCTGTAAAGCACTCTACAGGTGAAGCAGATCATTATTAGTCTTTTATGAAGCCGAGCTATAAAGATGCAAAGTGACCCAGAAAAAGAAAACAGCGTAGACAAACCTGAAATACAACACCTACAGTGCCTAGAACATTACCCTGTCCATGGCAGGTACGTGCTTAGTAAGTATTGAGCAAAGAAAAACACAAAACATAGGTTTGTGCCTCCACCATACTAGGTATGATACCAAGAAGGAATAAATATACCCAAAATCAAAGATAGTTTGATTCAACCATGTAAACCACAATGCCCCAAGAGTCTAAGATCTTCAATTAAAAATTACTTCATATGAAAGAGCATTAAAATGTAAAATATGACCCACCATTTACAAAGAAATGGTTATGGTCTTACCTCTTCAGTATTTCAGATGCAGCCTCGTAGGGATTGCAGAATCTGGGTGAGGTGGCTGAATTTTTTCCCTATATCTGAGAGATCTGCATAACCATCCTAGCAACCTTTAAAAGAAATAACAAATTCTATAGAATATTGGTCACCTAAGCTCTGTTTTGGATCTGGGAGGCTGATTTTTAGTGACAGCCAGATTTTAAGCAAACCAGATTCATCCCCTAAGCTCCCCTCCTCAATACACACACAAAAGGAGACTGGGTAGGGGTGGAGGGGCAAGTGGGGAAGAAGTTATTTACTTTATAAAACAATTCTTTATAAGAGTCCTTTGTCAGTTTTCTACAATATTTAAATGTGATCTAAGTTTAAATATTCAAATTACATTACATACAACTTTTGACATAGACAGCTATTTGTGGAATGAGGCAAACCCAAACTGGGAAACAACAAATTGAAAAATTCAGGGGAAAAAATGTTTTCTTCTGTGTGGGCCTTAATTGCCCCCCCCATTGCAAATGTATTTTTATGCTGGGTAACATTTCCAAAAACAGGGGTGTTTTTTCTATTGTTGAAATGAAGCAAACAAGTTTGCCTTCAGAGCCACAAAAATGCCCAACTATTAGAAAAAACGTTTTCCACTGGCCGGTTGCCTCTCCTATCCCCATGCAATCTTTCCTATTGGCCCCTTTTTCTAGGAGGGCCTCTGAGGCTGTCTGATGGAACTGATTGTAAAACCATTTTGTGCAGTGAGAACTAATTTCTTCAAAATCTCAGAGACCACCTAGAACATGCCCGATCTTTGGCAGAAGTGTATGTGTTTCCTCAGTATTTGATGAGTTGTACGCTGAGTAACTGACCCAGGGTTGCTGGGTCTTTATTTTAAAAAGAGATGGGGCCGGGGAGTGTTTTCAAAGATTTAGAGGAAGAAGCTCTCTTCTCTCAAAATCTATTCATTTAATGTATTTGTGTTTCGGGAAGAGGCAGGACAAGAGGGCTCAGTGCAAAAATCTCAACGGAACTAAACCTTTCAAAATGAGCAAAAGCATTTAAGTTCTGTGTTGAGAAAGTAAGCATCACTCGCATGAAAACCTGTCCCTCCCATCCAAAAGCTGCCCAGTGTGGGAACTGTCTCCTGCGTTGCCCTTTTGGCCGGCAATCTTGGAGCAGGGTCTGCGATGGCAAAGGGAGGCAGAGGCTCCATGAGAACAGGCCCTGGCTTTGTCTCATCCTGCTGTGTTCCTCTCCTCACAGCCTCCTCTCTCACATACTAGGTGCTCAATAAATGTTTGTGGGACGCAGGAAGCGAAAAATCCGAATCTGCCCCTACGCCCCAAGGGCGAATGATTGGGAACGCAGGTTCCCTCAGAACCACGGTCTCCTCAAGTTAACCGAGGCCACCTGACCTCGGCAGCTACGGCCCCAGCAGCCGGAGAGCAACCAAGAAGGCGCGCTGCTGGAGCCAAGATGGAGAGGAGGCAGGAGAGCGAGGGAGGCGGCGCCGGCCGCGACCTAGTGGACCCACCTGACGGTGGCGCGGGCGACCCAGCCCCGAGCTCGCGTTGACCAGGCCCGAGCCGCCAGACCACTGAGCGAGGGCGGAGGCGGAGGCGGAGGCGGAGGCGGGGAGGGGCGCCCCGGCTCGAGCCCGGCCCCAGGCCCCGCCCCCGCTAGGCCTCGCATGAGCCCACCTCAGGGAGCCGCGGGCCCTGAGGGGAGTGGGGGGAGGGTGGGGGAGGGGAGGCCGCGCCGCGCGCGCGCCCCCGCTAGTTACGCGGACCTCAGCGCGCGCGCCTCCCCCGCCCCCCGCCCCCCCCGTCTCGGGGGCCCGGCGCGCGGCCCTGTTGACGTCAGCAGGCGGCTGGCCGTGCGGGGTGCGCAGAGCAGCTGGCGCACTCGCGCGCTGCGCTCGCCCCCTCCCCCGCCCGGTCTGTGGCGCGCGCGCGCTCGCTCGCTCGCTCTCCCTTCATTTTTTTTCTCCCCTCCCTCCCAGCGTCTCTCCTCTCTCGCTCCCCCTCGAGCTCCCGGCTGCCCGCGGCTCCGTCGCGCTCTTCCTTTCTCTTCGGTAGGCTCCACCGAGCGATGCGAGCTCTGGGAAACAGCGACGCCGTCTCCCGCTAGAGACTTGCCCCCCGGCCCGGCCCCTTGCCCAGCCCTGCCCAGCGCGCGGGGGTCGGCGAAGGCGCCGCGGACGCACCGACGGCTGAGGAACAGCGATGCAAATAAACTAGCAGCACCCCCTAACTCACTCCCTCCACACCCCGCGCCGCCTCCTCCTCCGGCAGCAGCGGCAGAAGGACCCACCCTGCCCCCCACCCCACCCTCCGCCGGCTCCGGCTGCGATTCCTGCCTCGACTATTATTTTATTTATTTTGGGTCGTGCACAAGCTTCAGTGCCTGCAGCCCGCGCCTCCTCGGACCGCGGGCGCCTCCTCCCTCGGCTCCGGAACCCCAGACCCCGGCCACCCTCGCCTCGACACCCCCAGAGCCCCGCCAGCTGCCGCGAGTCTCCGCGGCTGGAATCTTGTTAGAGGCTGTCTTTTTGGGGGGTTCTGTTTTCCCGACATTTTTGTTTTCAGCCAAGGGGAGGCTATCGTGATTTTTTCCCCTTTGAGCCCAGGCTCTGCTTTCTGGGGGGGTGGGGGGCGCGCCGAGCCGGGGAGCCGTGCCAGCCGAGTCGTGCGGGCTGTGGCAGGGAAGGGGCCACCATGGGATGTACTCTGAGCGCAGAGGAGCGAGCCGCCCTCGAGCGGAGCAAGGCGATTGAGAAAAACCTCAAAGAGGATGGCATCAGCGCCGCCAAAGACGTGAAATTACTCCTGCTGGGTAAGGACCGGGACTGCCACCCCCCTCCCCCGATCCCGGCCACTCTGCACCCCCCCACCAGTCCCCCCCAACTCGCTCCTGGGGAGACCTGGTCCCCGAGTTGGCACCACCATGTGCCCAGGATCGCCCACTCCCTCGCATGCCTTACCCCCCAACCCCCCACCCCGGTCCCCTAAGCTGACACTCACCAAATTTTCCCCCGTCTGTCCCAACAGGGGCTGGAGAATCTGGAAAAAGCACCATTGTGAAGCAGATGAAGTAAGTCCCTGTGGCATTGGGATTTGTACTTTTATTAAGCATAATTTTAAAATAATTTTTATTACCTTGCTCACTTCACATTGCTCTCCAGGCCCGGTTTTTAATTCGTGCACACACACACAAACACACGCACACGCATACACACACCTGAATTTGACTCCCCTCCCCCAGGCCCTGCGTTGGTTCTGGGTCCTCCACCCCAACTCCCAGGGTGGGTGTTTTCTTCTCCGGGGGGGTGGTGGAGGGAAGGGGAGCGCCTGTAGTTGTATGAATGACAGCGTCCGCCATATTGATCAGAACATCACATTATTGGCATGATTATGATCATTACTCTTGATTGTGTGGTGTTTCCTGTGTGTCGCTGCCTCTATTTCTATCTCTGTGTCTCTGTATCATTCTGTTTCTATTTCTCTCTCCTCCTTCCTCCACCCCCTACTCCACATCCATAATCCCACTTCCCCCTACTCTTCTCCTGGGGCAGTGATTTTTGAACTTGGCTAAAACGTGGAGGGGACCCAGCCCTAGGCTGGGGTGGAGTATCAAGTGTCTGCTGTTCATGGATTTGGTGCTGAATTAGAGGCTGTGGTTTCTGCCCCTCCTCCCCACCCCCAAAGGACGGAGGTTGGGGGAAGGGGCGTGTGGTAGGGGAGGGGGTGGGTGTCCAAGCGAATGTGGCTGGCGCAGGTGTATCCAAGGTAGAGGTGGAAGGAGGACGCTGGCTGTGAGGCTGAATGCCCGCCCCTTGCTGCTCCCCCGCCTTTCTCCCCCACCCTGCCAGCCTTTGCTCTCCTGACACTGGCAGTTTTCGTTCACTCTGTGGCCTTTATCAATGTATTTATTTACACTCTGCATAGGCTGTGTTCCGTGTAATCTACCCACAATGCGGATTTCAGGCCCCACTTGCTGCACCACCCCCTTCTGCCTTAGATATCAGTTTCCCCTCCTAATTAACTGGGGGTGGATTTGAGTGATGGTTGAAAATTAAAACAAAATGGGATATTCCTTCCCTTCCACACTTTCTCAGCAAGGAGCCTTGCCCCTCCTTCCTACTCCCAGGCTTGCTTCTTGCCCCATCCACTCCTGGTTAGCAGTTCCTGGTGAGCCCACAGGCAGCTTTGCTTGGGGAGGGGGTGACCTTAGGAAAGGGGTGCGCGCCCTTGGGCCTCCTAGCCCCGCTGCTTCCGTCGGCCTGTCGGTTCGGGACGGAGGAGTTCGTTAAGACCGTTTAGCGAGGATTCCACGTCGCTTTGCTGTGACACCTTCGTGCACACACAGCTCCTAATTAGGGGTTGCTGTGCAGTAAACAAAAATGATTATTTTTCAGCTTGACAGAATAGCCGAAGTAATTGCATCCCGTAGGAAAACAATGGAAAGTAAAAACCCCTTTCGCAGAAAGGTGGGTGGGAGAGGAAGCATGCTTGCGGTTTCAGAACCAAGATACAAAAAATCTTGCATGTGTAACAGGCATGACAAGCGGGTTCTAGGCGGCGCCATGATGGTAGGGAGTAGCGACTCGGAGACAATTTCTCCCGTCTGCTTGACGTGTTCTTATTTTTGTTCGAGAGCTCCCTGGGGCTTTCTGTGCAGAGGCCCCTCGGCTTGCCGCACCCAAATTATCCACGGGTAATTTGGCCTGGGGCTTCTTTGAAGCTTGTGCAACCCAAATGGATGGGAAGGCGGGGCCTGGGGAATTGCTCGTTGCAACAAGGTGCACGTTGCATCTGCCTGGAGGAGGCCTTGCAGGTCGGTAAATGCAAGCAGCACCACCCCTTTCTCCCTAAAGGGGACGTTTCAAAACTTCAGAACTCTAATCTGCAGTGGCAGGCTTGCAGCCCAGTAGAAGCCCCAGCCACCGGAGCTGGGTGAGGTTTCAGGCGCTGCGAGTGGTGGACAGCGCCCAGCCGAGGCTGGAAAAGTCGAGGAGGCTCAGCTTGGTGGCGCTCGGCTCGGCTCGGCGCAGGCTGGGCGCGAGGCTCGGAGGGACTCGGCAGTGTTCGGAGCCGAGCCGGGGCCTCGGCGGAGAGAGCCGAGCCTCTTCGAAGGAGGCCGAAGGCATTCGGAAACGCTCGGTTGAGGGAAGCGGGGTGTATGCTAGAGTCTGGAAATTAACTTTGAATTTGCCAAAGCAACTCCTTACCTGCTTTTCCTGAACAAGCCCCATAACTTAGGTTGATTTAATAAGAAGTTTAAAAATATCCTGAAGGATACCTCGCCTTTTTTATTCAAACAGAGGCACGCTCTCCAAGGAGATAGGCGTGCCATTTTAGAATGAAATTTCCTAATTATGTACTGGGGCAGAAAATGTTAAATGAAGGCTGTATTTAGACTTCTCCGGGAAAGTCTTCTGCGTCTCATATTTGGTTACACGGGGGGGGGGGGTGGGCGGAAATCAAGCGTTAGCTATTTCAGATGGTTAAATCAGACGTCCTGGCACTTTCTCTCTCTTCCCTGCACTCCCCCCTTTATCACCCGACAGGACGCCTTTCTGGAGAAAAATAACAGGCAGAATTGAGATTTTGTAGGTAAAACTGTTAGTATATTTTTAAAAATACACCAGTTCTCTTTAGGAAATGAGTAAGTTTGCTCAAAAGGTGAGTCAGAAAGATTTCTGGCCCATGTAAATTTTGCCACAAGGGACCCTAGTGTCCTGTCCTCCTGAAGCATTCATGAATGGCAGCTTTTCCTGTAAGCCCTCCAGCTTGGCTTGAAATAAATCAGATCAGGGCCTTGTGCCAAGCTGGATGCAGGACTTGTTTTATTAACCACAAAATGTGAGATTGGTGTCACTGTATCCTAGTGACGAATTCTTTTGAGCCTTCCCTTGCAGAGGTGATTTTCCAGATTGCCACTTGGGTGAGAGTCACTTGAATCAGGAGAACTGTACTTATGGGTGGGGCTGGCTCTGAAAATCTAGGTGGCATTTACAAAACGCAATTTTGGACTTGCCTGGCCAGTATGATTGGTTAACAACCTATCAGACCATACTTACGAGTTAATCAGGATGCTCTTTTATTTCACCTGGGCAGATGAAATTAGAGCGTTCTCTGTGAGTGATGCCCTGTGAGAACTCGATGACTTCCTAATGGGGACTGGGGTTTAATAGCTCAGCTTGTTGCATTGAGAGGAAGAATATTGATATTGAGACATCTCCAGATCCTTTTTAATCAGCATTTCCAGAGGAGCAAAGAGCCACTCCATTCAGCGTACATTCTTATCCACGTTATGGCGTGCTGATTAGAAGACGGACGGGGCTTCCATATATGCCTGTAGTAACTGAAATTATATTACAAAGGCAGATGCTGCTTAGAACAAAGTGTTAACACCCATACCAGCCTAGGAACATTGCAGGGAAACTGACCTTTGACATTCTTTTGCTTGATACATGTTGCAGTGGGAAACTCGCATCCATTAAGAGAGGCTATGTGTTAGACTGTCATTTGAAAAGCGTGATTCTTAATACTTCATTAAAATTTTCATTTGAAAATAGCTTGCTAGGTTTTTTTTCCTTTGTGTATGTGATTGTGAACTAGTGTTTGGGAGCTCTGTGTCGGACAATCCAGAACATTTCCGTACTGAGAAATAAACAATGATCATTGAGACGGCAAAATATAATTTTACACATATCATGAGTAATCAGTGACTTTTTATGTGTGACATTTTAAATAATTTTGCTTGTTAGGAGGTCCTGACCTCACCTGTGATACAGCCTCGTCATTTTTGCAGTCAATCAGGGGACTCTTTTCTTCCAATTAATCAAAATTTTAACAGCAAGTGTTAATTTTATTTAATCACCAAAACCCTCTCAAAGAAATCTCTTCAGGCATTATATATGGAATCAACAGAATCACTTTAAGTGACTTCCCATTCTGAGCAAATAGTGACAACTACTTGGACCGTCTACCTGATGAAAATGTAAAATGAACTGTGGAATTGCTATGGACACCACAGTTTGTCCTCATTTGAGATGTTGAATTTTCTGTGATGTCATATTCAGGCTAGCTGTTGTCTCTGGAGCATTAAGTGAATTTTTAGGGAACTAGAGAGTCCGAAGGTGACAATTGAGGCCTGGCTTGCTAGCTGGTAGGCTTTATATAAGTGAACACAGTAAAGTGGAGCACTTTGGATGTGTGTTCCTTTCCAAGGTGCTTGCTCAGTGCCACTGGTAAAACAAAATTTAAGGATTTGCCTGGTGAAGACACCATTGCTCATACAAACATCCCAGCCCTTCCAGTAGGATTGGAGTCTGAGGACAGACCCTACCAGACAGGGAAGACAATCTTAAGATTGCCAAAAGCTGTTGGTTTCCTCCTACCACCTGACCCTGACTTTGTAATTAGGGTTCAGGGCAAGGGCTTAGGTTCAGGGCAAGCCTGTGTTCATTCAGCGCACCGCTGTTTGGCACCGGCTAAGTGGCAGGCATGAGAGGAGGTGAATAGCAGCTTGCAGCCATTACTCAGTAAAAGTACAGTTGTCTGAAAGGGCGTTTCCTGCACATCCCCAAACGGTCCCATGTTGGGGCAGCGCTCCATTGAGAGCTCCTCGATCTGTGGACTTCTTGTTTCTGCAGTCATCTCTTTGGCTGCTTTGCTCCCCCTCCCCTTCCTCCTGTCTCCATGTTTATTCAAATGGAATGCACCTCTCTCTCTGGAGACAGTGTGAGCGCAAACAGAATGTCAGATCAAGTAGCAGATGAGTTCTCCTTTGCTGATGGATGGTGCTGTCTCCCTTCTTACTGTTCACTGAGCTGTAAATACCAGCAGACCTTCCTGCCAGAAGAGTAGCACACAGTCCACCTGATCTCCTCAGGAATCAGCTGTGGAATTCTTGAACCTCAGTCACCTGTTGGATTCTGAAATCGAACCCGTGTGCTTACTGAAAGGGTTGTTGCTGATGAGATTAAATGGATGAAGCTTCATGCAGGATTGACAAGACTCCAAAGGAATCCAGAATTTCTAGTCTCTGTGTGGGGCTAGATTAGATTTATAGTGCCCAGAGTCAGAGGACTGTCTTGTTTTTTTAGGACTTGGAACTCCCCAGATTATATCATGCATCTTAGCCACACCTGCTAAAGATAGGACAGGATCACTTATGTTTTTCAGCTTCTCACTGTTAACACTGGAGATTTAATATGAGTAGAATAAGGTCATATTTTTCTGACATGTGCTCAGTCAATCTGGATGCAGGGACTTGGTTCCCTCTCTCCCAGGGTGTTCTAAGTCTCTCATTTCTTACAAAGCTAGACGGACCATTATCACAAGAGCACATTTTGATCTGAAAGACGGTAGACAAGCTGGTGAGGAGGTGATTTCAAACTGAAAAAAACATTTTGGAAAGAATTACCCCAAAATATGACAGTAGCAAAGAACAACTTTTGATTTTGAAAATTTTTTAAAAATGTGCACGTATGTGTATGTTTACATACATACTGCATGGATTTTAAAATGGTTAGCAGATGCTGTAAGAAGAGCACTTCACCTCACTTTATTGACTGCATCATAAAAAGCTTGAAGGTGCTCAAACTGCATTCTAAGAATTTGTTCAAACCAGTATCACATTCTTATTTTATTCTATGTCTCTCATTTATGCACAATACTGGTTAGGAAAGAAACCTCCTGAGAAATCGGTCATTAGCATAGCGGAGGAAGGAGAGAAAGGAGCAGTGACCTGTTAGTGGTTCAAAGAGATAGGTGGATTCCTATTGAGAGAAGCCGTTTAGCGTGCTTTTAAAACTGAGAGGCAGTTAGCAGCTTGGGCTCTGTAACCAGGCTGCTTGGCTTTAAATCTTGACTCTACCACTAACTAGAAGTGTGCCCTTAAACAAGTTACTTTTTTGTGCCTCAGTTTCCTTGCCTGTAAAATAGGGCTGATAATAAAAATACCTAACAGGGTTGTGAGCATTAAGTGATGTAATACATGAAATGCCCTTTTAACAGTTTTCTAGAAATCATTTTACACATGTCAGCTACAGTTTTGATTCCTTTGATTGATTAGTGGGTGTTCCCTTCCCATATGGAGTTCTCAAGTATGTGGGCCTTAGCTTCCCTGAGAGCCAGAAGTGGGGCGCTGTGGTTCACGCTCAGGGCTTCTTCCCCTTGCCTGCTCTGCAGCATCAGTTATATAACTAACTGTTGTCATAAGTGATATGACATTTTTGATGGCGCAGCTGCTTCAGCCCAGGAGGCTGGAGTGATATTACAGAGAGTGGGAGAGAGCGCTGGACCAGGAGTCGAGATAGGTGGCTCTGCTCCTGCTGCTCTGGGGGCTCCGTTTCCTGGAGTAGTTGGCCCAGGGCTACCCCAAGCTCCTTTCCTGCTCTAAGTGAGCTATGAAATTGGGAATTACCTTCATGTTCAGATTCTTGAGGTCTTTGATGCGAGGTTCTAAACATAGAAGAATCAATTCTGGCTCCCTCCTGAGGGGGTGCGGGGTACCCATGAAAGCTCTTTTAAGGCCAAGATAATTGCAGAATAGCAACCTCAACCACAAAGCTTTCTCAGCCAGGAAAGTCAGTCCTGAGAGGCATTTAGAGAAAACCACCTCTAACCAAACTTTTCATGCAGATGTGCTTCTCAAACCAAAGAGGAGGATCTGAAAGTATCCTGTGATTGAGAAACAGGATGTTTCTGGGAGGAGGGACCCAGTGACATGTTAAAGGAAGAAGTGGTTTGTCTGTGGCTTCCAGGATGCTTAGAAATGGAGACAGCCCTGACTTCCACCCTGGATGGGAGGGCTACATAGACAGGAAGGAACTTGCCGGGGTTCAGGTGCCTAAGATCCAGGGAGTTGGGAGATTTGCAGAATAGTTAAAGGGGAGGATCAGGAGAGCTGTGTTTTAATTTTGGCTCCTTCTCTAACTTGACTTTGGGCAAGTCGTTTAGCCCCTCTGAGCCTCAGTCTTTTCATCTCTTACTTAGGATATGAGCTAGAATTCCTCAGGCCTCTTTCAGGATTCTAGCTCAGTAAATGCAAAGAGAAACCTAGAAGCCTGAAATGCAGGGGGGAATAGTAGGAGTATTTACCGCCCACAGCTTTTATCTGCTGAGCCATCTTTAGTTCTAATTTTCTTTACAGAAAAGAGGAAAAACACTGTGCTTTTCATAGCACCAAAAAATTAAAGTAAAATAAAATCCTGCAAGGCTAATAGTCGGTGCCTTGAATTTGTCCCCCTGCTCACTTGATTTCTCAACCAAGAATAGAGGAAAGGGAGATAATATATTTAAGGATAGGACTGTATCACCAAGAATTTACCCTGGATTCCCTGCTGATGACTTAGCCAACAGATAGGTTTTCTGTGGAAAATTGTTACTTATGGGAACAACTTCCCCATGCTGTAAAATCAACCTGGGCCACCTGCCTCCAGAGTCTTAGAGCACTAATATTTATTACACAGTGCAAATTAATTAGGTGTTTATGTATCTGTCTCCCTTGCTAGTCTGGGTGCCCCCTCCCTACCAGGGCTCCCTAAAGCAGGAATGGTGACTTATTTTTGCTCATCATACAGCACTGAGCCCAATGTCTGGCACAAAGGAGGTGTTTAATAAATGTTAGTTGGAGAAAAGAGAGAACTGAGGTGCACAAAGAATGCAAACTCATTTCTACAAAAGACGGAATAATAATATTGAAAGCCTTTGATGGTCATAGACTGTGTTCGTCATTTTCAATCCCATCTGTTATCCTCATTTGTTTCTTCTCATCAACCTATGAGGAAATACAGTCATCAATTCCATCTTACAGATGAGGAAGTGAGGGTCAGAGAAGTTAGGTTAACTGTGTAACTTAACGTCACACAGCTTAGTAAGTGACAGCAATGTATTGAGATCATGATTTGCCTAATTCCAAAACCTATGTCCTTTCCATTCTAATACCACACAGTTCTTACTAGACCACCACTAGTGTGGGCAATAGAGAGCTGGCAGGCCAGGACCCAGTACCCATCAGCAGACAGTATGGCACAAGCCTTGATTGAGGTCAGTGGCTGAGAGAATAGCAAGTGGTTGGTTGGGGCCAGTTTCCTTCTGGAGGTGGAGGTGGTGGTCACCATCGTGTATCACATTGATTCTGACACGAAAGTGGTTCCTAATCATCATCTGGACAGCTCCTGGAATCATTTTCCATTCCTGCCTCAGAAGTGTGGGCCATTAGTAGGTGGCAACAGAGAGGAACTGCCACTGAAGGTTCAGGCTTTGGTGGAAGGAAGTGGTCGGAGAAGACTTGGGAAAGACAGGATAGTAGGATATCCATCCATTCAGCCAGCCAGCCAGCCAGCCAGCCACCCAGCTGTTAATCCATCTGCTCACCCATAAGCACTTACTGAGCACCTAGTGTGAGCTAGACATATACATGATGCCATGGAAGTAGGGAGGAAGGTCTTAGTCCCTGCTCTTGAGGAACTCAGCCTAATGGGAGATATGTGTAAAAGACCCTTACACCTCAGAGCAGGAAGTGCCACGGGGCTGTGGGAGAACAGAGGGCACCTTCTCTAGGCAGGAACATTGGCCAAGAGAAATGACACATGGGCTGAGTCTTAAAAATGAGTGGTAGTTAGCAGGTGGAGAAAAGGAATGCCAGGCAGAGGGACCAACATGTAAGAAGGCACTGAGATATGTCGCCACATGGAACATGCTGGGAATGTGAAATAATTTGGTTTGATTAGAACACAATATATAAAAGGAGTGTCAAGAGATGGAGGATAAAAGATGAGACAGAGATCCGGTCGTGAAGGGCCTTCTTATTGTGCCAAGGACTTTGGATTTTATTCTGAGTATAATGAGATGCCACCAAACGGTTTTTTTAAATTCAAGTATAACTGACATAACATTATATTAGTTTCAGGTGTACAGTGAGATGATTCGGTATTTGTATATATTGCAAAATGATCACCACAGTAAGTCTAGTTAACATCCATCACCATACATAGTTAAAATTTTTTACCTTGTGATGAGAACTTTCAAGAACCAGAGAATTTTAAGGAAATGGGTTGGCAGGATCGCTTTGTGCGTTAGAAAGATCACCTACGTGGACTGGAGGAATCAGGTTCTGAGGTTAGGAGACCAGATGGAAAGTTATTTCTGTGATCCAGGTGGGAAAAGATTAAGAACTAAACTAAAGTGGTGGTAGTGGGAGGTGGGAAAAGGAGATAGATTTAAGAGCTATTTGGGCGGTGCAATAATAGAATTTTTTTCATGATCAACTGGAATGGCGTTGAGGAGGAACTACATTTTAAAGGATGTAGACAAAAATGAGTCCAGGATTCCTGGTTTGGGCCACTGGTGGGATGGTAGTGCCGTTCCCTGAGATGGAGAAATGCAGGAGGAAGAGGGAAGGCTTGAGGAGAAGAATGCTGACTTATTTTGGTCATGTTTGGTCCTGATTCTTGTGGGTCATCCAAGTGGAGATCCCTGGCAGGCAGTTGGATATGTGGATGAGGAGATAGGATGCACTTGGGGAGAAGGGTCAACTTGGAATTCTGTGGTGCTCATGGGCAGTGAGAGCCTTGAAAGTTGGGAATCTCACCAGGCTAAGTGAGAAGGGGAGAGAAGGCAGAGGATGCATCTCCCCCCCACACACACAGCTCCAGGAGCTGAGAAACGTCTAGGGAGAGGAGCCTGTGATGGAAAGCAAGAAGGAGTGAGCTAAGAGGCGGAAAAGAAAATCCAAGGCAGAGCAGCATCATGGGAGCCAAGGAAGGAAAGAATTTCAAGAAGGTGAGGAAGTAGTTAAGTTGAGTCGGATACTGCAAGAGTCAAATAAGATGAAGATTGGCAGGTGACCATTGGGTCTGGAAACTTGTTGGCAACCTTGGCAAGAGCAGTTTCAATAGAGTGACAGGAGAAGAGACAAATTGCAGTGGGGTTAAGCATGTGGGATTGAGGAAGTTGTGGCCACAAATGGAGTCTCCTGGAAAAGAAACTGGAACTGTAGAAGGAAGGTGGGAGAAGGGGGGAGGGCTCAGGGAGGATTTATTTGACCTCATTTGGCTCCCATGTGGGGACTTGGATCCACTGAGAAGCCGTAAAGAAAGAGTCCAGACCAAGGGAGATGCAGAAGGTACAGGAAAGAGGAAGTGGTAGAAAGAGCAGAGCCCCAAGAGGATGGGCAGGGAGGAGGGGGTGCAGAGTATGGATGGGCAGCTTAATCTGGACATGAATGTGCATCTCCTCCCCTGAGACTGACAGGAAGGCCATAAGCATGGGGTGTGTGTACAGAAATTTGGGGCTGGGATGGTGGGGACAAGAAGTTGGAGTTCTTGCCTTATCGTTTATTTTTCTCTGTGAAGTGGGAAGGATTAAAAAGCAGCTGTGCTCGTTTACCAAACACCAAAGGCTGGTAACCTTTGTTCTATTCAAACCACTCATTTATTCATTTACTCAATATTTATCAAGCCCCTGTTATGTGTTAGGCACTGTTCTAGGTGCTTGGAGATTCGGTGGTGGGCAAGTCAGTCCCAGGGGAATCAGGCAATGACTTCACAAAGAAATAATTGGACATAGTAATTGCAGACTGTGAAAACTTTTCTGGAGACACCTTTGCGTGAAGCCTTATACTGATCACGTTAGGAATCCAATTCCTGCCCTCAGAGAGTTGGATCAGTTGGGGGAGACAATCCGTGCACAGAAGAGGCAAAACTAGAATTTGATTTGGACAAGGGCTCAGGATTAAGTGTGGAGGCAGTAGGTGGAGAAATGAGAGTTCAGTGGAACTAGGTTGTTCTACTCTGCCCAGATTCCCTCATTCCAGGCTGTCCCCGTGGGGCTGCCATGACTACCCCTGCTGCTTGAAGATAGAAATGGGCATGTGACCCAGGCCTTGCCATTCACAATTTCCCATTCCCCTGGTCATAGTGATCTTTCCAGGGGATGTGGTGTGACTCAGTCCAGGTCGAGCAGAGTCCTTCTCTGGGATTTTGTAGTTACTATGAGAAAGGAGCTCTTCATCTGGGATCCCAGCAAGGTCCTCACTGGGTTGGATTGTTGAAAGCCCAGAGCTGTCTGTGGCCATGTTTTCACATCTCCATTACTCTGTGCAGGAAGGAAGTTTACCTATTGTGGGAGAGACTTCGGGGGATGGGGGAATGGGGGAAAGAGAGAAGGAGAGAGAGGGGTTTCCAGAAAGACCTTTGATGATAATTATTGTATTCTCTGAAGCTGGCTCTGTGCAATGGACAGTTATGTGAACCAATAAATCCCTTCTTTCACATAAACTAATTTGAGCTTGAATTCTCTCTCCTTTACAACCAAAATCATCTTAAAAATGGGTAAGGCCTTCCAGGAAGATGAAACAGTATGAGCTGAAGCACAAAAGCAAGACTCAAACATGCAGGGCACCATTATGGGGTAGTGGACAGTCTTATGTAACTGAAGAGTTGGGGTTTGTGGGAATATGAGGAGAAGTGTGGAAAGGAAGAGTGCAGCTGGACTGTAGGCTTCCCTGAGCATTTCGCTACGGGGTACACACTGTGAATACATGATAGGGTGCACTAACCTCCTCCCTACATGGTAGGGTAGTAGAGTGCCAAGTTAGGAGAGCTTGAAGAGGGAAACCAGAGAAGAGGCTCAAGAGCAGAGAGAGATTTTTGTAGTCTGCACTAGAGGATCGCTATGAAAGGCAATGAGGAATTGGACGGGGGACAGATTTTAGAGGCAGAATAAGTGAGACCTGGTGTCTAGTTGAACATGGGGAGAAAAGAGTAGATCAGAAGAGTCCTCCCAGTTTTGAACCTGGGTTTTGGAGTTTAGTTATGTCAAGTTAGGAAGCATAAGAGTTTAGTTATGTCAAGTTAGGAAGCATAAGAGCAGGGAGGGAAGTAGCAGAGGGAAGATGGCAAGTCAGACCGCAAGCACGAATTTCCGGTCCTTGTAGGATAACTTCCGTGTTCACAATGTTCAGTGGTTCTCTTGGAGAAGAGAGGTCGGGGCTGGAAGGAGAGTAGGGGACTCTTGGCTGCCCTGTGTGGTAAGACCATGAGAGTCAGTGGATGCAGTGCCCCTGGGGTGGGAATGCAGATGAAGAGGAGAAGGGGTCTCAAGGAAGGATTTCACCCCCCACATTGTGGAGGTGAGGCAGGGGAGCCTGCCTTCGATAGACCCAGAGGTAGCTCCAACTGGGAAAAGGGGCTGGAGGTCAGAGGCACAAGAGGAGGCCCTGCCACGTGTGCTTCAGGAAGTTTTGTGTGGCGAGCAGGGTTCTGTTCCGTGGCATTGTCCAGTTAGATGAGGACTAAGAAAAGGCTGTTGTATTTTGGTGATTGAGGCTATTAGTGGCCTTTAAAAGAGCAGTTTCAGTGGAGAGGAAGGGATAAAAGCCAAATTCAAGAACATTTTAAGGTGGAGATAAGGCTGAACTGGGATTAAGGAAACTTGAGTTCTACCCCAGCTCTGTCCCTATTTAGCTTGGTGGCCCCAGGCAAGTTCCTTAACTTCTCTCGGATTTAGTATCTTTACATATAAAATTAGGAGACTGGACCGAAAGAGCTATAAGCTTCTGCTCAAGTCTTGAGGTCATAATTTAAGTTTTGCTATCCAGCAAAACAGATGTTCTCGTGGCAAAGGAATTCCCCGCCTTCTCCCTTGGCCACCCCCACCTGAGATAATAAATTATAACAAAATTAAGCTTTCAGAACTCTAGTGCTAATTGAGAGAGAAAACTGGGACATCAGCTCAGGGAACTGTGGACACCAGTGCATGTCGTGTCCACGTATACCCTTCGCTGAGCGTGTGGGGCCCTGCGAGGCAGGAATTTGTCTTATAATCTCTCAGGGTTTACAAGACCAGGGTCCTGTGTGGCTCTTCCCCGGGGAAGAGTGCAAGACAGAATAACCCCTGGGCTCTCCCTGCCTCTCTGAATTCACATGGATAGGAGAAAGAAGGCCTGTGAGCCTGAGCTGGCTGTGTGTGGGAGCTCCAGCCAGGTGGGCAAAGAAGAGTTGAAGGGACCCAGGCCTCAGGAGAGAAACAAGCCTGACGGCTCCAGAGGGCCAGGATGGGAGAGGCCCCAGCTCTGTGTCCCAGGCACTCTGTGGCCCCATCATTGGGGACTTTGGGGAAGGGATGGTAGAATGGCAGTAGGGAGACCCTGGTTCAGAGTTGTGGCCAGTCCTCCTACCCTTTTTTTCCCCCATGTGCATGCAATATAAGGCCTGTTTCTTCTTTGAATCTTCTTAAGAGTTTCAGCCACGTGGACCTCACTAGTCCCTACTTCTTTGGCACACGTGTGTTCATTCTGTGAATCCCAGTGGAAGCCCAACCATGGGTTGGCGTTATTCTAAGTTTCTAGGAACGGAGCTCTTAATAAGACCTACAAGCTCCCTGCCTTTAAGGACCTTACAGCTTTAGAGAAGGGGGATAGACAGTAAACAAGTAAATGAATGAGCCAGGTCATTTCATGTAGTGATGTGTTTGTTCTAAAGGAAGAAATAGGGCTCAAACAGTGGGGAGTGGTGAGAGGCGATGAGGGAAAGAAAGCTGGTCAGGAAAGAGCTGAGGAAGAGGGAAGAGCAGATGCAAAGCCCCTAAGGCAGAAATGAGCAAAAAGGCAGCCCGAGAGGCTGGACCACAGGGAAGGAAAAGTAACGCAGAACAGGATTAAAGAGGCAGAGAGCCACCGTGCAACCCACGGAGAGGCATTTGGGTTTCATTCTGAATGCCATGGGGGCTTAAAACACAGGACGACTGGACCTGACTTATGTACTAAAAAGATTCCTCTGCATTCTGGAAAAAGCAAAACGATAGGGAGAGAAATCACATCACTGGTTTCTAGGGATGGTAGGAGAGAGATGACTACAAGGGGGTAACACGGGAACTTTTGGAGGTGATAGAAAACATTCTGTCTGTTAATTGGTGGTTACACAACTATATATGTTTATCAAAACTCGTCAAGCTGTATACCCAAAAAGAGTGAATTTACTGTAAGTAAATTATACTTCAGTAAATCTGACTTGTAAAGTGTCCATTTTTTAGGAGTTCCCTGGTGGTCCAGTGGTTAGGACTCTGCACTTCCACTGCAAGAGGCACGGGTTCGATCCGTGGTCAGTGAACTAAGATTCTGCATGCCACGCAGCTCGGCCAAAAAAAAAAAAAATACATTTTTTAATTAAGAAAAAAAAATTGCAGTATGCCTTAACAAAATACCTCTGGCTGTGTTGCTGCGTGGCTGGTGGACGAGAGAGCCAGCCTTGCACAGCCCAAGCAGTACACCCACTGCTGGTCTGACAGTTGAGCCTGTGTTGTGCGCTCTTCCTAAAGGCTTCCTTAAATCAGTTTACTGATGTGTGTTCCTAGTTTTCCCGTTCACATAGCTTTCCTTTACAATTGGCTTGAAAGCTCAATGTGGGTAGAAACCATCTGCTTGTTTTGTGTGGGCCCATGGTAGATGCTTATTACATATTATTTTCCTTACCTTTGAATGGCACTCTAGAGTTTACAGGCTGCTTCTACATTCGTTAATTGCATTGGAGCTTTACTTACAACAGCCTTGTCAGGCCACACAGACATTCCTGTATCCCCATTTTATAGATGAAAAACTGAGGTGAAAATCAGTGTAGTACTATCAGGAAAGCATGAATTTTGGAGATCTTGGCTTTGCCATTTGTTGGCTGTCATGTGCTTTGGGGAAAATCATTTCATCGCTCTGAACCTCGGTTTCCTAATCATTAAAAAGAGATTGAAAACAAATTAAACTCATTGCAGATACACTGTGAGGATTAAATGCGGTAACACAGCTAAAAGCACTTAGCATAATGTTGAAGTTCCCTAAATGGTAGCTATTTGTAGTATTTTTACTATCAGTGAAAAAAGTGATGTATTTAAGGCGATATGGCCAGTACATGATGGAACCAGAGCCTAGTTTTTCTGACTCCAGGTGGGTCTCTCCTTCCATAACATCACTCAGTATGTTCTGCTGGTTGTCAGTTGATTGGTCTGGAGCTAATTACTTTTTTACCAACTCAGATCCTTCAGTGCAGTCGTTGATTAATTTATATTTGTTGAGCACTCACCATGTGCTCAGCACTGTGTAGACACAGGATACAGTGGTGAGCCAAGACAGGCTCCATGGCTGCCCTTGAGGGCAGAGACGCCCTTAAGTTAATAGGCATTACAGCCAGCTGAGAGGTGGAGGATGCCGAGGGAGCATCTACCTAGGTTTGGGGTATGGAAAGACTTCTGGAAGAGGTAACATTGACTTTTTTTTTTTGTAGCAAAAAAGCATTTTTGTGACATAGATCAGTACATATGCAAAATGTGCATTAATCTTACACGTTTAGCACATGTTTAAAAAGCATGCACTCATGTAAAGAAGGTCCCTAAATATCCCTTCTTGATCGTAGCTCTTTCCCTCACTCCCCACTACCTTGATTTTCATGGTGTTTCCTTTTCTTTAGAGTTTGTCACCTATACATGCATCTTCTTCTCAAAGAAGATTTATTCTTACCTGGTTTTGACCTAATTGGAATCATACTGTTATGTATTAAGTTGCATCTTTCCTTCAACATTGTGTTTGTAATATTTATTCAAGTTGTTGTACATAGCTGTAGTTCATTCATTTCTATTGCTATATAGTATTTTATAGCATTCTCTTCTGAATATTTATAATTTTTCTATGGAGCATTCACAAATATTTGTGTATACTTATGAATTTGCCATACATTATTCAGTTCACTGCTATATAGCTATACAGCATTATATACCAGCTCTGACTACCCTGCAATTTATTTATCCATTCTACTGTTGATGTGCCTTTGGGTTATTTTGAGTTTGGGGCAATTATGAAGGATGCTGCTATGAATATCCATGTAGATTTATATCCTGAGGCACATACATTTGTAAATGGTTCTTTGGAGTAGAATTGCTGGGCATCTTCAATTATATTAGATAATGCCACATTGTTTTCCACAGTGGTTTTTCCATATTACACTCTCTGCACTAGCAGAGAGAATTCCTGGGTTGTTCTAAATCCTTGCCGATATTTGGTGTTGTGAAACTTTAAAATTTTTGCCAAATTGATAGTGTATCTCATTGTGGTTTTACTTTACATGCTCTGCTAATGAGGCTGAACAGCTTTTCATATATTGATTGGACATTTTGGATTTCCTTTTCTGTGAGGCACCTGTTCTTTTGTTACTTTTTTAAAATTAGGGGGTTTTTCCTCATTAATCTGTAGAAGTTCTTTATATGTTCTGGACAATAGTCCTTTTCCAGTTTTATTCATTATAAATATTACCACCCTTTGTCCTTTCACTTTGTTAATGATACACTGTGATTTTAAAAAGTTCTTATTTTTATGTTAGATTTTTCAATGTTCCCCTTCTTGGTTAGTGTTTTTTGTGTCCTGTTTAAGAGATCTGTGTTTTACTTTGAGATGGCAAAAGTTATCCTTCTTTTCCCTCTTCAAAAAGCTTTGAAGCTTTTCCCTTTCATATTTAGGTGCTTAATTCACCTGCAGTTGATTCTTGTATATGGTGTAAGATAGGATTCCAGTTTCATTTTTTTTCCTATATGGATACCCATTTGTCCCAGCACCACTTGTTGAAAAAGAGATTTTTTTTTAGGTCACTGTTCTGTAGAACCACCTCTGTCATAAATCAAATGTTTATATACACAGGGACCTGTTTTTTGGCTCTGTGTTCCATTCCATCGGACTCTTGACTCCTAGCTCATTGCCACACACACTATCTTGATTACTGTAGCTTTATAACAGGTCTGGATATTTGGTTTAGTAAATCCCCCCCACCTTGGGCATCTTCATGAGTGTTTTGGCTGTTCTCAGTCCTTTGTGTTTGCATGTAAATGTAAAAATCGGTTTATGTTACACACACACACACACACACACACCCCACTGCTATTGGGATTTTGAGTAGTATTTCTTTCTTTCTAATCTGTTTGGGTAGAATTGATATCTTTACATCTTGAGTCCTCCTGATCTATGAGCATATTACGTTTCACCACCTATTTAGGTTATCATACTTTCTCCTAAAAATATTTATAATGTTTCCCATAGAGGGCTTATATACTTTCTGTTAAATTTATAGCTGGATCCTTGATATTTACAATGGTCTTATAATTGCTCCTTTTTATTAGTTGCATTTTTAAAATTTTTATTTTTTGTTGACACTAATAGTTTATTTTTTTAATTGTGGGACAGTTGACTTATAACATTATATTAGTTTCAGGTGTACAACATAATAATTTGATCTTTGTATACATTGTGAAATGATCACAATAAGTCTAGTTAACATTCATCACCATACATAGTTGCAATAAATTTTTTTTCTTGTGATGAGATCTTTTAAGATCTACTCTCAGTAACTTTCAAATATGCAATAATGAAGTATTACTAACTATAGCCACCATTCTGTACTATATGTCCCTATAAAATAAATAAGTCCCCATGACTTATTTATTTTATGATTGGAAGTTTGTACCTTTTGACCCTCTTCACCCATTTTGCCCACCTGACACCCCCTGCCCCTGGCGGCCACCAGTCTGTTTTCTGTGTCTGTGAGCTAGGTTGGGGTTTTGTTTTTAGAGAGTCCATGTGTAAGTGAGATCGTATGGTATTTGTCACAACATTTTAGATACTAATTTAACTGTTCCAACGTTGTTGGTATTTCTTGGTCTTGACATTAGATTACTCTTCTAATTTAGACAGATACTCAGTTTTAGGGTTATCATCTAGATTGACTTGTGCTAAAAACATAGAACGCTCTGAAGGGTGTTCTCATTCAATATTGCCAGCACCCAGAATCTGTACAGTGTACAGAATATCTAGCTTGTTTGCCTCCTCCCTCCCTCCCTTCCTTTGACATAGAACTATTCTCTTTATCCTCTCCCCTTTCCTGAATCCCAAACTCCCCCTACTCTACCCGACTCCAGGCAGGAATACAGCTCAACTGACATGCTTTTAGCAGCAACAATAGCAATTCAGGTCTTTGGACTGGAAAGGCTTCCTAAGGTGATGGTATAAGCATTTGAATTGCATTTTGTATCTGTTGCTGGTATATAGAAATACAGTTGATTTTGTGTATTGATTTTGTATTCATCAACCTTATTTAATTTTTATATAAATTCTAATGGTTAATTGTAGATTGTGAGGCCTAGAGAAGGGAGTGAACTGTCCAGGTTCCCATGGCTAGCTAGTACCAGAGCAAGAATGAATGTGCTCTTATTTCTCCCTTGACTTCTCAAGGGAGAATGTTCAGGAAGGGCTGGGGGAAGCCAGTTGGGGAGAAGGAAATAACATTTATTGAACACTTATTATTTTAAAATGTTTAATATACATGATCATCTTAACTCTTACTGGTGGCAGGTTACTGGTTATCCCCATTTTAGAGATGAAGAAAGTGAGACTCAGGTTATCTGAAAGACTTGCTCAGGGTCACATCTTGGTTCATCACTGAGTGGACATTCCGGAGTTGGAGGAGTCCTGTTGCTCTGTCATACATATACCAGTCAGCACACCTTCTGCATTCAGGTTTTGGACTCTCTGGGAACTCCTGTCCCCGCCATGCTGTCTCCCAGGGCCCCAGCCCTTGCAGATCTGGTCTGCTGCTAATAAAGCTAATAAAGCTGTCCTAGCATTTTGGACTCAGGAAGACCTGCTTATTGTCAGCTCTTGGGTTACATTCACCCAAAGTCCCAAGATCAGTTTCCACCCCTGCCCCCCTACATAGTTCCCTCTCAACCGAGAAAATGAGTTCACAATGTGTTGGGTTCTAGGAACCAAATTAGGTGTTGCCCTGGGCCTCTCGTTTCAGTCCTGAGTTGAAAATACGGTTGCGGTTTTACCACCCTGCTTTGTTATATACAGTGAATTAGAACGAATTTATGGTTGCAGTCCTTCCCGGCACCCCTTTCCCCCAGTCTCACTGATTGTCAGGAGCTGCCTGCACTCGAGGAGGAGGCTTGCCGTTGCTGGCTGTGCAGTGCTCTGTGTGTGAATGCAGCCCAGCAGTGCTCTATTCAGTGTGACAGCTTCCTACTCTGGAACACACGGCCCTTCGCAGGGTGACTGTAAATTATGCAACCCCAGAGCTAAACAATGAGGAGTAGGGGGGAAAAGGAAGGGACAAGCTGGATTTTAGCCTGGATCTGAAATGTGAGTGTGCGGACTTAGGCTGCTTGGCGATTGATGGGAGGAAGGTCTTTAGCAATTGAGAAAAGCCAGGAAGTCCTGTCACAGTGCTACTTGTGAAAGTGGGTTTTACTTTTTTAAAAATGTAAATGTTCTTTTCAAACTCAATTCAAGGAGACTTTTAGAAACTAGGAGGGACGTTCACAAAAGAAAGTAGTCATATGTTGTTACCAAAAGTAATTGAGTGCTGAACACAGTATTTAACCTTTGTCCTGGTAGCCCCAAGTCATCATTTTTTGTTATTGTTTTGATGCTAAAAATCAGCAGTTCCCCAAAGGGTAATTGATGTGCAGACTGTTTCCGCCCTAGCCCCCCGCCCCCCGCCCCCCAGTGGTCCTGGAATGCAATTCATTCTGCTTTGATGCGCTTTATGTAACTTTCCGGTCTCTTCACTTGCTGTCATCTGTCACATCTTGCTCTTTCAGTGTTCCTACCTCATACGTTATTCCCCTTCTCTTCTTCTACTCTGAATCTGCAGTGGCCTCGAAAACAAAATGCCTGGCTTTGTCACAATAGTGTGTAGGGCAAGAATAAATAAGATATAAGCAAGGACCTGAGGAGCTCTTGTAAAGTAGAGTGCTTGTGCTTTGGTGCCTGTACCTGGACTTTCTGCATTTCTGCTTACTTATGACACGGGATTAAGTATGTAAAAATGAATTGGCAACCGTGAAATGCTCTATAAATGTAAGTGATGGTGACAGGGTTGCTCTTGTGCAATCTGCGGCTCAGAGTTCTTCGTTGTCCTTCATGACTCCTGGCAAGGTTTCGATTCACAGAAATTGCTGGACAAGTGGCTTCCAGATAAGAGTGATGTACTGTCATTTGTTACAAATGTTGTTGGCCTGACTTTAGCAGCAAGGAGGCTGGTATGAAGAATCTCTGTAGCAGAAGGGCTCTGCTTGGCCCTTTCTGTAAAATGGCACGGGTGTACCACACATGGTCAGGCTGCATGAGAGGGTTCCTATTGGTGAGGGCACCAAGGATGTCTTCTCACCTGCATGAGAACTTAAGGTCACTCAGCTGAGCCAGGCTGGATGCACTTGCTACTTCAGTTCTTCCAGGGAAGAGGGAATGTGAATTTGGCTATTTTCAGATGTTTATAGTCTTTGCACTGAACTGTTTGAAACCCTTTGGTTAAAAAGCTTTCCACCAACATTATTGTTCATTCATTTTTTTCACTCTTCAGGTATTTATTGAGGTCCTACCGTGTAGGAAAGGGGGATTAAAGAATGCAGAGGGGATGCTACAGTTTTTCAAAGTGGTCAGGGAAGGCCACAACAAGAAGATGAAATTGGAGCAAAGACTTGATGGAGGTGAAGGAGCCAGTTGTGTACAATGGGGAAAGAGTCTTGTAGGCAGAGGGAACAGAAAGCATGAAGGCGCTAAGTCCTGCTCCCGTGAGCGTAGCAGAGTGTGCTGCGCGTGGGCTGTTCGCAGAGAAGCAACTTGGGCTGGAGGGTGCCACGCCCGCCTTGGTGTCAACCCTGCCTGGTTGGAATCCTGGCTGTGCCACCTTCCAGCGAGTAGGTTTGAGGAATGTATGAAGCAGAGTAGAAAATAGTTAGCCCAGCACTAGGCACATAATAATAATTATGGTTGTTATTCTTTACCAGTTGGCAAACATTTGATATGTGTAGGACTTGTTTCCTCATCTAGGCTGTAACCCTCCTGTGGAGGGAATCCCCATGCCTATTCTGTTCTACCCCACAAGCCAAATAGGTCCATGGTGCACAGTGATATGTGGGTCAAACTTACACCATAAGTAGAGCAAACCATTTACACTGTCGTGGGTTTTCTCATAAATTGACTGTTGGGTGGGGAAGAAGTTTTCACAGGGCTTATGTGAAACTCCACTATACGTATTTGATATGTATTATTTGTGTATGTGGGTCCCCAGTAGATTAAGAATGGCTGAGCGTATGAAACCACAGCTTTTTATTGAGCGCTATTGAGAGGGAAGGGCCTTGCTGCCCGTGCTCCGGTGCAGGAGACTTCCATCTCTGGTTGCCCCACCTCCTCTCTCCATAGCCTAGGCCTGTCCCTCTGCTCCCTTTTCCTACAGATCTTGTAATTTTCAATTCCTTCCTACAGGTGCTAGGGCCAGGTCCAAGCAGTAGAGGAGTTCGCGGCAGGGCTACAATGCTAAGCCCTTCCTTCCTACACTAGGGGCAAAAAATCTAAGAGAAATAACATCTTGATCTAGGCAGCGGTTACACAGGTTATACATCTATAAAAATCTATTGAGCTGTACACCTAAGATTTATATGTCTTACTATATGTAAGTTATATCTCAGTTTCTTAAAAGGTAATAATAGTGTGTTTTGTTAAGCAAAGGAAGGTCCAGAAAATTAAGCAACGCTCCTCTGAGTCTGTGAGCCTCAGGAGAGTCTGATTCTGTGGGGAGCAGGGAACGGTGCTCCGTGGGGAGATGTTCGAGTCCTCAGAAGAGAAAGGCATGCCCCCCACAGCCTAGTTTTCCCTACTTAGCTGCTAGCATCAGCCATCTGTGAACCTCGCTCATCCCCCACATTTGCAGCTGGGGGTACAGGACTGGCAGGAGATGCTCCAGCACCCACTTTAGATGCCCTGAAATGCCAGCACGTGAGTTCACAGCCACAGTCCACTCGCCTGCACAAACCTGCCTGCCATTGTGAAGTGCGGGTGCTCAAGTCCTGTCTCTGCTGCTTGCCAGGTGAGGAATCAGCAAGTCCTAACCGTCTCTGAGCCTCACGGGGGATGGCGGGTTATCCCCTGTAAAATGGTGATAAGACCTGTGTTATCAGTCTCATATGCTTGCCAGGAGTAGCAGATGAGATCATGGATGTGAAAGTCCCATATAAACTATCAACAAAGTGGACTCCCAAGCCCAGCTTCTTCCCCTGGGTTTTGAGGGCAGTAAAGCCCAGTGGTTCAGTGTGCAGGCGCTAGAGGCAGACTGGCCTGCCTGGCCCTGCCACTTACTAGCTGCGTGACCTTGGCAAGCTGTTTACCCTCCTGGTGCCTCAGTTGCGAAATGGGAATGATGACAGTACTTGCCCCACAGCTTTGAACTAGGGATTGGATGAGGAAGTCCAGGTAAAAGCACTTGGCTCATGGCTCAGTTATGCAGCTTGTGTTACCATGGGCAAGGCTCTCTGCTAAACCTTGAGAGGACATCTTTATTGCACAGAAACCAGAAAAAACAAAAACAGAGCAGGTCTTATTTGAATATAACTGCTTCATGAACTAGCTATATTTTCCATGACTGGGGGCTTGAGATTGATTATTTGCTGTATTGGGGAAGTTTTCCATCCTGAAACCTTTAATCTTTCGAGTTTACCTAATACATAAAGGTCCCCTGTGACATGTCCTTGCCTTTAGGAGTTTTTCTGCAGCATCAATTGTGAGCTGTCTGATTTACGCTTCAGTGAAAAAGTGACAGACTGGATATTCTTGTTCAATTCAAGGTGATTGCTGCATAGTCTTTTTTTTTTTTTTTTTTTTACGCGGGCCTCTCACTGCTGTGGCCTCTCCCATTGAGGAGCACAGGCTCCGGATGTGCAGGCCCAGCGGCCATGGCTCACGGGCCCAGCCGCTCCGCGGCATGTGGGATCTTCCCGGACCGGGGCACGAACCCGCATCCCCTGCATCAGCAGGCGGACTCTCAACCACTGCGCCACCAGGGAAGCCCCTGCATAGTCATTTTTAACAGGACACCAGATTTAGCTAAACACTTGCAGTAAGGTAGTATGAATATTCAGTTCAGGATGCTGCCTATACAGGCTTGAGCCGCTGTGGCTTTTTGTCGTGAGCCCGGATCCTAAAAACTCATACACAGCTGACATAATGGCTTCTGTGTTGCCTAAGGGGCAAGAGACCCCTGTCGTTAGAGTCAAGCATTGACTCCTCCTTCACCCAGTTTTGAAGTGAGTATTTGTAAAGCCCCGGGCTGGAAGCTGTAGGAAAATGCAGAGAAGGAGTAAGAAGGCCGATTCATTGAAGGTCTGCCAAGTGCCAGGTGTTTTATATGCATTAAGATTATTTAGTCATCAGACATTACACCGGGAGTTAGGTATTATGACTCCCTTTTTACAGACAAAAAAACTAAAGCAAGGTTAAGTCAGCTGTCCAGCTGTCCAGGGTCACTGTCTTGGGGTGTAGTCGGGAGGTGATCTCAAGAGCTTTCCTAGGACCCTTGGTTGCACTGTTCTAGGGGTGCCATTCCCATTGTGTTATGCATGAATGACACCCCAGGATCTTATTCCTGAGTAGCTTAAAAATCAAGTAGGAGAGATACAACATACAAGGAAGTTAACAACACATGATGAAGTTCGATAAGGAGCAGAGAACGAGCTCTGTATGATCCGTGGAGGGAAGAGGCCCTTACTGAGGTGGAGGCAGGGTGGGTGCCAAACAACTCGTAATCTGAAATAAGTTCTGTTGTGCTTTGCATTTTGTTCAGGTGTGTATTTCTTATATTTTCGGAATTGCCAAAAACAATTATCAAGCTGTGCCTGGCCCCAGGTGGACTAGGAAGTCCTCTCAAATGTTCCGCCCCTTCATTTCCTCCCTGCCCTTTGCCGGAGATGGAAGATGCCCCGCGGTACTGAGTAGAGCCGCTCTCCCCTGAAACTGGATGCCCGACTGGCACGCACTTTCTTGAGCAAGGAGGTGACTTGTATGTGGGCCTCAAATGTCTTTCCTGGTTGGTGGGGATGGACCATCACCCACCCTTTGGGTTCTTCCAGGGGTGTGAGTGGTAGGGAAGGGTAGGAAATGAGGTACCAACGTCAGTGGAGAAATCAAAAGCAGAGCATTAATATTCTACGGCAGTTAAGTTGGGCAAGAAAGGTCCCAGCATAAAACTGCACAAAATGAGAGATGATGAGACCTGATGGTGAACTAGGGGCCCAGTCATGCTATCCACCGTGATAACTGGATCCACGAGCCAGCTTAAGAAGGGCATTTGCTTTGCTCCCAAGACAGCTCAGCAGCGACTTGCCGACTCCCTGTGGCCTGATTCCCTAGGACAGCCTCCAGGTTCTGCATGACCTGGCCCCTGCCTACCCCTCCAGCCTCTTCCCTTGCCAGTCGCCTTGCCTCCTTCTGTGCTTGAACCACACTGATCTTTCTTCAGTTTCTGAAACAGACTCTGTGTGCTCTCTCTTTTATCTCCAGGCCTTTGTCCATGCTGGGCCCTATTCATGGAGCCCTTTTTACCCCGCTCTTTGCTTGCCCAAATCCCACTCACCATCCAGGCCTCAGCAGAGATGTCACTTCACAGAAGCCTTCTCTGAACCCTAGGCCACTGGCATGTCCATTGCACATTGAACAGACCGACCCACTGCTCATTCTGTTATCTTTCCATGGTTGGTGTGCACCCACACCATTTTTAAAATGTGAGACACCACTCTGAGGGAATGTGCATAGTTGGAGTCATTCCTTGCCTCCACCCCCAGCCACACCTCTGAGTTGACCCACTCCAGAGAGCAGTCACTCGACCCTCTGGTCACTGTGGGCCATGACCACCTAATGTCAAGGCCTCAGTTACTGGTGGAGATGTGGTGGACTCGGGGAGGGTACTGGTGCCCGATCACCACAGCGTTCCCATCCCACGGGATCTTGAGTTGAAACCACCACATTGGGTTAAGATATGCTATGATTTACCCTTCCTATTCCCCTGCCTTCCTGGAGATCCAGAGACCTTCTGGCAGTGAGTTCTCACCTAACCTTCCCCTCTCTGGCAAGACCCCAACTTAGGGAGGAGGCTCTTGTGTGGTTCAGAAGCCAGCCAGTCTTGGAAAGCTGAGGTGCCCCATCGCATCTCTGTTCTTGCTTCCACTTTCTCACAGCAAAAGGCTTCCTGAGGGGCCCTTGAGTTGGTCAGAGTATCATGACTGCAGTTGCCTTCCAGAAAACCAGAGGTCTTTAAAGACTTTTTGTGTGTGTCAGATAATAAGAGATCTTTCCTTCTCCCACTCTATGCCCCATCCCCCAGATAAAGATACTAATACACAAAGAGGAAACTTAACTTTTCCTAGGTCAAGGCACATACCACAAGTTAAGACTTGAACCAACATCTCTTGACCATTGATGCAGGCCCTTGTCCATTGCCACGTTCTGCTTTTTGTGTGGCTCTGTCATGGCTCTGACTTCCTCTGTTCTCCGGAGGAATCCTGAAGCCCCCAACCTGTGAAATAGCCCCTGAGAGAGAAGCATCTGGAGGTGTGTACCAAAAGACCCAGAGCAGCAGGAAAACCTACCACATGGCTCCCATCCGTAGGGTAGGCCTTGGTGCCTTGGGCCCTCCAAGGCCTGAGAATTTGAGTTTCTGGAACTAGAGGAGGCCCTGGTTAGTCCAAATATCCAATAGAACAGAAGAAACGTTTATGTCATCCTGATGCTGAGAAACAATAGGACTGGAATGGTAGCCCCAGAAACACAACAGGAAAGGCAGAAGATGACAAAGCTCCCCATAGCTCCTTGGACAGCCATGAAGGACAAATGGCTCTGGCCTCTTTTTGCTGGTAAACTGAAGTTGGAGGCAGACCTGGGACCAGAACTCTAGGCCTCCTAGCCTGGGGGTCTGCCATCATATCCACCTGCCTGCAAAAATTCACCCCCACCTCCCCCATGCACCCTTTCCTCCCCCCATGAAGAAATCACCTTAGAGGGTGCTTTCAAAATCATTCTTTTAAAAATCATTTAATGGGACTTCCCTGGTGGCGCAGTGGTTAAGAATCTGCCTGCCAATGCAGGGGACGCAGGTTCGGTCCCTGGTCCGGGAAGATCCCACATGCCACGGAGAAACTAAGCCCGTGCACCACAACTACTGAGCCCTCGTGCCACAACTGCTGAAGCCTGCGCACCTAGAGCCCGTGCTCCGCAACAAGAGAAGCCACCGCAATGAGAAGCCTGCGCACCGCAACGAAGAGTAGCCCCCACTCGCTGCAACTAGAGAAAGCTCGCGTGCAGCAACAAAGACCCAACACAGCCAAAAATAAATAAATAAAATAAATAAACTTATTTAAAAAAATCATTTACTAAGAGCCTACCGTGGCCAGGTTCCATGACAGTTCCAGGCTACCAGAACAGAATGATACTTGAACTTTCTCCTGTAAGTGTTCATCAGAGCCTCCTGGAGGAGTTTAGTTCCTAAAACCAGCATTCTTAATGTCTTTTGGGTCACAGACTCCTTTGAGAAACTGATGGAAGCTATGAAGAGTCTCCTCAGAAAAATGCTCCTGCATTTTTTTTGCATTTGTAAAAACAATATTTGTATATGGGGGTTAATAGTCTCCCAAAGGCAGTCCGTGGATCCGACACACCTGGCCTTGATGGCAGATTAAGAAGGTCCGGACCAGATAATGAGATTATAACCTTGTTCTTTGAGAACAGTTGTTAATTCTCCAAAGGCAGCTTGTCATAGTGAACAGAGGATGGAAGCAGGGGTGTGACTTTGTAGTCATCGTTATTATTTTGACAAAGTTGTACATGCGCCAGTGTCCTGTGGTCTTTAATTTTTCATCCTGCCCAGGGTGTGAGAGGAAACCAAGGCAGAGGGAAGAGCGACCAGCCCCAGAGCCAGCGATGGTGCTTAGAGAGAATGTAGCCATTGGACCCAAGCCTCTGCTTCTGGGGGTGGGGAGAAGGAAGCCAGGTGGGGTGTGGGAGAAACTTAGGAAAAAAGCCAGGAGCCAAGCACAGAAGTTTTGCAATGGGATTTAACAGGGTTTTAAAGAGAGCTCAACTTTGAGATGAACAGGAGGTTTAGAAAGCCTTTATAAGGTCTTCCTAAGTGATGCTGACAGCTAAGAGTGGCATGCCCCTGAGAGTCTATGATTATCTCGAAGGAGAGATCTTTATGGGAGCCTTATTAAGAACAGAGCATGTCAGTGGGAGGGAGCAGCAACGTGTTCACAGCTCTGGAGGGCAAGTGAGGCAACCTCCTCTATTTGCAACAAACTTTGCAGTCCTTTTCCATTATTTCTGCAACAGACCATGGGGTTGGTAGAGGACCCCCTTGCTCCCTAGAAATTGTAGAACACCAGGGTCGTTAGCGCAGGACGTAGTAGGCTGCCCGTCTAAAGGTATCCTTAAAATAAACCCTTAAAAAATAATAAAATATGGCTTCCCTGGTGGCGCAGTGGTTGAGAGTCCGCCTGCCGATGCAGAGGACACAGGTTCATGCCCCAGTCCGGGAGGATCCCACATGCCGCGGAGTGGCTGGGCCCGTGAGCCATGGCCGCTGAGCCTGTGCGTCCGGAGCCTGTGCTCCGCAACGGGAGAGGCCACAACAGTGAGAGGCCTGCGTACTGCAAAAAAAAAAAAAAATTAATTAAATAAATAAAATAAAATAAGCCTTTAATTGGGCCTGGGGTTTGCCCCTCTACAGCCAGGGTGATGTGACAATCTAGATTAGAATGTGCCCTCCGCCCCCCGCCCCACGCTCTGGAGCCCTGGAATTCCCTGGATTGGTGGCCTCCAAAAGAGCATGAAAGCCATTTCCCCTGTGAGATCTTATCCCCTTCATGTGTGCTCACCAGGTGCAGGGAAATCTGTCAGCCCCGCTGAAGGCTTGAGGCTCACCCTGGAGCCTGGCAGCCTGTGCTTCCATCTTAGGTGGAAATGCAGAAATGGAGTGAGCAGAGGATAAACCCAGAAGAGCCAGGTCCGGGGAGAGCAAGAGAGCGTGTAGTCCAGTCCCTTCATTTGATACATGGGGAAACAGTGCAACATAGCTTTGCTGCTAGATTGTAACAGCTGATGAGGAGGGTGACAATAGTAGTACCATATTTTGAGCACTTGCTGTGCACCAGGCGTGGTGAGGGTTATCTCAGGCACTCTCCATGAGATGGGCATCACAGCATGGTTGAGTGTCCATGTTATGCACAAAGGTCCTACATAGAATGCGGGCCCTGGAGCCCCAGCACCCAGCTCTAACACCTGGGTGTGTAGCAACTATATTAGTTTTCTCTTGCTGCTGTTCCATATTACCACAAGTTTCATGGCTTAAAACAATACACATTTATTCTCTTATCATGCTTTAGGTCAGAAGTCTGGTACAGGTCTCATCAGACTAAAATCAAGGTATTGGCAGTCTGTTTTCCTTTCTGGAGTCCGTAGGGAGAATTTGTTTCTTAATCTTTGGGATTGTTGGTGGAATTCAGTTCCTTGCAGTTGTAGGAGTCCCCCTCTTCTTCTTGGTTGTAAACCGAGGGCTGTCCCCAATTTCTAGAGGCCACCACATTCCTTGGCTTGTGGCCCCTTTCCTCCATCTTCAGTGCCAGAAGTGGTGAGTCGAGTCCTGCTTCATCACGCCTCTCTGATCCCTCTTCTAGATTTGCATTTCTCTCTGACCCAATTGGGAGAGGTCCTCTGCTTTTAAGGACTTGTGTGATTAGATTGGGCCTATCTGGATAATCCAGGATAATCTCCTCTTCTCAGTGTCCATAACCTTGATGACATCTGCAAAGCCTCTTTTGCAAGGTTCCAGGGATTAAGGTGTGGCCATCTTTGGGAAGGTCATTATTCTGCTTATCACAGTGACCTAGGGAAAAGTGCTTGACTTCTTGGTTTTGTTAAGTGAGGAAGATGATGGTACCCGCCTTTGGGTTATGAGGATCAGTCCTGGCACATTGGTAAATGCTTATTTGGTGTTAGCTGTGGGAATTGTTACCAAACCTGTTTTATTTTGAGGAATCTGAGACTTGGAGATGTTAAGTAACTTGACAAGGGATAAGATTCAAAACTCCTTGAGGGAAAGGACTGCGTTTTATGCATCTCTTTCATCCCCCGTAATACCTAACACAGTGCCTGGCCCAGAAAAGATGCTCAGGGAATGTATGTTGGATGAATGACTGAGGACCAGAAAGAATGAATGAATTGTATGAGCACCATTAGAGATGGAGGGACTCTGAGAGGCCAGCAGTCCCAGCCCCTCGTTTCACAGCTGAGAATCCGAGGCTCAGTGGGGAAGGACGCTGCCTCCGGTGATGCCTCAGGTAACGGTAGAGCCCAAAATGTAGCCTGTGACTCCCTGACTAGTATGTCTTCCTCTGCATCAAGCTGTATTCACTTCTGTCGGGCTTTCTAGACCCTGTGGTCTCAGCTAAGCTGGAGGCCAGTCCCAGGGGATAGAGGTGTTGAACCTGACCCTGGCCCAGCCTTGGAGAGAGGAACTAACAGACAAGTGAGAGCTCCCGTTCTTTCTTCCTGGAGGTGGCCTTTGGCAAGGCCTTTCTGTAGTTTGTTCCTCAGCCTTCTGTAGATTTCCGGCGGCAGCGACCCGGTAGGACAGCAAGCAGATGCCTGACTCACTCTTGCCCACATCAGTGCCCCTCTGCTTTGACATAAGGCTGCATGGCATAGTCAGGGGACCTGGGGGTAGTCTGCTCACTTACACTTATAGTGTGATGGAACCAGGGACCATTTGGCTCCTTGGGACTCAGTTGCCCCATCTGTAACCCATCTGGACACCTCCAGGGTCCCAAGTGAACCCTGCATTTCAAGACCCTTTCAGAGAGATGGCTGGAAAACATTCACATCACACTCCGGGACAGAGATGCACTGTTGTCTCCAGGGCTCCCTGGCTCTGCTTAGGCTGAGTGCAGCTCGGCAGCCAATGAGATCTTTCTGGGCAGCTGGTAGTGTCCCCTCTCTTCACAAGAGCCAGCTAAAGCGGGATGGGGTGGTGCCCCATATCTCTGGGCCCTCAGCTGTGCCAGGCTGCCCCTGACACGAGGCAGCCACAGGGACAGCGTTATATCACTGTAGAGCAGAAGGTGGCATTTATGCTGTCTCATTGGAATGAGGGCTTCGTCGTTGTATCTGGTTGTTGGAGGAGAGTTGAGCAAAGTCAGAACTGTTCTTTTCTGGGCAAGAAATGTCAAGTGTTACAATGTCAGGGGTACCAGGTAACTCATGGAGGAATGGAAGGTATGGTGGGTGGTACCATGAAAAGGACACTGATGTGTTCCTCCTGTATGCCAGGCCTGGGCTCGGCACTTACTTTGATTTACAGTAATCCCTTGAGGCAGGTATGATTTTCCTAGCTTTACAGATGAGGAAATGAAGGTTTGGAAGTGCTGACTCCCTGGTCACCCGGAGGGTACTAACAGGAATTATTTGGCCTGTAACTAGTTGAATCTGAGCTTTACTTGGTTGTCAGGTGAGGAGGTATGCGCTTTCTGATGGGGCCGGAGCATCTTCCCTGCCTTCTAATGGGAGGATGGAGTCCACTCTAGCAGAGAGGGAATGGGTTAATCAGTGGCCTAATAATCATAGCCCCATTTATCAGTAATGACATGTCTGCTGTGTGTACTGTTCTAGCACTGGTAATATGGCTGTAAAAGGAAGAGTCAGAGTCCTTGCCCTCAGGGAGCTGCCATTCTAGTTTCAGGAAGACCTGCAAACACACAAATAATAAATTGCAGGTACTGAAGGCCATCCAGAGAGTAAAAGAGGGAAGTGTGATGGAGGCTAGCTGGGAGGCTGCTTTAGCTAAGGTGGTCAGGGGAGGTCTTCCTTAAGGAATGAAATCTGAGCTTAGACTCCAGTGGTGAGAAAGGGGCAGCCATGCAGAGACCTGGGGAAAGAACTTTCCAAACAGAAGGAACAGGATAGTGGTGAGCATGTGATGACCCGGAGACGGGAAGGCTGCCAGGGTGGCTGAAGCCAGGGGAGTGAGGGAGAAGGGGGGGGGGGGAGGGAGCTCTGGGAGGGGCCGGCAGGGCCCTCAGGAAGTCTTTCTGAGCATGTTGAGGAGCCGTTGGAGGGAGTTAATTAGAAGACAGCTATGCTCTGATTTATACTTGGAAAGTTCACTCTGGCTGCTCTGGGGAGGATAGCAGTGGAGGGGCAAGAAGGGAAGCAGGGTGACAGGAAGAAGGCCATCGTGGTCTTCCAGGTGGGTGACAGGTAGTGGCAACTGGGACCTGGTAGTGGACTGTGAGAAATTACTGCAATCAGGCTATTTTGGAGGTAGAGTCAGTAGGGCTTACATATAATTAGGACAGTGGAATGCTGGTAAGCTAGCCAGGGTGTAGTGTGCCAGTTTCTGTGGTGTAATATCCCCACCATGGCTGATTCCAGGCTACCAACCTCACAGTGGATGATGCAGTTAGCTCTTGTGAGCGCGACTGAGCCAGCTACAGTGCACTCCCCGGTTCGGCTGTGGGATCCCAGGGTCTTTGGTCTGCGCATCTCGGTGGTAGTGATGCTGTCCACTGAGGTGGGAAAGATCAGAGGTCGAGAGAAAGAGGCTGGGGCTAGGGAAAACAGTTCTGTTCTGGCCATGTTAAATTTTAGATGCATGTATTAAACAGCCTGTTCTGTAAGTTCTGGGCAATTGCATGCTTTACCTCATTTTAATGCTAGTCCCTCTGATACCTATCTGTGAGTTTGGTGGTTTCTCCATTTACGGAACAATAAAAGAGGCCAAGAGGGGCTTCCCTGGTGGCGCAGTGGTTGAGAGTCCGCCTGCCGATGCAGGGGACATGGGTTCGTGCCCCGGTCCGGGAAGATCCCACATGCCGCGGAGCGGCCGGGCCCGTGAGCCATGGCCGCTGAGCCTGCGCGTCCGGAGCCTGTGCTCCGCAACGGGAGAGGCCACAACAGTGAGAGGCCCGCATACCGCAAAAAAAAAAAAAAAAAAAAAAAAAAAAGGCCAAGAAATTGGACTGAAGTTGTACAGCCAGTGAATGGCAGAGCTGAGTTTGAACTTAGTTGGTTTGATGTCACCCCAAGAATCTAACCACTGCACACACTGCCCTCCAGAAACCACCCCATCCTCAGCGCCATGCTACTTTTCTTAGGATGTTAAAAGTGGGTCTTTAGAAAGTTTTGGAACAGTCTTCAGACCAGAGGTTACAGTATGGTTACCCACAGACCTCATCCACCCTCAGCTGTGTTGTATGGGGTGGGCTTTTTTGATGAGGGGGACCTTTTCTTGTTGGAATCATTTTGTTTTATTGGCCTGTACAGTGTTAAAAAAAATAGAAGGAGAGAAGAAAGACAGACATGTAATTCATCTCGCCTTAGACGAGAGTGTATTCTCCGGCTGCCACCCTCAGGGTCCTCCATTCCCTCCTGTCTCACCACCTTCCTGCTTTACACGCGTGTTACTTGCTCGGCCCAGGAAGCATTGAGGTGTCCCTTGCTCGGGAGGAACGCAGCTATGGTGGCCTCCGCAGGCTAGCTCTTGGCTTGGTCCTCGCACATCAGGAAGTGAGCTCTGAGGCTCCTGTCCCGACTCAGGCCTGGGGCTTGAGGAGTGTTTGATCTGCACCCTCAGCGGCTCCCTTCTTGACCAGCACCATCCACCGGAGGCACCACTGTACTTGAGCAGCGAGAACTGTGATTGTTCTGACTCAGTAAATACTGAACCTATCCCACCTCTTTCCCTGGCTGTATTACTATTAATTTGCTAACAAAATGAGACATGGGGGCATTGTTTGTCTCCATCAGCAGCCTTTTGACCTTTCTCACTGGTGATACAATCAATGAAATGGTACACTTCAGCATCGCCAGGCGTGGCTGGAGCTGAGTGAAATCTGTGGTCAGGGAGGCTGAGTGGAGTGCACAGCCCGCTGTGGTGGCTGCATCCGCCTGGCTCCCCTGGACCGAGAGGGCCGTGCTGGGCTGTGTTACCCGAAGCAGCATAGCAGGATTGACTGGAAGGTGTCACCCAGAGTTGGCATGACCAGTCGGCCCTGAGCACTGCTCTGGAGCTGATGGCACTTTCCTGAGCCAGGGAGGGAGGCCAGCCTGCCTGCATCTGGGCAGGTTCTTGCATTCCAAGTGCAACTGGCAAGGAGAGTTCCCCCCGGGTTTGGTCAGGGCCCTGCCAGGCTGGAATAGGGTAGGTAGAGACTCACCTAGGGAGCATCAGGGCTTTGCAGGCATTTCGGACTTTGCACGTCTTTAGTAAAAGATGTTTAAGTCTGTATCCCCAGTACATGTATTTTTATATTATGTATATTAAAATGCATAAGGACAAAAAGAAAAATAGAAAAGTTAACTAAAAATTATAACTGGAAATAACACTTTCTCCCATGCGCCCATGGGTCACGGCGGTGTTCTCCCTCCCTTCTGCTGGCCTAGAGCTAGTGCAGTGGGAAGAGCACCAGGGGCTCAGAAACCTGCGTGCCGAGTCCCAGGTCTGCTTATTAATCTACTATCTACTGCACGCTGTCTCCTCGCCTCACCGCCTTGCTTCCTTCAGCTCTGTGTAAATGTCACTTTCTTAGGTCTTTTCAGACCACCTCACCCTGTGTAAATCCCAGCCCACTCCCTTACCCTGCTTTGTGTTTCCTGAAAGTACTTACTGCTACCTGGTGTGTTTATATATTTTTGTTTGTTTGTTGTCTGTCTTCCCCCATGTATGCTCCAGGGGAGCAGGGGTTTTCTGTTCTCCGTGGTATGCCTGGCACAGAGTAGGAACTCAATAAATATTTGTTGGTTGAACAAATTAACCTTCTCTGTATAAGGTAATGCTGCTCAGTGAACTTTTGTGTTGGAGGAGAAATGACAAATGACTTTAGTGGTTGAAAGGAGGATTTAGAGGGTAGAAGTGGAATTGTTTTAAGGGATGTCTGCTTTGTTGGAAGACATCACTGTTGCCTTTACCCATGGTTGGGGACAGGAGCTACAAGTAATTGGATCTTTGCTGACTACCAGGCACTGTTCTAGGAGATGATAGCTAGGTAGGTAGGTAGGTAGATAAAAGGAAATAATTTAATCTTCACAATAACCCAATGAGGTAAATTCATTATCTCCATTTTACAGATTTAAACAAAACAAAACAAACAAACAAGCAAACAAAAAATAAACTTGAGGCCCAGAAACTCAAGTGCATCTAACTCCAAAGTGCCTAAAACCATGGCTGGCACAGGTCAGACACCCAGTGAGTATGTGTGGAATGAAAGAAAGCCCAAGTATGTATATCCCTAAAGCTTCTCAAGCTTTTATACTAAGTAGCCCTTGTGGAAGAGGCTGGTGAGTGTGTGCCCAGGAAGGTCAAAGGGTATCACCTGAAGCAGCCCATCTCAAGCTCAGAGATTCTTTGATATCTGGCTTTTTATTTTAAAAATTAATGCGAATTTTTGCATTTCCTTTATATTATAAAACAAACCCCTCTTTATACTATAAAAACGATGCTTTCGATTATTTAGCAACTTACATAATTTCTTCAAACACTCCAATTAAAACTGCTGCTCTGCGTTTAGCTCGTGGCTGGTATGCTCCTGGTGTGAGTTTTATACACCCAGGAGTCGTTCAGCCCAGTGTGCAGGGGCCCCAGTGGAGCCTGCTGTGGGGCCTGGTCTCTTCCACGGCCCTCAGCAGGATCTCATGCCGCTTGTCCCTGTGTAAACATGGCTTGTCCAGAGGAAACGGGATGTTCGCTTCCAAGCCTGGGCCATCTGTTGTTTCAGACCTGGATGGTGGCTGCACCTGGGCAAACGGGGCCTTCAGCAAACAGTGCCTTGCCGGCCCCCTGATAAGGGGTTGCCTCCCAAGCAGATTTTATAGCTCTGCCCTTCATCCCCAGTCGGAGAGCGGGCGGGGAGAGTATAAAATATCCCTGAAACTGTCGGAATAATCTTTATGGTCTGTTTTATATAAACCAGAGGTCCAGTGTGGTGTGTGAAATGGACCACTGAGACTCGGCTCACAAGGCTTTGGTGTCAGAGAGCTAAGGGCCTCCCAGAAGGACCTCTTTTTGGGCTAATGCTTCAGCGACTGCGTTTCCAGTTATTCTCTCCAGTGTGGGAGTGAAGGTGTTCCACTTCACTCCCACAGAAACCATAAGGTTTCTTCACTCTCTGTGTCTTTGTTTGCCTCTTCCCGGAAACCCAGTTTGTGTCAGTCCAGAGTCATACAGTGGTTTAGAACTGGAAGGGCTCTTAGAGACCATCCAGCCCTCGCATTTCACAGATGGGAAACTGAGGCCCAGAGACAGAAAGGGAGGCCCAGCCCCACCATAATCTGCCAGTCTGCACCCTCACAGTCCAGGGCTGTGGAGTTGGGGCACTGGATGTCTGTCTCTGTAGGGAAACAGCTGATGCTTTGTTCACTTTCCTTGTCTTGTTAACCTCCACCCCACGGATACATCGCAAAGCCAGGTGCCAAAGACTGCAAGAGGTGAGAAGAATGAGGGTGTTCAGGTTCACAAAGAGGATGCTGCCGTGACCTGGGCAGTTTGGCTTACTCTCTCTCTCTGTGAAGGGCTTGGCTGGTTCCTGTTCAGACCCAGCTCCATGTTCAGGTCCTGAAACCCAGGGTGGCTGGCTTTGAGAGCCATTTGGAGGTGGGCTCAGAGCAGACTCACTCTTACCCAGGGAAGGGACTCCCTTTGTTCATGTCTCTGCCCAAGTGTCACCTCCTCCAAGAGGCCTTCCACGATTCCCTGCCTTTTAAAATAGCATTCCTCATCACTCGCTGTTCCCATACTCTGCTTTAATTCTTCACTTATGACCACCTCTTGTGTGCTTTTTTGTTCATTTTCTGTTTTCCCTTTCTAGAATATACGTCCCCTGAGAGCCCAGTCCAGGTCTGTTTTGTTCACTGCCGTATCCCCAGAACATAGAAGAGCGCCTGACATGTTTTGTGTGCTTAATAAATACTTGTTGACTGAATAAAAGGAGGACTCGGGGATCATGGGGAATAGGAAGAACTGGGTACAATGTGAGGATACTGGGAAGATGTGGAACGGACAGGAAAGAACTGTGTGGGCCTAGGGGCCTTGCAGGACATGGAGCACCTAGAGGTGCTTATGGACTAGGGAGCAGGGGGAGCTGGGAAGGAGAGGCAGTGACGGGAGTAGGGATTGGGGATGGATCAGGAAAGAGAGTGGACACAGCCTACCCTCTGAACCACCTAAACAAACCTGAACACAGACTGTGCACAGAGCTGCTTCAAGGGGCTCATCTGTGATTCTTTCCAAAGTCACCAGGCTTGATACTAGGTGCTGGCATCTGAGGTCACGTGTTTTTGATCCCTTGGTGGCCCAGCCTATATTTCCGCAGGGGCCTCTGCTCCTTTGAGGCTTGACACCCTTCCTGTTCTTGATACCCTGCAGGGCAGGGCCCCTGGCAAGGTGGCACCTGGTCTCAGGAGACAGATGTGTCTCAGTTACAGTGTCGTCCCCAGGGCTGCCCACCAGCACTTCCCCCATTTAGGTGGCAGGGCAGAGTGAGAAATACAATGTGGGAGCTGGAGGGGCCCCCAGACCATTTGGTCCATTCCCATCTATTGCAGAAGGGTGAGTGTGGACCAGATTGATGCCCAGAGAGGGTAAAGGACCTGTCTAAGGGCACACAGCAAGACAGTGGGAGAACCCAGTCTAGAACCTTCTTTTTTTTTTTTTTTTTTTTTTTTTTAGTTCTTACTTTACTATTGCTTATCTTTTGATGGTCCTCCTTCCTACAGCCTCCCCTACAAAAAAAAAAAAAAAAAGTCCATGAAACCCTGACGCAAGGACCTCCTGATGCCTACTCTAACATGATTGATTGACCCTCTGAAGCCTCGTAACTCTGAGGTAGTTGCTGGAGAAATTCATGCATCTTCAAAGATGTGCCCAGTAAGAAAAACGGTGCTTCTGGCAGAGAAAGTGGTTCCAGTGAGTCGAGCGTTTCCCAGGTTCATATTCCTTGGATTTCTGGTTTCACGAGCTTTTAATATTTGTTCTGCACCTCCCCCTAAGATAGTTGTACGGTCAAGTAAGAAAATGCTACCTCCTGTATCCCCATCTTGGAGAGACACAATGGTCTTTAGCGTATTAAATGCTCTGAGAAGTTCTGTAGTTAAATAAAAACAACAACAAACCCAGCAGGACAAACAAATTCAGAGTTTCCCACACTTGTTTGACCTCAGAACTCATGAAAAACTGTTGGCCTCTCACAGAGCTGGTCTTCCCCCAGCTACAGACCAACTAGATCGCTCACACAAGGTAATATCCAACTTTTACTCTTTATTTGATATACTCCTGTTTTTTTTTAAACTTTAATCATAAAATATATTTAAAAAAATAGGTCATAAAGGACTTTACAAAAGGGGTGAAGGTGGAGTGCCCTCCCACCAGCTTCTTCTAACTAGACGGACAGAAGAAAGACAGCTTCACAAAGATTATCTCCTCTTCTTTATATCCTCGTGATTCTGTTTTTATTGTCCTCAGAAAGCCTACCGGCACTTTCCATTTTGTGAGTAAAACACGTCCTCTACAGAAATGGCTTTCAAGACAGGCCAAAAAGAATTCCCCATCAGGAAATGGTATCAGTGACTGTCACATACCTCGGGAGGCAGAGGATCAGAGTGTTTAAGTGGGTTTGAATCCTGCCATCACCACAAAACGTTACTTCCTCTGTCTTTCTGATTCCTCCTCTCTTAAGTGGGTTGCTCATAGTAGGGCCTGTGAGCCTAAGGTTGTCTTGAGGATTACACAAGATCTATGTTGAGCATTTAGAATGGTGTCCGGTGCAAAGCCAGTGCTTACTGAGAGCTCACCTATTAATATCACTATCACCGCAGTGAGAGCTGTGTGTAGGCAGCAACTTTGTTTTGTTCGCTTCTGTACCCCCGGTGTCTAGAACAGGGGCTGGCACATAGTTGATGCTTAGTAAAGACTGGTTGAATGACTGAGAAAATGAATGGATGGCCTTCCCTGTATGGAGAGGAAAGCACATTTCTGAGAGTCAGATTCCAGCAGAGTAGGTGCCAGGGTAAAAGTGAGCGGCTTTCCGCAGGGCGAGGCTGTTGTTTCCTCTGCCTTGTCCTCCCTGCACATGAATGAGGAGCCAACACCCGAAAGGATGCAAGTCTCGGCGTGGAACTCAGAAGTAGAGCGTGAGGTGATTTCCTGGAAGGTGGCAGTGTCATCTGAACATTTTCGGCCTTGAGGTTCCAAGCCTCGTGGATTTCTATTCCTGGTTACTACGCAAGGTCTGTGTTTGTCCCAGCCAGAGAGTTGCCAGCAGAACTGCTTACCTTGGGGGTGCCACAGGAAATTTGCTGCCTGGGGAGCTGCTTTGGAAGGGGAAGTGCCCACGGCTGTTCAAGGGGGACCGAGAGTCCCTTGGCCACCTTGACACCCTTGCCCCGCAAACGCTCCACATTCTCTCCTCTGCGAGTTGGCACCACAAAATGGCATGCGAACCCTTGGCCTGCTGATGTTGACTTTACCCTCTCTTGAGAAAACAAAACCAAGTCACTGGACCAAACTAAGCAGCCCAGACACTGTGCTAACCCGGCTCTGCCGGGAAGTCTGATATTGATTTGCCCCTGGCCTCTCTTTGCCTTCAGTAACCTAAGGTCTGCCTGTCACCTAAGCTGGGAGGTTGACTCCATTACATTCCCTCCAGACACCCACACCCTCATTGTTTTTATTCTTGAAGGAGTCCGGGTTTACCTAGAGTTAGGGACTTTTAAGGACTGTGAGTGGCCCAACCCACCTGGTCTGTGGCGGGAGGTGAGCGGTCGCACCCCTGTCCTACCCTCTCTGGCTGGAGGACTCAATAGCAACCAGTCTAGGGAGCAGCAAAGGCCTGAGCAAAACTTGTGTGACCAACCAGGTTCATGACCTTGGCCCCCTGGCCCAGAATGTCCTTAGGCTGGGGATACTTATGGCTGGGGAGGGGGGTAGATCTCTGGGGAGGGGGCGGCCTGCAGCTGAATGCTGTCTTTCGGGAAGTATAGCTGGAAAGAGAGGTTATTGTGATTCAGCCAGGCCTGAAGTTCCTCAGGCTCTCCCATGGGGTTCTGATAGCCAGTTTGGGGAGATCTCACCAAAGGCAAAAGCCTGGATGAGCCTGTGAGCTGTTTCAAAGCTGAAGTAGCTTCTCAGTTCTGCCGCTCCCATTTTCCCCGCTCTCGGGCTCGTTTGCTCTACCCAGAGGGTGTTCCGTGAGGGGATAGGAGTTCTTGAGGTCCAAATAGGACCAGCACTCCCCTCTACCCTCCCCACAACGCGCCTGGTCTAATGACCACAGTGGGTGTGCAGGGGGCCCTTTCCAACTCAAAGATTCTCCAGGAGAGCACATTCTAGCCCTAGGAATTGAGGAGACCAGTCTGCCTCTCTCCCCATGGTCATCTGTCTATGTCAGAAACCTGTTTGCCTTGGAGTGGTGAGCACACGGCCGTCTGCAGCTGCCCTGCACCTGGCTAGTTAATGTTCAGCCACCTGCTTGCCCGGAAAATGTTATCCATGTCTCTCTCCCCATTGACTCATCAGAGTTTAAATGTAGCTTCAGTGCTTGAGCTCTAGAAATGACACCTGTTCTCTCACCGGGCAGACATACTTAGCCACAGCTTACAGCTCTCAGGGTGCTGTTGGAGGTGGGGGAAAGAGTGTTAAGGTCATGCTCTCTTGAGGGCTGATGACTGAGGTGCAATATTTCTTCTAGCATTTGGCTCCCTCAAAGAAATTCAATACTTCCCTCTGATTGTAGGGGGCTTTAGGATGTTAATAAAAGGCTCAGTCCATACAGATCATCTGGCAACTTGATAGAGATTTAGACTCTTAGAGAAGACGGGAGCTTAGAAGAGCATGCAGCCCGGCGCATTTACAGATGAGGAAGCTGGTGCCTGCAGAGACCACAAGGACGTAGAGAGTGCTAGTGCACCTGGAGGGCAGCCCAGGTGAGCATCCTCCACTCTCGTAGCCTCTGCCCATCCACCATTTCCCCTTGGCTCCTTTAGAGCACACACCAAACTTTTTTCCAAAGGTGGTGCTTATGGTGGAATGCTTGCTAAGAGAGAACCTTCCATTTTCCATGGGATTTTGATGGATTTGTGGAGTATGCCCAGCCCTCCTCTGGCCTCCCTGGCTGTCCTGCAGTCTCTGTGTCCTTCACCGTCTGCCCCCATCACCCAGCTCTCTGCTGGGGCTAAGAAAGAGTAACCCCACCTTGTAGCTAGCCACTTGCCTGTTGGAGTAAGATGAATGTGCATTGATTCTGGCGGGAGGTAAGATATTTATCTTCATCACTTGACCTGTGTGGATCTCATGGCCATATGTAAAATAGGAGGAGAAATGGAGGGGCACTTTATGTACATGACTTGGGTGAGTCTCTGTCATTGGAAATCATCACAAAGGGGGATTGAGCCTGCCCTGTTTTTACCTGAGATGGTGACTCTTTTGAGTCAGTGCATTTTGACACAGAGAAGCTAAGCATCAGTCTTTTTCTTTTTTTTTTTTTTTTAATTAAAAAAAATTTACTTATTTTTGGCTGCGTTGGGTCTTTGTTGCTGTGCGCAGGCTTTCTCTAGTTGCGGTGAGGAAGGGCTACTCTTCGTTGCGGTGCGCTGGCTTCTCATTACAGTGGCTTCTTTTGTTGCGGAGCACGGGCTCTAGGCACGCGGGCTCCAGTAGTTGCAGCACGCGGGCTCAGTTGTTGCGGTGTGCGGGCTCTAGGGTATGAGGGCTTCAATAGTTGTGGCACACGGGCTTAGTTGCTCCGGGGCATGTGGGATCTTCCTGGACCAGGGATCAAACCCATGTCCCCTGCATTGGCAGGCAGAGTCTTAACCAGTGCACCACCAGGGAAGTCTCAGCATCAGTCTTAAGATAAAGACTTCGTCAGGCATGATTCTTGATTCTACTTCTTAGTTAAAGTGAAAACAGTGTTCTCCCATCATTGCTTCCTAGATCTTTCCTGAAACTGCCGAACTGGTTGACCTTTGCTGGCAAATCAACATTGATCTACTTTAAGGAAAAGAAATTAATGGTATGGGCAATACTCACTGTAGTTTAATTCAAAGAATCTAACCTTAGGTAAAACTTGCAAAATAGATCATGTTGGAGAAAAGGGAGGCTTTGGTAAATTGTATCTTTTCTGTTCCCCCGGCCCCCCCACATTCTGTCTCTGTCTCTGTCTCTGTCTCTCTCTCTCTGAATTTACTGTCTGAGGTAAATTGGAAGAAAGGAAGGGCAAGTAGAGGTGCCCTTCTTAGGGACTTTAGAGATTCCCAGTGATGACTTCCAAATAGGTGTGAACTGCATTGGTTCAGGCCAGCCCAGTCACTTTAATTGGCCAAGGTCAGAGAAATGAAGTAGCAGTCTTTGTTTATCCTGCAAACAAACCTCTTAACTTCCAGTCAAGAGCTGTGTTTCACTACAGTGTGCTACTTCTCTCCTGGAGTGACCTTTCCAAGCTGGTCCGTGATTCACCAGAGCAAACTGGTCTCATCCAGCAGCTTTGTTCCCAAACTCAGTGATCCTCTGTAAGCATCACACATCTTATGGCTTTGAATGACTTTTATTTCACGAAGTCAGTGTCATCAATAGAGAATCAAGTTTTACCACCATTAAATATTTTCAGATTCTGAACACATTCTGGAAAAGGCAGTGAGAAGTGCTTTAGCCAGTGGCAGTGTTGGTGGAGTGTGTGGGTTTGTGCATTTGGGTGTCTGTGTCTAGTTCCACCACTTACTGCTGGGTGATCTTGGGTAAGTTTATGTAATTTATCTGGGCCTCACTTACATCATCTAAAATATGGGAGTGATAATAGGACCTAATTTATAAAGTTGTGAGGATTAAGTGGCATGCTGTACATAAAGTGCTGACTAGCTTGTTGCTGGTGCATAACAAGCACTCACAGAATATTTGCTATCATCATCATCATCATCATCATTTTATTCTTCTCTCTCTTTTGTGTTTAGATTGGTCTCTCGTATAGCTGTAGATGTTATCACCCAATGCAGATAAATATAAAGAGTCAAAGAACTAAAGAGTAGTGACATTAGGCTAGTGGGATTTGTGCAGCCTTTCAACAGACATTTATTAAGCACTTACTGTATGCAAGACATAGAGCTGCGCATTGGGGTGAATAAGACAGATGTGGTCCTACTTTCATGAATCCTATCCTCTTGGAGGGGAGACAGGCATTTAATGGTTACTTACCAGTGTGCAGAGTGTTACAACATGGATGCCCTCTGTCTGACAGAGGAGGGAGAGAGGAGAAATCATACATCTTGGTGGCCACCCCGCTCTTCCAACCAGAAGAATGCCAAGATCTCCCTGGAAATCCATCTGTGTAAATTTAACTCTAGGGGGAAAAACACAGCCGTTCCATTTCCAAACTGGAATTCTCCCCCATGTGTTTTTGGGAAGCACAGATGCCTTGGTGTTTCCCTCTAACAATAACAGAGATTGTTCACAATTATGAATGGTATTGGTTGACTTCAGCTCCAACAAAACCATGAATCATTTCATAACTTCTGAAATTGCAAAGAAATAACAAGCACTCTGGCTCTAGAAAAAAAATGGACAAGTTATGGAGCACAAATTCATCTAATTAAAACGTGAATTCTTTTTTGTTTGTTTATTTAACAGCTGCACATTGCAAGGCCAGCTGGCAATGGATAAAAAGGCCAGTTTAGTGTCTAGGTACCTGGGGTACCCCTTGAACAGTCTCATCTGTGTAATCTGTAACTGGCTATCCATAACTTCCTTTCTCCATCTCTCTCAAAGCTTTGAGCCAGAAGCATTATTTCATACATTTTACCACGTTCTAAGGAAGTGCGGGTAAAAGGAGATACATGGGCTGAGGCTTATGTGACAGACAGTCTCCATCATGGATCCCCGTCACAGATACCCATAGGCACATACACCCTTAGGTGGGACCACTTTTTCCAGCACACTTGTTGGATCCTCCTGGTACCTGGCCACAAGATGAAGTTTTCTAAAGGTGGGATTATGAGGGTCAGGCTTTCCCAATGTGTGATAGCCTATGAGGTGCCAACAGGGCCTGGTATCTGAGATACAGGCTGACAGCTCCTCCTCTTCCCTCTTAATCGAGAAAGGTGCATTCTTTCTTAAAAAAAAAGATGCATTTTGGCCGTCCACACTCAGATGCCTTTGCCCATGCATACATTCAGAGGCACAGCTGGGTTCTAATATCTCAGAGCTGAGACCAGATGGAGAGTGGGGACAAAAACGTGATGTGTCACAGTATCTGAATCTTGCCTCCCATTGTATTGACATTCTTTTTTAAGTTAGTAATGTTACGTGCTATAAAAATTTGTTGAAAAGGTACTTCTTTTGGAAAACAGGCTCAGGGAAGCCAACTCTGCTTCCACTCCTGTTCTTTTTCCACCCTGGAGGGTACAAAACAGGTAGCAGGAGACTCAGACCCATTGGCATAGCATGCCCTAACACACACACATTTATTCTTAATAACATTTTTGTTACACAATTAATACTTGTTTCTCATAGATAAAGCATACAGACTTTATTTATTTTTAAATATTTATTTATTTATTTGGCTGCATCGGGTCTTAGTTGCAGCATGTGGGATCTTTTACTGTGGCGCACGGGCTTCTCTAGTTGCAGCGTGCTGGCTTCTCTAGCTAGTTGTGGCGTGCAAGCTCTCTAGTTGTGGTTTGCGGGCTCTAGAGTACATGGGCTCAGTAGTTGCGGCATGCGGACTTAGTCGCCCTGTGCATGTGGGATCTTAGTTCCGCAACCAGGGATCAAACCCGTGTCCCCTGCATTGGAAGGCAGATTCTTAACCACTGGACCACCAGGGAAGTCCCAAGTATACAGACTTTAAAATGGAAGAAAATAAATATAACCTGTATTCTCACTACTCAAGGAAGCCACAGTTGGCATTTTGGTGTATGTATTTCCAGACTTCTTTCAATGTTTGGGTACATGTTTTTAAACAAAAATTAGTGTCAGGGCTTCCCGGGTGGCGCAGTGGTTAAGAATCTGCCTGCCAATGCAGGGGACACGGGTTCGAGCCCTGGTCCGGGAAGATCCCACATGCCGTGGACCAACTAAGCTCGTGTGCCACAACTACTGAACCTGCGTGCCTAGAGCCCATGCACCGCAACAAGAGAAGCCACCGCAATGAGAAGCCCATGCACTGCAACGAAGAGTAGCCCCTGCTCGCCACAACTAGAGAAAGCCCATGTGCAGCAACAAAGACCCAACGCAGCCAAAAATAAATAAGTAAATAAATTTATTTTAAAAAAATTAGTGTCAAACTGAACACCTGATTTTTTTTACCCCTCCTCACACTCAATATACACTCTGAACATTTACCCATATCAACAAATATGATTGCATATCACTTTGTATGCTCTGCTTATCTCTTGGAAGATCTTTCCTTTCGTTTCTGTCTTCTTGCTATCAGACAGAGAGACAGTAGAAACTACACTTTACCACTGTGTCACAGACTCACAGCTTGGGCACCTCTGAAAGGTTTGCACTGGCCCATCACAAACACCCCACCTAAGATTCTTCCCACTCCAAGTTGTGATTATAAGTATGCCCACCATTGCCAGGGTGAAGGGCAGCTCTGTAAAATGCACCACCAGCTTTGGCACCATGGAGACTGTGGGAAGTTGCCTTGGGTACCACTTAGAAGCACTAAGTAGGTTTTCTTAGCAAAGAAAAAGGGACTACATTTTATTTATTTATTTATTTATTTATTCATTCATTCATTCATTCATTCATTTAGGCTACGTTGGGTCTTTGTTGCTGCACGCGGGCTTTCTCTAGTCGCAGCAAGCAGGGGCTACTCTTGGTGGCGGTGCGCAGGCTTCTCATTGCAGTGGCTTCTCGTTGCAGAGCATGGGCTCTAGGCGCGCGGGCTTCAGTAGTTGCAGCACACAGGCTCAGTAGTTGTGGCTCGCGGGCCCTAGAGCGCAGGCTCAGTAGCTGTGGCACACGGGCTTAGTTGCTCCGCGGCATGTGGGCTCTTCCCGGACCGGGGCACGAACCCGCGTCCCCTGCATCGGCAGGCGGACTCTCAACCACTGCGCCACCAGGGAAGCCCCATCCTTCAGGTTTTAATGAAGAATTGTTTCAGTGATGAGTTCTACAGATGATTGCTGAGGGTTTGTTACTCTGGGGGGAAAAAAGTTAAGAACTCCTGTATTTAGAGCAGATTGGCTAATGTGGGAACAACTACAAATAATCCAGGTGGGGGACCCTTGTAAATGTCATTGTTAATTATCACTGGAGCCTTCAGCTCTGGATCTCTTTCCCAAAGTGGATGAATAAGATTGCCATTTATTCACTGAAGGTTAGAAACAGCATACAGCATCTTAGCGTAGGTGACTCAGCAGAGGCTATGGTAGTACCGTTGAGGAGTGAGGGGGTCTCAGTAACTGTCCTTGAGCCATTCGAAAAAGGAGTCCTGTCTCCACAAAGGTGCTCACAGGTCAAGCTTTTAAATCAGAAGAACAACTTGTCATTGTCCCCTGGGACTGCAGAAGGTGAATAGGTGGGTGGTTCTAGAAAGCACAGCAGGAGGCTTCATATAACACAGCATGGATTCAAGGCAGGGGCTCGGCCAGCCCCTGGTGTCTGAGGAAGAGATGGGGACTCTTCTTCAAGTGCCTCTGAAAGCCACCTCAGTAGCCCCTGGGGAAGTGTCCTCTCATTGGTTTCAGCTCAGTCTCTGCAGGGCTCAAGAGTAGCAAGAGGCAAGGTTGGAGACGCTTCCTCTTGTGGGCACCATTCCCTGGATCCTGTTTGTCCGTCGAGTTATGGAAGGCTTTTTGCTGCCCCCCATATCCAAATTCGGTTTAGCAAATCGTCATTGGGTCCCCCCTCTGTGGCCTCGTCTCCAGGTTTCTACAGATGTGAACACCTGTAACTTCACTCCCCGGGGTAGTATCAGTTTTCAACCACTTCCTTAAAGTGTCCCATCAATCCATCATGGCTCTGTATAATGCTTTTATTGGGTGGTGGGTCCCATATGTGTATACATTTGAGCATGTCAGTTTGGTGGCCTTTTTTCTGCTGTCCTGAACTTTTATCTGAATCTCATATCAGAATCTAATTTTTCCCATTTCTGTAGACTTCCCATTTCCTCCATGGAATCCCTATGCAGGGTTGTAAATGGAGCTCCATGACTTGATCTTGGTTTAATTGGTTGGTCTTAGATTGTGATTTCCTCTCTCTCCAGGCTCAGGGCTACTCATGGCCAGGTGCTAAGGTTGACACAGTTGTGAGCTGTGAAGCAAGCCAGGGTGTTCTCCTGAAGTGGGGTCATCCTTCACAACCCAGGTGTTAGAGAGGTATTTGGAAACTGTAATAGGACAAGTTCTCTGTGGTCTCTGGTTTGATTCATCTCAGCTCAGGAAGGCCACCCTTGTGCAGAGGAAGAAGGTAGGTGACAGCCAAGGCCATGGTGCCTCCAGGGCCTGAGTACTCCTTCCAGGAGGTGGCATTGGTATCATCCAGCTCTCTCTAGGGTTCCATGCTCTTCGTGCTCTGTGTGCTTGGTGGCTTCGTGGAGCAGGGGCAGACCTTGAGAACCAAGCAGTCCCGTGGCTACATCCCGATGAGCCATGCAGGACTCTCCTCTGACCCTACAGTGCTCTGATGCTGCTCCTATGGAATTTTTCATGGTGAGTTCAAAGCACTTTGGGTGGGTGACATTGCCCAGAGCCTGTGATGTGATTCCCACCATCAGAGAATGCCAGTGTGGTTGAGCAGTAGAGCTGGGGGTTAAAGCATCATTTCTCAAGCCCCTTCCTCAGCCTAGTGTGCAGCATTGGGGTGCAAGGGTAACTATACATAGCACACCCCTCCATCACTAAGTGGGGGGGAGTGAGTCCCTTTTCTGTTCTCTTTCAGTCCTTCTGATCAAGTCAAGGAGAGAGTTTCACTTGGGCACTAGGATGTCTTTAAATCCCTCTAAGCCTTGCTAATCTTCCTTTTTTAACAAAGAGCATTTTATTATGTGGTCTTACTGTAAGGTTCTGTTTCTATTGTATTTGCTTTCATGGTTATCTCCTACTTAAAGCATGTGGTAAGGGTTTTTCATTTAAGGCAGTAATATAAAATTTCTTTTTTAAATAATAAGATATATTTGTTCCTAGCACGTGGAATTAAATTAAACTACTAAACTAATCAAGAAGCGTGGTACGTATTATGGCCAAAAATCATGAGGGTGGTCCTTGAGTGACTAAGGTTTGGGAAGTGCTAAATCAAACTTGCTCTTTTCCTTACCACGCCATCCAACGTCCCTTCTTGCCAAGGCAGCTGAGAAGGTGTTTTGATTTGAGTGTGTGTGGTTTATGTCACTCACGGGAGCTCCTGATTACAGGCCTGTGGGACTGAACATGAGTAGAGGTTGTGCTGTCCGCTGGCAGAGACTTTGACCTTGACCCTCAGTAGGAAACCATGCTTGGGATAAAGAAAAGTCCTTGACTTGGGAGTTCCTGTAGCATACCTGACAACAGCCTGCATTCCAGTGTGGTCACCACCAGAGTTAGTGGGTACTGTGAAGGTCACTCAGCCCACTCTCCTGCCAGTCTAGGACAGCCTCTGGAGCCCAGCCAAAAACACTAATAGCAAATGTGTATTGAACTCTTACTACATGCCGGCACTTCACATGGGTTATCTTACTTACTTACCATAATGCTTAAAAGGTAATAGTTATAGTGGTAGTAATAAGAAGAGGAGGAGGAAGAAAAACATGGAAAAAAGGCTAATATTTATTGAGAACTCTTCCCAAAATGATCAACAGATTCAGTGCAGGCCTTTCAGAATCTCAGATGCCTTCTTTGTAGAAATGGACAAGCTGCTTCTAAAATTCATGTAGGATTTCAAGGGACCCAGGATAGCCAAAACAGAGTATGGCTTATACCTCCCAATTTCAAAACTTACTACAAAGCAACAGTAATCAAGACAGCATAGTACTGGTGCAGGACAGACTTACAGATCAATGGAATAGAATCGAGAGTCCAGAAATAAACACATGCATATGTGGTCAGCTGATTTTTACAAGGGTGTCAAAACCATTCAGTGAGGAAAGAATAGTCTTTTCAGCAAATGGTGCTGGGACAACTGGATAGCCACATGAAAAAGAATGAAATTGGACCCTTATCTCACACCATATATAAAAATTATCTCAAAATGAATCAAAGACCTAAATGTAAAAGCAAAAACTATAAAACATAGGGATAAATCTTCATGAGTTCGGTAAAGGGTTCTTAGATAGGACACCAAAACATGAGCAATAAAAGAAAAAAAGAGATTGGACTTCATAAAAATTTAAACTTCTGTGCTTCAAAGGGCATCAACAAGAAAGTGCAAAGACAACCCAAAGAGTGGGAGAGCATATTTGCAACTCATAAATCCAATAAGTGATTTGTATCCAGAATATATAAAGAACTCTTAAAACTCAGTCATGAAAAGACAGATACCCCAATTTTTAAAAATGGGCAAAGGATCTGAATAGACACTTCTCCAAAGATGATATACAAGTAGCCAATAAGCACATGAAAAGATGCTTAACATCATTAGCCATCAGGGAAATGCAAACCTTAACACGCAGTACGATGGCAAGAATCAAAAAGTCAGATAACAACTAGTTTTAGTCAAGGTTGTGGAGAAATCGGAACCCTCCTACACTACTGGTGGGAATGTAAAGTGATGCAGCTGCTTTGGAAAACAATCTGGCAGTTCCTGCAACGATTCAACATAGAGTTACCTCATGGCTCTGTGGTCTGACTTTATGATTTCATGGTTGGAAAACAACCCAAATAGGCAACTGGATAAGCAAAATGTGGTATATCCATACAATGGACTATTATTCGACTATAAAAAGGAATGAGGTACTTACACATGGTATGATGTGGATGAACCTTGAAAGCATTATGCTAAGTGAAAAAGCCAGTCATAAAAGACCATGTACTATATGATTCCATTCATATGAAAGTCCAGAATAGAGAAATTGATAGAGACAGAAGGTAGATTACTGGTTGCTTAGATGTGGGAAGGGGTGCGGGGGAGGCGAAGAGAGATGATAACTAAAGGCTTCAGGGTTTCTCTTTTTTTTTTTTTAAATTTATCTTGGGGGCTGTGTTGGGGCTTCATTGCTGTGTGGGGGCTTTCTCTAGTTGTGGAGAGCAGGGGCTACTGTGTTGCGGTGCGTGGGCTTCTCATCGCGGTGGCTTCTCTTGTTGCGGAGCATGGGCTCTAGGTGCACAGGCTTCAGTAGTGGTGGCACGTGGGCTCAGTAGTTGTGGCTCACAGGCTCTAGAGCGCAGGCTCAGTAGTTGTGGCACACGGGCTTAGTTGTTCCGCGGCGTGTGGGATATTCCCGGACCAGGGCTCGAACCTGTGTCCCCTGCATTGGCAGGCGGATTCTTAACCACTGTGCCACCAGGGGAGTCCCCAGGGTTTCTTTTTGAAGTAATAAAAATGTTCCAAAATTGACTGTGGTGATGGTTGCACATATCTGTGAACATACCAAGAATCCTTGAATTGTACTTTAAATAGGTGAATTGTGTGGTACGTTAATTACATCTTAATACAGCTGTTAAAAATATTTATTTAGTACTTACTAAGTGCTAAGCGGAGTTCTGAGCATTTTTACCTATATTAACTCAGTTTATTTTCACACTTACCCAGTGAGGTAGGCCCTATTATATGTATTTATCCCCCATTTTGCAGCTGAAGAAACGGAGGCAGAGTTGCCCAAGGTACTCTTCTCACCTTAGCACATGAGGAAGCCGGGGCACAGAGTTTAAGTGCTGCATCTCCGGTGATGCAGCAAGTACACAATGGAGGCAGAATTGCAGTCTGGTACCAGACCCCTGCTCTCGGCCACTTACCGTGCTGTACTAGAGGTAAAGGAGGGGTCCCTGTCCCGGTGGAGTTACCATCTACTTGAACACGTATTCATAAGGGAGAAAGAAGCCCCAGAAACACTGTCTAAATGACCATCCACACTAATTCACTCTGGGACTTTAGTTAAGGACAGCATTACTGGGCCTCTGTTCCCTCATGCTTTCAACCATGTCTTAGGCTAGATGCAAGAGGGCCCCATTCTGGGGTTCTTAAAGGTAGTAATGCGGTCTGTGGATGACCTTTAGCACTAAAAAGAAAAAATTCTAGCAGGATCCTATCTGTTATCAGGTCTTGCAGGCTAACGAGACCGCAGAGCGTCTTTGCTCTTGGCTGGAATTACATCCAACCAGGGCAGTAACCCTGGTTACCTCAGGCTGATGAGAAGCTCTGATTAGCAGTTACGTATCTGACTCTGCTTAGCAAGAATAAGAAATTGAATCCTTCATTGCTTGAGAAGTGCTGTGTGGTAGGATAAACCTTCATAGCCTGTTTTTGGGCCACTGGGTAGGAGAGGCCAACTGCAAGTCTGGGGGCTTCCACCCCTCTGTCAGACTATGATTCTCTGAGGTCATTTGACCCCCACAGGACTTACCCTGCCCTGGAACCCCGTCTTTCTGGTCACTCAGATCCCAGCTAAGGAAGCTTTCTCTTACTACCCAGGGGTTCCCTGTTGAAGGCTGGAGCCCAGTCGGGCAGTGGGTGGGCAGTGGCCACCACAGCCAGGCTGGGCAAGCACTGTGTACTGTCAGGAAAAAGGGCAGGGCCCTCTGTGCTCTGAACCATCAGTTTTTCTCTTTCTGTAGGCAGGAGGCAAGGCCTGGGTCCCGCTCATTGGCACCGTCCTCAGTTGTGCCTGGAGAGCTCTGAAAATAAGGCAGATTAGGAATAATGGCCCCTGGGGTCTACTCCAGCACTAGTATTCTCTGGCACTAATTTTCAAAGCACGTTCTACTAAAATGTTTTCCATTGAGCAAAATAGTGCCTCTAGGATCAGCCTGTGCTAGAGTCTTAGGACAACTGAGCCGGAAGAAGCCGTCAAACAACATTTATTTTATAGGTGAGAAAACCCTGTTGGTTTGTCCAAGGAGCTGTCTCAGCTACCACTGTTGGTCCAGAGAGAGGTGGTCTGCAGTCTGCTGTGGCTGCTGATCTGATCATCAGGATCATTTATCCATTCGCACAAGTCCGTGACGGCTGCTTCTGTTCTATGCTAAATTTAGTTTGTGTGGATTTGCCTTGGGATCACAGCCTCAGTGTTCCACTTGATTCAGCTTGGCTGGGGCAATGCTCAGGTCTTTTGTAGAAGAGTCCATGGCCCCGGCCAGTTAAAGGGTGGCCTGCCCTAGAGCAGCCAGAAAATCTTGCTCACTGACTCATTTGTTAACTCACGAACATAGCAGGCATTGCCCCAGGAATTGGAAAAGTATGAAAGCATTTGATGCGGATATGTTCCTGACCCAGAAGGAGCTGACGGGTGTACGGAGGAAGATAAATCTGTGTACTAATCAGGGCAGAAAATACTTGGACCAGTTGGAGGGCTGGGGCACTTGAATAGTAGAGGCCCACAGGAGGTTTTCTGGAGGAGATAGCATTTGAGCTGCCCCTGAGGAATAAGTAAGATTTGGGAACTGATATGATGTACCTTCTCTGTCAAAACATGGCCCACTGGGAACAAAAAACAAAGCAGTTGAGACATTCCCAGTACCGAGTCTGGAGGCTGGAGCTGGGCGGTGGCAGGGAGGAGGGGGGTCCTTGAAAATCACCAGGGTAATCACTTCCCCTCTTCCCCTCTCTGTGCTGGGTTTCCCATCCTCGAACTGGTGGGGTTGGTAAAATAGATGATCAGCCGCTTTCTGCTCTGACTTCTGAAAATCTAGTCCAAGCTCCTCGTGTTTTAGAAGTACTAATGTGCAGCTATATCCATTAGGTGCTGAGCGTGACCACACACTGTGCTGAGTGCTTTGTACCAGAAACACCCAGTGAGGCTTAGAGGTCAAGCCACTTGCTCACCAGGTTCATCCGTTCACTTAGCAAATAGTGGATACGTCTGTGTGCCAGATACTGCCCTGGGCATAAAATGATGAGCAGTGCAAACACAGCCTGTGCCCTCGTGGGGCTTATAAAGTTTTGTGGAGGAGAGGGACACTAAACACACATATTATGAATCTTATTATAAACTGCGGAAAATGCAGGCATCTTAGGAGAGAGACCAACGGGAGGTATGTAATTTAGATTTGGCATGTTCTGGTAAGGGGCAGCAGGATTCAAACCCAGATCGTACCATGTTCAGAGCCCCTTCCATAAGGACTGCCCAGCCTCTTCCCAGCTGAGATCTCTGCAGGGCCCCTGGGTAGTCAGGGACAGGAGTCAGGTCTCCCAACCCCCTGGGTCTGCCTTCTTTCCTCACAGGCTACCTTCCACTCAGGTTACTACCTCAGGGCATGTGCCTGTCTGCACGGCTGATGAGAAAACACGGCTGACTCCTGCAGTGCCCTCTTTGGGGGGAGGTCAGGGTCAGCCCTAACACCCAAACTCTCCTTTCCATCCACCTTCTCAGGGCTCACAAGTCTCAGGTCCTCCTAAAACAGTTGGTAAGCTTTCCTCAAAGGTCATGTTATGGAAAACCCCTGCTTAAATCTGCCTGCTGCAATCACAAAGGGCATCAGTGAGAAAACCTCTTCCGGAGAGTGTCTGTGTTCATGGTAACGTGCCGAGGTCACAGTGTGACATTGGAGCCCTGTACACAGAAGCAAGGATCTTGTTGCAGGCATCCCGGGGCCCTGCACTAGAGGATGCTGGATGTTTAAGTTCAGTGTCTGGCCAATAGCGGCTCTAGGACTCTTCCCAGCTGGGGGCTGAGGAGGACAGGGAGCCAATGTGTTCATGAACCAAAGGTCCTTTTCTCTGCCAGGATTGTCCTCAGGGAAGAGCTCACGGCACCACAGTCCCCCAGCATCCTGCCACGGACCTTGTTCTCTGTGCTTCCGTGTTCTCCCTCCATGTGCCCTCCCTACACAACAGTACTTCTGGGGCCAGTAGGCTGTCCTTTCTCCCCTGCTTGCCCTCCTTTCCTGGCCCACGGCCCTTTCGCCTAGTTACAGCCCTCTCATCTCTCTTCCCTGGACATCAGCCTCTTCAAAGAGCAAAACTGTAATTTATGTTTGTTAACTAAATGAATTAATCAAATAGGCCTTTTTATTATGTAATATTCTGTCCATAAAAAGAATATATGACATCAATATGAGGTGTTAATAAAATGCCCATTTTGCCGAGTTTAATCTCCTTGCGCCCCACCCCTAGAGTAACAGCCTCTAACTGGCCATTTTTCCTGTTTTCTCCCCAGTCTAATCCAATGTCCACGTGCCTGCTGAAGCAGTCTTTGCCCAGCTCAGCTCCCTGCAGTCACCATCTCTCCCTCTCGCGCTCTCTCTCTTGCGCGCACGCACGCACACGCACGCACGCACACGCACACACACACACACACCACACACACACCACACACACACCACACACACACCACACACACACACCCCTGACTGTACTGCCCAGAGCACACAGGCTGGGACAGGCCGTCCTGAGCAGATCAGAACCACCTGCACCCTGCTGCCCCCCTGCCTTGGGTGCATGGTTTCCCTTACCTGGAATAACCCCCACCCACACGTCCCACATCTCTGCCTGTCACACCCACCTCTCCTTCTAGGCCACAGAGTGTCATGGTTTTCCCGAAGCCGCACCTGATTCCTCCAGTCAGCTGTGCTTCCTCCTCCTCTGAACCCCTTTATAACATGGGTGGCTTTTCTTTTCTCTTCAGGCATCTGACATTTTGCTGCTTTTTATTAAGGTCAGTTTTTTCCAGATCTTATCTCACATAGTGGATTATAAGCTTCTTGTGGACAGCCCTGTGTCTGAATTTGCAGCGCCTGAATTTGCACCTTGCACATAATAGATACTCAGTGCATAACTGGACAATAGTGACTTGAACAGTGCTCCTCCAAAGCCCAACTCACATCCTCTTCCCTGAAATCCTGTAAAAATAGGTACCCCTTTGTCTCCCTAGGGAAATAGGGGCTCCTTGAGCAGGAATGCGGTTAGTTCTTGAAAAATACTGGCTGGATGTATGAATATTTGCAAGCATTCTGCCCGAGATGGAGGATTAGACTCAGTGCTTTCTAAGGCAAAAATTGTTTAACCTGTATTGCTTCTTGATAATTAACACCCATGAAATGATACTTGAAATTGAAAATTAAATATCACGTAAAGACAGAGCAATTGTGATATCGACTGTGCATTTTCACAAATACCTCTTGAAGATTGCGGCTCTCAGAAAGTCATTCATAAAGGGTTTTTTTTTTCTTTTTCTTTTTTTTATTGAAGTATAGTTGATTTACAATGTTGTGTTAACTACTGCTGTACAGAAAAGTGATTCAGTTATATATACACTTTAAAAATATTCTTTTCCATTATGGTTTATCATAAGATATTGAATATCGTTCTGTGTGCTGTACAGTAGAACCTTGTTGTTTATCCAGTCTGTGTATAAAAGCTTACATCTGCTAAACCCAGCAATCCCACTCCATCCCTCCCCCTTGGCAACCACCAGCCTGTTCTCTACGTCTGTTTTCGTTTCATAGATAGGATCATTTGTGTCATATTTTAGATTCCACAATTAAGTGATATCATATGGTATTTGTCTTTCACTTTCTGACTTCATTTAGTATGATAATCTCTAGTTGCATCCATGTTTCTGCAAATGGCATTATTTCACTATTTTTATGGCTGAGTAGTATTCCATTGTATATATATGCCACATCTTCTTTATCCATTCATCTGTCAATGGACATTTAGGTTGTTTCCACGTCTTGGCTATTGTGTATAGCACTGCTATGAATACAGGGGTGCATGTGTATTTTTGAATTATAGTTTTGTTTGGATATATGCCCAGGAATGGGATTGCTGGATCATATGGTAATTCTATTTTTAGTTTTATGAGGAACCTCCATACTGTTTTCCTTAGTGGCTGCACTAACTTACATTCCCACCAACAGTGTAGGAGGGTTCCCGTTCATAAAGGTTTGAAGTCTCTCTGTAGATGTCTCTGGGGATAAGGGGTTCTGAGGGAGATTTTGTCTGCATGTCTCACTTTTCAGTGCCTTTAACAAAACACAGACTGCTTTACTTTAACCGACACTGCTAAGAAGAACATGTACAATTCTTTCAAATGGTTCTTAGATAGTATAACATACCTGTACCTTTTAATTGGACCGTCATTACAATGTTTAGAGAATATAGCATACAAAAGTTTCCACCCTTAACTGCTGTTTCTGTTTTTCTGTGCTACTTTCCAGTCCTTGTCCATATGTAGCAAGGAAACTCTCATTTCTGCCGGAAATGAAATTGAAGTGCTGACGTGATCATATTATAGACAAACTTTGTGAGCACCTAGTATGTACAAAATCCTGTGCCGAGAGCGGTGCAGGATGCAAAAAAGAGTTTGTCCACTGAACAGATGTTTACTAGGTGCCTGCTCTGTGCCTGGAGCTGCTCTGGGTCTCGAGGTGCATTAGCAAATAAGGTACAGCCCCAGCTCTCAGGGATGGGGAAGCAGACACCTAAAGAGATTTAAAAAAAAAAGTATCAGGGCAGATGGGCTATGAAGAAAGATAAAGGCCGAGTAAGAGGGATAGAAGGAGCTGCTATTCTAGGTGGGTGGTCAGAGACATCCCCTCCAAGGTAACTTTGAAGCAGAGATTTGAAAGAAGTCTGGGAATGAGGAAAGAGTTTTTTGGGAGAAAGAACATCTTTTTTTGCATTTCCTTTCACACTGAATGTGAGTGTGAGAGAAAGAGGAGTCGAGGGTGAATTCCAGGTTTTTGGCCTGAGTAACTGATAAGATGGAGATGCTGCTGAGCCCTAGAAGAACACAGGAGGAACAGGTTTGGGCAGCAAAATCAGGAGTTTTGTTTGGTCACATGAAGCTGGATAAGCCTCCTCCTAAGTTCGTGGCAGACACCGCCACGACACTGTTCCCTGCTCAACCCAAATGTGGCCTCAACATCTCCTCAACACTGTGCTTCAGAAACCCACACTTGGGAAGAAAACTTTCACTTTCCTGCTATTGACAGAGAATCCAGTGAATGTGTACTGGGGAGGCCAGTGCTGGGGAGGTGGCATGATCTGGGAAAGTTGCAAGGAGGAGAGAAGCTTGAAGTGAGCTTCCTGTCAGTTAGGGGGCTCTTGGTTGTAAGTGCCAGAAAACCCAAATCAAAATGGCTTAAACCATACAGGAAATTAGTAGCTCACATATCAAGGAGATTAAGCAGTCCCGCGGTTGCCCAGTACAGCTGTCAGGGACCCAGGTCTTTCTTTTTTTTCTGCCAGGCTCAGCACTTAGCTGGCTTCTCGCTGTCGCAGCTCCAGGCATCCTGGCTTCACACACCTAAGTCCAAGGGCATCCCAAGGAAGGAATTCTTGAAGAACTCAGAGGCCTGGGCAGTTAGAATAGGAAAGGCCACTGCTAATATTCCCCTGAGCAGTTGCACTTGTGCAGAAGTTGGACCGCCCTCAGCATAAGCCCTGTGCAGAGGCCAGGTGTAGCTGATGGCTCTTGAGTAGAAAGCAGAGGACAGTGCCTTCCCTTGGGAAACAAAACCGGAAACTGATACTGATTCTTTGTCATTCCCACCTTCATTCAGGTTGTGTGTTAGACCCTTTCGGCTGCAAATGATAGAAATCTTGCCCATATCAGCTTTAATAAAAAGGAAACTTGGCAGTACCCGGCACTGAAAAGCGTGGATCCAGAGGCTCCAAAGATACCCTCAGCACTTGCGTCTCTCTTCTCTGCCTTCCTCTCTCTTAACTTTGCTCTCAGATGGGCTCGCCTGTCAGGCCCACAAGATGTGGCCTCAGCCTCAGGCCATACATGCCTCAGCTTTGAATGCCCATGGAAAGTGTGAGTTTCCTTACTGGATATCCCAGGAGAGGGCTTACTGCTTCTCATTGCTTCTGACCGGCTTGTATTCCCATCCCTGAAACAATCACTGTGGCTCTGGGGAGTCCAGTGTGCCCAGACCCCACCTTAATGACACTGAACAAGAGTCAGGGTGAGGTGGCGCGCCAAACCGCTGATGCTGGCAGAGAGGTGAAAGAACAGTTGGTAAACCCAGGCCACGGATGTCCCACCCAAGGTTCTACCTCCAAGTCCAAGAACTATCCAACATATTTTGGTTTTGTTTCAACATCCCCTTACGTGTTTTACAGTCTACAACAGGCTACCACAGACATCTCACTCGGTCCTCACAATAACTCTGTAAAGGTGGCTGGGTGGGGATTATTCCACTTTACAGACGAGAGCCAGAGAAATTAAATGACCTATTCTGGATCCTCCAGGTAGTAGATAGCAGGTCTGGCCTTTGAACCCAGGTCTTCTGACCCCAAGTCCAATTTTCTAGCCTACTCAGCCAGCAAAATTGCCTGTTACATTTAAGATTCGCTGTGAATCTGCATGCGTATTTGACGAAAGAAGTTCTTAAAACTGCACAAATGAAATCAAGTTGAAGAGTCAGCTCAAGGAGTTACCATCAGTTGAAGGCTTGTGATATGTAAATGAAAAAATAAAGAATGTCATTAAGTTCAAGGGCATGTTTAAATAATAGTTAATTAACTTTTACTTTTACAGAATAGCAAATATTTTCTTTCCCCTTCTGCTGAGATGGGTCCTAGGAAGAAGGATTGTAATACCCACAGGTGGTCAAGTACCAGTAGGATTTTCCTCAGCCTCCTTCGTAAAGAAGGGCTTGCTGTGGATGAGTCTCCTCACCCTCCCCACCCTCACCCTCCCTTGACCAACATGCAAACCATTGTCAGCTGAGGGTCCTGCAGATCATGTGGCAGAATTCAGTCTGCCCCCAAGGTTGGCACACCAAGCTTTCCCCTGCAGGAGTCGATTCTGTACCAAGTGGGATTATCTGCCCACCCCCATCTCTCCCTGAACTCCCAACTCCAGTCTGTCAGCCAGGCCGCCTTTTTCTCTGATGAACAGGTGGCTCCAGGGTGGATTCTGAAGCATCTTGTTAGATTTCGGGGTGTTTGGAAGTATTTTTTCTGGGGTCTTAGATGGAACCAGAAGGCTTCAGGCCGGAAGGCATCAGCTACAGTCTCCAATTCTCTGAGGCCCTGTTTACAGACAAGTTAGACTTGTCCCCTACAGAAGGAGCAGTGGGCAGATAAATTACAGGGAGGGCAAGAAATCATCTTCCCACCAGCAAAGTAGGGCCACGCTGAGAAGCACAGAGGGAATTCTCACCTCAGATGAGCTGATCAGGCCAGAAATGTGTTTATGATTCATTGAGAACATAAGTGAAGGTACAAGGTAATTATAGGCACTCTGCCGTCTCCCCATTGGTTATTAGTCTCTGGATGACAGAGCAGTAGCAGGGCTGGTTGGGTACAGCCTCTGTGAACCCAGGTCTTCTGACTCCATGTCCCCCAGGTTGGCCCCAGACACCAGGCTGCTGGAAAGACCCCCTCATATTGAGGTTCAGGGGAAGCAGTGAGTCCTGGGCTGTACTGGCAGCCTCAGCAGGCCGCTAGGCACAGGGAGAGCAGGGCCAGCCCAGGAGGGAGTCAGGGTGAGCTGGGTCTCGGAGCGCCTTGGTAAGAGCACAAGCTGTGGAGTTAAACAGAAGCCTGCACCTGCCACCTACTACCTGTGTAACCTTGAGCTAGCGAGTTCATCCCCCTAAGCCTCTATCTACTTCCTCCTCTGAGACATGGAGATAATAATAGTACCTTCCTCAGAGAGTTGTTGTGAGGATGAAATGAGATGGTGTGTGTAAAGCACTGAGCACGATGTTGGCACGGAGTAATGCCTCAGTGTGTTCGGGTAGTGAGGCCGTTGACCTCTTCCAACCCATGTCTGAGGTCTGAGTCCTGCCCTGGGTCTCAGGAGTGTTGTCTCGGTACCAGCCCATTCTGAGGACCCGTGGCCTCACCGAGCCATCAGACCAGGAGCAGCTCATCCACGTGCCGTCATCAGGGATACTCAGGCGGACTCCCAGACGCCCTCCCCACTTTTCTCCTGGCCCCATCATGCTGTACCTTCTCAGGGGCAGCTGGGTGGGCCCTGTGTTCACAGCGGGGAGACACCCCGTGGCTTTGCTGAGCTGCCCTCCTGCAGCTCACAGGGCCCATCTGGTGGGTGGAGCCCCTGTGGCCCCCGAAGAGGTGCCGTGCCAGAGCCGGGTTCTGTTCTGAGGCTGCGGTGGGGCTTCTGGTGATGGGCTCACCTGCTTGCCTCGCTTGCCTCATTCCAGGAGCTCAGCGGGGGAGTTGCTCTTGACTGACCTCTGAGTGTCCGACGAGATAGCAGCAGCAGCAGCAGCAGCAGCTGTGTCTGGAGCCAAGTGTTGGAGCAGGGAACAGCGTCACCCCCCTCGGGGCCCCTCTAGCCTGGCCCAGATTTTGGCCAGCTCTCCCGAAAGACTCCCTCGAGGACCCTGGGTTTGGTGCCAGGACCCATCACCCCCACCCTCCCTCCATCTCACCCGCAGCAGTGTGTGACTCGTCTTATCACAGAGATTAGCGGGGAGGAAGCCTGCAAGTGGAGGCAGAAGGCCGAAGGTGAGCCCCAGCACTGGCTGCTTGCCCACTGGTAACCTTGAGCAAGTCACATTTCCTTTCCAAACTTGCTTTGTTGCCTGGAAGAAGAGGGGGAGAAGAGAACAGCTCCTTTCTCCTTGATAGGGGATGCGTGAATGTCACCTAAGCTAACCATAAGGCAATGCTTAGCTGTTTGAGAAGATTTTAAAGAAAGTCAGAGGTGAATTTGAGAAATGAAAAGATTCTTTCCAGCCCAGTGGAGCAGATATTGGCCACTCTTTTCATCTATTTGGAGTGAAAGCAGGCACTCTCACTGGACCACCCTGCTAGTTTCAAGGCTGAAACTACAATTGTTGGGTCCCGCTCAGGTTCGACCCCCAGCAGGAGGTCTGCACAGACATGGAAGGTCTCGGAGGCCTGGCTCTGACCTCGTGGGCTGCATGCTTCTGTTCTCTTGTGGCAGCAGAGCTGAGGCATGCATGGGTGGCTGAGTGTGATGGGGGATCCAGCATTGAGCCTCGACCTCCTCCCCAGCCTGGGGGTGGGAGGGAGATGTCAAGTCTTCCTGAGATTGAGGTTCCAATTAAAAACACAAAACAAAACAACCTTGTTGAAATTCTAACTAAAATTTATATTAACTTCCATTATACAAAGGGGGAGATTTAAAAAATAATACTGTGTTCTCATTTGAGAACATGTATCTTTTCTTCAAATCTGGTTTTATATCCTTCAGTAAAATTTTTTTTTGAAGTATAACATACCTAGTAAAAATACACAAATCCTAATGTACAGCTCAATGAATTTTCACAACATGAACACACCTGGATACTCAACATGGCCTGCACTGATCTCTTTTTGTCATCACCCCTACTCTCCTGACTTCCAACAGCATAGATCCGTTTTGCCCATTTTTGTATTTTCTACAAATGGAATCATTCAGTATGTACTCTTTTGTTTTTGTCTTTTACCTGACATTCAGGTTTATCCACACCGTTGGGTATAGATGTTGTCGTTTCTTTTCACTGCCGTATAGTATTACATTGCGTGACTAACCTCAGTTCTATTCATTTCTTCTCCAAGTGATGGGGGTGACTTCTGGCTTTGAGCTATCAGCATTAGTGCTGCTAGGATCAGTTGTGTTCATAGCTTTTGGTGAACTTTTGCACGCATTTCTCTTGGGTATGTACCTAGGAATAGAACTGGTGGGCAGTAAGATTTTTATAGTTTTCTTCATATAGGTTCCGTAAGTTTCTTGTGTAATTTATCCCTAGATATTTATAATTTTGTTGTGGATAGGCTCTTTTTAAATTTTCTCTTTTAGGTGTTTATTACTAGAAAAAATATTAATTTTTGAATATTTATCTTGGATCCAGCCACCTTACCAATTCTCTTATTAATTATAGTAGACTTTTTTTTCTTTTTTACAGTAGTCTCTTAGGTTTTCTGGATATCCAAATATCATCAAAAAGGTTATTTTAGCTCTTATTTTACAACACTGATACCGTTTTCTTGCTTTACTACATTAGATAGTAGTAGTAGGTCATGATAAATAATAATGGTGATTACGCTCATCCTTATCTAGTTCTACATTTTAGTTAAAATGTTTTTAGAATGTCCCTGTTTAAAATCATATTTGCTATCGAGTTTTGGTAAATAGTTTCTATTTTGTATAAGCAATTAGCTTCTATTCCTGGTTTTTAATGAGAAATGATTTAAATTTTACCAGGTACCTTTCCGGCATCTGTTAATGTGAGCATATGACTTTCCCATCTTTGTAGTTGTTATAGATAATGATGTTGAACGACTTCACATTTCTAGGATGAACAGGTTTAGTTGTAACATGTTTTTTTCTTTTGCTACTTAGCTAGATTCAATTATGCAAATAATTATTGCATCGGTTTTAGTAAATGAGAATGGTTTATAGTTTTCTTGTGCTGTCTTCTTCATGTTTTAATAATTAAAGTTATAGTGGCTTCATAGCATTAATTGGGGAACTCTCCATCTTTTAGTATGATCTAGAATCCTTGAAATGATGTTGGAATTACCTGTCGTTTAAAGGTTGGATAAAATTTATTGAATCTATCTGGCACTAAAAACCTAGCGCCATTTTCAATAGTAGATCTTTGATCATCTTTGCAGTTTTTCTATAGTAATTTGTTTTTGCAAATGTTCCTCTACCTCTTGGATCAATTTTAGTAATTTATGTTTGTCTATGGAATTATCAGGTTTTCAGGTTTGTGGCCATAGGGCTGCATGTGGTATTCTTTTATGATTTTGCTTTTCTCTTCTGCAGTTGTGGTTGGGTCTTCTTTCTCATTTCTGATCTTTGTAAATTTGCTCTTTTCCTCTTAGTCTCATTAAAGTCTTATTTTACTTATTTTCAGTTTTTGTATTTATGCTCTCCACTCTTCTACTATTTTTTAATCTTATTAATTCCAGCTTTTAACTTTATTGATTTACAGTCATGTTCCTTTCATTTTGGTTTGTTCTTTTTGTAATCTTTTGGTAATCTCTTAAGAAGAGGGCTAAGTTTCTTTATTTTTTCATATTCCTTCTTTAATCATAGAGCCTTTGAATTTCCTCTGAGCATGACTTTTGTTCTGCCCCATGGGAATTGGTATGAAGTAGTCTCTTTAACTGCTTTCTAGCTAGTTTGTCATTTCCCTTTTGATTTCCTCTTCAATCCTAGATTTATCTAGGAGTGGGCTTCTTAATTTCTAAGTCAATATTTTGCTTCTCACTTTTTTAAATTTCTAATTTTGTTGATTGTAATTAGATATTGTGGTATATAAAAGCTCTTCTTTGTAAAATTTGTTAAGGTTTTATCTCTGCAACCCAACATGTAATCAGTTTTTGTAAATGATCCAGTCCCTAAAAATAGTTTATTTAGTTCAAGGAATGTGAGGTCCTGCATATTTCTAGAAATTTAAATTATATTATTCATTTTCTCTGTCATCTTAATTAATACTTGCCTGTAAGATTTGTCCATTTCTGAAATAGCCATCTTTGAAATTTCACATCAATATTTTATTTATTCCATTTCTAATACTTGCTTTGTATATTTAGCTTCTCTGGTGTCTAATGCATACAAGTTTCTGATGGTTGTAACTTTTTTCATAAAATGTTCCTCTAATCATTACAAATATCTTCATCCTCTGCAGTACTTTTCAACTAAAATTCCCCTTTATCTAATTAATTTTGGCACTCATGCTTTCCTTCTGTTTGCACTTGCCTGGTATCTATTTCTCTATGCATTTATTTTCAACATTTCTACATACCTTTATTTTAGTTAGATTCTAAAAAACATTGTGTACATGGGTTTTGTTTTCGGTTCTAATTGTTAATCCCAATCTGACATCTTCTTCATTAACTGATGTACTTGACTTTATTCCTTCCATATTATGGTATGTTTTTTTTTTTTTTTTTTTTTTTGCGGTAAGCGGGCCTCTCACTGTTGTGGTCTCTCCCGTTGCGGAGCACAGGCTCTGGACGCGCAGGCTCAGTGGCCATGGCTCACGGGCCTAGCCGCTCCACTGCATGTGGGATCTTCCCGGACCGGGGCACGAACCCATATCCCCTGCATCAGCAGGCGGATTCTCAACCACTGCGCCACCAAGGAAGCCCTATGGTATGTTTTTAATTTCCTTCCATCACTATTTTCATGTTTTTCTTTCCTCTTGTTTGTGCTGGTTTGATGTAGTTGCTTTGCATTTCCCTTGTCAATTTGGAAGTTCTCTACTTTTCCATCTTATTAAAGGTTACATTCTTTCCCCCTTAATTCATAATCAAATACATACTGCCCTCTGATTATTTGAAAGCAAGATAACACAAAATAACTGTTTCTCCCTCCAAGTTGCTCTGTTTCCTCTCTACTTTTCTTTACTTCAGTGGGATGAGACCTTTAGAATTATTGCCCTGTCCCCTATTTAAGATGAGACCTTGGAAGACTTTTACTTCCTTCCTTTTCAACTCCTTGATTTTGTTAGGATAATTCAATATTTTTAGCTTTGGCCTGTGGTTGGACTTTCCCTGATAATATGTCCCTTCTATTTTCAGAGTCCTTATTTATCAGTTCTGTTCCCAGAGAGTCCACCTTTCTCTGTTTAGATTTAGGAGAAAGGGGAGGGAGCAAGGGTGAGAGCAGACATCCATATTTATCGTGCTTTCCTGACCTGTTCGTTCCCCGTGCCCTTCCCCCCCCACCACCCCCGCCCATGTTGAAGTCTCTGTTCTGGTGCATCTGTTGTTTGTTGCTTTAAGTATTTTCCATAGATGGGACGTGTGGGTGGTAAAACTGTGGATCCTTGCATATCGGCAAATATCTTTTGCCCTGATGGGCAAAAATGATGGGCAAAATACAAAGTATCAGTATTTGAGGGATTTTGGTTCTCTTTTATGAGTGGTCTGTAGATGGTATTCTACTCTCTTTTAGCCTGTAGTATTATTCAGATGAGAAGTCAGGTATCAGTCTTTTTTTTTTTCTTTCTTTATAGGTTCTTTCTGTCTAGAAGCTTTTAGGGTTTTGTGTTCATCCTCCAAGTTGAGGAATTTTACCAGGATAACCTGTGTATATGTCCTTCTTGCCACCCTTCCTGGAACTTTGTGAGCCCTTTCAATCTGCAGACTCGGGTCTTTTTTTGGAATTATCTTCTATTAGCTACTTGAAATTATCTTCTATTTGTTACTTAATTACTGGCTCTCCTCCATCAGTTCCCTTTCCTTCTTCTAGAACAACCAATATTCTCAAGTTAGATCCCCCTAGGTCTTTCCTCCAGGTCTTTTGTCTTTTCCCTCATGAATTCTGTCTCTATATACTTTTGCTTTGTACTTGGAGATGATTTTTCCTTTTGGTCTTCCAGACCACTAATTCACATTTCAACAGGGAATCACTCACCTACTATAGTTGGGAAGACTTTTTTTTAATATGCAGAAAGTCTTTTATGTCTTTCCTGACTTGCTTTAGGGCACATGTGATTTTCTGTTTGACTTGTCATTTGTCTCCTGGAACATGTGCACTGTTTATTCTGACTGATCTTCTGCTCGGACTTTGAAGCATGTTGTGAGTTTTTCGTTGCTTCTGGTTGTGGAGTCCAGAGTGGCAGGTCTCCACTGTGGAGTGGAGCTGCCCTCGCCCTCTGGGCCAGTGGTGTCAAGGTAGGTGAGCCACTGGTTTGCTCCTGGGATGTCTAGGAGGAGTTTTTTCTCCCTGGCTTCCCCTTTCTCCTTCAGTCCCAGGGGCAGGGGAAATGCAGCCCACTTGTTCAGCTTCTTCTTGGCCTCCTGAGGTCCAGGGAGACCAGGGCCAACCAGGCAAAGCCAATTTCAAACTCCCCATCCCAGGGCTTCCCTGTTGGCGCAGTGGTTGGGAGTCCGCCTGCCGATGCAGGGGACATGGGTTCGTGCTCCCGGTCCGGGAGGATCCCATATGCCGCCACGGAGCGGCTGGGCCTGTGAGCGGAGCTTGCGCGTCTGGAGCCGGTGCTCCGCAACGGGAGAGGCCACAACAGTGAGAGGCCCACGTACTGCAAAAAAAAAAAAAAACAACTCCCCATCCCTCCTCCCCAGATTCACACACACACACTGGGGTCCACAGGTCTCTCTTGGCCAGTCTCTTCCAGGTATCCGCAGCTTTTGATTCTTGCTCCAAAGCTCTCTGAAGCTGCTCTTCAAGTAAAAGGGAGAAATCCTCACACCAGTGTTTAACTCTTCTCTCCCATATGTACCCCCGTCTACCCAGAGGCCTCAGCAACTCTCTGATTCAGCATGGGCAGATGGATTAGAGATGCTAATCTCTTTCAGGTTGCTGTGTTCCCAGAATTCTTGTCATCCTCTCTCAGTTTCCAGTGGATCTGCTGAGACTGGATAACCCCCTACCCTTCCCTTCCTCTGGGCAGGCTATTGTCGTGACTGGCACCCGGAACCCTAACATCCCCCCATGCCCTAAAGCCCCCTCCACTCTTTGATCTGCTTGAATCAGATTAGACACTGGACTGGATTCCAGAATCGTGTGCTCCAGGGTCCCTTGCTGTGTGGGCTGGGCACTGCTGACGACCCCCAAGATGATTTACGATGGTAACAAGGACCCGGAATTCTATAACATTGAATCCCATGATGGGAAAGTTCTTTTTTCAATTCTCTTTCAGTTCCTCTTGAGTTTGGTGTTACTATGTCTTTGACACCTCTTTAACGCTTATGAATCTCCCTTTTAGCAAAAAAGAGAGCAGGTATCATGCTCAGAGTCTTCGGTAGGCAACAGTATTTGCCTTTAGCCGGGACAGGAAGGCTGACAGAGGAGGAGGTTTGGTGGGAAAATCAGTAGTTCAGTGCCCAGCCCATTTAGTCTGTAATGCCTAGTGCATATCTAAGTGGAGATGTTGAGTAGGCAATCCAGGGTCTGAGCCCTGGGGCACTCCAGTATTTAGAGATTGGATTCCTTCCTCCTTGCCAACCCATGCATAGGTACCTTTCCTGCTAGTTGGCTAAGTGCCTTTGCATTGGCTAGCTCAAGAGGTTTGCTTCCCATCACTTCTGGGCCACTTCTTGGCAGCCGAGGCCACGTGACTGTCATCAGTCTTCCCTGTGTCTGACCAAGCAGCACTTAAGTGCAGACATGGCCTGTGGCCAAACTTCCAGCTGTGCAGAGACTTCTGGTTGGCTGTGCTTCTTGTCAGATCCGTGGGGTGTGTCACATCCTCCAATGAGGCTGCACTAAAAGATGGAAGCAACCTGGATCTGTTTCACAAGTTTGAACATGGTTCCCACTAAATACTCCAGTGTCATTGGACCTGTCAAATTCCTGGCCATATTTATTAGTGTTATTCCCACCCATATTTATTAGGATAACAACAACAAGAACAAAAATCTGCCATTAGTTTAGCACTTTTCCTTCCTACCAACATGCTGGAAACATTTAGTCTAACGGGAACATGGCTAATGCCACTAACTGGCTCTTTGAAGGGGTCACAGTGCCAACAGGGCCAGCAGGCAGTAGACTGAGGGCTGCAGATCAGTGGGGCCAGTGGATCACTGGAGAGCACTGGCCTGCCCATAGCAGGCAGCCAAACTCAGGTTCCAACTGAGAAGGCAGATCAGCATGTCCGATTTTTTCAGGAGAAGCCAGAAATTAGTATCTCTTTGTGAGAATTCTCCTGATTTATAAATGTTTGCTCCAATGAAAAAAACTAAGCTAAACAAAAAATGAAACCACTGCAGGCCAAACAAAACACATCTCTCTCTGGCCCAACTCCAGGCTGCAGATGGCTAGTATGAGGCCTGCGCTCTGGGACGGTGGGCCAGACAGTCACTTTGATTCTCATACCTCCCCCATTACTGTGAAACGGGGCCACTGCCAGGGCTGTTGGGATGGAGGTTATGAAGGGGACCCTGCTTCCACCTGCAGTTCTGCTGCTAACCTGCTCTGAGACTTTGGCCAAGCAGTATGTTAACCTCCCTAAGCCTCAGTTTCCTTATCTGTAAAATGGGGATAACTGTGTTCCTTATCCCTGAGATCTTGTTGTGAGGATTAAATGAGATAATATACAGAGACGCCTAGCACAAAGTTAGTGTTTAATCAGTAGGAACTGTTATTATTGTTCAAATAATATCTGTGAAAATGCTTGGAAAACCCAAAAGGGAGTGTTGGGTACTTGTCACTGTTCGGGGTAGTGGCACACTAGCCGGCTCAGAAAGCCCCTTGCCGTGTCTCTACAGCAGAGGGAGGCAGCAGGGCCGGCCTGAGAAGGGCCTTGTCCAGGCCTCTCCCCTTCATTTTGCTCAGGGACATGATGGTAATGATAATATTCCTGAAGTCCTGAGACTTGCTGTCTAGGAAGGCCCAGCTCCACATCCCCACGGCTTCCCTGGAACTGGTGTCAGAGGCTCGCTGCCCTCCACACTCTGGCCCTGACACACCTGTAGCCTCTGAGCGGCCCCCCCTGCCATAGGATCAGGGGGTGCTGAGGACACAGAGGGAGAATTTCTGTCACCTCTTTTGGGAGAAATGAGGGATTGGGGCAGGATGTGGTGAAGGTTTAGTCTGAAGTTGCACAGAGGAGCCCGGTGCAGCCCTGGACTCCACAGCCCTGTTGGCGCTTCTCCTTTGGATGTGGACATCGCAGTCCAGGCCGCTCCTGCACAGCGCACTTTGTTCTTTGTGGAAAGTGCCACCAGGCACACATTCCTGGCTTCAGATGGTCCATGATCTGAGCCTCAGAGCACGGTGACGGTGTCGGGCTTGAAACAACAGACCCCACACTGGGAAGCAGGATATTTGCTTACACATTCTTGCATGATCAGCCGAAGAGCCCCAGGGACGTTTTGTGATCCGTGTGAGCCGACCAGTCCGTGTTGGAGCTGGGGATGCTGGAGCCGGCGCAAGAAGAACAGCCTGGCTTCCGAGGGCACGGTCAGCACCACCCTCGGGCACTGCAGCCATCACACCAAAATAGGACCTGGTACGCCGTCAGCCTCACACATGGTGGGAATGCTGCCTCCTTGTAGCGGGGTGTGATCTGCTTCAAAGAGGCAAAGGCTGTGCCTTGCACTGACTAGATGTTGGCGAAGTGTTCATTGAACTGAAGTCCATTCTTGGGAGCCCCTGTTTGTGTCCACATTCGATGCTGGAAAACCGTGTGTGTTCTCTTCCCCTTCCCACCCTCCTTCCCGGGCTCTGACCATCCCTGCACCCAGACTATGCTGATCATCCTGCATGTTGGAGCTTAAAGCACATTTGATGTGGAAGTGTCTTAGAACAGCTGTCTCAGCAGTTGGCAATGGTGCTAATAAGCAAAAGTGAGTTTGGTGGGGACACACAGTGTCAGGGGTCTTCCAGGACAGGCCCCATTCATTCATTCACTGTTCACTCCTTCAGCAACCATGGGTTTGACTCTGGGGCAGGAGGAGGAATCTGAGCTGGATTCTGCCTTTAAGGGGCTTTCCGTCCAGCGAGAGGGCTGAGACGCATCGTAAGAAATAGGAATTTCAGGTGGAGAGCGGTGAGTGGAGCAGAGGCAGTGCTGTGAAGGGCAGCAGAAGGGGCAGAGCAGGGCATTCGTTTGATGAGGATTAAGCTGTGACACTGGAAAGGTGTTAAAGACTTGATGAAGGGGCCGGTGTGGTAATAGGAACCTCCTGATAGTTGGGACCGCTTCCTAACGCCTGTCCCCTCCTTTCCAGTTGGTCAGGAGTCTTGCCCCTCACCAGCCTGGTCTCCTTCCTCCAAATGTGTTTGATGTCATCAGTATTCCTTGGAAATTGTGGTCTGTGGGCTGTCTGTACAGTAGTTAGGAGCTTGGGCTCTTGGGAATACCCGTGTTTACTTGCTGCCTGACCTTGAGAAAGTGCATTAACCTCTCTGTGAGCCAGTTTCCTCATCTTTAAGATGGAGCTGGCACTCACACTCACATAGCTGCGCTGAGATGGATGCCAGGAGCTGAGGTCCCAGGGGCGTTGGGAGGATTGAATGCATGAATGTCCAGCCCTGGGCACAGCACTGGCAACTATGAGGTCAACAGGTGCCGGCCATCCTTACTCTTCCCTAGGACCCAGCTCTCCCTGCTTCCCGTGTGGCTGAGCGGTATGCATTCGAGCAGACTTGGATGATAGGCATTGTGTGTTTTTCTTTTGTCTTTACCTGAAATCCCAATAAGGAGAGCCTGACCAAGAGGACAGATTCTCAGGATGGCAGCTGGAGAGGCGCCTCTGTGAACTGCTTGATTTCCATGTGAGCCAATTTCGGACTTGATTCACATTTGAAATCCCTCCGCTGCCAGCCACTGGACCAGGAGCAGGTCTGCTCCTCAGCAGCGGCTCGGAGTTCATAATGAGGCACCAGACTCTACTTAGCCTCCTGCTGGCCTCACAGACGAGCAGCAGAACCACCAACTGAGCCCCGATTCCATGACCCGCCAGCCCCGGCTATCACAAAGACAGGCCGAGAGGCCGTAGCTGGGCTGTCAGCGACCTCCGCACCACCTGCAGCCCTAGTGGATGCTTTTGGCCTCAAGAGCAGAACACGCTGCCCCAACTCCAACATCCCTGGAGAGGAGAGTGGATGTGGAAGCCTGCAAAGTGATTTTTGTGGACTCTCTGTTTTGGGTCGTGATCATACTTATAGTGGTTATGAATGAGGAGCTTGCATCTGCCTGAGAAAGTCTGGGATGGGAAACCCGGGAGGCCACAGCGGGGCTATTTAAATCCACCACACAGAGACCGGCATCCTTTCTGGGCCACATGCACTGCTGGGGAAGGAAGGCTGGCTGGGCTGGACTCTGCTGCATGTTTCTGTGACTGTATTTCTCTCAATCTGGCAAGACATGCCCTCACCTGGAATTCTCCCTCACTTTCTTTTAAAGACTCAACAAACGGGTGACACGGGGAACCAGAAGAATGCGGCTTACATGGTACTGTCGGAGAGGTTCAGGGGCCTGAGTGCAGACGTGGCCCCTTTGTCTGGCAGACCTGGCGTGGCAACTGACCACTGCCGTTAAGTTTGGGGGAGACGTGCGTTACTCTGGAGAGGAATGTGAATTCAGACTTGCTTTTGGCAGACTTCATCATAAGCACTTCCCCGGAGGGCATGAGAAATGTGATTTCCCCAAGGAACCCTGCCCTGTCTCAGTGACCTGTACCTTTTGCCTTGAACTCTGTCCTCGGCAGGAAGCTGAGAAGAGCGTTTTGTTGTCTCTCTGTTTGAGAACAAATGTTCACCTAGAACGGTCCACCATCTGGGGCACTGCTTGGGAGGCTCTGTGGGAAATCCTGAAGCTGCCCCCTGGGTGCGTGCCCAGCAGCCTAAACCAGGGAACAGGGGATTCTTTTCATGCCCCTTTGTCTCTGCCAGTTGGTGGTGGTGTTTTGGTGTCCTTCCTGCTCAGTCAGTGGTAAGAAGGGAAAGCAAAACAAGTACTCATTTTAAAAGAACAGGAAGAGAAGAACCAAGAGCCTGTGATAAGTGTTTTCCAGGCTGCCCGCATCTGTAATCGAGAAGGGAAGAAAGGAGGAAGTCGCTGGTCCCTGGAACACGTATAAGAAAAAGTGATCTTATTGATTAGCTCTAGTAGTTTTCTGGTAGCATCTTTAGGATTCTCTATGTATAGTATCATGTCATCTGCAAACAGTGACAGCTTTACTTCTTCTTTTCAGATTTGGATTCCTTTTATTTCCTTTTCTTCTCTGATTGCTGTGGCTAAAACTTCCAAAACTGTGTTGAATAAGAGTGGTGAGAGTGGGCAACCTTGTCTTGTTCCTGATCTTAGTGGAAATGGTTTCAGTTTTTCACCATTGAGGACGATGTTGGCTGTGGGCTTGTCATATATGGCCTTTATTATGTTGAGGAAAGTTCCCTCTATGCCTACTTTCTGCAGGGTTTTTTTCATAAATGGATGTTGAATTTTGTCGAAAGTTTTCTCTGCATGTATTGAGATGATCCAGAAAACTACTAGAGCTAATCAATGAATTTGGTAAAGTAGCAGGATACAAAATTAATGCACAGAAATCTCTGGCATTCCTATACACTAATGATGAAAAATCTGAAAGTGAAATCAAGAAAAGACTCCCATTTACCACTGCAACAAAAAGAATAAAATATCTAGGAATAAACCTACCTAAGGAGACAAAAGACCTGTATGCAGAAAATTATAAGACACTGATGAAAGAAATTAAAGATAATACAAATAGATGGAGAGATATACCATGTTCTTGCATTGGAAGAATCAACATTGTGAAAATGACTCTACTACCCAAAGCAATCTACAGATTCAATGCAATCCCTATCAAACTACCACTGGCATTTTTCACAGAACTAGAACAAAAAATTTCACAATTTGTATGGAAACACAAAAGACCCCAAATAGCCAAAGCAATCTTGAGAATGAAAAATGGAGCTGGAGGAATCAGACTCCCTGACTTCAGACTATACTACAAAGCTACATTAATCAAGACAGTATGGTACTGGCACAAAAACAGAAAGATCAATGGAACAGGACAGAAAGCCCAGAGATAAACCCACGCACATATGGTCACCTTATCTTTGATAAAGGAGGCAGGAATGTACAGTGGAGAAAGGACAGCCTCTTCAATAAGTGGTGCTGGGAAAACTGGACAGGTACATGTAAAAGTATGAGATTAGATCACTCCCTAACACCATACACGAAAATAAACTCAAAATGGATTAAAGACCTAAATGTAAGGCCAGAAACTATCAAATTCTTAGAGGAAAACATAGGTAGAACACTCTATGACATAAATCACAGCAATGACCCACCTCCTAGAGAAATGGAAATAAAAACAAAAATAAACAAATGGGACCTAATGAAACTTCAAAGCTTTTGTACAGCAAAGGAAACCATAAACAAGACCAAAAGACAACCCTCAGAATGGGAGAAAATATTTGCAAATGAAGCAACTGACAAAGGATTAATCTCCAAAATTTATAAGCAGCTCCTGCAGCTCAATAACAAAAAAACAAACAATCCAATCCAAAAATGGGCAGAAGACCTAAATAGATATTTCTCCAAAGAAGATACACAGACTGCCAACAAACACATGAAAGAATGCTCAACATCATTAATCATTAGAGAAATGCAAATCAAAACTACAATGAGATATCATCTCACACCAGTCAGAATGGCCATCATCAAAAAATCTAGAAACAATAAATGCTGGAGAGGGTGTGGAGAAAAGGCACACTCTTGCACTGCTGGTGAGAATGTGAACTGGTACAGCCACTATGGAGAACAGTATGGAGGTTCCTTAAAAAACTAAAAATAAAACTACCATATGACCCAGCAATCCCACTACTGGGCATATACCCTGAGAAAACCATAATTCAAAAAGAGTCATGTACCAAAATGTTCATTGCAGCTCTATTTACAGTAGCCCAGAGATGGAAACAACCTAAGTGTCCATCATCGAATGAATGGATAAAGAAGATGTGGCACATATACAGTGGAATGTTACTCAGCCATAAAAAGAAACGAAATTGAGCTATTTGTAATGAGGTGGATGAACCTAGAGTCTGTCATACAGAGTGAAGTAAGGCAGAAAGAGAAAAACAAAGACCAAATGCTAACACATATATATGGAATTTAAGAAAAAAAATGTCATGAAGAACCTAGGGGTAAGACAGGAATAAAGACACAGATCTACTAGAGAATGGACTTGAGGATATGGGGAAGGGTAAGGGTAAGGTGTGACAAAGCGAGAGAATGGCATGGACATATATACACTACCAAATGTAAAATAGATAGCTAGTGGGAAACAGCCGCATAGCACAGGGAGATCAGCTCAGTGCTTTGTGACCACCTAGAGGGGTGGGATAGGGAGGGTGGGAGGGAGGGAGACACAAGAGAGAAGAGATATGGGAACATACGTATATGTATAACTGATTCACTTTGTTATAAAGCAGAAACTAACACACACAAACAAGTAAAGAAAAATTTTTAAAAAAAAGAGAAAGTGATCTCCAGCTGGACTTGATCACTGTGAAGCAGGGCTGGAGCAGAGGCTTTCCTGAAGTTCTGTAGCCCTCAGAGCCCTCAGGAGTTACGCAGTACCAGTTGTGTGTAGTAACTGCACCGTCTTTCACATCAGCAAGTCTTTGTGGCTAGTCCAGTGTCCTGCTGCCATATTTCCAAACGAAATCCCAAGGGCTCTGCAGTGTATCTGTAGTCATTAAAATTCCTGGTTGCTGAGAACAGAAACCTGCCTCAGAGTGAGTGAAGCACCGAAGGAAACACGTTGGCTCATGTAACTGAGTAGCCTAGGAATATACTAGCATCAGGCATAGCTGGATCCAGGTGTGTGCTACACTGACTGGCCAGGTATGGATCAGGGGCTCACCTCTGGAACTTAGGCTAGGGATAGGGAGATTCCCCAAAGTGGGAGGAAGGATGGTTCTCCAAAGGAAGGGAGAATAGGAACTGGGCAAGCAAAAATAGCAGGTACTACTCCAGCCCTCATTTGCTGTTTACAAATCTCATCGTCCCTCATAGGCGTATTCCGCAGTGAGTCACCACTGCACCCCACAGCGAGTGGTGAGGGATCCAGGAAGAACCCAGAGAGGAGCCCTCTCACAGACTGTCTTGAGTCCCACCTGGTCTGCTTAGATGACAGCCTTTTGGACTTGTCAGTCTGGGGTCAGAAAGGGAGATGTTTTAGGTGGCTCAAGTTGGTGACTTTCTGTTGTGTGAGCTGTCTACCAGCAATAGCAGGCTCTAGTGGTCTTTGCTCTGTTTCCTGGGGTTCATGAGAACATACCCAGGGGCTAATGAGCGGGGTCATAAATAATGAGCAAACATACTGGAGGCACGAAGGGTTGTTTTCCTAAGGATTGAACAGGAGGAGCAAAGTGCTGCAGGCTCACTCATGCTTTCTCCACAAAATAGAATCAAAAAGCTGTGCAAACTGCCCCCTGGTGTATAATATTATCCATATATTAAACATAACGCACTAATAAGAATACTTCATTTCATTATGTCAGTGGAGGAAGACAGGGCAATCTAGCAGCTGCCCTAATCAGGCAGATGGGAAACCAGAAATGTTACTTAGATTCAGTCAGGAAAATCGACACTGAACCAATTTGCCTCATTCACTGGCTTTTATATTGTGTTTAACGAAAGCTCACGTCTTTACATAAGGCATTGTAAAATGGGCTCGGGAGCCATAAAGCTCTCTGTCGTGTCTTTGCAACACAACCAATGATTTTAACAGTTGGATTTCAAAACACAGGTTTGGATTTTCCCAGAAGTGACATGGAGTGGGCCATATAAGGTGTCTGCATGTCCTCACCCTTAGAAAACCTACGAGAAGCAGGATGTTAGGGTTAAGGGGGAGGGGGTTTGCGGGTGGACTGGCGCTGGTAAGGTGGGGGGGATCCTGGTAAACCACTAAGGAAAAGGCCACAGATCCTGGGCCTTCAGGCAGGAGGCTGTTCAGCGCCCTTGGTGGATCTGGGATCAGCAGCAAGGGGTATGAGGTGATGTCGGGCCAGGGAGGGACCCATGTTTCCAGGCTCACAATTTAAAAGCTGCCTACCTTTGCAGAAGCGAGTCATGTGTGGAACCACCATTTTAGAGCTGATGAGTTCCTGAGCAATCACCTGTTTTGTTCAGCTGTTCAACCAGCGTTTATTGATCCTTCACTGTGTGCCCAGCACTGCTTAGGGTGCTGTGGTCAGTGAGACAGACGGGGGCCCTACCCTCATGGAGCTCATTGGTATGTGGGGAAACAGATAAGATACACGTAAATCTATATTTATATCAGGTGGTGATAACTGTTTTGAAGGAGAAACAGTATACAAGTAAATACATATATTTATGTCAGGCGGTGATAACTCTTTTGAAGGAAAATAAGGCAAGATAAAGACAGGGGATGATGGAGGGCCTCTTTTAGCCAGAGTGGTCTGAGGAGGTGACATCTGAGCAGACCTTGAATTCAGTGAGGGATGCAGGCCTCTATTTCAGATCTCCTCAATCCTTGGTCCACCAAGAGCCCCTTTGATTGCTTGTCCCCACGTTTTGTGATCTGTTATACCCCAAAAAGACAAAGATGACCACAGAGCTTGGTTAAGCTGAGTGAAGCAGGGTGACCACAGGGAGCTGACACAACCCAGGCCCGAAGCTGGCACCTGACCCGTCCGAGAGGCTGGGCAAAACACACAGGAAATGAATCCGAAGTCCCAGTGACTCACTGCAGCTGCTCGGTGACAGAGACAAGGCCAGACCCCAGGTCTCCTGAGTGACAAAACTGGGGTAGAAGCTGCCACAGGAAATGCCAGTATTTTTCTCAAAACACTAGCATGGGAAGAGCCAGTGGCTGAAATCTGAGGGTGGGTTAGGAGGCCGAGGGTATCCTCACAGGAGGCTGGCAGAGCTGCTTCGAAGGATTTCTTCTAACCCCAAGGTGGAGCCCCAGGCCAAGGCTGGTGCTGCTGACCTAAGAAGGGCTGGCCAGCGGCCCCGGCTCTCGGGGACCTTTTCCTGCCCACTTCACTTGGGGTTCCAATGCTTGTCAGTGGCCAAACTGCGTAAGAACCTAGGTCTTCTGTCTTCAAGTCCAAGGCATGATGTCTCTAATCCAAGGCTGGGGTCCCAGGAATCAGACCATCCACCCTACTGAGAAGAGAAAAAGGAACAGAGCCTGAGAAGTCAGTGCTCAGAGCATCATGCCCCCGTGGAATGAGAGCCGGCGTGCGCCCACCCCCCAGCACTGGGAGTCTTGAGAAAGGGCAAGGTCCACATTGTTTTCCAGATAATGGCAGCAGAGGCTGTGTACTGGAATCACAACATGTCCTGGCCTCGCCCCTGGCTCCATCTGGTGACAGTTGGCAGCTGACATCTTTGCTTCTGGCCCGAGTTTCCCCTCACTAAAAATGGCATCTTTATAACAGATTTCTGCAAGTCACTGTCAATAGGACATACCCCTTGTTTTGTACCAGTCATTCCCCTGGGGAATTGGTCTGCCTGACACTATTCTTTTTAAATACCCTCCTATTCTATATTATTCTACATTAGAATATCAGGTTCTAAATATAGTATAAATCACTAAGGGATCTTATTTTTTAAATAACTTTTCTCATACCATACAACTTCACCCCACAATTAAACAGCTGGGTTTCAAATCGAGTCTTTCGTGTCTTCTTTTCAAATAGCCAAAAGATCCCATTTGTGCCCACGTGCTTCAGTCTAGCCCGGCCTGTGAGGCAGGAGTTGTCCAGCTTCTGGCTTGTTCTGTGCAGGTTTCGTAGCTTTCTGCCTTCACTGGGTGGAGTAGGCTCTTAGTTGAAGCTGGGAAGAGCTCCCATCCACAAGCAACCCCAACGTCCACTGGTAGGGGTTTGGCTACATGACTCAAGGTGCATTCAGATGATGGGACCCCAAACAGCTGGTGACAACTCCTGGGTGACACAGAGCCACACAGTGTGATTCCATCTCTGGGGAAACAATATGGACTCCCAGGTGAAAGAACTGAAATTTACACTAACATGAGGATGGTGCTTCCCTCTAGGTGACGGGATGATGGCTGATTTTTTTTTTTTTCTTCTTCTTCTTCTTTTTTCCTTAGCTGTGTGAGTTGGAATCTATGAGTGTTCCAAGAATAGTCCTTTCAGGCAGGGCTGGAGAAGTCAGGGAAAGAGGAGGGAAAGCTGCTATTTTAAAGTGATCCGTGCTTAGAGCAGAACTGTTGGAAGTCAAGATGGTTCAGAGTGGTACACAGATGAACATTTTGTTTATTTTAATAGGTGACTGTGTAATGTGTATTAAGAAAAAATATAAGTAGTGCATTAGTCCTGTGTGATCAAGTCCCCTCTGCTCTCTCTGACCTCATCCCCTCCACTCTCCTGGTTATTTACTCCATTCCAGCCCAGCTGGCTCCTCACCATCCTTCTCACACACAAGGTGCCCCAGGACCTTTGCACGAGCGGTTCTTTGTGCCTGAAATGCTCTTCCTCACATATATCCAAGATCCACTCCATCTCATCATTCAGGTCTCAGCTTCACATGTCACCTCCTTTTCAGGCTCCTAACTCTACACCCCCTTTTTGTGTTTATCACTGTATGATTATTTGCTTGTTTGTTTACTAGACTGTGCATCCCTTGAAATCAGGGCTATGTCTGTTCTGTTCCCCACTGCCTCCTGGGTGCTGTATGAATGGCACTTGGCATGTAGCGGTCAGCTTTGTGGGTGAGAGGAAGAGGAAGCCATGGGTGGGGATTGGAGGCAGTAATCTTGAGGATGGCTCCAGCTCTGCCAGTCAAGGAAACAGCCTTTATGCCTAGAAAAGAGCAAAGCTTCTGGCCTCTCAACAGGGACCTCCAGGTCTCAGTCCCTCTGCTCACTTGGGACTCTGGGAAATCAGAAACAAGGGCCCAGCATAATTACTTAGTAAGACACCTGCAGCTGGTGGTCTCTGAGCCAGTCATTCAAAACATAGGTACCCTCTGGCCCCCAGCCCCTCACTCATTTAGGTCAAGGCACTGCTGCACTGGGTACACGGGGGACCCGTGGCCTGGGAGACAAGGCGAGTGGTCTAGCCCTGCTTTGGCACTGATTAGTCTGTGATTAGTCTGTGACTTTAATACTAGGGACTGGCAGTTACTGGGCCCAACTGTGTGCCAGGCCCTCCCCACACATTCTTTAATACTGCAGACAGCCCTGTGAGGGACAGTCATTATCCCTGTTTTCTAGAGGAGAGACCTGGGCCCAGGAAGGTTAACTTGGCCGTGGTCCACACGGTTAGTGAGTAGGAGAGTCAGGGTGTATCCAGCTCCTAATAGGTACTCAGTGTCCGTTTGTAGAATGAACTAAATGGATGAATAGCGTCCCCTGGGGGATATGGGCTGCTGCGGGTCCTGAAAATGCCCACCTGTCATCAACCCCCTGTCCCTGCTCACACAGTGCCCTCTGGACCACTGTTGACTGCCCTGCTTTGTCTTCACCCTTGGTGGCATCCAGCAAACCAGGGACCAGGCAAGACTTCATCAAGTGAGAATATGTACAAGAACAGAGTCAGCGGAGCCCCAACAGGGAGAGGAGGGGATGTTGCACCAGGGCCAGTCCCCGCCGCCACGCACACATTATCCTCGGGTGCCTCCCCTTTGCTGTGCCCGCCTCAAGCTGGTCTGCTGTTCCTGCCAGCGCCCGTAGCCTTGCTGGTGTTTGTGATGCTTCCCCCATTGAATTAACTCACTATTTGTACTTATCCATGAGACTCAGTGGAATCCTCCCTCCGGAGGGAACATCACACCTGCACCAGCACCAGATCCAGAGCAGCCTTCCTGACTAGGCTCTCTGGCTTCCAGTCCCACCTGCCAGCCTATGAAGTGCCTTCTGTTCATTTAGCACACATTTCCCGGCACCCCGTGTGCCAGCTGGGGGCTCTGGAAGACACGCAGAGACCATGCAGGCTCTCCACAGTGCCGCTTCTGCCTGTGCTGTGCCCTCGCCCCGCCCCCAAGTCTGGAGTCCTGTCTTCCTCCCTGTCTCTCTGGCCTGCTCCCACTCCACTTGGAATGCTGTTTCCTGAGAGGTGGGCCCTGCACCCACCCTGCGCCCCTGCTGTAGGTCCTTCTCTTGTAGCTCTTTCTGGTTGGGTTCTTCTTCTTGGGTAGCACCTACTCCACTTATAATTTAACCATTTGTAAAAGTACTTCTTTGATATCCATCTTCATATTCAAGCTCCATGAGGGCAGGGCTCGTATCTGTCGGTTCACTCTTCTATCCCCAGCGCTTAACTGGCACATGGTCAGTACCTGAAAAATATATGAAGACTGAATTAGGGGCTGAATGAAGAAGCTTACAGAATACCCTCAGAGAAGCCCCCCAAGTTATTGGGAACTAGAGCTTTTAAGACAGAAATGGAAAAAAATCTTGCTGTTTTGCAATTGTTAGATGTTTTTCTTACCTGGTATCACCCATCACCCCCCCATCTCAGGGGTGCACTAAGGTAGATGAGAGGTTTATGACACAGTGGAAGGGCCTCTGGAAATTTTGTCCCTGCTCTGCCACAAGCTAACCATGTGACTGTAGGCAAGTCTGTCCTGTCTAAGTCACAGTTACCTATCCAGGCAGGGAGCATCATGGTAGGAGCGTGACCTTTGTCATCAGATAGTATCATGGCTGATTTGGCAGATGCACGGTGTCACTAGGAATGCCCTATACCCCTTTGACCTGCCATCCTTAGGGTGGTGGCCTTTAACCTCTTGGTCACAACATGGCTGCCATGGCTCCAGTATTTACTTCGTCATGCAACCACATGTTAAGTCAAGAAGCCAGGGAACGGCTGGCGGAGGGACAGCCAGGGACACGGGGGCAGTGGAGAAATGAGGGGACCGGAAAGCTGTTCTCAAAGGTCTGTCACTGGAACAAGAAGAGAAGGTCTTTCTCAGAGGCATTTCTAGCCAACTCCCCTTCAGTCTTACTCGCTTGAGCTGGATCACATGGTCACTCAGCTGCAAGGGAGACAGGGAAGGGAACGCACCATGGTGAGAAGGGAATGGCTGTTGGGCGGCAGCCAGCACGTCTGACGCACATACCCTTCATCTGGCCCTTGGCAGATGCCACTTTATACTGTTAACTCTCATGTTCTCAGCACTAGCTTTCTCACCTGGAACGAGAGCCCTGGGAAGGCAGGGACCAGGCTGAACCCAAGTGAAACACGTCAGGAAATTCCTATTGATTGACAACTTTACCCCTTGTTACTCGATTCTTCTCTCACGGCCAAAATGGTCCCCCTGTTAATAAACACCAGTCTGTCTCCCATCGAACATGATTTGTTGTCCTTTCAAATAACAAATGAGCGGTTTTTTTTAATGAAACAAAACAAACATGATAAGAGAGTAAAAAAAAAATCACTGAATGCTACCATCCAAAAGTGATCTTGATGATATTTTGTTAAGCATCCTCCCACGTCATCCTTTCTCTCTCCCGCCTTCTCCCTCCACACCCCCACCTCTTACCAACACCATCACACACAAATCTAGTTTTATACAAATGGCTGCATGGGGCACACGTTGTACTCTAACCGGTGTTTTCATTTTACAATCCTGTCCGGTCCGTTGCTCCGGTAGGTTCTGTGGAGCCCCTAATTGCTGGTATGTGGCTCATTAACTCACTGGTATCTCACTGTTGCCTGTTTGATTAAAACTGTGTTCTCTGAAGCCAGGGTGGTCTTTTTCCCCCGCTAGGGAGGGCTGTGGCTCTAGGGCCAGAGCCACATTGCTGATCAGGTTTCCCCGACGACTGGAAACTGTTGTCAGTGGTCACACGAGTGAAGCCCTGAGCACTGACCCTAACCCAGGCAGCCCACATGTGATGAGAAACACATTTTATAACCTCATTAAGCGGCCCCCAAATCAGGAAATTTAGCTTTTCGACCTGCTGCTGCTCCTGTGATGTTTGTTAGGTAAATGCACGGATCCTGTGCTCCAGTCTGGGCCATGCGCCCTCTCGCCGCCCCGTCTTCCTTCCTGTGGCTGTGAGCCCTGCTTCTCCTCCGGGGGGCGGAAGGGGTCTGCCCATGGTGTCCGGCCTCCCTGCTGCTCCATGGCCCCGGGTCACTTCCTGTCCTCAAGAGGACAGACACCGGACACCCAGCACCCTGTACTTTCTCCCCTGGCTCCACTTAGCAAATGCAATATCAATAACAGTCATCATAACAGCTGAGCTGATTGAGTGCTTCCTGTGCCAGGCCCTCTTCTTTACATACCGTGGCCCAGTGAGCATAGCCACTGTTAATTACTAGGCCCATCTCCATGGAAAGTTGAGGAAACTGAAGCACCAAGCAGTTAAGGAAATTGCCCAGTCACACATCTCAAGTCTGACTCCAAAAGCACCCCCTTAATCTAAACTCTTAAAGGGATTATTGTGGAGGATGGAGAGATGATCCTGGTGCCAGGGAAAGGGTGCTGATAAAAGGAAGCAGAGGAGGGGCATTTAATCCACCATGGAGATGGAGTGAGAAATCATGTGTTCCAGCAGCTTAGAGTCTGTGCGTTTGTGAACCTCCAGAAATGGGGGGTAAAACTGTGTGTGTGTTGGTGCGTCTGTCACAGTGTCAGAAGCATCTGTGATTCAGAGAGGGAGAATGGCTGCTGGGCCGGATGATCCTCCAGGGTCCCTTCCAGTTCCTAAGCCTGTGGTTCTGTGACCATATAAGGCCACTGTGCCTGGGGAGTCTCACTGCAGCGGAGTGCAGTCCTGCACTGAGAAGGGGAGGCTGAGAGCAAAGGGAGCCCCAGCCCAGGCCCCCTGCAGGGTCTCCAAGGCAGCAGAGAGAGGAGCTGGGATAGGGGAGGTGGCAGGGGTGGTGGTGGGGGGAGTGGGGTCCCTCCTTGATGGCCTCTTCCCAGAAAGCTGAGACCTGCTCCAGCCGTCTTGGCTGCTACCCTCCCTCTCCCTCCCCATTTCCACTTGGGATCTTCTCCCTCAATTGTGTTGCCAGGTTTCCAGAGTCCAGCTGGTGGCTCCTGTCCAAAATCAAACACTCAAGGCTGCAGAATCAGCCTTGCTTGCTCCCCAGGTTTCTTCTGGTTTGGTAGCTTGGAAAACCCCACACCCCTCAGAGTCCCTGAGTTTGGGGTGGGCACCAACACAGCATGTAGCTTGACCCTCCTTTGCTACCCTGGCTCTGAAGACATAGGAAATCTGGTGAGTACACACAGACACACAGACACACACAGACACACACACACACACACACACACACACGTCTGCCTCCTTTAGTGAGCTCCTTGGAGAGGGGTGGGTCTTGTGCATCAGTGTAATCCTGGTTCATGTAGTTATGTCCCACTTCCCGAGTACTATTCAGAGCCTAGCCCTGTGCCAGTTGTTATGGAGAGCAGGAACTGAGATGGATGAGATGTGGTGCCTGACCTCCAGGGACTGACAGGCTGGTGGTAAAGACAGAAAGTTAATAAATAAGTGCACTAGGAAATGGTCTCCCAAGGTACGAAACATGTTTTAGTCATGACTGTATTGGTTGTAAGTGACAGAAACCCAAATCAGATTAGCTTATGCAGAAATAAGAGGGAGTTGTTTGACTCATATCACTCAGAAGTGTAGGGATAGGGTTTAGCTTCAGGAATAGCTGGATCCAGTGGCTCAGATGATGTTTCTGGGACTTGATTTTGCACTCTGTCACTCAACTATGTAGATGAAGCTTGGTTTGTCTGGGGCTGCTGCAGTGTGAGATTTCAGAGGTGCCACATGCAGCCTCACTCCTGCTTTCCAAATCCTGGCCAGGTCTCCTCTAGAGCTCAAACCTGGGCTGTCACAAGAAACCAGAAACCAGACTCCCCTGCGCTGCCTCTCCAACCCCTAACCAAACACCTCCTTTCCTTGCCCCATACTCCTTGGGCTGATATTATAGGAGATGTTTTGATGCTCACTTTGTATGGGAAATCTCTGGGTTCTCTGGGAACCTAGATATAGGGATCCCAACAGAAGAAGCAGTCCTGCCTGTCAGCATCCACCTGGTGGGCACAAGCACAGCCTCGAATGCCATTGTCACACTTACCAGCTGTGTGACCTCGGGTAACTGGGTTAACCTCTTTGAGCCTCAGTTTCCTCTATCTGTCAAGAGAAGATAAAATTATCTCCTAGGTTTGTTTTGAAGATTAGACGAGATAGTGCATGTAAAGCACTTAACACAAAGACTAAACCCTCAAACATTAGCGGCTGTTATGATTCTGCTTCTTTTGTACCACCAGTGAAGGAAATTCTATTTGGGGGATTTTGACTTTAGAATGAAGATATTATCACTAACAGCTACTATATATTATATACTTACTATACAATAGGCACTTTACATTTATTCCTCACAGCAGTTCCTTGCGGCTGAGGAAACCAAGGCCCGAGGGGTTAAATCCTTTGCCAGGAACACACAGCTCATCAGTGATGGAGCTGGCGACCCCGTCTTTCTGACTCCTAAGCTCTGACCACTGTCCGGAATGAGATGGGAAATAGAAAATAAAGGGACCTTAAGTGATACTTATAAGGATATATGACTGAAATCAATGCTGGGGCGAGGGGTTAGGAAGCAGAGAAGAATGGGGCATGAAAGAAATACTGAAGGACTTAACACTAAAAAAATCCAGCCTTTTTCTCTGAATGGCAGAATTATGAACATTTATTTATTTTTGGTGTTCTGTATGGTGCAACGTTTCTATGGTTGAGTACTTACTACTTTGTAGTCAGAGGGAAGGGAAGGTGTAAAATTCTACCCTGAAGCAGGAAACCCAGTTTTAAGCTAATATAAGCCAGTTTGAACAAGTTTTGCAACCAGTAATCATGATTTGAGCAATTTTTGGCCAAACTGCATCATTTTTGTAAACCCCAAATGAAGCTTCTCTATCTTGGGCCACCCCAGGCACCAGTGAGACCTTCCAGGCAGTGTTCTGCCTAGTCCAGTCTGAGGCTTGAGGGGTGGCAGAAAGGACTGTGTACTCAGAGACCCGGGTGCTGCTCCTGCACGTGGCTCTCTCCCTGCCTGCTGACAGCCATTAGGCCAGTTACTCAGTCTCGCTCAGTCTCCTTTTCTAGAGATGGGTATAATAAAATCCTACCCTCCCTACCTTGTTAGGTGGTGTAAAGAATTAATACTAACAGGTGTGAAAAATGATAGTCCCATCCCCTAGTGGAAGGAAATCCTGTAGAGGGTCTAGAGAGTATTCCCAGGAGAGGCAAGGCCTGCTGGTCCAGAACGAAGCATGGGAAACTCATTGCACTGGCTTCTTGGGAGAGTGTGTCATGGGGACCAGTAAATCCAGGCTGCACCTCTCAGGTCACCCAGAGGTCACCCTCTGAGGGGAGTCTGGTCTTGGAGACTTTTTTAATGATGGTTCTAGAGTTTACAATATGTACCTTAACTTATCATGCTTTACTTTCAAGTAATATTATGCTACGTCATGTATAATACAAGAATTTTTCAACAGTATATTTCCATTTTACCCCTCCCATCCTTTGTGCTATTATATAAATTTTACTTCTGTGTAATAAATTTTCAGCCTTTTTCCTCTCTTTGCTTCAGTTTGGATGGTTTCTGTATCTGTGACTTCAAGTTCACTAATCTTCTGTGTGTCTAAATCTGCTGTTAATCCCCTACAGTGAAATTTTTATCTCAGATATTGTATTTTCATCTTTAGATACTTCATTTTGTTCTTTTTTATCTTCCATTTCTTTACTCATTATACTCATGTTTTCCTTTAATTTCTTGAAAATATTTTAAATAGGTGTTTTTGAGGTCTTATTTGTTAATCCCATCATCTCTGTCACTTCTGGGTCTGCTTCTGTTGACTGATTTTTCTCCTGGTTATGGGTCACACTTTCCTCCTCCTTTGCATATCCAGAATTTATTTATTTATTTATTTATTTATGCATGCATGCATGCATGCATGCGGTATACTGGCCTCTCACTGTTGTGGCCTCTCCTGTTGCAGAGCACAGGCTCCGGACACACAGGCCCAGCGGCCATGGCTCACGGGCCCAGCCGCTCTGCAGCATGTGGGATCTTCCCGGCTCGGGGTACGAACTCACGTCCCCTGCATCAGCAGGCGGACTCTCAACCACTGCGCCACCAGGGAAGCTCCCAGAAATTTTTTATTGGATGCTGGATATTATGGATATTATTAAGTGTCTGGATTTTGTTGTCCTCATTTAAAGAGTGTTAGATTTTATTGTCAGGCAGTTAAGTTACTTGTGGGTCAGTTTGCTTTTTTAAGGCCCGTTTTTCAGTTTTGTCAGGGCAGGTCTAATGTAGCCTTTACTCTAGGGCTAGTTTAGCCCTACTACCATGGCGTGAGCCTTCTGGGGTTTCTGCCAAATGCCCTAGGTGTCAGCTCTCCACTCTGGTTAGTCGGAACTTGAGCATCTCCCAGCCTTGGGCCAGCTCTGGGAGGTGTTCACCTTATAAGCTCCCTGACACTTGTTTCTTGAGCTCGTAGAGTCTCACTCTATTCAGCCAAAGACTCAAGGAGACCCCTGTTCAGATATCTGGAGCGCTCTCTCTCTCTCTGCACTTTTCTCTCTGGTACTCTGCCCCTCAATTCCCAGTCCCCACAGCTTTCCTGAACTTTTATCTTTATCCCATCAGCTCAGTAAGACCCCTGTGCTCTGCTTGGGTCCTCCCTCCCTGCACTGAGGTCTGGTAGACGCCTCCAGGCAGAAAGCCAAGGCAATCATAGGACTCACCACGCTTTGCTTCCTTTCTGTTCCGGATCACGGTCCTTTGCTGCCTGTTCTCCAGTGTCTGAAACCACTTGTTTAATGTATTTTGTCCAGTTTTCTGGCTGTTTACAGTGGAAACTAACAATTCCCTTTGAGATCCCCCGTGGTTGTACACCAATGCCTCAGACTGGGAGTACACTCAAGAAACTTGTACAAAAACGGAGTTAGGGCTAATAAAAGTCAGTGAAAAGGCAATGGGGTCATTTTGATCTGCTTCTTAGAGAAACTCAGGATAAAGACTCACAACCCAGCACCAAGTCATATTTCATAACAGGAATCATTAGTGTCCATCAACTGACGAATGGATAAGTAAAACGTGGTATATCTGTACATGGAATCTAGTTTGGCAATAAAAAGAAAGGGAGTACTGATGCATGCTACAACATGGATGAACATGCCAAGTGAAAGAAACTAGTCACAAAAGATGACACCTTGTGTGATTGCCTTTATGTGAAATGTCCAGAATAGGCAAATTTATAAAAACAGAAGGCAGATCAGATGAGTGGTTGCTTACTGCTGGGGTAGGGGATGGGGAGGGACTGCTAATGGGTACAGGATTTCTTTTGGAGAGGACAGAAATGGTCTAAAATTAGCCTGTGGTGACCATTGCCCAACCTTGTGAATATACTAAGAAGTACTGAATCACACGCTTTCCATGGGTGGATTGTGTGGTCTGTGAACTATATCTCAGTAAAACTGTTTATACAAAGAAAGAAAACTTGTTAGCAGTTTTCTCCTGTACTGAAGGACGTGAACAGCTGGAGAGGGGCTGTGGAGGTGGAAATGGAGGTCTGAGCTACTATACAGGTGGATGTACATGTTACAGGTAGCGTTCAGTCTTGGCCTGAAAAACATGACCACAGGAGAGTTTGCACGGGGGATGACTAATGTTGGATGTTAGTCTTGAAATCCATTTGTCCTTTCTTTTTTTTTTTTTTTTTTTTTGCAGTATGTGGGCCTCTCACTGTTGTGGCCTCTCCCGTTGCGGAGCACAGGCTCCGGACGCGCAGGCCCAGCCGCCGTGGCTCACGGGCCCAGCCGCTCCGCGGCACCTGGGATCTTCCCGGACCAGGGCACGAACCCGTGTCCCCTGCATCGGCAGGCGGACTCCCAACCACTGCGCCACCAGGGAAGCCCCATTTGTCCTTTCTTAATTACCTCAACCATGAGAGGATTCTTGCAAAGTCTTGGCTTTACCCCCTCTCTAGTTCTCTCTCCTCCCCAGACCCTTGTCGGCAGCAGGCGTTCACTGAGCGGCCGCCATCTGCAGGGAACAGGGACCTCAGGGCATGTCTAGCCTCAGCCCTGACCCCAGAGGAACCTGAGAACAGGAGGGCAGGGAGTATCGCATGGCCTCTGAGAACTGCCGTGTCGCCTTCGTGTCCTCCATGTCATGTTCAGAGCCATCAGAATAAGGGTGACACAGTGGTCACATCCCAGCTGAGGATGGGGAGTAGGCAACTCCTTCTGTTGGCTTTTCTCTGGTCAAAAAGGAAGGTTTTAAGTGAGTGCTCTTCCCTTCATTAAAAGCAGCGTAAGCTTTCTGCGAAAGAAAACATGTATTCTTCGTTTGCAGGCTTCTCACAGGGGTCTTCGGCAGTGTACTCCTAATTGGATATTTAAGTTAAAACCCTGAGCTTTGCTTAAAAATACTAATGGTGAACATTTATCGAGTGCTTAGTGTGTGTTCTAAGTGCTTTAAAGTATTGTCAACCCCTTGACTGATCTTTCTTTCACTGTACATAGGGAATGTAAAAAGGCTGCATTTCTTTTTTCCACTGTTCTGTTTTTCAGATTAATTTTCAGTAATTTAGTTTGATTTTTCCTTCAGATTTTGTGGTTTTATCACAGCAGCTCAGTAATTCAGCATCCGAGCTGGGCTCGGCCCTCAGCCAGCTAAGCTGGGAGGTTGGCTGGTGTGGGGCTTCACATGCCCGGCACGCTCGGTGCCAGGTGTGGACAGCGCACTCATCAGGCATGCTGTGTGTGGTTTTGCTCTAGGATCATCCACGAAGATGGCTTCTCTGGAGAAGACGTGAAACAGTACAAGCCCGTTGTCTACAGCAACACCATCCAGTCCCTGGCAGCCATCGTCCGGGCCATGGACACTTTGGGCATCGAATACGGTGACAAGGAGAGAAAGGTAGGCTGCTGCGCCCATGCACACGGGGAGGAGAGGGCCGTCTCTGGTACCAGCTGCGTCCTCTTTATAAGGCCAGGCTGCCGTGCAGGGACAGGACGAGACTGTGCTGTGTCACCCACCAGTGTACCAGTTGACCTGGCCAATACAGTCAAACAGGGACTCTGGTGACAAGTAAACCGCCACAGCACAATCGCCAAGGAGACAACAGCCATAGAATTCCAGGGTTTATTTTGCAGATGAGAAAGGGTTGGTGACTGGGACTCTCACAACATTGTCCAAGTACATGCCCTTGGGCAATTAACTTGAACAGAAAAAATATTTCTTAGACAAAACAAGCCCCACCTGGCCACAGTCTTCCCTCCTTAGGAGAGCTTTCCTTACCTTGTTGGGGGGTGGGGTAGCCATTTGAATTCAGTCTCTTCCCTCCTTTGCCCCATGGGTTGTGTTTTCTGCCCCTCCGAGGTGAGTCTGAGGACCGAAGAGGCTCTCCTTCCTGTAGGAGGTCGACATCCTAGAACAGGGACAATTTTTCAGTTGAGTTTCCAGGCATCTGATAAGTGGTGAATGGAATAAGTTGTAAAAGACTCTTTTTTGCAAACATTTGTGTTAACTGTAAGACTGAACCTTACACAGCTATACTGGCAAAGCCAAATAAAAGGTGGGGGGGAGGAAGGGAGGGAGGGAAAACAGCCTCAGATAAGTCTATCTAAAAGGGACTCTTCGTCTCCTGGTGGGACCCTGAATCCCAGCGATCCCCTTTCTGTGACCTGGAGCGTGAGGAGGGGAGCAGGTAGAGGCCTCCGAGCACCTGAGCCCCTCCTTGGAGCCTCTGGACAGAGAGCGTTAATCTCCGATTACTGCGTGGTTTGGTTATACATCGTGTATATATCCTGTCTTGGCTAAAAAATCACCTCCCTCACAGAGGAAAACTATCCGCACCTTCTCTGGGTCTGATAAATCATCTGTGACAGATAGCTTTAAATGTAAAATTCAATATTTTATGCACAAAATCCTAATTCCATGCGACAGAGTCATCTCAGCTCAGGCATTGCCTCCTCCCGGAAGATGGGAACTGGGTGACTGAGAGTGTGTCCAAGACCAGCCTGGGGTGGTCAAGCCGGGCGCTGCCCCTCTGCAAGGCTGAGTCTGGAAGCTGGTTCTGCAGAGGAAGTACTTCTCCCCAGGGACCAGCTTTGGATTTGGTCATAGAGCCAGGGCCTGCAGAACCAGGAGCACTGAGTTCTTCAGTCTTGTTTCCACTAAGTATTCACTGAGAGTACAGCGTACCAGGCCTTGCTGGGGATACAGGAACAAGCACAGTAGGAGTGGAGCTGGAGAAACCAGTCAGCAAAGAGCAACTCAGATCATCAGAAGTAGCCAAGACAGGTTACAAGTAGCCAGACAAGTTACAGGGCTTCATTCATTTTTAATGATAATGGCCACAGTGGTTATACAAATAGCTCTCTTGTATTGAACACCTACTAGCTGCCAGGTACTGTGCTAAGCACCTTACAAGTATTAACTCACTTTAGTCAACTTAGGCATTAAAGCCCAGAGCAGGAAATGCCTGGTATGATCTTCAGACATGGGACAGGCCACAGGCCTTTGGTCTTTCTGTCTGCCTTTTGGCCAAAGAGAGAGCATGGAGCCTGAATCTCAGTTAACCAGACGACAGGCCTAGTGCAAAAGCTCATGTGTCCACAGCTCACACCTTACACAAACACCCACAAACACACATGCACGCAGGCACACACAACCACAGCCTGCGAGATCTTCCAAGAGTATGTGTGTTCACCGCCACACCCACCTCCCAACCAGTCTTCTTTCCCCAAAACCTCCTGCCCTGATTATAACCCAGACAGTCAGTGTGACTTCAGAATGCTTTTCTCCTTCAGTTTTGGAAAACGTTTGTTGTTCCCGGGGGGATTTTTTTTTTCCCATTTTATTATCCTGAATAGAGAGATAATTGCTTGGGAATTGCCAGGAAGATGATATATCAAGGACTATACTGCGGGACCCCTTGGCTTCTGTGGCTGTTCCTCTTCTGTGGGATTCCTGGCTGAGACAACCCTCAAGTAGGAGATCAGGAAAGGCTCCTCTGGGAAGGGAGACCAAGAACAGAGTGGGGACTCCCTGGAGAGTCCACTGGACACAGAGAGGAGCTGGAGCCCAGTCCTCTTCCGGCAGGTGGCACCATGGCAGACGCCTGACGGGTCTGTGGGGCAGCACAGGTTTGTCAGGCACAGTCCTTCTGGCTGGCAAAGGCCTCCAGGCCCTGGGGCACCTCCTCCTGTGTTATTTCACCTTAGGCTAAAGTGAGCCAGGCAGCTGGAGAAGGTGTTTCCTGGGAGTGGGCTGCTCTGGATTTGCTGTCTGGGCAGCGGGGCGTAAGGATCCCCCACCTGCCTGTGTATCAGTTGTCAGGGGCTTGAGGTGGAAGGGGGCAGCCACTTCAGACTGGGTGGCCAGGGAATGTTCCCCTGAACCTGGAATGGATATTTGTGATGAAACTCGACTATAAGGAGGAGCCAGCCATGGGAGGAGGAGGAGGGACAGAGGTTCTAAGCGGACACTACCAGGGCCCTGAGTGAGAAGTGAGCCTGGCAAGTTGGGAACGAGAAGCTCTGTTCAGCCTGAACTGCACCTGGGGGCAGAGGTGGGCCCTGGGGTGTTGGACTCCCTCCAGTCAGGTCTGCCTGCATCTGGCCAGTTGTTGGTGCCCAGATGCCCTGACCCCAAGGCTGGGTCTCCAAACTCTTTCCTCTCTCGGGTTCCCAGGGGCTGCCCACCTGGGGGATCTGCTGTTTGGATCTGGGAGAACCATCCCATGCAGAGCCGACCCAGATTGGTGTTTTGGTGTGTAAAGAAAAGACCTCCTTCTCTCTCTTGGCTTCCGCATGTCCGCCATCGTCCCCCCACCCATGATGGTGTATCTGGAGGAAAACAGCCCCACACCCAGCACCTGCTTGGGCCAACCAGTTTTATACTCTCCATACAGAGAAGTATCTAGAAGCTTCCTTGCCATACCTCATTAGAACAACGTCCTTGACTTCTCCTGGCAGCTGGCTTGCCCCCCTGCCCTGGCCCCCCAGTGGAGGGAGGACTGATTGGTTTCTCCTGAAGCCTCTCTGGGGTGTGGACTCACCTAAGGCCATATGACAGTGCATGAGCCCAAGCCTGAAAGAGCCTCTTTGTTGGGCAAACAGCAGGGATCTCCTTATACACCCCATGCCCCAGCCCCCCCAGACCACAGACTGCTCCCCATAGATACCACACACTCCCACACCTCCAGGCCTCGGCTCAGACCACACCCTCTGCCTCTTGTGCCTTCTCCCCTCTCTTACCCCTGGAGCTCTTCCTGCTCAGCAAGGACCAACTGAGCTCCCGTCTTTGCATGAAGGTTTCCTCCTTCCCCTGACAGCTCAGCTCAGCTCAGCTCAGCTCAGCGCTTTCTCTGTTGAGCATGTATGTCGTGCAGTGTATCACTCTTTCCTTAGAGCAGTGACCCTTGCGCTTCAGGGTGATCAAAACCCATTTGAGCAGCTAATGAAAGCCATGAGTCTTCTCTCCAGAACCGTGTACTCACTCACATGTCCAGGAAATTTTTCATACGATTTCAGGGGGCTCTGGAACTCATAAAGCCCACCAGTGCAGCCTAGAATAAGAACTTCATTATGTCTACGGTCTTTCTGCTCGAGGCCTGTGTCATTCATCTTTGGGTCACCTCCCCACCCCAACAACCAGCACAGTGCTCAGCACATAGTAGGCCCACCCAAAAAAATCTCTTGAGTAGAATGACATTTCTGACTTTCTCGGTACTTAGAGAAAAAAGGAAAAGAACCTGTAATGTTATCACTACTGAACAGATGTTGACTGAGTACCTACTATGTGTTCAGTTTGTACTAAGCTCTGGAGAAAGATTCAGAGGAATGTGGGGTGGGGCCTTGAAGGGGCTGGTCATCTGCTTGAGAGGACAGGGCTCATAGGCTCATTCCGTGAAGTGGTCAGGGAAAGCTTCTTAGAGGAAGTGAGGCTGGAACTGTCCTTGAAGCAGAGGTACGGCTTCACAGGCACAGATGTAGGTGAGGAAAGGGACTTGAAGCAGAGAAGAGCATGAATAAAAGGCATGGGTTGGTGGTGACCAGAGGAGATTTGACTGACGGAGGAGGCCAGTGGCCAGGACAGAGGATCAGGATGTAGGAAGGTGTGGGAAAGTTAGAAGATACAGTTAGGTCCAGATTGGGTAGGCCTTGGAAAGTATGCCAAGGGGTTTGGGTTTTATCCTGTTGGCAGTAGGCAGCCATTGATAAAGTTTGAGCTGGGGAAGGATGGGATGAAAGCGAGTTTTAGGAGATTATCATGATGGCATATGCATGGTGGGCTAGTGGTGGGAGAGACTGAAGGTCAGGAGGCAGGTTGGGAGCTACAGTAAGGGTCTCGATGGGAGTTGGAAAGGAAGGGCAGCAAAGTGATGTGCGGTGATGAAAGAAAGGGACCTGGTAGTTACTTGGCTACTGGGGCAAAACTGTAAGGATCAGGAAACTGGGACTCTAGTGTTACCGGCCTTGATGACTGGGAACAAGGTGACACCTCTGGCAGAAAGTCAGGAGATAGGCTGGGCTGGGCCAAATATGGTCTCAACCTCATGGGCTCCAGGTGGAGTCAGCAAGTAGTAGATGGACTCAGAGAACTGCAGCTCCAAGAATTGAAGGTGATGATAATAGTTGCTTTCAATTTTTATGTTCTAGGGCTTGCATTAAACCATTTATATTAATTAAAAATTTTAATCCTAACAGCTACCTGTGCAGTGGGTGCTATTGTTATCCCCATTTTACAAGTGAAAAAAAAAATGAGGCACAGAGAGGCAAAGTGACTTACCCAAGGACATTCAGCACAAAATATATACGTATATAATACAGATTTGTAACCCCAAGGAAGCTATGATTCATATGGCTCAGGTCCGGAGCAGAGTCCCATTTAAATAGGCACAGTACAACCAGGCAAAACAAGTCTTCAGAATCCCATTCTTTCTTCTGAGTTTCTCCAAAAATATGAAAAGGGATTCAAAGGGCAACTCCCACTGCTTTTCTCACAGGTTGTTTTCTGTCTTCCTCATGTCTGTCCCAACCCCACTCTCTTTAGCTGCTTTCTCTCGCAGTTCCCCAAGAGACCATCTCTATACCGCCAGCCTGCCAGGCTTTTCCCCTCCTGTCCTCTTTCTCCTTCTTGCTATTCCGCCTTTTTTCCTCCTGCTTTCTTCCTCCCTCTCCTGCTCTATGCCTAGAAGGGGCTCCCTCTCCTCCTCTCCCTCTTTCCCTTTCTCCAACTGTTCCTCAGTTTCTCTCTTTCTTCTTCTCCCTGTCTCTCTCTCCATCTCCGTCTCCCTCCTTCCTTCCCTCCCTACTCACCCCCAGTTCATTATCATGTAAATTCTCTTAACTTTTTGAGTGGAGTCCCTCCCCCTCCTCCTTCCTCCGTCTTCCATCCTCAGCCCAGGGCCTTTATCTGCATCACAAAAGCAGAGAAACTTGTGTGGCAGAACTGACCTAAACTCAGACACTGGAAGAAAGTCTGGGGGAAACTGGACAATTACAGGTTTAGGAGGTTCACTTGGACCACCGTGGGAGAGGGGGAAAGTCTGTGAACAATCGCATGTTATAAATTTTATCACACCCATGTGTATATAAAAATACACATAAAATTTATGTGCATATACATGTATACTTGCATATGTAAAGTACATTATAATGGGACAATAGCGAAGAGATAATGCTTTGAACTTGTATGAGGCTTTATTCAGTTGAAAATACACTCATTTTCATTTTTTTCATCGTTTGTGCATATGCCTATTTCTCCCACTAATTTATAAACTCCCTGAGGACAGAATATAGATCTTATCCATCTAGTACAATGCCTGACACAAGAAGTATTGGATACTGCATTCAAATCCCAGCTGGATCACCAGCTATATGGCCCTGCGTAAATTATTTAACTTCCTTAACCCTCAGTGTTTCTGTATGCAAAACAGGCATAATTCTAATACTGTCCCCTTTCATCTGTTGTAAGATTAAATGAGGTAATGCATGTGAAGTGCTTAGGACAGTGCCTGACACGTACAGCACTTAATGGGCGGCCCGGGGTCAGTGACCCAAGCGGGACTAAAGATCAGTGCTGTTGGTGGAATTGCTGCTCAGCCTCTAATGTTACACCAAGAGGCTTCATTAGAACACCCCCTCCTTAGAGATAATGGCACTATTTGGGGAGGCAGAATCAAATTTCATACTTAGATTCCAGAATGTCATTGGATCTCCTCTGGTAAAAGAAATCTTGACATTTAAGTCACACAGCGGAGCGCTGAACACTAACTTCTTTTTTTGTGTGTGTGTGTGGTACGCGGGCCTCTCCCGTTGCGGAGCACAGGCTCCGGACGCGCAGGCTCAGTGGCCATGGCTCACGGGCCCAGCCGCTCTGCGGCATATGGGATCTTCCCGGACCAGGGCACGAACCCGTGTCCCCTGCATCTGCAGGCGGACTCTCAACCACTGTGCCACCAGGGAAGCCCCTAACTTCTCTTTAATCAGGGGAATATGGTGGTGCCATCTCCACGGCGCAGTGCCGTTCACCCTGTGGTTTACACAAATTCTGAAACAGACAAAAGCAAGGATGCTCTCTGGTCTGTGTCTGCCTGAGTTCCTGGGGTCTAGAGAAACCGCAGCGGTCCTCAGTGGTGGTTGTCAGATCTGATGGGGGCTGGGGAGGTGACACATGAAGGCCCAAACCTGAGGCCAGGAAGAGGCTTCCTCTGGGCAGCAGCATGTACACTGCTGCACGCTAGGTACCGCGCCGCTCCTCAGCTGTATCGGACCAGGCCTGGCCTGGCTCTGTTCCCCTGCCTGCCCAGGTTAATAGAGTTTGAAACTCCTCCATTCAAGGCCATCTAAGTCTGCTGCTCCATTTTGCAGATGGTGGCAAAAAATAGGCCCCACCTGGGCCCAACAGGAAAGAGACTTACTCAAGGGATGACCTGGCAGGCCCAGAACTAGAACTTGAGGTTTTCTGAATCACCGTTCACTTCTCTTTCCATCTCAGCGGTCTGCCCCAAATCACTCAGCCAACTTGGGGCCTCGTTTTCTCTCATTTGGTTGGTTAGTCACTCATCCTGCAGATACTTCGTGAGCAGTCACATCCCTGGCCGGCAGTGCACAGGGAGGTGGGTTTACGTGCAAAAATGAAAAGATGAGGGATCCCATCCTTTGATTTCCAAGGCCTCCCCAGCTCTGCAGGGCTCAGTGCAGCCAGGTTGGCTTGCTCCCTGTGGTCTAAGGCTGGATCGGGCCCCAGGCTCTGGGTTGGGGCAGGCATCTTTATTTTAAGTCCTGCCATAAGGAGTTCCAGACCTGGCTGCTAATACCTTGGCCCAGGTTGGTGGCACAAGTGGCTCTTCCTGGCCTTACTCCAAAAGGAAGAACCGGCTCAAAGGAACAGCAGGTTTCAAGGTGGGAAAGGAAAAGGAGGGATTAAAATTTCAGGTTTTTGAGATGTCCCTCCAGTTCCTCTCCTCCTTAGAGTATTCTTGGGTTTCCTCAGCTGCAAATGGTTGCCCCCTCCTCTTAACGCTTGTCATTTTGGAGCTCCAGCCCCAGCTCTCCCCGGCCCTCTGCCTCAGGATGCCTCCCCTCTGCAGCTAGACAGTGAGTCTGGAGGGCCAGGACGGTCTTGTCCACCTGAGCATTCACCCGTCCATTTGTCCACATTGATGTTCCCGCAGTGGTGGGCAAGACCCAGTTCCTGCCCCCAGGGCGCAGGCAAGGAAGGCAGATGCTTCAGCAGATAGTGTTTTTTATTCTCGTGAAAGTGCAGTGATAATGACATACCTCACTGGGTTGTCTTGAGGATTAAAGGACTAATAGGTACAAGCTCTTAGAGCAGGGCCCAGCACACAGTAGGTACTCAGGAAAGCTTAGCTGTTATTAGCATCATGTGCTTTGAAGCAGAGTGACAACTACTCTAGTTTTCAAAGGTTGATTAGGCCTTACAGATGAACAATGGTAGGAGGGAAGCAGTCCCCCCCTGGCTGAGGGCACCCTGAGCTAAGTAAAGGTGAGTGCCGGGATCTGAGTGCTCATAGGAGGAGCCCTGCCTTTGCTTGGGTTCCATCCTGCTGTCAACTGCCCACCCTAGAGAATCCGGAAAGCCGCAGCAGGCTTGGACTTTTTGCATGATTGGCATTTAATGAAGAGGTGCTGATGAGGGGAAGATGGAGCGTTCTCCTCCACTGAGTTTTGGAGTTTACTGAGGGCTAAATAGAAAACCATTTTTCTGAATCTTGATAAAATGCTGAGCCATTCCCTGCCTTACTTAGTAAGTCAAGTGTTGAGAACGCATGAGAGTGTTTCCTTGTTGATGGAGGGTCACACTGGGCCTCAAGGTCTTCTCCGTGGACTTCAGGGGTTGTGGTCCAGGCCCAAAGATGAAGGACATTCCAGGAGGAGGCTGGGCCTAGTATGCTTCCCCAGGACATTCTGAAGAAGTTACCTTTGGGACTAAATTGTTGGAAAAACAGTTCACCTAGGAGAAAGCCCACGTTCCTTCCTGCCTTGAGGCCTTTGATCCACAGGCACCAGGCCAAGCATGAACACGCTCCCTGGCCTTGTTCCTCGAGAAGCAGGGTATGGGCTGCCATTACAGTTACGGAAGGATTATGGAGGTACTCCCTGTGTTGGGTTTGGGGTAGTCACAGCCTTAGCTTTAAATGGTAAGCACTTTCACTTGGGCAAGTCACAAAGCTCCTCTGAGTCTCCCTGTGCAAGTTAGGATATATTGGGCTGCACGTAAAAACCACACAACCAGCAGTGTCCTTGACGGTAGGGAGGGCCATGGTTTCCTGGACAGGGACTCCTGAGAGTCGGCAGCCCGGGGCTGCTCTGCAGCTGTGCAGCATCGGGGCCTGGGTCAGCACCTCGGTGGCTCTCCGGGCGCTCATGGCTCCAGGATGGCAGGTGACCCCCTCTCACAAGGCCTCCAGAGGCAGGAGGAAGAAGCAGGGCAGCCCGACTTCTTACTTCGCATCGGCCTGGCAGCACGGGATCTGAGGAAAGCAAAAATGTGGGGTTTTTGGCCACTCTAGTAGGACACAGAGGCAAGAGACAAGGTGCTGGGGGACAGCACCAGTCACCACCTGCCACCCTGCCTGTGGACTGTCATGGGAATTAGTAAGAATGTGGAAGCAGATGTACTGAGTCAATGGGAAGTCCAGTCCAGCGACCAGGAATGGGGGAGGTACTCTGGTGGATGGGTGCTCCTCCAGGCTGGGGCAGAGATGGGTCCTCGTTTCTTCTCCAGTTTCTGCCTTTGTTTTCCCACTGTCTTAGTCTTTTCTGGCCGATATAACAGAAATACCATAGACTGAGTGGCTTAAACAACAGAAACTTATTTCTCACAGTTCTGGACATTGGGAAGTCCAAGATCAAGGTGCCAGCAGATTAGATGTCTGGTGAGGGCCACTTGCTGGTTCATGGACAGCTGTCTTCTCACTGTGTCCTCTCACGACGGAAGGAATGGGGTTGATCTCTGTAGTCTCTTATAAAGGCACTAATCCCCTAATCCCCATCCCAATATCACAATGTTGGGGATTAGGTTTCTACATATGAAGTTTGAGAGGACACAGACGTTCAGTCTACAGCACCCACATAGGCTCAGAAGCTAGAATGTTGTCCTGAGGGGCACCGGAGACAAGAAAATGGTTGGTAGCAGGTAAATCTCCTGGCAGCACAAAGCTATGGCAGAGTCTCTGGGAAGAACGTCCGTGTGAGCCTGGGACAGGGCTCCCCGAGAAGAGCACAGGCACACCACCACCCGCCCGCCCTGGCACCTGCAGCAGCTCCAGCCCCCCAGCTTCTCTGGGTTCGTTGGTGACTGCCGCACCTGGCCTCCGTCTAGCCCCTCCTGGCTGCCCTTCCACTGCGAGCCGAGTGGAGTGGGCGTTCGAGCCTGGGCCTCTGCCAGCCTCTGCACATTCATTGCCTGTAGAAAGAGGTGTGGAATATGTAAAAAGAAAGAAAAGGAAACCTAAAGGCTCCAACCAACAGTAAATGAAAACCACAGGCAATGATGCCTTGCACTAGTGTCCCCTCCCGCTCTCTCTCCCTCTCTCCCCACTACCCCTTCACAGTAGCTTACACATCCCTCATCTCTGTCTCTCCCTGTAAGCCCTCCATCGCCCAGCTCTAATGGTGGGAAAATGTTACAACTGTGCAAGTAAGTAGTCCCGAGCATCAGGATGAGGGTGGGGTCCCCACTAGTTGCCTTTCCCTTGGATGTATGGGGGGGCCTCACATTACAGCCCTCATTCTCCACCCCCGCCCCCCCCACATCTCTGCCTGGCTACTCCACAGGGGGAACCAACAGCCTCCTCTTTGGAGAGGGAACATTGTGGGTGCATCCTTTGGGTTCAGAGGTGTCTTTAGGGTGGCAAACAAGCTGCCAAGGAGACCTCCCAGCCTTAGAAGATGTAGAGAACAGCTAAGAGAGGCCTGCCTGGCCAACGCTCATTTGTTTTTTTTATTAATTAATTAATTTATTTATATTTTTGGCTGCATTGGGTCTTCGTTGCTACGCACGGGCTTTCTCTAGTTGCGGTGAGCAGGGGCTACTCTTCACTGCAATATGTGGGCTTCTCATTGCAGTGGCTTCTCTTGTTGCAGAGCACAGGCTCTAGGCGCATGGGCTTCAGTAGTTGTGGCACGCGGGGTCAGTAGTTGCGGCTCGCAGGCTTAGTTGCTCCACCGCATCTGGGATCTTCCCGGACCAGGGATCAAACTCATGTCCCCTGCATTGGCAGGTGGATTCTTTTTTAAATTTTATTTTATTTATTTTTTTTGCTGCTTTGGGTCTTCGTTGCTGCACGTGGGCTTTCTGTAGTTGCAGTGAGCAGGGGCTACTCTTCGTTGCGGTGCGTGGGCTTCTCATTGCTGTGGCTTCTCATTGCAGAGCACGGGCTCTAGGCGCGTGGGCTTTAGTAGCTGTGGCTCTCAGGCTCTAGAGTGCAGGCTCAGTAGTTGTGGCGCACAGGCTTAGTTGCTCTGTGATATGTGGGATCTTCCCAGACCAGGGCTCGAACCTGTGTCCCCTGCATTGGCAGGTGGATTCTTAACCACTGCGCCATCAGGGGAGTCCCAACGCCCATTTTTTGAGGCTCCTGGCATTTGAAAAATGAAGAATTCTTAAAACAAGGTCACAAAATTGTGGTATATTTTATTTTATTTTATTTATTTATTTTTTAAGTTTCTTTTTTTTTTTTTTTTTGATGTGGACCATTTTTAAAGTCTTTATTGAATTTGTTACAATATTGCTCCTGTTTTATGCTTTGGTTTTTGGGCCACAAGGCATGTGGGATCTTAGCCCCCTGACCAGGGTTCAAACCCTCACCTGCTGCATTGGAAGGTGAAGTTTCAACCACTGGACTGCCAGGGAAGTCCCATGTGGTATATTTTAAATGTGTGTACTTAACAAATTAATACTTTGGACCCACCACGAATGCAATGCAATGTAATTGTGCTACCCAGAACATAGTTACCGGATTTATAAAAATGTTAGTACACAGCATGTGTCGGCTGTGCAGTCCTATAGGGGGACACAGGTTAAAGCTTTCTGGTGAGCACAGTCACCATTCACCCCAGAGGTCTCTCCCTGACTGTATCTATTACCTTATTTGGTCCAAACCCCACATTTGAGCCCTTTGTGAATGTCAGATCCTTTCCCGGGGACCCAGTGTACTGCAGAGAAGCTTGGGGGCCAAGAGGTGGACTTTGGCCCGTTGAGGGGTGTCAAGGATGGGAAAGGGGTTAGGTGTGCCAAGGCAGTGGCACTGTGTGGGTGAGACCGTGAGTCACAGGCAGGGGTGGTGGCCAAGGTGTGGTATCTGGGTCCCTCCCTAGCTCGGAGGCCCTGCTCTGCATGCTTGTGGGGTGGGGGGTATAGTACCACACACGTGGGTTAAGGGATGGCTTCCCTAGGAAAACCAGAGCCCATCTGCCCTTCCCATAGCCACACACGTCCATCTTCTGCTTTACTCAGCTCCTTCTCCCCTTCTTATTTATTTGCTCCGCTGCAACCTACAGTGGTCTTGCATCACTGCCGAAGACCCTCTCTGGATGTTAGGACACTTTTTGTTACAAAAGATAAGAGATACAATCAAACTGGCTTGTGAGAAAAAGAATCACCTGACCCAGGGATTAAGAAGTCCAGAGTGGGGAATTAGTTCCCTGGTGGTCTAGTAGTTAGGATCCTGCGCTTTCACTGCCGTGGACTGCGTTTAATCCCTGGTCGGAGAACTGAGACCCCACAAAGCCGCATGGCATGGCCAAAATTAAAAAAAAAAAAAAATCCAGAGGTCCTGCTGCAGGTGAGGCTCAACTCAGCAGCTCTGATGATGGCCCTGGCTCCTCTTCATCTCTCCATTCTGTCCCCCTTACAGCCTTCCCTTGACACTCCACAAAATCACTTCTTGCCTTGCAAGAAAATGGCTACAGCAGTTACGTCACCACATCCTCCCACCCCACCTGACCTGTGAGCATCCCGGGATGTACAGAACACAAGATGTGCCCCTGCAGTCCCTTCCCTGAGAAGCCACTTAGGTCCTGGGAATCCCTCCCTCTCCTTGGCCCCAATTAGATCACACACCCATCCCTGAAACAGTCACTGTGACCAAGGGGATGCAGTACTGATTGCCTGAGGGGTTCCTGGGACCAGAGTGAATTCCCCAGAGGAAAATCAGCTCATGAAAAAGGAAAGGGAAGCAAAAGAAGCAAATGCTGGGGAGGCCACCATAGCCATCCTAAATCTCTTCTTGAGTTCAGTGCTGCCAACTGTGCCTGATTCATATTGTATCAGAGGATGGCCAGCCAGGCTCAGGCTAGCACAACAGGATTATGAGATAACCCAGTTTGGCTGGAGCCAGAGCTGCTGTTCCCATGGTGGCCTCTCCCTCAGGGTCCCAGGTGTAGGGCGCGTGGACACACAGCCCCCAGCCCACCCCTCCCCTTTCCCATCTCACCTTTTCACTGGGGCTGTGGCAGGGGTGATGGCAGAATTGGAGGTGAAGCCAGGTGGGGGATATGGGCCCATGTTTGGGGATGTCACCTGGGAAGTCTTGGGTGTTTGCCAGCCCACCTGAGCCAGCAGGGACCTTAGCCATGTGCCAGTCAAGACTTCATTTTAGAGCTGGGCAAGTGCAGCTGCAAAGGGCTGTGCCCAAGAGAGGCAGCTCAACAGGGGTTAGAGCCAGGTTTTGGAGTCAGAGACACAACCTTGAATCCTCACCCTGCCTGTCACCAGCACTGGACTTCAGGGTGGTCATTTGGTTCACTCAACCTCAGATTCCTCATCTGAAAACTAAAGATGATAATAATATGACCTACTCACAGGGTTGTTATGGTTGAAGAATTAATGTGTGTTGAGGGCTAAGCATGGGGCCTGGCACCTAGTAAGTGCTCAGTAAACAGCTCTTGTTTGCATCTTCCTCTCACCCACACTTCACTGCCTGTCTGGTGGAGAGAGTGCCAGGACTAGAAGCCTGGCTGTGACAGTTGTTTCAAAACAGGGTGAAGAGCTAGTGCCAAGGCCTCTGAACTCCCACAAGTCAAAGAGGGGGCCTTAGCCGCTCCCCGAAATTCCCTATCGGTTTTGGTTCCAGGCTGGGAAGCAGGGTGTGTGTCCCGGCCTCTGTCCCTCTTCCTGGCTTTGCTGGAGTGGAGGTGAGGAAGGCTACTCCTGAACCAGGGTCTGGCAAGGCCTGAGACAGAGACCCAAAGAAGTAGAGCTAAGGAGAGCGAAAGCAGGATCTCAGAGAAAAGGAGAGAGGCAGACAGTGCTGGGTGACAGTCCCCCGGAAACACGTGAGCTGGTTCCTTCATGAGTAGGAAGGGCGACCATATGTCCCAGTGTCAGTGGGGTGCCTGGCACAGAGCAAGTGTTCCTTAAATGGCAGCTACCTTGTTCCTTTGTGTTTAGTCTGTCCCTGGCTCCGTGAATGTCATTCCCGCTGTAAACCCCTCCCCAGTCCCTGCAGCTGGAAGTGTCTTTTCCCTCTCCTGGGCACCTACAGCATCTCTCTTTCTTTCATTTGTTCACTCACTCATTCATTTGAGAAACGTGCCTTCTGTGCACTAGTAGTGTGCCAGGCCCTGGGCGCACAGGGGTGAGCAGAGACGAGCAGCAATGCCGCCTTCACAGAGCTCAGTCTGGGGGAAGATGGGTGCCCCTCAGTAACTCCAGAGAGCTGTGAGCATCCCAAGAGCAGGCCTGGCCTGGGCTCTGCTGCCGACGAGGTGTTTGACGGAGAGCAGGAAGGAGCTGGCACAGTGGGGCCGGCGGCAGCGGGAGAGAAGGTGCGTGGGACAGCTTGTGCAAGAGCACGTGCAAAGGCTCTGAAGTGGGGAGTCAGGGTCTGAAGGAAGGCCAGTGTGACCGGAGCTGAAAGGTCAAGTGGGGAGAGTGGCAAGAGATGAGGCTGAAGAGGGAGGCAGGGGCCAGCCAGGTGAGGAGAACTTCCAGGCCATGAAAGGAATTTTGGCTTTGTTCCTGACTCAGCAGGAAGGCACCGAAGGTTTTAAGCAAGGCCAAGACATGGCTGGCCTCTGAGAGGCTTGCTGTGGCTGCCCTGTGGTGAATGGATAGATGGGCGGCCGGAGAAGAGCTGAGAGGCTACTGCAGGCCCCGGGGGGTGGAGAGGTAGTCTGCCCCGAGAGGAAGCGGGCCTCTTTCTGGGCCTGCCCACTGCCCACCTGACATGGAACCCAGTGCAGCCGCCACATCCCCCACGGGACCACGAGCTCCTCTGGGTGTACTGCCCGCACAGGGCCTGCCAAACCCTGCAGAGTCCTGTGGGTGGGCCCACGGAGGTTCCCGCCTCTCCGACTCAACCGACACAGACAGGGTACCCCAGGCCCTCAGTACCATAGCAGCCCTGGCCTCCCTGCTCTGGGAGTCCTCAGTGGGAACCTCCTCCAGCCTCCCCGACCTCCCCTCCAGCCCCTGACCTCAGCCCCTTCTGGATATTCTGACCTCTTCTCCCTCAACCCCCACCCCTGGCCTCAGTCTCCTCATCTGTAAAATAGGGATGATTCTATACTTATGACAACAAACACCACAGACGGGGAGTCCTTACAAGGCAGTGTGCTCCTCCAGACACAGCATGAACGTGTTACTAGCTCTGATGTGCACAGACAGACCCTTATGGCTCAGACAGCAAGCTCGCATTGCCCAGCACAAGTGCTGACAGTCGGCTTCTCTCCTTCCTCTCTCCCAGGTGAGCCCAGGAGCAGTTGACTGCCCTAGAGGAGCCGTGGATTAGGAGCATTTGCACAACCAGACTCCCCTCCCCCAATATTTCTGGTCTGAGGTCCCCAAGGCACAGTCCTGAAATAGCTCACTGCCAAATTAGGTCCCGCTTTTCCAGCTCTGTGGGCGCCCTCCCCTTTCTTGCCCAGCCCTCTGTCTTCCTTCCTTTCTCCTTCCTGCCACACTTCCCTGCCTGGTGCCACGACCAGCTGGTTCCCCTGATGACAACTGGCCAAGGAGAGGAAGGCAGCTCTCCCGGCCCAGGGCGGCTCTGTGGGTCGAGCTTTTGCAGGCCAGGTTGCCTGCTGGGGGCCTGGGCCGGTCTGGGGGCTCCACCACTGTTCTCAGCGTCTGCAGTTGTGCACCTGAGTGGTGCAATACCTTGATTCCAGGATACCACCCTCCCCAGGACCACGTCCAAGAGTTCCCCTCTGCAGCAAGGAGCATGATGATAAGGTCTCAGCCTCTTGTATCTTCCTATATGGAACCACAGTGCACATCCTTGAAGTGAAGCTCTGTGTGTGGTAGGGCAAAGAGCACATATTCAGGAGTCAGGCCAAAGGTCTGACAAGGTCAAAACTGGATCCTCCTTTTTTAGCTTTGTGACCTCAGGCAGGTTCCTTAAGTACCCTGAACCTCAGGTTCTTCCTCTGTAAAATGGAAATAATACTGGTGTATATCAGTCAGGATGCAGGCTTCCCTGCTGTAACAAAGACCCCCTAAATAACAGTGGCATAAATAAGATAGATATGCATTTCTCTCCTGCCTGAGCAACCCAGATGTGATACCAGTCAGGCCCTTCTGTCCTGTTGCTCTGTCACACTCAGGGTCTCTGCTTCCATTCCAGGCCCAGGATGCTGCCCTTGCTACCCCTTCTAGCCAGCAGCACGGGAGAAAGGGAAGGGGATTGGCTTATAGAAGGCCTTGAGTGTCAGGTCAAGTATAGATGCTCATGGCCTGGACTGGGGATGTCTAAGTTGGGGGAAGAACCCCTGACCAGCAGTGCTCCACAGAGACTGCGTGGTGGGCAGGAGAATCGCGGTCCCCTCCCTGGAACTTGTTGCGTCATGTCAGTGTGCTTCAGATTTACTTCTTATCCAAGGCCCAGTGGGTCTCCCCTGGCCCAGGGCATCAGAATCTCAGACCCCCTCCTACCAGCCACTCAGGGGCAAGCCTCCCTGCAGGATGAGAGTCCCACCTTGCCCAGTGTTGTCCTCATACCTGGAGGCTCAGGCCCTGCCTGCTCCTCTTCCGACGATGCTTCCCTTCTTTGTGCGTCCTCATCCCTTGCAGTCTACAGCAGCCTTATTGGAGTTTAATCACAGCTTTGTTAGTGAGCCCTTTGCTGTGAATGTACAATTTTGTGCCAGAGGAATTGTTGACACTCTTCTAGGCCAGGATTCCTCAGACATTAGTCCCTCGATGTGATGCAGCAACACTCTCTTTTCTTGTTGAGTACGTCTGGGGACACGGGCTATATCTCCTCTTGGGGAACCACAGTGTGCATTACCGTATCCAAGGCACTCAGAGCCCTACAGAAAGGAAGCTTGTTGATGTGTGTCTCATGCAGAGTTTCCCAAACCTTTTTTTTTTTTTTTTTTTTTTTTTGGAGTAACCCAATTAAGTTGTATAGCCGTTATATGGGACCTGCCGCTCTCGTCCAGGTCCTTCCTTTTACAGAAGGGGATGCTGAGGCACAGAGCAAGGAGAGGCTTGCACGGGATCATGCCGCAGGCCCAGCAGAGCTGGCACGAGAACCAGGTCTCCGTGGATTGGAGAAAAAAAGGGAGGATTTTTTTCCCCTTGGCTTCCTCTCTCCTGGCCTCGCAGGAGGCAAGAATCACACTCCCACATTGCAGTAACCGTTGGAGGTGTGCCTTCCCTGCTCCAGAGTCCCTGTCCCATGCCCCCCCCCCCCATAAGCATCTGGTCTCCCCGAGCAGTCGGAGGGCAGGGCCACTGCCTTCTGCTTCTCTTGCTTTTACAGGTGGGGGATCAGCCTGGGACTAAGGGTAAAGTACAGAGATTGGGTCAGTGACCTCTTTTTTTATTTTTTGCCACACATGAGTTAGAGTGGATTCTGGGTTATCCCTCTGAGACTTTCACCCTGACTTGCACTCTGCATGCCTCCAGGAGTGCAGACAGGGGCAGCCCTGGGTGCTTCCATGTGATCTGATCACACCCCGTGCCCTGCACTGTTCTGAGCACTGTCCACATGTTAGCTCATTTGCTCTCTTCTCTTGTCCCTTTCAGGGCACCCTGTTTCTTGACAGGACCATGATTGATACATAGACTCCATTATTGCCCTCATACTATAGATGGCAAAACCGAAGTTCAGAGAGAGAGAGGAAGTAATAAGCCCAAGGTCACACCACTGGGACTGGGTGCAAACCTAGGCAGTCTGACTCCAGACTTTTAACTAATCTAATGAGGGTGCTGGCCCATGACCTCCACCTTGGCTTTCCCGCCTAGAAAATCACTGGGAGCCACAGCCTGGGACCAGGCCCTGAGCTGTGTGCCGGGTAGATGAGTACCAGGAAACCAGGTACCTCGACTCTGAGGCCAGGCCGGGATCGCTAGCCTACTGGCAGATGAGGCCAATAAAGGCCTCGTCTACTCTGGAGAGGCTGACTCTGCCCCCTTGGCTGGCTGCTGGGGGCTTGCCAGCCACAGGGGTGAGTGGAAAGACTGCTCCAGGTGTCACCATCCGGAGCATGCCAGGAAGCAAGCCCCGAGCACACCTTGGGCTCCAAGTCCTAGACATTTCAAAGCTGAGCAGGGACAGGAGAATCAGGGCTAGCCTCTGTGAGGAGGCTGTTTCCTCCTGGGAGAACTTGGAGAGGTGGGAAAATGCAGCCCCCCCAGCCCTTCTCTTACCAGCCACCCAGCCAGATGGGGAGAACAGCCAGCATGGGGACTAGTCTTCCCTCACTGTGACTCTCTGGCACCTGGAGGGGCAGGAGCCCAGTGTGCCTAGGCCCCCCAGGAACTCAGCAGGGAGGGGCTGGGGTCTTTGTTAGATGAGGGTCCATCTTGAGCTGGAGGCGTGCCAGGCCTCAGCTCACGACAGAAGAACACTGATCCTTCACAGAAAAGCTGGGCTCTAGGCCCTGCCCCAGCTTACTCTGTGACCTCAGACAAGTCCCTTGTCCTACAGGGTCCTACAGAAGAACCAGCTGGCCTCTAGATCTCCCCTCCACCACCCCCCCATCTCAGTTCTGTAACTTCTAAAAAGTTCTATAAATTCTCCTGGCAAAACTTAAATGCTAAGCCCGGGTGATTGCCAAGCACAAGGCTCTTCCCTTGAATCCAAAAGAGAAAGAATCCCCCGTGTTTCAAAGTCAGCGCAAGTTAAAGACCGACTTCTCTCGGGGAGGGAGTTGGTGTAAGGTGGCCGGCAGACTATTGTCAGCAGGGGACACAGCCCCCCATGGGCACCCAGGGCACGCAGCTTGGGGTTGGAGCCTGGGGCTGTAGATACGGGCACTGTCCCAGCCTTAGGGGTGCTCCGGTGTGGACTGGCACATGCAGGCCGCCAAGCCACAGGGATAAAGCCACTAAGGCAGAAAAACACTGTCAGGTGTTACCGTCACGGCATCTGTGTCAAGGGTAACCGTGTCGCAGGGCTGCAGGGGGAGATGAACATGAATGGCCGTGTGAAGCTGTCAGCTTCCCCCTGATCACTCTGGAAGGCTCCCTGGGTGGCAGGCAGGGGAAGGTGATTTCAGGAGCCGTTTACGTGACGAGAATGAGATGGCAGAGCAGACGGAGCAGGTTCAGGGTGGGGGCATGAGGCCAGGGATGCCTTTGGGCATCATCACAAACGTGCACACATTTTCATTGACTGACCCGTGCCCTAAGCCCAGAGCATGTGGGCCAGCATCCCACAGCAGCGTCAGGGCACCTGGAGTGCCGAGCAGTGGGAACTGCTGCTCCTGAGTGGGTAAGCCCCAGGCAGTTGCAACGGTCGCCTCTCCTGCCCCCCCATAGTCTGCTGCCTGCAGCAACCCGTGTGAGCTCTTACAAGTGCACGTCTAACCCCCTACTTAGAAGCCCTCAGCAGAAACCTCGGCCCTCAGGTAGAGCCCTGCCCACCGCGGGTCTCTGCTCCTGCCACAGCATCTGCTTCTGATTCAGGGCTTTTGTGTGAGCCACGGCCTCTGCAGGAGGCATTCTCCACCCCTGTTCCCCCCACAGAACTGGGCTCTATTGTCACCTCCTCTGCGAAGCCTCTCCCACCCCACCAGACCAGGCCAGGCCTTTTGTCCTGACACTCAGATCCCTGGGAGCTTACTTCAGGGCCTTGTCATGTTTGTAACTGTATGTGTGTATGAATATTCCCTCAATGTCTGTACCCCTGCTAGACCGTAAGGGGAAGGGGCAGGGCCTATCTGACTCCAACTGGAATCAGTGCTGAGCACCCAGCACAGTGCCTGACCCAGAGGGAAGGGGATGCTCAGCTAAACTCTGCTCCATGGCCACAGTGTGCCGAGTTGTCTGCTGGGGTCAGAATGTACATATCTCTGGCCCAACCATCCAAAACTGAGAGCTCCCTCCTGCTATTGTTGCTGTTCAGGAAACAGCCACTGGCAGGCTCTGCCCTACCCAGCCTCTCAGCCTACAGGTCTGGCTACCTCTGGTGCTCTAGCCTCGAGAAGCAGCCACCATGGAGCCCAGCAGCCCTGTGGATGCCTCTGCACCGAGAGGCCTGTGGGCCTGGCAGAGACAGGGGCTCAGACATCTCGCCAGGCTCTTTCCGTTTCCCCAGGCCTTGGCCTGAGAAGAATCTGGTGACAGTATGAATTCTGGGTTTCAGGCCCAGCTTTGTTTGTAGCTCACTGTGTGATCCTTTGAAAACCCCAGAATACGTGCTCGTACTGGATCTCTTGGTCAGCTGACTGTGTAGATGCTGAGGTCCAGGGGAACACAGCGTCCTCAGATATGCAGGGAGATGGCTTCCCGTGGGTGTAGCAGAGAGAGTCACTAAAAGAACCAGCCAGAATAACTTTGAGAAGTGCAGCCCACTGACTTGGACTCCCTACAGCACTCACAGGCCCTGAGTTGGGATTTCAACACCCACCCCACCCCCCAGAAGATGAGGTGAGAGGATGGAGACTGTGCTTCCTCTGTGGGAGCCAGAAGGCCCTGGTGGCCCTCAGACTCCGTGCCCATCGTTGTCCTAGGCCTGGACATTCTCTTCAGCGTTTTCGGGGCACCTGGTAAGTGCCAGGCTGGCAACGGACAAGCCCTCACAACCCATGCGCATGAGGAGCTCACAGACTTGTCTCCCGGTCCCCGCACTGAGCGGTGCTCAGGCTCACACTCTGCAGCCAGCCTGCCCCCGGCTGAGCCCGATGCTGCTTTCTGTCAGAGGTGTGACCTGGGGGAAGTTACCGATCTGCTCTGTGCTTCTTTTTTTTAATCTGTAAAATTGGGATAGTAACGGTTCTTTATCTCATGCTTGGGACAATGTAAAGGGCTTGAACAGTGCCTAACGCACGAGTATGCGTGAGCTCTTGGTATTAGTCGGCTTGGGTTGCCGTAACTAAACATGGACTGGATAGATTAAACAACAGAAATTTATTTTCTCACAGTTCTGGAGGCAGGAAGCCCACTATCGAGGTTCTGGCTCAAATAGTTTCTGGTGAGAGCTCTCCTCCTGGCTTGCCGATGGCCACCTTCTTACTGCGTCCCCACCTGGCCTTCCCTAGGCACGTGACTGCAGAGAGGGGGAGGAAGAGCCCTGTGAGTCTCCAGTAAGGATGTCAGTGCTGTCAGATGAGGGCCCCACCCGTATAATCTCACTGAACCTTAATTACCTCCTCACTCCAAGTGCAGCCACACTGGGGTTGGGGCTCCAACCTGCGAATTTTTCGCCAACACGTACATTCCATCTAGAACACTCTTACTGAGAGGATTTAGCCTTTATGATCTACTACCCTGATTTGGCCCTTGGTAGTGAACTTGCCTGGCATGTATGAGGCCTCTACCAATTACACAGCTCTGTGATGAGCCCCTGTGAGGACAGGCACCCTTTGTTTTCCAGCTCTGAGCCCTGGGTTTGGCGCAAAAGTAAATCCCTTTTACTTCTGCATCTTTTTTGAACTCTGGACCTCCCACCTGTGGGGCAGGCATAACTGGTGTCTACACTTGAGGAAACTGAGGCTCAGAGAATTCAAATGACTGGCCCACAGTCAAGCAGCTAGTCAGTGGCAGGTCTGTTCTTGGGCCCAGATATCTCAGAACCTGGCCCATTGCCCTTTCTACCACTGGTATGATCCCCTGTGAGATCAGAGTCAAAAATCAGATTGTGGAGAACCAGAATGAGTTTGGATCCTGTACTGTAGAGCCATCTTGTTCATAGGCCATCTCCCAGGCCTGAGTTTTCTCAGCTACTGAATGGAAACCACACCCCTTGCCCTAGTACTGTGTAGGAAGGGGAGCAGGGTCACACATGCGAGAGGTGATACCTACTGGAAGCTGGCTCTGTGCAACTTCCCCTGGAACAAGGCCCCTCTTCAGGCAGGACACAGAGGGCAGGCACCCCAAAAAGAAACCCCATACGCACTAGCAGTCACTCCCCATCCCCCCCCACCCTCAGCCCCTGGCAACCCCAATCTACTTTCTGTCCTTGTGGATTTGCCTGTTTTGGACATTTAATACGAATGAAATTATACAGTATGTACTCTTTTGTGTCTGGCTTCTTTCATCCGGCGTAATGTTTGCAAGGCTCATCCAGGTTGTAGCCGAATAGTATTCCATTGTATTGGAATTTGGAAACACCAGACTTTGTTCATGCATTCATCAGTTGATGGACTTTGGGTTGTTCCCACTTTTTGGCTACCCTAGTAATAATGCTGCTGTGAACATTCATGCATAGGTTTTTGTGTGGACTCATGTTTTTGTTTCTCTTGGGTGTATACCTAGGAGTGGAACTCAGGGGTCATATTCTAAGTCTGTTTTAACTTTCTGAGGAAGTATCCACCTGTTTTCCAAAGCGGCTGTACCATTTTACATTACTATAAGCAATATAGGAGTGTTCCAGTTTCTCCACATTCTCGCTTACATTTGTTATTGTCCATCTTTCTTATTATAGCCATCCTAGTGGTATCTCAGCGTGGTTTTAATTTGTGTTTCCCTAATGACTAAGGATGTTGAGCATCTTTTCATATGTTATTAACTATCTGTATGTCTTCCTTGGAGAATTGTCTGTTCAGAACCTTTGCCCACTTTTTAATTGGGTCATTTGTCTTACTATTGAGTCGTAAGAGTTCTTTATACATTCTGGACACCAGTCCTGTATAGACATATGATTTGAAAATGTTTTTCTCCCCTTCTGTGGGTTACCTTTCCCCTTCCTGGATAGTGTCCCTTGAAGTCTCACCCACTTCTTCCCCTGCCGCCTTACTTGGGCCTCCTTCTTTTCTGGTCCTACTCATCTTTCTTACCAGCTCTCCCCTGGGGACTTGCACCCTCCTGGAGCTACAGGAGCTGGCTCTTTCTTGCTTCGTGGACAACATTCCCAACAGGTTCTTGCCCAGCCAGCAGCCTGAACTGCACCCAGACTGCGGTTGCCCTGGGTTTGGGGGCTCTGAGTCTGTGTGATGAGCTGTGCCCACAGCCCCATGGGCCGAGTGTGGCAGAGTGGAGAGGTGACCACCATACACTGATCATCCACTCAGCCCTCGATGCTCTGCACGTGCTCTCCCATCACATTCCCAGAACAGTCTCGAAAGATGCTAGTATTTTGTCTTTCCTGGGTATAAAATGGAGCCAGGATTTGCTGTCCGGGGTGTCAGAGTGCACAGCATGTATATGGCTCACAGGCAACAAGTTTGCCTCTGCTATCTTATTTGGTAAATGTCTATTCTGGGAGGAGCCCAGTGTTGCTCAAAAATTCTAGAGAATGTATTGGTACCTCCCTAGGACTAAGTTCCAGGATAGTAGCAACGGAATTCCCTTGACATTCCAGAAAACGCCTGACCTCACCTGGTGTAACAAACAACCCCCAAATCTCAGCGGTTCAGCACAGTAAAGGAATGTTTCTTGTTCACATCACAGTCTGATGTGAAAGGTGAGGGGTGCTCTGGCCCATGCAGCCAGGAGGCAGCTCCCCTCTGCTCTGTGGCTTTGCCAGCCCCTCAGCCTCAGGGTCTTCTGCTGGACTCCTGACATCAGGCCAGCAGACAGGGAAAGGAAATGCATGGAAGGTTGTAAGGAAAGTTTAGGGAGGGCCAGGCCACATTCCATTGGCCAGAATTTGGTCACTTGGTCATACCCAACTGCAAGGGGGTCTGGAAAATGTCTAGCTGTGACCTCAGGAAGAAAAGTCAAAATGCTGTCATTGCAGGAAGGCAGTGCCTGGCACAAGGCACAGGTGGGAATTTTAGCCAAATCGCCTCCTGCTCCTTGAAGCCCCACCTCAAGCGTGGCGAGAGGTCCATGTTCGTGGCTCCTCCGGGCCTGTTTGTCCCCTGCTCCTCATGGGGACCCAGCGAAGTTGTGGGGGCTGAGCAGTGAAAGAGCATCGCTGCTCTGTGACATGATGGAGCAAACCTGAGGTCACTTGCTGGTGGCAGCTGTGGCAGAGCCTCCCTGCCCCCCATCTCCTCTGTCCCAGCTCTGTGAAGATGGACCGCCTTCTGACGCTGATATGCGTGATGGCCCTGGAACTTTGATTCCAGGTGCTGTGTTCTAGGAGCTTCTGTGTTATGTCATTGTTTCTCTAGCCTGACACACATAACTTTGGTTGTTGTGAGATACATGTATTTTTGGCTGCGTTGGGTCTTCGTTGCTGTGTGCGGGCTTCCTTTAGTTGCAGCGAGCGGGGGCTACTCTTCGTTGCGGTGCACGGCCTTCTCGTCACAGTGGCTTCTCTTGTTGCGGAGCACGGGCTCTAGAGCGCAGGCTCAGTAGTTGTGGCACACGGGCTTAGTTGCTCCGCGGCATGTGGGATCTTCCCAGACCAGGGCTTGAAACCGTGTCCCCTGCATTGGCAGGTGGATTCTTAACCATTGTGCCACCAGGGAAGCCCTAAACCTTTTTTTTTTTTTTTAATTTGTTACATGTCTATTGTAATGCATGTTAGAAAAAAAAAACACTTAACACATCAAACTCATAATTTCACCTAAATTACCATTTACGATGAGGCTAATTTCAGGGCTCTATTGATATGGAAGAAAAAGTGACACCTGAATGACTGAGCTTGGGAACATGGCATCGGGTGAAAAGGCTCAGATGCTAGACTGCCTTAAGGAACCGTGGTTCCAGTGCTTGCCAGCTGTGTGACCACACTGCACCGACTTTCCTCCTCAGTAGCCTGTTCCCATAATGTAGATAGAGCATAGGGTGGTTAGGGTGTCAGATGATGGACAGCAGTATCTGGCACATGCTATGTGCTCGGTACATGTTAGTTATTAGGAGACACGGCATCCTGTCATTTAACTGTGCCAACAATCCTGTGGTGGGTGTTATTACTGCCATTTTATAGATGAGCGAAGAAAGGTTAAGTCACCTGCCCAACTGGTAGCAGGGCCAGGCCCCCGGTGTGCCTGACTTTCAGGCTGGGCTCTGCCAGGGGAGTCCTGTTGCAGTCCTGGCTCTGGCACTAACTTAGGAGGCCAAGTTAGGCAGGCCCCATCCTCCTCTGAGCCTGCTACATGCATGGGGCAGGGGGTCAGCTTAGTGGTTTGTGTAGGACCAGGCTTGCAGAGCGTAGGGGCTGGTATTCTCACTTCAACCACAGCAGACACCTTTGCTTAAAACAAAAATAAAAACAAAACTGGACCGGATGTGTTCTAGATGCCCACAAACTTTGCCCCTCCCCAACCCCTTGCCTGGCTGTGGATTCTTGCTGCCGTCTCTCTCCATAACACCTGGGTGCTTTATTGTGACCAACTTAACTTCAAACTTAACCCAAGTATAGACCATCATTTGTCTGCCTAATTATCTGTTGATGGATATTTAAGTTATTTCCCTTCTAGTGCTAATATATATAATACTGCTAGAACACTGATGTACAGGTTTTTGTGTAGACACATATTTTTAATTCTCTGGGTATATACCTAGGAGTGGAACTGCTAGGTCATATGGTAAGGGTATGTTAACTATATAAGAAAGTTCCAAACTGCTTTCCAAAGTGGTTGTACTATTTAAAACTCCACCAGCAGTGTATGAAAGAGTTCCTGTTGTCCTGCACTGTCAACGACACTTGGAATTGTCAGTCCTTTATATTTTAGCTGTTCTAGTTCGTATGTAGTAGTATTTCACTGTGCTTTTTAATTTGCATTTCCCTGATGACTAATGATATTTGCACCATTTTGATCATTTGTGTATCTTCTTTTGTAAAGTATCTGTTCACACCTTTTTATTCTTCCCTTTTAGTGGGTTGTTAGTCTTATTAATGAGTTGTAAGAGTTTTTAAAAAATATATCCTGGGGCTTCCCTGGTGGCGCAGTGGTTGAGAATCTGCCTGCCGATGCAGGGGACACGAGCTCGTGCCCTGGTCCAGGAAGATCCCACATGCCACGGAGCGGCTGAGCCTGCGCGTCCGGAGCCTGTGCTCCGCAACGGGAGAGGCCACAACAGTGAGAAGCCCGCGTACCAGAAAAAAAAGAGGAAAAAAAAAAAAGATGCAGACCTACTAGAGAATGGACTTGAGGATACGCGGAGGGGGAAGGGTAAGCTGGGACAAAGTGAGAGAGTGGCATGGACATGTATACGCTACCTTCCTTCTTTATGTTGAAAGCTCCACCCTCCTCCCAGTTACTCAGGCTGAAAACCTCGAACTCCTCCCTCCCCTCCTGTGTCCCACTTCCTTTTCCAGAATGGCTCTTGCACCAGCCCCTTCCTCTCTCTACCCAGGCCTCTGCCCCGGCTCAGGCCTCCTTCCTTCTGCAGTGCTTTTGGAAAAGCTCCTTAGCAAGATGGTCTGCCTGCCTTCGGCCTCCCCCATCTTCCATCCTGCGTTGCCAAAGGCTTCCTTTCTGAATCAGAACCCTGCGGCCCCGGGGTGGATGTTTGGCGGAGACCACTTCGTAAGGGCAGGGCTCAGCTGTCACTGGCTTCTCTGGTTATAAATAACAGGCTCTATTCTTAGGCCACCAGTAGTTAGTTCTCGTCCCCTACTGTGCAGAGCCTCCATCAAGGACATTAGCGTCCTTACTGGAGACAGGCCATTCCTTGGCCTTTGGCAGGACCCATTCCTTTGATACGTGATCAGAAAATTCAATTATAAAACCAGTTACTGATTTCCTGAGCTTTAGAAGGAAGACATGAAAGTTTGATTAAGTTTGAATTCCTGTTTGTCTGATTGCCAGCCAAGGCCAAATGGGCTTGTGGGAAGTTTTTTTGTTGATTGTGTTTTGTTTTGTGGCTGCGCTCATGGGAAGAGGGGGCACACTGGTTTTGTGTTGTGGGGTTTTTACCACCCCTCCAACTTGCTGAATGGCTTTTCCCCTGTTGTGATGCATGAGATGTAAATCCCCCCAAAGACCCGTTGCCAGGGTGACAGGCTCTGGAATTGAGCTCAGCTAAACAACGTCCTTCAGCTTTGAAGGTTGAAGCATTTGTTTCCCATGCAGAGTCAGGTTATAGTGGCCCTCCACAAGGCTGCGTTCAGGGCCACCTGAATGAACAGGGACACAGAAGGGGCTCTCTCACTGGTCACTCTGGAGTAGCTTCAGCAGTGTGGCTGGGCTCTGACTGCTTCCAGCCTAGGGAACACACAGAGGCCAAGGATCAAGGGGTCAAAAGACTGGAGCCCCTGAGTGCTTCTGCCCAGGTGGTCCTCTCTCCCCAGAACCTGCAGCACTGGCCGGCAGTGACAAGCTGCTGGGCCCCGACAGCCAGGGCCTCGGGCGGGAGGGGATTGGAGAGCAGACCTTTGTCTCTGGCCAGAGCGCCTTGCTTTCTCAGGTACTTCTGGGAAACTGAACAAAGCCTGTGACGGGAGCTGACTGGGGCTCTAGGTCAGAGTCTGAGTTGGTTCCGGAAGCCAGGTTCCTTCCCTAGGAATAAAATGAGAGGATTCCAGTTGTTTGGAAGCTGTAGCCATCCCAGAACTCTTCCTATGGGAGGCATATTATCCAAGAGTGGGGATGAGGCCCCACTCAAAAGCATCTCCCCCGTGCCTAAAGTGCCCCAATTAGAGATGGAGCCTTCTGGATTTTAAAAGCCTTTTAGTCTCTAGGAGTCCTGGTAAAGTACTAATACCCCTGGAGGGAAAAGCATCTACCAGTGGGGACTAGCCATCAGCTAACTGAGAAAATGGCCCTCTGGGAGTAGGATGTGGGATTCCCTGTGCCCAGAGTAGGGTCAGATGAACTCCACCTGCCTTTCAGCTCAGTCAAGGCTAGACCCAAAAGTGACCCCTCAGACTAGAAAATACTTGCACCTCTGACGTCTACGTGGTGCTCCACACCTCACAAAGCACTCACACCCCGCCCTCGGCCACACAGCAGCCTCACCGGCCAGCTACCGCTACCCCCAGTCGGACGAGGTAGCCGGGGCTCAGAGGGGTCAAATGCCTGGTCCAGTGCCACACTGCCGGTGAATGCAGATTCTGGACTTGGCCCTGGGACTTCTGAGTCCAGCCCAAGCCTGTTCCTCTGCACTCACAGCTTCCAACTGCATTGAGGCCACGGACACAGTGCACCTGCTTTGTTCAATTGGCTTGTTTTGTGTGTGTGTGTGTATGTTTTTATAAGGTGAGAGTTTTTTGTAAGGCTTGAATTTGGGTTCTTTTCTTTTCTATCTCTCTCTCTTTTTTTTTTTTTTTTTAATGAAACTGTTACAGCTTCCTGGTGGAGTTGTAATTAGGAAATTCTGGAGTAGTCAGCCAGGCAGAATTGACAAATAACCAGGCAGTGCTGGATAGAGTACTCTTTCCCCTCCTTTGAAATTCAGGAAGTTGTGAAGGTGGGAAAATTTTGTGCAGCTGGGCTGGGCCAGAGAGAATGGACTCCCTCCTTTATGTAGAACTAGACAACAACAAAAACATTAGTTATCTTTGTGTAGCATGATTTTTTTTATATGTGCAGACATGAGGTATTATGGGAAGGGTAGGGGGAGCAGGTGAGGGAGGAACCCAGGTTGGGGTCTAGGCTTTGACAGGAAGGGATTGGCACCCCAGATGGGGGAAGGGTTCTTGAACAGGTACCTGGATAGATCCCACAATCACCCCCACTCCACTTGTACTTCTGAGTGACAGTGATGACAACAGGGCTGTAACAACTACCCCATGTAAGGAGCACGCTCAGGCAGGCCCTGCGCCAGACACTGTTGTTTATGATGTTCTTCATTTTCATTCTTCATTTTAATAGTGACATGTTTATTTTAATATGAATCCAAAAAGTATGTAGCCCATCTAGCTCATGATTGCCCAGATATTAGAGTAAGGCCAGTGTAGGGGCTTAACTTTTTAAAAAAGTGAGTCAAGTAAAAGAAACATTATACACATAAGGCCAGGGGTATTACACAGAACGGGCAGAAATTACGAAAGCAGGACAGAAAGGACTGAAGTTTGGGAAAGCTTGCCTTAGCCATATGAGCTAGGTAAGTAATATGGTTATGCTCATTTTACAGACAGGAGACTGAGGCTGAGAAAGGTTGAGTGACTTGCCCACAGTCACACAGCTGATAGGTGGTAGAGCCAGGACCAAGACCCAGGCCTGCCCGACTCCAAAGGCAGATGAGCAGCCCCAGCGAGGCTCAGAGCTCAGAGCCCATAGCCCAGGTGAACAACCTCGTCTTCATGCTCCAGATGAAGGGCCCAGTGCTGGCCTGCCGGCCAGCCTTCCTGGGGCTGTCCGCTGGGGAAAGAAGGCTTTTCCAGCTCCTCACTGAAGGGTTGATGGAGGTGAATCCCACTCTAGGGAGGGAGGCTCTGGGGTTGCTTTCTCTAATCAGCTGCGTCTAATTCCCTCAAATAAAAGCCTTTTCAGAAAGCGCCTGGCAGAGCTGCGATGCCCAGGATTCTCTGTGCGGAGGCCCCGGCCCAGCTCCACCCACCCCCAGGGCCCTCCTGGTCTCCCTTCCTTTCTTCCCTGGCCTCTCCCAGCCCTTCCTTTTCTTCTTCCTTTCTTGTCTCTGAATCACTTTTTCCAATAAGCTGTCAACTCAGTATATCAGGTAACTCCCTGAATGATTTCTGAAAGCCTCCTTCTGGGGACTGAAACCTCAGAGTTGGAAACACATTTATATTTATGTGGGGCTGAGATTTCAGAGCAGTATTAAATTTGCATGGGGAGCTGACAGAGTAACCTCTTCCACACAGGATAGATGGTGAGGAAACGCACCTTCAGCAGGATAGAAATAGTCAAACAAGCAACTTTTCCAGGCCTATTACTCTACTGGGAGAAATCAGCCCAGTTTACCTAGGCATGGGGGAGCAGCAGTCAGACAATCAGAGCAAATCTCGTGGCTTAGAAACCATTTGGGTCCCTGTGTTTTATAGTTGGCTGGATACCTAACCACGGATTCTGGGGCTGCAACCCCAGAAATAAAAGGCAGTTGGTGCGTGCAGGCATGTACACACTTGTGTATTTGGCTGTGTAGTTTGTGTGTGTTTGACCATGTGCCTTCTCTAAGGAAAGGGCCTGTAGCTTTTGTCAGCTCTCAAAGGGGCCTCCTACAATCCTAAAAAGGTTACACTAAAGGCCTACTATGTGCCAGCCATATAAGCTGCTAGCGGAGGCCTCTGAGGAGAGTAATTCTCACTGAACTTAGACTTTAGAGGTGAGAAACGAACAAATAAACAAGAAAAGCCAGATAGTGGTCAAGCAGTGCAGAGGATTTAAATAAGCAGATTCCATGAAAGGGTGGCTGCTTGAAGTCAAGGTGGTAACCAGCCAGCTTCCTGCAGCAGCTCACACTGTGGCCGACCGTGTGACATAGCCACAGCTGACATCTCCTGACAGCTCACCATGTGCCAGGCTCTGTCCTAAAGGGCTTATATTATTTCCTTTAAGCATCCCAGCACCCTGAGAAGTTGGGACTGTTTCACAGATTCAGGTGGTAAGGCTTGGCGAGGTCCCACAGACGGCTAGTGAGAGAGCCAGACCTAAATCTAGGGTTGCCCACATCCAAATGCCTCACTGGGTAAAACGCTTCCCTCTCCAGACCTCATTTTTCTCATCTGTAAAAATGGGATGCTTCTATACTAAGCAGCTTATCCCTGAGAAGCAAAGAGAATAGTTTTTAAAATATAAACTTTTTTTTTTTTTTGTGGTACGCGGGCTTCTAACTGTTGTGGCCTCTCCCGTTGCGGAGCACAGGCTCCGTATGCGCAGGCTCAGCGGCCATGGCTCACGGGCCCAGCCGCTCGCTCCACAGCATGTGGGATCTTCCCGGACTGGGGCATGAACCCATGTCCCCTGCATCGGCAGGCGGACTCTCAACCACTGCGCCACCAGGGAAGCCCAAAATATAAACTTTTATACAGATAGGTGTGAAGGAGCCCCAGGTGGAGCTGATGGTGTGTCTGTGGTCCCACAGAGGTTCCCGAGTTTTCTCAGACCCCTTCAGGGCTTCCAGGGGAACCACCAATGTGAGGAATTTTACCTAAACCTCATTTTACTAATTGGAGAGTTTGCCTTGTCTCCCACTCTCCTGTCAGAGTTCCAGGGAACGACAGCTTTAGTTCCAGAAACCTGACACTCGCGGCCATTGGTCCCTGAGGTGGTGGTTCTCACCACCTGCTCGTTGCCAAGTGGCCACAGGCTCACATCTCTCAGCCAGTGCCAGGCCTCGTTCCTCAGACCTTTGGGAGCTCCAACGTTAGCCTGTGTGGCTAGTGTGGCCAATGTGAACACAGGCTGACTGATGCTGACAGTGGTTGATGCTTAGACTTAGGCTGACAGCATCAGATAGCTACAGTGGTCTAGAAAACGGAGCCTGGGCCACTTTAGCCCTTACCGTTGATTGAGGGTTTTTGATGTCACCCCTCTGAGAGTATTAATGGAAGGGGTAACACACTTCATTAAGTACCTTGGGGTGACTTGGATGTGCTTTTAAAGGTCAAGGCTCTTACAGAAGGGGTGTGGTAGAGCCAAGAGCACAGGTTTTGGGGGTGAGAAAGATCTAGACATACCCCAGCTCTCGCTTCCAGCTCTGGGACCTTGCATCATTCATTTGCCTCTTGACTTCATTTTCTTCTGCCTTGTTCTCATTTATCCAGGGCTGTAGGAGGTAGGGTTGTTCTTCGCTTAACCCTCTAAGCACTTATCACAGAAGTAGCTAATTTTGTTCGTTATTGCTATGTGTGTGCTTATGTGCACAGGGAGATCGGGTTTTTTTACATATTTGTTTGTGGGTTTTTTGTTTTGTTTTGGTGAGTTATTTTTAACCAACCCCCTGACTTGTACTTATTTTACTGTGCATTTCTTCCAAGTAGGACACAGCTCCACTGTTCTGCTTGATTGAGGGGTTCAGTCACAGCAGTCCCGTGTGACTCATAGACCACAGTGGCCGTTACGTTACATTTTCACTCTTTGTCACGCTGAGCACCTGACTGCGCTAACATTGAACGCACCCAGCGTCCTATGCTGTTATCACCTGCATGTTACCGATGTGGATACTGAGACTCAGAGAGGCTAAGTAGGCGTGGTTCCAGGGTCCAGTTACTCTCGCCGTGTTGCTATCTGGAAATGTGGGTGTAGCCAAAAGGCCCAGGGCCCTGAGTGCCCCGACCCGAGGGTCCTCCCCTGCCTTATCCAGACAGTGGCACCTGTGTCCCATCTCACTTTGATGTGAGCAGTCTTCTCAATGTGCAGCTCGGAATCTGCTCCTTCTAGCCCCATGGACAGCCCCTTCCCACCTGCAACGTTCAATTCTCAGGGACCCCAGTGCCAGCCCAGGCAGACTGAAGTTCCCTGGGCCCCAGCTACTTGGCAGTTCAAACTGTGGCCTCTCCCTAAAGGGTCTCCACCAGCATCCTCCCCTTCCCCGCCACGTGCCCCACTTCCCAGCCAGCCGGAGCTTAGTCCTATCTCCTTGCTGGGAGCCACCAGCTGAACCTTCAGGAACCCTGTAATCCCTCCTCTCTGTGCCTCAGTTTGCCAACTTGTATGATGAGGCAGCGTAGACAGCATAATTTCTGAGGGCCCTTCCAGCTCCGGCGTTGCAAACCTCCGCCATCCCTCGTCTGCTGACTGCAGTGGCCTCCTTGGTGTTCTCTCTGTGGCCACCATCCCAGCCCTCCCACACCCAGTCTGGCTGCACACAGCAGCCAGAGTGAGCTTTCAGACCCAGATAGCATTTCTCAGCCCTCCATTAAGCCCTCCAGTGGTTTCCCACCACACCTGGAATAAAAGTCGAACCCCTTTCCGTGGTCAGCAGTGCCCCGATGGGGGCTGGGGGCTCACACGCTGGCTGTGCTCAGAAGGCGCCTCGAGCACAGCCAGCACACCAACCTACCTGCTGTTAGGCCCCGTTACCCACATTACTGGTATCATCACTGTGTGTCTTGATTTCTCACCCAGCCCGTGTCCTCAGTTTTATATTTATGGCTTGCCCTGACATTTTCCTTTTCTTACATGTCCTAAATTATTAAAAACAGTTGCTTTATGGTTAATTGAATGAATCATGGGAAGAACATTTTTTTCCTGTCTATAAATAATTCCCCCTAAAATTTTTCTGGGAGGATGCAGTGCTGTGACAAGCCCCCAGCACATATCTGATGAGTGCCATCGTGCTCCCAGCCTCAGCTCATGAATGTCCAGACGTCACTGGAACTCCCCCTGGCCTGAAACAGGACCTCCAGGGTCAGGCAAGCTGGGGGGTTGGTGGAGAAGGGGCACAGGAGTCGTAAGCAGCCTTCAAGTGCTAATCCTGCCACTTCCAGACATTGAAACTGCCCCCAGAGGGATCAAAGTCTTGTTTTTCAAGACTGACACACAGAAGCCCATTCGGCAACTAACTGGTGCGATTCAGAGCCAAGTGTAGGCATTCAGAGGCGAGGCAGGCGTGGGAGCTAGTGCAGAGCCTTCCCAGAGCAGAAGCTCTCCTGCAGCGTGTCCTGGAGCACAGGGTGGGTTACAGGTGTGCCCAAGGGAGTCCCTCCTACGTGTACGGAAGGTGCTGTACAGATGCCATCATTCTCTGCTGGACCCTGACTTGGGAAAGGTTGGGGGGACCAGCCTACAGGAGGCAAAGCTTGAGTGCGTATCTTAGGTGTCAAGGCCTTGGGTAGAGATTTCACCTTCTGGGAGAGGAGAGCCCCTTAGATACTCGCACGCTTGTGCAGCATCACACGGTGTGATGGTATCGGCCACCTCACAGATGATCACATCCAAGGAGATGCACAGAGGCGGCTCGTGTGCTGCCATTGACCCCCAGCCCTCATGCCTGGCAGTCACTGCCCATCAGTCACAGCACTGAGCCTGGCCTCAGAGTCCTGTCGTGGTGGCTGTGCCCCAGGTGGCCACTGAGTTGGTCAGAGTTGGCCTTCAAGTTGAAGCCAGCGTCCTGCCTCTGGTCTGCCCAGTTCAGCTCCCTGTTTTTAGAGGCCAGCAGGGGAGAATGAGCCGGAAGGCCACATGGGAGAATACCCATCTTGCACCCCAAGTCTTGTAACCCCCTGGTGCAGCGCTCGTTGGTTCCTTCCCTAGCAAGTTCATTTGTTCATCCAGTGTTTACTGAGCACCTGCTGTGTGCCCCACTCAGTGGTAGGTCCTGAATGCAAGAGGGAGCCTGACTTAGGAGCTCAGGGTCCAAGGGGAGGAGGCCTGGAAACACATACCCTATACCGTGGTGAGAGCCACACTCGGTGCCACCCTCATCGGGGGAGCAAGACCCTGCAACCCGAGGCTTCAGTGGGCCCCTTGTCTCTGCCCCACTCAGGGGCTTTGCCCACCATGCTGGACGCCTGTGTTCTGCCACTCCTTGCTGAAATCCTTGCCCCAAATTCCAGTCTTGTCTCCAGGGCTGACTAAGACCCATGGCATCCCAGGCAGGCAGATCCCTGGGGATGTCTTTTATCATTTATTCAGTGGGTCCACGGAAACCCTGGTTTTCTATAAGTGGGCATTCTTCCTGTATTGTTCAAAATCAGAGATAATATTAGATGCACCGAGCATAACCTCGCGTTTTAACTTTGGGGAGCTGGCTTCCGTGTGAGTCATCTGTAACAAGAGAACATTGGTCCCTCACAGTCCCTGAGGGGAGAAGGGGCCCACGTGGATGTGATTACACAGGTAGGCTCGAAAGTCAGTTTACAAGTTCCATTTTGTTTTTCTTTCTTTTTTAAATGTTGGCAAACATTCTCCACTTTTCTGCAGTTCGTGTTCTTTCTTCGGTTTTCATTTGCAGTACTTCCAACCAGACAACTTCTTGGGAGGAATATTAGAGGATTTGAAATTTAGACAATAAAACAAATCCCTTCACCCCTGAAAACAGCCCTATCCCATGCACAGTTCAGTTCCAGAATTCCACTGACCACCTGTCTCGGCCTGGCCAAGAGTCAGTGAGCTGGCCCATCCCTGCATGTGTGTCCCACACATATGTGGTTGTGTCAGTGTTCAGCTGGCATAGGTGGGCACCTAGGAGGGACACGGTCCACCTCTCCTAGAGCAGAGCCAGCACACTCCCCTCCAGTTGCTCTGGGGGCATCCAGGACAGAGGGGGGTTTGTGTTCAGACCTGTGACATTTCAGCTCCTCTCAAGACTAGTCTGTCCCATAACCTGGCTCTCCTGCATTTCCTGTTGAGGTGAGGAGAGACCTTGAGAGTGGGCACTCCCTTCTCTGCTTCCCGACCCTGTCTTCGGCTCACCCTGGTGCTGCCAGGCCTCCCAAGGACAAGGAGATGGCACCTGGTACCCAGCTCAGTTTATGTCCCAGAATTCATTCATTCCTTCATTCCATAAGTGAACAAACTAGTCAACAAAGTAGATGCAGGCCCTGCAGGTATGGAGCTCACAGTCTCCCTAGGAAGATAAATAGTGAGGAAACAAATGTACCTAATTACACACTGTGATAAGTTCTGTTAAAGAAAAGAATGCTGGCAGGAACAACAGGAAGCACCTGCTTTAGATGTGGTGGGGGGGCATCAGGGAAAGCTTTGAGGGGAGGGGTGTGTTACATTTAAACTGAGACTGGAAACTAAGAAGAGCCAATCTCTCAAAGTCTTGAGGTAGCAGGAGGAGGCGTGCAAAGGCCCTGAGGTGGAAATGAGCTTGGCAGGTGTGTTGCCAAGCCTAGAGAGGGGGGTTAGGGTGGCCGGCAGATTCAGGTAAATGAGGGCAAGGGAGCCTCAGGATGAGGTTCAAGGCAAAGCAGGACCCAGACCCTGCCGTGGCCTTGTAGGTAGAATCTGGGAAGGTGGAGGGAGAACCCCCACTCCCAGCCCCAGGAGAGCCCCATCTTGGGCGGTATTTGTTTGCTAGGGCTGTCGCACCAAAGTACCACAAACTCGGAGGCTTAAGCAACAGGAAGTTTTCTTACTGCTCTGTAGGCTGGAAGTCTGAGATCAAGATACCAGCAGAGTTGGTTTCTTCTGTGGCCTCTCTCCTCGGCTTTGTAGAAGTCTGTCCTCTCCCTGTGTCTTCACATGGTCTTTCTTCTGTTTGTGTGTCCCAATCTCCTTATAAGGACACCAGTCATAATGGATTAGGGCCCACTCTGATGGCCTCATTTTAACTTAATCACCTCTTTAAAGACCTGTCTCCACATACAGTCACGTTCTGAGGGACTGGGTGGTTAGGACTTAAACGTATGAATTAGAGGGGGACACAATGCAGCCCATAACCAGGGTCTTTCCTGACATCCTCTTTGAGGACAGGGGTGTGGTTTTGGATCAGCATATTCAAATGCCCTGGGAGGCCAGGGGAGACAGTCCTGCTTAGTCCTAAGCAGCCCCGCTCCCTCTTTGTTGAAAGAGCTAATTAACAAATGTTTAAGAGTGTGAAAGACTTAATGGCACCAAACTGAGACTTTCTTACCCACGATTAATCAGAATCCTTGAGAGTTGGAAACCTCCCGGAGTGATTCATTGGTTTTTTACTGCGGGTCCCCAGTGGCCTACACTTTGGGACACCCTCCTTCAACATTGCCAGGCAGGGCAGAGTCTAGGCAGGGAAGTGAGTGACAAGCTGAGTAAGGAAGTGGGGCTGGGGCTGGCCAAGCCCACCCAGGCTCCTTCGTGTTTTCTCCCAACCCCTAGCATAGCCCCTTGCCCAAGAGGGAGGCCCAGACAGCCTTGTGCAGAATTAACTGGAGGGAAGAACCCACTTCCGACCTCAGTACCTGCCTTCCCCAAACCCCTCAGGGCAGTGTGTTCTCAGCTTCCAGAGCCAGGGGGCAGCTGACCCCCAGCTGCTGGAGGATCAAGGTGTCTGCAGACCCACAGATTAGCCTTGGGTGGCTGCCCCCACCCTTATGCCAAAGATAAAAATAACTAAAAGGAGGGAAATGTCCTAGAGAAATTACCTTGAACTTCAGAAAACATGAAGCCAGGCTTCGTCTAATTAAGATGACATTTTAAAAGGGGGTAGGGGGGTAGGGGGACACCTGGGTGGCATTTTAAATTGCAAGCTGATTGTGCAGCGTCTAATTTTGGTTCTGAGCAAAGTTTCCAATTGGAACAGAGGACCTGACTTCAAAGGCAGCGCCGGTTGGGGAAAGAGTGAAAAGAGCAGCAGGGGGCCTCTGGGCACAATGTGGCCAGGACTCAGCAAAGGCTGGCAGACCGGGGATGGGGGGGAGGTGCACGCAGCCCTCGAGAGCCTGCTGTGCCTTTTAGGGGATCAGTGGAGCCGCTCCTGGGAGGAGAGCTAATTGAGGCAGTGGCCTTGTCCTTGGAGAGTGAGCTTTTGTCCAGCCTGGGCCATTGTGGGAGCACTCACCGGGCAGATCGCTGGCCTGGGCTGGCTGCAGGCCTCCCCGCTACCCGGGTCTCTCCCTGGTGCCATGGAAACAGGCCTGGTTCTCAAGTAACAGCCCTAGCACCCTCTTGGGGAGGGGCTACTCCCTCCAGGGGACTTCCTCCCGCCAGCCTCTAAGGCCCACCAGGTGGAGAAGGCTTGCTGCCCCCCTTCCAGAATCCTGGGAGAGGCGGGCTCAGTGCCTTTCAACTTGGAAGGCGGGTGGATGGGTCTCTGAGTTGGAGGGAGTTGGAGAGAGTTGGAGGGCTGGCCCATCCCCCCAGGGCGCAAGATACTGCTCTCGGGCTCTCCGGACAAGCGGCCGCAGGTGTGTGCAGAGCCAGCTGCCCTCAGGGGCTCCTGCGTATCCTCCCTGCTTTTGTCCACCCCACGTTATCTCACAAAGATGGCTCAACTAGGCAGACTTACTATTACTGTTAGGACAACTCAGACTACTAACACTGATCTGCACATATGCACCCACGCTCAGGCACACTCACGCACACGCATGCACGCCATGATTGAAGCGTTTCACAGTTCAGAGAGCTGTGAACTCCCCCAGAACCCGGGTTCTCACAGAAACCCTGGAGGGGAACATGGCGCGAAGAGCACCACCGCTTAGAGCTGAGGAAACTAAGCCACAGACCGTTGAAATGACATGCCCACATCTTTGAAGGCCAAATCCTTGCGTTTTCCATAAATCTTACGTGGACTCTGTCTCTTGCTCCACTGGACTCTCCCCGACCCACCTGGCTCCTGATCAGCCACCAAGGTCTCTGTCTCCATCCCTCCCTCTGGCCTCCATCTCACTCTCTCAGCTAAGGTCTTTCTCCAGGGCCTTCGCAGGGAGGCAGGCTGCATGGTGGGGTGGCTGACTAGCGAGGGCCTGGAAGAACTTCTAATAGGTAAGCGGGCAGGTGACGAGGCCTTGGTTGCAGCGTAGTGGGGTTTCGCAGGGGTGATTAAATGCTCTCTCGGCAGTAGCCGCCTACTTAAAGGGAGAGAGCCTGGAGGCTGGGAGACTGGGCGGACCCCTGCTGTCATCCATGCAGGAGAGGCAGGGGTGGCCTTGCAGGGGAGTCAGACCTTTCTGTGGGCAAATGTCAGTTCTTGGGAACCATTTGGCTGCAGGGACAGAAGAGAATGGCGTTGGCCTTGGGGTCTCTAGTTTGTGTGATGGGAAACACAGAGTTGCCTTTGGAAAGGCAGCATGTCCCCAGAGTGGTTCAGGCGCTCCTGGGGTCACACAAGTTGACCTGGCAGTTCACATGGACCAGTATCTTCTGTTTGAGTAGTTTTGTGTATTTTAGTGTATATTAGAAAAATTAGCACACCGACCTCTGATTTCACTGATATTATTGTTTAGGATAAGATGATTTTTTTTAAACTTATTTTTGGCTGTGTTGGGTGTTCGTTGCTGTGCGTGGGCTTTCTCTAGTTGCAGCGAGCAGGGGTTACTCTTTGTTGCGGTGCGCAGGTTTCTCATTGTGGTGGCTTCTCTCGTTGTGGAGCATGGGCTCTAGGCGCGTGGGTTCAGTAGTTGTGGCTCATGGGCTCTAGAGCACAGGCTCAGTAGTTGTGGCACACGGGCATAGTTGCTCCGTGGCATGTGGGATCTTCCCGGACCAGGGATCGAACCCGTGTCCCCTGCATTGGCAGGCGGATTCTCAACCACTGCACCACCAGGGAAGCCCCTTTAATTTTATTGAAATATAGTTGATTTATAATGTTGTGTTAGTTTCAGGTGTACAGCAGAGTGAGTCAGTTATACATGTGTGTATATATATATATATATATATATATATATATATTCTTTTTTTACATTCTCTTCCATTATAGGTTATTAACAAGATATTGAGTATAGTTCCATGTACTATACAGTAGGTCATTGTTCGTTATCTATTTTATATATAGTAGTGTGATATTTTCATCCCAAACTCCTAATATTTCCCTCCCCCACCATCCCCCTTTGGTAACCATAAGTTTGTTTTCTACGTCTGTGAGTCTGTTTCTGTTTTGTAAATAAGTTCATTTGTGTCATATTTTAGATTCCACATATAAGTGATATCATATGGTATTTGTTTTTCTCTGTCTGACTTACTTCACTTGGTGTGATAATCTCTAGGTCCATCCATTGCTGCAAATGGCATTATTTCATTCTTTTTTGTGGCTGAGTAATATTCCATTGTATATATGTACTACATCTCTTTTATAGGATAAGCTGATTTTTTTTTTTTTTTTTTTTTTGACTGCATTGGCTCTCTGCTGCTGTGTGCGGCCTTTCTCTAGTTGCAGCGAACGGGGCTACTCTTCATTGTGGTGCACGGGCTTCTCATTGCAGTGGCTTCTCTTGTTGCAGAGTGCAGGCCCTAGGGCGTGTGGACTTCAGTAGTTGTGGCATGTGGGCTCAGCAGTTGAGGCTCATGGGCTCTAGAGCGCAGGCTCAGTAGTTGTGGCGCACGAGCTTAGTTGCTCCGCAGCATGTGGGATCTACCTGGACCAGGGCTCAAACCCATGCCCCCTGCATTGGCAGGCAGATTCTTAACTACTGCGCCACCAGGGAAGTCCTGGATAAGCTGATTTTTTAAAATGAGTTTATTTAATGTCGTTTTAAAAAATTAAGAAAATAGCAACGGTCGTTTGCTGGTACGGCAGAAATCGTGAGCCTGAGATGGGAAGGAAGGCGGTGGCGGAGACTGTGGGATGGGAAACCAGGGCCGGGGGGAGGGTGGGACTGACCGGGAACGTGCTGAGTTGAGTGGAGGAGCCAGGGAACCTGGGGTCACTGCCCAGAGAGCCTGTACAGAGGAGGATCTGGTGACATCCCACCCATCAAGAAGGTGGCTTGAGAAAGCAAGAAGGGTTTTGAGGACTGAGGAACTTAAATGTCTGGTGGAGGAATGGGGCCCACAAGGGAGACAGAGGAACTCACTGTCCAGGAAGCAGCATCCATGGGGCCCGGAGCCCGGAGAGAAGACTAGTGAGCAGAGGGCAGGCCAGAGATGGAGAGGGGCACTGAGACCCCTGGCGGGAGTGGGGACGGAGGTAACAGGACGAAAGGAGGAAGAGGAGGACAGTGGCTTGAGGGGGAACAGGGGCAGAGGAGGGACTTAGTTTGGGGAGGCCAGAGCATGAGCGCAGAGAGAAGGTGAGGAGAGAAGGAGTGGATGGGGGTGCGGCGGGGTGAGGATGAAGAGTCAACAGAAATGGAGTGGGACCAGACCTCCATCCCCGCCTTTTCAGCAGGTCAAGCCTGACGTGGGATGCAGGGCACAGTGACTTTCCTTTCAGGGTTTGGCTGAAGTTCATCTGGTGGCTGGGGGGGTGGTCCAGTAGGCCTGAGAGAGGGCAGTCCTAGGTTTGGATTCAGTGGCCCTCAGGACTAGGTTGTTCTGGCCTCCCCACAGGCAGGCCGAGAGGACCGGCCACCTCACTGGAGGGCAAGTGCCCGCTCAGCCACAGGGCTGCTGGGGACAGGTGGGCAGGGCGGGTCCCTCCCTCCTTCCTTCTGTCCTCCCTGCTGGGCTGGGGGTTGGGCACTTACCTTCCCGCTCCCTTCCAAGAGGACGTTGGCAGCTAGTAGACCAGAAGTCGCCATGACAACAAAGCTCCTTAACAGGCCAGAGCCCCTGGATCTCCTGCATCTGCATCCAGGCAACTTGGGGCAATTGTCTCTTAACAAAGGTGAGCCCTCAAGTTGGCTGTTGATGGTGAGGAGATGGGGCGAGTTGGGCAGACTCACTGTTGCCATCCCCCTACCCAAGGCAAGGAAGGCACAGATGCCCCTCCTTTCCCATGAGAATGCCACGTGCTCCTTGGGAGCTGGAACCGACAGTGAGCTTATTCTCTCTGGAAGCCAAAACCAGAGAACCAAGGAGGGAGGCAAGGACAGAGAAGGAAATAGGAGGTCTGCAGCTGGTGAAAGCTGGAGCCCATGGCCTGCCCCCTGTCCTATGCTGCCCACCAGCAAGCAGTGTACATGCCCGGTAAATCAGGGTGGTCCTCCAGGCTTCACAGAACCTGTAGCAGAGGCCCTGATGGTGAGAGGAGGGTCAGGGCCGTGCAGAACTGTAAGTGAAGCAGGTTGTTTCCAGCCTCCCTGCCCAGGGCCCAGAACCAGCCTCACAACTCCTGGGTGTACTCCTTCTGTTCTGCGTCCCGAGGATGCACTAGCCGTGTACCTGTCTTATGCTGCTCACCGTGGCACGGCGCTTCCCAGTTGAGGGAGTGGGCAGGTTTGAGCTAGCATGATGGACAAACATGTTGATGTTTATCTCAGTAGCTACTAACTCATTTTAATGCATTTTAGAAAAAAATTAAAACTAGCATATCAAATATCCTTTTGCAGATATTTTTGCTAGTGATACTAAATTTACTTTCTTGTACAATAAGTTTAAGTGGATAAAAGTCTAAAGAAAGATATTAAGTAAATTATAGTAGATGGTATAGAAACACAACAAAAATTTACCATCATTTATCAAGCTTCTATTATGTGCCATGCATTGTTCTGTGGAACAAAAATTATGCCAGTGGTCGGTGTGTAAGTGACTGAGGCTTGAGAAACACTGCTTCAGGGCACAACTTTCTCCTTTTTCCAGGAGAGTAGACGGGAGCGGAGGGGGGGGACCCAGATTCTTCAATACTCCAGAAAACTTCACCAGCTTACAGTCTTCTGGAGAGGGCAGCATCTTGCTCATTGAAGCAGTAGAAGAGGAACAGTCCCAGATAATCCATAACCTAGGGCTAAACAGAGGCCAGATGTCACATAGGGAACAAAAACCAGAAGAGGAAGACCACTAACAGGTTGTATTGATCAGGGTATCACTAGCTGCTACAAAAAATATACCCCAAGGGTTTCATGGTTCAAATGCAACAGGTTATTTCTTGCTCAGCTAATAGTCTGGGCAGGTGCTCTGGGTGGGTGTGTGGCTCTCCTCCACATGGTGATTCACGACACTGGATCTTCTATCTTACGGACTTTGTCATCCTCTACATTCAGGGGGCAGGGAGCACACTTACACCTGAAGAGCCTTGGTCCAAGAGCAGCGCACTGCACATTCACACTCCACGGACTGCAGCTCAGTTACGTGGCAGGTTGTAGCCTGCAAGAGAATCCCGAACCCAGGGGCCATGAGAGGGCTGAAATGCAGCCCACCTTCCCCTCACCGAGCCATGTGGCCCGAGGAAAAACTCCCTTTTTCTAACCCCAATGAAGGTGCTGTGTGGACTGTCCTCTACCCTGGCCAGGGCTGGGGGAGCAGGGCATGGAAAGGGGTGAGAGGGGAGAGAGAGACAAAGGAACCTGAGCCCAGGTGGCACCATATGGCCCCCTTTGTAGCCCCACTGTTTCAGAGAGTGAGGCCAGCTCCTGAGTGGGGGCGTCCCGGGGCTGCCCCTCTCGCTCAGTGAGCCCTGTGCAGCTCTTCCTCAGCATAGGGCCGAGCTGAGGCCTGGGACGCTGCCTGGTGGGACAGTTGACCACCGTCCCACGCCCAGGTCTGTACAGACTTGTTCCGCCCCGTGTCCATGGTACCCAAGATCACCCAGTGTCAATGTCGGGGAGATGGGAATGGCTGGGGATAAGTGGATAGGGGATACCATGTGCCCTGATCCCAGGCCTCAGAGAAAGCTGCTCAGGTGGCAGCCCCCAGGCTGCTGCAGCCCCGTCCCTGCCAACATCACATCACACAGAGAGACAGGCCCCTGGAGGCTTCGCTCAGCCCCAAGCCTCCCCCAGCCCCACGCTCCTCTTGTGGCCAGGTGCTGGGAGTCCAGGGAGCTGGCAGCCAGCCTGGCCCCACTGTGCCTTCCTCCTCCTGCCTGCCAGGGCAGCCCGCTGGGACCTCTGCCTGGCCCAGCTGGTGCACAGCCGTGGGTGCCACTCTGCCTCACCTGTGTTTTGGTTAACCCGCATGTTCGTCACCCTTGTTTTTTACACCTGTCGCCATCCCACCTACCTCATTGTAAATACTGCAGCATCAACATGCTGACACTGGTCCCCAGGATGGGCACCAGCGGGCCCCTGGGGAGCTCCAGCCCCTTAGCAGTGGGACCAAGCAGAGCAGGCGTTGGCAGCAAGAGAGTGTGCACGGGCCAGCTCTCCCAGACCCTACCCTCACGGAGACGTCAAAAGACCAGGGCTCCGGGCCCGGCGCTGCCAGGGGGTGGTCATCCTGCAACCAGGGGAAGCAGTGCTTCGTGGTGCTGACAGAGCATGTGCCCTGGAGGCAGGCAGCTGGGGCGCACATCCCAGTCTGCCCCCCGCCAGCTGAGTGAGCTCGGGCCAGTCTCATAACCCGTCTGAGCTGTGGTTTCTCCAATTATAGAAGGGGGGAAAACGATAATACTGGTGAACGTTAAATGAAATAAAGCCCTTGGGAAGCTCTCACTAAATACTAGCTACTGCTATTATCTCTTAGAACTCCTTGACCACCAGAGTTCTGAGCACGTGTGTCTCTGTGTGTGTGTGTATCTGTGTGTCTCTGTGTGTCTTTGTGACTAAGTCATCAGCTCCTAGGCTCACAGGAGGTCCCGGGGAGGCCGCAGCCCTAGGCTTGCTGGTCCTCTGGGCTGGCTGGCTCGGCCTACCCTGGCCCCTGACCCTAGAGGTACCTCCTCAACCCCAACCCTGGCAGTCTTCCACCACTACTAGCCTTTGGCAAAAACTCATAATTCCTGATTTTCTACCCGAGACGTCTTGTCTGTAGCTCAAAGCCCTGCCTCTCAGCCCATGAGAAGGTCTGGTGTGAGTCAGTTCCACCTCATCAGCTGGCCCTCAACGTGTGCAGCTGGGGGCCTCCGTCTGCATGGTCCCCCTTGCTAACAAAGGGAGATAGGGAGCAGGGTCCTGCTAGAATTTCACATTAGTGTTGGGCTTTCCTTGTCGTTATTCTGCTGGGTGTCTTCTATTTAAGTCACTTCATGCAGAGTTTCCGTTTACCATAAGGATATGAAGTTCATAAGTACAAAGATGTGTCTAAGATGTGATGGGCATCAGGTGGAACAGAACTTGGGCAGAAGTTAGAAGGTGTTCAAGGGATAATGTTTGGGAAAGAGTGATCTGGTCTAGTGATTTTCAAACTTTTTGGCTTGAGAACACCTTTACACTACACTTTATAATTTTTAAAAAATTACTGAGGACCCCAATAAACATTTTGTTTATGTAGGTTGTAGCTATCAATCTTTATTGCATTAGAAATTAAAAACAACAAATGTTTAGTATTTATTCATTTAAAAGTAACTATAATAAACCCATTACATATTAATACAAATAACATTTTTATGAAAATTACTATCAATATATTGTCTAAAAATACTTCAGTAAGCAGAATATCGTTGTCTCACATTTGTACACATCTCTTTAATGGGCTTAATGGAAGACAGCTGCGTTTCTCACACGTGCATCTGTGTTTAGTTCGTTGTGATGTGTTGTTGGGTCGAAGAATCTGAATCACATTTGGCCCCACACAAATACATGGTTAGAAAAGGGAGTATTTTACCAGCCTTTTCAAATAGTCCTTCTTTGAAATTCACTAAAACTGAACAGTTGGTAGCTTCTTTTTTTATTATTATTTATTTTATTTATTTAGTTTTGGCTGCGTTGGGTCTTCGTTGCTGCGCGCAGGCTTTTCTCTAGTTGTGGTGAGAGGGGGCTACTCTTCGTTGCGGTGCACAGGCTTCTCATTGCGGTGGCTTCTCTTGTTGTGGAGCACGGGCCCTAGGGCTTCAGTAGTTGTGGTACATGGGCTCAGTAGTTGTGGCGCACGGGCTTAGTTGCTCCGCGGCATGTGGGATCTTCCCGGACCAGGGCTCAAACCTATGTCCCCTGCATTGGCAGGTGGATTCTTAACCACTTCGCCACCAGGGAAGTCCCAAGCAGTAGTTTCTTAAAGGGTAGAATCTGAAACTATATCAGTGACCATTTCCTACTCTGTTACATTAAAATTCATTGGTCTCTTCAACAAGCAGTATGGGAACAACTGGGCATCCACATGCAAAACCGTGAATCTGGACACAGACCTTATACTTTTCACAAAAGTTAACTCAAAATGGATCATAGACCCTAATGTAAAGTGTGAACGTATAAAACTCCTAGAAGATAATTTAGAGGCACTCTAGATGGCCTTGGTTGTGACCATGACTCTTTAGATACAACACCAAAGGCACAGTCCATGAAAGAAAGAATTGATAAACTGGGCTTCATAAAAATTAAAAACTGTTACGTGAAAGACACTCTCAAGAGAATAAGAAGACCAGCCTTGGACTCGGGCACAATATTTGCAAAAGAAAGGTTCAGTAAAGAACTGTTATCCAAAATATACAAAGAACACTTAAAATTCAACAATAAGAAAGCAAACAATCTGATTTTAAGATGGGCCGAAAACCTTAACAGATACCTCATCAAAGAAGATATATGGATAGCCAATAAGCACATGAAAAGATGCTCCACATCATAAGTCATCAGGGAAATGCAAATTAAAACAACGAGACACCACTACACACCTTTGAGAATGTCCAAAACCTGGAACACTGACAACACCAGATGCTGGTGAGGATGTGGAGCAATAGCAACTCTCAAGCATTGCTGATGGGATGCCAAATGGTACAGCCACTTTGGAAGAGTTTGGTGGTTTCTTACAAAACTAAACATACTCCTACCATACAATCCAGCAATCATGCTCCTTCATATTTACCCAAAAGATGTGAAAACTTATGTCCGCACAAAAAACCTGCACACAGATGTTTATAGCAGCTTTATTCATAATTGTCAAAACTTAGAAGCAACCAAAAGGTCCTTCAGTAGGCGAATGGATGAATAAACTGGGCAACACCCAGACAGTGAAATATTATTCGGCATTAAAAAAAATGAGTGATCAAGCCGTGAAAAGACAAGGAGGAACCTTAAATGCATATCACTTAAGTGAAAGAACCCAATCTTAAAAGGCTACATACTGTATGATTCCAAATATATGACCTTCTGGGAAAGGCAAAGCTGTGGAGACAGTAAAAAGATGAGTGGTTGCCAGGGGCTGGGGGAGGGAGGGATGAGTAGGCAGAGCGCAGAGGATTTTTCAGGACAGTGAAAATCCTCTGTGTGATACCACAGTTCTGGATGCATGTCATTATACGTTGTCTAAACCCATGGAATGTACAACACCAAGAGTGAACCCAAAGGATAGCCACAGACTTTAGGTGATTATAATGTGTCGATGTAGGTTCATCTTTGGTTTAAAAAATAAATAAAAAAGTGTACCATTCTGGTGAGTGATGTCAATAATGGGGGAGGCTCTGCATGCATGGCTCGGGTGTTATGGGAAACCTCTGTACCTTCCTCTCAGTTAAGTCTTTTTAAAAAAATCCATTGATCTACTTTGCACTTTGAATGGGTCAACTGTGCATGATTCTTAATATCATTTTGATCATTTGGAAGATACTGGTTCAGAGTTATGCACATCTTCCAAACGTTGACGTATTTCAGTGGAGAATGTGAAGAACTCACATTTGTTAACAAAAACATCTATCTTATCAGAAAAGTCTTCAGGTATTGGGAAGCTGTCAAGTTATAGTGTTAAATACAAATTTCCAGAATTCTGATTTTTCGCTTGAAAGTTGGAATGTTTTCATTTTGGTAACAAATTTGTTAGTTGCTTTCCTTGAAGTGATAGGCTCGCTTGGTTTTTTAGAAAATGTCTTCCAAAGACCAAGTCTGAATTACCATTGTTTGTCTGTCAGGCATTCTTTCAAGTAAAAGTGATGTCATGTGAAAAAAAAAAGGGACCGTTTGGGCTGGCAGGGCAGTCTTACAAGTGCCTTCCCTCCAGACAACCATCATCTGCAATTTGCAGCACACTTCATGTTTTATCACACAGAATATGAAAAAGACGTATGTGCAGGGTAGAGATTCTTTTTTTAAAAAATAAATTTATTTTTTTATTTATTTTTGGGGTTGGGTCTTCATTGCTGCACGTGGGCTTTCTCTAGTTGCAGTGAGCAGGGGCTACTCTTCGTTGCAGTGTGCGGTCTTCTCGTTGCGGAGCACGGGCTCTAGGCGCGTGGGCTTCAGTAGTTGTGGCATGAGGGCTCAGTAGTTGTGGCACGAGGGCTCAGTAGTTATGGCTCGTGGACTCTAGAACGCAGGCTCAGGAGTTGTGGCGCATGGGCTTAGTTGCTCTGCAGCATGTGGGATCTTCCCAGACCAGGGCTTGAACCCATGTCCCCTACATCGGCAGGCGGATTCTTAACCACTGCGCCACCAGAGAGGTCCCTAGAGAGATTCTTTTAATTCATAATTTTGACCATTTCCTCAAGGACATTCTTAAGTAGAACTGGCATTGGTTTTATTGTGAATGCACAGTGGCAAAGAACAGAATGGCAGCTGGTACAGTTCGGTGCCACTGCTTCCTGCAAAGGGGCTGCGGTTTTGTCTCCCGTTGCTTTTGTACCATCAGTGCAGGCAGAGAAGCCAATAACATCGTTATAGAGTTAGGAAAACAGTTTTGATCTTGTGGACCCCTCAGAGACCCCCAGGGGTGTGCGGGCCACCCTTTGAGAATCACGGATCCAGCCAACCTCTTCCTTGTGCCTTTGAGGACAGAGACTCCGAAAACAGATGAGACTTGCCCAGGGTCGCAGGGTCAGTCAGGCAGAATGTGGACACCTGGTACACTGCCCCAGGCTGTGTCCCTGAGGTCCAAGAAACAAGTGACATGCTCCTTTTCAAACAAAAACATCATCCCATCACTTTTTTTCTTTTTTTTTTGCGGTACACGGGCCTCTCACTGTTGTGGCCTCTCCCGTTGCGGAGCACAGGCTCCAGACGCGCAGGCTCAGCGGCCATGACTCACGGGCCTAGCCGCTCTGCGGCATGTGGGATCTTCCTGGACCGGGGCACGAACCCGTGTCCCCTGCATCGGCAGGCGGACTCTCAACCACTGCGCCACCAGGGAAGCCCCCAATCACTTTAATGGATGGTGCGGGAACTGACGTCTCCAGTGAGGAGACGAGGAGGGAAGGGGTGTCAGCGAATAAGCCCAAGGAGAGGCACCATCAGCCAATCCTGTCGTCTCCAGGACCTGCCGGCCTCCCATCCATGTACATGCTGTTTCAGCTTCCATCTTTTCTCTTCCATAATCGTGTTGCTAATATCTCCCAGCTGAGACGGCTCTAATTAAACTATTCACCGATGTCACTTAGTGTTCTGAAGAGACGAGGTTGTCCATTATCACTTTTCTTCCCCTTTGACTGAGCTCTGTGTGGGTAATTTCATTCTGCCCGTGTTCGTTTCTTAGAAATTTAGCCTATCCAATTTCAGTTCTTTTCTCCCATCTCAGGACATTGAGCTCAGGAGAAAGGAGGCAGAGTATGAGGATTTGGACATTTCTGTCCCTTTCACCTTAAAGTTTATTTTGGACTGAACAGTGCCTGCCTGGTGGTTCAACTGTCCTCCCCGCCCCCGTCTAGGAGACCTCCCAGGAGGTATAGACTGGTAGGTCTGGACCCACCAAGGGGAGAAGGGCAACAAGAGAAAGTGGCACCACCCAAGGCTGTTCCAGAGGGGCTGCTGATTGGGGTTTTAGGCAAGCATGCTTCCCCACTCCATCCTTGGGATCTGAAGCAATCGGAAGCCGTGGTGACATAAACACACCACTGCCCCAGAGGGCCCAGGACAGCTGCTGTTCTGCACCCCCCATCTCTGCCAGTCACCCACCTAGGACACCCCTCTGCACTCTGGCCGGCTATCACTGGCTGGGGCACTGGCCTCCTCTTCAGGCCCTGCTCACCCCCTTCTACACTGGCCTCAGCATTTCCCACCCTGTATCTGACAGTCTCCTTACCCACCTCTGGCCCTGAAACCCCTGCCAGGGTGGTTTTAGGAGACACACGCAGCGGCTTCACCTAAGAACAGCACAGCTGGGGAGAAGGCCGAAAGCCATGCCTCCTGAGAAGGGCTGGGGGCCTGAGAATGTCCCCAGACCCACACTCAGGGAGTGTTAGCATCTGCTCGGTAAGGCTCCATCTTGGAGCTGCCCACAGTGGGACCCAGGCTGCCGCCAGCCCTCTCTCCCTGGGTTGGGGGTACACAGTTCGCACTGCACTCGGTCTGTGTGAGAGCTCCTGGACCATCTGTGCGGGCCGGGTACTATTCTTCATTTAATGTCCATGGGCTGTGTGGACCTCGAGCCCACCATTGTCCAAAGGCCCTGCTGATGGCTGGAGGGGTGTCTGATGCCCTCCAGGATCCACTGCTTCCTGGCAAGGCCCTTGGCTTCCCCTTTAATTCCCTCATGAGGGAAGAGCAGTCTCTGGACTGTGCCTGCCTCGTGGGCACAGCTGACCCACGACTGCCTGCTCCCAGTCATACCCCTCTCGCATGCCCCATCTGCACCAGTTTTTCCTTGAGCTGTGGCCCTTACTTAGTGGCTGCCTCCTGGGAGGAGGCTTCCCGGACTCGGACTCCACAGCTTGGTTGATGTGTCTGACGCCCCCACTGGACAGCAGGCTTGGGTGGGCAGTTTCCAGATCCTGCTGGCTGCCGTATCCCCGGCACCCAGCCCTGGGCTCAGCCAGCCTGTGGTAAGCAAACATTCACTGGTCTAGCACTGGCTCCTTCTGCTTAACTTGGGCCAGGGCCAGGGGTGGGACCCACACCAATTACAGGGGCTGGCAGATGGTTTCTGAGTGGAAACTTCTAGGTGTCGAGCGCTAGAACCAGTGAGCGCTGGAACCCGGGCCAAAGTCATCCCCCCAACCCCCTGGTTTTTGAAGATACATAGCAAGCCAGAAGGAAAAGCTGCTTCTAAGCAACGGGAAGATCCCAATGGTTTTGAGATGGAAAAGGGTGTGATCCTTCAGAAAATGAGGTTCTTTAGAAAACCCAAGTCTTTCCCCCCTCCTCAGGAGGCAGCCTGGACTCAAAACAGAAGGTTTTTAGAAGGGCTTAGGACAAATCAATCCCTGAGGAATCCTCTGAGCCCAGCTGGAGGTCTTAGGAGAGTCTTCCTTTTACAAGGCCCCAGGCTCCTGACAAAGATGGGACCATGGGACAGAGGGAGGGGACGTCAAGGGGGCAGTTGTTCCGTGATGTGTTCAAGGCTGGGGAGATGCAGACAGTCTCTCCTTATGCCTAAATATTTCTCTTTCTGGCAAATGTGAAAGTTCCTAAGGCGGGGACCCCACTCGGTAGTGGGTGTACTATGGATAAGTGAGTGAATGGGTGGGTGGCTACATAGATCAAAGAGGAGTGAAAGGAATGAAAAGGGTGCACGAATGAAGAATGAAGGGATGGGCAGACGCTGTAGAAGGATAGAAGGGAGGTGAAGCGATGGGCGGGTGGTTGTGGGAGTGAGTTGGTTGATGGATGAACAAGGGTGGCTGATGGGTGATGATGTAATGGGTGGGTGGATGCCTGATGTTGGATGGGTAGGTACCCTAGATAGGGGGTGAGGGATGTGTGGATGGATGGCTGGAGAAGGGATGGCACAGCTGAAAGGAGGCAAGATTAGAAACAGCACCCAACCCTTGGTTCTGCTGTAGGATCATTCTGGGGAGCCAGGAAGGTTCCCTTCGCTAAGGCAAGTGGTAGGCCTATGGGGTCCCCCCGGTCCCCCCAGAGACCCTGTGCCTGACAGCATGCTCTAGGCACAGGCCTTGCAAAGTACTCCTAAGTCCAAGTGAAGAAAGAGCCCCAAGCTTGCCCAGCCCTGAACTGCTAAGTGCCTGTAGTGCCTCCAGTTTTGCCACTAACAACAACAACCTCATAGATGTCTAAAATACCCTGGGGACCACCACTTCCACTGAGAGTCACAGTTAGGAAGCCATGTGCCAGCCCAGGGCCAGGGAAGCAGGGGTGAGGGAGGGGGCCCCTCTCTCCCCCACTGCCCCCAGCGGCAGATGGGAAGGGAGGGGCACTCCTCTGCACATGCAAGAGAGAATGTGACTGCCGCATTTCCTCAGATGCAGGGCCCTGGGTAGCATGTACGAAGTGCCCAGAATGTGCACGCTGCCATTCTCCATCTGCTGACATTGCAGTACTCAGGCTGGGCCTCCAGCATCGGGAGTCTCTCTGTCTCTTTCCCTTGAGGAACAGAGTCAGCAGCCCATGAAAGGCAGCTGTGCCCACTGGGCCTGGCCTGCGTGGTCTGTTGGGTTGGGCTTGTCCAGCTCGTCCTCCTTCTCCTGTTGGCCTGTGCACTCCTGCCCCCTGGTGGTAGCTGGGGCTACTGCAGTGCACACAGCAGGGCTGGGCAGAATGGAGACTTCCCTGCAGCTAGAAGACTGTGTGTGTGTGTGTGTGTGTACATGCACACAGTCACACTTTACTTGGTCTAAAAGATGAGAGAAGGAGGAAAACTCTGAAAGATCCAAAGCAGCTCTTCAAATGGAAACGGTTATTATTATAATTACTATGATTATTGTTATCAAGATTATCATGCTTACCTGAGAAATCTTGTACAAAGCGGGCTTATTTTATGTCAGGTTGTTGTTTGTGTCTCAGAGACCTCACCTTTGCTTATAATAACTAGCATTTGCGGGGCTCTTTATGTTGCAAAGCTGTGTCACGTTGATTTAGCCTCTTTCATCTGCACAAACAACCCTGTGAGGTGGGAACTAATAAGAGAGCAGAGGCTCAGAGAGGTTAAGTGGTCTAAGGTCACAAAGCTAAAAAAAAGCTGCAGAGCCAGGATTTGAACCTGTGTCACCTGACTGAAAATTCCTATTCGCTTCCCCACCATATCCTTTGTGTTTCCTCTCTTGAGAGTGAAAAGGCTCTCTCAAACTTCAGTTCCAAGCCCCTTTGCTCAGAAGAGAGGGGAAGAGTTTTGCAGACCCAAGTGTTTAACATGCACTTGGCAGTCCCAGTTTCAGATGATGAATACACCGGGGCACTTGCAAGGCCCTGCAGTGCCTGGCGTATGCACAGAGATGTGTGGTGTTCATTGCCAGTGGCTCAGCCAGGCCAATGCCAGCTTCCCTGGGTCACCACTCATCCCACCATCACCTCTGGTGTGGCACAGCACAGGCTGGCACCTGCTGCGTCTCTGAGAAGGGTGACCAGGAGACACTGGGCAAGAGAAACTGGTGCAGAGGGGCTCTCTGTGGCCCAGAGTGGGCAGGCGGGAAGGGGCCTGTGGGCCATGGGAGCCCACACCCCTCCTCATAGTATGGATTCCGGCTCTCAGGACCAGCTGGCTGACTAGAGATAGCTTTCTGGAAGTAGGACCCCTCACCCCTGGACACCAGCAGGCATCCCCACTGACAGGCCCCTGGATCGCAGGTGCTGCTTCCCAAGCACACTCGTGGCCAGTCCCCAGTAGTCCATGTCCCCGTGGCAGGGGGCCCTGGGCTGCATGTCACAGTGAGGGACCCCTGCGTACTGTCAGTTCACGGGGGCAGCCGCCCCCATCACCACCCTAGGCACCCTGCTCCCCAGCGTTGGCCCAGGGCAGCCCACTTCTGGAAGGCACCCTGTGCTGAGCTCCCCACCCCACCAAATGCTGGAGATGCCCCCCATCTCCATGTGCCGCTTCTTCTCCCTGCCCGCCCCTTTCTCCAGATGCTCATGGTTAGGGTTTCTATGGGGTTCTCTAGTGTTGCGGGGCTTTCCAAAAGTATCTCACCTCTGCCTAGAGCAGCTTCAGGACATCTACATGTGACCATTAAGATGTCATTTAACCAGAAAGGTTACACTGGCTCCGATGAAAAGAAATGTTAATGCTGATTTTAAATCATTGGTATGGTGAGAAGAATCCTGCAGGTGTCCCTGAGAGTCATAACCTCTCCAGAGCCTCCTGATCCAAAACCCATAAGAATGGCATCTTGTATGACAGTCTGTAGGTCCATCCACATCTTACAGAGTGAAGTAAGTCAGAAAGAGAAAAACAAATATTGTATATTAACGCATATGTGTGGAGCCTAGAAAAATGGTACAGATGAACCGGTTTGCAAGGCAGAAATAGAGACACAGACACAGAAATAGAAGCAAACGTATGGACACCCAGGGGGGAAAGCCGGGCGGTGGTGGTGGTGAGAGATTGGGATTGACATGTATACACTAATATGTATAAAATAGATAACTAATGAGAGCCTGCTATATAAAAAATAAATAAAACTCAAAAAAAAAAAAAAGAATGGCATCTTGCCTGTGGTTCACATTCAGAAATGCAGGGTCCCAGCATGTCCTTAAATGTCTCACCCCTTCCCATGCCCCCACCCCTAGGCATCCCGAGAGCAGGCAGATTGGCCTCCTCATCTCCTTCTGGTCCCCAAGGAGCTGGGGAGGTGGGGCGGCAGCACGCCCGCCCCCCAGGGCCTCCCTGTGCTGGTGCTCTGTCTGCTCACACGACAGCTCTGTGAGGAGATTGATGACACTGTCACCCCCTTTTTCAGGGTAGGACGCTGAGCCCAGAGACGTTAAGGCCCTGCTCAAGCCAGGACCCCAGTTCTGGGTGGTGCCTTGAGCCTGTGGCCTGAGCCCCTAGAAAGCTGCATGGAACAGGACTGGAACCCCAAGGCAGGGGTGACCAAAGGGTGCTGTCGGAAAAGGAGTGAGTCTTGGGGTGCGGGTGGCATGGGAACTGGACATTACAGCACGGGCAGCCCCAGCCTGTAGAGGGTGGCGGCCGGGGAGGGGTGGGCATACTGGGTACTTTGTAAGTGCCAGACCCAAGCCACCCAGGCCCGTGCGTCTGAGGAAGGGCATGTTCTCTCTCACATGCAGGGAGCGCCCCTCCCTTGCTCTCTGCTGCTGGGGGCAGTGCGAGAGAGAGGGGCCCACTTCCCTAGCCCCGGGCTGGCAGATGGCTCCCTAACTGACCCTCAGTGGAAACGGTGCCCCGCAGGGGCATGTTAGACGTTTGTGAGGTGTCTGTGGCAGTGGCAGTAATTGGGGCACTACAGGCACTTAGTGGCTGGGGGCCAGGCATGCCGGTGTGTGACAGCGGCACACAGTGACACATGTCCTGCACCCACTCAGCCCAACCGGCACGGTGTCCGTGAACAGCCCCCCTCAGCTCCTTGCAGGACTGTCTCCAGAAGCCCACCAGATGGCCTCTAGTGTCCAATACGTGGCCAGTGCCCACAGGGTATCTTAGTGCCCCCCCCCACAGGAAACATAGTGCAGCACATGGGCGTGGACGTGTGCCCGGGCGTGACAGGAAGAGGGGAGGGGAGTCCGATGCCAGAGGAACTGTGTGGGCTGCAGTAACGGGATGGGTCTGCCTGGAGGAGCTAAGCCTGGTATTGGCCTCAGCACACCAGGCAGTGTATTGTCAGGACTCTCTGGGGTACGTGTGCAAAAATAAACCAAGCAAACAAAAACATGTCTTTAACTAGGTTAAGAAAAAGAGGATTGATTAAGGTAGCTGGAAAGCCAGAGGTATGTGTGGCTGCAGGCACAGCTGGACCCAGGTGTTTTGCCGTGTTATGGGGACCCGGCGCGCCTCCCTCTCAGCTCTGCCTCAGTGATGGCTCCACATTCAGGGGGGCCCTTCCTTTGAGGGTCTCTCTCTCCTAATAGTTTATACAGGTGTCCTGGAGCTGGTAGGGTTAGTCTCATTTGACAAAGTTGGATTCTTTGTCCACCCCAAACCGTTCACTAAGGCCAGCAGGATGGACTGGCCAGGGCCAGACCCTGTGTCCATGCTGGAGCCATGGGACAGAGGAAGTCCCACTCAAACTACTCAGACTGAGTCGGGGGAAAGAGTGCTTTCCTTCAGGCAAGCAGAGGTTCTGGTGTCCCAAAAGGAGGGAACGGAAGCCACATAGGTGGAGGGGGCAGCCATCCAGCAGAAAAGGATGGAGCAGATCAGAGGGGACGGGCCCTTCACTGTCACCTCGAAGCTGGTCACTGCCCCAGCATCCTCCACTGAGTAACACTGCACAGGTCAGACCTAGTGGGTCTGCTCTGGTACATGCGTCTGCTTTGTCACGCCTCATGCTGCGGGGACAGCTGGGCATGCTCTGATCAGCAAGAGGTGGCAGCGCCATGGGGGCTGTAGCAGAGGGCAAGGTGCTGGAAAATGCCTCCCCCCACCCCGCCACTGGCCCAGGAGGGGACCTGGACAGGAAGGTCAGGCCCAGTGTGAGCCCCATCCCCCGGGGCCCCAAAGGCAGGAAGACAAAGGGACAAGGCCCTCCTCTGGCTCTATTAATTGCTTGTTAAGCTTGACCCCCACGGGGCTGGCCCAGCCAGACAGCTGCCACTGTCCTCCAGGGCACATTGGCAAGGCCCCTCCCTCCCGCCACGCCTGACCCTTCCTACCTTCCTCCTTATCCATCTCCCCTACCTTTGCTCAGGGGGCTGGGCTGGACACCAGTGTCTGAGATGCAAGACCAGGGCTGTTGGCTGGAGCACAGTAGAGGTTAACCTTGGGTCCAGGCTCTCCCACTTACTAGCTGTGTGACCTTGAGCAAGTTACCTCACCTCTGAGCCTCAGTCTCCCCATCTGTTAAACAGGATGGCTACCGGGCAGAGCTGCTGTCATGGTTGAACGAGACACAGTGTTGTTGAAATGGACAAGATGAGAGGAGTTGGGAGATAGAGAGGGTGGAGTGAGAAATCGAGGCCGTGCCTGACAGTAAAATGCCAAGGACCCATTCATCTCACAAATGCTGCTGAGCACCAACAACTATGTACAGAGTGTTGTGAGGTGGGGGTGCCGTGAAAAACCAGGAGATTATCCCTGCCCTGAGGAACAGGCACATACAGCACTAGCTGTGACAGTGGAGTGGTTGGTGTGCGTAGGGGCAGACTCTGCCTGGGGCGTGGAGGAGGGCTTCCCTGAGGCAGTGACACTTGAGATGGGGAAGAGCCGGGGGAAGGATGTTCTGGACGGTGGAGCACCCTGAGGTGAGGTGACCCTGGCTACCTGGGGAACAGAAAGAAAGGCGGTGTGCTTGGAGGCCCAGGAAAGGGGAAAGGTGGGAGGAGGTTAGGACCGAGAAGTAGGCAGGGGCCTTTGGAGGCCAAGGTAAGGAGTTTGGAATTTAGGGATAATGGGAAGCTATTGAAAGAGTTTAAACAGGGAGAGTTATTGTGTCCATTACAATTAGGTTTGACTGAATATCCAAGACCTAGAAAATAGTGATTTAAATGAGGTATAAGTTTAATTTCAATGTAAAAAAAAAAAAGTCGTCAAGGACCTGTTTTTAGATCACCCGTCCACTGTCCCTAGGGTGTAGACCTTGTCTTCATGATCCAAGTTGGCTGCTAGAGTTCAGCCATCACAGGCTTCAGGAAGGAGGAAGTGAGAGAAAAAGGGTGCATCTTCCCTTTACAAAGACTTCTCCAAAGACCTCACTACACTTTGGCTTACCTCTCCATGGGTAGGACAGGTCACATGGTCACATCTTTGCCACAAGCAAAATTAGGAAATGTAGTCTTTTTTTTTTTTTTTTTTTTTGCGGTACGCGGGCCTCTCACTGTTGTGGCCTCTCCCGTTGCGGAGCACAGGCTCTGGACGCGCAGGCTCAGCGGCCATTTCTCATGGGCCCAGCCGCTCCGCGGGACCTGAGATCTTCCCGGACTGGGGCACGAACCCATGTCCCCTGCATCGGCAGGTGGACTCAACCACTGCGCCACCAGGGAAGCCCGGAAATGTAGTCTTTAAGTCGGATATCAGTGTGCCCAGTTAAAAAAAGTTGTGGGTTCTTTCTCTACGGTCTCCTGCTGGCTGTTGTGTGGCAGACAGACTGAAGAGAAGCAAGAGGTAGGCAAGGAACCCTTGGGAGGGGGCTCGGGCAGCCAGGGAAAGACGGTGGTGGCTCGGACTCAGGGCTGTGCAGGAAGAGATGGGGAGAAGTGGACATTGGGAGGGAGGTGGCAAAATCAAGGATGACTCCTAGTCTTTGAGTCTGAGCAGTTGGGCCGATGGTTGTGGCGTGCACTGAGCTGGGGAAGATGGGAGAGAAACAGAAGGGCAGACAGAGAGGTGTCGCCAGCACAGGACCTTGCCCCACCCCCGCCTCCGCCACACCTCGGTGTCGAGATGGAGCTGGGAGGACAGCGCCAGGCCAGCCTTTCCCAAACCATGCACTGCATCCCACTGGAGTGGGATTCCCAAGATTCCAGACCACACACAGAAGAGCATGAAGTGGCTTTGTGGAGGCCCATGGTTTCTAAAACACACCCTTGAGTGGCCTGGCCGAGGCATAGTGCGGCTCTAGGTGGGAGGGTGTCTCTCCCCCAGCAGGAAGTCTTGCCCTACCCACCCCTCAGGTCCCAACTCCCTTCTCACAGATCAGGCAGGAACCTTGAAGGAGGGGTCCACAGGAGGAAGTCTGGGAAACTGGCCAGGTTTATCACAGTCATCCCACAGGTGGGCAAGCAGGCTGAGATTTCCCGAGGTCACGCAGGCACACAGGAGCAGCATCAGCACATAGGCCCTGACTCACAGGCCTGTTTTTAGCCCCAGGTGGAGGCACCAACCCTGCTCACCCACCCCTGCATCCCTGAGTCACCGCCTGCCTAAGGCACCCAACGCCTGGGTCCCAGGGCCAGCTTTGCAGGTGGCTGCCCCCAGGGGAGGCTCCGGTGCTGAAGAAACTCATCTCCCAGATGGACAGGGACCCACGCTCTCCTGGTGGGCAGCCCTTCCTGTCAGCTGAGGGTGACTTTGGGAGTCCGAGGGCTGAGGTCTTTGGGACCCTAGAGCCCCCGATCTAGGGGCCAAGGGCATGTAAACTTCCAGATGCCTGGAGTGACAAGGCTGCAGCAGGCAGGCCTGTGTCCCTAGGGAGCTAGATCCGGGCCAACATCATGGGCATGGCCTGCTGGCCTCCAGGCCAGTTGTGGCTTCCTTCCCAGAGCAGGCAGGCAGAAGCGGACACAGTGCCAGCATTTTCCCATTGACCTTCTGCAGTAGACAGGCTCTGAGACATAAGTAGCTACTTAGCTGGACAGCTTGATCCCGGAAGTCTCCACAGAAGGCTTTGTCTCCACGTACCTTGGTACAAAATGTTTTGTTGGCTACAAGTCTTCCAGGCGTTGACCTTGTCTCCTTCGTGTCTCTCCCACTGCGAAGGACACCTGCAGGTTTCCAGCACCTCCGCTCGCTTCCTGAGCCGCATGCGGCGGGCTGGGGAGCCTGGGTCTCTGGCTCACTTGGAGGGCGGCAGGGTTGAAAGGGCTCGAGATGGAGCAACCATCTAGTAATGATTACCGTGCCCTTGAGTAAAGGACCCTCTGTTGCTTCCCCTCTCCCTGACCAGGCCTAGGGCTGAGCCCTTGTCCCGGTGCCCTAGCAGGTGCCCGACCAGGGCTTCTGTCCCCACCGAGGCCTCAAAGCCGCCGTCCATGTCTCCTCACAGGCTGATGCCAAGATGGTGTGTGATGTGGTGAGTCGAATGGAAGACACGGAGCCCTTCTCTCCAGAGCTGCTCTCCGCCATGATGCGACTCTGGGGCGACTCAGGGATCCAGGAGTGCTTCAACAGGTCCCGGGAGTATCAGCTCAACGACTCCGCCAAATAGTGAGTGTCCCAGGCAGGCGGGAGGCCGAGAGCGGGGCAGCAGTGTGGGCGTGGAAGGGGCTGGGGCCAGTGGGGCAAGGAGGCGTCCTTGCTGAGGTGGGAACCACTGTGAGGTGTTCTGCCTCGGGTGTCAGGAAGGAAGGAGAAGGGGCTTCTCCTCCTGCCCCCGGGATGAGAAGGAGGCCAGGGAGGTGGGGGGCACAAGCCGATAACAGGGCTCCCAGAGGCCCAGGGAGCCTGCTTGCTTTGGAGGGGGCCTGGCCCTCCAGAAGGAATATTGTCAGTGCAGCAGCATTTTTGCCCCCTGGAGAACCCTTGACCCCATAAGTACAAATCAAGGGCAACATAGACAAAAAATAACTTACATGGTGCCCTTTTGTCTTCTTTTTGAGAAAATAATACCTTTTCCCTTCCTCTATCTTTAAAATTAAAAATAAGGAATATGTAACCCATCAGATAAGTAAAGTAAATAATCAAACATACACTTTAATACTGTGTTATAACTATAATAAGGGGAAGAAAAGGACAGAGGAGAGAGAGGGGCCAGGTGGGGCGGGCGAGGAGAAGGGGTGAAGCAGCTGAAAGCCAGAGAGGGCTGGAGGGGTAGGAGAGGGGAAGGCAGAGGGAGTGACAGGGGATCACAGGACTGCCCGCTGCAGCCTTGTCACTCCAGGTGTCTGGAAGTTTACATGCCCTTGGCCCCTAGATCGGGGGCTCCAGGTCTCTGGGAATGGTCTGTGGTGGTCAGGGACACGCCTTCTGTTTTGAAGACATTGGCACTGCACTCCAGCTTTCAGGAAACGCACCCACTTTTACAGTCTCGTGTCCAGGTTTTCAGTGGGAGCCTCTGGGCTTAAACCCCACTGTCTTAGGATGCGTGTGCTCTGACACTGATCTGCTCAGCTTCCTCACCAGCGCTTCTCATCTGGGGCCACTTTGCCCCCAGGAGACATTGGCAATGTTTGGAGGCATTTTCGATGGTCCTGACTAGGGTGGTGCTACAGACGTCTAGTGGGGTAGAGGCCAGGGATGCTGCTGACTTCCTACAGACACATTGTACAGTCCTCCATAGCAAAGAATTACCTGACCCAAAATGTCAGTATCACCAAGATTAAGAAACGCTTGTCTCCATGGTGCTGATGTAGTGGAGGCTAACGCTGAGAAAACAGTGCTCACTAATGGATTCTGGGACATTGCCATTGGCTGTGACAACAGCTAACAAACCAGGGACTTGTCTTCCCATCTCTGCACACCTAGATTGTCCATAGGGCAGGTGCCTGGGTCCCGTGAGTCCCAGGTGGTAACGACCCAGGCCCCAGCCACTGATGAGCCCCCAGGACACCTTGGTGGACCAAGGGTACGAGCCCAAAGGTTCAAGTCCACACCTCTCTCTGTACACTCAAGTCACAGACCTCAACCCAGATCTTCCCCTCAACGCACAGCCATTCAGGCCTCGAGAGAGTCCCCCCCTTCCTCTCCCCCTCCGTGCCCACTGCTCTGCCCAAGTCCAGGCCCTTCCCATCCCCCTACCACCCTCAGGGGCTCCTCAGGGCATCAAATCGTGACCCCCACTTAAATTGTTACCACTTAACTAATTATAATATGAACCCATGGCAAAAAAATTTTAAAACAATACAGAAAGGTATAAAATTGTTAGTGAATCCTCCTCCCGGGCCTGTTCCCCTCCCACTGTTAACTATCTCCATTTACTTGTCCCAGTGATGTCCAGAAAAACCTGACCCTCCAACTATAAATAGTATTTAATGACCTCCAGCTGTGAAAGCTGAGGGAGTCAGACCTTCCTTCCTTCCTTTGCTGTTCCCCACTTCCACCACCAGTTTTTTGCTAGTTTTACAGGATTATTTTTAGTTCTTCTGGTGGTTACCTTTATAACTTGAAATGAACGACTTGAGTCAGTACTTGTCAACTCCCCCCAGCTAAGCTGAGGAGACCCGCCCTCCTCTCTCTGTCTTCTCTGGGAGGGGGCTCCCAGGAGAGCAAGGGCGGGACCTACAGGCAGTCAGGTTCGGAAGGACCTTAAACACTTTCTGGTCCAGGGTTGCTTTGCTGTTGTAGTTTCAGCTGCTAAATCTCGTCTTCTGACAAGAGCTGAGGCCCGAAATGTCAAACAGTTCAACGTAGATTTGTTGTGACAGAAAGGAGAGGCCTAATAGGGCTGTCGCCTGGCACACTCCGGGGGGCACCACTCACGTCCTAGACTGTGTGAGTGTCTGGCCCAGAGCCTCTGTCACCACATGTCCCCTTCCAGCCCTGGGGAGCTGGCCCGTCCTCTCATGTTACCGGTGAGGCTCCAGGGCTCTCGGGGAGACAGGGCGCCCAGGTCTCTCTGTGTCATGCACCGGGGGTGGGTGAACACGGCTGGCCCTCCCCTTTCCCTTCTGAATGATGGCTCTGAGACAGGTCCTAGAAACCCAGAAACCTGAGCACATCCCAGCAGGGGCTGTAAAACGTAGTTCTGTGGTTTGGTAGGATTATTTTTTCCCAGACTGAGGTCCCCACTAAAGGTCAGCGCTGGCTGGCAAAGCGTCCTCTCCTTCCCTCCTCTCGGGTCTCCCTGCCCCCTCCCCATCTGCTCTCCTTAAGCCGCAGAGCCATCATTCCAACGCTCTTCTGGTCAGAGCCTTCCAGAGTGAAATTCCAAGTCCTTACAGTGACCTCAGGGGCCTACGTGCTGTGTCCCCCTCACCTCCATCACCCCTCCAGTCTCGCCGCTACCTGCGCCTGCCCCGTGTTCAGCCTCCCCACCACCTCCCGTCCAGCGCCTGCAGCCTGGGCTCCTCCTCCCCTGAGGTCGTGGCCTCTGTTCCCCCTGGTCCTGCTGCCGGGGCATGAGAGGCTCATCCCCTCACCTCCTCAGTCTCCATTCGAATGTCATCCCGCTTGACAAGCCTTCCCCAGCCACCTGATATCAAATAGCCGCCCCCAGCCAGCCTCCCCACTTACTGATAGCTTGATTCTTTCCTCCTGACACTTACCACCTCCTGACATGTTGTACAGCTTACTCATCTGTTATTTACCTCACACACACACACACACACACACACACACACGCACGCACGAACACAGGCTCCGGGGCCTATGCCCCCCCCCAGCACCCAGGACAGTCGGCAGACAGTACATACAGCAGGTGCACAGCCCACTGTGCTCACCCTACCACCCACCCCCATGGCCGCCTCCCTGCATGAGGCTCAGCCAGCACCGAGAGACAGAGGGCCAGGTTGTCTGTCTAAAGGAGGGTTCCCCAGCTGGGATGGGGGCCAAGACCAGAGGCTCCCAGCCCTGGTCTCCAGCTGGAGACGACAGGAGGAGGCTCGATTTGAAACCAACACAGCTTCTAAGCAGAGGCAGTGGGAGTGTGGGGAGGGGCATGCACAGAGGGTTTGGGAGGATTGGGAAGGGTGGGGAGGGGCGCTCCAGGCTGAGATCAGAGACTGCCCAGACACCCACAGGCCTGGAGAGGAGGCTCTGCAGCAGCCAGAGCTTTCAGGTCTGCTCTGCTGCCTCTACCTCTCTCCTTCCACAGGGGAGAGGAGGCCTGCAGGCCAGTTTAAGAGCACGGGCTTTAGAGTCAGGCAGACCCGCGCTCGAGTCCTAGCAGTGTCCTCTTTCTAAGAGTGTGGCTTCAAGCTTGCCTTCCCTGAGCCTGGGAACACACCGTCGGCTTTATTTCCTTAGGGAGAACTCTCACAAGGATTTGAGGCAGCCTGGGTTATTGGTTTACCAAGGGACACCCTCCTTGGTGAAGGCGTCTACCCTTCCCAGCCCTGTGGACATCCACAAGCTGGGGAGCCAGCCCCGTGGTGGGTCCCAGGACAGGTGCTGATAAAGCACGGGCCCTCCACGTGCAGCCTGCGACCCCATATAATGCCATGCCTCAGGCCCTCAGGGCTGCTTCCCGTGGGCTGTGTGTGGGGCTCTCCCTGCACAGGGGTAGCCCGGCTGGCCCTGTGGGTCCTTGAATCTTCCTGCCAGCCTGACCAAGCTCCCTCCTTCCTGGTTTCCTGGATCCCAACCTGGCTTGGGGTTCAAACCTAACCGATACCGACCCCTAAAGCCCTTCCCAGTGAGTGGCCTGGGTGGGCGAAGTGCAAAGGCCTGGTCTGTCTACAGAGCAAGTGGTGGTGTGGGAGGGGCTCTGAGGCCAAAGACCTGGGTCCCAGCAAGGCCCCGCCCCTGCCTGGATGTGTGACCTCTGAGCCTCCCTTCCAGGAGCACCATATGGGACGATGCGATGGCCCCCTTGATAAACCCTAAGGAGCATGGAAGAGGCAGGCAGAGGTTCAGAGGGCCTCTGGCAAGCACCATAGGGAACTGTTAAGAGTTGGAATCCCAATCCCTGGCTCACAGCTCGGCGAGGCACTCACCTTCATTAGAAAACCTAAGTTTTCTAATCTGTGAAATAGTACATCTAACTCAGGAAATTAAAGATGAAACATGATGATGCATATAAAGACTAGAACCTAACTGTTGCCCATTATTATTGTAAGATGAAGAAATGACAAACACTATTATAAACATGTTAGTCTCATTTAAAGATTCGGCCTTGTCTGAGTGTGCCTGAAACCGTGCGCGTAGCCCTCAGTCTGAGCCAGAGGCTCTGAGCGCGTGTGGCCGGGACGTGAGCTTCTCTTTCTCAGCCGCCCCCCCCACACACCTGGCCCTGGACGGGGTGGTGCCATCATTCCACAGCCCCGGTCAGGACTGGCTCTCGGGGAAGGCGGTGCCCAGCACCTGGTCTATGGTCCCCTGTGTGTTGCCATCCCCAGCTACCTGGACAGCCTGGATCGGATCGGGGCTGCCGACTACCAGCCCACCGAGCAGGACATCCTCCGAACCAGGGTCAAAACCACTGGCATCGTAGAAACCCACTTCACATTCAAGAACCTCCACTTCAGGTGAGGCCCAGGGAGGCTCCCGAGCCCTGGCGAGGGTGCCAAGAGATGGGCAAAGCCTGCCTCTCGGCCTCGCCTCGTCTGGAGCACCCAGATGTCGTCCTGCCTCGGGGAGCGTTCGAGTTGGGACAGGCAGTTAGATACGAGAAGGGGCCTGTCTGTGTACCTCTCTTGCACCAAGTTCGGGGGCTGGGGTGAGCGGGGAGGCTTCCTGGAAGAGGGGTCCTGGAGTGGGTCTCTGAGGAACAGGGAAGATTTAAGCAGACAAAGGAGGGGAGTCCCGTCCCTGGGTGATTTCTGAGGAGGAGGAAGAGGAGGGGGAATCACCTAGGTGGCCCCTTGGAGGCCACCTTGTGAGAGGGGTGGGGAGTAAGGTGGTTGAACCCAAGCGACATGTGTGCAACCCCAGGACCCATGTCATCTCAGAGCTGGAGAGGGTTTGGAGATCAGCTTACCCACCCTCTCTGGGTGCACTTGGGGAAACCGAGGCCTGGGAGGAGTAAGGCTGTCCCCAAGCACAGAACACAGCTCAAGTCCAGGGGTCTGAGCACCTCAGAACAGGCCCTGCTGGAGGGTTGTGGCGCCACCTGGGGCAGCTTCCAGGCACTGAGGCCTGGGAGCTGCTGTCCTGCCCCTACCTGCCTCCATGTGTGGTTTCCAGGTGTCAGGTAGAACAGGAGGAGTGGCCTGTTTAAGGCCGCTTCTTGGTCCCCTGCCCGCCCTGGGAGGGCTGGACTCCAGGACCGCTGGCCAGCCCACGGCCCAGCCCCTGCCCGTTCCCACTGAGACAGAGGGCGTTGAAGTTCTGTCTCTACCTCTGCAGGGCTGCACGAGCCTCACTGGGCACACGGGCCTCTAGGCCTCCCTTGAACCTGGGGAGCACAGTGATGGGCATGGAGGCCCCACAAGGTGCCTCTTGCCCCCTACTCTCTCCAATCTCTCCCCCCTCAGCCCTCGGGGGCAGAGGGTGCGGGGCTGGGCTTGGGGCTGCCCGGCCTGCAGAGTCTGAGCATAAGCTCTGTGGAGGGGCTGCAGAGACCATCAGCCTGTGCCCAGCATTTCAGATGGGGAAGCAGGATCCGAGGGAGGCGGTGATGGGACGAGTACAAGGCCTGTTTCCTTGTTCCAGGCCCACTTTGGGCTCTGCCTGCGGTTACTCTCCTCTGTCGGGAGGTCAGGGGCCAGCCCACCCCAGCAGCTGTGTGCCAGCAGACCTCCCGGGCCTAGGAGGCAGTGGACCTTCATTCAGGGCGTTAGGTGTGAGGTTGACCTCTTCCTTCCAGGAACCAAGCCACACCTGCCACAGTCAACCCCCATGGCCCTCCTGCCCCCTGGGGGATGGTGTCTGAGATGGGGAGAGGAAGGGGAGGCACAGAGCAGAGGCTTTGTCTGCAGACAGACCTGGGTCTCACCCCACCTCTACCACACCAACTCCTGCCGGGACCCTGGGCACTTAACCCCTTGGTGCCTCACTGTCCCTCCATGTAGCAGGTGACGATCCCTGCCTGCCTCCCTCCCTCCTGGGCTGCTCTGGAGTTTTCACAGCCCACAGACGTGAACAGACACGCTCAGAAAGCCAGGGACAGGATGTGCATATTACCCTGAGAGGAGGACCTCGCAGAGGTGTTTCTCGGGAACCTTGCAGAGGCGTTAGTAAAAGTCCTGAGATGTAAGGGCAGGTCTTTGAGTCTCTATATGGGAGCACAGCCCAGTCATGGGGCAGAAGCAGTGACGGCCACCCTGCCCCGGGGACGCGGCGGTCGGCCCTGAGCACCCGGAGTGAGGCTCCTTGGGAGGCTCGTTGCGTGTACAAGCCCCCTCCCCCCCGCCGCCTGCTCGACCAGTGTCCGCACACCGGCCGGGGCCCCACCGCCCACCACATCCAGCTTCCCTGTCTCCCCTGCAGGCTGTTCGACGTTGGGGGCCAACGATCTGAACGCAAGAAGTGGATTCACTGCTTCGAGGACGTCACGGCCATCATCTTCTGCGTCGCACTCAGCGGCTATGACCAGGTGCTCCACGAAGACGAGACCACGGTGAGTGGCCCTGGGCCGCCTGGCCTCAGTGGCCCAAGGCAGCTCTCAGCTGGGGCTGGCTGCGGTGGCCGGGGGTCCCGTTGTCAGCCAGGCCGTGCCCGGGCTCCCTCTTCTGACTTCGTTGTGGGGCAAACGCCTCGTGATGCCGATGCAGCAAAGGCAGCCACAGGCCACCCCCCTCAGAGGCTGCATGCAGACTGGTGACAAACGTCTCTGCAGACTCTGGGTCTCAGGCAGTATGTGCCTCTTTAATAAATTCAGCAGAGTCACAGAGGCCGTCAGGCCAGAACCAAATTAAGCAAATCCTAAACGAAATCAGGGTGCAGTCGAGCAAGAATGTACTTAAGACAGAAATAGCAGTTCTTAGCCCTCGCGGCCCTCCCTGAGCAGTGGACGGGGCTGGCAGCCGGAAGGGCAATGGGACATGGCATGTAGGCGAGTGACAGTGGGGGTGCGGGCCCCTCCCCTGGAGGACGCCAGCCCAGGTTCCCGCCTCCCGTCAATGCGTCTTCAGTCTGGGGCCTCAGAGAACTGCCAGGCTGGCTTCAGAGGGGTGCCCTCACCTGGAGAGAGGGCGCAGCCTTTCTCTGGGCCTGGGCTGGGCCTGGGCCTGGTTTGCTGCTGAATTCAGGTAGCACCCTCTCTGCCTCGGTTACTGTCTGCTGTCAAAAGGGTGTAACCATAGTACCTGCCTGGTGGGGCCTTGGCAATGGAGTGAGAATCCGCGAGAAGTACTTGGAACCGTTTCTGGCACAGCAGCGCCGAGCTGGTGGTTGTATTGTCACCGGGGATTGTGCTGAGCTGGGGGCCCACTGAGCTGCCCGTGGAGAGGTGGGCCTGCTGCAGAGCCTGCAGGGAAAGCCGAGCACTGGCCCAGCGCGCCACGGGTTCTCCCGAGACAAACACCTGCCGCGGTAGGGCTCCTGGGCTGTGGTGTCACACCTTTGGCGATCATTAGCTCCTGCTGTGTGAAGCAGGCACAGAGCCCTGGCACTGAGGGTTTGGGGCTGGGCTCGTCACGGTGGGCCTTGAGCAAGGCCTGTCTTCTCTCTGGGCCTGTCTCCTCATCAGTCCTGCCTGCTGGTTCCTTGGGACTGCTGCAAACATCTGCTGAGCTTTGGGGTGCAACTGTGGGGAGGAGGAGCCGCCGTCCTGTGGGACTTATGCAGCGATGAGGCTGTGGAAAGATTGGGGCCAGGGCCGCTGGCCGGGTGGGTGATCCGGACTCGCACCATGTGCTGACTTGTCCCCCTTGCCCTTTCTCCTTCAGTCCCAGGTACACTCCTGAGTTAGGCATCAGCAAACCCCTGAAGCCCTGCCTTGTTCCAGGGAGAGTCTCTGGGGCCCCAGCTGTGCAGCTCTTTCTTGTAATGCCGTAATCATTCTCAGTGGCCTCAGCTGGCTGTGGCGTCCAAGATCACCAGACCTGGACCCACTGACCACCCCAAAGGTTGGCTCCTGCTGCCCCCACAAGGCCTCTGCGTGCAGGGACTGCCCCAGCACGTCTCTCACTGGTCCGTTGTTGACTCTCCTTTTGGACCAACTGTTCACGGTCCACTTGGCCACTCACGTGGTCTGAGATCCAGGTGGCTCATCTTTTCTTCCTGCAGTGCCTGGGAGTGGGAAGCAGGGCTGGTGCAAGTGAGCAAAAAGCTGATCCTGCCGTGGGTTTCAAAGAAACTGAAGCACTGGGGTGTCAAGGGCCCCAGGCCTCTCCCTGGGGACCCGCTCAGCTCAATCCCAAGTCCCAGGCCCATCAGCCCTGGGGCAGGGGCTCGCACTCACCTCTGGAGCACAAGGCAGAGCAGAGGGACATCTGGGCGGGTCTGGCAGCCACGGGGTCCCAAGCTCCATGGCCCTCGGGTGTCCAGTAAACACGGGTGGGTGCCAAGCCTCACCCTCGGATGGCCTCTCTGGTCTGCTCGCCCAGGCAGCCCTCGCTCTGGAGCAGGGCCCATCCTGGGGCACCTTCCTTCTCGCCTTTCTGCCTTTACTGTCTCTCTCCCACCTCCCTCCTTCTCCCTCATTTCCCCGCCCTTCTTCACAAGGGCTGAAGCAGAGGACCTTGGGGAAGCAACAGTACGTGGGGCCACAGCCACGAGCAGGCTCTTCCTGGGGCTCTGTCCGCCCAGGCAAGATCAGCAGCCCCCGCAGGGCAGGGGAGTTGGCTTTACCACTTAACAAGAGCCCACAAAGGCGGCTCATTGCCACGGTGACAGCAAGAACAGCGCCGTAGAGCTGAGCAAAACGCCTGTGTGTCCAGGGCCAGGCGGCAGCGTTGGGCAGCTGGGGGTCCCGGCAGATGTGGCCCGCGGTATATCCCCGCCCCTTCCCGCTGGTGAGTGTGGCAGCTGCGCTACCTGCTGCTCTGTAAAATGGAGCCCGTGGCAGAGCAGCCTCTGGGCGGCTGTGAGGGCCAGCGGGCTCGGAGCTGCAAGAGTGCCTGCCCTCAGGACTCTCCACTCAGCAGACGGCAGCTGTGGGATGGCTCTGTCCAGGCACATGGCTCAAGGACAAGCTGTGGGACGAGGACGCTCTGCCCCCGCGAGGCAAGAGCTACACCCTGCTGACCAGTCCTTGGTCCTCCACCTTCCTCTCCGGTCGGCCCTGCCCCTCCCTCCCAAGCCTGGGGCAAAAATTGGGGCTGCCTGAGAGAAAGGTGTCTGGAGGCTCCTGGAGCTTGGCCAGGACCCCTGGGGCTAGTGGCTGCCCACCCACCGGCCGGCCACCCTGCCCGCTGCGGCCCAGACCCCAGCAGCCCCAGGCCTCACCTGCCACAACTTCTCAGCTCCAGTGCCGTCACCGCCACCTGCAGGGCCTTAACTTGCCAAACCAAGGCCAAAACCATGAGCAGATTCTGAGAGACCCTCCAAGTCGGGCAGGTATGAAGCGCCTCCTTTCAGTTGATACCATCAGCTAAGAGTTGAAAGCAGCAGGTTCCCAGGGCACCGCCGAGTGACTTTGCTGTGAAGCCTGCCCCCCACTCCTGCGTTCCATACTCCTCACCAGCCACTCGGCTTAGGCTGGTCCTCCCCACCCTCGCCTTCCATCTCCAGCCACGCAGTCCACAGCCCCAGGGTGGCCGTGGCCTCCACAGCCTGCACGGGGGCCTCCGGAGGGACCGGCTTTGACTTCCTGGCCCGAGACCGGTTGAACCAATTTTGTTTTTTGCTTTTTTTTTTCCTCTTTCTTTCTCTCATGTTTTCTGCTGGGTTTTTATCTTCCTCTCTGTTTTCATCTGTTTTGCTGGCTTTCATCTTGGGGTTCTTCTGGCCCCTCTACCGGGAAACCAGCCTCGATAAGCAGCTCACCCAGAGCCGCCCCACGGCCCAGCCAACCCACCCAGTCTCCAACCACACCAAGGCCACAGCAAGATCACTCCCCCGACGCTGTCCCCCTGGTGTCTGCTTCCAACTCTGGATTAATTCGAGGATCTCTTGGTCCTCGGTTAATGTTTCCCAACTGAATGCGTGCACCCTCCCACCCCTGCTGGCGAAACCAAATGAGATCCCAGTAGAGAAATCTGCATGCCTGAGGTCCCGTGTGGACGTGTGGATGGTGGTGCGGCCCCTGCCCCCGTGTGCATGGTGCATGTCCTCTCCATGGGCTAGAGTCCCTCTGGTGACCCCGCTGCCCTGGCCCGGGTCAGCCCTCTTCAGTGGGGGGCAGCGTTCCCCACCCTGTGCCCTGCTCCACCCCCCCCACCTGCGTGTGGAATGCAGCAGGGACCATGTCCTTGTCCTTGTGGATCCTCCTGTCTCCGTCCCTGGTGGTGCATTCAGCCGTGTTGGTGGACCTTCCCTTCGCTTGTCCTGCTTTGTCACTGGCCGCGGTGGGTCAGGGCCCTGGGCACCGCCAGCCCTCACTTGCCTCTCCATTCTGTTGCAGAACCGCATGCACGAATCTCTGAAGCTCTTCGACAGCATCTGCAACAACAAGTGGTTCACGGACACATCCATCATCCTGTTTCTTAACAAGAAGGACATATTCGAAGAGAAGATCAAGAAGTCCCCGCTAACCATCTGCTTTCCTGAGTACACAGGTAGAGACTGCCACTCCCCACGGGGACCGCAGGGGCCACGCAGCCGCTCTGGCCACACCAGCTCCTGAGGGAGCTCAGTCCCCCTTCACCATGCTCTGCAGACACACCAGATTCTGCCCTGGAGAATCCAACACAAAACCGAAGGCGGGTCCCCTCCCTTCCCCACAACATGCTGTTGCGAAGGGGTGGGGCAGCCTGGTCAGGGGAAGCAGGGCTGGAATCCCGGCTCTGCCACTTACGAGCTGTGTGATCTCGGCAACCTCTGGACCTCAGCTTGGTCATCTGTAAGTAGAGCTTATCAGTGAAATGGCAATACCAAGATGATGATGGGGTTGAAGATCGGGGCTTCGAGTCAGACAGCCCAAGGTTCGTGCCCCCACTCTGCCACTCACAGCAGGTTACATAACCTCTCGGAGCCTCCGTTTCTGTGTCTGTGAGATGGGAACAATCACTGTGATTATCCACCCTCCCTCCCAGAGTTGCCAGAGGACAAAGTGAGCTAAAAGCATGGAAGGCTCAGCATGGCAGTTGTTGCATAGTAAGTGCTCACTAAACATTCGCTATTGCTCTTACGACTGTGATACTAAAGAGCATCGTGACAGCGCCCCCGTACAGGTAGTGTACGATTCAGAGGCCTGTTGAACGTGAGAGAGCTTCACGAGCAGCAGAGATCAGGGCCTCCCTGCGGAGGGTGCTGAGGATGACGGAGGCCACCTCTGTTAATGTTGCCGTGGGTTTACCTGACTGTGGGTGGGTGGGCAGCCTGGCCAGGGCCCTCATGGAGCAGCAGGGTGCCTGGAATAGCCCACGGGCTCACTGGCTCTTAAGGATGGCCAGGGCCTGGAGAGGCGAATGGAAGCAAAAGCGGGCATCCCCAGCCTGACCAGCCCCCCGGCCTGGAGAGCACAAGGGTAGACAGAGTCCCAACAAGGTGGGCCTGCTAGTTAAGCTTCCGGGCTGAACCCCAGTTCCCCGAGAGTGGACGTGGGGGCCATGGCTTGGAGCCGGACAAGCAGCACAGCTCACTCTGTCTCCCATTCCTCGAGATCAGGCTGCCTGCCCCGTGGGTCAGGCCCCAGCAGCATGCAGCCAGAGGTGGGCTGGGCTCAGCACCCCTCACACCTGCCAGTCAGCCTCCTTTTAGCCGTATCTGAATTGGGGGTCTGTGGATCCTGCCCTAGGTGACCTGGGCTGTGGCCCATGGTGCAGCAGAAAGAAGCAAGGTGAGTCAGTCACCAAGGCCGTTTGGTGCTGACGAGGTCCCAAGGACCCTCTCCCTCACCTCCGGCCCAGATTTAGGTAGACCCTCAAGGCCAGGCCTGGTGGCCTGTGCCCATGTGCCGAGGGGCTGGGTCCGTCCCGCTGTGGCTCCGAAGTCCAGCCTCCCTCCCTCCCTCAGTGGGTTGTGACAGCCCTGCCTGGGCCTGGGCCTGGGCCGGGGTTCCTGGAGCCTGTGGAGGCTTCAGGGCAAAGCCAGGAGTCCTGTTCTGTTCCTCCCTAAACAGCAGCTCCTCTCCTGGAAACGCCTCTCCCTGGGCTCACCAGGGACAGAGTATATGGCAGCAAGGAAGGCAGCAAGTCAGCAAGCCAGACAGTTCTTAATCCCTGGAGGGTGAACATGAGAAGGAGGAAGGGGGAAGGAAGGAGGGTGGGGCGATGAGAGGAAGGAGGCCAGGGCGGCTCCCAGGTGCGGCACAGTTTCCACCCACCTTGCCCAGCAACAGCCAAGGGAGGTGAGGTCCCTGCCCACTCCGAGAAGTCACAGCCAGGAGAGGACAGCCTGCAGGGGCTGGCGCAGACTTCTGCACCTGTGTGAGGGCTGGTTCAGATTTCTTTGGGCAGGACCCACAGGAAGAGAGAATGTTTGCCTCAGGAGCCCGTACATGCACCTATGAAAAGAAACAGGAGTTCCATGAAACAGCGTTCACCCTTAGCACAGGTGAGGCCCGGTGAGGTTTGACCTCTTGTTTCCGTCATTGGTTTTAAACTGGATGTGGACCACAGACTTGGTTTCATGACCCACTGTTGATTGAGCTGAGCTGTCGTCAGGTTTCTCCTGCAGGGTTGTCACTGAGAGTCCCTTGGTGTCCACTCCCCAGCCCGTGGCCTGACCGGCACCCAGGGCCTCGCCTCACCAGCTCCTGACCTGGTCTCTCCTGCAGGTCCCAACACCTTCACGGAAGCCGTGGCTCATATCCAGGCGCAGTACGAGAGCAAGAACAAGTCGGCCCACAAGGAGATCTACACCCACATCACCTGTGCCACTGACACCAACAACATCCAGTTTGTCTTTGACGCCGTGACGGACGTCATCATCGCCAAAAACCTTCGGGGCTGTGGCCTCTACTGAGCCCTGGCCTCGCCACCCAGCTGCCCACCACCCTGCCCAGCCTGCCGCCCCACCCCTGCCCTGGACAAGGGAGCACCAGCAGCTGGCACTGAGCCGGGAAGAGGAGGCGCCCTCCATGGCCTCCCCCACCCCAGACACCAGAACACGTGGTAACGGGGCTGGTGGGAGCGCCGAGTGCCCACACCTGCCGAGACAGACGGCCCGCTGGCCTCCGTGCCATCACTGGGTGTCTCCCCGGGGGAGAGGCGTACGGGGGCCACGCCGCCGTCCGGGCCAGAATGGGCGCGCTCTGCACGCAGTGGTTCATGCTTGAGGTCCCAGGGTCCCCTCCTGTCTTTGAAGCTGTGTAGGTGGGGCGGTGTGCTGGCCGGAGTGGGGGCAGTGGGAGCCGCTGCTCAGCTTTTCTTGGGGCCTCTCTGGTCGAGGGCAGCTCCGTCACCAAAGGCCAGGGTGGGACCAGGCCACCAACCGTGTGTGGGTCCGGGGGCTCAGGCCTTGGCAATGCCTCCCTCCTCCTCCCCTTGGACCTCAGCCCCGGACGCTAGTCCTTCCTTCTCTGGGCCTCCCTCCCTTCACACCTCTGGGGCTCCCCAGTGCCCTCCTGGGGAACCCCCACTCCGACCCCTCACAGGTCTGGAAATGCTTCTGAGACCGACTTCTTGCAAAGGCACTTGGTAGATGGTCGGTGGGGTTGAGTCCCGCGGTGCCTGGACGGAGGTGGGGAAGAGACGGTGCGGGAGGGGGGGCCGGGGGAAGTGGCTCTTGCGTTGACTGTGATGGGGGCCTCCCACCCGGTCTTTGCAGGCCCCGGGGTGGCTTATCTACTTCTCCCGTCACCCGGGGCTCGGGCGGCCGCTCTGGAGTGTGAGCAGACGTGCTTTTTCTTCCCAAATTCACGGCGAATCCAACGCAAACCAGCTGGGCAGCAGGGGCCTGGGCACTGGAGGTTCTGTAGTTGAGGAGGCCCGGGGGAGGTGTGGGCACGGCCCCTGTAGCCAGTGTCCCAGCTTCCTTCTGTCTTGGTGAAGAAATCGGAGAGTTTGTCCACAGCCCTTGGGGTCCCGCCAGCCCCCGGGGGCAGAGGAGGGCAGGTGGACAGGCCCATCATACTGTGTGTTGTGAGGGGCGCAGCCTGGCTCACACACACACACAGCCCCAGCCCCCTCCCCAGACAGAGAGTCCTGAGACCCCTTGGAGGGGCTTTGCTGTAGAGATCCCTGAGCAGAAAAGGGTGGGTTGACTCCTCCTGGTGACCCAGGCCCTGGCGGACCTTGGACAATGAACACACCTCTTTCTCTCTCTCTCCTGGGCGCCTCCCGTTGGCGGATGCCACCAGCCGACACCCCAGGCAGACCCTGTGTGCTTGGATGGCGGCTTTGCCTGGGGCTCCAGATGTGCCCACAGGAGGAGAGGGGCCGCCCCCGAGGGGCCTCGGGCTCCCTCCTCAAGCCCTCTGCTCCTCCAGCACCCGCTCTGGGCTCTGCTCAGTCCCGGGCCAGGCAGGACCCCTGACTGCCCTGCAGCCGGAAGCTCTGGGCTTCTCGTTTCCAACAGACCCGGAGCTCTGGGTAGTGCACGGGAGACCCAGGGCACCTTCCCTAGTGCCAGACGCCTGCAGGGGTGGGTGCCGCTGGGGGGAGCCCCATCCCTGCCTGGCTGTCTTGCTGCCACCCCTGGCCTCATGGGAGATCAGCAGGCAGCCCAGCTCCATTTTGGTTTTGCTTGCCTTGTTGTGTGCTGCGCCTCGTACCAGGTGCTGGGTCATGGCAGAGGACAGGCCCCTGGAGCCGACAGCCGCAGTGTCCCGCACGGGCAGCCAGGGCCAGTCAGGCCATGTTGCCCAACACTGAAGGCGTAGCAGTTATTTCCTGGCAGCACCATCCTGGGTGTGGGCAGCTGTGCCCCTAATGCTGCCCTGTGACCCCAGACTCAAAAGCAGCTGCTAAGAAGGGTATACTGGCTAAGCCCCACCTCTAATGCCATTGTCCTGGAGGTGGGAGTCACCTGCTTTCCAGGCCCAGGGCAGCAGACAGGCTGAGGGCCCCGGGCCGTAGCACACCCCGTCTACCATGTTAGGAGGCTGGGGAGTGGGGTACTTGGAGCCTTCCTGCCCCTCCGTGCCCTGGGCTGCCTTTTCTCTCTCAGATGCTCTGCCCTGCTCAGCTGCTTATGCTACTATTGCCCTCTGCCCAGGGGGTCCTCGGCTGTCTAGTCGAAGCCCCCAAGGAGCAGGTATCCAGGGTGAAATTCCTTCCCTGTCCTCTGCGTCTCCCATCCACGTCGTCACAGGTGGCTCCACCGTGGGGAGGAACGACTGAGGGGACAGATGAGTTTCGGCTCCGTCGTGGGTGTGGGTGTGGGGGAGATGTTATGAGTGACCGGACGTGGGTGATTCTCTTATCCACAGTGGCCCCGTGTGTGCCCCAAAGAGGCCATGCTTCGACTCTCTGCATGCCTCTAGTTTATCAGGGCAAAGGGAAACTGATCTCTAAGAGGGGCGCCTTTACCAGACCCGTGAAACTTATGCCTGCCGTCTAGATGCCTGTGGGCAGGTTCTATGCCCTGCACCAGTTGCCCTCACAAGAGCCAGGTCTTGGCCTTCCCACCAAGAACTGAGAGAGGCCCCCAAGGCTCTCTGGCCTACCTGGAGGGGGCAGTGCCCGAGGCCCCAAGGAAGGGCTCTGTGGAGCCTGTGGACTCTGGCCTGAGGAGGGTGCAGGGTCTGCTCCAGCCCTGAGCAGACAGCGCACCAACAGTTCTGACATTCTGGTTCTATGGCCCCCTTGCCTGGAGCCCTAGATGCCTGGTGCCCTCACCCTTTCTCTCCTCTCTGGTCCCAGCAGAACCTGAGGACCCATGGCCACATGCTCCTACCATGGGGCGGTGGGCGCAGCCCAGGCAGAAGGCCAGCACCGGATCTGGTGTCAGGAGGCAGCTCTCCTCCCAGCCTCTCCCCCGAGTCCAGCTCCGCCCCACTGATGGGCGCTGGAGGCACCCCTGCCCTCCACGACTGCCCTCCCTACCCAGAGCCCCCATGACCAGGGTCCTTAAACCCCCAACACGGAACACCCAGGAGTCGGCTCACCTAGCTCACCTCTGCCAGGGTGAGTCCTGCAAGGGGAGAGAATATCCCACTGCTTCCACCTAACCCTGTGACAGTCTCTGCCCCACTGCTTGATTCTGCAGGTTCTCCTCTCTGGCCTGCATCATTCCTGGCTCCTTCCCCTCTTCCCTTGGCCTGACCTAGTACACTCTTCAGCCCTCTTGGTGAGTAAATCCACCGCAATCCGGGCCTCAACCTCTTGCCTCCAGACCAGGTAGTGTCCTGCCCAGCCCCCTTTTTGAGAAGTCTGGTGCACAAGGCCTCTTCGGGTGGCCTCTGCCCTTCCCCGGGCCTTCCGGAAGCCTTCAGGCACAACCTGGCAGTTCTCAGGAACTGAGGCTTGAGGCTCTGCCTCCGTGGCCATCAGAGATTCAGTCTTGGGTGCCAAAGGCCAGCACCCTCCAGACAGCGCCCCCTTGTCAACCCACAAGCCTACAGAGCAGAGGGTCCAGCAGCCCAGAGCAGTAAGACAGGACACAACATCCAGACCAGGATCAGGGCCCGGGTGTGAGCTGCTGCCCCCCAGCGCCCGCCCCCAGCGAGGTGAGTCCTCAGCCCTCTTTCCCAGGAGCCAAGTGGGGCCTTCCCTTGGGGGCTTCAGACATGCTGCACCCCCAGCCAGATGAAGGCCCCTGTCAAGGGAGGGCCTGCTCGGGGCAGAGACAGAAGGAAGGCCCACCCAGGCCCAGGGCGCCCAGGGCACCAGCGTGAACCCACCGCCCGTCCCCGGCAGAGCCAGCCGCTCAGAGGCACCACCCCTCCTGTGGCCCATCCTTTCCTCCCCCACCCCCCCGCCCTGTCCCCGCGGCCTCCCTGAGCAGCCAGGCCCTTCACCTCCTGGTCCCCTCTGTCTCAGTCCCTGCGTGCTCTGTGCCCTGTGCCTCCTCCCCTCCCCGTCCCCGGCAGAGGTGGGCTTGGGCGCCCCTCTTCTTTCTTAGCAAACCCCTCTTAGGTGCCGTGGTCCCACTTCCCGACCCCACCGCCACCCACCCCATATTAACTGTAATTTTGTAAGAAGAGTGACTCGTTGGTTTAATAAATCTGTAGTCATTGTAATAATTTATTGGCTGCCGTAATGTATTTATTAGTCACCCACCATTAATAAAAAGTGCCAGCTTTTTCTAGCATGAGTGTGGTGTGTTGCGTCAGTGCCCAAGTTGCTTCCACCGGCGCCCCCCGCACGACACGTGTCTTGGGGCCGGACTGCGGGCCGCCTGGCGGAGGGGCACAGCCCGCTGGGGCAGGATTCCAGGTGACCGGGATTGTTGTGAGGGCAGAGGCTGGTCTGTCCCGTCCCGTGTGCTTGGTGCCGGCCACGCTCCTGCTCCGGTGGCAGCAGCCAGGCCGCTGGCCATGCTCTGCTGGAGACTGGGAGAGACAGGGTGGTGACGACGGCAGGGGTGGGTGCTGTCGCCTGGCTGTGGCCCCCGGCTCCCTTCTCTTTTCTCACATGCTGACATCTCCTCTTGTGAATGTGTTCTTGCATCCGTGTTCTCTGGGGAAGCTTGGAAGGACAAGCTGGGCTCTTGGCTCCTTGGTGATGGGTTCCAGTGTGTTTGGAGGGATGGCGGTAAGGCCTGTGGGGTGTGGAGGGGTTCTCGGTGCCGGCGCCTCCCCTCCCTGCAGGGGCTCCCGTCCCCACTGCCCTCCCTGCATCTCCTGGCTCGGCCCCTCCTTCCAGGCTCACTCCGATGCCCTCCCCACGGGACCAGGTCTGACTGGGGAGCGTCGCTGCCTCCCCGACCCCTCCCCTGCTCTGTGCCGCTCGCTCGCTTGCTCGGAACCGGGACTTTTTCACGTGTGTGCATTTTCTCTCCCCAACTAGACTGTGAGCTCTCGGAGAGCAGGAGACTGTGCCGGTCGTTCCTACAGCCCCGTAGCTGCCCCACGGAGGGCCTTGCACACAGATCCAACTGGTATTGGTGGGAAGAGTGCCCGCTCTGCAGCCCTGAGGCGTGGAGGGGCCGAGCCTTAGCCGAGTGGAACTCTGGAGCCCAGGCAGCTGGCCTGGATTTTTCCTTCGGACCTAAGCTTGGCGGCCTCCAGACCAGACCTTCAGCTCAGCCCACATGCCAAATGGGCACAGTCTGCACTCTCAGCTTGGGCCTCCCTGGTGGCCCCTTCTGGTCCTGGGAGTGCCCTGGGCATATGTCTCCACTGTGTCCCCCAACGTCTAGATCAAGTCGAGATAGTTGGGCAGTGAGTTGGGATCTTGCCTCTGGCTGAGGCCTTCCAGCTGTTGGTTGAGCAGCGATAGGACAAGGTGGTGTCGTGTGGTGGTGAGGCTTTTCCTATTGAATCCTTGGCTCTCCTCTGCTCCCTGGTGGCTCGGGGACCCTGGGCGTTCCCAGCCCCCACCCCCCTGCGCGTGGATCCACCTGGCCTCCCAGGAAACCTCCGCCTGCCCTTTTCTGAACAGCTTCCATTGAGACGGCACTGGGCGGAAGTGTCTCATGCCTCCCTGAGCGTGTCTATGCAGTGACTGGCCGGCAGAAATTGTGGGGACTGAGAATGAAATTGACTGGTTGAGGCTAGGAGGGTAATAAGATCATAGGAGTTTGCTGAATATGTGCGGCAGAGTGAGAGGACGATGCCATTTATTTACTACAGATCCCAGAGGGCGTTGTAAATCCGTGCGGTTGTCTAGGGGCTCCCGAGGGGCAGCTAAGAACCTAGACTGCCCCCTCCACCAACTGGCCTTGACCATAAGGACAAGGGTTTGGTACCAATACCCTTTCCAGGTCACCAGTATGACTACACAGTCATGGAAGAGATGACGGAAGGCGCGCGGAGCTGGCCATGACTCTGATCATTTATTCTAAAGCCCACAGGCTCCTCACTCTGGCTGGAGAAACCAACCCATTGCATTGCAGAAGCTCTGGTCTGGCCCAGAGCCGGGTGCAGGTCTCTGCTCTTCCCCATCCCAGCCATGTCACCTCTCATTGTCCCCTAAGAATCGATGAGGTTAAATGACACAAGGCAGGGGAAGAGCTGGCAGAGTGGGGCTTGGTGATGGGCGGTGGTCACTTCATCTTCTTCCCGCTCCCACTCAGCTGGAGGGAGATGTCGGAAAGCAGTTTACTCAGCGCCACTGCTTGCTCGTCCATCTCAGTGATGAACGCCCAGTGATGCCCACACCACTGCTGTGCTCTCTCCTATGATTTGCTTCAGTCTTACTTCAGAGGGAGCGTGTAGCTTGGAATTACTCCTGAACTTGACCTGCAGACCCATGGAGCTAGGTTTGGGGCGGACAAGTTTCCAGGGCTAGGACAGGGTTCTTGGGGGAAATGAACGGCTCTCCCTTCCCCCAGAGAGCTATATCACGAGGGAGCCACCTTCCTGTGCAGAAATGGGTTTGTACACAGACAACAAACTGCCAAGAAACAGACTGCCCAAGTTCATGTGCCTGGCATCCCACAGTAGGATAAGTCCGTCCTTGCCCCGGACAGAGGACTGTCCCCTGGGATCCTGCTTGATTTGGAGTGCCCATTGTGTTCACTCATTTGCTAAATGAACTCCTGTGCGCAAAGCAGTTCTCCACGTCTACGGTGCTTAAAGCTCCTCGCGTGACCAGTCGTGGTTGAGCTTGACCCAGCCCGAGGGGGTACGGCCAGAGCCCCAGGCACTCCTGCAGGCAGCCCGGGCAGGAGCGTCTCCCCAGGCAGCAGCCCCTGAGGATGCCTGCAGGAGTCTGGCGTGACTTCCCCTCAGACCACAGGAGGGGCCTAGAGGCCCTCACCGCTCCCAGAGGACACCCCGACCCACAGGTTAGGCCCAACAGGACAGGTCTGGACAGGAAGAGCCAAAGCGCAGCTCTCAGGCTCCCGTCCAACAACCCCCACCCCCCGCCAACACGCACGTGCACGCACACGCACGCGCACGCACGGAGACCTTCCCGTGGCTGGAGACTGCGGACGGGAGAGCTCGGTCACCCCGTCCTCAGCCTCACTCAGGGAGCCCAGGTTGGCTCCAGTCCAGTCTCTGCCACCGGCCTTGAGACAGGGGTGCAGGTTGCTCTGAACACTGGAAATGCGAAGCTCCATGCTGTGCGAGAACGTTCTGTCAGCCTTCGGAGGAGCTGAGGAGCCGTGGGGGCCCAGGAGCCCTGCGTGAGCTGCCGAGTAGCCCAGTTCCTCCCTCTCAAGCCTAACTTCCGTCTTCTCTTTCCCTGTCTCCGTGTCTGTCCCTCTCGCTGTCTGTCTGGCTCTCTCCCTCCCCGCCTGGGCCTGCAGAACCGCATGCACGAGTCTCTCATGCTCTTCGACTCCATCTGTAACAACAAGTTCTTCATCGATACCTCCATCATTCTCTTCCTCAACAAGAAAGATCTCTTTGGTGAGAAGATCAAGAAGTCACCTCTGACCATCTGCTTTCCTGAGTACACAGGTACGTGTCGCGCGGACCTGCCAGGGACCTGTGTCTCCCCTGCGGGCACGGGCACCCCTGCAGGCATCTGGCAGAGGGTAGAGGAAGAGGCGAGCGGGTGACCAGGTCTGGTGCCCTGGGCGTGGTGGGGAATGGACCCTCGTGACGCGTGTGGGTTGTGAGCAGGCGACTCCGGAGAGACGTGGCAGGATCAGGAGGCAGCACAGGCGCACAGCTTCCCCCTCTCCTTCCGTCCTGGTCCGCTGCCTCCCCGGTCACCCCCCCTCAACCCCTGCCCGGGCCGCCTCAGCCCCGCCTGCTTTCTCTGCTCCTGCTTCGGTAGCCCTGCCCGTGCCAGCAGAGCAGTTCCCCCGCCCCACGCCGTCGGGCCTCCTCTCCCCACCTCCACCCGCATCCCGCCTGCTCTTTCCCGCTCTTCTCTGCCCCTGTGCTTTTCCCCCAGTCAAAACACCCCTACTTCCTGCAGGCCTTCTCCATCTCTGCTTGCCTCTCTTCCGCCTTCTCCAGGGCTGTTCCTCTCCTTCTGGCTCCAGGGAGTGTCCCACCCCGCCATGGGAAGCTGTCTCTGGCAGCTGACGGAGGCTGGCTGTGTAGGGTGGCCCGGCTCTGGGCTGCTGCTGAAGGCTAGGGCAGCGCTGACAGGAGGCCAGAGCCCAGCCTTTGTCGCTCTGGGGACTGGGAAGCTTCTAGAGGCCCCTGGGGCGTGGCAGTAGAGAATGTGTCACAGGTGGGCTCAGTCTGGAACCCACTCCCTGACAGCCCCAGTGAAAGATCAGGGCTTAGGCTCAGCTCCCAGGGCGACATGGGTCCCCAAACCCAGCCAGATTCCAGAAGAGATGGTTGCTGGCCCCTCCGCCCTCCTCCACTCCTGGGGGTGGGGGGGAGCCTGCCCTCACCCTTGGGTGTGGAGGGCGCATTGGCTTGTTCTGAGCGCAGTCTGTCTCCACTGTGTGAATCTGCCAGCTTCCCGCCCTCCCCAGGGTGCAGAGAGGGAGACAGGGCAGGCTGTCGGGGCTGACGGGCGTCAGGAGCATGGTGCAGGCAGGCCGGCAGACAGGCAGGCCAAAGCAGCTTCTGGACCCAGACTCTGCAACTTGGGACAAGTTAATCGCCTGCGCCTTGTTTGTCATCCGGGCACCACAGCAGATAATGATGCCCACCGCTTGCGGGGCTGGGGGTGGGGGAATGAACGGAGAGAACGGTGCCTGGTGCCAGGTCTGCACCATAGCTGCCATCACTGCCCTCGTACCATCCAGAGGATGGAAACCAAGCAAGAGGGATTGGCCGTGGAGGAGGCGCCCTCTGCGGGCGGGGTGGAGCGAGTCCATGTGGGCATGGGACAGGCCAGGGAGGGCCCTGCCTGTGGGCGGAGCCAGACGTTAGCCCCCTTGGCAGCCACCTCTCCCAGCCTCAGCAGAGGCCCTTCAGGACTAATTCGGCTCGGGTCTTTAGATAAAGTTGCGATGACCGGATGGGGCTCGGAAATCTGCAGGCTCCAGCAGTGCCACCTCAGGGGGCTGGCCTGAGCCTAGGGCTCTTCCTTGTCCCCAGGGACCTGGCCTCACTGGAGCCCGATTTGGGACGTGGCCCAAGGTGCGGTCAGTTTCACTGTCGTGTTGTATGGGGCGCTGGATGCACCCAGGGAAAGTCGGTCTGAGTTTGGGAAACATCTGAGTTCTTCAGGGCCTCCAGAGGGATCCAGTTTGAGTTCAGAGAACATGCTGGATGACAAATGGTCACGAGTGTGGTGGCCCCCGGGGGTACCTAGGCCTGTGGGGACAAAACAGGCTGGAGGGGCTGGGGCGTGCAGGTAGCTGTCTGGACGTCCAGGGGGAGCTCTGCGGGGCCGCCAGGCCGTGTAAGGGCGCGGACTGAGCAGACGCTGAGAAGGTGGGAAGTGGACGTCCCCAGAGTTACTCCTGGGCACTTTTCACCTCCGTGGGTGCCGTCTTAGCACCCTCTGGGCAAGAAGCTCCTTGATGGAGTCCACTGTGGGGTTGTGTCTAGTCTGCGAGCTGCCACTAACTTGATGGCTTCACCTTGTTGGTGGCCAGCCAACGGTGGCGTGGAGGAGGCTCTGCCCCGTGGGCTGTCAGAGCCGCTCTCCACCCTGTCCCCACCCACTCCGTGGCCCTGACCCCTCAAACTTGCTTATCTGGCTGCAGACACCTTCCAGCACCCAAGCCCCAGCCCCAGCCCCCGTGGCTCACACCCAGCCGTTGGAGGATGGCGCAGGCGGTGGTGGGGGCATGGCCCACCCCCTCAGTATAAGACTGTGTCATTTCCATGCTGGCTACATCCCAGGGGCACTGCAGGAAATGGGGCAGCCTAACTTGGATGGGCTTTTAGGCAGTTCTCTGTTGGTCCACGTTTTATGATAATTGAAAACTACAGGATAGAGCCACAGGGTTTGGGTTGCAGCTGGTGGGCAAACTGTCCTTACATCATGCACAGATACCCCCACCAGACCCCGGCCAGGATCGAGGGAACACTCAAGGAATTGCGGGGGGGGGGGCAGCGGGGCTCCAGTTGGCATTACAACACTGCCAGCCCCTTAAACGGCCGACCTGGGGGTTCCCAATGCCCCCTGTCCTGGCCACTCACCCAAGAACGGGGACGGCTTAGAGACAGTCCCAGCCCTTCTCATTAAGAAGGAGCATCCAGGAAGGAGTGTAGGCGCTGCGCCCCCACCCCCACCCCCCCGCACACCCAGGGCCACCACCCCGCCGGGAACTCGTGCATCAGAAGCAGGACCGGTTTAGACCAGGGGTGAGTGTTGTGAATGGCAGACTGGCCAGCCTCAGTGTGCTCATCTAGAAAGCAAAAGGGACAGCCTGTGGCCACTGTCCGCCCAGGGCTCCTAGCGGGGGGACCCTGTGTGAACACAGAAGGAAAGACCTGGGAAAGTCAGAAGCCAGGCCAGTGCTCAGCCGCATGTGGTTTTCAGTGTAAGATGCGACTCCACCTTGGAGAAGGGCCCCAGGCAGCCTCCTGGAGAAGATCACGGCCCACATCTTCAGCCCACCCACCCCCTCTCACCAGGGCCTCCCCCCGCCCCGTTCTGCTCTGTTTCGTTACAGGCCCCAACACCTATGAAGATGCCGCCGCCTACATCCAAGCACAATTTGAAAGCAAAAACCGCTCACCCAACAAAGAAATTTATTGTCACATGACTTGTGCCACAGACACGAATAATATCCAGGTGGTATTCGACGCCGTCACTGACATCATCATTGCCAACAACCTCCGGGGCTGCGGCTTGTACTGACCTCTTGTCCTGTATAGCGACCTATTTGGTAATGATTCCAGCATTCACAGAAAAGCTTGCACACATACACACACACACCCCACTAACAAACAAATGCAAGTTGGTAAATTAACTTTAAAAAGGCGTAACAAACCTTATATATAGATAGACAAATAAATATATATTGTTTTTTTTAGTTTGTACTGGAAGGAGCTTCAGACAGAACTGACCGACATTCCATTGATCATCAAGGTTTTCCTGGGACAGCACTTGAGCATGCACTTACGTGCACGCACACACACACGCGCACGCGCGCGTCACGATGGCAGTCCTGATTTGGGAGTCCATCCTTTTAAGAACAGCCATGTGATTTTACACTCTGAGACCCACTTCTGTGAGCAGGGAGAGGGCAAGGAAAGGCCTGGCCTTGTCCCGCCTTTTCCTCTGCATCCACCCGCTGAGGCTGTGTGCTGTCAGTTGTCCTGCTCTTGTGCGAATTCCAAAACCCTTTGAAAAATGGCCAACATCCCAAATGTCTCCCTGCCCTATACTCCCAACAGAAAAATCTTATTAAGGATGCTTCTCTTTTGGGTGGTAGAGGTGGTTAATTTCAAGAAGTTAGAAGAATCATTGCTCCGACCAATCCACTGTCTGTCTCCTGAGTTTTCTTTATTCATGTGAACAAGGCAAGAGTCAGAGAAAAGGGAGACTCCGGCTGCTTTCTGCAGGCAGCTGATGGGAGGGGCCGTGCAAAGCACAAGGTCACCTGCAGAGATGAAGCTGCTCCTCCCTCCAAAAGGGCTCCCCCTCCAAGAGGGCGGGAGAAAGAAGGGGAGTGATGTGGAGAAGGGGCAGGAGTGGCTGAGGGGAGGGCGGATCTGCAGACCTGGCTGCGTCAGGGTCCCGAGGGGTGAGGCCTCCCAGGAGGCCCGGGCTAGGCCTCCCCTGGATTCCTGAGCCCCCTGCGATGCTGCCCCATCTTGCCCCACCTCAACGTTATTAAACATGTTGGAGGGTTGGTTGGTTGGTTGGTTGGTGTTTTAAAGCCAGGAAAATGGTCAGACTGGACCCCTTATCTCTCTCTCTACAGACTGCTTCACGGACTCTTTGCTGTTGACGTTGATCTCCTGGTAGCATGACCTTTTGGCCTTTGTAAGACACACAGCCTTTCTGTATCAAGCCCCTGTCTAACCTACAACCCAGAGTGACTGACGGCTGTGTATTTCTGTAGAATGCTGTAGAATCCGGTTTTAGTTGAGTCTTTACATCTAGAATTTGAAAGGAAAAGAACATTTCCCATGTGCTTTGTAGCTTTAAAAAAAAAAAAAGATAAAGGAAAACTCAGCATCTCATCCATCTTTTTTTCTTTCTGAAATAAACATCCACAGCTGCACCCGTGCCCACCCCATCCCACCTGCAGAGGTGCCGCCTGTCCGCACCCGGGGCGCTAGTTCCCGGGAGTGTGCTCAGGCCATGCTTTCCAGACGCGGCCTCACCGTCCACAGTCCTCCCCGTGCCCAGGCCCGAGCCACTCCAACCACCACACGCTCACTCCAGGTTTGCATAGAAAAAGCACAGCTCTCACGGGCCAGTAGCTGCCCCAAAAGAAAGAATATGGAACATATATATATATATATATATATATATATATATATAAATAGAGCCCTATAGGAAACAATTTCCCCCCAGCTCCCTTTCTACAGAGTACCTTTATCATTTTTTTTTTTTAGTTTTAGATTTTGTTTTTATTTTTGTCCTGATGAGCACTATGTATTACATACCAGATCAGCTTTCATAGTCTTTGGGAACCGGGTTGTGGTTTTTCCCGCTGACATTTCGCTTCTCCGTCTCTCAGATGGATGCTCCCTTTGTGTGTGTGCGCCCCTCCACCTTTTCCTTTGTTTCAGTGACCTGTGTTCGCTCTTTCTCATGTGGGGATGTTTGTGCTGCAGATAAAAACAAAAATTTTTAAATACCACAAGATGGAAAACAAAAAAATTTTAAAAAAAGATGGAATGTAATGTTTACAGGAAAGCCACAGTTCTCATGATCAGTCCAATGTCATTTCTACTTTGACTAGTATCCAAACTCCTTCACGGTTTCACTTTTAAGACAATATTTGCTGAAGACCAGTCACAGCCATTTCAGATAAAGAGGCAAAAACACAAAACACAAAAAATTTTAAATGCAGAAAAAAAAAACGGGGAAAAAAAAGCCCACGGGTCTTTCTAAGCCTTTCTATTCCCAATCGGTGAGGTTTCTGTGATATCTTACACACTGCCAGTCTACTTCTCTGACTAATGGAAAATTCATGTGTAGCTCAATAAAGAGAATGTTTGTCTGTATTCCTGAGTCTCGCCCTCGGGCTTCATTCTGACAGGAAAAAGAAGGGGGATTTGACTGGGCCACAGATGCTGGGAGGCTGGTGGGTAGGGCTGTAGGTGCCGGATAAGGAGCCCCCGCACCGCGCCCCCCCCCGCCCCCGCCATCAAGGGGAGCCGGCTGAGCGCAGCCACCTTGGGGCAGGGCGGGCAGAGGAATGGGTCGCTGAGGCCTGCAGGTGCCCTCTTCCTCCCAGCTCCATCATCTCCTCATGCTCAGCTGGTTTGGTTTTCGAGAGTAGGATGGAATGGAGCATTGGAAAGGGGGGGAGGGCAGGTAATCCCAAATCTCCTGCTAATACGGGATCCTGTACCCAGTCGCTCCACCACAGCAGAATGGGTGGCCCCAAGAATGAGGCCAAATTGCCCCGGCCCTCTGTACCCAAGGGGTCACATGCACTCACTTGGACACCTTTAAAAGCCTCTCCTGTTGCACCTGGATGCCAGAAGTCCCCAGCAGGCTGAGCACACACAGAGCAGCTGAGCACAGCCTGGAGTACGGAATCTGGTTCTCAATTCCTCCAAGTGGCAGGTCTCACTACTTCTCCACTGGGTTGCCAGGTTTCTACCGCAGTTAGTTGCACATCAGTTGAGACTGAGACCTGGAGGTAACACAGCTCATCAAAATCCTTGCATCATGTCCATGGATCACTTACTAGCCAAGTAGTCAAGTGCTCCACCTAGGAGACGGCGGGGTCTGGGCAAGGGCAGTTAATTGGAATCCTCCGCACACCAACAGCCCAGGAAGGCCTCTCCTTGGCAATTCCAGTGGCCTTTTGAATCTAGTGAGGATGGAAAGTGGGGGTTGACACTGCTGCAGAGACCGTGGTGTAACAAGAGGCTAGTCCCCTCCTGTTACAAAGAACGGATCCAGGAGCTCCTCAGCCAGGACAAGCCTGCTGGTGAGCCAGCCAGGCCCACCCCTCCCCCAGTGCTGCTCCCACCAGCTCCCCTCGCCCCAACTTATCTGCAGAGGGAGGCTCACAGCCATCTCTGTTGATGGGAAGCCTGCGCTCCTGGCCACAGCTTGACTTCAGGACACTGTTCTGGGGGGATGCAGATGAAAGGCTGAAGGATGCCGTGACTTCTACATATGGCGTACCTGAACTCTAAAAAAAAAATGAGCCATAGAATAACAGTTCTTGCATATGAATTTTGTAGATAAAAACAACGGAAGTTTCTTTGCCTTATCTTCCTTAAAATGGGATCCAGAAGCATTTTCTTGGGAAAGGGTGCAGGGAAAGACCAATTAGATGAGACATGTGGGGGCAGAGCCTACACATCATAGTCTCTAGACACTCCACAAGCGACTCTAAGGTGCAGTCAGGGGCGCCGAGAGATGGAGGCGTTGAGGTGACGGAGAGCCTTCAGGGCAGGCAGACGCTGTTCCCTGACCAGCTCAGCAGCAGGGCCACGGCTCCTCCTGCATGCGAGGCCCTGCTCCACAGAGCTCTCTCCACTTCCTCCCCGTAGTGGGGAAAGGCGCGCCCAGAGAGGACCACGTCTGCTGGCTAAAGATAAAAAAGCATACTGTCTGCACAGCTCAAGTGGGAAACCAGGTCCAAGTGGCCACCTGGGCACCCAGGATTTATATCAACACAAGAAAAACATCCACAAGGACCATCAATCTCTACAGTATATAAAAGCCTCAAAATTAGGGGGAGAAAAAAAAAACAAAGCGAGAACCCAAGATGTCAGCAGAGCCAAAAGAAAACGGAGGGAGTAAGGGAGAGCACTTCCAAAAGAGCCCAGAGAGGGCAAGGGCACCTCCACCACCATTCACAGAGCACCCACTCAGTTTACAAACGCGAACCAGCAGCCTGGCCTCCGCTTTGGGCTACGTGGCGGAGCACGAGGACAGGCTCCCTTCCTGGAGACCGCCAGCACAGTGAAGGGGCCATGGGATGGGGACCACCTGATGGAACGGGACACTGGTCTAGCCTCCTGCCCTTGCCCTTGGCATCTGTCCCAGATGGCCTCAAGAAGTGACAAAAGCCAAGAGAGACAATACAATTAGTGCCCAGAACCCTTACTATCCAGGTGTAAAATCTAAGGGTGAATTTAGGACTTCTCTTTTGGGGTCATTTTAAAGGCATGGCTCCACTTTGATCACTGTCATACTGCTGTATTCCAATGTCTCAGGTCCCTCTAAAATTGACTCCAAAACATTTTCTCTTTTCACACATCTGAAACATAAGAACACATGGAATTGGTATCATCTTTAAATGTGCACAACATGCACACATACATAAGGACGAAAAAACCCTCCAACTAAAACGGAACACACAAAATCAAAACGCATTCTAATTTCCGCACCTCTGAAAAAAACTGCCTTAGCTCCCAGCCACACACAACACACTAGGAGAGTTTGCTTTTTATTATCATTATTATTGTTTTACAATAAAAACAAATAGCTATGCTCTCAGCAAAACCAATTTAAAAAGAAAAAAAATCACAGAAATTTACTAACAGCATTTCAAGATAAGGCTTTTGAAAGATGTATTGAAATAAATTATCTCAGCCTAAACATCACTCTATTTTCAGTTACTTCTCAACATTCTAAAAACTTTGTTATGTAAAATACATTTAACTTTGCCAATAATTTTAGATAATACTGGATTCTTCCCAGAAGGACTACCATAAAACTATGCTTTCAAACATTAAAAAAAAAACTTAATCCAGTAGGACATAAAACTGAACTAGGTAACCTATGATTGTATGTTTCAAATCCTTCAAGTTAAATGAGTCAAGGATTTGAAAAAGTTCAGACCTGGGTCTGCTCCAAGGCAGGTGGACTCAACATCTTACCTTTCTACGTTTAATTAAACCAACAGGAACACAGTTATGAAAATGAAGGGCTCCGGGGAAGAAAGATACAAAAGATGTCTTTTATTTCTTCAATAGAGCCCTCCAAAATTTACTCTCCCATCTTGTAAGGCCCACATTTTCTCCAAGGACCAAACCCACAGCCTTTGGCATTACCTAATTTACTTTAACAAGGAATTAAAACCATGAACCAAGGCTTGCTGCTTAACCCTTTCCCCGTGTCCGGGGGTATGGGGGGGGACAATGAAATGCAGAGAGAGGACAGACACACGGCGTGTACTCATGAGATATGGGAGCACCAGCGTTAACGGAAATAAAGCCAGCTTCGGATAGGGGGCTCAGAAAGCTAGTCCCGGATATACTGGGACACGATGGGTCACCTCCTCACACTACGTCCCTGGGCTTTCCTCTCCTCTCCTGCAGGTATCAAACCAAGCACTGTTCTTCCAAGATGCCCTGCCGGCCCAGGGGTCCAGGAGCCCATAGGTCTGGCCTCTGTGACATTCTGAATGCCTCCGCACCAAGAACAGCAGTGTGACAACATAAATTACCCAGTGGCGTGGAGTCAGGCTCAGGCTGTACACCTCCACACCGCTTTTTATGGATCCCGCCCCCTGCGCCTCCCGATTCCCCCCCAACCCCCCCACGCCCACTTCCTGCCACATTTGGAGCTAAAGACACCAGCATTTGTTATGACTTCTGCATAAAGCCGTCATGGAAGCGGCCCCCTTCAGGGTCTCTGGCTGCCCACTTCCTCTTGATCCTCCCCCACCCCTACGAAGTCCAGTCAACGCAGAAGAGATCATGCTTAGAGTTAAAATGTGCAATGTTTCTAAAGGGAAGAGAAATGTCACATAGAAGGTATTACAAAAACGGATTAAATCTGTCAGCTGTCCACACACTATTAAGACCACGTGCTTTACACGGTGCAATGCAGTTGAGCCCACTCCTTCACTCAGCAGGCAGAGCTGGGGACAGGCCTCTTCGGCTCGGGAGGAGGCGCTAGGAGCTCTGCTGCTTCTGAAGTCTCCGCTCCGCAGCAGCAGCCAGCATCCTTCGACGCAGGGTCATGGGGTCAGAGGTCGTGCCTTCCGAGGGGAGACAGCTGTCCGAGGCTGAGTCATCTTCAGAACTTCTGTTCAAGAAACGCCTACAAAAAACAAAGGACTTGAGGGATCAGGGAAGCTCTGGAACATGCACACACACAGAAACATACAATGTGCTTCTCTAATTCCCCCACTTTCCCGGCACCGTCATGAAGCTGTCACTCAGCACCACCCCGTGAAAGAGATACCTGTCCCTGAACAGAGGGGCAGAAGTTCTCCGCATCAGGCGGCCGCTCAGCTCCTCGCTCTCCTCCGGCTACCCCCTCCCCACTTACACACACAGCGCGAAGTCCCCACTCACAAGGCCTGCGCTGGGCATGGAACCCACCCACGGGAACAGAACACCAGCCCCGTCCCCGAGAGTTTAAGTAACGAGTGCCTGCGCAGCGACAGAACATTCCTGCTCCGGCGGCTTCCGCCTGGGGCTGGGGGTCGGCGCTTCGAGGCCGGATGCACGCAGAGTGGCCAAGATGGAGGACTCAAGAGCTGGACATCAGGCCAGTGTTAGCCTCTCTAGGCCTCAGTTTCTTCAGCTTTAAGTCTGTCTAATGGGTATAATTACCATGCTTCCTCTTAGAGTTAAGGGAGTTAGAGTAATTAACATAAAGGGTCTAGAACACACTGGCACAGAAGTGCTAACCGCGTAAGGGTGGCGGAGAGCATCCGCAAGGAGATGCCGGCAGCACCAGCTGGAGGTTACTACTTGGGCTCAGTGTTACCAGATCCTCAGGTTTTTCAACAGAGATTTGAAACCTGAAGTTTTAGCTGACAGGTGATAGGTTTTCAGCGCTGGCATCCATGACAAGGGCCTTCAGGCCCGGCGGGGGCTGCGGAACCCGCTCACCTCCGTGCCTGCTGCAGGAGGTCGTCCTTGCGCTGCACCAGCATGCGCTGTCTCTCGTCAGCGGACTTGGAGAAGCGGCTCCCTCGGGCCTCAAAGTCCTCCCCTTCACTGGGCTCCGCTTCCAGCTCGCCGAAGTCTAGTGCCTCCTCCAGCCGAGGACTGAGGTCCAGCGGCATCCGCTCGGTCTGGACACGCAGGAAGCAAGGGACCGCCGTGAGCATGGGCTTGCCCTGCCAGGCAGATTCCCCATCTGACTGGTGCCCCAAATAATGCTCTTCTGGATCCCAAAGGAGGCAGGCTGCCCGGCAGGGAACCGCGGGCACACGTGTAACGGCAGACATGGGCTCCTGAAGGGCAGGACCTGACTCACATGGCATGTTCAACGTTACCGAATAAGTGAATGATTACCAGTATGAAAACAGAAGCACCTCAAAACTGTACTCTCAGAAGATAACAAAGTTAACTGCTTATTTGCATTCTGGGAATTTTCTGTTCAATGCTACTTATTGCTCTAAAATTTAAACAAGTCTTATCACATATACTGCACAAATTTTATACCCTCACTTGACTCTGAGGACAGTTAGGCAGATAAAAAATGGTAAATTCTGGGCTTCCCTGGTGGCACAGTGGTTGAGAGTCTGCCTGCCGATGCAGGGGACACGGGTTCACGCCCCAGTCCGGGAAGATCGCACATACCGCAGAGCGGCTGGGCCCGTGAGCCATGGCCGCTGAGTCTGCGCGTGGGAGCCTGTGCTCCACAACGGGAGAGGCCACAACAGTGAGAGGCCCGCATACGGCAAAAAAAAAAAAAAAAGGTAAATTCTAAGTATCTTTGTTAAAACCGATATAATATCATGTGGTTCCTCGCGTAACAGGATATAATAATGGGACTCTCTCTGTTCTGGCTGCAGCTGTGAAGGCCAACACAATGCCCAGGAGCCCCCAAAGGCTCAGGCAGCTGCCCGGCCCTGCTCATGCTCCCAGACTCAGGCCCAGACCCAGGCTGGCCAGCGTCAGCCCAGCACCCACCTCCAGGCGACAGCAGAGTCGAGGAGGAAGAGGCTGAGAGGCTATTTTTAAGAGTCCTTGGTGTGCGCGCTTTTCTCTCACCCACCCTGGCCACTTCTCCTTGCCCTCAGCCAAGCGAGTGAGGGACTTCAAGAGAACCATGTGGGGACTTTCCTGGTGGCGCAGTGGTTAAGAATCTGCCTGCCAATGCAGGGGACACGGGTTCAAGCCCTGGTCTGGGAACTAAGATCCCACATGCTGCGGAGAAACTAAGCCCGTGCGCCACAAATACTGAGCCTGTGCTCTAGAGCCCGCGAGCTGCAACTACTGAAGCCCGCGCCACAACTACTGAAGCCCGCATGCCTAGACCCCATGCTCCGCAACAAGAGAAGCCACTGCAATGAGAAACGCGCGCACCGCAATGAAGAGTAGCCCCCGCTCGCTGCAACTAGAGAGCGCCTGCGCTCAGCAAAGAAGACCCAATAGCCAAAAAATAAAAATTTTAAAAATTTAAAATAATAATAATAATAAAAAAGAGAACCATGTGGCCTGACTCATGTGCCCTAGAGTTTGGGGGACACAGAGACTGGTGGTGACTAACACGCCTGAGAAATCTAAGAGGAAGAAACTGGCTTGTAGCAGATTTTAAAAACGCTTCGCTGGGAGCCAGTTCAACTTCCACTGACTGTAAGGCACTGCTGTGTGTGTCCTGGGGGAGGGGATGTAGGTCCTGCGGGAGAACCAGCCTGAGGCTGTTGAAATTGACTTTGCCCAAGAGGACCACTGGGAGGGGTGAAGGGAGCCCCATGAAGGAAGGGGTGGTCATAAATAGCCAGCCCAAGTTCAAACTTAGTCGAGGTTTCTGGTACTAGACAGGACAGGGAGAGCTCTACAACAACAGCTGTAACACATATATATACAGATGTGCACATGCGTACACGTACACACACACACACACACACACAATGGGGTCACGTGGCCCATCTTAACCCTCTCTCCTCCTGAGTCCGACCCTAGAGGAAGTTAGAAAGAAGAGCTGGTGAGTGGAGGTGGAGGTGGTAGGAAGGGAATGGAAGGCCACCCTCAGGTCCCTGCCGGCCTCCAAGCCTGATTCACGTAGGCCTGAGCTTAGGCAGAGGGGAGACCCCGAATTAAGCAACGGGCAGATCTGATCTGATGACTGGGATAAACTGAGGTGTTTATTAACTGTTATCCAAGAACTTTTTATTTCCTGAGAATGGCCAAAAGTGTTATATAGCAAGCTTCTTTGTGAAACAAGTGCCTTCCTTCCACTATGTTAAAAAAATTCAGAAAGCTTCAGGCTCACTCTAACAGAGATGGGGAATCAGGACAGAAATCGAACGTGCTGTACCCACAAGGCCCCCAAGCCAGCCTAGTATCCAAATCTGAGCGAAGCCAGCTACGAAAACTGGAAACACAATGAGTCCCTTCTTCAGAAGCCAGATGCCATTTTACAAATGCTGCACGACCCAATTACAGATTTGGATACGAAAATTTTAACTCAGCAACAGATCTGAAGAATTCTTAGGAGTTTTTACTGTTTCCTATTTGCAGGGAAAGGTCCGTGAGGTGAAACAGCAGAGCCCTGACCGACGCTGGCAGAGAAGGCGGCACCATCCTCAGGCCCCAGCCCCCGTGTGGGGAGCCCCACGCGTCACACCAACAAGGAAACACAAAAATAGGGCTGCCTGAGGCTTCTTCAGTCTCTTAAGAAAACTTCTGGGAAGGACGGTAATTGAATAAGCAAATGGGAATTCCAGAAAAGGGACACGAACCGGAACCCCAGGCTGCGTGGGGCAGAGCATGGGGTGGGGCTGAGGCACCTCTGCCCTGGAAGCCAGACCCGGGAGCTCCCTCGGGTGCACGCAGCTACCCCGGGTCACCCAGCGTGGCTATCTAGGCAAACCTGGTTCCCAGGAGAACCACACTTCCCCCCACCCCAGGGGCCTCGTTTTTGTGAAATGCATGAAGTCCCTGCAAATGCTGAGCTGGACAGGCGAGGCGTGGGGGGAGAATAAGCTGAGGATTTGGGCCCTAGAGAGCGGAGCCCAGCGCAGTCACCCCAGGTCCCGGGCCCAGCCTCACGCTGCCCTGCCTAGTGCCGCCACTCAAGTCCACAGCGGCAGGGCCGGCCCGGCAGAGCATGACTCTTTTCTCCTCCAGGTCCTGAGGCCAGTCCCCAGGGAGGGGGCTGCAGGCCACGCCCAGGCACAGCAAGGTCTGTTACCCTTGGACACTGAGACGACGCTGGCATAGACGACGCTGGCACACGGCCTCCTCCCTACTCTCGCCCTCAGCCGTACAAACGTCAGAGGCAGGGTGCAGACCCCCGCCAGGTCCCCTGCTGCTCCCCATCCCAGACGCGCTCTCTCTAGTACGCAGGCCTTACCTGAGTGGAAGCTTCTCCGTCCTCCTGCTCGCCGTTTGGCCTCTCCACAGGACCGTTCAATGCAGGCCTAACGCTCTCTGACCGCTGAAAGAGGGAGAGCAGCACCGGCGGTGCAGAGCCGTTCTGAGCTCGGCGAACGGGCACGGGGGGACCTGGAGCATGGGGGAGCTACGACCCCAACCGTCTGAGGTCAGCAGACCCCACAGCATCGAAGACATGAGAGTGCTACTGAGCTTAAAGACACAGCAAAGGAGCCTGAGGCCTAAATCTGAGAGTCATCAGTGGGCCCACGTTTAACTTCCCTTTCAGTAACAGTAACTGCACAACAATAACGAAACCAACAGCAGTTAACACCGACAGGACACTTTGGAAAAGCACTGACACCATCATCGCATTCATCTCCTTAACATCCTGTGAACTAGGTACTGCTGTTCTCACTTTCATCCAGGCTGAAATCCTGGCCCACGCTGCAGACACCTCGGGGCCCTGCGCATGTCCCTGAAGGTCTGCCCGCTGCGTGCTGGCTGCCCAGTTTCTGTGTTTCATCGCCTGAGGACACACTCTGGCTGTGTGAAGGAACCTGGCCCCCACTGGAGGCAGCCCTCAACCAACAACTGATGGGAACTGGTGTATAAGCACCCCGGCTCCTCCCCCCTCAGGAGGAACAATGCATTCTACACTGGACCCCAGAGGCCTCCAGCGGGCTCAAGCTCTAGCTGCCCACGATGGTAACTGCTGGATAACAAACCCTTTATCCACTTCACAGCCCCACCTGCTGCCTGTGTTTCCTGGAATACTTCCCATGTTTCCTGGAACACCTCCCAAATTAACTACTGGCAACTGAATCCCTATCTCAGGGTCTGCTCCTGGGGAAACCCAAAGTCACAGCCAGGTCAAACAGGTAAGGACCACTGAGCCACCTCTAATACCTCAGCCCCTTTGACTCCCAAGTTGAGGCTCATTCCCTCTTCCAAGATTCTCACGCTTCAAGATTTTACTAACAGATTTCCATGTTTTTGCATACCTAAGTTGAGTAATTTCTTGGTATATGATTCCCTAATCACATATATCCTTTGGTCCTGCCAGAAAGCTTTCTTTAAAATGTCAATACTTTTGTACCCATCAAAGAGGTTACATGATGGGCCAGGAAAAAAAAAAAAAGTCAAAAATATAAGCCTCACATACAGATAGGAATTATACCCAGTGGAAAGCCATACCAATGTGCAAAGCCAGGGACAGAGGGCGATACCTCCTATAGCCGGGGTTAGCAAACTATAGCCTGTGGGCCAAGCACTCCAACAGTTTTTGTAAACAAAGTTTTACTGGAACACAGTCATGCACGTTCATTTACATATTGTCCATGGCTCCTTCAGTGCTACAGCAGGAATTGAGAAGTTACAACAGATAATGCATGGCTTGCAAGGCCTAAAATATTTCAATCTGTCCTTTATAGGGAAAGACTGCCAATCCTTGTCCAAAAGGAACCGATGCTAGGACGTCCTGGACCGGCAAGGGCAGGCTGGTTTGGGGTGTATATCTGCACAAAAAATTAGGCAAAGAGTTTTGTCCTTGTCTTAATCCAAGCCTCTTGGATGGGTCTGTTCTCAGTCATAATCTGGAAAGTTAGGGAATTCACAGAAACCCTTCATCAAATCATAAATGATATTCAGCTGTTAAGTAACTAGAAAGTTAATCTAGAAGATTAAGCCTTTGTGAGGACGGAATTCATTTGTCATGTCTGAAACCTCAGTTTACCTGTGTGGGAAAAGGTACTTGAATCCGTCCTTCTAAAATGTTGTCTGTTGTTATTTCAACTGAGCGTGTCAGCTGGAGGTCCTGCAGTACTAGGTGGTATGGAACCTGGGGAAACATCTCTTGAATCTGATGAGCCTATAGGAATACAAACAAAGAAGCCATGAAATGTTCACTCTCAACAGTTACTCACTGAGGTCGTGGGGTAAGGCAGCCTCTGGGCACTGAACTTGGTGACCTGCCTTGAAAACACAAGTAAGGGGCCACCTCTATGCCACAGATCACCGTCAAACTGCAGGGTTTTTTTCGTATTTTTCCAGAATGCCAAACAGAAAACTTGGGGACAACATCAACTTCAAATTTAAAAAGCCCAGAAATCCAACTGAAGCCCAAGACAGGCTGAACTAGAATATTCTAGTTTTAAAAAGCATTCATTTTAAAGCTCAGTAAAATTCAGGTATATAAACATGTTCTGCTTGAAGATTTAATTCCTAAAAGGAACAAACTTCTGATACACACTACATGGGTGAAATTCAAATGCATTAAGTGAAAGAAGCTCAACTCAAAAGGCTATGTACCCTATGATTCCATTTATATGACATTCTAGAATAAGCAAAATTACAGAGACAGAAAACTGATAAGTGGTTGCTACAGGCTGGGGGTGGGAGAGGAAGTGATTACAAAGGGGCATAATGGAATCTGGGGGGAGGCGGAAAGGAACTGTTCTATATTTTGATTATTGTGGTGGTCACATGACTGAATGAGTTTGACAAAACTCAGAGATGGATACTAAAAAAGGTGAATTTATTGTATAGAAATTTTACTTCAACTTAAAAAAAAAAACAAAAGACTACAAAAAAAATGTAATTGCTGGGACTTCCCCGGTGATCCAGTGGTTAAGAATCTGCCTTCCAATGCAGGGGACGCAGGTTCAATCCCTAGTCGGGGAACTAAGCTCCCAAATGCCGCAGGGCAACTAAGCCCACACGCCGCAACCTCTGAGCCCATGTGCCACAACCAGAGAGCCTGCGTGCTGCAGCTACTGAGCCGGTGCACTCTGCAGCCCACACGCCACAACTAGAGAAGGCCATGCGCCACAGCGAAGATCCTGCATGTTGCAACTAAGACCCGATGTAGCCAAATAAATAAAATAAATAAAAGTAAAAAATAAAAAAAATAAATGTAATTGCTGATGTTGCTCTGGAGCTGCAGTTTTCAAACTGTACTCTAGAAACGTCTCGGAGGCCGTCAGGGCTCTAGGGTGGGCGCGTGTACAGAGGGGAGCAGGCAGAGATCTCGGCGCACCACCACCGGTACTTTTATCCGAGCAGCTCCAGACTTTTTTCTCATACGTGCATATTTATTTTACAAATGCTTATGTTCAAGGTTTTATTTGTGGAAAAGTCCCAATGGTCAAAAGAAAAAATGACAAGGAAACATATAATTGCTTTGGGGGCACAATAAAGTCTACTGTTGGGATAGTGGCTCCCAAGGAATATGCTGTCATGTAGAAAAAGAGGAACGTGTCCCAGTATCAGGCCTAGAGAGAAAAGACCGGGGTGAAACCTGTGCAAAGCTTCACTTTGGGTCATCGTTGGGGCAGGGAGGACAAGAAGGACCCGGAGATCCACGGACCTGGGATCCCCTCATTGTTTCTATGAATGTGAGTTAATCATTTTTCAAAACCCAGGTCAAGTCAAAGCTAACTGGGCAAGAGTCCAAAACAACCTCAATAATCAGGTAACATTCTCCTCTATTTTTTTTTTTTTTCGCGGTACGCGGGCCTCTCACTGCTGTGGCCTCTCCCGTTGCGGAGCACAGGCTCTGGACACACAGGCTCAGCGGCCATGGCTCACGGGCCTAACCGCTCCATGGCATGTGGGATCTTCCCGGACCGGGGCACGAACCCGTGTCCCCTGCATCGGCAGGCGGACTCTCAACCACTGCGCCACCAGGGAAGCCCTCCTCTGTTCTTAAAAAGGTCCCCTCTCATTTCCCAAATAAAATAAGTCCAAGATTCAGTTCATTGGGCCAAAGCTCTACTTCCAGAAAATCCAGCAAGTTATATATTAGACTTTTACAAAAAATGTATTGTGACAGTAAATTAGTTGTGCTAAAAATAGGCTATTCCAATCCACCATGCAATGGGAGGAAAAACACCAGGGCCTGCCTGAGAATTCTAAACACACCAAATCCAAGAAGGTAATTCTCATTCCTGGGAGGGTTACACGTCCATGAATTCTGATTTTTTTAAGGGGGCAGGTGAGGTGATCCACCTGAAGAGCTTCAACAGCTGCCCGACCCTGAAGTACCCACGCAGAGCCTGACCCGAGCCAGTCAGCGGCCACGCAGGGCTGCGCACTCCCAGTCCATCTGCCCTCACAACATCACTCTCGCTCTCTGCTGATGACCTGGCTGAGTGCTTCACTGAGAAAGCAGAAGCCCGCGGGAAGCCAGGTCTATTTTTTTTTTTTAATGGTCAAAATCGTATAACATAAAATTGCCCATCTTAACCATTTTTAAGTGTACAGCAATGTTAACTATACACACACTGCTGTGCAACAGGTCTCCAGAATGCTTTCATCTTGCAAAACCGAAACTCTACACCCACTGAACAGCGACCCCCCACTCCCCCTCCCCCAGCCCCTGGCAACCACCATTCTGCTTTCTAAGAGTCTGAGTAATTTAGATGGCTCATGTAAGTGGAATCACGCAGTATTTGTCTTTTTGTGACTAGCTTATTTCACTTAGCATAGTATCCTCAAAGTTCTTCTTTTTCAGGCTGAATAATATTCCACTGTGTGGACAGAGCATTTTCATAATCTATTCATCTCTGACGGACACTTAGGCTGCTTCTACCTAGATGGTTATTATGAGCCATGCCTTCTTTTTAAACTGTATCTCAAAATGACACGCCTCTAGCTACGTCCATCCTGCCTCCCAACAAAGGTGAGAATGCCCCTCTCCTGGCTCAGGCTCCCAAGCCCACCCTCCACCTCAGGTCTTTGCCTTCAGTTAACTTTTCTGTTTGTTCTGTACCATCAATCTCTCCCCCTCCAGTGATCATTCCTATTCGCACACCAAGCATGTTTTAGAATCTTTTTAAAAAGACTCTTGGGTACTCAAAAGAACTGAAAGCAGGGTCTCCAAGAGATATTTGTACACCCATGTTCATAGTCCCATTACTCGCGATAGCTAAAACATGGAAGCAACCCAAGTGTCCACCGACAGATAAACGGATAAGCAAAATGTGGTTTATTCATACAATGGGATATTATCCAGCCTTAAGAAGGAAGGAAATTCTGACACATGCTACAACATAGTTGAACCCTGAAGACATTAAGCTCAGTAAAATAAGCCAGTCACAAAAAGATAAATTCCGTATGATTCTGCCTATATAAGGTACCTAAGTAGTCAAATCCACAGAGGAAGAATGGAGAATGGTGGCTGCCAGGGGCTAGGGAGGAGGGAATGGGGAGTTATTGTTTACTGGGTATAGAGCTTCAGTTTTGCAAGATGAAAAGAGTTCTGGAGATGGATTGTGGCTGACAGTTGCACAAGAATATGAATATGCTTAATACCACTGAACTGTACACTTAAAAACGGTTAAGATCATAAATTTTGTGGTACGTGTATTTTATCACACTTTAAAAAATAGAAGAAAAAGAAGACCCGTGGGGAAAAGAAAAAGAATACATACTTAGCATTTGCTTATATGTGTATGTAAACATTCTGGAAAAACACAACACAGAAGAAACTAATTGAAGTTGTTACTGCAAGAGAGGAGGGTGTCTGGGCGGATGGAGGAAAAGACTTCACTGGATACTCTATAGGTTTTGAAATTTGTGGATAAATGGCCTGCTCTAAAATCTTTTAAAAAATATATTAACAAAAACTCCTCTGACGGCACACCCCTATCAAGCCACCTCCTTATTTCTCCACTCCCTCTTATAACACACTGCCAGCTACTGCGTGTCTTCAGCTCCCACTCATTTTCCAATCCAACAATCTAGTACTCAGCCCCTAGAGCCATGGAAACTGCTTGCTCCTCTCCAGCTGATTAACCACCTCCACTCTGCCAAACCCAACATGCACTTCTCTGGCCTCATCTTCTAAGAATTCCCACGTGGTTGACGTGACGCTTCTCCTGGTTGCCTTCCTTCTCAATCACTGCCATGGCTCCTCCCATTCAGCCAGACCTCAGTCCTGAGCCCTCTTCTTCTGAGCTACCTTCTTTCCCTCGAAGAGATCCAGTCCCCTACAGACTAAAGCTCCCAAATGTCTCTCTCCAGCTGGATCTCTTTCCTGAGGTCCAGAACTGTCTACATGACATCTCTACTTGGATGTCTCATAGACACCCCAACTTCCCCAGCCAAACAGAAGGCCGAGTCCCTGTCCTTCATCTGTTCCTCCTCCCGTCCTGCCCATCTCATACACGATACCACTGCTCAGCTGCTTGACTGAAAACCAGCACTCCCCTCACCCCACTACCCCACATCCAAATCAAAGCACTGTCAAGTCCATCAGTTCATCTTCGAAAAGCATCTGAAATCCGCCACTGCTTTTCATCTTGATTTCCAATGCCCTGGCCCAAGCCACCATCTTTTTTTGCCTGAACTACTGCAACAGTCTCCTAACTGGTCTCACTGGTTCCATTTTTGCCCTTCTAAAATTCATTCTCTCAGAAGTAAATTATTCTCTGTTAACTGTCCTGTCAGTCCCCTGGGGGAGGAAAAAAGCCCTGAATGGCCTTCTCATACTTTCATTACAGTATCTAAACTGGACTGTAGCCTACAAATCCCTGCGTGACCGGGCTCTGCAACCTCCATTTACGTCACAATCTTGGTTCCGACTCGCAGGCTCCAACCACAATCACCTGTTTTCAGAACATTCTCACCTCATGGCCTACTGTTTCCACTGCCTCTTTCCCCGATCTGCCTCCTTCTCTTCTCAGCCTTCGTGTTTCAGCTTAAATATCAGCTCTTAAGACTTCTCTGAATGGCTCCTCTGGAACAGCCTTCACCCACCACTCCACCACATCACCTGCCCTACTGCCTGCAGAGTCCTCATCCCCATGGGCAACGATCTTATCTGTTGGTGTTTATAATCAGTCTCCTCCCCCCCACCCCACGTAGAATTCACACTTCTTAAGAGTAGGGCTCCTGTCCACCTTGTTGGCACTACAGGTGCCACGCAATTTGTTGACACTGCACAGTGCCCGTCTCGGGAACAGACGTTCAGTACACATTTGTTGGACTAACACAGGTTGCATTTTTAAGACTCCTGCATTTATCATCACAATGAACACTACATTTCAAAACCGGTGAACCATGTTTCTCCAACACTGTAAAATAAAAATATACACCATATGACAAAGCTTTAGGAAAATACGAAGAATTTTGAAGTATGTGGACAATATCCTTGAACCATGAGCATGCTTGAATATCTCAAGGGGTGTGTGTGTATATATTTATATTTATATATGTATATCCACAGGCATGTATGTATGTGTAAGTGTGTATGTAAAGGTATACTCATTTATTTACTTTGGGAAGGGGGGAGAGGGGGTTAAAATAACACATTCAGTAGGCCTACGACAATTTTTAATAAAAGTCACATCATTCACTCCAGCCAATAACTCCCCAAATATTTTTGGTGAAAATCAAGAGGTGTCCCAACACTAGCCTAGATCATGAGAGTGAACTTAGTAGTGCTCAGAAAAGGTTAGATTATCTGCCACACAAGTAAAATGAAAGCTGGTTTCCAAACCAGTTTCAAATTTTAAAGCGCAGGGATTGAAGTCATCCCAGTGAATAAGATGCTCCTGAAAATCCTGCCATTTTTTTTTTTAATCCCGCCGTTCTGCCAGAGCAGAGTGAGACCAACTGAGTCATGCACACTGCACACATTCTCCAGCTTTTCCTTCCCTCCCGATTATTAATCACCTTTTAAAAGCAGTGAGCGGTTCTTACCATTGCATTAAGCTGGGAGTTGCTTGCCTGAGTAATGCCTAGAATGTTGGTGGTGTGCATCACTTCGACTGAAAAACTTGGCAGCCAACTTGCAATCCGGGACCCTAAAACAAAGAAGAAGCCAGCACAAGTCTTAGAGACCTCTTTCCCCTGTCAGTTACTCTGCAGTCGGCCACTCTATGGTACCAGCTGGTACTCACTGAGGGCTTACTTTACACCAGGCCTTTTGACCAAGTGTCCCATGTGGATTAGCTCATTCAATCCCCACTAAAACCCCACATGGGGGCTTCCCTGGTGGTGCAGTGGTTGAGAGTCCACCTGCCGATGCAGGGGACATGGGTTCGTGCTCCGGTCCGGGAAGATCCTACATGCCACGGAGCGGCTGGGCCCGTGAGCCATGGCTGCTGAGCCTGCGCGTCCAGAGCCTGTGTTCCGCAGCGGGAGAGGCCACAACAGTGAGAGGCCCGCATACTGCAAAAATTAAAAAAATAACCCCACATGGGTTTATTATTATTATTATTCCCATTTTACTCTTCTCAGAGATTTGACTCTAGTGCTCTTGTTGGTTCCCCAAGGCACTCGAAACTGAGGTAACTTGCCCAAGATCACAGCATTTAATTATGGTGGCCAGGACTTGAAGCCAGACAGTCAGGTTCCAGAACACTTCACCACTGGGCTTTCCTGCTTTCCAGTGGCCCTGGATCCACACAAACTCAATCCCTCTCTCAGGCTACACTATAAGGAAGGTTTTCAGGGCTCTAAAGCTGCTACAGTAGATGAGAATTTGCCCTTCTCTTTCATGATACACACAAATACTACGCATTTACAGACATCATTTTCATGAAGTATTTTTTTTACTTAATAATCTGGTTTAAAGACTTTAGTTTTCTGATTCGAAATTCTTTTCAAAGAGTTCTATAACAGGTTTGCAGACTAATGGTACCAAGAAGCCTGCTGCTTCTGCCATTTCACTAAGGGAAGGGGTTCTTAAGATATACCACCACCAGGGGGCTTCCCTGGTGGCGCAGTGGTTGGGGGTCCGCCTGCCGATGCAGGGGACACGGGTTCGTGCCCCGGTCTGGGAAGATCCCACATGCCGCCGAGTGGCTGGGCCCGTGGGCCATGGCCGCTGGGCCTGCGCGTCCGGAGCCTGTGCTCTACAACGGGAGAGGCCACAGCAGTGAGAGGCCCGCGCACCGCGAAAAAAAAAAAAGATACACCACCACCAGGTGTCAGCAGTAAAACAACTCCATTATCAAGCACACATTTAAGGAGGATTTCCCTTTCCTTCACAAAGAAGCACTGAGGCCTGGAATGTAAAACAAGTTCAATGGCCATCTCAAAGATCTTGCCTGGATAGATTGTACCCAATAAAAAGCTGGATACTTATTTCATGTACTTACTAGGGAGAAATAAAGTTAGTTACCTTTCTCTATTTTGACTAAGTTTTCAGTAATAATTCATAAAATAATAGCTTACATAGCCAGGACCCATGTCCAAGATCTGCCCGTCTATTTCAGAAGTCTTACGTGGTAGAGGCCGTAATTAGCAGCCACAAAGCAGCCCCTCTACACCTGCCCAGCATCCCTGCCCAGCCAGCCAAGCAGCCACCATCCCCTCCTCTCAGAGACTCCATTATACTCCTTCGGTCCTTCCTATCAGGGATTTCAATGTGTTGCCACTCCCACCGTGTTCTACCCTTAGAAACTCAATCAGAGACCTGAAGAGCACTCCTCTTAAACAAATAGTCCAGGGATACCTACTTTAGAGTAGGAAATATGAACCCACAGAATTTAATGGTATTGGAATTGATGAAAATCAACAACAGCCTGATGTAATGTGAATTGAAGGATGTTCAATCAGCCCTTGACATGGTGCCCATGACCTTAGAATTTTAAGTGTGGTTTTATTACAACTCCTTTCAATATTCTGGAAGATGGAATATTCATATTTTATGGGCAAAGAAACAGGGTTCTAGTTCTGATTCTCCTTCTGGTACCCACTGGAAAGGCTGCTCAATGACCCTTCATTATATGCTAAGTATCACACGGATTCAATTAATTACTAGCAGCAGTTTAACTACTAAGCTGATTCAGCATGCTCCTTGCGGTCACAGTTGATTCAACTGTAACAACTTTCACCTCCTCGCACCCCCCGTCCCCCCAGTTCACACAGAATCTAGCAAAATGCCTGGCACAGAATAACCCCTCGGTACTGTCTATACTTACCGAACATTTTCAATTAAAACTGAAATATAACATTAAACTCGCCCATACAGGGCAAGTTATAATTAAAACATCATCCCCTAAGGGGAGAAAACCCCGGCGGATGGTTTTAGAGGTTGAAACCAACTAACCATCGAAGTGGAAGAAGTGATTGTGTTGGTTTAAGCGAGGTCTGCCTTCAGTGGCTGCTACAGGAACCAAATTCTCATCCAAGTTCTCTCCTTGATGCTCTTCCCTGACACGATTATTGTCAGCAATATTAAGAGACATTCTGCATGTTGGACAGGAGGTGTCTTGTTCTAGCCAGGAACGAAGACAGGAGCTACCAAAAAGTCCAAAATAAGATATCCTTAGCATATTTTGTGAGAATTCACCAGAAGTACTCTGAATGTATCAATGAGTTGCAATTTTACTTTCTATTTACCATTAACAAGATTTAAACGTTGAGAAACACTTGCTGACATTACCTCTTTGCCCTGCTTCACTCTAATGTACTTCTGGTGTATCCTGCTCCGAACGTTAATTTGTTAACATACGTGGTCATCTACCAAGCTCCTGGGCATGACCCTTCTTCAGTAAGACTTCGTCACCTGGCTCACCATCCTCCTCTCCAGCTCTATTTGAGGAACTTAAGATCCATGTGGCTGAACCATCCAACACCCTTGCCTCTCATGTCTTTGAATCCTCTATTCCAATGACCTGTTCTCTCACTCTACTTTAGCCTCCACTAACCGTGGCCTTCTCTTCAAAATCACGACTTCTAAGATCTCACTCTCCAACTAAAGGTCCTCTCCTTCCAGCTCGCCTCTTATTTGCTAAGACCTCCCATCCACTTTTTCATCAAGCATCACCCCCCCCACCCAGAGCCTTCCTTCTGTCTTCACCCAGAGTACCTACAACCTTACGTCCATAATCCCAACTTTTCAACCCTCTTATATTTGTATTCTGCTTTCCCAACCAGGCTGAAAAGCTTCTTGTGCCCTTTTTCAGGAGATGATAATGCCCTATTTAAGGCAGTCTCTCAGTAAATACTTGTGCTGCCCATTAAAGGAAGTATACTAAAAAAAAAAATGAGGTTGGATGAAGTGATCTCCAAGGTCCCTTCCCAATTTATAATAATACTTATCTTTCTCCTAAGATTTCAAGGGGCCTTCCATTCCATAATAATATATTATCTTTCTTCTAAGAGTTCAACGAGGCACTGAATAAAAATGCTCACTTCCTCTGTGTCTTTTCTTTTTTAGTATCTGGGAACATGTGCACACATTAGGTTACACAGAAGAACCTCACCAAAATGTGATGATCCTCAGCATCTCTAGCAATCAAATGGTACTTAAGTACCAAAACTTTCCCAGAGGCCAAGATGAAGCTACTTCTTACTATCTCTCTGCTGGAAGAATGTATGACAGTAATGTTCCAAAAGAATGAATGTGTACATTCAACTCTATCACATTTTGAAACAATAAAGTACCTATAATTCCTGTTTGTGATCATGTAACTATTAGCCAAATAAATGATTATATTTTTTAAAGTTCATTTCCCCTTAATGAACACCCTTAAATCACACCTCTAGTAAAATCAGCCTTGTGGGAGACTACCAAAATGTGTAAAATCCTTGCCTTCCAATAATGCTACCTGTGACACACTTTTCATAAGCAAATCTAATTTTACTTCATACTCTGCAAAAACTTCCCACATTATGTATGATAGCCTAAAAACTCCAAGTGAGTACAACTGGTCAGATATAGTTGCCTTCCTTGGAAAAAAAAAAAAAAAGCCAAACTTACACAGCTAAAGAAACCAAACTTCAGAGAAAACAGTTGTATTTCTATATAACTATAATAATATTCTATTGAAGGATTCTTGCTTCTCCGTCTAAGTATGACACTTCAATGTAATTAAATATTTACTGGACTCTGAAATCTTGCCAAGACATCTTCTACAGCAACAAATTATCTAGCTATAATCTGTTGAAATCTAGACATTTAGCTTTATGGCAAATGAATCTGTCATAGATTATTATCATACAATCCTGCCCCAATCTATTAACCAAAGCTATAAAGTAAAGCAAACCAAGAAGAGATCCTAACAATTGTTTGCTCATGCAACCCCAGGCAGACAGGTGTTTTAAAAGTTAAATCCTAACTCTTAAACAACGACTAGGTCAAGAGAAAATCACTTGGGCAGTTAGAAAATATTTTGAGACAAAAGAAAACAGAAGCAAAAGCACAACATACCAAAACTTATGAGATACAGCAAAAGCAATGCTCAGAGGCAAATTTATAGCTAAAAATGCCTAAAAAGAAAAAAGATTTCAAAACGACAACCTAACTTTATAACTTATGGAACTAGAAAAAGAGCAAATGAAACCCAAAGCCAGCAGAAGGAAGCAAATAACAAAGATTCAAGCAGCAATAAATGAAATAGAGAATAGAAAAACAATAGAGCAAATCAATGAAATCAAAAGTTGGTTCTTTGAAAACATCAAAGCTAAACTGACAAATTTTAGTTAGAGTAAGAAAAGAGAGAAGATATAAATAACTAAAATCAGAAATGAAAGTGTGACTACTACTACCAACCTTACAGAAATTTAAAGGATTATAACAGAATACTAGAAATAATTGTACTCCAACAAATTAGATAATACAGATAAAATGGACAAATTCCTAAGCAACACAAACCCTAAACAATACACACACACAAAAAAAACTACCATAAAACTAATAAACAAATTCAGTAAAGCAGCACAGTAAAAGAGCAACATGGGGCTTCCCTGGTGGCACAGTGGTTGAGAGTCCGCCTGCTGATGCAGGGGACACAGGTTCGTGCCCCGGTCTGGGAAGATCCCACATGTCGCGGAGCAGCTGCGCCCGTGAGCCATGGCTGCTGAGCCTGCGCGTCCGGAGCCTGTGCTCCGCAACGGGAGAGGCCACAACAGTGAGAGGCCTGCATACCACAAAAAAAAAGAGAGCAACATGAAAAGTCAGTTATGTTTCTATACACCAGCAATGAACAATCCAAAATAGAAATTAAGAAAACAATTCCATGTACAATAGTATCCAAAAGAATAAAATGCCTAGGAATAAATGTAACCAAGGAGATGAAAGACTTGACACTAAAAACTATAAAAGATTGCTGAAAGAAATTGAAGAAGACCTACATAAAAGGAAAGGAATCCCATGTTCATGAACTGGAAAACAATATTGTTAAGATAGCAATCTTCCCCGAAAGTAATCTACAGATTCAATGCAATCCCTATTCAATTTCAATGGCCTTTTTTGCAGAAATGGAAAAGCGGCTCCTCAAATTCATATAGAACTGCAAAGAGCCCCAAATAACCAAAACAATATAAAAAAAGAAAAAGTTGGAAGATGCACCATTTCCCAATTTCAACTTACTACAAATCTACAGTAATCAAAACAGCATAGTACTGGAATAAAGATAGACATATAGACCAATGGAACAGAATTGAGAGTCCAGAAATAAACTCAAACGTCTATGGCCAAATGATTTTGCCAAGGATGCCAAGACCATTCAATGGGGAAAAAAAAGATTCTTCAACAGATGGTGCTGGGACAACTGGACAGCCACAAGCAAAATAATGAAGTTGGACCCTTACCCTCACTTCATGTACAAAATTTAACTCAAAATGGATCAATGACCTAAATGTAAGAGCTAACACCATAAAACTATTAGAAAAAAACTATCATGACCCCAGATTTGGCAATGGATTTAGATTTGACACTGAAAGTATGACCTACCATTCATTAAAAATTTAAAACATGTGTGCACAAGACGACGTTACCAAGAAAAAAGTGAAAGGACATTACAGAATGGGAGAAAATATTTGCAAATCATACATCTGATAAGGGTTTAGTATCCAGAATATATAAAGAGCTCTTACAACTCATCAACAGAAAGACAACCCAATTAAAATAGGATAATTTGGCTTGAACAGATATTCTCCAAAGATGATACACAAATGGCCAACAAGCATGTGAAAAAATGATCAGCATTACTGGTCATTAAAGAAATGCAAATCAAAACCACAATGAGAAACCATTTTACGCCTCAGGATGGCTATTATCTAGTGTAAAATGTAAAATGGTGTACTCGCTATGGAAAACCATATGATGGTTCCTCAGAAAGTTAAACATAGAATTACCATATGATCCAGCAATTCCACCTCTGGGTATATACCCAAAAGAATTGAAAGCAGGGTCTTGAAAAGAAATTTGTACACCCACGTTCGCAGCAGTATTATTCACGATAGCCATAAGGTAGAAACCATCCAAGTGTCCATCAACAGAGGAATGGATAAACAAAATGTGATATATACACACAATGGAATATTTTTCAGCTTTAGAAAGGAATGAAATTCTGACACATGCTACAACATGGATGGACCTTGAAGACATTATACTAAGTGAAATAGCCAGATATAAAAGGACAAATATTGTATGATGTGCTACTGTGTGAGAGCAGTCAAATTCATAGAGACAGAAAATAGAATGTAGCTGCCAAGGGCTGGGGAGAAGGGGAGATTGAGGAGTTAGTGTTATATGGGTACAGAGTTTCAGTTTCAGAAGCTGAAAAAGTTCTGGAAATGGATGGTGGTGAAGGTTGCACAACAATGTGAATGTACTTAATGCCACTGAACTGCACACTTAAAAATGGTTTAAAAAATGGTTAAAAGCTAAATTTTATGTTATGTATGTATTTTTTTACCACAATAAAAGCATAACATTTGAGAATTATCATTTTAAAAAACCCACCATAGGGCTTCCCTAGTGGCACAGTGGTTAAGAATCCACCTGCCAATGCAAGGGACACAGGTTCGAGCCCTGGTCCAGGAAGATCCCACATGCCGCGGAGCAACAAAGCCCGTGCGCCACAACAAGAGAAGCCACCGCAATGAGAAGCCCACGCACCACAACGACGAGAAGCCCCCACTCGCCACAACTAGAGAAAGCCCATGCACAGCAATGAAGATCCAATGCAGCCAAAAATAAATTAATTAAAAAAAATAAAAAATAAAAAACCCACCATAATGAAACACCACTTCCTACCAACTAGGATGACTATAATAAGAAAAACAGAAAGTAATACGTATTGGTGAGGATGTGAAGAAATTGGAACCCTCGTACATTGTTGATGGGATATAAAATGGTGCAGCTGCTGTAGCTAAGTCTGGTGGTTCTTCAAGAAATTAAACATAGAATTACCCTGTGACTCAGCAATTCCACTCCTAAGTATATACCTAAAAGAAAATCAGGTACACAAATGGATACCCATTCACAAATGTTTATAGCAGCATTATTTGCAATAGCTTAAAAGTGGAAATAACCCAAATGTCCATCAATGGAAGAATGGATAAACAAATTGTTTATTATTTAAAAAAATTTAAATTCAGCCATAAAAAGAAATGAAGTACTGATACATGCTACAACTTGGATGACTTTGAAAACTTTATGCTCAGTAAAAGAAGCCAGTCACAAAAAAGTCACGTATTATATGATTTCCTTCACATGAACTGTCCAGAATAGACAAATCCATAGAGACAGAAAGCAGATTAGTGACTGCCAGGTAACATGGGGAGGGAGGAATGGGTAGTGATTTACTTTAATGAGTATGAGGTACTATTCTGGAGTGATGAAAAAGTTTCGAAACTAGAGAAGAGCAGTGGCCTGCACCACACTGTGACTCCACTAAATGTCACTGAATTGTATACTTTAAGATGGTTAACTGTATGTCATGTGAATTTTGCCTCAACCAAAACCATTAAATCCTAAAATTAATCTAATCATGTGATTGAAACCATTTCTTCTGGGGTGAAATACACTCTCTTTTGAGTTAGTCTTCCAAACTGTCCCCAAGCTCCTTAGAACTACCTGAAAGTTTTTTCAGAAATGTTTGTGAATTCTCTGGTCTTCCAACCTCATCAATCAGCACCACTACCCATCCAGTCGCACAGCTGCAAAACTAGGAGAATCCCCAACGCCTCATATTCCTCGTTTTCCCACAGCCAATCTAGCACCACGTGCTTCCTAATCCTTCTCACGTCTGTCCACCCTCCTCCAGCTCCACTTCCACCACACCAATCCACACTCCTCTCAGCACATACCTGAACCACTGCAGCCCTTACTAACTAGTCCCCCTGATCTTTTCAAACTGCATCCCTGACCCCGAGCCCCCAAGCCCCTGCAGGGTTGCTCACGCTTCACCCCTGACCCTCAAGCCCCTGCAGGGTCGCTCATGCCTGCTTCTCCTGCCTCAGCAAACACCACTCCTCCTTTGACATTCTGAGCTTCAGCCACACGGGTTCTCTTTAATTCCTTGGATACGCCACACTCCCTCTTGCTACAAACATGTTCCCTCTGTCTCAAATGCTCTTCCACCTGATCCCTTCTTCTGCTGACTTAACTCCTACTCATCAGCAAGAGTCACTTTCTCCAGGTGGGAGTCAGGTTCCTTTGTTACAAGCTCTCAAGGACCACGTTCCTTTTCTTTAGAGCACTTATCTCAATTCATCATTACATGCTCATAAACACACGTGGTTAATTCATGTCAGTCTCCTCCATTAGGCTGAAAGCTTCGTGAAAGCAAAGACCACATCTGTCATTTTAATTTAATTCCCCAGAACCCAACACAGCACCCAGCACATTAAAAAAAAAAAAAAAAGAAATCAATAAATGTGTTGAGTTACTGATACTCCAGCTCCAAAGCCCTTGTAATATTAAAAAGGAGAAGAAAAACTATTTGGGAATATAAAATAAGGAAAGGAAGATTAAAGATGTAAAGATTACAACTTTCTCAATATGCAAAATTGACCACAGATACAAAAGGCCAAAAGATACCTCCAGGTCCATCAACACCCAAAACATCCAATCTATAAACAGAATGATTTGGGTTAAACAGACACAGTTCCTGTGAGATCTCTAAAAATGAATAATGTAAGGCAGTGAGGACTGCAACACAGAGACAACAGGACTCCCTGGGAACGGAACAGCCTGTACCACACACAGATCTAGTCCAGTCGTGAAGGTTTGCAGAAGATCCCATTTTCTAATTCCTGATAACACAGTCACAGTTCTGGACTGCTTAGTGCTTCTCGTCTGATCCCCATCTCAGCACACTTGCCTGGTGTGTGTTTTTATGTTGCCTTAGGGCATGTGCAAAATGCAAAGATATATATTCTCACCAGGGTAAGAATAGGGAATAAGCTGTTAGAAAGCAAGGATCCCCCCACCCCTTTAAGTCTTACAGGCGTATTTGCTATATCTCAGAACTTAAATGGAGAAGGAATATGAAGACAGCTAACACACTCAGAAACTAAGATGGTAACCTGTGAGTGGGGAACAGTCCTGCCCTGCAGGCAAGAGGCTGAAGAATAAGGAAGACACACCCAGGCTCCCCATCCCACTAGTACCAGCACCATGGCCAGCCTGAGGGAATGTCCCCACTCCTTGGCTAAGGCTGGTCTTAAGCCCCGTCACAAAAAGCACCCACATGCCCCTGGACAGAACATCAGTCCCATGTGGCCCTTTGCAAAGCTCCTACTTGTGGAAAAGATGTCCACAGGGCAGTTTCCTCGCAGCCTGCATGGAGTCCCAGCAGATGGCACAGTCATCGTTATTGACAGCCAGCTCCTCTGGAGTTGCAACCGCAAACCTGTAAAAAACAAAGTGCAACTGGCAGGGATCTCCATCAATTCCACACACAAATACTGAGCACCACTTACTTCATAGACTTCACCTTTAACAGCACAGTTACAGAGGAATCGTGTTCAGTAAAAAAATCTCCACCCACGAAAAATTACACCTGCATTCTCTTCATAGCCCACCAAAGAGCAAGAAATCTATACACAGAAACTGACTGTGTCTTAACAATGGCTCCTGTTAGTGATGACTTAAGCGAACATTTCTGGGTAAATCAGAGGAGTTAAGACCCCTCAGAGAGCCAAACTGTTCCCTTGGACACAAAAAGGACACCCACTGATCTCACACTTTCAGGCTTGGTTTAGCCTCAGGATGGCAAGTGAGTACCTCCTCCACTGAGGTTAAGAGTATGAGAGAGTGCATAAGGAAGAAAAAGGGCAGAAGCCCAAGGAAACATCCATTTAATAATAATGATGATAAAAATAATGACCTAATAAAAGAACCTAATCTTTACTGAGCACATACTATGTACCCAGTACTGTTCTAAGTAATATTACGTTCATTATCCCATTGAATCCTCCCAACAGTTCCAGGAAGAAGGTTCTGCTATCATCCCTAGACTTAAGCAACTGAGGCACAGGGAGGTAAGTAAATTGCCCAAAATCACACGGCAACTAAGTGGGGCTTCAAACCCAGGCAGTCTGACTCCAGAGCCTATACTCTTTACCATTCCGTTAACAGTTTACAAAAGCAGGTTCTCGTATAATCTGGGATCTGTTATTATTAAAGATCTCAAATGAGTCAACATGAGCAACGTCAACTTGTGCTTAATTACCTGGCTTCCATGTTTCCAACCACTCGCAAATAGTTCTTGTGCCGGCGGATTCGACGTTGTACCTCATGAAACAGGTAACGCAGCTGCATAAAGATGACCAAGCTGGCCATGGATAACCAGATGTTGCCAAATAACTTAACAAGAGGGAAAGAGAATAAAATATACAATAAAAGTGAATGTGAACTTGCTACTACTGAGAGTGCGGTATGCAACAGAAGCTCTGAATTGTGGGCGAAGGTGAACTGGAGCAGTCATTCAGAAAGCAAATGCACACATTTCTCTCACTACCCTGAACAATGTACATGCTCTCTGGCCTAGTCATTCCATCACCAGCAATCTTTCCTGAGGAACTAATCAGAAATTTTAAAGCTTTATGCAAAATGATGCCCCTCCATGCAATTATAAAACAGAAAATCAGGAAATGGACACAATGCCCAGTAGGGGAATAATTATACTGTAAACTCATATAATGTAACATTATATACTCATTATATTTATTATAAAATATAATTACATCCTATTATTATATTTTATATATAACATTTTGAAGATGAATTACATGGGAAAATAATATTTAAGTGAAAAAAGGATAAAAGTACTTTAAAAAAACTAATATGTGACAAAAAAAGGTACGCAAAGATGTGAAGTAGCAAACAACTGAATACAAACTAAATATTCTATTGTGGGAGCAGGCTGTTCAATGGCTGGGGGTGGGGAATAGGAGGAAGGTGGTCAAAAGGTACAAACTTCCAGTTATAAGATAAATACGTAGGGGGGATAGAACGTACAACATGATGACTATAGTTTTAACAGTGCTGTATGGTATATTTCAATTAAATCACCGCACTTCTATGTTGTGGAAGTTTTATCTTAAAGGTATTAAAATGATTTAGAAGAATTGTTGCTAGCATAGGAAGATGTACATAATATACTAGCTACAAAAAGCCTAAACTATATGCCCAATACACAATCTCCATTGAAGAATGTATGGATTTGAATATATAAAGAAGCAGTAAACACAACAAAATGTCAACAGTTATCTCTGGATATTTGTTTTGGGGGGGCCTTTTTATTTTTAAAGTATGTTTTGAAAGTTACTTTTAAAAAGTAGACTTATAGAAATGCGCTATGTTTTACCCAAAAATTTTTAAATGCTACTTTGATAGGCTTACAATTTAAATAAAATGCCCACCAAATATGTTGATTCTCACCATTCACAAATCACTGAAGTGCTAAACCAATGAAGCAGGTTTTCAGCATGGTGATTTCTTGTACATCAAAGTAAAATGTAAACAATGAAGTAGGAGGAATTAAGAACAAAGACTTTGTTTTTAATTACAAAGATAGAAAATTTATGAATCCATGAAGTAGCTAACACAGTGGGAATTCCCTTTACCACCTACAAAGTAACTGTTAAATATTAGAAGCCACAGAAACTATGAGGAGAGGAATTCCCTTAATTTCATGCTAAAACAATTATCTACTGACTTGGTCAGCAGAGTCACCCACGTCTCCTACACAGCAAACACCTCCTGAGCTGGGCACCAAACTCATTCTACACTGCTTTATACCTGTTGGCCAAAAAAAAAAAAAAAAGGAAAAAAAAGGGAGGGGAACAGCTGCATCATTTTTACAGTCTTTAAGTGGGTCATCCACAAATGTTTCACCTGTTAAACCCTGTACTAAACAGGGTTCCTGATTATAAAAAACTTAGCTGTCTGTTAGAGCTCCTTCTGGGAAACTTACCAACATGTGAATATGATGCATGAGGTCCAGGGACAACAGAGTGAGCTCCATAACAAAATCTGTGTAATAGACATATGTTCCCTTTCCTTCCCACGTTCCTTCGTGATTGAGGTCCCAGAGGTGAATTACATATCTGCAGTGAATAGAGAAGAATCATGTTAATGACTTACTGTTACAATTGAATTTGTTTTAAACATGATATACTACAGTCACATTTTTATAAATTTTTTACATGTTGTATCTTTTTTTTTTTTTTGGTATGCGGGCCTCTCACAGTTGTGGCCGCTCCCGCTGCGGAGCACAGGCTTCAGACGCGCAGGCTCAGCAGCCATGGCTCACAGGCCCAGCCGCTCCGCGGCATGTGGGATCCTCCCAGACCGGGGCACGAACCCGCGTCCCCTGCATCGGCAGGCGGACTCTCAACCACTGCGCCACCAGGGAAGCCCCCTACATGTTGTATCTTAAAATCAACTGTATGAGTAGACCTCCATCACCACCCTCCCAAATTTCTACTCACCGTAAAATCACATGAGCAGTCCTCACTGTCACAAGAAGAGACTATTTTAAAAAAGAGAGATTTTTTTCTTTTTAGTAAAATTTAGGATTGCTCAGACCAAATTTACTTTTACAAAGTGATAAAAGTTCTCAGTTCAATTAAAAATCAGGTTGGAGGTGGGGGACTTGGAGGAGGGTAGTCACAAGGTACCAGTTATAAGATAAATAAGTCCTGGGGATGTAATGTACAACATGATGACTAGAGTTAACCGTGCTGTATGGTATATTTCAAAGTTGTGAAGAGAGTAAATCCTAAGAGTTTCTATCACAGGGTAAAAAACATTTTGGGGGGTATGAATATGCGATGATACTTATCGTGGTAATCATTTCACAACAAATGTAAGTCAAGTTATTATGCTGTACACCTTAAACTTATACAGTGCTGTATGTCAATTATATCTCATTAAAACTGAAAGAAAAAAAAACAAGTTACCAACCATTTTATTTCATGTGCTTCAAATTTTCATGGAATATTTTCATGACCTAGAAACAACTTTCATTGAGCCTTTTCCTGTTAACAGGTGGCAACCAATTACACCTGTCCATTTCTTGGGCATGCCTTCTACAATCTTGAGGTCATTGAGTTTGACAATCACTTATATTTTATACTGCATTAAGTCACCATAATCAATTATCCTAAGAGGGTGTCTGAATACTTGGTGACCCTATACCCAAGGTACAGCTTAGGTACTACTATCCTAGATATGAATCCCTGCTCTCTATATAATGCTTTCTGCACCCCCTTCACCCACACAGAATAAAACAGATGAAGGAAATCAATAACAAAATAAGACCCTCATAGTATTCTGTATTAAAGAAACTGATACTAAGAAAAATTTCTTCTTAATCTAGCAGAATAAAACTGTTAACATTCTTTACGTTTGAGATCAGGAAACTCCCGTTTACAAATGGAAAATATTTTACATAGAAGAGAAACACTATAAACATATGATTTAGTTCAAAATATCAAATCTGTAACATAAATTATCTTAAAAAAATTAATGAGCTAAAATGAAAATATGCCCTATGACCCAACAGACCTATTTTAAATGTCTTTAATTTTAGGTATACCGTTTTTCAAACTTTGGCCTAATACTAATTAAAAGTTAGAGAAACAAACAAGGAAAACCCAGTATCATTCAAATGGTGATTTATAGTAAAATATATCTAAATCAAACTAATTAATGTCAGAGTAAATAAAATTTTAAACATTTTTTTAACATTTGTATACCTTTCACATACAGTAAGTATTCAACTAGGATTGCAAATGTTTTTATTAAGTACTTAAATGTTCTTTCCTTATTTTTCTTACACTACTATATTATACTCTGAAATGAATGCTATTAAGCAAAATAAATTTTAACCCTATTCTAACTATTCCCAATTAGTACTTCAAACTTAGTGTTTTGATATTAGCTATCTACTGATACTGATATTAGATATCTATTATTTCATTTTTTCCATTAATAATAGCAATTATGGACAAGATAAAAGTATTTTGCCTTTGGCCTGAGGAAAAAAGCAAATATAGCCACTGAATATAAAGAACATACAAAAAATTTGATTTCTATCGAACAGAAATTAGTATTTTCAGAAAGGGTTTAAAAGTAAATTTTAAAATATACATGAATATCTCATTCTTTCAAAACAACAGTTTGCATATATATTGTATTATTCTATAAAATCTTAATTTATGGCCTATCTAAAATAACCAATTACAGGATATTTCCCTACTAATTGTTACCAATCATTGTTTACAATATCTTAAGGAGAAAACCCTTCCCACTTGGAAGTCACAGAACTTGGATTGTGCTACTTTTGCCACTTTGGCACTTCAAGCAATTCACTTCACCCTCCATGCCCATTTCCCCATTAATAAACAGGTATAATAAAATGAGTCAATATATGTAAGGTATTTAGAACAATCCCCAGCATAGAGTAAGCACTATATAAATGTCGGCAAAAATAATTACAGTTGACCCTTGTGCAATATGGGAGTTCATCCCCATATAATTTATAGTCGGGCCTCCGTATCCAGTTCCTTTGCATCTGTGAATTCAACCAACCAGGGACCATGTAGTACTGTAGAATTTATTACTGAAAAATATCCATGTATAAGTGGACCCACACAGTTCAAACTCACGTTGTTCAAGGGCCAACTGTACTTTTTATTATGTTGTAGCAAGGATCACGTGAAATAACATATGTAAAAGCAATCAGTACCAATACCCAACCCCAAACAAAGGAACTCAAAAAATGCTTGTTAAAATGAAGACCAGATATCCACTGTGGGTGAAAATAATCTGTCAATAATCCTCTAGCTTCCTTGAAAACACATAGGAACATAATCAGAGCAAAAACCTGTCTCTGCATCTTACCTCTGCAGCCATGAAAGCCAATGTGTGCATCCCATGGGTGTAGCCTGTGACACAACAGACAACTGCTAATCCACAGCAGGAAAGCAGCATAGCAATCAGTAGAGACAGAACTCGACCATGGCTACTCATTGGTGTGGTGGGAGAAAAGGAAAGCTAAAAATGCAAAACAGGAGAAGGAAGCTCATTCTTCAGCATGGCAGTGTTAATTAAACCTGACTAAGCATGGCAGTGTTAATTAAACTCAAGATTAACCTTGGGGTCTTTGCTTGGAGGTCTGTGCATAGCCGCACAGCCAAATGGAAGCACAGAAAAGTATCCCATCACCAGATGGTCAAAATTCTCCAACCAACCTAAATATGAGTATGAGCTGATATTTTGAGATCTTTATCATTTAATTTATGGAATATAACAATATACATTATATTTGCATCTCAAATTCTCAAGGATCCTCCTACCAGTGGGATTATAAGCCTCTAGAAACAATTTGCCAAAGGAATGTAATTCTCTCTTCTAGCTTCAACAGGACTCAACTTCAACAGGGCAGCACCACATTCTGCTGTGTTCTTTCACAATCTTGTTCTAGCCCTAACCCCTCAAAGTCACTTGGGAGGACATTCCTAGCCCGTTCACGGCTAGGACAACTGAAGTGTAATCCAGGTGCAGACTGACTACTATCATAATGCTATGTTAACAGTATACAGCTTGGAAAGGAAGGCCTGGAGCTGTGACTCCTGAGCAGGAAGGTGTAGATACCAAACCAGTCGGGGAGGTCAGGAGCGCCTGTCCATGGCCTGGGATGGGGGTTGAATTATGAAACAGCTGAAGACTTTGGAACTGAGATTAACTCACACAGACGGGCAAGGACCACCATGGTCCATGAGGACTGGGTAAAGAAAGGGGCAAGCAGGGTTGTGGAGTGGGTTTAACGGAGGGGCAGGATTGTAGGCGTCCATTTACTGGGGATCCACGAGATTAGTTCGGGACTACTAACAAATGAAGATTCACCCACACAACTCTGAAGCCAAGAGGCAGATCTTGTACCCAGACAGAAAAGGTTCACTTCTCCAGGGACCAAGGAAGCCAAGAGAGCTAATTCAGTCCTGCCCCAGGGTGGAAACAATGTAAGCTAGTCAGAAAGAAGGGCTCCAAGAACCAGAGTAAGAAGGGGGAAAATGGAAGGAGATTAGAACAGAAAACATCTGGAAGAGACCGGCTTTTTTTCAGTTTATATATTAAGGTTTCCTTGCGCTGTGATCAAAACAGTTTGTGTAGGTGATTTGACCTCACGTGGGTTGTAATGCAACACTACTGGGGAGGGGAAGGAAACCTCCCTAGGGGACACTGCTCCTGCATTCCTTGGCTGCTGCAGAAAGTTTCTCAAGAAACAGGTAGGAGGTACCTGATCCAGGAGCCTTCCCTGGGAGAGCTATCCTGCACATGTGTGTCACGGCTCATTCATATTACACAACTGAGACCTGGCAAATGTGTGCCTAAGCAGGAGAAGAGCTTGGCTAAAAACTCACGTATTCAAACCGGTCCTTGCAGAGCTGAACCATCAGATGCAGAAATACCAGTCCAGCAAACCAGAGGCACCACATGACCACTTCTTCCACTGTCTGGACATTCAGCACACCAAAAATGAAAATGAACTTGTAGAAAATGAAATTCCAAAACTTGTCTTTGAGGTGCTAAAAAGAAAAATATTTATAAAGGTGATTACCATTATACCTAACCCATTCAAGGAGAAGGTAACATAACAAAAGCTGGCTTCTAAGGAGAAAATAGTCTATTCTCAGCTTTCTAACACGTGTCCACAAGAAAATATCAATAGAAGGCAAAGAAAAAAATGAGCCCTCTGAAAAATAAAGGGAAGACACCTAGAAAGTAATCTATAGATTTTGGATTGAATTCCTTAGTTATGAAATTTTAGCCATTAAAAGGGGAGTGATATTAGTTTAGTACCTTATGTATTAATAATACATATACTTCTAACACAAAATAAAAAAGAATGGTGAGAGCTACAAGTATCATTTTTAATACTTCTACTCTCTAGATTTTTAAAACAAACAAAAGACTGGACATTCTTCTTCCTTTTTTTTTTTAAAACATCCTTCAGATTCCAAAATAACATATGCTCATTTGCCAGCCATAATCAATAATGTATGAAAAAGTACAAAGAAAATTAAAACAAAAATGATGCCTTGGGCTTCCCTGGTGGCGCAGTGGTTGGGAGTCCGCCTGCCGATGCAGGGGATGCGGGTTCGCGCCCCGGTCCGGGAGGATCCCACATGCCGCGGAGCGGCTGGGCCCGTGAGCCATGGCCGCTGAGCCTGCGCGTCTGGAGCCTGTGCTCCGCAGCGGGAGGGGCCGCAGCGGTGAGAGGCCCGCGTACCGCAAAAAAAAAAAAAAAAAAAAAAAAGATGCCTTAACATTTTTATGCATTTTTCTTCCTAAATGTAAAACATTGATTTTTGTATACTTTTATTTCACTTATATTGTGAGAACCTTACCAATGCCAATGAATACTGTCTGAATAGACCACTTTAGTGGTTACACATGGACACCGAAACGTTTTTTTCACCATTCAGAAAATGTTGCAATGAATATGTTTGTACAAGTTTCTATTTTTTCAGCATCATAGAATCAAAGCTTACGGATATTGTTATGGTTTCTAATAAGTAACATCCATCTGATTTCCAAAGAAGTTATATAAATGTACACTCCCACAGAAGTATATCTGTTTCACTGTACCCTTTCTTACACTGAGGATGTCCAGTTTTAAAAATCTTTACTATCCTGAAAAAAAGGGCAATGAGGGGCGTCTAGCCAACAGATATTAAAAGATACCTCAAGCCATCTGTGGGAGTGGTGGCAACTGAGTGCAGAGGATAAGGATGAAAATATGGCTCCTAAGTATACTTTTATGTATAGTTTTGAACCATGTAAATGTTTCACAAATTCAAAAACTTAGAAAGAAAAGCAAAATTGAATAAAAACATAAATAATTGAACCTACATGTGGAACAAATTGATAATGTGACTATTTAAAGATAAGAGTTACTTGGAGAACTTTAAAACACTGTACTCTGACTGTACACCCTTTGTTCAGAGAACAAAATGAACTAGGGATCCTTGGTGAATGTCTGTTTCCAGATCTGGGGCAGGAAAGCATGAAGTGAACCTAGAACATTTTGTGTCCTGGTTCTGAACCTTCACTCCACCATCTATCTGCTGTGTGGCTTTGGGCAAGTTACTTACAATCCCCAGGCTTTGGTTTCCCCATCTATAAGACAGGTATTATAACAGTGTATATCTCATAAAATAGTTGGGGTAACTCAGTAAGTTAATGTATGTACGGTGCTTAGACAAGTGCCATAGTAGGCGATAAGTGCATTTAAAAAATTCCTTGTTCTACACCGCCACTTAACAGGTGGAATATTTGTCCAATTTTAGGTAGTCAATGTCTTTGCCTCTAGCATTACTCTATTTCTTGAAGTTTAAGCACACAGAGAGTAAACCCATGTCAATTCTGTAGCATTCTAACTCAAAACGGCACTTAATAAATGCTACTGGATGACACTGGTCAAAAACTGTCATCACTGAACAACACGAAAGACGTGATCTATACTGAAAAAAAACTGAAAGTAGAGTTGAGTGACAAATGTGCCCATCACGATTACCTCCAGGTATTCGAAAAATCTCTGTAATACTCCAGGGTTATGTTTTCTGTAAATTCTGAACTGATATTTAACATTTTAGGAAAAAGAAAGCAGTATGTAAGGCCCACTGGTGCCAGATCAATCCACCAGCAATTAGGTTGCTTGCCTGGCCTGACCAATTTCTGGCCCATAAGTCAAAAGTTTTTCTTGAAAACAAAAGAAGCATCAAAAAAAAGCTTCTGTATCCTACCAAAAAACCCTCTATGTTCTACTGATCCCATCTGGGAGACCTCTGGAGTCGATATTTTGGAGAAAGTACTGAATACTCACTAATGAAAAATTTCTGGGAAAACAAACAGTCCTGCCCTTAACGGCATCCAAGGGCTCAACTCTAAACTAGGACCTCAGCTGATTTAGTAACAAGAGATTTGGGTTGAAAAGGATACGTAAGGGGTGAGGTCACTGTTGTACTTTTAATGTAGTAGGTTCCTGTGTCTTACCACTGGGATAAGATAAAGTACAATATAGTTCTGTTTGTATGTTATTGTTTTAAAGGCCAGTTCTAAATTCTTACTTTAAAACACACTATTCTACACTCCATCCACTAAAATCCCTGGGGAACTGCCAATCTGTACAGTATGCTTGTGGCATTACTTCTTTAATGGAAGCACCTCCTGCTCATACATACATTCTGAGAGTAATGTTCAAATGTCAGACTATCTCACCTGAACACTGCTTGTAGAATGATGCATCTTAATACACTTTTCCAAAGGGAAAAACTAAAATCTCTTGGTAAATTCCTTTGGAAAAGAACCCATATTCTAAAGAATGATATATACAATTACTCAAACTAAAACACGTCTGAGCTTCTTTTAAAATTACCTCATAAAAGTCATGGGGAAATAGCTATAAAGAACAATATTGGGACAACTTGGATACATTAAATACGGATTGTGGATTACATAAAGTATTTCATCAATGCTGAAGTTCCTGATTTTGATCACTGTGCTATGGTTACATAAGAAAATGTCCTTGCTCTTAGGAAACACATATTAAAGTACTTGAGGTTAAAGGGGTATGACGTCCCCAGTTTACTCTCAAAAGGATCACAAAAAATATGTATATATAAATAAAAGGCAACTGTTAGAGTAAATGGGGAAAAATGTTAATAACTCTGAATCTGGATGAAGTCTATATAGGAGTTCTTCATATTATTTGTACAACTTTTCTGTAAGTTTGAAATTATACCAAAAATTTTTTCTTTAATCTGGTCACAAGAATGCATCCTTGCTATCTGGACTTACCTGTCTTTCGCTCACTCGAAGAGGGCCAAACACAATACACTGGATTAGCTTAGCCACCAACATCAAAACACAGCAAGCAGTATTTACTAGAACCTGTACACAAACCAAAGAAAGGAAGTTTATTTCCTTCTGTTGAAAAATAAAAGCAGCTCTAAAAATTTTATATTAGGAATTCAGCCAACGTTTCTAATGACTGAGACTTTCCAGTTTTCTACCAGTACAAGATAAGTAATATTTGAAGGGGCACATTTTTATGGGTGGCAGGGTACGGATGAGGAGTGGGGAGGACGGCACCAGCTCAGCAGTTAACTCACAGAGCCCCGCCCCAACATGTACCCTCCAGAAGGCCATCCTCCCCTTCAGTCTTAACTGAACTGTGTGTAAACTTTGTACTGTATGCACCTGAAAAAACCATAAGTATCTCCTAGGTACATCACTTCCTACATTAAGATTTTGACAGCCTAGAAGAAAACTTTTCCAGAAAATGCAGTTATCATGAACAGTGAAGTCCAGCACCCAAACATCCTGCCCTGCCCTGTCAGAAAAATAGGACATGTGGAGAAGAGTGTGGATGGTCATAAAAAAGTCACAAGATCATAAGGAACTGAGAATCAAAAACATACACATTTTCAAATGTATTGCAATGGGACAAAAGATATCTGTGGTTGGTGTTGGCCTTAAAGTAAAGGTTCTGGGGCATTTGAGGGGAGTGGAATCAAGAAAGCAGGAACAGCTGAGAACTGAAAGGCAACCATGAGACACCAATGACAATCCAAAGCCTTCTTCACCAGCAAGTGGAAAACTTTCTTAGTAATTAAGAGAGGGATCTCCTTACACCTAAACAACAAATGTAATGCTTACAAAATGAAAACGTGGGCTGCCCGACTCAGAGGCTAGTGTGGCACGTCACATTACTGATGCTCAAATGATTTCTAAAACCACAGAACCTGAAAAAGCCAAAAGGACCTTGATGAAGATGGTAAAGAGGACTTTTATTAAGAGCAAATGAAAACAAACACCAACAACATAAAGGCTGCTTCAATCTTTGATTCACTAAGTTTACAGGAAGGTGGCCATATTCCTCTTTCCAGGTCATTCTTCCATCTACTTTTAAAAGAAGCAAATGATATTTTAAGAAGAAGTAAATAAACGGAAGGTGACGGAAGAGAGTAAGGTAAGAAAGCAAACTCCCTAAGATCTCTTCAGGTTCCCTAGTGCTTCACAGCATCCAGCCCTTTGGGAGCCCTGACGCATTACATACAACGAGTGGTAGCCCTGATTCATTACAAAAGATTAAATTATGTTTAGTTACATTCTGCCTGTCTAATGGGGCAAGGAAGTATGTGACGTATTTTCAAAGAACTGAAACAAAAATAGTGCTGAAAAATGAAACTCTTCTGGTAATTAAATCCTTCAAATAGCCAGGAAAAAACTCAAATTGGTTATCCAAAACATCCCACCTCCCTAACATGACTCCCTGTGGAGCAGCCCTATTCAAAACATTCCAACAAACAGTGTAGAATACTAAATTTTAAGGAGATGAAATAGAGGTTTAAAAGGCTCATCTTCATTGTGCTCTAAACCAGTTAATAGGAACCCCAATCAGGTTAAATTAAGTAAAATTAAAATTAAGTAAAATTAAGAAAAAATGTCATAAGACAAAACTACAGCCCCAATCCTTCATGCCATATCCCCCAGCTGAACAGGATTTTTAAAATCAGCCAAACATCTCCAGCCTAATTACAAAACAATTTTTAAAAATTCTTCCTGTTTTTGCAGGTAGGCTTACAAAGTAAAGAAATAAATTCAACACATTTAGCACCTACTTGCTCAAGGCATGTGGGACATTAAGAGAAATGAGGGTGATCTGGACCCTGCACTCAAAAAGCTTTTAGGATCTACAAGACACAGCTTGGTAAGCATCTAACAGACCAAGCCAGCTGCTGTGAGAACAACAGAGGAGAAATCAAATTTAGGGTCACTTAATCATTTCTCTACGCTAAACAGCATTCTCATACACCTTGGGTTACAAAATAAGAAATAAAGTATTACTTCTCAGGTAAAACTTTTCTTAAGGTTTTCTAAGTTCAAAAATGAGGTATAGGGCTTCCCTGGGGGCACAGTGGTTGAGAGTCCGCCTGCCGATGCAGGGGACGCGGGTTCGTGCCCCGGTCCGGGAAGATCCCACATGCCGCAGAGCAGCTGGGCCCGTGAGCCACGGCTGCTGAGCCTGCGCGTCCGGAGCCTGTGCTCCGCAACGGGAGAGGCCACAGCAGTGAGAGGCCCGCATACCGCAAAAAAAAAATAATAATAATAAATTAAAATAAATAAATAAATAAATAAATAAATAGGGAACTCTACTCAATATTCTATAATAACCTATATGGGAAAAGAATCTGAAAAAGAATGGCTATATGTATATGTATAACTGAATCACTTAGCCGTACACATGAAACTAACACAACACTGTAAATCAACTATACTCCATTATAAAATAAAAATAAAATAAAATTCCAAATCAGATCCCACTAGGTCACCAGTGATATCCTTACAGAAACAACACTTCAGCCCATATTTAAACCAACGGAATTCGGACAAACTTTCTCACCTCACTTTATCCTTGCAGACCACAGTAAAAGTACTAACCTCATTCTGCTCTACACAGCTAACTAATCTTTCTTTGTGGGCAGAATCCAAACTTAAATGTAAGTAAATCTAAGTACAAGGGGTTCACTGGAGCACTGTTTATAATAGCAGAAAAATGAAAACCAATTAAATGTCCATCAGGGAGGTTACTTCAATAAACCGTAAAACAGCCATTCAACAGAATACAATGAAGCCAGGAAAACTAAGTCAGCAGTTCTGCATTTACTAGCATTATACAGAACCTTCAAGATAACTTGCTCACTGAAAAAAAAGCAAAGTGTAGAAATGTGATTACTAACGCTACCTTCTGTGTAGGAAAAAGAAAGAATATGTATACATACCATATATATTTGTATGATATGTAGATGTGAACTGTGTCGACTTGATCAATCTGGGTACTTCTTAGTCTTCTACTTAACACCAGCACTAACTACCCCCTCTCCCCACAAAACACACCTTCTATCAGTCTCCTCCTTTAAGGACAACTGGAATGTTACTTTTCTGTAGGCTCCCAGTGACAAGTATAAAATGCCAGTAATGCAAACTCCCCCTTATTATACTGATGCTTGTGTTCCTCTTTGCACAACATTAGGGAAATAAATGAGATTACGTATACAAAGCATGCAGCATACATCTAGCAAGCAATCAAACAGCAATCTCCTTCCCTCCCCACTATAAAGATTTTTCCTATATTTTTAGGTTGTTTATCTAGGCTTATATCCTATTATTTACAAGTTTAGTCTTTTTCTTCAGCTGCCCCAACATTTCTAGAGCTAACATTTTTCTCTAATCATCTTTGGAATATTCACCTCATAAAGACTCAAACCTAGTAAATTACTTTCAGTTCTCAAGTTGTATAATTATGTGAAGATGGGCTCTTTGAAGCAGGAGTCAGAAACTTTTTCCCTAATGGGCTATCAGACAGTAAATATTTTTAGATTCTGTAGGCCACATGCTCTCAGTCACATATTCTTCCTTTCGGAAAAAAAAAAAAAACTTTAAAAATGTAAAAACCATTATTAGCTAATAGGCCAAATAGGCCAACACGGTTTGCCAATCCCTGCTCTTAACGGTCAGATGACTTTTATCCATTTTCGTTTTTGGTGACTTTTTCCCTTGACACTTCTATTTAAACTACTTCATTTGCATATAATTAAGTCATCAGAACCTTAAAACTTGTTTCATATGTCTATTTCTCCATTTTACCATGTCCAGCTCTTACAGTTTTAAAAGCAAATACATAAAAAAGAAAAAGAAAAAACCAGAACTGAAAAAAAACCAGGAGAAAGTGATGAAACTAATGAGTAAGATTAATGAAGTTGAAAAGCCAAAAACACCTGAACAACTCAAAACAATGATGGAAACTGATCAGGAGGTACTTTAATGGAAGTGACATCTGAACAATGTAAAAGTACCCAAGAAATGAGTAACAAAATAAAACCTAATCTGGAATGAAAGTTCTAGAAAGACATGAAGAAACAAATAATCATGCCAAACCTGGGTAGGTGTTAGTGCAACAACCCTGGGAACCTCCCCTCACACCTGTTCTCAATGTCAGTGCCAGAGGGCCACCTGGAGAACTTTCCTTGGGGACTGGAGTCCTAGGTCACTACATCTCCTGGCCTCTTCCCAGTCTACACAAATCCATCTTCCCCACTGCGGCTATAGGTCCGCCCCTGAAAAGATCATCTCATCATGACAGCCCCTCCTCCCCTCCACTCCCGCTTAAACCCTCTGGCCCATGAAATAATGTTCACACTCCTTAACAGAGCAGGCAAGGTTTACATCATCTGACCTTCACCCCATACCCCATCCTCTCCCTCATCAGTTTCTCAACCATTAACATGCCTAAAATCACCTAGGATATTAATCAAAATGAAGACATTATATCAGTATCTATAGTCATCTAAACTGTGCCCTACAAAGATAAGTTTTAGAGATTCCAGTATGCAAAATAATATCTAGCAGGATTTGCAAACTGGCAGAAAGATCAATTGATTGTTTTGTCTTGCCGTTTTTTAAAAAAATATTTATTTATTTATTTGGTTGTGCCGGGTCCTAGTTGCAGCAGGCGGGCTGCTTAGTTGGGCTCCTTAGTTGTGGCAGGTGAACTCTTAGTTGAGGCACGCATGTGGGATCTAGTTCCCCGACCAGGGATCGAACCCGGTCCCCCTGCACTGGGAGCGTGGAGTCTTATCCACTGCGTCACTAGGGAAGTCCCTTGCTTGGTTTTTAAAAAATTGAATCTGAGTGTCCTTGGGCAGGGAAAGAAAGGATCCATTCTGACAAAGGCCCCGCCATATATTCTCCTAATAATGCGATCTGTCAGGCCTCGGAGGAAGGCATTTGAGATTTTGACTCCCACTCGTCTACTAAAGCAGAAACTTAAGTAATGAGGAAAACTGACAATGCATACATGGAGGGTCTGAGGAACCAAGGAAGACCAAGATAAGTGTGAAAACCACAGAGGAAAGATGGAAGAAAAACAGCAAGATCAACTGAGAAAGGTAAAAAATCATCAGCAGATAGGAAGAAATTACAAACTCGCATGAGGCAAGACCTGTTGAAAAAGCTGGGAAGAAAAGGAAATTTTCTTAAAAGTAATAATTTTCAGAGAAAATCAACAGGCTTTATGTAATGTTTTATGAAGAGGTGTTAACCTTGGAATTTGAACATGAGTTTTGTAAAAAACTCTGGCGAGGGGGCAGGGAGATCATTAAACAATACTAGTAGTTGTTAAATACTATAGCAGTTCCATTTCAAAGGCTTATTTGTACCTTATACTTAAATAAATAAATATATAAAAGACTACATTATAATCTCAACATTTGGCAAAATCACTCTTCACATCACAGTTTACCTGCCAACTGAAATGCAAAAATAGATTTTTAAAATCTATGTTTAATAGAAATTAAACAAGAGACGTGTGGCTGAGTTCTTTCTCTTCTCCCTTGTTCTGTACTGTAAGATTCAGCTTTACACAGCAGTGGAGGAATGGAACTCCACCCTTCACTGCCTTCTACTCATCTCTTCATCAGAAGGACCAAGAGACTTGAACCACACCCACAGTTCATAAATCCCACTGCTTCCTGATGAAGCACAGCGGGATTAATTATAACAAATGAGTTGTGTATCATTCTGTGTACTTGGAATATTAATCCCAGTCACTTACAGCCGGCTCTCACCCCAAAACGGGAATTTACAGAAGACAAGACTCTGGACCCAAGACACCACAGCACATCCAAGGGACAGACTTCAGTCCTGGAACAACCTTTCTGATCGCCGTGGGGTTTCTGTGAGGCATTCAAAGGCTAAGGTAGAAGCCAAGCTCTTAAGCCAAAATACTGTTGATCTACCCGCCTGAAATTATCTGTTCTAATAAGTGAAACCAGCATTTATGCCTTGTAAATGCTGCTTATCTTACACTGGCAGACAAACTGGAAACCGTGTTTTAAAATGGATCACTAAAAGGAGAAATCCTGAGTTCAAATGGAGAGACACCTCTTGACTCCGAATGTTTTGGCTGCCTTCAGACATCAAAGGAAACTTTCATGAACCACCAGGTAAAAGCAGCAGGAAAGGAAGCACAGTTTGTATGTTTGTTCTACCCAAAGAGGACAATCACATAATAAATAGAAAAAAAAAAAAAAAAAAAAAAGGTCTCTCTCCAAACAGGAATGTCCGAACACACCCAGATGCCTAAAATTCTCCTATGCTCAACATCCTAACTGTCTCTTCCCTCTCTTTGTGGGAAACCTGTTAACATTTCCGGGTCTGACAGAGTCCGAAAAGCCTTCCAACTTCCCTCCACAGTTTAATAAAATAGCCGGGTAACTGACTGGCCGGTCCCAGCCTCCCAGGTCAACCCGCTCTTTGAGGACTCCTTGTTTCCTTCCCGGTGGTCCCTCAGAACCCCAACTCTGCTCCGCCATCATTTACTTCTCCCCCCAACCCACCCCAGCACCTCCCCCCTACCCCCCGGCCCTGACCCTCCCCGGCCGGCCGCGTCCCCTCGCACCCCGCCTCCTGCGCCTCCCCAACCGCGTCCCAAAGTCCCTTCCTCAGGCCCTCAAAGGCGACCCTGCCCTCGGGACCCGCCGCTCCTCACGACCCCAAAGCCACCCCCGCCAACCCCTCACCGGGTCCTTCAGTGGCGCGCACGCGGGCGGGGCCCCGCCCCCCGGGCCTCGCACTCGGGGGTCCCGGGGGGAAGGGACCCCGGCCCCAGCCACGCCCCCCACAGATAATGGGTGACATGGCGGTCCCCACAATCCCCCGCCCGGCTCCTCTCCGCTCCTCCTCGGGGGACCCGGCAGCCTCGCTCACCCACACGAATAGGCTGTCCGAGAGCAGGTACTGGGCCACGTCGCGGGCCCGGGGTCCCCCGGTGCTCGGCCGGACGAGCGCGGCCGGGTCTGGCTGCACCGCGGCCGTTACCGGCTCCGCCTCGGCGGGCCCAGGCCCGGGCCTGGCCTCGGGCTGGCTGAGAGCGCGGTAGGCGCTGACGATGGTGCCGAGCAGGGCCAGGCCGCTGAGGCCCGTGTAGGTGCGGAGGCTGGGCCAGGGGAAGCGCTCGAGGAAGAGCAGCGGCATGGCGGCAGCGGCGGCTTCCAGCCCCCAGGCCTCCCCGCGCTGCGGCCGGGCCGCGGCGGCCTCGCGAACGGCGCCCACGGGCTCTGGCGTCGCCGTTGCCGTTGCCGTCGCCGCTGCCGCTGCCGCCTCGCCGGGCCGGGCCGGGCCGCTCCTGGCCGCTCCGCCCCGCGCCGCTCCCGCTGCTGCCCCTGCCGGCGCGGAAGATCCTCGGCTGGCTAGGGGCGGGCCGCCGCCCCCAGCAGGGTGCGGGCGGGACGGGCGCGGGGGCGCGGCCTTCGTCCCCCGCCCCCATCGGTCGCGCCGCCGCCTGGCTAGCGAAGGCCTCGGCTGCAGGCCCTGGGGCCCAGAACCTAGCATTATCCTCCGCCGACACCCCAGCTCGGCCTGGCCCGCGGACGCACAGGGCACCCGACCGGGGCCGAGCCCAAGCGTCACTCAGGCCCGACGGCGCTGACAAGCGGTCGAGACCTGGCCGCGTGGCCGATCCGCGGGACGCGGGGACCCCCACCCCCGGGCGTCCGGCCACTTGTCCCTTCCCTTGCTTCCTTAAAACTCCTCCTTAAGCAGGTTACCCCGGAGCACCCCCTTCGGGCCTAGGAGCTTCCTAGGTGGCTGAAAGAGGAGATGGTGCTTAGGGAATAATAGAAGCCCTGACCTCATAGAAAGAAAATTAACCAACGGTCTTAAATTCTTCGCAAATAAAGTTTCTGCTGTTTACTCGTAACCTCCAGCAGAGTCTAAAACGAATCCGATTAAGCAGGAAATAAAAATGTGTTCCGTCATACACCAGGTAGGAATGTAAAATGGTGCAGCTATTTTGGAAAGTGGTCTGTCAGCTCCTCAAAAAGTTTAAACCTAAGAGTGACCATTTGACCTTGCAATTCCACTCCTAGGTAAGTAAGTAACCGAGAGAAATGAAAACACACCACCGCACAAAATGTGCACACAAATGTCAATAGCAACGTTATTCTTAATAGCCAAAGGTAGAAACAACCCTAATGTCCCTCAAGCAATGCATGGATACCTAAGTGATACCCCCTACAATGGAATAGTATTCAGCCATGAAAATGAAGTACTGATACATGCTGCAACATGGGCAAATCTTGACAACATGCTAAGTGACAGCAGCCACACAAATGGCCGCATAGTGTGATTCCATTTATTCGAAATGTCCAGCACAAGCAAAAACATAGGTAGACAGAGAAAGATTAATGGTTGCTTAGGGAGATGAGGGAACTGAAGTATAAAAGCTAAACATGGATTTCTTTTTGAGGTGATGAAAAGTGTTCTAAAGTTGTGGTGACTGTGGCACAACTCTGAATATACTAAAAATCTTTAATTGTATATTTATATGGTGAAATATGTAAAGTATAGCTCAATAAGACTGTTAAAAAAAGAAAGAAAGGCACTACCAAAAAAAAGTGCTACCTTGGGGGTCTTATTCCCCAAGGTCTGTACTAGTGCCTGATGCAGAGTAGGTATTCAGCAAATATTTGTTGAATCTTACAAACTTTCAAAAGAAAAGGACTAAAATATATTCAAGGTCTCTTTCATACCTAATACTCTAATTCTAAAAGTTTATTAGTTAGAAAACAAAAGATCGCTCAGCTCGTTATTACTACCCAATTTGTAATTTTTAGAAACATCCTATTAAAGGGCCTGTGATGAACACAACAGTATGGCTTTTACTGGGGAGGGAGGATGAGCGCGTACACACACACACACTTTTTTATATGAGATCTATATGATTAAACTTTCAGTTTCCTTTGGTTCTCTACCTGCAGCCATTTGATTAAAATGCTGAACTTTCAACTTTATTGGTAAATAAAGTTTTATACGGAAAAAAGGATAGTGATTTTCCATAAAGTTCTACTTTATCTGAGCCCCCATAAATTTTAAACCACACTATCCAACTATCCAAATTCAATCCAAGCCACAATAGTTATAAAATATCATATACCAAACTTGTCCTGTCACCATAAGGGGCTACTGTTAATAAATCTGTCCTTATTAAGGTACAGTATTCCACCGTCTTGAATTCAAAGTGTTATACTCTGAGTTATATTTTGAGAGAACCACTACTTTCTACATGTTAAAACTTCAGGCAACCTGTTTCCTGGAATGACTTTGTGTTTAATAGCAACTTTTAACACTTGATTCTGACTACATAAAAACTATAGTCTAAATATTATACTTTCAGAAGCTTGTAATTTCTGAAGATTCAATATGAGAATAGGTGACATTAACCTAACTATATAAGGTTATTTTTTATTTGCATTTTAAAAGATCTTAAAGGTTTGCATCTGGACATCTTACTGGGATAATTAGTATTTGTTCTGCCAACATTTTGTCCTCAACCCATTCCAAGAAGGTAGCCAGGCTTTTTGCACATCCTTCCCTCAAGGATTTTTTTTTTCAAGGACAGAACCCACCTTCTAAAGTCAACCAACGCTCCTGGTTCTTTGTACTGCATCCTACATCATGATAGGAGTGGGAAAGGAGACCAGACTCAGGGGGATGAATACTAGTGTGGCCAGGAAGGCTGGGCCATAGGCATAGGGGCCACCTGCATCATTTGCATCCTAAGGCCCAAGTGTAGCAGGGAGGCAATGGAACCAGACTTAAGAAGCTAGTTCAAAGCAGCCGCATAGCACAGGGAGATCAGCGCATAGCACAGGGAGATCAGCTCGGTGCTTTGTGACAGACTGGAGGGGTGGGATAGGGAGGGTGGGAGGGAGGGAGACGCAAGAGGGAAGGGATATGGGAACAGATGTGTATGTATAACTGATTCAATTTGTTATAAAGCAGAAACTAAAAAAAAAAAAAAAAAAAAGCAGCTAGTTCAGCTTGGACAAATATCCATGGAGTCCATGATGGAAGCTAGAGGTCTCCCCACCCCCACCTTCATTTCAGAGTGCCATTTATGCTTTCTGGATTCGTATGACTTTGGGTAGGTCCCCTATTCCCAATAATGACTGAGACTGAATTCCCTGCCATTTTGTGAGACGGGGGCTCTGATTTGGTTTGATTTAAAGGAAATAAATATAACATTTCAGACAAACCAGAGTTGTGAAGATTCATATCTAGATACATTATAGCTCTTTTCATTTAAAAAAATATCCAAAAGCCTTCTATATTCATGATCTCATTTGATTTTCACCATCCTGTGAGAAACGCTGAGTAGTCTGGGTGTTGTTTAAGGTTCTCAGCAGCCTAGGAACTGAACTTCATCATCTAATCCAGTAGCCTTCATTGTGCTCCCATGGAATTCTGCTTGTGTTTTCATTAGCTGGACCAATGTGTTCCATTACTAAATCTAGCAGAGGGGAAAAAATAATCAACTCAAGTTCATAGGGAAAAAAGTAAGTTAATGGGAACATTTCAGTTTTTAGCTTTTCTTTCATAATTTTTCATAGCTCTTTGGTGCCTGCTATAAACTAGTAAAATTTTCAGAAAAACTCTGCAATAACTGTATCAAGTTTTGTTCAACTTTTGTTCAGATATAAAGTCTCAAGCCTATGGTTTTATTACACATATATTCTCACGTTCTGAGTAAACCGTTTCTATTACAATAATGAAATTGAATTGCAAAGTACTGGGTTGGCCAAAAAGTTCATTCGGTTAACGAATACATCGTTCAATAAAGTTCTTGGTGAAAATGAAATTTTTTTTTTTTTTTTTTTTTCAGTACGCGGGCCTCTCACTGCTGTGGCCTCTCCCGTTGCGGAGCACAGGCTCTGGACGCGCAGGCTCAGCAGCCATGGCTCACGGGCCTAGCCGCTCTGCGGCATGTGGGATCTTCCCGGACCGGGGCACGAACCCGTGTCCCCTGCATCGGCAGGCGGACTCTCAACCACTGCGCCACCAGGGAAGCCCAAAAAATGTTTTTTATTTGTACTTAAAACCAAGTGAACTTTTTGGCCAACCCAATATTACAAAAGTAGCAAGCATGGTGTCACAGCACATCATGACCTCCAAGCAAGTTTGATTAAAAAAAAAAACCAAAACTAAAGTCAATACTCTCTTTGGAAACTGCTGAGTCCCCAATGATATAACACAGTTAACAACATTGCATGGCAACTACTAAATGCCAGTCTTCAGGTTCCAAATCCAATGACCCTTTCACATTGCAGGAAACCGCATCTGCCTAAGACAACTGCCAACACACAATGGAGGAATGCAAGGGGAGGGCAATATGGATGTCCCAGGTCTTCAAGCCCTTGCTGTTATGCAAGTTGTCTCTTACCTAATGTAATGGCCTCTGGCCAATGACACTGAAAAAGAACCGTGCAGGATTTCTAATGGCACGCTAAGATTAGTAGCCACACACAAATTCAGAGCCATTCTAATTTTTTTTATTGAAATGACAATAAAATAAAAAAAGAACAGTGACCATTTTAATCAAACTTTTACTTTACAAATATAAAAATATAACCAAAACTTCAGTTTCTTTTATACATTTTTCTATAAACTTAATGCCAGAGAAATTCCCAAAGCCAAACTATAAATGATGCTTGTACATTAGAATGTGAACGCAGCAACCAAAGTTTAAGTTTTTAAATGCGCTGATCTTTCCCTTAACAGAACATAATACATTTTCTCAATTTAGCTCTAGTCTTACGATACAATCCATCACTAAAATACAAATTACATCTAAACTGGCTTAATCTAGATTTACTTCAGTTTTTAGTCAGTTTTTTCACAAAAACAAGCTAGATAAATATAAACTAATATTAAAATGTGTTTTATGGCTCAAGTCAAATTACAGTATTATGCTTCTCATTACATATTTAGCAAAGGCAAACTGCTTCAAATGAGTCCAGTTTAACCCAAATAATGAGTCATGTAAAACATGTGGAATAATTATAGGAAATCAAACCTCATGCTTATATAAGCTGACTTGTATTACAGTCAAAACCCACTAAGCCTTCTCTGACAATGGGACATACAAAATTTTGCACTCTCTGAAAGTCTTAGTGATGGGCGCATACTGTTCCAAACACTATGAACTAGTGAAAACATCAGGTTTGAGGAACTCAAACATGGAAAAGGTACTCCAAGAATTTCATCTCAAAAACTGAAGTCATTAAAAACCCGAGAGTGTAAGAGTCGCACCATTTAAGAAAGGGAATTTTAAGCTGATTGCCTGTTGGCCTGCTGAATTTGGAGGACCTCTACCCCTCACTTATAATTAACCATGTAAGAAAACAGACTGGCTAGTTTGGGTATGTTTTATCCAAATAAAATGCTAACTTAACAGAACCCTTAAATATAAAAAATAATAACTGAACCATACAATGCTAATTACAAGGGAAGACTGATAAAAAGTAAAAAGTCTTAACTACTGTTAAAAGTACAAATTCATACACAGAATTATCATAATGCTATTTTAAGTATTATCTACTTTTAAAAAATCACGTCTTCACCACATAGAAAAAAATAGATTTCACTTTTCTTCAAAGGGATGTCAATCCTAAATATGATTTCAAACATTTGAGTAAAACTTTTTAGTTTTTCCCTCAACCTACTGAATATTTTCCAATGCCATTTAGTAGTCTTATAGAGTATTCACTACTTAGATTACTGAGGGAAAAGAACACGGCATATATTGTAATTATACAATGCAAAAGTGGGCTCTCATTTACAAACAAACCTGGAACATAGAAGGCATTCAAAAATATAAGTTAATCAAGAGCTCATTTAAAAACTAGTCAGTATTTATTATTTAGAGAATTGGAATGCACATTTTAAGACTGTTGGTTCTTGAAGAAGTGTGGTAAGAACTTACTTAACGAAAGTGGTAAACAGTACCCTTGTACCCTCTTTCTAATGGAATACATCAAATCTGAACTTCCCTAGTTCTACTGTTTTCATCAGGAAACTTAACAAGAGAGCATTGGGATACTATAACTAACCAGTTCAAATACAAGTTTAAAAAATTTGTGTTTGTGTTATGAATTTTACACTCAAAACCAGATCTATTATATTCCAAAGTTACTAACTCGGCCAACTTACTGTTTTTCTCACTTAAGCCCCAGGGTATGGATGGCTGACTCAAGCACTTATACAACTGGGAAGTAATGCTCAAGAAAGAATTTCTAGGTCAAAGCTTAAGTTACAGAAGGACACGAGTGCCCTCGAATCAGATGACTCTTCAACTCAAACACTCCTTACTGACAGCACTTTATAAATCACACCAAGAAAAAGTCTGCCTCTCCTCACTCTCCCCAAATGGCAGGAGCTCACACACCTGCAAGTCACCACTGCAGCTTTTCACTTGGATTCCAGAAACAATCATGGAAGGTGGGCTAGGTCGAGCCATCTCCATCTCTGCCTTCCCCAATCTTGTAGGATTCATCAGTGAGCTCACCAGTAAAATTACAGTTAAGTTAGAAACAAGTGAATGTAAACCACAAGGGCAGGACTGTTACACTTGAAGGAGGACGACTATCCACAAAACTAGGGGCTTTTTCAAAGGAGATCCCTGGTCATTTTTGGTCCTGGAGACCGGTGCTCACCTACTACTAAGCATGGGCACAGTTATAGTCACTATTAGATACGTAATTGTGTGAAGATTTGACAGGGCCTCAACTAAATAAACTTGAATGTTTATAAACATAATTGCTCAATTGCCCTTGGTCTGATTTTCTCAAGTCTAAATAGGGAAGAATGTATGATGTATCTTTCACATCACCCAATATTCAGGAGAGCAGCCCTGTGGTCAGTACCATAAAGACGTACAACTAACCAAAAGGTCATTTCTATCTATTAAAAACATTAACTGTGTCAATCTCTTTTCTTTAAGTAGCTGCATCTTGTAAGATTTCCTCTACATTAAACCTACAGTCAATCATTTGTAATAAGGCATACACAATATACCATTAAGCAATAACACGACCAGCAAACTCTTTTGCCTTAAGATTTTTTTTTAATTCCCTCAAATTTGATCCTAATTTAGAAGTGTTTTTAAAAGATCTTAAAATTTCATATTTTTCTCTTAGGCTGACAAAATCTAATTCTGATTCAGATCATTCCAAAATATTTTTGAAAAGGCTTTGTGTCACTTGTTAAAACCAAATTTTCATCTCTTTCACTGTAACTTCACATCAACTGAAATAACTAACTTTACAATCCAAGAGTTCAAAACGTAACAGATCCACTTTTAGAAACTTCTTTCACCTTCACAGATCACCTAAGATACATAAATTCCAACAGCACAAATGTTGTAATTTGTGCATTATGGGGGAGGGCTCTAATGAGCGCTGGATCTCTCTCTTTTTATACCAATGCCCATAACGTTCCCCAGCCTAGTCAATTTTAATAGTTTCCCGTCTGTTTAATTAGGATCTTTTGTTTGTGAAGTAAGATCTGGTGATACCGGTATAAAATGTACTAGTCAGTAACACACTGGGAGTTCTGATGTAATAATACAACTCATTAAGAGTGTAAAACTGGTACAGGAGTTGCACCTTGGACTAACTCAAGCAAATCTAGCTCCCAAAAGTAACAGAAGATCCTCATCACAAAGACCTGTAACACGGTCTTGGAGTATACCCCCAAGAATGGTATCGGAGCAAGGGTCCCACAAACTTTATTGACCTAAACCTGTCATTGTCTCTTAACATTCACCTGCTTAGTGGGGGAAAAGCAATCCTTGCCTGTAAGAATTTTACAAGTTTAATGTGAAATTAAAAAACAAAACAACAACAACAAAACAAATAGAAAGAAGTCCACTTTCTTTAATGTTGTACAAAAAAGTATGAGTAGAACCAAAAGTAAATTAAACATTATCACATTTGTTTACACCACAATTGAGTTTTTCATATTAACTTTACTATTCAAACAACAGAAAGTAGGTGGTCATTTAGGGACTGGGGAAGAGATAAAACCAAAAAAACTTTTCTAGCATGTTTATTCTACACTGTGTATAGCTGTGCTCACAGAGACGGCTTCCCTTACTTCTCTGTTGCGCAGGAATTCAGTTGTATATAAAATTGAACCTGAATTTTAAAAAGAACAATATCTTTATTAAAAACAGTATTATTTACATAGTTTCTACCTTAGTTGATAAAGAAATTTATTTGGACATTTCAACCCTCCCTTGACATTTTGGGCATTTTCTACACAGAGACACCCTTTTCTTCCACCTGTCACATCTTACACATTAAATAACAGTATCGCTGAATACTTACAATTTAAAAAACTTTTAAGAGTGTAAATTTGATTAATTATCCACTTTCCTTGAGGGAAGGAAAAGTTTTTAAACCTCATTGTATTCTGACCACTCAGCACAATTCCTGTTACCTGATAGGTAGTGTTTAAATAAATGAATAATATGACTCTTTTTACATATCCCATACTTCAACGTGTAACCCATCAGCAGACCAAAGCAGAGAGCAAAAGATGAAGTCCGATTTCTGTGCCAAAATAGAAAGACCAATTTCATACTAAACAGGCTTTCATAGAAGGCCAAAATCACTACTGAAATTGTTTTTAAACTAACATTTATTAAGCACTTACCAGGTGCCTGGCATTATTCTAAGCACTTTATATGTGTTATTTCATTTAGTCCTAACAGTTCTATGAAGCTGGGACTACCATCCCCATTTACAGATAAAGAAACAGGTATAATAATTTGTCAAAGGTCACACTGCCAGGAGGCAATGAAGATGGAATTCAAATCCAAACCCTGGCTGTAGAATCCATATTATTAACCACTATGTTATTCTGATTGACTCAAGGACCTCAACCAGTACAAGTCAATTTAAAAAACAAAACAACACACATTTCTCATCACTCTATCTGCCTTAAAAAAGAAAAAAAAATCAAATTCCATGTAAAAATTCAGGACTTAATCCCACATGCCTCAACTTGGGCCTGAATAGATTTCCAAATGGAAAGAGAATATGTATTACACCTAGAGATTCAATTCTCCACGTTTTTATATATGTAACTCCTATCATATTTATTATCCTCATATTTATTATACATTGCTGACTACTATTTTACCATCTCTTCTTTGAATGAAGACTTCAAACTTAACTGTAGAGAATACCAGATTTGGGGAAGAAGAGATGCACAAATACCAGAATGTCATGCTGCAACTTAGGGTCTGAGGACACAGTCATATTTAATCTTTGGCTTAATCTGCACAAGACCTAAGGATCCATCTACTGTCTTAGTTTCCTTGAAGACCAAAATTTATGAACCGTCCCTCCTCAAGTGGCTTGGATTATTTTTAAATCTGGCAGTTTAGACTTATCAACCACAAAACATCCAATTTTCCATACCTGCTCAAAAGCTGGGGGAGACTAGAAATGATGGGTCCATATCCAGGTGCATTGTCATACAGTTCAAAAAGTGGTGCAGCTACTAGCTTGTAATTTTTAGGGACTGCAAACAAGGCTAAAATAAGATAAAACAGTATTCATTTTCTATATTTTCTTATATAATCACTGCTTCTACTTCACTAGTAAAGTAATAACCAATTTTACATTTGAGAAACTTTTGAGGAAAAAGATAACTCTCATTAACACACTTTGGTTGTGTCTTTTAAGCGAAGTTCATAGTCACAGCTTTGAAACTGACTCTCTAAAGAGATCTATGCTGTTAACAACCAAGAGCACCTTATGAGTGCTGGCCCTGGGAGAAGGGGGAGAAGACCCCTGAGCTTCTAATTTACTTTGAATTCCATTTTAAAAGTAACAAAAAATGGAGCAATTATTTGTTAATATGCACAACAGAGCTAAAGACTATATTAAAAAAATCAATTCATCTGTCTCCTAAAATTTTCAGTTTATCACAATGTGAAAATCAATACAAGCAGCTAAACAGTTATTAAAAATACTTTAATCTGGTATTCTAGGCTCTAGTTACTTACTTTTCCCTGTAACATGACTGGCAGATCCAAGAAAAACTAGGTAATTCTGTATAAAAATGGTATGTGCTTTTAGTTTAATGATAAATCCCCAAATTCAAGGAACTTGGGAAAAACACAAATAGAAGTATCCTTGAAATTACACTGTAAAAGTTTTTAGATGGCTGCCTTCAAAAACAAAATAACTTACCCTTCTCTTGAAGCTGAACCAAAAACAACTTCTTATGTTCCTTAGGTTTTGTAATATGTGCAGGAATATATGGATACTAAAATAACAAGAAAATAATTTGTAGTTGCCAAGACATCCCTGATACCTCCCATGCCTCCACTGACCAACTTCTCCTGTTTCAGACATTAAGCTCAAATATCAGCCCTCTGAGACCAAGTTCCTCATAACCCCAACACAATATTAACATGTATACCATGGCTTCATTTATTTCTTACATGTTTACTCCCCAATATACTGTAAACTGCTTGGAGAAGAAGAATCCTTTCTAGTCTTCCCTTTACCAGGATCTGGTACCTAACAGATGTACTAATAAATAAATGCTTTAATAAATATAAAATATCAAGTAGTAAACCATTCAACTGTTCAAGACAATTAAATGTGTACACATAGGATTTATTGCTTGAGAAGTTTAAACTCAATGAAGTCTGATACTGATGTTTTTAATAAAAGTGGTCTTTTAAAAATACATCATTACTAAGTTAAATTTTCTAGAATCTTGATGTGGACATGTTTACTATATTAAAAGTTTAAATACAGCCCGTGAGGTATTTAACAGGACATTCCTCCCCACAACAACCACACATGCATATGGGACACATGCTGCAGGAACACCAGGTGAGCCGTCTTTGTCAGCTGGACAAAGTCAAACTGCTTGTGAAAAATGAGAAAATATTTTGAAGAATTTAAAGGGATGAAAAGAAATCAGAGAGAGAAGGTTGCTACCTGAGAAAGAAGAATTTTAACACAGAGAATTTTTTAAGTCTAAGATAGAGATTTCTTTTTGTTCTACTGTGTGCGTGTAATGAAAACCTCTCCTACATCTCCCCTTAATACATTCAGAAAAATCTACTTTTCTTTTGGAGTATTTGAGGGCAGGGGAATTAAAAAGTGCTGAAAATAGGCATAATGGGAAAGGAGGATAAAAACAGTGGCTGCCAAAAGGAGGTATTATCACCCCCATTTTATGTAAGGAACTTGTGCAGAGAGGCTAAGTATCTTTCCCATGACGATACAGCTAAGCAGCGATGCCAGGATTCAATTGAATCTATCCAACTCTCATCTAACTATAAAAGCCTATGTTATTTCCCACTATGCTGTCCCAGTGGCACCCAACCAGTACTCTGGCTAGAATAATTATGTACCAGAGCCATCCCTAGGGTATAATGAATCAAGACAGTTATCCTAGACTTTGGAGGTACCCTACACTATCATGAAAACCAGGCACATTGGCAGCAACAGAGACAAAGAAGTGAGAAGAGCCTGAACAGCACAGTGAGACCTATGGTTCACATACAACAAAAGTTCCCAAACCATGGCCAAACCAGTGACCAGCATTACCCCAGTTTTCTTCTACTCGAAGCTATATGTTCCTTTTCGTTTAAGCCTTTGTTTTCCATTCCTCATCTTGGTGTTTAAGCCAACTGCACTTTATACAAAAAGATCAGGGACATGGTGTGATGCTCTTTTTCCACTGACACCTAACCAATACCCTAAATTTACTAAATAAACACACAATCCTTATGTCATATCTTATACTAACAGAGCCAAGCTTAGGGTTCAGTGAATTAAGAGAACTGTCCTAGAACCGTGGTAGGGGAGGTGAATGAGGGTATTCAGAAAAGTAGCCTGGAAAATGGTATTATTACTGAGCATTTTCCAGTTAGATCAAGGAATGTTCAAGAAACCAAAAAAAAGTTTATAATAATTGTTCTATTTATCTTTGGACCAGGAACTTCACTACTTCCAGATGAAATTATACTTTCCTAACGCCAAGACAATTCTCAGGTAGTGAGCATGAGCACCAGCTTCCACAGCACGTTCTCTTCCTATCCTGCAGCTACACCAGAGTCAGAAGACAACAAACAGAACAGTCTTCTGCTTGGCTAATATTTTGAGCAATTCTTTGACCTGGAACATCTTATCATGCAAAGAAGTTATCAAAGGCATAGAGCCTTGTCAGAAGAATTCAGGATCCAACTTACTAAGGCTCCCGTTAGTCAAAGATAGGAAAATTTGAGCATTAGTAACATTATCAATCATTACAATGGATTAAAACACATCAAATATATTGAAACCCATTAGGTCAAACGACACTTTAAAAGGTCACCAAAAGAGATGCTTTTTGTGCTTCTCATTGGTTTCTCATCCCACCTCAAATTTCAGGGAGGCTGTGCTTTAAACTGTCAAAAAGCTCCCTTGCTTGCTTCCAACATCACACTCTTGCTTTTCAGCCTCAAAGCATTTCCAAAGCCCTGGAAATTCTCTCAACCAATGATAGGTCTCAACATGAAAGTGGAAGGGAGTTATTACAACCCTCATCCAATGGGGGATGGAAGTCCCTGGCCTTCCATCCTTCCAACAGACAATTCTGAGGTGCATCCCTCATGGTCCTTAGCAGGATCAATCCAGCTACCCACAGCTGTAATAAGATCAATTGTGTACCGTTTTTTAAAAAAACAAACAAACAAACATCTGCTGCTTCTGGTCTCCCTTTCCCTGCACTCTGCTGCTTCCTGGGATCACATCCTAAACAAACTACCTGCACCCAAGTCTTTGTCTTACTCTCTTTTTGAATAAAGTCATGACTTTGGAGGATGCTAAGAAATTAACTCATTCTTCTGAACACTGGTAAGTAGAGGAAAAGAAACATCTGCTTTTCCTACACAAACTATACCTCAGGGTAACAAATAATTGGTAAGTTTTTCTTTACATAAGGAACACAATCCTGATGAATTAATAGATTTAGGAAACTATTACCCATGAGCTACTAACATTATGAAAAGAAACAACCAGACATTAGAAAATTCCTGATGGAAGTAAACAATACCACCTGTGTTAGCCAGGCTCCAAGATCACCCTCAATGATCCCTGTCTCATGGTATCTCCTCCCACAATGTACTATGTTGGTCTGTGTGACCAATAGCATACAGCAGAAGTGATGAAGTGATGGTATGTCACTGCGAAGATTAGGTTATAACAGACTGGGACGCCAGCTGTCTTACTAGGAGTTGCACTATGGAGATGCTCTCACAACAACTGAGGGAGGCCTTCGGTCAGCAGCCAACAAGGAACTGAAGCCTTCAGTCCAACAGCCCAGGAGGAACTGAGAGGTATGCTAACAAATAAATGTGTGAGCTTGGGATCAGATAATTCAGCCTCAGTCCAGCCTTGAGATAATGCAATACTGGCCAAGAACTTGACCATAATTTAGCTGGGTGACAGAACCACCCAGCTAAGCAGCTCCCAGATGCCTTACCCTGAGAAACTAAGACAATAAATGTCTGTTGTTTTAGGCTGCTAAGTTTTGGGAAAATACGTACACAGCAATAGATAAATAATATAGCACCTATTACAAGCCTTGTACCCCCTTCGCAAAAAACTGAACCCAAATCCAGTCTCGTGATCTAACTAACCAATTTATATAGGACACAGAGGAAAAGGCTATGTGTTCAATGATAACAGGGGAATGCAATCAGCAATGAAAACACTAAGGACTTTAAATGGCCTGTCTCCATTAGCAAATAAATTACAAGGAAAAAAAGAAAGATAGGGAGCCAACCTACAGAAGAAAAAGAGACTTAAGAGACTATCCTAGGGACTTCCCTGGTGGTACAGTGGTTAACAATCCACCTGCCAATGCAGGGAACACAGGTTCGAACCCTGGTCCAGGAAGATGCCACATGCTGCAGAGCAACTAAGCCTGTGCGCCACAACTACTGAAGCTGGTGCACCCTGGAGCCCGTGAGCCACAACTACCGTGTGCTGCAACTACTGAAGCCCACGCGCCTAGAGCCCATGCTCCACAACAAGAGAAGCCACTGCAACGAGAAGCCCACGCACGACAATGAAGACCCAACGCAGCCAAAAATAAATAAATAAATAAATAAATATTTAAAAAAGAGACTATCCTAATTCAAACAAATTATAAAAATAAAATTTGAAACTATCAGGGATATGTGAACAGTGACTACACATTTAATGATATTATGAAATTATTTATTTTTAGCATGATAATGGTAGTACTGTGGTTATGTTTTTAAAAAGATCCTTACTTTTTAAGAGATGCACATTAAAATATTTACAACTGAAATTATATCTAGGATTTGCTTCAAAGTAACCCAAGATGAGGGCAGCAGGAATGGAGCAGTCAGGGGAGGGATAGGGTTGGTGAAGTTTGACCATGAGTTGCTAACTGCTGAGGGTGGATGATAGGTAATGATGTTTGTTTACTTTTACTATTCTATTTTTGTATATATTTGAAATTTTCCTTTAAAAGAAAAAAATGCTTGGCTTTTTAAATTTAAATTAAGTAGGGAAGAAAGGAAATTTCAAGTCAAATTCTACTATGATCTTTTTAAATGGCTGGAATTAATCAGCTTCCTACTTCCCCAAATGCCCAGCAAATGTAACGGAACACTAACCTGAGGAGGTTCAAAATTTGGTCTCCACCAGTTACCAATGCAGTCATCAATAACCCAGTCTTGCAGGACTCCATCTTGACGACCCAATATCTGTCAAAAAGAAATGATAGAGCCAGTAAACCACTAAATATACATAGCCATGAATATCCTTCTTCAGTGAAGAAAATATCTTTGGCAGCACTCCTAATGGAGACTAATGGCTAATATGCCTCCCACATGGATTTCCTTTTGTAATTTGTTTATTATTTATTATCTGTGTCACTCTGTCCAAGACACACTATTAGTTCAAAATTAGCAGTCTAGCATCAACATAACCATGGAGGACCAACACATCTGGTCTCTGCCCTTGCTATGCATGGAAAACCAAAGGTGATCAATTACCTACACCAGCCAATAGCATAGTTTTTTCTAGAATCAACTGTAGCTTTTGTAAATCACCCATCTAACCAACCTATAGAAATAAGTGTGCAAAATTCACAATTTTCATTTCTATAAATATGTATAACATAAGATTAAGGTTATTTTAATCAAAGCTATATTCTATATATTTTAATTGGTCAAAAATTCGTAATGAGAAAGAACAGTTCCCTGTCCCACTTCACCATTCCCACTGGCTATAACTTTCAACTTTTAGCTGTTTTCCCCCAATATTTGCCTCTATTTTTAAAAGCATTCTTGTTTTTAAATAGACAGTTTATCTCAGTTTTACATTTACAGAAAAGTTGAAAAGATGGTACAGAGACTTCCCATATATCCCATACCCAGTTTTCCCTACTTTTAACATCTTACATAAGGACAGCACATTTGCCACAACTGATGAACCAATACTGATACCTCCTTATTAACTGAAGTCTGTATTTTAATCAGATGACCTTAGTTTTTATCTAATGTCCTTTTTTCAGTTCCAGAATCCCATCTAGGATATCACATTATATTTGCATTTCTCCTCAGGCTCCTCTAGACTGTGACAGTTTCTCAAACTTTCCTTATTTTTTATAACCTTGACAGTTGTGAGGAGTACTAGTTAGGTATTTTGTAGAATGTCCCTCCATTAAACTGGTAGAAGTCTATAAGTCTCCCTATTCAGGATGTAAACTTTCATGTATTCTCCCTACCTCCTCAACTTTTTCATTGTTTAGTGTTTTCTGATTCAGTCTCTACAGAGAATTAATCAGCAGCCAGTCTTTGCCTAAATGTACAGAGTGGGGAAGATGATCTAGGTATATAAATAATCCTACACAGACTGCCAGTCAATTCAGTTTTCAGTCCGTACATGCCCCCTATTTCACTGGCACTAGGCACCCCCAATTCCTTGGCCTTTCTGGTGTTCTACAGTGCTGGGTCCTGGACTTGCCCTTCTGCTGGGCTGAGGTTCTGGCTAAGTCAGTTATGATTTGCTCACCTGCCTTCTAGCTCCTAACAGTTTTTTCTTGCTGCTATCTCATTTTGCACTCCCTCAATCCTACTGGATTTTTTTCTATAACCCCTTTACTACTTGTCGGTAGAGTTCTGAGAAAAAGCTGAGGTAAGCAGGTAGGTTCAATCTACCATATGTAAATGAACGTCCAAATGCAGCACAATATTTAAGAGTTGTAATGCATTTAAAAAATACGAAAAAGACAAACCAATAGGTCAAAGTGGTAGAATTACAGATGATTTTAGTTTTGTCTCTCCTACTTTCTGTATCTGCCAAGGCTGTTGTACAGATATGTATTAGTTTTGTAACTAAGCGGGTGGGGGGATTGCATGCTAAAAAAGAAAAATATTTAATAATGAAAACAGCTTACAATCTCAAAAACCTCCAGCATCTATATGCATTTGGCCCCAAGTCTTTAGAGGCAGACATTAGAACAACTTCTAAGAAGTAGCACAACTTGGGCAAAGCCTAAAAGATATGGGCAAAAATGAAAACAGGTATATAACAGAAATCATTCCCTTGTCAAAATTCTATTGACACCTCCTCTGGAATAAAACTATCTGCATTCAAATCTCCAGCTTCAAACACTAGTTGTATAACATCAAGCAAGTTATTTGAACTCTCTGTGCTCTAATTTCCTTATCAGTAAAACAGGATTAATAATAGTACCCACTTCCTAGTGCTGTTATGATGAGTAAAGGAATTATCGCGTGTAAAGCACGTAAAGTGCTTAGCAGCCAGTACTCAGTAAATGTTGTTTTATTAACCATTATTGCTGTATCTACAATATTAATGTAAAATAATGTTAAGATAAAGTAAGTATAAGTTCAACTTGCAGAAAATAAACATTGTACTAACACTCTCAGGTTTAAGTTTTATTTATTGAAAACTAAATAGTTAAAACTCATCCTTTTCAAGACAAAAAACCTGATTATGCATTAAGCTGATGGTATTTAAATGAGCATTAATGAAACCGTCAAAGTGGTTAAATAGAAAAATACCTCTGTCATTAAGCGTTTTAGTCCTTCAACTTCATCTTCTCCTGGGTTAAGCTCACCACCAGGTCTGTATAAAGGTTAAGAATTTCAGCTTTCAACTTAATACAATTTTGGGATAACAGGAAGAACACAATAATAATTATTTCTATCAAGTAACTGCATAACACATTTCAGTATCACATGATAAGGCAATCAAAGCAAACTAATGTCAAATGGAGGGGGAGAATGTGCTAGAAAATTGAATTCATAATGTTAAGTCGCCAGGCTAACAGTACACAAACCCTAGTTTTAAATAAACAAAATAGGTACCACAACATAAACATCACATATTTGCTGGAAACCAGTCCATCCCACTCTTTTCTCTCTGGACGTTATCTGGTGATAATGGAGTCGAGAAACGCCCAGAAAGCAGTGGACCCACATTCTCTAGATCTGAAGAATGGGGCATTTTTCAAAATTTCCAAACTAGGTATTTGAGAACTCTCTTTTTGGTACAATCTGGTCAAATAGTTGTGGACTAAACACGTATTGAGAGATTTATGAGCTTAAATGAGAAAACTAAACAATTATCTATAAAAGTGTAACCCATTTTAAGAATAGGAAACACTATTCATCCTAAGCAGGAAATAATATCAATTGTTCTTAGTAATGCTACAAAGACACCTAGAATTTGAACTTAGACTCATTTGTTTCATAGGGCTCCTATCAAGCTCAGTCACTAACATCAACAATACACAGAAACATGCAGATTTGTACTTAGGCAATAAATGAGCACTGCACTGGAGAAAAAAATGCTTTTGAGTTTCTCTTTCTAAACACTCCATTAACAGCAGTGTTTGTTGAGATAAATGACTAAAAGCTAAAACTGTATTCCAAAGCTGCGGAGAACAGCAATCCTATTAAAAGTTGTTAATTTCCAATGACACTTACAGTTTAAAGAAAGTTGTTCCCAGCTGTAGCAGTAATACATGGGGTAGCCGGTGCTCATGGACAATCAAAACCCCTTCTACAGTCCTCCTCATGCCAATTTTATCAAATTCCTCCCTCATGCGCTGAAATCTGGCTGCAACGGAGCTGTCCTTCTCATAGAGGGGCTCTTTTGTACCAAAAGTGTAATTGGTAAGAGGGTACCTGTGATCCAAAGACAAACATCAAAGAACTGTAGAACATTAATTTACCAGGACAGATACCAATCACATATAAGGAAACCATGGTAAAAAGTTTATATATTACACTCAGAGACAATAGGATATGTCCAAAGTTAAACAACTAGTTAATAAGACAGCGGAGACCAGAATCTAGCTCTTCGGACTCTAAGGCCAGAGTTTTCATTAGATCAAGCTGCTACTTCATACTTGAACTTTCAAGCACAGATGACAGTATCCTTAAAGCCCTTAAATGCTTAGAGGAGTGGGTATCTGAATAACTGGTTTTAGATCATGGATGCTACACTAACATTGCCAACCTGGCTAATGTGCCCTAGAGTTCCTCTACTAATCTAATCATAAATTCTATTAATTATGGGTGCTAATGGCTAATCTCTCTTTTTCTACAAGCTGAGCCACCACTTTCCATCATCTCCCCAGTTATTTTCTATTTCTCCCAGTCAACTATCTTCAGACTTTTCTCATACCTTTCTTCTTCAGATGAACTTTTCTTTCCCTTCTAAGCCTTTTAACCTTCTGCATTTATTCTATTCAGTATCCTTATTCTTCCTTTCCCCTCATTTGAATCTTCTGCCCACTAGATGTAATCTGAATATTCTCTCCTCCTTTATCAAGAATTCAAAATATGACTTATATTGAAGACAGTTTTCTTCTTGCCTAGTAAGATTTTTTCCTTAAAGATAGTTTAAAAACTCATATTTATATTTCATCACAGGTACTACCTTGTAACCCCTCGATCATAAGACTTACAATAAGAAGTCTTTGGTTATAAGCCTTTGAGTAAGAATGCTTTGGCCACACTTGTCTGTCCCCAATGCATTTAGTCTACCAAAACACCTTGCATTAGAAATCAACAACAGCGTAACTAATCCACTTAGTTATTCTTGAAAGGGGAACAAACCAAGGTTGCCAAAACTTTAAAAATTACTTTAATCCCAGAAGCCAAATTCTAGGCATAAGTGAAGCAGCTCTAAAATAACTAAAATGAACTATTTCCAAGATGCTTTAAAGATTTTAAGAATCTCCCCAGCAGACTCAATGCTAAATCTAACATCTTCATCACTAGCAGCAGCAATCCCATACAGCACTGTGTGCCCTGCAATTAAAAAGAAAATGCTTTATATATATTAACATTTAGTTCTCACAACCTGAGTTACAAAGAATTGAAGACAGCTATAACACACCTCTACTGTAAAAGCCAGCTCTCCCATCACGAGATGCCATCAAGATGAAATGTAAGAATTTTCAGCTGTGAAATTAGAGTGCCAGCCCAGACACATCTGCAGTATTCCCATCATACTGTGAGCTTTGTAAATCAGGGACTACACCTTACTTCCTCACCACTGTATACCCAGCATTATTCCCGGTGCTGGCTACAAAATAAGCATTCATGCAATATCTCATACAATACTTTCTAATAAAATATATTGGAGAAGAGAGAACTTGTTTTCAATTCAGACCATTACTCACCTACGTGAACTGAGTTCACAACACAATCATTTCTGAATACTGTTTTTATACAGGAGAGGAAAAGTACTGCAAATCCATTAACCCATAACTTTAATGGAGCAAAAATTAAAACATTTTCACCGTTAGTTCCATATAATGGCTTGATGCAAATTGATCCAATAATCAAGGTAAATCAAGGGAAAATTGTGAGTCCTAGTTCTAATTACCAGTGAAAGTAATCCAGAAGCTGTGCTTTCACATTTTTTAGAAGAAGATTTAGCCTTTCCCATTTCACGGGAATATTATGAGGATTTTTCTAAAGACATCATAGAAAATTAAAATGCTATTATGTTAGTGTAATAGCTAAAGATATTAACTTGTATACTATCTACTAGTTCCAGATTTCATAAACCCAACGTTTTTATTACCTAAATTTCCAGTACCTGTTTTGTCAAATAAAACAACAATAACCATCTTTTCAATTTCAAATCGCTTTTGAGGAAAGAAAGTTCATTTATTTGAATATAAAATAGAGAAACACCTAAAGTGTCCTACCAAAACACCAGTATCAGTAAATCCTTGCACCCTTTAAATACTGACCAGCATAAACTGGCCGTTTTCTTCCATTAGGGTCAGCACCACGGTGCCTCACAAACTTTCAGAGGTGATTAAAAAAAAAAAAAAAAAAGCACACTGATAATTTCTTGAGCAAGACACAGCCCGAATGTCAATTCCCTGTCACAGCGAGGTTACTTTTGAGAGTGGCTTCGAAATGCAATGGCTTGAAGAGCTTAAACAGAAAGATGCTGAAAATAAACGCAACCCGCAATGGGATCTCTGGAGCTACATTTTGGTCCTCGCCACGGTCTGAAAGCCCAACCACAATGAAAGTCCCAGCCCCCTCCCAAGCTGGGCCCTCCTGGGCGCTTGGATGCTGTCGCTGCGGCAGGGAAGACACGTGAATGCATAGGGGGAAGCCAGATAGCCCTGAGCAGACGAATAAAATGTGTATTCAGGAGCTGAAACGCAATAAAGCAACAGAGGAAAAACACTAAACCTGCGCATTATAGCTAGATCTCGAAAGCTTACTATTAGAGCAAAGCGAAAACTGCAAAAGCGATGCTACGTTATACCACTCATGCCAAATAAAAACACACAAAACGATACCATACACGCGATGCTGAAGGATAAACACCACGGTTTGCGGCCGCTTATCTCCGGAGAGGTGAGGAAAAAATGAGTTCACAGCAAACGGGGTTTTCCTACAATGACTGAATGCAGGGGCATGGGAACAAGCCATCTTTCCAGAAAAGGGAAAACCCTCTCAACTAGGACTCTAGCCCCGTGGTGCTGGAGGTCGAAGAAGCGGAGTCCCCCGAGGGCGCGCCAGAAGGAGAGGACTGGAGTCTTTAGGGGCGCTCACGACGAAAGGGATGCCGACAGGACAGTGTGCGAAGGCCAGGCCGCACTTACAGGTTGATGGTGCGCTCCAGGGTGAGGGGCTTGGTCTGCTGGATGTACTTGTTGCCGAACTGGTTGACCCCGCGGGGCCAGCCGGTCTGCGAGCGATTGGGCGGCACCACGGACATGCTGGCGAGCTCGGGCACTAGCGGCAAGTGGAAAAGGAGAGGCAGGGAGACGTTCCCTGTGCGGACAGCCGTTAACCGCGTCCCACTCAGTAGCCGCCGCCCGCCATTAACAAGAAAGCGCCTGAGGAGGCGTACGCACGCCGGAAGTGCAGCCGGAGCCTCTGGCGGCAGGAAGTAGAGAGGCGGTGGCCTGCCCGACCGAGCAACATCGATCCAATCGCTGCTGGGATGGCCACAATATCTGGAGCTCCCATTGGTAAGTCGGGTACGGGGTCCGCCTCCCTTTGCTTTGGTACTTCCTATTAGATAGCGGTGGAGAAACACGGGAAATGAGGCATTCTGGGAATTGCAGTCTCCGTAGGAAAAGAGCCGCTAAATTAGCGTGACGTGGGTCTTGCCGCTTGCGAGGAGATGAGTGGAAAGCGGCCTGCTGAGCCCGTCCCGAGCCGGGCTGGGAAAAAGGGAAAGAAGGAGGTAATGGCGAAGTTTTCGGATGCTGTCACGGAGGAAACCTTGAAAAAGCAGGTGGCTGAGGCCTGGAGTCGCAGGACGCCGTTCCGCCACGGTAAGCGGGTGCTGTGAAGGGGGAGGCGCAGCACCGGGTCGGGAGCCTCTGAAAAAGTCCTGGCACTCTAGCCGATTCCTGAGCAGCGAGGCCACAGGGGAAGAGGCTCTTGGAGAGAGCGTGACTTTGCCACCTCCGACTCTCCTGCCTGGCCTGCTGTCCCTTTTCCAAGTTCAGTTTGGATTTAGAAACCTAGAAGAGGAAGAAATGAAGGCTAGGGAGTTTCGGGAAATACAGAGCATGCAAGTTCATGGAAATTCTGGAATTAGAGGTGAGGTAGAATCTTCTTCACTGACTGTGCGTCGTTGGGCAATGAGTTCAGCTCCTTACTATGTAAAGTAGGATAACTAATAGCATTTCCCTCGGAAAGATGTTGACTGTGATTAATAAGCTAATGTATGTACGCATCAATACATATTTTTCTGAGTAAGGACCAGTAAACATTTGGACGCATAGTTGAGTGGCTTTTGCGGTTTTCCTCCGAAGGTAACGCTCGTTTGTCCCATGATAGCGTAGCCAGAGCATTTGTTGGGAGCTGCCAGATAGCAGGCACCTGAGCTTACTCAGTTTTGCCGGCCTGTAGTTCAACAACGTGACCCATGAAGGTAAACATGGTTTTGACCAAAGGAAGGAACCTTCATCAAATGATTCCAGCCTCAGCTTCAAATATCACCTCATAGGATAAGAACTCTGCTTAATGCATCATGATTTGCCTTCTGAAGTTTGCCATGATTTTTGTTTCAGTGGTTGAGTGCTTTAAGAGATGAGTCCTTGGTGTCCCGGATGCACATAGAAAGTGGTAGCTTAGTGTTTGGAGTGTAAGCTCTGGACACTCAGGGACTTTTCAGTTTCCTTATTTGTGGGATGGAGATAGTGATGACGTCTACCTTAAAACTCTTGAGAAGATTAAATGAGATAATACATGTTAAAGCGCCACAGTGCCTGGCAGCTGGTGGGAGGTGGTGGTGGTTTGTATTAGAGGGGTACATAATCTATCCCACCAGAAGCAGTGGGTAAAGCGTTGAGGTAAAACTCAAAGAGTTAGAGGAAGTTATGCCTGACCTGACTTTTTTTTTTTTTAAGAAGTATGAATTTTATAACTTCCTCTAGCTGTAACTTAGGCAAAGAAAAAAGGTTGAAGAAAAATTGGCTGCCAGTATTGTTATTCTTGTTTTTAATTTGCTACTCTCAGTTTGGGGGGAAATGAATTAAGACTCTAAAATACATTCAGTTGAATAAGTAATCGTTGAACTAAAAAACCCCAAAAAGAGCAGAAATCTTAATTTAGTGATATCGTTTGTACTCATCTTAAGGACTAATATTTTTAAGCACAATACCTTTAAAAAGTAGTATTAAGTGGGAAAAAAGAAGGAAGAGCTTATAATTCTTCCCCAAAATCTTAAATTTTAGGTACTAGATTTCTGAAAATTCACGACCATCCCTTTTGTATTCTCTCTACTGTGCTGCTCACAGGTCAGAAATACAAAAGGGGGCTTCCCTGGTGGCGCAGTGGTTGAGAGTCTGCCTGCCGATGCAGGGGACACGGGTTCATGCCCCGGTCCGGGAAGATCCCACATGCCGCGGAGCGGCTGGGCCCATGAGCCATGGCCGCTGAGCCTGCGTGTCCTGAGCCTGTGCTCCGCAATGGGAGAGGCCACAACAGTGAGAGGCCCGCGTACCGCAAAAAAAAAAAAAAAAAAAAAAAAAGGGAAAAGTCATAGATAATGCTTTCCTCCCCACAGAAGCCATTGTCATGGACATGGACCCCTTTCTTCACTGTGTGATCCCAAACTTCATCCAAAGTGAAAACTTCTTGGAAGGACTTCAGAAGGAACTTTTGAACTTGGACTTCCATGAAAAGTATAATGATTTATATAAGTTCCAGCAGGTATTTATGGCCCTTTCACATTAGCTTTTCCACTTCAGAAATTCATTTTCTATAAAATCATTGAATACCTTTAGACTTGAGGTTTTAGTTTGGGTTTACCATTGAGGGTCCTTGCCTTGACTTTGTTAAAAGATTCATTTATTTAACATAAGCTGAGTGTTAACTATGTGTTTGGTGCTTTAATTATTATATGGAAGTCTTTGCCTGTTCCTACCCTGAAAGCCTTTAAAATCTAAAGTAATAGAGGTGATAGTGATGGTGAAAGATAGAAAATACAGTAAGCCGGTAAGTAAATACATTATAAACAAAAAGGATAAGTACATTTTGGGGAGTGGTATAATGAAGAGAGTAGTATGTTGGAAGGTAATAACCATTTAAATTTTTGAGTTCATGTCTTTGTTTTAGGTGGCTTTCTGTATTGCAGTATGTCCTGCAGAGAGTTAGATCTATTCTTTTTAAATCGGTGGACAGTTGAATTTGGCAGAAAAGACTGTTTCAAAATCAAGGCTGGTTTTCCTACTCTTAGAAGACAGGCCCAGTCTAGGTATAAAAACATATAGGTCATTGGTTTCCCCAGTTTGTGGGGGATATCTTTTAGTACATGGTGTACATCACTCTTAGAAATCGTTATAGAACCTCAAGGACATCAGCCTTTAAAATCACAAAAAATAAAAGTGAAGATTAAGAACTATTTTGTTTTCTTTCCATTTCCCGCTGATTTCTTTTTATCTGGGATAAAAGAGTAACAAATTTCTCTGTCTTGCATTTATTCTTTTACACTAGAGCTGGTTGTGTCCCCTAGTCTGGCTATCTTTGGGCCTTAAACATATGATTGAATTAACCAAGTTAGGTTAAATACACAAATGATGTTACTCTTAATAATTCAGAAAATCTAATGAAAAATAACTTTCATCCATAGTAAAGTTGTATAGGTTAATTAAAAACCATGGTTGTCTGCCTTTGTAATTATATCAGCTTTGATAACACTAGGCCTCTTTTGTTGATTTGGGGCTATATGCATCTGATTACTGAAATTGAGAAATCAAAGTGGTTCTTACTTAATGCAATTTGGTAGATGAAAATACTTCTAATTGTGAAGTCAGTGAGAGGCAAAATAATAGAAAGGGTACTGGGTAATGAGAGGAAAAAGAAGCAGCCATTACTTTAGATCCCCATGGGTGCTTGATGAAACTCTGCTGTGAATAATTTTTACTATGCTCACTTTGGGACTGAACTTCTTCATCCTAAGACAGTAAATATAAAACCTGCTTTCAGTCTCCTGTCCCATAAAACTTCAATTATATCCCTTTTTCTTTGCTTGTGCTGTGAATTGACTTGATAATTGGGTCTATAACAACTTCCAGTCCTCCTAACCAAGTTTGTCATTAGGAGTAGCCTGATACTCTGTATTTTAAAGCAAGCATTACTGAGTGCATGCTTTATGCCATGCTAAGTGCTTTATATTTATTAATTCATTAAATCCTTATAATGATACATTACTGGTTCCTGTTTCACAGATAAAGAAACTACATCAGGTTTTCCTTCTCTTCTGGATCATTCCCTTCAACATACCAAAAAAAAAAAGAAAGAAAGCTGTTAGTTCTTCTTCTCTTAAGGAAAAAAATGCTGTTGACCTAACTTTCCCCTTCAGCTATCACCCCATTCCTCTGCTCACCTTGACAGTAGCATTCCTTCTGAGTTATCTATAGTCTCATATTCCTCTTCTGTTCTCTGTTAAGCCCACTTTATTAGGCTTTCACCTGTTACACACCACTGAAACTGTACTTGTCAAGGTCACTCACAACTTCCACATTAGTAAATCCAGTCATCAGTCTTCAGGCCTGGTTTTACTTGACCCTCGGCAACATTTGACCTACTTTGTTACTCCTCCTTCCTGGAGACTCTCCCCCGAACCCCCTTACTTTCAGGAAACCATGCTCTCTTCATTTTCCTTCTACCTCACAGGTGAGTCCTTCTTAGTTCCCTTCGATAGGTCTTCCTTTTGTACCTGGCTTCTTAATGACAGAGTACTCTAGGGCTTAGCCTTTGAATCACTTCCAAACAGATTGCAGAGAGTCTCATGGCTTTGCCTTTATTCTAGGATACTTATGAAGTGTCTCACACTTTCCAAAACTAAACTCCTGACCTTCTCCCCCTAAATCTGCTCCACCTGCAATTTTCCCCATCTCAGTTCACGACAATCTTTCCAGTGGCTGAGGCCAAAAACCTTGAGGTTATCCTTGATTCGTCTCTCACATCTCATCACCAGTCCATTGGGAAATGCTGTGGGCTCTACCTTCAGAATATATTCAGAAAAGCCCACTTCTTTCCACTTCCACTGCCAACACCTGTCCAAGCCATCTTTTTCTCTCACCAGGATTATTCTCTTAGCATATTAACCAGGCTCCTTGCTTCCACCCTTGCCCACCTACAGCCATTGTGTTCTTTCATTTTTTCATTGTGTTCTTTTAAAATGTTAATGGCGGGACTTCCCTGGTGCCACAGTGGTTAAGAATCCACCTGTCAATGCTGAGGACACGGGTTCAATCCCTGGTCCAGGAAGATCTCACATGCCGTGGAGCAACTAAGCCCATGCGCCACAGCTACTGAGCCTGAGCTGTAGAGCCCGCAAGCCTCAACTGCTGAGGAGCATGCCGCAACTACTGAAGCCCACGTGCCTAGAGCCCATGCTCCACAACAAGAGAAGCCACCGCAATGAGAAGCCCGCATACCACAATGAAGAGTAGCCCCCGCTCGCCACAGCTAGAGAAAGCCCGTGTGCAGCAATGAAGACCCAATGCAGCCAAAAATTAAAATTAATAAAGTAAAAAAAAAAAAGTTAATGGACCCAAGAGAATTGAAAACATTTGTTCACATAAAAGCTTGTACATAGATGTTTGTAGCAGCATTATCTATAATAGCCAAAAAGTAGAAACACCCAACGTCTGTCAACTAATGAATGGATAGACCAAATGTGGTGCATCTATACAATGGGATATTATTCAGCCAGAAGAAGGAATGAAGTACTAAGTACTGCTGCAACATGGATGAACCTTGAAAACATACTCCGTGAAAGAAGCTAGACACAGAAGGCCACATATAGTGTGATTCCTTTTATATGTAATGACCAGCAAAACATATATAGAGACAGAGAGTAGATTAGTGGTTGCCAGGAGCTGGGGGGAGGGAGGGTGGGATGGGGAGTGACTGCCTGATAGGTACAGGGTTTCTTTTTAGTGTGATGAAAATATTCTGGAATTAGTGGTGATAGTTGCACAGCAGGTGAATATGCTAAAAATCCACTGAATACACACTTTCAGGTGGTTAAAATTGTAAATTTTATGTTATGTGAATTTTATCTCAGTTTTTAAAAATTAAATGAGATCATATTATTCCTTTGCCCCAAATCTCCAAAGGTTCTCATTTCTCCGAGTAAAAGCCAGAGTGGTTCTAAGGCTCCCATTGCATCTTTGGCCCCTTCTCCTGCTGCTCTCCCCCAAATCGCTGTTGCAGCTGCACAGGCTCCTGCAATTTCTTGAACAGGCCAGGCATTCTTCACACTCAGGACCTTGAATGCGCTTTGCTGAGATATTCCCTTGGTACACCTCCCAATCTCCTTCAGGCCTTTGCTTCACCTCAGTGAAGTCTAACCTGGCCACCAAATTTATAATTGCAAACCCTTCCCCACTCTCAGCACTTCTGGTCCCTCGTACTCTGCTTTATTTTCCCTCGACATTTGTCACCTTTTTTTATACTGATAATCGACTTTTTATGTTTGTTGTCCCTCTCCGTCAAGAATGTAAGCTCCACTGTAATAACTATGTAAGTATTTGTTGAATGAATAAGGCACAGAGAGGCTAGGTAACTTGCCCGAGTCACAGAGCTGCCAAATGGAGGGGCCATACCTCAAACCCAGGCAGTTTGGCTTCAGAGTCCAGGCTCTTAATGACAATGCTCTACTGCCAGAGTGTTCCCTTAACTAGTCTCCTCTGTGTGTCTGATTTATGAAGGAAATCCTTTTTTTTTCTTTTTTTCATGATCAAGTCTGATGATCTGAAGAAGAGAAGAGAGCCTCACATCTGTGCTTTAAGGTAAACAAGTGCTCATATTTGTTGGGTGCATAATATGCGCCAGACAGAGGAGTAAGTGCTTTAAATGTTATGTCATACAACCTTTGTTCGCATTATTGTCCCCTTTTGTAGAGGAGGAAACAGACGCTGAGAAATTAAGTAACTTCTTCAAAGTTAACTAGGTAAAAATTGAGGGAACTAAGATATAAACCTAAGTCTGTCTGATTCCAGGGCCCAAGTTCTCAATGATAAAATGTTCAACCGTTAGTAATCAAGGAACAAATTAACAATGGAGATACCATCTTTCACATGTTAGTTTGCAAGTATTTAAAACAAAAACTCCAGTGTTGACAGAGGGGTAGATACCTTTATACAGTGCCGCAATCTTGAAGATAGTTTTGAAAGGTGTATCAAAACCCTTAAAATGATGCTTGTCTTTTTGTAGTGTAATTCCACTTATAAGAATTTATCCTGAGAAAATAATTAAGGGTGTGCTCAAAAATTCTATACAAGATTGTTTATTGTGATGGTGTTTCTAACAGTGAAAAATCACAAATTAAATGCCCACCCATTAAGATTTACATAGCTAATGGTACAAAACAAAGTGAAAAACTATACAATCGTTGAATATGATGTGACTTTTTTTTTTTTTTTGGCTGCGTTGGGTCTTTGTTGCAGTGCGCAGGCTTCTCATTGCGATGGCTTCTCTTGTTGCGGAACACGGGCTCTAGGCACACGGGCTTCAGTAGTTGTGGCGCGCAGGCTCTAGAGCGCAGGCTCAGTAGTTGTGGCGCACAGGCTTTGTTGCTCAGCGGCATGTGGGATCTTCCCGGACCAGGAATTGAATCTGTGTCTCCTGCATTGGCAGGTGGATTCTTAACCACTGTGCCACCAGGGAAGTCCCAATGTGTGTGACTTTTAACACATGAGTATGGTAAAGTTATTTCATCATTCTAAGATACTTTTTGTGTGTGTATTTTAACCTCTCTGAGACTCAGTGTCTCATACAATTATTGTTGTATCCTATTTTTTGAAGTGATGTATAAAACGATGATACTTCTTGCAGGCAAAGGCATATTAGGCTAGATGAAATAAACTTATCAAGAGAAAAGTTAAAATAGCACACATGGTGGATCCCATATGAAAAACGAGACGTATATTTGGATACCTACGTGTGTACAAAGGAAAAGACTTGGAAGGATGGAATGTTTAAATCTGGTTAGTAGGACTACAGGTTTTTTAAAGTTTCTTTTTACTTATAATAGGGTTTTTTCCTAGTTTTGCTACAGTAAGCCCATGTTACTTTGTAATAGCTATTTTTCATCTATACAGTACAAGTTATATTTTCTCATTCTTTTTTCTCTGCAATATTTCCATAAATGGTAGCAGTCTGCAGAGTTTATTTCTTCTAAATCCTGAAGTATTGCTCACATGTTAACTGTAACTCATAATATTTCATATTTATTTTAGAACTTTTTTCCCCCAAGACTGTGCCTTAAAGCACTATCTCATTAGTTCATACCACACCTCTGGTAAGCATTTCTTTCCTGTAGGACTGAGTTACATTCTGTATCCAACGCATAACAGCCAGATGGTATGAGAGATGGAATTCCTTGGTCTTTACCGAAAGGTGATCTTTTTATTTCCCATTTGGGTTCTGTGATTCCTCTCATGAATACAATTAACAAATGAGAATGACAGCAGAAAATAACCCTGTCGTGACACTTTCATAGGGTAACTAGAGAAAGAGCTTTCTATGGAATAAATTTGTGGAAGCTGATGTTACCAGTAACAGAGGGAGTGAAGGCTTTGATACTACTAGTTACATAAAACATCAAGATTCAAGATTTTGCAAAAATGTTGACCACCTACATTACCTGAAGCCTGGTTTAGCAGTTTGCTATGCTGACCTATTATGTCTAATTTGCAACTCTGCCTACAAAAGTTACATGGCACTTTTGTTTGGACTAACCAAGCACAATATTTTATAGAATTTTTTGGATTGGGTAGCATACAATGTAAAAAGATATTTGGTAATAAAATTTCAGGGCATCAACCTGGAGACTTGGTATCTAGTTATTAACAGTACAATTGCATTTTATGGGGATTTCAGTGATGTACATTTGGACTAGAATGATCCAAAAAATACCATCTCTTCATGTGCAAAATTTGAACTAACATAAACCCTTTAAAAATGTTTTTTAAAATGTTTTTCCAGTTTTATTGAGATATAATTGACATAAAAATGTTATTTCATCAAAGTTAACATAATTTCAAAGTTGACTGCCAACTGAGTAAGTTTTAAATTGTGTTAGAGTTCTATACAGAGCCACTTTAGCTGGTAAATGGAAATGTTCAACCATCTTTGTTTTTTTGGTATCCTGTTAATATCAGAACTTCTGTGAAAGAGTTTATTATTACACAGTTAGCATAATAGTCACCATTATTTTAATCTATAACAGTGTTACCCACCCAAGTGTTCATTAAACAACAGTGCTAGTATTGGTGCTGAAAAACAGCTCTAAAAATCAGTGACTTCGGACTGGAACATTGGTGTTCCTATGACAAAGGCCAGACCACTGTCATGATGGGGCAATACTATAAATTTAAGAGTAAGAAAAATAAGATGAGGGACTTCCCTAGCGGTCCAGTTGTTAGGACTCTGCGCTTCTGCTGCAGGGGGCACTGGTTCGATCCCTGGTTGGGGAACCAAGATCCCACATGCCACATGGCGCAGCCAAAAAAAAGAAAAGAAAACAGTAGAGCAAAAATATATTGCAGTAGAGAGATTTACATTTATTTCTCTGGGACTGTTACTCCTAAACTTTGCAAGTTTAAAGTGAGGAGCATTCTCAAGAATAGATCTTAAATAAACCAAAACCTTCAGGAAAAAATAGTTGTGACATAGATCCAAATGGAGCCCACATTATGGTGTAACAAGTTATCTTTTGTTTACATTTCTAGGAAAATTCTGTTTGAACATTTCCGGGCTTGGCTTTCAGACATTTCCAAGATTGACCTGGAATCAACCATTGATGTGTCCTGTGCTAAATATGAATTCTCAGGTAAGAAAGATTAAAATCTTGCTGTCGCTAAGATTTAAAGGCTTTATCTAAATGATGATGGGAAGACAGTTGTCAGTGTTCCAAAATCCTAGACTTCGTGTCCCTGCATAGCATGAGGATCTTCTTAATGAGTACAATCTGACCCAGGTCATGTACAGAAATGCCCATCTTATTGGAAGGTATAAGGCAGTGGTTCTCTTTGGGAGTATGATGAAAGCTATGAACATATTGTAACGAAGCAAGGGCTTGTGTGCCCGAGGCACACAAAGCCAAACTCTTGACAGCAGTGTTTGTAGCAAAATAAGGACACCAAGCAAGGAGAATGGGCAGCTCACGCTCAAAAAATGTGAACTCCCCAATGGCTTTCAGGGAAGGGTTTTTAAAGACAGGGGAGAAGGTTTTTGGATGCATGATCAGCTCGTGGACTTTCTTCTGATTGGTTGGTGGTGAGGGAACAGAATGATGTTTCAGGAATCTCAATCAATGACCTTCTGGTTCCAGCCAGAAGTCTGGGGTCTGTGTGCTTGTGGTCAGCATATAATCGCCATCCTCCACCTGGGTGGTGAGGGGGTTTCTTAGTTTCTGCAGAACAACTCAAAAATATGTATCAGATTCTTATCTCTATCCCTTCAGGAGGAACTAGGAGTCCTGTGACTCTCCTTTCCTAATCATTAACTGCTTGAGCCTGCTCTTTGTAACCTGGGGGAGGCCTAGGAGACAGAAGCCTTTTTTTCTATAAACAAGAAACAAGGGACACAGAGGGGCTTTTGTGCCCAGGAAGGCCTTGCAGGGTCCTGCTTGGTTTCAGTATTTTCAGAAAAAGGCCAATAATGCACATACACACCAACTTTGCATACAGTATCAGGAAATTCAGAGGTGATGGTGCAAACTACTCTTAAACTTCCCAGGAAACACATATTTCCCTCAATGTCTTTTTTTTTCTTTTGAAGGTAATGAGTGAATATATTCTTAAGGAAAAAACGTCAAACTATAGAATACAGTGTAATCCACAATAGTCCCCTTCACCTTCTCCTTGTCCCTCTTTCTCTTCAGATGTGTCCACTGTCACCAGTTTGGGGTGCATCCTTCTTGTTACCTTTCTGAGCATATAAATGTCCTTTTGGTAATATGTTTGGTTTTCATCTGGAAGGAAAAGTGTTTTGTGTTTTGTTTTACTAAATAAAATTCTGCTTTGGGTTTACTCTCCCACATTGCCCTAGGGAAGTACAAATTGGTAACAGCATTTTGAGGATAACTTAGAGACATGAAGAGTCATATCATATGCCCTTTTTTTAACTTTTTTTTTTAATTTGAAGTAATTTCAAACTGACAGACAAGTGGCAAGCATAGTACAAATAAGTTTTATCCATTTTACCTGAGACTAGGTTGCCCTTAGGATGCTCCGTGACCCCTGAGTACTTCAGTAACTCCTACAACAAGGACACTTCTGCTGTGTGACAGTAATAAGCCATCAGAATCAGGAACTACAATTGATACATTATTCCAATGTAATCCGCAGGCTCCGTTCAGGTTGATGTGGTCCCTTATAGCAAAGGGATCTGGTCCAGGGTTGTGCATGGCATTTAGTTGTCATGTGCCTTCAGTCTAGAACAGTTCCTCAGTCTTTCTTTGACCTTCATGATCTTGATGCTTCTGAAGATTTACAGATGAGTTATTTTGTAGAACTTCCCTCAGTTTGGGTTTGTCTGCTCTGCTTTCTCATTAGATATGTGTTCTTTTTTTTTTTTTTTTTGCGGTACACGGGCCTCTCACTGTTGTGGCCTCTCCCGTTGTGGAGCACAGGCTCCGGACACGCAGGCTCAGCGGCCATGGCTCACGGGCCTAGCTGCTCCAGGCAGACTCTTCAACCACTGCGCCACCAGGGAAGCCCAGATATGTGTTCTTTTTACTGCATCTTATCAAGTGGTAGATGGTGTGTCATATTACTAGTGATAATAACTTTGATCGCTTAATTAAGGTGGTGGCTGACATCAAGTTTTTCCACTGTAAACTTGTTCTTTTCCTCTCTTTAAGTTAATAAGTATTTTGTGGAGAGACACTTTAAGATTATGTAAATATTCCATTTCTCATCAAACTTTGATTCACTTGTTTTAGCATCCACTGATATTTCTTACTACAGTTATTACTATGCAGGTTGCCAAATGGTGATTTCTTTCCTAATAAAATCATTTATTAGTTGTCATTCTACTGTAAAGAAAACCTTTCCCTCTCCCCAGTTACTCATTTGTTTATTTATGTCAGTGTGAATTTAAGGATTACTATTTATGTAATGGTTACTGTCATTATGTTGATGCTCATATTGTCCCTGATTTGATCAAGAGGAGCCCCTTTAAGCTGACTTCTGTGTCCTTTTAGTATGTCCTCATGTTAACTGAAACAAACTCGGGTTGCTCACAATGCACAGCAAAGCCAATCTCCTGAAACCGGGCTGTGGTGAGGGAAAGTACAGTTTATTCCAGGGCACCAGACAAGGAGGACGGGCCGCTCGTGCCCAAAAGAGCCAAGCTCCCCGATGGGTTTTAGGGAAGGGTTTTTAAAGGCAAGGTGAGGGAGAGGGTCACAGGGTGCATGATCAGCTCGTGCACAGTTCTCTGATTGGTGCATGGTGAGGTAACAAGGTGAGGTCACAGAGGTCAGCGTCCTCAGTCTTCAGGTTCCAGCCGGTCTGGGGGCTATATGCTCGTGGTCAGCTTTTCTCATCTGCTGTGGGGGGTCTGGTTTCTATAAAACAGCTTAGGAATGTGTGTCAGACTTACCTTTACCATTGGAAGCAGAAGTGGGAGTCCTTGTGACTGACTTATTAAGTTATGGCTACTCTCGTCTGCCTGCCCTATCTTTGTTTCTGCATTCTTTATTCCTCAATCATTAGCTGCTGGGGCCTGCTCTTTGCTTCACATGGAGGGCCTAGGAGGTCACAGCTTAATTTCCATAGCCTCTTTTCCCAATCAGCAATAAGCAGGGGACACCAAGAGGTCTGTCACCGAGAAGGCCCCTATGTGGGTTTCACTCACTTTCACTCATCATTCTTATTATATCTTACTTCCTAGCAAAACAAGATTCTCCAGGGTTATCTTATATTTCCTGTGCTCTAGACAAGTCACATTGATTCCTCTGGTTTCATTTCCACACCATAGGGTTCATTCTAGATTTCTACTTTTCCATATTTGCAATTCCAGTCTTCAACCCTAAGAAATCTGCCTTCCATTATTTTCAATATGTTTGTTTATTAAAACAATCCCTCCGTGTGGAATGATCTCACTTCACCCATAGCATCCCCTCCCCTCTCCCACCTTGCCCGGATGCCTATCTTGCTCAGTCCTAGAATAACTATGCAGCCATTAAAAGAGATGACAGAAAAGACATTTGCCATGTAATAAAAGAAAAAAGGCCACAAAACAACCACTGTAGGATGCTATTTTTTAAAAAGCAAATACATGTATGTTGAAAAATACTGCAAGAATATATGTAAAAATTTTAGTAGTGATTGTCTGAGTCTGTATATGTGTTCTTCAGCGTTTTTAGAGTTTTCTATATTGACAGTTTTATTTCTGTAATTATAAAAGAGGAGAAATAAGTGTCATTTTAAAGCTGGAGGAGCTGACGTTACGGAGGAGTAGCAGGTGGACTGATAGTGAGCGCAGAGTCAGATGTCCGCTGCTTATTGCTGCACAGGGACATTATGGTGCACGCTGAACTATTGCAGATGCCCTGCTCTGCCATGATGACGAGCTGGAAGGACGCCGGATTGCCTTCATTCTTTACCTGGTTCCTCCCTGGGACAGGAGCTTGGGGGGCACTCTGGACCTGTACAACGTTGATGGTAAGACAAAGCCATGCTCTTCAACACCAACAGCCACTTCCGGGTCCTTAGGCACTCTGTCTGTGCTCCTCGGGAGATGGAAGCTCTTCATTACAGTGGTGACCGCAGGGGGATAATTGCCAGCCCTGACAGCCACCTCTCCTGAGTTGTGCCTGAAATAATCATTACTCCAGAGATAAGTTAGAGCCGAGTTAAGATGAGGAATAGTCAGACCCTGCTTCTGAATGCTGGCCGTGGGAGGGTAGAGAACATGTGCAGCCACTCGTGGCTATGAATCTGCCAGGACCAGTGCCTCTGATGGGAGGTCAGGGTCTTTTTTATTTTTTTTAATGACTGACACCAGAGCTCGACTCCAGAAAACGTTCAGAACCTTTTCCAGCCTTCATCAGTAATAGAGCATGGTGGAGTAAGAACAGATATCACCTAGCAGAACTATATAAGAGAAACAGATGGAAGGGGGTGGCATATGGAGATCTGGAGGGGACATTTAGCTACCCGTAGAAATTGGAAAATTGTCAAGGTGAAACGAGGCGGCCTGGAAGTGATTAATGATGAAGCACATTTACAGATGTGTTGTCTCCCCACGCAGAACACTTTCAGCCGAAGCAGATTGTCAAGTCTCTTATCCCTTCATGGAACACACTGGTTTTCTTTGAAGTGTCTCCAGTATCCTTTCACCAGGTAAAGACTGTGAGCCACAAATACATAGAGGGCCAAAAAGCATGCTTTTCAGTCACCCGTTCTCTAAATGTGACGGCTTCTGGTTGGACTGTCCGGCCAGGTTGTTTTCACACCTAGTGTGAAGGGTCCTGAAATTAGTGAGGCTTGGCTGGTAATTTGCCCCGCTGGTCTTTGTATTGATGTGCTGCTGGTCTTGTCCTTTCAGGTTTCCGAAGTCCTGTCTGAAGAAAAGTCGCGTTTGTCCATCAGCGGCTGGTTTCATGGTCCTTCACTGACCAGGCCTCCCACCTACTTTGAACCTCTCATACCTCGGAGCCCTCACATCCCACAAGATGTAAGGATAAATTCCTGTTGCTGGGATTCTTGTCTTAGAAAAGCTGTGGCATATCATTTGCTTTTCTGGTTTTAAAAGTGGCTCATCCTGATAACAGAACTAGGCTTTGAGCTTGCCTTTCCACCCTTCTTAGATACACTTTTGATAGTGTCTTTCTAAGGCAGAGCTTTCCAGAACTTTATTTAACAGGGAGAAAATTATAAAGTGAAGATTTGCATATATTTTACCAGTGTAAAATGATGTCAGAACAAAAGCAGTAGAATTATTAACTCACCCTTTGCATCTGCTGCTGCTTTGTAGCATGAAATTTTGTATGATTGGATCAACCCTACTTATCTCGACATGGAGTACCAAGTTCAAATTCAAGAAGAATTTGAAGAAAGCTCTGAAATTCTCCTAAAAGAGTTCCTTAAGGTAGGCCAGCAAATCCTGATATACCACATTTGGCTTGCAGCCTTGCTTCCTGGGTGGATGAAGAGGCATCACTAAGAGTTTTTGTTGCTTTTTGTTTTGTTCCTGGTGAGCATGTTTACATCATCCTCTTCTTCAAATATAGAAATGATGATAATAGCTAACATTGGTATCAGTCGTATGTTAGTGGGTCGAGTCCCTTGGGTATTCCCCAGTTCTCTAGAATCTTAATCACACACACTTTTAACATTTATTTTATTTATTTATTTTTGGCTGCACTGGGTCTTCACTGCTGCATGTGGGCTTTCTCTAGTTGCGGTGAGTGGGGACTACGCTTCGTTGCGGTGCGTGGGCTTCTCATTGCAGTGGCTTCTCTTGTTGCGGAGCACGGGCTCTAGGCACACAGGCTGTAGAGCACAGGCTCAGTAGTTGTGGTGCACGGGCTTAGTTGCTCCGTGGCATGTGGGATCTTCCCGGACCAGGGCTCGAACCCGTGTCCCCTGCATTGGCAGGTGGATTCTTAACCATTGCACCCACCACCAGGGAAGTCCCACACACACACTTCTATATTGGGGATGAGTGGTGTCTAGTTCCCATCCTAGTCATTTGATGACTATGGTACTTACCAATTACTTTTAAATAATAGAAAGATTACTGATTAACAAATTAGTAACAAGTGTTTGGGAATGATGAGGTAGCACATTATAATGGAGAGAGAACTAGGTTAGAAGTTAGAAGACTTTATTATTATTTTTTTTAATAAATTTATTTTTGGCTGCGTTGGGTCTTCGTTGCTGCGCGTGGGCTTTTCTCTAGTTGCAGAGAGCGAGGGCCACTCTTCCCTGTGGTGCGTGGGCCTCTCACCGTGGTGGCCTCTCGTCGCGGAGCACGGGTTCTAGGCGCACGGGCTCAGTAGTTGTGGCTCGTGGGCTCTAGAGTGCAGGCTCAGTAGCTGTGGCACGCACGGGCTCAGTTGCTCCATGGCATGTGGGATCTTCCTGGACCAGGGATTGAACCCGTTTCCCCTGCATTGGCAGGCAGATTTCCAACCACTGCACCACCAGGGAAGCCCTAGAAGACTTTATATTCACATCTTGGCTACGTGGTTTTACTGACCTGAGCAAATTACTAAGGTCTCACTTTTATTTCATCATCAGTTAAACTGGGATAATACCTGCCCATCTTGAAGAGTTGTTGTGAGGGCCAAATGAGATCACGTATGCGAGTGTGGTTTTTCCCAGGTGACCCTGAGTCCCATGGAACCACGGTCCCAAGAGTTGGTGCCTCCTTGAAAAAAAGGTTGAGAGACACTACATACTGCCTCTCTCTGAATTATATAGCCGACATAGCATATTAAGGAATTTGAGAAGTATTAATAGTAAATAAACTTGTTTAACCCTATTTAATTCAGCTCACCTAAACCATCCTTTGGGATCCTCTTTCCTGTTTTACAACTGATAGGATTACTGTTTGTAGAATACTCCATAGGAAACTGCATTAAACAAGTACTTATAAAGGCTCTTATGGAGAATATTTTAATAGATTAATCAGCTTCTTGTACTACACTGGACAAGTTTAGAATGCTGATTAAATCAAGGGAATGAGCTGAGGCCTAAAGAATATGTATCATTATATAGACATTTTCATTATAATAAATGCAGGAATTTGAGAGGTTTAGCAATTTGACGTAAGGCATACAACTACTTAAGGAAGTGGCCCAAATTGACACTCAGGTGACTTGGCTAAAGCATGCTGACGACTTACCCAGTCTTTGCTCTGGCTTCAGCGTATCAGGACTAGGGGAGGTTGTGTGAAAGGGATGAGAGTCACCTGGCCCTTTTAGGAATCAGCCAGCATGATTCCGCAGAGCTGCTGTACCTGCAAGACCAGTGTGGGATCATAGGGAGATCTGCTAACTGCTGCTTCATTTGCTCCTTTTCCAGCCTGAGAAATTTGCAGAGGTGTGTGAGGCTTTGGAGAAAGGAGCTGTGGAATGGAGCAGCCGAGGTCCCCCTAACAAAAGGTAGAACCCATCATCCAAGATATTTGCTTCTGCATTCAACACCTGCCTGTTTGTCTGCAAGGCTCACCTCCAATAATAGGGCATTTGCCCGACTGATGTTTTGTTCCCAGGGACATCCAGTAGCAGGCCCTAACAAAACCTCATTATTGTAACAACTTGGACGTTAGTAAGCTATGCAAGGTTTAGGGAGAGAGATACAAAGCTAATGATCAGCTTTCATCCCATGAGTAATATTACATCTGTGGCTTTGATGAACACCTTGGCATCGCTGCTTTCCAGGTTTTACGAGAAGGCTGAGGAGAGCAAACTTCCCGACATCTTGAAGGACTGCATGGCATTATTTCGCTCCGAGGCAATGTTCTTGCTGCTCTCCAACTTCACAGGCCTGAAACTTCACTTCTTGGCCCCTTCAGAAGAAGGTGAGCTTGAGGACAAAAAAGAGGGAGAAGCAGCCTCTGCTGCTGAGAACACTGAAGAAGGGCCTAGCCGCAGTTCTGAGCCAGAGAGCAGGCGGGCGGCCATCAGCAACAGCAGCCAGCAGAGCAACGAACAGACGGACCCAGAGCCCGAGGAAAACGATGCAAAGAAAGGTAAGCTGCTGTTGCGTTCTGTCCTTCTTTCACTATTAGGTATTCACGATTCAGTCATTTATTCATTCAACAAACATTTCTTAAGCACCTACTATATGCTAGGCCCTATTTCTGGAGAAGAAGACAGACAAGGTCTCTGCTCTCCCTGGCTTATAGTCTGTTGATAGTAGGAGAGGACAGAGATTAAATGATACACGAACAAGAAAACATCAAATAAGGATAGGTGCTCTGCAGGAGATCTGAATAGGGTTATGTGCTGAGGAATGACTGGGTGGCCTCTTAGGTGAATGGGCAAGCTGGACCAGCCTGTCTGAGGAGCTGTCATCCAAGCTCAGATCTGAATGACAAGAAGGATCTGCTAAAACAGCATTCCGGGGAGGAAGGACAGCTAGTACGTTGTATTAGGCTAACAGTAGTACAGATGGGGGAGAGAAATATGACTGGCTTTACCTAAACGTACTCTGAAACACAGGAACACAAAGAAGAGGAAGGTGAGTGGCTTCTTTCTGCTAAGAACCAGTATCAGCCTAAGAAAAACTTGCTTGAATTTGGACAAATAGGTAGAAGGAAATTATTAAAAGCAGAGGACGTTTAATCGTCTACAAACAAGATGGAATGGACACGTGACATTAAACTAGTAGAATGTACAACACCAAGAATGAACCCTAATGTAAACTGTGGACTTCAGTTAATAATGCATCAATATTGGTCAGTTGTAACAAATAAAGCACACTAAAGCAAGATGTTAATAATAGAGGAAACGGATGGGGAGGGGCAGGGGTTGTGTGTGGAGTAGAGGGACTGTACTTTCTGGGAAATTTAATTTTTCTGTAAACTGCTCTAAAAAGTAAAGTTTAGTTAACAATAATATTCATGTTATTTTAAAGAAAATTTCTGGCCGCTAAATATATACTCCATCTGAAAATCATGGTAAAGAGAAATAGAAAGTCAACTTTTTTTCATTATAAGGCTTATATATTTAATAATATAATGGAGCAGTAGGTCAGCTGAAGGTTTATGGAAATCGTTTCTCTTTAGTGCTATAACTGTTCCTAATTATCATTCTTTTGCAATTTACCGTGGTATCAAGGTTATTTTTTTCTGGCCTTCTGTTGTTTTTTTCTTAGAATCAAGTGTTCCCACATGCCAGGGGGAACTGAGGCATTGGAAGACTGGTCACTACACTTTAATCCATGACAACAGCAAGACTGAATTTGCCCTGGACTTACTTCTCTACTGTGGCTGTGAAGGTAAGAGGGACAGTCTCTCCTGAGTGACCCTCTCTAACTGAACCAGTTCACAAGTAAGTTGCCTTGGCCAGGATCTCAGATCACAGGAGCTCTGCTGGAAGGCATCTTAGGGGTCATGAATTTCAGTCATCTCCCAACTCAAAGTACTATTTGTATCTGTGACCAAGGTATAGGAGATGAACTAAATCATAATTTCCATCTAATGAACCCCCCAGAGCTTTTATGTAATTGTCCTTCTAGGTGTATTTTATATTTAGTTCTTAGTTTTCAGTTCTTATTCAGTGTTGGTTGAATAATAAATTCAGGCTCATAAGTCAGAGTTGGTTCTACTGAACTCCCAGATCCCCGTTTTAAACAGCATGGGATCAATGATTCAAACAGATGATGTAACTCTTGCAGTGAGAGCTTTCTGAATGCTCTTTGTTTTCCCTTCATAAGGCTGGGAGCCAGAGTATGGTGGCTTTACCTCCTACATTGCCAAAGGAGAAGATGAAGAGGTAAGTTGCTTCTGATAGCAAACCATCCTTTCTTAGTTCTTGAAGACACTTTCATTCTTCAGAGACGCAACTTTTATGACCTTCTGCCAGGGTCTTTAGGTGATAAATCCACATTGGTCTGGCTGGCAGTGGTTCTAATTTCTAGTAGAAAGTATTCAGCATGGAATAAAGAGGCTAAAGGATAATCACTAAGCATTCTACCCAGCTAAAAGAAATTCCAAATAAATTAAGAGTCAGATGGTGCATTCCCATGAATCTTTCAATGTAGTAAGAAATAAATGCATTAGGTAAAACTTTCCTGGATATGTACTGGAATGGGGCCTATTGGAAAATGTCTGGACAGCAAGATCAATAGCTCCTCCTAGTAAAGGATACTTTAAAGGATCCTCTATCGCCGGAGGCTGAGTATTTGATATGGAACCATCTGTTTAAGAAAAGAGGTGAGAATAATCTCCGTGTTCTGATGTATCACTGTATTTGCCTATTTCAGCTGCTAACAGTGAATCCAGAAAACAATTCTTTGGCACTGGTCTACAGAGATAGAGAAACTCTGAAATTCGTCAAGCATATTAACCACCGAAGCCTAGAACAAAAGAAAACTTTCCCAAACAGAACAGGTTTCTGGGACTTTTCATTTGTCTATTATGAATAAGGTTGGGCAAAGCTGGAAAGAGGAAACCCTTCCTCAGTACTGGGACGTCTGGAAGAGTTAGGCATCGAGTGAAGGAGAGCTACAAGGTGACCTGTGTGACAGCGTTCTTAAAACTGTGTGTGGTTGTCCTTTAGTAGGGCTCATAATGATTATCCTCAATCTAGACCTTGAGCTTGGAGCTAGGTACTTATCTCTTGATGTAAAATAAAAGGGTTTTGTCTTTTTCTTTAACATTCAGTTCATTTTCCATATTGGCTTCTTCAGTGATTGATTAAAAAACAATATGTGGTAAAATATATGTGACATAAAATGTATATTTTTCAAATGTACGGTTCAGTGGCATTAAGTACATTCACATCGTTGTGCAGCCTTCACCACCATCCATCTCCAGAACTCTTCCATCTTTCCCAACTGCACCTCTGTCCCCATTAAATAGTAACTCTGTACTTTCCCCTCCCCCCAGCCTCTGGCAACCACCATTCTACTTTCAGTCTCTATGAATCTGACAACTCATATTCCTCATAAGACAAATAATAGAATGTCTGTCCTTTTGTGACTGGCTTATTTCACTCCGCATAAAATCTTCAAGGCTCATCCATGTTTCCAGTGATTGACTTTTTTAATATGGACTCATAAATTTATGACTGCAGATTCTGTCCTTCCTAATTTCACTGGTTTAGAAGATTACAGAACCTTACACCCTGTTCATTCTGGGCCCATTGCACTTCCTCCCACTGCCTATGGCTTTGTTCCACTGTGACTCTCTCTGGACTATATAGACTAGGCGATGTGTAGTCTGTTCCCTTGGAAAAAGCCTGGCCTAAAACCACGTGGCCACAAGAAAGTTCTGGTCGGTAAAGAAGATGTGCAGTAGTTTTCAGGTGCCCACTGCTCTTCCATCCTGGAGTTGTGCCTCCACTATGACTAAATGATTTTCTAATTTCACATATGGCTTTCATTTCCTAAATATTACAGGGTCAACTATCAAACTAGTTGCCTTTCTTGAAGAGACCAAATACTAAAGACCATGGCAAAATGTCAAGAAGCTGTCCATTTTGTTACATTCTTTTTCCCCTGAACTGTTCAAGGGGATTATATAATAACTGCTACCCATGTGCATGGGCGTGCATGGATGGGTGTAAGGTGTCACTACATGTTTAGTTGAAAGATGCTATTCTCATTCCATTCCAGTGCTGTCTCCCTGTTAACTTCCTTTTTTTTAATGTGTATTATTTGCTATTGCAGTAGCTTTTATTTTGGATTTTACTCATTAACAGGAAAAGCATTTGGCTTTATCTTTTTTTATCTCCTAAAACTTTGAGTACTAAAATTTGAATTTAAATGAAGAAAATGAGTTGCACTTTCTTTTAGGTTGATGGTTTCAAAATTTTGATCTTGTACCCCAATCAGTAAAAAAAAGTTTTAGCATGTATGCTCATTATATGGATATTTATCTATAAATTTTACACATGTACTAATATTCAGTATTAGTTGTTATAAAACAAACACTAATTTTTAAAAATTGAGCTAAAAAGAAATACCTAGCACTAGTTCTCATATTGTCTTTCCCCACCAACATGGGGGGGACCATTTACATGCATACTGTTTTGGGGAACACAATTTTTTAACCATAGTGTAGTGACCCTCAAGTGGGATTACAAGTACTACTCTGTTACTAATGGTTTAAATTTCAAAGCTTGCCTTTTCTTTTAAGTTCCTGCAGACTGAAAGTCATCCCTATAATATTACTTTCACTCACTTGCTTTCTGATGTGTTTTTGTAAGTGCCAGCAAGAGGGGTGAAGTTCTAGTTAACACCTTCTTAGTGGCATAACCCCAGGAAGCCCCAGGGAATAGGGCTGAGCAGGTGAAACCACCATGTGTGCCAAGCTTAGAAAACAGTTTGAGGCTCATGGTTGTAGGTAATATCTAAGAGTTCTGGAGCACTGAGTCTGAGTCGTAGCATCCTACACAAGCATTAAAATGTGTTTATTACATTCTCCTTAATCTCAGTGTGTTTATGGTCTGTCAACACAGCAGAATCGTCTACATGCTACAAAAAAGGATTCTGGTGTCCAAGGGGAAAGAATCCCTGAGAGCCAGACTGTGGTGTTGCTGTTAGTTACATCATTTACAGTTGTACCTCTTAGACTGTGAAGGATGGTGTAACTCGCAGGTCAGTTTTCTCCACTGAAGGTACCCAGTGATGAAGAAGTTGCTTTTCCTCAGCATTTCATTCTTCATCATGACTTTTAGGGCCTAGAGCTGATGTTGACAACTGTTAAGTAGCAACAGAGGAATTAAAACATGGGCATCTTTTTTATACTTCTTGCAGAGAAAAGCTATGATATTCACCTGTAAAATATGTCATCTTTTAATTCTTATAATTCCTTTCAATAAAGGAAGTTTTTTTTCCCAAATAGCTTTATATATATATATTTTTTAGATTATCTATATAATACATGTTTGTTGTGAAGAACACAGCATGTAAAAATATGAAGTAAAGGTCACCTGGAATCCCACCATACTGTGATAGCCACTGTGTGCTATGTGATATATCAACTTGGCTAGACTGAACTACATTTCCCAGGACCCCGTTCCCTCTGTTTCCAGTTAGGATGAGCCACACATTCTTGTGCAAGATATGGAGGGCCAGAATGAAGCAGGAGCCATTTTGTAGCTCACACACTCTGTAGCTTACCTGCTGGCTCACCTTCTCAGTGTGATTCCGTCAGCACCTGCAACTGCTCCACCATCCCTGGCTCTTCCTCCAGCTTCTCTGATGAAGGGTCTCCCCACACCATCAAGGTCAGAGGCAAGAAGTGAGATTTTAATGTGTCCTTGTGGGCTCCAGCTCATGCCTCTGGGTTCCAGCTTGTTCCTGTTCTTCCCAACTCTACATCCTTTCTGACTGCCTGTCCTGTGGGCTTCAAGTTCCAGCATCAGACTAGAAAACTGACAGACTACACTTTGCCACTTCCTACAGTTGTGTAAGGTCAAGTCCCCATGACACATTCCCCTTATCATGTTAACCATTATGTAAATAAGAACATTTTCAGAAAGTTACTTTGAAAGCATATTAGTATTTCTGTTAAGCGAAGGAAAAATAAAATATTTAAGGAAGAACCCCATAAATCTGATTTCAGTCCCTCACTTAAAGATGTAGAAAAATGAAACCTAGGAGAGAAAGAGGCTGTTAGGTTTTGAACCTGGCTTTTCTACAGCTCATTGGCTGCCTCAAACTCCTCTGAATGTGGTGTTTCTTTCCCACGGAATGCTGAAAAAAAATCAATGCTTGGGCTGCCCCTCCCAGACCAGCATTTCCTCAGCAAGTAAGTTTCGGCTGCGGTACCTCTTCCGTACCATTACATACTGGCCACTACTACAACTGAATGAGAAAATCAAACCCTGTTAAAAGAGTCCTTCATAGAGAGAAAGATATCAGCGGCAGGCTCTCCAGCCTGTGTGAACTGGACATTCCTACAAAAACAGATAACTCCTCTGATTGACAAAAAATCAGTCCACATAGACAATTTTGAAAACTACTTGGAAATTGCCCATGTGGCTTCATGTCAGGAATAGCACATTTCTCTACCACACAAATAAAAAGATGACTCATGAGCTAGAACATACAGTGTGGGCAGGGGCCAGATGGGAAAGAGGCAAATATGCAAAACACCAGGCTGCAATGGGTGTCTTACTGTACTTTAGTGTCAAAGTGAAACAAGATAATTTAGTTTTCTGATCACAGGACTCCGCACTGGCAGATTTGTAACTGCTAATTATAAAATTTGAAATGTTAATAATGTTGAAAATCATTCTTGTACTTCTAGGGTTGCATAATAGTTGTGAAGTTCCTAGTTCTTTGATTTCTGAAGCCACTGACAGGCTTACTGAGGACAAACACTTCCATGGGGGGCAGCAGATGCTTTTCTATGCTCAAGGCACTGGCTCAGCACCATGGGGAGGACAAAGCTGGTTAAGATGCAGCCCCTGCTCTCACTTAATCGCAGATTAAGATTTATATAAACACAGAATGTAATAAGGGTTAAAGAATAGACATGGGAGAGGAAAGGTCTCCTGAGAGAGCATTTGAACTGAGCCTTGATGTAGTATTTGAACAGGCAGACATGGTGGGAAAGAATAAAGACCATACTCTCTCTAAAATATTGAATACCTGAATCTAGGGATAAGGGGGGTGACTTTAAAAGGGATGCTTTAAAAATGACTAAAAAGCTTTCTCCCAGATACCAGAATCCTCAAGATCAGCTTTTAAATGAAGGCAGAGTGTTCACTTAAAGCTTCAACAAAATTCAGCAACAAAACAGAGCTTAAGCTGTAGCTGCAGAAGGCACTCAGATTCTATCAGGATAGAAAAATATGGCAACAAAATAGAGAAGTAGCTGATAACCAAACAGTTTTTCTCTTCCCTAAGCTGAACATGACTTCTAAGAGGATAAAAAGGATGAATACTATGAACATTTTCATCTCATCTAGTCTTCACTCACTTGGGAGCAGTCTGAAATAGCAGAAAGGGCCATGACTACTTGGTTTCCAACTTGTACACTGCGACTTAACCAAGCTATAGGACCCTGTAGAAAACATTCTGCCTGTGTGAGCTCAGAGATACTAATACCAAGAGGATCAAATTAATGTGAAAATAACCTATTTGTAATCTATAAATCAGGGCTATAAAAAATAATCTTGCTGCAGGTCGACTCCTTCAAGCCTTGGCCATGAATATTTTTAGGTGTAAGAAGGAAGTTTTGGGGCTGAAGAACAACGGAATGACCTTTAATGAGATGATTCTTTAAGGGTCTCTAAAAATGAATAATGCCATACAATTGAAAACCAGCACCAACTAGAGATTTTAATCTCAAAAGGTGTAAGTTAGACTATGGCTAAAACAGAAAAAGACCCCACGGTGGGATTGCATCTTGCCAGTAGCTCTGTGGCTCTGGCAAGTAATTAATCCCTGCGCTTCAGTTTCTTCATCTCTGAAGCAGGTATAAAAGATTACTACTTTGGAGATTACTGAAGATAATATAGTATATGTGGATGTCTTTTGAGCTTACAGGTTGAAAATGCAAAACAAAGGTATTAGAGGGGCATAACAGTCTCATAAAAATTAGGGCTCCTTAAAGCTCACATTTCAGAAATAGAAGAGATAATCCTAAATGGCCAAACGGAGGAAACTATGAAATTAATTTACCACAGAGGAAAGGCCTGTGTTCTGTATAGTCTCTTTGGGGTTTCATACAGGTCAGTATTCTGATTCAGAGAACAGATTCCTCACTAGACAATTTGAATAAAAGGATTACAGCCTGCCAGATGGCTTACAGAATTATTAAGGCTGTTGAATAAAAACCTGTAGGATGCAATTCCAGAATCTCTTCTCAAGTCTGTACTGCAGAACCAGGCTGCCAAAGTAGCTGCTCCTGACAGATCAGGAAGCTGCTTGTGAAACCAGGAGGCACCCTTTATTGCATATATAAACATAGGACTGCCTCAGGCTAAGCCACTAAATCAGCTACCATTTACAGGTTCCAGAACAGCATCACAGTCCTCCATTCAGGAAACCTCATGTGCAAAACCAGGAAGCTGCCACTCTAGCTTCAAGGTGCCCCAGTCATGCCAGCTTTTCTACTACCCAGAATCTATTTCTGCTACATCGGCAAGCCTCAGAGACAGAGTTTGGCTCCAGAACCATGCTACATTTGCTATAATCCACATTGATCAAATACATGCCCAATATCCCATTTATCTCAAATTTCAAGTCTCATGTGATTGCATCTGAAATGCAAGCTGAATCAAACCTGGATCACCAGCTGAAAACGAATTGGAGAAACTTCAGTTTTAGCTTCCTGCTCTTCACAGGAAAGGGAAGTCACACTAGAAGAAAATTGGAACAGATATTCTGAGCCAAACCTCCATAATTGCATTAGACTTCACCCTCACTTCTCCACATTCAGCTCTGAAAATTCCAAACGGTTTTTTGTTATACAGAGAATTATATATATGGCCCATCTTTGGACCAAAGTCTAGAACATTCCTACTGTAAATAAGTTCTTAATAAGTACATATTCAATAAAATGACGTGAGGTTTAAAAAAAAGGCACACAAATTGAATATCCATATTTTTGTTTTTCTCCACATAACACAAATGGTTTTATGCAATTCTGATATGGTGGTGATTTTACAATCAGCCAACACATAGTGCAACACCTTTAAATTTTAATGAAAAAGTAGATAATCTACTTTAATTACAATTTCAAGAAAAAAGATGCATCTACATACTGACTTTACATACGTACAGAAAAACTGGACTTTGAAGCCCTAATGTTTCAAAAGTATTCATTTCCCTCCATACAAACCTAGTGTATTCTGCAACAGTACTACTGATTTTAAAAAAGAGAAAGTGAATACACTTTTCAGATGCAATGCTTTGTCTTTCATTTGTACAACTCACCAAGGTGGTTTTCGCTCTCAGCACCTTGGGTTAACCAGGATGTGATCCAAAGCAAACCAGCCTAGAAGTTTAAGGAAAAACCCCTTCTAGCAACTTAGTTACCTATCCTTTCCTCTCCTATGAAGAAGCTGTCCCCACCCGCATGATTCGGAACAGCATGTTGATGTTGTTGCTTCGAATCGCATCCCGACAAGCAGTGATCACCTGGTTCTTTGGTTTTCCAACTGTAAGAGAAGAAACATCAAATCCATATGAGCCAAAAGATTATTAAAAGTGAAATTATGAATCAGAGGCTATCTATAAAAACAACATAAAACTAGGGTAGGAAAGAGTTATAGGTAAGTACAAGTTTAACCAATTTATCTTACCATTCCCTAAAAAAGATACATACCCTTGTAAGGGACTTTATCACAAACCAAGCTTAGAAACTATCTCACACCTAGAAGCCAAGAGTCAGTTTTAGAAATAATCTTTGCTAAGTGGATATGAGCTTTGATCCTTTTCTATAAAAGGAGGTCAAAGCACTGACCCAAAACAGCAGATTCCAGGTATAAATCTCTAGCTGATATTTCTGCTTCCTTTGGTTTAGTCTGTTGTTCTTTTTGTAAATTTTAAGTTGGACACTTAACTCATTAATTTTCAGTCTTTTTTATTTTTTTCTAATAGGAGTATTTAAGGCTTTCCTCTTGAGTATATGTCACTAGGTTTTTCTTTAGAGGACGCAGCAAGATCTAAGAAAAGGAGCTGAAAGTGTTCTTTCCCTCTGAAGTCTGCAGACTAAAGCCAAACAATAGGCTGACTGAAACTCAAGTGAACGGTGCTAACTTCAGTATGAAAGGCATCTTTATAGATACAAGCCCTGATATGAATTCTTGAAGCTACCACCATCTTCAGTGGTTCTCACCCCAAAATTACAGACGAAATACAGTGCTACAAAAAGAGACTTACCACGTAGACGACCTGCCCTTTGAATCGCTTGATTTACTGCTTTGAGGCTTCCCAACAGCTCTGTGTGATTGTTACAGCGAATTTTATATCCATTGAGCAAGTCTTTATTAAGGTCATATAGTTCCATATAGCGATTCTTCATTGTTTTCCTGTGTACATCAAGAGAAATTTTACACCACTGTACCTCAATATGGCAGGCTTAAATGAAAAGACTTGCAAACTTCTTGGACATTAAAAAAAGGAACAAACCAGATTTTTAGCTGTATTGTCATTAAAACAGGGTAACTGCTAAAGTCTGCTTTGAAAACATTGAGAATTTTCTATGAAATACTCTGTTTCTTCCAAATAAATGGAAGACAAGTGGCCTTCCTTGGTTATTGATCCATGGTTTGTTTGAACTTAGGAACCAAGAATTATCATGCCCATGATATGAGGGGTGGGGAAAAGTGAGTAAGGTGATAGGCTATCTTCCAAGCTTCAGATTAATACTGACAGTTTCTTGTAAAGTTAAACATACACTTACGATACAACACAGCAATCACATTATGCCACATTTCACCCAAAATAAATGAAAATATGTCTGCAAAAAACCTGTATGCAAATGTTTATAGCAGGTTTATTCTCAGTCACCAAAGTCTGGAAACAACCCAAATGTCAATTAACTGGTGAATGGATACACAAAGTATGGATATCCATACAATAGAATACTATACAGCACTAATAAGGAATGAACTACTGATAACTTGCAACAATATGGATGAATCTCAAAGGCATTACGGTAAGTGAAAGAAGCCAGACCCAAAAGGCTATATATTTGTATGATTCCATTTATATGACATTTAGGAAAAGGTAAAACTATAGGAAGAGAAATTAGATCAGTGGCTGCCAGGGCCTAGAGGTTAGGAGAGGTACTTGATTCTGGTAGTAGTATAAATTTCCCCAAATTTATTGAACTGTAAACCTAAAAAGGGTGAATTATCTACATGTATATTATAAATTATATATCAACTAACCTGGCTTTAAAAAATACAAACAATGTATATCTGATAGTCTCTAAATTAAATATAAATAAATCAAGAAAAAAGGAATTTAGAGGTTGCTGGTCACCTCTCCCCAGTTTAGCACAGTCAAATGCCTAAAGCCAGCAACATCTCTTTCACTTAAAAAAAAAAAAAAAAAAAGAAAGCCAGAGAGAGAAAAAAAGGAGGAGCCCTATAGATAAAGTTGGCAAAAAAAAGCAAAAATCTTATATACCTCAGAGAAAACAACTGGAAGAAAATGAACTGGAAAGAGGTAAAACTATCTCAATTTACAAATAATACAGCGTACCTCTGGAAAAACTGAACTATAAGATAATTCAGTAAAGTAGTAGACTACAAAATCAACACAGAAAAATCAATAGTGTTCATATAGACAAACAAAAAACCAGTTAGAAGATATAATGTGGAAGAAAGAGCCTATTTACAATTGCAAAAAGAAAATACCTACACCTAAACTTGACAAGCAATGTCTGATACCTACATGAACAAAACCATAAAACTCCTGAAGCACATAAACATGCCTTGAGCAAAATATAAAGACATACCGCATTCTTAGTAAGACTGAACATCACTGTAACAATGTCAATAATAAATTTAATGTGATCCCAATAAAACTACCTACTTTTTTCTGGAGCTAAAATAACTGATAAAGTTCACAGAACAAACAAGCATGAGTAGCCCGGAAAACCATGAAAAAGAAGAGCAAAGGGGTTGGGGGGAGGGGCACCTAGCCATACCAGACATTAAAACATACAAAGCATTTTTAAGAAAAGAATCGCACTGTCAAATGAAGAGACAAGACGGACGGATAGGGCGATATAGAAAATCCAGAAATAGACCCACTGCATATGGAAATACATTATATTATTATAAAGGCAGCATCTCAAATCAGTGGGAAAACAGGTTTTTAAAGTCGTATTACTGAAACAATGTGACAGTCACATAGAAAAAGATAAAACTGAATTTATAACTTACACTGAACACCAGGATAAACTCCAACTGTAACAGACTTAAATGTAAATATACAAAATACTAAAAGAAAGTATAGGTGAATTTCTCTACAAATGGGAAGTAAGGAAACTTTTGTAACTAGAACTCAAAATGTAGAAGTACCAAGGAAAAGACGGATCAATTTGACTACATAAAAAATTTTAAAAGCTTTTATATGCAAAACCAAAAATCTAAATAGGCAAAAGAAATAAACAATTTACAGGGAATTCCCTGGCAGTCAAGTGGTTAGGACTCCAAGCTTCCACCGCAGGGGGCATGGGTTCGATCCCTGGTTGGGGAACTAAGATCCCTCATGCTGCCTGGCATGGCAAAAAAAAAAAAGAAAAAAAGAAAGAAACAATTTACACACCAAAAGAAACACAAATAGCCCTTAAAATAATGAAAAGATGCTCAATACTGCTCATAATAAATGAAAATTAAAACACCAATGAGACCATTTCTCACCCACTGAATTGGTAAGTATCCAAGAGTTTGCCAACATACTCCATTGACAAGACTAAGGGAAACAGGCACTCTCAGAGGAGAATGCAGAATGATATGACAGCTATGGAGGGAAATTTGGCAAAATCTTGCAAAACTGTATATACACATTCATCATTTTCCCCAGCAATCCCATTTGAGAACTTTTCCCCAAAGATACCTGAGTAAAAATATGAAAAGATTTATGTAACAAAATTATTCACTGCAATATAATAGCAGAAGAGCAACCCAAATGTGGAGAACTAGCTGAATAAACATCCAGAGAATAGAGTATTGTGCAGCTATAAAAACAAATGAGAAGTATCTCTGGCTCCGGACGCGCAGGCTCAGCAGCCATGGCTCACGGGCCCAGCCGCTCCACGGCATGTGGGATCTTCCCAGACCGGGGCACGAACCTGTGTCCCCTGCGTCGGCAGGCGGACTCTCAACCACTGCTCCACCAGGGAAGCCCCCATATAAGGTTTTAATAAATATGTAATAAAATGAAACCAAAAAGGAAAAAATGTTAATCCCCTAAGATTGACAGCAAAATGAACCAAATGAATCTAACTGTATATCACACTTGTAGCATGACCAAAAAAAGAGGAATTATTTCAAATGACTTTAAAATATAGTAATTAGACTAAAACTCCCTACTAGAACACACTCTAAAGACACAAAGAACTAGAAAAAAAGTCTTACACCATTTTCAGCAATCATACTGTTGATAGTAATATTGGTATTATCCTTAAATGTTGTGTGTGTACCATAAGATAAAGCCAATAGTTTCGTTGACAGTGGTTAGAGACATGATTTCCAATGTGAGAGAGAAGAGATACACCGTTAATATCAAAATTAAGTAAGAGCCTGTATTCATAAATTTGAAGTGGAAATAGTATGAATTCATGATATATTTGCTCATTGAAAAAAACATATACATTACCTAGCTTTATCTACGGAAAAGGTCTCAAATCAATATCCAACCCAGTAGCAATGAGCATCTCTAATGCTCAGACTATGATCTCCATTTCCCACTATAAAGGACCAGGATTGAAGAAATAGCTGATTCCAGATTCAGAAGAGGATATATACCAGATAAACCTAAAACATCTTGTACAAGAAAACAAACTAATGAAACTAATAGGTCTGTCCAAAGGTATTGATAACTGCAGCCAACCTGAAAAGGCTTCTACTGGCCAAAGACAGGACAACTAAGCCACCATAAAGAATATCTGAAATGGCCTGAAGCACATTAAAAATGTTAATAGGATTTTAAAAATCTCATTGGTCAACTTGGAGATGCTAGGGAACCAACTCATTATTTTAAAACTGATAGTGTGTCATTCCAGTACAAACTGTACCTCAGGGAACCAAATAATTCATTAATTCATGAGGGAATGTTACTCTTTATAGAAGTACTTCAGCCAATTTACAAAGAAAAAATAACAATTAAAATATCACTATTTTGCAAACCCCAGAATAATCTATTTCAGCAGTGATCATCAACAGCTGATAACATAATAAAAAGAGACAGCCAGACGTCACATGCATCCTCACAGAGAAGTACACAGCACCACTTATGAAGCATTCTTGCTCAAAAAATTGAACCTGGATCTGATCAATCCTCTATATCTAACTACCATTTTCACAGAAATACAGGGGACAGAAGAATAATACTAAACATTACCACAGGATACAATCAACAAAATCCAAAGTGGGAAACTACAGAAGACGGAGAGTTAGGAGAAAAAGTGAGCAAGCAAATATATGGATTAAAAGAGATTTATCAACCAAATTCAATGTATGGTCTTTGGTCTTTGAATCTTGATTTGAACAAAACAACTTCAAACACACAAACACACACACATACATTTGAGACAACTGGGGAAATTAAACACTGACTAGATATTTTGTGATATTAAGAAATTATTTTACATTTTTCTAAGTGTGATAATGGTATTGTGGTTATTGTTTTTTAAAGGTTTATTGTCTGAAATATTTGTGGCTAAAATTATATGATGTCTGGAATTTGCTTCAAAATAATACAGTACCTAGAAGAGGAAGAAGGTGAATGTGGAGATGAAACAAGATGAGCCCTTAGTTGATGACTACTGAAGCTAAGTAGCTGCTATAGAGGAAATCATTATATAATTCAATCTACTTTTGTGTTTGAAATCTTCAACAATATAACTTTCAGAAATCACTGACTTCTGAGCAAGACCATTTTAACTATCTGCTAATGATTCAGGCCTTTCAGAAAAAAACAAGCAGCACCTTAGGTGAACTCTTGCCTCTAAAATGCACACATAAACTTCACCTATCATTGGTGAACTATTTCACTGAATCCACCTCAGTACATTTTATTGCCAAGATAAATTTTGCATCTTAGCAAGAAGCCAGACGTGCACAAATTTGTTTTTAACTTTTTATTCTAAACTATAATACTTATTCAGGGACTTCCCCAATGGTCCAGTGGTAAAGAATCTGCCTTCCAATGTAGTGGACATGGGTTTGATCCCTGGTCAGGTAACTAAGATGCCACATGCCACGGGGCAACTAAGCCCGCACACCACAACTACTGAACCCACGCACCTCAACTAGAGAGCCCGCATGCCGCAAACTACAGAGCCCACGTGCTCTGGAGCCTGTGCACCACAACTAGAGAGAGGCCCGAGCACCACAACGAAAGATCCCGCATGCTTCAACGAAGATCCTGCGTGCCGCAACTAAGACCTGATGCAGCCAAAAGTTAAAAAAAAATTTTAATATAAATATTAAAATATAATACATATTCAGAAAAACTCAAAAAACAAACGCTTGTTAACTAGGTCAAGAAATAGGACATTGCCAACATTCAAGAAGATTCCCAATGTTTTCTCTCTGAATAGAGTCCCCTCCTCCCCAAGGAGAATATACTATCTTAAATGATAATCTCTTCCCTGTATTTCTTTATATTTTTATCATCTATGTATGCTTCCCAAATGATATAGCTTAGTTTTGTCTGTTTCCAAACTATATAAATGGAAGCATTTTGTACATATTCTTTTGAGTCTTACTTGTTTCAATCTCCATTATGTTTGTAAGATTTGTCCATGTTGTTACATGTCATCCAGATACATGCATTCTCATTGCATGTAGTATTCCACTGTACAGATATATCATAATTTATCAGTTATATTAGTATGGATTGTTTCCACTTTGGGGTTCGTATGAACGATGCCTTTATGAACATTCTTGAACTAATATCCTGGTTTATATGCACAAGTTTCTTGAGGTTATAAACCAGGAGAATTGCTGGATCATAGGGTGTGCACATTTTCAACTTTACTGATGATGCCAAGTTATTTTCCAAAGTCTCTGTACCTATTTACACTCCTACTAGTAGCATCTGAGAGATGTTACCCCATATCGCTGACGCTTTCAACCACGTACCTGTCCTAGCCATGGTAAATACTCACATGTCCCTCATCAGACGAGCATCCTCAGCTCGAACCAGCAAACTTCGGATCAGATTAGAATTATCAGCCATGTCAGCACTGAGCTTCTGATGCACTGAGTGATATTCATCCACCTGGAGACCATGAACACCCAGGAATTAAAAAGACCTCACAGGGACTTCCCTGGCAGTCCAGTGGCTAAGACTCTGAGCTTCCACTACAGGAGCCATAGATTTGAGCCCTGATCAGGGAACTAAGATCCCGCATGCCACATGGTGGCCAAAAAAAAAAAAAAAAAAAAGCACCTCACAAACGTCTTGAAAGCTAGATAAATTGAAAAGACACTATGTATTATATACCGAGGCCCTTTTATTTCTTATTTATTTATTTATTTATTTATTTATTTATTTTTATTTATTTTTGGCTGTGTTGGGTCTTCGTTGCTGCACGCAGGCTTTCTCTAGTTGCGGTGAGTGGAGGCCACTCCTTGCTGTGGTGCATGGGCTTCTCATTGTGGTGGCTTCTCTTGCTGTGGAGCATGGGCTCTAGGCGGGCAGGCTTCAGTAGTTGTGGCACGTGGGCTCAGTAGTTGTGGCTCACGGCTCTAGAGCACAGGCTCAGCAGTTGTGGCACACGGGCTTAGTTGCTCCGCAGCATGTGGGATCTTCCCAGACCCGGGCTCGGACCCATGTCCCCTGCATTGGCAGGCAAATTCTTAACCACTGCGCCACCAGGGGACCCCCACCCTTTTCTTTCTGCCGTTCACTTGCCCCATCTTAACTATCTCCCGGGTTTCATCTCCTCCTGTGCTTCCTCCAACCCTCAAAATGATATTCAATGTGAATCTTTCCCACGTCTTAGCAGCGTGAGCCCAAGCAACACAAATATTAACATTTTAGAGATCTGGGGTAGGGATGTTGTTATAAGTGGGGACAAATCACAATCCTTTTCTTTTTTGATTTTGGGTTCTTGGAAAGCACTAAACCAAAAAGCAAAGTAGATACAACAGGTAAGATGACAGGCTAGCAAAGGAAAATGTTCATTTATTGTTTTTAAAGTGTCCCTCCAAACCAAACACAGAAAGCAGGGTGCAAGAGCTAACCACTCACTTTTTTTTTTTTTTTTGCGGTACGCGGGCCTCCCACCGCTGCGGCCTCTCCCGTCACGGAGCACAGGCTCCGGATGCGCAGGCTCAGCAGCCACGACCCACGGGCCTAGCCGCTCTGCGGCATGTGGGATCTTCCCGGACTGGGGCACGAACCCGCGTCCCCTGCATCGGCAGGTGGACTCTCAACCACTGCGCCACCAGGGAAGCCCAACCACTCACTTTTATAAAAGATATCTTTTTAACTCATGAACTCTCCAATACTAGCTCAATTTTTATTTTAAGAATTTTCAAAAGTTCTTTGAAACATGACTATCATGTAACATATGTACATTTGTAGTACCACTAATTTAAGAGAAATATTTCAAACATTATTAGACCACAGTGTTCTCTCAAATGCACCCACCAGGTGCCCTCACCTTAACTAGCACCTTTCGTAATTCCTCGAAATAGACAGGGAAATCGGCTTCTACCTGAAGGTCCTCAATAGCAAAAAATGATGCCATCGACTGGATGATATCACCAGCCAAATCAATATCATCAGTATTTATAGTGATCTATCCAGAGAAAAAAAGGCAAGTTAGCATCCTTGGACATTAAAGATGAACTTGGCTGAAACTACCTGAAATTCCCCATATCCAACACATTTATTGAACATAAATGTATATGTGGTGATAAATAAAGATAAGGTCTAGCCCTCAAGTAAATTACAAACCACATTAATTATTTCTAACAGCAGGCAAAAAAAAAATCAATCCTCTTGCTTTATAAACTGAACAACAAGGTCATTCAGACAGTGAAAATGTTTTGTCCTCCTCTGTATTCCTAAACTGTCCCAAATTAGGCAAGGAATGGGTGAAGGGAAGGGGGGAGAGAGGCAGAAAACTGCTGTTATAGATTATACGCCCTCGTCAGAGATAACACTAACAGACTAGGCTGAAACACGTGGTTTTACGACCTTCAGATTGGTTTCACCTGCCTCACTTTACACTGAACGTTAAATGTTACGTGAGAAATCTGTGCCCGTGACAGTAAAAATTACCTCTCCACTAAGTTTTATTTTTATACACAGCTGGCCACCGTTCCGCAAGGATGTGAAACACATTTGAAATGGAACATTCTGAATGTTAGTGTCCTCTGGTAACAGAAAGTTCTGGTTGAGCCACATAAAAACCTTAAAGATGAACAGGATGAAATGAATTTCCATTTTTAAAGTACAGTCATTACTAAGAGTTATCCTGCTTTCTAGTTTTACTCCTTGGAAAAATAAAACAAAACAAACAAAAAACAAAGAATTATACTTCACCCCCACCAAGAAAACACTATTCACACTCCTTTTTCCCACCCCATGCATGTTCTTAAGTAACATTCATAATTATGTCTGGTCCCACAGCATGCGTTATTTTATAGCATTTTCTACTTAGACATTATCTTATATGCAATGTGGAAATGATTCAGGTATGAGGCTAATTCTTTTTACATGATAGCTCTTCTGTGGCTATATCCTGCTTAAAATCATTCCATTCCACTCTTTAAAAAATTTAAATGAAGTTGGCACACATACAGCACAAACACAGAGATACATCCACACTATAAGTAAAGAATTAATTTTAATATAAATAATAATACTTTACAGTGGTTTGCTACACAGGTTCCACATAAGGTCCACCTGTGAGGCCTTTTGGAAGGGGCCACCTGTAGAGTTTCATGTTTCACAGGCCAGGAAGGGGCCTGAGAATCTACATGATTAAAAGCCTCACTGAGAATTCCAAAGTCCAGCCAATGTTAAAATCCATAGGTATTAGTCCTTTAAACTTCACAAAATGCTATTATACCAATTATGTAATAATCCTCAGGGGCCCCCTTGTGAGGTAAGACTATCCTCACCTACAGATAAGAAAACTGGGGCTCAGACTGGTGAGGGGAATTCCGTAAGATCGCTAAGAATTTACTAGTTAAGGTAGCACTTGAACCCCAAAAATGTTCCCATTTCCAAGTCCCCACTCTCTTTCCATTCTGATGCACGCTCCTCTTGGAACACTAGATCCAACCACACTAAGACTATAAGAAAGAGAGGAATTGAAAACTGGGAAGAATTCACCTGTGACTAAGGATTGCTTAGATAATAAATTATTAATAATTATTATTACTAATAAATTATTCAAAATAAATATTTCTGAATTGATTATCCAAAATAAATATTTTTGAATAATTTTTCAAAATGGGAGAAGATATTTTAGCAACATTTTTGGTACAGGTTATAAACAATCCAACTCCAAGCTACATAACTCTTTCATGTCATATTTACTGCTACCAAATAACACATTCATGTAATTTTCCCCTTTCTACAAAAAAACATCCAAAGGATTCTAAAGTGCAAAAGTGTTGAAAGAGAAAAGCCAGATACTCACCCTCTGTGCCCGTTCGGCGATGATAAAGTTGACATAACTGAGCGGTTCACTGGCAGAGTCCGGGCTGGTCAGCGCATACATGGAGAAACGGGGGAGTTGTCTTGTCAACTCAAACACATGAAACTGGGTGCTGTGGCCAACCAACGGAACACAAGAGAACTGTTTATGTAGAATTTATTTCAAAGGGCAAGGCCCAGAAAATAAATGTAACGTCACTACCAGGTCATCAAGCTGACATTTAAGGGTTTCAATAAAGAAACTCCCCCAGCCCAAAAAAGACTTGAGGGTTAAAGTCCCATATGTAGGGGCTTCCCTGGGGCGCAGTGGTTGAGAGTCCGCCTGCCGATGCAGGGGACGCGGGTTCGTGCCCCGGTCCGGGAGGATCCCACATGCCACGGAGCGGCTGGGCCCGTGAGCCGTGGCCGCTGAGCCTGCACGTCCGGAGCCTGTGCTCCGCAACGGGAGAGGCCACAATGGTGAGAGGCCCGCGTACCGAAAAAAAAAAAGAAAAAAAAAAGTCCCATATGTAATGGTGTTTGGGATTTAGTGACATTATGAGTCTGTACGTATCGGGCTGGCCAAAAAGTTCATTCTGTAAGATGTTACAGAAAACCCTGAACGAACTTTCGGGCCAACCCAATACATGCCTACACCAAGGGTTTAAAACACTCTAAAAGGAATGTGAAAAGGTTTTTATCTTCCAAAAATCTAGTGGTTTTCTTTCACTAGCTGAGGTTACATATGACTCTCATGTAAAGGTGCAACTGAACCTTGTAGTCTTAGTGGCCAAAACTAAATCATCCTTTAAATGTATTTTTGGAAGTTTTGTGAATGAGATCGTCTGACTAAAACCAGAAATAACCATCTTAAACTTACATATTCGTTATTTTTTTTGAAAGATTTCGAATTAGAGAAGTAAGAGGTCATAGGAAACCTTGCCTGGGTGGGAAGAACCATTAAACGGCTTCTCCGGCCCCAGAGAATCCATGACATAATGGGAAATCCACACATTTTGCTCTCTAACTGCTCCTGGAAATGAACTGTGACTTGCAAAGGGTCACCTGCTCCTGTAACCCACGAAGGTTTTCAAGTGCAGATCCACAGGTACATCTTTGGGAGGTGTAATTGGGATGCGGATGGAGCTGGAAAGGCTGTGAATGCTGGGATGCACCACGTGGCTTTCACCTAGAAAAATTCCCTCTGCAAAAATCAATACTGCTCGGATGATGGTGTCTGCAGGGAAGAGAGAAGACAGCAGTCCAAGAACCACTCCAGGATGGCACAGGTGCCAACACACCAGCTCCAAGTAACAACTTACCATTAGAAGTGGAAATGCACAGCTCTGCATGGGCAGCCTGCACCTCGCTCCCCAGGCTGACGGAGAGGGCAGTGTGCAGCTTGGTGTTGGCCGGGATGATGCCCCGATGTCCATCAGCCTCATTCAGTGGACTGCTCAGTTCGGCCTGCAGAACATCCCACCCACTTCCAACTCAGTCACCGCGACAGTGAACTAATGTAATTTTAAATAACATGGCTATTTAGCTTCAGAAGACAGATCCCCCATCATCTTATTCACCTGATTCTTTAGACTGCAGAGGACTCACCTCATTAGTGCTCTCGCTCTAACCTGGCTTTTCCCCGAAGGAAAATACTCTCATCCCTTCCTGTGGTTAGGGTCCAGTGTGCCCCAGCATGTCTTTTCTATTTTTCTGCATTTTGTTTTTTAGTAACTAAAGAAATTCACTTAGTATAGCAAATTCAAATACAGTTATGCATCGTGGGACAAATTAAAAGCCTACTCCTCAGCTCATCCTCCAGCCAGTTTGGTACATACATGTATATATAAACACGTGCGCGCGCACACACGCACACACACACACACACAGAGCTTCTGCAGTTGTCAATTTTTATGTTATTTGCTGTTGAAAAAGATAAAAGTTACTCTATACATATTGTTCTCACTTCCTTTCATTCAGTAATACCAGATACCCTTCCATATCAGTCCCCATATATATACTTCATTCTTTTGAGCTGCTTAATATTCCCCAGCCCACAGTCCCTACTACTGATCAAAAGTTAAGTTGCTTCCAACTGTTCCCTGCTACAAATAGTGCTGCAGTAAATGTCTCTGAACACTCATGCAAATACTTCCATAGTTTAGCTGCCCAGCAGTGGAATTTCTAGGTTAAAGGATACACACCCTCTTCATTCTGACACTAGCAAAAAGGCAAACCATCTGTGCTTCCACCAGCGGGGAGGGGGAGCCCACACCGTGGCAGACGCTGAAACTCTTCTTTCACAGCTGCCAATCCTCCTGGTCATTCTCAACTTCTCAGACTCCCATGGGCCCTCCACATTAGGACCTACCTTGGCATTGTCCTCATAGTTACGGAGCTCCAGCAACAGGTTCTGCTTTTTCTGACTCAGCTCTCGGATCAGGTCCTGCTCTACGCTGGTGTCCATGAGGTTCCCTCTCATCTCAGCCGTGCCTGGCAGGTAGCCCCGGACTGACAAGAGGAAAAAACACTCACCAGACTGAGGGATAAGCCCAGGTACAGCCAGGTCTACTTTTAAGTCATCAATTACCTGTTCTTAAAAGCTAAGTTTTCATTTCCCCAACTTAGGTGAATTTATTAGGATGAAAGGATATCAACACAAACACTTTATAGTGGAATTTCCCAGTATTCAGACCCAAATCAAAATCTGACTTTTCAAGGATTTTCCCTCTCCCGATTTACTTTCCCCATCCACCGAGCAGCAGATTAACTGTATGTGGCCATCCATCCGGTAATCTCCCTCCACCACACCAGCAACTGCAGAAGAAAAGTTGTCCTTAAAGATGACCTCCCCAGTTCGGTCACTTCGAGCATCGACCTAAAAATAAAACAAGAACTTGAAAAATAGCTTATGCTACAGTTTTTTTTTAAATAACACAAAATTTTAAAGTTGAATCAGCTTTAAAATCAGCTATGGTCTAGAAGTTTTCAAGAGTATTCCATGGGGCCCTGTGGCTTCTCAGGACGTACCTACAACCATCAGGGCCAAGGGGCCACAATCAGCTCTGTTTTCTTTTTCTTATTAAGTAAAAGCTGTTTTACATACTGGCCTGCACATAGTATTTCCTTTGCAGAAGTAGGTTGCCTGAGAGGCAGTACATTTAGAATATACAGAACAGGGGCTTCCCTGGTGGCGCAGTGGTTGAGAGTCCGCCTGCCGATGCAGGGGACACGGGTTCGTGCCCGGGTCCGGGAAGGTCCCACATGCCGCGGAGCGGCTGGGCCCGTGGGCTATGGCCGCTGAGCCTGCGCATCCAGAGCCTGTGCTCCGCAACGGGAGAGGCCACAACAGTGAGGGGCCCGCGTACGGCAAAAAAAAAAAAAAAGAATATACAGAACAGTGCGAAAGTCCAAACTGCCTGGGTTTGAATTCCAGCTTTGCCACTGGGATCTTTTTTTGTCTGTGGGATCTAGGACAAGTCTCTTAACCATTCTGTGCTTGGCCTCCTCATCTGGAGGTCAATAATTGATCGATCTGGAGATCAATAATAAGAACATGAGGAAAATAACTGTATCCACACCTCAGAGTTGTAATGAGGCCTAAAGGAATTAACACGTGGTAAGCACTCAGAACAGGGCCTGGCACATAGAGGCATACAAGACATGTTAGCTCTATATACAAATTTTATCTTTACTATACGTAAATGTATACAATATAGTTATAGCTAAAGTTTGAAAAATGCCAATCTAGCCCAATCTTCCACCATATAACCTTTTGTAATAGCCCTGTTTAAGAGTCCCTCTTCCAGGGCTTCCCTGGTGGCGCAGTGGTTGAGGGTCCGCCTGCCGATGCAGGGGACGTAGGTTCGTGCCCTGGTCTGGGAGGATCCCGCATGCCGCGGAGCGGTTGGGCCCGTGAGTCATGGCCGCTGGGCCTGCGCGTCCGGAGCCTGTGCTCCGCAGCGGGAGAGGCCACAGCAGTGAGAGGCCCGCATACCGCAAAAAAAAAAAAAAAAAAAAAGAGTCCCTCTTCTGGGACTTCTCTGGTGGTCTGGTGGTCTCAATGCAGGGGGCCCGGGTTCGATCCCTGGTCAGGGAACTAAGATCCCACATACCGCAACTAAGAGCCCGCATGGTGCAACTAAGACCTGGTGCAGCCAAATAACTAACTAACTAACTAACTAAATAAATAAATAAATAAATATTTTTAAAAAAAGAGTCCCTCTTCCACGTACACTACTGAGACACCTCAGAGAGCCCTACTATCCTCTGAGTCTCCTCTTCCCAAGGGAGGCAAATAACTAACCAACCCATCAGAAACAAAAGCATCTCAAAACGACAATGAAGGATAACCACTTAAAATGATGACTTTGTTCTAAGCAAGAACATATGCATTATATTAATAAAAGGCTAGCTACAGAAAATCTAATAGAGCAAGCATCTCAGTGACCACTATTTCTGTCTTTTCATAAACATCCTTCTGGGCAAAACTTTCCAATGAAAAACACTAATTTAGGTCATAGCTTACTACTAGCTTACTACTAGTTCCTACCCCTTGTCTGAAGAATACCATGCTCTTAATAACAACATCAGTTAAGCCTGAAAAGTATGGATGCTAAAGCCTGTAAAGTAATGAATGGCCCGTATTAACCAAAGCTCTTTGCACATTAACAGAACCCTCAAACTCAGATTGAACTGAACTTGCTTCTTTCTGACTACTCCATGGCCTCCAGCATTGCATTTCCACAATATTTAGCAAACAAGAGGGTTCATTTGCTAACTAAGAAACAGGACTACGAATTTATATTTCTGTGGATTTTCTATTCTTTTGCTTTATCCAACATGAAGGTTTTGCCTTGGAAGAGAAGATGAGCCTCCAACTCAACAAATGACCTACTAGAGAAAACGTCAGTTGGCTAGTCGCAGTTAATTTAGTAATTTTGTACCTATATTCACCTGTTGGATCTGTATGTTTTCCTTTTAATGCTATTTCTGTTAAGTGCAGATATCAATTTTTCTACTTATATAATGAACTGTATAGTTTTCTTATCTTTTTTATGCCCTACAACAGATTATATAATAGAAATTTCTTAAAATTTTGAAAGCATTTAACGAGAAAAACATCTAGGTCCAGAGTCAGATCTGAAGGTTACTTTCGATAACTTCTCAAGTCAAGTAGTTTCTAATTCTCGAATCAACCATAATAATTTATATTCCTCCAGAACAGGGTCCCCTTTATGGATTTTCAAGTTTCTTAATAAGCAACTACATGGTCTTCCTTTATCATTTTTAACACCCACTGCCAAAGACAAAACCAAGTGGAGAAGTAGCAACCAACCTAACAGTTTTTTAGAATCTGTTTTTCACACAACACCAAAGGAAGGTTACAAGGCACTGGCCAAAAGTAAAGAAGAAAAGATAGCATTAGCTGATCTCCTCCAGGCAATCGGCACTGACAGATGAAAGAGCTAGGGCACATGGTATCCATGGAGATCCGACAGCTACTGAGGCAGTTGCTAACAAGATAATCCCGACTTTGCCAAAAGACTGTGGAAAATTCTGATCTGAAGTTAAAAAAGGAAAGAAGCAAAAAAATTCTATTTTGAAGTTCTAGCTCAGAAAACAATATGCTAACATAATTCTTCCCATTAATCCTGTTTTTAGTCAGACTTGAAGATTTACTAGAAAAGAGCTATACACACAGTTCACTATTAGCTTATTAAAAATCCTTTTTTTTTTTAACGCGCTTATGCTTAGGATCGACTTGATTAAATTGATTCTCATTCCTTCAAGGAAGAGATTCAGGAAGAACCTTCCTAGAGATTTTCCCCAAATAGCGCTTATGAGACGGAAAGGACACGCACTCACTCTGCAGTGTTGATAACTAGAGCAAGAATTAAAATACATGGGAAGATTATAAAGTTACATTTGAAAGCACAGCCAAGGAACTCAAGTTTATATTCTCGTATTACTGCTCTGAGTCATACAGCCAATGTATCTCAGACAATGATTACTTTAAATCATACTTGAACTCTACTGTTTAAACTTACCTTCCCATTGGACCAACCGGTTATCAGTTCACACACTCCATCAGAATTAAGGTCAAAAGCATGAATGCTCATGGCATGATTTTTGGACTGAAAAGGAATTTCAACAATTAGTACATAAGTCTCTCAATAAGTATAAAATCCCTGAATCTCAGAGGCTTAATCATACTAACTTTAATTCTCCAGTATCGGGCTGTTTTGTCATAAACTCCAACTGTGCCATTGGAAAGGGCATAACCAAATCGACTGCCATACATGGGACAAAGAGAGGTGATTATCTGCAAAAAATAATGATAAACACACAGTTCATTAAGGCTCAATTTAATGCAAAGTGTGGCTTTATAAAACTGCATGCCTTGCTATAATATAAGTATGTTAAAATTAGATTTAAATGCACTTCCAATCCATTAGAGGGGAATGCATTCCCCTTCTCTGTGATCCGTGTCATCTATTTCAGAGTTGGATAATCAGCATTAAATAAACTCACAAAATTTACTGTTTTAGATTGAGCATATGTAGCAAGTTTCAACAAATTAGTATTTTTTAAATAATAAAATTAAGGAATTAAGGAGGGAATAAGCCACGTACACAAGATCTGGAATATGTACAATAGATGTTACACACACTAACTCAAAATGTTTTAATTATTATTCCAGTTTCCTTATGATATCCTACAGCCTAAATTTTAAAAGGACTTGTAAAATCCACAATTAAACATCTTTTAAGTGTATACTTTTCTATGACATAATTTATTGTTTGCTAGAGATGAAAGACGTTTTTTAGAAGAAAACATAATCCTTTGAAAAGCAAAAACCCAGCACATGGATTTCTGTATCTAACAATATATATAATGTATATATTATACTGAAATATTTACAGAATTATTAGAGGATTTAACATACTTAAGAGGACAAAATTTTAGATACTGAAAAAAATTATCCTTAAAAGTTAAAACCAAAGTTTAATGATGTCTATGATCCTGCAGATCTACTTTCTAATTCTGACACTAATACAAGAGATATAAAGAAATAAATTGTATAAAGCAGAGAATAGTTGTGGAATTTCTTCTACACCTACAGCTTTTCTATAAAACCACCCACTTCACTTAACTCTGAATACAAAGTGCTGGGTAGGACTCCAGAATTATTTAGCTCAAGGCATTCTTTTGGCAGTGCTGTTCAACTGCCAAATAAATTATAATTTTGCTGATGTGTGAAAAGACATTTGAACTAGGAACAAAAATCAAACCAAGAGGACAGGAAAACAGCTCTGAAATGAACAATCTCATGAAGTCCACATTTTCGTAAATTTAGCCCCAGTTTCCCTCGGTCCCTTAGTCCTTCATTAGCTCACTAGTTTCTTCTTTTGCGGACTAGAGGATCAAGAGGCACCTCAAATCCCTTGCTCTATTTCATGTTCTTCTGTCCTTTTCCAGGATTTAGGAAAGAGGTGTTTCAAAGAATGCACTCCCCTCACATCTAGTATTGACAATAAGCAGAAATCCAACAACACCCCAATGATTCCCTAAAAGAGAAAAGATTTACTACAAATTTTTTTTAAACAAAAAAAATTTTTTTAATGTATTCATTTATTTTTGGCTGCGTTGGGTACTCGCTGCTCGCAGGCTTTCTCTAGTTGCGGCGAGCGGGGGCTACTCTTCATTTTGGTGCACAGGCTTCTCGTTGCGGTGGCTTCTCTCGTTGCGGAGCACAGGCTCTAGGCATGCGGGCTTCAGTAGTTTTGGCACGTGGGCTCAGTAGTTGTGGCTCGCGGGCTCTAGAGCACAGGCTCAGTAGTTGTGGCGCACGGGCTTAGTTGCTCCGCGGCATGTAGGATCTTCCCGGACCAGGGCTCGAACCCATGTCCCCTGCATTGGCAGGCGGATTCTTATCCACTGCGCCACCAGGGAAGTCCCGATTTACTACAAATTTGAATGAAAGGGAAATGGTAATGCAGGACACAGCACCTACAGGCCAGTGATTCTTAAGTTTGTTTTTTTTTTTTTTTTTGCGGTACGCGGGCCTCTCACTGCTGTGGCCTCTCCCGCTGCGGAGCACAGGCCCCAGACGCGCAGACTCAGCGGCCATGGCTCACGGGCCCAGCCGCTCCGCGGCATGTGGGATCCTCCCAGACCGGGGCACGAACCCGTGTCCCCTGCATCGGCAGGCGGACTCTCAACCACTGTGCCACCAGGGAAGCCCTTAAGTTGTTTTTTTAACAGGGTGGTGGCGACCCCCTTCAAGAACCTAATGAAAGCTAAGGATCTTCTCTCTAGAAAAGCACACATTAAACACATACACATAAACAAAACCGCCCCCATATGGACACATATCTTCAGACTGTTGCTTTTGGCACTCACTTCTCCCCTTCATTTTCCTCCATCCACAGCTATTAGTTTACAACCATAATAACTAAGACTGCATAAAAAGTATAGTAAGTCAAAGTAAAAATCTGTAATAAAGGTAAACCAGTTAAAATCATTGATAACACTTTTATATATCAATATGCACGTTTTGCTTTGTGGTCTCCCTTTTGTAGTCAGGAAAATAGAAGCCTGACACCCCTAGACAGCTTTTGTAAGTGGCGAGAAGCGAGGATGAGTGGCCAAGGTGAGTTCTGAGGCTGGTGCCCTCAAGCTTTTCTGATACAGACTCCCAAACACCACCTGATTCAATTTTGCACAATCCCATCATTTTGATCTCCAAGACTTCCTTCTGTTGTTTTTTTTTTTCTGTCCCTTTACAATGGTTACAAGCCATTGCTCCTTCATCCCTTTCTCCTTTCTTAATTCAGAATATCCTAATTCTTTTTTCTGTTTCCATCTTGCCCAATCCTGGAAAACCAGCAGCAAATAAGTATCCTAAGAATACCAAAACTACAAAGGATAAGAGTAATCTTCAATGTTTTTTTAAAAAAAAACTCTTTAAGAAACATCTCAGGTTCAATTACATGAGTAATTCTAATCACAAAGAAACTAGTCAAGTTCTCTAACATCTGATTTTTAAGTTTACCTATAGAAATGTGCCTAAGTACTTAATTTGAATTAAGAGAAAAAGTATAAAAATCTCATTTACACACTTTATTCAATATTCAACCCCATTTAATACACATGAGGAGGAGGAGGCGGCACAAAGCTACAAATCCTGACCATATGCCACTTAACAGCCATGAGCTTGTAAGAGAAACTTAACAGGGAAACTTAACGTGTTCCCTCATCTGTAAAATGAGAACTAATAATACCTTCATAACAGGGTTGTTGTAGGATGAGTAAGTTCAGTGCCTGGCATATTTCAGGTGCACAATAAATGGTTGCTATTATTATCAGTAGTATGTATTAGCTCATTAAAAGAAATACCTTAATGTGCTCAATAATTTTTCCGTATTTAATCAGTCTTTTCAAGATATATCTTGATAAAGGATATTTAAAATGCTTCTTTCTCTGTAATGCACAGCTCTGTTTAATCCCCACAGTTTTTACCCTAAAACTGTCTGGGTTGTGAGAAGATGTCCCAGCACTCTCCTTTAATGTTACATTTGACTATGCTAATTTGTCAAGGTTATCATAATTCTGATACCTTCTTACACTTCTTACCTCTGTTTCTGTCATTTCTGCCACAATCTCATCTTCTTTAAAAACTCGGATATCAAAATCCTCAGATCCAACAAGAAGCTGAAAGGAAAAAAATCATACATATTTAGTTCAGCGAGTGAACACAGCAAAATTTCCAAAAATAAAACAAAAAAATCGCATGATACTTCGTATGTTCCTACAGCCACCCAGAAGTTCCAACTTCCCAGTAATGTGATGCTCAGAAAGGTTCCTTCCATTGAGAAGGTCAGGATTCAGTCAGTGAAGAAAAAGTGGTTACTATAGATCCTGCCATGTGGGCTGCACCTCCTACCCAGAACAAGTTCTTTCACCAGGCACCTGAAAATGTTCTTGGTTTGGTGTCTGTCTGCCTGCAGGTGGAAGCCCTGTTTCAAAAGCCGGAGCCCAGTATCCGTGGACAAGTGGAGGTTAAGTCAATGCCCAACCCAGTACTTCCCTGGCTGCTCAAGAAGTTAATTTCTAGAGAAACCATTAGAATAGTTTAAAAAGGCTAAGAGCCAATCTCTAAAACTTTCAGATTACTGAAAAAGTTGGCTAAAACTGAGAACGAGGTACGATTTAAAAGCATTGGAATCAAGTTACAAGACTGTGAATGTGACTGCGATCCCATCAAATGTTCTGCCTTCTCTCCCTGTCAGGTGTCTTTGAAACATCATGGTCTTGATCTCTGTATTAGACAAACACAAGTAAATTATTGTTGAAAAGAGAGGAGAAAGACAAATGAGGCCACTTAGCTCATCATTTAGGCAACAGAGCACCAAAATCACCTGTGAGAAGCTAACAGCTCTCTCAACACTAATGTCACCGTCAGGGGAAAATGTATGTACTCAGCTGAGAAGTATACACAAGTGAAGTATCTCCTCCCGCACGTACCTCTTTCTTCCCATCACCATCAAAGTCACACAAGGCCAAGGAATGAACATTATCTCCAGTAACCTGAAAATAGAACCAAAATCATTACCATACCATCTTTTTTCACTTAATCCAAACACAGGGGCTACATGAAAGAGAGGATGATACAAACCACTAATTTAAAACTCTAATTACTCATATCCTTTTTTTAATGTACAGAATTATAAACATTGTTCTATTTTGTTTCTATTATTCATTACAGTTAGTGGTAAAAAACAAACAAACAAGACCTAAAGAACATTAAAAGTAAAAATGTTTAAGAGTACTAAAGAGAGTATTTCGTTCTTCATACCGTCCAAAAGAGATCATTTCCTTCATGATCGAAACCCTGCAGAGCACAATTTCCACCAATAATTGCAAGAGGAGAGGAAATGTCTCCCAATGTCCCCAGCACAATTGCATTGGCCCCATCTGCTACCTAAGAAAGGAAAAAAGACAGGAACTCTCAAACACAATGCTGCACGGGCACACTGGAGGTAACATATACCCCTCTTTTTATTTAGATACTCAGAGTCGTCTGTCATCATTTCTGAGAAGCCACATGGTCTCCTGAGAGGCAGGCCAGGGCTGTCCACTGAGGACCGTGTCTGTGGCTTATGTGTGCTCATGCAAGGATGAGCACAGACCCAGGATAAACTCAGGCCCTTGGTCTCTCACACTAACCTGCTACGATAACCTGCTACAAAATCCCAGGCTCTCTTGGACCACCAGGTTCTAAAGGCCAAATTCCCCAGAGAATCAAGACTTATGCCTTTAAACACCCAAACTTTTGTAACCTATTTTAACTATTTTAGATGGAAATCTTTTTAATACTTATTACTCAGTTCTCTCACTACTGCTCTTTTTAATCGTAAAGTAAATTGTAAAGTACTAAAAACTACAAACACCTATAGACCCACCATCCAGAAATAATAAGTGTCTTGACTTCTTGAATAAAGTACATAAGCACAATTTAATTTATTTTTGGAAGATTCGAGTACATCTTTGTAAACACTGTTTATTGTATAGGAAAATAGTCCTTACTTACATAATCTTTAAGTAGGAAAACTATAAAAAACAGATTGGCTATAAAAAAAAGAAAAGAATTCATAAGAAGCCAAAACTACTAACTGGTCAATCAATCAAGTTAAAAGGTAAAAAAAATAAACTGGGAAAAATAACTGCAATATATAGGACAAAGAGTTAATATTTCTTGTTAATGAGAGTTAATACAAAGTAAATAAATAAGAAATGGGTAAACACACCCCAAGCAAAAATAAATAAATAAAATAAACAGGAAATTCACAAGAGAAGAAATACAAATAGCCAACGAGTATGAAAAAATGTTCATTCTACAATACATCATTTTTGACTTTTCAGATTAGCAAAGATGAGACCTATTGTTCGTTAGGGTGTGATAAAACAAGCACTCTCATATTCTGAGGGGTAGGTGGGAAAACAGTAGTCTTTCTAGAGAGCAGTTTAGCAATATCTAACAAAAATTTCACTTAGAAAAGGTTTTTAACTCAGCAATTGTAAAGCTGAATTCTTGTGATAATTAATTTTATGTGTCAACTTGGCCAGGCCATGGTACCCAGATATTTGGTCAAACATTATTCCACACGTTTCTGTGAAAGTATTTTTTAGATGAGATTAACATTTAAATCAGTAGACTCTGAGTAAAGCAGATTACCCTGTAGAATGTGGGTGAGCCTCATCCAATCAGTTGAAGGCCTAAGTAGAAAAAAGACTGACCTCCCTTGAGGAAGGAAGGATCCTGCCACCAGACTGCCTTTGGACTTGAGCTTCAACATCAGTTCTTTCCTCTGTCTCTATCCTGCTGGCATAACCTGCAAATTTTGGACTTGCCAGCCTCCATAACTGCATGAGCCAATTCCTTAAAATAAATCCATCTCCTCTCTCTCTCTCTCTCTCTCTCTCTCTCTTTCTCTCTCTCTCTCTCTCTCTCTATATATATATATATACATACACATCCTATTGGTTCTGTTTCTCTGAAGAATCCTAATACAGTCCTAAACTCAATTTCAGTCTTATACAAAAATACAACAGTATCTTTGTCACACTGAAATAGGCAAAGATTTCTTAGGACAGAAAGAGCACTAACCATTAAAGAACAAATTGATCAGCAAGGCTTCATCAAAATTGAAAACTTCTGCTCATCAAAAGATACCTACCTATTGGAATGAGCCACGTATTGAGAGAAAATATTTATTTTACATGAATCTGACAGAGAACTTGTGCCCAGTATATCCAAAGACCATCTACGAATCAATAATACACCCAAACTACCAATAAAAAATAGGCAAAAGACTTAGATGATTCACAAAAGAAGACATACAAATTTTTAAAAAGCACAAGAAAAAGTGTTCTACATCACTGGTCACAAGGAAAATGCAAAATGAAACCACAGTAAGATACCACTTCACACCTACTAAAATGACTCAAATTACAAAGATGGGCAACACCAAATGCTGACAAGAAATGTGGAGCAAATGGAACTCTCACACATTGCTGATGGAAGTGTAAAACAGTACAACTACTCCTAGGTATTTACCCAAGATGAACTAAAACATATGTCCACAAAAAGACTAGGACAAAAATGTTTACAGAAACTTTATCCATAATTTCCCCAAACTGGAAACAACCCGGATGTCCATCCCACATGTCCATCATCAGAAGAATAAACAAATTGTGGCATATTCACACAATGGAATTACTATTCGGCAACAAAAAAGAACTACTGGTAGGGACTTCCCTGGTTGTCCAGTGGGTAAGATGCCATGCTCCCAATGCAGTGGGCCCAGGTTCGATCCCTGCTTGGGGAACTATAGCACACACACTTGTAGCAACTAAGAGTCAGCATGCCGCAACTAAGAGCCCACATGCTGCAACTAAGAGCCCGCATGCTACAACTAAGACCCGGCGCAGCCACAATAAATAAATATTAAAAAGAAAAAAAGAACTACTGCTAAATGCAACAAGTATGACTCTCACAGACGTTAAGTGAAAGAAGCCAGACACCAAAGAGTACATTCTGTATGATTCCATTTGTGTGAAGTTCAAAAACAGGGGAAACTAATCTAAGGTGACAGAAATCAAAACAGTGAATATCTATAGGGAATAGGAATTGACTGGAATGGGGCACAGCAAAATTTTCTGAAGGGATGAAAATGTTCTACTGGGTTGGCCAAAAAGTTGTTCATTCCGGTTTTTCCATAAGATGCTTCCATAACACCCCCAATATATTTTTATTGGGGGGTGTTGATTACAGGGATCAAAACTCATTGAACTGAACACTTAAGGTTTGTGTATCTCACTGTATGTACATTTTACCTCAATAAAAAAATACCAAAGGAAAAAAACTGCATTTCTAAGAACTTACCCTTAGGAAATAATCAGAGAAGTTGGCAAAGATATATGCTTATGAAATTATCAATTGTAATAGAGAAACTATGGAAATAACATAAATATGAAACAATATGGAAAGGGTTAAACAAATTATGATATATTTTAACACAATGAAATACTATAGAGCCAATAAGAATAAAGCATAGATATATAGTAACTTCAATATAAAGTTCAATACAATACATATATTTCTGAATAAAAAGGCCACATGTAATATCCAGGGAGTAGAAACAACCCAAATGTCTATTAAATGATGAATGGATAAATAAAATGTTGTTTATACATACAATGGACAATTACTCAGTCATAAAAAGAATGAAGTATGATACATGTAACAAAATGTCCAGAATAGGGCTTCCCTGGTGGCGCAGTGGTTAAGAATCCGCCTGCCAATGCAGGCGACACGGGTTTGAGCCCTGGTCCAGGAAGATCCCACATGCCATGGAGCACCTAAACCCATGTGGCACTATTAATGAGCCTGCGCACCACAACTACTGAAGCCCACGTGCCTAGAGCCCGTGCTCCGCAACAAGAGAAGCCACTGCAATGAGAAGCCCACGCACTGCAACTAAGAGTATCCCCCCTTCCCCGCAACTAGAGAAAAGCCTGCACACAGCAACAAAGACCCAACACAGCCAAAAATAAAAAAAAATAAATTTATAAAAGAAAATGTCCAGAATAGTCAAATCTATGGAGATAGAAAGTAGACTGGTGGTTGCTTAAGGATGAGAGGTTGGGAGAAAATGGGAAGTGACTACTAATGGGTATGGGTTTTTTTCTGGAATAATGAAAATGTTCTATAATTGATTGTGGTGTAGTTACACAACTCTCTGAATAAACCACTGAACTGTATACTTTAAATAGGTGAGTTGTATGGTATATGAATTATATCTTAATAAAGCTATTATAGAAAAAAGTAAAAGGCTACATGTATATAGTATGATCCCATTTTGTAAAAAAAAAAAAATCACTCACAAATACTTAGTAAAAAGTCGGGATAAATCAATTCAAGAGTTAAGTGTTATTTCCAAATGAAGAAACCATGCGTAATTATTTTTATTTTGCTTCTATATCTTTTCTATAATAAATTTGGATTATCTGAGAATTAAAGTTGCAGTAGCCTGTAGATGGCAGTCTACAGTAAGTGCTTCTCCTAGAAACTACTATACTAAACTTTAATGCAAAGCCACCAGGAGACCTGTTTGCTGGCTCCCTGGCTGTTGGCAGAACTCTCAATGGCAAATCTTGACAGATGGAAGTAGCACAGATATACCTCCTGAGAGATAAGCTGGAGTGTCAAAAAGCAACGGTTACCAACCATGACCAAATAAATGTCAAGTACACAAAGGAGATGTAAATGACAAAATCCGCATGTTTTTTAACTACACTACAACAACCACATAAAAAACCAAAATAGGGCTTCCCTGGTGGCGCAGTGGTTGAGAGTCCGCCTGCCGATGCAGAGGACACGGGTTCGTGCCCCGGTCCGGGAAGATCCCACATGCCGCGGAGCGGCTGGGCCCGTGAGCCATGGCCACTGAGCCTGCACGTCTGGAGCCTGTGCTCCGCAAGGGGAGGGGCCACAACAGTGAGAAGCCCACATACCGCAAAAAAAAAAAAAAAAAAAAAAAAAAACCAAAATAAATGTCTGATCTCTTTTAATCATAAAAAAGAAAAAGTGGACACTTAATGGGTAATGGAAGTTTTATGGTTATAAAGGGGTATACTTGCCTCTCTGTAGAACAAATCTGAATTATTGTAGACATCATAAGCCAGAAGATTAGTCTGTGTCCCCACTAAAAGAGCATCATAGCCAAGTTCAGGGTTCAGTACTCCTGCAGTCAGGCAGCTGACTGCCTGGTTAATGTTGAGAAGCGAAACATCAGACTCCAGGGGGCTCTGCAAGACCCTGGATGCACTGAAATGCTGGCTCCGGGTATGAGGGTTGTGAATAAAAACCTAAAACAAAAACAGTTAATTACATCCCCTTAAAATACCAAAAATGTAAAATTAACATACATCTTTTTAAAAAAGACTCAGGTTATTAACAGATATCAACATTAACAAGAAGTGACTTTAATAATCTACAAAACTTAAAACACCCATACACAGTTCTGTGCAAGGCTGGCTTTCAATCACTGCAAACTGTGGAAACCCAGTGGTTCTTAGCCTTATAAAGAACAAGGTAATAGCCAAGATCTAGTTGTTGCTTCCCAGGGCAGCTTATATACTACCCACTAGTAGAGTGTTAAAGCACTCTTACAAACCATCCTTTTCCTGGTCAGCCTATAGGAAGCTGCTACCAGCTACAATGTGATTGCTACACACGAAGATCAGAGAAAATAGAATAATAAACACTTCCTTCAGTATCTTCCATCCAAGCACCTAACTAATTCACTTCCTAACCCTTAAAACTGGTAGTTTTAAGGTCTGGTAGGTAGTAAATTTGTCTTACAAACCTAAACTGAGTCACACAAAGCAAGCTTCTTGAAGGCTTTCATAGTCTATACTAGTAAGACAGAATTAAATAATTAGCTCAAAGTTAATTAATTTAGCAGTTTCAACTATCATAAATATAATCATCTGAGTATCCCTACAAATCTTTAAATTTCCTTGGGCTTCTCTAAAAGGAGGTTTAGACTAAAACATGCATTCTCGAGGGGTGATATTGCTCTCAAGACGGGTGGATGGGTTTGGGGTGGGGGAGATCTTAGACATTAGAATGGCTTGTAGCCTCCAAAGAGTCTTTATAAAAACAGATATACTGTATGTCTGTGGTATTAAAATTTCATTAGGGAAATTTTAATTTTCTGAAAAAAGCTCTATAGGAGGCAATATGGAAAAAAAGAAAAGGACGAGAAACTGCACTAGAGATGCCTTAAGCCCCTTCTAGTTCTAAAATTTGCTAATTTTAAATGAGCATTTCACCCCTTGGTATAAATCTGTAACCAGGCGAGGCCAGTTTGGTTGCTCCACTCAAAAGGCCAATACTGGAGAGACACGTGTTGGTGGAAAAGGAAATTTTGCTTTACTCAAGAGGCCAGCAACCTGGGAAGATGGTGCACTAATGTCCTAAGACCATCTCCAAGTTGCCAGTTAGGAGACAAAGGTTTTAAAGGCAGTGTGAGGGAGGGATCTGCAGGGTGCGTGAGCAGCTCGTGCACAATTCCTGGATTGGTTGGCATCAAGCTGAAGTTTCAAGCATCACCTATCTTCTGGCTTCAACCGGTCTGGGGTCTACGTGCTTGTGATCAGCAGTTTTCATCTGGTAGGAGTCTGCTCCCTGTAAAAACAGCTTAGGAATGTGTGTCAGACTTTTATAGCTTTCAGGGAACTGGGAGCTGGGAGTTCCCGTGACTCCTTATGGCTGGTTTAGAGTCTAAATTGTTGCCAGTTTCCCAGCTCAACAGCTTGTTTCTCCACCTTCCCATTCCTAATAATTAACTCTTGAGTCAGCCTTCTGAGACTCAGGGCAGGCCTGGGAGACTAAAGCTTTTCTACAAACAAGAGGCAGGTAGAGGACATGGAGGGGAGGGGTCCGTCCCAGGAAGGCCCCATAGCGTCCTGCTTGGTTACAATGCCTGCTTTTCTTTGATAATCCTCAATCCTGGGGAGGAACAGGGGTAGAACAAGAAAGGAAACAAAGTTTGAGATAGAGAAGTTAATCATAAACTCAGCAGAGGAACTCAGTTTTAGGGGACTCGGTTTTAAATCCAAGCAGGATTAGTTTTAAATTATTATCTAAACAAGGTAACCTATTCGACAAAAAATAATTTTTAAAAGATTGGTTAGAAACATAGAGATAATATGTGTAGCTACTGAATACTGTGTTCATGTTCTCATTTGTGTAATACTTTACAACATGCCTTTATAAACATTACTGCATTTGGTCCTCACAACATTTGGTCCTCCTGATATACAGAGGAGATCAGAAGGGTTAAGGCCCTTTCCCAAGGTCTCACCACTGATAAGTGACAGGGCTAAGATGCAAGCCTGGTGTCTGGCTCCAGTAATCTCTAGTCACATCTTACTTCCTTTTATAACAGTTCTGAACAAAAGAATTCTTACAGAGTCTTCTAGTAATTAGACAGGCTGAGAAAGAACAGGAGGAAAAATAACCTATGGACTTCATGTTCACTGTTATTGGGATGAAAAGAGTTTGGAGATTGCTGTCAAGAGCAAGAGCCCCAGGAGTCTGGTTTCTCCCTAGCTCCCCTCCTGCTGTTCTCTGCATAGAGCAATCAGTGCCCTGGAGACTCACCTGTCCCTCAGGCTCAGTCACACAACAAACAGATCACTCCCAGTGCCTTCAGCCAAAGGACTGGCTGAAGTTCACATATCTGTTCTGGCTGAGGGGGTGTTGCTGACAATATAAATTCCAACTAGGCCCTCCAATTCCATGGTGAGAGGAAACATGTCCCCCGAAGAACTAATGTTCATCCTATAAGAAACCCCTTTTTAAAGCATCCTTGCTCAGGTTCAGAGACCAGATCCCAATAAGTCAGCCCCCCATTCACAACAGAGTCCCACTGAAAATGACAAAATCCTGTTTCTAGAGACATGGGCCCCGACAGTCAAGGAGGTAACTTTAGCCTTACCTGCAATGTTTGTTTTTAAAGGAAAATATATTTGTGTATTATTTGGATCATAAAATAGTACCAATTTTTTCTTTTAAGTCTAAAGATAAAAGATCAGAACTTTTCAGATTTGTTTTTGAAGTTCTGAATATAAAGTGTCCAATTACACAGGACATAGGAACTTCTCTCTCTCTTTTTTCCCCCCATCTTCAGAAAGAGACTTAGAATCAAGTGTCCCTGCCTCCCACTCTAGGTCACATTCTAATGAAAGTGATTCCATAGAAACCTCTGCCTGATCTTCCCGCTTCCACTCCTACACTCCCCTCCCTGCAGCTCTGTTGCAGCACCAGCCAGTGATCCTTTATCTAAAACATAAACCGAATCCCATCACACACTTTATTAAAACCAAGGTCTTTACGGTGGCCTACAAGGCCCTATATGATCCAGCCGCTGGCTACCCCACTGCTTCCCTCAATCCATTCCAGCCCCAGCAACTTTCTTGTGTTTCTGGAACACACACCAAGTATATCTCTACCTCAGAGCCTTTGTACTTGCTGATACACTTACTCCACCTATCTGCAGGGCTGGTTTCCTCATTTGCTTCAAACCTCTGATCCACAGTTATCAGAGGCCTATCTGACCACCCTGTCTAAAACAGCAATCTCCCATCACCCCCAACCCCTTACTCTGTTTTTCTCCCATGGAGACAGTGTGTGTGTTTCTGTTAACTATCTGGCTCCCCCTCTCAAAGTAACCTCCAAGGGGATGAGACTTGTCTGTCACCTTCACCCTTGTAACTGCAGAGCTAAGAACAGTGCCCAGCACATAGCAAGCCCTCAATAAATCAGGGGCTGAGCTAATATCAATGGGATCTTTTCAGCCCACTTATGTAGCTGCTATGCACCTACAGCAGAACCAATATGAATTTTTGGTATTTGTCAGTGCCTACAAACATTATTACGTATGAGGCTCTGTGCTAAATGCTTTCCTCCATTATACAACTTAATGAAAATGAATCATTACTTTTTACTTATGTATCCCAAGGCACGGCATATGAGAAAACATACAACATAGGTGGCAGTGTCTCGAAAACTACAAATTATATAAATGTTAGTTTATTAAATCCACACTGGGTCAGAGAACATGCACTCTAATCTCATTTCTACCGCTTTCCAGTTGACCAGCCTCAAACATTGCTTTGAACCTCTCTGAACCATTATTTCTAATCAGTAAAGTGGGAGTAATAAGAAGAAAATAACAGCTAACAGTTAGTGACCACTGCCTATATGCCAAGCGCATGACATGTATCAGTAGTAACTGACTTAATCCTCTTAGCAACCCTATGTGGTAGATACTAAGTACCTTGCTCAAGGTCATGAACTTAGTAGGTACCGGAGCCACAATCTACGACACCTGTGCTATGTGGCAGCGGTTGGCAATTTAGCAAGGACGCTGAGATGATTAACATAATAAGGCTTTGTACCTGTTAGAAGTTATTACGCTTGGCGTCATAGTATTCCATGTTTTGGGGGCATGCCTCCATCAACACACAGTTTCTTGATTTGCCTTGTCTGCTGTCCTTCTGGACTATAAGCTTTCTGAAAGTCAGGACTCCAACTTTCTCTCTGAATCCCCAAGATCTACCACAAAGGAGGTGTCCAGTAAGTCTGGTAAATGCTGAATGACCATACCTTTTTCGTCTCTGTAATTCCCACACCTTGCCCAGCACCCGGCACATAGTAAGCCCCTAAAAGGTACTTAGTAAATAAATTATAGGAAGAGACGTGACTGTACATGGATAAAGATCGAAAGTGCAATTTGAATCACTTAAGGGTCCTGTGTGATTTTTTCCCCCCCGTAAAGTTGTTGGCTCTGAGAGGCAGTCTGAGATAGTAGGAGTTCCAGAGCGAAGGGCAGAGGGCCTGGGCTCTAATCTGGGGTCTGCCATTACTGCTAACCCTGACCAAGCCATTCCCCCTCTGGGGTTTTCTCTTCCGTAAGCTCCCTGTCTGTAGAGAGACACCAACATTGTCCGAGTCTAAGTGCCTGAAGACAAGTTAACTGCTCAGAAAAGCCGTTCTGCGTGATTATTCATGATGTGTGCGCAGGATGGAGAGCTACGGAGGCTACCAACCCGTTGCCGGGCAACCCTGGCTGGGGGCGGAGCCTGAGAATGAGCAGCTGGACTGCAGGGACCTAGCGGGCGGAGGTCGTGGCGACTCCCGGGGCCCGGGCCCCGTGCGGGTGGGAACGGGTGGGAACGTGTGGGAGCGGTTACCTTGCCTGCTTGGGTAGCGGCCGCCAGGCACGGGTGAGTCCCGTCGTAGCGCCCTACGGCCACCATGCGGGGGCTGATTTTGTGGCGCAGTTTCAGGGTGAACACAGGCAGCAGCATGATGGCGACAGCTCAGGAGAAGAGGGCTAGTGGTCCGATACCGGTGCAGCGAAGCCGGCCTCACACGCGGCGGTGAAGAACGCGGGGACCAAGCCGGGCGGGAAACTGAGCGGGACTAAGCTGGACCCCAGGCCACCGGCTTTTTCTGCGGCTGCGCAGGCCCGCCCACCTAGTTCTGCGGCTGCGCGGTCGGGTCTCAGGCTCGGCTGAGGCTGAAACTGGGTCTCGGTGGTGGGGTCGTGTCTTTAGCAGCTGAAACTTATCCGCGTTGGATTCGACTCAACTAACAGGTCTACAGTGGCGGTGTCTGAGCCAGCGCACCCCTGGGGCTTCTTCTAGCACTACAACCAAGCTGCTGCACCGTTGCAGACTACCCGCACGTCAACCACACTCCGAAGGGTCATTAATTCAAGAAATATGCCTTGAATGCCTACTCTTCTCCTTACTTTAGCTGTTATGTTGATGCTCACAGTAGTTACTAAATATATAGACTCTTTAAAAAACGTTTTAAACTCTCACCTTTAAATGGTCCATGGCTCTTTGTAAGATGCTCTATAAATTTTAAATGCGAACACGAAAATTTGAAAAGTCATTAAACTTCTCGACATTCATTCAGATAATTTTTGAGGGTTCACTATGTGTCAGGCACTGTTCTAGACAACAGAGGTATGGTAGTTAACATGAGACAAACCTCTGCCCTCCTGGAGCTGACCTCCATTTCGGGGGAGACAAACACTAACTGAGAAATACATGTGGGAGCTCTTTTGGTAGTAAGTGGTAAGGAGGGAAGAGGGATAGAAGTTTGGAGGGAGTGCAGTTTTAAATAAGGTGGTGGGGAAGAGACCTCACTGAGACAGTCACGTCCAGGCAAGAACTTGAAAGAAGTAAGGGAGTCAGTTTTGAGGAAGAGTGTTCCAGCAGAGGAAATTCAGGTGCAAAGGTACTGAGGGATTGCTCTGGCTGCCTTCCAGAAATAAACGGTTAGGGCTGAGGGACGAGATGAATGGGAAGCAACAGAGGAGACTGAGAAGGAAGCCAAGTGAAGAGAGTGTTGCCAGGAGTAGGAAAATAACCGTGTCACATGCTGTAGGTGGGTCTTGAAAGATGGGTTCTAGAATATTATTGATATCTCCATTTTGTAATTACAGCCGTACAAACGAGCATCTTTTTTCAAGCGTACTGGGTAGGTGGGGGGCGTCTGTGACTAGTTGTAATCTCTTCTGGAGATAATGTCAAAAGACTAAATTTGGGCTTCCCTGGTGGCACAGTGGTTAAGAATCCGCCTGCCAATGCAGGGGGCACAGGTTCGAGCCCTGGCCCGGGAAGATCCCACATGCCACGGAGCAACTAAGCCCGTGCGCCACAACTACTGAGCCTGTGCTCTAGAGCCTGCAAGCCACAACTACTGAAGCCCGTGTGCCACAACTACTGAAGCCGGCGCGCCTGGAACCTGTGCTCCACAACAAGAGAGGCCACCGCACTGAGAGGCCTGCGCACCACAGCGAGGAGTGGCCCCGACTCGCTGCAACTGGAGAGAGCCCGCACACAGCAACGAAGACCCAACGCAGCCAAAAATAAAATAAATAAATAAATTCAATAAATAAATTTATAAGAGACTAAATTTGAGGGCCTCGATGGAATGTAAGGTCTGATCCAATAGCCCGATAAGCCCCGTCTGATAGGCCCTGCCTCTGGCTTCTCCCAGCTCCTTTCTGCCTCAGTGTCTCTGCTTCACTGCCTAGACCCCACAGTCCTGTAGCACTTACCCAACCAGCCCTGTAATGGAAATTGCCCTGGGTCTGTTCTCCTGCCTTTTACCATCAGAACTTTGTGAGGTACCCCTCCCCTCAGCCCCTAGACTCTGCCTCCAGGGAGGCATCAGCTCACAGAATCCACTCCCTTTTGCCAATAGCTGATCACAAGGCTGACAGGACACCCCTCCCAGGAACAGCTTGAAAGGAATAAATCTCTAATAGAGGTCATCTCACAGTCTTCATTTTTCTGACAAACATGTATTGCGGGTCTCTGTGTGCTAGTCAGTGTTCAAGTAGTTAGGGACACCATGGTATACAAGAAAGACATAATCTGTGCCCTCACGGAATTTACATCTAGGAGTGTATTCATTTGCTAATACACGACCATAACAAAATACCACAAACTGGGTAGCTTAAACAACAGAAATTTATGCAATCACAGTTCTAGAGGCTGGAAGTCCAAGATCAAGATGCCAAAACAATTGATTTCCCCTGAAACCTCTCTTGTTGCCTCTTCCCATGGTTGTCCCTCTGTGCATGCACCCTTCTCTGTGTGTCCAAATTTCCTCTTCTGGTAAGGACACCAGTCTGATTGGATCAGGGCCTGCCCTAAGGGCCTCATTTTAACGTAATCACCTCTTTAAAGGTCCTAACTCCAGACAGGCGCATTCTGAGTACTGGGTGTTAGGACTTCAACAAATGAATTTGGATGGAGGGGTACACAATTCAGCCTGTATCAAAGGGACAGGGAGAAACAGACACTGAACATGAAAGCAAATAAGATCACTTTCTCTGATAAGGCTGATGTGCTGAGGCTCAGAAAAGGCTTTTCAGAGGAAATGACATTTGAACCAAGAGCTTTATGACAAGAAAGTGTCAGCCATTAGAAGATGTGAGGGAAGGGCATTCCAGACAGAGGGAACAGCAAGGGCAAAGGCCCAGCCTGGGCACGTTTGAAGATCAGAAAGAAGACAAGGTGGCGGGAGCCTAGCGAGTGAGAAAGAGAGGCCAGGAAGGGCCACAACACACAGGACTGTGAGCCACACCAAGGAGCTTGGGTTTTAGTCTTTAGCAGGCAGACAAGTCCATGGCCTGCTGGATATCCACGTAAGGCTGGTCTTGGCCTCCACCCACCCAGTGAAGCCTCGCTCACTCAGTGTACTGCCTCGGGGGCCTGCAACTTTGCTTTTGCTCTTCCCAACAGGACAGTACCAGCAGCAGTGGCAGCCATCACTGACATTTAATGAGCATTTTCTAGGTGCCATTCTGAGTACTTTATATGGATCATCTCTCTTACTCCTCCCTATGAGGCAGATACCACTGTTATCCCATTTGACAGATGACAAAACCTTCCCAGAATCACCTCCTCCCTTCATAACTCTTCACTGCTTCCCCATTTGCAGCCAAAGTAAGTTCAAGCTCTTTGACAGATTATACAAAGATCTCCAAGTTCTGACCACTGTTGGCCTCTGCAGCTCTGCTTTTGCTGCCTCTTGCCTCAAGCTCAGTCCCTTCTCAGCTGCTTTCTTAGCCTCTCTGCCTTTGCTCACGCTAGCCCTCTGCCTGGAATGGCCTCACCCCCACCTCATAGGTTGGACAGCACCACTCCAGGGAGTCATGTCTGACGGTCTCTCTTACAGCAGCTACCACACTTGGGAGGTAGCCTCCCTTCCTCTCTGTGCTTCCATGGGTCCCCCAGCAGTCACATCACTCGCCATATTGGGGGTATTTGAGTCTTTGCATCACAACCCTAATTAGGAACAGCATGGATCCCCCAGAAGGGTAGAGAATCCCCATCCTCCCTGCCAAGTGCTGATCAGGGCAGGAACTTGGAGGCCTTCCAACCATAGCCAGGAGAGGCTGGCCTACAGTCTTCTCTACCTCTCACCACCCACTAGGAATCACTGGCTTTTCAGAGGGGACACATTCTTCACATCAGGGAGATCTGAGGCTCCTGAGAGCCCAAGACTTGGAGGGGAGGAGCTTGTGGGCTCTAGGTTGGCAGCATTCCATAGCAGGTAAGCCCACAAGCCTTGAGAGCCTGCAGGCCTGGGTTTAAATTCCTCCTCGGTCAATCACTAGTTGAGACTGGGGCCCATCATTTAATCCTCACGCCCACATGTATTGAGTGCCTTCTCTGTACCAGGCACTGGACACACTAACTCACTGAATCCTTGCAGCCACCCTCTGAGGGAGATTCTGTCATCATCCCATTGTACAAGAGAGGAAACTGAGTCATGGGCAGTTTTATAACCTAAGTCCAAGGTCACACAGCTGGGAAGTGGCAGAACCAGGAGGGCTCGCCCAGGTGGTCTGGGCTCCAGAGCCTGAGCTGCTAACCACTGCACGTCCTGTCTCCTTCAGTCAACCCCCCAAGCACCAGTGTCTCTTCTAGAAAAGAGAAAGATTAATAGTACTACTTCTGGGGAATGTTGTTGTGAGAATTAGACCAACGAATATAAATAAACGACTTGAGGCAATGCCTGGCACTTAACAAGGGACCCCATAAATGGTTATTATCGTCGTTATTATAAGGTTATTATTATTACCTATAGCTGAAAAGGCTGCTTTTGACTTGTTAGGGTTGCTATTGTAATAAAGTTGGTGTCTTTTTTCTTTTTTTTTTTTTAGCAGGTAGCTTTGTTCCAAATATCCTCTCAGCACTGGGGTTAGAAAAACCAACCTCACTAGTCAAGGTCTGGTGGACCTAGTTGAGACCAAGAATTTAGATCCTGACTTACAGGGGCCATGCCTGCCACCTGCCTCTACCTCTGTGTCCTCACCTCGCCTATGCAAAGCACCCACACTAGAGGGTGTGCAGGTGTAAAGAACGGAGGCTCTCACACATCAGGACTCAGGATTAAAGGCCTAGACAGAGGCGGGGTTGAGAGGGCCCCCAGGACCTGTGGCCTCCACTAGTCTAGTCACAGGGTTGACGTCTGGGAAGTGGACTGGGGCAGGGGAGCAGCTGGAGAAGCATTTTTGCCTTTATCTTTACGCACTGTGGTGTTGGCTGTTTTTATAGTGAGTTTGTTTACTTCTGTAATTAACACATACGCACGACTTGAAAATAAAGGAGTGTGAGGGTGGGGACTGTCTGTGAACTTCAGAGATCCACAGCCTCTCCCCAACCATTGCCCCAGAACCTGCCAATAAAGGACCCCAGCTTTAAGTTTCCCCAAACTTAAAGCGAGTGACCATTAGGCCATGGAGGGGCAGGGGCCAGGGACCACTGGGCAGAGCAGACGGCACAGAGCCTGGCTCTGTGAGAACGGTTCACAAGTAGCCCTCCCGGATGCTCCATCCTTCAATCTTTCATCACATGACTCCCTGGTAACTCTAGGATGCGTCTGCTGGGGGCCGTGAAGGTGAGACCGTTCGTGTTGGTCTCTTCTGTCAGCCCATGTCACACATGTGAAATGAGGAGTACAAGACTCACATGCAAAGCCACTTCACAGCATGTCACTTACACAAAACAGGAACAGCTAACCTTTGGTCAGCAGACAGGGAAAAGCTAAATAATAATAATACTAATAGGAGCTAACATCTGTTGGACACTTACTATGTGCCAGACTCTAAATTATTTACTTGTATTTTTATCTCACTTAATCCTCATAATAACTCTGTGAGAGAGGTAATATTATTATCCCCACTTTACAGTTTGCACAGACTCATTTCAACTCCAATTTTCCTCTACTCCCCACCTTATTCCACCCCAACCTGCACATTTCACTGAACTGGTAGGAAACGCCATCCATCAGGGTTAGGTACCCCCGCATCACCCACTTTACCACACCCCAACCTCAGAGACCCATCAGAACTAGGGAGGCCTACTGATGCCAGAAAATGGGGGGAGGGGTCTCCGACCCCCAGTCTCCTGTGGTTGCTGCCAATATCCTTGTCCAAGGTCTCAGTGGTTTCTTGTTAATGGGGGGTTCTCTGATACTTCCATAGGACTTGAAACGTCCTGGAGAGGCCAAAAATCCCGGCGCCCAGGGTCCCACATCCCTCGAAGCATCATTGCCTTCTTCTTGGGGCTCTTGCCACATCCCCAGGTGAGGCTGGGGTCCACAATGGTGCTCAGATGCTTGTAGCTTAAGTCTGTGAATAACCTCAGGAAGAGATGCTGAAAGTCAGACTAAGTGAGAAACACATATTAAAATGGAAATTTTTCATCAAAATTCATCAGCTGTACACTTAAAATAAGTAATTTTATGGTATGTAAATTATGCCTCTAGGAAGTGAATTTTTTTTTTTTTTACGTTTTGAGATCAAAATATAAGATCATGTCGCTCCCTTACATAAAATCCTCCAATGGCTTCCCATTACAAGTTGAACAAAATCCAAACTTTTAACTTGGCCTACAGGACTCTGGTGTCTGCGAATCATCCCAACACACCTCAAGTTCTCACCTCAGGGCTTTTGCACTTACAGTTCCCTCTGCCTGGAATGCTCAGCCCCCAGATCTTGTCAAGCCTGGCTCCTATGTGTCAATCAGATCTCAGCTTAAAGCTCCCCTCCTCAGAGAGAACTGCCCAGTGCCGCAGCCCTCGTTTGCTCCATTTCTCTCACTCTCACATCACTCTGCTTTATTTTCTTCAAAGTGTTTCTCTCTTTCTGAGGTGATCTTCTTTATTTATTTCTTTGGGGTTTTTTTGTCTCTCCACACTAGAATTCAAGTGTCTTGCCCACTTTTGGTAGGGGAGCCCAGTACCTCCCTACCCCCACCTCAAGAGAACGAAAGAGAAATCAGGCAGATGGAGGTCAGTGTATTACTTTTTCCTTTGTAAGAAGTGATAATGGAGGGACTTCCCTGGTGACACAGTGGTTAAGAATCCGTCTGCCAATGCGGGGGACACAGGTTCAATCCCTGGTCCAGGAGGATCTCACAGGCCGCGGAGCAACTAAACCTGAGTGCCACAACTACTGAGCCTGAGCTCTAGAGCCCGCGAGCCACAACTACTGAGACTGTGCACCACAACTACTGAAGCCCACGCACCTAGAGCCCGTGCTCCACAACAAAGAGTAGCCCCCGCTCGCCGCAATCAGAGAAAGCCCACACGCAGCAATGAAGACCCAACACAGCCAAAAATAAATAAATAAATTTATTAAGAAAAAGAAGAAATGATAATGGAGAATGTGACTTCTATTTGCCAGAAAATGGGCTTCCTAATCCTGAACTCCAGAATCAGGAGATTTGTTCATCACTGGAAAACTACAGGCCAAGTCCTGGGGGCAAGCCTCTTTCACCACCCTTGGGGGAATAGGCAGGCCAGCTCCCGGGGTCGGCTGAGCTGCACACCCCAGGAGACAGGGCAGAGCAGCAGGAACAAAGGACACCAGGACTGTCGTGCAATGTTCTCGCTGCCTCCGCAAAGGATACTCCAGCCTAACGTCGTCCAAGTGTCTTCAACAGTTCCTGGCACATAATGGATAATACTAAATATTTGGTGAATGAATGATGTCTATGCCAATATGTCAACATTCACGTCTTAAATAACTCACTTGGCAGGACTTACTAAACCACCTTACAGTTCCTTCCACCCGGAATGCTCAGCCCCCAAAGCACTTCAAGCCTGACTCCCATGTGTCAATCAGATCTCAGCTCAACGCTTCCCTCCTCAGAGAGGCCTGCCCGGAGCCCCCATCTCTCTCTCTCATGACCCTGGTCCACTCTGTAGGACCGGCCGACATAACTTCTCCCCACTGAAAATTTCAAAACAGATTGTACGGTTTTGTATTACTGGGCATTGAGAAGTGACACCTCTTCCTTTTTCTTATTTTGTACCATGACACCCACAAGACCATGCTTGACATTCTGGGCATGAACTGAGCACGATTCATGATTCTGGGTGAGCCAGAGGCTCCTGAAGCGAAGAAGGGAAGCCATGAGGGGATGATTACCACTTGCACACATATGAGGACCAGAGTTATTATTTTTTTAAAGAAACAACAATAAAGCAATGCTTTCATACATCACATTCTCAGTTATTCAAAGACTTAGTAAGTTACATTTAAAGACCCTTTAAGGGGCTTCCCTAGTGGCACAGTGGTTGAGAGTCTGCCTGCCGATGCAGGAGACACGGGTTCGTGCTCCGGTCCGGGAGGATCCCACATGCCACGGAGCGGCTGGGCCCGTGAGCCATGGCCGCTGAGCCTGCACGTCCGGAGCCTGTGCTCCGCAACGGGAGAGGCCACAACAGTGAGAGGCCCGCGTACCGCAAAAAAAAAAAAAGACCCTTTAAGAAAGTAAAGATTTTTGTCTAGCAGGATTCAAATATTATAACAGCCTTGCCAAACAATTCGCTCAAAGAAACAGATTTTGATTAATTTTTGTTGATGTTCTTCTAATACTCTCTGGCTTTAAGCATAAGCTTCTGATTTTGAAATCCTTATGTAACTTACATGAGTTGTGATTTTTTTTTGTAATCTGCAAATCTTCTCTCCTTAATCTTTTTGTTGTTGTGATTGATGAAAAACTACTCCCACTTTCATCTCCACCTGCCAAGCCCACGGTGGCAGATGGTATTGATTGATGGGGAGGCGTGACCAGAGTGAGCTGACAATGACAAGTCAGCTCTGCCAGGGCAACGAAGACCCAAGAGTCTTCAAATTACTTTTAAATTAGAGGAGGCCACAAGGATGCAGGGAGCCCAGCATCCAAGGAGCAGTGGAAGAGGTTCCTGGCCCAGACCACCCCCAGGGTTCAGATCAAAGCTGATGGCTGGAGTCTGTCCCAGTTTCCAAGGAGTGTGCTCTTTATAGCCTCCTGGAGCCATACGTAGGTGTGGGCATGGGTGTGGGCACTGGACGCTGGCTAAGGCTTGTCTCAGCTTTCATAACCACCTATTTGGGCAGGAAGACAACCTCTGGGGCAACTGGTCTGGAAAGTTTTGAGTTTTTCTACCTTCTTAGGAGTTCCTGTAGCTGAAAGCAGTGTGCAGCTTTGCAGATCTGAGCATTATTTTTTTAATATCTATTTATTTATTTGGCGTCAGGTCTTAGCTGCGGCAGGTGGGATCTTTCCTTGTGGCGCGCAGCCTTCTCTCTAGTTGTGGTGCGTGGGCTCCAGAGTGCGCGCGGGCTAGTAGTTGCGGCACGCGGGCTTAGTTGCCCCACGGCAAGCGGGATCCTAGTTCCCCGACCAGGGATCAAACCCGCGTCCCCTGCGTTGGCAGGTGGATTCTTAACCACTGGACCACCAGGGAAGACCCCATATCTGAGCATTCTATCTTCAGGGAGCAGGGCAAGCTGAAGGGAACTCCAAGTTCCATTTCTACAATCATGACGTTTCCCAGTAGGAAGAGGCCAGAGAGATTGCCAGCCCGGGCTTCTAACCAAGGCAAGAATCCCCATCCAACCCCTATCTGAATACTTCCCGTGACTGAAGGGCTTATGACTCACATGGAAGCCATTACATTTGAACACGTTTCTCAGAAATCTCTTACTTATGTTGGGTCATGTATTCGTCTCTCTATAGAAATAGACAGATTGACTTCATCACTATACCCATGTGGGATCCTCAGGTGTTTGAAGATTTATCATCTTCCCTCCATGGCTTCTTTATGCTGAACACCCCCAGGTGGATCCTTCAAGGGTTTGGGAGTTTGGGGGAATGAAATTCCTAGTTCCTTTACCCACCTGGACACACTTAACCATTACTTCTCCCTTAAGGAGCCTGCTTTGAGAGGAACTTTAAAGCAGATGTGACATATTGTGAACCCTCTCCTCCTACACACACAGACGTCCTTTCCCTCCACCTGCCTCAAGCTCCCAGGGACAAGGCCAAGGTGACGACAGCACTACACTACCACACAGAGAGCAGGGGTGTCAGGCAGCTGTGAAACTCTCCAACAGTGACACCAGGAAACAAAGATCAGGGCTATGTTTTGGAAAAATAGACAGAAGCAAATGACCAGAGTGCTAAGGCTTGATGGGTCCCTGCAAGACACAGAACACATGCTCAACTGGGATGGCAAGAAACTGAATGACAAAACTTGGGAAACCAACACAGGAAAAGGAGGCACCTGTTATGGGCTGAATTGTATCCTTCCTGCCCCACCAAAAAAAGGTATGTTGGATTTCTAACCCCCAGTGCCTCAGAATGTGACCTTATTTGAAGCTGGGGTCTTTGCATAGATAATCAAATTAAAAGAGGTCATTAGGGGTTTCCCTGGTGGCACAGTGGTTGAGAGTCCGCCTGCCGATGCAGGGGACACGGATTCGTGCCCCGGTCTGGGAAGATCCCACGTGCGGCGGAGTGGCCGGGCCCGTGAGCCATAGCCGCTGAGCCTGCGCGTCTGGAGCCTGTAACATTATTCAGCCATAAAAAAGAATGAAGTACCAAAACATGCTACAACATGGAGGAACCCTGAAGACATTATGCTAAGTGAAATAAGCCAGACCCAAAAGGACAAATATTATATGATTCCACTTACATAAGGTACTAGAATAGACAGATTCATAAAGAGAGAAAGTATAATAGAATAAAGGTTACCAGGGGTTGGAGGGGAGGAAAGAATGAGGAGTTAGTGTTCATTGATTTATATTTTAAATTAACGCTTTTGCTCTTTATTTTTTTTTATATTTATTTATTTATTTTAGCTGCGCCAGGTCTTAGTTGTGGCATGTGGGATCTTTAGTTGCAGCATGCGGGCTTCTTAGTTGCTACATGCGGACTCTTAGTTGCGGCATGCATGTGTGATCTAGTTCCCCAACCAGGGATCGAACTCAGGCCCCCTGCATTGGGAGCATGGAGTCTTAACGGCTGGACCACCAGGGAAGTCCCAGGGGAGTTAAGAGTTTAACGGGTATAGTTTCTCTTTGGAATGAGGAAAAAGCTCTTAAATAGTGGTGAGAATTACATAGCACCGTGAATGTGCTTAATGCTACTGAATTGTATGCTAAAAATGATAACATTTATGTTATGTATATTTTACCATAATAAAAAATATATATATATTTTAAAAAGTGTCATACAATAAAAAGGAAGTCCTCCTCTCACCCCCATCCTCGCCACCAAAATCCACTCCCTGGAGACCTCCCTGAGACCAATTTCCTGGGTCTCCTGAAGAGGGTCTGTGACTACATAGTTAAGTCCTCTCTTCCTATGTATACCCCTCTCCCTAGCTTTTGTTTTCTCCATAAATGGTAGCATACTAGACTCAGGAGTTTATATTTTGCTTTTTGCACTTAAAAATATGCTTTGGAGAGCATCCTCATTTTCCTTTTAAGACCACAGAGGGTATTCCTGCGCAAAGCCTTTTACACAGAAAGTGTTCACAAAACATTTGAAGAGGACAACATTTGCATTGTAATAAGGCACAATGTCTTCACTCCAGAGAATGAACTAGGAATGAGACTTTCAGAAACCTGCCGAGTATATAATGAGAGGTGAGGATACAGTCTTTTCAGTTCAGCTTAACAAATATTTATGGGGAATTCCCTGATGGTCCAGTAGTTAGGACTCCACGCTTTCAAACCTTGATCAGGGAACTAAGGTCCTGCATGCCACGCAGCGCAGCCAGAAAAAACCTTCCCCCCTGCAAAAAACAAACAAACAAAAAACCCCACAAATATTTGGGAGGCCACACCAGGAAAAAGGTCCTTTGTGCGATGCTGGTATAATAATAGTCAACAGCTATAAAACTCCTAACATGTGGCAGCTTGTGTCCTACACACATTAACTTATCTAATCCTCAACTTTATGATGTAGGTGCTATTATCAATGATTTCCATCTTACAGGTCAGTGCTCCCAGGCATGAAGAGGTAAGTGACTTGCCTCAGATCACATAGCTAATGAAAGGCAGAACTGGGACTGCAGCCACAGAGTGGGCTCTAGGGCCCTTGTTCTTGCTCACTACGGCCCGCCGCCTTGCTGCCTCTCAGGCACACAAACATTTATGGCATTTCTCGCCAGGCCCTGGGCTTCCTCCCCAGAGAGATATAATGATGCCTTTTGACAAAGCCCCAAGCTCAGGGAGTTAATTGAAAGAGGGGCACAGTTCACCCTAATGCAAAACAGAGAACTGATTGGTGTTAAAAGAGAAGAACACATGGAATGTTCTGGAAGTTAGAGGGGGGATGATGAGGAACCTCGAAATGCCCCATGGAGGAAGTGGCATCTGGCTATGAAGGGAAGCAATGTTTATGGAGCAGCTGCCCCACACCAGATGCTTGATATGCTGAGTGCTTCCAACAACCTTACCTGCACTTCATAGGTAAAAAAACCTGAGGCTCCCAGAGATGCTTTAAAGGGGTGAAGGGACTTCCCTGGCTGTCCAGTGGTTAAGACTCTGCGATTCCAACGCAGGGGGCACAGGTTCGATCCCTGGTCGGGGAACTAAGATCCCACATGCCATGCAGCACGGCCAAAAAAGTTAAATAAATAAATAAATAAATACCTAGAGGAGCTGACTGTTTGGGGATTTTCTTCCAAGGTGATAAATATTATTTTTATTTTTATTTTTTTAATATTATTTTTAAAACAGTGGGGGTGAAGCCAGGATCCTCTCCCAGGCTGGTCTCTAGGGTGGGGTCTGGCCACCAGCCTGGCAGGGTGTTCCCGATGCCACTGACATCAGCTCTCCTCTGTAGGGCTATGTGGGATCTTGAGCCAGCTTGGTGTGAATCACAGCTAACTAACAAGCCAAAAGCAATTTGAAGATGACATCGCCCGTACAAAGGGCTGGTTCCCACAGTGCAGAGACGGTCTGGGGGGAGGCTGCGGTGATGACAATGCAGGAACAGGGTAGGGTTTCCTAGGCAGAGCAGCCTTGAGCCAGGAGGCTCAGCTTCCAGGCTGTTCCCAAACTTTTCTTCTGTGGCCCCAGAGGTAGCCACAATCTAGGGCAGAGTTGCCCAAGCTTCAGTCTTCCGTGCATACTCCCCCCAGATTTTGCCATAACTGCATTCTGCCTGTGCTATAATTTACTTAGTCTTTCCATTACATTGATTCAGTTAAAAATTATTCATCCTGGGACTTCCTTGGTGGCGCAGGAAGTCTTATCCAGACTCCACGCCCCCAGTGCCGGGGGCCCAGTTTTGATCCCTGGTCAGGGAAATAGATGTCACCTGCATGCTGCAACTGAGAGTTCACATGTCACAACTAAGGAGGCTGCGTGTCACAACTAAGGAGCCGGTGAGCCGAAACTAAGGAGCCCACCTGCCACAACTAAGACCCAGTGCACAGTGGTAGCCAAGAGCTGCTTGTCCGCTCTGCATGGCTAGGTCTGGAACAAGGAGGCTCAGACTTCAGCTTCCTGGTCTCCTGTGCTTGAGCTCTGGTTCCAGGGCCAGTGCTGCCAACCTTTGCCTAGATCCTGAGGGGCACAGAACCGTGGCGGTCTGCCCAGTGTGGTGTGTCTTGGTGTGGCTTTTCAGCATTGTGCAGCCCAACTGGATCTGACCCTCCAGGTGACAATGACACACACATAGCCCTAGCAGTTCGCAAGTCGGGAGAGGGGTATAGGTTTAAATGCAGGTGGTTTGAAGGAGAGATGTTTAATAAAGGCTTTGATTTAATCTTGAAAAAAAAAGACCCGGAGCAACCTAATTAATTAATTATTCATCCTAAGCACAAACCTCGTGCAATTACAAATTCCATTTGTTAGTTGCATTTCTTTCTAATACGCATTAATGTCAATTAAAACTAGTAAAACAACGACGTTTTTCAGCATACCATCTTAAAGCCTCTCCCTTTCGGGAACCCCAGGCTAGAGCACCTCTCTCCCTGGTGAGCAGAGGATTCACTAACCCCACTCCTCCTCTTGCTCCATGACCTTGAGCAAGTCCCTTTGATTTCTCTGGGCCTCAGTTTTCCCATCTCCAGGTTCCTAATAGCTCTAACATAATGAGGTGGTGAAATGCACAGATTCAAGCCATTCAGCCTGGGTTAGAATTCCTGCCTTCCCTTTCTTGGCAGTGCGACTCCAGGCAAGTCACTAAACCCACCTCTGGCTCAGTTGCACCATCTGTGAAATGGGGACTACTGCACAGGGCTGTTGAGGGACCTTCTCTAAGGACCCTACTCTGACCACCTTATTGTATATGCCATGTGTCCCCTGCCCCCAGCAACTTCTGACTCCTCTTATTCTTCTCTACTTGTCCTTTTCTCCATAGCAGTTATTACCTCCTAACAAACTATAGGATCGTTTGATCGATTATGTTTACTCTTTTTTTTTTTTTGGCCACACCACACAGCATGTGGGATCTTAGTTCCCCGACCGGGAATCGAACCCATGCCCCCTGCAGTGGAAAAGCAGAGTCTTAACCACTGGACAGCCAGGGAAGTCCCATGTTTATTCATATTTTCCTCCTGCTTTTCCCTGAGAATGTAAATTCCCTGAGAGATGGAATATTCATCAGTTTTGTTCACTGATGTATCGCAAGCATCTAGACACACATGTGCTATTTAAATTTGGGGAGCAATTGTGGTTATCCTGCAGTTTGCATGTCACCATCCATGACAGAGCACACCTGTTTCCTCACCGCCCTCCCACACAGCATACTTCACATTTTGGGATCCCTGTCAATCAGATAGATTTTTTTTTTGATGTTATCTGGTTGTAGTTTGAATTTGCATTTCTATTAGTATAAGTGTAGATGAGTATCTTATCATTTGCTCTAAGAGCCATTTGTATTATTTTTTCTATACTTGTATGAATGGTCTAAGTTTTTTCACACAGATCCAGCCCTCCCACAGGGAAACCCATGGCATCGATCTCAGGCTGAGCCCTCTTTGGACCCCTCAGAGGACTGAAAAGAAGAGGATCCATATCTTCTGGTACGTCCAGATCACAATCATGCTCACTGACTCAAGTCTCCTTTTGGGTTTTCTAGCTGTAAACCAAGGGTGATAATTTACCACGGGCACCAGGAAGGTGACTCAGCCCAGGCCCAGGGCAGCCCCCAGCTCTCCAACCAGCAGGCTGCAGGTGTCTGTCCCACTGGCAGGCCTGTCCTCAGACTCTGCAGCACTCCTGCCGCTCACCCCAAGAAACAGAACTTCTTAGTCCTTCTGGGTTTTTATTTTCTCCCCACGTCTTTAAAAAGCTGTGGTGGGAACAGAATACTTCATTCAAAGGAGGCCCTGAATTGCCCTTTTGTGCTGCATCAATTCCAAGAACCAGCTCAGTATTCTCTGAAAGAGAAAAGACTTGGACTGAAGCTGGCATCCTAAGAACCCTGGAGGCCAGGTCGTCATTAATTAGCCACTGGCATCTTTGCCTCCTTAATATGCAAACAGAGCTCCTGCTCCTCGAGCTCCCACTCAACCCAGCTCTGTGTAGATGTTGATTTTAGAGGGGGATTGTTTTCCCTCCAGCATCTGCAAGGAGAGTTCCACAGACCAGGGCTTCTTCTACCTGGGGACGTGGCTGAGGATGGTTATTTCCAGGTGTCGGTCATTCTCTTGACCATGCACACATGGTGGACAAAGCCCAGGGTTCCGAACAGACAGACCCGGGTTCAAATCCTTGCTCTGCCCCTTCCTGGCTGGATGACCTTGGCGGATGACCTCTCTGAGCCAGTGTGTTGTCATCCCCATATGGATCTACAATATAGTACCTACTTTGCAGGTGAGAAGCTGGTGTCTTGGGATGAAGAAAAGATGCAGAAAGGGTGTTTGGAGATCACAGAAGAGGTATTCATTGGCCAGGCTTTCCTCGAAGGAGATGAGACCAAGGGAGTAACCACTGAGTTCTGGAATGATACAATCAAATCCTATTTTGGGGGTGGGGTGAAACTCATCAACTTCTTATAATTCTATTATTCTCAAGGTTAAAAAAAAAAAAAAATCCTTGCCCTGGTGGCTCCTAAGACCCATGTAAGCTGGACCCTGTACCCTCCTAACCACCAATCCACCACTTGGCCTTGGGCTTTGAGGTCCCAGAAGTGTGGGCCTCAATTCAGGTCTAGGAAAATTTAGAGCACCCTCACCCCTCCTCCAGCCTCTGATCCTGGAAGCTCACTCGACCTGGAATATTGCCCCACTCTTGTCTCCACTCTGGCTAACCCTTGCTCAACATTCAGCTTTCAACTGAAGCATCACTTACTTGGGATCAGGGGTGAGGTTCCTGAAACCCAGAGTGGATTATTGGCTCCTTAGACACCCTGCAATTTCCATCTTGTAACGTGCACTGCCTATGTCATTTCTGACTCTCCGTTTTCCTTGCTGGGCTGCAAGTTCCGCAAGGATGCATTCCTAGAGCCGACACTGTGACTCCCTGTGACTGGACCCACTGAGTCTCTGGGCAAGGACAGGGAGGGAACAGAAGGGAGGGAAGGAACGGACAGGCTGGTGGGGAAGACAGGGAGGTACTGGGGGTTCCCTGGAATCCCACAGCATTGCTATCTGGGGAAGGCCTGGAGATGGGGCGGGTGGATATACAACTTGGTGGCACCTTAAGGAACAGTCACATTCTGAACTTTGGTGGGTATTTCACTCTCGGAAGCTCCAAAGTCATTTTCAAACCCTAATTACCCCACACATTAGAGCCCCAGGGAGCCACCAAACTTGGCCTCAATCCTCCCATTTGCAAATTAGAAAAACTGAGCCTCACAGTTAAAAGCTTGCCTGGAGCCAAAAAGGAAATCAGCCTAAAAGGCGGCTCATTCCTCAGGAAACCACTGGGTGGAGCAAGAACTGGAAGCAGAGACTACTAGGGGCCTCAGTTTACTTCCCTGGGTGAGGAGACACCCCGCACTCTATAATTCCTTAATTCGCTACTGTGGATTTACTTAGCTCAGGGGCTGCCGAGAGGCAGCACGCAGGCAGGTCACATTCGGCCCTCAGACGTGTGTTGTGAAGATCTCAGTGTTTTTTATTTTCTAAAAAATGTTTATTTATTTATTTATTTATTTGGCTGCGTTGGGTCTTTGCGGCAAGGATCTTCATTGCCACGTGTGGGATCTTTTTTTTTTTTAAGATTTATTTATCTTATTTATTTTTGGCTGTGTTGGGTCTTAGTTGCGGCACGTGGGATCTTCATTGAGGCATGTGGGATCTTTTGTTGAGGCGCGCGGGCGTCTCTCTAGTTGTGGCGTGTGGGTTTTCTCTTCTCTAGTTGTGGCACGCAGGCTCCAGGGTGCATTGGCTCTGTGTTTTGCAGCACACAGGCTCTAGTTGAGGCGTGAGCTCAGTAGTTGTGGCACACGGGCTTAGTTGCCCCGTGGCATGTTAGTTCCCTGACCAGGAATCGAACCCGCGTCCCCTGCATTGCAAGGAGGATTCTTGGACCCCCAGGGAAGTCCAGTGCGGGATCTTTAGTGGCAGCATGCAGGCTCTTCCTTGCAGCATGCATGTAGGATCTAATTCCCTGACCAGGGATCAAACCCAGGCCCCCTGCATTGGGAGTGCAGAGTCTTAACCACTGGACCATCAGGGAAGTCCCCTCAATGTTTTTTAAAGATAAAAGATTTTTTAATAAAAATCTAGATTTGAGAGTTCTCTTGAAAAATCAAAAGGTCTTGCAATACTGGCCAGGATTCCATTTTCACATGTGCAAGGCTGGCTAGAGCTGAGCAGTGACTGTCTCCTTTACACAGGGGGTGTGTTCACCAATTTACCACAGTCCCCACTGCTCCCTCTTGTCTCCCACCTGGCTCACTTCTCTCATTCATGAAACCTGCTGAACCCTGTAGGCATTCGAATCACAGTTCTTGAAGTATCTCCTCCCCTTTAGTCACTACCTGCTAGCTACACTGGCCTTCTCTGGGTTTCTCAAAAAAGTCAAGCTCTTTTCAGTCACAGGGCCTTTGCATAATCTGTTCTCTCTGCCTGCAACACACTTCCCTCCACCAGTCTCAGCTGAAGGTTACCTCCTCTGTCTGAATTAGGTTCCCCTTAATGGATCTGTGATTCTCTCTCATATCACATACCACAACTTATAATTATTCATGTGTATGCTTATTTATTTGTCTCTGTCTCCCCTACTAAAATAGAAACCCAAGGAGGGCAAGGATTGCTTGGTGTTATTGATTGCTGAATTTGCAGCATGCAGCCCAGAACCTGGCCTATCTTATGAATTTGGTAAATATTTGTGGTATGAATGCATGAATGAATGCTGGAATGCATGAGTGGGACTCTGCCAGCTCCATGAGCATCTATTCAATGACAAGAGGCCAATCCTCCCTGTCTTCTGGCAGGGTTAGTAAGAGGATAGCATTTTTCCAGCCTCCCTGTGGGATTCACTCAAACCCATGTTGGGCAGGCCCATGTGTTCCCTTTTTCCAGAAGCTCTGGGATGAAAGGTGAGTGAAAGCACTTAGCGGCATTTGCATTCAAACCCGGGTACATCTGTCAGGCAAGTACAGAGGACTAAAGTGATCAAAGGGATGATGAGATGACAGAGCTTCAAAACGAGGCTTCTTCCAGATAGAGAAAAGGAGACTTTAATTAAATCTCTAAAATCCCAACTGGATGCAGAGGGAGGGATGATGGACACCCAACCTCAACTGTTAGAAGAAGGAGAGGTTCCACCTTGAAGTTTAAAAGAGTTTAAGGCAAAGAAAAGCCACACACACACCCCAACCTATTTTTCTCAGAAGGACCTTATGATGTTTCCTACCCCAAGACAGAGGTAGGATGGGCCAAGAATAAAAACAGGTTTAAGAAGGCTTCAAATTGCTTCCAATCTGTCAATAGGTGACAGATCTGAGGCTAGGTTGGAGGCCCTTTTACAACCGTGTGGTCAATGTTTGGCAAATGTTGAATGAATGGGATGGCATGAATGTCACGGCAGCATTCCTCTCCTGCAAGTGCCCACTAGACCCTGATCAAAGCAAGAGTACTGGGTTAAAGGGATTCAAGTGATCACATATTTGATGCTTCTGGTAACTCCAAGCTGTACCTGACTCATGTTGAAAAAATTCATCTCCCAATAACTTTCTTCAGCTTCTCAAAAGTGTTTATGACTTAAAAGAATTTAAAAACACTAAGAAGAACTGATGAGGTCACCATTTCCCAAACCTGGCTGCACACCAGAACATCTGAGGAGTTAAAAAAAAAAAAAAGGAGACCCTCCCCAGATCCCACTCCAAGCCCACTGAATCAGAATCCCTAAATATTTGTTTTTTTAAAAAAGCTTTCTCTGGATAATTCTGATACCCTCAACCAGAGACTGGTCTGAAGTCTCTAGAAAATAGTAACCAAAAGTCTTAGTGAATTTTAAGGGACTCTGCACTCCTGAAGCTTTAGAATTCTGAGACAGAGGTCACAAAATAGGCCTATGGGCTGCTCTGGCCTATGGATGTGTTTGTACACAAATGATGAGGAGAGTATTTTAAAACAATAAACAAACAACTCTGATTACTGTTTAAAAATGGCAGTATTTCACACATGTACACAAAATCCAGTTTTCCATTTCTCCTAAAAAATTAGAACAGATGGCAAAATTGGACCCTCATTCCCAAATCCCAATATTCAACTGGAGCTTAGGCAATTAGCCACAGTCCCCAGAACTGTCTATTATTATAATCAGTTGACTTTGCTCTCATGCATTAACTACCTAGCTCCCAAAGTCACTTCAGTTTGAGACCCCTATTTGAGGTTTCCCCAGAAAATCGCCAGCTTGGGAGATCCTGCGGTGATTCCCCAATTGAGACAGGGGCCGTCTGCTCCTGGCTGAGCTGGGGCTTGAGGGGCCTCAGGTCCACACTTTCCCCAGCCCCCTGCCTTCCACCCTGCTGACATCTAGGAGTTGTCCTGTCACTCCAGCACTGGGGCCAAGGACTTCAAAGCCAAACAAGATCCAAATTGAATTGGCACTAATCCTCTTCAGTCTCGACCTCTTTTCTTCTGCCAGGCAGAACCTTCCTGCCTCTGCTGGCTTCCTATTAAAATTAACAAGCGTTGCAGGCAGACATCAAAGGCAGGGTTGTGCCTTTAATATTCCAGGCAGGCCCAGGCTGTGATCCCAGCCCCTCCCCGTCTTGCTCTCTTCCAACTGAACCGGGGAAAATGGTTCTGGTGGGAGTGCCAGAATCATCCTCGTCTGTTTGATATTTGCACCAAGGAAAATTCCAGGGCCAGCAGAACATCTTCACAGCAATATTCTTCAAAGTGCCCTGCAAAAACTGGCCAATTATTCTTAAGAGGCACCCTTAGAAAAGTGTGTTATTATCCCCATTTTATTAGCAGGGAAACTGAGGTCAAATGGCTTGTCCAAGGCCATACAGAGAAAGAGGGAGACGGAATCAAAGCAGTGGCAGCGTAAGACTATGTCCATCTAAGGCTCACTCAGACCTGTATCTGGCCCAGGAATGCAAGCACACCTAGGCGCTCCTGCCCAGCTGGGTTGTCATGGCCACCCCTCCTGGTTCTCACGCTGGGTTTCCCAGACCCAAACTTCACAAAGACAGTAGTAACCCCACAGGTGCTGAGGGGAGGTGACAAGCTCTGTCATCAACCCCTTACAATGCAGGAAATGACTGCCCTGGATAATTATTCTCCTCTATACAACCCTCAAACTGTTGTCTTTGTTTTTTTCTCCCTAACATTACTGGGGATAAGCCGATTATTTTCAGAGAACTATGTATTTATACTGGAGAAACCAACAAATTCAATAACTAGTGCACTATGGTTCTGAGTTGTTAGTGAAATCCCTGCCAGGTGTGTGTGTAGGGGGCTCTGTGGGTTGAGCCTTGCTTCCTCTATCTAAGGGGCCTGTTCAAACAGAAGTCCCCAGACCCCAAGGATTTTGGAACGGGAGAAAACATTGATCTGGCGAGCCCAGAACACACTGCAGGGGCTGCAGGGCCTGGGCTGCTGAATTGGCTCCCACATCTCTGGAGGAAAAGCACAGCTAAAAGTGCCTGCAGACAATTAACAATTAGGGAAGTTTCTCCCAAATGTGGCTTTGATCCCAATGCTGGAGACATTTACAGACTGCTTTGGTGCTGGCTGAGGGGTTACTCCTTTAGAAATCTTAGAGACAGGCATCTTCTAAACAGCTGTCTCTTTACCTGCACTCGGAACAGACCACCAGCTACGGCACCTCGTCGCTGTTTCGGGGAAACTGTGGCCCAGGGCAGGGAAGTGAACTTGTGAGTGAGCAATCCCAGTGAGTGAGTTTAGAGGACTCAGGTGCCCTGACTCCCCGGCTGGGCTTCTTGCCCCAGGAGAGAGAAAAGAAGAAACAAGAGAAAAAGTGAGCTGTGCAAAGGTGAAGGGGGAATGAGAGAAAAGAAGGAGGAAAGAGGAGGAGAAAGAAGAAAGGCAAGCAGGAGGAGAGGCAGAGGGGGAGACGGGCACAGAGGCAGCGCATTTATTTCACCATCTGAGCACACACGTCTATGATGCTCACCAATGGTTTCTTCTCCGGTGTCTCAGCTCCCCAATTACACAATTCTTCTTTGTACCCTTGGGTAAGGCAGGTGGCACCGTGTGAGCCCCTCAGCGGATGCTTAACCCAAGCAGGTGGTTCTGCGAATGGCCTCACTCCACAGTCACCTAAGAGGTTTCAAAGGCCCTGGGAAGTTTTCTTCCTCAGTTCATCACATGGCCCAGATGATTCACACTGTGGATGGACTGGTGGACGGGACACTTCCCCTCTAGGGCCTCAGGCTCCCAATCTGTAAATTGGGTTGGGATTGAGACAAGGTCTGCACCACATTATTGCCCTTACAGCTCTGGCACTCTAGAATTATGTTAATTCCAGGAATTCTTCTGTTTCCTTCCTTCTTTTTCAAGAATTCTCCAGAAGCATTACAGAGCAAATCCAGAACGCCTTGCTAAGAATCAATTTCAACCTGAAGGAAGGGTTTCTAAACAAAGGGGATAAAGTGCAGAAGCCTGAAATGAGCTTTGCCAACTGGGCCCCAGTGGGCTTGCGGAGGACTTAAGGCTGAAGATGCAGCCCCCTCTACTCTCACACCCTGCCCCCCGACACCTTGAGTGGTTTTCCTGGGCTTACACCGGATGTTCATCTTTATCAACCAAGGTCGCTTTGAGCCTCCAACAGGGGAATTATTAAAAACCAGCAATGTGGGAAGACAGAGACTTGCCACATGTCTGAGAAAATAATATATAGACTGATGCCAAAGTGGGATTGCTTAGCACTACGTCCTACCGAACGATGGAGGAATTCAGCATTTTAGGAAGAAGAGCGGACCACGTAGAGAAGACGTGAGGGACCAAAAGTCTTACGATAGTATGCTCAACCTTGGTAGTAATTAGGGAAATGCAAATCAGCAGCCAGGGATATGCCATTTCACATCTGTCACACCGGCAAAAATGAAGGCTGGCGGTACCAAGTATTAACAAGGCCATGGAGAATTGGGCACTTGAGTACATTGGTCATGGGAGTGTAAACCCCTGTGGTGAGCAATTTGGAAAGATCTAGTAAAGCAGAACAAGCATGTCCCCTTCAATCCAGCAAGTCTACTCCTAGGTATACCCCCTACAGAAACTCTGGCACATGTCACATACAGAAACACTATACGTGGATATTCACTGCAGCAGTGCTTATAACAATGAAAAAGTGGAAACACCTAAATGCCCATCAACTGGATAAATTGTGAAGTAGTCATATAATAGAATAATATAAAGCAATTAAAATCATAAATCTCAAAACACTGAGCCAAAAAAGCAAAAAAAAAAATTGTAAGGCTACAAAGAGAATGATGCCACTTTATAAAAGGTTTATAAACCTGTAAAACAAGGGTGTGTAACTTTTATAGATACATATGTAGTAAAACTAGAAGAACATGCATGGGCATGATAAACACTTCATGAAATTGGTTCCCGGGTTTGGTGATGGAGTAAGAATGAGATTTGGAAAGTTTACACGGAGGGTTTCCACTCTGATTATTTTCTTCCTTTAACAATTGAAATGAACAGGACAATGTTAATATCTGATAACACTGGAAGGTTCTATATTTAATTTTCTATCCTTATCTGTTTTTGAAATCATCCCAAGTTTAAAAAATAATTTTAAAAGGAGAAAACACCACTATGGAGAACAGTATGGAGGTTCCTTAAAAAACTAAAAATAGGGCCTCCCTGGTGGCGCAGTGGTTGAGAGTCCGCCTGCCGATGCAGGGGATACGGGTTCGTGCCCCGGTCTGGGAGGATCCCATATGCCGCGGAGCGGCTGGGCCCGTGAGCCATGGCCGCTGGGCCTGCGCATCCGGAGCCTGTGCTCCGCAACGGGAGAGGCCACAACAGTGAGAGGCCCGCATACCGCAAAAAGAAAAAAAAAAAAAAAAAAAAAAAAAAAAAAAAAACTAAAAATAGAACTACCATATGATCCAGCAATCCCACTCCTGGGCATATACCCAGAGAAAACCATAATTCAAAAAGATATATGCAGGGTTTCCCTGGTGGCGCAGTGGTTGAGAGTCCGCCTGCCAATGCAGGGGACAGGGGTTCGTGCCCCGGTCCGGGAAGATCCCACATGCCGTGGAGCGGCTGGGCCCGTGAGCCATGGCCGCTGAGCCTGTGTGTCCGGAGCCTGTGCTCCACAACGGGAGAGGCCACAACAGTAAGAGACCCGTGTACCACACACAAAAAAAAAAAAGATATATGCATCCCTATGTTCATTGCAGCACTATTTACAATAGCCAACACATGGAAGCAAACTAAATGTCCATCGGCAGATGAATAAAGAAGATGAAGTATACATATATAATGGAATATTACTCAGTCATAAAAAAGAAATAATGCCATTTGCAGCTACATGGATGGGCCTAGAGATTATCATACTAAGTGAAGTAAGTCAGACAGAGAAAAACAAATATCATACGGTATCACTTATATGTGGAATCTTAAAAAAATGTTGATACTAATGAACTTATTTACAAAACAGAAACAGACTCACAGACTTCGAAAACAAACTTATGCTTACCAAAGGGGAAACGTTGGTGGGGAGGGATAAATTAGGAGTTTGGGATTAACATATACATACTACTATTTATAAAATAGATAATCAATAAGGACCTACTGTATAGCACAGGGAACTCTACTCAATATTCTGTAATAACCTATATGGGAAAAGAATCTGAAAAAGAATGGATATATATATATATAACTGAATCACTTTGCTGTACGCCTGTAACTAACACACTTTAAATCAACTATAATATAAAATTTTTTAAATGTTATTTAGATTCACATGTAATAGGTTTATTATTGTTATTTTAAAGAATTAATAAATGTTTTGAGAAAAAAAAAAGAAAGCACACTGGGCCTGAGTTCCAATTGGGATTCCAGGGGCAGATCTGGAAGTTCCCACTGTTCCCCTGGGCAAGGTCCCTAACCTGGAAGGCAGGGCTTGTGTTCAGTGGTTTTCCAACTGGTCCTAGCAGCAGCAAACCACGCTCCCCCCAGCCCCCAGATAAGATCATTATAAGAGGGATTGAGGGGGTGGGTTGCATAAGACAAAACAGATTTTAGAAAGAGGAGCTGCCCTGTTTAAATAGGGGGAGGGGAGAGGGATGGGACCTAGCATCCCATCCACAGAAGCCCCTGCAACGCACCTTTGTGAAGCTCTGGGGCTCTGAGCCTGCACAGTGCAAAAACCTCCAGTCCAGCCCCAATATTCCATGAGGAACCCAGAGGTTACCTAGACAGAGAGAAATGAAGGGCTGAGACTAGGGTGAGGCAAGGGAGGCACCTCGGGGGCAACGTTTAGGGAGATACTCACTCTCAGGCCCGTTCAAAGGCCGCCCTGCATTTGTGTGTCCTCACAGAAACCTGCTTGCTTTCTCCTTTTCTGATAGCTATGGACATGCTCACCACCCCTCCTGGAAAGCACGCTTGTGAGGACCAGGCCCTGTGTCTGGCTCTCTTACTCCATCCAGAGGGCTAACCCAAAGCCAGGCACATTGTAGGCCCCAAATATGTTTGCTGAGTAATTGATTAAGGAAGGGAGGGAGGGAGGGAGCGAAGGAAGGAGGGAAGGAGGGATGGAGGGAGGAAGGAAAGAAGAAAGGGGGAGGGGGAAGGGAGGAAAGGAGGGAGGGAAGGAGAAAGGAAGGAGAGGATGAAATAAGGAAGGATGGATGGACCCGAGCCTCCTGCGCCCTCTCCAAAGCTGCACCACGCAGCTTGTAGGAACTTAGTTCCCTGACCCAGGATCGAACCCCGGGCCCTCAGCAGTAAAAGCACAGAGTCCTAACCACTGGTCCACCAGGGTATTCCCCAGCAGCATTTTTATAATAAAGAAAATGTGGTACAAAGGGCCCGGGGCAAGGGCAGATGCAAGAAAGCCAGTTAGGAAATGAGTCCTGAATCTTCACGGGAGGTGACGGTGGCTCAAACTAGGTGACAGAGATGGAGGCAGACAAGACGTTGGTGTGCTTGGAGGTGATGCCCGGAGCAGAAGCTCATCTGGGGAGTCTGAGATGCTGTCTGACGTCCACGCGGACATGTTGAGTAGCAGTCAGAAATATGAGCCTGGAGTCGAAAAGAGAGGCCCAGGTTGGGGGTGTAAATGGGGAGTCTCCAGCACATAGGTGGTATTTAAAGCCATGATCCTGATAATTTTTTATGTCTTATAAATAAAAGAGCTGAAGCAAACATGACCAAGTTGACATCTGTTAATTCCAGGTAGTAGATAAAGTGGTGTTTATAATACTGTTCCTTGTACTTTTTAGTATGTTTGAACTTTTGTAATAAAATTAATTAATAAACAGTAGAGAAAGCCACAAGGTTCCAAACGGCTGAACAGTCCTGCCTTAGAACTCAAGAGTGCGTGCTGGCAATGAGTCAAGGAGCCAGGTTCAAATCGCCCCACCACGAACCTAAGCTGGGTGACCAGGGCTTGACCCTGTCTCTCTGGGCCTCTGTTTCCCCATTTGGACAAGAAGCTGGCCCATGACTTCTCAGGGTTCTTTCAGCACTGACCATCTTGATTCAAGCTGGTGTCCCCTGGGGCTTCTGCCTGCTTTGATTTTGTCCACCCGTATCTTATGCCTAGTCCTACAGAGGAAGCCAAAAATACCCTATAAGAAGGCCTTGTAGGTGGAAGGTCAACTCTGACTCCAAACAGATGCAAACTGTAGCAAGGGAAGTCAGAAAGGAAGGGCAGTGCCCCATGGTCCCCAGGCCCTGGGACCCAAAAGGAACTAGGCTGAGCTTAAAAGCTGGGAACCCAGAGACTAAAACTCTTCACAATATTTAACTGCTGATGAATGCATCCCACTCAGGACCCTGGGACCAGTTGTAGAAGAGTCTATGAGCCTGAAACATACAAATGGGTGAGTGGCTGAACCAATCTGTCAGCTGTATTAGGCACAGATAATAATAATATGAATAGCAAAATAATGATAATATTTATGTGTCAGATTCTGAACTAAGTGCTGAATATGCATTCTCTCCTTTAACCCTCACAATGACAGTGCCATGGGGTTATCATTTTCATGAGCCACACTTTGCAGATGAAGAAACTGGGGCTCAGAAGGGTTAAGCAACTTGCCCCCCAATCAGGCAGCAGAACTGGGATCAGGACCCGGGCAGCATGATTCCAGATCTCCAGCTCTTGGTGAGCGACAAGATCCTCTAAATCTCTTCAACAAGAGCTGGAGAAGACAGCATACATGTAACTCTGTTGAGTCATTTATTCATCATCAGCTCATCAGTATTTATTGAGCACTGTGTGGTAGCACTCAGCATGCCTGGCCACACGGCTGCTGAGATGAGTAAGCACAGCCTCTGTTTGTGAGAAGACTGTGGTCTAGGGAGAGGCCAATTTATAAACCAGCGTTATAAAAACCAATGGCTCGGGCTTCCCTGGTGGCGTAGTGGTTGAGAGTCCGCCTGCCGATGCAGGGGACACGGGTTCGTGCCCCGGTCTGGGAGGATCCCACGTGCCGCGGAGCGGCTGGGCCCGTGAGCCGTGGCCGCTGAGCCTGCGCGTCCGGAGCCTGTGCTCCGCAACGGGAGAGGCCACAACAGTGAGAGGCCCGCGTACCGCAAAACAAACAAACAAACAAACAAAAAACCCCAGTGGCTCCAGGTTGCTCCTGGGGAGATACCTATGTCCAGAGGGGCCCTGTATGGGAAAGGGTGGTGACCCAAGCCCAAAACGTGGACCAGGGTGTGGAGTGACGGCACAGGACCTTTCTCTGCCGTCTTCGTGGCTGAACCTCCATTCCCAGGCCATGAGTCCCAGAACTTCTGGCAGAAACTGCTGGACGCAGGAACAGCGGGTGTCTAGCTTTGACCTTTGTGGGAGGGGGAGAAGATGACAACGCAGTCATTTAGGTTAAGAGGTGGAGCGTTAGCTGCTCCTCTGGAACAGCCCATTTCATTGTTCTGAGAAAAGCCACTTGGAGAGGCCGTAAGTGGAGAAGGAGATATTTAGGGCTCAGTGGCTCAGAGGAGCTACAACTGCTGTGTGGCCACAGAAAAGCTGCTCAAGCAGGACTGCTTCTTTGCAGAGGAGCTCTTACCTCAGGGACCCTGGGGGGAGTGGGAGGAGGCCCAGCAATGGGATTTCAGAGATCCACAAATCCCTTGAATTTGCAGCAGGAAAGGAAAATGTCATGTATTTGTGCATTTTTTTTTCCTAGGTAGAACTTTCATCAGATTTTCAGGGGCCCCTTGAATACCCTGAGAAGGCTAAGGATCACGCCTCTGAAGAAATACAGTCATACCTCAGTAGCCACAGCGTATAGGTTCCAGGACCCCAGCGGATACCAAAATCCACAGACAGTGAAGTCCCGTACAGAAGATGGCGAGCACAGTCCACCCTCTGCAGCTGCGGGTCCCACCGCTGTGGGAATGGAGGGCCAGTTGCCCTGGTATTTATTTTCTAAGTGCAGATTTAAGCTGTGTCCCTCAGCCAGTCCATGTTCCTGGGGTGGCGTGTGTCTTCTTGTTTTCCTGCTGCCATGCAGAGGTCAGGAGCTGAGACCCAGGAGATGGCCAAAAGGGCAGACGGGGTCTGTGGATGCGCTTCCCCAGGCCCTAGGGGACACCATGTAACAGGAACTGGACAGCCCGGGTGCAGTCAACATGGACTCTACCACCTGATGCTACACATGGTTGTTTCAATCCACACAGCCCAGAAACTGGGAACTAGCTTCATGCTTGGGGATTGGATTTTGATACTATCATTCAGTTGAGGCCTTAAGCAACACTGCAGTGTCAGTCATCCAAGGGAGAAGCAACTCCTGGCTCAGAGAGTGAGCAGGGAGGAGAGACGGCTTAGATAAGGGGGAAGGGAAATCCTTTCCTTTCTCTGGGCTCACTTATCTGGGCCAGACCTTCCAAGGCATTCATATCTGCTACAGGGAACACTCAAGAGTGGAAGGCAAGGGGGAAGAAGCTGGACCTTCCAAGAGATGGGCTGGGACTGGGCTGTAAATGCAAGCGTGGGAAGGCAGATTCAGCCTTCGGGCTTTGAGAGCAGCCCTGCCGGGTCGTGGGTTTCCTGGGCTGAGATATCCTCCAGCCCTTCTGCACCATTAGCTGTTTTTTGTTTTTTTTAATAAATTTATTTATTTTTGGCTGCGTTGGGTCTTCGTTGCTGCACGCGGGCTTTCTCTAGTTGTGGCGAGCGGGGGCTACTCTTTGTTGTGGTGCGCGGGCTTCTCATTGTGGTGGCTTTTCTTGTTGGGGAGCACGGACCCTAGACGCAAGGGCTTCAGTAGTTGTGGCAGGAGGGCTCAGTAGTTGTGGTGCACAGGCTCTAGAGTGCAGGCTCAGTAGTTGTGGCACACAAGCTTCATTGCTCTGCGGCATGTGGGATCTTCCCGGACCAGGGCTTGAAACCGTGTCCCCTGCATTGGCAGGCAGAGTCTCAACCACTCTGCCACCAGAGGAGCCCTTTTTTAAAAATAAATTTATTTATTTTATTTATTTATTTTTGGCTGATTAGCTCTGTTTTTATTCACCCCTGGCTCCCCAGTGCCCAGCACAGTGCTTGGAAGGTGCTGAATGAATGAATGGGCCTGGATCCCCGACTACGCTGGATCCTTTGGGGCAGGGACCATTTGGGGACCACTACAATGTTGCCCCTCCCTACCCTTCCCCAGTGCCCTGATGACCATGGGGCTGAATCCCTTTCTCCTCACTAGAAGTTCTCAGCTCAAACCCATGGCTCCATGGGTCAGACTGAGGCCCTAGTGGTCCTTGCAGGTGAGTAAAGGAGAATCCACTAACTTACACATGGGAGGAACTATCTCCACTGGTGGTGGCCAGGGCCACTTTTTGGCCTTTCAGAGTGAGGAGGAGGGGGCGAGAACACAGGAGGCTAGTTCCAGGCCCCTCCTAATGTTTAGGGGGGACAGAGCAAGAATACAAGTGGGAGGTCCACATACTACCCGGCTGAAATAGTTTAAAGTTATAAATCAGATAAACAAATAAAATACTTTCTACCCTCCTACCTTAACATTGCAACCTCGAATGCAGAGGTGCCTGGAGATTTACCCCATGGCCCCAACCCCCAATCTGTGGTCCCTCTCCCTTCTCTCCCCACCCCTAGCTCCTTCCTTCACACACCCCTGTGGGCACCAGCCCACACATCCAAACTCTGTCTGTACCCCCAGCAAACAGCCACCCGCGGCCACCTCTGAGGCCTAGAGGGACACACACTGGCTGCACATCTGTCCTTGGGAGCCTGGGGAAGAGGACTGAGCAAATCCTTAGAAGCAAGCAGGCTTGGGAAGACAGAAGATTCCAGCATCCAGGGTGCTCCACATGTGGTCTAGAAAGAGAGGTTACAGGGTCTGAGTGGGCACCTGCCCCTAACTTTAGGGGGCATGGCCAGGAGGGGGCCTCAGTGGGGCCTTCTAAAGACAGGGCCCAGAATAGGGGCCCCCGCCTGCACATGGTAAGGGCTTTTATAGTCAACCAGGGGAGACAGATGAGACCCCGGGCCAGGATAGGAGTAGCCCCTGTGAAGGAGGGAACAGAAATGGCAGATAATAGTATGTGTAGGACTTGGAGAGGGGACACAGGTAGCTCCCAATCTGTGCGATGTGGCTGCAATTTGAGCCTGAGCCTGGCTCCCTGACACCTCAGCAGGTGGCAGGTACAACCACCTGCACCCTTTGTGAAAAGCCACCTAAATGACTGTACTGCTTGCCCTCTCCTCTGCCCTCCTCTGCCAACACCCAGCCCATGGCTGGGCTGTGTGCAGGGCGTCTGGCCCCAGGGAGAGGTGGGATGAGCCAAAGTCTACACCCACATGGCCATAAATAAGAAGTCTCTGGTCGCTGCTCACTCAGCCTCACTTCCCCAGCTGTGACAGTGCCGGAGCCTCTCAGACACCTGGACCATGGACCCTGGGGAATGTACCTGCATGTCTGGTGAGTAAGGATGCCCACCCTGAGATTCTGCGACCTCTCACCAGCTTCCCACAGGGAGCCTGCAGGACTGTGATTAATGCTTCTCTTCTTCCAATTAGAAGCACCAATGGGGTTTGTGTCAGACTGGCCACCTCTGCGGCAGCTCCCGCTCTCTGTTGGATACCAGCTTGATTTGCTAGAATTAATAACCTGGCTTAGGAATGACTGTGGTGGGACCTAGCGGCAAGCCTCTGGGAGCAGCCACCGGGGCGGGGGAAGAGCTCTGGCCCAGACCAACCTGCTTCTGGTCCATTGCTCCCATCCACTCCTGACACTTATTATTTTCAAGCCTCAGTTTCTTCATCTGAAAAATAGGGTTACTGATCCCCAGCTGCCCACCTCCTAGGGTTGCTGTGAAAGGGTTAAAATCATAAAGCATTTGCAGATGTCAGGGGAGTTATTCGAAGCATATGCGGACCTCCAAGTCTGAAACTGCTTAATTCCATGGAAGCATGTTGGCCAGGAGAAGTGAGGTCAGGGTTCAGAGCCATCTTGGTTTTTATGACCTTTGGAAACGGCATCAAGAAGTCTCACAAGCCTCCCTGGTTCCTAACAGGACATGTCTGTCCCCAAAATTTGCCAAAAAGACAGAAGCTTTCAGCATCTTGAGACTCAAAACAAGAAGTGGGATGAGTTTTTTTTTTTTTTAACATAGATGGTTTTATGATATGGAAACAAGTGGTAGCTGTGACTCTCATTTGGGCTTGTTTATATCCTTTGCCCTTCCTCCTACACATTCAGGATTTCCACCTTGCCTGATACCTTGAAAAGGTGAGGAGTTGAGGATTTCCATCTTGCCTGATACCTTAAAGTTTCTGAGAGTCCCCAGGGGACCTTGGGCTTGGCCTAACTTAGTGGTTCTCAAACCTGATTGTACATCAGAATCATCTGGGTTGCTTTTATTTTTTTTTTCTATTTTTTGGCCGCACTGCGCAGCACATAGGATCTTAGTTCCTTGACCAGGGATCAAATCCATGTCCCCTGCAGTGGAAGCGAGGAGTCTTAACCACTGGACCACCAGGGAAGTCCCTGGGTTGCTTTTTAAAAAATACTGATTCCCTTTCTTCACCCAGACCTATGAATCATAATATCTCAAAGGTTGGCCCTAGGAATCTGCATTTTCATAAGTACCCCTAGGGATTCTGATGTAGTCCCCCCAGTTTCTCTCCATGGACTGTGACTGGGAACCACTGGATGGTCTTCACCACTGGGGTGATTCTCAGCAGCATCTTCAACCTCTTGTCCATCCACTGACCAAGGGCAGCCCAGACCCCCGGCCACTAAGATGGCCTGCAGCACGCCTGTGTGCCCGCTCCACCTTGATGCTCATGTTTGTGGCTCTGTTCTTTCTCCTAGGAGGAACCTGCACCTGCGGAGACAACTGCAAATGCACAACCTGCAGCTGTAAAACATGCAAAAAAAGTGAGTCTGGTGACTGGGGCCATGAACTGCTGGCGGGGAGCTGGAGTCCATTTCTGCCATCCTCAATCCTCCAGCCACGGTGGGATTGAGGGGGTCCTGGATGCCTTTACCCATTTGGGAGGGATCTGAAATGAAAGCTGAGTCCCCCGGGCTGCAGCTGACCTGGGGGTGAGGGCATCCTCAGTGTTTCAGGGGTTTGGATAAGAAGAGGGCTGAGGGGAGGTTCCAGCCTGCCCAGTAGTGAAGAGAATGGCCTGGCGTCATGAGCCCTTGGATCTGCCACTGTCCAATGGCAGTGGGCCAACCCCTTCCCCTCCCTGGCCTCTGATGGACTCTGGGTGACCCCTGAGGTCCCTTCCAGCTCTAACATCCCAACACTTCCTGTCCCAGGTTTTTTGCTCATGTGGATCGGAACCTGTGTGTAGCATGCTCTTGTTTTCCTACTTCCTTCTAAGTGGTGAAGGGGGAAGTGGTCAGATAAGAGTGTTGACCCAAAGCTGATCTGTCCATCTCCTGCCCCTTCCAGGCTGCTGTCCTTGCTGCCCCCCGGGCTGCGCCAAGTGTGCCCAGGGCTGCATCTGCAAAGGGGCCTCGGACAAGTGCAGCTGCTGCCACTGAAATGCATCCATCGTGCTGGGGACAAGGCCTGGAAAGCATCTGTACAGTGCATTAGTCGAGGAGTTGGAATGACTGTACAATAGGTTGTGCTTTTTATATATTTGCCCAGGTCATGTGGTGGCGAAATTCATATAAAGTGTTTGGAGCAATAAAGTTTTCACTCGTGGTTGTCTGGTGGCTCAGAGCAATGTTTTATCCTAGACCAGCAGGGCCAAGAAGGACTGGTCCCATGAAGATACAGTAGGCGCCAGCCTGTACCCATTCTGCACATGGCTGCTAACCCTGAGATCCTACCGCTCTGCCTGAGGGTTTTCTCATGCAGCACGAGCTTGCTTGACGCATGCACAGGGCAGGCCGCCCCTGGGAACAGCCCTTAACAGATGACAAACAGGAGTTAGTAAATTTATAACAGCAGCATCTTTACCCTTACAATGGGACAAATCTGAGTCATGTTCTATACCATCCTCCAGAAGTCCTCAGCAGCAATGAACTCCGATAGCCCACGGAGGTAAACATACTCCTTATTGGCTTCCTTCCTTCTCTGCCTCACTTCTCCAGCCTCTTTCCAGGGCTTCCTGGGATCCCCACGCAAAGAAACTACTTGTACAGGGTCCGCTTTCAGGGTAACCTAATCTTTTTTTTTTTTTTAAATAAGGTTTTATTTATTTATTTATTTTTAATTTATTTTTTGGCTGCATTGGGTCTTCGTTGCTGCGCACGGGCTTTCTCTAGTTGCGGCAAGCGGGGGCTACTCTTCGTTGCGGTGCACAGACTTCTCATTGCGGTGGCTTCTCAGCACGGGCTCTAGGCGCACGGGCTTCAGTCTAGGGGGCAGGCTCAGTAGTTGTGATGCACGGGCTTAGTTGCTCTGCGGCACGTGGGATCTTCCCAGACCAGGGCTTGAACCTGTGTTCCCTGCTTTGGCTGGCAGATTCTTTTTTTTTTTTTTTAATTTATTTAATTTATTTATTTACTTATTTTTGGAGGGTCTGTCTCTGGCCCCCTTCCCCACAGGTGAGGAGTCTGAGGGTCCAAGGAGACACATCCACCTGGAACTCTCATACCTGTCCCTCCCCCACTGTCCCCATCCCACCAACTAGACAAGGCTTTGGGTACCTGGGGCCAATTCCAGAGTCTGTGTGGGCCTCCTTCCCAGGTTGGTCCTGCCTGAGGGTAGACCATGCCACCAGTCTGTGTACTCCTAGGGCTGAGGGATGGCCAAGGGGCAGCCGTATTCAAGGATGGGAGATGTGTGGATAGGGACTGAGGGCTTGCACATTGATGTTTACAGTGTGGAACGGAGGCAGGGGTGGGAGGAGAAGAGATGAACTACAGCCCAATCCTCCACCTTTGCTTTTGCCCCAAAAGCCCAGCAGGTGTTCGGGGGAAGCCTCCACTAACAACCCTGGAGAAGAATCCTGTTTTGACCCCACTTTACAGATGACGAAGCCGAGGCTCAAGAGATTCAATGGTTTGCTCAGAGTTATGAGGCTAGTAAGGGGCAGACCTGGGACCTGAATTTAGGGCTGCATGACTTAGAGGTTGTGCTCATGCCTATGCTAGATGGATGGAGCCGAGAGAAGGCTGCAGGTAATCCTGCCCCACACCCAGGCATAAGAGGTCCCTGTCCTGGGCCTTGTGCTTTAGAGAGCCTACATATCTAAACACTCAAAACACAAATTTATTAAAGAATACATGGGGCCTCTGTCACTCACGAGCTAGTACTTATTTGGCACAGTGTGATCAATTAACCCTAAACCCTGGTCTGCTCTTGTGTCTAACACTGTTCCTTAAGAAAATACTCCTCCAGCTCTTGTCCTATGTCCTCAAATCAACAAAAAGTGAGTCAAAGACCTTAACAGATGCCTCACTAAAGAAGATATACAGACGCCAAAGAAGCATATGAAAAGATGCTCCACATCATGTCTTCAGGGAAATGCAAATTAAAACAACAAGGAGATACCACTACACACCCATTAGAATGGCCAAAATCCAGAAGACTGACAACACCAAATGCTGGCGAGGACGTGGAGCAAGAGGAACTCTCATTTGTTGCCGGTGGGATGCAAAATGGTACAGCCACTCTGGAAGACAGTTTGGCAGCTTTTACAAAACTAAACATACTCTTATATAATCCAGCAATCGTGCTCCTTTGTATTTACCCAAAGGAGTTGAAAACTTATGTCCACGCAAAAGCCAGTACATGAATGTTTTATAGCCGCTTTATTCATAATCGCCAAAATCTAAAAGTAACCAAGATGTCCTCCAGTAGATGAATGGATAAACTATGGGACACCCACAGTGTGAATGGAATATTATTCATCACTAAAAAGAAATGAGTGATCAAGCCATGAAAAGACATGGAGGAGATAAATGCATATGACTAAGTGAAAGAAGCCAATACGAAAAGGCTACATACTGTATAATTCCAACTAGATGACATTCTGGAAAAGGCAAAACTATGGAGACATTAAAAAGATCAGTGGTTGCCAGGGGCTGGTGGAGGGAGGGACGAATAGGCAGAGCACAGAGGATTTTTACGGCAGCGGAACGACGCTGTATGATACTCTGATGGTGACTGTATGTCACTAAACACTTATCCAAACCCATAGAATGTACAACACCAAGAGTGAACCCTAATGTAAACTATGGCCTTCAGGTGATTATGATGTGTCGATGCAAATTCACCAGTTGTAGCAAATGCACACTCCGGTGAGGGATGTTGATAATGGGGGAGCCTATGCATGTGTGGGGGCAGAGAGCACAAGGCAAATCTCTATACTTTTCTTTCAGTTTTGCTCTGAACCTAAAATTTCTCTAAAAAATAAAGCCTACTTTAAAAAAGTATCTGTATGCCAAGAGAGTTTATGGATGGTCCTAACGCCAATGTCAGAGATGGAAACTGCTTTCAAAGTGCAGGATGGGGACTTCCCTGGTGGCACAGTGGTTAGGAATCCACCTGCCAATGCAGGGGACACAGGTTCAAGCCCTGGTCTGGGAAGATCCCACATGCCGCAGAGCAACTAAGCCCGTGTGCCACGACTACTGAGCCTGTGCTCTAGAGCCCGTGAGCCACAACTACTGAGCCCACATACTACAACACCTGAAGCCCACGTGCCTACAGTCTGTGCTCTGAAACAAAGAGAAGCCTCCGCACTGAGAGGCCCATGCGCCACAAAAAAGAGTAGCCCTCACTCACCGCAACTGGAGAAGGCCTGCGCACAGCAACGAGGACCCAATGCAGCCAAAAATAAAAATAAATTAAAATAAATTAATTAAAACAAACAAAAAAAAAGTGCAGGGTGGGTCTGAGTGGAAGAAATGAGAGAAAGGACAAATTAACTCATAAATCTTTCTCCTCAAAAAGCATGAATGCAATAGATTCTCATGTCATAAAGTATCGTTTCCCATTAGTGTGACACATGAATTTCTCTTAGTTTTCTTTGTGTTCTAACTTGTGTTCCCAGAACATTCATGTGTTTATGCTATTTGTAGAAGTTTCACAAGACAACTGAGGAATATTCTGTAATATTAAACATTTCATATTACTCTTAAATTTATATATCTACACATATTTATAAATTGTCAGTTAGATACACATTGAACTCTAGAACTATGAACAATTTTATTTTTATAAAAATTCTTATTAAAATTTCATTAACTCTTTATAAAATTAAATAATATAGGTCAGTGAAGCTAGATGGAAAAAACTAGATGTCCTTGGTAGCCTCCTTCAGCAAGTTCGACCATTTCTGGTCCTCTTGAAACAAGGAGAAAATAACCTCATTTGCCTAAGCCACTGTGCAGCTGAAAGCAATTTGATACATCGTGTAAGTATGATTAAACCCTCCATGCTCTGTCTGTAGATTGATTATGACACTTGAAATAAACAGTTCTTCTTATTATGAATAAATAAATACTCTTTACTGGAGAACTAAGGGTGAATGGATCCACAGAGAAGGATATGTAACTTGATGTCACTGAAATTGAGCTACTTGAAGGAGAAAGGAGATAAGAAGGATACTCTCTTCTGAGACATGCTCAGAATCAGGATACAGGATACTTTTTAGTTTGCTTCATATCTCGACTACCATTTTCTTACAGGGCTTTTGTTTTTCCTGGCATTTCTAATTGCCAGGAATTTTCTCTCCTGCTATTTGTTAAATGATCTAATATCCATTACCTTCTTTCCTGATCGTCTGTCTGACGGTCATTCTGGGTTCCCTTTACATTGCTCTCCTGGGTTGGATTCACTGCTTCTTGGATACCCTGTCATCCTCTATCTTGGACTTTTATTTGCTGGAGTACATCCTCAAGCAATCTTTTACCAAAAGGATGAATTAGGGGAAACTTTCAGAATCCCTAAATGTTGGAAAACACCTTAAGTTTTCTCTCTTGCCTGATTGATAATTTCGCTGGATGTCACATTTTAAGTTCAATATCATTGGATTTCCCTGGTGGCGCAGTGGTTGGGAGTCTGCCTGCTGATGCAGGGGACGCTGGTGCGTGCCCCGGTCCGGGAGGATCCCACATGCCGCGGAGCGGCTGGGCCCGTGATCCATGGCCGCTGAGCCTGCGTGTCCGGAGCCTGTGCTCCGCAATGGGAGAGGCCACAGCAGTGAGAGGCCCGCGTAACGCAAAAAAAAAAAAAAAAGTTCAGTATCATTTTCTCTTAGCCTTTTTGAAGGTATTGCTCCATTGCTTTACAACATTCAGTGTTGCTGCTATGAACACTAACATGACCTTTATTTCTCACTGTAAGTCTGTTTTTGAGAAATTTCTCAGCCTTTCTGCAATACTTTTATTGATCTTTAAAAATGTTGTCAATCATATTTTTAATATATAAGAACTCCTTCTCTGAATGTTTATCATAATACCCAGGTTTTATTTTTCCTGAATGGAGTCATTTCCTGAATCTCCCTGATGACTTAAAGGTTTTTTACTCTTATTATTAAGTTTTCTGACGGTTTCTTGAGCTATTTCTGTTTCTTTGAGCTGAAAGCAGGCTCTGTGGGTGCGAGTGAGACCTGTTGGCTGGCGGACTTGGTTCTAGCGTGCCCAGGTAGGCAGCTGGCAGCAAGTTCTGGCCTGTGCCTCAGTGTCAAAACAAGAAGGGCCCTCTTCTGTCCTTCACCTGGGAGCTTGGCCCCTGTTAGACTGGTTACTTCATTTCTTTGGAGGATATCTCACGGTCTCAGCCTGAGGGAAAATGGTGGACCCAGACAAGTGGAAGCGAAGGAAGCCATGTGGCAGTACTACAGCCTCTTCTCCCATCAGTCACCACCCTGGTTTCTGCACCTCCTTCCTCTTCTCTCCCTGTTTGACTCCTCAGCTACAACAGAACAGGATACCCACCCCCACCCCGTAGACTTCTCTACTTCTTGATCTGAGCTGTGGCTTCCTCTGTTCCCATGTACCCATAAATGTGATTCGACCCCTTCCGGTATTCCAGGAAAATGTTAAAATCTGATTCATTGATCCAAGTCATCCTCCCCCACACCAATTCTCTGCTGTTATGAGTTTTTCTCTCTATCTGTCTTTCTTTAGTTTCTTTCCATCGATTTTCAGGGGGAAGGACAGGTAAACGCACATGCTCAGCCTTCTATCTTGAACCAAACATCTGGGCTCGGCTTTTTATTGGTATTATTTGAATGTCTGCAACAACCCTGCAGGATAGGGATTATTATCTTCATTCTACGGGTGAAGAAACTAGACTCAGAGAAGTTAAGGACATTTTCCCTCACTCAGGCAGGACCAGCTGAGAGAGAAGCTTGAAGACCATAAGGGAAAATGAGCTGCGGAAAAGGCCGAAGTGAAAAGGGAGCCGAGTGGTTACACGTAGTCCTGAATGGGTAACACCTGAGCAGAGCAAGGAACCCACCAAGGAAAGCCAGTTTAGGTCAAGAAAAAGAGAGCTTTCACATGGCAGAGCCATGTGGAGTAGGAAAGCACTGTGTCAGCAGGCTGACACATCATGGATTGTGCTCCTGTGTTGCCTAAGGGACAATGGAGACCTCAGATAGGCTGTGATAGACGCTGCACCCGCCCAGGCCACACTCCAACTTGGATGGAGACCAGAAGAGGGTTTGGTGGGAAAGGAATGGAGCCCAGGTCCCAGGGCGGGGAGGGAAGTTCCTCACGTGGACTGCAGGGGGCGCTCCAGACACAGAGGCAAGGGCGGCCGGGGTAATCCCTGAGTCCCAGGGAATTGTACCTGGGGGTGGGAGGGGGGAGGCGTGTTTGAAGATGTGTTCCCACCTCAGTCTGGCTGGGTTTGGAGCCCAAAAGATCTCAGGAAGGGACTAGAACTCTCAGACACCGCCGCCGGAGGATAAATCGGGACAAGTTCTCCAAGGGCCGATTAGGCCTTAGGTGGAAAAGGCCTTAACAAGGTGCAAACCGCCCACATTCACAGGGCAGAAGGCTTTTAAAATAATTTGGCAATGTACGTCAAAGACTAAAACCGTCCCCATTTGTCCCAGTAGTTTCACTTCTGGAAATCTATTCTAAGGAGTTCACCACAAATTCAGGGGGAAAAAAAAGCCTCACTCACTCACAAAAAGATTCATTTTCACTATTTACAATTGTGAACAACTGGAAATAACTTTAAGTCCATGAAGCTGCTCAAGTAAGCCATGGTCTGTGCACACAACAGGATATGATACAACCATGAAAAACGCAAAAACACAGGAAATGATTATGGTAACAATCTTAAATAAATATTAGGCTACAAATTCATTACGCAGGAATTTTTTTTGGAAAAGGAAGCCAGGGCTTCCCTGGTGGCGCAGTGGTTGAGAGTCCGCCTGCCAATGCAGGGGACACAGGTTCATGCCCCAGTCCGGGAGGATCCCACATGCCGCGGAGCAGCTAGGCCCTTGAGCCATGGCCGCTGAGCTTGTGCGTCCGGAGCCTGTGCTCCGCAGTGGGAGAGGCCACAACAGTGAGAGGCCCACGTACAGCAAAAAAAAAAAAAAAAAAAACAAACAAACAAAACAAAACAAAAGAATATTACAGGGAAAGTCTTTTTAAGAGCAACACCAACAGTCTTAATCCTGCACTGAACCAGTTTCAGCCAGGGGTGGGACTTGCTGGACTCCTTGCTTTTTTCTGAGATCACCTGGGGATTTTCCATCCATTAGTTGGTGTGACCCTGAATGATCTCCACCCCTCAACCTACCTGATCCTGCCTCCTGGCCCCAATCTAATTAAAAAGATAGGCATCTCCATGAGCTGCCTTCTCCCAGGAAGCACTGGGATTGGGTGCAGGGCCCAGGGTGAAGATTGATGTTTGTGACTCAGCTGGTCCAAGCCAACACCTGGAACCCATGTTAATCAGAGGCAGCTGCAATTTAAGAAGCACAGAACCGAGGCTAACACTGAAGCTGGGTGTCAGGTAGGAGCTGTGGGGATCCCAGGCTCCTGCACAGTCCTCCCCTGACCTCCTGAGTCTCAGACTTAGTTGCATGGTTGGTAAGAGCCAACATGGTTAGGGCCGTGCTCTGAGAGCTTTCCGAGTGTCATCCGATTTAAGCCCTTGACAAACCTGTTCCCATTTTACCCTCCACGGAAATGTTAGCAACTTGCTAGTAACTTGTCACATTACTAGTAAGTGGCAGAGTCAGACTGTGAACGTGAGACAGGCTGGAACCTGGGACCCTTTGCTGCAGTGCTTGCACCTGAACAAACCTCTCCTTGAGCAACAAAATACAAAGAAACTATAGGGGACTAAAAATAACTGCGTGCATGCACAGTTGGGGCAAATTATGAACAAGATACAAAAAGACCAAAAACCCACACAGCACCAGCAAAGGGGTGGGCATACCACCTAAGCCACCACTTGGGCTGACCCCCGGACCCACCCCTACCCTCACCCCATATAAGGAACCAGCTCAGCCCCCTTCAGGGAGTGAGCAGGGGAACCCGCCTCCTGCTGCAGCAGGAGTCCCAATAAAGCCTTGCCTGGGGACTTCCCTGGTGGTGCAGTGGTTAGGAATCCACCTGCCAATGCAGGGGACACAAGTTCAAGCCCTGGTCTGGGAAGATCCCACATGCCGCAGAGCAACTAAGCCCGTGTGCCACGACTACTGAGCCTGTGCTCTAGAGCCCGTGAGCCACAACTACTGAGCCCACATACCAAAACAGCTGAAGCTCACATGCCTACAGCCTGTGCTCTGAAACAAAGAGAAGTCTCCGCAATGAGAGGCCCATGCACCACAAAAAAGAGTAGCCCTCGCTCACCGCAACTGGAGAAGGCCTGCGTGCAGCAACGAGGACCAAACGCAGCCAAAAATAAAAATAAATAAAAATAAATAAATTAAAACAAATTAAAAAAAGTGCAGGGTGGGTCTGAGTGGAAGAAATGAGAGAAAGGACAAATTAACTCATAAATCTTTCTCCTCAAAAAGCATGAATGCAATAGATTCTCATGTCATAAAGTATCGTTTCCCATTAGTGTGACACATGAATTTCTCTTAGTTTTCTTTGTGTTCTAACTTGTGTTCCCAGAACATTCATGTGTTTATGCTATTTGTAGAAGTTTCACAAGACAACTGAGGAATATTCTGTAATATTAAACATTTCATATTACTCTTAAATTTATATATCTACACATATTTATAAATTGTCAGTTAGATACACATTGAACTCTAGAACTATGAACAATTTTATTTTTATAAAAATTCTTATTAAAATTTCATTAACTCTTTATAAAATTAAATAATATAGGTCAGTGAAGCTAGATGGAAAAAACTAGATGTCCTTGGTAGCCTCCTTCAGCAAGTTCGACCATTTCTGGTCCTCTTGAAACAAGGAGAAAATAACCTCATTTGCCTAAGCCACTGTGCAGCTGAAAGCAATTTGATACATCGTGTAAGTATGATTAAACCCTCCATGCTCTGTCTGTAGATTGATTATGACACTTGAAATAAACAGTTCTTCTTATTATGAATAAATAAATACTCTTTACTGGAGAACTAAGGGTGAATGGATCCACAGAGAAGGATATGTAACTTGATGTCACTGAAATTGAGCTACTTGAAGGAGAAAGGAGATAAGAAGGATACTCTCTTCTGAGACATGCTCAGAATCAGGATACAGGATACTTTTTAGTTTGCTTCATATCTCGACTACCATTTTCTTACAGGGCTTTTGTTTTTCCTGGCATTTCTAATTGCCAGGAATTTTCTCTCCTGCTATTTGTTAAATGATCTAATATCCATTACCTTCTTTCCTGATCGTCTGTCTGACGGTCATTCTGGGTTCCCTTTACATTGCTCTCCTGGGTTGGATTCACTGCTTCTTGGATACCCTGTCATCCTCTATCTTGGACTTTTATTTGCTGGAGTACATCCTCAAGCAATCTTTTACCAAAAGGATGAATTAGGGGAAACTTTCAGAATCCCTAAATGTTGGAAAACACCTTAAGTTTTCTCTCTTGCCTGATTGATAATTTCGCTGGATGTCACATTTTAAGTTCAATATCATTGGATTTCCCTGGTGGCGCAGTGGTTGGGAGTCTGCCTGCTGATGCAGGGGACGCTGGTGCGTGCCCCGGTCCGGGAGGATCCCACATGCCGCGGAGCGGCTGGGCCCGTGATCCATGGCCGCTGAGCCTGCGTGTCCGGAGCCTGTGCTCCGCAATGGGAGAGGCCACAGCAGTGAGAGGCCCGCGTAACGCAAAAAAAAAAAAAAAAGTTCAGTATCATTTTCTCTTAGCCTTTTTGAAGGTATTGCTCCATTGCTTTACAACATTCAGTGTTGCTGCTATGAACACTAACATGACCTTTATTTCTCACTGTAAGTCTGTTTTTGAGAAATTTCTCAGCCTTTCTGCAATACTTTTATTGATCTTTAAAAATGTTGTCAATCATATTTTTAATATATAAGAACTCCTTCTCTGAATGTTTATCATAATACCCAGGTTTTATTTTTCCTGAATGGAGTCATTTCCTGAATCTCCCTGATGACTTAAAGGTTTTTTACTCTTATTATTAAGTTTTCTGACGGTTTCTTGAGCTATTTCTGTTTCTTTGAGCTGAAAGCAGGCTCTGTGGGTGCGAGTGAGACCTGTTGGCTGGCGGACTTGGTTCTAGCGTGCCCAGGTAGGCAGCTGGCAGCAAGTTCTGGCCTGTGCCTCAGTGTCAAAACAAGAAGGGCCCTCTTCTGTCCTTCACCTGGGAGCTTGGCCCCTGTTAGACTGGTTACTTCATTTCTTTGGAGGATATCTCACGGTCTCAGCCTGAGGGAAAATGGTGGACCCAGACAAGTGGAAGCGAAGGAAGCCATGTGGCAGTACTACAGCCTCTTCTCCCATCAGTCACCACCCTGGTTTCTGCACCTCCTTCCTCTTCTCTCCCTGTTTGACTCCTCAGCTACAACAGAACAGGATACCCACCCCCACCCCGTAGACTTCTCTACTTCTTGATCTGAGCTGTGGCTTCCTCTGTTCCCATGTACCCATAAATGTGATTCGACCCCTTCCGGTATTCCAGGAAAATGTTAAAATCTGATTCATTGATCCAAGTCATCCTCCCCCACACCAATTCTCTGCTGTTATGAGTTTTTCTCTCTATCTGTCTTTCTTTAGTTTCTTTCCATCGATTTTCAGGGGGAAGGACAGGTAAACGCACATGCTCAGCCTTCTATCTTGAACCAAACATCTGGGCTCGGCTTTTTATTGGTATTATTTGAATGTCTGCAACAACCCTGCAGGATAGGGATTATTATCTTCATTCTACGGGTGAAGAAACTAGACTCAGAGAAGTTAAGGACATTTTCCCTCACTCAGGCAGGACCAGCTGAGAGAGAAGCTTGAAGACCATAAGGGAAAATGAGCTGCGGAAAAGGCCGAAGTGAAAAGGGAGCCGAGTGGTTACACGTAGTCCTGAATGGGTAACACCTGAGCAGAGCAAGGAACCCACCAAGGAAAGCCAGTTTAGGTCAAGAAAAAGAGAGCTTTCACATGGCAGAGCCATGTGGAGTAGGAAAGCACTGTGTCAGCAGGCTGACACATCATGGATTGTGCTCCTGTGTTGCCTAAGGGACAATGGAGACCTCAGATAGGCTGTGATAGACGCTGCACCCGCCCAGGCCACACTCCAACTTGGATGGAGACCAGAAGAGGGTTTGGTGGGAAAGGAATGGAGCCCAGGTCCCAGGGCGGGGAGGGAAGTTCCTCACGTGGACTGCAGGGGGCGCTCCAGACACAGAGGCAAGGGCGGCCGGGGTAATCCCTGAGTCCCAGGGAATTGTACCTGGGGGTGGGAGGGGGGAGGCGTGTTTGAAGATGTGTTCCCACCTCAGTCTGGCTGGGTTTGGAGCCCAAAAGATCTCAGGAAGGGACTAGAACTCTCAGACACCGCCGCCGGAGGATAAATCGGGACAAGTTCTCCAAGGGCCGATTAGGCCTTAGGTGGAAAAGGCCTTAACAAGGTGCAAACCGCCCACATTCACAGGGCAGAAGGCTTTTAAAATAATTTGGCAATGTACGTCAAAGACTAAAACCGTCCCCATTTGTCCCAGTAGTTTCACTTCTGGAAATCTATTCTAAGGAGTTCACCACAAATTCAGGGGGAAAAAAAAGCCTCACTCACTCACAAAAAGATTCATTTTCACTATTTACAATTGTGAACAACTGGAAATAACTTTAAGTCCATGAAGCTGCTCAAGTAAGCCATGGTCTGTGCACACAACAGGATATGATATAATCATGAAAAATGAAAAAACACAGGAAATGATTATGGTAACAATCTTAAATAAATATTAGGCTACAAATTCATTACGCAGGAATTTTTTTTGGAAAAAGAAGCCAGGGCTTCCCTGGTGGCACAGTGGTTGAGAGTCTGCCTGCCGATGCAGGGGACACAGGTTCATGCCCCAGTCCGGGAGGATCCCACATGCCGCGGAACAGCTAGGCCCTTGAGCCATGGCCACTGAGCCTGCGCGTCCGGAGCCTGTGCTCCGCAACGGGAGAGGCCACAGCAGTAAGAGGCCCGCATACTGCAAAAAAAAAAAAAAAGAAAGAAAGAAAAAAGAAGCCATACAAAATATGGAAATGAAATATACTAAAATGTCAACAGTGGTTGTGTTCAGATGGTAAAGATAATTCTTTACTTTTCCTTCTTTCTATTTTTCTGAATTTTCCACATTTTACTGAAGTAGCATTTTTAAAAATAAATACTGTTTGAAAAAGAAAAAATTATGTGTACTTTGAGCCAGAAATTCTACTTCAAGGCATGTTGTGTCCTAATGAAAAAATTATGAATGGACACACACAAAAGATACCAAGATGTTTATCACAGCATGGAGTATAATAGTGAAGATTTGGAAACAACAAAAATGTTTCAAACTTGGGGATCCGTTAAATAGATTGTGGAATGAACCTACTAAAATAAAATTGTAGAAGTCAAACTTTTTTCATGGACAGATGTTCATAATCTACAGATAAGCAAGGGAAAAGTCATTTGTAAAGCAGTGTTTACTTTAGGCTTCTATTTTTATATTTGAAAGGATTACATATGTATTTTTTTAAGTTTTGAAAACTTTCTACAATAAACAACAAAGGGAAAAGAAGGGAAGGGGAGCTAGATCCAGGTGTCTTTTAATCTGAGGCACAGATGGCCTGATTTGTACAATTTATGTTTGAAGACAGGGGAAGGGCAGAGTATTTGAAATTGAAACTGTCTTAGAACAATTGGGCCAAGTGTCTGCAATAGACATTAGCTAGATGGGGGCCTCCCACCCCCTCCAAACCCAGCCTCATCACCCACCTTCCCTGGCAGGTGCTCTCAATTGCTTTCGCATATTTCAGCCCCCAAATGTCTTCATCAAGGAGGCAGGGCTAGCCCTGACTATCCACGTTTGATGGAGGATGACCCAGAGGTCCAATGCAAGTTTGTGATAAGGCAGGGGTTGGAAAGCAGGCTTTCTGATTCCCCTGGCTCCCTTCCCTACATGTTTGAGCTGCTAAAACTCATCTCACAGTTTTATAGGGTAAACGTAAAGCAGGATTTCTCAACCTCAGCACTACTGACATTTGGAGCCAGGCAATCCTTTGTTTTGGGAGGTTATCCTATGCATTGTAGGATCTTTAGCAGCATCCCTGGCCTCTGCCCATTAGATGCCAGTGGAATAGCTGCCTCTCCCCACCCAATAGGTTGTGACCACCAAAAAAGTTTCTGGACATTGCCAAATGTCCCCTGGGAGGCAAAATCGTCCACAGGTGAGAAACACTGAAGTAAGATGAGATGTGAAATAGACTGTCCCCAGGGTCATTCCTTGGATTAGGCGATGCCACTTGTCCCCAGACCGGGGCAGGAGGGGGAGGGGGTCCAATAAGGAAGGAAGAGAGGGGAGACTGGTTTGTGTAAAAAGGCATAGGTGCTACTACCCTACACAGTGCTCATCTTACTGTGTGTTGACTTTTTATTAAACGGCTCCTTACCCACAGGGTGGGTTCTTGGAGAAGACGGGCACTGTCCTACTCAGCTTTGTGTCTGCTGTTCCTAGCACAATGTCTGCATTAAGGCAGAGCTCAATAAAGATTTGTGGTATGAAATGAAAGAATTCACCACCACATGACTCACTAGGCAAAGCAGGATGCTGGGGACCATAGGATAACTTCATTAATACATATTTAATTCCACCTGAGTCTTTTCCTGACCCAGCCTTCAACAGTGTCCACAAAAACTGAGCCCAAAGTTGGGCTCTCTTGGTTCTCGCATTGATTCATTCACTCAACAATCAAAGGATAGGGCTTCCCTGGTGGCACAGAGGTTAAGAATCAGCCTGCCAATGCAGGGGACACGGGTTCGAGCCCGCATCGGGGAAGATCCCACATGCCGTGGAGTAATTAAGCCCGTGTGCCACAACTGAGCCTGAGCTCTAGAGCCCACGTGCCACAACTACAGAAGCCCGCGGGCCTAGAGCCCGTGCTCCACAACAAAAGAAGCCACTGCAATGAGAAGCCTGCACGCCGCAACAGAGTCCCCGCTCGCCTCAACTAGAGAAAGGCTGCACGAAGCAATGAAGACCCAAAGCAGCCAAAAATAAATAAATTAAAAACAAAAACAAAAACAAGCAAAGGACATTTCAGGTGCGCAGGGAGCTTTGCTAAAGAACAGAATCAAGAAGAGAGGAAGGAATCGCCTCTTTCAGCCTCGGCCTTCTGGGACCTCAGAGTCGGCTAGGGAGACTGTCAGACTAACTTGTCTCCTCTCCTACAGGGTAGAAAGTATCTAGACAAACCCCCATAGAAGTTCCAAAGAGGGCAGTTACATCTGGCTGTAGGCAAGACTGAAGACTTCCTGAAGGAGGTGGCCTCGAAGGATTTTAAACAGGTAGAAATTGTGGGCAGGAAATTACAAAAAGAGGCAACAGCAGAAGCAGAAGCATGGAGGCAGGAGAGCTTGGGGCATATTTCTGGGTTAGCATGGATTACATTTGGTTGCCAGGGGAGGTGGGGGCCAGACAATGAAGAGATTGGAAAAGCAGGCTAAGGGGAACTGGCATCCATCATTTGCAAATTCTAGATCCTAGAAGATTTCTGAAGACAGAAGTGTTCACTGAGCACTGTTTATTGAGCACATATTACGTGTTAGGCAATCAGCTTGAAGAACCTCACTTAATGTGCTGGAGAGGGTGTGGAGAACGGTAAACCCTCTTACACCATTGGTTGAAATGTAAATTGGTGCAGCCACTATGGAAAACAGTATGGAGGTTCCTCAAAAAACTAGAAACAGAGTTGCCATATGATCCAGCAACCCCACTCCTGGGCATATACCCAGACAAAACCATAATTCAAAAAGATATATGCACACCTATGTTCATAGCAGCACTATTTACAGTAGCCAAGACATGGAATCATTCTAAATGTCCATCAACAGATAAATGGATAAAACAGATGTGGTATATATATATATATATATATATATATATATATATATATATACACATACACACATACAATGGGATATTACTCAGCCATGAAAAAGAATGAAATAATGCCATTTGCAGCAACATGTATGGACCTAGAGATTATCATAATAAGCAAAGTCAGAAAGAGAAATACAAATACCATATCACTTATATGTTGAATCTAAAATCTAAAATACAACACAAATGAACATATCTACGAAACAAAAACAGATATAGGGAACGGACTTGTGGTTGCCAAGGGTGAAGGAGGGTAAGGGAGAGAAGGATTGGGAGTTTGAGATTAGCAGAGGCAAACTATTACATACAGGATGGACAAACCACAAGGTCTAACTGTACAGCACAGGGAACAATATTCAGTATGCTGTGATAAATCATAAGGGAAAAGAATATGAAAAAGAATATATATATGTATAACAGAGTCACTTTGCTGTACAGCAGAAATTAAAACAACATTGCAAATCAACTGTACTTTAATAAAATGTTTTAAAATATGTCATTTAATGCTCACCATAACCCAAGAGGTAAGGAGTGTTATTATCCCCATTGAATAGCTGAGGGGAACTAGGGAGATTGAAACTCAGGTCTGTCTGACACCAAAGCCAGTCGCTCTTAAGAACTGCAGTCTTCACTCACTGCAGTTCGAAGATTCGGGAAGTGGTGTCAGGGTGGTCTGGGTTTTGTGGGCAGTGCAGAAACCCCCTTGTGCTTCTGCTGCGGGAGCCCAGCAGACACCCAAGAGCGGCCCCTGCAGTTCAGGAGCCCCAGCTAAAGGGGACCCTTCCCCCATCATAGCGCCCTCCCTCTGAGCCACAGAGGAGCCCCGAACAAGAACTTCTGTGACAGGGTGGCCCTTGAATCCCAACCCACCAAGCCTCAAAATCAGCTCAGGCTGAGCCTCTAACTCTCTCAGGGTTTAATAACTACTCGCCCAGGCCCCCCACCGAGAGGGGATGGCAGGCCCCCTCTGTCCCTACTCTACTGAGGAGGTTCAGCCTCTAGCGAACACTCCGAGTTTCAATCCGTAGAGCCAGGCGTACACACTGAGCACCAAGATATTGGCACATATGCTGGGGTCCTCCTGGCCACCTTATGAAACCTGAAAGCGTGGAGACAGCCCTTCCTCACCTCCTTCCTCCAACACCCCCATCCCATCAACAGCCAAAGAGAAGCGCAGACTTTCCTTGTGGCGTTTCAACCCCACACAAAGGTGCCCATGCTCAGCTAGGGAGGACGCAGGAGGGGAGAGGAGACAGAACCAGCAGCCGGGTTGGCTTTGAGCACTCGGGGGGTCAGCCTGGTGTAAGGCAGTATTTCCCCAACTGCAGTCCTTTCAGAACCACCTGCACTATTTTAGTCATCACATATCACCTGGTCTATTATTATACTGAAATTCATCTGGAAAGGAAATCTTGTATCACTATTATAGAGGAGAAATTGCATCATGTGCCATAAACAGAGGGTAACCATGGAGACAGAGAAGAAATGAAGCAAAGTTATACCATTTCTAGCCAGGTTCTGTAGCAGGCTGAGGCTCCCTCCGCATCCCTTCCCTGACTCCTTACCCTCTCTCTCTGTTAAAAAGAGGAACAGGGCAAGTGTGGGACGAGCACTGAAGACATCCTAGCACCAAATTGCGTCTCCTTGAGGTAATTAGGAAGACTGATGGAGAACTGAAAGGGGAATAACCTTGTGTTTATGTGTGTCCAGGTTGTTTAATAAATTCATCTCACTTTGGGAAGCTGGACCACTGGAATTAGACTTCGAGTCAAGAAATGGGGTTCAAGTTCTGGCTTCACTACATCCTTGCTGTGTGACTTTGGAAAAGACGCTTGCTGTCACTGGGTCTCCTCATCTGTTAAAATAAGGCAGATGGTACCCATGGCATGGGTTATTGGGAGGAGTCTCAACCACTACTCAAACCCTGAGGTGAGTGGGGCAAGGATAAGACAGGGAGGGGAAGGGCACTTTGCCAAATCAAAGGTAAGACCCCAGGTGCATCAATAATCTGCTGGCAGTTGGGAAGCTAATGTCACAAAAGGCTAGAATTGGGTCCCCAGAACCTAGTTATTGCAGCTCACGACTGCCCCAGGCTCAGAGATGTGGTCCCCTGGAGATGAGAACTGGGCCCCTGACATTGTAGGGGTGGAACCTGGTCCAGGCTAGGGTTGGCTTAGAGTGGAGAGTCCATCTCCACTGGGAGGTCTAAGTCAGGGCCTTGATGGCCTCCTGCCACTCTCAGGTGTGGAAAACCACTTGTATCGTTGGACAGGCTGGGTTCACTCAGGGCACTGCACATCATGGAGGGCCTATATGGGGCATTATCAGGGGCCTCAGACCTGCCTTGTGGGTAAAGAGGCAGGATGACTTTCTTTGTTGCAGACCTGAAGATTCTGCAATTCCACAAAGTTTACTTGGGATTTCAAAACGTAGTTGGCAAAACAAACAAACAAACAAACAAAAACATAGTTGGCTATTCACAAGCCTGGCACATAATAGGCGCTTAAAAACTGGAACTCATGGCAAATTGAATTAAAGATATCAGGGCAAGCTGAATAGCATTGTGCTTAGATTCAAGTCCTGGCTCTGCCTCCAGGGCAAATCACCTACTCTCCCCAGCCTCAGTTTCCTCATCTACAAAATGGTTTAACAATGCCTACCATACAGTTATTGGAAAGAGTCAGTGATATAATATGTGGAGTGTTTAGCTCCACATGGTGCTCAATATGGTGCCTCAATATGCATAGTAAGCACCCAGCAAGTGGTGGACGTTATCCATATTAGCCACTAGTAGTCATCTGGTCAACCTATGTGAAAACTGAAGAGACACTTTTGTGAGTTCGGAAAGCTAGTTATTGGAAGAGCTGGAACTAGGAACCATGGGGCTCTTAGACCAGTGCCTCTTCCCCTGCTTCAGCTGCTCCTGTGAATAACATTGCTCATTCAACAATCATTCTACTAATAAGTCTCCAGATCTCTCCAAGAAATTACTTTACTTGCAGATAAGCAAGTTTGCAAACTCATTTGGTATACTACTGTTTTCCCAGGCTTCTAAACTATTGCCCAATTTTCAGTCCCAGGATAATAAATTGGGAAAGTCTTTTTAAGAGCAACACCAACAGTCTTAATCCTGCACTGAACCAGTTTCAGCCAGGGGTGGGACTTGCTGGACTCCTTGCTTTTTTCTGAGATCACCTGGGGATTTTCCATCCATTAGTTGGTGTGACCCTGAATGATCTCCACCCCTCAACCTACCTGATCCTGCCTCCTGGCCCCAATCTAATTAAAAAGATAGGCATCTCCATGAGCTGCCTTCTCCCAGGAAGCACTGGGATTGGGTGCAGGGCCCAGGGTGAAGATTGATGTTTGTGACTCAGCTGGTCCAAGCCAACACCTGGAACCCATGTTAATCAGAGGCAGCTGCAATTTAAGAAGCACAGAACCGAGGCTAACACTGAAGCTGGGTGTCAGGTAGGAGCTGTGGGGATCCCAGGCTCCTGCACAGTCCTCCCCTGACCTCCTGAGTCTCAGACTTAGTTGCATGGTTGGTAAGAGCCAACATGGTTAGGGCCGTGCTCTGAGAGCTTTCCGAGTGCCATCCGATTTAAGCCCTTGACAAACCTGTTCCCATTTTACCCTCCACGGAAATGTTAGCAACTTGCTAGTAACTTGTCACATTACTAGTAAGTGGCAGAGTCAGACTGTGAACGTGAGACAGGCTGGAACCTGGGACCCTTTGCTGCAGTGCTTGCACCTGAACAAACCTCTCCTTGAGCAACAAAATACAAAGAAACTATAGGGGACTAAAAATAACTGCGTGCATGTACAGTTGGGGCAAATTATGAACAAGATACAAGAAGACCAAAAACCCACACAGCACCAGCAAAGGGGTGGGCATACCACCTAAGCCACCCCTTGGGCTGACCCCCGGACCCACCCGTACCCTCACCCCATATAAGGAACCAGCTCACCCCCCTTCAGGGAGCGAGCTAGGGAACCCGCCTCCTGCTGCAGCAGGAGCCCCAATAAAGTCTTGCCTGGGGACTTCTCTGGTGGCGCAGCGGATAAGACTCCGTGCCCCCAATGCAGAGGGCACAGGTTCCATCTCTGGTCAGGGAACTAGATCCCACATCAGGGAACTAGATCCCACATGCATGCTGCAACTATGAGTTCTCATGCCACAAGTAAGGAGAGCTCTCGAGCCGCAACTAAGACCCGGTGCAACCAAGTCAATAAATATTAAAAAATAAAAATAAAAATAAAAGCCTTGCCTGAATTTCTTGTCTGGTCTCTTATCAATTTCTATTGATTAAGGAGGCCAAGAATCCCGGTCGGTAACCAAGGCAACAACTTGACTTCAGAGCCATTCATTCATTCATTCATTCAATAAATATCTCCTGAATGTCTCCCATGTACAGGCACTGTTCCAGGCACTTCATATGTCAGTGAACAAAGGAAATGATTCCTTATTGGATCACGGTGCTTAAATTCTAGCAGGGGGCGACAGCACATAAGCGTTACAAATGGGTAATTGCCTTCATTAGAAGGTGTTAAATGCTGTGAAAAAAGAAAAGATAGAGTGAAGTATGGGGATCAGGCGTCCTGTGGGCGTGAGGTATGTGTTGCAATTTTAAACAGGGTGATCACGGTGGGATTCATGGAGACAGCAAGATTGGAGCAACAGTTTAGAACAAAGAAAGAAGGGAATGAGCCATGTGGATATCTGGGGAAGGAGCATCAGTGGCAGAAGGAGCATAGAATAAGTTCACATTGTGAGAATTAACAAGGGGTCAGAGGGAAATAAAGGTGGGGGTGATGGGGAGCCCTCTGGAGTGACACATCTACATGAAATGCCCTTCGGAGGTCACAGAAGCTGAGAACTGAAGGATGAGGGGCCTGGCCACGTGAAGAATTGGGGGGAGGGTGTTTCCGAAGGATGTTGTTTTCAAATCTCTCAATATCCTGGCCACCCTTAGGTGTGGGGTGATATAGAGAAACAGAACAGTGGGAGATACACATATACACAGAGAGAGAGAGAGATGTGAGGAATTGACTTACATCATTATGGAGGCTGAGAAGTCCCACGATCTGTCACCTGCAAGCTGGAGACCCAGGAAAACCGGTGGTGCAATTCAATCCGAGTCTGGAAGCCTGGGAACGGAGGAGCCGATGGTGTAAATCCCAGTCCAAGTCCAAAGGCCGGAAAGCCAGGAGTCCGAGGGCAGGAGAAGGTGGATGTCTCAGCTCAGGCAGAGAGCGAATTCACCCTTCCTCTGCCTTTTTGTTCTACTTGCACCCTCAGTAGATTGGATGATGTCCACCCACAATGGTAAGGGTGATCTTCTTTACTCAGTCTTCTGATTCAAATGCTTCTCTCTTTTGGAAATATCCTCACAGACGTGCTCAGAAGTAATATTTAATCAGCTATCTGGGCATCCCTGAGCCTGGTCAGGTTGACACATAAAATTACCCATCACGGTGGGTGGGGGGCGGAGATTGTTCTCCCAGCTCAAGCCTAAATCCCGAGGAAATCTGAGGCCCGAGGGGAAATGGCGGCGGGGAGGCAGCTTTGGCTGACTGTGTTGGGATACACATCTCACCTGGCACTGAAAGCCCGAGATAGTGAGGCCTTGAGTGGGGTCAAGGCTAGGGCCTAGGCCAGACAAGTCTGAGGCTGGAGTGCCCTCAAGCAAAACAAAAACAAACAAACAAGAAATAAACAGTAGTGCTAGAGATGGTGGGCTCTGTGATCTGAAATTGCATGAAGCCACTGTTGAGAACCAACCCGGGCTTCACGTTAAATACCTTGGGATGTAAGATTATATTGCCTCCTCTTTGGACTCCTCTTTCTTCCCTTTTTCCCTTCCTTCAACTTTACTGAAACTTAAGACCTGTGGGGCAACACGTAGCAAACTTGCAAAAGCCTGGAGAAAGCTAGCTCAACCCCTTATTGGAGGCCACTTGGAAGCTAGTATTTTGGGGGTGGGGAGTTTCCAACCAACATTTTAAACTGCTTTGTCCAGCTCAGATTTAGAAGAGGCTCGGCTTTGCATGGGGGAGATTCGGAGCAAGGTCCACTCTCGCCTAGCGAGTCTCTTGTCTCCCCCGCTCAGCGGAACCAAAGCCTGGGGACTCACCAGACCTGCCTTCCTTGGGAAGCAGCCTTGGGACCACCTCCAAAGAGGGAGGGCTGCAAATCCTACACAGGTATTGACTCTTTAATCAAGAGAAATTGATGAGGCCAGATGAGAAATTCAGGCAAGCTTTTACTGGGGCTCGTGCTGCAGCGCAAGGGAGTGAGAACGAGAAACAGGTGACCTTGCTCGCTCTCCAAGGAGGGTGGGCTCATTCCTTAAATGGGGTGAGGGTAGGGGCCGTTTGGTGGGTTGGGCCGGAGGGGTGGCTTAGGTGGTCTGCCCACTCCCACGGTGGTGCTGTGTGCAGAGATCATGCGCAGTACCCTGATTTTACTCTTGGCATTTCAGAAATGGCAGTTGGTCTGTGGCCCTTTTAAAGTATCCTGCTGTTCATAATTGCCCCGACTGCGTACGCGTGGTTATTTTTCGTCTCACAGTTTTGTTTTGTTTTTTTAATTTTTTGGCCACGCTGTGCGGCATGTGGGATCTTAGTTCCCCGACCAGGGATCGATCCTGTGCCTCCTGCACTGGAAGCACAGAGTCTTAACCACTGGACAGCCAGGGAAGTCCCTCTTATAGTTTCTTTGTAAATGAAGAGATGTTTGTCCAGGTTCAAGTGCAAGCACCCTGGTAGAGAGTCCCAGGTCCCAGCCTATCTCGGTATCTCTTTTAAAAAAGTGGAAATTGGGTGTGAGAAGGTGATAAGATCCCTTTGGGAGGGCTTGTGGAGGAAGTTCCATTCTTGGCAAGGAAATAGGTGTTCCAACCAAATGCCAGATGCTAACTTCTCCCACCTTCACCTTTCAAATATTTTATTGCAGGAGTCCTGGGATAATTTTTTTTTTCACTGTCTCTAGATGAGCCTTGCCCCTGTGAAGCCCAATATAACCATGTGAAAGGTGCTTGCACTACAAGCAGGAAAAGTGAGGCTTCCCCATGGGGGTCGCCACGTGACTGCCCTGTCTGAAATGCCATTAGCAATCCTTTCTCCTGCTTCTTTAACCCTTGACCAGTTGTCTAATGCTGTCCTTTGTTCCTCTGTTTCCTAGGGACTAAGTGTCTTGATTTGCTGAGTGAGGACACAGACTTATTAGCAAAGGACATGAACTGTTCTGTGTCCGGCTTCTGTGGCTGCCGGCCACATCACTTCAATCTCTGCCTCTGTGGTCATGTCGCCTCTTCCTCTTCTATTCTCTGTGGATCTTCTAAGGATGCTCATCACTGGATTTAGGGCCTATCTGGATAATCCAGGATGATCTCACCTTAAGATCCTTAATTTAATTACATCTGCCAGTCCCCTTTTCCAAATAAGGTAATAGTCACAGATTCCAGGATTTGACATGGATAGCTCTTGAGGGGCCGTTTTTCAGCCTACCACAAGTACAAGGGAGTCAGAAACCCAGCAGAAGGAACAGATGAAAGGAGATCCGCTTCCCTCTGAAGCTGAGATGCAGCCACCTAGCACCGCTACCCTTCCTCCGTCCCCAAACTCCCACTAGTCACCCCAGACCTGCCCTCTAGGCCTCCCAGAGCAGGTCTCTCCCGAAGCCAGTTTGCGAGGGCCCTTCTGGTGGTGTTCTCTCCCCATGAGACACACAGGGAACGGAGTCCTAAAGCAGCACGCTGGCTCAGCAGCCCACTTGGATGAGGAATCATAGAATAAGGAATAAGGGGGGTGGAACGGATAAGAGGCAGGGAAGGGCTGGGGAGTAACAAAGCCTTTTTCTCTCCCTCTGCTTTCAGAGGCGGGAAGTGTGCACTGTCTGCGGGTAGGCAGCTGCGGCGGTACACAGGGGCGGGCAGGCGGGCGGGGCAGTGTCCCCCCCTGCACACGGTGGGAAGTGGGTGGCTGCGCGCACCCGGCTGTGAGCGAGGCAGCGGGGGTGGGGGGGGGTGGGGGCAGCGCCCGAACGTGCACACGGCGGGGGAGGGGGAACGGCTGCCGCAGTGCGCGCTTCCGCCCAGGCTGGTGCTTCCAGACGGAGAGGAGGCGCGCGCGCCTGGAGCGCTGTGCCTACGCGCACCCGCCTGGGGCTATAAAATCCTCGCCACCTGCTGCCGCTAGTGCGTCCAATTGCCCGGGAAGCCAACTCACCTCCTCCGGCGGCAGCTCCTCTCGACATGGATCCTGAGACCTGCCCCTGCCCTACTGGTGAGCCCCCGCCCCCATCCTGCGGCACAGCGCGCCCCTTTACTTGCAAAGAACCCCATGCCCTATGCTTTTGCTCAAGGACATTTGGGGAAAGGGAGCCTTATTTCCCCCAAGGGGCCTGGCCCCACCCCAAGTTTTACCACTTTAACCCTTCCTGTGGCACCTCCCTCTCTAGGCGGCTCCTGCACCTGCGCTGACTCCTGCAAGTGTGAGGGATGCAAATGCACCTCCTGCAAGAAGAGTGAGTGTGGGGACCCCTCTGCCCTTCCCCTCCCCGGTGTGCTCCCCGGAGCACAAGGCCTGTCCATGCAATACAGAGCGACCCCTAGGCCCCCTGTTACATTGCTTTGACTCTTACTGTAACAGAACCACCCGGGAGGCCTTAAGACTCAGTTGCAGGGGCGGCCCCTCCCTCAGTGATTGTTACCTTAGGCCCTACGGTGGCAAGATGTTTTTGTAAATTCCCGGAAGATTCTAATGGGCAGTTGGGATTGAGAACTGCTATCCTGGTCCAATTCCTCCCCTCAAAACCTCCAGTGCCTGGGGAGCCATTAGTGAGGCTGGGGGTTAGCTCTGGAGTTGGGGTCCCTTGGGCCATCTCGGGCCTTTGTGGATCCCCTCGATTTTACCTCCCCTGAATCTCCCCAAAGCAGCTGAACACGCAGGGGGAGAAGGAGGTGGGGGGAAGGCACCCTTCTTCTTTGCGTGTTAGACTAGGCGTGGAGCACCCCGCCCCATCCCCCCGCCATGAATCTCCTGGACTCCCTACACCTGTACCATCTCTGCTCCTGCAGCTTTATCCTTCAAGTCCATTTACCCTGGATGTTTTCTCCTCCAGGCCTACAACTCCCCAGCGTGGGCCTAATCCCCCCATCCCCGGGAGTCCTGTGCTCACAGAAGGGGCTGTGGGCTAGTTACTAGGTAACCCTCTCCCAGGGTAGCCCAGAGCGTAGCTGACACAACAGAGATGCTGAGTCAACCCAGGTGTGAGACTAGGAAGGGGGCAGTGACCTCCGGCATCCCTCCTTTTCCCCCTCCCTCTTGATGGGGACAGATGGGGGAGGAGAGGCCATCAGACTGGGTGCCCCTATTTTATCTGCAGGCTGCTGCTCCTGCTGCCCCGCAGAGTGTGAGAAATGTGCCAAGGATTGTGTGTGTAAAGGCGGAGAGGGCGCCGAAGCTGAGAAGTGCAGCTGCTGCCAGTGAGGACGTGCCCCGTGCAAAACGTGTGTAAATATTGCTGGGTGGCCCAGCGCCACCTGTCCCCGTGGTGAGGCTCGGCAGTGTGTCCCCTTCCCCTGCGAGCCACTGGCAAGTGACAATAAATCCTATGAATGGCATAAACCAAGGACTGGTCTCTTCTTAAAGGGGAAGGACATGGAGGATAGAAGGAGCCTCATCTGAGGGGACGGCTCAGTTGGAATATAAAATCCTGAGATTGGCCACTGGTCTTTCTGGAACTCGGATGGAACTTTGGGCGCTGAGGACATCCTCCCGCACCTTCATATGGCACTTGACCCTCTTGCCAAGTCAAGCTTAACTCTGGGGAAAGAGACCAGACCCATATGGGTCTGGTCTCTTTCTCCTGCCTCTGAGCCTCACTCTCTGCATCTGTACAATGGGGTTGGGGGAAGTTAAAACCAGCCCCCAGCCCCAAAGGCCTGCGGTTTCTGGAATTTTCTAGCTGCTCCTGCAAAGCTGCCTGTTTTCAGGGTCATTAGAGGAGAGGCCAGGAGGCCTGGGGCCTGTCTTGGGAAACCATCAGCTTCGTTTCCAAGGTCACCGCCCTGAGCAGCCTGTCTCCCCAAACAGATCGTTCGGCTCCTTTTCAAACCTTCTCATTTGGTAGTTTGTGTCCAGCTCCTTCCTTCTTCAAGGGGAAGTAGGGTAATGAGTGCTTTAATCCACGGTAGTTGTGGTGCAGTCCTTGATAAAAGGGAACACGCAGATCTACCTGGGTTGAATGGAAAAGAAAAGTAGAATTCTGGCAGAGAAAAGTTTCCCAGTTAGGAGAACACAGTGCTGCTAACATGTCAGTTTTCCTCCAAGTTATTTTATCAGGACGGTCCCTTCAAAAGCCCACCAGGATTTTGTTGTTTAGCCTAACAGGCTGAGTTTCAAAAAACAGAGTGCCAGAAAAGCCAAGCCAGTTTTGGAAAGGAACAACAAAAAAGGCTTGTTCTAACCACATACCAGTACTTGTTCTAAAGCTCTAGGAAGTGGTGTCGGCTCAGGAATAGAACAGTTGGACAGAGAGGATAGTTCAAAAATAGACCTCAGTGCAGCTGCAAGTAAGAGACATGAAATCAGCAGTGAAAGGATACACTAGTTAGTGAAAAGTGCTGAAACAATGGGCTATCCCTTTGCATATCAGATAAAAAATAATTTCCAATTGACTTAAACACCCAGGAGCAAAATCAAAGCTGTAAAAGAATTTGGAAGAGGAAAATAGGAGAATGCTTATTACTTTGGGGTGGAGATGCCTCTTTTAACTAAGACACCAAAAAGATTGATAACTGTGAGATTATCTCATACAAAGTTCTCTTAAGTACATTATCTTACTTGATCCTTACAACTCTAGAAGAATGGTATGATTATTAAACCAATTTTACAGATGGGGCAATAGGGCTTAGGGTAATCTGCATGCAGTCTACTGAAAGATAAACTGAGGCATATTAAAATTTTTAAGAGTTGATTTGAGCAAATATCTATTCAAATCGGGCAGCATCCAGTGTAGCAGATAGAAAGGAGCTCAGAGGAGCTGCACAAAACGAAAGACTTTAGCTAGAAGGGAACAAGGAAGTCATAACAGGCAAAAAAGCAGGTTGGTTATTGCAGTTACTTTCCTTCAGGGGATGGCAGAGGCCTCTCAGGCAGATTACCTAACTAGTGCTGATCAGGTGATTCCTGCTTGGTTGAAGATTTCTGGGAGAGCCGAAGTCCCTGGTGACATGGGGCTTAGCATAAGCAACTCCATTTTGAGCCTGCTGTCTTGTGCTTAACAGGCGACAAAGCTAGAATGTGGTAGAGCCAGGATTTGAACCCAGGCTGTCTGACTAAAGTCTAGGCTCTTAAACCTAACCACGCTTGTCTTCTCTGCTTGTTTCTGGCTTGCCTTGTGTTACAAAAAGCATCAAAGCTAAATTACCTCACACCCATTAGGATAGTGTCTGTCCCTTTGGGCTGCTGTAACAAAATACCACAGATTGGGCAGCTTATAAACAACAGAAATTTATTTCTCACAGTTTGAGAGACTAGAAGTCTGAGTTTAGGGTGCCAGCATGGTTGGGTGAAGCCCCTTTTCTGGGTCAGAGACTTCTCATTGCATCCTCATATGGTGGAAAGGACTAGGGGCTCTGTGGGGTTTCTTTTATAAAAGCACTAATCCCATTCATGAGAGCTCTACCCTCATGACCTAAGCACCTCTCAAAGGCCCCAAAGGACACAAATATTCAGACCGTAGCAGATGACCAGTATCAGGAAGACAAAGATAACAAAAAAGCAAAATAAGTGTTGGCAAGGATGTGGAGAAATTGGAACCTTTGTGCACTATTGGAGGAAATGTAAAATGGTGGTTCCTCCAAAAATTAAAAATAGAATTACCTTATGATCCAGCAATTCCACTTCTGGGTATATACCCAAAAGAACTGAAAGCAGGGTCTTGAAGAGAAATTTGGAGGGTATTTTAACAGTAGTTACTCAAATTTAAAACGTACATACCTTCAACCCAGGAAGTTCACTGTCCCATCGTTGGTATCAGCAGAAGTCTCAAAACAAGCTAAATATCCTTCAGGAGTGAAGTATAAAAATGGTCATAATGAACATCTGATAAAAACACATCTGCAGTGGAAAGACCACCACATCTTACCATTCAGTGGGGAAAAAACCCCAAGGTGTATGTATAGTATAATGCTAATCACATTAAAAGGGAAATTTATATATGTGTATATGTGTGTGTATATATATATATATGGGCAAGGGTGTCTCTGATGAGCGTGTGCATGATGGTAGTGACAGAGGTGCTCAGGGTGTCGGTGATTTGGAAGGAGATCTTGCAGAGGTAGGCTAGTTCATCACCTCCACGATGTTGATGATCTTCTCACAATAAATATATCTATTTTTTCTATCCCACCATCTAATGCCAGAATCCACCAGCCTCTGTTCCTATTGCCATGGTGACAGGAAACTATCTCCCAAGGCGGTCCCTTCCAGTCGTCACCAGCTCTAATTGCAAGAAAGGCCTTTCCCACCCAGAGCAGAATCTTTATTCCTGGTACTGCCCTTGGGACCACAGAGCACAAGTCTATTCTCTTTTTTTCAGCATGGCATCAACATGTAGGTGTGGCATCAGAAAGTCCTGGGTTCAAATCCCCACACTGCCACTTACAGCTGTGTGACCCTGAACAGGCCATGTAACTCTTCAGTGCCTCATCTGTAAAACGGAGATACTAACAGCATCTGCCTTGTAGGACTCTGCCGAGGTCTAAGTGAAATAAACTCAGAAAGTCCTGATGCATAGTACGTGCTCAATATTATGCCCCATGACTACTATGGCAGATGAGAGATGATTGCAAACATGTTGACTCCTTCCATCAAGACCTGGTGTTTTCATCCCTTCCCCTCGAATCTGGGCAGGCTCTGTGGCTTCTTGACCAATCAAAAGTGGTGAAAGTGACCTGTGCTAGTTTCAGGGCCCAGGGCTTAAGAGACACAGCTACCACTCCTGTCTCTTGGGAGTCTCACCCTTGACGCCCTGAGTCAAATGTAAGGAATCTAATTGCCCTGAGGCCACCATGCTGAAGAGGCCACAGGAGGGAGCTCTGGTCTTTAGTTCCAGCTGAGCTCAGCCCTCCAGCCACGCCTGCTAGAGTGCCAGACACGTGAGCGAAGCTGTCTTAGATCTTCCAGACCAGCCCATCCACCAACTGAATGACACCAAATGACCTCAGACAGTGATACATGAAACAGAAGAATCACCCAAATGAGCGCTTCTCAAATTCCTGACCCACAAAACCAGGAGCGACAATAAACTGGTTGTCGTTTAAACTGCAGTTTTGGGTGATTTGTTGCACCGCTACAGGAGCAACCACTGTCCACATATCCGAAGGTAACTGTTTTCTTGCAGATTGAACCTGCCCACCGCTCTCAGTTGTTGCTCACAGGATGGGGTTTTGAGTCTTAGGACTATTGTGATCAACTGTCTTCTGGACTGTTGAAGCCCAATAATGAACACAGCCCTCAGGGTGGTCTGCCCAACTGTGCCAGTTAAGAATCTATCCAGAATGATTTAAACAAAAAAGGAAATTTTGGACTCACAGTGGCTTCAGGCTTGGCTGGATCCAGGTGCTCCAATGATATTGTCAGGCTCCATTTCCTTTACGATAAATTTATTCTCAGGCTCTTTCTTATGCAGACAAAGGCTCTAGAAACTCAGCTTCACACGCTTTCAGGTTGAAGTCTAGATGGAAAGGGTATCTGTCATTCTCCTAGCATTTCCAGGAGGAGTTCCATTGATTCTCTCTGGTTCATGGCTAGGTGACTCAATCAGAGCCAGTCACTATGTCCAGGAAGATGGAATTTCCTGGGAGCCCACGAATGGGGCCTACTCCATCCATCATCTTAGTCCACGTGGACTAGGAGTAGGGAAGGGTGATTCTACAAAGGAAACCTAGGGGTATTGTCACAGGGTAAGGATGAATGGATGATTCAGCAGCAGAACTAAAAATATCCACATTAGCAGTTAAAAAGAGATGAAAAATCACCTCCCTCATTCTGGATGGCATACTTCTATTAATGCAGACTAGGGCCACATCATTGCCTCATACTGATAACTCACACCAAGTTTGCAGAGGGGTGTTTTTCCTCATCTTATGCTGCTTGGCTTCATTTTCCTCACTTACTACCACATGTGGACTGCAGGCATTAGAAAGTCCTCCCTCTCCACCTCTGTCCCACAAGGCTTACAGGGGTACAGAGATGAGCAAAACTGGGCCTGGGCTGTCCTGCACCTTTGCTGATTGGTCATCCCTCTCCTCTCAGAGTCAAAATGACTTAAGGGAGACAGCTTAGACCTGAAAACAAATTTTACTGCCAACACAGATGGCCCAAAACCAGGGCTTGATTCAATACTTTACAGGGCAAAAACAAGCGTTATTTTCTCCTCATTGAGTTGGATTGTTTTCCCTGAGTGGACAAGTGACCATCTGATTTATAAGAAACCAGGAATTTTGCATGTAATGTGGGTGCATATGTAACAACAACAACAGCAAAATCTGCCCACCATCCAAAGAGCAGCCCTTCCATGCTCTCGGTCCACAGGGCTGCCAGACACAGCGAGATTTCTGAGACCTTGGCTCTAAAATCAGAGCATGTTTGCATGTGACCCTCAAATTCTAGTACAATCTGATCATTTGACAAGTGAGTAAACTGATGCTCAGGGGAGTCCTGGCCCATAACAGCCCCAAGGTCACTCAGCAAGTGAGTGGCAGAGTGACCATTAGAATTTAGTCCTTCTGACAGTTCAACTCTCCTGCCCTGCTTGGAGTTTCTGAGTGAACACACAGGTCCCAGAGCGGTGAAAAACAAGTTTTTTACTTTCATTTTGTAATCGGTCCTAATGCTGGGGGGCAGGGCTGGGAAGGGAGGACACATCAGGGGATTTACCCCTATTAATTGATTTGACAAATATTTATTAAACGCCAACTGTAAACTTGGCCCTGGGCCGAGGGCTGGAAGCACATTTCAGGGGCAGTGAGTGCTCTTGGTGTTTTCAGTGGCAGGTAGGTGTGGAGGGACAAAGATTCCAGAATCACACACTTTCCTATCAGACATGGGAAGTGCCAGGAAGGAAAAGGACAAGCTGTTTACCAGCACATTCCACAGGCATCCTGACCTAGCACAGGGGTCAGGACGGGCTCCCAGGTGAAAGTGACGTCTGAGCTGAGCTGTGAAGACATTTCCACAGGACTTTACAGTAAATGCTGTGAGGACGTCCTGTCCTCCGCCCACCTCCTCACTAAACTCCCCACTGCAGCAACCAGCATTCCCTAAGCCTGCCACCAACCTTCCAGTAACCTGCTCTTCTGAAGACACACTCTGGGCAATCCCAGGATAATGATCTAAGATCCATTTCACAGCAGCCAGACATGTTCCAGCAGGGAAGCAGGATGTACCTCCCCAGAAAGGAATTTGGACCGCACTTCCACTCTTCCCCTCTGCATCCACTGGGGAAGAAAGTTCTTGTGAGGTTTTCCCTTCCAAATGTTCCATGGGAATGCCAACTTTCCATCCGGCTGCTTCTTCCATGGGCTGGAATACAACTCCTTCCTCTTCCCCTGCCTGGCGAAGACTTTCTCACCCTCAGGCCCAAGGCAATGGCCCACCTGACTGGCCCACCTCCTCCCAGGCTGGACTGGGTCTCCCCTCTGTTCCCCCTGCCTCCATCCTAGCCATGACCCTGGTATTACTTTTCCCCACACACCCATGAGGCTGCCCCAATGACTATGAGTTTCCTGAGTACAAGGCTTGTGGCTTCTTGATCCTTATTCTCCCCTGTTGGTGTTGTCTACCCTTAGAGGGACTTCAGCATCTGCTGGGCCCACTGATTTGAACCAGGCTCTGCCACTCACTAGCTCTGCGACCTTGGGCAAGTTACTTAACTTCTCTGGGCCTCCATACTCTAAAATGGGAATGATGACTAGTCCTTACCTCACAGGGTTGTTAGAGGATTAAATGAGAGCTCGCACATGACACGCTTACACCTTCCCTATCACATGCTAAAGCACTCGATATACAGTATGTCATCAATAACCAGCCCACGGCTTTAATATGATGCTACACAATTTTTAAGCCTTGACGGGTGCAAAGAGGTTTTTTTTTTTTTTTAAAATCTGTCCTGACTTCCCACCGCTTTTCCCCCCCGAGCAGGGTCCGCAAGACCCACTCTCTTAACTACTCAGGTTCAAGCACAGGGCACCGGACGGACGCGGTGGGGAGGGTTGGGGTGGGGCGTGCTGGGGGAGGGGGAAGGCGGTGGCGGGAACTGCGCACACAGCGAAGGGCAGGGGTCAGGGTGCTCCGCGCACAGCCCGGGACAGCCCTGCACGCGGGGTCCGCGCTCTGCACCCGGCCCTCCTTCGCCGAGGCGCATGTAGGGCGGCTACTGAGAACTGGTGCCCGGTGGCCCGTGTGCACAGCTCGCTCGGGGCGCCGCGCGGGCCGCCAGTGACTCAGCGCGGGGCGTGTGCAGGCAGCGCCCGCCCCGGAGGGCTTTTGCACTCGCCCCGGCTCCTTCCCGCTATAAAGGCAGGCCACGGCGCCCTCCGCTCCAGCACGCCCCCTCGACATCCTTGCTATCCTTTCGTGCCGCAGCCTCCGGACCCCAGCCTCCGCTTCCTCTCGCCATGGATCCCAACTGCTCCTGCACCGCGGGTAAGGAGATCTGATTCGGGGTTGGGTGTCAACTGTAGAACTAGAGAAGCAATTTCTGACTCATCACTCACTTTCCGGGCACAAATTGCCCCTTTCGAAAGCGTTTTGGTGTACCCGTCTCTATTCTAAGTTAAACTAGGAGATCCCGTTTGACCGATAAGGAGATCAGAGTTCGTGGCTTGCCCAGGTTCCCACAAGTTGGTTGTGGAACTGGGACTCAAACTCAGGCTCCTACACTCATGCCCGCGTTCGAGTCTCCGGGAACCGTTTTTATATCGGCCGTTCTCTTTGCAGGTGGATCCTGCCCGTGTGCCGGCTCCTGCAAATGCAAAGAGTGCAAATGCACCTCCTGCAAGAAGAGTAAGTGGAATTTTCTCTACATCTACCCCTAACGCGCCCACCCCCCCGCCAGGCCCGCCCCCACGCCCCCAGCCCTCTACACCACGGAGGGAATTTAAATAGGGCAGTAGGTGCCCCTTCCCTAGGGACGGTGGCGCCTCCACTGGAGAGGATGGGAAGCCTTATTAATCCTTTGTTCCAAGCGCTCATCTCTGCCGCCTCCTTCCCTTCCCCAGGCTGCTGCTCCTGCTGCCCTCCGGGCTGCGCCAAGTGTGCCCAGGGCTGCATCTGCAAAGGGGCCTCAGACAAGTGCAGCTGCTGTGCCTGATGTCACGGAGAGCCTGCCCCGGGTGTAAATAGAGCAACCAGGACAAACCTACATTCCTCTTTTTTTTTTTGTCCTATAAAATACAAAAATGATTTAATAAAAGTGGTTGGCTTTATTCTGGCTGTTTTCCTTGACTTGACCAGAGCTGGGGTGAGGGACTGGACTAGAAGTACAGAGACTTGGTTTCTGGACCAAAATGTTAGCCCTTAACAAACCCAGTGCCTTGTTCAAGCCACATTACCCCACTGGGCTTCAACTTTTGTAAAATGGGAGAGCCTCAGGCCAGATGCTATAAGGACACTGGGCACATACAGGGTGCCCTCTGTTTTCAAGTCAAGGGTTGGTGGCACAGAAACTTCTCAATCCAGAATTCTCATTCTCCATGGTTTCCCTGTTCAACTTCAGTTCCTCGCTGGATTTTAGTCTTGAAAGTGACTAAAGGGGTGGAAAACTCCCTCACCTGCTTGAATCTAAATGGGGCGTCTAAAAAATCCCTGTAGGACTTCCCTGGTGGCGCAGTGGTTGGGAGTCCTGCTGATGCAGGGGACGCGGGTTCGTGTCCCGGTCCCGGAGGATCCCACATGCCGTGGAGCGGCTGGGCCCGTGGGCCATGGCCGCTGGGCCTGCGCGTCTGGAGCCTGTGCTCCGCAATGGGAGAGGCCGCAGCGGTGGGAGGCCCGCGTACCGCAAAAAAAAAAAAAAAATAATAATAATAATAATTTTTTAAAAAATCCCTGTGGTGAAGGAACAGACTTCATTTCCCATCCACTGCAGACCTAAACCTTGGTAAAAAAACAAAAACAAAACTATAAAAATGCCACAGAACAATACAAAGCCCACGTTTTTATATTCCACACGTGTAATTTCAATCAATATATGAAAAACAAACAAAATCAGAGATTTAAAAACGTCGCACACATGTTCATCGAAGGTGTCCATTGAGCACCGTTGCAATCTGTCCTTCCAAAATCCAGCCCTTGGCTACTTGAAAGCAGCAAAATAACTAGGGGTGTGGGGGGAATTACACAGTCATTTCCCATGAAGAGGGCATGTGCCTGAGAATTAGTTCCAGATGGACTATTTCATGTCCGCCCATGCTGGGTGACGGCAGATTCTGCAGTTTTGAGGGTGTGGTGGTGTTTATTAGGCAGGAGTGAGGTGCCCTGTGACTTGTAATTAATGCCAGCAATTAGTCCCCCTGGCTATTTGTGGAGGGAATGGCTATTTGATGTAAAATAAAAGAGAAAGACAAGTCACGTGGCCCAAGAGTCAAGACCATGCTTGCCCACAGTTGCCCTGTGTGAAGAGGGGATTTCAGAAACCAGCCTGTGCTGAGGGCATGGGCGTCTCAGTTCACAGCCTGTTTCGCCACAGGTGGTATGGCCTGGGCATGTTACTCAACATCTGAGTCTCTATTTTCCCATTTGTGAAAAAGAGATTATATCTCTATGTGGGGATTAAATGATAGTGTCCTGGCTTAATAAGCAGTGGCCATTATGATCATTATGTCCACACTGACATTCAAGAAGAGAGAATCCTTTTAGCTCCCAACAAGCTCTTGGGGAAAAGCTCATTGGTTTAGAAGCATTATTCTGGGTTGGAGGTTAAGGGTGGGATTGGAAATTTGCTGATCCGGTGCCAAAGGGAGTATGGATGACCTCCAAAGAGACCCCCAGGACAAGATGCTGCCACAGCATTTGGACAGACTCAGAAGCCATTCCCATGCTTCATGTCATTTGATCTGCACAGGAACCAGTGACAGAATGAATGTGCAGGGGCTGGAATGATTGTGCTGATTCCAGAGAGGGTAAGCAACCTGCCCAAGGTCACACAGCTCAGAGGTCAGAGGTCTGAACCTACACTACAGCTGACCTCACCCCCTGGCCACAGCTGGCAGATAATGATGTCACTGAATGCTAAATCCTGCCTCTCACTATTCAGAGTTAGAAGGACCTTTCGAAATGGACAGATTGTGCTCCTGGCTTGACACATGCGAAACTGAATTCCAGAGAGGTCACAGAACTATACAGACTGCCTGCTCAGTGCTCTTCCCATTGCTGCCTCTGTGCCAGCTTTCAACATCTTCATCTGTCATATGAAGTCCTGGTGTAAGATCGTGGGTGAGGGCATGATGCTGCAGTCAGCCTGCATGAGTGCCAATCTCACCTGCGTCACTTATAGCCACAGGACATAATCTCTCTGTGGCTCAGTCTCCTCCACTTTTAAAGGGGCAAAATAAAAGCATATGATTCAGAAGATTAAAGAACTAGTACATGTAAAGAACTTAGTATGGTGCTTGGCACGGGGTGAGTGGTCTACAATGTTAGCCATTTATTATTATTATTATTATTATTATTATTATTATTATTATTAACATAGGGGGTATTTATTTACCTCTAGACACAGAAGCAGTGGTGGTGTGCCCAGCTGTGTGTCCTGTGTTGTCCTCATCAACTGATCAGCACTGGGGATTTATGAACTTGAGCACAACAGTCTGTGCCCTTTGCTACCACTTGCACCAGTATTTTACTTAACATTTTTCCTTTAATGATTTATACGTTTTAAAATATATTTGTATTCGCATTCTCCAGAGAAACAGAACCAGCAGGATGTAGGTAGGTAGGTAGATAGAGAGATAGATAAAGAGAGAGTGAGAGATTTATTTTAAGAAATTGGCTCATGGAACTGTGGAAGCTGGCACGACTGAAATTTATAGGGCTAGCCAGCAGCCTGGAAATTCCAGTAGGAGTTGATGTTGGTTGCAATCTTGAGTCTAAAGGCCGTCTGGAGGCCCAATTCCCTCCTCTTCAAGAGACCTCAGTTTTTCTCTAAGGCCTTCACTGACTGGATGAGGCCTTCCACATTATGAAGGGTAATCTGTTTTTCTCAAAGTCTACTGATTTAAATGTTAATCACATCTGAAAAATACCTTCACAGCAACATCAGGCTAGTGTGTGATCAAGGATTGGGCATGACAGCCTAAAACACGTTGGTACATAAAACTAACCGTTATAGACCACCACTTATCAAACTAGCACCCACACAACTTCGTAAACCGTACTTAATCTCCCAACAAAGACAATAACAAGGTCATACTTCTGCCTAATATGACACAACTATCCTACCTACAACTGAAAATGTATAACACTGTCCCCAAAGGAGGACACAAAGTACTTGGGTGATGGTCACTTTTGTACTTGATATCACGTAACAAATACTGTGATGTTAACAATACGTAAATACTACAATGTAAAGTCAATACATTCTATGTTATATGAGAAGGGGATAAAAGAGGGAAGAAAACAAAGATATTTGCCGTATATATATAAACATATTTATATCAAAGTAATGAAGTACTCCTAACAATTATAGTTGTCATTTCTGTTTCTGGAACTGGTCATGTGGTTATAGCTGACATTTATATACATCTTCTTACACGACCTATTCTGTATTCCCTTTGCTCCCTGCATGCACCTCAGTTGGTCATGGTTCTTTACGATGCTGGGGTGACCCAAACCTTCATTTTTGAAGGGTCTGAGCCTTTATCAGTCCTGCCTTGATTGGGTTGTTATAGTAGTTTTTCACTGACTTTAATCACAGGGCAGGGTAGTACTAAGAGATGCCCTAAGGGATCTTCTCTATTCCATAGGCTTTTTTACAGCCATTGCAGAGTCTTAACCAATAAGTCTAGAGTAGTTGCTACTTCTTACAACTAGCTCCGAGCAGCATAATATCATCAGTGTACTGGACCAGTATGATGTCTTGCAGAAAGAAAAGGCAATCTAGGTCCTTGAAAACAAAATCATGACATGGGCCTGGAGAGATGATAAGCTTGAGGCTTATCTCTGTTTAAAAGATTTCAAACAGTACACTGATGTTGAAGATACATCAAAGGAAAACTTTGGGCCAAAGGAAAACTTTATCTTTGATCTTCTTCCCTTGGGAAGCTGACTGGATTCAGATCCAGTGGCACTACTTCCCAGCTCTGTGACCCTGGGCAAGTTATTTAACATCCTTGTGACTTACCTTTCCCACCAGCCAAATGGGCTCATAAATAACAGTATTCCTCTTTTTGAGTCATTGTGAGGGTTGAAAGATAAAAAACGATTAACCAGGTGGGACACACACACAATGCTGTCTAATGGTCAGTAATAATGAAAGGGAAACAATTATTTTTCTTGATATGCACATGCTAGATCTGCCTATCACCTAAAATGATCCCTCCCCTGGAGGCATCCCACTTTCTGAACAACTTCCCTGGAGTGAGGTGGGCTGGCTAGGCTGTGGAGAGTCTCTGGAGAGTTTTGTGCAAAGGATCCAGACATATGTGCCCATAAATCCCTTCAAACTTAAGAGAGCGGAGGAAGGATGAAGCAGACAGAGGCCAGCGTCCGCCTTGAAACTGAGACAGAAAAATAGGGCCTAAGTCCCTCTGGGCACAGGGAAAGGAAAAGTACTGGGAGGCAAACGTCACATCCGCGCTGGGACGCTGCACACAACTCCTTCGGCTCTTTCCACCGCCCCCTTCAAGCCAGGGACGTGAGCACAGGCGGGGGGGGGGGAGGGAGGGGGAAGGGGGCCGCGGCGGGGGAATGGGTTCCTGGAAGACTCCGGAACAAAGGTGACTGCCTACCTTGGGAAAATTGGGAAGGGGCGGGCAGGGAAGCTGGGACACCGAGAGCCGCCCGGCACACCGTAGCTCCGCGAGTTCTAGCGCCAAAGGGGCGGCCGCAGCGCTGCACACCGACCCAATCCTTGCTCACGGAACCCTGCGCTCGGCCCGGCCAGCTGCGCACAGCCCGAACGGGCGCTGCCGGCTGCACAGGCGCAGATCCCCGCGCCGCGTGCAAGGCGGGGGCGGGGCCTCTGCGCCCGGGCCGCCTCCTCTGGGTATAAACTGAACCCACCGGCTCCTAGGTTCCAACACGCCCCCAACCGGCCCAAGACCCTCTTCTTCGCCACTTGCTTTGGACCCCCGGCCTCACCTCGCCTCCAAATGGACCCCAACTGCTCCTGCTCCACTGGTGAGGAACCCCTGGCTCTGGAACTTTGGATGCCCCTTCCCCAATACCAAGAAGCATCCCTGTGTTTGGAGGAGGGAGGAATATTTTGAGCTTGAGCTGAAGTGGGCTTCTGTAGTTAACCCGGCACGTGCTTTCTCCCTGGACAAGCGCCTTCATACCCCATTAGAGGGTTTCCATCCAACTGGGGCTTCCATTTCAGAGGCGAGAGGCCTGAGGCTCAAGGCTGTTCTGCGCCACATCATCCAGGTCTCAGGGGGCTTCTGGGTCGGCCGCAGTGCTCTGTCCAGGCCTCTGCATTCCCTGTGCCGGGTGCGAGGGGACATGGCCTCTTCTGGGCTCAGACAAAAGGTCCTGGCCACCAGACCCAGGCATCCTGAATGGGCTCTGGAGCCTGGGACCATACCTGTGGGGTAAATACAAGGCAGTACACGGCCCTTTGTATAGAAGGGCAGAGAAGGAGGGGTGAGACTTCTGTCTGTTCTATGCTGGACAGGAGTCCCTAGCACTGGGCCCTGCACCCAGGAAGAGGTGGCAGGGAGGGATTGCTGACCATCTGCTGTACCCCCTGCATCCCCCGCCCTGCTCACTGCTGACCTTTCCCTTTCTGGCAGGCGGCTCCTGCAGCTGCGCTGGCTCCTGCACCTGCAAGGCCTGCAGATGCACCTCCTGCAAGAAGAGTGAGTGTGCGGGGCCTTCTCTGGCAATGCGGGGTCTGGGCTGAGTGCGAGGAGGGAGCCCAGAGCTCAGCAGGCAGGAGCAGGAGAGAGACCAAACTTCCCGGCACCCCCCTCACCAGGAAGGGATTCCCAATCAGAGCTGGAATCACCTTCGACATGACCGAGACCCAGGCGCGCACTAGAGAACAGGGAGACTGAGGCCCAGACGGGTCACCAAACCAACAACCTCAGACCTGTCACTAGAACTAGTCCTCCTCCCTCCTGAGTCACGCTTCTGAATCCTCCCAGGGACTGAAGCACTGTAGGGACATGAACGAGTGACCCTGTGTGGCTTCTCGGACCTGGTGCAGCCCCTTCCTGTCGAAGCAAACCAGAGCCTCCCTAGCCCGAGCGGGAGCTGCTCTGTGAGGGGTTTGCCTCCACTTTGATCCTGAGGACTTGGCTCACATCACTGGTGGTGCTGGGGGCTGGCTTTGTCTTGTCCCCAGAGGCCCTGCTCAGTGTCTCTCCAAGGCGCTGTGCCCTGTCCTGGGCACAGATGGGGCAGGCAACCTGAACCTAGTGCCTGAGAGCAATTCTCTCAGGACAGAGGACACCGTCGTAAACTCAGGGTCTGGGCCTGAGGGCGGCTGGGCCAGGCCTGGTGTTGGGAAGGGTGGTTGCGGACAACGCGTGGTCCGACTGCACGCTGCCCTTGCCTCCCCAGGCTGCTGCTCCTGCTGCCCCGTGGGCTGCGCCAAGTGTGCCCAGGGCTGCGTCTGCAAAGGGGCCTCGGACAAGTGCAGCTGCTGTGCCTGATGTCGCGGAGAGCCTGCCCCAGGTGTCAACAGGGCAACCAGGACAAACCTGCATTTTACCGTTTTTCATACAAGCGGACCTGACGCTACATTCCTTTTTCTATGAAATATGTGAGTTGTAATAAAAGTTGTTGACTTTATTCTGGCTCTGTCTTCCTTCATCTGTCTTGAACAAAGAGACGCCGTGCCCATCAGGGCTGGCGTGGGGAACTGGACTGGACGTGCAGAGACCTCGGCTCTGGACCATAGAGTACCCCCCCACCCCCCAAAACCCACGCACACGGAGCGTCTTAGCCCCTTAGGTTAAGTTGAGCTTCAGTTTCTCAGCTCCAAATGAAAGCCTCGCCCGATGACATAGGGCACTGGACACACAGAGGACACGCTCCGTCTATTCCCCTTACGAGTAGGGATTGCAGAGAACGTTGTCCATTTCTCATTGTCCTTCTCTGGGGGCCCCTGCCAAACTCAGTCCTCGGTGATGAGAGCCTGGAAAAGTACCCAGAGGGGATGGAATCCCACACCCCTCTTGTTTGACTTCTACACGCGACTGGCGTCTAAAACACCCTGGAAAGACCTATTTGTATTTTCTGCCACAGTTTTAACCCTGGTCAGTAAAAAGAATCGCTGAGATAAAATAGAAAAGGACACTATATGTGACACCCATTTTTCCCTTCAACACGTCAAATCACCTTCATACGTGGAGGAGCAATTCTGAAAGCTGGACGCTTTCATATGCTGCACTTACATTGAAGGTGTGCCCGAGTCCTGGGAACGCTTCACAGACGCCCCACTGTGCGGACCACACACGCCTGGAGCAGCTCTGCCCCCTGCCTCCCCACAGGGAACATCAGTCTTGGCTTGCCCAGGGCTACTGACAGGACACTCGCCACCCGTGACAGCTCCCTGCAGGGCCTTGGCTCTGAATCTTCGCAAGTTCCTCCCTAGATCAGGCTGACACCTTCCCTTCCCTCAAATGCAGCCCGTGGCTACTTGACACCCCGATAGTGATTTGAATTTGGTGGGAATTTCCCAGCTGTTTCCCTGAGACTTGCTTTCAGAAGAAGGACCTCATGTGTTCCTCTGCAGAGTGATGGTGGTGCTGCAGTGCGGAGGGCCTGGTGCTGTTTATTAGCAAGAAGCGTGTGCTGAGGGAACAGGTAATATAGTTCAGGTGTTGCGCCCCCTGGCGGTCTGGGGAGGGAACTCCTAGTTGATGGGCACTCGGAGAGAAAGAGGAGACACGTGGCTCAGAAGTCAGGAGCAAGATTGCCCACAGGTGCCCTGTGTGAAGGGGGGCATTTCAGGAGCCGGCCCGTTCTGCGTGCGTGGGTGTTGGTGTCAGGCACTCGGGTTCACAGCCAGCATGCCACTTCCTGACCTGGCAAGTCACTGATACTCTCGGAGATTTCATTTCCTCCTTTCGATAAAAAAGATTAATTTCAATGAGGGGGAAAAAGCCAGATAGTGGCCTGGCTCCTAGCTCGGGCTTCCCGAACGGTGTCCTTTATGATCGCTCTCTCCACACTGACATTTGTGCACAGAGAATCCTTGAGCTCCCAACAAGCTCCTGGAGAAAGGCTCCCTGGTTTGCAAGCAAGCTCATGGTGAGGGCACAGATGGATAGGAACCTTGCTTATCCAGTGCCAGAGGGCGTGGGGATGTTCTCCAACAAGCCCCATGGAACGAGGCACCGCCACAGCATTTGCACAGACTCAGTGAACCTGCAAGGTCTGGAGTGAGGGTGCCAATTGCAGAGAGGTTAAGCAACTTACCCAAGGGCACACAGCCTATACTCAGAGGACTACGCCTACACTACAGCTGTCTCACCTCCCGGCCACAGGGTGCCGGTTATGACATCACTGGAGGCTGAATCCGGCCTCTCCTTTTTCAGGGCTGCAAGGGTCTTCGGAGACAGTCCAGCTGTGCTCCTGGCTGCAGAGGTGGGAGGCTGAAGCCCAGAGAGGTCACAGAGCTGTGCAGAGGGCTCTGACTGCCAGCTCAGGGCTTTCCCACCGCTGCCTCTGTGCCAGGTGTTCCGTGTTCTCACCTTTCATGGGATGACATGGTGTCCGGTTGGGCGGGGGGCTGCAGTCAGCCTGCAGGAGGGCCAGTCCCATCTATGTCACATGTAGCCCTGTGACATAACCTCTCTCTGGCTCAGTCTCCTCTGCTCTAAAGGGCAAAATAATAGTGTCTGGCTCTCGGGACTACAGAATTGAATACACGCAAAGAAGGTCAGAACCTACCGGGCACTCAGTGAGGAATCCATCGGATCACCGATTCACTTATTTATCTCTTTATTTATTTGTTATCATTAGCCTAGGAGACATTGTCCTCCTTCCAGACACGCAAGCAAGGATGGTGTGTTTAGCTCTGTGCTCTGGGCCGTCCTCATCAACCCTGTGAGCCTGGGACCAGTTCCCCTGAGAGGGTTATCCGGCCTTCCCGCAAAGAGCCGTTGACACTACAGGTAGAAAGCCGTGAGTCACACAGTCGCCGTCCTCCTAACACATACAGAAGGATCCTGCCATTTCTGCTGTCACCTGCATCCGGATTTCCTTACCATTTTCTTTTCAGCGATTTTCCGAAATATGTTATGCCAAAAGAAACCTCTTGAACACTACTGAAGGAGAGAGTCAGAAGGCAGCCACAAAGTCATAAATCCATTCCTATTCCGTCACTCTGGTCGCCCCCAGGATTGAGCTGGACATGGCAGAGACGGGCTGAGGACACAGCTCTGGGCCAAAGGGGAGCTTTCTCACTGACTCCCTCTCTCAGCCGCGAAGCGACAAAAGCACAGAAGCAGGGCACCACTCCCCAGCACCGTGGGCCTGCCTCCGGAGCCTCCTTGTACTGTAGGTAGTTTGGCCTTTGGGAAACGGGCTCCTGACTAGGATCTCCCTTCCCGGTTGGTGTGACAGTTCAAAGAGCAAGAGTGATGAACAAGGCTTGGCCTGGACTCCACGGTGAGTAACTGTCGGGACTACTCAAAGGGAACTATCCACTTGTCTCGCTGCTTTGTTATTTAACGCCAGGTCTGCCTATCACCTACAATGACGCCGTCCCTGGGGAGCATCCCATGATTGGGGAACCTCCACCCTGGCGTGGGGTGGACCGGCTACAGTGAGGAGCCCCCCTGGAAAGTTGAGGCAAAGAAGCCCCCGCGGAAATGAGCCAGGATCCCTCCAGGAAAGGAAGACACAAGTGAGGACGACTAGCGGCTGAAGGCAATGTTCAGCGCGCTGCGGTTCCAGGAGACGGTACCGGAAACATGCTTCCAAAGGACCGTGGTGGGGACCGGGGCTGGCAACGCCTGGGGACACGTGGGCTGGGCGAAACGGTGCTGAGGGTCACATCCGCCTGCCGTCTCTGACACCGCTCCCCGGCTCCAGCCAAGCCAGGGACACGAGCGGGAGGCGGGGGCTGTTCTCAGGCTGCAGGAAACGGCGACCCGCAGGCCGGCGGCGCGGGGCCCGGGGCGGGGAAGACCGCAGGACGCGGGAGCTGGATTCCTGCACAACCCGCCAACAGGGTGGCTGCTCCCGTCGGGCACATGGGGAAGGGGCGGCCAGGGGGCTGGGACACCGCTTACCGCACGGCACCCGGTTCCTCCGCTCCAGCCGGCACCGAAGTGGAGTCGTGCGCTCGGCCCCGCCTGTTGCTCACAGCCCGGCCCAGGGCGCTGAGGGCGCTGCGGACGGCGCGGGCGCGGGCGCGGGCGTGGGCGCGGGCGCGGATCCGCGGGGCGCGTGCAAGGCGGGGGCGGGGCCTCTGCGCCCGGGCCGCCTCCTCGGCCTATAACTGAGCCCCCGGGCTCCTCGCTCCCACACGGCCCCCACCGGACCCGTGCAGCCGCTTCGCCCCTTGCTTTGGACCTCGGGCCTCACTTCTCCTCCAGATGGACCCCAAGTGCTCCTGCCCCACTGGTAAGGGAGCCCTGGCTTTGAGCCTTAGGATGCCCCCTTCCCAGGCACAGGACGACAAGGGAGGGTTTTGAGTTTGAGCTCAGGAGGACTCCTGTCACGGGTCCGGGGCTTTCTTGGTAGCCAGGCCCCTGGGAGCATGTCAGTCTCCCTTTGCCTCTCTGTTGACACTGAGGGCACGGAGGCTCCAGGCTGTCCTTCTTGAGGTCACCCAGCTGGTCAGGGGATTGCTAGACCGGGACCCAGTGTTTGGAGGAGGCCTCGGAGCTGCCAGGACTGGATGGGAGGAGGGGACACTGCCTCTTTGGGGTTCAGGCCATGGGCCCTGGCCCCCAGCCCCAGTCAGCCTGGGCTGGGTCTGGAGCCTGGGACCTTCCCTGTGGAGTCCCATCAGGAGGGGACCTACTCTCCTTGGACCAGAAGAGACGAGCTGGGGCTTCTCTATCCGCCTGAGTGGACACGAGCTCCCAGGACTGGGTCCTGACGGAGGAGGAGGGCTCAGGGAGGCATTGCTGACCGTCTGCTGTAGCTCCTGCATCCCTCTCCCTGCTCACTGCTGGCCTTTCCCTTCCTGGCAGGCGGCTCCTGCAGCTGCGCTGGCTCCTGCACCTGCAAGGCCTGCAGATGCACCTCCTGCAAGAAGAGTGAGTGTGCGGGGCCTTCTCTGGCAATGCGGGGTGTGGGCTGAGTGCGAGGAGGGAGCCCAGAGCTCAGCAGGCAGGAGCAGGACAGTGACCAAACTTCCCGGCACCCCCCTCACCAGGAAGGGACTCCCAATCAGAGCTGGAATCACCTTCGACATGACCGAGACCCAGGCGCGCACTAGAGAACAGGGAGACTGAGGCCCAGACGGGTCACCAACCAACGACCTCAGACCTGTCACTAGAACTAGTCCTCCTGCCTCCTGAGGCACGCTTCTGAATCCTCCCAGGGACTGAAGCACTGTAGGGACATGAACGAGTGACCCTGTGTGGCTTCTCGGACCTGGTGCAGCCCCTTCCTGTCGAAGCAGCCCAGAGCCTCCCTATCCCGAGCGGGAGCTACTCTGTGAGGGGTTTGCCTCCACTTTGATCCTGAGGACTTGGCTCACATCACTGGTGGTGCTGGGGGCTGGCTTTGTCTTGTCCCCAGAGGCCCTGCTCAGTGTCTCTCCAAGGCGCTGTGCCCTGTCCTGGGCACAGATGGGGCAGGCAACCTGAACCTAGTGCCTGAGAGCAATTATCTCAGGACAGAGGACACCATCGTAAACTCAGGGTCTGGGCCTGAGGGCGGCTGGGGCCAGGCCTGGTGTTGGGAAGGGTGGTTGCGGACAACGCGTGGTCCGACTGCACGCTGCCCTTGCCTCCCCAGGCTGCTGCTCCTGCTGCCCCGTGGGCTGCGCCAAGTGTGCCCAGGGCTGCGTCTGCAAAGGGGCCTCGGACAAGTGCAGCTGCTGTGCCTGATGTCGCGGAGAGCCTGCCCCAGGTGTCAACAGGGCAACCAGGACAAACCTGCATTTTACCGTTTTTCATACAAGCGGACCTGACGCTACATTCCTTTTTCTATGAAATATGTGAGTTGTAATAAAAGTTGTTGACTTTATTCTGGCTCTGTCTTCCTTCTTCTGTCTTGAACAAAGAGACGCCGTGCCCATCAGGGCTGGCGTGGGGAACTGGACTGGACGTGCAGAGACCTCGGCTCTGGACCAAAGAGTAACCCCCCACCCGCCAAAACCCACGCACACGGAGCGTCTTAGCCCCTTAGGTTAAGTTGAGCTTCAGTTTCTCAGCTCCAAATGAAAGCCTCGCCCGATGACATAGGGCACTGGACACACAGAGGACACGCTCCGTCTATTCCCCTTACGAGTAGGGATTGCAGAGAACGTTGTCCATTTCTCATTGTCCTTCTCTGGGGGCCCCTGCCAAACTCAGTCCTCGGTGATGAGAGCCTGGAAAAGTACCCAGAGGGGATGGAATCCCACACCCCTCTTGTTTGACTTCTACACGCGACTGGCGTCTAAAACACCCTGGAAAGACCTATTTGTATTTTCTGCCACAGTTTTAACCCTGGTCAGTAAAAAGAATCGCTGAGATAAAATAGAAAAGGACACTATATGTGACACCCATTTTTCCCTTCAACACGTCAAATCACCTTCATACGTGGAGGAGCAATTCTGAAAGCTGGACGCTTTCATATGCTGCACTTACATTGAAGGTGTGCCCGAGTCCTGGGAACGCTTCACAGACGCCCCACTGTGCGGACCACACACGCCTGGAGCAGCTCTGCCCCCTGCCTCCCCACAGGGAACATCAGTCTTGGCTTGCCCAGGGCTACTGACAGGACACTCGCCACCCGTGACAGCTCCCTGCAGGGCCTTGGCTCTGAATCTTCGCAAGTTCCTCCCTAGATCAGGCTGACATCTTCCCTTCCCTCAAATGCAGCCCGTGGCTACTTGACACCCCGATAGTGATTTGAATTTGGTGGGAATTTCCCAGCTGTTTCCCTGAGACTTGCTTTCAGAAGAAGGACCTCATGTGTTCCTCTGCAGAGTGATGGTGGTGCTGCAGTGCGGAGGGCCTGGTGCTGTTTATTAGCAAGAAGCGTGTGTTGAGGGAACAGGTAATATAGTTCAGGTGTTGCGCCCCCTGGCGGTCTGGGGAGGGAACTCCTAGTTGATGGGCACTCGGAGAGAAAGAGGAGACACGTGGCTCAGAAGTCAGGAGCAAGATTGCCCACAGGTGCCCTGTGTGAAGGGGGGCATTTCAGGAGCCGGCCCGTTCTGCGTGCGTGGGTGTTGGTGTCAGGCACTCGGGTTCACAGCCAGCATGCCACTTCCTGACCTGGCAAGTCACTGATACTCTCGGAGATTTCATTTCCTCCTTTCGATAAAAAAGATTAATTTCAATGAGGGGGAAAAAGCCAGATAGTGGCCTGGCTCCTAGCTCGGGCTTCCCGAACGGTGTCCTTTATGATCGCTCTCTCCACACTGACATTTGTGCACAGAGAATCCTTGAGCTCCCAACAAGCTCCTGGAGAAAGGCTCCCTGGTTTGCAAGCAAGCTCATGGTGAGGGCACAGATGGATAGGAACCTTGCTTATCCAGTGCCAGAGGGCGTGGGGATGTTCTCCAACAAGCCCCATGGAACGAGGCACCGCCACAGCATTTGCACAGACTCAGTGAACCTGCAAGGTCTGGAGTGAGGGTGCCAATTGCAGAGAGGTTAAGCAACTTACCCAAGGGCACACAGCCTATACTCAGAGGACTACGCCTACACTACAGCTGTCTCACCTCCCGGCCACAGGGTGCCGGTTATGACATCACTGGAGGCTGAATCCGGCCTCTCCTTTTTCAGGGCTGCAAGGGTCTTCGGAGACAGTCCAGCTGTGCTCCTGGCTGCAGAGGTGGGAGGCTGAAGCCCAGAGAGGTCACAGAGCTGTGCAGAGGGCTCTGACTGCCAGCTCAGGGCTTTCCCACCGCTGCCTCTGTGCCAGGTGTTCCGTGTTCTCACCTTTCATGGGATGACATGGTGTCCGGTTGGGCGGGGGGCTGCAGTCAGCCTGCAGGAGGGCCAGTCCCATCTGTGTCACATGTAGCCCTGTGACATAACCTCTCTCTGGCTCAGTCTCCTCTGCTCTAAAGGGCAAAATGATAGTGTCTGGCTCTCGGGACTACAGAATTGAATACACGCAAAGAAGGTCAGAACCTACGGGGCACTCAGTGAGGAATCCATCGGATCACCGATTCACTTATTTATCTCTTTATTTATTTGTTATCATTAGCCTAGGAGACATTGTCCTCCTTCCAGACACGCAAGCAAGGATGGTGTGTTTAGCTCTGTGCTCTGGGCCGTCCTCATCAACCCTGTGAGCCTGGGACCAGTTCCCCTGAGAGGGTTATCCGGCCTTCCCGCAAAGAGCCGTTGACACTACAGGTAGAAAGCCGTGAGTCACACAGTCGCCGTCCTCCTAACACATACAGAAGGATCCTGCCATTTCTGCTGTCACCTGCATCCGGATTTCCTTACCATTTTCTTTTCAGCGATTTTCCGAAATATGTTATGCCAAAAGAAACCTCTTGAACACTACTGAAGGAGAGAGTCAGAAGGCAGCCACAAAGTCATAAATCCATTCCTATTCCGTCACTCTGGTCGCCCCCAGGATTGAGCTGGACATGGCAGAGACGGGCTGAGGACACAGCTCTGGGCCAAAGGGGAGCTTTCTCACTGACTCCCTCTCTCAGCCGCGAAGCGACAAAAGCACAGAAGCAGGGCACCACTCCCCAGCACCGTGGGCCTGCCTCCGGAGCCTCCTTGTACTGTAGGTAGTTTGGCCTTTGGGAAACGGGCTCCTGACTAGGATCTCCCTTCCCGGTTGGTGTGACAGTTCAAAGAGCAAGAGTGATGAACAAGGCTTGGCCTGGACTCCACGGTGAGTAACTGTCGGGACTACTCAAAGGGAACTATCCACTTGTCTCGCTGCTTTGTTATTTAACGCCAGGTCTGCCTATCACCTACAATGACGCCGTCCCTGGGGAGCATCCCATGATTGGGGAACCTCCACCCTGGCGTGGGGTGGACCGGCTACAGTGAGGAGCCCCCCTGGAAAGTTGAGGCAAAGAAGCCCCCGCGGAAATGAGCCAGGATCCCTCCAGGAAAGGAAGACACAAGTGAGGACGACTAGCGGCTGAAGGCAATGTTCAGCGCGCTGCGGTTCCAGGAGACGGTACCGGAAACATGCTTCCAAAGGACCGTGGTGGGGACCGGGGCTGGCAACGCCTGGGGACACGTGGGCTGGGCGAAACGGTGCTGAGGGTCACATCCGCCTGCCGTCTCTGACACCGCTCCCCGGCTCCAGCCAAGCCAGGGACACGAGCGGGAGGCGGGGGCTGTTCTCAGGCTGCAGGAAACGGCGACCCGCAGGCCGGCGGCGCGGGGCCCGGGGCGGGGAAGACCGCAGGACGCGGGAGCTGGATTCCTGCACAACCCGCCAACAGGGTGGCTGCTCCCGTCGGGCACATTGGGAAGGGGCGGCCAGGGGGCTGGGACACCGCTTACCGCACGGCACCCGGTTCCTCCGCTCCAGCCGGCACCGAAGTGGAATCGTGCGCTCGGCCCCGCCTGTTGCTCACAGCCCGGCCCAGGGCGCTGAGGGCGCTGCGGACGGCGCGGGCGCGGGCGCGGGCGTGGGCGCGGGCGCGGATCCGCGGGGCGCGTGCAAGGCGGGGGCGGGGCCTCTGCGCCCGGGCCGCCTCCTCGGCCTATAACTGAGCCCCCGGGCTCCTCGCTCCCACACGGCCCCCACCGGACCCGTGCAGCCGCTTCGCCCCTTGCTTTGGACCTCGGGCCTCACTTCTCCTCCAGATGGACCCCAAGTGCTCCTGCCCCACTGGTAAGGGAGCCCTGGCTTTGAGCCTTAGGATGCCCCCTTCCCAGGCACAGGACGACAAGGGAGGGTTTTGAGTTTGAGCTCAGGAGGACTCCTGTCACGGGTCCGGGGCTTTCTTGGTAGCCAGGCCCCTGGGAGCATGTCAGTCTCCCTTTGCCTCTCTGTTGACACTGAGGGCACGGAGGCTCCAGGCTGTCCTTCTTGAGGTCACCCAGCTGGTCAGGGGATTGCTAGACCGGGACCCAGTGTTTGGAGGAGGCCTCGGAGCTGCCAGGACTGGATGGGAGGAGGGGACACTGCCTCTTTGGGGTTCAGGCCATGGGCCCTGGCCCCCAGCCCCAGTCAGCCTGGGCTGGGTCTGGAGCCTGGGACCTTCCCTGTGGAGTCCCATCAGGAGGGGACCTACTCTCCTTGGACCAGAAGAGACGAGCTGGGGCTTCTCTATCCGCCTGAGTGGACACGAGCTCCCAGGACTGGGTCCTGACGGAGGAGGGCTCAGGGAGGCATTGCTGACCGTCTGCTGTAGCTCCTGCATCCCTCTCCCTGCTCACTGCTGGCCTTTCCCTTCCTGGCAGGCGGCTCCTGCAGCTGCGCTGGCTCCTGCACCTGCAAGGCCTGCAGATGCACCTCCTGCAAGAAGAGTGAGTGTGCGGGGCCTTCTCTGGCAATGCGGGGTGTGGGCTGAGTGCGAGGAGGGAGCCCAGAGCTCAGCAGGCAGGAGCAGGACAGTGACCAAACTTCCCGGCACCCCCCTCACCAGGAAGGGACTCCCAATCAGAGCTGGAATCACCTTCGACATGACCGAGACCCAGGCGCGCACTAGAGAACAGGGAGACTGAGGCCCAGACGGGTCACCAACCAACAACCTCAGACCTGTCACTAGAACTAGTCCTCCTCCCTCCTGAGTCACGCTTCTGAATCCTCCCAGGGACTGAAGCACTGTAGGGACATGAACGAGTGACCCTGTGTGGCTTCTCGGACCTGGTGCAGCCCCTTCCTGTCGAAGCAGCCCAGAGCCTCCCTATCCCGAGCGGGAGCTGCTCTGTGAGGGGTTTGCCTCCACTTTGATCCTGAGGACTTGGCTCACATCACTGGTGGTGCTGGGGGCTGGCTTTGTCTTGTCCCCAGAGGCCCTGCTCAGTGTCTCTCCAAGGCGCTGTGCCCTGTCCTGGGCACAGATGGGGCAGGCGACCTGAACCTAGTGCCTGAGAGCAATTCTCTCAGGACAGAGGACACCGTCGTAAACTCAGGGTCTGGGACTGAGGGCGGCTGGGCCAGGCCTGGTGTTGGGAAGGGTGGTTGCGGACAACGCGTGGTCCGACTGCACGCTGCCCTTGCCTCCCCAGGCTGCTGCTCCTGCTGCCCCGTGGGCTGCGCCAAGTGTGCCCAGGGCTGCGTCTGCAAAGGGGCCTCGGACAAGTGCAGCTGCTGTGCCTGATGTCGCGGAGAGCCTGCCCCAGGTGTCAACAGGGCAACCAGGACAAACCTGCATTTTACCGTTTTTCATACAAGCGGACCTGACGCTACATTCCTTTTTCTATGAAATATGTGAGTTGTAATAAAAGTTGTTGACTTTATTCTGGCTCTGTCTTCCTTCTTCTGTCTTGAACAAAGAGACGCCGTGCCCATCAGGGCTGGCGTGGGGAACTGGACTGGACGTGCAGAGACCTCGGCTCTGGACCAAAGAGTAACCCCCCACCCGCCAAAACCCACGCACACGGAGCGTCTTAGCCCCTTAGGTTAAGTTGAGCTTCAGTTTCTCAGCTCCAAATGAAAGCCTCGCCCGATGACATAGGGCACTGGACACACAGAGGACACGCTCCGTCTATTCCCCTTACGAGTAGGGATTGCAGAGAACGTTGTCCATTTCTCATTGTCCTTCTCTGGGGGCCCCTGCCAAACTCAGTCCTCGGTGATGAGAGCCTGGAAAAGTACCCAGAGGGGATGGAATCCCACACCCCTCTTGTTTGACTTCTACACGCGACTGGCGTCTAAAACACCCTGGAAAGACCTATTTGTATTTTCTGCCACAGTTTTAACCCTGGTCAGTAAAAAGAATCGCTGAGATAAAATAGAAAAGGACACTATATGTGACACCCATTTTTCCCTTCAACACGTCAAATCACCTTCATACGTGGAGGAGCAATTCTGAAAGCTGGACGCTTTCATATGCTGCACTTACATTGAAGGTGTGCCCGAGTCCTGGGAACGCTTCACAGACGCCCCACTGTGCGGACCACACACGCCTGGAGCAGCTCTGCCCCCTGCCTCCCCACAGGGAACATCAGTCTTGGCTTGCCCAGGGCTACTGACAGGACACTCGCCACCCGTGACAGCTCCCTGCAGGGCCTTGGCTCTGAATCTTCGCAAGTTCCTCCCTAGATCAGGCTGACATCTTCCCTTCCCTCAAATGCAGCCCGTGGCTACTTGACACCCCGATAGTGATTTGAATTTGGTGGGAATTTCCCAGCTGTTTCCCTGAGACTTGCTTTCAGAAGAAGGACCTCATGTGTTCCTCTGCAGAGTGATGGTGGTGCTGCAGTGCGGAGGGCCTGGTGCTGTTTATTAGCAAGAAGCGTGTGTTGAGGGAACAGGTAATATAGTTCAGGTGTTGCGCCCCCTGGCGGTCTGGGGAGGGAACTCCTAGTTGATGGGCACTCGGAGAGAAAGAGGAGACACGTGGCTCAGAAGTCAGGAGCAAGATTGCCCACAGGTGCCCTGTGTGAAGGGGGGCATTTCAGGAGCCGGCCCGTTCTGCGTGCGTGGGTGTTGGTGTCAGGCACTCGGGTTCACAGCCAGCATGCCACTTCCTGACCTGGCAAGTCACTGATACTCTCGGAGATTTCATTTCCTCCTTTCGATAAAAAAGATTAATTTCAATGAGGGGGAAAAAGCCAGATAGTGGCCTGGCTCCTAGCTCGGGCTTCCCGAACGGTGTCCTTTATGATCGCTCTCTCCACACTGACATTTGTGCACAGAGAATCCTTGAGCTCCCAACAAGCTCCTGGAGAAAGGCTCCCTGGTTTGCAAGCAAGCTCATGGTGAGGGCACAGATGGATAGGAACCTTGCTTATCCAGTGCCAGAGGGCGTGGGGATGTTCTCCAACAAGCCCCATGGAACGAGGCACCGCCACAGCATTTGCACAGACTCAGTGAACCTGCAAGGTCTGGAGTGAGGGTGCCAATTGCAGAGAGGTTAAGCAACTTACCCAAGGGCACACAGCCTATACTCAGAGGACTACGCCTACACTACAGCTGTCTCACCTCCCGGCCACAGGGTGCCGGTTATGACATCACTGGAGGCTGAATCCGGCCTCTCCTTTTTCAGGGCTGCAAGGGTCTTCGGAGACAGTCCAGCTGTGCTCCTGGCTGCAGAGGTGGGAGGCTGAAGCCCAGAGAGGTCACAGAGCTGTGCAGAGGGCTCTGACTGCCAGCTCAGGGCTTTCCCACCGCTGCCTCTGTGCCAGGTGTTCCGTGTTCTCACCTTTCATGGGATGACATGGTGTCCGGTTGGGCGGGGGGCTGCAGTCAGCCTGCAGGAGGGCCAGTCCCATCTGTGTCACATGTAGCCCTGTGACATAACCTCTCTCTGGCTCAGTCTCCTCTGCTCTAAAGGGCAAAATGATAGTGTCTGGCTCTCGGGACTACAGAATTGAATACACGCAAAGAAGGTCAGAACCTACGGGGCACTCAGTGAGGAATCCATCGGATCACCGATTCACTTATTTATCTCTTTATTTATTTGTTATCATTAGCCTAGGAGACATTGTCCTCCTTCCAGACACGCAAGCAAGGATGGTGTGTTTAGCTCTGTGCTCTGGGCCGTCCTCATCAACCCTGTGAGCCTGGGACCAGTTCCCCTGAGAGGGTTATCCGGCCTTCCCGCAAAGAGCCGTTGACACTACAGGTAGAAAGCCGTGAGTCACACAGTCGCCGTCCTCCTAACACATACAGAAGGATCCTGCCATTTCTGCTGTCACCTGCATCCGGATTTCCTTACCATTTTCTTTTCAGCGATTTTCCGAAATATGTTATGCCAAAAGAAACCTCTTGAACACTACTGAAGGAGAGAGTCAGAAGGCAGCCACAAAGTCATAAATCCATTCCTATTCCGTCACTCTGGTCGCCCCCAGGATTGAGCTGGACATGGCAGAGACGGGCTGAGGACACAGCTCTGGGCCAAAGGGGAGCTTTCTCACTGACTCCCTCTCTCAGCCGCGAAGCGACAAAAGCACAGAAGCAGGGCACCACTCCCCAGCACCGTGGGCCTGCCTCCGGAGCCTCCTTGTACTGTAGGTAGTTTGGCCTTTGGGAAACGGGCTCCTGACTAGGATCTCCCTTCCCGGTTGGTGTGACAGTTCAAAGAGCAAGAGTGATGAACAAGGCTTGGCCTGGACTCCACGGTGAGTAACTGTCGGGACTACTCAAAGGGAACTATCCACTTGTCTCGCTGCTTTGTTATTTAACGCCAGGTCTGCCTATCACCTACAATGACGCCGTCCCTGGGGAGCATCCCATGATTGGGGAACCTCCACCCTGGCGTGGGGTGGACCGGCTACAGTGAGGAGCCCCCCTGGAAAGTTGAGGCAAAGAAGCCCCCGCGGAAATGAGCCAGGATCCCTCCAGGAAAGGAAGACACAAGTGAGGACGACTAGCGGCTGAAGGCAATGTTCAGCGCGCTGCGGTTCCAGGAGACGGTACCGGAAACATGCTTCCAAAGGACCGTGGTGGGGACCGGGGCTGGCAACGCCTGGGGACACGTGGGCTGGGCGAAACGGTGCTGAGGGTCACATCCGCCTGCCGTCTCTGACACCGCTCCCCGGCTCCAGCCAAGCCAGGGACACGAGCGGGAGGCGGGGGCTGTTCTCAGGCTGCAGGAAACGGCGACCCGCAGGCCGGCGGCGCGGGGCCCGGGGCGGGGAAGACCGCAGGACGCGGGAGCTGGATTCCTGCACAACCCGCCAACAGGGTGGCTGCTCCCGTCGGGCACATTGGGAAGGGGCGGCCAGGGGGCTGGGACACCGCTTACCGCACGGCACCCGGTTCCTCCGCTCCAGCCGGCACCGAAGTGGAATCGTGCGCTCGGCCCCGCCTGTTGCTCACAGCCCGGCCCAGGGCGCTGAGGGCGCTGCGGACGGCGCGGGCGCTGCGGACGGCGCGGGCGCTGCGGACGGCGCGGGCGCTGCGGACGGCGCGGGCGCTGCGGACGGCGCGGGCGCGGGCGCGGGCGTGGGCGCGGGCGCGGATCCGCGGGGCGCGTGCAAGGCGGGGGCGGGGCCTCTGCGCCCGGGCCGCCTCCTCGGCCTATAACTGAGCCCCCGGGCTCCTCGCTCCCACACGGCCCCCACCGGACCCGTGCAGCCGCTTCGCCCCTTGCTTTGGACCTCGGGCCTCACTTCTCCTCCAGATGGACCCCAAGTGCTCCTGCCCCACTGGTAAGGGAGCCCTGGCTTTGAGCCTTAGGATGCCCCCTTCCCAGGCACAGGACGACAAGGGAGGGTTTTGAGTTTGAGCTCAGGAGGACTCCTGTCACGGGTCCGGGGCTTTCTTGGTAGCCAGGCCCCTGGGAGCATGTCAGTCTCCCTTTGCCTCTCTGTTGACACTGAGGGCACGGAGGCTCCAGGCTGTCCTTCTTGAGGTCACCCAGCTGGTCAGGGGATTGCTAGACCGGGACCCAGTGTTTGGAGGAGGCCTCGGAGCTGCCAGGACTGGATGGGAGGAGGGGACACTGCCTCTTTGGGGTTCAGGCCATGGGCCCTGGCCCCCAGCCCCAGTCAGCCTGGGCTGGGTCTGGAGCCTGGGACCTTCCCTGTGGAGTCCCATCAGGAGGGGACCTACTCTCCTTGGACCAGAAGAGACGAGCTGGGGCTTCTCTATCCGCCTGAGTGGACACGAGCTCCCAGGACTGGGTCCTGACGGAGGAGGGCTCAGGGAGGCATTGCTGACCGTCTGCTGTAGCTCCTGCATCCCTCTCCCTGCTCACTGCTGGCCTTTCCCTTCCTGGCAGGCGGCTCCTGCAGCTGCGCTGGCTCCTGCACCTGCAAGGCCTGCAGATGCACCTCCTGCAAGAAGAGTGAGTGTGCGGGGCCTTCTCTGGCAATGCGGGGTGTGGGCTGAGTGCGAGGAGGGAGCCCAGAGCTCAGCAGGCAGGAGCAGGACAGTGACCAAACTTCCCGGCACCCCCCTCACCAGGAAGGGACTCCCAATCAGAGCTGGAATCACCTTCGACATGACCGAGACCCAGGCGCGCACTAGAGAACAGGGAGACTGAGGCCCAGACGGGTCACCAACCAACAACCTCAGACCTGTCACTAGAACTAGTCCTCCTCCCTCCTGAGTCACGCTTCTGAATCCTCCCAGGGACTGAAGCACTGTAGGGACATGAACGAGTGACCCTGTGTGGCTTCTCGGACCTGGTGCAGCCCCTTCCTGTCGAAGCAGCCCAGAGCCTCCCTATCCCGAGCGGGAGCTGCTCTGTGAGGGGTTTGCCTCCACTTTGATCCTGAGGACTTGGCTCACATCACTGGTGGTGCTGGGGGCTGGCTTTGTCTTGTCCCCAGAGGCCCTGCTCAGTGTCTCTCCAAGGCGCTGTGCCCTGTCCTGGGCACAGATGGGGCAGGCGACCTGAACCTAGTGCCTGAGAGCAATTCTCTCAGGACAGAGGACACCGTCGTAAACTCAGGGTCTGGGACTGAGGGCGGCTGGGCCAGGCCTGGTGTTGGGAAGGGTGGTTGCGGACAACGCGTGGTCCGACTGCACGCTGCCCTTGCCTCCCCAGGCTGCTGCTCCTGCTGCCCCGTGGGCTGCGCCAAGTGTGCCCAGGGCTGCGTCTGCAAAGGGGCCTCGGACAAGTGCAGCTGCTGTGCCTGATGTCGCGGAGAGCCTGCCCCAGGTGTCAACAGGGCAACCAGGACAAACCTGCATTTTACCGTTTTTCATACAAGCGGACCTGACGCTACATTCCTTTTTCTATGAAATATGTGAGTTGTAATAAAAGTTGTTGACTTTATTCTGGCTCTGTCTTCCTTCTTCTGTCTTGAACAAAGAGACGCCGTGCCCATCAGGGCTGGCGTGGGGAACTGGACTGGACGTGCAGAGACCTCGGCTCTGGACCAAAGAGTAACCCCCCACCCGCCAAAACCCACGCACACGGAGCGTCTTAGCCCCTTAGGTTAAGTTGAGCTTCAGTTTCTCAGCTCCAAATGAAAGCCTCGCCCGATGACATAGGGCACTGGACACACAGAGGACACGCTCCGTCTATTCCCCTTACGAGTAGGGATTGCAGAGAACGTTGTCCATTTCTCATTGTCCTTCTCTGGGGGCCCCTGCCAAACTCAGTCCTCGGTGATGAGAGCCTGGAAAAGTACCCAGAGGGGATGGAATCCCACACCCCTCTTGTTTGACTTCTACACGCGACTGGCGTCTAAAACACCCTGGAAAGACCTATTTGTATTTTCTGCCACAGTTTTAACCCTGGTCAGTAAAAAGAATCGCTGAGATAAAATAGAAAAGGACACTATATGTGACACCCATTTTTCCCTTCAACACGTCAAATCACCTTCATACGTGGAGGAGCAATTCTGAAAGCTGGACGCTTTCATATGCTGCACTTACATTGAAGGTGTGCCCGAGTCCTGGGAACGCTTCACAGACGCCCCACTGTGCGGACCACACACGCCTGGAGCAGCTCTGCCCCCTGCCTCCCCACAGGGAACATCAGTCTTGGCTTGCCCAGGGCTACTGACAGGACACTCGCCACCCGTGACAGCTCCCTGCAGGGCCTTGGCTCTGAATCTTCGCAAGTTCCTCCCTAGATCAGGCTGACATCTTCCCTTCCCTCAAATGCAGCCCGTGGCTACTTGACACCCCGATAGTGATTTGAATTTGGTGGGAATTTCCCAGCTGTTTCCCTGAGACTTGCTTTCAGAAGAAGGACCTCATGTGTTCCTCTGCAGAGTGATGGTGGTGCTGCAGTGCGGAGGGCCTGGTGCTGTTTATTAGCAAGAAGCGTGTGTTGAGGGAACAGGTAATATAGTTCAGGTGTTGCGCCCCCTGGCGGTCTGGGGAGGGAACTCCTAGTTGATGGGCACTCGGAGAGAAAGAGGAGACACGTGGCTCAGAAGTCAGGAGCAAGATTGCCCACAGGTGCCCTGTGTGAAGGGGGGCATTTCAGGAGCCGGCCCGTTCTGCGTGCGTGGGTGTTGGTGTCAGGCACTCGGGTTCACAGCCAGCATGCCACTTCCTGACCTGGCAAGTCACTGATACTCTCGGAGATTTCATTTCCTCCTTTCGATAAAAAAGATTAATTTCAATGAGGGGGAAAAAGCCAGATAGTGGCCTGGCTCCTAGCTCGGGCTTCCCGAACGGTGTCCTTTATGATCGCTCTCTCCACACTGACATTTGTGCACAGAGAATCCTTGAGCTCCCAACAAGCTCCTGGAGAAAGGCTCCCTGGTTTGCAAGCAAGCTCATGGTGAGGGCACAGATGGATAGGAACCTTGCTTATCCAGTGCCAGAGGGCGTGGGGATGTTCTCCAACAAGCCCCATGGAACGAGGCACCGCCACAGCATTTGCACAGACTCAGTGAACCTGCAAGGTCTGGAGTGAGGGTGCCAATTGCAGAGAGGTTAAGCAACTTACCCAAGGGCACACAGCCTATACTCAGAGGACTACGCCTACACTACAGCTGTCTCACCTCCCGGCCACAGGGTGCCGGTTATGACATCACTGGAGGCTGAATCCGGCCTCTCCTTTTTCAGGGCTGCAAGGGTCTTCGGAGACAGTCCAGCTGTGCTCCTGGCTGCAGAGGTGGGAGGCTGAAGCCCAGAGAGGTCACAGAGCTGTGCAGAGGGCTCTGACTGCCAGCTCAGGGCTTTCCCACCGCTGCCTCTGTGCCAGGTGTTCCGTGTTCTCACCTTTCATGGGATGACATGGTGTCCGGTTGGGCGGGGGGCTGCAGTCAGCCTGCAGGAGGGCCAGTCCCATCTGTGTCACATGTAGCCCTGTGACATAACCTCTCTCTGGCTCAGTCTCCTCTGCTCTAAAGGGCAAAATGATAGTGTCTGGCTCTCGGGACTACAGAATTGAATACACGCAAAGAAGGTCAGAACCTACGGGGCACTCAGTGAGGAATCCATCGGATCACCGATTCACTTATTTATCTCTTTATTTATTTGTTATCATTAGCCTAGGAGACATTGTCCTCCTTCCAGACACGCAAGCAAGGATGGTGTGTTTAGCTCTGTGCTCTGGGCCGTCCTCATCAACCCTGTGAGCCTGGGACCAGTTCCCCTGAGAGGGTTATCCGGCCTTCCCGCAAAGAGCCGTTGACACTACAGGTAGAAAGCCGTGAGTCACACAGTCGCCGTCCTCCTAACACATACAGAAGGATCCTGCCATTTCTGCTGTCACCTGCATCCGGATTTCCTTACCATTTTCTTTTCAGCGATTTTCCGAAATATGTTATGCCAAAAGAAACCTCTTGAACACTACTGAAGGAGAGAGTCAGAAGGCAGCCACAAAGTCATAAATCCATTCCTATTCCGTCACTCTGGTCGCCCCCAGGATTGAGCTGGACATGGCAGAGACGGGCTGAGGACACAGCTCTGGGCCAAAGGGGAGCTTTCTCACTGACTCCCTCTCTCAGCCGCGAAGCGACAAAAGCACAGAAGCAGGGCACCACTCCCCAGCACCGTGGGCCTGCCTCCGGAGCCTCCTTGTACTGTAGGTAGTTTGGCCTTTGGGAAACGGGCTCCTGACTAGGATCTCCCTTCCCGGTTGGTGTGACAGTTCAAAGAGCAAGAGTGATGAACAAGGCTTGGCCTGGACTCCACGGTGAGTAACTGTCGGGACTACTCAAAGGGAACTATCCACTTGTCTCGCTGCTTTGTTATTTAACGCCAGGTCTGCCTATCACCTACAATGACGCCGTCCCTGGGGAGCATCCCATGATTGGGGAACCTCCACCCTGGCGTGGGGTGGACCGGCTACAGTGAGGAGCCCCCCTGGAAAGTTGAGGCAAAGAAGCCCCCGCGGAAATGAGCCAGGATCCCTCCAGGAAAGGAAGACACAAGTGAGGACGACTAGCGGCTGAAGGCAATGTTCAGCGCGCTGCGGTTCCAGGAGACGGTACCGGAAACATGCTTCCAAAGGACCGTGGTGGGGACCGGGGCTGGCAACGCCTGGGGACACGTGGGCTGGGCGAAACGGTGCTGAGGGTCACATCCGCCTGCCGTCTCTGACACCGCTCCCCGGCTCCAGCCAAGCCAGGGACACGAGCGGGAGGCGGGGGCTGTTCTCAGGCTGCAGGAAACGGCGACCCGCAGGCCGGCGGCGCGGGGCCCGGGGCGGGGAAGACCGCAGGACGCGGGAGCTGGATTCCTGCACAACCCGCCAACAGGGTGGCTGCTCCCGTCGGGCACATTGGGAAGGGGCGGCCAGGGGGCTGGGACACCGCTTACCGCACGGCACCCGGTTCCTCCGCTCCAGCCGGCACCGAAGTGGAATCGTGCGCTCGGCCCCGCCTGTTGCTCACAGCCCGGCCCAGGGCGCTGAGGGCGCTGCGGACGGCGCGGGCGCGGGCGCGGGCGTGGGCGCGGGCGCGGATCCGCGGGGCGCGTGCAAGGCGGGGGCGGGGCCTCTGCGCCCGGGCCGCCTCCTCGGCCTATAACTGAGCCCCCGGGCTCCTCGCTCCCACACGGCCCCCACCGGACCCGTGCAGCCGCTTCGCCCCTTGCTTTGGACCTCGGGCCTCACTTCTCCTCCAGATGGACCCCAAGTGCTCCTGCCCCACTGGTAAGGGAGCCCTGGCTTTGAGCCTTAGGATGCCCCCTTCCCAGGCACAGGACGACAAGGGAGGGTTTTGAGTTTGAGCTCAGGAGGACTCCTGTCACGGGTCCGGGGCTTTCTTGGTAGCCAGGCCCCTGGGAGCATGTCAGTCTCCCTTTGCCTCTCTGTTGACACTGAGGGCACGGAGGCTCCAGGCTGTCCTTCTTGAGGTCACCCAGCTGGTCAGGGGATTGCTAGACCGGGACCCAGTGTTTGGAGGAGGCCTCGGAGCTGCCAGGACTGGATGGGAGGAGGGGACACTGCCTCTTTGGGGTTCAGGCCATGGGCCCTGGCCCCCAGCCCCAGTCAGCCTGGGCTGGGTCTGGAGCCTGGGACCTTCCCTGTGGAGTCCCATCAGGAGGGGACCTACTCTCCTTGGACCAGAAGAGACGAGCTGGGGCTTCTCTATCCGCCTGAGTGGACACGAGCTCCCAGGACTGGGTCCTGACGGAGGAGGAGGGCTCAGGGAGGCATTGCTGACCGTCTGCTGTAGCTCCTGCATCCCTCTCCCTGCTCACTGCTGGCCTTTCCCTTCCTGGCAGGCGGCTCCTGCAGCTGCGCTGGCTCCTGCACCTGCAAGGCCTGCAGATGCACCTCCTGCAAGAAGAGTGAGTGTGCGGGGCCTTCTCTGGCAATGCGGGGTGTGGGCTGAGTGCGAGGAGGGAGCCCAGAGCTCAGCAGGCAGGAGCAGGACAGTGACCAAACTTCCCGGCACCCCCCTCACCAGGAAGGGACTCCCAATCAGAGCTGGAATCACCTTCGACATGACCGAGACCCAGGCGCGCACTAGAGAACAGGGAGACTGAGGCCCAGACGGGTCACCAACCAACAACCTCAGACCTGTCACTAGAACTAGTCCTCCTCCCTCCTGAGTCACGCTTCTGAATCCTCCCAGGGACTGAAGCACTGTAGGGACATGAACGAGTGACCCTGTGTGGCTTCTCGGACCTGGTGCAGCCCCTTCCTGTCGAAGCAGCCCAGAGCCTCCCTATCCCGAGCGGGAGCTGCTCTGTGAGGGGTTTGCCTCCACTTTGATCCTGAGGACTTGGCTCACATCACTGGTGGTGCTGGGGGCTGGCTTTGTCTTGTCCCCAGAGGCCCTGCTCAGTGTCTCTCCAAGGCGCTGTGCCCTGTCCTGGGCACAGATGGGGCAGGCGACCTGAACCTAGTGCCTGAGAGCAATTCTCTCAGGACAGAGGACACCGTCGTAAACTCAGGGTCTGGGCCTGAGGGCGGCTGGGCCAGGCCTGGTGTTGGGAAGGGTGGTTGCGGACAACGCGTGGTCCGACTGCACGCTGCCCTTGCCTCCCCAGGCTGCTGCTCCTGCTGCCCCGTGGGCTGCGCCAAGTGTGCCCAGGGCTGCGTCTGCAAAGGGGCCTCGGACAAGTGCAGCTGCTGTGCCTGATGTCGCGGAGAGCCTGCCCCAGGTGTCAACAGGGCAACCAGGACAAACCTGCATTTTACCGTTTTTCATACAAGCGGACCTGACGCTACATTCCTTTTTCTATGAAATATGTGAGTTGTAATAAAAGTTGTTGACTTTATTCTGGCTCTGTCTTCCTTCTTCTGTCTTGAACAAAGAGACGCCGTGCCCATCAGGGCTGGCGTGGGGAACTGGACTGGACGTGCAGAGACCTCGGCTCTGGACCAAAGAGTAACCCCCCACCCGCCAAAACCCACGCACACGGAGCGTCTTAGCCCCTTAGGTTAAGTTGAGCTTCAGTTTCTCAGCTCCAAATGAAAGCCTCGCCCGATGACATAGGGCACTGGACACACAGAGGACACGCTCCGTCTATTCCCCTTACGAGTAGGGATTGCAGAGAACGTTGTCCATTTCTCATTGTCCTTCTCTGGGGGCCCCTGCCAAACTCAGTCCTCGGTGATGAGAGCCTGGAAAAGTACCCAGAGGGGATGGAATCCCACACCCCTCTTGTTTGACTTCTACACGCGACTGGCGTCTAAAACACCCTGGAAAGACCTATTTGTATTTTCTGCCACAGTTTTAACCCTGGTCAGTAAAAAGAATCGCTGAGATAAAATAGAAAAGGACACTATATGTGACACCCATTTTTCCCTTCAACACGTCAAATCACCTTCATACGTGGAGGAGCAATTCTGAAAGCTGGACGCTTTCATATGCTGCACTTACATTGAAGGTGTGCCCGAGTCCTGGGAACGCTTCACAGACGCCCCACTGTGCGGACCACACACGCCTGGAGCAGCTCTGCCCCCTGCCTCCCCACAGGGAACATCAGTCTTGGCTTGCCCAGGGCTACTGACAGGACACTCGCCACCCGTGACAGCTCCCTGCAGGGCCTTGGCTCTGAATCTTCGCAAGTTCCTCCCTAGATCAGGCTGACATCTTCCCTTCCCTCAAATGCAGCCCGTGGCTACTTGACACCCCGATAGTGATTTGAATTTGGTGGGAATTTCCCAGCTGTTTCCCTGAGACTTGCTTTCAGAAGAAGGACCTCATGTGTTCCTCTGCAGAGTGATGGTGGTGCTGCAGTGCGGAGGGCCTGGTGCTGTTTATTAGCAAGAAGCGTGTGTTGAGGGAACAGGTAATATAGTTCAGGTGTTGCGCCCCCTGGCGGTCTGGGGAGGGAACTCCTAGTTGATGGGCACTCGGAGAGAAAGAGGAGACACGTGGCTCAGAAGTCAGGAGCAAGATTGCCCACAGGTGCCCTGTGTGAAGGGGGGCATTTCAGGAGCCGGCCCGTTCTGCGTGCGTGGGTGTTGGTGTCAGGCACTCGGGTTCACAGCCAGCATGCCACTTCCTGACCTGGCAAGTCACTGATACTCTCGGAGATTTCATTTCCTCCTTTCGATAAAAAAGATTAATTTCAATGAGGGGGAAAAAGCCAGATAGTGGCCTGGCTCCTAGCTCGGGCTTCCCGAACGGTGTCCTTTATGATCGCTCTCTCCACACTGACATTTGTGCACAGAGAATCCTTGAGCTCCCAACAAGCTCCTGGAGAAAGGCTCCCTGGTTTGCAAGCAAGCTCATGGTGAGGGCACAGATGGATAGGAACCTTGCTTATCCAGTGCCAGAGGGCGTGGGGATGTTCTCCAACAAGCCCCATGGAACGAGGCACCGCCACAGCATTTGCACAGACTCAGTGAACCTGCAAGGTCTGGAGTGAGGGTGCCAATTGCAGAGAGGTTAAGCAACTTACCCAAGGGCACACAGCCTATACTCAGAGGACTACGCCTACACTACAGCTGTCTCACCTCCCGGCCACAGGGTGCCGGTTATGACATCACTGGAGGCTGAATCCGGCCTCTCCTTTTTCAGGGCTGCAAGGGTCTTCGGAGACAGTCCAGCTGTGCTCCTGGCTGCAGAGGTGGGAGGCTGAAGCCCAGAGAGGTCACAGAGCTGTGCAGAGGGCTCTGACTGCCAGCTCAGGGCTTTCCCACCGCTGCCTCTGTGCCAGGTGTTCCGTGTTCTCACCTTTCATGGGATGACATGGTGTCCGGTTGGGCGGGGGGCTGCAGTCAGCCTGCAGGAGGGCCAGTCCCATCTGTGTCACATGTAGCCCTGTGACATAACCTCTCTCTGGCTCAGTCTCCTCTGCTCTAAAGGGCAAAATGATAGTGTCTGGCTCTCGGGACTACAGAATTGAATACACGCAAAGAAGGTCAGAACCTACGGGGCACTCAGTGAGGAATCCATCGGATCACCGATTCACTTATTTATCTCTTTATTTATTTGTTATCATTAGCCTAGGAGACATTGTCCTCCTTCCAGACACGCAAGCAAGGATGGTGTGTTTAGCTCTGTGCTCTGGGCCGTCCTCATCAACCCTGTGAGCCTGGGACCAGTTCCCCTGAGAGGGTTATCCGGCCTTCCCGCAAAGAGCCGTTGACACTACAGGTAGAAAGCCGTGAGTCACACAGTCGCCGTCCTCCTAACACATACAGAAGGATCCTGCCATTTCTGCTGTCACCTGCATCCGGATTTCCTTACCATTTTCTTTTCAGCGATTTTCCGAAATATGTTATGCCAAAAGAAACCTCTTGAACACTACTGAAGGAGAGAGTCAGAAGGCAGCCACAAAGTCATAAATCCATTCCTATTCCGTCACTCTGGTCGCCCCCAGGATTGAGCTGGACATGGCAGAGACGGGCTGAGGACACAGCTCTGGGCCAAAGGGGAGCTTTCTCACTGACTCCCTCTCTCAGCCGCGAAGCGACAAAAGCACAGAAGCAGGGCACCACTCCCCAGCACCGTGGGCCTGCCTCCGGAGCCTCCTTGTACTGTAGGTAGTTTGGCCTTTGGGAAACGGGCTCCTGACTAGGATCTCCCTTCCCGGTTGGTGTGACAGTTCAAAGAGCAAGAGTGATGGACAAGGCTTGGCCTGGACTCCACGGTGAGTAACTGTCGGGACTACTCAAAGGGAACTATCCACTTGTCTCGCTGCTTTGTTATTTAACGCCAGGTCTGCCTATCACCTACAATGACGCCGTCCCTGGGGAGCATCCCATGATTGGGGAACCTCCACCCTGGCGTGGGGTGGACCGGCTACAGTGAGGAGCCCCCCTGGAAAGTTGAGGCAAAGAAGCCCCCGCGGAAATGAGCCAGGATCCCTCCAGGAAAGGAAGACACAAGTGAGGACGACTAGCGGCTGAAGGCAATGTTCAGCGCGCTGCGGTTCCAGGAGACGGTACCGGAAACATGCTTCCAAAGGACCGTGGTGGGGACCGGGGCTGGCAACGCCTGGGGACACGTGGGCTGGGCGAAACGGTGCTGAGGGTCACATCCGCCTGCCGTCTCTGACACCGCTCCCCGGCTCCAGCCAAGCCAGGGACACGAGCGGGAGGCGGGGGCTGTTCTCAGGCTGCAGGAAACGGCGACCCGCAGGCCGGCGGCGCGGGGCCCGGGGCGGGGAAGACCGCAGGACGCGGGAGCTGGATTCCTGCACAACCCGCCAACAGGGTGGCTGCTCCCGTCGGGCACATTGGGAAGGGGCGGCCAGGGGGCTGGGACACCGCTTACCGCACGGCACCCGGTTCCTCCGCTCCAGCCGGCACCGAAGTGGAATCGTGCGCTCGGCCCCGCCTGTTGCTCACAGCCCGGCCCAGGGCGCTGAGGGCGCTGCGGACGGCGCGGGCGCTGCGGACGGCGCGGGCGCGGGCGCGGGCGTGGGCGCGGGCGCGGATCCGCGGGGCGCGTGCAAGGCGGGGGCGGGGCCTCTGCGCCCGGGCCGCCTCCTCGGCCTATAACTGAGCCCCCGGGCTCCTCGCTCCCACACGGCCCCCACCGGACCCGTGCAGCCGCTTCGCCCCTTGCTTTGGACCTCGGGCCTCACTTCTCCTCCAGATGGACCCCAAGTGCTCCTGCCCCACTGGTAAGGGAGCCCTGGCTTTGAGCCTTAGGATGCCCCCTTCCCAGGCACAGGACGACAAGGGAGGGTTTTGAGTTTGAGCTCAGGAGGACTCCTGTCACGGGTCCGGGGCTTTCTTGGTAGCCAGGCCCCTGGGAGCATGTCAGTCTCCCTTTGCCTCTCTGTTGACACTGAGGGCACGGAGGCTCCAGGCTGTCCTTCTTGAGGTCACCCAGCTGGTCAGGGGATTGCTAGACCGGGACCCAGTGTTTGGAGGAGGCCTCGGAGCTGCCAGGACTGGATGGGAGGAGGGGACACTGCCTCTTTGGGGTTCAGGCCATGGGCCCTGGCCCCCAGCCCCAGTCAGCCTGGGCTGGGTCTGGAGCCTGGGACCTTCCCTGTGGAGTCCCATCAGGAGGGGACCTACTCTCCTTGGACCAGAAGAGACGAGCTGGGGCTTCTCTATCCGCCTGAGTGGACACGAGCTCCCAGGACTGGGTCCTGACGGAGGAGGGCTCAGGGAGGCATTGCTGACCGTCTGCTGTAGCTCCTGCATCCCTCTCCCTGCTCACTGCTGGCCTTTCCCTTCCTGGCAGGCGGCTCCTGCAGCTGCGCTGGCTCCTGCACCTGCAAGGCCTGCAGATGCACCTCCTGCAAGAAGAGTGAGTGTGCGGGGCCTTCTCTGGCAATGCGGGGTGTGGGCTGAGTGCGAGGAGGGAGCCCAGAGCTCAGCAGGCAGGAGCAGGACAGTGACCAAACTTCCCGGCACCCCCCTCACCAGGAAGGGACTCCCAATCAGAGCTGGAATCACCTTCGACATGACCGAGACCCAGGCGCGCACTAGAGAACAGGGAGACTGAGGCCCAGACGGGTCACCAACCAACAACCTCAGACCTGTCACTAGAACTAGTCCTCCTCCCTCCTGAGTCACGCTTCTGAATCCTCCCAGGGACTGAAGCACTGTAGGGACATGAACGAGTGACCCTGTGTGGCTTCTCGGACCTGGTGCAGCCCCTTCCTGTCGAAGCAGCCCAGAGCCTCCCTATCCCGAGCGGGAGCTGCTCTGTGAGGGGTTTGCCTCCACTTTGATCCTGAGGACTTGGCTCACATCACTGGTGGTGCTGGGGGCTGGCTTTGTCTTGTCCCCAGAGGCCCTGCTCAGTGTCTCTCCAAGGCGCTGTGCCCTGTCCTGGGCACAGATGGGGCAGGCGACCTGAACCTAGTGCCTGAGAGCAATTCTCTCAGGACAGAGGACACCGTCGTAAACTCAGGGTCTGGGCCTGAGGGCGGCTGGGCCAGGCCTGGTGTTGGGAAGGGTGGTTGCGGACAACGCGTGGTCCGACTGCACGCTGCCCTTGCCTCCCCAGGCTGCTGCTCCTGCTGCCCCGTGGGCTGCGCCAAGTGTGCCCAGGGCTGCGTCTGCAAAGGGGCCTCGGACAAGTGCAGCTGCTGTGCCTGATGTCGCGGAGAGCCTGCCCCAGGTGTCAACAGGGCAACCAGGACAAACCTGCATTTTACCGTTTTTCATACAAGCGGACCTGACGCTACATTCCTTTTTCTATGAAATATGTGAGTTGTAATAAAAGTTGTTGACTTTATTCTGGCTCTGTCTTCCTTCTTCTGTCTTGAACAAAGAGACGCCGTGCCCATCAGGGCTGGCGTGGGGAACTGGACTGGACGTGCAGAGACCTCGGCTCTGGACCAAAGAGTAACCCCCCACCCGCCAAAACCCACGCACACGGAGCGTCTTAGCCCCTTAGGTTAAGTTGAGCTTCAGTTTCTCAGCTCCAAATGAAAGCCTCGCCCGATGACATAGGGCACTGGACACACAGAGGACACGCTCCGTCTATTCCCCTTACGAGTAGGGATTGCAGAGAACGTTGTCCATTTCTCATTGTCCTTCTCTGGGGGCCCCTGCCAAACTCAGTCCTCGGTGATGAGAGCCTGGAAAAGTACCCAGAGGGGATGGAATCCCACACCCCTCTTGTTTGACTTCTACACGCGACTGGCGTCTAAAACACCCTGGAAAGACCTATTTGTATTTTCTGCCACAGTTTTAACCCTGGTCAGTAAAAAGAATCGCTGAGATAAAATAGAAAAGGACACTATATGTGACACCCATTTTTCCCTTCAACACGTCAAATCACCTTCATACGTGGAGGAGCAATTCTGAAAGCTGGACGCTTTCATATGCTGCACTTACATTGAAGGTGTGCCCGAGTCCTGGGAACGCTTCACAGACGCCCCACTGTGCGGACCACACACGCCTGGAGCAGCTCTGCCCCCTGCCTCCCCACAGGGAACATCAGTCTTGGCTTGCCCAGGGCTACTGACAGGACACTCGCCACCCGTGACAGCTCCCTGCAGGGCCTTGGCTCTGAATCTTCGCAAGTTCCTCCCTAGATCAGGCTGACATCTTCCCTTCCCTCAAATGCAGCCCGTGGCTACTTGACACCCCGATAGTGATTTGAATTTGGTGGGAATTTCCCAGCTGTTTCCCTGAGACTTGCTTTCAGAAGAAGGACCTCATGTGTTCCTCTGCAGAGTGATGGTGGTGCTGCAGTGCGGAGGGCCTGGTGCTGTTTATTAGCAAGAAGCGTGTGTTGAGGGAACAGGTAATATAGTTCAGGTGTTGCGCCCCCTGGCGGTCTGGGGAGGGAACTCCTAGTTGATGGGCACTCGGAGAGAAAGAGGAGACACGTGGCTCAGAAGTCAGGAGCAAGATTGCCCACAGGTGCCCTGTGTGAAGGGGGGCATTTCAGGAGCCGGCCCGTTCTGCGTGCGTGGGTGTTGGTGTCAGGCACTCGGGTTCACAGCCAGCATGCCACTTCCTGACCTGGCAAGTCACTGATACTCTCGGAGATTTCATTTCCTCCTTTCGATAAAAAAGATTAATTTCAATGAGGGGGAAAAAGCCAGATAGTGGCCTGGCTCCTAGCTCGGGCTTCCCGAACGGTGTCCTTTATGATCGCTCTCTCCACACTGACATTTGTGCACAGAGAATCCTTGAGCTCCCAACAAGCTCCTGGAGAAAGGCTCCCTGGTTTGCAAGCAAGCTCATGGTGAGGGCACAGATGGATAGGAACCTTGCTTATCCAGTGCCAGAGGGCGTGGGGATGTTCTCCAACAAGCCCCATGGAACGAGGCACCGCCACAGCATTTGCACAGACTCAGTGAACCTGCAAGGTCTGGAGTGAGGGTGCCAATTGCAGAGAGGTTAAGCAACTTACCCAAGGGCACACAGCCTATACTCAGAGGACTACGCCTACACTACAGCTGTCTCACCTCCCGGCCACAGGGTGCCGGTTATGACATCACTGGAGGCTGAATCCGGCCTCTCCTTTTTCAGGGCTGCAAGGGTCTTCGGAGACAGTCCAGCTGTGCTCCTGGCTGCAGAGGTGGGAGGCTGAAGCCCAGAGAGGTCACAGAGCTGTGCAGAGGGCTCTGACTGCCAGCTCAGGGCTTTCCCACCGCTGCCTCTGTGCCAGGTGTTCCGTGTTCTCACCTTTCATGGGATGACATGGTGTCCGGTTGGGCGGGGGGCTGCAGTCAGCCTGCAGGAGGGCCAGTCCCATCTGTGTCACATGTAGCCCTGTGACATAACCTCTCTCTGGCTCAGTCTCCTCTGCTCTAAAGGGCAAAATGATAGTGTCTGGCTCTCGGGACTACAGAATTGAATACACGCAAAGAAGGTCAGAACCTACGGGGCACTCAGTGAGGAATCCATCGGATCACCGATTCACTTATTTATCTCTTTATTTATTTGTTATCATTAGCCTAGGAGACATTGTCCTCCTTCCAGACACGCAAGCAAGGATGGTGTGTTTAGCTCTGTGCTCTGGGCCGTCCTCATCAACCCTGTGAGCCTGGGACCAGTTCCCCTGAGAGGGTTATCCGGCCTTCCCGCAAAGAGCCGTTGACACTACAGGTAGAAAGCCGTGAGTCACACAGTCGCCGTCCTCCTAACACATACAGAAGGATCCTGCCATTTCTGCTGTCACCTGCATCCGGATTTCCTTACCATTTTCTTTTCAGCGATTTTCCGAAATATGTTATGCCAAAAGAAACCTCTTGAACACTACTGAAGGAGAGAGTCAGAAGGCAGCCACAAAGTCATAAATCCATTCCTATTCCGTCACTCTGGTCGCCCCCAGGATTGAGCTGGACATGGCAGAGACGGGCTGAGGACACAGCTCTGGGCCAAAGGGGAGCTTTCTCACTGACTCCCTCTCTCAGCCGCGAAGCGACAAAAGCACAGAAGCAGGGCACCACTCCCCAGCACCGTGGGCCTGCCTCCGGAGCCTCCTTGTACTGTAGGTAGTTTGGCCTTTGGGAAACGGGCTCCTGACTAGGATCTCCCTTCCCGGTTGGTGTGACAGTTCAAAGAGCAAGAGTGATGGACAAGGCTTGGCCTGGACTCCACGGTGAGTAACTGTCGGGACTACTCAAAGGGAACTATCCACTTGTCTCGCTGCTTTGTTATTTAACGCCAGGTCTGCCTATCACCTACAATGACGCCGTCCCTGGGGAGCATCCCATGATTGGGGAACCTCCACCCTGGCGTGGGGTGGACCGGCTACAGTGAGGAGCCCCCCTGGAAAGTTGAGGCAAAGAAGCCCCCGCGGAAATGAGCCAGGATCCCTCCAGGAAAGGAAGACACAAGTGAGGACGACTAGCGGCTGAAGGCAATGTTCAGCGCGCTGCGGTTCCAGGAGACGGTACCGGAAACATGCTTCCAAAGGACCGTGGTGGGGACCGGGGCTGGCAACGCCTGGGGACACGTGGGCTGGGCGAAACGGTGCTGAGGGTCACATCCGCCTGCCGTCTCTGACACCGCTCCCCGGCTCCAGCCAAGCCAGGGACACGAGCGGGAGGCGGGGGCTGTTCTCAGGCTGCAGGAAACGGCGACCCGCAGGCCGGCGGCGCGGGGCCCGGGGCGGGGAAGACCGCAGGACGCGGGAGCTGGATTCCTGCACAACCCGCCAACAGGGTGGCTGCTCCCGTCGGGCACATTGGGAAGGGGCGGCCAGGGGGCTGGGACACCGCTTACCGCACGGCACCCGGTTCCTCCGCTCCAGCCGGCACCGAAGTGGAATCGTGCGCTCGGCCCCGCCTGTTGCTCACAGCCCGGCCCAGGGCGCTGAGGGCGCTGCGGACGGCGCGGGCGCTGCGGACGGCGCGGGCGCGGGCGCGGGCGTGGGCGCGGGCGCGGATCCGCGGGGCGCGTGCAAGGCGGGGGCGGGGCCTCTGCGCCCGGGCCGCCTCCTCGGCCTATAACTGAGCCCCCGGGCTCCTCGCTCCCACACGGCCCCCACCGGACCCGTGCAGCCGCTTCGCCCCTTGCTTTGGACCTCGGGCCTCACTTCTCCTCCAGATGGACCCCAAGTGCTCCTGCCCCACTGGTAAGGGAGCCCTGGCTTTGAGCCTTAGGATGCCCCCTTCCCAGGCACAGGACGACAAGGGAGGGTTTTGAGTTTGAGCTCAGGAGGACTCCTGTCACGGGTCCGGGGCTTTCTTGGTAGCCAGGCCCCTGGGAGCATGTCAGTCTCCCTTTGCCTCTCTGTTGACACTGAGGGCACGGAGGCTCCAGGCTGTCCTTCTTGAGGTCACCCAGCTGGTCAGGGGATTGCTAGACCGGGACCCAGTGTTTGGAGGAGGCCTCGGAGCTGCCAGGACTGGATGGGAGGAGGGGACACTGCCTCTTTGGGGTTCAGGCCATGGGCCCTGGCCCCCAGCCCCAGTCAGCCTGGGCTGGGTCTGGAGCCTGGGACCTTCCCTGTGGAGTCCCATCAGGAGGGGACCTACTCTCCTTGGACCAGAAGAGACGAGCTGGGGCTTCTCTATCCGCCTGAGTGGACACGAGCTCCCAGGACTGGGTCCTGACGGAGGAGGGCTCAGGGAGGCATTGCTGACCGTCTGCTGTAGCTCCTGCATCCCTCTCCCTGCTCACTGCTGGCCTTTCCCTTCCTGGCAGGCGGCTCCTGCAGCTGCGCTGGCTCCTGCACCTGCAAGGCCTGCAGATGCACCTCCTGCAAGAAGAGTGAGTGTGCGGGGCCTTCTCTGGCAATGCGGGGTGTGGGCTGAGTGCGAGGAGGGAGCCCAGAGCTCAGCAGGCAGGAGCAGGACAGTGACCAAACTTCCCGGCACCCCCCTCACCAGGAAGGGACTCCCAATCAGAGCTGGAATCACCTTCGACATGACCGAGACCCAGGCGCGCACTAGAGAACAGGGAGACTGAGGCCCAGACGGGTCACCAACCAACAACCTCAGACCTGTCACTAGAACTAGTCCTCCTCCCTCCTGAGTCACGCTTCTGAATCCTCCCAGGGACTGAAGCACTGTAGGGACATGAACGAGTGACCCTGTGTGGCTTCTCGGACCTGGTGCAGCCCCTTCCTGTCGAAGCAGCCCAGAGCCTCCCTATCCCGAGCGGGAGCTGCTCTGTGAGGGGTTTGCCTCCACTTTGATCCTGAGGACTTGGCTCACATCACTGGTGGTGCTGGGGGCTGGCTTTGTCTTGTCCCCAGAGGCCCTGCTCAGTGTCTCTCCAAGGCGCTGTGCCCTGTCCTGGGCACAGATGGGGCAGGCGACCTGAACCTAGTGCCTGAGAGCAATTCTCTCAGGACAGAGGACACCGTCGTAAACTCAGGGTCTGGGACTGAGGGCGGCTGGGCCAGGCCTGGTGTTGGGAAGGGTGGTTGCGGACAACGCGTGGTCCGACTGCACGCTGCCCTTGCCTCCCCAGGCTGCTGCTCCTGCTGCCCCGTGGGCTGCGCCAAGTGTGCCCAGGGCTGCGTCTGCAAAGGGGCCTCGGACAAGTGCAGCTGCTGTGCCTGATGTCGCGGAGAGCCTGCCCCAGGTGTCAACAGGGCAACCAGGACAAACCTGCATTTTACCGTTTTTCATACAAGCGGACCTGACGCTACATTCCTTTTTCTATGAAATATGTGAGTTGTAATAAAAGTTGTTGACTTTATTCTGGCTCTGTCTTCCTTCTTCTGTCTTGAACAAAGAGACGCCGTGCCCATCAGGGCTGGCGTGGGGAACTGGACTGGACGTGCAGAGACCTCGGCTCTGGACCAAAGAGTAACCCCCCACCCGCCAAAACCCACGCACACGGAGCGTCTTAGCCCCTTAGGTTAAGTTGAGCTTCAGTTTCTCAGCTCCAAATGAAAGCCTCGCCCGATGACATAGGGCACTGGACACACAGAGGACACACTCCGTCTATTCCCCTTACGAGTAGGGATTGCAGAGAACGTTGTCCATTTCTCATTGTCCTTCTCTGGGGGCCCCTGCCAAACTCAGTCCTCGGTGATGAGAGCCTGGAAAAGTACCCAGAGGGGATGGAATCCCACACCCCTCTTGTTTGACTTCTACACGCGACTGGCGTCTAAAACACCCTGGAAAGACCTATTTGTATTTTCTGCCACAGTTTTAACCCTGGTCAGTAAAAAGAATCGCTGAGATAAAATAGAAAAGGACACTATATGTGACACCCATTTTTCCCTTCAACACGTCAAATCACCTTCATACGTGGAGGAGCAATTCTGAAAGCTGGACGCTTTCATATGCTGCACTTACATTGAAGGTGTGCCCGAGTCCTGGGAACGCTTCACAGACGCCCCACTGTGCGGACCACACACGCCTGGAGCAGCTCTGCCCCCTGCCTCCCCACAGGGAACATCAGTCTTGGCTTGCCCAGGGCTACTGACAGGACACTCGCCACCCGTGACAGCTCCCTGCAGGGCCTTGGCTCTGAATCTTCGCAAGTTCCTCCCTAGATCAGGCTGACATCTTCCCTTCCCTCAAATGCAGCCCGTGGCTACTTGACACCCCGATAGTGATTTGAATTTGGTGGGAATTTCCCAGCTGTTTCCCTGAGACTTGCTTTCAGAAGAAGGACCTCATGTGTTCCTCTGCAGAGTGATGGTGGTGCTGCAGTGCGGAGGGCCTGGTGCTGTTTATTAGCAAGAAGCGTGTGTTGAGGGAACAGGTAATATAGTTCAGGTGTTGCGCCCCCTGGCGGTCTGGGGAGGGAACTCCTAGTTGATGGGCACTCGGAGAGAAAGAGGAGACACGTGGCTCAGAAGTCAGGAGCAAGATTGCCCACAGGTGCCCTGTGTGAAGGGGGGCATTTCAGGAGCCGGCCCGTTCTGCGTGCGTGGGTGTTGGTGTCAGGCACTCGGGTTCACAGCCAGCATGCCACTTCCTGACCTGGCAAGTCACTGATACTCTCGGAGATTTCATTTCCTCCTTTCGATAAAAAAGATTAATTTCAATGAGGGGGAAAAAGCCAGATAGTGGCCTGGCTCCTAGCTCGGGCTTCCCGAACGGTGTCCTTTATGATCGCTCTCTCCACACTGACATTTGTGCACAGAGAATCCTTGAGCTCCCAACAAGCTCCTGGAGAAAGGCTCCCTGGTTTGCAAGCAAGCTCATGGTGAGGGCACAGATGGATAGGAACCTTGCTTATCCAGTGCCAGAGGGCGTGGGGATGTTCTCCAACAAGCCCCATGGAACGAGGCACCGCCACAGCATTTGCACAGACTCAGTGAACCTGCAAGGTCTGGAGTGAGGGTGCCAATTGCAGAGAGGTTAAGCAACTTACCCAAGGGCACACAGCCTATACTCAGAGGACTACGCCTACACTACAGCTGTCTCACCTCCCGGCCACAGGGTGCCGGTTATGACATCACTGGAGGCTGAATCCGGCCTCTCCTTTTTCAGGGCTGCAAGGGTCTTCGGAGACAGTCCAGCTGTGCTCCTGGCTGCAGAGGTGGGAGGCTGAAGCCCAGAGAGGTCACAGAGCTGTGCAGAGGGCTCTGACTGCCAGCTCAGGGCTTTCCCACCGCTGCCTCTGTGCCAGGTGTTCCGTGTTCTCACCTTTCATGGGATGACATGGTGTCCGGTTGGGCGGGGGGCTGCAGTCAGCCTGCAGGAGGGCCAGTCCCATCTGTGTCACATGTAGCCCTGTGACATAACCTCTCTCTGGCTCAGTCTCCTCTGCTCTAAAGGGCAAAATGATAGTGTCTGGCTCTCGGGACTACAGAATTGAATACACGCAAAGAAGGTCAGAACCTACGGGGCACTCAGTGAGGAATCCATCGGATCACCGATTCACTTATTTATCTCTTTATTTATTTGTTATCATTAGCCTAGGAGACATTGTCCTCCTTCCAGACACGCAAGCAAGGATGGTGTGTTTAGCTCTGTGCTCTGGGCCGTCCTCATCAACCCTGTGAGCCTGGGACCAGTTCCCCTGAGAGGGTTATCCGGCCTTCCCGCAAAGAGCCGTTGACACTACAGGTAGAAAGCCGTGAGTCACACAGTCGCCGTCCTCCTAACACATACAGAAGGATCCTGCCATTTCTGCTGTCACCTGCATCCGGATTTCCTTACCATTTTCTTTTCAGCGATTTTCCGAAATATGTTATGCCAAAAGAAACCTCTTGAACACTACTGAAGGAGAGAGTCAGAAGGCAGCCACAAAGTCATAAATCCATTCCTATTCCGTCACTCTGGTCGCCCCCAGGATTGAGCTGGACATGGCAGAGACGGGCTGAGGACACAGCTCTGGGCCAAAGGGGAGCTTTCTCACTGACTCCCTCTCTCAGCCGCGAAGCGACAAAAGCACAGAAGCAGGGCACCACTCCCCAGCACCGTGGGCCTGCCTCCGGAGCCTCCTTGTACTGTAGGTAGTTTGGCCTTTGGGAAACGGGCTCCTGACTAGGATCTCCCTTCCCGGTTGGTGTGACAGTTCAAAGAGCAAGAGTGATGGACAAGGCTTGGCCTGGACTCCACGGTGAGTAACTGTCGGGACTACTCAAAGGGAACTATCCACTTGTCTCGCTGCTTTGTTATTTAACGCCAGGTCTGCCTATCACCTACAATGACGCCGTCCCTGGGGAGCATCCCATGATTGGGGAACCTCCACCCTGGCGTGGGGTGGACCGGCTACAGTGAGGAGCCCCCCTGGAAAGTTGAGGCAAAGAAGCCCCCGCGGAAATGAGCCAGGATCCCTCCAGGAAAGGAAGACACAAGTGAGGACGACTAGCGGCTGAAGGCAATGTTCAGCGCGCTGCGGTTCCAGGAGACGGTACCGGAAACATGCTTCCAAAGGACCGTGGTGGGGACCGGGGCTGGCAACGCCTGGGGACACGTGGGCTGGGCGAAACGGTGCTGAGGGTCACATCCGCCTGCCGTCTCTGACACCGCTCCCCGGCTCCAGCCAAGCCAGGGACACGAGCGGGAGGCGGGGGCTGTTCTCAGGCTGCAGGAAACGGCGACCCGCAGGCCGGCGGCGCGGGGCCCGGGGCGGGGAAGACCGCAGGACGCGGGAGCTGGATTCCTGCACAACCCGCCAACAGGGTGGCTGCTCCCGTCGGGCACATTGGGAAGGGGCGGCCAGGGGGCTGGGACACCGCTTACCGCACGGCACCCGGTTCCTCCGCTCCAGCCGGCACCGAAGTGGAATCGTGCGCTCGGCCCCGCCTGTTGCTCACAGCCCGGCCCAGGGCGCTGAGGGCGCTGCGGACGGCGCGGGCGCTGCGGACGGCGCGGGCGCTGCGGACGGCGCGGGCGCTGCGGACGGCGCGGGCGCTGCGGACGGCGCGGGCGCGGGCGCGGGCGTGGGCGCGGGCGCGGATCCGCGGGGCGCGTGCAAGGCGGGGGCGGGGCCTCTGCGCCCGGGCCGCCTCCTCGGCCTATAACTGAGCCCCCGGGCTCCTCGCTCCCACACGGCCCCCACCGGACCCGTGCAGCCGCTTCGCCCCTTGCTTTGGACCTCGGGCCTCACTTCTCCTCCAGATGGACCCCAAGTGCTCCTGCCCCACTGGTAAGGGAGCCCTGGCTTTGAGCCTTAGGATGCCCCCTTCCCAGGCACAGGACGACAAGGGAGGGTTTTGAGTTTGAGCTCAGGAGGACTCCTGTCACGGGTCCGGGGCTTTCTTGGTAGCCAGGCCCCTGGGAGCATGTCAGTCTCCCTTTGCCTCTCTGTTGACACTGAGGGCACGGAGGCTCCAGGCTGTCCTTCTTGAGGTCACCCAGCTGGTCAGGGGATTGCTAGACCGGGACCCAGTGTTTGGAGGAGGCCTCGGAGCTGCCAGGACTGGATGGGAGGAGGGGACACTGCCTCTTTGGGGTTCAGGCCATGGGCCCTGGCCCCCAGCCCCAGTCAGCCTGGGCTGGGTCTGGAGCCTGGGACCTTCCCTGTGGAGTCCCATCAGGAGGGGACCTACTCTCCTTGGACCAGAAGAGACGAGCTGGGGCTTCTCTATCCGCCTGAGTGGACACGAGCTCCCAGGACTGGGTCCTGACGGAGGAGGGCTCAGGGAGGCATTGCTGACCGTCTGCTGTAGCTCCTGCATCCCTCTCCCTGCTCACTGCTGGCCTTTCCCTTCCTGGCAGGCGGCTCCTGCAGCTGCGCTGGCTCCTGCACCTGCAAGGCCTGCAGATGCACCTCCTGCAAGAAGAGTGAGTGTGCGGGGCCTTCTCTGGCAATGCGGGGTGTGGGCTGAGTGCGAGGAGGGAGCCCAGAGCTCAGCAGGCAGGAGCAGGACAGTGACCAAACTTCCCGGCACCCCCCTCACCAGGAAGGGACTCCCAATCAGAGCTGGAATCACCTTCGACATGACCGAGACCCAGGCGCGCACTAGAGAACAGGGAGACTGAGGCCCAGACGGGTCACCAACCAACAACCTCAGACCTGGTCTGAGGTTGTTGGTTGGTGACCCGTCTAGGGCCTCAGTCCCTCCTGATCCTCTAGTGCGCGCCTGGGTCTACCTGGTAGGACATAACATGACCCGCTTCTGACCTGGTGCAGCCCCTTCCTGTCGAAGCAGCCCAGAGCCTCCCTATCCCGAGCGGGAGCTGCTCTGTGAGGGGTTTGCCTCCACTTTGATCCTGAGGACTTGGCTCACATCACTGGTGGTGCTGGGGGCTGGCTTTGTCTTGTCCCCAGAGGCCCTGCTCAGTGTCTCTCCAAGGCGCTGTGCCCTGTCCTGGGCACAGATGGGGCAGGCGACCTGAACCTAGTGCCTGAGAGCAATTCTCTCAGGACAGAGGACACCGTCGTAAACTCAGGGTCTGGGACTGAGGGCGGCTGGGCCAGGCCTGGTGTTGGGAAGGGTGGTTGCGGACAACGCGTGGTCCGACTGCACGCTGCCCTTGCCTCCCCAGGCTGCTGCTCCTGCTGCCCCGTGGGCTGCGCCAAGTGTGCCCAGGGCTGCGTCTGCAAAGGGGCCTCGGACAAGTGCAGCTGCTGTGCCTGATGTCGCGGAGAGCCTGCCCCAGGTGTCAACAGGGCAACCAGGACAAACCTGCATTTTACCGTTTTTCATACAAGCGGACCTGACGCTACATTCCTTTTTCTATGAAATATGTGAGTTGTAATAAAAGTTGTTGACTTTATTCTGGCTCTGTCTTCCTTCTTCTGTCTTGAACAAAGAGACGCCGTGCCCATCAGGGCTGGCGTGGGGAACTGGACTGGACGTGCAGAGACCTCGGCTCTGGACCAAAGAGTAACCCCCCACCCGCCAAAACCCACGCACACGGAGCGTCTTAGCCCCTTAGGTTAAGTTGAGCTTCAGTTTCTCAGCTCCAAATGAAAGCCTCGCCCGATGACATAGGGCACTGGACACACAGAGGACACGCTCCGTCTATTCCCCTTACGAGTAGGGATTGCAGAGAACGTTGTCCATTTCTCATTGTCCTTCTCTGGGGGCCCCTGCCAAACTCAGTCCTCGGTGATGAGAGCCTGGAAAAGTACCCAGAGGGGATGGAATCCCACACCCCTCTTGTTTGACTTCTACACGCGACTGGCGTCTAAAACACCCTGGAAAGACCTATTTGTATTTTCTGCCACAGTTTTAACCCTGGTCAGTAAAAAGAATCGCTGAGATAAAATAGAAAAGGACACTATATGTGACACCCATTTTTCCCTTCAACACGTCAAATCACCTTCATACGTGGAGGAGCAATTCTGAAAGCTGGACGCTTTCATATGCTGCACTTACATTGAAGGTGTGCCCGAGTCCTGGGAACGCTTCACAGACGCCCCACTGTGCGGACCACACACGCCTGGAGCAGCTCTGCCCCCTGCCTCCCCACAGGGAACATCAGTCTTGGCTTGCCCAGGGCTACTGACAGGACACTCGCCACCCGTGACAGCTCCCTGCAGGGCCTTGGCTCTGAATCTTCGCAAGTTCCTCCCTAGATCAGGCTGACACCTTCCCTTCCCTCAAATGCAGCCCGTGGCTACTTGACACCCCGATAGTGATTTGAATTTGGTGGGAATTTCCCAGCTGTTTCCCTGAGACTTGCTTTCAGAAGAAGGACCTCATGTGTTCCTCTGCAGAGTGATGGTGGTGCTGCAGTGCGGAGGGCCTGGTGCTGTTTATTAGCAAGAAGCGTGTGTTGAGGGAACAGGTAATATAGTTCAGGTGTTGCGCCCCCTGGCGGTCTGGGGAGGGAACTCCTAGTTGATGGGCACTCGGAGAGAAAGAGGAGACACGTGGCTCAGAAGTCAGGAGCAAGATTGCCCACAGGTGCCCTGTGTGAAGGGGGGCATTTCAGGAGCCGGCCCGTTCTGCGTGCGTGGGTGTTGGTGTCAGGCACTCGGGTTCACAGCCAGCATGCCACTTCCTGACCTGGCAAGTCACTGATACTCTCGGAGATTTCATTTCCTCCTTTCGATAAAAAAGATTAATTTCAATGAGGGGGAAAAAGCCAGATAGTGGCCTGGCTCCTAGCTCGGGCTTCCCGAACGGTGTCCTTTATGATCGCTCTCTCCACACTGACATTTGTGCACAGAGAATCCTTGAGCTCCCAACAAGCTCCTGGAGAAAGGCTCCCTGGTTTGCAAGCAAGCTCATGGTGAGGGCACAGATGGATAGGAACCTTGCTTATCCAGTGCCAGAGGGCGTGGGGATGTTCTCCAACAAGCCCCATGGAACGAGGCACCGCCACAGCATTTGCACAGACTCAGTGAACCTGCAAGGTCTGGAGTGAGGGTGCCAATTGCAGAGAGGTTAAGCAACTTACCCAAGGGCACACAGCCTATACTCAGAGGACTACGCCTACACTACAGCTGTCTCACCTCCCGGCCACAGGGTGCCGGTTATGACATCACTGGAGGCTGAATCCGGCCTCTCCTTTTTCAGGGCTGCAAGGGTCTTCGGAGACAGTCCAGCTGTGCTCCTGGCTGCAGAGGTGGGAGGCTGAAGCCCAGAGAGGTCACAGAGCTGTGCAGAGGGCTCTGACTGCCAGCTCAGGGCTTTCCCACCGCTGCCTCTGTGCCAGGTGTTCCGTGTTCTCACCTTTCATGGGATGACATGGTGTCCGGTTGGGCGGGGGGCTGCAGTCAGCCTGCAGGAGGGCCAGTCCCATCTGTGTCACATGTAGCCCTGTGACATAACCTCTCTCTGGCTCAGTCTCCTCTGCTCTAAAGGGCAAAATGATAGTGTCTGGCTCTCGGGACTACAGAATTGAATACACGCAAAGAAGGTCAGAACCTACGGGGCACTCAGTGAGGAATCCATCGGATCACCGATTCACTTATTTATCTCTTTATTTATTTGTTATCATTAGCCTAGGAGACATTGTCCTCCTTCCAGACACGCAAGCAAGGATGGTGTGTTTAGCTCTGTGCTCTGGGCCGTCCTCATCAACCCTGTGAGCCTGGGACCAGTTCCCCTGAGAGGGTTATCCGGCCTTCCCGCAAAGAGCCGTTGACACTACAGGTAGAAAGCCGTGAGTCACACAGTCGCCGTCCTCCTAACACATACAGAAGGATCCTGCCATTTCTGCTGTCACCTGCATCCGGATTTCCTTACCATTTTCTTTTCAGCGATTTTCCGAAATATGTTATGCCAAAAGAAACCTCTTGAACACTACTGAAGGAGAGAGTCAGAAGGCAGCCACAAAGTCATAAATCCATTCCTATTCCGTCACTCTGGTCGCCCCCAGGATTGAGCTGGACATGGCAGAGACGGGCTGAGGACACAGCTCTGGGCCAAAGGGGAGCTTTCTCACTGACTCCCTCTCTCAGCCGCGAAGCGACAAAAGCACAGAAGCAGGGCACCACTCCCCAGCACCGTGGGCCTGCCTCCGGAGCCTCCTTGTACTGTAGGTAGTTTGGCCTTTGGGAAACGGGCTCCTGACTAGGATCTCCCTTCCCGGTTGGTGTGACAGTTCAAAGAGCAAGAGTGATGGACAAGGCTTGGCCTGGACTCCACGGTGAGTAACTGTCGGGACTACTCAAAGGGAACTATCCACTTGTCTCGCTGCTTTGTTATTTAACGCCAGGTCTGCCTATCACCTACAATGACGCCGTCCCTGGGGAGCATCCCATGATTGGGGAACCTCCACCCTGGCGTGGGGTGGACCGGCTACAGTGAGGAGCCCCCCTGGAAAGTTGAGGCAAAGAAGCCCCCGCGGAAATGAGCCAGGATCCCTCCAGGAAAGGAAGACACAAGTGAGGACGACTAGCGGCTGAAGGCAATGTTCAGCGCGCTGCGGTTCCAGGAGACGGTACCGGAAACATGCTTCCAAAGGACCGTGGTGGGGACCGGGGCTGGCAACGCCTGGGGACACGTGGGCTGGGCGAAACGGTGCTGAGGGTCACATCCGCCTGCCGTCTCTGACACCGCTCCCCGGCTCCAGCCAAGCCAGGGACACGAGCGGGAGGCGGGGGCTGTTCTCAGGCTGCAGGAAACGGCGACCCGCAGGCCGGCGGCGCGGGGCCCGGGGCGGGGAAGACCGCAGGACGCGGGAGCTGGATTCCTGCACAACCCGCCAACAGGGTGGCTGCTCCCGTCGGGCACATTGGGAAGGGGCGGCCAGGGGGCTGGGACACCGCTTACCGCACGGCACCCGGTTCCTCCGCTCCAGCCGGCACCGAAGTGGAATCGTGCGCTCGGCCCCGCCTGTTGCTCACAGCCCGGCCCAGGGCGCTGAGGGCGCTGCGGACGGCGCGGGCGCTGCGGACGGCGCGGGCGCGGGCGCGGGCGTGGGCGCGGGCGCGGATCCGCGGGGCGCGTGCAAGGCGGGGGCGGGGCCTCTGCGCCCGGGCCGCCTCCTCGGCCTATAACTGAGCCCCCGGGCTCCTCGCTCCCACACGGCCCCCACCGGACCCGTGCAGCCGCTTCGCCCCTTGCTTTGGACCTCGGGCCTCACTTCTCCTCCAGATGGACCCCAAGTGCTCCTGCCCCACTGGTAAGGGAGCCCTGGCTTTGAGCCTTAGGATGCCCCCTTCCCAGGCACAGGACGACAAGGGAGGGTTTTGAGTTTGAGCTCAGGAGGACTCCTGTCACGGGTCCGGGGCTTTCTTGGTAGCCAGGCCCCTGGGAGCATGTCAGTCTCCCTTTGCCTCTCTGTTGACACTGAGGGCACGGAGGCTCCAGGCTGTCCTTCTTGAGGTCACCCAGCTGGTCAGGGGATTGCTAGACCGGGACCCAGTGTTTGGAGGAGGCCTCGGAGCTGCCAGGACTGGATGGGAGGAGGGGACACTGCCTCTTTGGGGTTCAGGCCATGGGCCCTGGCCCCCAGCCCCAGTCAGCCTGGGCTGGGTCTGGAGCCTGGGACCTTCCCTGTGGAGTCCCATCAGGAGGGGACCTACTCTCCTTGGACCAGAAGAGACGAGCTGGGGCTTCTCTATCCGCCTGAGTGGACACGAGCTCCCAGGACTGGGTCCTGACGGAGGAGGGCTCAGGGAGGCATTGCTGACCGTCTGCTGTAGCTCCTGCATCCCTCTCCCTGCTCACTGCTGGCCTTTCCCTTCCTGGCAGGCGGCTCCTGCAGCTGCGCTGGCTCCTGCACCTGCAAGGCCTGCAGATGCACCTCCTGCAAGAAGAGTGAGTGTGCGGGGCCTTCTCTGGCAATGCGGGGTGTGGGCTGAGTGCGAGGAGGGAGCCCAGAGCTCAGCAGGCAGGAGCAGGACAGTGACCAAACTTCCCGGCACCCCCCTCACCAGGAAGGGACTCCCAATCAGAGCTGGAATCACCTTCGACATGACCGAGACCCAGGCGCGCACTAGAGAACAGGGAGACTGAGGCCCAGACGGGTCACCAACCAACAACCTCAGACCTGTCACTAGAACTAGTCCTCCTCCCTCCTGAGTCACGCTTCTGAATCCTCCCAGGGACTGAAGCACTGTAGGGACATGAACGAGTGACCCTGTGTGGCTTCTCGGACCTGGTGCAGCCCCTTCCTGTCGAAGCAGCCCAGAGCCTCCCTATCCCGAGCGGGAGCTGCTCTGTGAGGGGTTTGCCTCCACTTTGATCCTGAGGACTTGGCTCACATCACTGGTGGTGCTGGGGGCTGGCTTTGTCTTGTCCCCAGAGGCCCTGCTCAGTGTCTCTCCAAGGCGCTGTGCCCTGTCCTGGGCACAGATGGGGCAGGCGACCTGAACCTAGTGCCTGAGAGCAATTCTCTCAGGACAGAGGACACCGTCGTAAACTCAGGGTCTGGGACTGAGGGCGGCTGGGCCAGGCCTGGTGTTGGGAAGGGTGGTTGCGGACAACGCGTGGTCCGACTGCACGCTGCCCTTGCCTCCCCAGGCTGCTGCTCCTGCTGCCCCGTGGGCTGCGCCAAGTGTGCCCAGGGCTGCGTCTGCAAAGGGGCCTCGGACAAGTGCAGCTGCTGTGCCTGATGTCGCGGAGAGCCTGCCCCAGGTGTCAACAGGGCAACCAGGACAAACCTGCATTTTACCGTTTTTCATACAAGCGGACCTGACGCTACATTCCTTTTTCTATGAAATATGTGAGTTGTAATAAAAGTTGTTGACTTTATTCTGGCTCTGTCTTCCTTCTTCTGTCTTGAACAAAGAGACGCCGTGCCCATCAGGGCTGGCGTGGGGAACTGGACTGGACGTGCAGAGACCTCGGCTCTGGACCAAAGAGTAACCCCCCACCCGCCAAAACCCACGCACACGGAGCGTCTTAGCCCCTTAGGTTAAGTTGAGCTTCAGTTTCTCAGCTCCAAATGAAAGCCTCGCCCGATGACATAGGGCACTGGACACACAGAGGACACGCTCCGTCTATTCCCCTTACGAGTAGGGATTGCAGAGAACGTTGTCCATTTCTCATTGTCCTTCTCTGGGGGCCCCTGCCAAACTCAGTCCTCGGTGATGAGAGCCTGGAAAAGTACCCAGAGGGGATGGAATCCCACACCCCTCTTGTTTGACTTCTACACGCGACTGGCGTCTAAAACACCCTGGAAAGACCTATTTGTATTTTCTGCCACAGTTTTAACCCTGGTCAGTAAAAAGAATCGCTGAGATAAAATAGAAAAGGACACTATATGTGACACCCATTTTTCCCTTCAACACGTCAAATCACCTTCATACGTGGAGGAGCAATTCTGAAAGCTGGACGCTTTCATATGCTGCACTTACATTGAAGGTGTGCCCGAGTCCTGGGAACGCTTCACAGACGCCCCACTGTGCGGACCACACACGCCTGGAGCAGCTCTGCCCCCTGCCTCCCCACAGGGAACATCAGTCTTGGCTTGCCCAGGGCTACTGACAGGACACTCGCCACCCGTGACAGCTCCCTGCAGGGCCTTGGCTCTGAATCTTCGCAAGTTCCTCCCTAGATCAGGCTGACACCTTCCCTTCCCTCAAATGCAGCCCGTGGCTACTTGACACCCCGATAGTGATTTGAATTTGGTGGGAATTTCCCAGCTGTTTCCCTGAGACTTGCTTTCAGAAGAAGGACCTCATGTGTTCCTCTGCAGAGTGATGGTGGTGCTGCAGTGCGGAGGGCCTGGTGCTGTTTATTAGCAAGAAGCGTGTGTTGAGGGAACAGGTAATATAGTTCAGGTGTTGCGCCCCCTGGCGGTCTGGGGAGGGAACTCCTAGTTGATGGGCACTCGGAGAGAAAGAGGAGACACGTGGCTCAGAAGTCAGGAGCAAGATTGCCCACAGGTGCCCTGTGTGAAGGGGGGCATTTCAGGAGCCGGCCCGTTCTGCGTGCGTGGGTGTTGGTGTCAGGCACTCGGGTTCACAGCCAGCATGCCACTTCCTGACCTGGCAAGTCACTGATACTCTCGGAGATTTCATTTCCTCCTTTCGATAAAAAAGATTAATTTCAATGAGGGGGAAAAAGCCAGATAGTGGCCTGGCTCCTAGCTCGGGCTTCCCGAACGGTGTCCTTTATGATCGCTCTCTCCACACTGACATTTGTGCACAGAGAATCCTTGAGCTCCCAACAAGCTCCTGGAGAAAGGCTCCCTGGTTTGCAAGCAAGCTCATGGTGAGGGCACAGATGGATAGGAACCTTGCTTATCCAGTGCCAGAGGGCGTGGGGATGTTCTCCAACAAGCCCCATGGAACGAGGCACCGCCACAGCATTTGCACAGACTCAGTGAACCTGCAAGGTCTGGAGTGAGGGTGCCAATTGCAGAGAGGTTAAGCAACTTACCCAAGGGCACACAGCCTATACTCAGAGGACTACGCCTACACTACAGCTGTCTCACCTCCCGGCCACAGGGTGCCGGTTATGACATCACTGGAGGCTGAATCCGGCCTCTCCTTTTTCAGGGCTGCAAGGGTCTTCGGAGACAGTCCAGCTGTGCTCCTGGCTGCAGAGGTGGGAGGCTGAAGCCCAGAGAGGTCACAGAGCTGTGCAGAGGGCTCTGACTGCCAGCTCAGGGCTTTCCCACCGCTGCCTCTGTGCCAGGTGTTCCGTGTTCTCACCTTTCATGGGATGACATGGTGTCCGGTTGGGCGGGGGGCTGCAGTCAGCCTGCAGGAGGGCCAGTCCCATCTGTGTCACATGTAGCCCTGTGACATAACCTCTCTCTGGCTCAGTCTCCTCTGCTCTAAAGGGCAAAATGATAGTGTCTGGCTCTCGGGACTACAGAATTGAATACACGCAAAGAAGGTCAGAACCTACGGGGCACTCAGTGAGGAATCCATCGGATCACCGATTCACTTATTTATCTCTTTATTTATTTGTTATCATTAGCCTAGGAGACATTGTCCTCCTTCCAGACACGCAAGCAAGGATGGTGTGTTTAGCTCTGTGCTCTGGGCCGTCCTCATCAACCCTGTGAGCCTGGGACCAGTTCCCCTGAGAGGGTTATCCGGCCTTCCCGCAAAGAGCCGTTGACACTACAGGTAGAAAGCCGTGAGTCACACAGTCGCCGTCCTCCTAACACATACAGAAGGATCCTGCCATTTCTGCTGTCACCTGCATCCGGATTTCCTTACCATTTTCTTTTCAGCGATTTTCCGAAATATGTTATGCCAAAAGAAACCTCTTGAACACTACTGAAGGAGAGAGTCAGAAGGCAGCCACAAAGTCATAAATCCATTCCTATTCCGTCACTCTGGTCGCCCCCAGGATTGAGCTGGACATGGCAGAGACGGGCTGAGGACACAGCTCTGGGCCAAAGGGGAGCTTTCTCACTGACTCCCTCTCTCAGCCGCGAAGCGACAAAAGCACAGAAGCAGGGCACCACTCCCCAGCACCGTGGGCCTGCCTCCGGAGCCTCCTTGTACTGTAGGTAGTTTGGCCTTTGGGAAACGGGCTCCTGACTAGGATCTCCCTTCCCGGTTGGTGTGACAGTTCAAAGAGCAAGAGTGATGAACAAGGCTTGGCCTGGACTCCACGGTGAGTAACTGTCGGGACTACTCAAAGGGAACTATCCACTTGTCTCGCTGCTTTGTTATTTAACGCCAGGTCTGCCTATCACCTACAATGACGCCGTCCCTGGGGAGCATCCCATGATTGGGGAACCTCCACCCTGGCGTGGGGTGGACCGGCTACAGTGAGGAGCCCCCCTGGAAAGTTGAGGCAAAGAAGCCCCCGCGGAAATGAGCCAGGATCCCTCCAGGAAAGGAAGACACAAGTGAGGACGACTAGCGGCTGAAGGCAATGTTCAGCGCGCTGCGGTTCCAGGAGACGGTACCGGAAACATGCTTCCAAAGGACCGTGGTGGGGACCGGGGCTGGCAACGCCTGGGGACACGTGGGCTGGGCGAAACGGTGCTGAGGGTCACATCCGCCTGCCGTCTCTGACACCGCTCCCCGGCTCCAGCCAAGCCAGGGACACGAGCGGGAGGCGGGGGCTGTTCTCAGGCTGCAGGAAACGGCGACCCGCAGGCCGGCGGCGCGGGGCCCGGGGCGGGGAAGACCGCAGGACGCGGGAGCTGGATTCCTGCACAACCCGCCAACAGGGTGGCTGCTCCCGTCGGGCACATTGGGAAGGGGCGGCCAGGGGGCTGGGACACCGCTTACCGCACGGCACCCGGTTCCTCCGCTCCAGCCGGCACCGAAGTGGAATCGTGCGCTCGGCCCCGCCTGTTGCTCACAGCCCGGCCCAGGGCGCTGAGGGCGCTGCGGACGGCGCGGGCGCTGCGGACGGCGCGGGCGCGGGCGCGGGCGTGGGCGCGGGCGCGGATCCGCGGGGCGCGTGCAAGGCGGGGGCGGGGCCTCTGCGCCCGGGCCGCCTCCTCGGCCTATAACTGAGCCCCCGGGCTCCTCGCTCCCACACGGCCCCCACCGGACCCGTGCAGCCGCTTCGCCCCTTGCTTTGGACCTCGGGCCTCACTTCTCCTCCAGATGGACCCCAAGTGCTCCTGCCCCACTGGTAAGGGAGCCCTGGCTTTGAGCCTTAGGATGCCCCCTTCCCAGGCACAGGACGACAAGGGAGGGTTTTGAGTTTGAGCTCAGGAGGACTCCTGTCACGGGTCCGGGGCTTTCTTGGTAGCCAGGCCCCTGGGAGCATGTCAGTCTCCCTTTGCCTCTCTGTTGACACTGAGGGCACGGAGGCTCCAGGCTGTCCTTCTTGAGGTCACCCAGCTGGTCAGGGGATTGCTAGACCGGGACCCAGTGTTTGGAGGAGGCCTCGGAGCTGCCAGGACTGGATGGGAGGAGGGGACACTGCCTCTTTGGGGTTCAGGCCATGGGCCCTGGCCCCCAGCCCCAGTCAGCCTGGGCTGGGTCTGGAGCCTGGGACCTTCCCTGTGGAGTCCCATCAGGAGGGGACCTACTCTCCTTGGACCAGAAGAGACGAGCTGGGGCTTCTCTATCCGCCTGAGTGGACACGAGCTCCCAGGACTGGGTCCTGACGGAGGAGGGCTCAGGGAGGCATTGCTGACCGTCTGCTGTAGCTCCTGCATCCCTCTCCCTGCTCACTGCTGGCCTTTCCCTTCCTGGCAGGCGGCTCCTGCAGCTGCGCTGGCTCCTGCACCTGCAAGGCCTGCAGATGCACCTCCTGCAAGAAGAGTGAGTGTGCGGGGCCTTCTCTGGCAATGCGGGGTGTGGGCTGAGTGCGAGGAGGGAGCCCAGAGCTCAGCAGGCAGGAGCAGGACAGTGACCAAACTTCCCGGCACCCCCCTCACCAGGAAGGGACTCCCAATCAGAGCTGGAATCACCTTCGACATGACCGAGACCCAGGCGCGCACTAGAGAACAGGGAGACTGAGGCCCAGACGGGTCACCAACCAACAACCTCAGACCTGTCACTAGAACTAGTCCTCCTCCCTCCTGAGTCACGCTTCTGAATCCTCCCAGGGACTGAAGCACTGTAGGGACATGAACGAGTGACCCTGTGTGGCTTCTCGGACCTGGTGCAGCCCCTTCCTGTCGAAGCAGCCCAGAGCCTCCCTATCCCGAGCGGGAGCTGCTCTGTGAGGGGTTTGCCTCCACTTTGATCCTGAGGACTTGGCTCACATCACTGGTGGTGCTGGGGGCTGGCTTTGTCTTGTCCCCAGAGGCCCTGCTCAGTGTCTCTCCAAGGCGCTGTGCCCTGTCCTGGGCACAGATGGGGCAGGCGACCTGAACCTAGTGCCTGAGAGCAATTCTCTCAGGACAGAGGACACCGTCGTAAACTCAGGGTCTGGGACTGAGGGCGGCTGGGCCAGGCCTGGTGTTGGGAAGGGTGGTTGCGGACAACGCGTGGTCCGACTGCACGCTGCCCTTGCCTCCCCAGGCTGCTGCTCCTGCTGCCCCGTGGGCTGCGCCAAGTGTGCCCAGGGCTGCGTCTGCAAAGGGGCCTCGGACAAGTGCAGCTGCTGTGCCTGATGTCGCGGAGAGCCTGCCCCAGGTGTCAACAGGGCAACCAGGACAAACCTGCATTTTACCGTTTTTCATACAAGCGGACCTGACGCTACATTCCTTTTTCTATGAAATATGTGAGTTGTAATAAAAGTTGTTGACTTTATTCTGGCTCTGTCTTCCTTCTTCTGTCTTGAACAAAGAGACGCCGTGCCCATCAGGGCTGGCGTGGGGAACTGGACTGGACGTGCAGAGACCTCGGCTCTGGACCAAAGAGTAACCCCCCACCCGCCAAAACCCACGCACACGGAGCGTCTTAGCCCCTTAGGTTAAGTTGAGCTTCAGTTTCTCAGCTCCAAATGAAAGCCTCGCCCGATGACATAGGGCACTGGACACACAGAGGACACGCTCCGTCTATTCCCCTTACGAGTAGGGATTGCAGAGAACGTTGTCCATTTCTCATTGTCCTTCTCTGGGGGCCCCTGCCAAACTCAGTCCTCGGTGATGAGAGCCTGGAAAAGTACCCAGAGGGGATGGAATCCCACACCCCTCTTGTTTGACTTCTACACGCGACTGGCGTCTAAAACACCCTGGAAAGACCTATTTGTATTTTCTGCCACAGTTTTAACCCTGGTCAGTAAAAAGAATCGCTGAGATAAAATAGAAAAGGACACTATATGTGACACCCATTTTTCCCTTCAACACGTCAAATCACCTTCATACGTGGAGGAGCAATTCTGAAAGCTGGACGCTTTCATATGCTGCACTTACATTGAAGGTGTGCCCGAGTCCTGGGAACGCTTCACAGACGCCCCACTGTGCGGACCACACACGCCTGGAGCAGCTCTGCCCCCTGCCTCCCCACAGGGAACATCAGTCTTGGCTTGCCCAGGGCTACTGACAGGACACTCGCCACCCGTGACAGCTCCCTGCAGGGCCTTGGCTCTGAATCTTCGCAAGTTCCTCCCTAGATCAGGCTGACATCTTCCCTTCCCTCAAATGCAGCCCGTGGCTACTTGACACCCCGATAGTGATTTGAATTTGGTGGGAATTTCCCAGCTGTTTCCCTGAGACTTGCTTTCAGAAGAAGGACCTCATGTGTTCCTCTGCAGAGTGATGGTGGTGCTGCAGTGCGGAGGGCCTGGTGCTGTTTATTAGCAAGAAGCGTGTGTTGAGGGAACAGGTAATATAGTTCAGGTGTTGCGCCCCCTGGCGGTCTGGGGAGGGAACTCCTAGTTGATGGGCACTCGGAGAGAAAGAGGAGACACGTGGCTCAGAAGTCAGGAGCAAGATTGCCCACAGGTGCCCTGTGTGAAGGGGGGCATTTCAGGAGCCGGCCCGTTCTGCGTGCGTGGGTGTTGGTGTCAGGCACTCGGGTTCACAGCCAGCATGCCACTTCCTGACCTGGCAAGTCACTGATACTCTCGGAGATTTCATTTCCTCCTTTCGATAAAAAAGATTAATTTCAATGAGGGGGAAAAAGCCAGATAGTGGCCTGGCTCCTAGCTCGGGCTTCCCGAACGGTGTCCTTTATGATCGCTCTCTCCACACTGACATTTGTGCACAGAGAATCCTTGAGCTCCCAACAAGCTCCTGGAGAAAGGCTCCCTGGTTTGCAAGCAAGCTCATGGTGAGGGCACAGATGGATAGGAACCTTGCTTATCCAGTGCCAGAGGGCGTGGGGATGTTCTCCAACAAGCCCCATGGAACGAGGCACCGCCACAGCATTTGCACAGACTCAGTGAACCTGCAAGGTCTGGAGTGAGGGTGCCAATTGCAGAGAGGTTAAGCAACTTACCCAAGGGCACACAGCCTATACTCAGAGGACTACGCCTACACTACAGCTGTCTCACCTCCCGGCCACAGGGTGCCGGTTATGACATCACTGGAGGCTGAATCCGGCCTCTCCTTTTTCAGGGCTGCAAGGGTCTTCGGAGACAGTCCAGCTGTGCTCCTGGCTGCAGAGGTGGGAGGCTGAAGCCCAGAGAGGTCACAGAGCTGTGCAGAGGGCTCTGACTGCCAGCTCAGGGCTTTCCCACCGCTGCCTCTGTGCCAGGTGTTCCGTGTTCTCACCTTTCATGGGATGACATGGTGTCCGGTTGGGCGGGGGGCTGCAGTCAGCCTGCAGGAGGGCCAGTCCCATCTGTGTCACATGTAGCCCTGTGACATAACCTCTCTCTGGCTCAGTCTCCTCTGCTCTAAAGGGCAAAATGATAGTGTCTGGCTCTCGGGACTACAGAATTGAATACACGCAAAGAAGGTCAGAACCTACGGGGCACTCAGTGAGGAATCCATCGGATCACCGATTCACTTATTTATCTCTTTATTTATTTGTTATCATTAGCCTAGGAGACATTGTCCTCCTTCCAGACACGCAAGCAAGGATGGTGTGTTTAGCTCTGTGCTCTGGGCCGTCCTCATCAACCCTGTGAGCCTGGGACCAGTTCCCCTGAGAGGGTTATCCGGCCTTCCCGCAAAGAGCCGTTGACACTACAGGTAGAAAGCCGTGAGTCACACAGTCGCCGTCCTCCTAACACATACAGAAGGATCCTGCCATTTCTGCTGTCACCTGCATCCGGATTTCCTTACCATTTTCTTTTCAGCGATTTTCCGAAATATGTTATGCCAAAAGAAACCTCTTGAACACTACTGAAGGAGAGAGTCAGAAGGCAGCCACAAAGTCATAAATCCATTCCTATTCCGTCACTCTGGTCGCCCCCAGGATTGAGCTGGACATGGCAGAGACGGGCTGAGGACACAGCTCTGGGCCAAAGGGGAGCTTTCTCACTGACTCCCTCTCTCAGCCGCGAAGCGACAAAAGCACAGAAGCAGGGCACCACTCCCCAGCACCGTGGGCCTGCCTCCGGAGCCTCCTTGTACTGTAGGTAGTTTGGCCTTTGGGAAACGGGCTCCTGACTAGGATCTCCCTTCCCGGTTGGTGTGACAGTTCAAAGAGCAAGAGTGATGAACAAGGCTTGGCCTGGACTCCACGGTGAGTAACTGTCGGGACTACTCAAAGGGAACTATCCACTTGTCTCGCTGCTTTGTTATTTAACGCCAGGTCTGCCTATCACCTACAATGACGCCGTCCCTGGGGAGCATCCCATGATTGGGGAACCTCCACCCTGGCGTGGGGTGGACCGGCTACAGTGAGGAGCCCCCCTGGAAAGTTGAGGCAAAGAAGCCCCCGCGGAAATGAGCCAGGATCCCTCCAGGAAAGGAAGACACAAGTGAGGACGACTAGCGGCTGAAGGCAATGTTCAGCGCGCTGCGGTTCCAGGAGACGGTACCGGAAACATGCTTCCAAAGGACCGTGGTGGGGACCGGGGCTGGCAACGCCTGGGGACACGTGGGCTGGGCGAAACGGTGCTGAGGGTCACATCCGCCTGCCGTCTCTGACACCGCTCCCCGGCTCCAGCCAAGCCAGGGACACGAGCGGGAGGCGGGGGCTGTTCTCAGGCTGCAGGAAACGGCGACCCGCAGGCCGGCGGCGCGGGGCCCGGGGCGGGGAAGACCGCAGGACGCGGGAGCTGGATTCCTGCACAACCCGCCAACAGGGTGGCTGCTCCCGTCGGGCACATGGGGAAGGGGCGGCCAGGGGGCTGGGACACCGCTTACCGCACGGCACCCGGTTCCTCCGCTCCAGCCGGCACCGAAGTGGAATCGTGCGCTCGGCCCCGCCTGTTGCTCACAGCCCGGCCCAGGGCGCTGAGGGCGCTGCGGACGGCGCGGGCGCTGCGGACGGCGCGGGCGCGGGCGCGGGCGTGGGCGCGGGCGCGGATCCGCGGGGCGCGTGCAAGGCGGGGGCGGGGCCTCTGCGCCCGGGCCGCCTCCTCGGCCTATAACTGAGCCCCCGGGCTCCTCGCTCCCACACGGCCCCCACCGGACCCGTGCAGCCGCTTCGCCCCTTGCTTTGGACCTCGGGCCTCACTTCTCCTCCAGATGGACCCCAAGTGCTCCTGCCCCACTGGTAAGGGAGCCCTGGCTTTGAGCCTTAGGATGCCCCCTTCCCAGGCACAGGACGACAAGGGAGGGTTTTGAGTTTGAGCTCAGGAGGACTCCTGTCACGGGTCCGGGGCTTTCTTGGTAGCCAGGCCCCTGGGAGCATGTCAGTCTCCCTTTGCCTCTCTGTTGACACTGAGGGCACGGAGGCTCCAGGCTGTCCTTCTTGAGGTCACCCAGCTGGTCAGGGGATTGCTAGACCGGGACCCAGTGTTTGGAGGAGGCCTCGGAGCTGCCAGGACTGGATGGGAGGAGGGGACACTGCCTCTTTGGGGTTCAGGCCATGGGCCCTGGCCCCCAGCCCCAGTCAGCCTGGGCTGGGTCTGGAGCCTGGGACCTTCCCTGTGGAGTCCCATCAGGAGGGGACCTACTCTCCTTGGACCAGAAGAGACGAGCTGGGGCTTCTCTATCCGCCTGAGTGGACACGAGCTCCCAGGACTGGGTCCTGACGGAGGAGGGCTCAGGGAGGCATTGCTGACCGTCTGCTGTAGCTCCTGCATCCCTCTCCCTGCTCACTGCTGGCCTTTCCCTTCCTGGCAGGCGGCTCCTGCAGCTGCGCTGGCTCCTGCACCTGCAAGGCCTGCAGATGCACCTCCTGCAAGAAGAGTGAGTGTGCGGGGCCTTCTCTGGCAATGCGGGGTGTGGGCTGAGTGCGAGGAGGGAGCCCAGAGCTCAGCAGGCAGGAGCAGGACAGTGACCAAACTTCCCGGCACCCCCCTCACCAGGAAGGGACTCCCAATCAGAGCTGGAATCACCTTCGACATGACCGAGACCCAGGCGCGCACTAGAGAACAGGGAGACTGAGGCCCAGACGGGTCACCAACCAACAACCTCAGACCTGTCACTAGAACTAGTCCTCCTCCCTCCTGAGTCACGCTTCTGAATCCTCCCAGGGACTGAAGCACTGTAGGGACATGAACGAGTGACCCTGTGTGGCTTCTCGGACCTGGTGCAGCCCCTTCCTGTCGAAGCAGCCCAGAGCCTCCCTATCCCGAGCGGGAGCTGCTCTGTGAGGGGTTTGCCTCCACTTTGATCCTGAGGACTTGGCTCACATCACTGGTGGTGCTGGGGGCTGGCTTTGTCTTGTCCCCAGAGGCCCTGCTCAGTGTCTCTCCAAGGCGCTGTGCCCTGTCCTGGGCACAGATGGGGCAGGCGACCTGAACCTAGTGCCTGAGAGCAATTCTCTCAGGACAGAGGACACCGTCGTAAACTCAGGGTCTGGGCCTGAGGGCGGCTGGGCCAGGCCTGGTGTTGGGAAGGGTGGTTGCGGACAACGCGTGGTCCGACTGCACGCTGCCCTTGCCTCCCCAGGCTGCTGCTCCTGCTGCCCCGTGGGCTGCGCCAAGTGTGCCCAGGGCTGCGTCTGCAAAGGGGCCTCGGACAAGTGCAGCTGCTGTGCCTGATGTCGCGGAGAGCCTGCCCCAGGTGTCAACAGGGCAACCAGGACAAACCTGCATTTTACCGTTTTTCATACAAGCGGACCTGACGCTACATTCCTTTTTCTATGAAATATGTGAGTTGTAATAAAAGTTGTTGACTTTATTCTGGCTCTGTCTTCCTTCTTCTGTCTTGAACAAAGAGACGCCGTGCCCATCAGGGCTGGCGTGGGGAACTGGACTGGACGTGCAGAGACCTCGGCTCTGGACCAAAGAGTAACCCCCCACCCGCCAAAACCCACGCACACGGAGCGTCTTAGCCCCTTAGGTTAAGTTGAGCTTCAGTTTCTCAGCTCCAAATGAAAGCCTCGCCCGATGACATAGGGCACTGGACACACAGAGGACACGCTCCGTCTATTCCCCTTACGAGTAGGGATTGCAGAGAACGTTGTCCATTTCTCATTGTCCTTCTCTGGGGGCCCCTGCCAAACTCAGTCCTCGGTGATGAGAGCCTGGAAAAGTACCCAGAGGGGATGGAATCCCACACCCCTCTTGTTTGACTTCTACACGCGACTGGCGTCTAAAACACCCTGGAAAGACCTATTTGTATTTTCTGCCACAGTTTTAACCCTGGTCAGTAAAAAGAATCGCTGAGATAAAATAGAAAAGGACACTATATGTGACACCCATTTTTCCCTTCAACACGTCAAATCACCTTCATACGTGGAGGAGCAATTCTGAAAGCTGGACGCTTTCATATGCTGCACTTACATTGAAGGTGTGCCCGAGTCCTGGGAACGCTTCACAGACGCCCCACTGTGCGGACCACACACGCCTGGAGCAGCTCTGCCCCCTGCCTCCCCACAGGGAACATCAGTCTTGGCTTGCCCAGGGCTACTGACAGGACACTCGCCACCCGTGACAGCTCCCTGCAGGGCCTTGGCTCTGAATCTTCGCAAGTTCCTCCCTAGATCAGGCTGACATCTTCCCTTCCCTCAAATGCAGCCCGTGGCTACTTGACACCCCGATAGTGATTTGAATTTGGTGGGAATTTCCCAGCTGTTTCCCTGAGACTTGCTTTCAGAAGAAGGACCTCATGTGTTCCTCTGCAGAGTGATGGTGGTGCTGCAGTGCGGAGGGCCTGGTGCTGTTTATTAGCAAGAAGCGTGTGTTGAGGGAACAGGTAATATAGTTCAGGTGTTGCGCCCCCTGGCGGTCTGGGGAGGGAACTCCTAGTTGATGGGCACTCGGAGAGAAAGAGGAGACACGTGGCTCAGAAGTCAGGAGCAAGATTGCCCACAGGTGCCCTGTGTGAAGGGGGGCATTTCAGGAGCCGGCCCGTTCTGCGTGCGTGGGTGTTGGTGTCAGGCACTCGGGTTCACAGCCAGCATGCCACTTCCTGACCTGGCAAGTCACTGATACTCTCGGAGATTTCATTTCCTCCTTTCGATAAAAAAGATTAATTTCAATGAGGGGGAAAAAGCCAGATAGTGGCCTGGCTCCTAGCTCGGGCTTCCCGAACGGTGTCCTTTATGATCGCTCTCTCCACACTGACATTTGTGCACAGAGAATCCTTGAGCTCCCAACAAGCTCCTGGAGAAAGGCTCCCTGGTTTGCAAGCAAGCTCATGGTGAGGGCACAGATGGATAGGAACCTTGCTTATCCAGTGCCAGAGGGCGTGGGGATGTTCTCCAACAAGCCCCATGGAACGAGGCACCGCCACAGCATTTGCACAGACTCAGTGAACCTGCAAGGTCTGGAGTGAGGGTGCCAATTGCAGAGAGGTTAAGCAACTTACCCAAGGGCACACAGCCTATACTCAGAGGACTACGCCTACACTACAGCTGTCTCACCTCCCGGCCACAGGGTGCCGGTTATGACATCACTGGAGGCTGAATCCGGCCTCTCCTTTTTCAGGGCTGCAAGGGTCTTCGGAGACAGTCCAGCTGTGCTCCTGGCTGCAGAGGTGGGAGGCTGAAGCCCAGAGAGGTCACAGAGCTGTGCAGAGGGCTCTGACTGCCAGCTCAGGGCTTTCCCACCGCTGCCTCTGTGCCAGGTGTTCCGTGTTCTCACCTTTCATGGGATGACATGGTGTCCGGTTGGGCGGGGGGCTGCAGTCAGCCTGCAGGAGGGCCAGTCCCATCTGTGTCACATGTAGCCCTGTGACATAACCTCTCTCTGGCTCAGTCTCCTCTGCTCTAAAGGGCAAAATGATAGTGTCTGGCTCTCGGGACTACAGAATTGAATACACGCAAAGAAGGTCAGAACCTACGGGGCACTCAGTGAGGAATCCATCGGATCACCGATTCACTTATTTATCTCTTTATTTATTTGTTATCATTAGCCTAGGAGACATTGTCCTCCTTCCAGACACGCAAGCAAGGATGGTGTGTTTAGCTCTGTGCTCTGGGCCGTCCTCATCAACCCTGTGAGCCTGGGACCAGTTCCCCTGAGAGGGTTATCCGGCCTTCCCGCAAAGAGCCGTTGACACTACAGGTAGAAAGCCGTGAGTCACACAGTCGCCGTCCTCCTAACACATACAGAAGGATCCTGCCATTTCTGCTGTCACCTGCATCCGGATTTCCTTACCATTTTCTTTTCAGCGATTTTCCGAAATATGTTATGCCAAAAGAAACCTCTTGAACACTACTGAAGGAGAGAGTCAGAAGGCAGCCACAAAGTCATAAATCCATTCCTATTCCGTCACTCTGGTCGCCCCCAGGATTGAGCTGGACATGGCAGAGACGGGCTGAGGACACAGCTCTGGGCCAAAGGGGAGCTTTCTCACTGACTCCCTCTCTCAGCCGCGAAGCGACAAAAGCACAGAAGCAGGGCACCACTCCCCAGCACCGTGGGCCTGCCTCCGGAGCCTCCTTGTACTGTAGGTAGTTTGGCCTTTGGGAAACGGGCTCCTGACTAGGATCTCCCTTCCCGGTTGGTGTGACAGTTCAAAGAGCAAGAGTGATGAACAAGGCTTGGCCTGGACTCCACGGTGAGTAACTGTCGGGACTACTCAAAGGGAACTATCCACTTGTCTCGCTGCTTTGTTATTTAACGCCAGGTCTGCCTATCACCTACAATGACGCCGTCCCTGGGGAGCATCCCATGATTGGGGAACCTCCACCCTGGCGTGGGGTGGACCGGCTACAGTGAGGAGCCCCCCTGGAAAGTTGAGGCAAAGAAGCCCCCGCGGAAATGAGCCAGGATCCCTCCAGGAAAGGAAGACACAAGTGAGGACGACTAGCGGCTGAAGGCAATGTTCAGCGCGCTGCGGTTCCAGGAGACGGTACCGGAAACATGCTTCCAAAGGACCGTGGTGGGGACCGGGGCTGGCAACGCCTGGGGACACGTGGGCTGGGCGAAACGGTGCTGAGGGTCACATCCGCCTGCCGTCTCTGACACCGCTCCCCGGCTCCAGCCAAGCCAGGGACACGAGCGGGAGGCGGGGGCTGTTCTCAGGCTGCAGGAAACGGCGACCCGCAGGCCGGCGGCGCGGGGCCCGGGGCGGGGAAGACCGCAGGACGCGGGAGCTGGATTCCTGCACAACCCGCCAACAGGGTGGCTGCTCCCGTCGGGCACATTGGGAAGGGGCGGCCAGGGGGCTGGGACACCGCTTACCGCACGGCACCCGGTTCCTCCGCTCCAGCCGGCACCGAAGTGGAATCGTGCGCTCGGCCCCGCCTGTTGCTCACAGCCCGGCCCAGGGCGCTGAGGGCGCTGCGGACGGCGCGGGCGCTGCGGACGGCGCGGGCGCGGGCGCGGGCGTGGGCGCGGGCGCGGATCCGCGGGGCGCGTGCAAGGCGGGGGCGGGGCCTCTGCGCCCGGGCCGCCTCCTCGGCCTATAACTGAGCCCCCGGGCTCCTCGCTCCCACACGGCCCCCACCGGACCCGTGCAGCCGCTTCGCCCCTTGCTTTGGACCTCGGGCCTCACTTCTCCTCCAGATGGACCCCAAGTGCTCCTGCCCCACTGGTAAGGGAGCCCTGGCTTTGAGCCTTAGGATGCCCCCTTCCCAGGCACAGGACGACAAGGGAGGGTTTTGAGTTTGAGCTCAGGAGGACTCCTGTCACGGGTCCGGGGCTTTCTTGGTAGCCAGGCCCCTGGGAGCATGTCAGTCTCCCTTTGCCTCTCTGTTGACACTGAGGGCACGGAGGCTCCAGGCTGTCCTTCTTGAGGTCACCCAGCTGGTCAGGGGATTGCTAGACCGGGACCCAGTGTTTGGAGGAGGCCTCGGAGCTGCCAGGACTGGATGGGAGGAGGGGACACTGCCTCTTTGGGGTTCAGGCCATGGGCCCTGGCCCCCAGCCCCAGTCAGCCTGGGCTGGGTCTGGAGCCTGGGACCTTCCCTGTGGAGTCCCATCAGGAGGGGACCTACTCTCCTTGGACCAGAAGAGACGAGCTGGGGCTTCTCTATCCGCCTGAGTGGACACGAGCTCCCAGGACTGGGTCCTGACGGAGGAGGAGGGCTCAGGGAGGCATTGCTGACCGTCTGCTGTAGCTCCTGCATCCCTCTCCCTGCTCACTGCTGGCCTTTCCCTTCCTGGCAGGCGGCTCCTGCAGCTGCGCTGGCTCCTGCACCTGCAAGGCCTGCAGATGCACCTCCTGCAAGAAGAGTGAGTGTGCGGGGCCTTCTCTGGCAATGCGGGGTGTGGGCTGAGTGCGAGGAGGGAGCCCAGAGCTCAGCAGGCAGGAGCAGGAGAGAGACCAAACTTCCCGGCACCCCCCTCACCAGGAAGGGATTCCCAATCAGAGCTGGAATCACCTTCGACATGACCGAGACCCAGGCGCGCACTAGAGAACAGGGAGACTGAGGCCCAGACGGGTCACCAACCAACGACCTCAGACCTGTCACTAGAACTAGTCCTCCTGCCTCCTGAGGCACGCTTCTGAATCCTCCCAGGGACTGAAGCACTGTAGGGACATGAGCGAGCGACCGTGTGTGGCTTCTCGGACCTGGTGCAGCCCCTTCCTGTCGAAGCAGCCCAGAGCCTCCCTATCCCGAGCGGGAGCTACTCTGTGAGGGGTTTGCCTCCACTTTGATCCTGAGGACGTGGCTCACATCACTGGTGGTGCTGGGGGCCGGCTTTCTCTTGCCCCAGAGGCCCTGCTCACTGTCTGTCCAAGGCGCTGTGCCCTGTCCTGGGCACAGATGGGGCAGGCGACCTGAACCTAGTGTCTGAGAGCAATTCTCTCAGGACAGAGGACACCGTCGTAAACTCAGGGTCTGGGCCTGAGGGCGGCTGGGGCCAGGCCTGGTGTTGGGAAGGGTGGTTGTGGACAACGCGTGGTCCGACTGCACGCTGCCCTTGCCTCCCCAGGCTGCTGCTCCTGCTGCCCCGTGGGCTGCGCCAAGTGTGCCCAGGGCTGCGTCTGCAAAGGGGCCTCGGACAAGTGCAGCTGCTGTGCCTGATGTCGCGGAGAGCCTGCCCCAGGTGTCAGTGGAGGACCACGGGCCGACCTGTGTTTTTATACAACTCTGACTTGATTGCTACATTCCCTTTCCTATGAAATATGTGAGTTGTAATAAAAGTTGTTGACACTCTTCCGACTCGGCTCTTTTTTCTGTGCATTGGGAATAAGGGCTTTTGTGCCATCCAGGGCTGGTGTAGGAGACTGGATGAGAAGTGCAGAGACTTGGGTACTGGAACAAAATGTGAGTCCCTCACAAACTGAGTGCCTAAGACAAGCCACACTCCCTCACTGGGTTCATCTTCCGTAAAATGGAAGAGCATTAGACCAGATGCTCTAAGGGTGTTGAGCAGATACAAGGTCCCCTCCATTCTCATGGCAAGGGTTCGTGGCATGGCAAGGGTCGGTGACTTCTCAATGCCTCATTTCCCATCCTCTGATTTCCCTGGCTAACTTCACGTCCTCATAGATTTTAGGCTTCATAGACTCGAAAGAAGTTGGAATCACACCTCCAGTTACCTGAATCCCTACCTGGAAGTCTCAAACTCCCTGCACTGAAAGATGTGTGAATTTTCTAGCTGTGGTTTTTATTTTCTAACTTCACAAACCTAAACTTTGGTAAAATAAAATTAAGTGAACTACTAAGAAGAATTTCAAAGGACACAAAATACAAAACCCAATTTTTGATTCAGTAAATTTGAATAAATGTATGAGGATCAGAGTAATACAGGAAAAATTTAAAAAGTAAAAACATGTTTGTTCACCTGAAACTAACACAATATTGTAAATCAGCCATACTTCAATTATTAGAAAAAAACCATGAGTTCATCAAAGGAGTATGTTGAACACGGAAAACACTTTCAAACGCCCCACTGTGTGGATCACCCACACCTGAAGTAGCTCTTCCCACCATCCCCACAGGGAACATCCGTCTCGGCTGGCCCAGTGCCAGTGAGAGGACACCTGCTACCCCTGAGAGCTCCCTGCGGTGAGTTGGCTCTGAATCTTTGGAAGTTCCTTTAGGTCAGGCTGAACGCTGCCTTCAAAATCCAGCCCTTGGCTACTGGAAACCAGCAAAGTGACTAGGAATTTGTAGGTAATGCCCAGCCATTTCCCAACAAGAGGCAGAGTACCTGGAAACTGGTTCCACATGAAGGACTTCATGTCTGCCTGTGCAGGGTAGTGTCAGATTCTGCATTTACAACGTGGTGGTGGTATTTATTAGGAAGGAGTGAGGCGCTGAGTGACCTGTAAATAATGGCGAGAGCTGGTCCTCCTGACAACTTCTGGAGGGATTTGCTATTTGATGGAAAGTCAAAGAGAAAGACGAGTCACGTGGCCCAAGTGTCAGGACCGCACTCACCCACAGGTGTCCTGTGTGAAGAGGGGATTTCAGGAGCCAGCCTGTGCTGGGTGCATGGGTGCTGGTGTCAGGCAGTCTTGGTTCACAGACCACAGTGGCACTTACCAGCCGCGTATCCTAAATGAGTCGCTCGACCTCTCTAAGTCTCCATGTCCTATAAAAAGGAGATGATATCCCTGTGTGGTATTGAGAGTGGCCTAGCTCCTCACTAGGGCTTAATAAACTCTGTCTACTAGGATGCTTCTGTTCACAGTGACTTTACTGGGACACAATCTTGCTGAATTCCAACAAGCTCTTGGGGAAAGGCTCATGGTGTTGCAAGCATGACTCCAGGCTGGAGGTTCAGGTTTGATTGCAAGTTTACTGATCCACTGGCAGGGGGAGTGCGGATGCCCTGCAATAGCCCCCCTAGGATAAAATGCTGCCACACCATTTGGAGAAACACAAAATCAATGCCCACCCTTCCTATCACTTGATCTATATTGAACCAGTAACACAGTGAACCTGCAGGGGCGGGAATGATTGCGCCAGCTACCCAGAGTTTCAGCAACCTGCCTAAGGGCACACAGATCATATTCAGAGGTCTGAAGCTAGAGCAAGGCTGTCTCACCTCCTTGCCAAAGGTCGCCGATTAGGAGGTCACTGAAGGCTGAGTCCTGCCTATCATTATTCAGAGCTGGAAGTGTCCTTTCAGACAGTCTAGTTGTGCTTCTGGCTGCAGAGATGGGAGACTAAAGTCCAGAGAGGTCACAGAGCTATGCAGAGGGATGTGACTGCCTGCTCAGTGCCCTTCCCACTGCTGAATACTGAAAGGGAAATAACCACTTTTCATGCTTTGCTCTTTAATGCCAGGTCTGCCCATCACTTACAATGATCCCTTCCACGGGGTGGGATCTCATCCTTTGGGAACCTCCATCCTGGTGCAGGGTGGACTGGCTAGGGTCAGGAAATCCCCTGCCAACTTTAGGCCAGGAGCACAGGGACAAGTGTGCCCATCCATCCATTCAGTAGTGCAGAAAAGAAGGAAGGATGGGAGGCAGAGGCCTGAGTTGGTCGCGGTGCTCTTACGGAGAAACGTTAGAGAAGCGCTGCCTAAGGACCATCGTGGGGACCAGGACAGGAAATGGTGGGGGAAGAGGGAGTCGGAGGATTGGTGGTGAAGGTCACATCCACCGCCGCTCTCTGCACACAACTCCCAGGATCCAGCCATGCCTGGGACGGGAGCGCGAGACTAGGGTTGCACACGGGCTCCGGAAAGGGGGAACCTGAAGACAACAGCGCGGGGGCCGGTGGTGGGGAAGACAGCGAGGATACAGAGGCTGGGTTGCTGGAAAATCCCGGAACAAGGTGGCTGCCGCCCTCGGGAAAATCGGGAGGGGCGGACAGGGAGGCTAGGACACCGCGCACCTCCTGGCAAACAGTCCCTACCGGCCAGCAGGCACCAAAGACGGCTCTCCGTGCGCAGAGCGGACCCACGTACACTGGGAGAATCCTGTCTCGGCCCCAAGGGTTGCTCACAGCCGGGGCCCCGGGCGCTGCGGGCGGGGCGGGCGCAGATCCGCGGGGCGGGTGCAAGGAGGGGGTGGGACCTCTGCGCCCGGGCCGCCTCCTCTGGGTACAAACACTGCAAGCAGGCTCCTAGGCTCCACACGCCTCCCACCAGCTCACGGGCCTCTTGGCCGCTTGCTTTCGACCCCCGGCCTCGCCTTGGCTCCAAATGGACCCCAACTGCTCCTGCCCCACTGGTAAGGAACCCCTGGCTCTGGGCCTTGGATGCCCGCTTCTCAGCGCAGGACACAGTGTCCCTGGGGTTAGATGAGGAAGTTTCAATTTGAGCACAAGTGGACGGCCGCGGTTCACCCAGTGCTTTCTTCCCAGCCAGGGCAGCAACAGCATTTTTTTAATCTATTTTTTGTTTTGTTGTTTGGCTGTTACCACTCAGCTTGTGGGAGCTTAGTTCCCTGACCAGGGACGGAACCCAGACACTAGGAAGTGAGAGCGCTGTCCCCTAACCACTAGATCGCCAGAGATTTCCAGCCTCTATTTTTGAAAGGGGAGTACAGAGGCTCAAGACTGCCTTTGTTGAGGTCACCCAGCAGATCACGGAATTGCTAGACCCAGGGTTTGGAGGAGGCCTCGGACTTGACGGGACCTGATGGGAGGAGGGGACACTGCCTCTTTGGGGTTCAGGCCATGGGCCCTGGCCCCCAGCCCCAGTCAGCCTGGGCTGGGTCTGGAGCCTGGGACCTTCCCTGTGGAGTCCCATCAGGAGGGGACCTACTCTCCTTGGACCAGAAGAGACGAGCTGGGGCTTCTCTATCTGCCTGAGTGGACACGAGCTCCCAGGGCTGCGTCCTGACGGAGGAGGAGGGCTCAGGGAGGCATTGCTGACCGTCTGCTGTAGCTCCTGCATCCCTCTCCCTGCTCACTGCTGGCCTTTCCCTTCCTGGCAGGCGGCTCCTGCAGCTGCGCTGGCTCCTGCACCTGCAAGGCCTGCAGATGCACCTCCTGCAAGAAGAGTGAGTGTGCGGGGCCTTCTCTGGCAATGCGGGGTGTGGGCTGAGTGCGAGGAGGGAGCCCAGAGCTCAGCAGGCAGGAGCAGGACAGTGACCAAACTTCCCGGCACCCCCCTCACCAGGAAGGGATTCCCAATCAGAGCTGGAATCACCTTCGACATGACCGAGACCCAGGCGCGCACTAGAGAACAGGGAGACTGAGGCCCAGACGGGTCACCAACCAACGACCTCAGACCTGTCACTAGAACTAGTCCTCCTCCCTCCTGAGTCACGCTTCTGAATCCTCCCAGGGACTGAAGCACTGTAGGGACATGAACGAGTGACCCTGTGTGGCTTCTCGAACCTGGTGCAGCCCCTTCCTGTCGAAGCAGCCCAGAGCCTCCCTATCCCGAGCGGGAGCTACTCTGTGAGGGGTTTGCCTCCACTTTGATCCTGAGGACTTGGCTCACATCACTGGTGGTGCTGGGGGCTGGCTTTGTCTTGTCCCCAGAGGCCCTGCTCAGTGTCTCTCCAAGGCGCTGTGCCCTGTCCTGGGCACAGATGGGGCAGGCGACCTGAACCTAGTGTCTGAGAGCAATTCTCTCAGGACAGAGAGGACACCGTCGTAAACTCAGGGTCTGGGACTGAGGGCGGCTGGGCCAGGCCTGCTGTTGGGAAGGGTGGTTGCGGACAACGCGTGGTCCGACTGCACGCTGCCCTTGCCTCCCCAGGCTGCTGCTCCTGCTGCCCCGTGGGCTGCGCCAAGTGTGCCCAGGGCTGCGTCTGCAAAGGGGCCTCGGACAAGTGCAGCTGCTGTGCCTGATGTCGCGGAGAGCCTGCCCCAGGTGTCAACAGGGCAACCAGGACAAACCTGCATTTTACCGTTTTTCATACAAGCGGACCTGACGCTACATTCCTTTTTCTATGAAATATGTGAGTTGTAATAAAAGTTGTTGACTTTATTCTGGCTCTGTCTTCCTTCTTCTGTCTTGAACAAAGAGACGCCGTGCCCATCAGGGCTGGCGTGGGGAACTGGACTGGACGTGCAGAGACCTCGGCTCTGGACCATAGAGTACCCCCCCACCCGCCAAAACCCACGCACACGGAGCGTCTTAGCCCCTTAGGTTAAGTTGAGCTTCAGTTTCTCAGCTCCAAATGAAAGCCTCGCCAGATGACATAGGGCACTGGACACACAGAGGACACGCTCCCTCTATTCCCCTTACGAGTAGGGATTGCAGAGAACGTTGTCCATTTCTCATTGTCCTTCTCTGGGGGCCCCTGCCAAACTCAGTCCTCGGTGATGAGAGCCTGGAAAAGTACCCAGAGGGGATGGAATCCCACACCCCTCTTGTTTGACTTCTACACGCGACTGGCGTCTAAAACACCCTGGAAAGACCTATTTGTATTTTCTGCCACAGTTTTAACCCTGGTCAGTAAAAAGAATCGCTGAGATAAAATAGAAAAGGACACTATATGTGACACCCATTTTTCCCTTCAACACGTCAAATCACCTTCATACGTGGAGGAGCAATTCTGAAAGCTGGACGCTTTCATATGCTGCACTTACATTGAAGGTGTGCCCGAGTCCTGGGAACGCTTCACAGACGCCCCACTGTGCGGACCACACACGCCTGGAGCAGCTCTGCCCCCTGCCTCCCCACAGGGAACATCAGTCTTGGCTTGCCCAGGGCTACTGACAGGACACTCGCCACCCGTGACAGCTCCCTGCAGGGCCTTGGCTCTGAATCTTCGCAAGTTCCTCCCTAGATCAGGCTGACACCTTCCCTTCCCTCAAATGCAGCCCGTGGCTACTTGACACCCCGATAGTGATTTGAATTTGGTGGGAATTTCCCAGCTGTTTCCCTGAGACTTGCTTTCAGAAGAAGGACCTCATGTGTTCCTCTGCAGAGTGATGGTGGTGCTGCAGTGCGGAGGGCCTGGTGCTGTTTATTAGCAAGAAGCGTGTGTTGAGGGAACAGGTAATATAGTTCAGGTGTTGCGCCCCCTGGCGGTCTGGGGAGGGAACTCCTAGTTGATGGGCACTCGGAGAGAAAGAGGAGACACGTGGCTCAGAAGTCAGGAGCAAGATTGCCCACAGGTGCCCTGTGTGAAGGGGGGCATTTCAGGAGCCGGCCCGTTCTGCGTGCGTGGGTGTTGGTGTCAGGCACTCGGGTTCACAGCCAGCATGCCACTTCCTGACCTGGCAAGTCACTGATACTCTCGGAGATTTCATTTCCTCCTTTCGATAAAAAAGATTAATTTCAATGAGGGGGAAAAAGCCAGATAGTGGCCTGGCTCCTAGCTCGGGCTTCCCGAACGGTGTCCTTTATGATCGCTCTCTCCACACTGACATTTGTGCACAGAGAATCCTTGAGCTCCCAACAAGCTCCTGGAGAAAGGCTCCCTGGTTTGCAAGCAAGCTCATGGTGAGGGCACAGATGGATAGGAACCTTGCTTATCCAGTGCCAGAGGGCGTGGGGATGTTCTCCAACAAGCCCCATGGAACGAGGCACCGCCACAGCATTTGCACAGACTCAGTGAACCTGCAAGGTCTGGAGTGAGGGTGCCAATTGCAGAGAGGTTAAGCAACTTACCCAAGGGCACACAGCCTATACTCAGAGGACTACGCCTACACTACAGCTGTCTCACCTCCCGGCCACAGGGTGCCGGTTATGACATCACTGGAGGCTGAATCCGGCCTCTCCTTTTTCAGGGCTGCAAGGGTCTTCGGAGACAGTCCAGCTGTGCTCCTGGCTGCAGAGGTGGGAGGCTGAAGCCCAGAGAGGTCACAGAGCTGTGCAGAGGGCTCTGACTGCCAGCTCAGGGCTTTCCCACCGCTGCCTCTGTGCCAGGTGTTCCGTGTTCTCACCTTTCATGGGATGACACGGTGTCCGGTTGGGCGGGGGGCTGCAGTCAGCCTGCAGGAGGGCCAGTCCCATCTGTGTCACATGTAGCCCTGTGACATAACCTCTCTCTGGCTCAGTCTCCTCTGCTCTAAAGGGCAAAATGATAGTGTCTGGCTCTCGGGACTACAGAATTGAATACACGCAAAGAAGGTCAGAACCTACCGGGCACTCAGTGAGTCATCCATCGGATCACCGATTCACTTATTTATCTCTTTATTTATTTGTTATCATTAGCCTAGGAGACATTGTCCTCCTTCCAGACACGCAAGCAAGGATGGTGTGTTTAGCTCTGTGCTCTGGGCCGTCCTCATCAACCCTGTGAGCCTGGGACCAGTTCCCCTGAGAGGGTTATCCGGCCTTCCCGCAAAGAGCCGTTGACACTACAGGTAGAAAGCCGTGAGTCACACAGTCGCCGTCCTCCTAACACATACAGAAGGATCCTGCCATTTCTGCTGTCACCTGCATCCGGATTTCCTTACCATTTTCTTTTCAGCGATTTTCCGAAATATGTTATGCCAAAAGAAACCTCTTGAACACTACTGAAGGAGAGAGTCAGAAGGCAGCCACAAAGTCATAAATCCATTCCTATTCCGTCACTCTGGTCGCCCCCAGGATTGAGCTGGACATGGCAGAGACGGGCTGAGGACACAGCTCTGGGCCAAAGGGGAGCTTTCTCACTGACTCCCTCTCTCAGCCGCGAAGCGACAAAAGCACAGAAGCAGGGCACCACTCCCCAGCACCGTGGGCCTGCCTCCGGAGCCTCCTTGTACTGTAGGTAGTTTGGCCTTTGGGAAACGGGCTCCTGACTAGGATCTCCCTTCCCGGTTGGTGTGACAGTTCAAAGAGCAAGAGTGATGAACAAGGCTTGGCCTGGACTCCACGGTGAGTAACTGTCGGGACTACTCAAAGGGAACTATCCACTTGTCTCGCTGCTTTGTTATTTAACGCCAGGTCTGCCTATCACCTACAATGACGCCGTCCCTGGGGAGCATCCCACGATTGGGGAACCTCCACCCTGGCGTGGGGTGGACCGGCTACAGTGAGGAGCCCCCCTGGAAAGTTGAGGCAAAGAAGCCCCCGCGGAAATGAGCCAGGATCCCTCCAGGAAAGGAAGACACAAGTGAGGACGACTAGCGGCTGAAGGCAATGTTCAGCGCGCTGCGGTTCCAGGAGACGGTACCGGAAACATGCTTCCAAAGGACCGTGGTGGGGACCGGGGCTGGCAACGCCTGGGGACACGTGGGCTGGGCGAAACGGTGCTGAGGGTCACATCCGCCTGCCGTCTCTGACACCGCTCCCCGGCTCCAGCCAAGCCAGGGACACGAGCGGGAGGCGGGGGCTGTTCTCAGGCTGCAGGAAACGGCGACCCGCAGGCCGGCGGCGCGGGGCCCGGGGCGGGGAAGACCGCAGGACGCGGGAGCTGGATTCCTGCACAACCCGCCAACAGGGTGGCTGCTCCCGTCGGGCACATGGGGAAGGGGCGGCCAGGGGGCTGGGACACCGCTTACCGCACGGCACCCGGTTCCTCCGCTCCAGCCGGCACCGAAGTGGAGTCGTGCGCTCGGCCCCGCCTGTTGCTCACAGCCCGGCCCAGGGCGCTGAGGGCGCTGCGGACGGCGCGGGCGCGGGCGCGGGCGCGGGCGTGGGCGCGGGCGCGGATCCGCGGGGCGCGTGCAAGGCGGGGGCGGGGCCTCTGCGCCCGGGCCGCCTCCTCGGCCTATAACTGAGCCCCCGGGCTCCTCGCTCCCACACGGCCCCCACCGGACCCGTGCAGCCGCTTCGCCCCTTGCTTTGGACCTCGGGCCTCACTTCTCCTCCAGATGGACCCCAAGTGCTCCTGCCCCACTGGTAAGGGAGCCCTGGCTTTGAGCCTTAGGATGCCCCCTTCCCAGGCACAGGACGACAAGGGAGGGTTTTGAGTTTGAGCTCAGGAGGACTCCTGTCACGGGTCCGGGGCTTTCTTGGTAGCCAGGCCCCTGGGAGCATGTCAGTCTCCCTTTGCCTCTCTGTTGACACTGAGGGCACGGAGGCTCCAGGCTGTCCTTCTTGAGGTCACCCAGCTGGTCAGGGGATTGCTAGACCGGGACCCAGTGTTTGGAGGAGGCCTCGGAGCTGCCAGGACTGGATGGGAGGAGGGGACACTGCCTCTTTGGGGTTCAGGCCATGGGCCCTGGCCCCCAGCCCCAGTCAGCCTGGGCTGGGTCTGGAGCCTGGGACCTTCCCTGTGGAGTCCCATCAGGAGGGGACCTACTCTCCTTGGACCAGAAGAGACGAGCTGGGGCTTCTCTATCCGCCTGAGTGGACACGAGCTCCCAGGACTGGGTCCTGACGGAGGAGGAGGGCTCAGGGAGGCATTGCTGACCGTCTGCTGTAGCTCCTGCATCCCTCTCCCTGCTCACTGCTGGCCTTTCCCTTCCTGGCAGGCGGCTCCTGCAGCTGCGCTGGCTCCTGCACCTGCAAGGCCTGCAGATGCACCTCCTGCAAGAAGAGTGAGTGTGCGGGGCCTTCTCTGGCAATGCGGGGTGTGGGCTGAGTGCGAGGAGGGAGCCCAGAGCTCAGCAGGCAGGAGCAGGAGAGAGACCAAACTTCCCGGCACCCCCCTCACCAGGAAGGGATTCCCAATCAGAGCTGGAATCACCTTTGACATGACCGAGACCCAGGCGCGCACTAGAGAACAGGGAGACTGAGGCCCAGACGGGTCACCAACCAACGACCTCAGACCTGTCACTAGAACTAGTCCTCCTGCCTCCTGAGGCACGCTTCTGAATCCTCCCAGGGACTGAAGCACTGTAGGGACATGAGCGAGCGACCGTGTGTGGCTTCTCGGACCTGGTGCAGCCCCTTCCTGTCGAAGCAGCCCAGAGCCTCCCTATCCCGAGCGGGAGCTACTCTGTGAGGGGTTTGCCTCCACTTTGATCCTGAGGACGTGGCTCACATCACTGGTGGTGCTGGGGGCCGGCTTTCTCTTGCCCCAGAGGCCCTGCTCACTGTCTGTCCAAGGCGCTGTGCCCTGTCCTGGGCACAGATGGGGCAGGCGACCTGAACCTAGTGTCTGAGAGCAATTCTCTCAGGACAGAGGACACCGTCGTAAACTCAGGGTCTGGGCCTGAGGGCGGCTGGGGCCAGGCCTGGTGTTGGGAAGGGTGGTTGTGGACAACGCGTGGTCCGACTGCACGCTGCCCTTGCCTCCCCAGGCTGCTGCTCCTGCTGCCCCGTGGGCTGCGCCAAGTGTGCCCAGGGCTGCGTCTGCAAAGGGGCCTCGGACAAGTGCAGCTGCTGTGCCTGATGTCGCGGAGAGCCTGCCCCAGGTGTCAGTGGAGGACCACGGGCCGACCTGTGTTTTTATACAACTCTGACTTGATTGCTACCTTCCCTTTCCTATGAAATATGTGAGTTGTAATAAAAGTTGTTGACACTCTTCCGACTCGGCTCTTTTTTCTGTGCATTGGGAATAAGGGCTTTTGTGCCATCCAGGGCTGGTGTAGGAGACCGGATGAGAAGTGCAGAGACTTGGGTACTGGAACAAAATGTGAGTCCCTAACAAACTGAGTGCCTAAGACAAGCCACACTCCCTCACTGGGTTCATCTTCCGTAAAATGGAAGAGCATTAGACCAGATGCTCTAAGGGTGTTGAGCAGATACAAGGTCCCCTCCATTCTCATGGCAAGGGTTCGTGGCATGGCAAGGGTTGGTGACTTCTCAATGCCTCATTTCCCATCCTCTGATTTCCCTGGCTAACTTCACGTCCTCATAGATTTTAGGCTTCATAGACTCGAAAGAAGTTGGAATCACACCTCCAGTTACCTGAATCCCTACCTGGAAGTCTCAAACTCCCTGCACTGAAAGATGTGTGAATTTTCTAGCTGTGGTTTTTATTTTCTAACTTCACAAACCTAAACTTTGGTAAAATAAAATTAAGTGAACTACTAAGAAGAATTTCAAAGGACACAAAATACAAAACCCAATTTTTGATTCAGTAAATTTGAATAAATGTATGAGGATCAGAGTAATACAGGAAAAATTTAAAAAGTAAAAACATGTTTGTTCACCTGAAACTAACACAATATTGTAAATCAGCCATACTTCAATTATTAGAAAAAAACCATGAGTTCATCAAAGGAGTATGTTGAACACGGAAAACACTTTCAAACGCCCCACTGTGTGGATCACCCACACCTGAAGTAGCTCTTCCCACCATCCCCACAGGGAACATCCGTCTCGGCTGGCCCAGTGCCAGTGAGAGGCCACCTGCTACCCCTGAGAGCTCCCTGCGGTGAGTTGGCTCTGAATCTTTGGAAGTTCCTTTAGGTCAGGCTGAACGCTGCCTTCAAAATCCAGCCCTTGGCTACTGGAAACCAGCAAAGTGACTAGGAATTTGTAGGTAATGCCCAGCCATTTCCCAACAAGAGGCAGAGTACCTGGAAACTGGTTCCACATGAAGGACTTCATGTCTGCCTGTGCAGGGTAGTGTCAGATTCTGCATTTACAACGTGGTGGTGGTATTTATTAGGAAGGAGTGAGGCGCTGAGTGACCTGTAAATAATGGCGAGAGCTGGTCCTCCTGACAACTTCTGGAGGGATTTGCTATTTGATGGAAAGTCAAAGAGAAAGACGAGTCACGTGGCCCAAGTGTCAGGACCGCACTCACCCACAGGTGTCCTGTGTGAAGAGGGGATTTCAGGAGCCAGCCTGTGCTGGGTGCATGGGTGCTGGTGTCAGGCAGTCTTGGTTCACAGACCACAGTGGCACTTACCAGCCGCGTATCCTAAATGAGTCGCTCGACCTCTCTAAGTCTCCATGTCCTATAAAAAGGAGATGATATCCCTGTGTGGTATTGAGAGTGGCCTAGCTCCTCACTAGGGCTTAATAAACTCTGTCTACTAGGATGCTTCTGCTCACAGTGACTTTACTGGGACACAATCTTGCTGAATTCCAACAAGCTCTTGGGGAAAGGCTCATGGTGTTGCAAGCATGACTCCAGGCTGGAGGTTCAGGTTTGATTGCAAGTTTACTGATCCACTGGCAGGGGGAGTGCGGATGCCCTGCAATAGCCCCCCTAGGATAAAATGCTGCCACACCATTTGGAGAAACACAAAATCAATGCCCACCCTTCCTATCACTTGACCTATATTGAAACAGTAACACAGTGAACCTGCAGGGGCGGGAATGATTGCGCCAGCTACCCAGAGTTTCAGCAACCTGCCTAAGGGCACACAGATCATATTCAGAGGTCTGAAGCTAGAGCAAGGCTGTCTCACCTCCTTGCCAAAGGTCGCCGATTAGGAGGTCACTGAAGGCTGAGTCCTGCCTATCATTATTCAGAGCTGGAAGTGTCCTTTCAGACAGTCTAGTTGTGCTTCTGGCTGCAGAGATGGGAGACTAAAGTCCAGAGAGGTCACAGAGCTATGCAGAGGGATGTGACTGCCTGCTCAGTGCCCTTCCCACTGCTGAATACTGAAAGGGAAATAACCACTTTTCATGCTTTGCTCTTTAATGCCAGGTCTGCCCATCACTTACAATGATCCCTTCCACGGGGTGGGATCTCATCCTTTGGGAACCTCCATCCTGGTGCAGGGTGGACTGGCTAGGGTCAGGAAATCCCCTGCCAAGTTTAGGCCAGGAGCACAGGGACAAGTGTGCCCATCCATCCATTCAGTAGTGCAGAAAAGAAGGAAGGATGGGAGGCAGAGGCCTGAGTTGGTCGCGGTGCTCTTACGGAGAAACGTTAGAGAAGCGCTGCCTAAGGACCATCGTGGGGACCAGGACAGGAAATGGTGGGGGAAGAGGGAGTCGGAGGATTGGTGGTGAAGGTCACATCCACCGCCGCTCTCTGCACACAACTCCCAGGATCCAGCCATGCCTGGGACGGGAGCGCGAGACTAGGGTTGCACACGGGCTCCGGAAAGGGGGAACCTGAAGACAACAGCGCGGGGGCCGGTGGTGGGGAAGACAGCGAGGATACAGAGGCTGGGTTGCTGGAAAATCCCGGAACAAGGTGGCTGCCGCCCTCGGGAAAATCGGGAGGGGCGGACAGGGAGGCTAGGACACCGCGCACCTCCTGGCAAACGGTCCCTACCGGCGAGCAGGCACCAAAGACGGCTCTCCGTGCGCAGAGCGGACCCACGTACACTGGGAGAATCCTGTCTCGGCCCCAAGGGTTGCTCACAGCCGGGGCCCCGGGCGCTGCGGGCGGGGCGGGCGCAGATCCGCGGGGCGGGCGCAAGGAGGGGGTGGGACCTCTGCGCCCGGGCCGCCTCCTCTGGGTACAAACACTGCAAGCAGGCTCCTAGGCTCCACACGCCTCCCACCAGCTCACGGGCCTCTTGGCCGCTTGCTTTCGACCCCCGGCCTCGCCTTGGCTCCAAATGGACCCCAACTGCTCCTGCCCCACTGGTAAGGAACCCCTGGCTCTGGGCCTTGGATGCCCGCTTCTCAGCCCAGGACACAGTGTCCCTGGGGTTAGATGAGGAAGAAGTTTCAATTTGAGCACAAGTGGACGGCCGCGGTTCACCCAGTGCTTTCTTCCCAGCCAGGGCAGCGACAGCATTTTTTTAATCTATTTTTTGTTTTGTTGTTTGGCTGTTACCACTCAGCTTGTGGGAGCTTAGTTCCCTGACCAGGGACGGAACCCAGACACTAGGAAGTGAGAGCGCTGTCCCCTAACCACTAGATCGCCAGAGATTTCCAGCCTCTATTTTTGAAAGGGGAGTACAGAGGCTCAAGACTGCCTTTGTTGAGGTCACCCAGCAGGTCAGGGGATTGCTAGACCGGGACCCAGTGTTTGGAGGAGGCCTCGGAGCTGCCAGGACTGGATGGGAGGAGGGGACACTGCCTCTTTGGGGTTCAGGCCATGGGCCCTGGCCCCCAGCCCCAGTCAGCCTGGGCTGGGTCTGGAGCCTGGGACCTTCCCTGTGGAGTCCCATCAGGAGGGGACCTACTCTCCTTGGACCAGAAGAGACGAGCTGGGGCTTCTCTATCCGCCTGAGTGGACACGAGCTCCCAGGACTGGGTCCTGACGGAGGAGGAGGGCTCAGGGAGGCATTGCTGACCGTCTGCTGTAGCTCCTGCATCCCTCTCCCTGCTCACTGCTGGCCTTTCCCTTCCTGGCAGGCGGCTCCTGCAGCTGCGCTGGCTCCTGCACCTGCAAGGCCTGCAGATGCACCTCCTGCAAGAAGAGTGAGTGTGCGGGGCCTTCTCTGGCAATGCGGGGTGTGGGCTGAGTGCGAGGAGGGAGCCCAGAGCTCAGCAGGCAGGAGCAGGACAGTGACCAAACTTCCCGGCACCCCCCTCACCAGGAAGGGATTCCCAATCAGAGCTGGAATCACCTTCGACATGACCGAGACCCAGGCGCGCACTAGAGAGCAGGGAGACTGAGGCCCAGACGGGTCACCAACCAACGACCTCAGACCTGTCACTAGAACTAGTCCTCCTGCCTCCTGAGGCACGCTTCTGAATCCTCCCAGGGACTGAAGCACTGTAGGGACATGAGCGAGCGACCGTGTGTGGCTTCTCGGACCTGGTGCAGCCCCTTCCTGTCGAAGCAGCCCAGAGCCTCCCTATCCCGAGCGGGAGCTACTCTGTGAGGGGTTTGCCTCCACTTTGATCCTGAGGACGTGGCTCACATCACTGGTGGTGCTGGGGGCCGGCTTTGTCTTGTCCCCAGAGGCCCTGCTCACTGTCTGTCCAAGGCGCTGTGCCCTGTCCTGGGCACAGATGGGGCAGGCGACCTGAACCTAGTGTCTTGAGAGCAATTCTCTCAGGACAGAGGACACCGTCGTAAACTCAGGGTCTGGGCCTGAGGGCGGCTGGGGCCAGGCCTGGTGTTGGGAAGGGTGGTTGTGGACAACGCGTGGTCCGACTGCACGCTGCCCTTGCCTCCCCAGGCTGCTGCTCCTGCTGCCCCGTGGGCTGCGCCAAGTGTGCCCAGGGCTGCGTCTGCAAAGGGGCCTCGGACAAGTGCAGCTGCTGTGCCTGATGTCGCGGAGAGCCTGCCCCAGGTGTCAACAGGGCAACCAGGACAAACCTGCATTTTACCGTTTTTCATACAAGCGGACCTGACGCTACATTCCTTTTTCTATGAAATATGTGAGTTGTAATAAAAGTTGTTGACTTTATTCTGGCTCTGTCTTCCTTCTTCTGTCTTGAACAAAGAGACGCCGTGCCCATCAGGGCTGGCGTGGGGAACTGGACTGGACGTGCAGAGACCTCGGCTCTGGACCAAAGAGTACCCCCCCACCCGCCAAAACCCACGCACACGGAGCCTCTTAGCCCCTTAGGTTAAGTTGAGCTTCAGTTTCTCAGCTCCAAATGAAAGCCTCGCCCGATGACATAGGGCACTGGACACACAGAGGACACACTCCCTCTATTCCCCTTACGAGTAGGGATTGCAGAGAACGTTGTCCATTTCTCATTTTCCTTCTCTGGGGGCCCCTGCCAAACTCAGTCCTCGGTGATGAGAGCCTGGAAAAGTACCCAGAGGGGATGGAATCCCACACCCCTCTTGTTTGACTTCTACACGCGACTGGCGTCTAAAACACCCTGGAAAGACCTATTTGTATTTTCTGCCACAGTTTTAACCCTGGTCAGTAAAAAGAATCGCTGAGATAAAATAGAAAAGGACACTATATGTGACACCCATTTTTCCCTTCAACACGTCAAATCACCTTCATACGTGGAGGAGCAATTCTGAAAGCTGGACGCTTTCATGTGCTGCAGTTACATTGAAGGTGTGCCCGAGTCCTGGGAACGCTTCACAGACGCCCCACTGTGCGGACCACACACGCCTGGAGCAGCTCTGCCCCCTGCCTCCCCACAGGGAACATCAGTCTTGGCTTGCCCAGGGCTACTGACAGGACACTCGCCACCCGTGACAGCTCCCTGCAGGGCCTTGGCTCTGAATCTTCGCAAGTTCCTCCCTAGATCAGGCTGACATCTTCCCTTCCCTCAAATGCAGCCCGTGGCTACTTGACACCCCGATAGTGATTTGAATTTGGTGGGAATTTCCCAGCTGTTTCCCTGAGACTTGCTTTCAGAAGAAGGACCTCATGTGTTCCTCTGCAGAGTGATGGTGGTGCTGCAGTGCGGAGGGCCTGGTGCTGTTTATTAGCAAGAAGCGTGTGCTGAGGGAACAGGTAATATAGTTCAGGTGTTGCGCCCCCTGGCGGTCTGGGGAGGGAACTCCTAGTTGATGGGCACTCGGAGAGAAAGAGGAGACACGTGGCTCAGAAGTCAGGAGCAAGATTGCCCACAGGTGCCCTGTGTGAAGGGGGGCATTTCAGGAGCCGGCCCGTTCTGCGTGCGTGGGTGTTGGTGTCAGGCACTCGGGTTCACAGCCAGCATGCCACTTCCTGACCTGGCAAGTCACTGATACTCTCGGAGATTTCATTTCCTCCTTTCGCTAAAAAAGATTAATTTCAATGAGGGGGAATAAGCCAGATAGTGGCCTGGCTCCTAGCTCGGGCTTCCCGAACGGTGCCCTTTATGATCGCTCTCTCCACACTGACATTTGTGCACAGAGAATCCTTGAGCTCCCAACAAGCTCCTGGAGAAAGGCTCCCTGGTTTGCAAGCAAGCTCATGGTGAGGGCACAGATGGATAGGAACCTTGCTTATCCAGTGCCAGAGGGCGTGGGGATGTTCTCCAACAAGCCCCATGGAACGAGGCACCGCCACAGCATTTGCACAGACTCAGTGAACCTGCAAGGTCTGGAGTGAGGGTGCCAATTGCAGAGAGGTTAAGCAACTTACCCAAGGGCACACAGCCTATACTCAGAGGACTACGCCTACACTACAGCTGTCTCACCTCCCGGCCACAGGGTGCCGGTTATGACATCACTGGAGGCTGAATCCGGCCTCTCCTTTTTCAGGGCTGCAAGGGTCTTCGGAGACAGTCCAGCTGTGCTCCTGGCTGCAGAGGTGGGAGGCTGAAGCCCAGAGAGGTCACAGAGCTGTGCAGAGGGCTCTGACTGCCAGCTCAGGGCTTTCCCACCGCTGCCTCTGTGCCAGGTGTTCCGTGTTCTCACCTTTCATGGGATGACATGGTGTCCGGTTGGGCGGGGGGCTGCAGTCAGCCTGCAGGAGGGCCAGTCCCATCTGTGTCACATATAGCCCTGTGACATAACCTCTCTCTGGCTCAGTCTCCTCTGCTCTAAAGGGCAAAATGATAGTGTCTGGCTCTCGGGATTACAGAATTGAATACACGCAAAGAAGGTCAGAACCTACCGGGCACTCAGTGAGTCATCCATCGGATCACCGATTCACTTATTTATCTCTTTATTTATTTGTTATCATTAGCCTAGGAGACATTGTCCTCCTTCCAGACACGCAAGCAAGGATGGTGTGTTTAGCTCTGTGCTCTGGGCCGTCCTCATCAACCCTGTGAGCCTGGGACCAGTTCCCCTGAGAGGGTTATCCGGCCTTCCCGCAAAGAGCCGTTGACACTACAGGTAGAAAGCCGTGAGTCACACAGTCGCCGTCCTCCTAACACATACAGAAGGATCCTGCCATTTCTGCTGTCACCTGCATCCGGATTTCCTTACCATTTTCTTTTCAGCGATTTTCCGAAATATGTTATGCCAAAAGAAACCTCTTGAACACTACTGAAGGAGAGAGTCAGAAGGCAGCCACAAAGTCATAAATCCATTCCTATTCCGTCACTCTGGTCGCCCCCAGGATTGAGCTGGACATGGCAGAGACGGGCTGAGGACACAGCTCTGGGCCAAAGGGGAGCTTTCTCACTGACTCCCTCTCTCAGCCGCGAAGCGACAAAAGCACAGAAGCAGGGCACCACTCCCCAGCACCGTGGGCCTGCCTCCGGAGCCTCCTTGTACTGTAGGTAGTTTGGCCTTTGGGAAACGGGCTCCTGACTAGGATCTCCCTTCCCGGTTGGTGTGACAGTTCAAAGAGCAAGAGTGATGGACAAGGCTTGGCCTGGACTCCACGGTGAGTAACTGTCGGGACTACTCAAAGGGAACTATCCACTTGTCTCGCTGCTTTGTTATTTAACGCCAGGTCTGCCTATCACCTACAATGACGCCGTCCCTGGGGAGCATCCCACGATTGGGGAACCTCCACCCTGGCGTGGGGTGGACCGGCTACAGTGAGGAGCCCCCCTGGAAAGTTGAGGCAAAGAAGCCCCCGCGGAAATGAGCCAGGATCCCTCCAGGAAAGGAAGACACAAGTGAGGACGACTAGCGGCTGAAGGCAATGTTCAGCGCGCTGCGGTTCCAGGAGACGGTACCGGAAACATGCTTCCAAAGGACCGTGGTGGGGACCGGGGCTGGCAACGCCTGGGGACACGTGGGCTGGGCGAAACGGTGCTGAGGGTCACATCCGCCTGCCGTCTCTGACACCGCTCCCCGGCTCCAGCCAAGCCAGGGACACGAGCGGGAGGCGGGGGCTGTTCTCAGGCTGCAGGAAACGGCGACCCGCAGGCCGGCGGCGCGGGGCCCGGGGCGGGGAAGACCGCAGGACGCGGGAGCTGGATTCCTGCACAACCCGCCAACAGGGTGGCTGCTCCCGTCGGGCACATGGGGAAGGGGCGGCCAGGGGGCTGGGACACCGCTTACCGCACGGCACCCGGTTCCTCCGCTCCAGCCGGCACCGAAGTGGAGTCGTGCGCTCGGCCCCGCCTGTTGCTCACAGCCCGGCCCAGGGCGCTGAGGGCGCTGCGGACGGCGCGGGCGCGGGCGCGGGCGCGGGCGTGGGCGCGGGCGCGGATCCGCGGGGCGCGTGCAAGGCGGGGGCGGGGCCTCTGCGCCCGGGCCGCCTCCTCGGCCTATAACTGAGCCCCCGGGCTCCTCGCTCCCACACGGCCCCCACCGGACCCGTGCAGCCGCTTCGCCCCTTGCTTTGGACCTCGGGCCTCACTTCTCCTCCAGATGGACCCCAAGTGCTCCTGCCCCACTGGTAAGGGAGCCCTGGCTTTGAGCCTTAGGATGCCCCCTTCCCAGGCACAGGACGACAAGGGAGGGTTTTGAGTTTGAGCTCAGGAGGACTCCTGTCACGGGTCCGGGGCTTTCTTGGTAGCCAGGCCCCTGGGAGCATGTCAGTCTCCCTTTGCCTCTCTGTTGACACTGAGGGCACGGAGGCTCCAGGCTGTCCTTCTTGAGGTCACCCAGCTGGTCAGGGGATTGCTAGACCGGGACCCAGTGTTTGGAGGAGGCTTCGGAGCTGCCAGGACTGGATGGGAGGAGGGGACACTGCCTCTTTGGGGTTCAGGCCATGGGCCCTGGCCCCCAGCCCCAGTCAGCCTGGGCTGGGTCTGGAGCCTGGGACCTTCCCTGTGGAGTCCCATCAGGAGGGGACCTACTCTCCTTGGACCAGAAGAGACGAGCTGGGGCTTCTCTATCCGCCTGAGTGGACACGAGCTCCCAGGACTGGGTCCTGACGGAGGAGGAGGGCTCAGGGAGGCATTGCTGACCGTCTGCTGTAGCTCCTGCATCCCTCTCCCTGCTCACTGCTGGCCTTTCCCTTCCTGGCAGGCGGCTCCTGCAGCTGCGCTGGCTCCTGCACCTGCAAGGCCTGCAGATGCACCTCCTGCAAGAAGAGTGAGTGTGCGGGGCCTTCTCTGGGAATGCGGGGTGTGGGCTGAGTGCGAGGAGGGAGCCCAGAGCTCAGCAGGCAGGAGCAGGAGAGAGACCAAACTTCCCGGCACCCCCCTCACCAGGAAGGGATTCCCAATCAGAGCTGGAATCACCTTCGACATGACCGAGACCCAGGCGCGCACTAGAGAACAGGGAGACTGAGGCCCAGACGGGTCACCAACCAACGACCTCAGACCTGTCACTAGAACTAGTCCTCCTGCCTCCTGAGGCACGCTTCTGAATCCTCCCAGGGACTGAAGCACTGTAGGGACATGAGCGAGCGACCGTGTGTGGCTTCTCGGACCTGGTGCAGCCCCTTCCTGTCGAAGCAGCCCAGAGCCTCCCTATCCCGAGCGGGAGCTACTCTGTGAGGGGTTTGCCTCCACTTTGATCCTGAGGACGTGGCTCACATCACTGGTGGTGCTGGGGGCCGGCTTTCTCTTGCCCCAGAGGCCCTGCTCACTGTCTGTCCAAGGCGCTGTGCCCTGTCCTGGGCACAGATGGGGCAGGCGACCTGAACCTAGTGTCTGAGAGCAATTCTCTCAGGACAGAGGACACCGTCGTAAACTCAGGGTCTGGGCCTGAGGGCGGCTGGGGCCAGGCCTGGTGTTGGGAAGGGTGGTTGTGGACAACGCGTGGTCCGACTGCACGCTGCCCTTGCCTCCCCAGGCTGCTGCTCCTGCTGCCCCGTGGGCTGCGCCAAGTGTGCCCAGGGCTGCGTCTGCAAAGGGGCCTCGGACAAGTGCAGCTGCTGTGCCTGATGTCGCGGAGAGCCTGCCCCAGGTGTCAGTGGAGGACCACGGGCCGACCTGTGTTTTTATACAACTCTGACTTGATTGCTACCTTCCCTTTCCTATGAAATATGTGAGTTGTAATAAAAGTTGTTGACACTCTTCCGACTCGGCTCTTTTTTCTGTGCATTGGGAATAAGGGCTTTTGTGCCATCCAGGGCTGGTGTAGGAGACCGGATGAGAAGTGCAGAGACTTGGGTACTGGAACAAAATGTGAGTCCCTAACAAACTGAGTGCCTAAGACAAGCCACACTCCCTCACTGGGTTCATCTTCCGTAAAATGGAAGAGCATTAGACCAGATGCTCTAAGGGTGTTGAGCAGATACAAGGTCCCCTCCATTCTCATGGCAAGGGTTCGTGGCATGGCAAGGGTTGGTGACTTCTCAATGCCTCATTTCCCATCCTCTGATTTCCCTGGCTAACTTCACGTCCTCATAGATTTTAGGCTTCATAGACTCGAAAGAAGTTGGAATCACACCTCCAGTTACCTGAATCCCTACCTGGAAGTCTCAAACTCCCTGCACTGAAAGATGTGTGAATTTTCTAGCTGTGGTTTTTATTTTCTAACTTCACAAACCTAAACTTTGGTAAAATAAAATTAAGTGAACTACTAAGAAGAATTTCAAAGGACACAAAATACAAAACCCAATTTTTGATTCAGTAAATTTGAATAAATGTATGAGGATCAGAGTAATACAGGAAAAATTTAAAAAGTAAAAACATGTTTGTTCACCTGAAACTAACACAATATTGTAAATCAGCCATACTTCAATTATTAGAAAAAAACCATGAGTTCATCAAAGGAGTATGTTGAACACGGAAAACACTTTCAAACGCCCCACTGTGTGGATCACCCACACCTGAAGTAGCTCTTCCCACCATCCCCACAGGGAACATCCGTCTCGGCTGGCCCAGTGCCAGTGAGAGGCCACCTGCTACCCCTGAGAGCTCCCTGCGGTGAGTTGGCTCTGAATCTTTGGAAGTTCCTTTAGGTCAGGCTGAACGCTGCCTTCAAAATCCAGCCCTTGGCTACTGGAAACCAGCAAAGTGACTAGGAATTTGTAGGTAATGCCCAGCCATTTCCCAACAAGAGGCAGAGTACCTGGAAACTGGTTCCACATGAAGGACTTCATGTCTGCCTGTGCAGGGTAGTGTCAGATTCTGCATTTACAACGTGGTGGTGGTATTTATTAGGAAGGAGTGAGGCGCTGAGTGACCTGTAAATAATGGCGAGAGCTGGTCCTCCTGACAACTTCTGGAGGGATTTGCTATTTGATGGAAAGTCAAAGAGAAAGACGAGTCACGTGGCCCAAGTGTCAGGACCGCACTCACCCACAGGTGTCCTGTGTGAAGAGGGGATTTCAGGAGCCAGCCTGTGCTGGGTGCATGGGTGCTGGTGTCAGGCAGTCTTGGTTCACAGACCACAGTGGCACTTACCAGCCGCGTATCCTAAATGAGTCGCTCGACCTCTCTAAGTCTCCATGTCCTATAAAAAGGAGATGATATCCCTGTGTGGTATTGAGAGTGGCCTAGCTCCTCACTAGGGCTTAATAAACTCTGTCTACTAGGATGCTTCTGCTCACAGTGACTTTACTGGGACACAATCTTGCTGAATTCCAACAAGCTCTTGGGGAAAGGCTCATGGTGTTGCAAGCATGACTCCAGGCTGGAGGTTCAGGTTTGATTGCAAGTTTACTGATCCACTGGCAGGGGGAGTGCGGATGCCCTGCAATAGCCCCCCTAGGATAAAATGCTGCCACACCATTTGGAGAAACACAAAATCAATGCCCACCCTTCCTATCACTTGACCTATATTGAAACAGTAACACAGTGAACCTGCAGGGGCGGGAATGATTGCGCCAGCTACCCAGAGTTTCAGCAACCTGCCTAAGGGCACACAGATCATATTCAGAGGTCTGAAGCTAGAGCAAGGCTGTCTCACCTCCTTGCCAAAGGTCGCCGATTAGGAGGTCACTGAAGGCTGAGTCCTGCCTATCATTATTCAGAGCTGGAAGTGTCCTTTCAGACAGTCTAGTTGTGCTTCTGGCTGCAGAGATGGGAGACTAAAGTCCAGAGAGGTCACAGAGCTATGCAGAGGGATGTGACTGCCTGCTCAGTGCCCTTCCCACTGCTGAATACTGAAAGGGAAATAACCACTTTTCATGCTTTGCTCTTTAATGCCAGGTCTGCCCATCACTTACAATGATCCCTTCCACGGGGTGGGATCTCATCCTTTGGGAACCTCCATCCTGGTGCAGGGTGGACTGGCTAGGGTCAGGAAATCCCCTGCCAAGTTTAGGCCAGGAGCACAGGGACAAGTGTGCCCATCCATCCATTCAGTAGTGCAGAAAAGAAGGAAGGATGGGAGGCAGAGGCCTGAGTTGGTCGCGGTGCTCTTACGGAGAAACGTTAGAGAAGCGCTGCCTAAGGACCATCGTGGGGACCAGGACAGGAAATGGTGGGGGAAGAGGGAGTCGGAGGATTGGTGGTGAAGGTCACATCCACCGCCGCTCTCTGCACACAACTCCCAGGATCCAGCCATGCCTGGGACGGGAGCGCGAGACTAGGGTTGCACACGGGCTCCGGAAAGGGGGAACCTGAAGACAACAGCGCGGGGGCCGGTGGTGGGGAAGACAGCGAGGATACAGAGGCTGGGTTGCTGGAAAATCCCGGAACAAGGTGGCTGCCGCCCTCGGGAAAATCGGGAGGGGCGGACAGGGAGGCTAGGACACCGCGCACCTCCTGGCAAACGGTCCCTACCGGCGAGCAGGCACCAAAGACGGCTCTCCGTGCGCAGAGCGGACCCACGTACACTGGGAGAATCCTGTCTCGGCCCCAAGGGTTGCTCACAGCCGGGGCCCCGGGCGCTGCGGGCGGGGCGGGCGCAGATCCGCGGGGCGGGCGCAAGGAGGGGGTGGGACCTCTGCGCCCGGGCCGCCTCCTCTGGGTACAAACACTGCAAGCAGGCTCCTAGGCTCCACACGCCTCCCACCAGCTCACGGGCCTCTTGGCCGCTTGCTTTCGACCCCCGGCCTCGCCTTGGCTCCAAATGGACCCCAACTGCTCCTGCCCCACTGGTAAGGAACCCCTGGCTCTGGGCCTTGGATGCCCGCTTCTCAGCCCAGGACACAGTGTCCCTGGGGTTAGATGAGGAAGAAGTTTCAATTTGAGCACAAGTGGACGGCCGCGGTTCACCCAGTGCTTTCTTCCCAGCCAGGGCAGCGACAGCATTTTTTTAATCTATTTTTTGTTTTGTTGTTTGGCTGTTACCACTCAGCTTGTGGGAGCTTAGTTCCCTGACCAGGGACGGAACCCAGACACTAGGAAGTGAGAGCGCTGTCCCCTAACCACTAGATCGCCAGAGATTTCCAGCCTCTATTTTTGAAAGGGGAGTACAGAGGCTCAAGACTGCCTTTGTTGAGGTCACCCAGCAGGTCAGGGGATTGCTAGACCGGGACCCAGTGTTTGGAGGAGGCCTCGGAGCTGCCAGGACTGGATGGGAGGAGGGGACACTGCCTCTTTGGGGTTCAGGCCATGGGCCCTGGCCCCCAGCCCCAGTCAGCCTGGGCTGGGTCTGGAGCCTGGGACCTTCCCTGTGGAGTCCCATCAGGAGGGGACCTACTCTCCTTGGACCAGAAGAGACGAGCTGGGGCTTCTCTATCCGCCTGAGTGGACACGAGCTCCCAGGACTGGGTCCTGACGGAGGAGGAGGGCTCAGGGAGGCATTGCTGACCGTCTGCTGTAGCTCCTGCATCCCTCTCCCTGCTCACTGCTGGCCTTTCCCTTCCTGGCAGGCGGCTCCTGCAGCTGCGCTGGCTCCTGCACCTGCAAGGCCTGCAGATGCACCTCCTGCAAGAAGAGTGAGTGTGCGGGGCCTTCTCTGGCAATGCGGGGTGTGGGCTGAGTGCGAGGAGGGAGCCCAGAGCTCAGCAGGCAGGAGCAGGACAGTGACCAAACTTCCCGGCACCCCCCTCACCAGGAAGGGATTCCCAATCAGAGCTGGAATCACCTTCGACATGACCGAGACCCAGGCGCGCACTAGAGAGCAGGGAGACTGAGGCCCAGACGGGTCACCAACCAACGACCTCAGACCTGTCACTAGAACTAGTCCTCCTGCCTCCTGAGGCACGCTTCTGAATCCTCCCAGGGACTGAAGCACTGTAGGGACATGAGCGAGCGACCGTGTGTGGCTTCTCGGACCTGGTGCAGCCCCTTCCTGTCGAAGCAGCCCAGAGCCTCCCTATCCCGAGCGGGAGCTACTCTGTGAGGGGTTTGCCTCCACTTTGATCCTGAGGACGTGGCTCACATCACTGGTGGTGCTGGGGGCCGGCTTTGTCTTGTCCCCAGAGGCCCTGCTCACTGTCTGTCCAAGGCGCTGTGCCCTGTCCTGGGCACAGATGGGGCAGGCGACCTGAACCTAGTGTCTTGAGAGCAATTCTCTCAGGACAGAGGACACCGTCGTAAACTCAGGGTCTGGGCCTGAGGGCGGCTGGGGCCAGGCCTGGTGTTGGGAAGGGTGGTTGTGGACAACGCGTGGTCCGACTGCACGCTGCCCTTGCCTCCCCAGGCTGCTGCTCCTGCTGCCCCGTGGGCTGCGCCAAGTGTGCCCAGGGCTGCGTCTGCAAAGGGGCCTCGGACAAGTGCAGCTGCTGTGCCTGATGTCGCGGAGAGCCTGCCCCAGGTGTCAACAGGGCAACCAGGACAAACCTGCATTTTACCGTTTTTCATACAAGCGGACCTGACGCTACATTCCTTTTTCTATGAAATATGTGAGTTGTAATAAAAGTTGTTGACTTTATTCTGGCTCTGTCTTCCTTCTTCTGTCTTGAACAAAGAGACGCCGTGCCCATCAGGGCTGGCGTGGGGAACTGGACTGGACGTGCAGAGACCTCGGCTCTGGACCAAAGAGTACCCCCCCACCCGCCAAAACCCACGCACACGGAGCCTCTTAGCCCCTTAGGTTAAGTTGAGCTTCAGTTTCTCAGCTCCAAATGAAAGCCTCGCCCGATGACATAGGGCACTGGACACACAGAGGACACACTCCCTCTATTCCCCTTACGAGTAGGGATTGCAGAGAACGTTGTCCATTTCTCATTTTCCTTCTCTGGGGGCCCCTGCCAAACTCAGTCCTCGGTGATGAGAGCCTGGAAAAGTACCCAGAGGGGATGGAATCCCACACCCCTCTTGTTTGACTTCTACACGCGACTGGCGTCTAAAACACCCTGGAAAGACCTATTTGTATTTTCTGCCACAGTTTTAACCCTGGTCAGTAAAAAGAATCGCTGAGATAAAATAGAAAAGGACACTATATGTGACACCCATTTTTCCCTTCAACACGTCAAATCACCTTCATACGTGGAGGAGCAATTCTGAAAGCTGGACGCTTTCATGTGCTGCAGTTACATTGAAGGTGTGCCCGAGTCCTGGGAACGCTTCACAGACGCCCCACTGTGCGGACCACACACGCCTGGAGCAGCTCTGCCCCCTGCCTCCCCACAGGGAACATCAGTCTTGGCTTGCCCAGGGCTACTGACAGGACACTCGCCACCCGTGACAGCTCCCTGCAGGGCCTTGGCTCTGAATCTTCGCAAGTTCCTCCCTAGATCAGGCTGACATCTTCCCTTCCCTCAAATGCAGCCCGTGGCTACTTGACACCCCGATAGTGATTTGAATTTGGTGGGAATTTCCCAGCTGTTTCCCTGAGACTTGCTTTCAGAAGAAGGACCTCATGTGTTCCTCTGCAGAGTGATGGTGGTGCTGCAGTGCGGAGGGCCTGGTGCTGTTTATTAGCAAGAAGCGTGTGCTGAGGGAACAGGTAATATAGTTCAGGTGTTGCGCCCCCTGGCGGTCTGGGGAGGGAACTCCTAGTTGATGGGCACTCGGAGAGAAAGAGGAGACACGTGGCTCAGAAGTCAGGAGCAAGATTGCCCACAGGTGCCCTGTGTGAAGGGGGGCATTTCAGGAGCCGGCCCGTTCTGCGTGCGTGGGTGTTGGTGTCAGGCACTCGGGTTCACAGCCAGCATGCCACTTCCTGACCTGGCAAGTCACTGATACTCTCGGAGATTTCATTTCCTCCTTTCGCTAAAAAAGATTAATTTCAATGAGGGGGAATAAGCCAGATAGTGGCCTGGCTCCTAGCTCGGGCTTCCCGAACGGTGCCCTTTATGATCGCTCTCTCCACACTGACATTTGTGCACAGAGAATCCTTGAGCTCCCAACAAGCTCCTGGAGAAAGGCTCCCTGGTTTGCAAGCAAGCTCATGGTGAGGGCACAGATGGATAGGAACCTTGCTTATCCAGTGCCAGAGGGCGTGGGGATGTTCTCCAACAAGCCCCATGGAACGAGGCACCGCCACAGCATTTGCACAGACTCAGTGAACCTGCAAGGTCTGGAGTGAGGGTGCCAATTGCAGAGAGGTTAAGCAACTTACCCAAGGGCACACAGCCTATACTCAGAGGACTACGCCTACACTACAGCTGTCTCACCTCCCGGCCACAGGGTGCCGGTTATGACATCACTGGAGGCTGAATCCGGCCTCTCCTTTTTCAGGGCTGCAAGGGTCTTCGGAGACAGTCCAGCTGTGCTCCTGGCTGCAGAGGTGGGAGGCTGAAGCCCAGAGAGGTCACAGAGCTGTGCAGAGGGCTCTGACTGCCAGCTCAGGGCTTTCCCACCGCTGCCTCTGTGCCAGGTGTTCCGTGTTCTCACCTTTCATGGGATGACACGGTGTCCGGTTGGGCGGGGGGCTGCAGTCAGCCTGCAGGAGGGCCAGTCCCATCTGTGTCACATATAGCCCTGTGACATAACCTCTCTCTGGCTCAGTCTCCTCTGCTCTAAAGGGCAAAATGATAGTGTCTGGCTCTCGGGACTACAGAATTGAATACACGCAAAGAAGGTCAGAACCTACCGGGCACTCAGTGAGTCATCCATCGGATCACCGATTCACTTATTTATCTCTTTATTTATTTGTTATCATTAGCCTAGGAGACATTGTCCTCCTTCCAGACACGCAAGCAAGGATGGTGTGTTTAGCTCTGTGCTCTGGGCCGTCCTCATCAACCCTGTGAGCCTGGGACCAGTTCCCCTGAGAGGGTTATCCGGCCTTCCCGCAAAGAGCCGTTGACACTACAGGTAGAAAGCCGTGAGTCACACAGTCGCCGTCCTCCTAACACATACAGAAGGATCCTGCCATTTCTGCTGTCACCTGCATCCGGATTTCCTTACCATTTTCTTTTCAGCGATTTTCCGAAATATGTTATGCCAAAAGAAACCTCTTGAACACTACTGAAGGAGAGAGTCAGAAGGCAGCCACAAAGTCATAAATCCATTCCTATTCCGTCACTCTGGTCGCCCCCAGGATTGAGCTGGACATGGCAGAGACGGGCTGAGGACACAGCTCTGGGCCAAAGGGGAGCTTTCTCACTGACTCCCTCTCTCAGCCGCGAAGCGACAAAAGCACAGAAGCAGGGCACCACTCCCCAGCACCGTGGGCCTGCCTCCGGAGCCTCCTTGTACTGTAGGTAGTTTGGCCTTTGGGAAACGGGCTCCTGACTAGGATCTCCCTTCCCGGTTGGTGTGACAGTTCAAAGAGCAAGAGTGATGAACAAGGCTTGGCCTGGACTCCACGGTGAGTAACTGTCGGGACTACTCAAAGGGAACTATCCACTTGTCTCGCTGCTTTGTTATTTAACGCCAGGTCTGCCTATCACCTACAATGACGCCGTCCCTGGGGAGCATCCCATGATTGGGGAACCTCCACCCTGGCGTGGGGTGGACCGGCTACAGTGAGGAGCCCCCCTGGAAAGTTGAGGCAAAGAAGCCCCCGCGGAAATGAGCCAGGATCCCTCCAGGAAAGGAAGACACAAGTGAGGACGACTAGCGGCTGAAGGCAATGTTCAGCGCGCTGCGGTTCCAGGAGACGGTACCGGAAACATGCTTCCAAAGGACCGTGGTGGGGACCGGGGCTGGCAACGCCTGGGGACACGTGGGCTGGGCGAAACGGTGCTGAGGGTCACATCCGCCTGCCGTCTCTGACACCGCTCCCCGGCTCCAGCCAAGCCAGGGACACGAGCGGGAGGCGGGGGCTGTTCTCAGGCTGCAGGAAACGGCGACCCGCAGGCCGGCGGCGCGGGGCCCGGGGCGGGGAAGACCGCAGGACGCGGGAGCTGGATTCCTGCACAACCCGCCAACAGGGTGGCTGCTCCCGTCGGGCACATGGGGAAGGGGCGGCCAGGGGGCTGGGACACCGCTTACCGCACGGCACCCGGTTCCTCCGCTCCAGCCGGCACCGAAGTGGAGTCGTGCGCTCGGCCCCGCCTGTTGCTCACAGCCCGGCCCAGGGCGCTGAGGGCGCTGCGGACGGCGCGGGCGCTGCGGACGGCGCGGGCGCGGGCGCGGGCGTGGGCGCGGGCGCGGATCCGCGGGGCGCGTGCAAGGCGGGGGCGGGGCCTCTGCGCCCGGGCCGCCTCCTCGGCCTATAACTGAGCCCCCGGGCTCCTCGCTCCCACACGGCCCCCACCGGACCCGTGCAGCCGCTTCGCCCCTTGCTTTGGACCTCGGGCCTCACTTCTCCTCCAGATGGACCCCAAGTGCTCCTGCCCCACTGGTAAGGGAGCCCTGGCTTTGAGCCTTAGGATGCCCCCTTCCCAGGCACAGGACGACAAGGGAGGGTTTTGAGTTTGAGCTCAGGAGGACTCCTGTCACGGGTCCGGGGCTTTCTTGGTAGCCAGGCCCCTGGGAGCATGTCAGTCTCCCTTTGCCTCTCTGTTGACACTGAGGGCACGGAGGCTCCAGGCTGTCCTTCTTGAGGTCACCCAGCTGGTCAGGGGATTGCTAGACCGGGACCCAGTGTTTGGAGGAGGCCTCGGAGCTGCCAGGACTGGATGGGAGGAGGGGACACTGCCTCTTTGGGGTTCAGGCCATGGGCCCTGGCCCCCAGCCCCAGTCAGCCTGGGCTGGGTCTGGAGCCTGGGACCTTCCCTGTGGAGTCCCATCAGGAGGGGACCTACTCTCCTTGGACCAGAAGAGACGAGCTGGGGCTTCTCTATCCGCCTGAGTGGACACGAGCTCCCAGGACTGGGTCCTGACGGAGGAGGAGGGCTCAGGGAGGCATTGCTGACCGTCTGCTGTAGCTCCTGCATCCCTCTCCCTGCTCACTGCTGGCCTTTCCCTTCCTGGCAGGCGGCTCCTGCAGCTGCGCTGGCTCCTGCACCTGCAAGGCCTGCAGATGCACCTCCTGCAAGAAGAGTGAGTGTGCGGGGCCTTCTCTGGGAATGCGGGGTGTGGGCTGAGTGCGAGGAGGGAGCCCAGAGCTCAGCAGGCAGGAGCAGGAGAGAGACCAAACTTCCCGGCACCCCCCTCACCAGGAAGGGATTCCCAATCAGAGCTGGAATCACCTTCGACATGACCGAGACCCAGGCGCGCACTAGAGAACAGGGAGACTGAGGCCCAGACGGGTCACCAACCAACGACCTCAGACCTGTCACTAGAACTAGTCCTCCTGCCTCCTGAGGCACGCTTCTGAATCCTCCCAGGGACTGAAGCACTGTAGGGACATGAGCGAGCGACCGTGTGTGGCTTCTCGGACCTGGTGCAGCCCCTTCCTGTCGAAGCAGCCCAGAGCCTCCCTATCCCGAGCGGGAGCTACTCTGTGAGGGGTTTGCCTCCACTTTGATCCTGAGGACGTGGCTCACATCACTGGTGGTGCTGGGGGCCGGCTTTCTCTTGCCCCAGAGGCCCTGCTCACTGTCTGTCCAAGGCGCTGTGCCCTGTCCTGGGCACAGATGGGGCAGGCGACCTGAACCTAGTGTCTGAGAGCAATTCTCTCAGGACAGAGGACACCGTCGTAAACTCAGGGTCTGGGCCTGAGGGCGGCTGGGGCCAGGCCTGGTGTTGGGAAGGGTGGTTGTGGACAACGCGTGGTCCGACTGCACGCTGCCCTTGCCTCCCCAGGCTGCTGCTCCTGCTGCCCCGTGGGCTGCGCCAAGTGTGCCCAGGGCTGCGTCTGCAAAGGGGCCTCGGACAAGTGCAGCTGCTGTGCCTGATGTCGCGGAGAGCCTGCCCCAGGTGTCAGTGGAGGACCACGGGCCGACCTGTGTTTTTATACAACTCTGACTTGATTGCTACCTTCCCTTTCCTATGAAATATGTGAGTTGTAATAAAAGTTGTTGACACTCTTCCGACTCGGCTCTTTTTTCTGTGCATTGGGAATAAGGGCTTTTGTGCCATCCAGGGCTGGTGTAGGAGACCGGATGAGAAGTGCAGAGACTTGGGTACTGGAACAAAATGTGAGTCCCTAACAAACTGAGTGCCTAAGACAAGCCACACTCCCTCACTGGGTTCATCTTCCGTAAAATGGAAGAGCATTAGACCAGATGCTCTAAGGGTGTTGAGCAGATACAAGGTCCCCTCCATTCTCATGGCAAGGGTTCGTGGCATGGCAAGGGTTGGTGACTTCTCAATGCCTCATTTCCCATCCTCTGATTTCCCTGGCTAACTTCACGTCCTCATAGATTTTAGGCTTCATAGACTCGAAAGAAGTTGGAATCACACCTCCAGTTACCTGAATCCCTACCTGGAAGTCTCAAACTCCCTGCACTGAAAGATGTGTGAATTTTCTAGCTGTGGTTTTTATTTTCTAACTTCACAAACCTAAACTTTGGTAAAATAAAATTAAGTGAACTACTAAGAAGAATTTCAAAGGACACAAAATACAAAACCCAATTTTTGATTCAGTAAATTTGAATAAATGTATGAGGATCAGAGTAATACAGGAAAAATTTAAAAAGTAAAAACATGTTTGTTCACCTGAAACTAACACAATATTGTAAATCAGCCATACTTCAATTATTAGAAAAAAACCATGAGTTCATCAAAGGAGTATGTTGAACACGGAAAACACTTTCAAACGCCCCACTGTGTGGATCACCCACACCTGAAGTAGCTCTTCCCACCATCCCCACAGGGAACATCCGTCTCGGCTGGCCCAGTGCCAGTGAGAGGCCACCTGCTACCCCTGAGAGCTCCCTGCGGTGAGTTGGCTCTGAATCTTTGGAAGTTCCTTTAGGTCAGGCTGAACGCTGCCTTCAAAATCCAGCCCTTGGCTACTGGAAACCAGCAAAGTGACTAGGAATTTGTAGGTAATGCCCAGCCATTTCCCAACAAGAGGCAGAGTACCTGGAAACTGGTTCCACATGAAGGACTTCATGTCTGCCTGTGCAGGGTAGTGTCAGATTCTGCATTTACAACGTGGTGGTGGTATTTATTAGGAAGGAGTGAGGCGCTGAGTGACCTGTAAATAATGGCGAGAGCTGGTCCTCCTGACAACTTCTGGAGGGATTTGCTATTTGATGGAAAGTCAAAGAGAAAGACGAGTCACGTGGCCCAAGTGTCAGGACCGCACTCACCCACAGGTGTCCTGTGTGAAGAGGGGATTTCAGGAGCCAGCCTGTGCTGGGTGCATGGGTGCTGGTGTCAGGCAGTCTTGGTTCACAGACCACAGTGGCACTTACCAGCCGCGTATCCTAAATGAGTCGCTCGACCTCTCTAAGTCTCCATGTCCTATAAAAAGGAGATGATATCCCTGTGTGGTATTGAGAGTGGCCTAGCTCCTCACTAGGGCTTAATAAACTCTGTCTACTAGGATGCTTCTGTTCACAGTGACTTTACTGGGACACAATCTTGCTGAATTCCAACAAGCTCTTGGGGAAAGGCTCATGGTGTTGCAAGCATGACTCCAGGCTGGAGGTTCAGGTTTGATTGCAAGTTTACTGATCCACTGGCAGGGGGAGTGCGGATGCCCTGCAATAGCCCCCCTAGGATAAAATGCTGCCACACCATTTGGAGAAACACAAAATCAATGCCCACCCTTCCTATCACTTGACCTATATTGAAACAGTAACACAGTGAACCTGCAGGGGCGGGAATGATTGCGCCAGCTACCCAGAGTTTCAGCAACCTGCCTAAGGGCACACAGATCATATTCAGAGGTCTGAAGCTAGAGCAAGGCTGTCTCACCTCCTTGCCAAAGGTCGCCGATTAGGAGGTCACTGAAGGCTGAGTCCTGCCTATCATTATTCAGAGCTGGAAGTGTCCTTTCAGACAGTCTAGTTGTGCTTCTGGCTGCAGAGATGGGAGACTAAAGTCCAGAGAGGTCACAGAGCTATGCAGAGGGATGTGACTGCCTGCTCAGTGCCCTTCCCACTGCTGAATACTGAAAGGGAAATAACCACTTTTCATGCTTTGCTCTTTAATGCCAGGTCTGCCCATCACTTACAATGATCCCTTCCACGGGGTGGGATCTCATCCTTTGGGAACCTCCATCCTGGTGCAGGGTGGACTGGCTAGGGTCAGGAAATCCCCTGCCAAGTTTAGGCCAGGAGCACAGGGACAAGTGTGCCCATCCATCCATTCAGTAGTGCAGAAAAGAAGGAAGGATGGGAGGCAGAGGCCTGAGTTGGTCGCGGTGCTCTTACGGAGAAACGTTAGAGAAGCGCTGCCTAAGGACCATCGTGGGGACCAGGACAGGAAATGGTGGGGGAAGAGGGAGTCGGAGGATTGGTGGTGAAGGTCACATCCACCGCCGCTCTCTGCACACAACTCCCAGGATCCAGCCATGCCTGGGACGGGAGCGCGAGACTAGGGTTGCACACGGGCTCCGGAAAGGGGGAACCTGAAGACAACAGCGCGGGGGCCGGTGGTGGGGAAGACAGCGAGGATACAGAGGCTGGGTTGCTGGAAAATCCCGGAACAAGGTGGCTGCCGCCCTCGGGAAAATCGGGAGGGGCGGACAGGGAGGCTAGGACACCGCGCACCTCCTGGCAAACGGTCCCTACCGGCGAGCAGGCACCAAAGACGGCTCTCCGTGCGCAGAGCGGACCCACGTACACTGGGAGAATCCTGTCTCGGCCCCAAGGGTTGCTCACAGCCGGGGCCCCGGGCGCTGCGGGCGGGGCGGGCGCAGATCCGCGGGGCGGGCGCAAGGAGGGGGTGGGACCTCTGCGCCCGGGCCGCCTCCTCTGGGTACAAACACTGCAAGCAGGCTCCTAGGCTCCACACGCCTCCCACCAGCTCACGGGCCTCTTGGCCGCTTGCTTTCGACCCCCGGCCTCGCCTTGGCTCCAAATGGACCCCAACTGCTCCTGCCCCACTGGTAAGGAACCCCTGGCTCTGGGCCTTGGATGCCCGCTTCTCAGCCCAGGACACAGTGTCCCTGGGGTTAGATGAGGAAGAAGTTTCAATTTGAGCACAAGTGGACGGCCGCGGTTCACCCAGTGCTTTCTTCCCAGCCAGGGCAGCGACAGCATTTTTTTAATCTATTTTTTGTTTTGTTGTTTGGCTGTTACCACTCAGCTTGTGGGAGCTTAGTTCCCTGACCAGGGACGGAACCCAGACACTAGGAAGTGAGAGCGCTGTCCCCTAACCACTAGATCGCCAGAGATTTCCAGCCTCTATTTTTGAAAGGGGAGTACAGAGGCTCAAGACTGCCTTTGTTGAGGTCACCCAGCAGGTCAGGGGATTGCTAGACCGGGACCCAGTGTTTGGAGGAGGCCTCGGAGCTGCCAGGACTGGATGGGAGGAGGGGACACTGCCTCTTTGGGGTTCAGGCCATGGGCCCTGGCCCCCAGCCCCAGTCAGCCTGGGCTGGGTCTGGAGCCTGGGACCTTCCCTGTGGAGTCCCATCAGGAGGGGACCTACTCTCCTTGGACCAGAAGAGACGAGCTGGGGCTTCTCTATCCGCCTGAGTGGACACGAGCTCCCAGGACTGGGTCCTGACGGAGGAGGAGGGCTCAGGGAGGCATTGCTGACCGTCTGCTGTAGCTCCTGCATCCCTCTCCCTGCTCACTGCTGGCCTTTCCCTTCCTGGCAGGCGGCTCCTGCAGCTGCGCTGGCTCCTGCACCTGCAAGGCCTGCAGATGCACCTCCTGCAAGAAGAGTGAGTGTGCGGGGCCTTCTCTGGCAATGCGGGGTGTGGGCTGAGTGCGAGGAGGGAGCCCAGAGCTCAGCAGGCAGGAGCAGGACAGTGACCAAACTTCCCGGCACCCCCCTCACCAGGAAGGGATTCCCAATCAGAGCTGGAATCACCTTCGACATGACCGAGACCCAGGCGCGCACTAGAGAGCAGGGAGACTGAGGCCCAGACGGGTCACCAACCAACGACCTCAGACCTGTCACTAGAACTAGTCCTCCTGCCTCCTGAGGCACGCTTCTGAATCCTCCCAGGGACTGAAGCACTGTAGGGACATGAGCGAGCGACCGTGTGTGGCTTCTCGGACCTGGTGCAGCCCCTTCCTGTCGAAGCAGCCCAGAGCCTCCCTATCCCGAGCGGGAGCTACTCTGTGAGGGGTTTGCCTCCACTTTGATCCTGAGGACGTGGCTCACATCACTGGTGGTGCTGGGGGCCGGCTTTGTCTTGTCCCCAGAGGCCCTGCTCACTGTCTGTCCAAGGCGCTGTGCCCTGTCCTGGGCACAGATGGGGCAGGCGACCTGAACCTAGTGTCTTGAGAGCAATTCTCTCAGGACAGAGGACACCGTCGTAAACTCAGGGTCTGGGCCTGAGGGCGGCTGGGGCCAGGCCTGGTGTTGGGAAGGGTGGTTGTGGACAACGCGTGGTCCGACTGCACGCTGCCCTTGCCTCCCCAGGCTGCTGCTCCTGCTGCCCCGTGGGCTGCGCCAAGTGTGCCCAGGGCTGCGTCTGCAAAGGGGCCTCGGACAAGTGCAGCTGCTGTGCCTGATGTCGCGGAGAGCCTGCCCCAGGTGTCAACAGGGCAACCAGGACAAACCTGCATTTTACCGTTTTTCATACAAGCGGACCTGACGCTACATTCCTTTTTCTATGAAATATGTGAGTTGTAATAAAAGTTGTTGACTTTATTCTGGCTCTGTCTTCCTTCTTCTGTCTTGAACAAAGAGACGCCGTGCCCATCAGGGCTGGCGTGGGGAACTGGACTGGACGTGCAGAGACCTCGGCTCTGGACCAAAGAGTACCCCCCCACCCGCCAAAACCCACGCACACGGAGCCTCTTAGCCCCTTAGGTTAAGTTGAGCTTCAGTTTCTCAGCTCCAAATGAAAGCCTCGCCCGATGACATAGGGCACTGGACACACAGAGGACACACTCCCTCTATTCCCCTTACGAGTAGGGATTGCAGAGAACGTTGTCCATTTCTCATTTTCCTTCTCTGGGGGCCCCTGCCAAACTCAGTCCTCGGTGATGAGAGCCTGGAAAAGTACCCAGAGGGGATGGAATCCCACACCCCTCTTGTTTGACTTCTACACGCGACTGGCGTCTAAAACACCCTGGAAAGACCTATTTGTATTTTCTGCCACAGTTTTAACCCTGGTCAGTAAAAAGAATCGCTGAGATAAAATAGAAAAGGACACTATATGTGACACCCATTTTTCCCTTCAACACGTCAAATCACCTTCATACGTGGAGGAGCAATTCTGAAAGCTGGACGCTTTCATGTGCTGCACTTACATTGAAGGTGTGCCCGAGTCCTGGGAACGCTTCACAGACGCCCCACTGTGCGGACCACACACGCCTGGAGCAGCTCTGCCCCCTGCCTCCCCACAGGGAACATCAGTCTTGGCTTGCCCAGGGCTACTGACAGGACACTCGCCACCCGTGACAGCTCCCTGCAGGGCCTTGGCTCTGAATCTTCGCAAGTTCCTCCCTAGATCAGGCTGACATCTTCCCTTCCCTCAAATGCAGCCCGTGGCTACTTGACACCCCGATAGTGATTTGAATTTGGTGGGAATTTCCCAGCTGTTTCCCTGAGACTTGCTTTCAGAAGAAGGACCTCATGTGTTCCTCTGCAGAGTGATGGTGGTGCTGCAGTGCGGAGGGCCTGGTGCTGTTTATTAGCAAGAAGCGTGTGCTGAGGGAACAGGTAATATAGTTCAGGTGTTGCGCCCCCTGGCGGTCTGGGGAGGGAACTCCTAGTTGATGGGCACTCGGAGAGAAAGAGGAGACACGTGGCTCAGAAGTCAGGAGCAAGATTGCCCACAGGTGCCCTGTGTGAAGGGGGGCATTTCAGGAGCCGGCCCGTTCTGCGTGCGTGGGTGTTGGTGTCAGGCACTCGGGTTCACAGCCAGCATGCCACTTCCTGACCTGGCAAGTCACTGATACTCTCGGAGATTTCATTTCCTCCTTTCGCTAAAAAAGATTAATTTCAATGAGGGGGAATAAGCCAGATAGTGGCCTGGCTCCTAGCTCGGGCTTCCCGAACGGTGTCCTTTATGATCGCTCTCTCCACACTGACATTTGTGCACAGAGAATCCTTGAGCTCCCAACAAGCTCCTGGAGAAAGGCTCCCTGGTTTGCAAGCAAGCTCATGGTGAGGGCACAGATGGATAGGAACCTTGCTTATCCAGTGCCAGAGGGCGTGGGGATGTTCTCCAACAAGCCCCATGGAACGAGGCACCGCCACAGCATTTGCACAGACTCAGTGAACCTGCAAGGTCTGGAGTGAGGGTGCCAATTGCAGAGAGGTTAAGCAACTTACCCAAGGGCACACAGCCTATACTCAGAGGACTACGCCTACACTACAGCTGTCTCACCTCCCGGCCACAGGGTGCCGGTTATGACATCACTGGAGGCTGAATCCGGCCTCTCCTTTTTCAGGGCTGCAAGGGTCTTCGGAGACAGTCCAGCTGTGCTCCTGGCTGCAGAGGTGGGAGGCTGAAGCCCAGAGAGGTCACAGAGCTGTGCAGAGGGCTCTGACTGCCAGCTCAGGGCTTTCCCACCGCTGCCTCTGTGCCAGGTGTTCCGTGTTCTCACCTTTCATGGGATGACACGGTGTCCGGTTGGGCGGGGGGCTGCAGTCAGCCTGCAGGAGGGCCAGTCCCATCTGTGTCACATATAGCCCTGTGACATAACCTCTCTCTGGCTCAGTCTCCTCTGCTCTAAAGGGCAAAATAATAGTGTCTGGCTCTCGGGATTACAGAATTGAATACACGCAAAGAAGGTCAGAACCTACCGGGCACTCAGTGAGTCATCCATCGGATCACCGATTCACTTATTTATCTCTTTATTTATTTGTTATCATTAGCCTAGGAGACATTGTCCTCCTTCCAGACACGCAAGCAAGGATGGTGTGTTTAGCTCTGTGCTCTGGGCCGTCCTCATCAACCCTGTGAGCCTGGGACCAGTTCCCCTGAGAGGGTTATCCGGCCTTCCCGCAAAGAGCCGTTGACACTACAGGTAGAAAGCCGTGAGTCACACAGTCGCCGTCCTCCTAACACATACAGAAGGATCCTGCCATTTCTGCTGTCACCTGCATCCGGATTTCCTTACCATTTTCTTTTCAGCGATTTTCCGAAATATGTTATGCCAAAAGAAACCTCTTGAACACTACTGAAGGAGAGAGTCAGAAGGCAGCCACAAAGTCATAAATCCATTCCTATTCCGTCACTCTGGTCGCCCCCAGGATTGAGCTGGACATGGCAGAGACGGGCTGAGGACACAGCTCTGGGCCAAAGGGGAGCTTTCTCACTGACTCCCTCTCTCAGCCGCGAAGCGACAAAAGCACAGAAGCAGGGCACCACTCCCCAGCACCGTGGGCCTGCCTCCGGAGCCTCCTTGTACTGTAGGTAGTTTGGCCTTTGGGAAACGGGCTCCTGACTAGGATCTCCCTTCCCGGTTGGTGTGACAGTTCAAAGAGCAAGAGTGATGGACAAGGCTTGGCCTGGACTCCACGGTGAGTAACTGTCGGGACTACTCAAAGGGAACTATCCACTTGTCTCGCTGCTTTGTTATTTAACGCCAGGTCTGCCTATCACCTACAATGACGCCGTCCCTGGGGAGCATCCCATGATTGGGGAACCTCCACCCTGGCGTGGGGTGGACCGGCTACAGTGAGGAGCCCCCCTGGAAAGTTGAGGCAAAGAAGCCCCCGCGGAAATGAGCCAGGATCCCTCCAGGAAAGGAAGACACAAGTGAGGACGACTAGCGGCTGAAGGCAATGTTCAGCGCGCTGCGGTTCCAGGAGACGGTACCGGAAACATGCTTCCAAAGGACCGTGGTGGGGACCGGGGCTGGCAACGCCTGGGGACACGTGGGCTGGGCGAAACGGTGCTGAGGGTCACATCCGCCTGCCGTCTCTGACACCGCTCCCCGGCTCCAGCCAAGCCAGGGACACGAGCGGGAGGCGGGGGCTGTTCTCAGGCTGCAGGAAACGGCGACCCGCAGGCCGGCGGCGCGGGGCCCGGGGCGGGGAAGACCGCAGGACGCGGGAGCTGGATTCCTGCACAACCCGCCAACAGGGTGGCTGCTCCCGTCGGGCACATGGGGAAGGGGCGGCCAGGGGGCTGGGACACCGCTTACCGCACGGCACCCGGTTCCTCCGCTCCAGCCGGCACCGAAGTGGAGTCGTGCGCTCGGCCCCGCCTGTTGCTCACAGCCCGGCCCAGGGCGCTGAGGGCGCTGCGGACGGCGCGGGCGCGGGCGCGGGCGCGGGCGTGGGCGCGGGCGCGGATCCGCGGGGCGCGTGCAAGGCGGGGGCGGGGCCTCTGCGCCCGGGCCGCCTCCTCGGCCTATAACTGAGCCCCCGGGCTCCTCGCTCCCACACGGCCCCCACCGGACCCGTGCAGCCGCTTCGCCCCTTGCTTTGGACCTCGGGCCTCACTTCTCCTCCAGATGGACCCCAAGTGCTCCTGCCCCACTGGTAAGGGAGCCCTGGCTTTGAGCCTTAGGATGCCCCCTTCCCAGGCACAGGACGACAAGGGAGGGTTTTGAGTTTGAGCTCAGGAGGACTCCTGTCACGGGTCCGGGGCTTTCTTGGTAGCCAGGCCCCTGGGAGCATGTCAGTCTCCCTTTGCCTCTCTGTTGACACTGAGGGCACGGAGGCTCCAGGCTGTCCTTCTTGAGGTCACCCAGCTGGTCAGGGGATTGCTAGACCGGGACCCAGTGTTTGGAGGAGGCCTCGGAGCTGCCAGGACTGGATGGGAGGAGGGGACACTGCCTCTTTGGGGTTCAGGCCATGGGCCCTGGCCCCCAGCCCCAGTCAGCCTGGGCTGGGTCTGGAGCCTGGGACCTTCCCTGTGGAGTCCCATCAGGAGGGGACCTACTCTCCTTGGACCAGAAGAGACGAGCTGGGGCTTCTCTATCCGCCTGAGTGGACACGAGCTCCCAGGACTGGGTCCTGACGGAGGAGGAGGGCTCAGGGAGGCATTGCTGACCGTCTGCTGTAGCTCCTGCATCCCTCTCCCTGCTCACTGCTGGCCTTTCCCTTCCTGGCAGGCGGCTCCTGCAGCTGCGCTGGCTCCTGCACCTGCAAGGCCTGCAGATGCACCTCCTGCAAGAAGAGTGAGTGTGCGGGGCCTTCTCTGGGAATGCGGGGTGTGGGCTGAGTGCGAGGAGGGAGCCCAGAGCTCAGCAGGCAGGAGCAGGAGAGAGACCAAACTTCCCGGCACCCCCCTCACCAGGAAGGGATTCCCAATCAGAGCTGGAATCACCTTCGACATGACCGAGACCCAGGCGCGCACTAGAGAACAGGGAGACTGAGGCCCAGACGGGTCACCAACCAACGACCTCAGACCTGTCACTAGAACTAGTCCTCCTGCCTCCTGAGGCACGCTTCTGAATCCTCCCAGGGACTGAAGCACTGTAGGGACATGAGCGAGCGACCGTGTGTGGCTTCTCGGACCTGGTGCAGCCCCTTCCTGTCGAAGCAGCCCAGAGCCTCCCTATCCCGAGCGGGAGCTACTCTGTGAGGGGTTTGCCTCCACTTTGATCCTGAGGACGTGGCTCACATCACTGGTGGTGCTGGGGGCCGGCTTTCTCTTGCCCCAGAGGCCCTGCTCACTGTCTGTCCAAGGCGCTGTGCCCTGTCCTGGGCACAGATGGGGCAGGCGACCTGAACCTAGTGTCTGAGAGCAATTCTCTCAGGACAGAGGACACCGTCGTAAACTCAGGGTCTGGGCCTGAGGGCGGCTGGGGCCAGGCCTGGTGTTGGGAAGGGTGGTTGTGGACAACGCGTGGTCCGACTGCACGCTGCCCTTGCCTCCCCAGGCTGCTGCTCCTGCTGCCCCGTGGGCTGCGCCAAGTGTGCCCAGGGCTGCGTCTGCAAAGGGGCCTCGGACAAGTGCAGCTGCTGTGCCTGATGTCGCGGAGAGCCTGCCCCAGGTGTCAGTGGAGGACCACGGGCCGACCTGTGTTTTTATACAACTCTGACTTGATTGCTACCTTCCCTTTCCTATGAAATATGTGAGTTGTAATAAAAGTTGTTGACACTCTTCCGACTCGGCTCTTTTTTCTGTGCATTGGGAATAAGGGCTTTTGTGCCATCCAGGGCTGGTGTAGGAGACCGGATGAGAAGTGCAGAGACTTGGGTACTGGAACAAAATGTGAGTCCCTAACAAACTGAGTGCCTAAGACAAGCCACACTCCCTCACTGGGTTCATCTTCCGTAAAATGGAAGAGCATTAGACCAGATGCTCTAAGGGTGTTGAGCAGATACAAGGTCCCCTCCATTCTCATGGCAAGGGTTCGTGGCATGGCAAGGGTTGGTGACTTCTCAATGCCTCATTTCCCATCCTCTGATTTCCCTGGCTAACTTCACGTCCTCATAGATTTTAGGCTTCATAGACTCGAAAGAAGTTGGAATCACACCTCCAGTTACCTGAATCCCTACCTGGAAGTCTCAAACTCCCTGCACTGAAAGATGTGTGAATTTTCTAGCTGTGGTTTTTATTTTCTAACTTCACAAACCTAAACTTTGGTAAAATAAAATTAAGTGAACTACTAAGAAGAATTTCAAAGGACACAAAATACAAAACCCAATTTTTGATTCAGTAAATTTGAATAAATGTATGAGGATCAGAGTAATACAGGAAAAATTTAAAAAGTAAAAACATGTTTGTTCACCTGAAACTAACACAATATTGTAAATCAGCCATACTTCAATTATTAGAAAAAAACCATGAGTTCATCAAAGGAGTATGTTGAACACGGAAAACACTTTCAAACGCCCCACTGTGTGGATCACCCACACCTGAAGTAGCTCTTCCCACCATCCCCACAGGGAACATCCGTCTCGGCTGGCCCAGTGCCAGTGAGAGGCCACCTGCTACCCCTGAGAGCTCCCTGCGGTGAGTTGGCTCTGAATCTTTGGAAGTTCCTTTAGGTCAGGCTGAACGCTGCCTTCAAAATCCAGCCCTTGGCTACTGGAAACCAGCAAAGTGACTAGGAATTTGTAGGTAATGCCCAGCCATTTCCCAACAAGAGGCAGAGTACCTGGAAACTGGTTCCACATGAAGGACTTCATGTCTGCCTGTGCAGGGTAGTGTCAGATTCTGCATTTACAACGTGGTGGTGGTATTTATTAGGAAGGAGTGAGG